>NC_086131.1:0-2863748 GCF_035610405.1 Australozyma saopauloensis
CACCTAAAAAGAGATCCGTACACCAATCACCTAAAAAGAGATCCGTACACCAATCACCTAAAAAGAGATCCGTACACCAATCACCTAAAAAGAGATCCGTACACCAATCACCTAAAAAGAGATCCGTACACCAATCACCTAAAAAGAGATCCGTACACCAATCACCTAAAAAGAGATCCGTACACCAATCACCTAAAAAGAGATCCGTACACCAATCACCTAAAAAGAGATCCGTACACCAATCACCTAAAAAGAGATCCGTACACCAATCACCTAAAAAGAGATCCGTACACCAATCACCTAAAAAGAGATCCGTACACCAATCACCTAAAAAGAGATCCGTACACCAATCACCTAAAACCCGTTAATTATTGCCTAAAACGGAAGTCGACTCTACACCACACCCGACCCGTAAGTCCGAGACAGAGTCAGACTGCACATGGCCGCTTATCTAATCTCGGCCGTGAGATAAGAGTCAATGCGGGGTAGAATGTGGGGTCAATATACACTACCCCATAAATGACTGTATGCAGTACCATTTGGCTCGACGTTTCATCAATTTTTACACATCTCAACTCTCAACTTTGGTACTGCAGGTATGAGGTCATGTGACTGCACCTGGTCTCCCACTGTCTGGCCCTCATGGTCGGACTGCAGGTCACTCACTCACTCACTCACTCGCCTGGCTGCCCATACATTGTCCAGAAACAGAACCAAACAAGCCCAAAAATGATGAAAATGAAAATGTAACGACGCGAGCCATCTTCCAATAATGTAATAAGATATATAAATAAAAAATATTTTCTTAACATTATCTCCTTCCTTCTTTTTTGGTTTTGTAAAAATTGAAAATCCCAAAACTCAACCAAATACAAAATTCAAAAAACAAAAAACAGTGCCATCGAAAAGAGCACATTCAATATACCCACTCAAGATTTTTCTTTCCGTTTCCATTCATTTTGGTATATTTCACTCTGGACTCTGACTACTGTTCGTGGTAATACTCAAAATCACCAATATCCAACCAAAACCGAAAATCAAAAAAACAAAAATAAAATAATCCAAACACTGATACCATTAATTGAGACCTACTGAATCACAGAGACAACATTTTTTTCTCACCCAATCCACCTTCACCTTCATTCTTGTCGTTGTTGCCGGAAAGATACAAAACACAACGAAATCGCCCAAATCAAAAACTTAACGAAATGTAAAAACGTGAATCCAGTAATGAACGTCAAAATAACCGACTCCAACTTTTACTTTTCGTTAATATCTTTTCCATCCTCCTTTGCTTGTGTTGTTGTATGATTACAATACACAAAGTGACCAAAAATGAAATCTAAGGAAATCTAAGACAACAAGAACAATGAATAACAGTATATATACCCATAAAATTGTTTAGAATACTCACCAATATGTTCAAACGTCTTTTTGTGGTGGACTGTGAGGCTACATCTTCAATACCATAACCCAAAGAGACCAAAAATGAAAAATAACGAAATCAAAAACAACAAGATCAACAACTGATAGCATATACCCACTGAAGTGTTCAAAATACTCGCCACAACGTTCAATTGTCTTTTTGTCGTTGGTTGTGGCAGTACACTGAACCAAAAGAGACAAAAAACAGAAACTAACAATCAAAAACACAACCACACCGACTTAACACACCATATATATCCACAGAAGTGCTTAACATATACTTACAACACTCGAATGTCTTTTTGTTGGTGGCTGTAGCAGTATACCTAACCAAAATAGACGAAAAACAAAAAACAACAATAAAAAAGAAGCTCACACCAACTAATAACACCATATATAACCATAGCAGTGTCTAACATACTCCCACAACACTTGAATGTCTTCTTGTCGTTGACTGTAGCTACCATACCCTCAACACCATACGAAAAGAGACGAATATCAAAAAGTATCAACAAAAAAGATCATAACGTCAAAATATAACAACATACATATACATAGAAGTGTCTAACATACTGACTGCAACATCTGAATGTCTTCTGTCGTTGACTGTAGCACTGTACCATTACTACTCCAACAATCACACCAAAAGTCAAACAAAAACAAAACTAAAGAAGACAATATCGATCAATAGTAATGGATGACTCCACTGAATACTTTAAAATACTCACTGCAACATCCAAAGGTCTTCTTGTTGTGACTACCTGTCATACCTACAACACAATACCAAAACAGACGAATATCAGAAAATAACAAAATCAAACGTTACAAGGTCAAAGAAGAACATTGTATATACCCACTGAAGTGCTTAACATACTCACTACTGACTTTAAGTGTCCTTTTGTTGGAACCTGTAGCATTACTCTGATGTCCACACCCAAAGTCACCAAAAACAAAATGGAACAAACAAAAAGATAACAACATCAAAACACAACACCATATATATCCATCAAAGTGTTTAACATCCTCACTGCAACCTTCAAGTGTCTTCTTGTTGTGACTAGTATAGATAACTGTAGTATCCCCAGCCAAAGTCACCAAAAACAAAAACGAACGAACGAAAAGATAACAACATCAAAAAATAACACTATATATATCCATTAAAGTGTCTAACATACTCACTCCAACATTAGAGGGTCTTCTTGTTGTACACTGTGGTGATATATCTACGGTACCTTCAGGAGTCACACTCAAAGTGACCAATAATGAAAAATATCAAGAGAAGAAAACTTTAATTTCTTAATGAACATACAATAGACCATATCCAAATGTTTTCCTCTCGTCAACTGCCATTCTTCCTGTTTAAGTTGTCTTGTTGGGTGGTATCACAACTCAATACCAACCCAAAGTGACCAATAATGAAAACTATCAAAAGAATAAAACTGTATTTCCTTTATGAACATACAAAGTTCTATCTCCATCGTTTTCCCCTTCAAAACTTACTTCTTGCTCCAGTTGTCTTCTTCTTCTACAGATAGCTTCAGAACTACAGCCAAAATGACCAACAACGAAAAATAACAAAAGAAAAGTATTACAATTTCTTAATGAACATACAATAGACCATATCCAAAAGTGCCCTTCAACTTCTCTGCCATTCTTCCCGCTGTCATGTAGTAGACTACATACCCAATCAGACCACCCATACATAACTACTTCCATTCACATCACTCTTCAGCACTTTGGACCACTTAGACAACTGACTCTCCCGCATGACCTGATCGCTCATCGCTCTCGCCTTGGCTTCTGCTGGCATTGGACGATCCGATGTGCAAATTTTCACCCGTCTTGCACGGTTGTATTTCTTCCAAAACACATTGGGCAGGGCTCTAAATTTTCTGCGACTTCTGCAGATAGATACTCCGGAAAATGAGCTACCCAAAACATGGTCCAACCGCTATTTGAAAATTCCTGCTCGTTTTGCTTTTCCTTTTTTTCTGTAATTTACTGTAGATCTGGTTCTGCAGAATGGAGACTTGCATGAGCTGTACGGCCACTTAAATAAAATATAAAAGATCCACATATCCATAAAATAAAAAAGTATATCTATATACTATATGAGGTTTGATCCGAAAAATCCAGATACAGTTAGGGAGATCACGTTGGAGGAAGCCCGAAGTCGGTTTCCGTTCATGGGCCTCATCCTTGGAAAGAGAGTCGTTTATTACTATCGGGCGCTCTTTCTCGATTTTCTCTCGCCAAACTCTCATGTCAGATACGAAAAGTATATTGACGAAGACGGGTTGTGTGAAGACTACCACTTGGAAGTCAACTTGGGCTACTACTTTAGGAACTTTCCTGAGGCCTCGTGGAGGTCCCATGTGGAACTTCTTAAACGGTTCCCTGTTCTGCAGCTTCGTGCGTATATTGTCCATCGAACCGCAGATCTCCAAACCCATGCCACGCTTTTGGTCAAGGGTAGGGATATGAAGCGGGTCGAGCAGGGTTTCAAAGCCATGGGCGAGAAATTGAAGAACTATGATGTCGCAAGGGCAGACGCTATTTTGGATGCGATTCTTGCGGAAAAGCGTCCTTCGCGGGAGGATCACAAGTGGATCAACCAGTTGTACGAACAGCTGATCCGTAGTGTGTTGTTCTCGAAGGGTATCGTGCGCGAGAGGAACAGCGCCGTGGTAATGATGTACCCTACGTTCACGCCCGAGAAAGATTTGCTCCACCCTGTTCTTGACTACTTGGAAAAGAAAGAGGATCCGGAAACCAGTCTTCGCGAGCTTCAGAAAACATACAAACAATGTCTTACGGATGTGGTGGTGGATGGCATTCAGGTGACGATCACTAAACAAGGCCACGACCGCTTCCCTTTCGAATTCATTTATCCCTTGGGTCTGCCGCTCGACCCAGAGGAACAGTTAAAGTGGCACCTCTTCGGCCTTCCAAGCCAGAGCTATCTGGTGTCGGAAGGGCTCCTGCTGACGGACAAAGAGGCCTGGACAGGTTCACTCTTTGGCTTCATGACGCTTGAGAATGATACGCTTCCACGGCCGGCCTTCTACACCCTTTACGGAAAGTCGACCATGATTGTGGCGGTGCCGGGTTTGACATGTAACTATTGTCATCGACTTGGCCATCGTACTTCAACTTGTCCAAAAATTAGATGTCATAAATGTAATACCATTGGACACATGTCGAAGATGTGTCGGAAGGAGAAGAGACCTTTGGAGGTACTTGAGGTTCCTGCCACTCCTGAAGGCTCCCCTCAGAGTCGTCAAAGAAGTCAAAGAAGTCCAACTCAAACTGAAACTCGAATTGAAAGCCAAAGTCAAGGCAACAGATATACCCGCGGTGGAACTCAACGTATTCAACCTAGACGCTCCTCCAGACTTAACCCAGATACAAGTGAAATCGTCAACTGCGAAAGTGACTCAATCTCAGAGACAGAAAGTCTGTCTCTGGAACAAGATTAGTTCTCCGGAGGCGCTCAAGGGGTACAATTCGCACTTGCCCCGAGGAGTGCCAAGAGAAAACTTGTTGACGATCTTGCTGAAGAACGTCCAACGTGCGAAACTATGGTCTAAACTAATGGACCATGATATATTGTTGTTGCTGGAGGTGGGAAGACGGCCGTCCCTCGGGGATGGTCTATGGCTGGAAGAGGAGGAGCGGTGGTAATGGTGAGAAATTCTGCTGTGATAGAGGTGGAAATTGACAGTTTAGAGTTGGATGAAGTGACTGCTCGACTGGTGGCTTCGATGACGGTGATGACAGACCTAGGAGAGATGCTCCTTGTTTCTGTCTATATGCCGTGTTGTCGCTATGTCGAACAAGAAAATATAATTAGGGCTCTCTCTCGAGCAATCCAATGGCACTTGTCTCAAGGAACTGCTCGGATTGTGATCGGAGGGGACTTCAATAACATTCAAGATCCATATTTTGATGTACTTGCTGGTACCCCTAGTCCCAATCCCCTGGAGAGAGAATCCAGGTCTCTTCTAGGTGAACTTATCTGTCATTATGGTCTTGTTGATACAATGCGGTATCTCAATGAGTTCCTTCGTCATGGAACTAATACTTCTCATGGGGTATCTAGACGTCTTGATCGGATATATGTGGATCAAAGTCTTAAGTCACACATTTATCGGTACTACGAACGAAAGAATGATTTGACATCTACTCATGTAACCGTATGCACATCTCTTATGATCGATAAGAAGAGTGCGGTTAGAGTGGGACAACCTCGCTTCATTACTCCAAATGAACTTCTCACTCAAAGTACACTTCGTAAGTTTGAGAGGTATACTGACTTCGATAACATGGTGTATGACTGTCGGAAGAAGATGCAAAGGATATCATATGTGGTAAAGAGACTGGAAACATGTCAGATAAAGTTGATGATGAAGGGGATGATTCTGAGGAAAAGAGTGATTCTTGAGTTGAAAGATGGGGACAGTGTTGCTGATAATACAGATAGTATTATTGATATGGCAACGACCTTTTGGAGCAAGCAATATGAAGACTTGGGAGATCCTCCTGAATCGGAATATCTTGACCTTCCCGCCATTGAAGCAGAAGATGCTTTTCGACTAGATCGCCCATTCACTCAAGATGAGCTCTACTCATGTCTCCAGACTAAATCAGATTCAGCTCCTGGTGAAGATGGTCTTACTTATAAATTCTGGAAAGCAACTTGGGACATGTATGGAGAAATGCTCACCAAAACAGCAAATGGTTTAATGGAAGGGATCATTCCCAATTCCATGACAACAATCCTCCTTACAATGATACCAAAAGTCCCAAACTCAAACGAGATAAAGAATTTTAGACCAATCGCCCTCATCAACACAAGTCTCCGTCTAATCTGCCAAGCAATTAATGAACGATTATTACTGGTGGCTGATCAACTAATTGGCCCTTATCAAACAGGCTTTATCAAAGATCGTCACATCCATAACAACATTCTCCTGTTCCAATCAGTACTCCATCTATGGTGCAGAAAAGATCTTGACCTTGGACCAACGAGAGCATGGGCTTGGCCTGAAGTCAGATTACAGGACCCTGACCTTGCTGCAGCGGTCATTGACTTCCAAAAAGCCTTTGACCTGATTAATCAAAAGTACATTGGAAAATGTTTGGAAAAGACAGATATCCCCCCTCGCCTTCGTACAGCCATTATGACTATTCTCCGAGCGCAACACGCTCAAGTCTACATCAATAATGTAAAGGGTCCACGCTTTCCAATGAGAAGAGGTACAATGCAAGGAAACCCATTCTCTCCGTTCTTATTTATCCTCGGAATGGAACAATTACTCCGAAACCTTTCAAAGATTAAAGGAATGTGTCTTACTGGTCGACACAGTTTTGACCCTACTCCGATCAAGGTAATGGCTTTTGCTGACGACCTTATAGTCTTCATGAGTGATGAAGATCGTCCTGTTGTAAAAGAATGCCTTGAAGCTTTTTCCTATCACTCTGGCTGCAAAGTTAATAAGGATAAAAGTCTGGTCTTGGTCATTGATGAAGATCATCCCGATCGATGCCCATATCTAGACTTTCCAGTAAACACAGTTGCTGAACTGTCAAATATGAAATATCTTGGGGTTACAATCGGTCCGCTTGATTGGAAGAAAGAATGTCGAAACTTACTTGGAATCATTCATGGAAAAGACGAACTACTGCCATCTCGTCTCGGAAAAGCTGTAAACACCTTCCTTCTCTCAAAGCTCTACTATCGAGATATCCACTCACCAATGCATCAATGGGACATTTCCCACTTCACGAATGAAATCGGTCGGAAGTTGTTCTACGGCATCGGTCAAGAAACAATCTTCACCAGAAATGAACTCGGTGGTTATGGTGTACTTCTACTTGATCGACAACTTCTCGGTAGAAGAGCTCAAGTGGTTCATGAAGCAATCTTCGGAAAAGAATGGCATCATCGCCTCTTTCGCCTAACGATACAACACTGGGCAACATGGGCAATCCGTTACAGAGAAATGATCAGTGATTCCGATTTGACCATCCCATGGTATGAGTTTCTTCTCGGACGGACGTACGTTAGACCGACTCACACCTACCATCTCCTCGACAAATCACTCCAAAAGGAATTTTCAAAACTGATGTGGGCATGCATTAAGGCGTGGGTTGAATTGACTGGTATGAAACAAGGGGATCCAATCGAACCTTATCAACCCGCTAACCAAGATTTTGAAAAGTTGGTGGAGCCGTACCTGGGAGACCTCTTTAATTATGATCCGGAGATATTTCACTCGGTGAGTAAGAAGTCTCCGCAGACTGATCGATTACTGAGAACTCTTGACGAGATACTTCGTCCTTCTGATAGAAAACGTCTTCCAAAATTCTGGAAACAAATGAGCAAACAGCTTCATGTCCACGATAAACCATATGACTACCTTCATATGTTCCACAACGGAAATGACATGCGGGCAATTTCCCAAGCAAAGAATTGTCTACTCTGTGGTCGCGACATCAAAACCCTCCATCACACCTTCTTTCAATGCCGTATAGCTTGTCAGGTGTGGCAATACGCGGGACTTCGGGGTCTTCCCGAAATCTCAAAGTTGGTCGGTGTCTGCGGTCAACCACAGGATAAGTTCTGTTCATACATGCGTCGTCTTCTTAAAGCACGCGTTCCTAATCATGCTCAAGCGATAAGTGATCTTGAACTTCGGTCACTTCTTCGATACTACGAATCACTCTACTGTAAGCAGTATTGATGATTGTTGATTCTACTTTGATACATTTTATCGAGAACACCTCTAGCTCCATTGGCCGTGGTCCTAGTCGTCTCACACATTTTCGATATTAAATCTTCGAATAGCATGCGTTGATTCTGTTTTCTTGTTTATGACACTCGCGTTAAAGTGTCTGGTTGAGACATCGTTCTCACAGTGTTGCTATTTTAAATGAAATCGATCTCTTTGATTTTGAAGTTCTCAATGGCAAATTGCTCAGGAAATTAGAAATTTATATTATAACATATATAAATGAACCTAAGAGCCTGGAACCTAGGACCTCGCACCTGAAAGCGTCGCCTAAATGAGAATTTCATCTTCATCACGATCCACCCTTGGTCCACCCCGGATCTGTTTGTATCTTTTGTGAACCTAGTCTCATAGGCTACAATTTTGAAGATTTTCCGTTTGCGAGTGGTTTCTCAAAGATTGTCTTTTTCACCGAAATTCATCTTTGGTTCGGAATATCTTTGATTGGCTTTTGAATCTTGTGAACCTAGTTTCATGTGTTCTTATTTTCGTTGAGGATTCTCCGTTTGAGAGTGGTTTCTCCGAGAATCTCTTTCTCGCCAGAATTCCACTTTTGGCTCCGGATGATCTTTGACCTGCTTTTGAATTTTAATGAACTTAGCTTCATGTGCTTTACTTTCGGTGAAAATTCTTCGTTTGAGAGTGATTTCTCCGAGAATTTCGCCTGATTTTCTAAGATCCTTTCTTGGATGTTATTTTGGTGGAGCCCTTGCTCCATGTGTTTTTGATATTGAAATGTCTCGTTCGAGATTCGTCTCCCGAATATTTCTTTTGTTCTATTTCAAGAGTTGATCTTGTATTCCACTTGACTTACATCTTGATGATTTTTCATCCTTGAATTTATTTTCATGTTCACTCCTGTTTCTGATACTTCGCGAATTTCGACGAATTTAGTCATTAACAGAAATGAACAAATTTTCGACTTGATTTATTTACCTGCAGATTTACATTCATTCTGATTGATCTATCGATTTTTGATCAAATTACATCGCGTACAAGGTACGGTTTCGGACCCCCCCCCACAACATGTAATTAGATGCTCGCTTTATCGCTTGCTTGATTTCCTGCCCTCTCGATTTACTTATTGATTTCCCGATTTCTTGACTTATTGCCCGATTTACAGTTTGATTTCTCGACTTCCCGATTGATTGCCCGTTCACAGATTAACCTTAACACTTACTCAGACAACGACAGTTTAATACAGCACGGCGCCAAACATCCTGTATGCTTGTCCTGCAGATACGTGTTTCAGGTTAGTCTTTCTCGAACATCTCGGATGCGATCCCGACAGCTTCCCGTCCGATGTGTTCAGTATTTTTACATAGATGGCGGATCAGGTCTTCCTGTGCTCGTAGTTTCTCCTGCGCCAAAAACAGCGTAAGGTTTTAATCTTAGAGGTCCGTCGGTCGTGTTGGCTCTATGCCCAGGTTAACCAGGTCTTTGAGGGCGTTTTCGCGGTCACTTTTGTTTTGCATGGATCCTCTGTGTTTTTCATCGAAGACCAAGGCTCTTTCTCCCTCTTTTTGCCCCGGTGCTCCCCGCAAGTTAGCCAGGTAGAACCGTTAAGAGTGATGACTCGTAGGATCAGTATATATCTAATGCACAATCACTCACTCACTCACTCCGTACACCAATCACCTAAAAAAACACAACAATAACGAAAGACGACCGAAAAAAGACTTCAACATGAAGAACATCAATGAATAACAATAAAATAAATTGGAGACTCGCCAAAATATCATGAACATGGTGAAACAAGGTGCCAGTAACAGCCCGACAATGTGTTAACGAAGTGCCACAATGTGTTAACTATGGCGTAACTATATGCAGTACTGCTGTATCAGGTCAATCACGCTGGACGCAAAAAGAAAAAAACTATAATATTATTACTTGAAAACTGTCTAATAATAAAACTGAACAAACAACAACTAAAAAAGTTGTATATTTATGGAGGGGTGTGGCGGTGGCGGCGATACGACCATATAGAACCACGAACAGAACGAATAACGACAAGAATGAATCACCACCAGAAGTAAATCATCACTAAAACACTTCAATAAACAAAAGAGAATAATTTAAATCATAAATTGTGAAATAGGCATAAGAAACATGGGGACGACGTGCTAAGTGTTAAGCGCCAGTGGTTAACTATGGCGTGACTATATGCAGTGCCGCTGTATCAGGTCAATCACGCTGGACGCAAAACGATAAAAAGTATAATTTTATTACTTGAAAACTGGCTAATGATATACTTGAACAAATTACGAGTAAAATAGTTGAACATTTATGGAGGGTTGTGGCTGTATGTGATGTAACAGTGTATGGCAGTAAAGAAGCACGCCCAGGACCTTCATCACTTTAAAAGTAACTCTGAAGCAACAGAAAATATAATATGATATTGTTGAGAAACAAAATAGGTGGAGTATCATACAAAAGTAAGCAGATTGAGACCATATGGTGATGGTAACGGTCATAGTATGGCGTGACTATATGCAGTGCCGCTTATTCAGTAGAAATAGGCCTACGCAAAAGCACCAAAATGTCATAATATGGGAAAGAAAATACTTTCATTGTAATTAATGAACATAAAATATATAAATCAATATAATTTGTATAATTGTATACGTCTGACAAGTGGCACAGGGTAAAACATGAAAGAGGGTTTTTTAAAAAAAAATAGACCTAAGAACCTAAGAGCCTAAGACCTGGGACCTGGGACCTCGCACCTGAAAGCGTCGCCTAAAATGGACAACGTCTAGTTCTGGATTGTCTATGTTACTTGTGGTCGTTGATTGATCGATGTATATGATGATGTGGGTGCAAATACATATAAATATATAGATATACTTTAATAAAACTTGAAGGTGTTTGAAAGAATCAAAAATTATTCTTGAAGATTGTGATGTCTGTGAGAGTATGTCAAGTGTTGCATGTCTACTGGGTGCTGTGTCAGATCATGGTGGGCGATCTCATATAGAGCATATGGATACAACTACAAAAAAACTTCATGCCAAATGGGGACTCGGCGCGGGAAATATTAAATATCATAAAATTTGGAGACCCGGCGCGGGAAAAAGATATCATATAATTTGGAGACCCGGTGCGGAAAAAATGGAGAATGGAATTGGGACACCAACCAGTGAACACCGACGGTCTCACTCACTCTCAGATGTGTTATATGCAGTGCCGCTTATTCAGTAGAATAACCCCCTAGCGAAACTACACCAAAACGATAAAATCGATGTAAAAACATTTTCATTGGAATAGTTGACCTGGAAATAGGATGTGATTGTTGTGAAATTGGAGATATAGAACGAGTAGAGATGATGGAAAACGGGGTCATGGTCAAAACACTAAATGATGTGAAACGTGAAATGAAACAATAGAATGAACATGAAAATAACATAAAATACGACAGCATAATATAATTGATAATCTAGAAAACAAAACGATAAATATATGGCCTGTAATGTAAGACTATTCTTAGATTCATGTGGCGACAACCTGAAACAACGTCCGGTATAGACCGTTTCACATTAATATATAAACCATACTTTCCTATATTCTCTTTTCTGTACTTCTTTTGGGGTGGGAGTAGAAGTGGAAGGGGAAGAAGAGGAAGATGAGGATGAGATGAGAAAACACAGATGGTGTTTGGAATAGGGGCGGCACGGAACAGACTGGGCCTGGGTAGGGGGCTAGGGTGGGTGGAGGTGCTGCCGGGGACGAGGTCTGGGGGGTGTGCTTGGGGTGGTGCGGTGCGGGCGCTGGGCAGTGGGAAACTGTTCGGAGGTTCGTGGACTGTGGGCCGTGGGCGTGCTTCGCCGGCGTCTCAAAGGTAACTACACACGAGGGGTTTTATGCCTAACAGCTTTCCCCATTCGTATACGTATATAGCTTGAATGCACTTTACTAAAAAAAAAATTTCATCTTCATCACGATCCACTCTGGGTTTAACCCTGACTTGTTTATCTTTTGGAACTTTGTTCCATGTGTTTTAATTTTATGGATTCTCCGTTTGAGAGTGATCTCTCCGAGAATTCTCGATATTTTCCAAGATTCCCTCTTGGTTCCGGATGCACTCTGCCTTGCATTTGAAATTTAATGAACTTAGCTTCATGTGTTTTACATCAATTGAAAGTTCTCCGTTTGAGAGTGATTTCTCCGAGAATTCTCGATATTTTCCAAGATTCCCTCGTGGTTATTATTTTGGTTGAACTTTTGCTCACTGTGTTTCAATTTGGAATATTCGTTGCGATTCGTCTCCCGAATATTTCTTATGTTTTTTTTATTTCAAGATTTGATCTTGCACTCCACTTGATTGTCTTCTTGATGATTTTTGTTTCCTGAATTTATTTTCATGCTCATCGTCTGTTTCTGATACTTCGCGACTCTCGACGAATTTAGTCATTAACAGAAATGAACAAATTTTCGACTTGATTATTTACCTGCAGATTTACACTCATTCTGATTGATTTATCGATTATTGATTAAATTACATCGAGTGCAAGGTACGGTTTCGGACCCCCCACAAAATGTAATCAGATGCTCGTTTTCTCGCTTGCTTGATCTACTGTTTTCTCGATTTACTTATTGACTTCCCGATTTCTCGATATATTGATTGACTTATTGCCCGACTTATTGTTTGACTTATTGCCCGTCCACAGATTAACCTGAACTCGCACTCAGGCAACGACAGTTTAATACAGCACGGCGCCAAACATCCTGTATGCTTGTCCTGCAGATACGTGTTTCAGGTTAGTCTTTTTCGAACATCTCGGATGCGATCCCGACAGCTTCCCGTCCAATTTGTTCAGTATTTTCACATAGATGGCGGATCAGGTCTTCCTGTGCTCGTAGTTTCTCCTGCGCCAAAAACAGCGTAAGGTTTTAATCTTAGAGGTCCGTCGGTCGTGTTGGCTCTATGCCCAGGTTAACCAGGTCTTTGAGGGCGTTTTCGCGGTCATTTTTGTTTTTCATGGATCCTCTGTGTTTTTCATCGAAGACCACGCCTTTTTCTCCCTCTTTTTGCCCCGGTGCTCCCCGCAAGTTAGCCAGGTAGAACCGTTAAGAGTGATGACTCGTAGGATCAGTATATATCTAATGTACAATCACTCACTCACTCAAAAAGAGATCCGTACACCAATCACTACACACGAGGGGTTTTATGCCTAACAGCTTTCCCCGTTCGTATACGTATATAGCTTGAATGCACTTTACTAAAAAAAAAAATTCACCGAAATTCATCTTTGGTTCGGAATATCTTTGATTTGCTTTTGAATCTTGTGAACCTAGTTTCATGTGTTCTTATTTTCGTTGAGGATTCTCCGTTTGAGAGTGGTTTCTCCGAGAATCTCTTTCTCGCCAGAATTCCACTTTTGGCTCCGGATGATCTTTGACCTGCTTTTGAATTTTAATGAACTTAGCTTCATGTGCTTTACTTTCGGTGAAAATTCTTCGTTTGAGAGTGATTTCTCCGAGAATTTCGCCTGATTTTCTAAGATCCTTTCTTGGATGTTATTTTGGTGGAGCCCTTGCTCCATGTGTTTTTGATATTGAAATGTCTCGTTCGAGATTCGTCTCCCGAATATTTCTTTTGTTCTATTTCAAGAGTTGATCTTGTATTCCACTTGATTTTCATCTTGATGATTTTTCTTTCCTGAATTTATTTTCGTGTTCATCGTCTGTTTCTGATACTTCGCGACTCTCGACGAATTTAGTCATTAACAGAAATGAACAAATTTTCGACTTGAATTATTTACTTACAGATTTACATCCCTGCTTACTGATTTCTCGATTATTGATTCTTTTTACATAGCGTGCAAGGTACGGTTTCGGACCCCCCACAAAGTGTAACATAACTTCGATCTACATCTCGATTTATTGCTCGCTTGATTTCCCGTTCTCTCGATTTACTTATTGATTTCTCGATTTCTCGATCTATTGATTGATTTATTGCCCGATTTACTTCTCGATTGATTGCCCGTCCACAGATTAACCTTTCCACGCACTCAGGCAACGACAGTTTAATACAGCACGGCGCCAAACATCCTGGATGCTTGTCCTGCAGATACGTGTTTCAGGTTAGTCTTTCTCGAACATCTCGAATAGGATCCCGACAAGGTCCAGTCCGTTTTGCTCAGTATTTTTACATAGATGGCGGATCAGGTCTTCCTGTGCTCGTAGTTTCTCCTGCGCCAAAAACAGCGTAAGGTTTTAATCTTAGAGGTCCGTCGGTCGTATTGGCTCTATGCCCAGGTTAACCAGGTCTTTGAGGGCGTTTTCGCGGTCATTTTTGTTTTTCATGGATCCTCTGTGTTTTTCATCGAAGACCACGCCTTTTTCTCCCTCTTTTTGCCCCGGTGCTCCCCGCAAGTTAGCCAGGTAGAACCGTTAAGAGTGATGACTCGTAGGAATAGTATATATCTAATGTACAATCACTCACTCACTCACTCAATCACCTAAAAAGTGATCCGATGCTTGACAGCTGGATAGCCCGCGGTTGATCCGACGGTGAGCCTTAGATGGCCTCGGGTTCGTCCGAGGCCTTCTTCGCCTCTGAGCTCGGGAGATAAAGAGGGCTAGTCACGCCCGATTGAATACAACAACTAATACAGGTTTTCTAACCAAAGTAATAACCGATTAAACAGATCATTAGACATGAATGATCGCCCTAACACTCACAAAGTGTAATTTAATCTTCGGTTTTCCATCTCGACTTATATCATTCTCGATTTATCTCTCGCTTGTTATCTCGATTTACTTATTGATTTTTTTACTGATTTCTCGATTTATTGATTGCCCGATTTTTTCCGACAGACGGCTCTTGGACTCGCGCTCAGACAACAACAGTTTAACACAGCACGGCGCCAAACATCCTGTATGTTTGTCCTGCAGATACGTGTTTCAGGTTCATTCTATTTGGAACAACATGGATGAAGCCCGACGACGCCTTATCCAACTTGTTCAGTGATTGTTATGTATGGCGGCGGATTGGGTCTTCCTGTGCTCTTAGTTTCTCCTGCGCCTAATAAGGCGTAAGGTTTTAATCTTAGATGTCCGCCGGTCGTCTCGGCTTAAATGCCCAGGTTAACCAGGTCTTTGAGGGCGTTTCTTGGTCATTTTTGTTTTTCATTTAAGACCAGGGCTTATTCTCCCTCTTTTTGCCTCGGTGCTTCCCGCAATTTAGCAGAGTAGAACCGTTTAAGAGTGAATACTCGTAGGGTCAGTTTATATATCTGATGCGCAATCACTCACTCTCCTAGCAATACGTACATCAATCACTTCTTGAATTTGTGTTTCCCGTGTAATCCACATACTGAAGGCGTAGTTCACACATTGAATAAGCTTGGGGCTTTGATAATGCATTATGCAATTCCTGTACTCGAACTCCATGCTACTGATTTAGTGCTTACACTTGCCCTTAATATTATCTCGCTTGAGCACTTGAACAAAGATCTCGTGCTGGGCATTTAAACTACACTCAGATATTATTGAGGATCATGTTTATCAACTAAGCGTTAAAATTCCAGACTATCACCTGATGGTTGATTTAGGCCTTGATTTGCGACACATCCAATCTTCTGTAGCCACCGCCGCAAGCTCTGCACTCTTCTTGAAGCTCGCCAATAAGTCTTTGAGCCTCAAGTGGGTCAGCAACTTCAGTAGGCTCTTCCCAAGAAAGGTATTCGTTGGTGTAGTTAGGCTTGTAGTCTTGAGGCAAGATCTCCAATCTCTTACCGTAAGCGTTAACCTTTCTCCAGTCTCTGTGGACGTTGAACAAGGAGTCAGAGAAGTAAGCAAAACATCTGGAGAACATCTTGGTGTTCAAGGTAGAAGTCATTTGAGGCTTGAAGTCGGAGTACTCGGCCCAAGCTTCCTTAGGGTTAGCGAGCATGTAGTCGGTAGCCTTCTTGAGGGCGGTCATGATCTTTCTAACCTTCTCTGGGTTCTCGGCCAAAAAGGTGTCGTTGACAATGTAAAGAATGGTGCAGAAGCAGCAGCAGCCCAACTCAGCCAATTTGTCGATTCTGAGCATCTTGGCGTCGGTGGCTGGTCTGCCCTTCTCCTTCAAGTATTCCTCCAACTCGACTTGTTGGATACATTCGATACCAACACCAGCATCAATCTTACCCTCAATAATATACTTGGCAACGTTCATACCGCATCTGACAGCAGTGTAGTCAGATGGGGTCATACCGTAGTGCTTGGTCAATTCGTCAATTTGGATTTTTCCAAACTCACCAACGTAACCAATTCTCTTACCCTTCAAAGAGGTGAAGTCGGAAGTGATTCCGCTACCCTCCAAGTACAACACACCGGTGAATGGCTCGTCCAACAAGGAGCCAACAGAAGTGACTGGGAAGCCACGAGCCTTGGCAGCAAGAGTGTGGACCATAGCCTTAAGACCCATATCAGCCTTACCTGAACCGATCAACTCGGTAACATCGGAAGGGTTGGATGGCTCCAAGATGGAGATTTCGACACCTTGTTCCTTGAAGTAGCCCTTTTGCTGAGCAAGGTAGATTGGGGCGTGGTAAGGGGTTGGTTGCCAGTTAAGCAAGAAAGAGACTTTTTCGGTGGACATTGTATTGATGGTTTGATAAATCAATAAAGAATATGGTGGGAGATTGTTTGATACTTATACCCCTCTCTAATTAAGATGGATCCAGAAATATCGCTCAACTGCAATCCCTGAAACGACATATAGCATAATTTTCTCCTTAATTTCTGGAATGGACGGGTATTGGGTAATTCTAAGAGTAGTCTCGTCATGTACATTGGAGTTTGCACCCATTATGGCCGCAAACCCAAGAACCGTAAGCGCATTGGACTGCACAATGGCTACTAACATATTGGAACAACAGACGAACACATAGTTAAATATCCATAGACTATTGAAAAAAATTCGCTAAGTGTATGAAAGCAACCTCAACTGGGGTATTAATATCTCTGAAGAGAATGATTTTTGACATTATTAGTCACAGCGTCTCTTCCACCCAAGTACTTTCTGCACAATGGTGTTCTCTCATGCATAGGTAACTGCAGGGTAACAGAATACCATCAAGCAAGTTGGGCCGACTTGTTGGTTATTCGGGAGGGCCATATCTTTGATTTGAAAAACTCAAATAAATGTCCCTTTCTGGACTCGTCTATTGGAGTTTTCGTTCTATAATTCAACCCTAGGTGTGCAAGGCACACAAAAGATAGTCACAAAGCAATGTAGGTAGATGGAATGGAGAATCTGATTAGCAGTTCTGGATGAAGGATAAAAGCACCTTTTTTCTTATTACGAGACTTGATATCGTTGATACTAATCTGGTAAATCATAGCATGTTTCGAAATTTAACTCATAAGCGGGGTTCGGGGTTACTCATTGCGAGTGGGTTACCTTCGACTTCTTTTGTAGCGTTTTGATTAACATTCTTTGTTTCCTCTTGAAACTAGGACCTGCTTTCTGTAGTTTTGATTACTTCTATGTATTGCTTGCGGGTTCAAGCATTCACCTTTTGAAGTTATGCTCTCATAATATAATTCGTCAAAATGAGTCATTTTTTCATTAGTTTATTCATCATATCAGCTCTTTATCAAGCTTTTCTAAATAACCCTTGACGCCGAATGAGTCTTTTATGAGATCTTTTTTATTGAGCACTGGGCTATGTGAACTTCCATACAACAAAAGGGAAATCGCTAAGCTTTCACGAACATTGACACATGTCTTCGAAATTCATTCAAGTCGATGTTTTTTAAACCAACAACAGCCTCTCCTTGGCTCATTCTATATTCCATTAAACACAGTAGTTCTAATCCTCTCAGATGCTCCAATGTATGTTCTTATACCCACTGCTATCCTGGACCAATTGCCATTCCATACTGTTGTAGGTATCGATTTCTATCTTAGAATAGAGCTTTGGCGGAATTAAGGAAAGTGACATTAAAAGCTATTGAGTACAATTACGAGTAGTGTATTCCCATCCAAGACTACTTGGATGAAAGGCAAGATTTTTCGTAATTGACGCAACAGGGACAAATTGCGAGAAGTCAAATCGTGACTCAGAAATCTAAAAGCCTTGCTAGCGATGAAAAAAGAGTCTTCAACCATCATGTATAGCTCTATAATCTATACTAGGATATATTTATACCCAAAATGCATTCACAGCCTCTCTCTCAACAATTCACCGTATGCTCACCAAGATCAACGAATTTCATACAAAAAAGAGATGGACAAGCCCACGAGATCAATTAGAAATGGTAAAAAGTCTTGGAGTGCTGGTACATACCAAATGATAGTCTTTCAATCGTCACATGAAAATTACGATAAATTGTTTGGTCAGGCTTTCAGAGTATAAACTTTGATATGATACACGCATCTTTCCTCTGATTCAAAAGAAATCAGGCTCCATTAAATATGAAGAGCACTCGCTTCAATCCAATCTTGTATCTCCCTGAGTATGGGTTTTGAGAATGTTCGTTGAGCCTTCAGAGCCATGAAACGTTGATGTATCTGTATAGTTTCAATAGAAAAATGAAGAGTGCCAAGAACGGTATGGATTAATAATTACCAAAATACTATAAACTAGCTTGAAATATACTACGCCGAGATTGTGAGTGGTTGTAGTAGCGCAACCTGACATCACCTCTCGGTTTCATTCCTCAGTCAAGTGAAATTTCATATGCTAGTGCACATTGTTCTGCCTAGGTAAAGATTTTGGGATTGGTAGGTTTTAGGGGAATTGTCTTTCATCAATTTAGATCCTGCTCGTATGTAGTTGGCACCAATACTCCTATCGTCGAGTCGTACTAAATCGAGTCATGACGACCTATGACACGGATGAGGATACCCTCAAATTCATGCCTCACTATACATCAATTTTATAATCCAACTGAATGAATGTCCTACGGAATTTGGGGGTAGCCAAGGCTTCCTTGTCAAGCTGTTCCACTTTAATTTTCGGGAAGCACTGGTTTACCCAGAAATGGATTCATAGCAATTTTGGTGGCTCATCCTCAAAACAACATGTCAAACTTATTTTTTTGTTCTGAACATTAATTTTCCACGGTTAAACTAACCGGATATGGTAAACCTCAGGATTTCGTCACCCAAAGGGACAGATCTATGCATTTTGATCCTGCATCCATATGTTTCATCCTTGTATATAATTCATTTTCAAGAGAGATCCAAAGAATTTCGCCCAATGGGCCTTTGGCTACAATTGCTTGGATGATACTACTTTCTCTGATGTAGTTTGCTGAGTAACAGAGGGAAAACGGATAGTTCTGCACGGTTTTGGATTCTGGTTTGTTCAGGGAAGGTCGAAAGGGTGAAGGATTTGTGGTTATGTTCCAAGTACCTCTCGTGAATGCTAAAATTGCACAATCATTGTGCTTCCTGTTTACAAAATGACTTTTATGTGAGCCGATACAACACAAATACTACCAACTTCCAAATTTTTCTATGCTATGGGGCATGCTAGATAGTATAAATACGCTAGTCCAAGATTGATGCCTGTCGAGATACCCAAATTTTAGAATAAACTCTTTCTCATAGGGTCTATGACTGCGCTAATTGATGAAGACACATGTAGATACAAGCTCTATCGAATTCTATGAATGGAGCTCCAAGGCATAAAATTAACAGATAATTGAGGTCTAGACGAAGAAAAGGCCTATATCTCCAGGATCACTCGCAAGAATGAACTCATGGCCCCTTTGGTTGGGTCTTGGTCATTCTGTCAGCACCAAGGTTTGCGAGTTTGTCGGCTTGTTCATTTCCATCGATGCCCAGATGGCCCTTCACATGAACAAACTTGATCTGAGTAGCATTCTCAGCATTGAGCTTCTTGTATAAATCATAAGTTGGCAATATTATGTCAAGATTGGCGGCTGGCTTGTTCTGCGAGTTCCTCCAATTGTTATCTTTCCACTTGTCAACCCATTCCTCCATACAACTGATGGAGTATTTTGAATCAGAGCAGATCTCAATATTGGTATCCTTAAATTTCTCACGATTATTGGAAACGTGCAGAAGAGCATGTTTCATGGCGTAAAGTTCTGCCCTTTGATTGCTAGGTGTGATTCTGAGATTGTCAACATCACTTAATGGCACAGCAGCGTTTGACTCGTCGTCCTTACCAAACCACACACCATATCCACTCATTGGCATCGATTCTTTTCCGTTGCCTCTGCATGCTCCGTCCACATAGATTTGCTTTGTCCTCTTCAGCTTTGATGCCAGCGTAACTTGAGGGCTAGGTCTGCCATACAGAGTTGTACTTCCATACAGTGTTGAGCTTCCATACAGAGCTGCGCTTTCATAGCTCGGCTCAGCTCTATAATTGTCTCTACTATATGATCTGGAGATAGGTGAGTGGTCTCTTTGAGAGGAAGACGAAGAACTGTAGCGGACGTATCCAGACCGGCCACCATAGGAGGAAGAAGATCCACGACTGTTTGATGACCGATTGGCCGAACCATTACCCTCGTTATTGATGAACAGTTGCGCTTCGCTGAGGCTCAGAAACTTCTTGTATCTGGCCCCAGAATAGCCGTGAACTTCTTGGGAACAATCATCCCAACTTTCATAGACACCTGGGTTATTGCCCTTTGCGACGGCGTAATACAGCCTACCCATGTTTCTTGTAACGAGAGATTTAAACAAAGCGAATCCGATTGCGCTCTTGTTCGTTGTTGAGGCGAACTTCAGCGGTATAATTGATTACTAAATAACGGACCAATGAGTGCTTTACTGACCCTCTTAGAACATGTATGGTTCACATTTCAAAATACTAGCGGGCTCTATGTGTAATATAGGTATTTTTCGAACTATCCCCGCCTGAACGGAGTTGATCTACAATTGGTACATGCAGGTGCGAATCTAATGCATATCGGCCCACAAAGGCAACAGGAGAAAGTCTGCGCAAATTCTTTGAGTTAATTCGCTGGTAGAACGGCTTGAGTCATCCAACAATGTAATATGCGCATGGTTGCCGAGAATCAAGAAGAGAGTCAGGAAGTGCTGTTGGAGGAGGCGTTGTGGTAGGAAGTGGAACTTACTCATAGGCTCTGTTGATTAGAAAGCAGAACTCAAAAGAGTCATACACCTGAAGAATTAATGGGTGAATCGCAATTTTTAAGTAGGCGTTCTGCTGCTTTTGAATTCTTTTACCTCTATATATGTATATAGTGAGAAGAGAGGTACCTCCCCGATGTCTCCAAACTTGGAGCTTTTGGGATGAAAAGGTAAAAACATAAATATAATATTTCCTTCTCCACTGTGTGAGTTGCTGCTAAAGGTTTGACCATAATCTTGTACATAGAATATGAACGGACGAAACAAATTGGAAGCAATCCAATGTACACTCATCGACAAATGGACGGAGTATTCGCGGTAAAAAGATATATTATTGAAGAAAACAGATATGCTGTTAGGTAAACTATAGAGTATCACCATTAGATTCCCGATGCAAGAATATTGAGAGAATTGATAACAACGCTAAGACAGCACGAACATAGTTGGCCCGCTAGCCATCTGAGCCTGGCCAATGAACCACGAGCTACTAAGCTAGCGGCACCTGGTTGAGTGTCGATCTCTAGCGATCTAGCTCGCTGCTTATGGGGATCTCGGTATATTGCTTCAATTCACTGGGGTTCGCCAAGTACGAGTCTTTTGATTGAAAAGCTAACCGGGAATACTAATCATTAATATAAATGATCAGCCTAACATTATCCCTCTTACTAGATGCTGAAAAGTACGTTCCTGGATTTGACTGAAAGATGAAATTGAGACTAATCTATCTACCGACGGTTCATGGGAACCCTGCAGCCCAGAAAGGTAGTTACTAGGCTCCCGAAAAGTCATCTGGACAATTCATAAAACGAGTCCGCTCAAACCAAGTTTTTGGATTACAAAACAACTTGTGTTAACCAGAGAAACCGAATCAGCAAGACTTATTGAAATTTCGGATATTTCCATAGACCGTTCTCAAACATTCCGACTAATTCACATGAAATTAGATCGCAAGCTGATCTACTATAACTTCTTTTTGCATCCTTGGAGAACCCATTCGAACTCCCATCTTTGCAAGGGTTGAGAATTGATCAGGAAACAAGAACTTAACTCAAAAGATTATATGCTTCACCGAAACTCTTGAAAATCAGCGTTCAGGGACCTTTCAGTAAAGTTTCGTCTATTTAGGGATATGAGTAGATTGAACTGCTGTATAGAAAACTGCGGAAGCGACATATATGAAAGTGCCTATTGCAATGCAGGTTCACAACAAATACAACCTCAATTCCACGAACTGATATCTCTTAGCTGATCCAAAAAAAGAAAATAGAGGAAGTAGATATCTGACTCCGGCGTGATTCGAACACGCGCATCTTACGATAACAGAACTTGAGTCTGCCGCCTTAGACCGCTCGGCCACAGAGCCTCTATTAAGAGCTAATAGGGTATGGTAGGATAGACACTATTATTAATGTCAAATCAATGTAAGTTCCAAGCTAAAGCTAAGAGATCTCCTAGCTCAGAAAGAAGAGAATAATCCAATCTATTTATATCCTATTCTAAGGTCTCGCTTTTGTCTCATCGATGTCTCAAAGCGCACTATTAAACTTTCGCTAAGTGGGTAAAACACAAAAAGCTTAATATTTCTTATAATGCGCTTCGGGCAACTTGTAAGGAAGAGATATTTGCAAGATACATCCGATACTTGTGTCGCTTCCTAACAAGAACTGGAACGGTTTTGTTTCTTCATAGAATCATTTATTTGATTAATTTCAGTATCCTTGTATCGGACAATACGAATTGTTATAGAGTTTTCAGATTTAAATTGGAATATTTCTATATCTAGATGGAAATTATGTCCCTAAATTGTTATTAATCCTCCTGATTGAAATAATTCCGGAGAGAAGGGTGGAGCTTCGAACAAGATTGTATAGACGTGACACAAGATTGAAATGTTTCACTTTTTCCGTCTGTAATTTACTTTATGTTATATCCTAGAAACTTGAAATAAAAGCTTGAAACAATATTTGACGTGAATGTAATCCGGTGTCATGTCTCAATTTAATTTCCAAACTGAAACCTGATTGACACAATCTAAAGACGAAATAAGATGCAGTATCCTTCGAACAAAAGCTGATATTTTACATTGAATTGAGAATTAATATGGACTCTCAAACATCAGTGCAATCCCACTTGTGACAGATCAAAAAGCAGAACAAAATGCAATCTAAGTAAATAGTAATCCCATTTGGCGCACAATTTATCTCATATTGACAAACTTAATAAATTTTACTGTTAAAGCAAAAACAATCTTCATAGCCACTTTTGTTGTGATTGCCCCTGCGAGTTCTTGTTGATGTCTGAGTAGAATGATGCTAGGTAGCTCATAGGGTATTATGACTAGATTTTCGAGTTAAGAATATCGATATATCTGTTGACGCTAGGATAAGAGACATCGAATGAAATGTTCGGGATAACGACGATAGGAGAGCACAGAAGCTTCGGGCCACTAGGACGGCCCGTCTGTAAGCCTTAGATAACCCAATGATGCTCCTTGAAGAACCAGATGTGGGTTTTATCGGCTTGGCCAAGATCTGACCTACTGATCAGATCTGGCTATAAGTATGGCTAGCTATGGTCGATCATATAGAGCAACTAATCAGGTATTCTAATAAAGTAATAACTGAGTGAACAAATCATTAGACATGAATGATCCCCCTTAAAAATTGACTTCGTGAAGAAAATATGCAAAGAACCTGATGCGTCTCTCATCTTTACTCCTCAGATCAATACACTAGTAGCCCAGCTCGTCTGTATCACTCAAATGAACACTTGTTAGGTTGATCATTCAGGATGAATGATCTGTTTATTCAGTTATTACTTTAGTTAGAAACCTGTATTAGTTGCTCTGTATAATCGACCAAACCTAGCCATACTCATAGCCAGATCTGACCTACTGGTCAGATCTTGACCAAGCCAATGAAAGCTCCCTCTGGTGATCCAAGGGTTGTCATTGGTTCTTTAAAGCTCATCAACGGGCCTTCCTAGCGGCCCGTCGCTTCTATCTTGCCCTATCGTCGTTATCCAGAGCATCTCATTCGATGTCTCTAATCCTAGCGTCAAAAAGCCATCTCAATATTCCCAATTCGGGAATCTAGTCGTAGTACTCTATGATTTACCTAACAACGCTTGAAAGAACAATATGGGATGTTTTTATCCTTTCTTAGAGCTGTTGACCTTTCTCGTGCACAAACTGAATCATCGCTTTCCCAAATACCTGAATGAACATGATGGATTCCGTAGGTTACGAACATTAGATTTTTGAAATATTAGCGAGGATTTTAACCGTAGCAAGAACTGCAGTTTCTCCCTCACATCTTGGCATATAAATGAAATGTAATGGAGATAGCGGAAAGTCAAAGCATATCCCATAAATAAATTGTGCTAACCTACTTATAATGCGAGTTTCATCACACGTTCCCATTAACAGATGTTGGTTTCATAAGTATTGGAATATGAAAGGCTGATTTCAAGGTATTGTTGATCTAAACAATACCTTATGAGTACCTTTTCCGACAAGAGTATAAAAAAGCTGAGGACGAAGAACTTCATGAATTAAAAGTGAAGAAACTTGGAATTTTTGAGTAGTCCAAATTTTTTTGTGAGTCATATAGACTGCTTTCATAGAGTGGTCTCTTCTTTCTATGTATTGGAGACGCTTGTGCAGAAATGCCGATCAGAGCTCTCCAGAATTGAGTGTAGATTTATCATCATTTCTAAACAGATTTACGTCTCTTGCCGCTTAGGCGAACTTTCCAAGTTGTGTTACGGTTACTTTAGTTTGTCTGCCCATAATAAATTCAGGCTTATATCTACAACAAGATCGGGTCAAAAACTTCATACAAAAAGCAAATTTGCATTATTGCTCACGAGTAGTTTAAATTGGGGTCTCTCAATAGTTCCTGCTGTTTGCCCCAGAAGATCGAAAACTGGTACGATTTCTAACATTGTGGGAGCACTTCAAGAATCACACATTAATTAGAGTTCAAGAAAAAAAATGAAATATGATCAAATGAGTATTTGAAAGTTATATCTTTGAGCAGGTAAGGGTTTAGATTTTTTTGGACGAGATCGGTAATTCGCACTCAGTTCATCAGGGTGTAGACTCTTGTTCTTCTGCTTTAAGCTCCATCATTTTCATTTTACGAAGAGGAATGCCAGGAAAAAACTTTCATTATAGCTTCAACTCTATTTAAATCTATTGGATAGATCTCTAGGGTGATTTTTGATCTTGTCGTCATCTTTGTCCCGGCGAAACATCGATACTTATGTTTTGATATCGAATAAAACATTCCACAATTATGAGTGTTAGTTGAAACAACGAATGCGAGTCCACTATATGATCAAAAAACCAGAATTCTTCTATCAATGACCACTAGCGATGATTGGTGCCTGTAGCCTGATGCTAATTTCTCCCAGAGCACCAGAGTGGCATAACAGAAGCGAAAGAGTATAATTAGCAACTCTTGTCTACATTGAAATATGTGATCTTAGTCATAAAATGATGATTCATGCAATGAAGATTTGCCAGTGATCTTGCACAGGATACAGCTAATGAAAAATCACAAGAACGCCTGCGCTTCCAGAGTAGGTGAGAAGTTGAAGAGAAAGAAAAAATAGCACTCGACTTATTCATTCAAACCATCAATTGTCACAATCCCGTCTATATCGAGTTTATTGCGGTAGGCTTTTCTAAACCCTAAACTGTCGATTCCTTATCCTCTTCGGAATGGATAATATGGAGAAGATACTAAGATCTACGCATAAATTAAAGAGTCAAGAAGAGATAGCTACATCATAATTGGACAAAAAGCAAACCTCGTGCTTCGAGTTGCCAACGCATTCACGGGTCAGGATTCACGGCATGTCAAGGCACGCAATGAAAGTGTTCTGAAGTGGGATTGCTTATCCCCAGATAATTCGACAAGAGAAATACTACGTAAATTTTTTTTACTGGAGAGCCATATCGAGAGTAGCATTCTATTGATATTGGCTAACAATTCAGACAAGATAGATATAAATGTTCTAAGGTAGGACTGATATGAGTTATTTGTTGCAAATCCAATATATCAGCCAGTCTTGTATCAATTGTCCATAATTGTATGGTTTTTGTGTTTTCTCTGGGAGATGAATGGAGAATTTTTTAATTGTGAGATGTAGCTCAAAATGAATCAATCACAGCTAGATATTGTACGCTGCTCAAAATTTGAAATGGAAATAGCGCACAGACTATTCCGAATTGCTCCGGAACGTATTGCGTGAATTTGTGAGTAAAACGACCGAAGGCACGTTAGCGAACGACTATGAGAAGCTTGAGGAATTCCGAGAAAGTTTCAATACTTTAAAATACTGTCCAACAAGTGAGGAAAAAGAAATACATGACCTACTCAGCAAAATCAACTTGTGTTTACAGAACAAGGTGTGGCGCATCGCCTCGTTTGAAGCTATGAAAGTCAAAAAAAAAGAAATCGGCTTTCACTAAATTACTCAAGGCGGATGAAGGGTTCACAGTCATTTCCGAATTAGGTGAGGCCACTACCGAATTGGGATGTCTGTTTCGCAAGTTTTCGGAGTACCGTAAACAATAGGTGCCGTAAATTCGAGGCGGCAAAATGCAAGATCAAAAAAGACAAAAAATCATAACCAATTCGAGCCTGGCGAAACTATTTGGCTCACAATGTTCCCTTACCTGTCAATCTACCTGGGATAATGGAGTTCAAAGTAAGTCAGGGTCTTTCGCATCGAACTGTAAGGCACCAAGTCTACCAAATTCTCTCTCCAAATATAATCCTACAAGTTTATTACTTTATCTTTTCATTTATTCATTTAGTTTAAAGCCAGCTTCGATGTGGCGTATACTTGCATTAGTTGCAGGAATTGATGTCACCTAAAAAACCATTAAGAAACTAAACTGCATAATGACTTGACATGCATCAGGTGTATGCATAAAGGATCATAACCTGTGAGATTTGAGAGTTACTCGACAATGTTTGATGCTACAAAAAATTGACTGAATTCACAAAAAAGAAAAATTTAGTCGTTGTATCTGATTTAACTACTACCATACCTGATTCCATATCTTAGGTGGTTGTTGGGGATTGGAACGGTACCTAGATTAAATCCTTCAAAGAGAAAGAAGAAATCTTCAATGATCATGAAGCGAGAAGCGGATGATACGTTCTTAATCGGTGAAATTTCAGCCAAAGTTGAGTATATAATCCGAATACCTATGTTTTTCAAGTTTGACGTCATCCGGAAAAATTCAAGAATTAGCGAAACATACTAACACATGACATCATTCAAATTAAGACCCTTCAGGTCAACAATTGAGACTTCCAACTACTAGAGTTTCTGAGAAGAAGGATAGACACAAGACAAAGACCAAGCACATAAATATATATGACACACATAACATGAGAGAGTATCTTAGTAAGTTTGAACCGATCTTAGTCCTGATGCAATTTCACAAAAGAAATATACCTTTGAGATTCCGAATACGGTGAGTATAAACAAGAAGATGTAGAGCGTTGAAAGTAAGGCGCAAATAAGGAAATTATTTCGTTCGAGACCAAAAGAGGCTGTCAAACTTCACAGCATGAGGCCTTAGGAACCGAGGAGCTACATACAGGAGAACAAAAAACACAAGTATGACTTATGAATAAAATTTGATGAAAAAAGTTGAATAATATATGATAAAATAAACAGAGGAAGAGCAAAAGCCTTTTGTTCGGATTGATTTACAAATTTTTATCCTACTTGTGGCAATGTTCATGTCAAAAGATTTAGCTTCGTATATAAGAATAAGGTCAATATTGAGACTTACAATGCAGTCAAGAAAAACGCGGGGATGCACACCATAGTGTTGACATACCCAAAGTACAGGTTAACATGCAGTACCATTAACTTGTAAAAGCTGGTTAGAATAATCTATACCTGAACGCACAAGATGCTGCAGGTCTTCAGGCACCTGCAGCAAACAATCTATCCTGCGTCGAAGAGATTAAGAATTATGTCGAATTAGAGTTAGCTCCTAATCAAGTATACGATGCATGTATCAGGGGACATAACCCGAGGCGGTTCCCTCAAAATCTTGGAAAAAAAACAGACAACGCGTCGCCTAATATGACAAGATAATGCATAACTGATGACGAGATTTGGTATGACAGGTCTCTTTTGTTATTGACATGATGTGAGGCTCATGAATTAGCTATTGTTCTATTCTTGAAAAAGCTCTGTTGACCGGTCCGTTCATCTGAGTCATTGAGTAAATGAGTGATTTGTGGCCCAGAACCTCGTTTCAATTATTTCAGAACCAAAGTTGCGATCCGCAAGTTGTGCAGCGTTTTTGGACTATGCAATCACCGCTGACAGTATCCGCGCATGCACACATGAGCTGCACGAAGAACCAAAATAAGGATAAGCTAAACCCTACGCGAAATTCTATGTACAGTACAAGGAGTTACTAGATTTGGTTATGCTGCAAAATCCAATTCGGTTCATGAGATTACTTCTTTTGGCGAACAAAAGGACAACACGATTTTCCTTTTTGAGTTCGTGAAACTAAAGTAGATAGACTATGTTTGAAGGGTAAAACTGGCAGATCTTTTCTAGTTGTCACTTCATCGAGCTGTATTGAGTGGCCAAGAACATTAGTTCGGCAAACCTTTCTTTATTCTAAATGATATTTTCATAGAAAACGGTGTATGAAGTAAGTCTCTTTCAAGTAGTTACAGTGGACTCAATTCTGCTTCATTTCTTCGACACAATCACGTTTCAGATCTTTTTGTATCTGTACATCTTGCAAGTGCGTCAACATAGTTGACGCTGGGACCATACGCACGCCATATGTGTCCCAGGGAGAATAACCAAGAGGATATGCAGGCCGAATTTTGATGGTTGCAAAATAATGTTCAAACAAGTCTGATCAGCGCCAAAAGCCACATGTATAAAAGGATGCGGTTATCGCCAACGACTATTCGAATCACAAAACAAGCCGAGCAATGGGATTCAGAGTTTTCCAAGTATTGACATTGATACAGTGCCTTTTAGGCATTGCTCAGGCAATTACAATCACTCAAAACACTATCGAACAATCGCTTATTAGTCTTAGTCTAGGCTCACTAACTGTCAACCCCAATGTATACTATGCCATCTATGATGGCGCTGGTGCAGTTGTTGCTGGTGATGTATTGATCAACGGTCAGTTCTACGTTGTTTCTAGATTTGTGGCAACTGCTTTCGCTCAAACCTTGGGTAACTTCCAAAACAATGGAATCGTTTCATTCGACGCCAAACAAGGATTGTTATCTACATTCCAGTTGGCTCCAACTGGAAATTTTTTGAACGCTGGTAGTTTGTTTTTTGGGCAAAATGGAGTCATCTCAACTCCTGTTACTGTGACTGCTGTCCTCGGAACCTGGAAGAACACAGGAACGATTGTCTTTGACAGTGGTGCTCCTCTTTCGGTATCGGCAGTTACCTTGACTGCCTTGAGTAGTGTTGAGAATGATGGTGCTATTTGTTTGTACAACTCTTTATTGGCACAAACTAGTTCATACGTCGGAAATGGTTGTTACAACGTCGGTCCCTATTCGGCTATGCAAGTTCTTCCATCAAATCCACTTTTCACATTCGATTCGGACCTCACCATTGCTCTTTCCTCTTCTACCTCCTCCTTTGCAGCACTCGGTATTACCAACGCTATCATCGGAAACACAGTATACAAAGTGAGAGGTTTTGGTAACGGAAACTCTATCAGTGTAACAACAGGTTTCACTTCCTATTCATACAATCAAAACACTGGTGTGTTAACCCTTCTGCTCTTGCTTGGTGCTATTTCTGTTAGATACAATATCGGTACAGGCTACGATACCAGTAAGTTCAGAAGAACGGGACTTCTTGGTTTGTTATTTACAACAATCCATTATGATGGAACAGTTCCTACTGCAGCAACTATCCCAAGTATCTGTTCGTGTCCTGACTTCCCAATTCCTCCAAGACCTACCTCTAGCTCTGCTTCAAGCTCGGGCTCTAGATCTGCCTCTAGATCTGCCTCTGCTTCTGCCTCTGGCTCTGCTTCTGGTTCCTCATCTGCCTCTAGATCTGCTTCTGCTTCTGGTTCCGCCTCTGGCTCTGCTTCTGGCTCCAGATCTGCTTCTGCCTCTGGTTCCGCCTCTGGCTCTGCCTCCGGTTCTGCTTCTGGTTCCCCATCTGCCTCTAGATCTGCTTCTGCTTCTGGCTCCGCTTCTGGCTCTGCTTCTGCATCTAGATCTGCTTCTGCTTCTGGTTCCCCATCTGCCTCTAGATCTGCTTCTGCTTCTGGCTCCGCTTCTGGTTCTGCTTCTGGTTCCCCATCTGCCTCTAGATCTGCTTCTGCTTCTGGCTCTGCTTCTGGTTCTGCCTCTGGTTCTGCTTCTGGTTCTCCATCTGCCTCTAGATCTGCTTCTGCCTCTGGCTCTGCTTCTGGTTCTGCCTCTGGTTCTGCTTCTGGTTCCCCATCTGCCTCTAGATCTGCTTCTGCTTCTGGTTCCGCCTCTGGCTCCGGTTCTGCTTCTGGCTCCGGTTCTGCTTCTGCATCTAGATCTGCCTCTGGCTCCGCCTCTGGCTCTGCTTCTGCTTCCGGTTCTGCTTCTGCCTCTGCTTCTGCCTCTAGTTCCGCCTCTGGCTCTGGCTCTGCTTCTGGTTCCGCCTCTGCTTCTGGTTCTCCATCTGCCTCTGCATCTAGATCTGCCTCTGGTTCTGCCTCTGGCTCTGCTTCTGGTTCTCCATCTGCCTCTAGATCTGCTTCTGCCTCTGGCTCTGCTTCTGGTTCCCCATCTGCCTCTAGATCTGCTTCTGCCTCTGGTTCCGCCTCTGCCTCTGGTTCCGCCTCTGGTTCTGCTTCTGCCTCTGGTTCCGCCTCTGGCTCTGGCTCTGCTTCTGGTTCCGCCTCTGCTTCTGGTTCTCCATCTGCCTCTGGTTCCGCCTCTGGCTCTGGCTCTGCTTCTGGTTCCGCCTCTGGTTCCGCCTCTGGCTCTGCATCCGGTTCCGGTTCCGCCTCTGGTTCTGCTTCTGCTACAGGTTCTGGTTCAGCATCTGGTTCTAACTCAGCTGCTCCTGGATCAAGATCTAGAACCGCTTCTTCGTCTGGTTCTGCTTCCAGCACTGATTTCCCAATGTCTCTGTCTTACACTTACTACAGCAACACTTCAAGCTCTTATAGTTTCAGCAGCACAAATACTTTGCCCTCAAGCAGCATCTCATCTGATTTCGTTCCTTCCAGTACTACGCCTACTGATACTGGATCTTCTACTTTCCCTAGTCAGAGTTCAGGACCATCAACAAGTGTTGTCAAATCCACAAGTGTTGTAACCTTTACTTCTTGCTCGGACAGCACATGCTCTACTATTACATCCGCTCTCAGTATTCAATCGGTCACTACTATGTCATCTATGCCAAATAGTTCAACTGCTGGCTCTGGATCAGGAAGTGGATCAGGCTCTGGATCAGGAAGTGGATCAGGCTCCGGTTCAGGAAGTGGATCTGGCTCTGGATCAGGAAGTGGATCTGGATCTGACTCTGGATCAGGAAGTGGATCTGGATCTGGCTCCGGTTCCGGCTCTGGTTCTGGTGCTCCAGGTTCCGGCTCTGGTTCAGGTTCAGGCTCTGGTGCTCCAGGTTCCGGCTCTGGTTCTGGTGCTCCAGGCTCTGGCTCAGGTTCTGGTTCTGGTTCTGGTGCTCCAGGTTCCGGCTCTGGTTCTGGTTCTGGTGCTCCAGGTTCTGGCTCTGGCGCTACAGGTTCCGGCTCTGGTTCTGGTTCTGGTGCTCCAGGTTCCGGTTCAGGTTCTGGTTCAGGTTCTGGTGCTCCAGGTTCTGGCTCTGGTGCTCCAGGTTCCGGCTCTGGTTCTGGTTCTGGTGCTCCAGGTTCCGGTTCAGGTTCTGGTTCAGGTTCTGGCTCTGGTGCTCCAGGTTCCGGTTCCGGTTCAGGTTCAGGTTCTGGTGCTCCAGGTTCCGGCTCTGGTTCTGGTTCTGGTGCTCCAGGTTCCGGCTCTGGTTCCGGTTCTGGTGCTCCAGGTTCCGGTTCAGGTTCTGGCTCTGGCTCTGGTGCTCCAGGTTCCGGTTCAGGTTCTGGCTCTGGCTCTGGTGCTCCAGGCTCCGGTTCTGGCTCTGGTGCTCCAGGCTCCGGTTCAGGCTCAGGCTCCGGTTCCGGTTCTGGTTCTGGTGCTCCAGGTTCAGGTTCTGGCAGCGGCTCTGGCAGCGGCTCTGGATCCTCAGCTATTCCATCGGTCACTGTTGGAAACTCAGGAGCTCAAACCAAGCTCAATTTCGCTTTGGTGCTTCTCTCGCTGTTCCTTTTGTTATAAGCATGATTTTTCCCTTCATAAATGATATCCCCCCATGATGCTTCCATCACCATTCGTTCACCCGCTTTCGAGAACTTTAATTAGAGATTCTTTTTTTCCCTTTCTTCTGGATCTTACTTTCGATCTTAATACATTGTTACATTAATTAATGCACTTCTCGTAGATGTTCTGTGAAATTAGCTACCTAATCTCTAAACTCATCGATCTGTTCCTTTTAGTGATTTCGAAAGGTTTTTGAGTCTCGTAAGGATTTATGAGGTGCCTAGCAGGTTTTGAGCATGTCCTTAGCAATCAAACAAATGTATAACGTGAATCATTGAAGTGGCGTTTGATTTCAATTTTTCTTGATTTGTGGCATTGTCGGTACATGAAATGAGTTAGGCAAACGTTAGAATGCTTACGTCAGCTGACCAAATAAGTAAGTCTCGATCTGGGGCACGGTTGACAGGTGTCGCAGGTCGGTTTTCACCTTCCTAGTACACCGAACGGAAGTGTCACAGGTTGGATGCTAGGAACTCTCGTATACAAAAGGGAGGCTTCGCCCGTCCGTTTGTGTTGGAAGGTCAATCACTATATACTCCTTTTTAAGAAATAAATCAGTTTTACAATCAGTAATCTAACAAAATGGGTTAGTTTTGGATTCAACGACTACATCGAGAGGCCATGACTCTCATAATTCAAAGATTCGTGATTCAAAAAGTAATTAGTTGATTGGTTAAAGCATATAGAAAAATTTCATAATACTAATAATACTAACAATCATCATGATTAGAACTGAACAATTAAAAAACCTGTTGAGAACAATAAAACCCAACGTCGATTAGCTAGGTATTCTGACAAGACCAGCTTGTTTTACCTCACAGTATGATCATCTCGGAATGCATCATAATTTCAAAACAATTTTTCAATCTTCTAGGAGATCCTTGGGAAGATTTCCGTTCATCATCCAAGTAAGAGACCGATGATTACGGAATTCCTCCATATACTGAATGATTTCCTCGGCTGATTTATCATATTTCGCCATTCCTCTTTCTATCGCCTCACACAATTTTCTTCTACGTTGAAATCTTTTAGACTCTTTTGTACGAGAATCACCTCTCCATTCTTGCTTGCCGAATCTATCATCGAGTTCCCTGAGGGGAGGCTGACCCCGAAAGCCTTTGGTGAACTCGGTATATATTTCCTTGACAGTCATAGGGTTGTGAAGGAAGTCAATATTAAGTTTGGGTTTCTTTCTCCGAGCCATATTCTCTATATTTTCAACTTCGAGCCTGGCCAAAGATACAACAGACATAGAATCTTTACGTTTCAGATGTTCAAACAGTCCAACAATCTTGCGTCGATCGACGTGAGCAACATCTTGGGTCTGCGAAGTAGTAGACTTTCTAATGCGGGGAGGGTGTAAGGCCGAGAGCCCAGTGGAAGACGGTTTCGCATTAGGAGATAATTCCATATGTTGATGGCTTTGAAGCAAGTGGTGTACTTGATGATTTTCCTGGCTCAGTAGATCCTGTTGACTCAGAACTTTCTGTCGTGGATTATTTGCGTGGCTTATCTCTGAGGCAGAGCCTGTTCTAAACGAAGACTTTGAGGCGAGACTCACCTCTCGATTCGGATCTGACTGAGCTCTGACTGCCGCCTGTGCCACTTGATGAAGCAGGGTTTCTATGTTTCCCTCAAGCAGAACGACTGAGTCTGGAACGTCTACTATAGACGAAGAAGTCAAAGATGGAATTGACGCCATGGAGCTTTCTACGTCATGAATCAGACTATGAGTTACTTCATGGACGTTGTCATTTTCGGAGGCTATATTCTCTTGCACCAGATTGGCAATAGAATCGACAGTTTCGTCACCCTCAGACACAGTGAAAGGATCGGCAGCGTGTATATTTTGAAGCAGTTGTACCACAGATGGAACTTCTTTGTTATGGAGCAAATCAATGATGAGCTGGGTCAACTTGTCGATTTTCAGACCTTGATAATCTATGACGTGCCTGAAGTAGGAAATATCCTGAGTAAGTGTGTCAACTTCATTTTCAAGCTTGCGAATAGTTTCAGATTGTTTGAGTTGATTTTCACGAAGAGAGAGATATGATACCGAGCTCAGTGAAGAGTATCCTGCTTCTGTGTCGTTACTTGCTTGATGTGTGCTTTGTATGGGTCGCAGGTTGGGACGGGAAACTAGCGAATCGAGATGGGCAGTTTGAGAAGACAGGTGATTCGAGTGACTATTGTGAGTATTCTGATGAATTTGTGTCGGCATGACATGTGTGCTTTCATGAAGTGTATTATTTCTATCATTGAACTTAGAAGAAGCGTCCATTTCCAATTCAGCTTCATGATTTAAATGATGCAGGACTACATTTTGTTGACGTTGATCTTGCCCACTAAAGCTATGATGGAACCGTTGCTGATGTAGATGACTCCCTGAGCTCAGCTGATGATTCCGGTGCGAGGAATGCACAGCATTTGGCAAGACCCTTGCGGAGAAATTCCGGGATTTGGTTCCACCAGGGTTGCTTGAGTGGCTTGATTGGCTGTGATGCAACTGCGATTTCTTGTGTGGCTGCTTGATTGCATTTTGTTGTTGTGGCATGGTCCTGCTTTCACTATTGGCAACGATCTTTTTCGATCCTTGTCCAAAAACTGTTCTTCTCTCTTGATTTCCAGGAGTTCTATGTCTTCCACTCTCCAAAGGATGTGTGTTGTGGGCAATTTTTTGAGATGAAGCATGGATAGTGGATACCTCTACATTATTGTCCAGGACAGCCAGAACACCATCAAGGGCTACGATTGGCTCTATAGAAGAAACCCGAAGACTCTTCTCTGTCAACCCTTGCGAATCCATGGATACGCGAGGAGACAGCGAGAGGTATATATCTTTTGATTTTGCAGACCACAATGATAACGAAATCCGGGGTGCAATCGCGTAAATTAGCCCCGAACATACCACTTGACTTTACATTGAAAAAAAGTTTCATGTTTATTAGAGAGACAGATCGGAAGCATTAATTCTCCAAAATTTTCTCCGTCAAATTTTTGAAAGTGGTTGTAGGAAAACTGTGATTCAAAAATATACCAACTGACTCATGTTGAAACAGTCAAAATAGATTCAAAACAACGACTACTCAGAAATTATAGTCAAAATTTAATTACATTCGCTAAAACACTGAGTTTATAAATATGTGTTACAAAATACTGGTCCCTATACCCAAAGTAGAAAAAGAAAGAAAGAAAAAGACGCTTAGAAAATCCAGCCAAAGCACTTTTCGTAAAACCATTTAATGTTCTTTGGCTTGCCCTCGGCCTCCCAAATGGCCTTCTCCTCGTCTTCCTTTCTTTGAAATTCAGCCTCCTCAGCATCAACAACGTCTCTGTAGGTGTCTAAGTCCACATCTTCAGGCTTAATGAGTTTGGTCTTCTTAACCAACTTGTATCCTCCCCACATGATAAGGAAGACTGGAAGAATGATGTAACCAGTGATGAATGTCTTGTATGGGAAGTGACCGTGTCCCAAGAAGACAGTGAAGTTTTTAATCAAAATAATCAAAATGACAACACAGAAGGCAAAGTAAGTACCAAATGGTTGCCATGGAGAACAGAAGTTCAAATCTCTCTTTCTGACGAACCCTTGAGCCTTCAAAGCCTTCATGAAGCGCATGTGAAGGAAGAGAATACATGCCCAAGTAATCAATCCAGTCAAAGAAACAACATTGACGAAGTAAGTAAAGATCTGAGCTGAGGAAGAGCTGCATGTCATGAAAGCCAAGCAACAGAAAGCAGTGCCCAAAACGATACCCCAATATGGAACACCCATTCTGTTGGTGTTTGCGAAAAACTTTGGTGCGTAACCAGCAATGGCAAGACCATAAATAGTTCTAGAGGCAATGTACAAGTCGGAGTTAGCAGCAGACAAAACGAAAAGCAAGATACATCCGTTGATGACATGGTCCAAGCCCTTAATGTGTGCGTTTTTGATAGCGATGACGAAAGGCGATGCAGATGCGGTAGAACCAGAAGCACCCATAAGCAATTTGTCGTTTGATGGGACACACATTCCGAGGAGCAAAACGGAACAGATGTAGAACACCAAAATACGGTAGAACGTCAATCTAATGGCCTTAGGGATGGCTTGTCTTGGTCTAGCGCACTCAGCGAAAGTGATACCAACCAACTCGGAACCAGTGTAAGCGAAGGTAGCGACAACAAGCACAGACAAGAAAGAAACAAAACGACCGGTTGAGCCCTCGATCTTAATACCTCTAGCTTTATCAGTGTAGTAATTGAAGGCGCCTGGGTTCTTCCAGTAACGGAAACCGAGTCTGTCGTGAGTTGGACCACCGCCCAAGGCGATGACGAACAACAAGATAATCAAACCAATACAAGTAAGAACCTTGATACAAGACAACCAGAACTCAATCTCACCGAAGAAGCGAACACCCAAAATGTTGACCACAACAATGATCACCAAGAATACTGCGATCCACACTCCAGGATTGACTCTTTGCGGTGTAACCCAAAAACCCATCACCAAAGATCCAGCAACCAATTGATTGGCTGGAAGCAACAAGTATTTGAATAGGTACACCCAACCACAAGCAAAACCAAGAGACTCGTCAACATATCTGGTCAAGTAACCAGCAAAACCATCGGCCAAAGGAATGAAAGTTGCGACCTCACCCAAGGCACTCAAAACCATGTACACCACAAAACCAAGAACAGAGTAGGAAATGAAGACACCACCTGGACCAGCAGCCTTCAATGCGGAACCAGTACCGATCAACAAACCGGTTCCCAAGGCACCACCGATGGCAATCATCGACAAGTGTCTTGCCTCCAACGTCTTCTTCAAGGCTTGACCCTCAGCAGTCTGAGCCTTGAATTGTGGGTTCGACATGGTAACAGATAAGTTATACTCCGCCGTGTGGCGGGAGAGAACATCATCGGAATCTTGTTTCTCGATGTCCTTCATTGTGTTGTGAAAAGAAGATGCTATGAATTCGAAAATCCAAAAGGCGGCGGCCTGGCCTCGTTATATAAACCAGGTTAGGGAACCAGGCTGAATCAGTATGTAGTGCGGATTTTGCAGCCGGAGAGCTTCCTTGTGGAGATAATGCGCAAAACGCCTTGCGATCTAGGATGCCGTATCACATTCGCTGAGTGACAGATGGGCATTTTGTAACTGGTTGCAAATCCTGCAGCAAGTCCCCGGTCCTGTATCCCGGCGCCTATCGCTTCGATGACTTCCACGTAAATCCTGCAGCAATCGAAAGTTTAAATGGTTCATCTCACTTTATGCATCAACTTGGACGTTTGGGTTTTCAATTGATTGTGCGAGTGAGTCAGTGAGTCAAGCGAGTCAACGAAACCGCGTGGTTGAGTACAACACAACGGTCGCGTATGTTTCCAATGCGCTTGGCTAGTCGATGTCGGTGGAGATAAGAATTTTGCTCGTCACCCATCATTAACTAAGCTTTTCTTTTTTTCTTCTTCCACGCTCAACGGCCAGTGTGTTCACCAGAGGTGGTCCCGCCTTGGCGGATCCGCTACAGAGGGCCAGTTCAAGCAACACGTAGTAGCCCTATACTGAGTAAACCCAATTAGGGTGGTTTGATTTTTCCTATGACATAATCGTCACTCTTCCTCCCAATCTGAGAACTTGGACGCAAATCTCCAATGGTGCTCAATTGAGCGACATAGACATAAGGGCGGAGATATTGGTCTTTGACAGTAATGGAGGGTTCAATGATAGATTCTAGGAATAGCAGTTTGACCTTGTTAAATCCGCGCACTATCATTCATAGCACAATAGGCGCTTTAACACAAGTCCAACTTCTTGCTCAAAAATACAAAATTGGCACTTCTGCCTTATTCCATTGGTATCTGAGTTAGGATACTGCCCTTGGCAATGTCCTGATAGGTATTAAAAAATAGCCTGTACAAGATAACATCTGGAATTTGATAAAACAATTGTCGTTGAAAATCTTCCGGTTTTGCCCTGATCTTTGCGAGCTGCGATACCCAATCTGAGTATCGACAAAATACTGAAGCAGCCAGAGACGGACAATCGGACTTCTATTGGTGTTCCCTACAGTATGGCGGCTAATCGCCCGGCTGGTGCATGAATAGCCGTATGTATGGTCGTCTGTATGCACCCCACCGGTGTCGCCAAGAAACTCAAGTATGGTCTCTAAGTGGCAGTGCACACCACGTCCATGTGCATGAACTTCAAAACGCCGTTTCAATCTACAAAGAGGTGGGTATTGGAGTTTCTGGTCGTTGACACCAACCTCCGGGGATTTCCCCACAAATCCGAAACGAAGGAACATACAGCTGCTTTTCCAGCATTCTATGGTGGGGTTCTCTCATCGCAATGCGAACGCTGCATGCACTGCCAAACAATTCGATCATCACTCCCATTCTGCAGGGCCTTTAAATTTGCCTTTTTATCTCTGCACCCCAGGAACTGCCTTATCTACTGAATCCACCGATTGCTCCATGTACAGTCTTTCCACCTATCTTTATCGAGGTCTGTTGTAATAGGATCCGGACAGGAGGAACTTCCGCCATTAGTCGTTGGAGTTTGTCCTCGGTTGGCAGGCACAGCCACCTGCAGGAGCCATATGGGTTTAGTTTCTTTCAAGAGGCGTTTGCAACAGATTCTCTTGTTTCACGGCGTGGACTTATGGTGTACCGGTTGAATAGTGGGGGAGCTCCACTTTGACAGAATTGTGGGGTGGCATAAAACGCCGATGACAAAAAAAGAAAATGGCTACCCCAGAATTGGTAGCCGGTGCAGGCCGGCTGAAATACTTTTGACGCTTACGGGTTTTGGAGCTCAAGGGGTTCTTTTCTGTCTCTTGGCTGGGCAAAGAAAGGAAAGTGGGCTCGCATTGTGCGAAATTGCGTCGAAGAAAAACTGTGGTTCCGTTTGTGTGTATCGTAAATTCCGTCGGGAATTTGTATGTATATTAATGGTTCTGCCCAGCTGCTCCGTTTCATGGTATTTTTCGATTCGTTGAATACCTTTGAGCTACCTTTATGATTGACGTTGAGGTGAGACAATGTGTCACCATGGTGTAAGACACCCTGAAAAACAAACAAGGCAAAAAGAAATTGAACAACAACGGGAAACTCGAAGAAAAAAGAAAAAAATGTAAAAGTAAAAAAACCGCTAAAAGGAAAGAGGTGGAGAAACTCTCATCAATACTATATCATTTGTTCGCACCTGAAGAAGGCGTTTTTGGCACCGCCTTATAGTCGTATCTCCTCAAAGCATCGAGGGATCTCAACTAAATAATTCTTGGCAAACTGATTTTTGTGTCAAAGTGCGCTATGAATTTGTTCTAGCGCATTATTGATTATCACTTCCAGATACTTTGATGGGTCAATTCCGTGGGACCGCGATGCCGCTAACGTAGTGGGTCGCTATATGTCTGCAATCAGTCAAATTATCGATATGTTCCTGCAGCCACCCCAATTTAGCGCATTTCCTGCGTTTGCCCAAATCTGCATCAAGATAAAGATCCAACTCACTCGAGCCTACATATATATAATGTGGAGAGAATCTGAAAAACTTTTGATCGGTGTAATTCACTGAGTATTGGTTCCAAGATTGTGCTAATCAAATAAGACTGTTCTACACTTGTCTTTGCGCTATCTTCGACCTATTCTTTTTTCGCTTTACTTCTTCACTTTTGAGAAACTATTCATTTTTCAAATCTCGTTCTGCAACCTTTCAAGATGATTAGCGACAAGAAGGACAGAGAGTCCATTGTTGTCGAAGACATGAGCTCCACAGAAGAGATCTTGGTCGCCAAAACAAATGACTTTGGCGCAGAGATTGACTCCAGAGATTATGGTTCCACGAAGCGTAAGCTTTCATCTCGTCATGTTGCCTTGATGATTATTGGACAAAGTATCGGTACCGGTTTGTATATCGGTTTAAAGACTCCTTTGATGGATTCTGGTTCCCTTTCGCTCTTTTTGGGTTTCCTTTTCTGGTCCGTGACCATGATCTGGCCCTTGATGATGGCGGTTGGTGAAATGTGCTCCTACTTACCAATTAAAGGTTCCTTTTTGCACTATGCTGCCAGATGGCTTGACCCAGCAATGGGTTTCGCCGTTACCATGATTTACATGTACACATGTCTAATGTTTTTGTGTTTCGAAGTCGTCGCTTTCGCTTCTGTAGTTGGCTTCTGGACTCCAGTCAGCCCTGCTGTCTTTATCAGTGTCGGCTTATTAACCATTCTTTTTTTCAATGTGTTTGGTGTTAACTGGTACGGCGAAATCGAGTTTTTCTCTTCTATTCTCAAGGTCTTGTTGATCGTTGGTTTGATGCTCTTCACTTTGATCACAATGTGTGGCGCCAACCCAAAACATGATGCTTACGGATTTAGAAACTGGTCACAAGGTGGTTTAATGCATGAATTTCTTGCTAAGGGGTCCACTGGAAGATTCTTGGGACTCTGGAATGTTCTTATTTACGCTGCCTTCTCTTGTGGTGGCCCTGATATGTTGGGAATGGTCGCTGGCGAAATCTCCCAACCTCGCAGAAGCATTGCTCTCGCTGCCAAGCGTACTTACGTTAGAATCTACTTGTTTTACATCGGTGGTGTCTTCTTCATGGCAACCATTTGTTCCTCAATCAACCCTGATTTACTTGCCGCAAGAAGTGTTTCTGGTGTTGCATCTTCTCCATGGGTCATTGGTATCAAAAGCTTGGGTGTTCATGGCTTAGACTCGGTAGTGAACGCTGTGATTGCTACCTCTGCTTGGTCATGTGGTAATGGATTTGTTTACGGTGCTGCAAGAAGTGCTTACTCTGCATCTTTGGCAGGATACTTGCCTAAGATTTTCGCCAAATGTTTGCCAAATGGTTGTCCTATTTACGCTGTTGGAACATGTATGGCCATTGGCTGTTTGTCTTACTTGAGTGTATCTGCTTCGAGTAATGTCGTGTTCAATTGGTTCATCAACTTGTCTACCACTGGTTTGTTGTGCACCTTCTCGGTCATCTGGTTGTGTTACTTCAAGTTTAAGAAGGCTGTTGTTGCTCAAAATGCTGAACAACTCGACGACAAGTACTTCAAGTTGAACAAGTTCTTCTACCCCTGGTTGCCATACTGGGCTTTCGGTTTCAACAACGCTGTCCTTTTCTTCAATGGCTTCTGGATCTTTTTCCCCGGTAAGTTTTCCGTTGCAAACTTGTTCACCTCTTACTTTGCACCTGTGTTGTTCCTCTGCCTCTACTTTGGCTGGAAGCTAGCCAAGAAGACCAAATGGAGATCTGTTATGGAAGCCGATATTACGACTGGTTTGGCTGAGATCAATGCTGAAGAGATCTTGGAGAAGGAATTTCTTGACGCTACCCCTAAGAAAGAGGGTGTTTTATGGAAGATCTGGAACAAGTTCTGTGACATTTGCTTCAACTAAGCCACATGACTGTATTCAGTATCTTACTCAAATCGTTTCTCAACTTGTTCATAATAAGTTAATCTGATAGAATCAAAATAAATTAATAGTTTTTACCCTTTTGAGCGACAATGCACAGCTAACTCTACACCTTACCACCAAGCCTGATCTAATCGATCAGCCAATCGTAGCTAAACACCCGTATCAATAGTCAATCATTTAGCAAATTCGAGCCCCAATGGGATTATTACCCGGTTGATTATTCTTCATAAACTCAAATCACATGGATACGATGATTAATTTGTCGGTATTTATCTTTCAAAATTGGCCAGGAAAATGTCCATCTTGACCCACTCAAAAGAGAAAAAAAAAAAATCTTGGCAAAGATTACTGTAATCTGCTGAAATTCCGCAGCTTTAAACTATTATTTTGACGAGATTCGTCCCACTGCACTTTTGACACATACACTGTATAGTAGTCTTTTGATGGTACAATACCAGATGACACTGCCAAATGACAACTTCCGAGATCACTCTGTCATGTCATAGCGATGGTAATTCCAAGATTCCTCACACTGATGTAGATGAAAATGCACAAATCTCGAATTTTCAGCTCGATTCGAATCCCCAAGTGCCCGATGAGTTGAACCCTTCTTTTAAGATTAGTACTCTCTTTGAGGTAAAACAAACGAAATATGGTGGGAGGGGATGCTTTTCGACCCAGAAAATACAAGAAAATCAGCCTGTTTTGACCACGAATTACCCTATTGGTTGCTCAGTGGTCAGGCCTTTCAGGAAAGAGGTGTGCTGGTGGTGTTTCGCGTATCATGACGGAAAGACTCTTAAGAATCGCATTGATGGGAAGCTTTACTTTTGTTCCGAGTATTGCATGGCTCATTTTACGGCATATGACCCAGAGGGTCTCCTACGAACCTCTTTGATATCTGTGGAAGATTTATATTCAAAATGCGCCGGAGAAATTAAAGATGAGGATGTTCCAGGAAGAGATGAAGATTTATCTTCTTTAATAGAATTAAGATGGAGTCAAGTACACGAATGGGAGAAAAAGATCTTTAGTCTTAAGCCTTCGAAGAGACAAAAGTTCTTTCCTACTGTAACCGAGGAGGACTACGCTGAAATCAAATACGTAATCACAACTCTTTACAGCCTATATTTGGATCTGAATTTTTCCGGGACACATAATAGTGCTGACAGCGATAGGGATCCTGAATGTGAGCCCGTCTCTCATTCACAAGAAGTCGAGCTCTTCAAATTGTTACAATCTTCGGAGGAAGACAAGGTGAGAAAATACCCATACTTATTGGTTTCATACACCAACATTTACAAATTTGTCAGGCTAGCATGTCCAATCTCCCTACTTCCTTACATCACAACTCTGAACGTTCGTGGAATCATAGGGCGGAATCTAACAAATGCATTCGGAATTTGGTCTCATATTACAGAGCATGACGAGGAAAGAGAGTTTTTTGGTTTTGGCGTTTACGCTTCGGCTTCCTACTTCAATCATTCTTGTTATCCAAATGTGAAGAAAGTGAGGGAAGGTAATACTTACAAATTTATAGCGTCTAGAGACATATTTCCTGGTGAAGAAATGTGCATTAGTTACGGAGTACGAGAGTCAGATAATGTCATTCAGCGAAGGGACTGTCTCAAGGAGTGGTTCTTTACATGTGGCTGCTCCAGATGTATTTCCGAGTCTGCGGATTAATTGACATAGCATAATCATAATCATGAGCATAATCAATCATGCGTGAAATCAAAAGGTTGATAAAAATTCTTGAATTTCTCACATTCATTTGACTCTTCAGCCAAAGTTTGGCGGCATCGGTCCCAATTCTGTCTTTTGGGCGTTTTGAGGAGAAATGCCAAAACTCTTCTAGGAAACTGTAAATCGAGAGTCTTGTCATCTATCACAGGTGCCACGTAGTATCGCAGAAGCATCAGATTTTCGAAAAGTGTAAATCGAACAAAAGAGTTCTTTGTCAAATCCTCCATCTTACCGTCATCGGGCAAACATTTGGTGAATTCTAGATTCTGATTATTTGCAAACTTCTCGTTATTTACCTGAAGTCTGTTTTGCAAAGCTCTATCGAAGTGCTCTGCCAATAAGTTTTCAGGTATAGGCACCATTTGTATATGGTAGTGGACATTCTCAGGCCTGCTGATCTCAAAAAATACAACGGCAAACCCTTTCAGATGAAACGCCGCGGCTATACTACTTTGATATTTCTGGAGCTCTTCGCTAGTCTCTGTCGGAAGAGAGGCAGTTGGGGTATGATCCAATGGTACCAAAATAGCATGTCCAGATAAGTTCAAATTTCGCAGTGGCAAGGTGAGAGGGCCTTTTGCAATTGTGAGATATGAACATCTGCCAATCGAAACAATCATGTGGGTCTCGACCTTCGGATTCAGGAGACAGAAAAAGCACGTATCTGGAGTCACTCTGGGACGTTTGACCTCTGGCTCGCGGGCCTCTGATTCTTCTTCGGTATGTCTTTTGAGTCTTTGGAGCTTTTGTTCCTTTGTGTCTACTAGTTCTGTCACGATAGGACTCAACTCTGGTTTTGGCTCCACCAAAAACGGATTGGTGCAACATCCACTGACGTTGTCCTTTTCATTTCCCAAACCAAAAGCATAAAACCATTTGGTGCCTGTCTTCTCCCTACCCAAGGATATGAAACGACAAATACGCTCATTGTCCCATGCAAAGGCTGGGTATTCGAAATGTCTTCCCTTGTCCGACCCGACAGCGAAGTGATATCTTGGACGTAGCGATTGCACAATTGGATCCAAGGTTCTGTTTCCTACAAGTGTCAATCTCTCAGTAGCTGCAATTGCTTGTGGCCAATGGTAAGTGAACATGAGGTCAGCTGTTCCAGCGTAGTCGGCAATTGCTTTGATGTCTTTGGATTGTGTATCCACGAATGCCATTGTTACACCACAAGGGAGCTTTGTCACGGATGGTGCCTTGACTCCAATCAAATTTTTAGAGGTTTCCTGCTCGGATTGGCTGTTGTTGCTCTTTATGAAGTATGTTGGAACATCTAGCTCGTTTTCGATTTTGACATCAGGTAAAGAACCCAATAATATCACAGCAGCCAAGGGCCCAATTTTGGAATTCTGGGTATTTATCTTCTTCACGACATCGTTTAAGGTATCGGGATCAGGATGAAGCACCAAGAATTTCGGTTTCAGGACGTCCATTTCGTATATGGTTCACTATCTAATATTATCAAACCCCAGATAACGCAGCTAATGTGCAGGTGTGTAACCAAACGATGAGCATCGCGACTGTCGCTCTTAGGGTTTCTGCCCTCTTCTTGAGATAGTGGCTCCTTCTCAAACAATGCGAAGCACGTGATGACTTTCTCACGTGTGTACGTCCCTTCACAAACCTCGTCTGCACTCCCTCGCTCCCCAGCGCACTGTGCGAGAAAATTTATCAACCAACAAATCTTCACTCTTCCTAGTTACATAGCAGTATAGAAAAATGGGTAAATCGTATGTGTCAACCCCCTCAATATCGAAATTGAATCCCTTGCGTCCGGCAATCTGAATCAACCGGTTCAATTTGCTGAGTTCCCTGACGTGATCTGAATGAAAAGTTCCTTCTTCGCTTTTGAACAAAGAACCCTGCAAAGTCAGCCATGAGCTCGGACACCATACACATATCAACATTCTCAGTGTCTTAAGCTGATCACGTCGAGGGACTGAGCTAGTCTGAGTCTGAGTCTGCTGATTCTGAGCACATGGTGCCCTCTTGCCAGTGCTTCTAAAGAAGTACTCCGTGTGAGCATACTTTGCAGCTTTCAATGATTAATTCACTTGCTTCTGTCAACTTTCATTCACCTCCTCATTACATAATACTAACTTTGCAGTCGTGGTTACAGATCTGGTACTCGTTACATGTTCCAACGTGACTTCAAGAAGCACGGAACAATCGCTTTGTCCACTTACTTGACTGTTTACAAGGTTGGTGACATTGTTGACATCAAGGCCAACGGTTCTATCCAAAAGGGTATGCCACACAAGTACTACCACGGTAAGACCGGTATCGTTTACAACGTCACCAAGTCTTCTGTCGGTGTCATCATCAACAAGGTTGTTGGTCACAGATACCTCGAGAAGAAGGTCAACTTGAGAGTTGAGCACGTTAAGCACTCTAAGTGTCGTCAAGAGTTCTTGAACAGAGTTAAGGACAACGCTGCTAAGAAGAGAGAGGCTAAGGAGAACGGTACTCAAGTCCAATTGAAGAGACAACCTGCTCAACCAAGAGAGTCCAAGATCGTCTCTGCCGAGGGTAACTCTCCTCAGACCTTGGCTCCTGTTGCTTACGAGACCTTCATTTAAGCTGTATAACTAATCATAAGGTGTTTGAAAGATGTTGTAGATAGTCAATAATTAAATGATTTTATGCGATTGGTGCTCCTGTAAGAACAATAATAGAAAAGAACAATAACAAGTCCAGAAGAGTGATGTTGTGCTTTTGGATTTTTAGGGGAGTCTGAAATTGTTTGAAAAGTTTGCCACCCATTTCATTGGAATCACAAGATCGATTTTGAAAGGCCAGCTTTGCAATCATTAGCAAATACTATCACTAGCTCGATCTCTTTGCACGCTGATCGAGAGAGTAACCATTGCATTCATTACGCAGCAAATTAAGTGATGAAAATAAATGCTTCTGGTGTGGAAATTCAAGTTGCGGATTCATCCACAATCCCAAAAAACACGAAAAAGAGAAGACCTAATTATAATGGTAAAGGGGACATATTTTCGTCTCGCTAGAAATGCACTTTCCTACATCTCAGGACTATTTGTCGACTCAAACAAGTCCTAGTGGAGTCTTAATTTACGATAATTACGAGATTAAACGAACGCTCCTCACCTATAAGAACTTATCGGCGACTAGCGTCGTGACAGACATGACAATACAACCTTCAGGATCAGAAACTCTTTCAGCGTTTGTGTTATGTAACAAGAATGGGTGCGCCAAACACCTTCACCAGAAATACCCCGTAAAACCGTACGGCTCTACATATCCAGAGGAATCGGCAAAGCCGGCTCAACTCCAGAGGGAATTGTATGATGATACGCGAGACTTCATCATGTGTATAAAACTTGGAAGGTCATATGGAGATTAAAACTGGTGGCAGAGAGTGAAGTTCTTATATAGCGGGATCATTCCGGCCGGGTAACCGTACTGTTGAAACAATTACTATGTGGGTATGGTATGCAGGATCTCATCTCTTGATAGAGTTACAGAACTCGAGGTCTGCAATACTAAAACACCCCCAAAATGGCAAAGCGCGGGAAGAGTGAGAAAGTCCAAAAGTCCAAGAAGCTTAAGGTCTCTGAACCTGGCACTCAGTCGAAAAGTCTCGCCAAAACAAACACCTTAGAATCGCCTAAGGCGAAGTATTTAACTGCCTCAGACATCTCCAGACTAGTCAAGGATGTAACTGAAAAATCGGCTTACAACAGCATTGTGACCTTACTTGAAGAATTGAGGAAGTGTATCGAGCATCTCCGCAAGTCTGAAGATGTGGCAGTGGAAGAAAATGCTCGTTTGATAGCTGTCTCACTATTCAAGTGTTTCGAGGCTCTATTCTCGGGCCAAGCTATGGCTTTGGAACTGAAAGATGAGAAAAAACAGTTGGTCGCACGTTGGTTGCATACCAAATACGCTTCATTCATCGCAATCTTGGCTGAGTTGATTCAACACAATTTAGCCTTCGAACTGTCTTTGCAAATTGATGCTCTTGAAATTTACTTGAAGATCGTTCACATGGAAGCTAAGAAGACTGGTGAGTTTCCTGTTGTCACATACAGAAATTTGGTAAAACTGCTCCTTCTTAGCGAGATTGGAAGCAGCTTGTCTGATGAAAGTACAGACAATTTCCTCCTCGTTCAGTTCGCGGAATCGTTCTCTCAATACTGGGACTTGCAGACATACTTCTTCAGTAATGATCTCGCAGAAGAACTAGATGAATGTGCTGAAAAGCAAGCTCTCCCTTCTATGCTCTTCCCCAACTACTTCACCTTGATTAGATCCGGTCTCTTGTACACAACCAATGATGACGAGTTGAGGTCGCTTCCCAATTGGGTTCCAATTGAGCTTCCTGACTCTGCTTACAAGTTCAATATCAAAACAAGATATCAAAAATGTCTCTTGACTGTTTTGAAGAATACTGAACTCTCTGCATCGCAATACAAGGCTCTTTTGAGCATTCTACACAAACGAATTATCCCATTTATGGCTGTCCCTGCTGGACTCATGGACTTCCTTACTGATGCATACGACCAACAAGATGATGACGTTGTACCCATCTTGGCTCTCAATTCCTTGTGGGAGCTAATGAAAAATCACAATCTAGAATACCCGGATTTCTACACAAAGCTTTACTCCCTTCTCACGCCTACCCTTTTGTTTACTAGATACAGATCTCGTTTCTTCCGTTTGTGTGACTTATTTCTTAGTTCCACGCATTTATCGGCAAACTTAATAGCCTCGTTCATCAAAAGATTAGCCAGACTAGCATTGACAGGTTCAGCTCCTGGTGTGGTAATTGTCATTCCTCTCATCTACAATTTGTTGAAGAGGCATCCATCTTGTATGGTATTGCTTCACAACCCTGATGCTACTTCCGGATACGTTGACACTTTCAACAATTCAGAGACTGACCCGTTAAAAACAGGTGCTATGGGTTCTTCGTTGTGGGAGATGGAAACTTTGATGAGCCATTATCATCCAAATATTGCTACATTAGCGAAGATTTTTGGAGAACCGTTCAGGAAGCCAAGTTACAACATGGAGGATTTCTTAGATTGGAGTTACATGACCTTGATGGAAAGTGAGAAAACTAGGCGTTACAGGGGCTTGGCGTCTTTGGAGTTTGAGGAGTATGACAGCTTGTTTGCAGTTGGAGAGGGAAAAGCATTTGTGGGTGGATGGCTGTTGTAAATATGCATTATAGAACTAATGTAACAAGAGGATAAGAATATAGACATCAAGTTAGAATTAGGAAGGGCTATGTTGGTCGGAAATTGATATAAACAAGAGTTTCTTTTAAACGGGTATCTCTTTCATCGTTTTTTGATCGGATTTCAAGACACAACCGTTCCCAAACCTGCAAGTAGTTCAAAAAAAGATTCATTAGAGATCAGTTTGAAATTGTTCATATCCATGATCCCGTCCAGTCCTGCTATTCTGAGGAATGCCTTGCCTTAAAGCTGAATGCTACACACCCATTGCAGACTCATAGATTTTTTTTCTGATAATATTGATAAACATATCTTTGATATCCGGATGAAAAAGTAGTGTTTGGTCTAAAATAAAGTACTCACTTTTTCAATTCTCTCCAAGAGAGTCGCGTCCTGTTCTAAGTTTCAACATTTTGCCCACTTTTGCACTATGTCATTGAAATTAATTTACAAATATTAATATCAAAAACGTGTCACAACTTACCTCAAAATTACACAATGTATTGTTCCGGATCATAGCTTTATTTTCAACATTTTTTTTTATTTTAACGTTTCGTATTCTCAAATCAAATTGCCTCAGTCTTCATTTACCCATCGCGTGTCCCGATTCGGAAAAGTAATTACGCGCATGGTCCATCCCCCACCATACTTCAACTCTTTTTTCCTTCTCACACCTGGGCACTAAAACAGCCAACACTACCCCCACAGAATGGATGACACTCAATTTGATCAGCCCATCGATGCCGTTTTCGGTGATCGTGTTCGGCGGTTCCAGGAGTTCATTGATCAGATAAATGTCCAAGGGACAAACTACAGAAACCAAATCAAGGATATGCTCATGAAGGGAAGGGTAAGACTATTCGTATCACTCGATGAAGTGCGTGATTTTGATGTCGAGTTTTGGCGCGGCTTGTTGAACACTCCTGTAGAGTTTTTGCCCGCTTGTGAGCGTGCGCTAAGAGACACCGTTTTGACCATTTATGATCCTAATGATGACCGCTACCAACCATTAGATGACGACCAACAATTTTACATCGGGTTTAAGGGTGCCTTTGGAGGACACTCCGTGACTCCGAGAACGATCACCGCAGACATGCTTTCTACCATGGTGACAGTGGAGGGTATTGTGACTCGTGCATCTCTTGTGCGTCCCAAAGTGATCAGATCGGTTCACTATGCCGAGAAGACTGCTCGATTTTATGCAAAAAACTATCACGATAACACAACATCTTTTGACGCCATTTCCACGCCAGCGGTATACCCAGTGGAAGATCCTGATGGAAACAAGTTGACACCTGAATATGGTTACTCAACCTATAGAGATTATCAAAAGATTTCTGTTCAAGAGATGCCTGAGATCGCTCCTGCGGGCCAATTGCCTAGATCTGTGGATATTGTGCTCGATGATGATCTAGTTGATCTCACAAAACCGGGTGATCGTGTCGAGATTGTTGGTGTCTACAGAGCATTAGGAGGAGCAACTAACAACAACGCCTCCTTCAAAACTGTTATTTTGGCTAATGCTGTTTATCCATTGCATGCTAGATCCACTGGTGTGGCCGCTCACGAAAAATTGACCGATTCTGACGTTCGGAACATCAATAAATTGGCACTGGAGAAGAAAATATTCGATACTTTGGCCCAGTCTCTCGCTCCTTCTATTTACGGATTCGACCATATCAAGAAAGCTGTCTTGCTCATGTTGTTTGGTGGTATAGAAAAAAACTTGGACAATGGCTCTCACTTGAGAGGTGACATCAATATCTTAATGGTGGGTGATCCCTCTACGGCAAAGTCTCAAATGTTGAGATTTGTTTTAAACACTGCATCACTTGCCATAGCAACCACAGGTCGTGGTTCCTCCGGTGTTGGTTTGACCGCTGCCGTCACCACTGATAAAGAAACTGGTGAAAGAAGACTTGAAGCTGGTGCGATGGTTCTTGCAGATAGAGGTATCGTGTGTATCGATGAGTTTGACAAAATGTCCGACCTGGATCGTGTGGCCATCCACGAGGTGATGGAACAACAAACTGTCACCATCGCAAAAGCTGGAATTCACACCTCTCTTAATGCCAGATGTTCCGTTATTGCTGCTGCTAATCCAGTATTTGGCCAGTATGATGTTCACAAAGACCCTCATAAGAATATCGCCTTGCCTGATTCTCTTTTGTCCCGTTTTGATTTACTTTTTGTCGTCACCGACGACGTTGAGCAAACAAAGGATAGAGTTATCTCGGAGCACGTTTTGAGAATGCACAGATTTATTGCGCCTGGTCTTGCTGAGGGCGAGCCAATTCGCGAGCGGGCCACTCTTTCTTTAGCTTCAGGAATGGACGACACCGTCGAGGAGACGGAGCAGCCAGTCTTTGAGAAATTTAACCCCTTGTTACACGCAGGTGTGGCTGGCCGCGCCGGTAGTGAAACAAGCCCTACTATCGTTTCCATATCATTTCTCAAGAAGTACATTCAATACGCAAAGCAACGTATTAAGCCGATTTTGTCCAAAAAATCGTCCGAATACATCGTTGCAACATATGCTGCGTTGAGAAATAGCGATCCTTCTGAAACAAACAAGAGAACTGCTCCAGTAACTGCGAGAACTTTGGAGACCTTGATTCGTCTAGCCACTGCACATGCAAAAGTGAGACTTTCGAAGTCTGTGGACGTCAAGGATGCCAAAGTCGCTGAAGAATTGCTTCGTTTTGCCTTATTCAAGGAAACTTCGAAGAAGAGCATGCTTAAAAGAAGAAAGACTGCTCTGTTTGGGTATGAGGAGGAAGAACTTTCAATGTCCGAGTCTGAGCCAGAGCCAGCACTGCCACACGACGACAGCGATTTCGAGCAACCTGCTGAGGATGAGGAAGACGAATATGTGGAGGAGATGGCAGATGACATGGAGGATTTGGTACTCTCTCGCGAAAACCTATCCGACCAGCTTCCAAGGGAAGAGCCATTGACGCAAATACAAACCAACGTTTCTAGTGTTGATGCCAATACTGGGTCCACTGGTCTCACTTCGGAAAGATACGAGATATTCAAGAGGTTGATGCTGAGAATATTGGATTCTGACTTATTCAGGAATGAGTCAGCGTCTTGTCCTATAAATACCACAATGGCCGCCGTGAATGAGAATCTCGCACAAGAGGATGTTTTCTCTGAAGCGGAATTCAAAGCAGCAGCCAAAGTCATGGTTGATGAAAATATAATTATGGATGGAGACGGCAAGATTTGGAGAATCTAGTGAACATTATCCCATTAAACCCAGCGGCTGTTTGGAATTTCTACATGATTTTTTATTTGAAGTTTAATTGAATACATACTTGCTTTGATCGAGATTGATAGATATGAAGTAAGTTAGCGTTAGGGAGCTGGAGATCTTACGAAATGAGTCTTGGATTTAGGTTGCAAAATAATCAAACCACAAAATAAAGAGCACAGTGGTTTCTCTCTTTCTTGGTGAAAAGAATTATTTAAGTTTATTTCTCCCATCATTGCTCGAAAACCTAAGCGATCGCACCTCTATCTTCTCACCAACGCAGATCATCGCATATACGAACTACACATGTCTGACGATGAAGTAATTCTGGAGCCAGAATTGCTTATGCATACCCTACATACGCTACCCAAGCAATGTAAAAAGTATTGGAATAAGCGATACAAAATCTTCTCCAAGTATGACGAAGGTGTTTTCCTTTCATCGGAATTATGGTACTCTGTCACACCAGAGATCACCGCAGAGGCTACTGCACTTCTAGTAAAAAAGTTGATTCCAGACTGTAAAAACGTGCTAGATGTTTGTTGCGGTGGCGGGGGTAATACCATTCAATTTGCTAAATTGTTCGAACGTGTGGGAGGTGTAGATATCAACCCAACTAATGTGAAATGCTCCAGACACAATTGTCTGATATATGGCGTGAGTGAAAAGACATGGTTCATCGAGGGAGATTGGTTAGAACTAGCTAAAAGTCCAAAATGGCTTCCCGAAGATTTGACGGACGGGAAATTCGACTTTGTCTTCTGCTCTCCTCCGTGGGGTGGGCCTAACTACAAACACCAACTGACCTTCGACTTAAATGTGATGCAGCCATTTAATTTAAGAGAGCTTTGTAATAGTATGATGCCTTTGGCAAAGAATTTTGGGTTTTTTCTTCCGCGCAATCTGGACTTTGATCAGTTAAGACAGATTGGTTGGGAACTTGGCTTCCCTAAAACTCGAGTGGTGTGTTTGAGACAAGATTCTCGTCCAATGGCCATTTTGGCCATTTTCGGGCCCTCATTTGAAAACGACATTTAGAATAGATACAGAATTAATTAGAGCTTAAATGATAGATATTGTTGCAAAAATTAGGAAAAAGAAAGCCCGATGCGGGGCTCGAACCCGCAACCTTTTGATTGACCTTATAGTGTTTAAGAGTCAAATGCTCTACCGATTGAGCTAACCAGGCTTTTGTTGTCAATGAATTTTGATACTCTTATAGGTACTTTATTTTATTATCAATGCCTTCGAATATCTGTTGCAAAGCAAACCTTTGGAGGTACTAGAAATAAGAGTTCTCATTAATTTATGTACAATCGAAGTATATCAGCCACATGTGCGGGATTAAAAGTTGATATGGGGCGACAGGTTAAAATCTGTTCAAAGAGATTGTAAGAGTTTGAATAAAGAGAATTTTCCATTAAGAAGTCTTTACCATTAACACTTTTCATAGAATCATGTCATTTCTTCTCTAGGTTAGATATGCAAGTTTAATGTGGCGTTTTTCTATAAACTCTTCTGGAACTCCTCCATGACGTCGTCGTAAATCTTTTCTTCAAACCTCTCTGTATGTGGTGCCTCGACCTCATAGACCATGCCAGATCTTCCAACATCGTTCATTAACGTTTCAAACCATTTCAATTCACCATCACCAAAACACATAGATACGGCATCACCAGAAGAATTTGCTCTGGCCGTACGACCGACTCTATGAACAAAGTCACGCGCAGATGAAGGAAGATCGTAATTCACAACACATGAGATGGATGACACATCAATACCACGAGAAATCAAATCTGTAGCGACCAAAAAATTGACTTTCTTCTCGTCAAAGTCTCGCAAAATTCTAGATCTAATGGAGCTTTGATTGTTTGTGGAGTTCAAAAATGCTGCGGTCATTTTTTTACCAACACAGAGTTTAGGCAAGAGCTCATTAAAGATTTTTGTCAAACGAATCGTAGCATCATTCGACTTCGCAAATATAAGCACCGAATTGAACCTATGCGTGCTGAGTAAAAACTTGAGAAGCAACAAAGGTTTTTGAACCGTCTGCAGCGAAAGAAATTTCAACTTGTATTCAGTCAAAGTGGTTGGAACAGAGAACATCTCAGTCATTGGGCGATCCACAGAGTTAACAACGACCAATCTAGGTTTTGATAATTTCAACATAGCCATTTTACCGGCATCAGTTGTCAAAGTGGCCGAAAAAATTAATTTTTGAGGTGCCAAGTTCCAAGTCGTGGCAAGATTTCTCGAGGTACCGAAGTATTTCTCGATATGTGAAACCACCACTTGACTCCAATCTTGGTAGGACAGTGAAAGCAAACGATCAGCCTCGTCGACAATCAAAAATCGGAGAGCTTCGAGTGAAACACTTCCCAGGGATAAATGATCGACCAATCTACCGGGTGTGGTAACAATCACATCAGGAACATTTGCCCTCAATCTTGAAGCCTCTTCTTTTAGGGATCTGTCGTTTGTCAAATTGACAATGGAAAGAGATGTACCTTGAGAGAGTTCACGGAGAGTAGTTGCAACCTGAACAATCAAAGGTTTAGTGGGCACGAGAACAATCGCCCGGACTCTCGGAACAGTACGATTTTGGAGTGCTTGTACAATTGGAATGGCATAGGCTAGCGTCTTACCCGAACCTGTCGAGGAATTGACAAGTACATCGCCTCTGAAATCAGGAGAAAGCTTATTTTTTTTGATGTCTTCTAGTAAAATCTTCAAAACAGATAATTGCACCGAGAACGCTTCTTTGTAGCCAAGTTTTGCCAAATTCTTTTGTATTAAAGGGCTCAAATCGAAATCGGAAAAAGGACGCACAGTGCCAGGCGCAGAGTATGCCGGTTTAGCAAGCCAATCTAGGTTTTTCAGATATGTCAGTGTGGCTATGAGTTCTTCGTCTTTGGGGAGCTCTGGTTGCGGCATTGGTGTCAATTGTTGAGTGGGGACATCCTCCATTGATTCTGTATCATTGCCAGCGGACTCCAAGGCACGAATATTCTTGAACTTGTCAAAGATTTTGGAATGTCTGCTGGTATAGTCATCATCAGCAGCAACAATTTCTTCCATTTGTGCATCTGCATTGTATTCTGATGCTTGAGATTGAGCTTCTGGAAGGTCAACATCCATGTTATCCTCTGTCAGAACACTATTTAGTGGTGTTTCAGGAATTGGAGTTTGTGTATCCTCTTCATTATCACTCTCGCTATCACTGCTATCACTGCTATCAGAGCTGCTGTCCGAACTGTCACTAGAACTATCGCTGCTACTATCCTCCTCACCACTATTATCAGCTTCCAGATCAACAGAGGCATTACTCAATTTACGCTTTCGGAGAAGCACTTTTGAAGAAGCTTTTTCAACGACTTCCGCATCAGGATCGAACCGTGGAGCGAACATGGTGGTAGTGATGAGCATCGCATACCTTTACAGAAGATAATACCGTGGAGAGGTGCAACACGAGAATCAGGTAAAAAAAAATGTCTCGCTGTAAAGAAGAAGAAACTCAATCTTTTTTTTTGAGATGGACTCGTTTATGGATTTTTTTGTCCCTTCTTTCTCAATGATTAGGGGATTGAAGTTGGCCTACCAAACAACGATACGAACTAAATAGCATTAACAGAGAAGTTTCTATAATTTACATGTTTTGAATACCTATCTTATCCATTCGAGACTATCAACTCATGCATTCTTTGTATTTATCCTCTCTTTTTTATATCGACTGATCATGTGACCCAAGATACTCATGAAAAACTCCAAACAGGCTGAATACGACAAGTCAAGTTCAGAATAAGAGCCCGTCATATCCTTGACTTCAGTTTAAACCAGAGTTCAAATCCTCTTCTTAGTATAGGCTTGCACGAATCTGTGTCTTTCTTTTCCTTCCTCACATAGTACAACTATTATTCACACAATGAGAGCTGCCTTCACGCTTCTCAAAGGAAGATCCGCATGGAAAGGTCCTCACGTTGTTCCTCTTCCTATTGCTGAGGCAATGAAAACCGGAGCACCAATCAGAACAAATGCTCGGAGCTGTACAATCCTTCCGCAGTTTGTGGGTTTGAGATTCCAAGTCCACAACGGAAAAGACTACGTGGACGTGGAAATCACCGATGAAATGGTTGGCAACAAATTGGGTGAGTTTGCTATGACCAGAAAGAAGTTTGTCTACAAATACTCCAAGAACTAGACCTCTCACACCTTGTATATATTAATGAACACTGAAGAAACAACCGAAAGCAGCTACACAAATTCATACAGAAAGCAAATAGAAGCGATAGAAATCTTTTTGAAGTCATAATTGATATATCTGAAACTTTAAGTGAGAAAAAAAATGCCGGAGATCTGTGTAATGTGTGGAATCTGATTGTAGCTTAAGCGTCAGCGAAACTACTTAAGTCCAGTTCGTATTGTCACGCTTTGAACCGCTCAATCCCTTCTGTCTCGAGGCAGGTACGCGTTTAATCGTTCTTGTCTAAGTTGGCCAGTTCGATCAATGATTGGCCATTTCCCCCATCCATTCAATCTTACTACAAGACATGAAGCATTGTCATCTCCTCCAATGTACTCAACAAAGCGCACAACCTCTTCGGCACAGTGCTGTGGATTAGCTTTCAAGTGACCTTTCAAGTTGAAATTCGACATCACAATGTCGGCTATTTCCTGATCTGTAAGCTCGTTGCTGACTCCGTCAGTGCACAAGACAAGAAACGCCTCGTCGCCCCCAAGACCGCCAATAGTGTGATTCTTGATTTCCTCCTCGGTGAGTTTTTTCAGTATAGTATCAACATCTCCTATGATGTATTGAACAACGTCAGGCTCAGCAGTAACACCCATTTCCTTGAACTTTAAATCGCCAAATGATCGGGTGTTAGCAAGTGATATGAAACGCTCTTCGCCGAAAGAATCGGTCATGAAATAATTGGTCAGGTACCTCCGTAGACGGGAAGACTCTACTGGGTTTGAAGGATGATGAGCGATCGTCAAGGCATGTGCTTCTCCTGTTCGATCAACCAAGATAGCTTTAGTATCACCGACCTGCGCAACTGTTAGCTTTGATATGGTTTGACGATTGAAAAAATAACTCTCGTACACCGGACGAAACTCGTTCGGTTGCTCTGAATAGATTGTCTCGAGGTATGCAGAGGTACAAGTCGAGCCCAGCTCGTTGTCCTCTTGTTGAAAGAAGTTGTAGTCCGTGCGAAGGAACGCGAGAGGGAGACGAAGCATAAGGTCATCATAAGGCATCTCGAATCTCGACAACTGAGCAACTTGAGGCACAGCTAAAAGCATTTTCTCGACATTGGCCTTCTTTTGCTTGTACCATCTTTTCCAGTAACCTCCGATATCGGTGCCATACTTACGAAGTAGCTTATCTTGGGCGTCGGTGTCTTCAACCAAATCAGTCAGCCCCTCCACAGTCTTCGCTAATGTTTCCAGAAGAAAGGTCAGGCACTGCTCGCCGCCATGGCCGTCGAAAATGTTGAAATTGAACACCTTTTCCTTCCCAATATCAAGCACAAATGCACTATACTTATCCTCATTGTACATCCTGTTCACTCGCGACGAGTAATGGCCCAAATGAGACGGGCTCTTCAAAAGTGGAACACGCAACTTACAGGACGTACTGACGAGAGGCTTCGCGGCAGCCTTACCGAGCGACTGCGATCGATCAATGGACGTAAAAGTAACTGCGTTAGAGAACCGCCGAACTGTGCGGCTTCCACAAGAAAGGTGTCGCAGAGACGCCATTGTGTTCAGAATGAGGAGATTTCCTATGCTCATAAACTCATAAAGTGAAGAATTGGGGGCCGGAGGTGCGATTCTAAAATGTTGGGGTAATTTATGTGGGACAATTGATGAGAAGATGTGTGATGATGTGGAGTCCTATCTACCCCGGACCTGTGTTCCATGCACGGACATAGAAGCCCAGCAGGACCTTGAAGTAGGGGCTTGATCGCGAAAGAGGGGCACGAAAATCGATCAATAATGAAAAGAAGATCAGGGGACAAAAATTAACGAAAATGATTCTAAAAGCGCTTTCATATTTGCTTGGCAGAACTTTAAATTTTAATATTTCACATGTCGAAACAATAGGGTTCATTAGGTTTTTGGCTGGGCAATTCAAAATCACAGGTGGTGTGCGCCGGAGACTTGACAAAAAAAAAAACCATTGAGAATTGTGTATTTATTGTCAGAACTGAATTCACAAAGTTTCACTTGATATTCAGAATATAGTCGCTTCCGATGTCGGCGTCCATTTCTAAGACCTGGAGTAAGAGTCTGTATTCACAGAGGCATCAGGAGGAAAGACCCTACGCTCATCGTAGAATACAAAGAGCTGAAGCAGAACTTGGTTTTTTTGCGAGAACTCCTCGTTCGTTGAGCTCATTATTGGCTTGTCTCTTGATGCTACACTGCTTTGACTCGCCTTTGACTCGTCTAGGAAGCACTGACTTGGTTAGTATACAAAATTGGAAAACCAATTCGCCACGCTCATTGGTATACTTTGAAACCAAGTTTGTAATTTCGCGGATCGTTTGAGCACATAACTACTACTGCCTACAAAGCTCCTACTGTACCAGTGATGTCTGCAATACTCCAGGAACTGATATCCAGGACTAAATTTTTACTTGCTGGATCAAAGACAAGCCATAAAAATCTATAAAGCACCCGCAACTTGACGGAAGATTCACTGATGGTCTCAAGCAGTTTACAAGCTTCAAATGCAACAAAACACAAACAGGAATCAAAAGTCAACGCCCAGGAATGCGCATCGAGATTTTAAATTCAACAGATCACCTCGAAATGACACCGTCCTTTCTTCAATCTCATTTTTTTCTAGTCTATTCACTCACATGACAAACCATATCTACAGTTTACGCATAGTTATCTAACAACATTCATTATATTTAAGCGTCAACTCTACAAAGCAGCCTTGATCTTTGGCTCCAACTTGCCCTGAGAGTTCAAAGCTTGCAAATCGGAGTTTCCACCGATGTGCTCTCCAGCAATGAACACATTAGGTACAGTTCTTTGTCCAGTAATCTCGTACAAAGCTTCTTGGATCTCAGCACCATCACTCTCAGTATCCAACTCCAAAATATAAGCGTCTTTGGTGATGGAGCTGACGGTAGCCTTGGTTTTTGTACAATAAGGACAGTATGTCTTAGAAGCAATGAAAATAGGCTTGTTCTTGATCAAGGCTTGGACCTTGGACTTGGTTTCTGCGGAGGCCATGACTGGAGATGCGAAAAAGAATCTTTTCAAAATGCTGATCATGAAAACAGCCAAGAGAAGGTACGCAAACATCCGTTTATATATGTGGCTGAGACTGGGGTACTCAACTGTGAGAGTTTCCTGCAGGACCGCAATCAGGGAGTTTTATGCCTCTGATGGAATTAGTAATCTGAGTAACTGGTGCTGACAATTTGAAGGGTTCGGAACAATATGGAAGTGGGATTTGTCAAGTTCCAGTTTATAATGTGCTTTGTAGCTAAATTGCTTTTTTGTTTTGGGAAGAACCAAGTCGATGAATAGGGTTGCGCTGGTGGTCTAGATCGTAGGACATGCTTACATTCATCATATAGCTGAATCGGAAAGTTATCTACAGATTCACATCGGTAATTTATTGAGTTCAAATTTTCCTTCTTTGAGGTTCTGCTTTACTTTAAATCATCTTTGTGAAATCGCCAGAAGGTTTGCTTCGCTTGAGGGTGTGGTGATCATGAAAAAAAATTGCCAAAGCATAGATCATTGGAAAATCGAGAGTTTTGCTGCCTCTCAAGGATGGAGGTACCATTGTCAGGAAAGAGTCTTCCAAATATATGCTGGTTCGTGGTAGACTAATTCACGTATCTTCCTCACAAAACTTTGCGGCCATTCCAGAAGTTGTTCTCGCAGTGGTGCTAAGATTAAACTCACTGTTTAGTGCAGAAAAGGCAATATTTACTACTCTGTCCATAGTGAAGAATATTCAGAAGATGGATGTTTTTGTTGGTTGAGGAGTAAGTCGGAGCTATTGACATGAGGCAGAAGAGGAGTGGCCAGAGTCGCGTGGCTGACTGGATTATCGGCAAAACATCGCACTTCGTCTGAGACTCACCTTTCTCTTTTCATGATCGGCTTCAAAGGCCTAATCGCAGAATGGCTGCAAAAATAAATCAAAAGCATACACGCTCCTGCACCGTAGATTGACCGTTTCTGGCACCTGATTACGATTAGAAGACCACCAGGAAATGCACTCAATGCTAATTTTCGATTGTGTTGTAAAATTGACTACAGCTATCCATCGAAGTTTTTTATAGATTGTAAAAGAAGATCATGATATGTATTTTGTGAATTCTAATCATGTGCTTCGTTTAGATAGCGTATAATGAAGCCGTCCGGTTACAAACATCGACAGGGAGCAAGTATTGGCTCCAATTAGACATCCTCTGACATTGGGTGACTTCCTAAGATATTATCCATAAAGCGCTCATTTGTCAACAAGTATTTCAGAGGCCATCCATTAAGTTCTAAATTTACAAGTTGGCCGAAGGTGGTTTACCGTCCTTCCAATCGCTGAACATTTGGCGACCGATGATCTCCACAGAGTATCCATCAGGATCCTTGATGAATGCCAAATCCTTCATACCTCCTTTATTCCATTTGACAGACCAGGTGACGGAGTCACCAAACTCGGACTCGATTTCCTCGCAAAATTTACCTGGATGATCACAAGACACGCAAGTGTGACCGTATCCCTGTAAAGCACCATTTTCGGTAGAGTTACCGTTGTGGTACCCTTCGAAGGAGTCATCGTTCTCTGTGCCCCAATTGTGAGTGAGCTCAATGACACCTTGTTTAGCTGCAACAATATCGCGATCTACCTCTCCTTCCTTAATACCGGAGTGATCATAGCCAATGAAGTAGAGAGTGAATTTGCCTGCCTCAGACTCGTGGGTGCGGAACAACTTCATACCCAAAACTTCCCTATAAAACTTCAAAGACTTGACTGGGTCCTTGACTCTAATCATGGTATGGTTAAACTGGTAGTTAGACTCGTCTGTCTTAGCTGTAGCCTTACCGTTGCCATGCTCAATGAGCTCGATCCAGTACCCGTTGGGGTCCAAGGCAAACGCAATGTTGTGTTGACGTCCATCCGCCAATTTTTTCTGGAACTTGACACCATCTGCGAGAAGCTTCTTCTCACATTCTTCAATGTTGTCGACTGAGATACAAATGTGGCCAAAGCCTCTGTGCTCCTTTCCGTTTCCATTGTTCAATGTGTAGTTGTGATCATGTTCAACACCGTGGTTGTGGCACAATTCCAAAATACCAGGTCTGGCTGCCCAATTGGTTGGATCCACCGTCTCGTAGCCCATCATATAGAGGGTGAAGCCATCGAGCTCGAAATGAGAGATAAGCTTCATGCCAAAATGCTTCTCGTAGAAGGGAATACTGACCTTAGGGTCTTTGATACGATAGCACGTATGGTTCATGGTAAACGAATCATCAAAACAAGGCATTGTGGTATTATTCGAGAAAACAAGTGAGAAGATTTGAGTAGAATTTGATGGGTATTTCAATGGTATATATATATGTCCTGTATGTCTATGTGCATACCCGAACCGTTGGGAGACGAACTTAGAGCAATGATACATGGACATAATTTAGATTCGTAGACATGCGCACACTCTAAAACTGACAACTTCACAGAGCTAAGTCTCAGCATAGCAGCTCTTGGGTTTTGTTTTCTATTTTACACCTCATTCTAGTATTTATTTGTTCGGGTATCTAATCAAACTGATGGCTGCAAATCTATTTCGGGTAATTCTATCCGCGCTAAATTGCGAGCCTGGCCTCTTGCACCCAAGAAGACATATCTGAAACGGCTTAAAATTTATTCTGTGAATCTCCCGTATCGTAAAACCGAAGGTCAAACATGAACATTTGGTCATCTTCACCAGCTCTCATACCAGTTTCAAATGTAGACATCGCATATCCATAGATGACAAAAGATTGACCTGTGCTCGGGTTTCAAGACAAAAAAAAAACACTTATAAAATTTTGTTCATGATTTGAACTTCTGAAACTATTGGTAAGCAACCCCAGCTCATTGCCCTTCTAAACCCTGGTTTTGTATCCTAAATCCAACGATCCTACATATTTGTGTCTCAGATCACTCATCTAGAAACAGTCCTTCTTCACTGGAGGCAATAGAAAGAAGACATCATAATTCATTAATATATTCTGAGGAAAAAAAAAAGAAAACCCATATGAAAAGCTTAAAAAAAACCCGTGTTTCTCGGTTCACTTGCATTTGACTACCTTTCTCATATCTTCCTCTCAATGCATATAGCTCGGTCCGACTGCAAATTTCACAGTCCTCTAACCGACTACTCTCTTGTGTGACTCATTGTCCAAATAAACTCCCTACAATCATTAGTAACGAGTCGTGTTGCTCATAGATTCAACTCTTGCCAGTAGATTCGACTATATTCAACATAGCTCGTGGCATCACCACCTTATTTATTCAAACCTGCTCGTTTACCTTGCAAGTGAACTTATGCTCACCGCATAATCATTGAACATCACAGAATACAAATATCAAATAATTCAAGAATGTTAAAAGCTTGCCTAAGGAGCTTCTCTTCATCTGTTCCAAAACTTTCGGCACACGGAGCATGTGCTCGTAAAACAGTTCGGACCATTCAAAACTTATACGAGCAGAAAATTCCTATTTCGGTGGTAACCGCATGGGATGCAATTACTGCAAATATAGCAGATGAAGCACAAATAGATACAGTTCTCGTTGGAGATTCTCTAGCAATGGTAGCACTCGGCTACGAGGATACAAATGCTTTAGAATTGGAAGACATGGTGCACCATGTCAGAGCAGTCAACAGGGGGAACAGGTCATCCTTGCTAGTAGCAGACATTCCATTTGGAAGTTTCGAGGAATCTGAGGCTCAAGCAGTTCGTTCAGCAATCACTCTAGTGAAAAAGGGAAAGGCTCAGGCAGTGAAGATCGAGGGAGGTGTGGAGATGGCTCCCACCATTAAAAAAATTGTCCAAGCTGGAGTGCCTGTCATGGGGCATATTGGTTTAGCTCCTCAAAAGCACAATACTTTGGGCGGGTTCCGTCTACAAGGAAATACTTTGCAAAGTGCCGTTAAGATTGTCGAAGACTGTAAAGCTATTGAAGAGGCAGGTGTTTTCGCTATGGTGATTGAGTGCGTTCCTAATAAATTGGCCAAGCTTGTGACGGACTCGGTGTCTGTTCCCACGATCGGAATTGGCGCAGGCAATGCTGTCTCTGGTCAGGTTCTTGTCACCGCTGACATCCTTGGTATGGAAGACAAAAAGCCAGCAAAATTTGTGAAACAGTATATGCATTTCCATGGACAAGCAAAATTGGCCTTAGAAAACTACAATGATGAAGTGAAGAGTGGTGCGTACCCTGACCCTAATCACCACGGCTATAAAATGAACTCAGAGGTTTTGAACAAAGTAAAGGAATACTTGTCTCAGCAAGACATTACGAACTCAGAATAAAATAATAGACAAATACCGCAAAAATTGATAGAACTAGAGTTTCACTGTGTAGGACTGCCTTCGTAAACCCCATTGCATTATGTATGGCCCATATTCCCAACCACCAAAGAAGAGAAGGGCAATCACGAAATATTCATGTTTAGAAACTAACTCAAAAAAAAATCAGAGAGGGGCGCGCCGGGAATTGAACCCGGGACCTCCCGCACCCTAAGCGAGAATCATACCACTAGACCACGTGCCCGTCTGATGCTAGTTTTTCATAGCAAAGATTCACAACAAATAAATACATTCCTTTTCATGTTTTTAACAAGTAATTTGCGCCCATAAAATTTGATTGTTCATTAAAATATCCTCATTTACTTGATTAGGTGAAATTTGAAGTCAATTCCTATTTACTAAAATACTTGGAGAACCACTCACATTAGATACAGAAGAACTCATCTTCAGTGTATTCAAATTGCTCAATAAGAGTTTTGAAATCATTGACTTTCTTGAGTAATTCTGGCAGTGCTGATATCTTGTTCAATACATCATAGTTGTAGGAATCCTTGCAATAGTATTCTTTGGGGTCGATGTCGTGAGCAATGAATCTGCCTCTGAGCTCCGCAAACAGGTTATGAATATTTTGCAAATCCTCGGCTTTGATATTATAAATCGCGATGTCGTCGTCGTCTTGGAAGTCTGTCATTGGAATGGCCAGAACAAAAGTCGCAAGGATCGGTAACATGAAATACTCAAGCTTCATGATTGATGGGAATCCTCGAATGAAGTGTTTTCAATGATGAGTCTTTTCCATCTAAACACCGACTGTATTTATACTCCTACAGTGAGGATCAGAGGATCTACATCTACCTGAGCCAACTGAGCAATTGTCTGTCCCGAAGGAAAATCTCTGATCTGCGATAAAAAGCAAACAAGAACTTGATGCCTCTATATACGTAATTTCTTGTTTTTATCGAGTAGACTGTATTGCGCCAATCGCAAGATGATCGTCACCTGGATATCCTCCATGAACTAATTCAGATTTCAATTCTGGGACCATTAGTAGATAAAAGAGGGGACTTGAACTTGTCCGATTCAAAAGAAACATTCTATTCTCGTTTCTGATGACAGTCTAAAAGTACAAGGATGCCAGGACAAAAATGACTTCTGATGTGCTCTGTTTCAACAATTGCAGATCAAAGTCGTCTTTTGCATACCTGCAAAATTACTCCTTTGCGTTCCCTTAGCTGCACGCATTGCTTATGGTGTCATGTCTTCACTTTTTCAGATTCTATAAACCGACAAGCATCGTCTAGTTGCCACTAAACCGCCCAAACTTACTTTTTGAATTTCTAAGTGAAATTTGCAATCAAACAAATCATTGAGCAAGTATTCGAAATAGTTAGCCCAACTTCTGCTCGAACTCTTCAGATTCATCCACAGCAACCCAGAACACAACCCAGACCCTACAGAAGCCAGTACACAATCCTACAAGCCTTAAGCTTATTCAAAAATATGCAGAAGATTTAGCCCAGAATTCCAATAATACATGTTTCCACCTCCACCCTTGTAATTTCCAAAGAGCACGAGGACGGGCCTGCATAATGCCCGGGACCCAACTCGCCCGAATTACGTTTACAACTATTGCCACTTTTCTTCTTAGTCTAAAGTAAACCAAAATGTCTGCTCCTGCTTCCACTCAAATCGAAATTCTCCAAGAGGGCGATGGAAAGACCTTCGCTAAGGTCGGCGACGCTGTCACCATCCACTATACCGGAACCTTGGCTGATGGATCCAAATTCGACTCCTCTCGTGACAGAGGTAGCCCATTCCAGTGTCAAATTGGTGTTGGCCAAGTCATCAAGGGTTGGGACATTGCTATTCCTAAATTGTCTGTTGGCTCCCGTGCCAAGTTGACCATTCCAAGTCATGAGGGTTACGGTGCCAGAGGTTTCCCACCTGTGATTCCTCCAAGCTCCACCTTGGTGTTTGACGTTGAGTTGTTGCGTGTGAACTAAGGGTCTAAGGTCAGTTTAAAGTTTATATGAAATTTATGGCTTGATTAAATGATGTAGCACGTTAGCAATATGCATTGTGGGAAGTGCGATCACGATGTCGTTTCATGTTTGAAATCTGCAAAATATTAATTGAAGACACAGTTGCTGTTTCGGTTCTTTTTGTTTAGATTGTGAGCGATCTAAATAGCTTAAACTTCTAAGTACACTTTATGTATTGCTCGGCGATAAGGCAATTGATATAAAAGTGTACACGAATCAAGTGCATACTCACAAAAGGATCAATTATTATTCTCGAGTTCTACATAATTCTAAAAGATATGGTTTTATTGAAATGAGCTTCAAAGACATTAAAACAACATATGATATAAACCACAAATTATTTTTCAACAACTTGTCCGATATGGTGTAATGGCTAGCACAGTTCGCTCTCACCGAGCAGATCGGGGTTCGATTCCCCGTATCGGAGTTTCTTTTTCCTACCCTCTTTGTTTATATCCCTCTTTTTCTCTTGCTCGTTTTCCCAGGCGTAAAAGTTACAAAGTCTACAGAAAATTTTGTTCCAAGTATCATTATATTTACTGGAGTCATCACTCACCTCAGAGGACATTTACTTTCACATTATCTATATACATGCTTCAGATCCTAAACATTTAGTCCTGAGCTTAGTTCTTTGGCTCCTCACCACTGTTACCAGAGTTGTTCTTGTACATCTTCTCGAAAACCTTCAAAGAGTCGGCTTGCAACTCCTCGGTCTTGGTCTTCAACTCAACAGGGTCAACCTCCTCACCGGCTTGAGCCTTGGTGGTGATCTCTCTCAAAGCGGCGATCTTCTCTCTGATCTGGTCAGCCTCAGCTTGCTCAACCTTGTCCTTGAACTCAGTCAAAGAAGCCTCAGTGTCGTTACACATTTGGTCGGCTCTGTTGGCGTTCTCAATGGACTCTCTCTTAGCCTTGTCGCTCTCAGCGAACTTCTCGGCGTCGGAAACCATCTTCTCGATCTCAGCATCAGACAAACCGGAAGAACCAGCAACGGTGATGGAAGCATCCTTGTTGGTGGCTTGGTCACGGGCAGAGACCTTGATGATACCATCGGTGTCAATGTCGAAGGTGACCTCAATTTGAGGAACACCCTTTGGAGCAGGTGGAATACCAGACAAGGTGAAGTTACCGATCAACTTGTTGTCTCTGACCAACTCTCTCTCACCTTGGAAGACTCTGATCTCGACGGAGGTTTGACCAGCAGCAGCAGTGGAGAAGACTTGGGACTTCTTAGCTGGAATAGTAGTGTTTCTAGAGATCAATCTAGCGAAAACACCACCCATGGTCTCAATACCGAGAGACAATGGAGTGACATCCAAAAGAACGACATCCTTAACCTCACCGGCCAAGATACCACCTTGAATAGCAGCACCCATGGCAACAGCCTCATCTGGGTTAACAGCCTTAGATGGCTCCTTACCGAACAAGGACTTGACGGTCTCAACAACCTTTGGCATTCTGGACATACCACCGACCAAGATAACCTCGGAAATGTCGGAAGTGCTCAAACCAGCATCCTTCAAGGCCTTCTTACATGGGTCAATGGTCTTCTTGATCAATGGCTCAACGAGAGCCTCGAATTGAGCTCTGGTGATCTTTTGGTTAATGTGCTTTGGACCGGAGGCGTCAGCAGTGATAAATGGCAAGTTGACCTCGGTAGAGACGGTAGAAGACAACTCAATCTTAGCCTTCTCAGCAGCCTCTCTGATTCTTTGGATGGCCATTCTGTCCTTGGACAAGTCAATGCCGGACTCCTTCTTGAAGTTCTCGACGATGTTTCTGACAACAGCAATGTCAAAGTCCTCACCACCCAAGTGGGTGTCACCGTTGGTAGACTTGACCTCGAAGACACCAGCACCAATGTCAAGGACAGAGATATCGAAAGTACCTCCACCCAAGTCGAAGACAGCAACGACTTGACCGTCGTTCTTCTCCAAACCGTAGGCCAAAGCAGCAGCAGTTGGCTCGTTGACAACTCTCAAGACGTTCAAACCAACAATCTTACCGGCATCCTTGGTGGCTTGACGTTGAGCGTCGTTGAAGTAAGCAGGACAAGTGACAACAGCGTTGTTGACTGGCTTGTTCATGTAAGCCTCAGCAGTCTCCTTCATCTTGTTCAAGATGAAACCACCGATTTGGGGAGGAGAGTAGGACTTGCCTCTGGCCTCGATCCAAGCATCACCGTTACCGTGCTTGACAATCTTGTATGGCACCTCGCTCAAGTCTCTTTGGACCTCCTTGTCCTCGAATCTTCTACCAATCAATCTCTTGGTGGCAAACAAGGTGTTCTCTGGGTTAACAACAGCTTGACGCTTGGCTGGAATACCAACCAATCTCTCGCCCTCCTTGGTGAAGGCAACGATAGAAGGAGTGGTTCTACCACCCTCAGAGTTCTCGATAATCTTTGGGACCTTACCTTCCATAACGGCAACGGCAGAGTTGGTGGTACCCAAGTCAATACCGATGACTGGACCGTTAGGAGAGGTGGATTGGAAACGCACAAGACGCTTAGCGGCCTTTTGGCACGAGTTTCTAGCAGCCAACATTATTTAGTTACTTTGTGTAGTGGACGGAGTTGTGGGTGGAGGCCAAATGAAATACCCGGGGCAGGTGAAAATTTCGGCTGGGTTACCCGGCCGCGAGAGAAAGTTCCAGAACGAACTGGGGTAACTGTGTTGTCCTGGGGTCAAAATGTTCTCGAATATTTTTGATAGCGGGAAAGACCGCATCGGATCATCTATGTATTTACGATTTTGGAGTCCATAGGGCGTCGAAGTGGTGTTGTGTCTTCTTATTTTTGGTTGCAAAAGAATGATCTTGCCACGTGACCCGGACAACAATTGGCGGCCACAGTCATGTGCAGGACATTGATTCCGGATTTGCAGCCAAGTCTTAAGGGGGAGTTATGACAGTGGTTGTATTTGTGCTAAACGTTGTGATGGTGATTGTTACTACAAGCAACAAAAATCCTGTTTAATTTTCCTTAAGACGTTCTATTCAGTTATATTCTAGCCTCGTGGACTCATCTATTATGCAAGTATCCATGATATTGTTGACTGTGCTATTTGCTACCTGGCGTACACATTAAACTTCATTCTTGTGGAATTGTTCTCGTGAGTTTCAGGCAACACTTGTTGTGCTTCTCAGATTTAGGACACAAGATGCAAATTCGATGTGAAGCCAGGGGACCTGGTAAGACCAAGGGGCGCCTGTAGAATGGTAGACAGAGCTGGTGAATACTTAGATGAACTCCGAGACATATAATTAGGTCCATGGATACTCAGAATTGTTCCATATCGTCTCATGATTTGGCTGTCTATGGTATCATGAGACGTCTGCGATGCAATTGTAGAGGCATCGTCATCAGACGTGTAATCCAACATTTCACCCAACATCGAACGACGATTGAGGACTTGCTGCATTTTGTCAACATTCTCATCAATTGAATCAACATCACAATCATCACTGTACGCCAGACTTGTCAATGTTTGTCTAGACACACTTGGTTTGGCGGAGAGGTTGACAGAATATTGAGACGCAGATTGAGCAAGTGAAAATGCGAAGTCAGTCTCGCTCTCTTCGATTGATGATTTGCATTCAATAAGATTTTCCTCGATAGAGGAATCAATGACAAGGCTCTGAGCTCTGGCGTGTTGGCTCTTATCATCATGTGTCTCCACAATACTAGCCTTCTGGCTCAAAATGAACGAAACTTCCGAGGGCTTAGAATTCGACAGCTTCTCGCTTACGGAGAGGGCAGGTTTGTAGGCTTCGTGGCTATTGGAGTTAAGAGCAGGCATCTGCACATCAACTTGTGGAGTCTTTGGAATGAAGAAATCAGGAACTGCCTGTCCAGCCGCAAGGGCCTGGAAGAGCGCAATTTCTTGGCGGAGACGTATTCTCAGTGCTGTCACATTGCGAAGATACCGATTCCATAATTCTAGTCCTACTGTATCCAATGGCTGCTGATCGCCTGATAATTGAGGTGCAGTGTCTTTTGCAACTACCCTCAAACCACTAGAGGGTTTAAGATCTTGCTGAATCTCAGCATCATTCATTGCACGCTGAGCAGAACCTTCTTGGATATTGTCTTTAATCGCAATCGCAGATATTCCATGTGGTGGGGGCGTTGGAGCCTTGCTATCAGCCAAGAACGGGGAGACAGACTTCGTTGTAACAGGAGCCATATTTTTTTGTTCCTTGATATAATTCGAAAGATGCGAGAGTTTGCCAACTTGTTCGTGGAATGGATGGCCAGGATTTGGCTGATCGTTAAGCATACCTGCCATGTTTCTGACATCATCTGTAAGCGCCGATACCCGCTCAGCACCAATGTTCAGACCCAATTGAGGATTGTTGACGGGGGCAGAAATAATGCCTCTTCCAACTTTTGGAATGATTCTGTTCCGTCTCTTTTCCAGCTTCAGGCGGCGTAGCTGGGTCTTGGCATTCATTCTTTTCGACTTGGCTACGAACTCCCACAACAGGGTGAAGCGACTTCTACAAGAAGAAGCAAAACGTCTCATCTTGGCATAAGCACGATATATCTTGCTCCCGGGTTTGAATCTAATGGCTCCGCGACGTTTTGGGCGATTGTATCCCTCTGTTGGGTAGTCGATTCCGGCCTTCACGCTCTTCGATTTGGACTTGAATCGAGAGGGCCGATTCAGTGCACTATCATTGTCTCTAGTTGAGAATATAGTCGCCTGAGAACCCATCAGATCAGAAATCTGGCGCGTGCGGTCAGAATCAGTCACTACGTTCTGCTCTAAAATGAACTCCGAGAATTGCTCGGGAATTTGATTGAGGGTTGCGTGACGGCGCCTGGCCGCATCCGAAAAATGAGCTGAACTATCACTCCCTGAGCTGGACTGCTTGTTTTGTATCATGCCATCCGAAGTCAGATGTCTAGTGTAATAGTTAGACTCGAAGAGAGGTCCCAGTGCTGGTATCGATACAGACAGCTCCGTTTCGGCAATATGAGCCACATTGCGAGAATATCGTGGCTGGCTGTTTTTAGAAGATGACCTTCCACTCTCGCTAGCTCCTTTCATGAGTTCAGCTGTCAATACGTCTGAAATAGTGTATGAGGGTGATGATCCGAGAGACTTGGAGAAGTCCAGAGGCCAGTTTTTTGCCAGTCGGCGCTTTTTTCGTGAATCCCAGCGATTACTTGTCATTGTTGGTTTAATTCGATGGGTTGCAAGGGAACAATTAACCAATTGTTCTTTGATCTGATAATCTGTACTGTGTAGTAGTGGCTGCAAGTATTTAAGAGCCTCTGGAATGGTATGGAGGTGGCCGATACTAGACGTAATAAATTATTTGAGTTGAGAGATAAAGAGGTTTGAAGATGGTAATTCTGAGATCAGAAAATTTCAGATCTCCTCAGTCCCGCTTCGCACTGAGATGGCTGGTCAGGGAGACAACTACCAAAACAGGGTGCTGGTTGTTCCTGCAGGCGAACCCCTGATTTGCAACCATTTTAGATATGGGAAACAATATCTGAGCATGGACAGGAAAAAGAAGAAGTATAATTTATTAATCTTAACTAGCAACTCGTTTTAATTAAGTATATGATTTAATTGAACTCTAATAGCCTTGGATAGAATGTTCGAATTGCGAGGTACGATTGTTTGATAGTGAGTATTCACAATGACATGGCTCGCCACAAGTTACGAAAGAGACTTCAGATCATTTTATACGTGATTCATTTTATCAAATTACAAAGGAAGATATAATGCGCTACACATTTGACTGCGACCGGCACTAGATGGTATACGCTCCTACAGCATTGCTGTATCTATTCCCCTTTCTTTACTTTGCTGGGGCCAAACCAACGGCATCCTTCTTCAAATCGTACACAGAGTAGTACTTTCTCAAAAAGGCATCACCAACGATGGCCAAGTCACCAATAGGCTTAGGGAAGTCCATTGGAGTGAAGGCAGAGATACAGGAGCCAGAAACCTCCAAAGTGTAATCGTAGGCGGTCAATGTGAAGTTGGTTCCACCCAAGTTCAAGGTCAAATCTGGCAAGTTGTCACGGGAGTCACAGTCAACCTGGTATTGACCAGACCAAGACTTTGTGGCACCAATCTTAGCGTTGACAATCTCAGCCAAAGAAGATGGCAAAGTGATCAAAGAAGTACCAGTGTCAATGGCAGCACCAGTCTCGGCCAACTCAGCGTACTCATCGCCCAAACCGATACCCTCGAACTTGACCTCCCAGTAAGCCTTTCTTCTGACAGGCAACCAAGTAAGCTTGCCAGAGAACAAAGACTCATCGTAGCCACCAAAGGTAGCAACACCACCATCATTCTCATTCTTGTTAGTGTCACCCAAGTAGAAACCGAATTGAGGCAGGTCCAAAAGACCCAACTGGATGGCGTTGTACACTGGTGGAACAACCTTGTTGACGGAAATGGTGTCATAAGCCAAACCCAAAATACCGTCAAACTTACCGAAGGCAAAGGCAAGACCTGGCTCAGAGGTAGCCTCTGCAAAGTCTTGCTTTGGAATAACCAAGTCACCAATAGCCAAGGTGTCTTGAGAGATGTAACCCTCCATGGCACCTGAGCCGTATTGAATCAGGAACTCAGTGCCATTCTTCTTGTATGTCGAAGACTCGTCGTGGTCGTACTTGGTGTGCAAGAAACAGGCCAAAGAAGTACAGTCCTTAGAAGGCACCCACAAATTGGACGAACCAGTGTCCAAAATCACCTTGAAAGGCTGGCCTGGAGTACCCAACAGAATCTCAGTAAAGTACTGCGCATTGAGGTAATTGGTCAATGGTGCCTCGTGTTTGCTCGAGTCAGACACAAATGGGACCTCAGCCACACGTTGACGACCGCCGTCAACAGTGTTACCAGAACCAAAGAAAGCCTGGGTGTACTTGTTGACCAAAGCATCGGTATAGTCCTTGAAGCGGTATGGGTTGAGAGTCTCGTCAACAGGGAACTTACTCATCTTTGCGGAGTACGTTTTAGCGTCTGCTGTGGCACTCACCAAAGCTGTGGCAAGGGCGAAAAGAGTGGCAAACTGCATTTTTTTCTGGGGTCAATTGGATGAATGATGGACGCTAAATGAGCGAGTTGGGTGTTTGAAGTTCTTCTACGGCCACTTGCACTTAGAGAGGTACGCAATCAAGCTTATCAGAGAGCAAATGTGTGGGAAGAAGTTTAGGGGATAAGATAAAGCACTGCGGGTGAGGCCTGGTATATATACTTGTCGGTTGTATGCAGTCGACCATGTCAACTGTGGTATCTCTCCCCAGAATTCGGCAATGTGTTGAAAATGAGGGGACTTAATTAAAGCGGTTCTTGCTTAGATGAAATAATTAAGGAGATGATAACAGAAATTGTCGCTCTGTTAATCGGATCTAGAAGAACCCCTAGAACTCTGTGAAGCCATAGCTCTTAGCCAGCAGCAACTAGGCTATGCCTGTATATCTATAGTGGTCATTAAGGGTAGAATAAAAGAAAGATAGTGATTTCAAGTTTCTTTTTCATTTCAAGATGAATGTATCGTACACTGGTAGATATTCCCCTCTGTTTCGTTGTCATTTTGTGTTTCTGCAGCCCTAGCAGAGTTCTGATCTCGTATTGTAGATTTGGATTAGGCCATATGTATTCCTATTTGGGATATGAATGGCGCGCCCTGCATAATGTGTTGCAACCGTTGGGTCAAATTGGACTAAATGGCTTCGGAATCAATAAAGGTGAATAATGAACCGAAACTTTTGCGAAGATGCGGATAATTGTATCACTTAAAACCAATTTCCCGTTTGTTTGTTCAAACACGGAGGCGTAGAAGTCAAATTACAAACACTATAATACACCGTGAGAAAGTACATGAAGAAACACCATTATTTGGGTTTGATGTGTCCAAAATTCCGACCTGGTCTCTTGCTTCAATGGTTTTATATTAATCCTAGCATTATATAATATTTTTGGTACTCAGAGCGGGCAACGAAATAGAAAGAGGAAGCATCTTTTAGCTTGTCGCTTCTGGTAGACGCATGACAGCTCTCTTCAAATGTATTTCGTCACCTCAGAGAGAGCTTGATTGTAGCCATGATCCCACTCCCACAAGAATCTCAGCACACCTCTACTCTTCAAATGCTGCCTGTACCGGGCAGATTTAATAGCCTGAGTCCGTCCAACTCTGCTCCCTGCCTTGGCGAATGTTTCATAATCATTCCATGCTGCTTTGAAGCCATCTTCGTACCGGTAGTGCTCATAATTCTCGTTTGGGTTCGCTTTATGCCAATAATCCACATGTGCCTGGTAATGTTGGTTGAACAAAACATCAAAATAGCCTGCTGTCGGAACAGAAACCGATGGGAAAGTGAAGGACTTATTCAATTGTTGCTTGAAATCCCATTCACCTCCATTTCCTGATTCAAACTTGTATGTCCAGAAATAGATCGAGGCAGGTGCTCTTTGTAAAAATAAACCCATTTGGGTTTGAGCAAACTTGGCGACATAAGCTGCCCTCCGTGAACTTCCATAATCGTTTGGATCTAAGCCTGTGCGCGCCCATGTTTGACCATCAAGTACACATGTCCATTCTCCAATCATGATATCTACGCCCCTGCCATTGTTGTCGAGGCCAGAGAGGAGATCAGATTGTAAGTCATTGGTAATTTGGTCTGCACTCTTGGCCAAATCTGATTGTGAGAAGCATCTATAGCAGTGCTCATCAATTATCAAGCCGGCACAATTATTCTCTCCCTGTTGTTGTTGCACCCATTTAACATATTGATTTGCACTCCATGCATCGGAAATAACTATCGGAATAGAAGTGTCGATTTCTCTTATCGCTTTAATAGCCCTAACATAGTAATTTGTCTCTGGGTCAATCGAGCCCATCGAGACAGCTTCGTTTGCAAGCAAGATGGAGGATATGTTGTCATATGAAAGCAAATCCTGAGCAACAAAGCGCATTGCTTGGACCATTAAATCTTGGTATTGTTGATTACTCCAGAAATCGGCACTACCGCCGTTTTTCTCTCCACTAGAAGCATCACCATTAGCACCGCCAGGCAAAGCATGGATGTCAACACAAATGGCAATATTGTGCCCAGCGGCTGGCTCAATATAGTGTGATTTCAATATGTTCCATGAATTACGGTATATTTCGGAGAAGCTCTCGAATTTGGTACCTGACACAAACTTACCACCACCGATATTCCAATACCCAAGAGGGATTCTTACTCCGGTAACACCCTGGCCTTGCATCCATTTCCAATCGTCGTTGGAGATGTAATCTTTCCAGTATTTCTCCATGGCGCGCCTGGTTTGGTCAACTCCAACGTCATTGACGCTTTTAGCTACAGCCTCGAGCTCGAACAGAGTGTTGCCGGGAAAAGTCAGATGAAAGATCCACTTCTCACGCACAAATACTCCGCCAAGATTCACTCCAAGATTCTGTCTTGCACGAAAAATTTGGCGGCTGGTGATAGGCAGAGTCACAGCATCATCTGCGGAAGGAAAGCTTGAAATTTGATCGGTCATCTGCACTTAGTATGACTGCAATGCAATTTATTATGATGCATTAGCTTGACTCTCAAATCTTTACTGATTGAGATATGATGAGGATTCATTCTATGACATGACAAGCGCCGTGGTGTTTCAATTTAATTCGTAAACGTACGTTTGATGTAATAATTTTATTCAAATAGGGGTGTATAGCGAAAGAAAACAATAGTAAAAGAACTGAAGTATGGGGATGTCCCAGTCTCCTTTTATAGGTTTGTGTTCTAGCGTGCATGGATTTCCCGATTTGAAAGTGGCTGCAAAAAGGCATATTAGGTTTAAACCAAGTTGGCAAATACATCTCCTTTTCACAGACTGATGAGTATTTTTGCTGAGCGTACTTCTTTTTCGCACTGAGACTTTAGGATTCATTCTTAACGATCACTCTGATCGGTCGTTCTTATCATCTGGAGTCCTTTTGAAGAAAACTTGGCAGACAAATACACACCGTAAATTCACAACAACGTTTCCATCAAAAAGATGAATATGTCTTTGCTGGATATATGAAATGTCATTTTTTACCTTCTACTCTCGAACTTGCTCAATCTCCCCACATTAGCTGCAGACCATCTACAATTTTTGAATCAGATGATCCGTTGTGCAACTCCATAAGAGTCCAATGTGGCCAGAATTTTTCAGTGCATTAAACAAAAAGTTTCAACTCATCAACACCCATCTCACATTTTTATCTTCGTTCTCGCGCCAGACTATCCCGACTCTTGACCTTATACAGAAGCTTGACAATGATATATCGGCTCTAGATCTACAGATGATCAAGCAATTGTTTCCTCCAGGCGATGTATCATTTGGCTACTTTGATGAAAGTCAAATTTTGCTTCAACATGTCGAGAAAGTCCAGTACTCAGGCGAAAAGGGCTACAAGGCCAGTCAGCCAAAATCCATAGAAGACGCGTATAAGCAGGTGGCTGAACAGCGGGAGGATATGGATCATGAAAAGCAATTGCTTGTTTTTGAGTTCTGTGACGTAAGGACAAACGCTATCACAGCAATAATAAAGGGAAAACGAACGTATCCATCCAAGAAATTGAAAACGCTGTCGCCCTCAGGACCGGAATTTTTTCAAGCGTCCAAATCTATGGATCTAGCGCTGTTATCTCAGGCTCAATTGCAGGCTATTATTATGGCTCGAAACGATCGCTTTCGTGTCTTCATTCAGGAGCATTTGGATCAATTCACTGAGGCTGAAATCGAAGAGGGTAAGGCATTTAAAAATTTAGTAGAACAATGTTCCCCTAATATTCCTAAACCTTGGGGATATGTGGACCCTGTTCTCAACATGGAGTCCAAAGTGATTGGGCCTAATTGTGATAGAACAGAGAAACCTACCGCCGAGGAAATGTTGCAGTCATTACGCGAGAAGCCATTGTACAAAGAACAAATCAAGCTTCTGCAAACTTGGACGGAACAACGTGATGCACACTATGAGACTCTCGCTTCTCAGTCCATAAACCCTGCATTGGTTGAGGCCCTATGGCGCTATAAAGAAATTGACATCGATGACGGCGGTCTTTATTGCCATCAATCTAGGGCTCTCTCTTCAATAATAGATCATGCAAAACATGTGATTGTGAGTACTTCTACGAGCTCGGGAAAGTCTTTGATCTATCAAATTCCGATTCTAAATGACATCCTCAATAGTTGCTCTGCAGACTTGAACCGGAGAGTCTCAACTGCACTTCTTATATTTCCGACGAAAGCCTTAGCACAAGATCAACTCAGACATTTCAAAGAATTAATCTCATACCTACCAGATCAGAAACGGAAGATAATTGTTGATACATATGATGGCGATACCTCAAAAAAAGACCGGCCATACATACGAAATTATGCAGACATAATATTTACGAACCCTGACGCGATTCATGCTGCCATACTACCCTCTCATTCGGAAGAGACAGGGCCGAGGGGTTGGAATGATTTTCTTCTGTGCTTAAGGTATGTCATTGTTGATGAACTCCACGTTTACAAGGGGAATTTTGGTGTTCATGTCTCTTATGTGATGGCTAGACTCAACAGGATGCATCAATACATAAGTCGAAAGGATTCTGCGCCCGTATACATTTCGTGTTCAGCGACAATCGAGAATCCTAACTCACACTTCCGAACAATCTGTGCCATTCCTGCCGAAGAAGATGTGGTGCATATCTCAGTTGATGGTAGCCCCAGTACTGAAAAGAAGCTCGTAGTATGGGAGCCGCCGATTCTTATGAATAAGAAGGGTCAAAGAGAAATTCCTCAAAAGACTTTGAAGCTGGCAACGACTTTGGAAAATCCTATTCAATCCGTCTATTTACCCAAGGAAAGCATCATATCGGAGCTGGCAAAAATTCTTGTTCACCTTCTTTGCTACTGGCCCACAATCAAAGTAATTGTATTTTGCCCCATAAGAGTTGTTTGTGAGCTATTAACCAAGGAAGTAAAGTCACTCATTGCAGACCCTGATTATCCTCAGTGGTCCAATTTGAGCGAACATGATGTAATGGCTTACCGCGGTGGCTATTCTAAGTCGGATCGGCGAGCAATCGAACAAAAGATGTTTAAGGGACAGCTTAGAGCTATTGTGGCCACAAATGCTCTAGAGTTGGGTATAGATCTTTCCGACTTGGATGTCGTAATTTCATGTGGATTTCCGCATCTGAAAGCCAATTTACATCAACAATTTGGGCGTGCTGGAAGAGGCAAAAGCTCTAAAGGAAGTCTCGCAATCTTAGTTTGTGGCTCCAATCCCGTCGATAGATATTACTTACAAAACTGTGAGGATCTTTGCGATAAAAGTAGCTATGAGGATTTGTGCGTGGAGGGGTTATTGGATGGGACTTCCAATCATATAGTGATGTCTATGCATTTGCAATGCGCGGCATTCGAATGGCCAATTGATCTTGAGAAAGACATTAAGTGGTTTTCTCCACGCGACAATCCTCGAGTGAATGAGACTTTCTACCAGATATGCATTGATAAACTTATGGTTGACAAACGCGGCACCTACCGTACTGATCCAAGATATTTACCCTGGCCAGCAGAAAAAGTCTCTCTACGAGCTATAGAACTGAACATGTTTGCAGTTGTTGATGTCACAGCGAATCGAAACCAGGTTATCGAAGAGGTCGAGGAGCTGAGAACAAGTTTCACCCTCTACGAAGGTGGTATCTTTTTGCATCAAGGGCTACCATACCTTGTTAAGGAGTTCAATCCTGAAAAAAAATATGCAAAGGTCGAACGTGTCAAAGTTTCTTGGGTTACCCAGCAAAGAGATTTCTCGGATGTTGATCCAATAGAAATTGAATTGGTCAAGCAGTTGAGTATTTCGGCGAAGGTTGGGCAAACTGATGTGCCTGTGTTTTATGGTAAGATTCAGATCACCACCATTGTCTTCGGTTTTTTCAAAGTGAGTCGAAGTATGGAGATATTGGAAGCTGTGGAAGTTAACAATCCACCTGTTGTTTTCAAGTCGAAGGGATTCTGGATGGAAGTGCCCAATAAAGCTATAGAAGCCATAAAGCAGAAATCATTAAATCCTGCTGGCGCAATTCATGCCGCTCAACATGCAATCATGAACGTTTTACCCATTTACATTACAAGCGGAGCAACAACCCGGCACAATGATCGCTGGGCTCCTGGTGCTGCTGATGCTGAAATCTCTACTGAATGCAAAGCACCGGAGAAAGAATTCGCGAAGCGCCAATCGACCAGAAAAAGACCCGCCAGGCTTATCTTTCATGATACTAAGGGAGGTGAACAAGGGACCGGTATATCTGCAAAGACCTTTGAGTACATAGACCAAATCTTGGTAAAAACTTTTGACACCGTTTTCCTGTGCGAATGTGACTGGGGTTGCCCACTGTGCGTTGCTGGCTCCTTTTGCAAGGAGTTGATGTTGGTAATGTCAAAACCCGGAGCTATAATTGTTCTCGGGTCCATTTTAGGAAAAGATTTACAAGAGTTATTGGATACTGTCAAGGATGGACCAGAGCCAAATATGCCAAAAATTTCGACGGAGACGATTGCTGATCGGAGTCAGATGGTGAGGATGTCACCAAAGGTAGAAATCATACTTGAGGAGCAGAAGGGAGAGTCATAGGTTTCATCTATCAAATGACTATGTATTAAATGCTGGTTATGTATGTTTTTTGCCCATCATTGAGCTTGCGCGACGGACGAACTTATTTTTTAATGACTCGGAAGGTCTCTCGACAGAATCTGCAAGCGAGTCTGCTGTAATACTGGCAGTGCTCCGACTCCTCGGCGCGCTATAAAGTGGCGGGCGCACATTATCTAATCTCATCAGCTCATGCTTCCGGTTTGTCTCCTTGCTACTCTTTTTTGGTGAGGACATGCTTTTTCTTCTCTCTTGAAGGGCCGGAGATTTTGGTAGGGATTTTTGCTTGGCAAATCGGAATACAACCCTAACTGATTTCAAATAAATAGAAGCTAGTGTTCCAATGTTTAACTCCAATTCTTCAAGGTTTGCAGGGTCAATATTTTCAGCATCTGGCGTAATTTGGCACCGCCTCTCCATAACGACATGCTTGGTATACTTTTGAAGATTTGGCCCGGGTTCAGCATTGTACTCATGGGTTATCATCCGCCAGTAGAACAATCCTCTTTCACGAAGATCCGGATTGCCGCTTTCTTCAGTCGCATACTTAAGCACTTGAAGTACCAAAGACTCTGCGTCCAGAGGATTAGCAACATAATACTTCACCACAGCTGTCATGATTGCAAGCTGAACGGGCACACTTTCCTTTTCATAAGTATCACAGAGATATTTGAGAGCCTCGCTCGTAAATGTAATACTCTCGGAATAATTCCCGAGAATCCAAGATAGCGCGATTTTAGCATCATCATCCTCCATGGTTTTGTAATGAATGACAAAGTGGTCTAATGTGTCATCGTATGTGTTTTGGTACTTCCGTAAAATGTTTGTCATAACAATCATTGCCTCTTGAGCAATTCGGGGAGATTCACCTGCTAGCAAGTCAATCAAAAGAGCAACGCATCTATCCGCAGCGGCTTCTAATTTTATGGACAAGTTTCCAAAGGCACGGATTGCTTTGCGGGCCATTTTGACGTCCACATCAGTCGCATATTCCTCGAGCTCGCGGAATACGATCTCGTAATTGCCCTCATCCGCCAATAAATATATGATTTCAAGCTTTGTGTCCTTAATGTACATTGGATCATCCAAGTTCCAGAAAAACAGCTCTACATCCACATCGACAAGATATCTGCGGCCGAGTAGAATCAAGATCACGTTTCGCAATACTAAAAATTGGATTTCTGGTGGTTTGGAGAGCATTGACACCAAAGCTGAACCCAACCGCTTATCTAATCCCGAGAAATTTGACTCTGGTGATGCAATGAAGTTGCTCAAGTAGACCACAAGCTTGACGGAATTTAGAACCACGGCGGTATTTTCATGCAGAAAACAAGGCAAGACCGCATCCATCATTTCTAAGGCATCATCTGAGCTTTGTGGCACATAGGACATGAGAGCATCTAGCAAAGACACTTGTTTCCACTCGCTAGTTGTTCCGATGCCGGCGATTAAAGAAAGCAGATGCTCCTTGTTCACATTGAGACTATGGGAGGGTGAAGATTGTATGATGGAGTCTAGGGCAGCTAATGCACTGGCTACGACGTTTTTGTTCTCATCATAGAGTAGATCATTTAGGCCTTCTATAAGTCCAGAATCTACTACTTTCACTTGGTTTTCATGAAACAAACGTGCAACAGCAAAAGCAGCCGCAGTTCTCACGTGTGGATTGTTATCGTCAAGCAAGGGGCGTGTTATGATAAGTCCTTGGCGGAAGAAGTCCTTTTGCCGCACAGACGAAACTGTTTTCACTGATAGTGCCCTCAACAATGGATCTTTATCTTGCGCAAATCGGTGGTAGATTTCCAATGCGTTTAGGGCATCCTCTGGGTTGTAGGCCGCATAATGAACAATGTAATGAGAACAGAGCCTGCTGATCTCGTAGTCATCCAATGTTAGGAGATAAACAACCTCATTCATGAGCGATGCAAGCTCGACCTTGTTGAGGATTATGTTGGAGATGATTTTTTTGAGAACAACCTTGACTCTTGCGTTTGGTTTGCCTTTCTTTCGAGCTTGGCCAATTTCCGCTCTAAGCTCCGACGCTTTGCATTTCCCAAAATAATTAGCATCCATGGCTCATCTATGTTCACTGCGAAAAGATTGCGTGATTGTGTTTCGTGGGGAAGTACCGGAGGGGTCAATAGTAGGTAAGTATGGGGTAAGGTAAACTCAATTGCATTGTCACCTCAATCGGGAAATTAGCATCAACATTAAAATGTATTTTGATTAATCGTTTCATATGCATGGATTCTTATAGGATATTCAATTCTATATATTTTGGTGAAGGTTTTTTTCTAGGCTAGGCGAGAACAACTGTTTGAATGTTATCAATGACAGAAAGATCAAAGACTCAGAAAAAAGAAAGCAAATAGTCAATTGATCCCGGGTTTGCAGGAAATTTTCCTAACCCTTCACGACACTTGTGTTTGCAGAGGGCAATAGTCTGACGTACCCAGATGCATATGAGACACTTGAATCAGAGTACTTGATGGCCTTTCCGCTTTGTGAGTATCCAATCCATTCGAACACAGTGCTCGATGCCGTTCTACCGCCACTACGCTGTAGCTCCTCGATTAATTTTAAAACAACATTAATGGGTTTTTGGCCGCATATTGTGTTTCCTGTTTCTTTGATGTACCTGCTCCATTTCTCCAGCGAGCCCTCAGAGGCTATAAGCATTGCAGACTGGTCCAAAAACTTGATGGACTCATATATTGGAACTGAGCGATCGTCTGACTCATGAAATGGGACCAAATCATCTAAGTCGCCACTTGCGACATATTCTGTGTACCCGAAGCGCTTACCCCAATGACAGAAATCAGACAGCACAATAAAAGTATAACTATCATCACTAAAGTAGGGCAGAAGAGCAGCTATAACCTTTTCGCAGGCCTTTTCAGATAGAGAAGAGAACATGATCGGAACGATTTTTGGTGGTGAAACCTGATCTTGTTTGCACCGCCAAGCCAAAAAAGGCAAATGCATCTCGAACAGGTGCTCATCATCTTCCACTGACTCTGACATCTTTTCAAAACCACAACCCTTACCCAGACCTATAAGAGCATCACGGATACCTGTATTCACCTTTATATTTCCCAAAGGAGTTTCATATGCATCGTACTGAGAAACAAGTACCTTATCTTTGAAATAAACGTGATGAGAAGGACCAAGAATGAAAACGCATTTCGTATTCGTCAAGTCCCATACACTATATGACTCAGCGAGACGTTCACCACAGTATGTATAGCCAGCGTGTGGGCCTACAATGACCCTAGCGCCTCTTTCGAACTTAGGTGCTTTGGAGAAGTATTTCGTCAATTGTTTAGAGAGGGTATCATGATTTGCTGAATACCATGTTCCCGCATGAGTCGGTGGTCTGATCTTTGTCATGATTTGTGGGGTAGTCGGGTGTGGGTTTCTTCAGTGGCAAGTTCAATTGATAAGAGATTAGGCCAGTGACGTGCGGGACATAGATAAGGAATAAGAGTGTTGCAAGAATTAAAGGAGGATAAATTAAAGACAGATATACTTAGAAATTCCTAAATTCATGGGTTCTGCAATTTTTTTCGTCGCCTTTTTTGCTCTGATTTGTTGAAACGATACTGCCGTCTGATCATATTCGACGCAGATTAATTGGACACTTCTCTAGAAACAATCGTAATAACCACAAAACTTTTATTTCAAAATGAAAGGAAATACCTCTGTACAGAAAATGGTCAATTGGCAAGGCTCCAATTTTCGTACGCGCAGCATCTTTGCTTCTCCTTTAGGTGATCGTGAGTCTCCATGGCGACTCAAACAATTCTTCCTCATCAGCAAAGTACTTAGAATTACACCAAAAAGTGCCCCTCGAAATGATACCCTGAGGCGAACGATCCTGTTTGAATGCCACCACATACTCCTCTTCCCGGGGCTCAAACTCGTCTCCAACGTAATGATCTGCTCTCTTCACCACAATGCCGAACTTTTTCATTTCTTGCTTGTAAACCAATTTGACAATCTTGCTTTTCTTTACTCGGAAATGGATTGTGGTCTGGTAGTCTGTGTCGGCGGGAATTATGAAGTGAATGTCATCACTTCCTTTCACCGGCACTTCATTGACAGTGCCATCACCCAATGTGACCACAAATTTGATGATCTCTAGATTCTCATGTTCAGTCATCAGATGAATTTCTTGTGCAAGATCAATTATTAGTAGTAGTGTAGTGCTTTCGGAGAAAACTTACTAAAAATGCAAACGGGAAATCGATAATTTGTTCGAACGAACTGTATTCAGTCAATTTGTTTAGCCGGCTTAATTTTGCTTGTATATCCTAGCGAAAACTAGCTGGCGCCGAAAAATGTATGATTATGGGGTATCCTTATATAGCTAGTACATGCAGAGGGGTCTAACCGAGGATTTCCTAAAACGGGGTAAAGACATGATAGCGAATACGGAACTGCCGAAATTGCCGAAAATTCTTTTACTTGCAAAACCACAAAGTAAACGGACGCAATTTGCTTACGGCGACAATTCCCATCAAAATTTCATAAACTAATGCCCTGGTTAGGACCCTGTTTCGAATTGCCCAGAGGTTGTTGTGCGCAGTCTTTGGATGTCACTTTTTTGCAGCCAATTCACGCCAACAAATCAATTATCACATGAAAATTTTGTGAAGCACAACCTGAAAGATTCTGGAGACTCAATATCGTGTATTTGTAAGAAATTTATGTATGTTTATTTTTTTTAGTTAAGCCTTGGCTCATCCCATCCTCCACAACGTTGGATTTGAAATGCGTTAACTTCGTCATTCAATAGGTTTTTCAACGACTCGAAATTGTGCTCGCTCTCCTCTCTGCCAAACGTAAACGATTTTTTGCACAGTGGCTCCCGGCCATGTTCCCTGACTTGGGATACAAATGTATGATCCAATGCCTGTTCCACAGTCATACGATCTTTAGGGAGCCAGCGAAGAAGACGCCCAATGAAGTCAAGACCTTCATCAGATGCGAAGGGATAGATTTGTTTCCAGGACACGGGATTTATAGCGCATTCCTTGATTTTCCAATTCCGGTGCATGGCGTACTCTTGAGGAGGTGGGCCCAAGTACTTGTAGATCTGCTGGAGTTGGTGCATTTGGTTGTCACCACGCATAAGTGCCTGGCGTCCATAGCACTCTGCCGCGATACATCCAATTGCCCACATATCTACTGCTTTACCGTATTGGTCGTAACGTAAAAGAAGTTCAGGAGCTCTGTACCACCGTGTGGCCACATAGTTGGTGATAGGTTGAGGGGCATTTTCATAAAAGTAGCCAATGGAACGAGAAAGACCAAAGTCACACACTTTTAGTGATCCAGTTTGTGACACAAGAATATTCCCTGGCTTCAAGTCTCTGTGGATCACCCCCGCCGAGTGTATGTACTTGATTGCACAAAGAATCTGGTACACGAAGTGGCTTATGTGGAACTCCAGAAGCTGTGTGGCGCTATAAAGCACCCGACACAAATCATATTCCATGTACTCCTGAAAGCAATAGAGGCCTTCATATGGCTTTTCCATGACTAGGTGGACGTCTATTAACGACACAATCTGGAATTAGTACTCTGTGTAGATCAAATAAATCGGACTCACATACGTTTGGGTGACCTTTGAAGAACCTCATAAGTTTTAACTCGCGGATTGTCCTTCTCATCAAGACTTCTTTGGTAAGAATCTTGCCTATCTTCTTGATAGCAAGAGGAATAGGTTCCGTAGCCTTGGTATCCATGGCTTTACAGACTACGCCGTATGTACCGCGACCTAAGCACTTTTCAATTTTGTATCTACTGGGAATGTAGAAATTGATATCCTTATAAGTTTGGAATTCTTTCATGAGGAAGATGTGGTTTGTGGTACACAAAACAAGAAACGGTCCCGTCGAACACACGCGCCATGAAAAATCAAAAAATATCAGGAGCTCGAACGATTCCAATACTACTTCATACACTAATTCGCGGAATCAATTTATATTTAGATTGATTTTTACTTCATAATTTTGAAGATTTAGTTTCTTATGGTAGAAGTTTGGAAGGAACATTGTAGAGAGCCACCAGACCTCGATGATTTAGCTTCTGGGCAAGTTGTATCGCGTATTAGAAGATACTGAATAAAAGAAAAACAAGTGTTGAATGCTTATGCAAGGCGTTCACAAGCGAAGTCTTACTTTATCTTGACCATCAGACTCAATAAGCTCGCTAGTATCCAAACAAATACATAAGAGAAAATTCTACCTAATTACCCAGGCAAACCCCAGTGCCACAATTTTTTTTTCATAATGTTAATGGTGGCCAATTTTTGCAACTTCCCAAAAGAGTGCTAGTGAAAAATTGTCGTGTCTGACTCACTTCACATCTGGAAATTTCTGCAGTCTGAAAGATCAGTCTTAATTCCAAATTACAGAACCCAACACATCAAAATGAGTAGCTCTAACTACAGGTTCTACGAGAACAAATATCCCGAGGTGGATGAGGTTGTCATGGTCAACGTCCAGGAAATCGCCGAGATGGGTGCTTACGTGAAACTTCTCGAATACGACAACATCGAAGGTATGGTTTTATTGAGTGAATTGTCTAGAAGAAGAATCAGATCCATCCAGAAATTAATTCGTGTCGGTAAGAACGAGGTCGTTGTTGTCTTGAGAGTTGACAAGGAAAAGGGTTACATTGATTTGTCCAAGAGAAGAGTTTCTGCTGAAGATATTGTCAAGTGTGACGACAGATACAACAAATCCAAGGCTGTGCATTCCATTTTGAGACACTGTGCTGAGAAATACAACTTCTCTTTGGAGAAGCTTTATCAGACCATTGGCTGGCCATTGCTGCGCAAGTTCGGCCACGCTTACGATGCCTTCAAGTTGTCCATCGCCGACCCATCCATCTTTGACGATATTGAGGCTCCTTCCAAGGAGGTCTTGGAGGAGTTGAAGGTTTACATCAGCAGAAGATTGACTCCACAACCTATCAAGGTTCGTGCAGATGTCGAGGTCTCATGTTTCTCCTACGAGGGTATCGACGCTATTAAGGCTGCTTTGAAGACTGCTGAGGCCGAATCTACCGAGCAAATGCAGGTCAAGGCTAAGTTGGTCGCTGCTCCATTGTATGTCATCTCTACCCAAGCATTGGACAAGAACCAGGGTATCGCTTTGTTGGAGAAGGCTATCGAAAAAGTCACTGCTTCCATCGAGTCTGCTGGTGGTAACATCAAAATCACTATGGCTCCTAAAGCTGTCACTGCCACTGAGGATGCACAATTGCAGGCCCTCTTGGATAGCAAGGAGAAGGAGGACAACTCTGACGAGGACGATGAGGAGGAGGAGGAGTAATCCTGAGAATATCTCTAAGGACTACCGTCACAATGCACAACCAGCTAAGGCGTTCTGGTTCACTGCGGAAAGAGAAGGATCGGATACTCTGTACTTCTACAAGTAAGAATTTTGCATGGAAGCGTTTTACTTTGCTTCGGATTCCATAAGCCTACGTGTATATTTAAAACGTTCTATATAGTATATGGTAACGACTTGGTTAATATGAGTTCCCTATTATTAGCTCTTTTCACGATGTCAGCAGGCAAGTTGCTCAAGAGAGTCGAAGGTATTCTCATTTCAAGTAGCGTCTCTGGGAAGTAAACATTGTCCACATTCATGAGCTCTTGGTTGCCCGAGAGGTCTAAAAATCGCAATTTGGGCCCAAATTTCACATTTCGGAACATTCTTAAGTCATTGTACTGAATACTCAATTCTTCGAGATAAAACGGAAAGTCCATGCTCTCGATTGCTTTGATCAGATGATATCCTAGACGTAAAATCCGAAGGTTTGATGGCAAGATAACGTCCTTGAGTGACGATATGTCTTTTTCGTTTTCTTCAAGGTCAGGATTCATTTCCATGTCTAAAACCTCTAATGTGGGTGGAAACAGGACGTTTTTTAATGATGTGATCAGATTATTGCCCAAATAAAGCTCCTTTAATCCTGTTGGGAATGAAACCTTGCTCAAAGTCTTGATGTTATTGTTAGCCAAAAACAACTTCTCAATTGTGTTCGGCAATTTCAATGGGTTGATGCTATTCACACCATTACAAGCCATGTTGAGCTCTTTGACATACGGCGGTAGCTTCAATCCACGAGTATTTGTCATGGACAGTTGAAGATTGAGACACAACGTACTATCCGGAAATTTAATTCCAGCCATAGACTCGTTTGGAATGCATGAAACGTCTAAGTATTCTACCTTCTCGGGAAATCGTGCCCCCTTCATGCACTCGATAGGGTTGTGAGCGACAGATAAAAAAGTTAACTCGCGAGGAAAATTAACATATTTGATTGTATCTATCCTATTTTGTGATAGATCAAGGGCAGAAAGCTGTTGTGGTAATTTAATATAGTCCAATGAGTAGATGCAATTATTTTGTAGGTTCAAGCGGCGAAGACTTGGTGGGAAAACATAATCGATGGATTTGAGTTGATTGTGAGATACATCAAGTACCTTTAAATTGGGTGGCATCTTGAACCCTGCAAGTGTTTCTAGTGACTCGCCTCCCCCTATGTTCAAGACTTCCAATGAGTCGGGAAATTTGACTCCAGGGAGTAGCCTGAGACAATTATAGCTGTAGTCAAGAATGCGAAGGTTTTCCCATCTAGATATGTCATCTGACATATCCTTTCCAAGAGCAACGAGTGCATCGATCTCGGTTATGTATATTGTGCTTGTATCAAATTTGCGGATTATAGAACATTGCTCCACCTTCGATCCAACAGCTTGTTTGAGAGCATCCATGAACTGAGTGTAAACATTGGTCCAAGATTCAGGAGTCTCCGACCACTTCATTGTAGATGGAAATACGATGTGATACGAAAGTTTCTCACAACTTTTGAAGCTAGGGGCGCCCGCCAATAGTATTGGAATGATTGTCTCTAACTCGGCAGTAGACCCGCTATCGGCGTTTATGAGAAGATGCATAGAGAATGGAACTTTCAGATCATATGAGCTCAACTCTTCGATCCGGATGGTTTTGACATTGAAATGAGGCTTGTCTTCAAGTTGTGTGACATAATGGAATAGAAGCTCGTTCGAGTAGTCTCCGACTACCAAATGGTCTTCAGGTGGTAGTTGCACAACTTGCACTGGTGGAACTCCGGCAATGCTGTTTGTCAACTGTCCATCAATATGGGAGTTTTGTGTCGATATGCTATACGGAGTATTAAACAGAGGGTCATACATGTTCAGTCCCACTACCAGTTTCGGATCGTCCGCATAATGAACATATGACGAATGCATGTTTGCTATAGGATCCGAACCGACACTTGGAGTAGAAAGTGAGCTATTCTGTTGGGTTTTCTCAGAGTATGTGCTACCATTGAGATACAGCTTTGGAATCCCCATTGGCGCAACTGGAATAGTGTTATCGGGTAAATAGTCAGGCATGTTGCTTATTTGGTTTGTCTCTCCATTAAAATTAGAATATTTTGCGGATGATGATGTATTTAGAGATGCCTGAGAGATGGCCGAATCAATATTCAAGGAAGATGAGTCTGAGGCGCCAGGCCTGCTTGAATCGTCTCTCTCCATGGAATTGAACTTTCGAGAAGCTACTGCGTGAAGATCTTATCCTCTGAAGTAATATTGGGAGTTGACACTGTTGTTCTGAGTTGATAGACTGTATTATTAACTGATAGTGCGCGAAGAGCATCGCGAATTTGGTGACACAGACAAGAACAGGCATCGTCACATTCGAAAGATTTGGTCAAATCATGCACCTTTTCCAAATTCTATTTTGTTCTTGATACTTTTTTTTTCCCCGCTGTCGAACCATTTGTTTGGGTGGGTTTTCTCGGGTACATCAATTGATTCGCGGACCTTTGTTTCAGACAATAATGAATTCTACACTCATTTTTTAAGATCATGATGTTTCGTTTTTTTCAAACTCATTAAGTATGGAACTATTTCTCACCACATGTTACTCTATAATGTTATTTTAAGTGGCTCGATAGTACGAGACCGCATTGAATCATACTTTGTCGCGTATGGCAAGGGCATATCTGAATGGCTCCCAGATTGGCACTTTTATGTGAAGATGGCCTTCATCAGTGTCTGTATCAGAGACCTCATTTCTGAAGATAATATATCCTCTTATCAACAATAACATGCATGTACATGCCATAAAAGAGGCGCCAGCGAAAATAGCGCAATCAGTATACTGGCCAGAGCCCACAAAACCATTGTTTCCTGTCTTCAATGTGAGACCGATGACGGGCGAAGCAATTCCCGCACCTGCCATGAACGGCCATGACAAAGAAAGACCCACTGAAGCCCTATGTAGGCCATAGAGCTTTGTATTAATGGATGGGAAAGTTGCGAAGATCGTACCCATTATAGCGCCCATAATGAGACAGAACGCAATGATAGTAGCGTAATTCTTTGCGGGAATCCACATGGCAAACACAAACACACCAGAGAGGAAATATGCAACTGAAGCAACGGTAACAGGGCCGAATCGGTCTGAAGCTTTGCCCACAATGGGTCTACCGAATACAGAGCCGACCTGGATCATTGCAGAGGCAATAGAGCCTTGATATGGCGAGTAGCCCATGGAAGTGGTCACATTGGCCATTGTATACAAAACAATGACATATCCGAACATACAAAAAATCAAATATAGTATGCATAACAAAAACGCACCACTTTTCACGACAGATGCATCCCATATGGTGTACTTGACCTCCATTCTAGTACGAAGTAAAAGTGTGGCACATGTACTTGATACAACACAGAGTATTGCTTGAACTCGGAGAGCCCAGTGTACTGAACGTACTTGCATCACTTTTTGCATAGCCAAGTTAAATACGACACCTCCGCAGCCAGAGCCTGCAGCAGCTATGGCCACAGCAAAGGCTCTTTTATGCTTGAACCATTGAGGAAGAATCAGAAGGGCAGGAATCGTCATGAAGGCTAATCCAAATGCTTGGAGCAAGCCTTGCGTTAAATACAATTGCCACAATTTCGTCACAAAAGAGGCCAAGAGAAGACTTGCAAACTGAAACACAACACCCGCACCGGCGGTGGGCCGAGCTCCAATTTTGCCCTGAAGCCAATTAATAAACGGAGAGAACAAGAGCCCACCGCCAAATGTGAGACCTCCTATGAGAGCGTAATCGTATTTATCGGCACCTGGAAATGTCTGTTCGTTCAAGTAATGTGATAAATATACGGCAAATCCTGAGTTAGCACCCCAAGTCGCAAAATTAAAGAGAAAGGAAGATAGCACAATGAACCAACCATAGCCTCCGTCGGGGATGTCTGCAATCCCTGGAGATTTATTCAGAACAGGCTCCTTCTCGATATCTGTAGCCTCTTTTGCTGGCTGACAAGTCATACTAGGGTCGCTGGTCTCCTTTATGGATGCTTCTCGAGACTCCGATGAAGAACGATCGCTTTGAATCATTCTTTCCAGGTTTTCTGGCGCTTTTATTTGTATTTGCGGGGACAATTTCAAATTATTAATGCATGCACTGCAAAGCAAATATCGAATGGAAAAGTATGGAGCTAGAAAGACTTAAACTTGTTGTTGAATGCCTTGGGATCAAGGTGGAATGAGGAACTGCTGAAGTTGTTATGAAACATTTTAGAAAGATTTGTAATTTATACTCCGAAGGTGATTCACATAGATGCTGCACACGACCCGAATTCCGCTTTTGAATCCCGAGATTAAGAGTGTATATAAACCTCGGTCCGATCACCGATCTCGGTACCAGGGTTGTGTGTCCGAAAAATTGCGTTTCCGGGTAGAAACTCCCAAAATTGAAGGAGAACCTTAGCTTCAGCCCTTTCATAGCAACGACATACAATTGAAATGAGTAAAAATCGAAAAAATACAGGGGCGCGCCGGGAATTGAACCCGGGACCTCCCGCACCCTAAGCGAGAATCATACCACTAGACCACGTGCCCTTGTACTTGACATGTTGAGTCATGACACTGAAACTTATACGCCACTGACCCCAAGTGACGCACCAACGCGCGAAGCTTCCTGCACTCCCACTCCCATCCAACGTCAGATCGAATGGAAGTAATTTAAAACGTACCGGGACGATCGTTTATGAGGCGGGGGAGAATGTTAGGGGAAACGCGGATTCTGGGCCAAATTAGGCCTCAAACCGCGCCGTATGGCCGATTCGCTGAAGCAGTCCGACTCGGACATCCCTAACTAAGCAGAACGGATATAAATATACTAAGATAATCCCTAGTTTATAGAAACCAGGAGATTCTCTAGTTTTAATACAACGAGTACTGATCTAATTAATCTCTAACATCTCAATAGTAATCCACCTCCTAACATGACAAAGAAATGTTTATCAGGTGTAAGAATTTTTAGAATGTATTTGATATGAGTAGGCTTTGAACTTCTCTCACGCTAAGATATATAATACTCGTAACTCATACTCTTGTACCCATTAAACTAAATAGATTGAACTATCAATAATCCTAGTAATGAATCGATGATAGCAGTCGCAGCCAAGCTCGTCACCTCACTATTGGTGTCATATGGTGGAGAAACTTCTACCACGTCGCCACCTATGATATTTAGTCCTTCTAGAGCATCTAATATTGTGAGAAGCTCTCTACCAGTCCAACCGCCGATCTCCATGGTGCCTGTTCCAGGAGCAGTAGAGGGGTCAAGAACATCTATATCGACCGACACGTACACTGGTGTCTCCCCAACGGTCTCTTTAATTTGAGTGACTATTTTTTCCTTGCCCATATCATCTAGATCTCTAGCCGTTATCGTGTTGAAGCCACATTCCCTGTCATGCTTCTGGTCATAAGTAGCCAGGATGTACGGAGCTCTAAGACCCAAATGAAAGCACTTTCCTGGCTCCAAGTATCCATTTTCGGCGGCATAATGGAGAAACGTCCCGTGATTCAAAGACATGTAGTCAGAGTATCCGCCGCCAAGAATTTTCGGGTTCCAGGTGTCGATATGACTATCAAAGTGAAGAACTGCAATTCTTCCATACTTTTCGTAAGCCAGGCGCAAGGCCATCAAAGTTATCGTATGGTCTCCTCCAATTGTAATAATTTTTGGCAGAGGAATATCCACTTTGCCTGATGTAGAATGCTTGTGGATGGCTCTCTCGGCTCGGTATAGTTGATTAAGTGCAAATCGATTATCAAATGGAGTCATTGGGACGTCCCCACAGTCAATAATAGTAAAATTGTGTGACTTTGAGTCGTATGGATTCACTTTCCTCAATTTAGAATTTGGACCATTTCCTCTGACTGGTGTCACTCCCTCATGAAGTCTTCTAGCACCCAGTCTTATGGCCTCTGGGCCGAACCTAGCTCCTGGCCGGTAGGATGTCCCAGTATCAAAGGGCGCTCCAACGATAGCTATGTCAATAGGGTGGTCAAACATGTTCGAATTGAAGCATTGCATCGTTTTGAAACCTCCAAACGTTAATAGTCCACCAAATATCCCACCAGTAAAGAGGTCGGAGGTGTCGTCATTTTCAGGGAATTTTATACTGGATCTGTGAGTGAGATATTTTTCATGTGCATTCATTCTGGATGTCCTCTGCTGCGTTTCAGAAATACGAATCAAATCATTCATTGTCTGAAAAGTGCCAAACGCAAATCTCTCATTGTAATTCACATCTTCGACAAAATCAGATTTTCCTGCATTATTTTTGGTAGTTGACACTTTTCCCTCATTAATACAGTTAAACTTGTGTTCTCTACTTTCTTTGGAATCAACCAATTCACCGTATAGTTGGTCAAGTAAGGAAGCAGAAGCCTCGATATTCATAATATCTTGCCCATATTTATACGGGGACAAGGCAACTGTGCATCCTAAGAATATGAAGTGTAAAAAGCCACGCATATTTGATGCTTTGTGAATCTTATAGGGCGACACTTACTCTTATTACAAGAGAGGTTCTCAATTCCGTTTGACGTTAGCGCGTTACGATTGTGCAGTGCTTATTCCATAGGTAGAGATTCCATGCGGCAAAGCATATGATGATTTACTTGATATAATAAAGTTTCCTCGAGCCTCTCGATCGAGTCTTTAGTTCAATCTTAATTTCTTAGGAGTGATGTGTTTGGCATACTCAAAAGGAGACTGAAAGATGATGGATCAAATCGATTATCCATAGAATCGATAGACATCATACTTAATTGAGTATTTGTATGCTTCCGTATGTTCTTTTTGTTCATTCTTCTTTTTGTTCCTGTTTTGGAATCTACAGATTTGTGGCATTCTTGACAAAGAAAAGCGTTTTAATGAACTATCACAAATCTCAATTCTAAAAAAAATCGAAAAGCTTGACTAAAATTCCAAGACTCAAATTCATGACTTAAATTATAGCTACCCCACTCCCTTCAACCTCTTTTATATCAAAAATCTTCTCTTCGAATCTCTTAGCAGGGACTATTATTACACAAAGTCCTGTGTCCAAGAGGTTCCATTGCATGAGAAAAGACAAGACATGTGCTAAATCTGAATCCACCTGAGAATCTTCGGGCAAATATCGACATTTAGAATCAGCCGGATATTATTCCAACGAGCTCAAGCCTGCAATCCTCGAGTGAAATCAAATCAACGTTTTAAAATACCCCACAGACCATCAATCTCATAATGGGCAACTACAAGCCACCTGAGACAAGAGGGCCTTGATCATGCATGGAACTCAAGAACTCTCATGGCACATAACCAAAACGTTGTTCTTCATCAAATTGCCGAATTCCAAATTCAGCATCTTTAACAATATATAAAAGAAGTCCAAATTACATCTGAAAGTAATTCGAAACCCTGCTTGTTGATAGAAGCCTTCTGTCACCCTTCCACCCCAATGCAGCCTTTCTTTTCGCACCTTCGGCAGACAAAACGCATCTCGGGCTACATACAGAACGAGCTACATACAGAACCAGCAACTGGCCATATATATTCGCAACTCAAACCATTATTTGCGTCACTTGCATCTCGGACAATTCATCTGATCACCATATAGGTCCTGACGTCAGCAGAATTGGCAATTGGTATAAAGTGCCCAATTTCGCACCTCCCAAACTTCAACATCTACATTACTGCTCAATAGACCCCAGATGTCTAACGATACAGAGAACCAACAATCCGTTGCTTACACGGAGAAACCAGCCGAATCGGAGAATTTTGATGAAGCATTTAAAATCGAAAAACCGAAGTACAATGACAAGTTCTTTGCCTTGTTTTTCGTGCTTGTGTTTGTTGCCTTCTTCATTGTGGCAGGTATAGCCATCAATGCGGCTAGAGAAACATGGAGCTACCAAGGTGGTTCGATTTACCATAGTTCAAACACTTTCTCGCTCAATTCCAACACCGCTATCTTGTTTGGATTTGCTGTTGTTATTGCCGTGGTCTTATCGTTCCTAATCCTCGTGTTTGCTAGATTGAACGCAAAATTATTCATCATCTCTGGTTTGATTCTCAACATCTTGTTGGGATTGGCCACGGGTATTTATTATTTGGCACTTCATTATTGGTCGGCCGGAATTGTGTTTTTGGTGTTCACTGCAATTAGTGCTCTTTGCTACTGGAGATGTAGAAGCAGAATTCCATTCAGTGCCATCGTGCTCGAGATTTCCATCGACGTCATGAAAAGATACAAATCAACTTTAGTGGTTTCATTATGTGGTATTCTACTCTCTGGTGCATTCTCCGCTTTCTTCTTGATGGTGGTTGTTGGCTGCTATATCAAGTATTCGCCCGATGCTGGAAATCCCGGCTGTAGCGAAACCGGAGGTACTTGTTCTAGAGGTAGTTTAATCGGTGCTTTGGTGTTTGTTTTCTTCGCTGGTTACTACATCACAGAGGTCATGAAGAATGTAATTCATGTTACCATAGCCGGTATTTACGGAACCTGGTATTATTTGGCTGGCTCAGATCAGGGCGAGCCCAAGTGGCCTGCTTTGAGCTCATTCAAGAGGGCAATGACTTATTGTTTCGGCTCGATTTGTTTCGGATCTTTAATTGTGTCCATTCTTCAAATGATTAGAGGTCTTGTTCAAGCTTTGAGGACACAGTCCTTCGACAACGGAGACATCTGTGCTGGTTGTGGTTTCCTCATTTTGGATTTGATTCTCGGCTTTTTGGACTGGTTGGTGCGTTACTTTAACCACTACGCTTACATTTTCGTGGCCCTCTACGGAAAACCATACATCGAGTCAGCTAAGAACACCTTCAACTTGATTCGTCACAAGGGTATGGATGCTTTGATTAATGACTGTTTCGTGAATACCTCATTGCAACTCTATTCCTTGTTTGTGGCTTACGTGGTGACTTTGTTTTCATGGTTCTTCTTGAAGTACACCAAACCCGAATATAACAGAAATGGTTCATTTAATGCGCCTGTTATGGCATTCTGTTTCGTCGTTGCCATGCAGATCACCCGTGTCTCTCTTGCAGTCATTGAATCTGGTATTTCTACATTTTTCGTTGCTTTGGCTAACGATCCCGAGGTATTCCAGATGACAAACAGAGATCGTTTCGACGAGATCTTCCGCAATTACCCTCAAGTTTTGGAGAAGTTGATGACTAAAGATGCTCAAGTAGAGCAGCAACAGAACTATCAACAACAGCAGCAGTACCAAGGCCAACAGCAATACCAGGGCCAAGCGCCACCACAGTACTAATAAAGCTTGGTCACTGACATTTTTACTGAAGAACCTATTCCTTTATTCATGCACTAAGTATGCATCCTAATACACATCTTATGAATACGACACAAGAGGTGTTCTATTGTTGCCTGTAATATAAGAAAAAAAAAAAAAAAATAAGAAAAAAGAAATTTTTCGTTCAGTAGAACTTCGAGCTATGCCGGTTCATCAATTTTGAATCTTGAGACCGACCAAGCAGCCTCGCCAACTCCCCACATTCCGCCAGACTAGAGATTCACACAATAAACATACAATGCTTACTCTAGCTATCGGAGATTTCTTCATACCAGAACGAGTGATAGAACTACCATCGAAGTTTTGCAAGCTCTTGTCGCCCAATGCGCCCGCTGTGCCATCCAATCCGAAGATTGCCCAGGTGCTTTGCCTTGGAAACATAACCCAATCTGCATCCACTCTTCGATTCCTAAATGACCTATCCCCATCATTTCACATAGTGCGTGGAGAATTTGACAACTATAATATCTTGTGTCAGCAGCTTGCGAACTTGGGCCACAAGTCATCCAATCCACTACCGTTCTACAAAGTTGTAACAGCAGATAACTTCCGCATTGGATTTACTTCAGGCTATCAGGATGTACCACGTCATGATCCATTACTGTTACTGACATTTGCTCGTGAAATTGATGTCGATATCTTGATATGGGGAGGTGCTCATCATGTTGAAGCATACACTCTAGATGGGAAATTCTTTATCAATCCTGGCAGTGCCACTGGGGCTTACACATTTGATTGGCCAGAGATTGAGGAGAAGGATGATGACGAGGACGAGGACGACGAGGAGACCACTTTAGCTCCATCCAATGCCAAGAGTAGCGGAGGCAGCGAAGATCAAGGCGACAAGGAAGAGTCTGAATCCGATGAAGTTGAGAGAAAACTGAGCGAGGATGACAAGGAAAAAGAAATAGAAGACAAGCAGGATCCATGCGAGCTAGAGCCTCTTGAGGAATACAGCACACCCTCTTTCTGCCTCTTGGATACTCATGGCTCGCTGTGTACCCTTTACATCTATACCCAGGTCAACGGCGAGATTAAGGTTGATAAAGTAATGTATCAGAAAGATGAATAATTTTCGATTATCGAAACAGACCAAGTAGGGTGGGACCTCCGTCAGCCGCTTGAATACAACAAGATTTACACACACAAAGCTTCTAATTTAGACGTTCATTATAGCCAAACATTTTATGATACTCAGGAAAGAGACTTAGTAAATGTCTTTACATCTTCAAGCCTGAACTGAAGAGTAGTGCAAAACAAATTCCTTGCGAATCTTTTCCCAATTGTGCGGATCGAAGAAAATATAAACACCACGCTCGACGTCCGGCGAGATAATTTGCGGGTCCACATTACTGTCTTTTGTGAGCCAAACTTGTAAATCTCTATGATATCTCCAATTCCTCGTCACTAGCTCTCTAGCAGCATACTCTTGTATCGTGTCTCTAGGCCTGGAGTAGAAAATGTAAAAAAGTGTCTCGTCCTGAAATGACTGTATTTTGCTACCGCATGGCTCTGGTTGCGGAATGATGTTTTTCTTTAGTATAGACTCTGGAAGTGAAAAGTAAGGTTCAGCCTCCGACCGCGTCGTCTCTTGCCAAGGCGAGCCCATGTTCTTCAAATTTTCTGCACCCGGACTGAGGTCTAGTCCCATGAGATCAACATCCTGGCATAAAACGTTCGCCGACTTTTCGTTATTGTTAATGTGTATGAGTGCGGGTAGAGCAGCAAGGCCAAAACGTTCGATTGGCGATACCTCCGGACCCGGCGTGGAGTTGTTATTGATAGCATTTTGGCTGACGGTACTCAGAAGCCCCGGCGGAAGTGTTCCAGACATCTTTAGTTATGACGTCTAACTAGTATGGAGAGAATGGAAGTTGAGGAAGGTTGGGTCACGTGCGCATAGCCATTTGCAGCCAAAGGTGCGTTTATGGTGAGAGAATTCGAGTCAATTTAATTTAGGTCAAAAATAGAAAATCTTTAATTGCCACTGAAATACTCTCAACAGATTTAAATGGATAATTTTCCAGTTTTTGGATGAGCCATAATCACATGGGTAGCCATGGAAAGGTCTCTAGACCCTTAAACCGAAAAAAGAGACTCAATGGAAAACAAGCGGGTCTAACACATACCCCCACAATTGTCCCCCACGGCCATCGAATGGCAAAACTCACCTTTTGCCGAGCTTAAAGTGCAATGCCAACGACTGCCGATTAAGCGGGTTGCAGCTATCCATAATAGGTAGTGGAAGCGGGCTGTGGAATAGGACCATAAACGACCCAAAGGCCAATGTCCGAGAGGCTATAAAAGTGATTCAAAACCAAGGTTCTGGCCAAAGCAACCACGTCATTCGAGTGACGACCTTTCATGCACAGTCTGGTATTTTGCAAAATTTAATGAACATGAGTGTAAAAACAAATTTGCTTATACCCGGCTTTTGTTGAACAAAACATGGCTGTTCGGCAGTAAGGTTTATTTTAGTTTCGAAGCTCGATGCGACATAGCGCAAAGCTTCCCAATTAGGCAATGCGCCGCAGCGACTTCCGATTGGCCCGAACTAGTCCAAACCAGGGGGCAAGATGAATACCCGGGGTGACTTACTAAAGAGGATATGTCTTTTGTGAATAACCAAGTTGAAGAGTCTAATTCAAAAAGGCACATTAGATGATATCACAGCCCCTACACATTGTAGTTACACGTTCAGAAGGCTTAGTGCTTATCACTTGGCTGTCATGTTCCAAGAAAGCAGTGCCTCTTCCAAAGCTGTGTGTGCAGTTTATCCGGGCTTTCTACCACCGGCTACAAAACATTAACATGAGTGAATGGCAGACAAATTGAATGAGTTACACAATTTTTAATAAATAGTACTACGCTCTCGTGTAAAATTACCACCGAATCAATTTTGCCGGATTACCATAGCACCATTACCGTCATTGTGGCTCCTCTGGCCCGGTTGCAAACGTTAGCCCAATTCAGTGCCACACTGTGTTGTGATGCCCGAACAAGGGAACTAAGGGGTGACGAACAGATAACACAGAAGACGGCTGAGTATGTGGGGGACTTAATACAGAAAGTCTCGTCACTTAACTCAATTCTGAACCCATGTTTCGCCAGCGCTGACTAATAAAGTAGTGGTAAATGGGTCTCTGAACTACATTACCTAGTTTGGAGATGAAGAGCAAGTTTTAACACATCCACTCTGTAATGAGCGAAACTGTGTTGATGCATATTCACACCGTTAGTAATCACTGGCTCGTCGTTGCCATTTATGGCTACTTTTGGAGCGCATGCAAAGAATTGTAACCAACTGTTCCGCATCCGATGCGGCGTTTGTATACAGGTTCCGATAATGTCCTAACCATGTGCTACCTTGTCGTGTGTGTTCGAATAAAAAGGGGAGCATAAATACGGAGCCAAATCCGGATCTGTCGCGGAACTACTTTTTGTCACCTTCTTTTTTTTAATCATCATCTTTATTTAAAATGGCCAAATTCTCTGCCTCTTCCCTTCTCCGCCGCCATAGAGGTTCCAATGAATCTCTCAGTGCTGCCAACAGCAGCGGCTACAATTCAGAACTACCCAGCTATTCTCCTTCAGAGAGTGAATGTTCTTCTATTTATTCCAGCCGAGATGGGTCCTCGACACCAAGAAGGGACCATCCCGGGGCGAGCGCTAACAACCTCGATGAGCAGCTCGCTTCAAGACTCCGGGCTTTGGAGACGTCTCTCCGAAACCCAAACCTATCTCCAGCCACCAGACAATTTTTGGAGGTGGCTATCACTTCATTTGAGAAGACTGCTGCTGAAAACGAGGAATCGCTCCCGCCTTACACTGAGGACTGTCGTCCACCATATGAACAGTGATGACTGCTTCAATTTTTGCTTCAATCACAAGGGCACTTAACACACGAATGTCTAGCAGGTTCCATCTGGTAGAAACACTGTGCTTGACTCATCTTTGCCGAATTTTTTTCTCATTATTATTGTCGGTTGCTTTCAGTTACCAACAGTCGTTGGTTTTTAACTTTTAATTATTTTGACATCACATCATTGCCATGGTGAAAGTTTCTCCCGGTTTACTACTTTCAAGCCACCTGGCGCACATTTTCAGTTCTCTCTGATCATCTTATTTTCAATTAATGAATACCATCGGCCATCTACCGGCCATAATACACTATCGATATTTGCAATTGCATTGTAGATAATAGGGGTTTACCCGGAGAATCTTGCATGGTGTGAAATGATCCGTTAATTTAGCCGCCGGAAAAACTTCCAAATGAAGCAGCGCCAGAGTTAATCAGACGACTTCGGCCAATGGTATCTGCGCCGGATTAAGTTTTGGGCGCTTTTGGGTCCCCATCCCCTATCTTGCTGCATATCTGTCAAAACTATACATGCATGGTACTGCAGCCAAGAACTCAAACATTCTCTTATGTAGTCAATGCTAGAAACTATGACGTGAGGCGTGAGACATATACGAATAGTGAAAAAGAAATTCTAACAACTTGTTCAACAACAACATGCTTTGAATATTGCTCGAGATAGCTTATTTTGTTCATGTATAAATACCTATTTCAAAAAAGTCTAAATCTATACCTCTGGTATGAAGTTTACACATAGCAGCGTATACTTGATATCGCATCTCTACTTTTCTAGAATCGTTTACAAGAGTATTTAAACAGAACTGACTATGAAAGAGACCAGATTCCAGCCCAATATTATAATAACAGGTACTCCCGGCTGCGGCAAAACCTCTCATGCTGAAAGTTTGGTATCCCTGCTTGGCGAAGGATACAAACACTACAACATTAGTGCCTTAGCAAAGGAACGGAAATGTTTTCTGAGCTACGATGAGGAGTTTGATTCTCACATTGTGGACGAAGATAAGCTCTTAGACTCTCTTGAGCCAGATTTACGAGAAGGTGGTGCTGTTGTAGATTGGCATTGTTGCGATATCTTCCCTGAAAGACTCATTGACTTGGTTGTAGTCTTGAGAACAGATAATTCTGCATTGTTTGACCGATTAAAGAAGCGTGGCTACAAGGATAATAAAATTCAAGAAAACTTGGACTGCGAGATAATGGAGGTTGTGTATCAGGATGCAATCAATGGATATGTTCCAGAAATTGTCATTACCTTGACCTCTAACAGTGTTGAAGAATTGGAGGACAATGTCGATAGAATCTCGGCATGGGTGGAAACTTGGGTCAAAGACCATCCTCAAGGAGTGACAAATGAACTTGACCCCGATATGGTCAGAAGTGAAGATGAAGATATGGAGTAGTAATGTGTATACGATAATCAATTAAAAAGCCTTTAGGATCACTGTATTTACGGACTTATTGTTTTGGGCATGAAATTTACTGAATGTATCGATTAAACTAGATTACACATTAAGATACACTGCGATGATGCCCAAAATATCTCCTTGCCAATAGCAATTAAAACAAACCCGTGAATACTTTTCTCATTAAAAAGATGGCCAAGAGGGCCAACAAAATCAAGACAACGTTGTATCCCTGTCTAACGAGGATATAAGCCCATTTGCTCTTGATTCTTGCCATATTGTGGGTTTCAAGTTCAGTCATGCATCTAGCGTTTTGCTCGAAAATGTACTTTGATTCCTCTATGATTTCCTGCTTTTGAGTCTCAGTCAAGTTGTTCCTAGTCATAAGCTCATAGTCACGCTTGTATAAAAGACGGAAGGTTTCCTCGTCTGGAACCTCAAAGTGAAAAAAATTGGTGCCCATTTTGATAACCTCCTCATGCTTGAGACCATCTTTTTGCGGGAAGAGACCAGTAGCACGTCCGAGAGATGATCTCATGACCCTTCCGCCTGCGAAGAGAGCCAAGTACATCACATGCAAGTACGCAAAAAGAATATAAGGTTTCTCCTTGATAGCTTCATTAATGTGGTTGACGAATTCAATTTGAGCAGGCATCATTGGTGTCAAGAACTTATTCTTATCATCATCATAGTAGAATAATAAGTCCTGCTCCGCGCGCTCTCTTCTAGCCATCTCCGGCTTCCAAACCTTTGCCAAAAGATCCTTCCACTCTCCATCGGAATCAAGTTGCTCATATAAATTACGTTCGACGGTGGCGAAGACATGGTAGAAACTTTGCAATCCTTGGCGGTAGATCCTGTAGTCCCTGAGGGCAAGAGCAAATCTCAAGGTAACCCATTTATCGATTTTGTTGTGAAGAGCTCTAGTGTCCAAGTTAATTCTATTCGCAAGAGCGCCCACATCCGTTTTGTGTGGAATTATTTCGTGCAGCGACAATTTTGTGGACATTGTATGTGATTGTAGTTGGGTATATCTGGGTGTAGGTGAAAAAAGATTTAGTGCGAGTGAGACTTTAATGACCCAAGGCTTCAAGAAATGTAAAAATAGTAGTGCTGTTCGAAAATGAAGGCTGCCACGCAGCTATAAATATTGAGGGGGGAGGATGACTGGCGATATGTCCGCAGTACATCTCATCTGCAAGGATCTCCGTAGAACGCGCAGATATCGGGAGGTATTATACGCAGGAAATGATCGTTGCAAGTTTATCAAAGCAAATATTATGGCGGCAGATATCGAAATGAAAGTGTGGTGGAAGGAAAAATCTTGTCAAATCAAATGACTACAAATAGCCATGCTTCCTTAGCTTTTAGAGGTAAAAAAAAAAAATTGAATCGTGGCGCCAGCATAGCCGATATCGCTCTTGGATTCTGACAAGAATTTGGTCCAGGTACAGTCACGTCAAAATGTGGGGCTAAATATTCTCCGATGTCGGTTCTTCTTTTGTTTATCTCTGATATGCGTTTGTGATAGATAATAGATATCGAAAAAATAAGTCTGACCGGAGGTGATGAGACCTCGGAAATTTTTTTGAGCCAAGACTCGTCTCAAGAAGCGTGTTTATTTATTGAACTTATTCATTTCATGATCTATAGAAAACCGGGATGCTTCTCGATTCGGATATTATATTCCACTATAATGAGAATCGATGTTTGATTGCTGTCTTGCTTCATTTTTGTTTCGAATAGACTGAGCTGGGACGGCTACTTCTTTGGCCAAATGTATGAACTGAGAATACTTTGTAGAGTACATTACAGAAACACGTAAAATCGTTGCAAATGTTATCGGAAGCGCGTTTCCTAAACATACCTCAGACAGTAATGATATCGAGATCTCAGAGTAATAAATCTTGGAATTGGAGGCCGCGTGTCTAGTTTGAGATTTGTTTTTGCAGTTGCAAGTAGCACCCAAGAAGCCCTCGTTTTTGATATTCTTGGTTTGACTTGGCACAAACATCTAAGTTTGAAGAGATAGCCCCAATAATATGAGAATGACAAAGCTTAGTATACTTAGCAAGCATTGCACCTGGACTCCCTTGACTTTCTGGTGAACTAAACTACGTTGCCCATACACATGTATGAGCAGAAAATATTATCTCTAATTCGATATTTGATTCTTTCAAGTGACGAGCATGGATGGACTCAATTGATTGGTCATCCCTTTGCTGTAATATCAAGCCCAAAAGCTTTAGACTACAAAAATTGCATAGTTTTCTATATTCGTTATCGTATTTTACATATTCGTACACACCTCTAGTTGAAAAACCAGACCCATGGCTTGGCCCACCATTTGGCGGACTTGACCTTTTGAGTTTTTTCTTGTTTGTCCAAGATAATAGTTTCAGCGTCGTAGATTGTTCTGTCAGTCATAATGTCAATTTCGTCCACACGAAGGTAGTACTTGTTCCATGATCTAGTCCAACATTTGTGGCCAACGTAACAAACAATGGTGAATGGAATACAAGCGTAGTTTTGAAAGAAATTGTTGACATCAGCGTCAGCCTCAGGGAACAAAGCAACCCAGAATTGACCAACCAAAATCAAGATGTTCACAATAATAGAATACCATGATCCGAAGACACCGGTGTAAGAAACGAAACCCAATGTGTCGAGAGGGATGTTGTTGTACTTCAAAGCAGCTCTCCATCTCAAGTGACACCAACAAAGAGCGGGCCAAATAAGGACAATAGACAAAGCGACAATGGACAACAACCAGTTGAAGACAACGTCTTGATGCTTGAAAGTGGCGATAAATGCAAAACAGGAACCAATACAACTGACCATCCAAGCTCTAAGAGGACGGCCAGCCTTGTCAGTGTAGTCAAACCACTTAGGGGCGAAACCCTGTTGAGCCAAAGAACGCAACAATCTAGATGAAGAATACATAGAAGCAGTGGCGACAGAGGTAACGGAATTCAAGATCACAGCGTTAATGATACTTGGAACGACCTTAACACCATGGAGTTGAGCAGCCAACACATAAGGAGAAGCAGCACTTGCAGAAGAATGGGCACCCAAAAGACGGTCAGAGTTGTATGGAACCAACAAACCGACAAATGTCAAAGAGCCCAAGTAGAAGAAAATGATACGGACAAAGACAAGTCTAATGGCAGGAGGCAATGCTCTGCGAGGATTGCGCACCTCATTAACAGACAAGGCCAAGAATTCAGTACCTCCCATAGAGAAAGAGGCGGTGGCGAAGGCTTTTACCAAACCCTTGAAGTTGGTGATAGCACCGGGGTCTCTCCAGTACATACCACCAATGAATCCAGATTGACTGGCACCCAAATCAACACAAAGACCCATGATGATGAATCCCGTTAACATAACCAATTTAAGAGTGTTCATGAAGAACTCAGCTTGAGCGTAACCTTTCACACCGAAGAAATTAATGGCAACAATGACAATAAGGAAAATTGCGACAAAGACATCGGAATCGATTGAGGTGTTCCAGAATTTGATCGTCATCGCAGCCGTGACCAATTCCAAGGAAATGGTGGTGGTCCACTGGAGCCAGTAGTTCCACCCAAGAGCGAAGGCGATGGAATCATCTAAGAACTTGGTGTACCAGTCATTGAAACCACCCTCCAAATTGGTGTAAGCGACAGATAACTCACCAACAGAGTTCATGGTACATATACACATAGCACCTACAATGGCATAGGCGATGAGAACAGCTAGAGGACCACCCATTCTCAATTTAGCAGCCGAACCGACCAAAAGACCAGTACCAAGACCACTGCTAAGGGCAATAACAGCCAAATGAGACATTTTCAAGTCTTTTCTAGGGATTTCGGCCTCTTCTTTTCTCTGGAAAGACTCCCAAAAGCCTACCTTTGTATGTTCATTGTCTGAGCTCATGACCTTGAGCTCGGATACAACCGGCTCAAGATCGGAGCTGGATTCGTAACCTTCTCTTTTACCCATATTAGCAAAGGATGAAGTGTTTCTGTTCTATTTGCAGATGAGTTGGAATGTGGAAGTATAGGCAACACAGAATAATCCGGGTGCTAGTGCCTAAAGAATATGCAAGAGATGTATGGACAGGGTGCAAAGAATGAAAAGACGATTGATCAATGTTTCAGAAATTGATAATTGTCTGTAAGAAGAAAATGATATAAAAGTACAATAAATTGGATGTCTCAAGAAAAAGTACCACAGCAGACTTGAGGCATTAAGTACACTTGATAGAGATGGGGAGGCAGGGGTCAGCGCCCAAAGGCGAGCTGCAAAGGACGGCAACAATTACCACTACACCCGGCATAATTGGGCTGTTCACACCGAATCATTTGTCCACGCAAGAATAGGGTGATGAGCATCTGCATCTGCACGAGGCATTACCAATTGCCGTAACTGATGGCTGCAAATGCCGCGCAGGATATGCAATATTGTCGGCGCCAAAGCCTGCATCTGGGTCTGCAGGGCTGCATTTTGCAACAGCGAAGACAAGAAAAAGAAACTGCAGACGCATTATGAGGGACATCAGATCAGACATGGTCACTGGAAGAGTTCGTGACGAAAAATTCAAATTTCGAGGCATTTGAATGCCCAATGTCCCGGAGTAAACAGAAAATAAAACATTGATCAGTTTTTGGCAAGCTTATTTTCGAAGCTCGTATGCATATGGACCCCTCGCAAGCGTCTTTTTGCGACATTACATTGGACCATTAATAGCTTATTGGCTTATCTAAGGTTCTACGATTTTTCGTAACCAGACCACGACGTGCCTATGTTCAAAAGTATAATGACCCATGCACCCAACAAGCAATGGAACCAATCACATCAGTTTGAGTTATCTTCTTTACGTTATCGATGGGTCTATCTGATGTTCGATGGAACTATTAAGCTATTGTTCCATGGTGGTAGCTCAGAATGGAAGACAATGTAGAGAAGAACCTGTAGACAGTATAATGGCTGGAATGTTCGAGGATAGCGAAACTGATAGTCAATTATTGCGGGCTCTTATTTGTGAAACTCAGTTCAACTTCTTCAAAAATATACATAAAATAGACTTCTGCTTTCCGATTTAAAAACGGAACTTCCCCGTTTAAGTCTGAAGGTCATCCCTCATAGCCGGCTTCTCGAATAATGGACCTGCAGCTCGGAAAAACCCAGCCATGGCTCAAGAATTGGCATTCTTATAATCATCTTCAGGCGGTTTCTGATCTGCGATTGATAAGAGTCTCACGTCTCAATTCGATGGCTGCCGTCAAGAATTAGCGTGCAGAATGGCGTTTTTTCCCCCATTCAGCAGTATCCGAGTACGGCATTAGCGACATCGGCACTTCGCGGACCACGGCACATTGAAAAAGGGACATCGCACCGTTGAGTCCTGCAGACTTGCGTTCTGCTAGAGTTTCGGCTACGTCGGTTTGAGCCAAGTAAATCAATTACCATTTAAAAATGATATGATTAAGCTCATGACCTCACTTTTCTTTTATGGTCCTGTTCGCATCGCCGTTTGCTAAGATTTGATTTCAACTATAATTGGCTGGATTTGGGGTAGGTGGAACCGATGTGACAGCGCTGGATGCAGGACACAGGCCATCGTCAAACTTTAAGTAATTCTACAGTCACCGAAGAATAATGAGGGCGGAGGGAAGCCGGGGTAAAGCCACCGTCATCTGGGGCCAGAATTTAGGTCGAGCCGTTTGCCGTATTTGACATGACGTGATGAGGGGTGAAGACATATTCCAAGCCTGGCTAAATTGTTTAGAATTCGGGCAGGAAATGATCTTCTGATCGCGCTTTTTTTGATGAAAGCAAGAGAGTGTCACTATTTACAGCTCTGGAAAAGATCAATATGAAACATGGAGGAAATTTGTGGAATAATTTATTTACACGACAACGATTCAGTGGAAAGAATCTGGCATGATGTTTACCTATTAAGCTCTATTCTGCATTTTTGGCCGTGCTTTTAAGGATAATGGAGTCTACGCTCTTCGCAGCTTTTGTGACTGCCAAATGGTCCAACATGTCTCACCAAAGTATATCTGTCATAAATTTGACAGGTACAAAACTCTTCAGTTTCTTTAAAAATAGAAAAAAAAACCATGCTACGATCGATAAATTCAACGGCAAGCGTAACCTTTACACATTTTTTGGTTCGATCCAAGTTTTAGGTGTTGCTCAAAACCCACGTGACCTGCTTGCTTACCATTATCTGAATAATCTCTGTATCGTTTCGTCCGTACCGATGGTTCAGCTATTAAAGACTAACTTTACATACAACTACGACTTCTACACTACCTCGGTCGCATACCTTAATCGCTATCCAAATCCCTATGCCAAACATGTGCTCAGTTCCGACACATTAGACTCTTTTGTCGATGATGAAGGAAGACTTCATACTACCAGACTAGTCGTGAAAACAGGGCTGTTGCCTGAGTTTATCATGCCATATTTAGGTTCAAGTGTCCAATCATGGGTGATTGAAAAATCTGTCATTGATCCAAAGCGACAGGAAGTCAGTGCCTATAGCGCCAACGTTGATCATCATAGATTTGTAAAGGTGGAAGAGTTTTTGAAGTATAGCTGCAAAGGAAATATGACCAGGCTTGAATGCAACGTGCGCTTTCTGTCTAAATTTTTTGGATTCAAGAAGCGAATTGAAAACTGGACTAAGGAGAAGTTCTCCAAAAATTTGCATAACCTGACTGAGGGCTTCATGTACGTCATCAGTAGGGTAGGGGGCTTGAGCAGCACACAGAGCGAGCAAACGATATGACAATTTTGATCTTTGTTTGTTTGCGCAGCCGCATCGTATATAGTATTAATGTGTGTAATGACAAGAATGGGTATTTATTGGAAAGACTGAAGATCTTGCCCTCGTGCATTTGATCAAGGACATGTAGAATTTGCATGAGTCTGTTTGGTAATGTCTTGATGCCATGACTTGACTTTCTATAAGCTATAGTTCATTAAGAGGTAGTAGAGTCGAGATTGAGAAGACCTTCTTTTCGGAATCAACATATCAATAAAAGAACTAAGATAAGAGAAAAATCTCAGCTCGCCAGAGTTATACCTAGAATATTTCCACAGGTCTGGTAATTTTGGTGTTTACAAGTCACTAGGTTGAAAGAAGAAGAATAGAAGCAACGGAACATATTACTAATTTTAATCTGAATATCCTTATATTCTATCAAATCTACGGAAAAATTTCAGACTAATTCTGAACGATAAAATATTCTCATAAATTAGTTTGGAGCTTATCTAATTCTGATAAGAGGTAATATCTAATCTCCGCAGTAGATGCACCTACGCAACAGATCAAATACATCAAAGACATCAAAATAAACTGCTAGATTCCATCAGGTCCCCTAATTCCCGAGCAAAGATTCAGATAGACAACTACTCGAACTAAAAAGATTTCGTCATATCAACTGTGTTACTTCAATTGTTTTCACCATGAGTTCGTACCCCGATAAAGAATCCGATACTGTCGTGAGTCAATCACGTAGTCATTATCCAGAATCAGACTTTGCGAATTACTCCGGTAATGCCCGTGAAGTGTTCCTCTCTCCAATTTTCCTTAAGCAAGAGAAGTTTTACGTCTATAAGGGTCTCAATTTCCTTGGAAGACAAGACACGCAATTTGTCGTAACTCTTGACGAATACCAAGGCTTGAAATTTAAACCGGAATTGTACTCGGGACACATCTGTCATCTGAATCTATCTAATCATAAAACCGAACGCAAAGTCTCGTTTCTGAGCAAGAAGCGGAGTAAATCACACAGCAATCCGTCTTCGTCGTCGCAGACAGAACAGACAGAACACACAAGACAACGCAGATACACTTCATATGATAGTAAACTCAAAGAGTCACTAGGCACATCATTTAGCCAGCAACCTCTACTTCCGCTGCCTCGAAAACCTTCTGCCAGTACCAACTTCAATCTCTTAGGGAACCTTGAGGGGGGATTCGATGGGAGTGGTAGTGAAAATGCAATTGAGGAGGATGCAGAGCTGCTTGAAAATTATGATGATCCGACACAAGAGCAGAGTGATTTTGTAGACGTTGTAGATGGAAATTACAGTAAGGGTACTGATGATCCAAATGAGGACCTCGATGAGAGTATTGATGAAGAAGAAGACGAAGACGAAGACGGAGGCGAAGATAATGAAGATGAAGATGAAGACGAAGATGAAGAGAACGAGAGCGATGAATTTGATGACGCATTTTATTCTTCAGATGATGACAATCACTTACCAATGGGCCATAGATACGGCTACCCATACGTTAATAGAGTGCCGGTGATCGATGTATTCGTGAGTGACTGCGAAGATGTTGACAAAGAATTTGATGTCGAAAATTCTGAAGACAATATGAGCGTCGTCAATGATTAAGCCCGAGTATTCTCTTTTTTTTTTTGCGAGCTTTCTCGGTGATCTCTCTCTTTTAAACATCTTAACCACAGCAGATCCTGTGTGGAACATCACCCATTATCTTAACAAACACAGAATACCCACCAACAATGGCCGACATCAAACAACAATTCGAAGAGCTTCTGTTGGCGTACTCCAAGTCCCAATCATCATTGTCTGAGTTTGTTGAAGCTAGATCCAAGCTCGAAACTCAGTATCAGGAGAACAAGATTGTTCACGAAGAGTTAGAGGGATTAGACGAAACAGCAAAAATCTACAAAATGACAGGGCCTGTCTTGATGCCGCAGGATTATAGCGAAGCCAAGATGAATGTCAGCAAGCGTATGGAGTTCATTCAGGGCGAGATCAAAAGAGTTGAGGAGAAACTCGAGACCACTCAGAAAGACATGGAAACTATCCGCGGAAAGCTCTTACAGGTCAGATCACAATTGCAAGGTTGAATATCATCTCATAGCCGTATAGTACCCACCTTGGTCCTTGGCTTTTGAGAACTACCTATGGCACGCCATCTTACATCAAAACTAGCCCGAATTCTATATTGAGCTTGCCCTCTATGTTATGTATGGTATGGACTATCCACGAGTCAACTGGCTCTTAATCAAGTTGACTATAGAGATGGCGTTAAACATGGCCCACTGCTCAACAGAGCTGTATGAGTATCCCATGGACTTCATGGCTGCGACGCTCTCATCAACATAAGCGTGTGTCCGTTCAAAGCCTGCACTGGAGTCTTGAAGCATGAACAACTCCGATTTGACATATATAGTAGATAAAAGAAATCTCTTGGCGTACCATGCACTATCGTTTGACTCGTCGCCAGCGTAGAAAGCAATGTCATCCGACAAATTATGTAGTTCCTCTAAAGACAGTTGCCAATTGTATGGTAAAATGAGTCTGGAAAGCGCCTCGGAGAGATGGTCAATGATTGGCTCGTTGTAGCCCAAACGCTCTTTGATCAAGTATGCCGCACGACTGTACTCATCTCCAATACTATGGAAGTCGGCATTTTCGTTCAAAGCATGATCGTAGAGTTTTTGTCTCTGAGACTGAAGCCAAAAAAGTACCAATCCGTACTCGGGAGAGTGCTGGGACAGAGCAGAGACAGCACTCTGGATTGAGTCAGAATAGCCTAAATCGGCTACAGCTGCATTGATGGAGTTTTTCGAAAACCCATACTTTGGAACGTAATCCAAAGCCTTGCTAAAGAGAACACCCTGCGGAGTTCTTTTGTTTACAATAATGTTTGAAGCTGGGTGAGACGTAGAGTGGTAGGCTCTTCTACTACAACGAGAGATAAGGCGGAACATAGTAGCTATGAGGAGGTGATACACTGTAGTCAGGTACGTGGCAGAGATTTTGCTCTGTTGCTTCGTATAAAACTGAGCAGGAAGATACAGATATCGTCAGGCCATACTGCGAACGATCTGGGGTATACACAACGCCCAAGCTAGAAGGAGTATTTTGAGTAGTGGGAAATTTACTTTGTTCCAATTTTGAGAGATTCGTTAATTTTATGGTTTAGGCATCGATATATGTGACTTCGTCTTTCGTGGAAATCTCTCTCTCGAAGCACATAGTACAGGCATTCTGAGATCATCTTGATTATCAAAGATAGAGTGTGTTTAAGAATATTTGACCAGTATTAATACTTAATGCCTTTCTGATAAGGTTCCCTATCATCTGTACGTACGAAGTGTTTGAACGCTCATAAATTGGCCTTGTTGCATTGAATTACTCCACTAGACCTGTTCAGAAATGAATAGTATTTTTTTGCAACCGCCAACTTGTAAGCAGATTCGAGATGTTTGAAATTGGACTTTTTATGTTTTGATATTTTCGATCTTCTTATCAGATCAGGATCTCATTGTCTCACTCCACACTATTAGAAACTAACCCAGTTTACCATGCTTGTACGTATCAAGACAAAGACGAGGCTTGTTGTGAAAAATTTTGCAATTGAATAGCCATCTCCAACTCTCTGCATCCAAGATCTATCCACTAACATCAGATTAAACAGTGGGACCAAGGACAAGGCGCTCGCCACATACTAGATGACGAAGATGAATGCACAAAGCGCCCATTGATACCTACTGTCAAATGTCATCTTGAGTCAGAGATAGAAACTCGTATTGTGGTGGTGGTTCCATCAACAATGTCTTCTTTTGTGCAACAAGCATCCAAATCAACGGTTGGATCCATCTCAGTGAGTTATCCAGAGTTCCAAAACAGCCAAGAATTTTTGCTGCCACAGAATGATTTCGATGAGGATGAGCAATTGTATAATGCTGTTGATACACAAGCTCTTATCAGAAAATATCCCAATATTGAGATACCCCTCTACAAGATTGATGAGCAAGAAGCCTTAGCGATGGTTGTTCCACATTTTGCCAATAGCATTGCTGAACGATATGTTGCAAAGCAAATTGCATTGCTCTCAAAACAACTGACTCAATGGTTGATTTTATCTCCGTGTCAGATCAACAATAATATTTCTATTTGTCGTCTAGATTTGTCTTCCCGGATGTTCACGGATGTTCCCATACTTCAACCACCGCATTTCATCACAGGAATTTGCGCATCTTTGTTGTCTGAATTGATGAAACTCAATGTTGATCCCGCTAACATTGGCGCTCTTGTGTTGAACTCTGAGGGTCAACCTGGGTTCGAGAAAATCGACGCAGATGCGCTAATGGAGGCTGCTGAAAAAAGCGCATCGTTTCTCGTTGGAGAACAATCAAAACAGAAATTCTTGAAGACTCTTAGTCTGACTGTTCGCAAGATAAACTCGGCGGTAACATCAGGCATGTATATTTGATCCCACTTTGTTAATTCCTTGTGGATCACGAACCTGAGTTTTCGCAAAATAACAGAAAAATTGCTCTCTGATCATTTCATATTCTGGCCCATACATAACTGTTGTAACCACTTCTGGTACGGGAATTTCTAAAAGATACCTTTTAAAGCCCAAATATCTCGAAAGAGAGACATATTTAAACAAAGTAAACCCAGGAAATGTATTTTAATCTATAAAATCTGAATTTTGGACCTACGCTGAAGAATTTCTCATGGACAAGAAACAGTTCCACAATACGGACACCGAGGACAGGAAAGGCACTTGAAAGTCTCTAGGAATGAGCAAAAAGTTGATGAATTGAACGGGGAACCAAACAGAGTAATTGATGACTAGAGTCTGAAGGTAAAGTTTCAGGAGCTTCGCTTTCGCATCCTCCCATGTGCCATTTTCCAATACTATAGTTCCGTAAGTAAAAAAGCAAAAGAGAGAAATCGGTGAGAAACAAAACTGGTCGGACATAACTTTTCGAAGCACTTCTACAAATTGTGGGTGCTTCGAGTATATCTGAAGAAACTTGTACCACCAGCATTGGACAAACGCCATAATAAAGCCCCAGCACATAAAACCACTCAAGCGATAAAAATTGAAGTATGTCGGCTCAATAGTGGACATTGAGTTGTATATTGCTGGTGTATCAGTGCTCGAATCCACAAGAAATGGTGCCTCGCTACCAGAGCCAGGTCCTCCTAAGTAATCGAGGAATCTATCAAGATCATCCTCACTAATTTCTGTCTCATCTCTCAATTCTATTGGTCCTGAAGTTGTTTGTACCAGGGTGTTGTTCTCTACATCTGATGGTCGTAATCTGGGGTAGATATAAGAATTCACATAGATAGAGAATTGAGGAGATTCCGGTTTGAAGGAGAGGATCGTTTGTGCCAAAGACTCCGAAATTCCATAAAGAACCAAATTTGTTACAATGATGGTAATGAGGGAGCTTTTCATGTACAACTCCTTGTACTTTGTAGTGAGTTTGAGGAGAAACGCCACTAGCGTCAAGATGATCGCAAAGTTCAAAACGGGGATATTGTAGATCCTTACGCAATTGATGAGTTTCGAAAATGTTATTGAAGTGTCTTTTTGTGAGTCCGTTTCATCTGGTAGTCCTATCATTAGATGGTGTGGTCTGTAAGAGTTTAATTAGTGGAACTAAAAATGCACCAAATAGATGAAAAATAGGCACATGAGGATCTGAGTCTTAAAGTGTTTAACGATTCATTTCTGCCTTCATTTTATTTTAATTCAAACTCTTTACATTTTTTGGTTCATCTTCGGTGAAGGCTTTTGTTGGACCCTGGGTTTTGATAAGAAGACACTACACTTCACTCCCTGGACCATGAAAAGGTATAAATATATCAATGTTGATAAAATGAGTGACTGAAGAACAAGCCTGATATGAAATTAGCCAGTTGGAACTAATTGTGGAAAATCTCGGATACTCTTACAATACGGATTGTGTATCAAATACTACGTATCACTATTCTATCTCCTTACAGTCTTTGCCAGACTAAGCATTACATGCATGACGTCCAAATAGACGATGACTCTGATATCAGGCCCCTTAAGAGGCCTTCTTGAGAGTAGCAGCCTCCAAAACACCGGGCAAGGAGTCGTTGCCAATATTGAAAAGAAGCTTGATACCACCAACTAAGGTGACCAACAAGGCAATGGAGGTCCACAACAAAAGCTGAGCTTGGGCAGCAATGTCCTTCTTTGCACAGTCGTAACCGGTCCACTTTGTGGTCTTGGAAGTCTTCTTGTCAAAGGTTGGAGAGCATACACATTGCCAACACTTGGCGCCAACCTTAGAGCACTTACCATGGCTGTTACAGTTGTGCGTGGAAGCTCCACATTCATTTTCATCAGCAAAGCAAGCTCCAGAAGATGACGTCTCTCTTTTAGCAAAGTTGGAGAACAACTCGCTAAGCTCCTGACTACGCTTGGACATATGGCCCTTGTTGCATGCATGTTTGTGCTCTGGTCCAAGTGCAACAATAGTTACATCAAATGAGCTCTGCAAAGCTGTAATGCAATCAACCAAAGCTGCCTTGGCAACCTTGTAAGTTCTGGCGTCATATCCCAATTTGGAGCCAAGGGAGAAGAGCGAATCTAGGTTAGCAACAACAAAAGCTGGTGCGTCAGCATCGTCAGTTTCAACCGAGGCATCATTGTGTTGCTTGGAAGAGAACTTGATCAATTGCATGAGCTCGCTGATGTAAAGTTTGTCGTTGACGAGTTGCAAGCTGGAGTCCAAGTTCTCCATAACATTCTGCTTTGAGTTGAAGGATTCAACGATGTTAGACCATTTTTGTGGCAATTCACGGTGGAAGAGTTTAAAATCGTGGGTCAATTCTGCGGAGCCGGAGCCAGAGACGTACTTAATCTCCTCAGTCAAGTGAGCAACGTGGGATGCATTGACCAATCTGGCGTATTGCTTTGGAAAGTCTTTGAAAAGAGCCTTGGTCAAGTGCTTAACAGATTTTCTCTTGTCCACACGGACCTCAAACGAAGCCTCATGGTCCTTGATTAAGTTGGATGGAGAGTCAACACCCTTTAAGATAACCAAAAGGGAAGGCTTCTCCTCATCTGCATCTAAACGATGAACAGAGTCAATAAACTCAAGAGTCTCGTCTTTTCCACCGAGACTGTAGTTCTCGTCAAGGCCGAATTTGTCGGCCAAGTATAAAAGGGCAGTATTGACGGAGACTTTCTGCACATCCTTCTTTTCGATGATTCTTTCGCCCGAAAACTCGTACACAGCAACATTGCTGGCACACACAGCCAGGGCACTTGCTAAAACAAGCGAGCAAAGGGACGCAAGCTTCATGGCGATGGAGTTAGAGTAGGTTAGACTTCGGATTAGAGAGTATTGAGGTTGGACATTGTGTCTGCAGGTGATTAGATCACGTGTAGAGATTGCAAAAGGCTATATGGAAGAGTGTGTTGAAAACAAAGAAGTATTGTGTGCAAAGGAGTAATGTGTGTTTATCTAGACTGAAATTTTACAAATATAGAGTACTTCTTTTTGTTCTCTCTTGTGTCTATGAGCTGGTGTATCCATCGCAGGCTGGGCAAGAACGATACTTGGGCCAAGTTGGATAACACTAAAACAGCAAAATGATAGTGTTTCCAATGTAAAAGAATTACGGTTTGAAGTAGGTTTTTTTCAGTTAGATACAAGACACATTGGAACATGTACTTCACGAATATTGAATGTAGTCTCAGGACAAGAGGTTCAGACCAGCTCCGGGGTTAAAGCAACAGTTCTCCCTAGATTCTTGAAAGACATCAAATGTCATACCAAAAAGTTCTCAAAAATTGTTCACATAGGATCTATTAAAAAGGTGTCTTTTGATCCTGTAAGAAGATGCGGTGGCTCAATGGCAGAGCTTTTGATTCCAAATCAAAGGGTTGCAGGTTCGATTCCTGTCCGTGTCATTCTTTTTTGTTTTTTAGAATTTGTGTTTGACTCTTCGGTATTCTTGTGCTACATGTTGCAGCAATGAACTTGTTGAAAACTCGCATGACAGAGGATGTGTTATGGGAATATCGGTCTTTTCGACGGGTCCAGACTGGCCCTTGCAATAGAAATATTTGATTGTCTAGGAGTTTACTGTGATTTACTTGTGTCAATGGGTTCGTTAAAACACACTGAGGCAGCCATGATCGATGCATTCAGATAGGGGTGAAAGACTAATTTCGAATTTTATTATTCTTCAATTTTATTCAGTCAAAAAAATTATCATCATAAGCATAGATCCACTACAGAAATCATGAGACCTCTCGTGATAACTCTAGTTGGCTAGTGTTGTAAAAAAGCTCATCCTGCTCATTTATATATAAACTTATGGGCCGGGTAACCACTTAAATAGGTCAGAATGATCACCAGAAGTCAACGAGATAGAAAACATAATACGGAACTTGATGGTTGAAGAAGTTATGCGCTAATTGTAAGTGTAACTGGAACTTGTTGTAATTCATTTTACTAAGATTCTGAGTCAAGTCGTAAGACATGGAGACAGAGTCAAAGTCACAACGTCTCATTTGCAAAAATGCTATCAAAGAATCACATATTCGTGGTCACATCTCTTTGGTTTTAGAAGGGTAAAAGCAAGATCCATGGTAATAAGCCGTATTTAAGTATTTTTTTGAAACTCCAACGGTACCGGTACGAAGGACCACATCACTCGTTGAAATGAAGTCCATGCGTGGACTCTGAAACTTGATTTTTTCCGAACTACATGTTCACTTTTATGGCGCACTCTGCTAAATTTTCTATTTATTTCAATATTCAATGCTGGCGCATTTTGTTCGATTTGATCTAATTATCCTAACAATCGCTGATTTTCAAAATGTTTGTACAAACTCAAAACAGGCGCAATCAAAAACAGAAAAAGGGCAAATAAAAAACTTGACGAGGCCTAAGCAAAATCAATCTTGTCTAACAAGTCTAATCAAGGATATTTCCGCCTGTTGGCCGCCATCGCATTTCTTTTGACATTTGACTATTCTCCTCTGTTGAGTAGCTCCCCGCCTGGTCCAAAACCGTAGACCCGTATGCACAGCCAGCGCCCATCCCAGATCAAGGACAATAGGAGAAAATATTAAAAAACAAATATTACTCGGACATTTCAGAGATTCGGCCAAACCCACGAACTGTCTTTATACTTGCTTCGCTCTCCCGTGACCCACTCCCCCATTCGCGCCATTTCCCTTATCATAAAGCCGGCATCGGTGGGGCTACGCAACTCCGATAAGAGTGACTGGGTCTTCTGCAGGTATCCCATCAGATATACGAAACCAACAAAAGCCACATAGTGTCTATTCTGCGCCCTCGACAAACCGACAAGGAATTTGATAATATCACGATATCTATTGCTGGAAGGACTTACTTTGATCACTATTCCAGGTCCACATCTGCTTAACATACGCAAGTTCTCTCTGCTAGGTGTGGCTTCACGGTTTCCCAAACCTAAACCAATACGCAAATGGCATTCAATCCAACATTTGAAGCCAAGAGAAAGCTCTCTGCGAGAGCCCCCTCCGTAGAAAAGGAGGTTTCTCTCTTCTCAGAGTCTCAGAACTCTTGGGTCGTCTTCAATCCAAATGACCAAGTACCCTATGATATCCTCTCCTTCTCTACCAACAATCCCTTGACTAGTTCGGACGAGGAGGATCAAGAAGAAGAAGACGACGAGGTACATCTGAAATACGACATCCGTCAAGAGGACCCACATGACATGAGTGAAGAGCACGAAGATGATGACCTAATCGAGGATCTACATACCTCGTTGTCAAATAGAATCAATGAGTGGCAAAAGACAACGGACACTTCTGTCTCAGATAATGTTGCTTCGTGGGATTTGGACGCAGAACTCGTCTCTCAGATGCTTGACACCACTATCTTACAGCGAGTACCTGCGTTTTACGGAGATAAGTACTTCGACGGAATGTCCAAAAGTCAATATACTGAATTTAAACGTACGAGTGCTCGTTTGAGGCGCTCTTTGACACGGGGTGGTATCAATTCTTCCGATCCCGATCTTCTTACTCGTCTTCTCAGTCTTCTACAGTGGCAATCACTTCTTCGAGACTCCAGCTCTGGCTCCATGGTCAACGATTACATTGTGAATACGAGGTCGCGCGTTCATCATAGAAGACCTAAATTTGTTCGCCAATATTCCGATACCGCAACCTCATCTTCGTTGGTAATGTGTGGTGGGCCTTCATGGAACGACGTGTAGTGTCTAGAGTAGCGCTGTTTCGATAACGACGCCGTTCTTCTTGTATATTTTTATTTCAATTGATGGAAGCCGACTGTGCTTCAAATTGTGTTGGCTGCTAGCCGCTTTTTAGATGAATATATGCCTATGATTTGCCTCTGTAGTTCAGAGAGCACTACAATGGGGAAAAGCCGTTTCCATCTACATCACTGATGATCTTCAGTGATATCAAAATATAACAGTAAGCCTGAACGAAACTGAATCATAAGGCCAAAACAAATTTAATTTGATCCCTCACGTCAACTTCAATTTCTTGAGTATCTTGTCTTGCACCTATTCTCAATTAGTAGCTGGCTAAACCAAATTGAGAGGATCTACCGCGTCCTGCAGATACACCGTTACTGGTTCGCGCCTCTATTAACAGCCGCCCCGTCTCCCAAACACAAATACCTCATTTTGTTTATCCGCAAACAGATTGAACAATATATCCCAAAAATGTTGAGATCATCCATACGCTCCCTCTCCTCCTCAGCTCCTCGCCTCGACTTCGCCAGAATGCAATTGTTCGGTGTTGTCGGTAAAGTTGTTCAAAGAGAACTGAGAGACAACGTTCCATTCTTGACTTACTCCCTCGCTGTTAATAGATTTGTTGGCGGTAGAGATGACAAGACCCGCGTCACCGACTGGTACAATGTGTCTGTGTTCGAGGAAAAACAGGTTCAATTCTTCGAGAACCACCTTGGTCCTGGCGCCACTTTGATTGTGGATGCCGACGTCACCCAAAGACAGGTTGTCGATGACAGCGGCGAGGGCAAGCAGATTTACACCACTTTGAAGCAGCGCAAGTTCGATGTGGTTCGTTTCCCAGCCAAGAAGCATGATGGCGAGGAGGAGATTGTTGAGGAGAGCGCCTGAGTGATTCAGATTTATACCAATTATGTACTTATAAATGTTTCAATTAAGAACTTCTAAATGCCATTGTGGTAGACTAGATCCGCTGCTTGAGCTGGCGATATTGTAGTTCCTGTCGGGGTCGTGATTGATGAGAGATACAAAAGACCCAGATGTATGAGCTGTTAGTACTGAGAGCGACTTCCATTCTAGAAAAGCACAGTTTTCGTGTAATGGATGATCTTGCTGTAAATTTGATTATACTCATTTGGATCGCTGCAATAGCCTCTTAACTTGGACACAAAACCAAGTGGCTCAACACAAAAGGGACGGGAATACTCACTATGGTGCTTCAATTCAAAACTTTTATAATTTAAAGCATTCAAGTTTGTTATTTCAATTATTGATATTTGTTTTTCTATATCTGTCCATGTCACAAGTACACATACATTTGACCATCAATCATGAGATAAGAAAAGAGAGAAAGAAAAAAAAAATTGAATTCTCATTCCTCCCTTCCTCATCTCTACTAATATTCTTTAATCTTTACCCGAAATACCTTTTCGAGGACTTTGTGTTCCTCCCACCTTCCCCAGTCGTGCGCATTTCAAGGTGCAACCTCTTGAAAAACATCCCTTGAATCTACCACAAACACTCAGTATCCACCCAGGCCATGAGCATTTTGGCATCCGTCATCCTGGGAAAACCATCCCTGGCACCTGCTGATGATACTAGGGCTCCACAGCAAGGTACAAACGGACATAAGTACTTAGCTCCCACCATCACGTTGGCTCACGATGATTCGGACAAAATCGAGTTCCAGCGTGGAAACAACGAAGCTGCATCTTCACAGCCTTCGCGTTTTTATCTTCCAATGGTGTTGGACTCTGTCAATGAGGTCAACTATAAGATAAATGTGCCCAACTTCGCCAGTCTACCGCCTCTTCGCCTCAGTTCCAAATACATCTCAGACTTGATTCGAGTGGACTCGATGACTCCTGGTGACTTGTATGGACCAAACAATCTCAGCAAGTCAACTGGACTCGATAACTACTATTTCGACAAATCTGCTGGCTTGGGAGACTTTTCTCGTTTCGAGAAGGTGTCGCAATTAGACTTGCCAGATAGATTCTTCGAGGAGTATAACATGACCAAGGTGTCGACCCGAATGGGATTGTTCTCCGAAATCAATCGTTCATGGATCGCTGTAGACAACAAACTTGTGCTCTGGAACTACCAATTGCCACAGTCATCCTTCAACCAATCATCCCAGTTCCTCACCATTGATCAGATACGACACTCCGTCATTACTGTGGCTTTAGTCAAGCCAAAAAAGGGTGTCTTTGTCGAAGACGTCAATCATTTGCTTTTAATCTCCACGGCCATGGACATCTTCATTTACGTTGTGAAATATGATGCAGCATCAAACAACCTTGAGATCTTCAACCCTAATTTGTCTGTCAGCACACAGGGCCTTATTGTCAACAAATTCATTATGAATGAAGAAACCAATGACATCTATTTTACTGGCGAAGGGGACGGTGTTAATGTCTGGCGTCTCGATTACCACAAGAATGTGTCATTTCTCAAAAATAAGTGTGACAAAGTCTGTCTCACGAAAAGTGCATTATCCTCTGTTTTGCCCATTGGCAAGATTCCAGGGTTCGATCTTTTTACTCACGAAACCGATTATAAGTCTACAGAAAAGAAGGACCAGGGCAAGAATACCGTAATTCCGGAGTCAATCACACAACTTGAGGTAGATTCCGGTCGACAACTATTGTACACTCTCTCCAATAGATCCGTGATTCGTGTGTACAAATTGCAACCAAATCAAGAGCTGTTTGCGCAACACAGTGTTTTGACCCCACACGAAATGTTCAAAACACTCACTCAATTAATTCCAGACTCGTCAAACATAAAAGCATTTCTGAAGTTCAGAATTATCTCAATTTCTAGAGTCACTTCTCAGGAATCAAGCAATGTTCAACTCATCGCAACCACCAACTATGGTGCTCGAATCCTCCTCAAACTCGGATACTCGTCTTCACTTCCATCGTTTGCTTCTTCGACTATCCGTAACACAACTTCTCTCAAACTTTCGGTTGTATGTATGAAGTTTCCACCTGCAAATGATGAACCAAAAGTCAATTCTGAATTAGACAACTACGCAAGAATTAAGCAGTATGTTGCAATCATGGTCACCAACCAACAGAACTCGGGGCTTTTGAAGAATACAAAATTTGCAAAAATTTTGAGTCCGGGTGTCTTCTTGGCAGTCCAGAAAACTACAGGCTCCGATAAACTATTCATTGCCTCGGTTAATTACGGATTCTTGAAACACAACAATAAGTTGGTTGAAGATGCTGAATTTCTCTCGTTTGGAAGTGCAAAGAAGGATTCTGAGTCTGCGCCAGTGTATGTTCATGACATTATTCAGTTAACTCCTTCTATGAACGCGACAAATACTCCAAATGGTTATGCAAACATCCAGGCTGCCCAATACACTAAGAAGCCACTTCAGTTTGCTGTTTTGACTAACTATGGAATCAGCATCTATCAGTACAGAACCTCAGACAAGATATTAAGTTCATTGAATGATCAAGTTGTTGAGAATTTCATCGAGGAGAACGGTTATGAAGAGACATGCTCGTCTCTTTTGTATTTGGCCTGCTCTTATGGTGTTCACAGGGCAGATGAGTTGATGAAGAGTAAAGCTCAACTTTTGTTTTCTCACGCAGGCAATAATGCCAGGCTCATAGAAAATTCTTCTGTTTCGGCCCAGCTGCATCATGTTCCTATCCAACCATTAGAGCAACAACCTATGGCGGAGCAAGTCATTTTGAGTGATCGTTTCTACGGAACGTGCCTTCTCATTTCCAGATTGTTGAAAGACTTGTGGAATGAAAAGGTCTTTACTGCATTACCTCATATCAAGTTGCATCCAAGCGGTGAAATAGAGGTTTCATCAGTTAAGGAAGACAATCTAATCTTAAAAGACTTGACTGTCAATAAAGCGCAAACAGAATTTTTTGTTGGCTCGATTGTGGTGCTCATTGAGTTCTTCAATGAGAATTCTAACAAGATTCCTGGTCTCGATGCTCCAACATACAGTGCAGACCCATCTAAGTTTGACAACGAAATTTGCTCTAGAACAGAACACATTGCATTTACCTCTTTAATCAGATCCTTGAATTCTATGAAGGAAGCCTTCTCTTTTTTGATGGTTCTCATTGAAGAGACTCAGTCGCATCAAAACAACTTCAATGAAGTTTTCAAATACCTTTCTCTCACAAATCAATTGAACTTGTTGAAACTCAGATTCAAGGACCTACTCTTGCCCACGGCTGAGGTCAAGAACTTAATCAAGGATCTTCTTTCTTCCATCATTAATAAGAACATCTTAAAGGGAGGTTCTATTGACCTGATCGCTTCTTCATTGCAAGGCCGGTGTGGGTCTTTCTGTTCCACAAATGATGTTTACATCTTCAAAGCCATAGAAAATCTCACAAGAGCAAAATCCATTGGCAACAGAGATGTTGAGTTGAAGTTGAAATGCCTCAACAATGCAGTTTCATTGTTTGAAGAAGCCAGCGACTCGCTTACCTTCGAAAATATTGAAAATTCCGTGGATATTATGTTGTCATTAGATTTTTCAACTGGCGCAGTTGAGTTCCTCTTGAAACTTGCCAGCAGGCTGTACAACTTTCCTTCTGCAAGGTCAAATGGCATGTCTTCAACTAATGAAAACAATCCTCATGACATAAAGAAGCATATGGAAGAGAATTCGAGGAAGCGTACGAAATTGTACGATTTAATCTTCAAAATTCTCGTTAAGCTCGACACAAAGGCTCTACAAATCAATGAACTGAATAATCAATATTTGATCAATGAGTTCTCGGAAGTTAGAGACTTGACTTATGATACTTGTTTCTCATCTTCTGATAAAGCATTCCATTACGAGTTCTATCGCTGGTTTATTAGTAGAGGCTGCAGTGAACGACTCTTGACTGTGGAAACCCCATTCATTTTGCCATTTTTGGAAGAGCTGTCGAATAATGACTTGGCTTTGACAGAGCTACTCTGGCTCTATCATGCCAGAAGGCAATCATACGAGCAGGCGGCTACTATCTTGTTTTCCTTAGCCATTTCGGAGTTCCCCTTGAACCTCGAAAAGAGAATCGAGTATCTTTCTAGAGCAAACGGCTTTTGCAATTGTACCTGTCCTCCAAGCATAAGACAAAAGATGATTCAGCTCGCTGCCCTGATTCAGGAGATATTTGATGTTGCCAATGTTCAATTGGACCTTGTGAACACTATAAAACAGGACAAGAGAATAAAGGGCGAGAACAAAGACTCTGCGATTACAGCTTTAAGTTGTAAAATCCAAAACGCAAGCGAGCTATTCAATGGATACGCCGACCCTCTCGGCTATTACGAAATCTGCTTTAAGATTTTCTGCATATCTGACTACAAGAATCCGGATGATATTTTGAAACGATGGGAATTATACTTTGAGAGTACCTTCCATGAGTTTCTTGCATCCAAGAAAAAGTCGCAGCCATTATACTCAATTCTTAGTGATTCAATTTCTAACGTGGGCAGAAAGGTCTCTTGCAATGATTCTGTCTTCCCAGTTAGAAAGCTTATGAAATTGATGTGTAAGTTCATTTTCAATGCAATTGAGGAGATTGGTCAGGATCAAACACCTCCAGCGGGAGTCGTCGTCGAGACTTTCCTCAAGTCGGGAATCAGTTTCGAGACTTTGTATGCGGTCATCAAATCATCCATCACCCAAAATTCCAACGAATTAACTGAGCCTTATCACTTATTTATCGAAAAGCTTCAGTCGAAAGAAATGGTGTACTTGATTCAGCATTGGTATAAAAACGATCAAAACATGATGTCCAGCATACCAAAAGAGTCAATTTTGACCATGACTGAGTACTCGGTCGAGAAAGATCCTTTGGAACGTTGGGTTAAGACTCAAAACTCCTTTATTTAGTATTGAATTTCTATAGTGAGTAACAACCCGGTCATGTGTGCATTAAAACTATACATAATATAAGAATTATCATATTTGTTCAGTTTTTCAATTAAGTTCATAGAAGTTGCCCTTTTGATTGTCAAATCTTTCACCTTGAAATGGACGAAGACAACTCGTTCCGCTATGCTCTAATAGCTTGCCGAAGCCAGTGTGTGGTAGGATGCCATCCACAATCAATGACACACCGTTTGCTTCAGCGCCACGAGGCATGATCACATCGGCTCGCTCTTTTGTAGGAAAAATATAATCTGTCATTTCCTGTTTCGCGCCTTGGAGATATGTTGACAAGATGTGCTCCAAAGTCTCAGTTTCGGTAAAGAGTACGTCTCTACGGATCCATCGAATAAGCCGAGTGTCTGCGTCACTATCTATGTAAACTCGCATGTGGGACATGTCACATATTTCCTTATTGTAGAGCGCATAACATCCATGAACGATCAAAAGCTTTTGGATCTCACCCTCTTTATGGAGTAGCAGAGACTTCAAATGATCCAGGAGCGCTTCGAAATCGACACGAGCGGGTCTGAATTTGTGTTTTGACATCTCATCACTAGTGCTGCCATTTTTTGTGACCGACTGTTCGAAAGTGGTCATGTCCAATACTTCAATGTGTAGAGATGAGCCATTGTTCTCTGGTAAGTTCTCGACCTCTGTTTTTATTAGCTCCGCTGTTGTCCTTTTTCCGGCAGCATGACCACCCCCAATTAGTACAATGAGGTTTTTCTGCATTGCCTAAACGACTTTATTAGAATAGGCTCCCTGAACAGTGATCTGGGGTGGAAATTAGAAGCGAGTGTGGTAGACATACAAAATATTTAAATATATGTATACTAGAGAAGCTTAGCCTCACATATAATATTTGGAACTTAATCGAGAGGAACATAAATTTTTTTTATTGGCTTTAGAATGTTCCCTCTTCATAGGGGTAGTGGATCTGTTCGAGAGTGAACGCTCATTGTGTTCGCAGTGAAAGGGGTCTAATAGTGAGGATGATTTAGTACGAGCGACATTTTGCAGCAAATAAAATGCATCACTCACCAACACTTCAAAACTTTGAGCGGGGTTTGGTTGCCCGTTCGATACCCCATCACTCGACACTCCCCACCAGTGGTGCTGATACTGCTAGTGGAGCTAAGATTTAGCCAAAAAAGCGCAAAAAATTTAGAGTAAAAGGAGTCTAGAAAGGATCCAAATCTAGATTCATGTCATGAAGGTGCCTTCCATGCACAGAAGCTCTCCGCTCCCTGCTTGCTCAAACCTAGTTTGCTCATTTGCAGCCATGACGGCATGGACGCTAGGGCACGGCTGAACCTGAACAACAAAACCGATACAAACTTGCTTCCTCTAACCGTCTCCCTAAAAATAGGAGTTGATGAGTCAAGAGGTAAGCTCTCATGCAACCGAAGTATCTTAGGAGGCGCAAAGTACCTTTTCGCCTTGCTTGTTCGATTCTGTTATGTCCGGAGCCTGCACCGGACAGGACTTTGCAACTTAGGCAGGTACTTCCAAGTTCAGATGTGCCATTAATTCAGAGGTTCAAGCACAGCATGCAAAAAAATATCTACGAAGGAGGAGAAACTAATCAGGGAAGACAGTTTCGGGAACAGCATCTCAAAACAGCCTATACTGCAGAAGCTAAAATTGATATCAATATGATAGAAGAAATGTTTGTCAAAGGGAGGCTTATGCTTCTACCTAAGCTGCACTATACATTTTTTTAACTTGTTTTATTTACTGTTGCGTTTCACACGGCTCTCCTCAATTTCATCACATCAGCTTTCCTCTAAGGCACTGTTATCATAATACGTATGTACTGTGGAAATCTCCTATTCCATATTTAGCTTGACATGGGCTTCTGTCCTGCATAAATGAACACTTCTGTATTAGGATCCTCAAATTTTCAAGAGGGGTGTATTGCTTCTGCTATGTCATGCTCTCCGTGTTTTTGGAGTCCGTTGGGAGCTAATAATGAAAACACATGACAGCATCTTTTATTTCTCACGATCGGCAAACAGAACACAGTACCCGGAACGGCAATGATTTCGGAACGGCAACTGAAAAATAGCAGCCGGCAACTGGCGCAGCCGAAAACAACCGCTGCACGTCTAAGTCATCGCCTCTGCAGGACTCATCTGGGATATGCGCGATGAGATGACCCTATTTTTCGTACGAGTCGATAATGCGTGTGAAAGACTACAAGGGTGGAGCTGGTTAATGATAATGTAAAAATTCAAATATACAAAATAAATATGTAAGATGCCAGAAGTAGAAGATGATGCAAAGTAGCGTCCAGCGCCGTCACCAACAGGAGCCCTGCTCCAATTGTAGTTTGTGTGTTTCAGGTAAATATGCCTAGTAGACGTGGTTAAACGAGAAAGCGGCGCTTTCCTGTTGAGGCTTGAAGTCAATGTCCTCCACAGAAACATTTGTACTGTCGACTTTTGAGAGACCGACAGGGTAGTAAGGGCTGTTGGTGCGGCTAAGCATGTAAGTAGGCATAGAAATTTCATCTTCTGAGTCTGAGTCTGATGGGGAGTTCAGGCCAGTCAATTCGGGCATCTCCTCCTCATCCTCTTCAAGGACAATCAGCAATTGACGGTCGCTAGGAGATTCAAGAACTGGAAGTGTCTTAGAAGGAGTGTGCTTGGTAGCAGACATAATGATAGGTTCTTCGTCGTCTGAATCAGACAAGTAATCATCTTCCTCAGGGTCGAAAACGTTCTCGTCAGAGTCGGAGCCAGTGGAAATGTAGTCGGAATCATCGGAGTCGGAATCGGAATCGGAATCCACCTCGTACTCAGTGACGTTTGGGCCGGCAAGAGGCAGCAAGATCTGTTGCTCTCTCTTCTTTTCAGGAACACTGAAAGTAACCTTAGAGGCGGGCTTGCTCTTTTTGCTGTTGACAGTAATGTCATCCATCAAACGGTCCAACATGTTGGCTTGAAGGACCAAGAGACGCAAAGAGGATTTGGGGTCAGCGGCCTGCTTGGCAAGCTTGACTCTGACCTTGGAGGCCATGACGTAAGTTTGGGTCAAACTCATAATATAATATTGTGGAGTTTGAAGTTTTGCGCTATGAAACAACACCGAGTCTTGGATGGTGTTTTAGTAACGCTGGGTATAGTCGCAAGAGATGACCAGATGGGGAGGCAAAAGCGCAGTCCTAGGTATATGCAATTAGAGAATTGCAGTTGCGGATAACAGGAGCTAAGATATGTATAGGATCAATGGAGACAAACAAGCTTCAAAGTGAAGTTGTTTTTGTTGATGTGGTAGCTGATGTGAAATACACTGATTAAAAAAACTGAGATACGGGGGATCTTGCCAATCTATATATGTATCACCCCCGGCAAGGAATTAGTCAGAGGTCCCGATGACAAATGCCCAGGTAGCCGAGTTTGCGTCAGCAAAGTGCGCGGAGGTGTGCATACACTCGCACGGTAAACAGCCGCGGCGCGCGCGCTTCCCTGGTAGGAATAGTTCGATCGGAGTGTCCATTGAGCCGCCGTTAATTCCGCGTGCTAGCTCCGTACTGTCAACGGAGATGATTAAGACTAGAACGAGGGGTTTGAAGTTCATGAATTTCTGTTTGTCGGAAAGAGCATGGCCTGAAAAATTTGGCTGTTATCCAAAATTCGTCTTTTTGCGTTTGTGGTAATTTGCCGCTACGATCCCGGTTGACCCTTCCACAACCCCAATCTCCAGGGAGTTGCGGACGCATCCCCGGCTCCGAGAGGCTAGTACCGGATCCGAGAGCAAGTGCGTCAGACAAACGACGCACCGCAACCGGGGCCATGGGAAATAACCACTGATTTGGTCAGAAAATTATTCTTTTTTTAATAACGGCGCAAGTTTCGAAAATTGCAACCGTTCTTGTTGAGCCATTCACAGAGTTGGTTTCGCAAGTATTCCTTCCCCAATTTTTTTCTTCGCTTCTCCACATATGCTCTTAGACTACTAACTGTATGAAATGACGCGGAAGTATCCACCTGGCTGCAAAAGAGGATCCCAGCCGCTGGCACCAGCGTGCGTCCTTGCTTAGCCACGATCGGACCCTTTTCGATATCCGTTCATTTGGATCATATGCACTAGAACCGAATCCGAATCCGGTGTTTTGTCCGGCTGTCATGCCTAATTTCTCGCTTCGGTTGTCGGTGCCAGTGGATTAGCCCTTTGTATTGAGACAGGGTGCATGGCCCTCAACTGTGGCTCCGTTCAAGTCGGCCCCAAACCGTGAGTCATGTATGATCTCTTACTAATTGCGAGGTAGACAGTTCTTACGTCAATGAAATAGATTATGTCTCAATATTTATTGGTTCACTTGCTTATCTGCTGAAATTTTAGCATTTTATTTTCTTTTGTAATTATTTCTCCCTTTCTCATCTAAATCCTTTCCTTTGTCAGCTTCCTTACCGCCTTGACATTTTGCGCGCCTGGTTCCGCATGCCCTAAACTCTATATCCGTGCATAGGGGTCTCTGCGTATTCGCTTACTTAATCGGCCCCAAAACGCACACTTTCTACCCGTGTGGTTTCGGCCGAGCTAGAACACTTGGTCACTAGGCCACAGCGAAGTGCCAGAGTCATAGATCTTATTGCCGTTGCTGAAGAGATTGAAAGAATTTCCAAAGATTGCACCAAACATCGCATACTCGAATATTGATGATATCTGTCATGTCTTTCTTTAGCAGGGCTGTCTATTTCCACACGGCTGAAATTTCTTAGCATACATATGCAGCTCTGTGTATGGGTGGTGGCAAAACGACACCTATCTGAAGAAGTATGCACCTGCAGAATGGTCTCTATGCAGCCGCACCCCAGCCGTATCTCCGTCTCATTCCGTAGAATAATTAACTACCGTAGAGGAGTGTTTTGGAGGCGTAGATACGAAAATCTCGATGGCGACACTATGGATTAAATTGAGGGCTCAATTTTCTTAGAGGTGGAATTGAAGAACGTAAATTGTAGATCCTTGGGGCTGACTGATCTGCTGAAATGTTATTTGTAAGCACACAGGAAATGATTTGTCTATATGGTACTATCGAGCAATTAGTTAGCAGGTGAAGTAATGGATAGTTTAATTGATTCTGTACACAAAGAAAGATATGGGATCGCGAATGGGGTTTTCGGTAAGCTAATTTTAGATGGCGGGAGGATTCCTAATTCAGTCAATGACCCCATCCATAGTAGTTGTATTCTAAATTACTAGAATTGTATTTTGTTACTTATGAGGGGTGAAAGTGGGTGGAGTTCTCTAGAGTCAGCCCTGACGTCTTTGTATGAGTTTCATGCGAACAGAGGATGTCTCAGAAAGCTTTGAAGCCACTTCAGAGTCTTACAAAGAGAATTGAAAAATAGTATGCTTTTGATCTAAACAAACTGTAATCTCAAACTCACATAGGTTGATACTATGAAACATGGCCAAATTACATGCCTTGACGCAATGGCATAGCTCCTAAAATAATAGATGGATAGCTGCTAATTTAGACTCGCAATTCGCTAAGATTGATCTGAAGTGGGCAAATTCGTGCTGCAAAATTCTACGGGTTTGACAAAACATTATGTGTATTTCAAATGCGTTACTCAACACGGGTGTATACTCCTTTTGGTTTGACACGAGCTACAACGAATAGATAATCGGCTCATCAGTAACTTTATGATCAGATCCCTTCAATATTTTGACATGGACTTCTTAAACCAAATCATCGGCAAAAGCCATCATGAGCCAACGCTAACATCTCATAATTATGCAGTTATATATTCGGCCTATTGAAAAATCCTAAAGACTGCTTTGGAAAGGTCGGATTTTTAATTTCCCCTTGTTCAATCAAGTAAGCAGACATCGTAATTTAGACTAGAGCTCACCTCAGTACAGCAAGCCAAAGCTGAAAAACGAAATATTAAACTTTCCTTATGCTCGAAAACGACAATAAGGTAGTTGGGAATAAAATATCGAAAACTTTGAATTAAGTCTTAACAGATGAACAACACTATCTGTTCGCGGCTACTGCTGGCCTGACCTCCCAAAAAACTACTGGCTGTTTGTTATAAAGCAAGTACAACCACAAATGAATACCGCAAATAACAGAGAAATTACAGATACACATGCTCGGTTCAAGAAGATCTTGAAGGTACTCATGGACCAACCTCTCTTATTGACTCCCGTTCGGCGCTACTTGGGATGCCTCAGCTTGCGCCAAAAGAGACTTTGTGCAAATTTGAGGTCGTCTATGAATAGATCAAAAACCGTAATGCGTTATCGAAAGACTATGAGCGAGGCCATGTACTCGGCGATGGTCGAAAGTATCGTAGAGCTTGCATTGATACGTTTTATTAGATTCGAATTTCAAAATATGTTGGCCGCAATTCACTAAGATATCATGAGCATTATAATCTCATTAAATACCTTGATTCAAGTGTGATTCAATAAAAAAACGTATTCTTTTTTTTTTTTCGAGGCGCTGTGTCAGATTTGCCTCATATGAACCCCTCGCTAAACCTTCAGTACGCCCCACATATAGAATTGATCTGTGTTCTCTAGCTCTGTAAGAATGCTCCGATTGCCTCAAAACATCTTCAAAATCGGCCTCAAGGCTCATCCTATCAGGAGCCTCAATACAAACTGGTCTTTAAAGACAAATGTCTTCCAATTTCTTAGACAAACCCGCCTCTCATCTACCTGGTCTCGTTACAACAAACACTATGGCCGGAACAAGATTGATTGGGACAGATTGAAGAAGCCTGCTCTATTTACTGCAACATTTTGTGTTGCTACAACATTTGCAGCTCCTTACCTATTCAAAATCCCCCCATTCTCGGTCTTTCAGTACAACCCTAAACTCCTAGTTTACACCATCATTGGACTCAATGTTGCAGGATTCCTCGCATGGAAGTCACCAGTATTTTCCAGATATATGACTCGTTATGGCCTCCTAGTGAAGGATAACGTCAGAAGTCAGTGGTCTTTGTTAGGTTCGGCCTTCTCCCATCAGGACCCATTTCATCTCTTGTTCAACATGCTCATGTTATTCTCCTTTGGTACTAGTTTCTCAGCCACTATTGGCGCAGCTAATTTCTTGACGCTTTATCTAAATGCAGCTGTGTTCTCGTCCTTTTTCTCTCTCGCGGTGCCTACGCTCATGCGGACATCATTGGCTGTGGCTTCTCTCGGTGCTTCGGGCGCACTCTTTGGCGTTTTGGGTGCATTTTCTTATTTAATCCCTAATGCTGCTGTCCTGTTGTTTTTTATTCCCTTCCCTGGTGGAGCATGGGCCTTGTTCTTGTTTAGTGCTGCCTTAAATGCCGCTGGTATTTTCATGAAATGGGGACGTTACGACTACACAGCGCATTTGGGAGGATCTTTGGCAGGAGTTTATTACGGGTGGTATTATTCAAACATCATTAAAAAGAGAAATGCTAGACGGCAAGTGATCTGGCGACCATAAGTTCAACCATAGCTTAGGCATGTTTATTTAGATGTATACTCTTTCATTGATCACGGCCATTAATTATTGTACATTAGAATATGGAGACCCATCAATAGGCTCTATGCAAATGAAACGGACTTCTTCTTAGACTTAGACTCGCTTGCAACCAGTACCTCTGCGTCAGATCTTTTAGCGTCCCTAGCGTTCTTCCTTCTAGCAGCCCTGGCAACATTGGCCTTGCTCTTGATCTCATTCTTCTTATCCTCTAACTTGTCGATCTTGCTTTGCTCTCTGCGCTCGATTTCCTTACGCTTTAACTCACGAACCTCTTCTAATCTTCTTGATTTTTCTAGCTTGGACTCATTCACCAAGTCGTGCTTGTCATTGATAGACTTTATAAGGAGATTAAGTTTCAAACTGTCGTGGTCATCTACAAACTTCTTGCCTTTCTTACCTGACTTCACCTTCACACCTGGCACGATAGCTCTATTCAAGGTTGGAATACTCAACTGGTCCTCACGATACTCTTTTCCGTTCTTGGCACCATATAGTCTCATCTTAGCTTGCTGCTTCTTCACAGCTTGCTTCGAAAGCTTCTTGACCTTGGATTTTTCAGTGAGCTTCGGCTGGTTTTGCAACAAGTTTCTTGCATGCGAGTCTGTGAGGACCTCGCTCTCAACAGAACGAGCGGAGTTGGCGGATGCTCGATTTTTTTTGGCTTGAGACAGTCTGGCTCCCATTGTTAACGTTTGTTTCTGAGATCAATTTGTCTAAGGCTGAAATATGGAGATGCCATCTCTCATCTCAATGGTCATGTGATACGTCACGTGATACAACAAAAGATAAAGACCAACGTTTCACATTCTCACCTGAAAAATATATGGGTAGAAAAAAATAAATCAAAGACGTTATGTTGTTTTAAACGAATAAAAAAAATCTCCGATACGGGGAATCGAACCCCGATCTGCTCGGTGAGAGCGAACTGTGCTAGCCATTACACCATATCGGATCTGTTTGTCAAAAAAAAACGTTTTTTGTTTGTGTCATCGTACTACCAATTATTTAATCTATTATTCTACAGATTGACTTCTTAGAAATTTTTTGTTGCTATAAAGAGTGCTTGGGTAGCAATATTATGAACTTCGTTCTGAACGTAATTGATATTTGGACTCTTGATAATGATCTAATCCATACCGCAAATCATGAATACTGGATCCCAACCTTTCGCCTCGAAAGTCATAAAGAGTCTGTTTACGAAATACTTATCCAATTGATGAGCCTCGTGTTTTTTGCCGTCTTTCAATCGCATCAATCTGAGTGCTTCTTCTTCATTCGGAACTTGTTCCCTCGAAAAACCTCCATTTACACATAATGCATGCTTCAACTTACCGTCATTGGCGTTCATGATTGCTTGAAAAAGCTTGTAGATTCTTTCGGGGTCGCTCTGCCAAAATTTCCTCTTGCTCAATTCAGATTCGGGATCAGAATTCTGTACAACAGATGCAGCGGCGGCTACAACAAAGAGAGCTATTGGTAACAATCTCATTTCTGGTGTATCTTAACCTAGCGGATTAAGGGCTTAATATATGCACTTGCGCCGATCCACTGTGATCGACTAAGATCTTCATTGATCTACATAAATTGCACTTTGCAAATTGGAAGCAGACAGTAATGCTAGTCAATACAACTACTGAATACAATGTTGTCGACAGAAGGTCTATAGGTCCCTGATTTATCGTCGTCGCTTTCAGTGTTCAATACGGATGATCCACAAAGACATTTTGATATATAGGATGGCTTGCTCTCAATTAAGTTCATCTTTCCTCTTTGCGATATATTATTTTTACAAAGAGATCTACATTCCTTTAGTTTGTGATGTTGCGGGATACAAGATTGTCTTGTCAAGACTATAGTTGTACCCCAATAGTCCCATCCAATTAGGTGCTACAATGCTTTCGCCATACTTGAATGTATTTGTCACTCTCACCTTAAATCTTTTTTAACAAAAAAAAAACGCTTGTGGAATTTTGTCAAGGTACATAAGTATAATTCCGAAACTAAAGGATCAAGTGAATATCAGATATTCCGCATTCAAGAAAATTAAACTCAAATGACAGCCAACTATTCAAATGAAACTTTTCATTCTGTTTTCCTTGAATTTTCGTGATTCTTGGACTTCGACAAATATCCTTGTCACTCGGGTAACGCCGAATCTCTTATCAGCTCGCGAGTCTGGTGAAGAATGAAGTCACTACTAAAATTCACAGCTACCAGGCCAAAATCGACCGGATAAATGTCAAGAACCGAATTCAATTGGGATGTGTTTCCATCTACTAAACTCGAGGCAAGGCAAATGTCTGGTCCCATAGCCTGCTTGTTCACTCCATTTGAAAGTACTACCACCGGGCATTTGGAGTCAAACCCCATCCAGTGCTCAAATTGCCAGGCCATTCTCAATCAATTCATAAGGATTGATAGAGAAAATAGGCTTTGGTGGTGTCCTTTGTGTCAGATCAAGTCGGAGCTTCCAGAAAGGTTTGTAATACCTGAGAAAGGCTGTTCTGACGATGAAATACCTCTTTCTATCAGACCAAGTCCACACGGAACTGTGGACTATGTCCTACCAGAAGATATCACTGAGTCTGTTTTCTCGGGCTCTTGGGTGATCTTCGTTATCGATGTGTATCAATACACGAATGGAGACGAGAACGGAGATGATTTCTGGTCGCTCAAAACGGCGATTGCCGAGAGTATAGATAAACTCGAGAATGATGTCAAAGTAGCCATCATCACTTTTAGCGAAGAGGTCTATGTTCATTTTCCAAACAAGGCCCAGTGCATGGTTCTTGAGCCATTTCAACAAACAGGAGACTTCATGATGGATTTCTCCCGATGGTCTGAAGGTAACCATGAAGTGCTTTCGCGCAACAATCATGCATTCTCAGCCCCCAGTGAACACTTGAAGCAGTACATTATGTCTCTTCAGCCTCACCCAACAAAACTGGTGAAACCTTGCAGAAGGACTGGCACGAGTTTGCTCACAGTCTGTGAACTAGTGAAGGAACACTACAAGTCATTTTCTTTGGGAAGAGTTTTCTTATTCCAATCTGGGCCACCAACCACAGAACCGGGCAAAGTCTCAGAAGAGAACACACCATTGCGCACTCACAATGACATAGTGACACTGAGTGCTCCACACTTGTCTTCTGCTATTCAATTCTACTCATTTATTTCTCTTGTCTCAGTTGGGTACACTTTTAATCAGGCTTACAAATCTGTGTACCACTCTTCTACACATACCGCCATGCATAGACAAAGCAGCTCCCCAAAATTCACTTTCAATATATTTGTGGGATCCTCCGATCAGACCGGTGTGTACGAAATGAAAAGGCTAGCCGAGGGAGGCAATGGTACCATCTACATGACAAGCACATTTTGCTCCAAACAATTCGTTGAAGCATTTCACAATTGTATTGTGCGTACAAACAATGAGAAGAAGAACTGTTCGATTACTGTTCTACCTTCTATTGGCATCAAGATCATATCCGCAATTGGTAACTGTACGGAGTTGGAGTCTTCATACAAAGCAAAATACGCAGACTTGCATCATGACAGAATATCGGACCTCGTTACAAGCTTTGAGTCTTCTATAAAGCTCAGAAACTTCACGAACCAATGGTATCTCGGTGGTCTCAATAATACTGAAACTACAGCCTTCTATTTTGACGTGGACACTGTTTCTTCTTCATCCATGCTTGACCCATTTAAGGGTTCCAAAGAATTGTACGTACAGTTTCAAACTAGACACTTTGATCGAAAACTCAACAGGCAATTGTTACGTGTGACAACCGTGCGGCGACCCACAACATTGGCCATACTTGACTCGAACAAAGTACAATTGTCAAATGGCAAGTACAAACTTATCCACCACAAGAGTACCATAATTAAGGAGAAAATTCTTCTGGAGAGCTTTAATGCCAATATCTGGATCACATTGCTAACGCGACTCCTCGTCAATAAAATTGATTATCCTGGTTGCTACAATCCCACCGAGGATATTACAAAGGAACTTGATAAAATCCTCATTCGGTTACTAAGCAATTTTGGTGGCATTGAAATAGATCGTGAAGTTGGGTCAAATCCGTACGATGCTTCGAATTACAAATATGCCATGCACAAATGCTTTGAGGAGCTTCCTTCTCTTGCCTATCAATTGCGGAAGAATCAGCAGCTCACAAAAGTGTTTAATTGTTCTCCTGACGAAACGGCATCGTGTCACAATGTCTTCAAAGCTCTCTGCGTGGAAGATTCTGAGAAAATGATTCGACCAAGGTTATACAAGGTTGTTGCAAATTCTTTCACCCAAGTCCCATTCCACTGGAATAGTTTACTCGTGTCTAACAACGAGAGCCACTACGTCGTACTTGACAGTGTGACCACTATCATTATTTGCAAGTGCACGGCAAATAAGGAAGACAGTCTTCCTTTGCATCCTTCGTACAATGATGATGTTCTCTATGACACTCGCATGCCACAGGACTTGCAAGATGTGATAGCTTTGGTGAGAAAAGAGACTTTGGCGGCACAAGGCGTCTTCCCTAGAATAATTGTCACTCAAACGGGACATTCACAAGAACGTTCATTGAAAGCACGGTTAGAGAAGGCAGCACCTACCTTGGAACCCAAACCGAAGACGAAAAAATGGTGGCAATTTTCTAATGCTGGAGAAAAGACGAGGACTTTAGCAGAGGAAATGACCATGAAAGAGTATCTTGAGATCTTATTGAGTAAGGTCAAAGCTCATAAGAACAGATCTATTTAATTCATAAATATTGTTAGATATTTCCGAGGAAGGCAACCACTTTGGATACGGCTTCAGTGACAGCTCCTTGGTCTGAGCCTCTGCCAATATTGTGATTGGCTCCTTTTACAATTCCACTATGGGGGCTCCATATCTCTGCCTTCGTGCATGCTTTCCAAGTTTGAAGAAGAGCAGCTTTGTCGACTGAGGCTGGAACAAATTGATCTTTGCCGCTGTAGAGAACCAAAATTGGGGATTTAATTCGTCCAAATGACTTGAGATGGTCCTCATCGGTCAAATATGAAGAAAAATAGTCGTCGTCTCCCCTCTTAGAGGCTAGTGAATAAAACCTGTAAGCTGAAAAAGGAGCGCCAAAGAAAGTGTTCAGGACCTCCAAAGGTAGCAATTCATCTGGCTTCCCCTCATCAATAAGAGTCTTTGCAAGCTCTAAATAGCCAGCAATTTTATCGTTATCAAGAACGGCCTCTGAGTCACTAACAGGTGCTTGAAGAATTCCTCCATTGAGTTCGAAAATGCTATCGAAGCCTTCTTCATTTGACAATTTGCTCAAATACTCAATTGTATCCTGACATCCTGTTGAATGTCCCATGAGCACCACTTTAGAATCCTTAGTTCCCCGCTTTGTCCTCAAATACTTGACAAGCTGACTCAATTCTCTGACATCTCTCTTCAAGCTGCCAGTACCATAGCCCTGATAAGATGATGAGATTAGGGCTTGAACAACTGTCCAATTGCGGCCAAATTTCCCTTCGATACCTTGTGCTAAATCAGGAACATATGGAACTGTGAGAAAACCGTCTCCCAACCCACCAATGAAGATTAGGAAGTTCTGAGGGGTGTCGCTTTTTTGGCCGAACTCAATTGCAGTGAGACTCTTGTAATATCTATGGATTACTACGTCATTCATCTTTCTTGAATGTATCTTTTAGTTTTGACCGTTGGAAGTGAGTCAGGTGAATCACCGGAGTTCTGATAAGAGATTCGCAATAGCTCTAACTGCCAAAAAAACAAAAAAGAACATAGTGATGAGTAACACTAGTAGAAATGAATTGGCCATCATTTGATTGATAATTGCTAGTTTTTTATATTTCATCTTGTTTTTTTTTGGTACCAATTCTTTGTGTATAGTCGATCTCAAAAAACTGAACTCAACCGCTTGGCTCGTGGTAAACATTATCGACTCATTAAAATTGCTATTTAGGAGGTTTTGCTAATGCTCCAGGAGCAGATCCGGTGTTTCCGCCGGTGCTTTGTCTCATGCCAACCTCAGGAATCAAGAGAGTCTGTAGGTGCGCCGAATGAATAGTAGTATACATGACAACAATATGAAGGAGGAGACAGTAGGCCAAGAAGATCATACGTGTAGCCCGAGTTGCAAGAACTGAACGGGTGAGGAATATGAAGAGTCGCTCCAATGGAGAGAGTCTGGAGTTGACTCGTTCTTGTTCTTGAAGACGAAATTGCTCGATGGGGTGTAACTTCGATTCATATCGCGTTTGATATGGGTTCTCGAGATCTTGGATATTAGCTTTGGGCTGGAACGTTTTATTGCGCTGAGATGCACTTTCGTTGGTTTTGATAGCTGCCATGTATCTTGTCTTCTCGTAAAGCTCTTCGTTATCAGTTTGCAATTGCTTGTTTTTTCTCTTCAAATCACTTATCATGTTGAAGTGCTTTCTCAAATCATCCTCTAACTCCTTGTTCTTCTCCCTGAACCGGTCTCTTTGTTTCGTGATGATAGGTAGAATAGATGCCTCGTCAATTCCCGGAGCTCCAAATTGGGAGTTTCTTGTCAACCGAGTCATATTTGAGACAAGACTAGCAGTGTCGTTGAACCCACCATTGCTGGCATCCTGAACACTTGCTAGATCAGCTTCTAATTTAACACTTAGCGTTTTGAGACGTTCAATCTCAGCGATTGAGCTTTGCAAGTCAGCTTGCAATTTTGTGTTAGTTTCTATGAGAGTTTCATGTTCTGCTCTGTATTCAGCAAGTGTGTTGGTGAGTTCTTTGTTTCTCTTTTCCATGAGAGAATCAATGGAATCATCTGGTTGATCACCAGTAGTTGAACCTTCACCAAACTCGATCTGGCGTAACATCTGTAACTCGCTTTTGATATCATCATAGTCAGAAGTTGACTCTAGCTTAAGCTTCAAGCTCTTGATTTCCTTGGCTGCCTGCAGCAACTCTCTCGAAATGGACTGGAGTTTCGATTCGTGATCCATGACTGATGCATCAGCATTTTTCCGGACTTGCTTCAAGTTAGCCATGAGTAAAACATTCTCGCTTTCCATCTCGGCTAGCTTCTTCTCGTAATCTTCTTTCATTGAATCGATATCAGAGCCAGCCTGAGCAGTAGATAGCTCTCTTCTCAAAGCTTCGTTTCTGCGCTCGAGGTCAAATACTCTTTTCTTCCACGTTTCAGATTCTCTAGTGAGAAGGCCGATTTCGGCAAGGACACCAGCCGAAGCCTGGCCATCTTCAATTTGACTATTGTGTGAGCTCAACTGCAATGTGGCAACCTCCTGAGATGTCTTCAATTCGTTGACAGTGGATTTGTAAGATTCAATCTGGGAATCATGATGTTCCTTGATGTTCTGCCAATTCTTCTCTTTCTCGTCAATCAAAGCCCTGAATTCATCCTCTTGCGCTTTCAACTTGCTTGCCATCAACTCGGCTGCTTTCTGTTCATTCCGTAAGAGACGTTGTTTGAGGACGTCGTAATCGGCTTTCTTTGCTAGTTCATTTGTGAGGTCTGCTACTTGCGTTCTTAACGATTCTGCCTCGGTCAGTTCCATAACCGCGTCCAAGGAAAGTTCCAAAAGGGGCCTAGGATCTGGCGCTTCCGCCATGAACCTGTAGAATCCAAAAAAGTAAGATTCTGCTTTCTTGTTCTTGCTTGCCATCTCATCAATCTGGTTCTGATACAACTTCAAAAGCAGATTGAACAGCTCAAGCTTCTGTGCATCCTCCAATTTCTTGAAATCTCTGGTCTTCTGCGCCAACTCTTTTCTGGTGGTCAATGACAGCTTCTGGTCTTGCTTTAATTCCAACCCCTGATCATCTAGTTTCTTTTGTAGTGCGGGCAAGTCCAATTCTGTCCACGCTTGAAGGACATTCTCGTAAATGCTCACCTGGCGTGGTTGTTCGCTCACTGGAACTTCAGGAGACGACATTGAGGCTGAGTTTGCGAACCGAGGATGGTTGGATGATTATACGTTTACTGATAATAGGTTTGTATCTATGGTAATAGTGAGTGTGGAATTCGCGACTCTATATAGGGAAGAATGTTACCAAAATAGGCGATAGAGAGCGATACAGATTTGAAAGGAGATCGTAATGAAAAGATAATTCTTTGTTCTTATTTCTTTTAACACTTACTTCTTTTTCTCTTCGCGCAACTTTGGATTCGTTTTTGGCGATATATAGTAGAAGTACACCTTGATACAGATATAATGATAGTAGTGTGACACATTGTTCATTTGTAATTTACATACCCGTATGGAAAATTAACCAATGCTATTAAACAATTTCTTATTTACAGCTAAACCGCTTACTCTTCGTCCTCCTCAGCGGCCTCACCCTTACCCTGGTTCTTTCTCTTAACTCTACCAGCTCTGCCACCACCGTATGGAGAGTTTGGAGCGAAGTCAATGTGCTTTTGGGAGTCCAATCTAACCATGAAAGATGGAATGTTGACGATTTGCTTACCAACAGCAATGTGTCTTTGGGAAATCAAGACTCTAGCGTGGTGGATAGATCTGGCCAAACCCAACTTGAAAACTTGGGTTTGCAATCTTCTCTCCAAGAAGTCCTCTGGTCTCAAAGCCAAGACGTAATCCAACTTCATCTTGTCCTCTGGCAAGACACCAACTCTCACCAATCTTCTGATCAAAGCGTTACCCTCGAACAATCTCTTCTCATCCTTCTCATCTCTGGTCAACAAGTCACGAGCAGCTCTTCTGATCTTGGACAATTGGAAACCAATTCTGTAGATCTCTCTCTTGTTCTTCAAACCGAATTCACCGGCCAATTTCAACTCAGCGTCCAAACGAGCAGACTCGTATGGTTGCTTTGGGACGGAGTAAGTCTTAGAGTAGGTTCTTGGAGCGCCTGATATGTTAGTATACTTTTTGTTTTTACAGAACTACGTGATGACTGAGTCAATACAGCAAGCAATAGAGTCACACTCCCATACCATTTGAATTCTTTGCAGAAACAAATTCGTGCAACACTTTGGCGATGGATGTTCATGTCTCGTTCCACACAAAGTGTACATGGCACACTAACTAGCAACGACCAGAACGGGTACAATAACTCGTCACAAGTCTGAGGTCCACTTAAGAACCTTTGCTAGCAGTGGTTCTATGATTAACTGGAAACCAGTAACACTTAGAAGCCAATAGAAAATCTTCCAAGTCCAGAAGGAATGGAAAGACTACAAGGTGCATAAATGCTTGGTGTAACTGAAGTGTCGGGATTCAGTCACGGCCGTGAGGCTTTTGATGAGTCTGTTGTGAGAGCCCGAAATTCTCTAGACTTTTGTAAACATACGAGGCATGTTGACTTTGTTGGAGAGGTGAAAATTTCTGGGAGGGGATGCACTACTTATATAGACTGCGAAGAATTTTTTTGGGCACAGACACGCACTTTTTCAAAGTTTCACCTCATCGCCAGGTGCACGGATCTTTTCTCAATCCCATCCCCCGCGATGTGCTCTATCAACACTCTGCATATAACCCATCCATCTGATTACCTAACAATAGTTGTACAACTAAACTGTCCAAAATTGAATCTTTGCAAATACGCATATGAAGTTTGTGGCACTCATCTCCGGGGGAAAAGATTCGTTCTACAATATCTTACATTGTGTCGCCAATGGGCACGAGTTGGCAGCTTTGGCCAATTTGCACCCTAAAGATGCTGGTGTAGACGAATTGGATTCGTTCATGTTTCAGACTGTTGGTCATGATGTCATAGACTTTTATTCGGAATGTCTTGGTGGAATTCCGTTATTCAGACATGCAATTAAGGGATCATCGTCTAATGTGCAATTGGAGTATTCTCCAACTGAGGCCGATGAAATCGAGGATCTCTATGAATTATTGAAAAAGGTGAAGGAAAGTATTCCTGAAGTAGAAGCTGTATCTTGTGGAGCAATTTTATCCCATTATCAAAGAACAAGAGTTGAGAATGTCTGTGATCGATTGGGCTTGACCTCTTTGGCCTATCTCTGGCAGAGAAACCAAGAGGAGCTCATGAGAGAGATGTGCGCACTGGGGTTGGAGGCTCGCCTCATTAAGGTTGCAGCTGTGGGACTTGAGGAGAAACATTTGGGCTTGCTGCTTCTGGAAGCTTTGCCAACCCTTTTGAAACTCAAGGCTATGTATGATGTCCATGTCTGTGGAGAGGGTGGAGAATTTGAGTCTTTGGTGTTTAATGCTCCAAATTTCGTCAAGAAACTTGTCAAAACAAACCTGGAGATTAGATCGGACTCCTCCGATACTCTGTATCTACGATTGGCGGTGGAAGTAGTGCCTAAAGACGACAAAATTGATGAAGGATTGCCAACAATACCTCCACTTCTTTCTGAAGAATTCGCTGAGATCTCGGATAGTCTAGTCCTTTCAGGTAATGCGAGTGAAAATACTCTGCCAATGAGTTATGAAGGGGACGCATTCACAATCCGAACTTCAGAAACAGCTTCCAAAGTGTTTATCTGCAATGTGAGTAGCACTCTGCCCTCTGTTGAAGCTCAGACAGAAGATGTATTGAATCAGATTGAAGCTCTTCTACAGGAGAGAGGAGCTGAGATCTTCGATATCCAACATATGACCGTTTTGGTGAGCGACATGAAAGACTTTGCAGCAATAAATGGCGTTTACCTGGGTCATTTCATTGCAAAATTCCTTCCGCCCTCTCGAGTTTGTGTAGAGACAACGTTACCAGCTCAATCAAAGGTCGTTATGTCGTGCACAGTTTTGAAGCAAGGGTCCGACAGGCTGGGTATACATATCAGATCCAGATCATATTGGGCACCGCAAAATATTGGACCCTACTCGCAAGCCATCGTGGAATCTGTGGCCACCCATAAGACCGCTTCTTTATCAGGTCAGATTCCTTTGGTGCCATCTTCCATGGCTCTAGTTGGAAATGAGTCGCGAAGTGTCATGCATGTATTGGCACTTCAGCATTTGCATCGTGTAATGGAATTGATTAATGTCAAGAAGATCGCCAACATCATTTGTTATGTGACTGACGCATCAGCTGTTGAGAATATAGTCGAACTATGGAGTTCTTACGTCGATCAATTCTTGAGTCAAAAAGATCAGAGGAAACTCTCTATTGTTCAAACAACCGCTCTTCCCCGAGGTGCCTCTGTTGAGTGGGGTGGGCTGGCCTACGAAATAATTGACCAATACGACGATGAAGACGATGTAGCTGACCAATTAGCTCAGTTGAACTGCAAAGCCTCCTGTCTTGATGAAGATCTTGTGTCTGAGTCTGCTTTTGGTCCGAATCTCAGCCTGCTATTCAGCGTTAACGATGAAAACAGCCTAAGCACTTTCTTAAACAACGAAAAGGTTGCAGCCACGCAGGTTTCAGTAATGGCAACCTTGCAAGACATTGCAGCATTAATTGAACTTGGATGTTCAGCTGAGTGGGTACCGGTTCTTGGCACTTGGAACTTCCAAGGACTCAAGCAGAAATATAGTGTTATCTGGGAGAGATGATTGCATCTGCAGCTCCAGACCCATCTGCTTTAAATTGAAATGTTTTAGACAAATTAAAAAATTCATATTGAAGTTTAGGGAACCCAACCTAGAACAACTCCATGTTTAAAGGTCACAAGACATCTTGCCTAACAGAAATAACTAGACTAAGAAAACAATAATCATCAAGCCACCGTACCACTTATTTTGTCGAAAATTTAATCTTATTTTTTACTACTTTTGCGGGGTCCACTCATGCTCCCCCGCGAAAAGTGAAATTTCATTTGGTAGTTGATCCGATGAGATACCCCAAATGCTTTCACACCATAGAGATCTCCTACGAAACAAAAGTCATGCATTTACCTCAATATTTGCAAGACGCCATGTTTTCATCATGAGTCATCAGAAGAAACGTGAGGCAGTCGCCAAAAGCCAGCCGTCTGAGGATGACAAGAAATCCAAGCTACAAAACTGGGCTGAAAACGATGATAAGAGACGGATCCAGGAACAGCTACTAGAACATAACAAAAGACTCTCTAATTTAAAACTTTTCACATCTGGGCTAGCGAGCTACGTCAAGCATAAAACGGATGGTTCTCTACCTCCAAATACAACTTTCAAGAGTTCAGTTACAGAAACCAAAAATCGTTCGCAGGTAAAAGAATCTAAATCTAAAGCGCAGGACGAAGGGAAAGAAAAGGAACCTGCTAAAGACTTCAAAGCAGAGAATGCCAATATCTCTACTCCATTCGGAGATATTCCAGAAAGAATCCAGGAGAGATTGGGCCCAGCAACAAAATATCTTGTACATAAAGACCATCAATATTGGGAGCTTGTGTTGATTCATTTGCAAAATAATGGCGGCTTTAACGGCCTCAAAACAAAGGAGGTGGCAAAACTCATTCGTTCGATACCTAGTAATCAAATTCTTCTGGTGTTTCCCATTGTTGAAACACTCATTGAGGACGCAAGCATGCTGAAAACAAAGGGAATAATGACCGCCTATCTTCAGAAATTGGTCTCGGTCCCTGTTATTGATAGTGAGCGATTGCAAATCATCGAGTCAGTTGCAGACGGCTTGAGAACAACTTCTGAGGGAGGGAAACTAAACACAGACACGTTTGAGATGCTCATAGAAGCCTACGGAAAGACAAACAACATTGAAAAACTAGAGGGAATGATGGTGGAAATGAAAAAGCTTGGCCTCAATCCTTCTTCGCGGGTCTACACATGCGTTCTTTCCACAAGCGTTTATAAAACAAAGGATCACACCCAAGCTGTACAAATATTTGATCTGATGAAGTTTCTTGCGGGCTCAATGGCTCCAAAAAGTCGAGAGTATCGAGACATAATTGTCTCTTACATCAACAATGATGACATCGAGAAATCACTCGACTTATACCAGGAGATGCGTGACAACAACATCAAGGTTGACCAGCCAACTCTTGTGGCCCTCGCTAGAGGCTGCGCTACGAGATCACAGCTCAAGCTCAAAGCGTGGGACTTCATCTTCGAGATTTATGAGCTTGGAATGAAGCCTACGATTGGAACCTTAGAGTATATGCTTTATTTGGCTGCTAAAGATGCTGATTTGAGCTTGGCAAGAGCTCTTTATCAACAAGTCATTAAGGTCAGTGTATTCAATCCAAGAGCATTGGGATTCCTTATGTTGGCATATGCCTCTTCTAACATCAACGAAAGCAACCTGACCGTACCGGCCATTTCAAATCACGAAACTGGGCGGAGGTTCAGATTTAACATATTAGAGAAAGTGAACTACGTTACAGACTTGAGTGATCCTATGAAGGCTGTCCCATTTCTTCCCAAGGTCGTATTGACAACGCCTGAGGAGGTCTTATCGGAGTCAAGTGCTATTTTGGCACACGCTCTTCTAGTTAACAGAAATGCTGTGACATCTCAAAATGTGAACTCATTTTTGAATATTGCAGCAAAGTACGGCTCGCTTGACGAGTTTCAAGACAGATTTGAGCAGTTTTCGTATCTAGACATGACTGGAGCTCCACAAACAAGACTCCAAGAAGATTCTACTGTAGAATTGATCGAAGATGTCGAGGATACGGAAGACTCCGTCAAAGAGCCAGTGCAAACAAAGGCACCTGTTTTGAATACTACGGATCAACTACTTGCCGGTGTACGGACAGGAAGATGTACATACACATACACAATTGCTCTCAAGGCTGCAGCTCGGCACAAGAATTTCGACTTTGCTGAGAAAATCTGGAAGGAACGTGGAATTTTCAGGAAAACGACGGCATTCACTAGCATGTCTAGACGGGAGAAGGATAAACTGGATTTTATTTTTGCGACATCTATGGTGCACGCGCTAACGGAAATGAATCTACTCGATGATGCTTTGGCTATTGTTGTGAGTACAGAGTACCAGTTCAAGTGGACGTGGAAAGAATTGATGCCACTACACAAGGCCGCTGTGACCACTGGATACGACAAAGTAACCCAAACAATACGTGGTATCACAAACAGGGCGCAAATAAAATTTGAGGGTAAAATTAGACGGAAGGATTATAAGGTTTACGTCATGCAAAACAAGCGCTAATTGTTATAATAGCTGTATATAGACAAAGAAAATTTTGCGCTGATTCATGGAATTATATGTACACGATTATTTACAGACAAGGCTGATGACACCTTTCTTAACGACCATCTTCGAAATGCGATTAGTGTCAATATTCTTTTTGGGGGGCAAGTTCTCTACTACAAGAGAAAGGATCTCCTGTTCAGGAAGACCTATGAGTTTTTCGTCACTTGAAATTGCGCAGACTCTTTTGCCATTGATGATAACATTATAGCTGACAATGTTCAGCAACGCGGGTTTGGAATCAGGGAATTTTTGCGAGAAGATAGAGCTCCAGGTCTGGTTTGTTCCACGTAGCAAAATCTCCCAGCACTCTTCTGCGATAGCCGGAACAACTGGAGCCATACAAATCAATAGCTTTTTGTATGAATCGAGTATAATTTCATGCAGCACTCTCTCCTTGAATGCACTTTGCAAAAGATTGGTCAATTTCATGTAATCCAGAACAATTGTATTGAGAGACAAGTCAACATCAATCGATTGCGATATCTTTGCAGTGAATTCCTCTGTCGCATTGTAAATTTGTAGTTCCTTGGGGCTGAGCAGAGACAATTCGTAATGCTCTCCGTTCAAGATGATACCACTAGTCTCGGAGGCCTTAATAGTACTTTTTGAAGTTTGACTCGCCATCACAACTTCAGATGACATTTTGAGGACCTTTTTCAACCAACGCTCAATACCCAGAATCAGCTCCTCGTTCCAGAGCAAAACGTCTGATATTGGCGCCGAGAATAATGTATGTGCTCTCACGGCGTCTGCTCCGTACTTTTTGATACAAGCAGCCGGGTCAACTCCATTGTACTTAGACTTGGACATCTTTTCGTAGGAAACCAAAGCTTCTTTTCCAGAATTTTTTGCCATTGGCACACCAGATGCAGAAAGAGTGATTTCGTCAGGCTTCAAGAATTTCCCGTTTTCAGGATCCTTGTAAGTTTTACCATGAACCATGCCTTGAGTCACAAGTCTCTTAATAGGCTCGTTGTTGAAATTCTTTCCATTCCACAAGCCAGCGTCACCCAAGAATTTCGAAATGAATCTTGAATAAAGCAAATGCAAAATGGCGTGCTCAACACCTCCAGTGTAAAGATCTACTGGCATTGTCCGAGATGCTTTCTCGTAGTCGAAAATGGCTTCAGAATTGTGAGGGTCACAAAATCTGAAGAAATACCATGATGAATCTATGAAAGTATCCATGGTATCGGTCTCTCTTCTTGCATCTCCGCCACATGATGGACACTTCGTATTAACGAAAGACTCTATGCTTCCCAAAGGATTTCCTTTACCAAAGTTCTTGGTGCTGACTTTTGGGAGAAGAACAGGTAAATCCTTATCAGGCACAGGCACTGCACCACATGAATCACAGTGGATTATAGGAATTGGAGCACCCCAGTATCTTTGACGACTTATGAGCCAATCTCTGATACGAAGTTGCGTCGATGTTCCACCTCTTTGTGCTTTCGAAAGACTTTCACATACAAGACTGCCGGCTTCGGCGGAAGTTAATCCATTGAACTTTCCAAGATGCAGAAGGCCATTGGGTAAGTTCAGATTGTCTGATACAATTCCAGTTTCAGTAATTAAGTCTTCTGGAGCAGTTTCTCCAGAGAGGGGACGAATTGTTGGTTTCACGGCTTGACCGGGTCTATGCTGACTCCAGAACGCATTATCTCGAGAGTCATGAGCGGGACATCCCATGACAGCGCCGGAGCCATATCCCCCAATAACGTAGGGAGCTGCGAAAATTGGCACATCGAAGGTTTCATTTGTAGTTCCATCCACAGTTAAAGGAATTGAAGCTCGGATGCCTTTGAGCTCGAATCCATCTTTCAGTGTAGAATGTATATCTGATTCAGAATGCAGATCAATGAACTGAGCCAATTCAGGGTTCGACCGAGCTAGCTCTGTGACAATGGGATGCTCGAGAGAGAGGGCTAAGAACTGGACGCTAAAAAGGGTATCTGGCCTTGACGTATAGACACGAATGTTTGAGAATTGTTCCGATGACACAGGGAAATCAATATCGGCGCCTTTGCTCAAACCGATCCAGTTCTTCTGCATGGCCTTTACCTTCTCGGGCCAGCCCTCCAAAAGCGTAAGGTCATTGAGCAACTCCTCAGCATACTTCGTAATTCCAATGAACCATTGCTCCAACTCACGCTTCTCAACGAGAGCGCCAGAGCGCCAAGAACGTCCTTCAGAATCAACTTGTTCGTTGGCCAAAACGGTTTGATCTACAGGGTCCCAATTAATGACAGCGCCTGCCCGATAGGCAAGTCCTTTCTCGAAAAGCAAAGTGAAAAGCTTTTGCGTCCATTTGTAGTAGTCAGGAGAGGATGTATTGATCTCTCTTTCCCAGTCGAAGTCCACAAGCATGAGGTCAAACTGCTTCTTCATCTGCTCCACGTTCTGCTCAGTCCAGTCGGCCGGATCAGCGCCTCGCTCCACAGCGGCATTCTCAGCTGGAAGCCCAAATGCATCCCAACCCATGGGATGTATCACATTGTATCCTTTGAGCTTCTTAAACCGTGCAATCACATCACTTATAGTGTAGACACGCTGATGCCCCATGTGCAAGTTACCGGAAGGGTATGGGAACATGGTAAGGCAATAGAATGAGTCTTTGCCGTTGTTTTCTGAGCGGGACGAGTCATTGAGCCTTGAGTGGATAGATCCATTCGGGAACACTTCGTTCCATCGTTTCTTCCATTTCTTGTCAAGCTCGTTCAAAGGAGTGTTGTGACTTGAACCAAGCGATCCCTCTTGACCGGATGCATACCGTCTGAAAATAGGAGAGAAACTCCTGGATGCTCTGGCTCTTCGTAGCATCTTGAGAGGGTTGTTGGTTGGGTTTAAACAGATCCAGAAACGCACCATAATTGATGAGGTGAATAATTGTTGAAGAAAATATCTAGAACTCTAATAAATACAAAATAATATTGCGCGATGATCCGAGGATATGTATCTTTTTACCTTGAGTGTTCTATTCTCATTTGAAGCTTCTATGTTGCGTAGATTAGTCGTCTCTATAGTGTCCATTTTTGTGTACAATACGAAATTCTGGTTGATAGCTCTCACTGAATATTCAAAAAAGATTATTGGGAATCACTTCGGAAAGCTTCTTCTTTTAGCTCTTTCAATGACCTCACTGAGGAGTATAAGAATTGACCAAGCCCTTCCAATCCAACTTCGACCAAAGTATGCAAAACGAGAGTCTTGATATCTGAATGGCTCATGTTTATCCACAGAACATCAGCATTCCGTTGGAGCCGAAGCACAGAGTCCTCTGAGAGCGGTCCTGGATGTCTCATTGATATGTCCCCTTGTCCATCCTCAAGCGACCATACTGCCTCAGCGAATAGATATGCGAAGGCAGGATTTCGTGATAGTCCTCCAAGATTCTTGATCAGGAGAAATTCTGAACTTCCGAAAAAATTGAGGCTTCCCATCTTTTCAATAAATACAGGGTGCAAAAACATGCCCTTGTTAAAGGATCCGGGCTCCTGCCGGAATGCAAGCTCCTTCCAGATAAAGTTTACACTATCGTATACATACGCATTGATCAATTGCTTGCAACTCGAGCTTCTGTCCTCAAAACGTATCGTTTTCAAGTACGAGATGTACCCAAGAGTTTCTGATACCAACAACGGATTTGACGCTAGAAGAATCAGATAGGTCAAATTTCCAGGAGGAACCATGTACAGAGCTTCATTCAGAGACGAGTCGACCTTCGAATGGAAGAGTGGTAGAGATCTCAACAAACATGTGAACACCAACTTGGCTCTTAAGTCGAGATTGGTCCAATTCATTCCGGTGAATCCGTAGATCCCATGAAGAATATCCAGAATTGCCTGGTAATTAACCATATTCGACGTCAAATTTTCATCACGACTCAAAGAATAGGCAAGCTTGCAAATCAAACTTGAGGCACTGTCAACGAGGTGACCAAAGTGTTGGATCGATAAACTATGTGAGAAATCTTCGATTAAGGAGGCTAACAATCTTGAGGCCCCATCAAGAGGCAAATGTGGGATTATTGACATTTGAAAATTAAAAAGGGCCAGGCCCTTTAAACGGGGGCGTTTCCCAAGTCTGCTGAGCAAATCCAGAGCGAAACTTTCTTGGTGAAAGATCCCAAATATCGCTAGTCGAGAAATAATGTCGGAATCCAATCTATCCAGTTCCACATCTTGTAGGATTAGGTTTTCGAGAATCTTTAAAAGCTTGATTGCCTCCTCCGACTGATAACCATGGTATACTAGCTTCAAGCAGAGTTGAATGTAGTTTGTATGGTACTCGGGCGATTTCAATCTGAAAATAAAGTCATTGTCAGTCATACCCGTACACAAATTGTCAATGTGCTTCTCTAGATGCGAGTCCTTTGCTAAGAGCCCACCTGGGTCATCGGTAGACAACTTTGTTCTTTTGCGCATATACGATTCCAGCCTCAACTGGTCTGATAGTGCCAGAATTCTTTTGTAAACTGCTTGGATATCTTGTGACAATGGAGAAGAAGTCGCATTGACAGCCTCAAAGGATCCGTTTCCACGCCAAATGAAACCAGCCTCGAAGTCTTCTTTTGTGATTGTTGCAGCCGAAGAATTCGAGTCATTGTGTTTGGGTTTGGCCGCTTTTTGCATCACCCACCGTAGCAAATGTAAGGAAGGATCTGAGGGTGTCTTTGCAAGTAGGTCATCAATGAGCCCCGAATGCCATTCCCTAAATGATATCATTGTATCGACTTCGAGCAGAACAGCGCCAATTATGATCAAAGTGGTGATCATTGGGCGGCTTTGTTCGTGTGTGAGTAATTTGAAGAGAATGGGATAACAGCTTCGTAGTAGACGGAACGACAGTCTTCCAAAATACGGAATGCTATGAACAAGCCATCGCAAAATATCAACCTGGCACTGAGACGCAATTCTTCTCAGTTTACAGGCCACTCCATTCCTATAGTACACTTCGGACGGGCCCACACAGGCAATAATCTTCAAGAGGAGCCTATCTTGTAATAAATATGAGTTTGATGGTATAAGAACATTATCTAGAATGAATTTCCTTTGCACCTCTTGAAGTGATGGCTGAAGGACTTGGTCGATGACTGACTCAAACTGAGTGTAATTCAAGCCATTGCGTAAGAGGCGGGCGATGGTCTCATTGAGTTGCGGGTTCACTGAACTCTCGTCTAGTCGAATATTATCAAGTAGCGTCTGTAGATCATGATCATACATGTCATTCACACCAGGTGAAAGAGATTAAAAGGTAATAAGAGTACACCATGGCATACAACAGATACGAGTATTTTGAGCTAAATCTGAAGCCGATAAAAAAAAAACCAAAATCTTTTAATTTAATAACTGCTTTAATGACTTACAGATGGTAGTATTTGGGATTATTGGTGGTACGCTGCTTATGTATTAACATCAAGTCGAAGTGACCTTTCTATGAAGAGATTTTTTTTACACTCCACCAGCTTCTCTGTACCATCTAATACCTCTGTCAAAACTAACCACACACAATCCTTCGTTGATATCGCCTCCAAGGCCTCCACGAACACCCTTGTCGATGAACGATACTCCACTGCACACACTTATATCGGAGTCATCGCATCCTTCGGTGGTTTCCAAATCTGACAAGCTAATTTGAAAAGTGGCCTCGCGCTCACGCAGCTCCATGCTCCAAACTCTAACACACTTGTCGAAGCCGGAGGAAGCCAAAAGGGTTCCGTCGGCGTTGAAACTGAGACCCATGATCCAGCTCTCATGTGCAAACCCACCGATTGTGGTTTTTGCTGAATGCGTCAGCGTAGTCAATGATCCGATGTTCTCACCGTATTTAATGTCATATAGCGTAATAGACCCAGCAGACTGGTTGTCTCTGGCTACAACTAGAATAGATCCACCCGGAGAAAATTCGATCACACGCGGAACAGATGTAGAGCCTACACCGACCTTCACTTGAAGATCCGTGGAATGGAATGTGAAGAGCTGCTTCAAGCCCTTGAGATTGTACACAACAACGTCTCCCATAGTGTATCCAATGGCGCACAAGCCTTCTGAAGAAACAGCCAAGGCACCGGGAAATGAGGAGAAGTTGTTTGATGAGTTGAGTTCGCCCACAAGGGTGTTCAATGCAATGTCGACCTTCTCGCCATCGACAATGAGGTCAAGGTTATAAACGCCAGTCTTGCCGTTTGCCTTCGTCACGACGAAGAAATGCTGCGCGGATGTCGGATCTTTATAGAACCCAGGACACCAACAGTCGCTCGCAAAAAGATTGCCGGTCTCGACTGCCAGGAATGTAGCCATATCCGTATTTTTGATAGAGAAGAATTTCACCGAGCCATCGAAGCATGCAAATGCCATCAACATGACCTTGGTAGTCAGTCCTGGGGGCACGTCTTCAAATACAGCAACATGATGTATACCAATTGGATTGATTAGTTGTCTTACCACATGATCTTCTGGATTATGAACCTCATCAACCTGGTTGTCCCAAAAGGCAGCGTAACCATCACTGGAGACGGTGATTGTGTATTTGCTTGTCATGACAACGCCCAGAATGTCCAGTCGGTGGGCATTTGAGGCTGTGACGGTGGAGATGTATTGCTTTCCCATTGTAAAAGTACTCTAAGATTCTTGATTTAGATGGTAGCAATTATTCTAATTGAATACTAACTTTGTTGATGGAAGAGGTATGATAAGATAGGCTACCGATTGTGTATTATCGGTCTGTTTCTGGTCTGTTTTGGTAGGACAATGCCTAATTCTGAGTTAAGTTCAGTGAAGAATGCTAGCTAGTGAAATTATATATGAGGCCTCACTGAGTGTGTCTATCTGATGAATACACAGTAAGTCGAGAAAAAAAATGGGGTTTGATTTAAACAATTTGCATTGAATACTTGAAATTTATTTCGGAACTGTTAATTCGGAGGCTTCACATCTGCATCTTGGTAAATGCTTTTGTTCAGCTTCTCCACTACCCCAAGTTATTCTCCAAACTCATTGATTCAGCAGATTGCGTCTAGCCTCTATCAATAAAAAAGTTCAAAATTCCATCATGAAGGTTTACGCACTCTCAGATCTTCGATTTATTTCCCCATCTACTCTCAGATCGTGGCTAGCACGTAAATCTGATCCAAATCACGGAAGATTAGCTATCGTGGATGTGCGGGATTCGGACTATTTTGGTGGACACATCAAGGGATGCTATCACTATCCCGCGGGAAACTTCCACGAGACATTGCCTGAGCTCAGACAGAAACTTGTCGATGACAAAGTCCAGGATGTAGTATTCCATTGTGCCTTGTCACAGGTCAGAGGACCCAAATCGGCACTCCGTTTCCTTCGCAGTATTGAGGAGCTTGGAGCCGAAGAAAAGAAAAAGTTCGACGGCATGAACGTGTGTGTGTTGAAGGGAGGATTCACGAGCTGGCAACAAGAATACGGAACAGACAAGGAAGTGACTGAAGATTACGTCAAAGACTTATGGGAGTAGATGGATGATGAAGCCAAAAACCGGCACTGCTCCAATTGGATCTACACTGATGAACTAGGATGTGATCTGCTGGTATTACTTCCAAGAGCGACATTGAGAAGATTAGAACCACTATACGGGCATTCCGTTTTTCAACATTGATGTGAACAATGTGGATATTCAGAATGGAAGATTTTTGTAAAACTGAGACTGATCTCCTTGGCATCATCCCTCCCACTGATTATCCCAGACACCGATCGTGAACATTCACAATATCTTCCAACTAATCACACAGAATTCAGACGACACTATCTTGGTTGAAGAATTGACCTCAAGAATCTGAGATTGGTCTATTCAGTGCAATCTTGCGAGGCCTTAGCTAGCATTGATTTACGAATCTTGATATTCATGCCCAGAACGTGGCCTGGGCCTTGCTCATAGAGCATGCAACTGGAGTCTCAGATATTATCAATTGCTCGAAGTCTCTTAATTCCTGTCTTTTTCTCTTCTAGAAATTATATCAAGTCCACTCTGAAAGTCTTATAGTCCCAGTTCCATTCCCCTACTAAATCACCCGGTGAGCTAGCAAAGATCTAAGTCCACTTTACTAGAATTTCTATCTATTGAATTTATAAAAGAATTTCACATCATCTTCTACAATTTTTTGCCATTTCACATGTACATTTTTGCTTCTCTTCCATGTCTTAGTATTACACCGCGATCGGGGTACCAGAAATACCATTCCACTACAATCCCTGTCTCGAAATGAATGGGTCACCGTGGAGCTCGGCCATGAATTTACCCAACAATATTGCAGTCACAGCCGCCGAAGATGTATACGTCTCCGAAGGTAACTCGTTGAAAGTTGGCACTCTCAATTCCCTGCTTTTTGACCAGATCGACTTGGCAGCAGCCCAAGGAATCAATATCCAAGATCTCATCCTCAATGACCAAGAATGTTTTCTCGCTCTTGTTGGAACTTCTTCTCTTGCAGTAGCAGACTTGTCGTCGGTCCACAAGAGTGCCTCCAATACAAGTGTCTCGATCTATAAGGTGGGATCATTCAAGGATCGGATTGTCTCTGCGCTCTGGCATCCAGCATCTGCCACCAAGACGCATTTGGTTGTTCTCACACAAACCTCGGTGCAAATATTTGACTTGGCGCTTTCGTGTGTTGATGCCCAGCTCAAGATTGACCTCACTGAGTACCCTAAATTTGGCGGTGACAGCGCCGTATCTATGGCCTTTGGCTCCCACTCGAGCTATCTTGGTTCAATTACTCTATACATTTCTACAGGCAAGGGAAGTGTACATGCTCTTACTCCATTCATTTATGAGGGCTTTCCTCAAGCTTTCACTGGGCTGATGATACATGATCTCTTGAAGGAACGCGAGGATTTAAAAGACCTTACCAATGCAAACATCCCACCAGCATCCATCTTCAATGATTTTCGGAATGCTTTCCTGGATCAAGAAGTGTTTGCAGCAGACTTGGATAATCTATATCAGTCGCTTCACATTTCTGATTTCCCGGATGAGAAAGAATGGAACTTCAAAGCTGCTGGAATCAAATCGCCAAGGCTTGTTGGTCCCCTCACTCAAGTAGATCCACGAAGCCGAATCATCAACGCATCTCCCAAGCATAGATTCACGATTCTTGCCTCTTTGAGCGAACAAACAAACGGAGGTGTGCGTGTATCATACTTGGCTCAACTCTCACCATTGATATATGCATTCAACGATCTTGCGGAGATTGGACCCGAGCCAAAGAAGCCGGAGCCAAAGAAGCGGGAAGAGCCAAAAGACAAATATGTCAAACCACGCCGAGGTTTCGGATTCGTCGTGGTTCCTGGCGGTGATAAAGCCACAGATGATGGCTTGAGCAAGGAGGAAGAACATTACAAAAAATCATTAGAGGACTATAAAGCTAAATTGAAAGTCGCTTCATTCATCAAGACGACATTTAACGTGTTGACTATAATCTCCAAAGACAATGTGAGCCTAGGAGACAAAGCTGTTGAAAATATCAAATTTGCTGCTAATGAGTCATGGCTTGTTTTAGCTGGGGACAACAAAATAGTAGCGGGAGACGTCAGCAAAGCTGCTGATCAACTTCTCGACCCTAGCTGTGAAGCATTCACTGTTAAATACTATCTGAAATCCAAAACTTCTGGTAGTGGCTTCTGCTTCTACACCTCCAACGAAGAACTTCTTAGCATCTGTTCGTGGCAGAACGCTAGCAAGCCACAGGTTGTCAATGTTGTGGGTGAGAAGACATCTACAACAGACCCACAGTTGGCGGTATCTTATGAGTTAGAGACTCGAAGTCGCACGCCCGGTCTGAAAGCTGCACTGCCTGCAAGAGAGCTAAGATTATTTTTGGAGGGTGCGGGCAATCTTCCAGCCATCAGCAAGATTGATGAAAACTCCTCCAAATCCTTAGAAGAGATCCACAACGTCTCCAGTTTGACGGTGCAGCGCCTTCAAAAATTAACCGGGTTCATTCTCACCTTACAATCTGTTCTAGCAATTCAACACGGAGAATTGCATTTGCAAAGACAGGGGTTGAGCGAGATTGCAGCTAAGAACTTCTCTTCCCAACATGAAGTCACACAAAATCGCATCCAAGCATTACTAGAAAGGCAAAGTAAACTAGCCGATAAAGCAAAGAGGATCCAAGATCTGTTGCTGGAGAGATTCGAGGAGAGCAAGAAGAAATTTCAGCTTCCGCTTTCAAATTCCGAGCGTGCTTGGTTTAAAGAACTCAACTCCATCACCAAGAAAATAACTGTGGGTGATGAGGATTGCCTAGGGTTGCAGCTGATTGTGTCTGATTTAACACAAAAGGTGGAGGCAATTGAAAGCGTTCCAGAGACAGCAGAGGAAAAATTAGCCAAGACCTTGTCGGATTTGCTGATGGATAAGAATTGGAAGAGACTTAATTTCATATTGAAACACGAAGGTAACGAAATTGATAATGGAAAAGAAAAGATCGAAGAATTATTATCTCGTGTTTCGAGTCTTAATTTGGGAGTTCCGGTTTAAAACGGCTAGAAATTTTGTCATTAATCAATATACAATTTGGATTCATTCTTGGCTATTCAGGTGGTGGTGGTGGTGCTTTAGCAGATGTAGTCGGTGGTGGCGGCGCTTTTACGGATGAAGTTGGTGGTGGCGGTGGTGGTGGTTTCCTTGGTGCCGGGTTTGTATTTACCGCACCGGTGGTGATTACAGAGGGAGGTGGTGGTCTAGGAATGACAGGTTTCGCAATTGGTGGAGGCGGTGGCGCCTCTCTAGAAGGCTGTGTCAGCTTTGGAATATAATGATCATAGCCATTGGGTCTACCAGAGGGAGGTGGTGACCGATAAGTTGGTTCCCCTCCATATCCGGGTCTGGGAATGTAGCCATGTTGATTCGATGGGTTTCTCGACTGATTGGCACGAGGTGGAATCGGAGGCAAGTGAGTTACGGGACCATGATTGGGGCCGTGGTTGAACTGATTGGGAGACAGGCCCCTTTGCGAATCGTAATTGTTTGTCCTTTGCCTCTTTTGATCCTGGAAATCTCCTTCAAACGATCTAGGTCCAGACTCGGGGCTTGCTTGGCGCTCGTTCCGGAACTTACAATCTCGTGTATAATGACCGATATTTCCACAAGTACGACAAACAATTTGCGTCACATCGCGAACCAGTGATCTTTGCTGGTTGTAGCTTTCAGGAGGCGTGAATGGCTTCGTTTCACGTAGGGTACCGTTGAGAACGGCAAGTTGACGAAGCTGATCTCTTTTGAAATCATTCTGGCCTACAGGAGATGAGATGGCCTTCTCAATGACCTCATTAGTCAATTTTATGGCCTTGTTCACCATTGCAGTGGTGTCTGCAGAAATTACAACATGTAGACTATCTTCATTACCTTGAGACCCTGCCAGATCCATCTCCTTACCTTCTTTCACAGACCCTTTTCCACGGATTGCCAATTTAGCACCAGACTCCTCTTGTAATTGGCGTAGGGTATTACCTCTAGGTCCTAAAAGCAAACCAACAAAGTTGATATCTGGATATTCTTGTACTGGGATGTATAGTTTTTCGGTGGTCTTGCCTGCCTTTTTATAGTCCAGTGGGGGGTCATAATTCTTTATGCTTGTTACGGCAATCTCCACTAGCGCGTGTCTTTCTTTCTCAAGATTTTCGATAGCGCGAGACTCTCTGCTATTAATTCTATTTCCGCTTTGATCGTATTGAGGTGGAGGGGAAGGTTCTCTGTAGTAATTTTCCACACTTTTGGAAGGTAAACAATCAAACAATGACGTTCCGCCTTTACCGGCTTTTCGTAGGTAATGAGAGATTTCTTCCACTCGAAAGTATTGTTGGTATGCAGTGATTTGTTCCTGGGTTAGATGGCCTGAAATAACAGTATCTAGCTGGTGACCCCCAAACTCGACGAAACGAGCGCTTTTACCGGACCACCGTGTTTTTCTTCGGCCTCTGTCTGTGCTGTCTTGGCTCATTTTATGCAAAAATCCGAATGAAGAATTCGGATGGGGGAGTTTGATCAGAGATGAGTGATTCCAATACTGGCTTATCTGAGTGAACTGTGGGGGTGTACTAAAGTTTAGACCTGGGTCATCGACGGTCAAAATCTCTATCAATTGCTAGTTAAGATTTTTGATTTATTTCGAATTTTCTGAATTAATTTTGTTAGTATGCGAACGGTTTGGGTCTATAAGATAGCTTGTGTCTTGGAGGTCTTTACCAGACAATTTCCCACGAACACGCCATTTTATATATAATTTCGATTTTTGGAATGTCTTACGAATTGATGCAATGAATTAATACCCAATGTGCTCCTCGAGCAAAGGAAAATCTTCATAAGTCTGACGGGTAACTCAAAACCATCAGCTTCTCTTGAATTCAAGAACAGACAAGACCTCCCAGCCCGCTTTCCTTTTCTCGATAACGCGCACAGACCAGCCTCGTTGTTTCATGAGCTCCTCGACTTTGTCTGGATTGTTTCGGGCACAAAACAATATGTATGCCACACCATCTCGGCTCAAGATCTTCTCAAGATTTAAGAGAACAATCCATGTAACCTCCATGCCATCTTCTCCCCCTAGAAGTGCTAGATCTAGCCATGTGTAGTGATCTCTCGTTGTTGGTACATCCGGAACGACTTCTGCTGGGACATATGGGGGGTTGAACACCAATACGTCAACAACGTTTGGTCTGATGCTCAGCGTTAGAGACATTTGTAGTACATCAAACGTATTGAACTTTTGCTGGCTGCAATTGGCATTATAGGTTGCAATCACCGCTTCACAAGCATTTGGATTCAAGTCCGTAGCAAAAAATAGACCCTTTGGAAACACATTTGCCTTGAGGAATGTCGAAACAATACCCGAGCCTGAACCAATCTCACACACAATGGGATACTTGCGTTCTTGAAGCCCAGAAATGCACAGTTCCATGCAATCTAGCAAGAGATAGGAGTCCTCTGCCGGCTCGTAAACACTCTCGGGTAGTAGCGGGATCTCTGGTGTCGGGAGCATAACTATGTTTTGAATAAGTTATTGCGTAGGGGTTGGGTTTGAAAGGCTTCTTCAGTGGAGATGATCTTCAATTAAAAAAGCATCTCGATCCGAAGTGATGAAGGCCTTTAAAAATAATCTTTTGCAAAAGTTGTCATACTGATGAAAAATCAAACAATGTTATGTTTTTCGTTAAGGTTTTTGGTTTGCGAGAAAAATTGTTCTTGCTGTCTTCTTATCGTCTTCTCATCTTCAATTTGTCAATACCCCAGACTCTATTGCAAATGCAAGTCAAAGTGAAAACTCTAACAGGAAGAGACATCCCCGTAGATGTTGAGCCTACAGACAAAGTCATTCGTATCAAGGAAATGATGGAAGAAAAAGAGGGGATTCCTCCAGCCCAGCAGAGGTTGATTTTCAACGGATCGCAACTTGACGACGAGATCACCATTGAAGCCTCTGGAATACAGCCAGGTACATCTTTGCACTTGGTGTTGACTTTGCGTGGTGGAAGATAAGTGTATTCCTACCTGCGTTGGTACGATTGGGACAAATGGAGATGATATGTTTATCATCTTTTTTCGAGAAACAAGAAGAGATCCAGGCGTGCAAGTTCTTCTTCATGCTCAGGTCGCTTAATTGGAGCATTGCTTGAGAAACTCATGCAATACCACTCCTCATTCTCGCGGATCATGAATGCTAAAGGTTCAATTAAAAATACATAATGATACATAATGAAATTAAGATGCATTAGCCCATTTCCTGGCGTTAGCCAAAAATTTATTGATCTTGGGGCCTGGGAATTCGTAGTCATAATATTCCTCGGTCATTCCATCAATTTCTCTCTGTTTCGTGACGAGATTGGGCATCTTCCCTTCGATTCTCGAAATGGTCTCGGCATCACCGTGTTCTGATTCAAAGTCTTTCCAGGACTTGAGAAGCGTTATAGCATCGGCTCCTTTGTGCTCCTTCTTAAAATGATTGTATGCTTCTTCGAATATGAGTCTAGTGTTATTGACGTGATACTCTTCCAATTCGAAATCTGTCTCCTCGGAACCAACAGTTGCAAGAGTATTGATTTGCTCTGGCGACAAGATACTTGACTCAAATAATGCAAGCATGATCCACACAATCGCTTCATCTCTTGAAGCGATTTCCTCCCTGAGAACGTTTCTTGCGTCGTCGTATCTAAACTCTTCCTTAAGGAACTCAATGAACTGGGACAAAAACATGGTTCCATTGTCGAACTCTTCTTTAATTCCCAAGCGATAGAGTTCGATGCATCTCTCTGATTCGTTCATTGATTTCTCAAACGATAGGTATTCAAGAAGTACATCATGTGAGAGTGTTCCACCGCTCAGCTTATCATGCAAATAAGAGACTTCAAGCCATTTGGCGTAAATTTTCCGTACTCTTTCGTACTCGGAAAGTTCTTTTTCCGTTGAAATGTAGAATTTGAAGATCTTGCTCTTAGGCTTGGCTTGGCATCCATAACCGATAGCTCTGCCTAAAATCTTACGGCCTTCAACCAAACTCTTTTCGTTGCGAATTTCAAATTGGGCAAACATGATCCACAACTTTGCGAACGAAAATCTTTTGTGCGGTACAATAGCCAAAGCACGCTTCCAAGTGTCTCTGGCCTTCGCAATATCTTTGCATTCAAACTCATACACCAACGCCAATTTAATCCATAAAAAGATGTACCGTCTCCATTGAGTCAGTTTATTGACATCCTTTGGGGTATGCGCAATAGCGCTTTCAAGAGTAGTGACTCTGAATTTGATGGCCTCTGAAGAATCCACGATTCTGCTAAGTTCCCACCAACTATCATAGTCAAAAGGATCTGAAGTGACATTTTTCTCGAGTTGAAGTTTTTGTTTTAATATGCTATTGTCACCAGCACTGCTGAGGCTGTGGTGATTTTTTATCCTCTTTACTAGATCGACCTTTTGCTCTTTCAGTAGAAAGTCCTCTTCTAGGATTTTGGAGGTGATGGTTTGTGAACGATCAGTTTCGCCTTGCGAAGCTTCCCATGTAATCCAGCGACTCAACAACTCACATGCACTGGAGTCTTGTTGTACGCTTTTGTGTGCCAATAGTGAGTCTGCAGCTGTTTCGAAAATTCCTCTTATTGAGGCCTTGTGCTCATCGTCATCTAGTGGCTGTTTTAGCTCGAAATCAATCCACTGCACCCACAGTTCTGAATCAGGAAATTCTGCAACATATCGCCTGTAGATCTCTCTGGCATTATCAGTCTCGTTATATCGCTCCTCAAAAGATGTATACGCCAACCATGCCCCACGCATTGGATGCCATTTCAACCAGCGCTCAAAGATCTCTCTAACAGCTTTGAAATTCGCCAAAGACTCCTCAATCTGCACATACATAAACCAGAACTTGTCCGTTCGAGGAAGTGTGGTAACAGCTCTATTCAATAGATTTCTCGCATGGTTGACATTTTTGTATAGTAGTTCAAGCTCAATATAGCGTACCCAAAATGGAACATGTTGTACATTCACTTCCAACGCTCTTTCTAGAACCGACCGTCCACGCTTGAAGTCATGGTTCTGTTCTATCTCCCATTTAGCGTATCGCATCCATTGGCCATAGTTGAGTCTGTTTTTATTAAGCTGCTGTTCATAATTGCGGCGTTTCGTTAGTTGGAACAGTCGGAGCTCTTCCAAGTCTCGTATGTCCTGCTTCGGCTTCGTAAGTGTGGAGCGTTTCGATTCGTGAGCTTCGTGTAAAATCTGAGATGAGGTGACTTGAGTTGCGGCAGGATTCGACTGCCGTATACTCGCGTCATTGTGGTCGTGTGCTTCAAGAGCGATAGACATTAATGATTCAAAAAGTAAGAGCTATGGAATGCTAGATGTGGAGAGAAATGATGAGAAGTAATCAGTGATAAAAAGAAATGCCTTCAGCCAGATTCGAACTGACGATCTCCTCATTACTAGTGAGGTGCCTTACCAACTTGGCCATAAAGGCTTCTATATTAAATCGAGATACATTGTTTTTCAAGAGCTTTTTAATTTGTTTTTTTTACCTCATATGTTCTTTTCTTTTTTATTGTGGTATGTACGTTAATTCTGCGCGGTAGCTGAATGACTTCTTCAAGCTTAGGCAATCTCATTAGTTAGGCCCAGACTTGCAATTGTTCAAAAAAATCTATCCGTTTTCTTTCTGAACCAATAGCCTTTGTCACCTCATATCGTAAATCATCGACCATCGCTGGATGTCCACATGTAACAAAACATACTGAACCGTTGCTTTTGAATACTTCAAAAGAAACAATCTTCGCAATGTTGGGCCTTTCCTGTTTGAAAACAACATGAGGAAGGGAGTGCTCCAATTCAACATTGCTTTTATCAGAGTCTCCCAACAATGGAGCACGCTCACAAAGCCTAGTCACGTAGATTGTGACTGCAATTGAGTAGTCTCTCAATAAATTCAATTCTTCTTGGAACCAGCGAACTGCTTCTATGTCTCTAACAACCCATATCAAATGTGTCAGTCCGTGACTTGAAGCAGAACTCACAGCCTCATAAGCCTCCGCAAAAATGCCAGGTATTCCATTACCTCCAGCCACGAAAATTTTGCTGTCATAATTTCTTGCAGGGGTACACTCGCCATATGAGCCCTCAACTGCTACTCTTACAAATACCGACTTGGACTTTGAGCGCTCAATTTGTCTCTGTAAATCTCTTGTAACCCCTTCTTTGACTTTGATGTAAAAAACGATAAAGTCGCCCATGACAGTGTATGTAAACGGATGCGATTGCCAGAATGTCAAGGGAAGAAGAAAATGAACAAAGCAGTGGCCACCTCCTTCCGCAAGGAAAGACGGAGGCCTACGAACTTTCACCCTCAAAGTAGAATCTGCAAATAATTCAACTTCTGCATTTGGAAAACCGAATTGCAAAAGCCTCTGGATTCGATACGCCCTATCTGCGAGCCAAACCCAGAGAGAAAAGTGGTAGTACCATAGAAAGTTCAAGTTCTTAACATGCATCCAAGCTCCAGCTAAGAAAACAGCCGCGAGAATTATGTGTATGGCTAAGAACATCTCGTAGAATTTTCTTCTGAGCACTAACAATGCTTGTCCAAGTAGGGCGATGCCAGCAACGGTGCCTGCGAAGCCATAATAAATATAAGCCTTTGGTGCAGCAGTGTGTTTATGTAAAAGAGCACCATACCCAACAGAATGGACAAGAATTAGTAAGACCATAATTCGAGTTGTCCAACGATGAAATATGATGAAAGTAGAATATGTCCAACCAGTAAAGCCTTGTAGTATATTGTTTCGACCCGCGAAAAGAAATGAAAGAGGGAGAATGTAAGTTGCAATTATTCCTGAACGCACAGAGTAATATCGAAGAAGAGCCATGGTCGAACTCGGAAATATTGGATCATTTTCCACCGGATGAATTTTGCAGACGGACAAGTAGGTAGTTAAACCACAGAAACCAATCAAAATCATTGACTCCATTCGACTTGGCTGCAAGTAATCGAAGATTTTCAACGAGGTTTTCTCCTGGGTTCTTTGTCTCCCCAGTAGGGCTGGAAGTGTAAATGACTTTCTGATGGTGTTCGAGACTGGATCCGTGAATCGATTCGTAATCTTCGGTGCCCAGAGCTTGATACGATAATCTATGGCAGCAACTATAAATACAATTGCCCAGAAGGCAATAATTGGGATGCCGTATTCGACAGATCGAGTGTAGTTGCCTAGAAATTGATCATAGGCATCTCTATAAGTGTAAATGACCTGAGAGGGCACTTGCGGCGGATGAAGAGGTTCAGTGGAGACTGTTTGGGCAGCCTCTTTTCTGTAAAAATCCAAAGCATCAGAATAGTCTTTTCTGGACACACCTGCATTGGTTCGCTCATTGCATAGGTCGAGGAACGCATCGACCTGATCTGGGTACCCAACATCGAAACAATGAGCCGTCGTCGCAAATGCAATTTTGTTTTTACAAAGACACTCTGTCAATGAGTCCAGCTTATTTTGAACAGACGCCATTTCGCTACATACCTGCATTTTTCTGGCAATCAGGCTGCAAGCGTACATAGCGATTTGACTGTCAGAATATCTATGGAATGGTGCACCCTGCAATGCCTTCTGCGGTGTGGTGATCTGGAAGCCACAGATGAGTATAATCAGTAGTAGAATAGTTGAATACCTTCTATTCCGTTTGATACTGAAGCTCCATGCTAGTATTAGGCCAATAAAGCCTGCAGCAGTCATCCATAATTGAACAGGATTCATCGAATTACAAAATGGAATTAATCCAAAGATGAAGTGGTATTATCAAATACTTCCAGTCGGATACATAGTGAAACATTTCTCTAGCTCCTGGATTTGGTCAAATCAATGTGGACCCTGATTTCTTGAAGGCAGGACAGATACCCGAACTTCGGAATTACACGGTTATGAACAGTATCTGGTGACAGATCACAAAATTCGAAAAGAAGAGAGCTCAGCTGTTTCTGTGTAATTTTGTATGCTACACTCCTTTCAAATATTTTTTTTCTTGTTTTTGATGTCTGTTTATAGCGTTGGAAGTGTAAAACAACGATGAGGACAACGAAAGCGGCATGAAGCGAGCAAAATGTAATGAAACATCATCTCAAACATATCTTCGTTGTGTTCTCATCCTATGTTATTCCTCTTCCAACTTTTAAGGTGATTTTGTATTTTTAATCCCTGATTTCATTTATTACCAAGATACTGAATCCCTCTGGGAATTAAAAATATCAATACATCAGGTCGAAATTAATTTCAGTAATCAAAACCATTTTGTTCATGGAGCGGTCATTAGTGCCCGCTAGTCGCGTTTTATCATTGGCGATGTATCATCGTGCTTCTGGAACTTTTTCATTACAAATATCAATGCGGTATAAAGCTTAGAGCCCGCCCGTGATTAAGGTCCGCATTGTAGAAAGATGAATGCTCCTGGAGTCAGGGAACTAGAGGTTCCATTAAGTGAAATCAGAAGACCAATTCCTCCAGTTCTTGATCATCAAAAAATAGAAGCCATGCTCTCAACACTTTTAGGAGTGCCCATGGCTTCTGCTACTTGTGCCATAGAAAACATCACACCAGGTCAATTGCCCCAAGTAGACGTATTTCTTGTCAAAGAGAATGGCAAAAATTATTACTTTGCTTTTGGTGGCTGTCACAGATTCCAAGCTTACGATCGTCTAAAATTAGTCAACACGAAAGAGCCCATGGTGCGCTGTAGGGTTTTTCCAGCTACAAGAAAAACTCTTCGTGTTTACTTAGGTAGTTCAGTAGATAGCATGTTTTAATAGAACTAAATTTGAGGAAGCATTAAGGTCATCAGAGTCAAGAAACGTTCAATTCTGTTCGAGAGTTGATAGAATCCACACTATTCCGAGGTGATAGATTGTCATCCAATAATAGTCTCTTTGCGATTCTTCTTTTTTGCCAGGCAGCAGGCACCAAAGGCAATTGTCCAAAACGTTCCTCATAGATCAAAGCGGTGAACATAGAAATAATGAAGAGCCAGTAAAGATTGTAGGAAATAACACTTCCATAAGTGGCACTATTTGTCCAGCCGAGGACTGCTGTGAATAACATCCACCACACGCCGTCTTCTGCACGTTCGCCATTGCAACAATTGACATGCCAGACACTCTGATTTATGTCATAGGATCCGGGGCCATCTCCTGTTTCGCTCACATCCAAACCGCCACACTTAAGAATGAACTGCTGGAGTTCGAGATTCCAGACGCCTTTGGCAAACAATCCCGCTGCGACAAGATAGAGAAAGCATGTCGAGATGACCAAAAACAATTGGATAGAGAGCGTATGGCCCGTACGAAACATCACAATTCCAACTCCAGATCCAATTGCAATACCTAAAAGAGCAGCATTGATTATTGAGGCGATGCTTGTGTTCTCATTTATGCCAATCCCGCCGACAAAGACAATCGCTTCTAGTCCTTCTCTCAAGGTGGTCACGAACGGGAGAAGAAATAAAGCGTAGCGCTCTTTCCAAGCTACATTCGAAACACCCGATTGTAGATTGTTAATGGCAGAGCCCAACTTGTGCTTCCATTTCTTCTGCATCTTCGTCACTCGAAGAATCTTCACCCCCATAAAAGAGATTGTGACACTAGCCACAATTGAGAAAACACCTTCCCAATAATGCTCCGTAATAGCCCATAGGTCTTGGCCCACTTGATAAAAAACCACTAGAATAGCCGTGCCCACAAGAAGACACACTGCAAAACCTGAAATTCCGCCCGCCCATATATTTAATTTGAGTCTCAGGCATTCATCTTCCCTTCGTTGATGCTCATCCGTTTCGAAGCTCTCGTTAGGGATACTTTTGTAATCCCCTGATTTCTTGTGCTTATCATTTGCAGCCTGATCTACGAATGCGAGTAGCACTGAGATAATGATCGCCAGCTCGAGAGTCTCACGTAGAACAATGAAAAACACTTGAATTGAGAAATAATCGTTGAAAGAAAACATACTTCCAATTATTCATCAGGGGTAATTTTGGTCGGCTTAATATAGAGACACAGCCATTCCGACAATCGGTCAACCTAAGTGCCGTACGTGGTGGTTCCGAATCAATGCAAGGCGCCAATCCTAACTAATTGGAACGAGGTCCAATTATCTTGAACGTGTGCCATTTACACTTATTCAAACTAAGGAATGGACGCTACGTCTTTGATTTAGAAGCTGAATTCTTCCTTGTTGGTTTCTTTTTTTTAGAGCCAGCTCAAACTAAGGCATGAGTAGCTCTGTGCTTTACAAAAAGCCCACATTTCGAAATGACGCTTTTTTAGTATCAATTCAGTGGGGAATAAATCAATGCTTAATTCAAAGTGGTGCTCCGGTAGCGCATTATTACTAGTAACATAGCTGAAGTATACATTGAGATATCGCCAACGTGACTCACGAATCATTCACTTGAAAAGAATTGTACTCTCATGAATTTGTTAAAACCCCAAATCTCACTCGTATCTGAGCCCAGTAAAGGCTTACGTATTGATCCTGTTAAAAAGAGAACCTCCGATACGCGCCGAATGTCTGTAGAATCTACTCTTCCAGTTGATAGAAGCAAATGTTGGAATTGAAATAAATGTAGAGAGTAATCTTGAAAAATGAGGAAAAACAAGACTACCTTTTTAGCTAATCATACATATTTTGGTAAAAAAATCATCTTTCGGTTGCGGCCATATCAAGTGGAAAATACTGTTTCCCGTCCGATCAACGTTAGTCAAGCCACTTAGAGCCACACTGAGTAATGCAGTGGGAGACCATGTGTGAAATTGTGGTGCTGCAATCTTTTTTTTCAATTTCCAGCATAAAATTAGATTGATATTTCCTCCAGGATTGTTCCCCAGGTTTTTGTCCAAATTAATCTACTGTTCAGTGAAATTCTCATGATGTGTATGCTTCGCTCCTCGATGGGGCTCAATAATTAATAGTCGATCTAAACGAGTCATCCTTTCCCTTCGAACGTTGCCTTGGATTAGAATCTGTCTTTTTAGCCTTGACTGGCATGTCAGGTGGTGGCTCCGATCGAGCTCTCTTGAATCTCTCTTTGTCAATCTCATGACACTCTTCAAAGATAGGAAGTTCGTTCAGTTTGAGTGGCAAAGGATCTGACTTGAAATAAATATGATCCAACGCATCAAGCGCATTATATCTTGTCTTTGGGTCAAGCGTCAACATATGACTCAATAGATCCACCCCAAGGTCACCCATAAGAGGCGTAAACTTCGACTCCAACGATCTAGTACAAGTCAAGCCAATATTTAAATCAGGTTTGTTCGGCAAATGTGTGGCATCGGGCCAGTTTTCTCTATTTGGCGGGCCAACCAAATCAAATATGATTTGTGCCTGGTTCGAGTCAGACGAACCTACCAAGATAGGCTTTTTCACAAACAATTCCGCGAAAACACACCCAACGCCCCACATGTCTACAGCGGTTGTGTATTTCCGCTCACCAAGAAGAAGCTCAGGTGGCCTATACCATCTAGTAACTACCAAGCCAGTGTAGTTTCTTTGCCCGCCACCAGGTCCTTTACCTTTGAGCGGAGCTTGACCATGATAGACACGAGCGAGACCAAAATCCGCTATTTTCAAGACTCCATGCGGATCCAAAAGAATGTTGGCAGCCTTCACATCCCTGTGTAGAAAATGCAGTTGATGAATGTAATTGATGCCCTCTAGTAGCTGCATCATCATGCATTTAATGGAGGCCACATCTAGATTAGTAGCAGGATTACCTAGTAGACCCACCAAGTCAGCCTTCATGTAGGGAGAAACCATGTAAAACACGCCTCTTTGCGTAATTTGATCCTTTGGATTGGAGGTTCGAGGTTCCTCATGTATCATGGTCAGAATCAGTAGAACGTTCTCATGATTAAGTTTTTTGAGAATTGTGATTTCTCTCAATGCTGTGATGGGAAAACCCTCTTTTGCCAGATTGTTTATGAGCTGCTTTAAGGCTACTACCTCACCGGTCTTGATATGCTTTGCCTTTTGAACCACACCGAAGGTACCCTGGCCAATTTTCTTGATGATATCATAGTGGCTCAATTTCTCTATATCCTCGAAGCGATTGATTGGCTGTAGCTTCCGTTTGGACTTTTCAGACATGTGTAAGAAGAGTTGTTGCTTGGGAATTACTATTTCCTAGTGCTCACTATGAAGGAATGGTAGAATATAGGTTGGATACGGAAATAGTGTAGCGAAGCATAAAAATAAGCAAATGTTTACTAATTTTGAAAGTATTCAATTCTGGTAATTGAATTGTTTCGATTAATTAATTCTCAGGTAAATGCCATTAAAAATTGAGACCTACATCTCGGGTCTTGTGGTCAATAACGATGAATTGAAGAACTATAGAGTGAAGTAAATGTGATTTTCTATGGTCTTATAGACATCTTATTTCTCTGTTTCATTTTCTCGATCCTGGCTTTGAGCTCCGCTGTTACCTCAGCAGCTCTTCTCCAGCTGTCTTCCTCACCAGAGAAATCGTACAGCTTCTTCGCCGTGTCATTGTCGTCCTCTGAAACTTTTGCATCTGGTATTCCACCATCAATTGACAATCTGTCAACGCGGGAGCTGAGTTCTTGCAGAGACAACCGCAGCTTCGACAATCTATCTGGAGACCTAAACGGTGAAAAGCGACTAGATTCACTTACCATCGGCGGAAGAAGAGAAGGGGTCAGCGAGGTACTCTGCTGGAGCTTTGCCATCTCCACCTTCTGTTCCAAGCTTTTAATTTTAGATTGTGCATTGTCTAAGTCGCTGACGAGTCTGGCGACCTTCAAATATTTTTGTCTTGCAGCTGTGTTTCCTTCATTCAACTCCATTTCTAACTGCTCTAGCTTGGCACGTAAAAGCCCATTCTCCGTTTTCAATGAAACAATCTCATCCTCTCGTGTCGAGGCGGCAATTGTGAGCTGCTCACATCGGCTCAGTAAAAGCGCATTGTCCTTTCTTAGTAAGTCTAGTTCTTGTTGATGCTCAGGGGAGCTAGAGGCTTGTGGTACAAGTTTGGGAGCCTCTAAGGTCGGCTTTGATTGAAGCAACGTTCTGCCAGTAAAACTCTTAGCAGGCGCTTTACTACTAGAATCATCTCTGCGTGCCGGAGATGTGGCTATACGTTTGGTTGGAATGGCTTTGACCATGGGTACTTGATTCTTAATAGTGCTCTGCACTACAGGTTTTGTCTTGGGAACCGAAGGAGGTTTCGAGGCCAATGAAGATGTGGTAGTAGTTCTCTCTGAATTTTGCCCCAGAATTGCAACCTGTACCGTTTCGTAGACAACTTTGACTTTTGCGAGTCTATTTTCATCGATGTTTGCGAGCGCCTTTCGTAATTCTCTTTCGCCAACAATTTTCATGAGTGTTCCAGTGAGTTCTGTGGATGCTTGCCTCACAGGCTCTTGAGGATCGCTCAAAAGTTTTACAGCAACGTCCATGATTACGTCCACCTGTTGAGTCTTCGGTTTTGTTTTGGAAACAGCTAGGCATTTCAGAAGAAAATTCATAGAAGATATCTTTATCTGTGGAGTCTTATGTTTCATTCCAGCGATTGTATCTTCAAGAATATCCTGTAACGAGGAGTATTCAAAGATTGAGAACATAGCGTTTAATATAGCTTGAGACACCAGGGGCTTTTTCTCCTTCGTTCGTTCAATCATGAGAGAAAAGACAAGATTCTGGTATTTGCGAAATTCTTCATGCAATCCTTTCAGTAGAAATTCAATGGCGTTGGCTGTTAGTTGTACTACTTGTATGTTGGCATCCTTTAGTGCTTTTGCGAAGGACCTCACAAGATCTGAATAGTCGCTGTGCATGAGTTTTGGAGCCTTTTTGAGTACATCATTGAGTTCTTCCATGGCCTCCTTTCTATCTTGCCATTTGGAGGATCCTAATTTCTGATTGAATTGTGGCGGGATTTTGCTGAGAATGTCAACAGGGTCAAGCATTTCATATGGGTCAAAAGACTCTCTAGGATCTTCGGAGTGATCGACATCCATTTCTGAGATGCCGTTAGCGCCATTATGTATTTGAGATTCGGCGGCGGCTTGCTGCGCTCTTGTTTTCCTGATTTGGACTGCTTTTACATCCTTCACTTTTTCAAACTCAGAGGTCAAATCACGCTGCTGCACTGGTTTTAAGCTATCAAAGAGAAGGGGTATGAGTCCCTCGCCAAGCCATTTGTATAGCTCAACAGTCAACTTTGTAGTCTCTGCTCTCACATTTCGGTCAGCGTGTGCGAAAAGCTTTGCAAGAAAGGGAATTATGGGTTTAGGAGAGATTATGCTACAACCAAATTGCTCAACAATCTGGGAAGTACAATTCACGCATCCAGCCACTAATTTTGGCAATCTGTTATCGAAAAAGGTGCTGATAACTTCAAACACCCAGTCTCCTGAGCCCGATATTTCAACCAATTGCAAAAATACTTCAATCGTGTTTGCTTTTGTTCCAGATCTACTGGAAGCCAATCCTTTTTCACATAGAGAGCGTATCACCGGATGCTGCTTGAGCTTTTCGACTCTTTCGGTTGTACCTCCATACTGAAGATACTTAGCCAGAGCCAATATTCCGGACTCCTGAGAAATCACATTAGAATCCGTAACAAAAGCTTTCAAGAGGTCTGGATTATTGGAAATTAGATCAAAACATGCGTCATTGACATTTCGAGACTCCTCAAACTCTTGTATTAACGTTTTATAGCCGTCTACCCTAGCCTTCCAAGCTTTATGAACTAGCCTGTCTTCAAGAGCCAATTGAGAGTAGTCTTCATCTTTTGGCGGCTCGCTCATTTTCGCTGTGTCTACAGACCTATGTTTCTGTTTGTGGTCTTGATTCAGATGTAAACAAAGACACGCGAAAGTCGGGGTACACTAGATGATGTATTCTGATTATGAGCTAAGAAATTGATACTTTATTTTTTGAGTAGGGATTTTATGTAGATATTTTTTTGCGAAGGAAAATGTTTAATTGTGATGCTATGGGTATTTGGGAATCAAGTCAACGGAGGTGGAAGCCATAAGAATCCCGATTGGTAGAGAGAAAGGCATTTATATTCTGCTACATCATTGATTTGTTAAATTTGGTTGTGATTTTAATTCCAGCATCCAAGATCCCGAAAAGAAGTTAGATATTGTGCATCACATCAGATACGAAGATCATCTCCAAAACACTCTTACACAATTCTATGATAAAACCTCCTCTAGAAACACAGAACAAACGAATATTATATCTTTTCATGTATGTAGTATGGCTATTGAAGGCATATGCTCAACTAAAGCCCCAAGCATGAGAGGAGAACAATTGAAAGCAATTCCGGTTGGCTGCTATCTGCGAGCTCATCCTACAGAATCTCCCATGCAAATGTATTTTACAGTCTGTACAAACTTACTCAATGACCTTGGCGTACTTAGCCTTGATCTCATCGTAAGGCTTCAACTCAAATCCCCAGGCCTCCTCACCTGGTCTAGTCTCGTAGTATTTCTTGATGTCCACGCCATGGTATGGGTGGTAAGCCATGTTAAACCATGGCACGAAAGCCATGAGAAGGAACGAGTATTGCGAGTTTCTATTGGCAATATCCTTCATCTTGTCATCCAACTTGGACTCGTTCTCGTGGTATGGCAACTTCTCCTCCGACAACAATTTCTTGATCTCATATCTGTCCTTCTTGACTTCTCTGGCGTTCTCGGACCAGCCCAAGAAACGCTTGGACGATCTAACATATGCAAGACAGAAACCACCAAGGAGACCAATCAAGGTGGCACCTCTCAAAAGAGTGGGAGGGAGCTTGGCAGGCTTCTTGAAGGAGCCTGCGATTGGGTCCAATTTCTCCCAAGCCATCATGGAAAGTGGGACAGCAGCGGTTCCAGCGGCCCAGATTCCAATGTCGGAAGGTCTCATGTAGGAGATGACTCTGCCGTAGTATGGGTCGACATCTATGAGCTCATAGTCGCTGTGAGGAGGCTCGCCCCTCACGGGTTCGTATGATTTGTTGTAGGACATTGAATATGTGATGTCGTTGAGGTGGTAACTGTCTGGATTTGATTGGGTGAGGAAAAGAGAAGGTGGTCACGTGGACGATATGGGGTCCAGTAGTAGGAGGTTGAGAGAAGGATTTCTAGAGATGTGTTCAATTCAGATTTCAAAGGGATCGCGGAATATTGTTGGTCTCGTTCATTTTGATGTTTGACTGGCTTTTGAACTCAGAGCATACGTTCTTGGCACCTCTATGTTGTGTCAGATAGAGAATTGGCCATTCATGATACACGGTTGACAAAATGACTTTTTATATTCAAAAATATTAGTTGGGAAATAAAATATTCATAAAACATAAGGGGGTATTCAGAATTTGGCGGAGTTATACTGGATCAAATGTATAAAGCTCTTCAGAATGGTAGCAATACGTGTTCTGACCAAGAAACTTTACAGAAACAAAAGAACTCTAAATTTGCCTATTCAACCATTCCTTGAGTTCTAAACCGCATCAATTATCCCATACCTCGTCGATACCTCTAATGGTACACGTTCTGTCCCCAGTCTACTTCCTTCAATGTTTATCATGCCTCCAGCGTGAAACAAAAGACATTTTTCATTTCTTCTCAACCAAACACAATTGATATTCCAGTTTCTGAAATCTGTTCCGATCTCCACGCCACCCTAGCTCAAATCCTATCTGCTTAACCATCTTGGCTGCAAATCCTTCCTTACATGCATGCCTACCTGCTCACATATAATAGTGGTCTCATAAGCGATTACTCTCAAACACGCCTTTTTCTAAACAGCAAGATGTCGAAACCAAGAAGAAAGCCCCTTTTCAACATCCTTTTGTTCACATTTGTGGCATGCGCAATCTATTTCGTCGCCTCCTCGGACAGAAAGTCTTTGCCCACACTCATATCAACAAGAGCTAATTCGGCTCCTGTTGTCGAACCTGCCAAGGCAGCCATAGCCAAACAGAATCCAATTGACACCAAACTGGATGCAGAGGTTGATCTTACCGGAGCGCAAGATCTCGAGGGTTCATTGACAGAGACACCCTTCATGCCCAAGATGGCAAACGAGACTTTGAAGGCACAACTCGGGAATTCAGCGTGGCACTTGCTCCATACCGTATTGGCGCGGTTTCCCGAGGAGCCCAGTGCATCTGAGAAATCAACGTTGAAGCAATTTGTCCATCTGTTTGCTCAGGTGTACCCGTGTGGAGACTGTGCTAGACACTTCCAGAAGCTCTTGAAGAAGTATCCCCCACAGGTGGGTTCAAGAAAGACAGCTGCAATTTGGGGCTGCCATATCCACAACAAGGTCAACGAACGCCTCAACAAAGATGAGTATGACTGCACCAAGATATTGGAGGACTATGACTGTGGGTGCGGAGACGACGAGAAGAAGACGGATTTCACTCTCGGCAATGAGTCCATGGAACACTTGAGACAAATCTCTGTTGACGAAGTGAGTCCACGTCAAGGTGGTTAGACGGCCCATTTGACCATTTATCTTCTTTGTCGACCCAACCAACTTCTCCCTACAATTATGCTTTGGGTATGTCTACACGAAAGTTCATATGAGATTTTGGCACATGGATTAGTAAAAACTGACTAGTCTCTGCTTGTGAAAAGCATCGTTGAGACTGTGGATGAAAAACCCGTTCTAGGAGCTTCACATGATGGTACAACACGAGACGCTTTGTGGACGTCTGCTCTGCATCTCACGATACACATGGAACTTGTTTTCTTCGCGGCGGATCCCGCCGAGTGCTGGAATCAAGGGGTCTCTTATAGTGCTGGCTCTTTCGATAATGAGCTTACTAGCTTCAGAGGCAAGTAGTCTGTCAACTCGCATGTATTTTAGTAGTTTGGTGTTGACCACCTCAACGCGGCGCGTCTTTAATCCTACGATTTTCTCTTCTCTTCTGCGAAGTAATTCTTGAGCGTCCATTCTTTGCTTTTCTATCAACTAATAGATATTGGTCTTGCAAATCAGCTCCCCTATTATAGTCCTTCTAGATGCAGTCGAGTTGAATACACTAAATGGTCTGTGACTGTATGTTCAGCCATTTCCGTGCCACATGCGAAGAAAATGAATATTTTAAGGAAATGATACTCTTAAATGCCCCAGACTTGGGCCAGAATTCATACAAGCCTAAGTTATTTCTCCGTTTGTGCCTAGATATGAAACAAAACAGTTCAGTTTTTTGACACATTTGGATGCAGGTTTCAGATACATAGTGTAGAACCAAAAAACATATATCGAGCACTTACATAATTACAGTGTAAACAATTTCGTAAATTTCAGTGTTTGTAGCACAGATTTCGTGGCGATAGATATACAGTCAATGAGCCATGTCTGATATGGCACCCTGCCAGCTTCAATCCATTGAAGGTATTCTGTGAGAAATTGAAGAATCAGGACCTGTGTTCTCAAACCTAATTTCTAATAAAAAAAAAAAGGTTCTTCCAATACTTCCTTCATCTCATTTACAATTCTCAAATTTCTGCGTTGGACCCTGCGATAGCACACCATTCAAATTGTACGATATCTAGACTCGGTTTATAATGGAGAAGAAAGCTGAGGTCTCCTATGAGAAGAAGAGTAATCCAATAATACATAACGAGATGACCGATGCTAGAATGAGAGTATCTCTTTTCCTCCTTGTGTTGATTCGGGAGACCAACACATTGATACCTGGAATCTGCTGGATTGTGCCTGCAATTCTACTCTGAGCATTCTGGAGAAAAGCCTGCTGTCCAATCAATTCATCTCTTGTTTCGTATGCTTGTTGCAAGAGTCTGTCTGCAAAAGAGTTGGCCTGTTCAACCCTGCGGCCCTCTTCCAAAATGTAGTCATTTTCATTGATCCCCGACGCAGACGAGACATTTCTCTGTTTGTGTGCTGATAAGTCCAGACGAATCAGAAAGAGGAGATTGTTTCTATTCCTCTCCTCACTTATTTTGGACTGGATTTTAAGGAACGAGCTTCGATGATCAGCCAACACCTCTTTATGTCTTTGTACCTGTTGGGACCTGGAAGCTGGTGCTGCGCTGTCCGTCTCTATGCTTCTTTTCAATCTTGCGATTATATCCTCGCGCTTTTCGAGGATCTGTGTGATGTCGTTGACAAGATTGAGCTCAGCATCGTCGGAAGCCACCGAATTACCAACCTGTTGGATTTTAGAATACTGGGCTAGAAGCTTATCTGTCTGGTTTTCTAGCGAGAGAGCTGAGTTTCGTATTTGCGAGAATGTAGCCGAAGACATGGCACAATTGGTGTCAATAGGCTTGTGAATATGGAGTATGATAGTGGACTATGTGGAGTTGTTAGAAAATCAATTCAATCGGAATGAATGACGAAAAGAAATGTATTGGAAAAATGTCAAATAAAACAAATAGCAAATTGATTGCGAATTTTAGTATTCTTCAATATAATAACGATTATCACTGGCGTGAATGGATTGATTCCTTTGATAGTTGGTGAGACATCCAGCAATGCTTCCAGAAGAGTTGCAGGAGATTATTCTCTTAGAATCTTATAATATTATGGAAATGCCGGTTCACAAAATTTAAGCACATTGATTTGTTACAATTATTTCATGCGAGATCATGAGTACCTGAAGTGCACGAACAAACATCATTCAATTGGAATGCGACTGTTTGTTGAAACTTAATCTCATACAGCAGACAAAACTTCTAATTGCTTTCATTTATAGTCAAGTATATTTGATTTGTAACAATCACGCAATTAATATGGGAAACGAGTCTGGGGTGACTTTTCCAGAAATCGTCATTGACATCTTGCACTGATTGAATTAGACTTAGACGCCTAAGAAATGGGCGAAGATTTGAGTCTTTGTCTTGTCTTTCATGGATTCTACTTTTGTATTCTTGTCTCTTGTTGGATATAGTTAGAATAGACTTCGACCAGATTCAAAAGTGTATTTTGGATTGATATGTCAAAATATTATAATTTCAGAGTTTTAACTGTCGAAACCCCTGTATATATTAGTGAATACTGAAACGTCTGATTAGCCATGTCAAGACACATCAGGCATTGACTCAGGTATACGGAGCACGTCGTTCAAACACATAAATTGTCAGCATAATTAAAATTGAGAACATATTAAAAAAAAAATTCCCGTCTTGATTCATAGATGGATCAAGGATTGCTCAAACCCACCACAACTGGCCCTCATCGAACAAGAGATTGAATAAAGCCACGATGCTCAAGGTGACTTTTTAACAAAATCAATGACGAAATCATTATAAAAAAGAAAAGAAATAGAGTACACAAATTTGTAAGAAATTGTTAGCTGCACACAAATATTCTGACCTTCTCAATACTTACTATTGGTCCCACATCTGTCTCCGTTATCTCCGACGCCTACATCTAAATCTAGCTATCGAGGTGAATCCCCCTAGTTCATACCAATTGCTCAATTGACTAAAGAAAATGACAATTGAATCGCCCCTGAATACCAGACCAGCACATCTCCAACAAGTAGCCCCCCTTCCAATGAACGAATTGGTCCCTGAGGAGTCGGCTGATGCTCCCAAGAAGCAACCTAAACTAGTCAAATCGATCATCTCGTTCCTACTCAAAGCACAGAAGTATTCCGCATATGGGTTTCTTGCATTCTTTGGGCTCCATGCATCGTCTGTAGTCGTAGCTCCAGCTTTGGGTATAAGTTCTACAGGTATTCAAGACTACTTTGAGATGACTCGTGCAGTGTACTTATCACCACTCTTTGAGTATCCAGTTGTTCATGGATGTGCTTTGGCACATGTGTTCAGTGGTGTTAGCATAAGAATCCTCAGGCTCTTATCATCGCAAAGGACCAAGAGGGCTACGGCCGAAAGAGACATTGTCATTCAAGACGTACAGCGAGAGGATATTGGCTTGGGCGGAATTGGGTCCATATTTGGGTTTGGTTTCAAGAAGTCATGGATCTCTTCAACTATTCCATCCCTCACGCCGCTCACATTTTCTGGGTATGTATTGTCAGTGGGATTGCTGTACCACATGTGGAAGATGAAGTGGAGACCTATTATAGTTGACGGAGACTCGTCATTAGTCACTTTGAACTTCATCACACATTACCTCAGCCCCGAGATCAATGGCAAGGGTTGGGCTGCTTTCAATTTGGCCATGTTGGGCCTTTTACTGTGGGTATCGTTCTACCACATGGTGAGTGGTTTGTTCAAGTACAGAAGACAAGTCAGTTCCCGAGCAAAAAAAATTGCGTACGGCATCATCACGGCTTTTACCACCATGAGTTTCATCAGCATCGGCCGTTTCATGCTGTGGCCGCTAGACGTCAGCTTCATCGGCAAACAATTCAACAAGTACCTTTTTTAACTGTCTTAATTGCTTGATTATTATCATTGTATATTCAATTTTACTTCGCCAATCAAATCTAGATCTACAGAGCACAAGTGCTGACCTACAGATTCACAAGAAAACATTTGCGCCAAATAAAAAAAATCCAGTGTATCTTAGGGCCTCACGAGTGTCCGTTGCTTCTATCTGGAGCGCTCATAACCTCCCCGACTATTTTATCCACACATAACTGCCAAATCGAGAGGTTTTTTAGTTTGCGCTTAAAAGTCGCCTGATTTCAGACATACAGACTCGAGCTCTTGGACCACTAATATTCCACATCTACGGTATTCTTGACTATCGTAAAATTTAAACTACTTTCTTTTCCTAAACCAAATCGATTGGCGAATATATCATAATCCAAACTTTGTGAAGTAAGGACCATCTGGACTGTGACTAGAAGCACATCTGTGTCAACATCAACAAGCTCGCCGGTCTCAAACTCGACATGAACTTCACCTGAATCGCATGCAATGCTGCTAGCGATATGTGCTCGAATGCTCCCCAATTGCTTCAAAAACCCATTCATGAACTCAATCGAGACTAGTTGGAACGAAGCTCCAACTAATCCAACAAATCATACCCTATTTGTGTGCCATAATTAGGCTATGGCTCCCAAAGTAGGCTGCTTCATGGCGCCGGCTCTCTTGGATTTGTAGTCCTTGACAGCAGACTTGATGGCGTCCTCTGCCAACATGGAACAGTGCAACTTCACAGGTGGCAACGACAACTCTTTGGCAATGGCAGTGTTCTTAATCTCCAAGGCCTCTTCAAGAGTCTTTCCCTTGACCAATTCGGTCACGTACGATGAGGAGGCGATGGCGGAACCGCAGCCAAAAGTCTTAAACTTGACGTCTTGGATGACACCGGTCTCTTCGTCCACCTTGATTTGCAATCTCATGACATCACCACATGCTGGAGCACCAACAAGGCCAGTGCCCACATCGGAGTCATTCTTGTTCATGGTGCCCACGTTTCTCGGGTTGGCGTAGTGATCAAGGACCTTCTCATGGTATGTACGTTTCTGCGCGAGAGCCAACAATGGGCTGCGGGAAGCAGGCACCACGGAGGTTCTGAATATGGCGTTCAATGCGCCGGTTGGTCTTGCGACGGCGGCGTGTCTCAAAGCTTGTCTAAACATTATTGAAGTAGTTTCGAGAAGAATGATCGAGGAGATGAAGACGAAAAAAGTACTGTGTGACGGAGCGGATGCGGACCTGTGGGGAGGGCTTCGGCTCGGGGCTGCGTCTGCAGGAACTATACAAAGATACCTAATTACGTAGACACGATTTGGGCGGGGCAGGAATTAGTTAGAATAGTAAATGTGCATTTTTGGACTTCCGTTGATTTTTTGGCGTCTATGATTTATTTGGTTTTATTGTGGTGTATCTTTTGTTAAAGTGTGGCTCCCGAATGGCTTACCGTAGGATTTGTAATAGGGACTGCGCAGATGCTTTAGATAACAGCGTTGTCAAATGGGGAAAGAACTGTTTAGAGAGTGAGCCGAGAGCGGATCCGAACACAAAAAAAACTAATGAAACCTTAATCTATCGTTTTGTTCCATTTATTGTATTTTTATTTTCGTTTCTTAACTTTTGTATTTATATTGGCAGGATTGAAACCTACGATTCGATGGTGTCTATTGGCCATCTAATATATGCAATGCGTCATCGATGATTCAGGGTGACTCAAAAGGATTTCAGGCCAGAAAATCAAAATCCTAAGAGTAAAGCAGCTATCAAAAAATTTGCATTGAATTGGTGCCGCGGATAACATAGATTGGGTTGTTTTTGCATGTTGAATGTACCTCTTCCCATATTGATGACCATTGGTATTGAAGCATTTCGTCTACCATAGAAAGAGACCTCAGCAGAGCAGAGCAGTCAAAAAATCAAAGATGCTTCAGATGGTTCTATCGCACAGCTTGAAAATGGGCTCTACTCACTCTCGTTGTTTGAATCGATGGAGCACCTTATTCTAGGCTATCATGGTAATAGGTTAAGCCAGCGTATACTGTACTACCTCCCACACATACAAACGACAACAAAACCGAGTGATGAACATCATTAATCGAGTTGATGGATTTATATAACGTACGAAAAGACCATTACCCTCTATTCATATCCCATTAATCCCCGAATCCGTATACTTCGATTGGCGGCACCCGGCAAAAAGACAAAGCCGTCCAACCAACCGCATGCGGTCAATCTAAATTCTCTCAAAATTTGGATACCATTTCCTCCGTCAACTCTTTTCTTGCCGAAGGCTCACTCTCTAGCTTCCCTTCCTCTTCCTGTCTTATCGTCTTCCATGGCTACATGCACCCCTAAATTACATGGCGCCAGCCTGGAATAAGTCTATCACGAGAAACGATCACGAGAAACCATCCCCTACTATTGGACGCCAGTAACAGTCGCCTGCAAATTCTCGATTCCCATTGTATCAATACCTTTCCCAGAACCCTCAATTCCTCCTCTAGTTCCTCATCCCCCCAACTCCATCCCTCCATATCCATACCTAGGATTGGATCATGTCTCTACCGACCTCGGATATAGAGACAGGCGTCTCCAATGGAGATGTAGACTGGTTGTTTCGGGGCAAATCAAAGAAATTGACCAAGAAATTGGCTTCCGAGTACCGGCCATCGGTCTCGCTGGAAGAGAAACCGACCCTAGATACAGCGACCAAACCTAGCAAAGGGCTCGATTCTGCCTCCAGTCAGGAACAGAAACCAACCACGGATCAAGTTCCCAGTGAGCCAAGTGCCACCGTTGGGAAAGAAGGCTCTCCACCGAGCAACAATCAGGAGAACCATGACAAGGAGGAGAAGGCCAGAGAGTCGGTTTCGAACCATGACCAGTCTCGCATGGGCCGGTCTGCTAGCGTGGGAGATGAGCCTCCGCAACCTGGAACAAGGTCACGTTCGTCTTCTGCTCCTATTGCCCCTACTGACCTTCCCTCAGGCTCCAGTTTGGGCAGGGGACTTAGTCTAAACCTAGGTTCGCTCGACCGCTCGAAGTCGGTAGAACACGAGATTGCTTCGGACACCACTCAGGCCGCGTCGCCCAAAACTGCTCCTAAAAAGAGTAAGCATCTATTCAGTTTTCTATCATCTAAGTTCAAGAGCTCGGCCCCGCCAAACGGATCCTCCCACTCCCAGCCAAAGTCATCTTCTCCTCCCTCAGTCAGCAGTGCCGCATTTAGACATTCAAAGCCTTCCCAGGCTGTCTCCAATGATCTTTCACATAGCACACATAGGCCGCCTTCTGAGATGGGAGTACAGACCGCCAGCAAGCCAAGTCGAAAAAACTCCGTTTCAAGCGGAAGACTGTCTGAAGAGAGAGAAAGCTCGTTTTTCTTTCGCCGTAAATCTGTCATTTCTGAGACGGTTCCTCCTGAGGTGTTGGACCACAAACTAAACAGAAACCCCAATAAAGAAAAGTCACGGCTCGTTGAAGTCCCAGACCTTACCTTGAAGCGTGTCACTTTTGCGGTTGACCAACTCGAAAAGGATCCACAACAGCAAATTCCTTCGCGGAAACCCAGACGTGGAAATGTGCTAATCCCAGAAGACTTGGTAGCCCCAACGCCAAGGTTGAATCAAGGTATATCTGCTACTGATAGCGCTCGTACGGCTGCTGAGCCCAAGTACTCAGAGGCAGATCTTCTACGCGCAAAAGAGGCTCAAAAACGAGCTTTAATGGAGGCAGAGGTACATGCCACTGAGGCTCATTTGTCGGCTAAAAAGCTTGCGCTTCAAGTTGCCCAACACAAACATCTTAAGATTGCAAGCGTAATGGAAGAAGATGATTTGGCGCCGGCTCGTGAGCTGATTGAGATCGATAAACCATTGCATGTCCACGAATCTCACTTCGCTCCTGAAAATCCGCAAGAAACAGTATCAGCGGAAGAGGAACTTTCCCTTGAAACATTATATACTAGATGCTGTCATCTTCGTGAGATTTTGCCCATTCCTGCTACACTCAAACAGTTGAAAAACAAATCCAGACCTCTCCCAGTCTTGAAAATGTTAAACCCGAAACCAACTTTGATTGATGTGCTTTCATTCAGTGATTTCATTTCAATTACCCCCATCAATACCGTCATTTTCGACAATGTTACTCTTACCACAGAGATGCTCAAACATGTTTTGGGCTCCCTTTTGCATAACGAAGGCTTGGAGAAGCTCTCACTCCGAAACGTTCCCATTGATGCTACGGGCTGGGTGTATCTCTGCGAGTTCATGAGCAGAAATACAAACGTTAAGAAGCTTGATATTTCACAACAGAAAATTAAGCTGTCATCCAAGCAAACCGCATTGCGATCTTCAATGAATTGGAATCTTTTGATTGAGTCTCTCATGGTTCGGAAAGGACTTGAAGAATTGGTTATGGGAGGTTGCAAATTATCAGACGATATATTCCAAAGACTTTTAAACGATGCCTTGGCCCTTGGCACATATCGACTTGGCGTGGCTGGAACAGAACTTAACACACGTAAATGTGAGATCATTACTGACTGGATCAGTCGTCCCGATTCGGCTTGTGTGGGAATCGATGTTGCATTCAACGATTTGAGCAAAGGTCAACTCAGACCTTTCATTGATACATTTTTGAGCAAGGACGTTAAGTTAATTTTCTTCTCATTAAATTCAACGAATTTAACAAATGTGGATGAGGTTGCAGAACTTTTATGGGCTCTTGTAAGAGTCAAAACGCTCCGCTTCTTGGACTTGAGTTCCGTGCCTGAATTGTTCCCAGGGGTAATTCTGAAGCTAGCCAAAACTCTTCCATTATTCGAGAGTTTGAGACGAATCCACTTTGATCTCAATGAATTGACGACACAGTCAATAGACGCAATTGCGGATATTCTTCCTAAAGTCCCTCGACTTGTTCACGTATCCTTGCTTGGAAATCGAAACTTGGATCGTGGATCAGTCGGATCTCTTTACACAGCAATTAAGTCTTCTGACATCTTCACGCTCGATTTAGACTACGATCTTGTGCCACCAGAATTTTCTCAAAGGCTTGCTCTTTACCTCATGAAAAACCTAGATAAGTTCATTCGTCCTGATATCAATGATATTGGAGTCGATAGCGAGCAAGAAGATGTCATGTTTGATGGTTCATTGCTTATGGAGACTGCCGAGAAAATGCTTCTGGAGAGTGACAAAACCCCAGGTCAAGAAGATCTCAAGGTTCAAAAGATTGTTACAAATGCATTGATCGACCGAACCAGGACCGTAAGAAAAGAGATTCACATCATTATTGACAAGCTCTTCGAAAAAAGGAATTCTGGTGAGCTCTCCTTCGAAGGTAAGGAAACCTTGCTCCGGTTCTGTCTTCTTGATGCATCTTTAGAGAAATTGCTGAGCATGTTCGAGGAGAAGGCTAAACTGTTCTCAGGAACTCCTTTGAGTCCCACTCCAACGCCAAGCTACGAAAATGGTACACAGATTGATCAAATTACAGTGAAGCCAAAGCAACTCCACGAAAGCTCAGTTGCATTGATCGACTCAGGGCCTATTTTGATGGCAAAGAATTCAAGACCCTGCGTTCATCCACCACTCCAGATAAACGAGGCTTTTGAGCCACATTCGGTTGTTATTGATGCTTCATCTGATGGAAAAAATGTGCCAGTTGATTACTTTACTGGTAAGCCCGTTCTCATGAAATCTGCCTCGCAGACATCTGTGTATGCAAAGCAGCAGGAATTAGAGGAAGGTGAATTCCATAGATGGGGTGTGTTTGTTCAACACAGGCAGGGAGATGACAAAGTGCCCGAGACACTGGCACATGAAGGGGGTAAGGCTGACTTGCCTCTTCTCGGCGCTGTTCCCTCGGGCTCAGAGCTTAGAGAAGCAATTATTGATGCAAAGGGAATTGAGTCTGTCACACAGTTGATCTCCAAGATTAACAACAATAGAGTCAGTATTGAGAACATTTATCGCACAAAACCCGGCGTATCAAACGAAGAGACGATTAAGAGCAGTTCTACATTGCCCAACTCTGAGCTTGTTGAAGAGCTTTCCGAGCGGGCAGAACGCATTGAGGATGAAGTTTGCTCCATTGACTCCGAGCATGATGTACATCCTGTGGTCAACGAAGCTTACGACATGCTATTGAACGAGGCAGATCGGGTCAGATCAAACAAGTAATTGATTACATCCGAAAGAGTCGAAGAGCTTTACTATGAATAGAATCCATACTGTTATCGCAAAGCCTGTAGGGATGTCCTCAACTTGACTAGTGCACAGCTAAAGCCAACGAACATCGAATGTCACAATATAGTGAAGGAACCAAAGATTACAGAATCTACAATAGTTAAAGAAATTACAACTTATGATTAAATTTAAAAAAAATTGCACATTTAGTTGGCAGCCTTGAAAGAAGCAATCTTCTGCTCAACCTTAGCTTGTCTCTCCTCTCTGGTCAACTTAACGGCCTGGTACTTCTTAGACTCAGCAGCGTATTGCTCCTTGGTGAACTTCTTCTCGGTTGGCTTGAAGACTGGGTCCTCTCTGATCTTCTCGTGAGCGTTCATGTAGATCTCCTCAACATCCTCTGGGTCGATCTCGTCGTCGATGTAGGCCTTGAAGACTTGCTTGTACTTCTCCTCATCGTCGTCCATCAACTCCTCCATGTACTCAGAGACGTGACCACCGAAGATGTACTTTCTCAAAAGCTCAGCGTCCAACTCCTCGGACTCAATGTCCCAACCTGGGAATCTCTTGGCAGAGTGAGGAACGTACAAACCACCGTCGGAAGCACCCTTAAGGACACCGAAGATTCTGGCACCGGTGGTGGTTCTTTGCAAACCAATGTCCAAGAAAACCTTGAATGGTCTTGGAGCATCCTCAACGGCCTCGGTCAACTCGTACTCACCCTCAACCTCCTCGACACCGGTGTAGGTCTCGTGCAAGTTCAACTTGGTGACAGCTCTTCTGGCAACCAACAAACCGACAGCGTAAGCAGCGGACCAGTTGGTCAAACCGTACTTGATACCGTATTGAGGCAACTCATGGGCGTAAGCAGCGGTAAGGACAATGTCACCAGTGATGGTAGAAGAGACAATTTGGGCAATGATGTCTCTGTTGGTGAATCTGACAACCAATCTGTACTTAGGAGAGTTGTACTTAGCCTTGTGTTGAGCGACCAATCTCTTTCTTTGGTAGTAGTCGGTCTTACCCTCCTGTCTTCTACGGAAAGGAGTTTGGAATCTGGAACAGTAGGCAGAAGTCTTGATAGCGGATTTGTCGAAAGCCATTTTGGATGTGGTCTGTAATAGGAATGGTGAAACTTTTTTTTTTCACCTGGTGCGCACTGATGGGTCGTGTGGTGTCCATTTTCCAGCTGCGGCCTGGGAGACATTGGTCTCACATTTACTGCTACGGACTGATTAGAACGCACACGGTCACGTGTCGTATCCATGGTTGCAAAGAATGAAGATAATGATCAAATAAAAAGGTAATATTAGATGAGAATCGATTAATTTCGAAGTTCATTTCTCAGTAGCACAAGTACGACTCGTCGTCTGTTGTGAAAGTCACAGTGTGATGTTGGTGTTGAGGCACAACTGCAATTGAACGAAACGCTAGCACCGCCAAATGGCGATAAATATCCATACTTCCGAAAAACAGACAGAACAAATACACTTTCATTGACATGTTTCATTTTTGTTAGACTATATTTTATATAAATCGTATAAATCAAGACCTAGATCATGAAGTCTGGGTTCTTGTACAATTCCCACTCGAAGTCGGGTTGGAACTCGGCGTAAAGCGTCTCAGGATCTCCTTGAACGTTCTCGGTGTAAGCAGCCTCTTGGTCGCCACAAATCTTCAACTTCTCGCCAGGTCTCAAAGCAGCATCTGCCAACAACTGACATTCACAACTTCTCTCCATCAAGGTGTACAAGTAGGCAGCCTCGTCAACAGTAGCACCAACGGTCAAGAGACCGTGGTTCTGCAAGATAATACCCTTACCGTTGCCGAGCGCAGCGGCGATCTCCTTGCCCTCCTCTGGTTCAATTGCAACACCACCAAAGTTGGAGTAGACCGCCTGGGTCTTGTAGAAGGTACAGACATCTTGGTTGATCATGTCCAACTCTCTGCCAAAGGTAGAGAACGCTTTACCATAGACGGAGTGGGTGTGGCATGCGGCATTGACATCTGGTCTAGCCTTGTGGATAGCGGAATGGATTGCAAATCCAGCAGCATTGATAGAAGACTGAGGGCCATCGGGCAAAACGTTACCCTCCTCATCACAGTGAACCAACTCGCTGGCCTTGATCATACCAAAGTGCTTGCCCAAGGGGTTGATCCAGAACGTGTCGGGGTCAATAGGGTCTCTCAAAGAGATATGGCCAGCAGTGCCCTCGGTGTAACCTTTACGGGCGAAAACACGGAATGCGGCGGCCATGTGTTGCTTTGCCCAAGCACGCTCTTCCTCTTTAGTGCTGAACTTAGGAATCGAATGTGGAGGAGGAGCACCCATGGCAAGGTTGTGTGCGCCTCTGGAGGCAATCTCGTAACCTTTTCCAGAAGTAGTGGAGGTTTCAGCGGAAGTACCAGCTTGAATAGGAGCCATTTTGTGACGTTTGGTGGAACAAATTAAAGATAGGAGACACTAAAAGTGGAAAGTAGAAAGCACGCGCGGTCAAACTACTGTGGTAGGGAAATTACGGAAGGAAAGCTATTTGAATATATGAGGTTCCAATAGCAAAAAAGCCAAGTTGACAAAAGAAGGCTTGTTTGTAGTATGATGCAGAGAAACTCCGGTGGATTTCCAGCTAATTTATGTCTGTGCGGAAATTGATTTGGAGTGTATTTGGAAGGATCCGCCTCACAGAGTATCTGATGAGATCGGCTGTCCTATTCAGGAAACTAGCGCGCGCACTAAAAGAAACGCCCGCCATGACTTCAGACAAGATAGGGAATTGGCGGTAGCGGCACCGATGTTCCGTGCATTCCGAAATTGACGTTGGTTCAATCGGGAAATTCTTGAGATTGTGGTGGCCGTTTGTAGTCATCGAAATCCATTTGACTAGCGGTACGCAAATCAGGTCAAGCGTAATCAGAATATAGCCGCCGTGTACAGGTACTTCACGGAGACCACTGTTTCAGACTATATCACAGATACACAGCCAATCTTTGTGAGTGGTGCGAATTCCGGTGAATGGCGCATAATTGTACCAAAAACGACAGACAATATTTGATGATTTTTTGAAATGTTCACACTTGGAACGGACAGGTGGAGGACGCACGTTGACGCTAAAGTATGAAGTTTTGAGACATACGAAGTAACTGAAGATCTGTTGTATATCCAATTCTATTTGCTAATTTGCTTGCGCTACTGGAAATACTGGCTCATCTCTCTCAATATTGTCTTTATCAGAATACGGGTTCGCATTCAAAACCATCGGATGCGAATTGAACAAAATCCGCCCTGCAAATATTCAAGACGCCAACTCAAGTCTCTCCACTCAATGAAACGAAAAATTTTCAAATTTTCACTGAGCCCTCAGTTGCATATCCCACTCACCTGCTCTTTATCGCGAACCCTGGTCTGTCTCACTTCCATGTATGCACGATCCCTGGTCCACTAAGAACTACGCAATTTATTAGCTATTAAACAGTTTCTGGAACGGAACTGCAACAATGCTTCCATCTCGGATTCTCGGATTTTGCGCCATTGCAGGCCTCAATCTCATTTCTTCTGTTTCTGCCTCTGACGGCGACGATCTTGAAGAATTCGAAGACTGCCTCTATCAGTGTAACCAAATCACATGTTTCAAGAACCCATACAATATCATACAGCAAGAATTCGAGGAGGCCCTAAAACGAAACAACCATCGCTTCCATCGCTATGAGTCCTCGTGGAGGTTCGAAAAAGATTTGAGCGGCCATCTCCGAGCCATGCTTTGGGACTGTGAGTCCAACTGTGACTATCAATGTCAACGAATCATCACTGCAGAGCGGAAAGCGAAGGGCGAAGAGGTATATCAGTTCCATGGCAAATGGCCGTTTTTGAGGGTTTTTGGAATTCAGGAATTGGCGTCGGCTGTGTTCTCCATGGCGAACTTCTTCCCCCATTACATTGGCTTCTGGGAAGTCAGCAAAACAATTGAAAATTTACCCAGTGAGAAATATAATGCATTGAAGCGGCCTCTTAGAAACGTCCAGTTTGTTGCTTTCGTCACCATGTGTGCGTGGATATTTTCCACAATCTATCATGTCAGAGATTTCTTGATCACCGAACGTCTCGACTATTATTTTGCGGGTCTCACAGTTCTTTCGGGTTTCTATGGCATTGGATATCGTTATTTAAGATTGTATCTTCCAACTAGAAGATTGTATCTGTTTCTTTTCACCGCATTGTGCTTCTTATCTTACTGTGGCCATGTATACTATCTTGTTTCTGACTGGCTGTACACTTACAACATGAGGGCAAATATCGCTGTTGGAATCTTGCAGAACGTTTTTTGGGCTCTCACATGCTACTCGTTGTATTACAGATATTATGCAATGGAGTCCAATAACGAAAACTACGACCTGAAGAAGCACCTACAATACACTCAGGGAAGCACTTTAATCCTAGGTGATTTCTACAACCGTTCCGCCAAACTCTTTTCGTTATATCCTTTAGCGATTTGCTCAATTGTTTTGCTCGGTATTTCACTTGAAATTTTCGACTTCCCTCCTATTTTTTATGACTTGGTGGACGCCCACTCGTTGTGGCATCTTGTCACTGCCGTGCCCTCATACATGGGGTGGTATAAATGGATGATTTGGGATATTTGCGAAAACGTCTGGGCAGACTTGCTGCCAGTCAAGAAGAAGGAGGAATAGTCAGGGTGTGTTGTAATCGAGTATTTATATGATAGTTGTCACGATTGAAGGGAAACCAAAACCTGAGTAAGTCAGTTCAATTTGGCATTTTGCTGTATTCGTAATTTTTGCTTCAGAATAACGCCTCCTCTCAAAGAGTCTCATCTAGGTTTACTATACCATATGACAGATACGCTTTTTGCGTTTGTCAAACATTTCATCAATGGTCGGTTCAGTTCGGTGTGTAACATGAATTCTAATAAAACAACATTTGAATAGTATCAGGCTCTGTTTCTCGTATTATATGGTAGCAATTCTATTATCTTATTCTTTCTATTTCGCTTAATCGCTCATGTCATCTTCCTCAGGTGGAACCCAAGCTGGTGGCTTGAAGTACTCTTGGTCAGCTTCAACAAGTTTCTTGAATTCATCCTTGTTGTCTACGAATTGGTAGAGGTACTCCAACTCAAGGTCGTGAACTTGTCTTCCCAACATAATCAAGGAGTGCAAAGGCTCACCAGCATCGTACTCGGCCATTTGCTTCAAAGAACCGGCTTTAAAAGTTTGAGTTGGCGATCCGAGTCTAGAGACTGCTACACAGGGGGTATCAGGAGTGTATGCCTTCTCCTGCTTTGTTTCCTCGATCTCAAGCAACTGTTGAGCTGCTACAGCAATATCCATATATCTAGGAGGCTCGTAAATGAGTCTACCTCTAGCCATATTCTCGATACTCTGCTCCTTGACCTTGATGTCTAGCAATAGCAAAGTGTGCAAACCGATTTTTCTGTTCTCCATGACTTTTGAGTAGAACGAGTCTGGCTTCCAGGAATCGGTGAAGAAGACAAGAGAAACAGTCTGTCCGAATTGATACAATTGCAATCCACATGCGCCGACTGCATTCATCACACTGGCGTTGTGAATAGACTCGTAGGGAATGCCCAACTCCTTGGCTCTAAGCACCAAGTCGGTGTGGGTAGTTGCACCAAAGACATCACCCACAACCAAAAAAGCGATGTCGTCTTTGTCTGCGCCTTCCAAAATTGAGTCTGCACCAGTCTCAACTAGTTCACGATCAGCAAGTATAATCTCCTTGCCATAGAACTTCTCCAAAGACGATTGGTCTGCTGCCATAAGGATTGAGGTGTAGGCTTCCAAATAGACTCTCTTACATTTTTTAACAGTTTCAAGACCACGAACAGTGATGTCTGATTCGTGCGAAAGACCCAATCCGATAAGGTAGAGCATTTCGAACTGGTGGATGTGATCTGAGATGAGCTCGATGAGATGCGCAGGATACTCCACAATACACTGAACATCACATACAAATATGGCACGAGAAAGTACATCTAGGGGAAAGCAAGAATTTCTTCAAGATATTGCCAATTACGAGAAGTTGCTACAAAATGCTAATCTCGAGGCAGACATTCCTCCTCGAAGAGCCATGAGAGCAAAGTCTCTGAAACCCGTCATAAAGGTGAAAAGAGCCGCCAAGCCAACTGCTCTCTCCAAGAAATACCTCCAGAAAATAAAGAAAAGTCCATACCTAGCGAGACCGACGTACAATGGTAAGCCGCAGATAAAGCTCATGGAGCCAACGGCTCCAGCAAGAAGACAAACCCGAAGCGTCAAGAAACGCCAGCAATTCGAGGAGTCGAAGCCATTGCAGAATAAATTCGAACTTCCGGAAAGAAAGAAGAGGAGTGCTTTATGGGAGAGTGTTGCTAACGTTGATAGCGAGAAAATGAGTTTCGACCACTCAATCATGACCACCAATACCTACGAGTCTCTTATTCGTACTATTCGTGAAAAGGCAGAAGACATCGATTTCGGTCTTCTGTGCAAGTTTCTTCCGAAAAATCTAGAGGCTGAGAAACAGAGGTTTCATATAGACTTCGAAGCCGATCAAGGTCATATCTATCCGAGAGGACGATTGTTCAGCGACGATATCGATTATTTCTTCAAGCAGTTGAGCGACTCAATTCCTTCAAATGGTACCGATACAATTCCTCTTATATAACTATACACTTTTATGCATTATGTCCCTATTCAATGGTTTGGCTCTACAACAGCTCCTAGGCCCTCAACAACTCTGAGGAGTAGGTCGGAGGGATGCGGGTACTCAAGAATCAAGTGCTTGGCCCTCCTGATATAATCCTGCAATGTTTCATATGTGTAGTTTAACGAGGGTCCTGCTTGAAGATAGTCTATAGCCAGCTTAATAGACTGCAAATCATTTCTGCGCTTCTCTGGAGAATCAAGCTCGAATAGAACGTGATGCAAAGGAGTCGTATCACCTTTACTATTGAGTAGTGAGTGGAGAACCGGTAATGATAGCTTTCCTTCAATAAGATCTTCTCCAGCGAAGCCCTTCATCTCAGAGTATCTGACGTCTGCAAGATTGAGGTAATCATCACGGATCTGATAGATTATACCTAGCAAGTTCGCCAATCTCACTAACGAGTCAGAATCCCAATTTGAAGTATCGTTTGCAAAGAGTCCAAGTAATTTCACAGAGAGTCGGAACAATCCGCCTGTCTTGTTCATGATCATTTGTAGATACTCCGCGATTGACGGAAGACCATTATGCATAACTTCACGAAGATTGTCACGCCAATATATATCTAGGCCCTGGCCCTGGTGCAAATTCAACATCTCATCCACAAGTATCTTCATCGTTTTCTCTTTCACCCCTGACAACTTCAGGGTATCAGACGATGGCAACAGTGTCCAGAGTCGCGGCAACACATCCATGCCTTTCCTGAGAGCAATGAAATACATGTAGTTCCCACAATTGATTGTCGAAGGCGTGCCAAATTTGATGTGGGCACAAGGTTGGCCTCGTCGAAGAGTCGAGTCGTCTTCTATATCGTCAATGAGAAGGGACGCATTATGAAAGATCCCAATGATGTCTCCGATTTCGTATAGAATTTCCTCGTGTTCTATGTGGAAGAACTTCTCGTTGAATGCTATGAGGAACTTGTAACGGATGTTCTTGTTGTTTCCAGGTATTCTCAGAAGATAGTCGTACGGCTGTGTGATCTCGCTGCGTGCCTGTTTGCATGCGGAGTCGGATATTATCAGTTCTATATCTGGGTTCAATATGTTGTTGTGCATCATGAAACCTTTACTGTTTGGGTGTAAGTCGCTTTCAAAGGCGGGGGTAGTGACACTTTGCAGCCAAGATCAGACAGCAGAAAATAGTGCAGGTGATCTGACACGCGACAAAAACAATTCACAAAACTTATTCTGAAAATTTTCTAAATATTTGAATGTGATTATGGGAGGCACTCTTTTTGGGTCAATACTTGCAAACTGTCATTCGATTCTGTCTTGATTTGGGATTGAATTAGAGCATGAATGACTGAGTCTTCCAAGTTGCTTTAGTGCATTCTGATTCCCTGAGTGAATTAATTAGAGAAGAAACCTTTTGTCATTTTCAATTCTTAGTTTTCTCAGAAAAAAATTTTGGACTTGGTGCTATGTTCAACTATGTAGTCTCGATTTCATAATTTTCAGAGCACCAATCGAATTTCATGTAAAAGTGAAATATGCCTCTAAAATCTAATTCTATCACTTTACTAATAAATTTCTCTGCAATTGCCAAATTCCATCGAAGAATCCATGGACACACACCCACTTTTGATTTCCATTTTCTGCTACCACTCAATATGTTTCACACTACCACCTGTCTCCCAAACTCCAGTGGTGAAGTAAGATCACAAGCACATAGTCCCGGCCCATCGCAGCTTTGTCCCAATCGTAATCGCCAATTACCCAATTGACGTCCCCAAAAAAGCTGATTCACGTTCTCTCGCTTCTACGCTCCTAATACTTACAAGTCCGATTCTTCAATGGATGTCATAAACGTCTTTGACGTTTCACCCTCGCCGGTATCCATGATCTGGATCGGAACCATCTTTGCATCGTCAATATCGGTGTATTTCAATGTGCTATCACCCACAAAGTTCACGTTTGCCACGGCCCGATTGAAGCAAGAGCCCTGGCGAATACTCCTAACGTTCTGCTTTCTCGGCCCTCCTCTGGTAGGATTGGTACAGAACTGTTACTTCGTAGCCAAGACAGTGGGGCTTCTCGAAGAAGTTTATGTGTTTTCTCTCGGCGTGGTTCCACAAGCATGGACTAGAGGCCTCGATGAAACTCTGAGAGCCAAGGCTCGTGAGATCATTGCGCAAAACAGAACAAGAGACTTTGGCTACTTCATGATACAGCTCGGGCTCTCAATTGCATTCACAGTTTGGCTCCTATCCTACTTTGGGGTTGCGTCATCTATTTATTTCCTAGGGCCACCTTTGCAACGGGTAATGCTCTACATACGATGCAGACTATATCCAGATCAGGATATCAATATCATGGGAATCGAGGTCAAGTCAAAATATGCATTCCTCGCATCTCAGCTTCTAGAGTTCTTAATATCGCCAGAGTACTTCAAACTCATGACACTCTTTCCGGTGAATCCATCCATGGCTGTGTTGCATTTGTTCTCCTCCCAAATTCTCTACGAGGCATTTTTGGAGTTTTGCATAGGTCACTTTTGGTGGTACTTGAGATATTTCTATCTCGATGTCATGTACAATGACAGTCAAGATGAGTGGAACATTGCGTACTCCAAAGAGCGTCAAGAAAACATTAACTTCCAAGAAATACTCCGGCACGTGGTCACCCCTTTCTGGTATAAAAAGGTGATGAAAAAGATCATGTTGGATCAACTGTTGCGGGTATTGTTTGGAAGCTTGGGAGAGGATGGCCAGGTGCCACACACTGTCGAAGAGATGCGAGAGCTAATCCAGCGACTTGGCGCAAACTCCCGCACCACTAATGAAACTCCAGAAAATAACGACGATGCTGCAGATGAGGCGCACAATGGTGACACAGATGGTCAAGGCCCGGATCTAGAGTTCGACACAATCCCAGCCTTTGAGGGAACAACGGGCATGAATGTCAGAGGCGACGGAGAGGGCCAGGAATAACAAAATCGGAAATAATATTGAATTTCAGGGCGATTTGTAGACCTAAAAATAATTAGTGAGGACCATCGAAAATATGATGTCATTCCGGATCGGCAGGTACGAGCATCCTGGAGATGACCAACTACATAAACCCAAATCCGAAGCAAATATATGAAAAAAAGACCGCGAAATTCGGCGATTTCAAAAACCCGGAATCATCCACTTCACGCCATTTCAATTCTTGACCCCCAAAACGTGGTCCGTAGTGGAAGCCGCCGCACTTATTCTGCCAGGCCTTCGTTACTGCACCTCCCCCTGTCAATCACTCCCTCACTGTAGATAAACGTAGATACTACATGGACTGGTCCCGATCATGAAACTAGTGGGCACCATTTCAGATGAGGTCCTTCTCAACATCGAAACGGAACTAAATCCCAAGGTGGCCGCGCTCGTGTCGGCGTTCGTTGCTTATCTCAAAGAGCCCAGATACCAGAACCCCCTAACCATCTCGGAACTTGCCTCTCTCTTCAACGCATTCTACCATGATCTCTACGGCCTAGTGCTCAGTCTATACGCCCAGCTGACTCTGTGCAAGCGGGCGTTGATCCAGAATTCTCCCCTTTTCGCCAACGATCTCCGAACGTACGACTACTTGAATGCCATTGCTCATTATTCTTCGTCCCACATAAAACTAGTCAAGCGCTCGGATCCCCAGGCAGCATACCAGCTTCGAGTGTTTGCGTACTACAAGGCGGCCACAATTACACAGACGATAGAGACCGCGCAGGCACAGCTCTTCACGTCGGTGACGCCGGGTGATCAGACCCAGCTCTACTATAAGATCTTCCGCTTTGATCTGCGGGACCTAGCCATTCAGGATCTTCTATCCGAGAAGTTACAGATTTTGCGGAAATTGTCTCTCCCTTTGAGCGCCTTTTGTGAGACCGAATTTAAAGCCGACTCGGCCAAGTTGGATGAGTACTTCATGACTCTCTCCGAGGAAGCCAAACAGACCTTGGCAAAATTAAAGACTTGCATTGTGAACTTGGACGAGGCCAGAACACCCGATATGAAACTACAATACATCGTCAAAGTTCAAAAGACCTTGATTGATTTGTGCGCGGGCTTCTACAAGTACGACTCCTCCAAGGTGAACAACGACCTTCTTCTTCCGGCGCTCATCTACATCATCATCTATCACCCGCCGGACTTGCCAGAGGATCACAAGGAAATTGATCTCTATCTCAATTTCACGTTTGTGAAGAACTTCTGCCAGATCTTGGACCCATATTGCATCTCGTCTACCTCATTCAACTCAAACTCCTCTTTGTCGTCTTACGTCCCCACTGAGAGAAGAGACTCATATTTACGTGGCGATAAACTCTCCTCTAACAATTTCTTCGAGCTTATCAACCTAAAAGAATCTAGCAATGAGGTTTTCGAGGAAGTAGAGCCTGAGTTCCAGTCTGATAAAGCATTGATTGATTACTTGCAAAAAACAATGTTCAATACAGGAGAGCTACAGTATTACCTCACAAACTTTGAGGCAATTCTATACTTCCTCGTCAACACTCCAGTCAAAGATATAGTGCCCGAAGGCTACACAATCCCAGAAGTTTATCTAGCGAAGGAAGTTGTTACCCTCCCTATACAACAAGTACTCGAGAACAGGGAGGCCAAGGAGAAGGAAGGCGCAGAAAACCTGAAAGAGATTACTGAAGACTCTGCAGAATACTTGGAAGAGGTTGAGGACTCTGCAAGGTCACGCTCTAGTTCTTTGTTCAATACTATTTCTAGCGCAGTTTCTCAAACTGTAACCAGATCCCGCTCAAATTCGGCAGCTCTCAAATCTCATCATGCAAGAGAATCCTCATTCCCTAGCTTTGAGCAGTCAATCACATCAGGTATGCCTTCCGGGGACACATACGGCTTGACTCCAATGAGAAAGTTTCTTGGTCGCATCGGCCAAGCATCTGGAGTCAATCTCAGTGACGCAGAAAACGGACCCATGTCAGACAGCGATGAAAACGCAGAAAATAGAAGCAAGCGTTCACTGTCTTTGTTTGATGTATTCTCACCTGGACAACCTCGTACTCGGTCTGGATCAGGAGAAACCCCTTCATTTTTGCATTCGTCTAATCTCCGAAAGCCCACCATCTCCACCAAATTATCCAATGGTGTTTCCGAACTCATGACTAAGCTTAATGTTGCTGCGAACGGTAGCTCTCACGCTCTCTACAATGAAGGCGGGAATAATTACAAAACACCTTCTCGAGAGGACTCATTGGAGAATTTTAGCATCAACACTAAAGCTCCGCCGATCGTGGGCGACCCGGCTTCAAGTATGGATAAATGGTTCAACAACCTCGGAGATAATGGTGATGCACAGACTTTTGCCAATAGCCAGATGGGTTCCGCCTACAATGAAGGATCCCTTTTCAGCGCATCTTTCGCCGAGCTCACAAAATACCACAACGCAGATTTCGATTCATTGACAATGATGGATTTGAAAAATTTGAAGTTTTATTATGACCAGCTCTGCAGCGAGCTTCTAGCATTGAAGGAAGAGTCTAAGACAAGTAACGAAGAATTGGCAGTGGAGAAAGACCCACAGAACATAGAGTGAATTAAAGATAACTGGGCCATGAATATAGGAAATAATGCATATGATACTAATACTATTAATCATGTACTATAACCCTCCAGACACTAGATAACCACGCACCTGCACAATAGACAGGTGTGTTCCAGAAGAATCTGGAGTAACTGATAGCAGACCTCTTAAACCATTCACCTAGATACCACTCTCCAACGAAATGAAGCATGGTTCTACACTACGGCAAACGGAGATATCAATTGGATGACTCTGACCGTGCGTTCACACATAAGAGAGTCAGAGTCGAACAGCTTCTAGAAAAGCTTCTGTTAGATGGGAAAGCAGCCGCCAAAACACAAGTAGACTACGATGTGAATCCGCTCCTAGATTTTTCCGACGACAGAAAGCGGAAGAAACGGCCCGGCATCGACTCCGTGATCTCCGAGAAGATCCGACTGGAATACAAAGATCAAGTTCTACGAGGGTTGACGATGATACGATACATGCCCCCAATCACCATCATCATTCTTCACTTCCACGCATGGGTGAAGAGACTCTTCAACAATTTCATTCGTAAGTACAACCGCACTCATGCAGGGCAGAGACAGGTGGGGTTCTTCCGTAGCTTCTATAAGATCATGGCCATGGTGGAAGACCCGCGAATTGGCTTGACCTACGCGAACTTGTATGACATCGTGATTCGCGAAAGCGAGATGGAAACGCGAATGCTTGTTTTGAAGAAAAGCAACAAGCTCGATAGTAAGAAGATCCAGGAGATCCGAGACGAGGAGTCTTTGGCGCGGGAGTGTAATTACAAGTATTGGGACCGGATGGGGGACCTACCTGAGGTAGACATGGATGATGTTTCTGATTGAGATCTGGTAGAAAAAAAAAAAAAGAAAAGAAACGAGAAACATGATAAAGTAATCCACTTACATTTTCAAATAGAGCCTTTACTATATTGATTGAATAAGTCAGTCTACTCAGAGAGAGCACAGTGATGTCAACCACGGAGCACGTAGTCTCGATAACCGTAGATCGCTTGTCGAGTCGATGTGTCTCAAGATATACCGAAACAATATATATATTATCACTCTACTAATATCACAAATGCATGAACTCTACCTTGGAACTCAGTTGTTTTGTTGACGCACCCGTACACCAGGCGTCTCCATTCGATCTGAATTTCCAACCGCCAACTCAGTAGTGACAACTTCCGCCTCGTCTACACAAACAATGTCACAGGATCTTGAAGACGAAATCCGGACCGGCGATCCTGGAGAGCTCGACAACAACAGCTCTGAAGAGGGCGACGACGTTATGGCCGACTCTTCGGAGGAGGAGGAGGACGACAACGACGAAGAAGCCATCCAACAAGTGCGGGACGGCTTCATTGTCGATGACGACGAAGACCAGGAGGTGTCACACAAAAAACGTAGAAAACACAAAAGTAAGACCAAGAAGCGCCCTGCTCGTGTCGACTCCGGGGATGAACTTGACGACGATGATTTCGAGCTTATGCGTGAGAACCAAGGCGCTGCCCCACGTCAATCCAGCTCCAGTAAGTTCAAAAGACTTCAGAGAGCTCTGCCCGGCGAGAGCTTGGACGATGCCGAAGAACAGGATCGTCTGAGTCGGGGCCGTGCAGACAGAGGCCTCAATGATTTTTTCTCCGACGATGAAGCCGAGAATGATCTCGAAGAGGGCACGGGTGCCAATGATTTGGCTGACGATGGCGAGAGAAACATCTTGGACGAGTTCGAGGATTTCATCGAGGATGATGAGTTCTCCGACGACGAGGGTGGAAAGAGCCAGAAGAGAGCCCAGCTCCAGAAAACCAAGCGCAAGGGTCCCAAGCTAGACACATCCAAATTGTCCAGTGTCGACCGTGAGAGTTTGCAGCAATTATTCGAAGTCTTCGGAAATGGTGCTGAGTACGAATGGGCTTTGGAAGCTCAGGAGATCGAGGACGAGGGTAATGATGAAGAAAAAGAAACTGCCTTGGATGAAGTCTTCGAGTACTCCGAGTTGAAGGAAAAAATGCTTACACAAGAGGATAACGTTATCCGTATCATCGACGTCCCAGAACGTTTCCAAAAGTACAGATCTACATTGAACTACATAAACTTGGAGGGCGAGGAGCTTCTTCGAGAGAAAAAGTGGATCAGTAATGTCATGTTCACAGAGAAGAAAAACTCATTCATCGGCGACCTTCAAGGCCCATTCACTGAAGCTGTCGAGAAAGTCGTTGAACTCATCTCAATTGATAACTTCGAGGTTCCTTTCATCTGGGCCCACCGTCGTGACTACTTGATTTACACCGAGGAAGTCACGCTGCCTGAAGGCTCAATCAAGAATGTCGTGCATAAATTGCTTCTCGAGGATGACTTGTGGCGTATAGTACACTTGGACATCGAGTACCACTCCCTCTACGAGAAACGCCTCAATACTGAGAAGCTCATCCAACTGATCGAAGTTGATGATGAGTTGACCACTGAAGTGGAGGCTTTAGAGTCTATGGTATTTATCCAAGATCTTCAAGACTATGTTAACTTCACATACTCCTCGAAAATCAAAGCTGTCAAAGCTGCCAAGCCAAGTAACACAAATGACTCCGGTGAAGAAGACGAAAAGTCTAGCGCAAAGAAGCATTCCAAGTACGCGATTTTCGAGCGTATTCGTGAAAATGTGTTGTATGACGCTGTCAAAGCCTATGGTATTTCTGCCACTGAGTTCGGTGAAAATGTCAGAGATCAATCCTCAAAAAACTATGAGGTTCCATACAGAATTCATGCCACAGACGATCCACTCGAGTCGCCTCAAGATATGATCGAGCGTTTAATCGAGGATGATGAAGTCTTGTTTAAAGACTACAAGAATGCTCTCAATGCTGTGAGAAAGACCTTTGCAGAGGAGATTTTCCACAACCCAAAAATCAGACAAGAAATTCGTCAAGTCTTCAAAAAGTTTGCTGTTATCAGTGTCACCCTCACTGATAAAGGTAGAGCTTCAATTGACGGTCTTAGTCCGTATGCTGATATCAAATACGCGATGAATAGATCTCCCGCAGACTTGGTTGCGCAGCCGGATGTTTTCTTGCGGATGTTAGAAGCGGAACAGAAGGGTCTTATTGTTGTTAATGTTCAAACTCATGACAGTGATAGCTGGTTCCAGTCTATTTTCAACTGCTTAAGGTCTGATGGTACCTCCGAAATTTCAGACTTGTGGAACAAAGAGCGTGAGTTAGCTTTGAGCGCAGCATTCAAGCGTTTGTCTGCTATGGTTGCACTCAACACTAAAGAAGACTTCCGTCGTGAGTGCGAGCGCTTAATTGCCGCAGAATTGAGAGCCCGTTTCTTGGCCAAGGTCGACCAAGCTCCATTCACTCCATTTGGCTACGACAAAGGAACAAAGCCGAATGTGTTGGCATTGTCCTTCGGCCAAGGTCTTCATGACAGTGCCGTCGTTGGAGCTTTTGTCAGGGACACTGGTAAGATTTCCGACTTTTTCAAATCTGAGCTGAACCCTGCTCGTGATCGCGAAAGTGAGGACAGATTCTCAGGTCAACTTCAAGAATTTTTTGACAGGAACCTCCGACTTCATAAGCCCGATGTCATTGCTATAGCAGGTATTAACACTGCCAGTAAGAAGCTTTTCGAAATTGTCAAGAACTTTGTCGCCAATAAAAACTTGACTGTGAGTTCCGACGATCTTCCTAATGATGAAACACCACCTTTGTTGCCTGTCATCTGGTGTCAAGATGAGACAGCTCGTTTGTTTCAAAATTCCATCAGAGCTACAACAGAGCTTGCTGATAAGCCGTCATTAGTGAAGTACTGTGTTGGTCTTGCCCGTTATGTTCAAAGTCCTCTTTTGGAGTACATTTCGCTTCGTGACGATATTTTATCCCTTACCTTTTACGAGCATCAAAAACTTCTCTCGAATGACGCAGTTCAAGAAGTCTATGAGACAGTTTTTGTTGATATAGTGAACATGGTTGGTGTTGAAATCAATGAGGCCTTACGTGAGCCATATCTCGCTCAAATGCTTCAATATGTGGCTGGATTGGGGCCTCGTAAAGCATCTGGTCTCTTGAGAAATATTGCAAAGTCTCCCGGCACCTTGCCAAGCCGTAGTGCTTTGATCACATACGAGTTGTCAACGAGAACCATCTTCTTGAACTGTGCAGCATTTCTCAACATCCCCTACGATGATGGAGTATCTGTTCGTGAACGAGATGCCTCTGTGGACTTGTTGGACGCAACCCGTATTCACCCAGAGGATTACACTTTGGCATGTAAGATGGCTGCTGATGCTCTTGATCTCGACGAAGAAGATGTGGCTCATCTTGAAGATCAAGGTGGAATCATTTATCAGCTCATGCAAGAGGGTGTCAGTAAGGTGGATGATTTGAACTTGACTGCATTTGGCCAAGAGCTCGAATCCAAATTCGGCCAAAAGAAGTATGCCACTTTACAGAGTATTAAAGAAGAACTCGTTAACAATTACGAAGAATTACGTCGCTCGTTCCACATTTTGGAGAATTCCGAGGTGTTCCGTATGTTGACAGGAGAAACCACTGAATCGTTCTCTCGTGGATCGATTGTTCCAGTGACAATCAAGAGAGTTGGTAGAAGTCAACGTGATGACAAGATTCGTTTCTTGCGTGTCTCCACTTCTACCAATATCAATGGGTCAGTGGATGAGGGCTACATCCTTCGTAAGGCTCACTTTTCCGAAAACCAAGTTATTCAAACAGTTGTTTTGGACGTGAATTACGAGAACTTCACAGCTTCTTTCAGTGCTCTTCCCGAAGATATCCAGAAATCCTCTGGTACCAGATTTTTCCGTGACCCTGCTAAGTGGAATTTCGCTTTGGAAGATGCTGATAAACAGCTTGAGAAAGCCAAAGAGAATGCTCAACTTGCAAAGACAAGAAATGTGCAGCACCCATTGTTTCACAACTTCAATCACAAACAAGCGGAGGAGTTTTTGGCTGCCCAAGCCGTCGGAGACTGTGTCATTCGTCCCTCCTCGAGAGGCCCAACTTATCTCACCGTCACATGGAAAGTTGCAAATAATTTGTTCCAACACCTCAGTGTTGAGGAAGTCCCAACACCTCATGGTAAGGAATATGTTGTCGAGCGTAAAAGATACTCTGATTTGGATCAATTGATTTTCCAGCACGTCCAAGCAACTGCCAAACATGTGAATGAGATGTGTCGCCATCCAAAGTTCAGAGAGGGTGCTCTTCCAGAAGTCATCGAATGGTTGGAATCATACACAAAAGCAAACCCCAAGAGTAGTGCGTACGTGTTTTGTTACGACCATAAGGCTCCAGGCTGGTTCCTCCTTCTATTCAAGGTCAATGTCAACACTCCCGTCACCACATGGCACGTCAAGACAGAGGTCAATGGTTTTGTCTTGAAAGGATTCACATACCCTAACATGATGCGGTTGTGTAATGGTTTCAAACAAACGTTTAAGTCGTTGGTCAGTGACCAGACCAAGGGTTCTAGATACTACTAGCACTGCCTCTGATCAGGAGAAAAGAAAAACGAGGTCTACCTCGACCGGAAAGAAACGAATAATATAATATATTGTACATTATAAATTTTAATCCCTGTTGTATGTTCTCAACTTAGACCTAAAACTGTCACCATCAACATAACAACCCATGAGCCACCTATCTCCGCCATCGGCTGCGGAGAAATGTAAACGAGAGTGCAATACACGTCTATTGTCGAATATGACACATGTGTTTTCGGGAATTTTCACGACATACTGGTTGGCCGCATTGTTCACATATTCTTCGAACGCAATCATTCCTCTGATGAATGCATCGAAGAGGACTGGATCATCATCGCGAGTGACATGATACTCAAAAGGTCCTTGGAATGGAGGCGAGTAGTTAACCTCCTTGATCTGAGCATTTCCAGTCTCCGGACAGCGCACATATGGGTCCTCAACAATGAGAGGGCGAAGATAGTAGTAGTATTCGTTGTTGTTATCGTAGTGGAAAGTTATGGGCACTCTCTTCAAGGCATCGTAAGCCTCCGGATCACTATCTCTAATATGTTGGGCAGCCAAGAAGGAATCTGCGAACACATTCTCGCCACCAGTGGTCGAATTCTGAATGAAGTGAAGCAACTGGAGCCCAGGAGGAGACTCGTAGTAGCACAAGTCCATGTGAAGCGGCAAGAACACATCTGTGTTGGCGATGTTCTTTGCGTCTGCCTCAATTTTGACGTTGAATAATGTGCCGTAGAAGGTCTCCTTGATGTACCCAAACCGCTTCGCCAACTTCGACACTGGCCAGAGTCCCGTGTTGGCATCCGTGAGAGCCTGCGTCTGTGGATTTCTCGTAGGATCATCGATACCGTTGACGAAGCATATTCCAAACTTGTTGAGAGAATTGACCACCTTCTTGAACGTTTCGTCCCCACTGAGATATGCATGATAGTCTACATTCAAGCTCTTCATCTCCTTGATGAGATCAGACTTATTCCAGAACTTCTGCTGATCGCGGAAAAATTTCCCGGCCATCCGGTTCTTCATACTACTATACTTCCGCAATTCCGACAAGCCATAGTCGGACTCACTGACCGACCCATCGTTGTGTTTCCAAGCCACATGAAGCGTGGGCTCACTACTATCTACTACAATAGGATCCTCGGCCAACTGAAGGTTGCGCGCGATTTGGGCGGTGGAAAACGACTTTTGTCGGGAGGAAATGTCAATTGATTCGGGCGAGCCGCAGGCATCTCTAAGAAAGATGGTTTGGAATGAGACATGGTTCGGTCTCTCATGCCCTAAATCGACCGTGATCTGCGAGTTATCAAAAGAGACGATGGACAAGGGTCTGGCGAGAATACGAGATTTTAGAAATGTTGTCGAAATGACTTTTTGAGCAGTGTTCGGCTTAAAAATCATGTTCGGGTAGAGAATAAGTTAGTGGTGCCTATCAGATATCGGCACGATCTGCATTTAGCCAAATCTGGGGAAGGCCTGTATATGTAGATATCCAATCGCACCGGCCAAAAAAACACGAAAAAATAATGACACCCACGAGGTTCGAACTCGTGCCTCCGAAGAGACCAGGAATGTATGGTAAGGTAACCTTACCCTGGCGCCTTAGACCACTCGGCCAGAGTGCCTATTATTGGTATATGGGAATTAGTGCTTCACTATGATGGATTTGAAACATCATTCATTTACATATCAATTGATCTCATTATCCAATTTTCAAATGGAAAGCAAAGTATAGTCCATATTTCTATGTACTAGAGTTCGATGTATGGAAGTTTAAACTGGCATAGACACTGGAATCTATGGTAAGTTTCAAGATTCTGATCTCCATTAGAACATGTAACTCTACGAATCTAGGCTATGACTTTAGCTTACATTTAGCTCAACAAAAGTATAAATATAAATGTATATTTCTCCGTACCCAATTTTTGTCTTTGACCGCTCTATAAAATCATAAGGTGAAAAGACTTGTCCTTTGCTTACCGAAAGGATAAATAACTAAAGCAGCGGCACACAAGCCGACACTAATACCAATTGAAACCTCCACCATTGTAGCACCAAAACTCAACGAACTGGCATCGGTGGCGACTCCTGTCGCAGATGAATTGGTGATTTTGTTTGCTGTGTCAACACCCGCCAACAAGGAGCCCTTTGAGGCAATACCTCCCGGAACCTGTACGAAAATAGCTGGAAGCATTGCACTGACAGCCATTCCTCTACCTAAACGGGAATACACATTACCCAAAACACCAATAATGAACGCTCCGATGGCTGCAGTGAACTCAGTCACATCAGCAAAGTGCTTACCTGCAAAAAAGGTGGCCACATAAGAAATAGCTGTAATTATCGTCATCACAGGAAGTTGACGTAAGCGAGCTTGATTAATGAGACTCAAACAGATGGAAAAAATTGGCACAAACAAAATCTTCCATTTGTCATCCAAGCTGTGACCCGCCGGACAAACAGCTGCATCTGTGGCATTATGGTCAACCCATCCATATAAGGCGGCTCCGAGAGTAATTCCGAAACCAAGGAATAGCGAATAAATGATGGCATAGAACATACGCACAGAACCGGCGACGAGATTCTTTGATTGAAGCTCAAGCGAGCCACACAAAATAATGTAACCTGGCAAAATAAGAGCCAAAGCACCTTGTGCAATAGCTCCAAAACAGAATATATTTCCACCACGGATTGATCCCAAGGCTCGCGAGATGAAAGACACAACAATGGAAGCAGCGACCTCAAACACAGAGGAGTACAAGTGGGATTTTGGCGACAAAAAGAACTGCAAATATCCAATAATGAGACCAATTGCAAATGTGACGGGAATGTCGTACCAACCACCACCGAAACCCCAAGCGCAAACAGTAGCAGATCCCAACCCATACAAGAAAACGCATGACCATGGTGAGTAAATGTTGTTACTGCGAATGAGCTCTTCGAGTTTTGTAGTTGCCTCTTCGACACCGGCTAAGTCGTGAATGACTTCCTTGTAGATTTTGTGCGTATCCGATAATTTTGATAAGTTGAGACCTTGAGCACATTTGACTAAATGCACTTCCGAGGTTCTGGTAGCTGCGTCACCGAAGGCCATGATCATGGTTCCGGGGAAGTAAACAAACTGACCATCGATTTCGAGGACTCTACTTGTCATAATCATATACTCTTCCAATCTGTGGGTGGGTGCACCATACATCATGAGGGCTTTGCACATTCTGATGATGAAACGTTGGCGTTGTAAGATATCTGCGATGTGAACTGTGATGCGCAACTTTTGATTTTCACGCTTCTTGAAACGTTTGCCAATTTTGCGGGCGTCCATCTTAGGTGCCTTTGGTTTAGCATTTTGGAAAGAGGGAAGATTTGATGCTTCACCGTCCAAATCTCCAAGATCTTCATCGCCGTCTTGTTTGTTCGTATCGGATTGCTGGCCTTTGTTTCGCCAAGCACCACTTAACTTTTGTTGACCATGTTTGAGTGTGGCTTTCAACAGTGAAAAGTCTCTATGATTGGCCTGCTTTAAGTTCAAATCACTATCAAAAGCGCTCTCGCTAGCCAAAGTTGAGCCGTTGATGGACGAACCAAAGGTGGTCGTTGATCTATTGTCGCCACCGTTTTGGTAAAGCTTAAGTAATGAAGACAAAACACCTGCGTGCACTTGCTTAGGTGGAGCCACAAAACCATCGTCGTCGAAAAAGTCATCGTGATCAATTTCATCACGGGGATCATCGAACAAAAAGTCTGGATTTGGCTGGAAGAAGGTCTCGCCTGAGCCTTCCGTGTTGGTGCGGTTGTGACCTGGAACATGACCGGATGTAGCAGTTGGCTTCTCATTTGGAACAAGGAAAGCAGACGAGCTGTTGTTGACGTCTGAGTCTCGGTCACTCAATGACCGTTTTGGCTCGTGATGATGAGCGTTCGGAACGTGTGCAGAAATGAGATGCTGAGCTTCTTCGTTCAAATCGGAAAAGTCTAAAGGCTTCATTTCGATGGCATTATCTTCAGGAGGAGCAAACTCTTTCTCCTCATCAAGGACTTCCGTGTTCTTCAAGGATGCGCCAGGGGCCAAGCCGCCCGTGCTCCCGCCGCCAAAGTTGAGAACCTTTCCCAAAAACGTGTCCGAGCGTGAAGGAGCATCGGCGCCCTGTACGCGCTCAGCCATAGACATCTTCCTGAAGATGTCTCGGAAGCCCTTATTTTCGGTGCTATCGCCCGACTTCCGAGACGAGTTGGTCACCGATGAGCGGCGAATGTCAGTGAGATCGATTTCGCCCGGTCTAGATGTGCGGGAACTCTTTCTCGAAGGCTCAAAGGGGCCCTCGTCACCAGAGGAGTCTACGTTGTATGCATTGACCGGATGGTCCACAGGGTCAATGGGGGTGTATTCTGAGTCAGAGTCTTGCTCGGAGTCCTGCTCACTGGGAATCTGCAACCTGAAGTTGGGAAGATTCTGACCCTGAGCCTCTGCGCCAGGGTAGTTCTCGGGATCCAGGTCCAGTTCATTAACCGACAGCATGGAAGACACTACGGAACGACGGAACGACTCGGGCTGCGCGGAATCGGGAAACCGCACCGTCTTGGTGCCTTGCGACAATTTCTTGGTGGCCCTCGCGAAGTTTGCGCGGGTGGAGTTTTTCCCATCTTTCTTGCGTAGATTCGCTAAATTGACCGACGGAACATTGAAGTGGGATTGGTAGTTGGAGTCGTCATCAGAAGAGGAGAGCCCTTGATCATTCATGGTTCTCCGGATACGGTTTGAGTGAACGAAATGGCAAAGGGTTGTGGTAGGTCTATGTGATGTCTCTTGCTTTGGTAAGACTTGATGCTTCTAGAGGGACTTCTAATGAGAATCCAGTTGCAGGATGATTTGGCGGTTCTTACGAGAAAGCAAATGTGTGTAGAACGAGAGGACCGCTTTAATGTATGGGCGATACGTTACTTGATGAGCCGATGGAAAAGAATGCAAAAAATAGCACTTTTTCTACCGTTGTCTGGACATTCTATCTGCTATATATAGAGGCAAGCGAAGACCATGGAGTGTATGTACTTGACGCATATCTTACATCTATGTACCGTAGGCCAGGGTTGTGTGCAGTGCCTACGGATAGTATGGGAGGCTGAAACCAACGGAAAGTCCAGCCAAAGGACAGATAGAGGGGACAATTTTGTTTCGGAGTTTCGAAGCAGTACACCGAAGCATACACTCAAAGTAATGACAAACGCAGATTTTCTGTGGCCAAGCTGGATTCCGAGATCAGTGCGTTTTGCTCCTTATGTAATAGTGCATCAACGAAGATTGCAAGGAGTTGGTTGATCTGGTGGGAGTAGGCACGCGATGGTAGATAAGGCAACTAGGGAAGAAAAAACAACCGATCCGTAGAATCACACTTCTTAAAATTGAAATTTAATTTCTTTGGAATTATGCCAGAGCCTTCTTGTTCGAGTTAAGTTGCAAACCTGCCTGTGTAGTGACCGTTTCATGTTGACGGCTGAGTTTTGCAGCCATTGAATCCACAGGCTACACAACTTAAGTCAATAGAGAAATAGCATACTGTTTGATGAAGAGATATAATGGCTGCACATTTATATTAGTTAGAATTTCTCAAATTACTCTTTCACAAAATTTAGTTGAACCGTTTCTTAAGTATACAGACACTTATACACTTTCTTCCCATTGAACACCACAGTATTCGACAACATATCCCACATGATTTTCATCTAGCAGCGACACCCCGTCATCGATATCGGTAGCCACAATGATGGTTCCCCAAGCCATTCCTCCAAGAATATCTTTAACCAGCTTCGACAGATACAGTTCAAGGTCCATGATTGCCTTTGGCATTAGTTGGAGCTCAAACTGACGCTCTGAAGATGGATTGTACGCCGGCGATGGAAGACCAGAGCTCTTGAAGGTTTTGGCAACATCATCCTTGCCGCTGTAGAGTAAAGGCTCTCCACCCAAGTCGTACCTCAATACCTGCGATGGGTTGTGGCCAACAATTGACGAGAAATTCTCGAAAAATGCGTCACTCAACATAGATGCGATTTTACTTGTTTCAGGGTTCAAGCCCGAGGACGACGTAGCAGATGAGTTGGACATGGATCTCTCCCTCTGGTCCTCGTTTGGATCCATCTTGTCTATGAGCTCCTTGTACTTCTCGAGTTCAGGCTCGTGGGTAACCTTCTTCAACTGCTCTTGCTCGGTGAACAAGAAAAAGCCAGGATATTGTGGTAGCACGGAGCCTGCAGACAATTTTTTAACTGGTTCCTTCTTGGGCGCGGCCTTGGCCAGGACAGCTGCGTATGTCAGTTCCTGTTTAGACTGCTTTGCTTCTTGAGCTGGAGCCTTCTTGTCATCCACCTTCGACTTCGTCTCTTGCCCCCCAAAAGGATTACCACCGAATGGATTACCTCCAAAAGAATTGCCGCCAAATGGGTTTGTCAGTGTCGATGGCTTGGTCGCATCGAATATGTCCTTCGTCATCTCAATCTGCAACTTCTTCTTGTTCTCGATTCTCAATTTTTCGTCAAGAAGCTTCTGAACTTCCGCATCTTGTTCTGCTTTGATTTCGGCCATTCTCTCGGGATCTTTGCAGACTCCTCTGATGGCCTTAATGGATCCCTTCTTACGAGAGCACACCTGGGTATTCTTACAAGCAAAGATGTACAATACCCTGTCATAAGGCTTATCGTCACGCGGAGCGGAAGCCTGTAGAAGTAAGGCCATGAATTCATTGCAATTGTCACATTTTAAGTCTTTTTCGGCTGGACTCGAGTCTTCGTGAAGCCATATAGGCTGTCCACCAATAAAGGTATCTTCTAGCGTAGGCTCTTCGTCTTCCTCGTCAAAAGCGACGTCAGTGTAGCCAAGGAACACTTCCGAGGCCTTGTCATAGAGACTTTCGTCGTCTGAGAACTCTTCGTCGATGGCACTCATTGGTTGTAGATTGGAGATGAGCATCGCGGGGTGCTCTCACTAGGTAGAGATAAGGAAACACCTTGAAAATGCTTGTGGAAAATGATTGATCGGGAGAAACAAATGATTTTTAAGATTGTTACGAGTAGATTAAATATTGAAATAAATCGACAAAAACAAGGTGCTGTTGGACTTGTATGTTCTATGTCGACCCTTGGAATCTAAAAGACAGAAATCCATCGTAAATACACACGGTCTTCGAGGTACGATGATCAAAAATTCTTATTGAGTTGAAATTCGAGGATAATAGGCTGTCTTATTCTTGTCTCTATTTACAGGGGAATCTACAAGAATCTAGGCACTTCCACTTCCTCGAAAGCCTCTATAGCATCACCGGCTTCGAACTTGCTCCATTTGTCAAATTGGAGTCCACATTCCAAACCCTTCTTCACTTCAGTCACATCGTCCTTGACATGCTTAAGGGATGACAATTCACCGGTGAATACAATTTTGCCGTTACGTTTCACACGGACTTGCGACGACCTCTTCAACGTACCATTGTTGACTTTACAACCAGCAATTTTGATGATTGCCTTGTTTTTAGCAGTGATATCGTATACGGCACGAATCTCAAGCTCTGCCAAAATCTTGATGTCGATGTGAGGCTTGAGACGAGACGTAAGATCCTCTGTCACATGTTCGATCAAACGATAGATGATGTTCTGTTCCAGGATCTTGACTTTGAGCTGACTTGCTTCAGCTTGGATGGCCTTAGGAACCTTCACGTTGAAGCACAAAATCTGCGCATCAAGTGCGCTAGCCATTTCCAAATCGGACTTGGTGGGAGGGCCTGCCTCGAAGAAAATGACCAGTGCTTGAACTTCGTCATTTCCAAGTCCTTCAATGCTCTCTTTGATGGCCTCAGCAGAACCATAAACGTCACTCTTGACAATGAAATGAACTTTCTGCGTGGCTGCCTCAGTTTCTTTGATTAGGTCAGTTGCATCCAATCCAGCCAATTTGCGCTCATTGATTTTCTCCTGTAGTTCCATCTCCTCAACCTCTTGCTTTCTCTTCTTGTTGATAGAGTCGATGTCTTTAATGGTCTGCTGTTGTTTTTCTCTATCCTCCCGCGCTTGAACGACCTTTTTACAGACAGGCTCCAGGTCTGCTTGAATGATTCGATCACCAGCCAGGGGAAGATCTTTCCAGCCCCAAACTCTGACTGGAGTCGAAGGTCCTGCTACTTTCACAGTCTTTCCAAACTCGTCTTTCATACCTCTAATTTTACAGTATGTGGTGCCGGCAACAAGGTATGAGCCGACTTTCATTGTTCCTCTCTTGACCAAAACGGTGGCAATGTTACCCAATCCAGTGACAACTTGGGATTCGATAACCCATCCCTCAGCTGGCACACCAGTAGGTTCAGCTTGAAAGTCGCTCAATTCACTAAGCGTGATAACGGCTTCTTCCAATTTGTCCATGTTGAGTCCGGTCTTACCACTCACTTGAACAGTTTGTGTCTCACCACCATAATCCTCGATATCCACTCCATAGCGAGAAAGATCGTTGAGAACCTTCTCAATGTTTTTTGATGGCTTATCACACTTGTTGATAGCCACAATTATAGGAACATTTGACTTCTGGGCATGCTTAATGGCCTCAATTGTTTGGGGCATCACAGAGTCGTCTGCTGCCACTACCAAAATGACGATATCTGTCACGATGGCACCACGCTCCCTCATACTCAAGAAAGCCGAATGGCCGGGAGTATCCAAGAATGTGATTTTCTTCTTGGAGACAGGCGTCATCACGGAGAACGCACCGATGTGCTGCGTGATGCCTCCAAACTCGCTGTCTACCACCGCCGATTTACGCAAGTAGTCCAAAATTGTAGTTTTGCCATGGTCAACATGACCCATAATTGTAACCACCGGCGGTCTGGGCTTCAACTTGCTCTCATCTACAGGCGCTGGAAGGAGATCATTGTCCTGCTCCTCGCTCACTGTCGCTTCAAACCCAAACTCGTCCGCGATCAACGATGCGTTTTCTTTATCTAAGATGTAGTGGTGGGTCATTTCCTCATAACCCATCTTTTCGAGTCTTTTAAGAAATCTAGAGAGTGGAACGTTTAGAATAGATGACAATGTAGACACAGTGACAAACGGTGGGATGGTGATCTTGACCGGCTCGCGCACTCTTCTGCGCTTCTTAACAGCCTGGGGCTTCGAAGACGGCTGCAGATACTCCTTTTGCCTCTGCTTCTCTTCATTGAATCTCTGTTTGAGGCGAGAATATTCTTGGTGCTGCGATGCGGTCGCATCTTGTCTAGAGCGAGGCGTAGAACCCTGATATGGCAGGGATTGCCCATTTTGTCTGAAGTTTCTGTTGTTGTGCTGTGTGTTTTGTTCAGGGGAACGTCCTTGTCCATTGTTGGTTCTGGATTTCTTGTCGTACATTTCTGCAAACCTGTTCGGACGGGGCTTGTTGCCACCAACAGGACCTACTTTGGGCAAGTCTTTAAAAGAGGAGTATGGGCGAGAAGCCCAGTGCTCGGTGCCGGCCTTTTTGAGAAGGAGGGCGGCTCGAGAATACATATGTACAAGGGTATTAGTGGGTACTAGACGAGTAAAGTGTGTAGGTGCGAAAGGGTATACATATGGAAGTCAAGATGCAATATATTACGAATACTAGGAGAGAGCGCAACGACCAACGCATAGCCGCCAAAAAGATTATTTAATGAGGCGCAGATTTGTTTCTTTATGTTTCATGCAATAATTTCTGCCGCGGTACTCTTTTTGGCCGCTTGGCTGTTGCGTCTGCAAATGCAAAGAACTACGAAAAGCTATAGTCGCCGTTCGAGGCCACAAATCCCATGGATTTGCACTCGTTGAGCGTTTCGATGAGCTCATCGATATCCCGGAAGTTGCTATCGCTACATGCAAAGTTGCGATGGCGGTTGGAGAGAATGTGCTCGTCGAAATGCTCGTACTTGACACGGCAGTTTTCACAATAACCTGGTTTAAGCTCCGCCTCCTTTCCCTGCAAATCCCGTTGCTGGAGTTGGCGCTTGACAAAGATTCGTCTTTTGAGGTTGTTGAGATTTTTCGAGCGGACCAGAGATACTTCCGGACCAAGCCCATTTCCTTGCTGAGCCTGCTGCACTGCAGCACTATTCAAGGCTGAATCCATGGAAAATTGGACTGAATTGGAGGCTCCATTGTATCCAGAGGCCATGACATCATAAAATTTCGACGTGGACACATTGTGGCTTATGCTAGTAGGGTTGTTGAATGGCTGAATAACAGATGAGTTGCGAGTTAAACCAAGAGGAGGACGGAACTGCAAATCTTCGACAGGTGGCTCTTGCACGTCTGTCGATGTGTTTTGTAATTCCTGGTCGATGGTTTCGTTGCCATTGATGGTTGAGGTGCTTCCTTCCTCTGCCTCGACATTGTCAGAGCTGACAGTGGGCCCAGTGAAAGAAACTCCCGAAGAGCATTGTTCCCCGCGAGCAGCAGCAATAATATCGTAGGAGACCTTCCGGAGGAGCTCCCGGTATTCTTTCGTGGCTTCGAACTTCTGCAAACGACGCTGTTTCTTGCGCTCAGAGTTCTCTGATTGCTCTGCGATGAATGGACATTTGCCATCCAACGTGTAATGGAATAATGGATAGCTATCAGACAGCCATTCGCGAACAGCAATAGGGCGAACTGCTTGAGAGAGGTCGTATACGTATAAGTAGTTCTTTTCCAAATAATGAAGATCGTCCCTACGCGCGTTTGGATCCTTGTCCTTCGAACCGAAAATCTTCTCTTCACGCAAAAGATTGGACAAATTGCCATTGGCCTCGGTAACAGTAGATTCGGTCACACCCAAGTTTTTGAGGAATCTGAAGACCTTGTCGTAATCCCACACTTTGATCTTGAGACTAGCAGCGTCATTGAAGATGTCATTGGCCGCGTAGTGCCCTGAGGCAACGAACGGACGTCTGCTTACAATAATGCTCACGTCGTGGTCATAGAAGGGCGAGATCTCGCAGCCCACCAGGCGCAAGGCTCTTTGAGCCCGCTTTTGTTCATTCTGATGCTGAGACAGCGAATCGCTGCCCTGGGTGTCGAAATATACAACCGATTCTCGCATGATCTTGCGCCATGATGCCTGCCATTCCTTGAGCTCATCGCCTACAAGTCTCGCGGACTTTGCTGTCGCGGTAGCTACATTTGTTGACTTTTCCGTAAGCACATTGGAGGCGTTATTTTCCGCATGTGAGGGGGTATTCTCCGCAATTTCTTTCGCAGAGATTTTCGCCGAGTCGTATCCCTGTGCTCCGCCAGTACGGGCTTTTTTTAGCAAGGGCACGGGGACATTGCTGTTTGTTTCTGCAAGCGGGACTCTTCTCGAGGTGTTACCTAGAGGAAGGGTTCTTTTTCTAGCATTTACTTCCATTTTACAACATGAGGGGGTTAGGGGGATTCAGGCGATATTTATAGTAAGGAGGAGAATATGGTGTGGTGCAGAGATGTGGTAGTATGGGGAAGATGTAGCTAGTAGAGGTTTGTAGGTGGAGCGTGTAGTTAGTATTCGCGGTAGGTACTAGGGCGCGTGGTCAGCCATGAAGAAACCTCGAAGACATCGGAGATAAAAAAAAAGAATGGGAAAACTTTAAATTTTAAATTTATAGCGGGAATATGAATGATTTTTGAAATTGTCTTGTTTTGTATTGCAACTGTTTTGGGTGGTGCTTTGTTGATTGTAGTTGGGTGTGATTGGCTGCAAATCGGTGCTGAGACGAGATTCAGTTATTGAAAAAAGTTGAAGATTGGTCAAAATTTCTCACATTTCACTCAGAGAAGAAAGGTTTGCTCAATTGATGCGACTTTTCCACAAAAAATATTGTTGTTTACAGGTATGCTCTTACAGAATGTGGTCATGTTCAAGGTAACAGAAGTCACGATAAGACTTCTACAAAGTCTATTCGCAAAGAAGTGGAACGTATAAATCAACAATTTGCGTGAATTTTAATGAATGCTAAATTCCTTATCGGGGTTCTCAACATATAGACCACTATGTATCCGTTCACCGAAGAACCCTACAAGTGTAAAACACACTCGATGCCGGTTCTTTGAAAGCATGTTTGCAACAAAATTACAATTTGGAAAATAGGCCTAAATTTATCGGCTCTGCTTCAAAATCACTCACATAGACAGTGACCGATCTTCACAACCGACCAGACTACCTACTCCACACTTATCATGCTACAACAGCGAGAAATCGCCAAGATCTTGTCGCAGGTGGTCAATGAGGCAGGCACTCAACTGCCCTCCGGTGCATACTCGGCGTCGCTCCTTTCTAGCAAGGGATTGCCGCTAATTACCGTCACTTCGACCGAATTACCTGCCCCAGACTATTCTGTGTCGCCAGACACACTTAGAGTATATTCGCTTCTAGCCATCAATTCGTACAAGCAACAAGAGAAATGCGGAGATAGCAGCTTGGATGACTGGACGGTATTGAGCCTCGATGAGACTTTACGGGCTATAGTCAAGAGGTTTGTTACAGAAGCTAAGGATGGTCAGAGTGAGCTATACGTGGTGCTCTTCTATGGAAAATCTTACAGCGACGCAAGGGCAAAGGTCAGCCTTGATGCTCTTGCTGAGATTTTGAGTGAAGGCCTCAAAGGATATGTCTCTTAGTGAACGTACGCTTCTAAGTTTATAGTGTTGGACATACCAACTTGTACCGAATATAAATAGTCATACTATTAATACTATGCTAAACAAACTGAACGGGACCCCATCTGAATTTTCGCCTGGACGTGCTGTGCCCCTACTCTAAGGGGGAAGCCATGTATTACTCCAAAAAGGAAAGAGAGCGAGAGTGCTGTAAGAACTGAACCCTGCGGTGCCATCAGTGCATGCAAAATCACCGAGGAAATAAAAAGAAGAAACAAGAAAAGATATGACAGGTATGCATCGTGGTGGCGCCGGGAGCTTACTTGACCATGTCGACGTCGGTATCCTCTTCGTCCTCCACGTCCTCCTCGTCGTTGATGTCGTCCATCAAGCTCTCCTCGTCGAAGCTCTCTTCCTCGGAGTCGTACCAGAAGTCCTCATCCACGGGCTCGGCGTCCTCCATGTTGGCACCTGAAACACCAAACGCGTGCTCGCTGTTTGGAATGACAAATCCCGGGGGGATGTTTTTCTTCGATCTCTGGACCTCTTGCAACACACGCTCCTTGTACATCTCGGGGTTTTTCCTCAACTCGAGCGAGGCATCCATGTTGGCGGGAGAGTTCACGTTTGGATCCTCCAAAAGCGAAACAATCGAGATGAGCACAGACTCCACGGTCTGTGCGGGCGTCCAGGTCTCACTATCGAGCTCATCGGAGGTCGGGTCGCCGCCCTGGTGCAAAATGGAGATGCACAACCGGCCATCTCTATAGACATTTGGGTGGAAGATGCTAGGGGTGAAACGGAACGTGGGAGGGGAGAACGGGAAATCGACCGGGAACCTCATCTGGCCCTTGAAGTATCCGCCGTTGTACATGGAGTCCTTGTTGAGAATCATGAACCCGATGTTCCACAAGAAGATGTTGTCATCTTCAAGTTCGATTTGGAAGGTGGGGATGCCCTTCTTAGGGTGTGTAAGCTCCTTGAATTGCCGCTGAAGAATAACGGCTGCAGATTTTGAACTCATGATAAAGACGTCTTTTAGTTAGAAGGCGGCAGTGGCGGGGAATATGGGTGTAGGGTGGTGGCGTGTGGTGTCTAGGGGAAAGATGGTGGTACTCAGCTTACACAGAAATGTGACTATGGCGGCAGACGGGGTGCGGTGCAGGGCATACCCAAAGGAATAGTAATGTCAAGAATGCCGTCTTCGGAGGTGCGGCGACGGGGCAAAAATGGCGGGAGAAACGAATTTTTTTTCGAGATTTGTGGTGAATGTGGGGGCCTATTTTATTTCGGGCTGTTTTTTTAACAGAAATTTCGTGCGTTTCTACTGGTTATTGGATACTACTTGCTAGATGGGGCTGACTCTTGCTTGTGCGCATTTCTTTTTCGCACCTACTACCGGCGACCCGCACTGTTTCATGTGTGTATGTATAATGAGCAGAATAATCTGACGGGGTCTGGAAGGCGATGCACTTTCTATAATTAATTTGAAGGAGAAGAGTGACCGCATTTGATCGAGCCTTCGGTCTGCTGCGTAACTAGGCGTATTTGAGACATGCACGAGTGCAATGTATACCTGATGATGTAGGTTTGTTAGGGATGCAATTTGCGACCAGGGGGTATGTATTGCCCGCCAAAACCGCAGGATATACACATATACTGACTGTATTTTTTTTATTATTTAATTTTTATTTTTCAACTTTTCAAAATTTGTTTATGTTCATTCAATACATATGCCATTGACTGCTCCAACTTTTGCTTTGTTCTGATCTTAATTAAACAACAGAATCTCATTCGTGTCTTTCATTATGAAACATTTTGCACCCAACCTGGTCCCTCATAACCCCTTCTTTAGTTACCCCCTCAATGCACAATACCGACCATATCCGGCTAATCTAATCATTCAATGGACACATTGTTCTTGTCGAATTTGATCTCCTGTATTATGGACACTGTGAATTTCGTTTTCGTTCAGCACGTGTAGAGATTATGTGGTGATTGGCTTATGCTCACTAATGAGAATACTATGGTTCTAGAAAAATCGGAACAAAATAAGTTCAAACAGCTATAATTTTTCCAATCGGTAAAAAATAGCCCCTCCCAAACCCACAGGAAAATATGCAATGGCCGATTGCAGGATACGGGCAGCCAGGAAACAGAGTTCGTATTTCTATCATGCATTGTGCAGATGCAAGTCCAGGATCGGATTGCTCCCCAGATCTATCCTGCAGAATCGACTGTTGCAGCCATTATTTAAAGAACTTCCATTTCCCCCGAACTCTCTTTTTCTTTCCCAGTAGCAGCTAAAAAGCACATCAGCAAATAACTCTACTACAATTTCAATAATGCAGGATCCTATCAATATCTCAGAGAACATATCCGATAAGGAGTTCGTTCGTTACAGAACAAACTTCGGAGTCAACCTAGGCGGATGTTTTGTCCGTGAAAAATGGATGTTCAAAGACTCAATGATCGGGGATGAACATAACGGACCCAAGACTGAGCTCCAGGCTCTTAAAGAAGAAGTAGCACGGGACCGTGATGGTGCTCGTGACTTCTTGGAGAACCACTGGCAATCATTTATGAATGATGACGACTGGAAATGGATCCAGTCGAAGGGAATGAACAGTGTCAGAGTGCCAATTGGATACTGGAACATTGATGGAGGCAATTTCACCGGAGGCACCAAGTTTGCTGACTATGCCGACATTTACAGGAACTCATGGCAGATCTTCAAGTCTCACTTTATCGAGGCAGCAGCAAGATTTAATATCTCTGTTCTAGTGGACGTGCATGCTTTACCCGGAGGCGCAAATAAAGACAGTCATAGTGGAGAAGAACACACTGCTGATTTCTGGTCCGACGAAGGAAAGCAGGGCTCAATGGTCGAGGCAGTTCGCTTCATTGCCCGTGACTTGAAAGGTTACAGCAATGTCAGTGGAATTCAAGTGGTGAACGAGGCTTTTGACGTCAAACCTAAAGACAGTCTGTTCAGATACTACGAGAGCGCTATGAGGGCAATTAGGGAAGAAGACGACTCAATCCCAGTTGTCATTTCAGATGGATGGTGGACCCCAAATTTCACTAGTTGGATCAAAAACATTCAGGGAGATGGCCAGAACTTTGGCTTCGTCTTAGATGCGCATTGCTACCGAATGTTTAGCGAAGGAGATCAGAAGAAGTCGGCCCAGCAAATCACTGATGATCTTGAAGGAGACTTTGTGAACGGTCTTATGCAAGGTCCTCAAGATGAACAGGAAGTGGTTGATCTCATGCTCGGTGAGTATTCTTGCGTTCTCAGTGAAGAAACTTGGCGGAATTCCAACGTCAGCGATAAGGACACAAACGATCCAGGTAGAAAAGACTTGGCAGCCAGGTTCGGCCGAAAGCAAGTTGAACTCGCCTTGAAAAGAACGCCCGCTGCGATCTATTTTTGGAGCTATAAGTTTCCTTACCCATGGGGTGAATGGGATGCCAGAGTGGTATTTGATGGATACATCGGGACACCATCAATCTCTATGCCCCAAGGTGGCCTCTTCGAAGAACTTCGCGACAACGCTTTCAATGCGCATGTCGACTATTGGACGAATGAAGGCCATAATTTTGATTTCGAGAGATACAAGCTAGGCTACGAAGCCGGATGGTCCGACTGTTTTGGTTTTGCCGAACGCGGTGCCATGCTTGGTCGCAGAATCGCTCTTAATTTTGCCAGAAAGCAGCAGCATATCCGTGAGAGAGGAGATCAGGATGTCTGGCAGTTTACTCAGGGCTATAACAAGGCGACGAAAGACTTTGCAGAGAGGTGCTACAGAGTGTAAACCTAAAACAACTTCTACCCTTTGCTACTACTTTTTCAATTCACGCATTTTTCTCGTATATGACCTCTAGCTTACGTAGTCTCCTATCAGTAGTCCCTTTACATGCTCGGATTTCACGAGCTAAAGAAATGATCATCAGCAATAGATCTAAAATTCGATCCGTTTTGTAAATCATTTCCCTCAATTGATTGGCTACCATCGAAGTCTATGTCCAAACAAACCATGTGTTCCGTAGGCCCTGCGCCTGGCTACCTATGCGCCTATCACAGAGAGCCTAATGTCATTCTTATCAGTAGGTAGGTGTACAAAATGCCTCAGCACAGCCCAACAAAGAACGTAAAATTCCGATTCAAAAAATAAATCAATAAAACCACTCAAGCAAAATATTATTTCCCGCAGCAATTCTCCTCCCTGGATCCTTCCACCCTGTCAAGTCTCGGCCCGCACAGCAATTGCGGAGTTTTGGTGTAGATAACGGATCAGAGTCCTCACCCAACCTGGCACTTGGAATCGTAGGTAGATTTCCGAAACAAAGCGAGCCATTGAAGTGACCAATCAGCACCTACAAATTTTAACCAATACCCACACCGGAAAAATTATCCACGCATTTAACACGCATTGGGCCTTCTTCGATTCCGGTGGTCCAGCCTTTTCCTGTTTCTGGCCCCCCTCCTTTCTGTGACATCCTGTATTTTTCAACCCCCAACGAATTCCCCATATAACCACTCCCACTTTCCCCAAACCCAGTTCTCTATCCCCAATTGCCGAACATGGACATCGAGGAACAGTTGGACAGGGCCGAGAAGCTGCCCTATCCATCTTTGGTGGGCAGTTCCGTGAAATCCGCCGACGATTCTCCCCACAACAACTACATCCACCCAGAAAAGTACACTGGAAACCTTAAGCCCGCCCAGAGAAAAAAGTCTCTTTTGAACTCTTCAATTGGTGCCTCCTTGGACGATTTGATCAGCGAGGGCGCCCTCATGGGCTCCGAAGAGGACTTCGACCGGTTCTTGGACGATAAGGGATCTGTGCGTTCCGACGCCAAGTACTTGGGCAAAAACTCTTCCGAGAAGTCTGACAAGAGCAAGACCGCCGCTCTGAAATTGAGCGAGGTTGCCTCGGCAGACCAGGGTGCCCCAGATGCTTCTGTTGCCAAGGAGCCAGCACTGACAGCCATTGACAACTCTGTATCTGTCACCGAGAGCGTCAGCTCCGGCAACGAGGTGCAAGCTGGTTCTTCTATCTATGGGGCTGAAAACTTCAGTACCCCCAACTTGTCTGAGTACCAGCTCGACCACCAGATCTCTGACCACTCGCAGTTGTTGGACTCTGTCAAGTCGTACGATTTGTCCAAGTTGCCCTCCTCCAACGATTCTGAATTGAAGTCGAAGAGCAATGACGCGTTCGGCCTTGCCGACAGAGTGCCTCATGTGGTTAGACCATCCACTGCTAAGGGTAACCAGGCGTTCGCTGTTAACCGCTTGGACTTCGGCGATAACGCCAAGGTGGCCCAGACCGACTCCTTGCACACGCCATTCTTCCAGAGAGACGAACGCTCGCCTTCGAGATCGCGCTTCCCAGTGTCGAGAGTTGACCGCTCCAGATCTAGATCTACTGACAGATTTAACCCAAGAAGCCATTTGGCAAGAGGCGACTCTTACAAGAACACCCACGATGATTTGCCTTCCAAGTACGAGCTTCCTGCTGACTTGGATGTCGATGAGGTGCAAGAGGACGACGCCAGAGAGAGCAGACACTCGAGACCTACTTTGGGTGAATCCGTCGCCGCAGCCGAGAAAGAAATGAGAGAGTTCAAGGCTACTAGTGTTACCAGAGATCCATCCTTGGTCACCTCAGGCGACTACACGAACTTCAATGCTGATGGTGGTAGCGAGAATTTTAACGACAAGAACTTGTACTCCGTTCGCTCTGAATCTTCTACCAACTACTTGCGTTCGATCTCAAGATCCCGTTCCAGACAGCCTGGTTCTGCCAGAGATCACGTCACTCACTTGAACAACGAGAAGAACGAGAAAAATGACGCAAATCCAGCTGAATTAGTCAACGAGGGTGCTTACGTCTCAGACGACCCCTACGGACAAGTTGCTGGTTTGGATGACATGATGAAGAAGGTTTTAACACCAACAACGTCTACTCAGACCAACAACAAGAGTCAAAAAAACTTAGTCAATGATGTATCTGCTATAAAAAAAGTAACTGAGACTAAGGAGCAGTCAAAGACAGTACCAGTGCCATTAGATGGTGTGTCTGTTGAAGATAAGAAGACATCGACTGTGGATGCAGTAGGAGAGGTGTCTTTAGAGAACAAGGAGGAGGAGGAGGAGGAGAAAGGAGAAGAAGTAAAGGAAACAAAGGGAAGCAAAGCCCTGGAGCCAACCTCAGATAGTGGAATTGAGGTTTCCGAGAAGAAGGCTGATGTAGAAGAGGTCGGGCTGAAGTTGCCAATATCGGAAGTCGTGGAGCTAGTTGATCAAGCTCAGCCACTCACAACCAAGGAAGAAAGTGCAGATGACGAAAGTGATGCCAAGCATGCGGAAAAATCTGTTCCAGCTGATACAGTCCTTGTCCTGAAAGCTGAACACCCGAGCTCTTCGACAATTGAAGCAGATGAAGAAGAAATCATCCCTGCAGAACCTTTGAAAAGTTCAGATAATGCAGCCGACCAGATTGTAAAGGAGAAAGAGGATCTTCTGGAAACACAAGCTGTTTCGGAAGAGCCTAAAGTCAAAAACCCAGCAGTCGTAGGCACAGTTCTTCAGACAAAAGAACAGGAGATTGGAGACGTAAAATTGGATGAATCACTGAAGACAGAAGTTTTATCAAAGGAACTTGGAGATGAGACAGCAGTTTCTAGCTCGAAGACTGAAGACATTCCAAAGCAAAGCGAATCCGAAATCTCATCTGAACCTAAATCTGATGAAAAGCCAGAGAATGCAAAAGAGACTTCATTATTGGATGCTGTGAAAGAGAAGGCCGAAGAGCTCATTGAAACACTCAGTGGTTCTAAGGAAGAGGACTCTCCTGAGACAAGCAACAAGTCTATTGATGATGGTCCTGGCGCTCCTGTCGAAGCAAAATCAAATACTGCTACTGAACCTATCAGTGCGGAACCGGCTTCAGACACTCCTGGTGTTTCCTCGGCCAAAGAGGTAGTAGATGAGAACGTAAAAGAGCCAAAAGACGAGGGGGAGAATGTGGTAGTGGAAGAAGAGGAAGAAGAATTTTTTGATGTTTCTCCAGAAGAATTAAGAAAACATTTGGAGAGCTTGCCCATCTACCTCTACACCTCTCTTGCCGGCGGTATGCAGATTGTAAACAGAACCAATCGCCTCACTACCATCTTGCAAGCCAATGGAATCAAGTTTGAATACCGTGACCTCGGCACCGACGAAGAGGCAAAGAAGATATGGAGAAGATATGCTACAGGCAAGACCCTCCCGGGAGTTGTTCGTGACAACGAAGTCATCGGAAACTGGGAGTACATCGAGGAGGTCAACGAGGACTACCGGTTGAGAAGCGTTCTCTACGAATCACTCTAGTCGGGGCAGCGCTCAATACTCTAATCTCCATTTTTCCATTTTAATCGATTCTATTTTTACCAAGTACCTCATTAAACAAGCCATCCTGTAGACAATGATGGCTGCAAATCCACGAATCGCGAGAATCCTGCACAATATACTTTTTTTGCAACCACACTAAGTTCAGACCAAACCAGACACTGTGCACCTGAGCTTACGGCCACGTCTACATCACGTGTACAAGAGTCACGTGACCCACCCCACCACCACCAGATCTCAATTTCCAATTTTCAGTCGGTCACTTCTGTCGATAATCGGCTTTCGCCTCCGTTCAATCTCTCCCCTCTCCCCACTCCCCGTCGGCCTATAAAAGAACAGAGATTCGCTCTACCTTTTCGGTCTTCAAATCCCTGTACTCTAGCTCTCTTTCGTAGTTAGCTTCCCCCGCTGCTTCTTATAAGCATTGTCCCCCCTGTACTTCCCTTGTAAACTGTTATTTTTCTGTTCCAATGGCTACTCCTGCTGAAATCATCGCTGCCCGTATCAACGGCATTGACTTGTCGCAGCAAAACGACGCGCCCAAGCCAGTGCTGCTGACTGTGTCCGAAACCAAGGCTCCAAAGGTTCGTTCCATTAACGACGAGAACGCCTTCCCTGTTTTGGGTGGTAGCGCTAAGCCTGCCAATGGCCACTCTTCTTCTTCATCGTGGGGTCCTAACCTGAACGGTTCGTCTCCTGTGCCCTCTGCGTCTGCATTCAGAAGCACTGGTCAGAGCGCCAAATTGAAGACCTCTACTGTGCAAGAGGCCTTCTCTTTGGGTGCTGAGGATCAGCTCAACGTTGCCAGACCAGAGTTTGTGAAAATTTTGACCTCGATTAAGGCCACCACCGGTGCTGGTATCGAATGTACCTCGTCTCAACATACCAAGAAGAGAACGTTTTTGATTAGTGGTAAGCCCGAGCAAGTCAAGCAGGCCAAGAGATTGGTCATCAAAAAGTTGTCCAAGCCCATTGTTACCTCGTTTGCCATCCCTGCCAAGGTCAGATCCAAGGTCATTGGTGCTCAGGGTCGTAACTTGAAGCCTATCATTCAGCAAACAGAGGTCAAGATCGAGATCGGCAATTCCGACAGATCTGTCAGCCCTGATGCCGATGACGACGATGATCTCTTCTCGCAAACTGTCAACGTTGCTCTTGAGGGTGACGCTGAGAGCTGTAAGTTGGCCAAGAGTCTTATCATGGCCATTGTTAGAGAGGAAACCAAGAATGCTCAAACTAAGATTGTAGTCAGCGCCAACGTTAAGCCTTTTGTTACTTCCATTGCAAACTCTATTGCCGCCAAGTACTCTGGTATTGACATCACTGTTCCTCCCTTCAACTCGGCCTCGAACTCAGTTATCATTCTGGGTGAGAGAGAGGCTCTTCTTTCTGCTAGAGAGGATCTCAACCAAGCTCTTACCGCTTTGGAAGGCAACTTGGTCACTGAGTCTGTTAACATTCCAAAGGTCAAGCACCAATTCTTGCCTGTTGAGCAGATCTTGGAAGAGGACAATGTCTACATCAAGATTCCTGCTGATGGCGAGGGTGAAGTCCAATTTATTGGTGACAGACTGAAGCTTGCCTCCGCCAAGGAGAAGGCTAGATTGACCACTTCTCAATACAAGGTTGAGTCTTTGGAAATGTCTAAGGCCCATAAGGGTAACTTGGCCCACGTTCGTGCTGTTGCCAGCATGTTGAACAAGTACGGTGTCTTTGACAGAATTGCATCTGAGAATGGCGTCAAGATCAACGCACCTTCTGACTCCGCCTTGTGCGTTGAAGGTAACACTCTGATCCCAGTTGATATCGTTGTCAAGGCTGATGAGGCCGAGGCCATTAAGAACTCTCGTCGTGCCGTCGTGTCTGCTGTCAATGCTATCTCTCCTTCTTCCACAAAGGTCGTGGAAGACATTGACTCTTTCTTCATCAAAGCCGCCACCGAGGTTCTTGATGCTTTCAGCGGCGTCAAGTATGTCACTCTCAATAACAGAATCACTTTGTTCGATGCAAGTGAAGCTGAGACTGGCGATGACTTTGACGACTTTGTAGAGCTGTCTAGTGATGTCTTGATCGAGGCTGACAGAGCACTCAACCCATTCCGTTCTTTGCAAGAAGGTTTGGTGTCTGAGGTTCTCCTGATTCCATCCGCAAACCAGAAGCATCTTTCCGGCCCTAACGGCTCTACCCTCAAGGCTCTCTTGAACTCTGTTGAACACAACACTATCAGCATTAAGTTGCACTCCAACGGTACAGGCTCTTCTGCCGATGAAGTCTACATTAAGGGCTTCAAGGATGAAGTTGCTAAAATGAAGAAAGAATTCGAAGAAATCTTAGCCGAGGTATCTGAATTCAGCGCTACTGGTGGCTACACTACTACAGTGAATGTTCCAGCTTTCGTTTTGGCCAGAATCATCGGTAAGGGAGGTGCTAACTTGAAAGCTATTCAGGATGAGTTTGGTGTGGATCTCGATGTCGCTGATGAGAGCAAGGACTTGGACAAGACTGATAAGCTGATTACCTCTGAAATCACTATTAAGGGTCTTAAGAGAAACGCTCAGGCAGCTAAGGCCAAGTTGGCAGCTTCAGCTAAGAAGTTGGCAGATGACACTCTTGTCAGATTGAGAATTGAGAGTCAATACCATAGAAGAATCATGGGACCTGCTTTCTCTTACGTGAACCGTTTGCGCGAGAAGTACAGCGTTATAATCAGATTCCCTTCGGAGAATGGTAGCAACTATTCCGATGCTCCTCAAAGTGCTAACGAAGTCGTCATTCGTGGACTTTCTCGTAATGTTGCTAAGGCACAAGAAGAATTGATGCAATTGTACCAATTTGAGAAGGAAAATGGCTTCAAAGCTACTCTTCAAATTCCAAAGGCCGCAATCGGTAGAGTCATTGGTAGAAACGGTGAGAACATCAAGGACATCTCCGATGCCACCGGTGCTGAGCTTCTTTTCCGTGACAGAAAAGAAGATGCTGAATTTGCCGAGGTCGACATCACTGGTTCTAAAGCAGGTTTGCAAGATGCCACTCAAAGAGTCAAGAGCATCATCGAGGAGATCGAAAACACAATCAACACCACACTCAAGGTGAACCGTAAATACATTCGTGACATCGTTGGTCAAAGTGGCTCGACCTTGAGAGCCATGATCACCAATGCCGGTGGAGACCTGTTGCCCAGACAGCAATACGCTAGATTGGTTACTGTTCCTTCCAATGGATCAGACTCCGATGAAATCGTCTTCGAGGGTGACAAGACCATTGTTGAAAAATTGATGAAGGAAATCGAGGCTTTGGTTGCTGAGAAAGAGGCCGCTGTTACTGAAACTTACGAGTTGGCCAAGGAGAAGCAGAGACTCCTCGTTGGAAGCTTTGGTTCTGTCCGTCGCCAATTGGAAGAAGAGTTTGGTGTCCAATTGGTCATTCCAAAGGCAGACGACAACTCTACCACAATTAAATTGATCGGTTTACCAGAGAAGATTGAAAAATTGAAGGTTAAGATTGAAGAGCTTACTAAAGACAACTGGAACATGAGCATCGACATTCCTTTATCATACCATGCCTTGGTCAGTGACAAGGGATCTCTTTTCGCCTTGTTGAGACAAAACCACAATGTCGAGGTCTCCCACGGAAACCTCAACAGAAAGGCCAACAAGGCTATGGATGCCATTCCACCTGCTCCGCCCGCCGAGGCTCTTGGCGGCGATGAAGCCACCAAATTCACCACTGCCACTTTCGAGATTACGAGCGACAACGATGATGTGATTCCTTGGAGATTGATTGGTTCTGATGAAGACACCAAGGCCGCCGCCAAGGTCATTGAAAGTAGATTGGAGCAAGCCAAAAACGCCACAACTGCTGCTTGGCTCTACTCTCTGACCCCATCGGACCACTTCCCAAAGATTGTGGGTGCCCGCGGATCTAAGATCAAGAAGATCAGAGACAGCACCGGGTGTTTCATTGTCGTCCCACGCGACTCTCACAAATACCGCGACTATGTGTACTTTGTTGGATCTGAGGAGAGCTTGAACAAGGCTAGAGATCAAATCCAGAAGTTACTCTAAAAGGGTCTACGTGAAGTCTAAAATTAGCATATCTACATAGCAAATAGAAATTTACCAAGAATTCGGATCGATATCAAGACACTTCTCCCATTGTGTGGCTCAAACGAAAGAGGCGCACGGCTGCTTAAAGCTTCCACCGTTTTCACTGACAGTAGCAGCCACCACACTTTAGGAAAGGCATTGGGCCTGTCACGTGAAGTCACCTCAATGGTGAGACCCTCCTAAGTGTTCGGTTGCAGGCAGGGCCCAGCGAGAAGTCCAATCATAGGCAATATTTTCAAATACAATTTTCCCCGGAAAAAAGCTCAGTCTAAACGCCGCCGCGCAGAATCGTCGGCCTGTCAAAGCTTGCATCCAATCATTGGCACAAGTGTAGCACTGCCGGAGTTGTATCCACATACTGTGGCCGAACTGGCAAACAGAAGTGCCCTGGCCATGTACCGGAACATGCGGTGACGGAGTTTTGCAACCGTTAGTGTCTGCAGTCCGCTATCCGTATATGGCGAACTGACGCCCTTAAACATGGTGGATCAAGAGTTCTTTCGGGCTGTCTGCAGTACGCATGCCCCATCGCCTTTCTTTCTTTTTTCGCATACATGCGACGTCTCAGTTTGCCGTGAAAGACTATTCATTGCAGTATAAAAAGGTAACCGCTTCCGGGCCGTGGCAACGCAGGAAAGTAATTAGGCTAGCAAATATATGCTGAGCTAATTTTTTTGTCACCTCATACTTCTTTTCTTTCTACAACATGTCTTACGAAGAGAAAAAGATAGATTCAGCCTACGCTGATGAGCTGGACTTCCCAGGATCCACAGACGATGACCAGGCATCTGGCGTCGCTGTGGTGAACATTGACCAGAACACAAAGAAGATCGGTGTCATCTCGGCGATCTTCTTGATTGCAAACAGAATTATTGGTGCTGGTGTGTTCTCGACTCCCAGTACGATTTTGATTCTTTCCGGTTCCGTTGGTACGTCCTTGATCCTCTGGGTGGTGGGTGCCCTTATCGCCTTCACTGGTCTCTTGACGTATATGGAGTTGGGATCAGCCATTCCAAGAAATGGTGGTGAGAAAAATTATCTCGAATATATCTACACCAAACCAAAGTTCTTGGTGACTGCCATGTACGGCTCGTATGTGTTCTTCTTGGGTTGGGCCGCCGGTAACTCCATTGTCACTGGTGAGTTCTTATTGAATGCCGCCGGCAAGGAGGTGACCCAATGGAACTCTCGTGCAATTGGTGTGGGTGTGATCACCTTTGCCTTTTTGATCAACTCTCTCCACGTCAAGTCTGGATTGATGTTGTCGAACGTTTTGGGAATGATCAAGATTGTGGTCATCGTATTCATCTCGGTAACGGGATGGGTGGCCCTCGCGGGCGGTATCAAGATCAACAATTTCCAAAAGCCCGACAACTTCTCTCATGCCTTTGCAGGTGAGGCTCCAACTGGTTTTGGTGTTGTCAACGCTTTGTATAACGTCATTTGGTCTTACATTGGTTACTCCAACGCCAACTATGCTTTGGGTGAGATTAAGAACCCAGTTAGAGTGTTGAAGATCGCTGCCCCAACCGCGTTGTTGGGTATCACTGTGCTCTACATTTTCGTTAACATTGCCTACTTCGCTGTCGTTCCTGCCGCAGACATCCGTACTTCCCAGCGTATCGTTGCCGCTACCTTTTTCAAGTTCGTTTTCGGTGATAAAGGTGAGAAGGCTGCTTCTGTCTTGGTTGCTTTGTCGACTTTGGGTAACGTTTTGGCCGTCACATTTGCGCAAGGTAGAATCATCCAGCAATTGGGTCGTGAGGGATCTTTGCCCTTCTCAAAATTTTTCGCTTCTTCGAAACCTTTCAACTCGCCTGCTGCAGGCTTGTTCCAGCACTATATTGTGTGTGTTATTACCATTCTCGCTCCTCCTCCTGGAGACGCTTACAACTTCATTTTGAACTTGATTTCTTATCCATTGAACATCGTCAATACTTTCGTCGGTATTGGCTTGCTTTATTTGAAATGGAAGAAGAGCAAAGGCAGAATTCAATGGAGTCCTCCTATCCAGACCCATTTCCTTGTTGTAATCTTCTTCGTTTTGAGCTCGCTTTACTTGGTCGTTGCTCCATACATCCCACCAACTGGCTCCCAATCTGTTTACAATAAGATGCCATACTATACTGCTCCTGTGGTCACATGGGGTATCTTTGCAATTGGTGCAATCTACTTCTTGTTCTGGGCTAAGCTCTTGCCTAAGTTGGGCGGCTACACTTTGCAGGTTGAGGAGGTCATTGGAACGGACGGATTCTGGAGAAACAAGTTCTTGAAGGTGCCAAACGGCGTCAACCAAAAGCAATTTGTTGAAGAGGCCATCAACGAGGATGCTCTTCGCAACTAATTTTCACTTCATTTTTGCATACACTCGTATCTCAACGCATACCAGTCGTTTCCGAAACAATTACCCAAATGTATAATACGGAGAAATTACGGTTAATAGATTTTACTTTAGATTAATTCAACATAATTCGGTTTTTTGAAATGCATGAGATGTAGCAGAAGCTCTCACTGGTCGTCTCCCCAGAAATAGATGTTGACGGCTCCCCCAGCGGGAAGAGAAAAAATAAATGAACGCAAGCAAACATTATACATCAATTGAAAAAAATAAATGAATTCAATTTGGAAAAGATTATAGCGTCTTTAAGACCTTGAATTTGTCCACATCCACCCAGGCTGTCAGATATTTTTCAGCACACGCACGACCACAGTAAAGATTTCTACTTACACCACCTCAAGTAACACAAAATGCCTGTCAAGGCCATACCCAAAGTTTCCATACCCAGAAACGGTGTCTCTTCGTTTGTAAGACCATGCTATAAAGTGTCTCTCCAATACTGTAACTGGGGTGGCTCCTCTCAGGGAGTCCGTGACTTCTTAACTCATCCCAATAAGCTTGTCGATAGATTCGCCCAAAACAACAAAGACGTTATGTTTGAGATTTTGTCCAAGGGCGGACACCCAACTTTCACATTTCACTATGCCAACGGCCAGAAACAAGCCGTTGACGTCAGAAACTTAAAGGTTGGAGATGTAGCTAGAAAGCTTCAAGAGTACATGCACAGAAGCGGCAACGAGCCATTCAAATTCAACCACAAGGTGCTTTCAAACAACGAGTCGGTCAGAGGTATCTGGTCTCCTTTCCATGTTGCTAAGAACGACAGACATAGGATCTAGGGATGTAAATGTACATAGAAAAACGGCTTGGACGCCGTTCCAATCCCCTGCATTTTGATGGTATTGGGTTGACCTCAATACTTTGGACGTTTTGGTGAAGAGAAGGGCTTTTTACTTGGAGTAGTATATGAGTTGAGGATGACGTTAGTAGGTAGATAGAAAAAGAACTGCTGTAAACAAAGACATGTAGCGTATGGGGGAAAAACGAGAGTAATCATTGATGAGAGAACATTTGAAAATTTATAATTGTATTCTATGAGAAAACGAAAGAAAGGTATTAGATGTTTGCTTGGTTGGTGAAGCTATCACTCCACATAGATATGAAGGCCCAAATAGTCTATCAGTATTAGAGAACCTAAATTTTACGAAAGGATCTAGTTCACTGCCAAATAATCAATTTAAAATTTGTTAGTGAATGCTTCAAAGTCTACTGGAGTGAACGTCTACTGTCGAAATCTATGTTTCAATACCAAGATGTTTCCTCAGAGAACGAGAAAAAAAAGAGAAATAAAATAAAAAGAAAGGAAAAGAATAGAAACAGAATAGAAAAGAATAATAAAAAAATGGTGAATGTTTCCCACAAAACAAATATTACACCTTATTCAATGACTCAATTTGTACCACTGAATAGTCACATTGACCCCAGCTGTGTCACTTACCCTAGCACAAATGCAGTAACTGCGAGTGCGCGCTTACCGGCGTATGCTGCCGTTTTCGACAAACGGCTCTTTGCACAGGCGCCCAAAACAGAACTACAGTGCGAGAGGCCAACCTCAATTCGGCTTTGCATACCGTTTCGCGCACCTTTCTCTGTCGGTTGCCCCTTCTGGAAGCATTGTTTCATCACTCCACAAACTGAAAAAAAAAAAATATGACTAGTAGCAAAAATACTTACCACTCTTTATTTCACGAAAAACATGGATTACAGAAGTTATCAGCAAGTGCTAGACTTGTCGGATCCCAAAGAGACCCTCAGAAGCAAGACCAAGGCTGCCAAACAACCAGGCGCGGTTAAAAAAAGAACAAAGAGCGGTTGCTTGACATGCAGAAGCAGGAAAAAGAAGTGTGACGAGAACAAAATCGACGGCAAATGTCAGGCTTGCATCCGCAATTTCTTGGATTGTTGTTGGCCATCTTCTGCCACTTCTAGTGCTACTTCAAATGCCAGTGTCAGTGCCCACGTTCTGCCTACTGAACCTCCAACTACCTGCGAGAATGCAGAACAAAGACTACAAGAGAAGAAGCCTACTCAGCCCAGCAAAGGTGCTAGTGCATATCCCTCTCCATTGTCTTCGCCCAAGCTCATCACTGTGGAGGAGACCCACGAGAAGCTTATGAAGGGTATGTTGTCTACCATGACCTTCGGCAAAGTGAGCAAACAGCCTCGCGCCACCAAGGCCAAGACCACGGCGTCGCTGTTTGTTGTGACGTCTTTTGACAAGGACCGGGTCTTGTGTCAAATTGCTTCGAAGTGAGGTGTCTAGCAGGTCTAGAGACTATCTATTTAATGGTATGGGTTTAGGATATGGTACAATGAATATTTATGTTTGATAACGGCATGGAGTTGTAGATTTAATCTTAAATTAGACGATTGATTGTGAAACGAAATGTAATGTTTTGAGTCGACTACGTATTTTTACATTGTCACTAACAGTCCACGCGCCTCCTGGAAATTTTTCACTGCGACTCAGGGTTTTTGTGGGGCAATTAGGCGTCTGTGCTTGAGAATGCCGCGACTCATGAATCAGCCAAAAATACATATAAAAAATAGAAAAAGGAAAAATAAGAAAAAAAAAAGAAAGCAAAATTGAAAAACAGATAATTCGAAGAACTTATGAGCCAATCAAAATTTTGGAGGGGCTCATTCATTGAAAGATTAATCATTGCTTGGCTGGAACTGTTGCAGAGTGGTTTCTGAATCCACTCCTCCATTATACGATAAGCAATGTCCAACTAGACGTTTCACATCCTGCCAGCAAATCCAAAGGCCTTTCACAAAACCGGGCACTAGCGCATTAATTGTATTCTCTTTGCTAAAAAGGTACCTTTCGAAACATTCACCTTGACATCATAGTGCGTACTATGCGTCAAGAACTCCGAGAAACATCACCAGAATCAAAATTACTCGGCTGCAAAGAAAACAGAATTTGTCACGCTATCGCCTCAAATCACCCCATTAATTAATGTATACCTTCCCCTATTCTCTGAGGGGAATCAGTGAATGTTGTGATTTTAGCCACACCTGCACAGCATCTTATCTCTACGTCAAATTTGCAGCCAGTCTCAACTGTGGCTGCAAATACTGTGGAGTGAGGCTTCACTTACAAATGAGAAAATGGATGCAATCACGAGATCCCCCGTAACGAGGAATAGTCTAAGCATTTGAGCTGAATATATAAGCCATATCTGACTTTTCTCTCCAATTTCCAATTCACATCATCCAAAATATAAAGCATGGCTCCAGTTCTTAAAGTGCCTTCTGGCGACTACGACACCCACTTCAACAAAGCAACTGATCAAATTACTAGGGACGGGCTCCTCACAGTGAATGAAAAGAACACAAAAAACGCCTTGTACCCTGACTTTTTGCCCACTTGGAACCCGAACGAGAAGTACCCTCCACTTGAGTTTTTCAAACATGAGGATCCAGGCAAAAAGGCTAACCCAAAGCTTCCAAACCTCTTGCCAAAGGACGGACTGCAAGTAGTCAAGCGTATTACCCCAAAATTCGGAACCGAAATTGTTGGCGTGCAATTGTCTCAATTGGATAACCAGGGAAAAGACGAGTTGGCGCTTTTGGTCGCACAAAGAGGTGTGGTTGTATTTAGAGAGCAGGACTTTGCTAAATATGGCCCTCAATTTGCTGTCGACTATGGCCGCCATTTCGGTAGACTTCATATTCATCCAACCTCTGGTGCTCCTCGCAATCACCCTGAGCTTCATATCTGCTACCGTAGAGCAGACCCAAATGAGTTTGAGAGAATTTTCTCGACCAAAACGTCGGCTATCCAATGGCATTCGGACGTTTCTTACGAACTTCAACCTCCCGGTGTTACCTTTTTCTCTGTTTTAGAGGGCCCTGACGCTGGCGGAGATACTATTTTCGCTGACACTGAAGAAGCCTACAACAGATTGTCGCCCGAGTTCCAAAAACGGTTGCTGAATTTGCATGTCCTCCACTCTTCTGGAGAACAAGCACTGAACTCCCGGTCTCTCGGTGGTGTTGAGAGAAGAGCGCCTGTATCGCACATTCACCCCTTGATTAGAACTCACCCTGTCACCGGCAAGAAAAACATCTTCTTGAACAGACCATTTTCAAGAAAGATTATCGAGTTGAAGGAAGACGAATCGGATTATTTGTTGAATTTCTTGTACACCCACATCGAGCTGGCTCAGGACTTGCAATTGAGAGCAAAATGGGAACCAGGATCGGTTGTTGTATGGGACAACAGAAGACTTGTGCATTCTGCTGTCATTGATTGGGATGAGCCAGTTTCAAGACACGCCTTCAGAATCACTCCGCAGGCAGAAAGACCAGTGGAGAATTTGGCCGACTTGAATATTCCAGACGAAGAATTGAGCCAGCAATTTCAAAAGTTATCGACTTGAACGTCACACTAGAATCTCCCTGAATAAAATAGTATTTTGAATGTTATATGATATCTTAAGATCTGTATAATGAAGTTTGTGAACGACTTCCAGGCTATAAATAAAAAAAGATACACAATTGATACACTGCTTTGGATAACATGTAAAATCTGAATTGTAATATGGATTGGTACAAAAAATACACAGCATCATGATGCCATCAGGCATGGTCAAGCAAATAGTTAGTAGCTGCCTCAACATCCCATTGTTCTTTCTCAAGGGCGGTTTCGACATCCTTTCTGTCAAAGCCCATTCCCATCAACTCAGCAATGGCAACATCGTGATTTGCAGATGTGGGTGGAGAATTAGAGGTTTCTGGTAGTGGTGCCGCATTTCCAAAGCCTGCGAATAATTGTTCCCACTCGTCGTTTTTGTTGTCGACTGGTTGGGGATTCTGGCTAACAGAACTGAAATCGATCTGATTTTGTGCACCAGATGGATCTACATCTGTGAAGTGATCCGTGATTGATATGTCGACCGGATCAATATCGTCCTCGATATCATCCTCTGCCACTTCTAAATCATCGAACTCATCTCCAAATATATCATCACCTCCATTAGTCTTGGTGACTGGTTCTGCAATAGCGGGGCGGAGGTCGTCAAAGTCGCCATCAAATTCTTGGGAAGAGGCTTTGTATTGGCCTACCTCTGCCACGGCATCATCAAACTTTTCACTCAAGCTTTGCTCATCATCAGAAGAACTTTCATCGAGATCAAGTTCCCTGATGGGTGGGAACTCTTCCTCTTGTTGACCCAGCCCATGAGGCAACTTGAAGCTTTGAGAAAGTGGATGCACTGGTGTATCTGACAAATGATCCTTTGCATCTTCTGAATTAACCAATTCAAACAGTCCGACGCCCAGAGATGATCTGTCACCCTCAGTGCCAGCTTTTACCTCTGGTTGGTCTTGGGGTAAGACAACCTCATCCAAAGCATCTCTATCGCTAACCTCGTCGATGTTATCATCCCGAACTGACATTGATGGGTTGTTCTGGATACTAGAAGTCAAAGAGTCTGTTCTTTGAACTCCCACCAAGACACCAGGCATACCGACCATACCACCAACAACGTTGGATGGTTGGAAGCGATACTCGGAAACATTTGGAGAGGTCACTGGTGTTTCGACAGTGTCACCGCCCTCAGTTGGTTTATAGGAGTTGGTAGAAGCTTGGACAACACTACCGAAGTTATCAAAATCATTTGTCATGCCAACAAATTTCTCATTCTGGTTCTCGAGGTCTTCTTGTTCGTATTCTGTTGGAGGTTCGAAGTCGATGCTCTTTCTGCGAACTTCCTCAAGGTTATCAAGACCAGTCATATCCTGAGCAGGATGCTCCACGACTTCGTCAACGAGAGAAGATACGGGTGGTACCCCTTGCTGAAGAGTTGGCTCATCAGAGTTGTTCGAAGGTTCGACAACATCAGACTCGGTAACTTCCTCAGGCTCGGCATTTTGCTCTGAGACAGTCTCCTCAACGTAAGAACCAGGAACAATCTGGGCTTCCTTTCTCACATCTTGGAGGTTTTCTGCAGGTGTATCAGCAGATGTTGCATTTGATACTTGCTTACTCTCCTCAAGTTTTTCGTCGGTTTTGTGAGACGCAGCAAGTCCAACGGCACCTGCGGCGCCTAGAATGGCGACACCTGCGGCACCGGCAATACCGGCAATGCCAGCGGAAGAAGACTTCTTGGACTTGAGCTTCTCTGCCTCCGCTTTCAAGGATGCACTTTTCAATTCCGCTGCCTTTACCGCAGCTTGAGCCTCTTCAGCATCTTTGATGGCCTTGGCTTCTTCATGCTGTGCATGTTCGATTTGTTTACTAAGCTGGCCATTCTTTTCATCAACCTCAATCAATTGTTGTTTGAGCTCCTCGATTTTCACCAATGCAACCTGGTGTTGCGATTTACGAACATTGGCTTCATTTTCTAATCTCACACTCTCGCTCGCTTTACTTTCGAGCTGTTTAGACAATTCGGCAATCTCAGCATTGACATTGCCCAATTTCTCTCTCAAGACTGAATTGATTTTCTGATGTTCTTCAACTGCAAGCTGCTTTTCATGAAGTTCACCAGACAAGTGATTGAGTTTAGCTTCAGCAATTGATGCTTCAGAACGCAATGCTTCAGTCTCTTCTTTTGCTGTTGACAATGTTGACTCAACCTGTTCAACTTGTTTCACCTCATTCGCGTAAGAAGTTCGCAATAACTTCAACTTAGCATCGATATCTTCTTTCAAATTCAAAATTCGTGCAAGTTCTTGCTCAGCACGGACCTTTTTCTCGTGGAGATTAGAAGTCTGGGTTGTTAACGACTTTACCTGGTTTGAAATATTGGCGATATCAGTGTTGGCGTCAGATAATTTACCGGCAATTTCTGTGTCTGCCAACAAATCATTGTTGTCCTGCTGAGAAAACGAACGAGGTAAATCAGCTTGAGGAAAGTATCCTGTAGCTGGACTGGTTTGCAGAGGTGCCTGTATCATCGAAGCCCGACTTCTAGGTGGAGCGGGAACATTTCTTAAAGCCTCGTAGTCGACCTGCGAGCCCCAAGAAGTCAATGATGGAGGCTTTTGAGTAGCTGGAGAAGCAGTTTGCAGAATTGAAGCATCAACTGTAGTCTTTGCGACCTGAGTATCGCTGTTGACTTGATTTGGTAATGGAGGAGAAACATCTTCACCAATAAGACTGGGGGAAGTCACAGATGGCTGCAGTGCCATCAAAGACTTACCAAAGTCAGAAGTTGGTGCGAACGAAGATGTCAACTGTGACTTCATCTTTGGTGGTTCTTTTGAATAGTGCAAATCGCTACTGCTTACTCTCTGCTGTAAAGAAGCTCTCTTTTGGATAAGAGGTGACTGAACAGGAGCTGCTGGAGTCAGACTTCCAAAGACGTCCGCCAAATCATCGATTGCAGATGATTTTTTGTCTGGGGCAGGAGCAATAGGAGCGGCTGAAGCGGCAGGTGATGATACAGAAGCCGAAGGAGCAGTTTGAATATCCTTTGGTGTAGCGCGCTCCTGAAGCGATGAGATCAAAGAATGGGGAACAACATTTGGCAAAGGCATACCGGCGCGCTTTCTATTAACCAAAAACAATGCAATTGAAAATTCGATCTTCTCGAAGGTTCCGGTGTTATTGACATCCGAAAGGTCCCAAATGGTGGCCAAGTCCTGCTGGTCCAAACGAGAAGTCTTGAGGAAGCTAGCGACCTGATCAGGGCCCAAAGAACCTGTTTTTGCTGTATCTAAGCTGTCGAAGATGGAGTCGAATTGTTGCTTTTGAAGAGGAGTCACAGACCACTCTTGGTTTTCTGGAACCTCAGTCTTAACAGGAGCAGGCTGGGGAACATAGGATGGAGTCGCAGGAGTTGCCTGTTGTTCAGGTGGATTAACTGACTTCCACAAATGGTCAGGCAAGAATGGTGGTAATTGCTTGAGAGCTCCACTCAACAAGCCATGGATAAGGTGCATTGCCATAACGAAGGCAGGCAAGTCAAGCTGCCCCTTATTTTGGATGTCTACAAGACTCCAAATTTGGCCTAGGGTGACAGTTGGCAACTTGGCCTTCGTCAAGATGTCTTTGGCGGCATTACCATCCAAGGGAGTTGATTTAGAACCTGTGGTCCGAACAAACATTTGAGAGAACCGTTCATAGTCTGCTGGCGAGACTGGCGAGATTGGCTCCTGTCTTGGGGCTTGTTGCGCTGGCGTGCTTTGTGGAACGGTAGAGGAAGGTTGCGATTGCAAGAACGAGCTACTGGTTCCCTGGGGCACCAATTGGCCTGGAGGAGCCAACCCAGAGAATTTCGGTAAAGGCCCAGGCGTTTCTGCGAGCTGGGCAGTCGGATACTGGCCGGATTGGGTGTATCCAATCAAACGCATTGCGAAGCAGAAGCCGAACTGGGACAAAAAGCCCATGTTGGTGCTGTCTGCAAGCTGCCAGATCTCCCCCAAGATGTTCGGAGGCAAGCCGGACTTCTCGAAGGTCAATCTGGCCTTTTCTCCGGTGACAATGCCGCTTCGTTCAGGGTCTAGCGACCTGAACAACAGAGAGTAGAGTTCCTTCTCATCCTGGGTGAGCCCCACTTTGAACGTGGTGGTCGATGCTGATTTGTTAGTACATTTCCGGAAATAATGTTTGCCTCCAAATCGGAGGGGAATTGAGCCACATACGCTGAGAGAAACTCATGGTAGTTTGGTGGATAGTGGTTGAACGATACAGTACTGAGCAATACGGGGTATAGAGATCTAGGATGTACCGGGTGCGGGTATCGGATGGTAGCTAATGGGGGCATGGGGACTCGAACCATTGGGGAGATTAATACATGAAAGTTTGAGCGTTTTTTTTTTTTCTATTTTATTCTTTTTGCTTTCTGTTTTATTTGTCTCAAATTTCTTTGACAGTTTTTTCTTTTGGTTTGCACAATCAAGTGGATCATTGTACGTATGAATACCATGAAGCCGAAAGTTAGTAGAGACATGGCCAAATACACCTCCACCAGGTATCCTGATTGGAAATATTCTCGAGAATGGAGTGGAAATATAAGTTTCACGTGTTACGTGTAATAGATTTGAACCGACTCGACGAATGCATTCTCGGGCCGATAAAGCCGCTGGATTGGCTTCGAATTATCTCGCAAAGGCATTAATTTCAGACCGCCAATTTTTGGAAACTCTGAGGATATTGTTTACGCATGTCCCATAATCAGAACAACAAAAAGAATGTCTTTGTGAGTTTTTGAACTCAAATCAATTTTGTTACCGAGCTCGAAAGCGACCTTTGTCCAAAGATGTTGTATGTCACCTTTCTTCCGGTGCCTATAAAACCCTTACGTCAACACCTAAAAATTTAACTTCAAGCACAATTAAACAATTTGAGTACCCAAAAAGTCCATTTTCCTTCAATTTGGTTGAATTCAATCTCGAGTATTTCCACTCTGCGACAAGCTAACCCTTGCAACAGTGAGCTACAGACTGAAAGTATTTGTTGAAAGCTAACTACGAAAAGTCTTGATTGTAAATGACTGAAACTTTCAAAATTCGAGAAGTTAATCCCTTCACTCCTAAGTTTTCCCTTCCCTTTCCGAATTCTAACTTATCCAATGAAAATGAGATTCATTGATTAGATTTTCCAAAAGTGAACAAATCCAAAAAAAAATTGAAAAAAAAAAAAAGACAGTCTTATTTCATGACAATCGAATGGATAGAGAATGTATTCTCAGGAATCCACGAACACCCAGATAAGCACTGTCCCATCTCTTTGGATCAATTCTCATCGCAGCCGTACACCCGTGCACCATCTCATCACCTCGAAAATCTCTGCCCCATACAATCCCACTATCCATCCATACCAAATTTAACCACAATGAACAGAGGTAGAGGTGGCTTTAGAGGCGGTCGTGGTGGTGCCCGTGGTGGCTTCAATGCCCCACAGGGTCCACCCGACTCCGTATTGGAAATGGGCTCTTTTTTGCACTCCTGTGAGGGTGACATTGTGTGTCGCTCCATCAACGTCAAGATCCCATACTTCAACGCTCCAATCTACTTGGAAAACAAGACTCAAATTGGTAAGGTCGACGAGATCTTGGGTCCATTGAACGAGGTCTTCTTCACCATTAAGCCTTCTGAGGGTGTTCAAGCCTCTTCTTTCAAGGATGGTGACAAGTTCTACATAGCTCCAGACAAGTTGCTTCCTATGGAGAGATTCTTGCCTAAGCCAAAGGAGGTTGGCCCTAAGCCAAAGAGAAAATCTACCGGCGGTGCTGCTCGTGGTGGCCGTGGTGGTTTTGGCGGTAGAGGTGGTGCTCGTGGTGGATCCTTTGGTGGCCGTGGCGGTAGCCGTGGTGGCTTCGGTGGCCGCGGAGGTGCTCGCGGTGGCTCTTTTGGCGGTCGCGGTGGTGGCCGTGGTGGATCTTTCGGTGGCCGTGGTGGTGGCCGTGGTGGCTCTTTCGGTGGCCGTGGTGGTCGTTTCTAAAGACCATAGATCCTTGCCTTGCCCATTCTACTTTGATTGCATGTAAATTACACTTCATAAAACGATATAGTATTAAACCCTTGTAGAACTATGTACAGTGTCTGGTCCACGCCGATCAAAGGCCACAACTGTTCAAGATGGACCCTCGCAACTCTCTATAGCCCGTGCGCCTTTTGAGAATGTTATTGCACCTGGAATTATTGAAATGAACACCTGATAACATCGAGTATTGGATTAATTCAGCGTTACCTATCATCTCCAAGAAATGCTCCACCACTTGACTGTTGCCTTGAGAGGCCAAAGCAGTGGCAGCTTTTTCATCGCTAAGAACCTTCTTCTTGATGATTTCCCGGGGAAATTTTTTCTTGACCACCTCGTCCAATCTCGTGAACACTATTTCAAAAGGGCTTTTGCTTTCTTGTAGGTAGTTCATGATTTGTTCGTCCTCCTGCTTGAATCCAGCTACGCCATCCACAATCATGTAAGTCATTCTCAATTGCGGTCTTTGCAGAACATAATCTAAAACCAAACTTCCCTGGTTCTCAATTGAGCGATTTCCGTACCCAGGAGTATCAATGAGGCGTAGTTTCGAGCTCACATTGAAACAGACCAAGCATTTGGTGAAACCTGCCTGCTTGGATTCGAATGCCAAGTCTGCCTCAGAGCTGTCCTTGCGCGACAGTTCTTTTTGTGCAAAGACATTATTTATAAGACTTGATTTTCCAGCATTGGTGTGCCCTACGAATAAAACCTCAGGCAATGGCCTTAGAAGCAGGGTCTCGATGCCAAACGATGTTCGCGATTGTTGCAAGCTCTTGTGATAATCGTTCCATTGATATGGTTCGACCAGATCAAGTCTGTACTGACGTTCTTCTTCCTTCTGTTTGACCTTTATGTCTGGAATATCCGAGTAAGACGCACATGTCCATTCGTGTTTCGTTTTGAGAACCTGAAACATTTTGTCCGCTTTGGACATTTGAGCCGGCAGTGGCTCTAGGAATGACAGGAATCTAAAGTATTGATTGAGATCTTTGGCATCCCAAACCAAAGAGGATAGGTCTACATTTCGGGCTTTCGTTTCTGTGGCAAAGCTCAAGGGTTCGACCGTAGTGGGGACTTTCGGCAAAGACGATTTTAGGTACTTGAGCGATAGTAGTTGTCGTGATGGTCTCATATGGTGTATTGGTTAGATAGCTCAAGCGTTCAGTTGTAGATTCTTAAGAAGCTCAAAAAAAATTAGTCAAAAGAAAGAATTGAAAGTTTTCAGAAACTCGGCTTTTTAGATTTTCCTAATCCACTGCAAAATCTCAGAAATCTACTTTTTCGATGTCTAATGCCAGACATCCTGGGGTAAAAGAAAGAGACTGGTGTACATGGTCTAAGAATCTAAGCAATCGACAGAAACTATTGAGATATTGCATTGTTACTCTCTCAGTGCGATTCAAGTTCCTTCTTGCCGTAAACCGTGTGCTTAAGTTAGCCCAATTGACTGTTTGACATGTTTATGCAAATTCTTGATCCATCGATATTGAGGCGACCGGTACTTCTATGTATGTTCTCAGTTGACTTGTGAACCATATTCTTTAATGATTTTCTCAACTTTATTCTTACTAATAACAAGTATTCGTTGTGTCTTTGTTGATAGCTGCATACTTAGGATTTGCACTGATAAGCTTCGGACATGACAAGATACTCCACTTTAGCGTCTTTGCGATCCTAACAGGGGAATTCTATTTCATGTTCAATATTCAGCGACCTTGGAAAATCACATTCATATTCATGACGTTAGGTGCTTCGATCGCTCTGGAGTTTGTGCAGCACCTTGTGAACCCAAAGAGGGTTTTCGATCCTGAGGATATTTACTACAATTGCTTTGGTAGCCTGCTATCACTAATTTTCTGTGTGTTGACTCAAAGATTCTGGATTCGTCAGCGGAGCAGAAATGACTTAGAAACAGGAGACACCGATTATGTCTATGTAAATCTACAGGATATTGAAACCTGATTTTCGAGTCGATAAGACTGGTGAGTTTCTATTATCACTTTAAAACATGACTTTTTTCAGTCACTGTCTTCAATTTCTATGGCAAGAGCCACATAATTCGGACTCTTGGTTTTAATTGATTGCCGTCAGATTTCTCTATCAGTTCATAAACAGTTCAAATAGGATTACTCATTCGGTTTATGAAAATTACAATGTGGTGCGGTTTTGCCGCACGATAAGCCGGCATTGACTAAGGAACGTAATGCTTAGTCAAAGTGGTCCAGCATATAAATAGGACATGAGATCCATGGGTACATGGACTATTTTTGTGGAGAAAACAAACTCCTGATACGGAAAACATTTGATTTATTCAAAATTGCACTTCTTCTTTTGAAGATATAACATTCTCGTGCTTGTTTTTTTCGTTACTTGTGAATAATGGCCTCCCGGATCAGAAGCTACGACTTCCACACGTATTTCAATGGCAGCGACAAAAAAGAAACAGAATTTTGCTTGAAGTTCCGCGACCTAGTTGCTGCTGAATTCGCAGAGGAACTCGCTTCCGGCAAAATCCACATAGAAGAGCCCTGGAACAGGCCCATTGGCCCTCACCCCATCAACATGTGGGAATTGGATACCGCTGGAGTATACGATCCCGCGTTGGTTGGTCGTCTCATAGGATTTTACCAATTGAATCATGGAAAGTTGTCTGTTTTGATACACCCACGCACCAGTGATGGAGACTTGAAGGACCATACAGAATATGCCCTTTGGCTTGGACACAAGCAAAGACTAATGACTGATATTTTCACCGATTAGTGATCGCATTTGCTAATTATAGTTCATATATGTATTGCGTGAACTACATGTGTCGTGTGTAGCATGAGCGTCTGTTCAGATGACACATAGGCAGAGAAAACGCGAAGCACATAATACAAATTTCGTAAGCCCAATTACTTTCAGATCTAAAATATAAGTGCTGTCATTTCTACGAAACCATAAAACTGATTATGTTAGAATAGTCTCTAATTAAACCTGTGCGCAAGAACCTCATACACAGTATTGTAATAACACCAAGCAACACCAGCTATTCAGCCACCAGTTACCACCAATTAAGCCCAGTGTGCGCTCCTCCCAGCCGAATGCCGCAACCAGAGGTCCCTTCATCCCCGAATGGTCCGGACCGTCATGTTTCGGCGTCCGACGTTGTCTCAAACACTTACGGCAAGGTCAGATCAACACCTCTACGCCATGAAAATTCGAATAACATAATCGGAAACTCCTTCAGCATGTTTGCTGCTCGGCCCGACCCGAAAGAGGCTCGATACCTGAATCCAGACACCGATGATGACAACTACAACTCCAATATGCCTTTTAGTGATGACGATATGAGAAGTGTGGAGGCCGAGGACGCCGGTGCACCTATACAACGAGTGGCAAGTTCAGATTCTGCAGTAGATCCCGTAACCAATCTTGCTCATGACGAAGAGCGTCAAAAGCAGCCAGCAAGAGCGAACACAAGCTCGCATTTCTCTTCTTTTCGTAGATCAACCACCACCCTCTTTGGTCCCAAACCAAATTCTGTCCAGTTCAACGATGAAAACAGAAAGTCGTCCCGAAATTTGTTCAACATATTCCGGAAAAAGACAAAGGATAAGGACCGCCGGCCTGAGGTCGCTGATGGGGATGCTGACTCCTTGGAGCCATCTTCTGATGACATAGAAGCCGCGAAAAGAGCCGTTGATCTTTTGAATGCATTGACTCTCGGCGGGCCCGCTGTCAATCTCGTAGCTTCATGTTTTTGTGAAGACGAACATGGAATAGCTCGTGCACCTCTTCTTCTTTCTTTGATGAGCATGAAAGTCACCGATATCTCTCGCTCACCACTTACAAAAAACCGTAAATTTAAAATTGATTTGCAGTATGGCGTGGCACCTCAGCGGATCAAGTGGTCAATCGAGAAAACCGCAAAAGATGTCCTCTATTTGCACTCCCGACTCAAATGGCTTGGTGTCAGAACATCTTTTAAAACTTCCGATCTCCCGAAATACCCTGTACCTCCTTTACTTAAACGGAACACTGACCTCAGAGTGGTTAGTTTGCCAAAGCCAGCCAATGGAACGCCTAATATATCTAGTCCAAACCAGGCTCCAAGAATATCCGAGGAGTTCAATAACGATGTTCAATCAAACTTGAGCAATCACAGTCTAAGAGAGAGATTTTCAACTCTACGAGCTCACTTCAGCGCTCAATCGTCCATATCTTCGGCTGGATTCGACTCCCCTGAGCAAATGCGCACCAGGGCCATAAAAAACCAACAATATACCTTGGAAATCGAAAATTATTTAAAAGAACTCATCATACAGGTTGCCATGAGACCTCAATCCAATCGTCTTTTCCAATTTTTCGAGATTTCTCCCATATCTTCTCTTTTGAACTACGAAACTGGTTACATAGGAAAGCAAGGTGTTATTCATGTTGGAGGAACCGCTCGCTCACAAGGCTGGAGAGTTGGCCATTTCAAAGCAAACGATCTTAAATCAATGATTGACAGAAGATCGGAAAAGTGGTTCCTTGTGAGAGGAAGTTATGTGATGTATGTGCCAGACATTATTTCCACAACGCCATTGGAGGTGTTTATGGTGGATCCCTCCTTCAAGATCTTGGGTAAAGGCGAATCCCTGGACCCAGGTGATGGAAGAGGCTCTGATCTGGACTCAGACTATGCAGAGGAGTCCCAATCTCAAGTCGAAGCAGCAAATCGACTTGCGGATAAGGTTCAAGATCAAGTTTTCACGCATCTTAAAATCACATTAGAAAACAACGAAAGAAAATTGGTCATACTTCCAAAGTCCCGGATTGAGCAAAAATTATGGCTTCAATCGCTAAATGAAATGGTGAAGAGCACTGTCTGGGCTGAGAAGCATCGGTTTAATTCTTTTGCTCCTGTCAGAAAGAATTGCTACGCCCAATGGTTGGTTGATGCCCGAGACTACTTCTGGGCCGCTTCTGCCGCCATGGAAATGGCAAAAGACGTGATTTTTATCCATGATTGGTGGCTTTCTCCGGAGCTCTATCTCCGTCGTCCTGCGAACGGAAATCAGCAGTTTCGTATTGACAGAATATTGCAAAGAAAGGCGCAACAGGGTGTTAAGATTTTTGTCATCGTTTACAGAAATGTCGGAACCATTATCCCAATTGATTCCTTGTACACAAAGCATTCTATCGTTTCATTGAATCAGGAGAACATTCACATAATCCGCTCTCCAAACCAACTTTTGCAAAACACCTTTTTCTGGGCACATCATGAGAAACTATGTATTGTGGATTACAACGTGGCATTCATTGGTGGTTTGGACTTGTGCTATGGAAGATATGATACTCCTGATCATGTCCTCTCGGACGACTCGAATATTGGTTTCACGAACTTAGACCAGAGCAATTTAACGCCCGAGCAATTCGATTCCTTCAACATCTTCCCGGGCAAAGACTACTCAAACACTCGTGTCAAAGACTTCTCAAATCTTGATAAACCATACGAAACTTTGTATGATCGAAACACCACTCCAAGAATGCCCTGGCACGATATTCATATGATGACATCAGGAGAAGTCGCAAGAGATTTGTCGCGCCATTTTGTCCAAAGATGGAACTACTTACTCAGACAAAAGCGTCCTAGTCGTCTAACTCCACTCCTCACTCCTCCACCTGACCTTACCCCTGAGCAGCTCAATGACCTCAATTTGACTGGAAGCTGTGAGGTGCAAATCCTTCGTTCCGCTGGAAATTGGTCTTTAGGGCTCAAAGAACACGAAGAAAGTATTCACCAAGCATACTTAAAATTAATTGAGAACTCGGAGCATTGTATTTATATTGAAAATCAATTCTTTGTGACCTCGTGCTTCATTGATGGTACCGAGATCAAGAATCGTGTCGGTGATGCTATAGTTGACAGAATTATTCGAGCCAAGAAAGAAGGTACAGCTTGGAGAGCTATCATTGTTATTCCTTTGGTCCCAGGATTCGAGAGCCAAGTTGACCAGATTGATGGTTCCTCGGTCAGAGTTGTGATGCAATGTCAGTATATGTCGATCTCTAGAGGAACGTCAAGTCTTTTCGCAAAATTGAGAAAAGCCGGGATTAACCCCGATGATTATATTCAGTTCTTTTCTTTGAGAAAATGGGGAATTTTGGGTCCAGATCGTACGCTTGTGACAGAGCAACTCTACATCCATGCAAAGACGATGATTGTCGACGACAGAATCGCCATCATTGGAAGTGCTAATATCAACGAAAGATCTATGAGAGGTTCAAGAGACTCTGAGGTTGCCGCAATTGTGAGAGATACAGAAACAATCAAGTCTACAATGAACGGACAAGCAGTTCGCGTAGGTAAGTTTGCACACACTTTGCGGATGAGACTCATGAGAGAACATCTAGGTGTTGCTGTGGATATACTTGATGTTGTGGAAAGAAAGTTCGAAAAAATTCTACAATTTGCCAAGACAGAAGACGGGTTGAAGGCTCAGTCGCACGAATTATCGGACTCTGAAGGTCAAGTTCTATCTGCTGCTGTTGAGCTTGCAGCCAGATATGTTTTGCAAGAATCTGACGGTACGCCGCTCTGGAGAAAATATCAAGAATCATGTGGCTTTAAACCCGAAATTCACAAGGTGCCATTTGATGCAACACCTGATGATACTGCGGAGCCAATGGCCCTTCCTATTTCCTTCAACAACAGAACGGGTCCTAGAGAAGCCAATGTTGGAATTCGTGAGCGCAAGAAACATTCTTTCGATCCAAGGGTCCAGCAAAATATCAATCACAAGCGTGATGTTTATGGAGAAGGTATCGACAAGTATAGATCTAAACAAGCTCGCCTCGCTAGGCTTGACAATGCTAAATATTTGAAGAGGCTCGCGCATGCCTATGAGGAAGATAAACCAAACAAATCTTTCCTCCCGGATATCAACAGCGTCTATATGTTCCTTGATTCCGATGAAGAACATCACAGCCAGGCTGAGACAAACACGAGAAACCGGGAGAAATGGCTTTTCCTCAAAAAAATCGCTTACTTGCAACGTGTCGCTGCCAGAGATGCTGAACAATCTGAAATAGAGCGCAAAAGACGTGTCGCAGCTGGATTGCCATCGTGTGTCCGGGCCTCAACTAACATTTCCGCAGCCAAGAAATTGCACAAGGATGTGGGTGCCAGTCATTCTCCTGAAAGTTCCAAAGAACAACACAGTGACAGCCCAGCGAGATCCAGTGACGTGAACGGATTGGTGCAGGCCAACGATGTTGTTAGCGATGTTAATCTTGAAACGCAAGATGCTACAACTGGGGAGTCCATCACCGAGCAGATTCCTATTGTAACTCTTGATGATGAAGCCTTCAAAGAGACCATGAGAGGTATCAACGCTCAGGCAACTGATATAGTCACCAAGTTTGTGGACCCATACTGCTTTCAAGATCCTCTTGATCCTGAATTCTATGAAGATCTCTGGTATGAAATTGCAAGAAAGAACACAGATATCTTCCGCCTAATCTTTCATTGTCAACCCGACGACACTGTGAGATCGTGGGCCACCTACATGCAATTCATGAAGTTGAACAAAGGATTCCAGGTTTCTCAAGCCCGAGATGCTGATTCTAGGAGGGAGAAACGTCTGTTTGAATCAGAGAGACCGGGTCAAGAATCGAAATCTCATCAACGGAAAAGTAGTCACGCAACCATAAACATCAGCGACTATCAGCCAGAAGCTGGCATCCTAGGTGACATCCCTTCAGGTGATCGCGACAGACAGGGTAGATCGGGTGAAAGAGCCAGATTCAACGTCCCAGACTCAATTGCCGAGCATGATGATAACAGGGACGGGGACGCTTCAAGCCTGGAAACCGAAGGTGAAGAGGGAGATGATGACGATTTGATCGATAGCTCTAGTGAGTCAAGATCAGAGCGGATCAATGGAGAAGCAAATGGAAGTGTTAATGGTAAGGCAGACGGCAAATCATTTGATGCTAAAAAGAGAAGCGATACCACCAAAAAAGTGAGAAGACGTGCTGGAACCTTTAGCAACCGCCGCAGAGCCAAAGCAGGAGAGAAGATCTTCGAGAGAGACTCTGCGCAGCGCGTTTTGGAGGAAATACAAGGACATCTTGTTCTTTTCCCTGTTGATTGGCTTCAAAGGGAGTTAGATGGAGAAAATTGGTTCTTCAATACCGATAGAATCCCTCCAATCGAGATTTATGATTGATTAGAATGTGTGCATACATAAAGTCACAGAGCAAAGTTGTTCTTAAAATTAATAAATAACTACTAATTCAATTCTATACAGGTACTTGATTTCTTCTAGTTTTTTGTGATTTCTTTGTTTTATTTTGTTTTATTTTTGTTCTGTTATTGATACGGTGTTCCCCCAGACTAGCACAACAACTACTAAGAACTTGCCAAACTCAAGTCTTCTCCCAGGGTACACGATCGCGCCAAACTCGGCAGCTTCAATTAATCAGAGATGTTCTTGCTTCTTCTTTCATATATGGGAATCGTAGTGGGATTCTTCTTGCTCGTTCTAGCAATTGCACTGGGGTTATATTATCTTTCTGAATTGGTTGAAGAACACACAGAGCCAACCAAAAGACTCCTCACGAGAGTCATTTACGGAATAATGGTCATGTTCGTCCTCTTGTGGCTTTTCGACTCATTCCCTTTCTTCCTACTGCTTTTCCTGATTTTCTCGTACTTCGTTTACTTGCAAAACCTAGCCAAGTTTCCATATGTGCAGTTGACTTCGCCCATTTTCCTTGCCTCTTGTGTCTTAGTGATTATGAATCACTTTTTGTGGTTCAGTCATTTTCAGAATCCACATGTTCCTCTGTTCCAAGAGAGACTCAAGAATGGATACCATGCTCCTCACGTTCCTCTGTTCGCAGAGGTGGTCTCGTTTTTCGGAATATGTGTCTGGCTAGTGCCCTTTGCTCTATTTGTTTCTCTTAGTTCGCATGATCATTTGCTCCCACATCACGACGACACTTCTGGTTCCAGACAGAGAAATACCGGTTTGGCAAAGGTCGTTGTGGAAGCTATCAGAACCAGGGTGTACAATTTGTCTCGCAAGCTTGGTTATGAGTTGGATTCCAGCTATGGCTCTCTCGGATAAACGCTCTTTCTCACTCAATGTTGCGATCTTAAGTTCCACCCTAATCATTTGCACAGTTTCATTCTTATCGCTTACATACATCCACAACATTGACATTTAATTAAAATGGTGTTTAATATATGAAATATTTTGTTCATAAGGCATGGACCCTTTCGTTTAGGAGATGAGTTTTATTGAATCATGATTGGCTATGATTATGAAAGTCTCAGCTCGAAAACCTCTCTGAAGTTTCTATGCTTACTGTGACTGCGTAGTTGTTCCTTAAATTAATTCATTCAAAATACATGCGTCATAAATCCTTATCCTCAATTTGACAAGAAGCTCTTTACACGAGGGCCAAAATGATCCACACTTAACAAAAATGTGTCGTGGCCAAAGTTACTGACATTCGTGCCTAACTCCAAATATTGGATGTTTTCTTGCTGTGAGCTGACTGATCGAAGCACGTCTGCTATCTCTCTTTGCTGCCACACTGGAAACAAAATGTCCGACTCCACACCAATTACCAAAACCTTCTTGTTTGCAATCTTTTTCATACCATTTTGGAGATCCTTCCAGGATTCCTCTGGAGTTTCAGTGGCTTTTTTAATCTTTTCTTGATATGGCTCCTTGGGTAGTGTTTCTTGCAGAGTTTCTGAAACTTCGTTGAAAAATTGCTCTTCGTTTTTGGACCTGACCTCAAACGCTTTCTCCCGATTCTTCAAGCCAAGATCAAAAATATCCATGGCTTTCAGGACGTATAGGAGCGAATTTGCATCGTATTCAAGGCAGAACTTCTCTCCAGCGTGATCTAGATAAGTTTCCACCAAGAAATCAGGACAGAATGCGACGGGCCTTGAGTCATCGGCTCTGTTTCTTCCAAATCGAGACTCCCACTCTGGACCTGATCGATAAGTCACTGTGGCAATCTCTCTTGCGAGCTTCATACCTACGTGAGGAGGAATTCCATCGTAATAAAATCCTCGGTTCCAGTTGGGATCACTCATTAAGACTTGTCTCTGTGTGTGTCTGAGAGCAATAGAGTACGGATGCGATCTTGCGCATCCACTAATGCTAATGACATGTTCAACTTCTTCAGGAAATTCCCAGGCATACGCAAGTGATTGCATGCCACCCATTGAAGCTCCAACCGAAGCATGAAGCTTTTTCACCCCAAAAACTTCCCTTACTAATTCTCTCTGAGCTCTCACCATATCATTGATGGTCATGATCGGGAACCGAGTCCCATAATAGTCATCCGTAGCAGGATCACGAGATGAAGGGCCTGTAGATCCATAACAGCCACCCAAAACATTCGTGCAAACCACAAAATACTTATCTGTATCTATGTATTGACCGGGTCCGATGAAGTTCTCCCACCATCCGCTTTTAGTGTTCTTTGGCTGAGACCTAGCATGCGAGGATGCCGAGAGACCAGTGTGAAGTAAAATCATATTATCCTTGGCAGCATTCAAGGTACCCCATGATTCGTAAGCAATTTCAAAAGAGGGTAGATATCCACCATTGTCCATGAATGTGGGCCTGTCAGACTTGAAGACTTCAAAACCAGTGACAACTCTCGAGTATGAAGGTTCCGGCCCTCCTTCTAGCGAGTTGACAGATGGTGCACAGAAAGTCAGCTGTTCACTCATGGCGGATGCTAGCGTCTTGTTTTTCTGTTCCAATTTGTCCAAACATGGGAATGATAGTTGTGGGTTTGAACTTCTGGGAACCGCTGTGGCTTTGTACCTCAAGGCTATACTGGAATGACGGTAAGCCAGTTTCCATGCTGATTTCATTACTGACATTGAGCGCATTATGAGCATCAAACGAGCTACACTTGCTGATCTTCACTCGTTATCACTAATCAATCCTTTCAGATCATGGTGTGGTCACGTGAAGTTCCATCACAGCAGTGTAAAGATTTGGGTGCAAAATAGATTTACTCCTGCAGAAAGGTCTCACGTCTGGGACATACCGGACTGAAGTTTTACTACTTGAATCCTAATTAGCAGGTAAGAAGATGACTTGTAAAAGGTGGCAAAAATCCGTCTCAATCTCGGAAGTATTAGTGAGTAGCTATGTCCGTTGAAAATTTGGATTCAAGACGGTCATTATATGTCTCTGTAGTCAAGTATGCAAATATCCAACTTATCTTCGAAGATTTGATCGAATTGTTTTTTATTTTGTGATTGAAGAGCTATTCAACATTTTTAATTTTACAAGAAGCATTTGCAACGGTTCCCGAGTGGCGTTTTGGCATCTCGGATGTTAGCTCAAGCCGATGGCGAGCCCATGAAGGAGTGCTTCCGGAAATTGAACAAACAGACTTTTGTCTCAAAAAACTTGCAGCCAGCTGCAAACATCCTCTTTTGCAGTATATTAGGGGATATTTTTTCATTACGATTTTCAAAATCAGAGCTGAAACATGGCCCTAGTAATCTCATTCCTAACTATTGAGGCAAATGCTCAAGCTTTGCAAATGAACAACATGACTACTAAAATATTAATTTAGTCCACTAAAATACCTAAATCACTTGAGAAAGAGACCCCAGCCATCGAATAAAAAGCTTATTAAATAAATCAAACCATACATCCAATCATTCTTCATAAGCAATCATTGGTAAAGTTTTGGGAATGGATAGCACGTGACGCAACTGATAGGAGGGCGAACCTAATTACCAAATACAACCTACTTCCAGCATCAAACACCAACAATTATGTCTAAAGAAGAAATCGATATCACCACCCAAGCCGTTCAAAACGAGGAAGAGGGCTCACTCAGATACGCTGCCTACGCCAATAGATTCAGAACCATCCTTTTGGCATCTCACAGATACGTTGCCTACACTTCTGATATCGGAGAATCTTTCCGTCCAGTGGCACATCCATACTTGGTGACCTTAGGTTATGGTGTCTCATGGGCATATTTGATTGGTGATGTTGGATACGCCGCTTGGAAGGCAAAGTTGAAGAATGAGGGCCGATTCTTCCCTGGTCTCAAACCATGGAACTATCCATACCCTCCCCCCAATAAGGCAATTGCTGAAGCTTACAAAAACGATCCTGCTGAGGAGACTGAATGGAAGACGGTTGCTGTCAAGAGAGGTATTTTCCAGAGTTTGGCCTCCATGGCTTTACCTGCTTTCACCATTCACTCTGCAGTGAGATACTCCTCAATTCTCTTCAAGAACTTCAAGTCAAAGCCAATTAAAACATATGGACCAGTGGCAATCGGACTAGGAATTGTTCCCGTGTTGCCATACCTTTTCGATGAACCGGTAGAAAAGGCTGTTGAGTGGGGTTTTGAGCAGGCAGAACACTTCTACAAAGAGAAATTGGAGTAAGGGCTACCAACCCTATTTACACTGCTATCTTTATCTAATTAGAACTGAATGGCGGCTCTCACGATCTTGATCCGGTCGATATTTATCACGAAACAATGTGCTTTCATCAGTGCCTTCATTGGCTACGGAATAACAGAGCTTACATTAAGAAATCAAATATTAAACAACCCGAACACCATGTTCGTTTAATTAAATACATAGTCATCAAGGATGTAACACAACCTATCCCATCTCGTCATTTTCTCATTTCTGTTCTTTCCAAACCCTCATACCTCATTAAAGTGTCTCTGGAATTACTGTGGTCTCGAAAAATTCAACTCACCGCACTTCTTACAGGTACGAGCATCCATGTCACCATCGAAGGCGATGATTGCATCCTTCACTTGAGTCCCTAGGTCGTAACAATAGAACTCCTTTTCATGAATGATCTCCTTACACTTGCGGCAATACCATCTAACCTTGTCATTCACACCTTCTGGGCGGTCTTGCTCTACCACCAAACCAATAGAGTCAGCAAATCTGACCGGGTTGTGTGGAACATTGCCAGGCAACAAGAACGAGTCTCCAGCCTTGATCACAACATCCTTGAACTCTCCTTCATCAACAACCTTCAAGCACATTTCTCCTTTCAACTGGTGAAAGTATTCTGGGGTTTGGTTGATGTGGTAGTCCGTTCTTTCATTGGGTCCGCCAACAATCATAACCGTGAAGCCGCCTCTGTGAACGCAGTAGTTATTGACAGGAGGCTGAAGAAGGTCTCCGTTTTCTTCAATCCATTTTTGGATATTTATGGGATTTGGAAGCATGTCGTTGCACAAAAGAAAAGTGGTGTCTTTTCTGGGGTATATATATCGTCTGTCACACCACTATCGCATTACTCACCAAGTGATATACGAGCAACTGAACCGAAAATCAAGTATACGAGGAAACAAAGACAGATTTTTTTGCGAAAAAAATAAAGCTATTTTTTGGTAACTTGATTGAATCTCACAAGTTCTAGACGAACTTGTGAGGTAACGATTCAAGACGCACCTACTGATTGAAAATACGAGGAACACAAAAAAAAAAGACACAAAATGTGATTGAATGAATACAAGAGCACTGATGTGCAACACGAGCAAAGCAGGCGAGAGAGTGATTGTGTTCTATTACGGAGCGCAAAAACAAAGTTCTCCAAATCGAAATGAGCATGAGAAGCTATGCAATAAAAGGAACATGCTTTAAGAAGAAGAGTATTGAGATAATCATAATCAAAAATGAAAAAAAGTAAGCTTCCCCACCAGGAGTCGAACCTGGAATCTTCTGGTTCCAACAGAAGTGGTTACTTTCGTAGCCAGACGCCTTGACCATTGGGCCATGAGGAACGAAGCTTATGGGTTAAATTTTGGTCATAACTATATTGTGCAAATATTGCCGTTTCGAACAATCTTCACTAAAATATAGGAAATTATTCAAATTTGCTTTTAGGTATGCAGACATTAGCCAAGGGTATTCACGCCTTCATGTGCGCTTTCAGTAACAGGGGAGACATGGGGAGTACTAATAATGTATCATCATTTATCTAATATATTTAGAGACTCCTTACAACGAAACCCGCGACATGACTTGGTAAACTTGACTGTGTATTGAGGTAACTTTTCTTTTTAAACACAACTGATATTTTGTTCACACAAGTTCTCATTCAAGCCATACGAAACAAAAGCGTCACCTGCTAAATCCATTCGTTCAACTGAGAAAATTTGAAAAAAAAAATAAATAATAAGAAAAGGAAATAGATGAGAAACCGCACCAAATCTGGGACCATTTTCTAATTCATGTTTGAATCGGACTCACAATCGCTCAAGTACTCCACAGTAATCTATCAGGCTGGGGCTTCTTCCTACACTACCACATAAACACAACTCAAAATCATGAAAATCGTCATAACAGTGAGGTTTTCTGACACTGAAGCAAGCTCAAATGCTAATCAAGACTTGGATATCCCAATCTCCTATAATCCTCAAAAAGATGACATCAATAAGCTTGTCAATACCTCATTTTGTAAAATGATAATCCGACAGAAAAACCCCACAACGCAGCGCAGAAGGCTCCGACTTATATACAATGGGCGAGTCCTTAATGATCATACAAATTTCAACACTGAAATACTAAGACCCAAGTTGCAGCAACTCCAAAACCTCAACGAGTCAACGGAATTGATCAGAATATACATACATTGTCTTGTTGGTGAAGCTTTAACGTCTCAGCAGCTTGAAAACGAAAGGGAATTGGACCGCATTGCACAACAAGAAAGTACAGATGCACCCGTGATTGGGTTTGACCGTTTGCTACTGCAAGGCGTTAGCGAGGTTGATGTGAATAACCTTCGTGATCAATTCTACCAGATCCACTTTCCCGAACTCAGACAGCAAGCTACTAACAATGGTGTGACTGACGTTGAAGAAGACGAAAGCCGCCAAGAGTACATTCGGCAGTTGGAAGAGCGTTGGCTAGAATCAACTGTTGCAGGCAACAATGGTAGCGGTGGAGTCGAACCGGCAGTAGCCGAGGACCGAGCACAAGCGGATTTGGAGGGCACTCTACACAACGAAGATTTATTAATTGGCCTCTTACTCGGCACGTTTCTTGGTGTTGTCGCTTTGGTTTTCTTAATGATGGATGATTCTCTGTTCAACACCACACAGAAGATGGCAATAGTCCTCGGGGTCACTATCAATTTACTTCTTGCATTTTTGAGAATTGGATCTGTTTACAGCGTTTGAAATCACTGACCAGAGGTGCTTGCATTATTGAGTAATGCTTTGATAGAGTCTGTATGAAAGCTTAAATTCGTGGTTTTCAGACAACGTATGTAATTTCTCCATGTACATTTAGGCAACTTTTTTAATTGACGAAGGCTCAAGATTCCAGTAGGTGAAACACGAGACCATATACCAACACCCACAAACAAAGAAGTCTCATGAAGGGATTCCTGACGAAACGAAGAACAACAACAGAAAAAAAAAAAATACAAGCAAATTAAAGTGTTCTACAGATTACAGTATGTTTGACCTCCCAGCCCTCATGAACATCCATGCACAAGTGCGTTAGCCATATTCATGAAAGGGCGTTAAGATGGCCGATGTCCATCACTGGATATTGTTCTGGCCAGAACTTGACACTCGCCAACTCGTAGGGATAACGTGAACAGACAAGCAACACGGTATAAGTTCTGGATGCCGCACGAAGAGGTCGAAATTTTGGCTGGAGATGATTCTTATATACTTGAGAGATGGGGTTACCCGGAGGCATAGGTCTGAAAATTAAGTGAGTTATGTTAGAGAACAAGTGGAGACCAAATATTTACTGGAAAAGATTAAAAAACAATAAGCAGAGAAAGGCTTCATCCTATACGAAGCTTCTATTTTAATTGATATTTTTTTAGCTGGTCTGTTGAGTGTACACACATAACCAGGCAGTTCTAATCAATTACAAGGAAAGAGTAGAACAATAAAATGAAGACACAAAGAAAGCATATCACCTGGATCGTACACGAGTTTACACCAGAGTGCATTTAATACGCCGTTATGAGTAAGTACATGTCTGTGCCCGGGATTGACAGTATGGAGTCAATCAATTAATTAGTAGTCAGATGACACCTACGGTTCTAGGTGAAAACAAACGGAGAGCATTCCATTCTTATCCTAGTGCAGATTCTAAATATTCTACCCAAAGAATCGCTGAATTCAAACAAATAAAAAAAACACTGAGGCTAATAGATCAGCCATTGAGTCCAATTATCATCCCATTTAGCCTGCTTACTTGAGTGTCTTTCTATTAGCTGCCGAAAGCGGGCCGCGCGCATTGGCGTGATAAGAGTGATTGCACGAGCCAATGAACCCAGGGTTGGAACGAATCAGAACTTGGAATGTTGTAATAAACTCCAAAACCAAAAATGAAAGGTCTTTGCATTTCTATATAAATTCTGGTCTTGCAGATACATGATCCAAGTAGCCTCGCTGTTAAGCATATCTTCGATCCTCCCTCCCCTCATTTGGCTGAGGGAATACTGTGCGTTTCTTGCACAGAGTGATATGTGGGACCGCTTTTCCTTATGGGGCTTACCTTTTCAACCACCCGGGAATTTTTCTGACTAGAGACTACCACTTCTCTTGAGCAACCCTTTCTTCGATTTCGATCCTTTTTCTTCTCATTTCTAGTCCCGACACATTCCTGCCACAATGTCCGAGCCTAAGCCATTACCCTTTATTTATCAGTTCGCTTCTGGTGCCATTGCTGGTGTCTCCGAAATCTTGGTGATGTACCCATTAGATGTCGTGAAGACCAGACAGCAATTGGCTACCACCAGTGACTACAATGGTACCATCCGTTGTTTGAAGAAGATTGTTGCTGAGGAGGGTGTTTCCCGGTTGTACAAGGGTATCAGTGCTCCAATTTTGATGGAAGCTCCAAAGAGAGCCATCAAATTCGCAGCCAATGACGAGTGGGGAAAGTTCTACAGAAAGGCATTCGACATTCCTGTCATGACTCAATCCTTGGCTATCTTAACCGGTGCTACCGCTGGTGCCACTGAGTCCTTCGTGGTTGTGCCTTTCGAGTTGGTCAAGATTCAGTTGCAGGACAAGACTTCTAAGTTCAATGGCATGGGTGAAGTTGTGAAGCACATCGTTAAGACTGGTGGCCCTCTTGGCTTGTATAAGGGTTTGGAGTCCACAATGTGGAGACACGTTTCATGGAACGCTGGTTACTTCGGATTGATCCACCAGGTTAGAACCTTGATGCCTAAGCCAAAGACCTCGACTGAAAAGACCCTTATTGACTTGACATGTGGTACCATCGGTGGAACTTTTGGTACCATGTTGAACACCCCATTCGATGTTGTTAAATCTAGAATCCAAGCTGGTTCCACCAAGTACAAGTGGACATTGCCCTCTATTGCTACCGTTGCCAAGGAAGAAGGAATGGGCGCATTGTACAAGGGTTTCGTACCAAAGGTGTTGAGATTGGGTCCTGGTGGAGGTATCCTCTTGGTGGTGTTCACCACTTGTATGGACTTTTTCAGATCGATCCAAAAGGACTGAGTCCTTCCATCAAACCATGCTTTATGCACGTACATACTTCTCGATTTTGTATTTATTATAGAAATTCAACAACGACACAAATTTGACGCTGGCTTTTGCTTGGCCTTGTATCCCCAGGGTGTATCTAAATTCAATGTATCAATTTTGAATTTTGATCATCTTTTACTAAATAGATGAATGAGCAAATCAATAAATTCTGCCTCTTCCTCAAAACATCCAGTGTCCGATTCTTTCAAAAATTTGAAAGTTTCCGCGTAATTAAACTTTGATAAGTCCAAATTAGTGTCTTCAGCAACATCATCGCTAAGAAGTGAGAGTCTGTTTAATGTTGGTACTACCACACTCTCATCGATTTCCTTGCTATTGTTCAAATTAAATTCTTTGGCAAGCCTATCAAATGCACTTCGCGTTCTCTTGAAGTTAGACTCATCAATGATAAACTTTTCAAAGAGACTCAAAATTGGACGGTACTCATGCAACAAGATATAGTACAAATCATAGTTCATGGACTTGATATCGTGACTTCCCACAATGTAATAGTCCGGCGACTTTTCAATGATTTTTGCAAAGGAGGGACTGAGAATAAGCTCGAAGATTGCAAATACTTCCTCGACTACGTACTTCACATCCTCATTATTGCGATTTTTTCCGACAAAGAGAAGGAAATGGACAAGAGTATTATAAACCTCATTCCATTGATGATTGATCAAATCCTCGAAAGGACGAACTTCACATTCCTTCAAAATTTGATACATGGCTGTCAAAGCTAATTTTGCGTTGTCCAAATTAAAGTTCTTTGCTATGTTGAATCTCAAAGTCACCTGAAGCACATCCACGCAGTATAATAAAGCAGAGACCTTGGGCCCATTCGCACTTAAACTTACAAATGGTGCCTTTTGATGGCAAAGCTTCCAAACGTTTTCATTGATTTGACGAGTTTTCAAATTAGCCAATGCCAGTGAGTTTTTAGAAGTCAATTTGAGTAGAGCGAAAAGAAATGCTTTGACGCCGTATCTGCCGAAATGGGAACCCTTTTGGTGCTGACTTATGTAGGATGAGACAGAGAGCCACAAATCAAGTAGCGGAATCTTGGAGGATGACTCTGGAGCTGTCAAATATTCAAGAAACGACTTATTTCTCATGAGATCATACATTGTGAGCGATAGAATCAAAAATGAGGGAAGCTCATATATCTTTTTGCAAATCACCTTCTGTACCTCCTTAGGAGTTCCTCTCTCAAGTCTAGAGTCGGAGGTATCGAAGAAAGGAAACTTAGTTATTTTGAGGCGTTCCTCCATGTCAGTGTATTCCGCAACTGTATCAATGGACACATACAGATCTGGAGCAAAAGAATGGCCAGTGATCCATCCAAAGAAAGAAGAATGATTCATGCTTGCCAGTAGCAAATCAGGCTGATACTGGTATAGAACTGTGAATAGAGCTGACAAAATTGGAATAAACCGTGAACGAAGCGTGTTTACCGTGATAATTTGAGAGAAATCCAGCCTGTTTACACAGTCTTTGTATGGATTAGAACTCTGTTCGTTTCCACCGCTCATGTCGAGAATATACAAATCCTTCTGTTGAGTGTGAATGGTGGCAGGACAGCTCGAAAAGATCGAGAATAGAGCATATAGCCTCAAAAGCGTCTTGTACTCTATTTGAGGAATCAGTAAAGTGTTATCATTATGGCTGCATTTCAGTAGATCCTCAGCCAGATAGCCTTGCCAATTCAATGGCGTAGTTGTCGCAATGACAGCTTCGAGAGTAGCCGAGAAATCAGTTTTGTAGAAGAGTCTGAATAATGCTTTTGCCTTAGCTCCCTGTTGAGAGCTTACGTAGCGCTCGACTGCCATGAGACGAACTAGAGTAGCTACGATGTCGTACATGAGCAGAACAGAAGAGTCAATATGGCCGAAACGAGAGCGGTCATTCTGATCAAGAATCTCACAATAGAACACGTTTAAGTAGGCAAGAAAGACATGGAAGTGTTCTTCACCAAAATTGGACTCATCTCTGTTATCCAGGAATAAGAGAGGAAGAATGTCGACTTTATTGTTGTCGAAGATGGTAGTCACCTCTCTAAAAACCTGAGCGTAAACAGCCATGACGGAAGCCACAATCGAGAAATCATCTCCATCTTTTATTTTTGGGGCCGGTTTGAACGACTGATCCTTCTTTTCAGACGGCTCAGAGGACAAAGGTGTATCAGACGGAAAGGCAGTCACATCACTCAAATCATCCACCTGTGAGAATGGGTCGGTGAACCCCTTGCTCAAATCGATTTTCTTGAAGCTGGAGAAACTGTCGGAGATATCATCGACGGGGAGTTCCTCGAAGAGGCCATGCTGTCTTATTAGCTGAGCGATCTCATGATCCTCGTCGAACAATTGTTTGGCACGTCCAGCGGCTATTCTAGAAACAGACGAAATGAACACACGCAATCCCTCGACCAAAACCTTTTGTGTAGACGTGGGAATGTGGCCATGCTTCCACAGCTGTTCCAATGCCTTATCTAAGGCTGCCTGGAAAGGAGGTCCCAGAACATCACCTACGAAGACATTGCGAACAATTGCACTCGAAGCGTTGGGATCAAAGGCTTCAGTGAAGGACATCGAGACACGAAAAAGAAATTGCGGCTACTTTTCGCGGGGGTTTCAGACGTTTCTGCACTTTCCTAATGAGGGAGGAGATGTCCACTAAATAGAGGTGGTACATATGGATCGTGTACCTACATTCCGTTTGCCAAGTCTGGGTTCGTGAATTTTTTTTGCAATATTTTTGTTTCTGCCAAGGATTGCTATTTCGGCTCAATTGTTCGATCCAAGTGTTCAGCAACCAAATTTCTCTAGACACTGCCTCGAAGCCTTCCTGTGTTGACGGATATAGGTCCTGCTTCAATACTAGAGGATACTCCATATAATTGACGCTCATTGCACAATTGTTGGAAATAAAAGTGTATTGTATACTTCATTGATGTCTGTAGACAGACGCGAATAGAATTTGCGAGTCAATTTTCGTGTTTCTCTCTCGAGTTCCTCATGTCATACCATCCAGTGGACATCGCTCTCCAGGACCTAAGCAAGCCGGACGATTCCGCAGGCATTGACAATGATTATCTACTGGATGCGGGCTCCGATGCCTCGGAGACATCGGTCGTCTTTGACAGCATTGATAAAGCTGTGTCTTCTTGCCTGGAGTCAGACGTGTCTGCAAATGAGTCCCTCCCAGATATGGCGTATTTCAATCCGCACGAACTCAACAAGCTGGGATTTCTGAAGAAATTATGCTCGTTTTTCGGACTCGGGGTGCTCTCAATATGGCTTTTGGCTGTAATGGTTTACTCAAACACCAACATAAGTACAGCTACGAAATTGTGGAAGGATAAGAACTCCTTCAAGGTCACAGGGCTCGAAAACCGTAATATCAGCCTCAATGCATATTCGCCTTCTCAGCAGAATGTCACTCTTGACTCTTACAGAAAGGGCAGCTACAGGAGTAGTCCCATCTTGGCAAGATGGTTGCATCCACGCCAATTTCCAAAATCGTCGACGGATGCAGCAAGAGGCTTCTACTTGACCACAAAACATGGCTCATTTGTTATTAAGCAGGTAGATTCAACTTTCAGTCAAGTTGTTCTTGAGTCAACACAATTCGAGTACGAAAACACATTCATTTATATCGACGACCTCTTCTTGAACCCGGGCACTTCAGTTGACGATAAAGATGCCTGGCATCTTGTGCGCCTGGACTCAGTACGGCAGTGGCGCCATTCGCTCTTTTCTTTGTATTGGATGTGGCAGCCAAGCTCAGGTAAATTTGTCCCTTTGAGACAATCGGAGGAGACTAAGGAAGGAAAGGAGAGTTTGGAGAAATTGAGTTTCGCCGAATTTGATCCCTCAGGCAAGTTCGTGACATATGGGTATGAGCATGACTTGTATATCATTGATCTTGCAACCCAACACACCACTCGACTTACAGACTCCGGTTCACACAACGTTTTCAACGGTAAGCCCGACTGGGTTTATGAGGAAGAAGTCACATCCTCAGATAAACTCCTATGGTGGAGTCCAGACCTGAATTTTCTTATTTACGCTTCCTTGAATGATACCTCAGTATCTGAGTACATTCTCGACTACCATACAGACTCTAGTGATGTTGTTATGTCATATGATGACAAGCCGCGTCCCTTGTTAAGTGGAATTGAACAATATCCTGATTATCAGTACCTCAAATACCCAAAACCTGGGACGAATAACCCAGAAGTGACACTTTATTGTTTCGATGTCAGTAAAAACGAAACTGTTGAGATCGAGCTGGCCTCTGATACTGTTGTAGGTCGAGATTTTATTCTTTATGATGCTATATGGATCGATGAGGTTCATTTTCTCATGAAAGTTTCTGACCGCACAAGTTCTGTTCAGCAAAAGAAGGTGTTCACTCCACATGATTCTTTGAAGCTAGTCTCAACTGTGAATGCAAGTGATTATAATGGATGGTTTGAGAAGAGTCTGCCAATTGCCACAATACCCAAGAAGGAACAGAACACCAAATACGTAGATCGGGTTGTTGTCGATGGCGTAGTCCAACTAGCATTGTTCGAGGATTCTTTGAGTTCAAACTACTCAATTTTACTTGGCCCAGTAACCCTGGAGAGCCTTTTGACATACGACAGCATTGAGAACGCAGTTTATGGAGTGTTTGGCACAAATTTGAATCTGTCGTTCGGTATGATTGATTTGGAAACAGCTTCATTATCTCCCTTGACTCACTCAGGCCATTACAAAGTCGCATTCAGTCCTGACGGACAATTTGCAAATCTTCGGTATATGGGTCCAAATGAGCCATGGCAAAAGTTGATAAATCTAGGCCTCCTTCAAGAGCACGGTTTGCGCATTGAGGACGTCGCCACTGCTGACGATGTTGGTCATTTATCTGCAACTTTAGAGACAACAAACTTACCCACACACATACGAAGCACAATTTCGATAGGATCAGGTGGCAGTGCAGTCAATCTCAACATAGTTGAAATCTTCCCGCCTAATTTCGATAGGACCAAAAAGTATCCTTTACTTGTCCATGCATACGGAGGACCAGGTTCTGTCAAAATTGATGACTCTTTCGACATAGACTTCCAAGACGTTGTGAGCGACATGCTCAACTCAGTGGTACTTATTATTGATCCCAGAGGTACTGGAAAGGATGACTGGACTATTAAATCATTCGCTCGAGAAAATATAGGCTATTGGGAGCCTCGAGATATAACAGCTGTCACAAAAAACTATATTAAAACTACGGGATTCATCAATGAAGAGAAAGTAGCTATCTGGGGCTGGTCCTACGGCGGCTTTACGACTCTCAAGACTTTGGAATACGACAAAGGAAATACGTTTAAATACGGGATGGCAGTTGCGCCCGTCACAAATTGGCTCTTCTACGATTCAATCTATACAGAGAGATACATGAACAGCCCACAACACAATCCAAATTACCACACCGCTCGCATCAACGATTTCGAGTCCTTTGCTCTTGTAAAGAGATTCTTGTTAATTCATGGTACAGCCGATGATAATGTTCATGTTCAGAATTCCCTTTGGTTCACGGATCACTTGAATTCCGAAGATGTACACAATTATGACATGCATTTATTCCCCGATAGTGATCATTCAATTTATCATCACAATGCTGGTAAACTTGTGTTTGAAAGGTTGTTGTGGTGGCTTGAAAAAGCTTTTATGGGAGCTTATGACTAAAAATTGGCGTAAATTTTAAGCTCAAGCCTAATCAGGAATAGAAAATATTAAAATATTTATCGATTTATCTTTCTTATGTTGTTTTACAATGGCCGTTATCACTTCGAAATTGCGCCTGCATAATACAGGCAATGAGCATCTCATCTCGGGAATTTTTCTATGGTATAGAAACTAGAAATTGCAGCCATGGCGAAAACATCAAAAGCTACTAAAAAATTTCAGAATAAGCACTTGAAGCATACCCTAGAACACAGGCGAGAGGTTCAAAAGCAGAACAAAAAGATTGCTCAGCGCAAGGGTAAAAGCACTGGCTCTGAACCTGAACCTCCCAAAGTTAAGAAAACTGCTAGAGAGACTTTCGATGACATGTCCGTAGAGCAATTCTTTGAGGGTGGATTCGAGGTACCTAAGCCAAAGAGAGGTACTAAGATTTCCACCGCAGAAGACGATTCCGAAGAGGAATCGGGCAGTGAAAATGAGGAAGAGGACCAATCTGATGAAGGAAGTGCTGAAGATGATGGCGAGTCTTCTGAAGAAGATGATGACGAAAAAATGGCACAGAATATGGATGCTTTGAAGGAAAATGACCCTGAGTTTTACAAATACTTGAAGGAAAACGACAAACAATTGCTTGACTTCGAGGCTGTCAATCCACTTGATGCTATGAGTGATGATGAGAGTGAAGCCGAAGATTCCGAAAAGGACGAAGGCCCTCTGTCTGAATCTAAGAGAAGATCCCGAACTGATATTACTAGAGAGCTTCTCAAAAAATGTGACGATCAATTGAAGTCCAACCCATCAACTCAAAGCATTCAAAGAGTCGTCGCTGCTTTCAAATCTGCCGTCAATTTCGATAATTCAGAGGAACAAAACTCTAAATTTACCATGAATGACCCTTCTGTTCTTACCGATCTCATGATGCTCGGTTTACAATCTGTTCCACGCGCGATGCACAAAATCTCTCCCTACAAAGTCAATCTGAGAGGTATCAGATCTCTTAATGAGAAGAATGACAAAAACACCAACCTTGGCCGTATCATGAAGTCCCAAGCAGGTTCATACTTGGCACTCTTGAGCGAGATCAACAACACTGAAACCGCAGCTTTGGTTTTGTCTTCCTTACAAGAGGTTTTGCCATATTATATTTCTCAGAGAAAAATTCTCAAGCAGCTCGTGGGTGCTGTAGTTGAAGTTTGGGCTAGCACGAGAGACGTTGACACCCAAGTTGCCACTTATGCCTTCTTGAACAATGCTGCCAGAGAATACCCCAAGTCTGTCTTGGATGTGGTTTTGCGTTCATCATACTCTGCATTCTTAAAGTCTTGTCGTGTCACGAACCCTCACACTGTTGACCAGCTCAACTTTGCCAAAAACTCTGCTGCTGAGCTTTTCGGTATTGATGAACAATTGTCCTACAGTATCGGATTTGACTTCGTACGTCAATTGGCAGTTCATTTGAGAAATTCGTTGACCGGCACCAGTGGTGCTGCCAGCAAGGACGCTTACAAGTCTATTTACAACTGGCAATTTTGCCACTCCCTAGATTTCTGGTCGAGAGTCTTGGCTAGACTTTGCAACCCAGAGAAGGAGTTAGTTGATCACAAATCCCACGAGTCTCCATTGAGATCCTTGATCTACCCATTGGTTCAAGTGACTTTGGGAACTATCAGACTTATTCCAACTGCGCAATTCTTTCCTTTGAGATTCTACTTGATCCGTTCATTGATCAGATTGTCTCAAGGAACAGAGGTTTTCATTCCAATTTTCCCACTCGTACTGGAGATTCTTACTTCCACAGCCTTTACCAAGCCAGGAAAGCCATCTAGCTTGCCTGCAATCGACTTTGATTATCAAATCAAGGTCAGTCTGCAATACTTGGGCACCAAAGTCTACCAGGATGGTTTGAGTGAACAACTCATCGAGTTGTCTAGTGAGTACTTTGCTCTTTATTCGAAGAACATCGCATTCCCAGAACTTGCTACCCCAGCCATTTTATCTCTTCGCAGATTCATGAAGAAATCCAAGAATGTTCGTTTCAACAAGCAGCTCCAACAATTTGTTGAAAAGTTGAACGCCAACGCTTCTTTCATAACTGTTAAAAGATCTCGGGTTGACTATGGTCCAGCAAACAAGACTGAAGCTGCCAATTTCTTGAAGGATGAATCTTGGGAGTTTACTCCATTGGGACAATTCGTCGTTGTCCAGCGCAAGACTAGAGAGGAGAGACAAAATCTTTTGAAACAGGCTCTTAAAGATGAAGAAAATGCCAAGAAGAATGACGATGATGTTGATATGGAAGATGCTGTAGATGCCATTGTCAGTGGTGACGAGGATTCTATGTCAGAGGAAGAGGAAGAGGAATAGATAAATTTCTATAATTGCATGTACAATACAAAAACTTTGGTAAGAACCTTTTAGTACACTATCCATAGACGCACAATTGTTTAGTTAGAGCTACAGTATTTTGGTTTGTTCGTAAAACATAAATTGATAAATAATGAGAGAGTAGTACAACTATGGATCGATTGGAATAAAATTTCCCACGATGCAACTAGGAATGTTGTAGCGGTCACGCCTGATAGTGAAACTGAAACAGCAGCTTTTCCTCTTGAAGCCGTCTTTTGTCCGTAGATTGCAGCTCGTGAGAACTGCTTTTTGACCTTTGTCGAATGCAATTGCACCATACTTCTCCCAGAAGTTTACAGCACTTTCCTCACTCATGAGCTCGTAGATTGCGAGTTTTCCGTCTTTAAGATCATCTGTGCTGACGCCAACTAAGGAGGCAAACTCCTTGTTACCTCTATAAATCTCACCAGTCCTTCTCCAAAGACAGGCTGGGATGGCCATGGAAGTAAAGACACGGTCATAATCCAACAACACCCTTTCGAAGCTCTCCTCAACTAAAACCAAATCTACGTCTTTGAGTGTCCGTGCTATAGCTCGGAACGCAGGGCGGAATATCAGAAGAGGTTTCATGATCCGTTGCCTTGAGGATTGATTCATGTAATTGTCCATGTAGCTCTGCAATCTAGCATAACCCTTCGCGTAATTGTAAGGCTGTAGCAAGCCGGCTTCCAACTTGGCCTTGATCACCTGCTTCAAACGCTCCTCGGGGGAGATCTCTGTAGTAGGGTCTGCCGCAGTGAGGAAAAACTTGTCTCTCGCCGAATCAGATATTACCGGCTGGTGGTTATCTTTAAGATTGTTGGACGATAGATTCCGCGAGGCGGTTCCTTTGGAATTTCCGTTTTCGGCCTCAGAGCGGTACATTTTAGCCTGTGTATCAGGAAAGGTAGGGAGCTGGGCGGGAGCAGCTGGAGAAAACTGAAGAAGATTGTTGAGGTTTGTGGTTGAGTTTCCACGCTCCGGAGACATCAGAAATCCCATCAATGGGTCGGTTAGCGTAGTGCTATCTTGAAGAGCCCCATTGACGAGTTCAGGGTCATCGATCATGGAGAGGAAATCATTCAAGGAACTAAATTCACTACCCGCATGCTCGGAATAGAAAAACGGCTCTTGATTGAATTGTAGAGATTTTGTGAGTGATGTGTGTGATTTGATTCCATGATTGAGGGTTGGATCAAGCCCTTGTCCCTGATCTTGTTGGCCTTGCTCTGGGCCCCCTTGTCTAAACAAGCCTAAGGACTGATCATTCTTGTTCCCAAGGTTGATGTTGTTCGGTAGGTTTGGAACAATGACTGGTACGTAATCTGCCAATGGCCCCGTTGTATTGGGCCTCAGGCTATCTGGTGTGGAGCCGTCAGGCAAAACCTCGCCCTTTTCAGAATACCCTAGATCGGGCTTTTTCTTCTGACGGCTGGCAGTAGGCTCATCATGGCAAAGATGACCAATTCCCCTTTTTATACATCGCAGACACGGTCTAGCGTCGTCACAAATCATATGCGACCTTCTACAATATACACAAGCTTGGTCTACTTTCTTCTTGCGACCTTTGCGCTTTTTGGAATTAGCGTCGGACCCATCGCCCGAGTTTTGCGAATCTATCGAAGCGGAGGGCTCGAATTCTGTGCCCCCTGACGTGTAGGATATTTTTTCATCCTTTTGCTTATGAGGATAGGATACCATTATGGCGGTGTGGATGCAAATATATGACTAAGTTGGGCGGAAACGGAAAAGGAAGATTTGATTTAAGGAAGAATAGTTTGCAGAAGTTGAACTTCCTGCTGGCGCGACTTTTAGCCCAATGGTAGATATTTGTGGAGGTACTATTTGCTTACTATTTTGCAGAGTCTTGGTGCTTACGCATCACGTGACACGTCTCAAGATGGCGGGGGTTTCATATCGAATCCGAGATTCGCCGGGTTTCAGCCGGTTATAGACACTACCGAAAGAGGATCAAGGATGTATTATTGGTTCTCGTTGTACTGATAAATTAGATTTGCCCCTCTTGACATCAGAGACACGACGCTTACGTAGGGCTATAGAAATGAGTGCTTGTATAGAGAGACTGCAGACAGATCGGGGTTAGGCGATGATATTTGACGTATGGTGATACATTAGCGGATTAATCATTCAAAGGTGGAATATATTTACAATGGTAGTGGCGGGTGCAAAAACCCGTGATTTCATGGCAGCCGGATCGTGGATGTGCTCAGTTGAAACAGATCGGTTTCAGCATCCTCCACACTATCCTCGCGCGTGGATTGTGGGGTAAAGAAGGAGCTTGAGATGGATTCCAGAAGCTGAGTTCTGGTGGTCATGTAGGATGTAGATGATTCGACACTGTCGGCGACAGCCAATTCATTGGAATGGGTTTGTGAAAGTGAGCTCTTGGAGGTCGATTCAATAGGAATCTTCAATGAAGAGGTCGTAGTAGCATTATCAAATAGACCTTGAGAGGGCATTGGCTCCAGATTGTTTGAGCCATATTCTTCGCTGCTGCGCAGTAGCAATCCAGAGCTTGGGGATGAGCTCAGAAGGAATGCGGAGTCTGAATCGCCTCTCTCTAGATCTGGGGTGAACGTGCGGTAAGTTCTGGACTGATTAGAAGAGGCATGGCTTTGCTCGAGTAGGTTCAAGTTCTCGTTGCACAAGGGGCAAGAGCGTCTAAAGTTGACTAGCCAGTTCGAGAGACATTCCTCGTGATACATGTGTTTGCATTTCAACACTAGGACTTTGGAGCTTAGTGGCACAAACCGTCCCAAACAGATGGAACACTTTTGGGTCTTGAAGTAATCTTTTTCGGCGAATAGAAGATCCATGTCGGTCAAAGTGCGCACATCAGTCCCATTAATTACAAAGGTGGGCAGTGGACGCAGCTCTATTTGGCTCGAGAGGTCATCACTTGAATTCACTGTCAGAGGTAGATCCTCAGTCTGACGAGTGGCTAGTAGATAGGGGTAGAAATTGTTGGCCGGTATCAAGTGCGTAGTGCTAAACATAAATACAGGTAGTTTCAGAACGATTTTTTTGTACCGCGCGTTGAGAGTACGCTTTCTGAAGTGCCTAAGAGCTTTGACCAAGAGATAGCATAAGAAGATGATGAGTGTTGGAGAGATGGCCATCAGAAGCATGACACCCACCAAACCATCTATTGATGCTGTCTGAATCACGAGGCTAATATCTTGATCCTTCACTTGGACCAAGCCTTGGTAATCCTCAAGTGTCATGAAGAGAATGGGAACGGTCACCAGGCCATCCTCGTTGAAACTGGTGGAATACATGGTGACCAAGCCTCTATGAGGTTCGTTATTGGCTATGATTATTGCATGCGGATCAAGTTTGGCCTCAAGAAGGTTGGTGACCTTGTCAACGAAAGCACACTCACCTCTTTGAACGATCACGATTTTGCCCTTGACGTCCGGGAAGCGATGATGGTCGATGGGAGAGCATGCAGTCAAGTTCAACAACACGAATTTGCTCCGTAGCTTCACGTTAAGAATGGGACTGAACGACGCATACCTAGCAAGGAACTGTTTAGTCACGCCATCAGACTGGTTGTACGAGATGATCAGGTCAACAGGAAATGCAGATGTCAACACCGAACTTGGGCCGAAGGAAGAGGTTCCCACGGTCGAGTTTTCGCCATGAAAATACTGTGGCGTTGTTCCAGGAAACGACTCTTGTTCAATATGGTGAAGGACGCTAGCCAGAGCGCCATTTAGACCCGAGAGTGAGATTGCATTTACTGAAATTGCGCGAAGGCCACAAATAAGAGCAAAAATCATGCTCCATGTCTGCGCTGGGCCCCTCATGCTATACAAATCGGAGAATCAGACCTTGTTGTGGAGACGAAACCTTGCACTCTGCATGATAGGGTCCAAGGATGCAGAGCCACCAAATGAGGAACAGGTGGGGTGAGCCAAGGTGAGACACCATGTCCAAAAATGGAATTAAATGGGTCAGGAATCTCGTTTGAACTGCAAATCCGATTTCATTTCTGACCCGCGTCAACCAGATCCACCCCGTGGAATCGGTCGGGATATTTTTAGCCGCCGTTGCCCGAAGTTTCCAAAGATGCGGCGTAGAAGCCCGCTAGGGCAGGAACACGGAAATGGATGAACGCATTTGCGGCTCCACTGGCGAAAATAATATTTTTGCACGAAGAAAGCCGTCCAAAATAATCGATTTTTCAAAATATTTATCAAATGGGAATCTTCCATGCATCGAATACCTACGCTTCTTCTCGAATTTTGCAACCGCATCTGTGATTCATGCAGGCCCAGCAACCCCATCTTAGCGAAGCTTTCCCCTGATACCGACTATCCCTTTCGCAGCCTACTTTCTCCCCACCAGCAGTAGAATTTCGCCCAAAATACACGCTAGAATTCCGCAATCTGCCCAATGAGTGCTGCTCGTGACCCAATTTCAGTATGTCCGCCGAACGCTACCTCAATTGCCTTATCTCTGCCACATTCTCAGTCCAAATACTAACTATCAGCCATCAGAGGTGTGGGACCCACCAGACCAGGAACTGATAAACCAACCAGATGCAGACTTTGACGAGCAAGAGTCGCTGCCTCCGTCTCAATTACCCACCGAGACTGATAATCTAACTGTCAGTGAAGACTATGATATGACCTCGGTCAAAACTAAGCCTCCTCCGAGACAGTCAATTGAGCCCACTTTTAGAGGTTGGAAAGAAGCAGGTCTATTCGAGCAAGCAGACCTGTTGACAGAAGATGACGAGGCTGTCGATTTGCTTTCACGAGGCTCTTTCTTTGACACTTACTTGCCTCCAATGGCTTATGGCCATTGGTACCACAACGCGGCATATCTTGGAATTGCAGGCCTTTTGTCCTGGATCATTGGCTGGTTTCGATTCTCCATGGGTCCATTGTTTTTTGTCATGGTTGCTTGCTCCATTTTGTACCGATCCTCTGTTCGTACTTGCAGACAACGGTTGCGTGATCAGGCTCAACGTGAGTTCTCCATCAAGTCAATCGAAAATGACTACGAGACTGTAGACTGGCTCAATGTTATTATGACTAAATTCTGGTACTACTTGGAACCATCAATCGCTCAGATCGTCTCTGACCAAGTCAATCCTATTCTCGCTGCTTCACCGGCCCCGGCATTTATTAAAGCTCTTTGGCTTGACACCTTTACAGTAGGAACCAAGCCACCACGTATTGACATGGTCAAGACTCTTGATGGTACAGCTGATGATGTGGTGGTCATGGACTGGGGCTGCTCGTTTACTCCAAATGACTTGTCAGACTCGAACAACAAACAAAGAAGAAGTAAAGTCGACCAGAAAGTTATTGTCAAGGCAAACCTTTTTGGATTCTCGATTCCTGTTATGGTATCCTCGGTGTCTTTCAAATGTTTGCTCAGAGTTCGTATGCGCATGATGGCCGCATTTCCTCATGTTGAAACTGTCAGTGTTTGCTTGATGGAGCCTCCTCTGTATGATTTCACTTGCCGTCTTCTTGGAGATTCCGTTTTCAACTGGGAGGTCCTTGCATTTCCAGGATTGTATCCATTGATTAATGAAATGGTGAAGAAGTATCTTGGTCCATTGTTGTTCGCTCCTCTTTCGTTTCAATTGAACATTCAGCAAATTATGGCTGGCGCACCCTTTAATTCATCAATCGGTGTGTTGGTTATAAAGATCAAACTGGCAAAAAATTTGAAAAATTATGGACGTATTGGAAACACCGTCGACCCATACTGCACCATTGGATTTTTCAAAGAGGTACTTACTAAGACTAAGTACATAAGCAGTAGTACTAACCCCGTCTGGAACCAAACATTGCAAATCCCTATCTCTACGCTTTCTGAACCATTGAGCATATCCGTTCTAGACTACAATGGTAATCAACTGCGTAAAGACCACGACATCGGTTCTGTTCAGTATGACTTGGACATACTAACTGGAACTCCAGAAATAAAGGACATTCATGCTCCTATCATTAGAAATAACAAACCAGTCGGTGAGCTCCAATTCGGTCTCCACTTCATGCCCACGTTAATCGCTCAAAGACAGGCAGATGGTGCAATTATACCACCACCAGACCTCAACACAGGTGTGGCTCGTATTGAAGTGACCTCTGCCAGAAATTTGAAGGGTGCAGAAGGAAGTAAGGTTGAAACCTATGCAGAGGTTTTCTTGGATGGTAAGTTGCTCCTTACCACCGCAGTTGTGAATAACAATAATCCCGCTTGGGGCAAAGCGAAAGAGTCTATTATCTCGAATAGAGCCAAGACAAAGGTCAAGGTTGTTTTGCGAACAAAAGACAAGAAAATTTATAGCAGCTTCACTTCAACGTTGAACAATCTTATTGATGCCTGCCAAGTGGACGATCCCTGGTTTCAATTAGCCAAAGGTGGCGAAATTCAAATTAACACATTTTGGAAACCTGTGGAGCTTGAAGGAGCTTCTGGAGCTGGTGATTACACACCACCTATTGGAGTGATGCGTATCTTGGTCGAGAGTGCTGAGGACTTGCCTAATTTAGAAACAATTGGTAAGATTGATCCTTACGTACGGATTTTCATAAACGGTATTGAAAGAAGCCGAACCGTCAGCCTTGAGTCGACCTTGAATCCAACATGGAACGAAGTGCATTATTGCTCCATCTCTTCGGCCAATCAAAAACTTACACTTGAGGCAATGGATGTTGAAAGACACAGTCCTGACCGTACTCTTGGAAAGTTTGATGTTAATTTGAGGGACCTCATTAATAAGGATGAGAAAGGTAATTACATTGAAAACGCCGAGAATATCAAGCGCACATCTAAGCTTATGAGAAAGAAGGGTACAAAGGGTTCTTTGACATACTCTCTCTCTTTTTACCCTACTTTGCCTGTAATGACAAGAGATGAGATTAAGGATGAAGAGGAAGAGAGGAAAAAAGCTGCCGAAAAGAAAGAGAAAGAATTAAAAAAGCGTGAAAAGCAACAGAACGCCGGCAATTCGAAAGCGAAGTCCCCTGAGGTGGAAGATGATGACGAAGACGTATTTCAAACGAATAAGTTGAAATTGAATCTCGATGAATTGCTCGAATACAAAAGTGGTGTACTCGTGTTTGAAATTCTAGAGATTAGAACAAACAAAACGGGATCCTACTTGCAGGCTTTTTTCGACAATCATGGCCTTTGCGATTTTGCTTCCCCAAAATTGAGAAATAACAAGAACTCAACTAAATGCACAGGAGATGTTATTATCAAAGAGCTTGAATGGTCGGAGGCATGCTTCAGAGTCGCAAAGAAAGCAGACTACAACAGAATGGAAAAATCATATAGTGAAGTGAAAATCCCAACCCTTCAATTGCTCAAGAATGGTTTTGATAAACCATATACTATTGAGTTGTCAGGTGGACAAGCTCAAGTCTTATTGCAGACCCTGTGGATTCCTGTTATTTATGCCTCTGAAATTCCGCCACAAGACTCTCACAAAAATAGTGGAGATGTCAAATTGCAAGTCTTGAGCGCAGAAAACCTTCCAGCTGGTGATCGAAACGGAAAATCGGATCCATACATCAAATTGTACTTGAACACCAACAAGGAATCTTTCTTCAAGAGTAAGACAATCAAGAAGACTTTGAATCCAACTTGGAATGAGAAGTGCGATGTTGAGACTGTGAACAAATATGATTCCACAATTCGTGTGGAATGTTATGACTGGGATGTAGGTCCTGAGAAGGACGACTTCCTTGGAGGAGGCACGATTTCTTTAACCAACGTTAACTCTGAGGAAGAAATCGAAATAGATGTCCCATTGAAGGATGAGCAAGACCAGGACGCAGGTGTGGTGCATTTCAAGGTTGGTTTTGAACCAAAATTTGTGTTGAATGTCGCTGCTCGCACAAGTACTCATGGTGGTGCACTCGGATTGGTAGGATCTGGTGTCGAATTGGGTGTTGGAACTGTAGGATTCGTCGGAAAGGGAGTTGGAAAAGGTGTCGGCAAAGGACTAGGCTTGGGAGTCGGAACTGTGGGCAAAGGCTTGAAGAAAGGCTTGAGTATCGGAAAGAAAGATCGATAGATGTATTTCTATATCAATTTATGTACTATGAACATTCCGCTTTCACGACATCCTAAGCTTCCACAACAGCTCATTGTATTGACTCAATTAAGACAAAGTGTCTATTAGATACCCTTCTTATTTACATTAATTATTTTACATTAGAATACGTCTCCGAGTCTTAAACGAGGAGCAATGTTCATCGACAAAAGCTCCTGGAAAAGCAACTTAGCGGCGTATGGAATAGTCATCTTAATGACATATTCAGAGCTTTTACATGTGTTGCACCAAGAACTGTAGCCCATCAAACCACAATTGTTGCAAACGTCCACATCAAAAGCATCTGAGGACAACATCAACCGCTCTAATAAGAGCTGCGATGCTCCATATGCAATTACACAGTCTCTCTCCATCTCTCCCAATCTCAAACCACCATCCCTAGATCTACCTTCGGTCGGTTGTCTTGTTAAAACGGCTCTTGGTCCTCTTGCTCTTGCATGCATCTTATCTAGAACCATATGCTTCAACTTCTGATAGTAAATAGGCCCAAAGAAGATATAAGCTTGCAAACATTCACCTGTAATACCAGAATACAACATATCCTTTCCGGAATAACTGAAACCCTTGTCCACCAAAATCTGGGACATTTCCTCCAATTTCGAACCACCAAAGCATGTTCCATATTCTAAAGAACCATTCAAAACACCGGCTTTGCCCGAAATCAATTCGATCATCTTTCCAACCGTCATTCTGGAAGGAAAACCGTGCGGGTTCATGATAATATCAGGACTAATACCATTATCATTGAAAGGAAGATCTTCTTGTTGTACAATAATTCCACAAACACCTTTCTGTCCGTGTCTCGAGGAGAATTTGTCACCAAGCTCAGGTCTTCTAGTTTGACGCAAAAGAACTTTCACCAAGGTCTCATCTCTTTTATCCTTGGTCATTAAGACTTGATCAATATATGCTGGCTCAGGACCTTTATAGTATGCTGGAGTTTCTCTGTATGCCTCGGAGTTGAGTGGTTGAGCGGGCCCGGTTGGGTCTCCCACATATGAGTGTTTATTTGCGAAGACTTGACCTTGTACAACACGCATACCGACCTCACCCAAACCGTCTCTTTCAATTGAAGCATGAGCGAAAATTGGCTTGTTGTTCTCATCAACACGCATACCTGGAAGACTGTCCAGATTGTTCGTGTACTTTTTCAAGTTGATTGTGTTCTTGTAGACAGCTTGACATCTTCCAAAACCTCTATCTATAGATGACTTGTTAAGCACTAAAGCATCCTCGATATCATAACCTGAATAGGACATAACCGCCACGGTCGCATTTTGTCCAGCTGGGAGCTTATCATATTGAATTAATTCTATTGTTTTTGTCTTCACCATTGGCTGTTGAGGATAGACCATAAAATACAACAAAGTGTCAATACGACGGAATTGATTGTATGCAATTGCACCGATGGCTTGCTTACCCATCGCACATTGATACGTATTTCTTGGGGATTGATTGTGATGAGGATATGGAATCAAACCAGCAACAGCTCCTAGAACGGTGAAAGGCTCAATTTCGAGATGTGTGAAGCGCATTTCAGGCTCTTGCTCCATATCGCGTTCGTAAAGAGCAATTAAGGCATCGTTTTCTTCGTTAACATCAAGATATTCGACTAAACCATGTTTCAAGAAATCATCGAAAGCCCACTCGCCTTTTAACAATTTCTCTAGATGCCATGCCTCGACTCTGGGTTGTTGAGTCTTGTCGTCAATGATAATTAATGGACGACAAACTCTTCCACCATCGGTAGCTATATGGACCGCAGTTTGATGCGTATTGGTGAAAATTGAAATAAATTCAGAGACGCGACCTGTTCTTCTAAGTTCTCTAAAATCTCTGACGAATTTGATGGGATAACGAGTTGTTCCAACGAGAGTACCGTTTACGAATATACCATAATTTCCATCAGAGTAAAGAGTGGCAGAGTCAATACTAAGGATATCTTCACAACCTAGAAGGAGACACAAACGTTTTATCGGTTCTTCCTCATCATCAGTAGTGATATGTGTCATCAATGCAAGATTCTTGACCAAACCACAGGCCTCACCCTCGGGAGTGTCTGAGGTACACAACATACCAAATTGAGATGGTTGCAATGCTCTGGGGCCGGAGACCTTACGAGACTTTTCGAATTGAGAGGAGATACGAGTCATCATACCGAGCGCAGAAATGTATGAAAGACGGGAAAGAACGTGGGTCACACCTGCTCTTTCCATCTTGAAACGTTTCAAAGACCAATTACCTGTGGTAATAGCCCTGCTCAAACCTAAGGTGATCTGATGGATCTGGGATTGCATGAGTATCACTGCGTCGAATACAGCCACACCCTTCTTTTGCATACCCTTGTCAATGGCAATTTTCAAATCTGAGTTAAATTTTTTGAACAAATCCTCGAAAAGAAGGGACATGAGCTGACCGGCCAACTCGAGACGCTTGTTACCAACGTAATCTCTGTCATCGACCATAGATGGGTTGTGCATAGTCATTAACACTCTTCTTGCCATTGTGGCCATGTACAATGCCTTCTCACGAAAGTTCAAGTTCGAAACTGTCAAGTGGGCAATGATGGTTGTAGCGATTGCTTCAATACCCTCCTGAAGCTGAGTGAGCCTAGGAGAGCCAGCTCTACGGATCGTTTTGACTCTCTTTCCAACATAGAGAAGAGCCTGTTGTTGGGTATAGATCTGAAGCTTTGCTGCTTCTTCGAAGTTGATGGCGAACAAATCTTGATATTGCGGGTTGTTACCACACACTAATTGCAAAATTTCGAGATCTGAAGTGATACCAGCGGCCTTCAACATCACAACGATAGGCATGTCCTCAGCGATGGAATTATGTTTCAAATATAGTTTTCCATTTTTGCAAATGATGTAGGTTTTGGATTTACGTTCGTGAGTCGACGAAGTCACAGAGGCTTGCACTATACCCTTCTTTTCGTCTGCTTCCACAATGATTCTGTTTTTAGAAAGCTGCTCCTGAATCAAAATGACTCTTTCAGTACCATTGATAATAAAATATCCACCGGGGTCAATTGGACATTCTTCTCTGGCAGCCATTTCTTGACTATTGAGACCATCTAAGACACAGCTCTTGGATCTCAACATAATAGGCATGTCACCCAAGGGCACATTTCTATTACGAATGACCTTTGTTCCACGGACGTATTCAATATCTGCATAGATGGGCGCAGTATAGTCCATGTCTCTCAATCTACATTTGTGAGGATCCTCGGAAATGCCTTTGCAGTCAGGGCTTTGGTCAGATGTTCTACCAACACGAATGTCTCTGTATCTGATATAGAAGTCGCGCTTCACATCTGAAAAGACATACTCGTTGGCTTTGACAATCTTTTTCAAATCAGTCTCGATGAAGTAATTGAAAGAATCCAAATGTTGTTTGACCAAACCTTTCACTTTGAGGAAAGCTGGCAAGAGCTCCCATTTATCTTTGACCGTATTAATGGGATCGGTGAGTTTCCGGCCCTTGTATTCCTCTTTAAGGAGAGCCGAGAATGACTCGTCGACTTGGGGAGAGGCCATTGACTAGGTTGTGCAAGCTTAGAAATGCCTTTCAGATCGTAATATTCAAGACCCTACTGTGTGGTGCACGGGTGTGATGCCATCTCTTCTCAGATCTCGAGAAGGCACTTCACCATACAATAACAACGGTCATCAATAAACTCGAAAAAAAAATAACTTTGAATTTAGACAATCGGCCTTTTGTGTTTGATTCGCATATTTTATTTTGTATCATCGTGAGCTCCATCTGGGGTGATTGTTGCCCTGCTTGGGCACATTGTCATAAAATTAAAGCCCATATACATATCCCAATCAACAACTAAAATTATTTGACATAGAAAAGCGCCTTAACTAATTATTCAACGAAGCTCGTATGGCGCAGTGGTAGCGCAGCAGATTGCAAATCTGTTGGTCCTTAGTTCAAACCTGAGTGCGAGCTTTATTTTTTGCCCGCAATTTGCTTCTCAACTCATTACTATACCCTTTTAAGACAAACCCATTTTCATGACTTCTGTGCAATATGAGGGTGATCCTAAACTTCTACCGTTTGACTCGAATAGACTTTTTCACCTATACACTAAGTTATCTGAAAATTTAGATATCTCAAACGCAGATCTCGAAGACGCAGCACACTCCATAGCTTTAGCACTACCCTCCACAATCACTGTTGATGAGCTCTTGCACTTGGCAGCTGAATCTTTGGCTCAAAAAATTGTTGTCAACCCCGACTTTTCAAATTTAGCTGGAAGAGTCGATGTCCATGCGATCCATAGGTCAATACCCCATGATTTTGCAACCAACTTCGAGAGATTACATCGCTACCTTCACCCTAAGACTCGGCATCCGCAGCCATTAGTATCAGATGAAGCATCTGCTTTTGTCAGAAAGCATGCTGACTTTTTAAACCGTTTAATCGTTTCAAGTCGTGACTATGATATTACCTTTTTTGGGATGAGAACTTTGGCAAAATCATACCTTATCAAAGCGAACAATAGAACGGCAGAAACGCCACAATACATGTTTTTGCGCGTTGCTATCGGCATTCATGCTTTAGCTCTTCAGGGTGCTCCTGAGGCTGAGATATTGTCTCAAATTGCAAGAACCTACAATTTAATGTCCCAAAAATACTTCATTCACTCGTCGCCCACTTTGTTCAATGCAGCTACTGTTAGCGGCTATCTCTCCCTGTGTTTCTTAATGGCAGTTGACGACGATTCGATAGATGGTATCTACAAATCACTCCACAAAGCGGCTCTCATATCAAAGGCGTCGGGCGGGATAGGCATACATGTAAATAATATTCGATCCAATGGCTCCCTCATCAGATCTTCAAACGGAACCTCAAATGGACTTGTTCCTATGCTTCGCGTTTTTAATAGCACGGCTCGATATGTTGATCAAGGTGGAAATAAGAGACCAGGCGCCATCGCTGTTTATGTTGAGCCCTGGCATGGAGATATAGAAGAAATTTTGGATTTGCGCAAGAATCACGGACCCGAAGAATTGCGAGCTCGTGATCTATTTTACGCTTTGTGGATCCCAGACTTGTTCATGAAGAGAGTCAAAAACAACGAAGATTGGTCATTATTTTCTCCAAGTGAGGCCCCAGGTCTTTCTGAAGTTTATGGAGATGAGTTCGAGGATTTATACAATAAATACGAGGAAGAGGGTCTAGCGATTACCCTGTTCAAAGCCAGAAAACTTTGGGTGAAAATACTCGAGACTCAAACAGAAACAGGAATGCCATTCATGCTTTACAAAGATTCATGCAACAAAAAACTGAATCAGAAAAATTGCGGGACGATTAAATCCTCAAATTTGTGTTGCGAAATCGTACAGTATCTGTCTGAAAAGGAAACGGCAGTGTGCAATTTAGCTCTGTTAGCCTTACCCTCTTATGTTGTTGAGACAGGTACGACGGTCTCATTTGATTTCCAAAAATTACACGAAGTCACGAAATGTGTCACGCGGAATTTAGACCAGGTAATCGACTCGACTCTTTACCCGACAAAATCAGCCAAGGTTTCTAATCTCAAACACAGACCTCTCGCAATTGGAGTTCAAGGATTGGCTGACGTTTTTATGCAGCTACGTCTACCATTTGACTCTGAGGAAGCGAAACAGGTCAATGTTCGGATTTTTGAAACTATTTATCATGGAGCAATTGAATCATCAATGGAATTGGCAAAGGAAAAAGGTCATTATGAATCTTTTAAAGGATCACCCGCTTCTTTTGGAATTCTACAGTTTGATATGTGGAATTGCAAACCTACTTTCTTTGATGACTGGGATGAATTGAAAAAGCGTATCATGAAGCACGGATTAAGAAATTCTCTTCTTGTCGCCCCCATGCCAACCGCTTCAACTTCCCAGATTTTAGGTTTCAATGAGTGTTTCGAACCGTTTACATCAAACATATACCTGAGAAGAGTTTTGTCCGGTGAATTCCAGGTAGTAAATAAAAACCTAGTGAAGGATTTGATTAAGCTTGGTATTTGGAACAATGCCATGAAAGAACAAATCATCATTGATGATGGTCTGATCCAAAATATTGATATCATCCCACAACCTCTCAAGGATATTTATAAGACGGTATGGGAGATAAGTCAAAAGAGCATAGTCGATATGGCTGTTGCTAGAGGGAGTTTCATAGATCAGCTGCAAAGCTTGAACATTCATCTAAAGAATCCAACCTTCAAGAACCTCACCTCTTGTCATTTTTACGGTTGGGAAAGAGGCCTCAAGACAGGAATGTACTACTTGAGAACAAAGGCTGCTTCCAGAGCCATTCAATTTTCAGTTGATGCCACAAAGTCTGCTTTAGAATTAGAATCGATGAGCAAACCTGACATTGGCCTTTTAATGGCTCCAAAATACATCGAGACTCGCTCGTATCCCAAGAAAATTTCGGAAGACTCGAATCCAAGACGCAAGTTGGCGGCATTGAAGCGCTCCCTGCTGCTTTTATCAACTCCAAACACCGATGTTTCTTTATCCAGATCTCCTAGCACGGACAACTCCGAGGTTCAATCGAAGGAGCAAAGCCCGAAGGCAATCACCTCTAGCAAGACTACTTCGCCTGAAGAAGACTACGACATTTATGATACCACTCCAATCTCTTGTAACATAGCTAATCCAGAGAACTGTGAAAGTTGCTCTGCTTAAATCCGTTGTATATAGTATAGATTCATTTCAATTATTTATTTACGACTCGCAAAATCAGCTACTTGGGTCATTCCATCAGCAGTGACAAAAAAGCGTAATTTAGATTTTTCTGACCAGAGCAAAACTCCGACTTCAGAGGCGTAATTGCACAAAACCTCGTATTCTTTGACGTTTTGGAAATCCTTGAATAAGTATCCATCAAAGGTTTGAATTCTATCCAATTCTAGCTGCCACAATTTAATTTGGTCAACAACATTAGGAGGGAGAATCTCAAGTCTATGCTGTGCATTTGTGCTGTCAGTACTTTTTGATTGTGGCGCTCCACCGGCCGTATTGATGTTGTGACTTATGTCAAACTCGATTTTTTTGTCAAGTTTTTCAACGGCAAGCTGTTTCATTTGTGTATGAGCATGAGTTTCGAGGAACCGAATTATCTGGTCGGCTGTAATGCCATTGTATAAGGCTTTGCGAATTGATTCACGGGTGATCTGGCCAATGACCATGTTTGCAAATCGAATCTTTAGCGAGACAAAAAGATTGAGAATGGCAATCTCTAATGGAGAATTAGTGTATGCATATAATTTAAAATTTGTCTCCAACACAATTTGGCCCATCTGTGATTCTTGATGAGCGGTGTCGACCGATTCGGCTTCGTTAGATTCGGCATCCTGTAAGGTTTGATTAAGAACCATTGATGGCGTTTTTAATCCCATGGAATCGGATGTAAGAGTTGTCGCTAATCTAGTAGGAAAAAATCTTGGTGAATTCTCAGAACGTTGGTATACTAGACCATAGTCTCGCAAATCCGGCAACATCTTGAGTTGAGTTTCACTCAAACTCGTCACTGAATAGGCCTTGCCCAATTCTAAGGATCCTAGGATGAATATGAAATTCAAGACATCTACAGCATCCATGTTTAAGTCCAGAGTCAAGTTGAGGTATTCCAAAAGAATCGTCCAAATCTGAATATTGACATCTTGGAGCAAAAATTGGAATCCACTATTCGTGATTCTTAGTGTAGCTGCGCTGTTTCCCGGCCCTTCCATCAAGCCTCCCAGCTTGAGAAGAGAAAGAACTGACTTCGATGGTACTGACGGTAGTTCAGAACCGACCATAAAATGCAAGATGGTTTCCCATTTCTGAGATGCAAATTTATCAAGGAATTTGATGTCAACATTTTTATTTTCAGGTTCTGTTGAAATGATTCCAAAGGCGTTTGGCGCTTGCGATCCAGTCAAGCAGTCTCTGAAGTTATTCTGAAATTTAGGGTGCAATCTAACATGCGTTCCTGATTTGTCATTTTCTATTAGATGCAAAGCACGAAGTCTCTTGAGAGACTCGTATTGAAGTCTTCGAGCTTGCGGTTGGCACCATTTTTCTAGATCTTTGATGGCCACTGGCTTTGGACTGAAAAGCATACTCATTACATAGAACTTTGCCAAAGAAGGTAGAAGCCGGAAGATTGATAGACATGTTGCAGGCGCATCATAAATACGAGACTGTACCACGTCTGGGAGTGCTTCTAAGTACTCATTGACGGTGCTTTTGAAGGATGTTCCAGACATGGTCAATGTATGAGACGTGCTACCCCAGATCTGAGGGATGTAAATAGTGATACAAGGTGAGAATTGGTATCGAATATATCTAGCACAAAAACCATTCGAGGCCATTCAATTCTTTCCTTCTGAATTCATTTGATATTTTTCTGACCTGTTTTCTTTTTTTTTGTAAAATTATGAGAATTCGAATTACCATTATTTGATAGCAACTCTGTTCTATTTTGTGAACTCAATCTCGCTGAGTGACCTAAAACCATCTACTGAAAAAAATAAAATCGCGCCAAGTGGAAATTGAGATATGAAATTGAAGAGCTTAATGTGATACCAAGATTTTTCTTACAAAAATTACAGTGGTGTTTTCCAGATGTGAGAATTGATACTCAATATCCGTATGTGAGAGCACGAAGACGTGAAGTTCATAGGCCACGAGCTGCAGACCACAAAACATTCAATAAAACACCGTAGAATTTGACCCAAATCCAATTGCTACGCTCATCGCGTCACCATCGCGATATGATAAATATTTGGCCAGATCGTTGCTTTATCTCTTGTTCTTTGGCGCACTTGCTGCAGCGGAACCCTCTCTGCAGTGATGATATTCCTTAGCGCCCAAGGCCTGCTACTCCTAACAGTGATCACTAGAATGCTAATTTCGCCCATAGCTCATCGCGGCAACCACCATAAACACTTCTCTCGAGCGTGTTTCGAAGCAATCGCAATATCAAATGTAAAAATGAGGAGTTCCATGGCCACGCCTAACTCTACATTGCCTTCGACCAGATCGCTAAACCCATCTATCATAACCTAAATCATAGCACAAAATAATTCATTTATGCATGCGGCCTAAAAAAAAACATTCGAAGAGAAATAAGATTAATGGGTTCAGTTTGATACCGGACAGACGGTGATGGCGCCCCTCCTGTCAAGGGCTACATGCATCAGAAAAGGCATAAATTGAACACATGAGAGGATGCAACGCAAAAGACGCACGCCTCAAGGTTACCAAGAAGACTATAGCTCCAAAGTTTCGGGCGCGAATCCTGTAGCAACTGCACATCTGCTAAGCGTTGCCCGTCTATGCAAGACGACAATGTTCGTTGTAACGCGTGGAGTGTATCTATGGTTGACGCCTCAAGCACCTTGTTATATAAATGTAATCTGGAATCCCCACAATTTTAAAAGGGTAAAAGGTTTGCTTCTACACCTATACGCTCCCTGTTCATAATTCCCACACTCCACACATTGATCCCCTGATGTTAAAAATGATAGTACCTCCCCTTCTTGACAATCGTGCCATCGGCTTAGAGGCATGGAATTCTGCCTCTTCGCGACTAAAGAGCATTCTCCCAGAGGCTGAAATCTCCACCGAAAACGTTGCAGCCATCTTCACTCCACCCAAAGGCGATGGCCTCCGACTCCCGGAAAACGACCAATACCGCTTCCTAGTGGTGGACGATAATGTAATTTACTTGCGCATATTCAAGCGAGTGCTCCATAAACTCTTCCCCACTGCTACGGTGGATGTGCTACAGCTTTCTACTGCAGTTGATGTGCACTCTCTTCTGCAATACCACATAGTCTTTTTGGACATTGAGATGCCCGATGTCACTGGTGTAGATATTGCTCGCAGCGTTCGCAGCTGTCCATCCTTGGATACTGTCGGGCTTATCGCTGTGACCACCAGACATTTGCTTTCAGATTTACAGTTGTACCAACAATGTGGATTTGACCACACCTTCCCAAAGCCGGTTGGCTTGAACCAGGGAAATATTTTCGAGCAAATCTTACGTGTGCTTGAGAACAGAAGTAGCCACTTCTGTTGATAATCATTCTTCTTTTAAAAATGAATTAGCTGGACTAGTTCCGATCCTGGATAGGATCTCTATGGGGGTAACAATATATTCAATTCTTGTTGGTAATAGGTAATTAACAAATGGTTTTTAATCAAGACTGATGTAGTAATTTCTCTATCTGTTGAAATTCTCAGCTATAGACTTAGTGTCTTATTGTGGCTACTGGCGCTAAAACTCTCCCCACGGATTGGGTTGGGCGTGTCTCAGGCGTCGCCACAGATCAACCAAGCCCAATTCCGCCAAATAATGCTCATTGCCCAATTGAGCGAACAGACCAAATAACCATCATCGTTATCAGGACTCTACAACACGTAACAACTGTAGTCAATCTCGCTTTCTCTTGATAAGAAATTGGAAAGCAATTAAATATTTGTTAGTATGACTAAAGTTCTCGATTAATTCTATTCTTTGCCTGCGATGGCCAGACACTTTCACTGTATCTCAATATTAGGTGAGGAGGGGGGAGGGGGGTGGTCATCGGTTTTTTTTAGACTCAGCCATTTTTTGTATTGTTCTCTGACCGCCCATTCTCGCATGCGCACTGCACTCATAACCCGTTGCGTTTGGCAACATGCCGCTATGCATAAACCGTTATGCATGGCATTGTGACCTGTGAGAATGAAGCCTACAAGGTGACAGCCCCAGTGTGCAAACTGGTTAAGAGCATAGTAAGTAAAATGGTCTCGAACGACACAAATGAACGAAGTCGAAATCTCAGATCTTACGAGTTACTATCAGTCCAATGCAAATAATGTGGTATTTAAGCGCTCTCATCTAAAAAATTTGCTGAATGTGATTGATGCACGTAGGGCTAACCGTTTAAAGTTGCCTATCAACCTTGAACTTTACCCAGACGAGCCAACTCACTCATCATATATATACACTGTTCGATGTTCTCTCCTTTTGGTGCACAAACGGGAACACAGGTCCAAGAGCTGTCCATTTCTTTTGCAGCGGCGCACAATTCCGTATATTGAGCACCATTCTTAGTGAGGTCAGCCTTGGTAGCGATAATCATCACTTTCTTGTCCTTCATCCTCTTTTCGCCAACTTCTTCTATGAGTAGTTTGAGATCAGCAGCCGCATCTTTGGACTCAAGGGAAATCACAAAAGCGAGACCTCCACTGCGCTCGATGTGTCTTAAGAAATCCATACCTTGTCCCTTGTTTTGAGATGCACCCTTAATAATTCCAGGGATGTCCGCTACGGTGAATGGATCTTTATCAATCCGAGTGAATATAGTGCCAATTGTAGGTTGTAACGTAGTGAATTCCCAGTGACCGATTCTGGGTCTAGCTTTCGAAATAGCTTGGAGAAGGGTCAGTTTGCCAGCATTAGGAAGACCTACCAAACCGAGGTCAGCAATAAGTTTCAACTCTAGAAGAAAGAACTCGTCCAATCCGTTTCTGCCTTGCTTACTGAATCGAGGATTTCTGATATTTTGGGTGAGAAAATGCATATTTCCCATTCCACCTCTGCCACCTCTAATCAATAGGATGGGCTTTTCAGTCGGCTTACTGAAATCAAGACCAGTTAAAGGGAATCGATCAAACATTAGCTCTTCAGCTATAATTTCACGATCGTAATCTCTCACTTGCGCATCTAACTCATTAAAGAATTCCTTTTCACGATGGTATTCCTCGTCTTTTTCCTTGAACATCCATCCTTCTCCTGGCTTGTAGTCGCCTCTGAAAAATTGAATATCCATAGTTGATGGCGCGAGCTTAAGATCCATTACAACCTGGTTTAGGTCACCATTAGTTTTCAGCAATTGCTCATGAACTTCGTAAGGCTTGGGGATCCAGCGAATAGTGGTTCCCACTGGAACCTCTAAAACCACATCATCACCTCTCTTTCCGTCCAATTGACTCGAATGACCCGCTTTTCCTGGCCCCGCGACATAACTCTTTTTGATCCGATGTAGTGAGCCAACGCTATTCACAACCAGAATGTAAACATTTCCACCCATACCACCATCGCCTCCGTCTGGAGGACCAACGGGTCTATTTGCATCTCGGAAGAAAGACACACATCCATTTCCACCCTTGCCCGTTTGAAGACGAACAAGTTTCAAATCAACAAAAGTTCTTTGTTCAATTCTCTGGCCCTGGCGATATGAATGATGCTGATTGCTGAAAACTTTATGACTATGATGTTGATCGCCTTTAAAGTAATCCTGCAAGGTCATAGTCAGGTCTAAAAAGCCCAAGTCATCCTCACTTTTAGATGAAAACCTCACGTCACGGTGAGTGACAAAATTCGGTTTCTTGATCGCCCGCCGATGAAGATTGTATGACGATTCAGGGATTTCTGCGTATGGATCTCGTTTTTCAACTACCTCTTGTTCAACAATTTCTTCACTTGAGGGTGCTACACTTTGCAACGCTCGACTGTAAGTAAAAAAGGAACGACATAGTTTGGAAGGTAGACGAATAGAAGAGACAGATCGAGTCACGTTCATGTTTGGAAATCTCTTTTCTTGCCACTTTGCAATATTGGTGCTCAAGCCAAACCTGATAACCCAAAGAATCACGTGACACAGAGATACATAGTGCGGTAAGTAAGATCGATGATCATCGCATCAACCAAATGGCATTTTCAGACTTAGGAGTTGCAAAATGGCTCGATGAGGCCCTTGCTGCAATGCAGATTCATACACCAACTGAAATTCAAAACAAATGTATTCCCGAAATTCTCCTGGGCCGGGATTGTATTGGAGGAGCGAAGACAGGATCTGGTAAGACCATCGCATTTGGTGCTCCTATGCTAACTAAATGGTCAGAGGATCCAATGGGAATTTTTGGACTTGTCCTCACTCCTACTAGAGAGTTGGCTATGCAAATTGCCGAGCAATTCGCAGCGCTTGGTGCCCTGATGAACATTCGCCTCGCAGTTGTAGTAGGAGGTGAAGATATGATGGAACAGGCGTTGAAGCTACAAAAAAGACCACACTTTGTTATTGCTACTCCGGGTAGATTGGCTGACCATATCCTCAATAGCGGAGAAGAAACCATCAAAGGCCTTCGAAGTGTGAAGTATTTAGTCCTAGATGAGGCAGATCGTGTTCTCAGCAATACTTTCAGCAAAGATTTAGGACGCTGTCTCAGTGTCTTGCCAGATGCTAGCAAAAGACAGACGTTGCTCTTCACCGCTACTGTCACTGACTCTGTAAGATCATTGAAGAACAAGCCACAAACTGAAGGGAAACCTCCGGTATTCCTCTACGAGGTTGAAACTGTTGATAAGGTAGCTTTGCCAGCAACACTACTGTTGTACTATATTTTTGTGCCCTCCTACGTGAAAGAGTCATATTTGCATTCTATCCTTTCCCTTGAAAAGTATTCCAAAGCAAATATCATAGTCTTCGTCAACAGAACAAAGACAGCAGAGGTTTTACGCAGATCTTTGAGGAAATTAGACTTCCGTGTTGCATCTCTTCATTCCCAAATGCCACAGCTGGAGCGTACCAGCTCGTTGCACAGATTCAAGGCCCAGGCGGCTCGCATATTAATTGCAACAGATGTAGCATCTAGAGGTTTGGATATTCCTACCGTGGAGCTTGTTATTAACTTCGATATTCCAGCTGATGCCGACGATTTCATTCATAGAGCTGGTAGAACGGCCAGAGCAGGCAGACGAGGTGACTCCATTTGCATTGTCACTGAGCGAGATGTTGAACGAATTCATGCCATCGAAGAACGCGCAAACAAAAAAATGGAGTTGTTAGAAGATGTTACTGACGACAAGGTAATTGCATCATCACTACAGAAGATTGGAGCCGCCAAAAGAGAGGCGCTCATGGATATGGACAGAGAGAATTTTGGCGCTAAGAGAGAAATTAACATTAAAAAGAGGGAGAAGAATACCAAGAGTGCAAAGAAAAGTCATTGAAGTTTAATAGACGTACACGATTGAATACAGGTACCATTCTTGAATTTGCATTGAATGTAGTGCATTAAAGTTGTAGATCTAATAGACCGAAGGAAGCGCGCTCAAAAACCGCCGCGGTATCGCTCAGCTATAAGCAATGAGTTCACGGCAATAAGAGCAACCACTACTGCTGTGAAACAGGCCATTACCAAACCTTTATGAGAGCCGATTGTATGTATACGTTTTTGGGTTAGTCTTCTCACAGTTTGGAAGTAACTGATGAGAGCCACTACTAGACTAGCTAAGGCTAGGAAAACAAGTAATGAGAACACAATCTTTGACAAGATGGTATTAGGCGGACTTGGTCTGGTCGGTTTGTCGGTAAAGGAGAAACCCAATATCACACTAAAAGCACAAAAAAATAACGCGACAGAGAATTTGGAGAAGCTCAAACATGTACGTTCATTCTGAAGAAGATCTCGGGGCTCACTCAACGTACATGTCAAGGTCGTGCTTGGGGGGAGCCAACTCACAAGACGAGTGTGCTCTGAAATCTCATGATGGTCATCTTCAGTCGACTCAATTGTGAACATCTGTTCCTGAAGTCCTCTATCTGGGCGAACTGCTCTAGTCCTTTGAGCGGTTGGAAGGATTGATTCTTGTGCAAATGTCAATGGATTCTGAGAAGTCCCAGGATTAGGTATAAGAGGGTCCAAATGAGCTGACGAGAGTGTTCGTAGCCTTATAGGCGGCGTGATGTAGCCAGAAGCATCCTGGTTTGACATGGTATCTTTCGTGTGCGTGCAATTATGTCATCAAAGGTCCACAGTTTCTAGTTCATAGCATAAAAGAGCTGGAGCCTGAGGTTTTGAGTATAAAGCCCGAGCAGGAGTAATATGATAAGTGAGTTGTAAGAAATGTAATAAATTTTGCCACGATCGGTTTTGGCGCGGCTGTTTTGTAAATATTGTGTTTACCTAAATTAACTGTGGATCCAAACGCATGCAATATCTACGTGCAGGTGCAGTGGGACAGTAGGGCTTATCGGAGCCTTACAAAACGAAAGATTGGACCTCAAACTGTGTCACAATGATTCATCATTTGCTGTAACAACAATAACAAAATTGAATCCAGACCTCTTGATTAACCTTTTTTTTGTATGTGAAGACGACCAAGATTCTGGGTTCAACTTAACCATAAACAAAAGAACAGAGAGAGAGCGGAAGCTTCAAATGCAATTAGTTTTTTGTTTTTTGAAATTGTTTCTGAGATATATATTCCAGAAGAATTTTGTGGAATTTTCAATGGAAATGTCAAGGCGCAGACACGTTTGGTTGAGCTAGTGTGATAAGTCCGGGGATCGCATCGCGACTATCCTCATATCAACAAAGCTATAGAACCTTTACTACACAAATTCCAAACCACAACACTCACCTCAACTACATCATATCATAATCGCCAGAACAAGACATGTCGTCTAAGGAAAGAAAATGTATCTGTGGATGTACGCACATTGCTCGAGATCCCTCGAGTGTCACCAACGAAATGGTGTGTCAGCAGTGTGGTTTGGTGCAAGAAGAAAACTCCATTGTCTCCGAAGTCCAATTTGGAGAATCCTCTAGCGGTGCCGCTGTGGTTCAGGGTTCCATGGTCGGCCCAAATCAGACACGTGCATTTAGCCATGGCAGTGCTCTAGAAAGTAAAGAGCATACATTGATGAGGGCAAAACAAAGGATGAAGCTTATTGCTGCCAGTATGAGGATCCAAGAAAGTGTGTTGAACACAGCTTTCGGATGTTTTCAATTAGCCCTCGCGAACAATTTCGTGAAGGGTAGACGTTCCCAGAATGTGCTAGCCGCTTGTCTCTATGTGGCCTGCCGTAAAGAAAAAACAAATCATTTGTTGATTGATTTCAGTTCTCGTCTTCAGATATCCGTCTATTCTCTCGGTGCAACTTTCTTGAAGCTTATCAGGGTTCTCAACATAGAAAACCTTGAGCCGATTGACATCTCGTTGTTCATCGAGCATTATGCCGAGAAGCTTGACTTCGGCACATACACCACCAAAGTTGTCAAGGACGCCCGCAACCTCGCAAAGCGTATGAGTGCAGACTGGATCTGTTCTGGCCGTCGTCCTGCCGGCATTGCCGCCGCGTGTTTGTTGTTGGCTGCTCGTATGAATAATTTCCAAAGATCCCACGCAGAATTGGTGGCTGTTGCGCATGTCGCAGAGGAAACCATTCAAAAGAGAATGAACGAATTCAAAAAGACCGCTTCGGCGAAAATTACCGTCCTGGGGTTCAGAGAGGCCGTCAAGGAAAGCGACTACTTCACTCAGTCACAAGACCGCCCGCCCGCAATCAACAGGAACAAGGAAATCGAAAAGAAGTTTCAAAAGGTTCTTCGACAAAGAGAGCGCACCTTGGAGAGGCATCGTGAATTGGCACGAAAGAGGAAGCTTTTGAGCAGTCTAGATATTGTTCCTGAACTCTCGATTGATTCGAATCCAGAGGCAGCGGAGAAGATGTCGGAGACTATTGAAAATAACGATAATGATGAAGAATTAGACGAGGCGGAAATACTAAAGTCCGTGAACAATATAAGCCCGGAAACTTTGGCTAGATCTGGAATCAGTCTCTCAGAGAGCAACTCCACGAAAGATAAGGTGGCTCAATCTACTACTGAGGATCAATCTCCAGAGACAGATACTAAAGACGATAAGAATCCCACAGATGTGATTAATCAAGACAATACAGAAGGTGAAGAGAAAGATCAGGAGAGCAACGAAGCATCCGATGATGAGACAAACGATTTGTTTGTGCCCAATGAGGACGATGATGACTTTGGATACGATGACTTGCCCGATGCACCAAGCGACAATGATGAGTTGTATGAAGAAGATGCCGATGACGACGACGATGATGATTACCCCGAACCTAAGTCAAGACTTTCGAAGTTGGAAAGTGAATACGAAACAGTTCGCCCAGCTAGAAGAAGCGGAAGACTTGAGGGGCTCAATGCCGAGTCTAGTACATCTAGAATGCGCTTTGCTGATACACCAACTCCGCGAGTTCCGAGACCAAAGAAGTCCACAAGGATTAGAATAAAAAAAGAGAAAATCGAGAAAGATAAAGAAGCAAGTGAAGATGGATTTCTCAAAGCTATCCTAGATGGGGGGTCGCTCAAGGAAGAAGATATTGAGAAGGCGCTCGACGCTATTTTACAAAAGAATCACTCATCCAAACCGACATTTGATGACTCTACTCATCAAAGTGAGGAAGAAATACGGAAAATGATTGATTCACAGAGACCAAGGAATTTAGTGAAAGGCGGTCCCTCCTCCAGCGATATTCTCAAAAAAGTGCGGGACGACGAGGAATTGGACGATATGGATGATGACGATGAAGTCAATGACGTAAAACTCCTGGAAGAAGAAATGAGAGAAAAAGAACGAATGTGGATTGCAATTAATCACGATTTCCTCATTGCTCAGGAGAAAAAGAGACTAAAGCTAGTAGCCGATGAGCTTGCTGGTAATTCTTCGGGCCAAGTGAAACGTAGAAGAACAGTCACAGTCAAGCAGCCACCAGCTAGTGACAGTGTCCGCCAAAACTCTTTGAGTAATCGGACAATTACTCCAGCCGAGAGCACAAGACAGATGCTTCTGAAAAAGACCTACTCCAAAAAGATCAATTACGATATGTTTCCTCAACTCTTTGCAGAGTGATTATTCTTCTTATCAATGACTGGGTATTTATTTGTTTAACGAACGATTTTCAATTCATATTTAATCAACATCTTGATTTAAGAAGACACTACTTTAATTCTAAAATACATTCGTGCATCGCTTCGCCAAACTAATATTCTCTACAATTTTATTTAAAAATCTCTTGTATCATAATCTCATTTCAAAAGACTGATTTTGTTCAATATTTGGTCCACTGGGAGCTTCTCCACAGGCTGCGATGAGGTGCGATGAGATAAAATAGATAGATACACTTCTTGTGGATACTACGCACAAAAATTACACAGCATCATGGGAAAAAAAAGAAGAGCAGCTATCTTGCCAACTAATATCATTTTGCTTCAAAACGTTGTTAGAAGAGACCCCGAATCTTATCATGAAGAGTTTGTGCAACAGTACTCCCATTACGAGTCATTAAGAGATATATTCTTATTAAACCCTTCCGCTGACCAAGGAACAGACTTCGCAGACTTGATTGGATTTGTGAGTGCGGTGTGTGGATGCTACCCCAAAGAAACCGCCAAGTTTCCAGATGAATTGAAGAACATTCTTTTGAATAACCACAGATCTTTGACCCCAGATGTGAGGGAGAAGATTATCCAATGTTTGACTATGCTACGTAACAAGGATATCATTAGTGCCGAGTCCTTGATTCTGACGCTATTCCCTCTCTTGGAAGCCTATAGTTCCAACTCACAAAATGCATCTACATCCTCGCATCATGCCAAAGCGGTTAGAAGCCAAATCTACAGTACATTGGTGCTGTTGCTAAAGGCTGTCAACACCGGTGCAAAGAACCAGAAAATTAACAGATCCACACAGGCTTTGCTCTTCAATATGTTGGAGCAAAGAGATGGCAGAGGTCTTTGGGCCACGAAATTGACCCGTGAGTTATGGAGAAGAGGTATTTGGGACGACTCCAGAACTGTTGAAATTATGTCTCAGGCAGCATTGCACTCAGATGTTAAGGTTTCGGTTGCAGGAGCCCGTTTCTTCTTGGGTGCTGATAAGGAGAGAAACGACGCTCTCGAAGATGATCTGTCGGATGACGAGAGCTTTGACATGAACGCATTGAAGCATAAAGCTCAACACAACAAGAAGAGTGGAAAGAGAGGTAAGAAGATTGAGCAAGCTTTGAAGACTATGAAGAAAAAGAACAACGCTAAGATCTCGGCTACCTACCTAAATTTCTCTGCAATTCACTTGCTCAGAGATCCTCAGGGTTTCGCTGAACGTCTTTTCACCGATCATTTGACCAACAAAAATGCAAACAGATACAACTTGGAGCAAAAGATTTTGTTCATGAATCTCATTTCGCGTTTGGTTGGTACCCATAAATTGACTGTGCTCGGTCTTTACTCATACTTCTTGAAGTACTTGACTCCAAAGCAGAGAGATGTCACTCAAATCATGGCATCGGCAGCTCAAGCATCTCACGACTTGGTGCCTCCAGAATCAATCAACTCTGTTGTCCGTAAAATTGCAGACGAGTTCGTCAGTGATGGTGTGTCTACTGAGGTGGCTGCTGCTGGTCTCAACACCATTAGAGAGATTCTTGCCAGAGCTCCTTTGGCTATTGAACAACCATTATTGCACGATCTTGTTGAGTACAAGGGCTCCAAGGCAAAGGCCGTTATGATGGCTGCAAGATCTTTGGTTTCTTTGTACAGAGAAGTGGCACCTGAGATGTTGCATAGAAGGGACAGAGGAAAAGTCGCTTCTTTGGAGTTGCAAAGTGGTGAGAAGAAGGGATTGCCCGTATTCGGTATCGAAAGCTCCACAGTCACAACCATTCCTGGTCTTGAACTTTTGTCTAAATGGAGACAAGAGCAGGGTGAACAAGATGAGAATGCTGACGAAAATGACGAAAATTGGGCAGTGGTGCTGCAAGACGAGGAGGAGGAAAGTGAGGTTGAAGGAGACTGGGTTACCATGGACTCTGACAAAGAATACAACATCAGTGATTCTGACGACGAAGAGAAGGAAGACAAGACCAATGACAACAAGGACGAAGATGATTCTGATCTTGAGCTTTCTGATGATGAAAATGTGAAGGAATCCACCGATGCTGCAGAGGATGCTGATCAACCTGCCAAGAAGAAGCAAAAGACTGTGGCCACCGATTCTACAGCTGCAATGAATGAGTTGCTTTCAAGCAGAATCTTGACTCCTGCAGACTTTGCAAAATTGGAAGAATTGAGAGTCCAAGCTGGTGTCGATAAGCTCATAGGCAAGAAACAGCACAATGAGGAAGCTATTGACTCGACTAGTTTGCTCGGCCAAGTCAAATATAAACAGTTGAGAGAAGAGAGAATTGCTCATGCCAGAGAGGGTAGAGAAGACAGAGAGAAGTTTGGTTCCAAGAAGGGTAAGAGAGATGCTCCTCACTCAACTACCAACAAGGAGAAGGCTAGAAAGAAGAATTTCGTTATGATGATTCACAAAAAGGCTGTTCAAGGCAAACAGAAGTTGTCTCTCCGTGATAGACAAAGAGTTTTGAGAGCTCATATCACAAAGCAAAAGAAGAAGGGTCATTAATTTAATACAGGTAATTGCTTTAGAATTTACAGAGATTCTGATAATATAACATAAATGAGCCTCAGAGCCAGCAGACTTGGCGATTAAAATAAACATACATCAAGACAACGAAGAAGTGAAGATCAGAAATCCGATTTACTCGTTCTTTTTCTTTTTCAACTTCTTGTCGTCAGCCTCCTTGTCCTTTCTCTTCTTGGACTTCTTTGTTGGGTTTTCTTCAGTCGAAGCGGCGGCTTCAGCAGGGGCGGAAGTTGAAGACACAGTTGGCGCATCGGATGGGGATGCATTAGCAGCAGCAGCGGCGGCAGCAGCGGCTTTAGCTTTTCTCTTCTTCTCTGCCTTTGTCTCTGGGGCCTTTTGAGCATCAGAAGAAGAAGCAGTAGCTGTTGGCTTGGCTGGAGCAGCTGGCTTAACAGTTGCAGATTTGGCAGCAACAGGTTCACTCACATCAATGGAAGACTCTCCGGCCTCTTTGGCATCAGCAGCGGCAGCCTCAGTGGCGGCGACGATGTTCTCGTCCAATTGCTTCTGCAACTTGTACTTCTCCAAGTTTTTCTTGTAGGCCTCGAAATCAGTCTCATACTCCAGTTGCAATCTAGCTTTGTCTTCAGATGTCAAGTTAGCCCACTTGTCTGCGATGATTTGATTGAGCTCAGTTGCTTGGAAAGTAGGTTGACCACTTTCAGCTCTCTCCTTTCTCAAAGAATCACGGATCTGGAGGTTGAAACGCAAGTATGACGTGAGTGGCTTCTTAGGAGCATTGGGGTCTTTTTCTGCGCGCTTTTTCTTTGGCTTCTCGGCTCTTTCAGCTCTTTCGGTCTTGTCGTCCTTCTCTTTCTCATCAGGAACTTCTATAGTCTCAGTAATTTTTGAGTCAGAGGCAACAGCCACTGGTTCCTTAGCCTTGGACTTTGCTGGTGTAGCCTTGGCCTTTGGCTGGGAAGGCGTTGGAGGCTCCTCAGCGACCTTAGGCTCCTCGGCCTTTGAGGTGTCTATCTCGACCTTTTTTCTTGGGGCTCTTTTGCGGGGAGTAGCTGCACTATTTCCATTAGAAAGAGTAGTGACTGTGGTGGCAACAGAGTCAGCAGCACCTGCAATCGATGCGCTTAGGTCTTTCAACTGGGAGCCTGCTTGTTCGGCACCGTCCAAGCCTGCTTGTTTGTAAAAATCGACAGTGGCAGTAGCAGCACTGGTTGCGGCATTTGAAAGCTCAAACAAGGAAGCAACAAGTGCGTTTTTGGCTTGTTGGAGTGTCATTGTGTCTCTGAACCTTGGACGTGGATTCCTAGTGCCTAGTGATGAAAAAAAGATCAAGGGATGGTAATTCGAAAAAGAGCGCAAACACCAACACGTGAGGAAATACTAGGCTATTATTTAACAGCAATTGAGTTCAATTTTTGGATCGGATACACAAGTTGTGGCACTGGCTTTGGAGTTACACCGTGATCTGAGCGTGTTTTTTTTTTCAGGACCAACAGAAGGTGTAAAATTTTGAACGTTTTGGATGGTGCGAGTGGGGCGGGTGGGCGTAGGTGGTCACAGAGAGGCCCTGGGAAGGGTCTGGCGCGAAACTTGCATGGATGGCGGGGGGTCTGGGGAGGCGAGCCACTTGGACAGAGGCACGAGTTCGCGCCAGCTAATACTGCGCTCCAGCACCAAGGTGGGCTTTGTGGGAGGGGGTGATAGTTTTGTGGCTTCCAGGTTTTGTTCAAAGGTTCAGACATTCACAAGTTAGGAAGATAATGTTTTGATTTTAGCTTCAGACTTCGATTTATGAAACACCCCAAATCCAGTTAATTTGACCAATGTAGTCTGATCGATTTTTTTTCCTCATTTTTTACATCTCTTAACGTCTCATCTTTGGCCTTGACCATTCGTGAATAATAGGTGGTTGCAAACATTTCGCACCCTAGGCCCTACCCCAAAATGGTACCAAAGGCCTTAAAGTCAATAGCCTTGGCTTGCCCTGGACAAGGAATCTGGCCTCAAGGATGTCTTTATCATCTACGCAAACACGAGTCTCTCTTCAGGGATTCATTAGACTGCTTGGACGAAACCATCGGCTCCAGCTTCTCCAAATTTCTTTTGGATCAGTCATCTACCCAAAATGAATCGTGGAACCTTTCCACCGCCAATGCACAACCTGCTATTTTGAGCTCTACTTATATTCTTTTGGATATTTTCAAGAAATTACACGGGATAGACTTGGCTTCTTCATCTTCTACAACACATCTTTTGGGTCATTCTTTGGGTGAATACACTGCAATCACCTTGGCTAAAGTCATATCCCTAGAAGACGGCTTGAACTTAGTAAGGAGGCGTGGATTGTTGATGGAAGAATTTGCTAAAAGCACAGCTGATCGCAAATGGGAAATGCATGTGTTGGTGTTTCGTCCAGCTGCATTCGATTTGGTCCTACGCAAAGTGACGGAGGCTGGATTGTTGGCTTGTGTCAATAATGAAACACAATTGAGTATTTCAGGAGAGCTGAAGCGTATACTGTTGCTACTATCAGATCTCAACACCCCTAAAAAGACGATTTTAAAGCAAGCAGTCTTGCCTGTGGAAATACCATTTCACAATTCTGTTCTTACCGAAGTAGAAGAAGAACTTTTGAAAGTAAGGCCTGTATCTGGATCCCCAATTAAACCCGTGGTATGCAACATTGATGGCGTTTCGGCGAGCGAGGATCTTCTTGAGAAAACAATACGAGCCACTTCCAGACCTGTTCAATGGAAGAAGTCAATGGATCACTTATGTAGCTTGCATACAGACACCGTTATCAACATAGGCCCTGGAAGCGCTGTGGATAGTATCAATAGCCGATTCAAAATCAAAAATCTCCCGATGAAGAACGAGGAGGACATGAAAAGCCTTGCAAAGCTCTTGAGCGGAGCCGACTGAATACACCTCTGCGATTTTGAATACTTTAGTGACACTTTACAGGCCAAGGAATACAAAATATAAGATTTCAATCTTCACTAGTTCAGTAAAACTCACGTTGGATTAGTCTGAGCGGAAGATCTCACGGTTGCGGCCATATCAAGTGGAAAATACTGTTTCCCGTCCGATCAACGTTAGTCAAGCCACTTAGAGCCACACTGAGTAATGCAGTGGGAGACCATGTGTGAAATTGTGGTGCTGCAATCTTTTTTTGATTCTATGTTTCTTTTGAAGTTTTTGTTGCGCTACATATTATTTGTTTAATACACTCGTTCGATTAGTAGGCCTAATTCTGCGGATACACGACAGACAAGTAAGTGAACATAAGCAACCTCAAATTCCAAAGCTCATTGAGTTCATAAGAATTTTTTATAGAAATAGTGCTAAATGCTTTATCTCTCATGCCTGTACCGTTTTATAAATGATTCAGCAAAATCACTCATTGCCCTTGTTGGCGTATCACGTATGAGCTGAATACGAAAAGTTCAACCTATACCCAATTACTACAAATTATGAAATCATTCACTTGATGAATCAAATACGCCATTCCGAAAATTCAAACTCGAGCAAACAGCCTGAGTTTTGATTATTGTGGAATGGATTCTGAACCTTAACCGCTTTCAAACGCGAATAATTAAATATTGCAAGATTGCACAATTATGATAAATCTCATTTCGTTTGGCTTCAAGACTCTTCCAGAAAAATCCTAGTCTCTAGATGAAGGTAATGCCCTCCTTGCTGTAGAGTGTTTTAACCTGAAACACTCCTGAAACACACTCCGCGAGTCGCGAAACTATATAAAGAGACAATTTCTCGATACATCTGGATATTTATTCCTCACTTTTCTCTTGAGTCTAGCTCGTTGAGCACTTTTTTTAAATAGAGTGATGTTGAATTGAGTCTTCCGAGGTTCTGTGTTAGCACCTTTCAATCTGAAGCACCTAATTCTTGAGTGGTAATTATGGAAACTGATGAAGATTTTCTTTGCTTCGGTGCTAGGAACATCATCAAAGAATGTGAAGAAACAAATTCCATTAGCACGACTCTTTGTGACGGGAAGAAAATATACACCAATAGGGAGTTCTTCAAGTGCCGACTTGAATACCCACATCTTGTGCAATTTTTGCAGAAACAATTGCATAAAATGCAATTGGAGTTTTTGCTGATGAACGTCAGCGATGAAGTGAAAGATGCATCTCTAATCATATTGACAGAGAAGAGGCATGAACTCGAACAGCTCGTCAAGCACCATCAGAATCTTTCAGAACGAAGAAGAAATTGTGCTGCAAAGCAGCTCACAGAACTTTCTGACGACTTGGATTCCAATGAACATCACCGAATTCAACTGATGGATATAGACTCGAACAGCATGACTTTAATTGACACACATCAAGTCAATTTAATCGCAACTCTTCGTGACGGTCACCTCGAAAACTTTCAGTTACTTCAAAAAATCAAGAATTGGCCCGTTATTAATGACGAGAACATGTTTGTCTATCACAAACTTCTTTGGGTTCTCAATGATCTCGATCGTACTTGTTTTTTGAACTTGAAACACATTCAGGAAAAACATTGCAACACCTATGAAGTCATGTTGAAGAATGTAAGGGGTGCTAGAACTATAAAATTGGCCGTGACGAGTCTTTCTGCCTTCAAAATCGGAGATGCCTGGAGTGCCATTCCCTTAACATATTTGTTCATCTTGATTCTATTCGGGTACTCTGAGGTCCACGATGCGACTTATTGTCTATTCTACTACATTGGTATTGTAGTCAAGTGCGTGCAGTTGCTTATTCCAAGTATTATATTATGGGTTAGTTACTTCATCAACATGAACTGCCTCAAATGTTCTCATTTATTGTGGAGGGCTCTCTATGAAGCTAAGCCTTATTACAGAGGCACGGCTTTTTCTGAGTTTAATGTTGAGTATTATCTCTCCATGGAATCGTGCGAAGGAATTGAATCGTTAAAGCTACCCGCAGAGGTCTCAGCTCAACTACTGGAATCAGACGTGAACACATATCATGACGCTTTGCTCTCGTATCTTTCTCAACAAGATATCGCGTTCGCCAATATCCAAAGAAAGTCTATTGAGATCACGGGTCTTTTCGCTAAAAGTAGGAGGGAACTCATCAAAGCGATGGGTCTGAACACCAAATCCTGGTTTATTCAAAGGTGGGTTCACATTCTAAGCACTAAGCCTTATGAAGAAGCCATTCAGCAGGAACTCAAAAAATTGAGCTTAATGAATGTGCGTAATTTTGCCAGCGGCAAGTTTTCAAAAGAGAGTTTACTTATTACTGAATTCAAGGAGCACCTCGAATTTGTGAATCATCGAAACAGGGAGGTAATACGGCAATTACTGAAGTTTAAACTAGGTTTAATTTCTCAGCATGAGGCGATCTTACCAAAACTTCGCCGCCAGCTTTATTCACAGTCTTATTGTGGCCGAATCTCGAGCATTATCAACTTTTGTTCGGTAACAATTATGTTGCTTACGATCCTCAGCAAGAGGATAAGTTGAGCTCACTTAGCGAGAAGTCGTCTTTAAATTTAGAAGCTCACTATAACTGCAACCGATATCTTGGTGGTTTATAATATTTCAGGGACTATTCAGTCTTTTTTTATCGTCGAGATTTTGATCGTGCTCTGCTTTAATTGGTTCTTCGGGACTACAGAAAAAAATAAAAAATAGTTTACATAATGTCGAAAATATACAATTCACTCAAATAATGGCAAATAAGTTATTCGATGTTGTCGGTTCAGAATGATGGATCTCTGCTAAACGAGGATTAATTGAGGATTCAAACTCTGCCCAGTGCTTAAGTGTAGCCCAATACAATAAACTTCAAGTATTTTGCATTAGATGTAACGATAGTCCACTGAACTCACGATGTGAACCAATCCTATCGATGAGGTAAATCACGTTGAATGTGTTCCCACCGTCTCTTACTCTTCCTTCTCTCATTTGCTAGCTATTTCTACCGTATTACTGGCAGGTCTTGGGAATGATTTAAATATTAATTTATCGAAACTTCACCGGAATTGTTTTCTTGAATGACAAAATATATGATGATATCGGCAACCAATGGTATGTATTTGTTATTTTCAATTATACATCCTGATTTGCGCTACGCGTATATTGTGGGGCATAGTCACGCAGAAGGATCTTTTTCATGAAGATACGAGGTTTAGGAAGACTTAATACAAATTTGGGATATCAGTCTGGTTTCTTCAATTGCGTCATTAATCTCAAAGAGCCGCCTTCCTCACATATGGGCGCACCGGAAAAGATTAAAAGTTTTCGAGATTCCTTTTCAAAACTAGAAAAACTCTTAGGCTGCAAAAGCGACCCACGGATTCGTTAATATATCTCTGATAGAAATAATACATCTTGACTTCATAGGACAATCCCAAGCATACAATACAGGTATGAAACAATTGAAGGCAGGAATCATTTGTGTGCAAGAAAACGGCTATCATTTCCTCTTCATAAGAACGGGGATGATTTCTTCTTTCCTTTCATTATGAAGACAATAGAACTTTTCTTCAATGCTTCTTTTGGCGACTTTGGTCTTGTTTTGCTGTGTGATATGGTATGTTACCCCTAAGGTTATGCGTTATTCGTCTCAAGAAGGCCTAAGAAATTTAAGTATGATCGCAGATCGGTTATTACCCGGTATATTAAGATTAATAGAATTTCTACAGTTGTAAGATTAGTCTTGCAAAACTTGGTGGGTAGAGGTGTACATTTGCATTTGATTTGTCCTTCTTCTTCTTCAGAGGAGATCCATAAACAATTGGCAGTCAAGTTGAAGAAGGAGCCAAGAGATGTACTGTAATACTCGAGAAGTGTGATTTGCTGCTGTTCATAGCTATTCGCGAGTTTTCATGGGGGCAGATCAGGAAGTTTTGTGGAAAACTTTCTGGCTGCTTGTTCTTCAAAGAGACAGAAGATCTTTAAGTTTAGATTTGACGACTTTGCGCCTGATCTTGTATGGAATAGAATCACTTTTGTCCTCTGATACCTACAGACCAAAAGCTCGTGTCGTTTTTGATTCAGTATTTCTCAGTAAAAGAGAAGAATTTCGCGAGGGAATTACAAAACGATGCTTCTTCTCAGGAGTTCGTTGACCATTCTGAAACGCCCGAAGATGTTCCCACTCAAGGAATTGACCAACAGTCTACTTCAAGATCAAGAATGCTCAGATTTTCCGAAACCCAGATATTGCTGATACCTCTGACTCGATTCATGCCCAGGATCACAGCTGTTTAGATATGATCCTTGACAGTACATGGGTATTGGCTGTGAGTTTCTCTTGTCGAATTGGATAAGTATTTACAGCAAAGAGTACTAACTTTAATAAAAGCGATACTAGGAAGCCTTACAAAGATCGAGGATAAAAACAGTCCAATGAGCACTCAGTGACGTCTCTCATCATATGCGAGAGGTTGAGCAGAGCTAAAAAAAAACAGGCCTTGCACCCAAAAGCTCCCATGGATGTGAATCTCACGTTTCTATTTCATTCAATGCTGCTAAGTGGTTCGCATTGTCTCCCACTTGATTAACAATCGGTCTGCCCAACAATAAGTAATGCAGTGGGCAACCAATGTGAGACCATGTGTGAAATAATGCTGCTGCAATACTCTTTTTCTTCGAGACCTTGATTTCGTTTCAAATTCAGAGGCTGGATTGTGGGCAATTATATTTTACTGAACTCAAGGTTTGTACAACCGCTAAGTTGAACACCCAATTTTGTTTGTTGACCTTGAAATATGCTGACCACTCTACGCGCTTTCAGGTTGAATCGGCGCGGATTTTGCCGATGGCTGACTCAAATATCCACAACATTTGTAATCCTCGCGAGAAGTACCTACATCATTGTGCATCTGAGACAAAACCTAACAATAGCTTTCTAGGGTGAAACCAGAGGAATACAAGGCATTTCACAGAAGAAATGAAACAAGAAAAAAGGAAAAAAAAAAAGGAACCGGAACTATCTAAATTCTGCATTCATTTGGTATACACGCATACTACAGTTGATGGGTATTCTAGCCTCGGCTGCCATCAGTGAGTTGCTGACCGCAAACAAAGCTCATCTAATTACGTAGCGCATTTATCAACCGAGTAGCAGTTATATATTTATATTTTCACTAAACCAGGTGAAAAATTTTAAAACCCCAAATTTGGATTGTGCATTATAGGTTTTGTGGTGGTAGGATTCCCCTCAAATTTACCCCAGCAATTCCGATAACCGTCACCTGACCCCTGACTCTTGAATCACAAATACACGATAAGCCAACAACTGCTTCTTCTCTTCTATGATTGGCACAAACTACACCCACACACTGATGGAAGATACCATCACATCCCGGCCTTCAAATATGGGCGACAACACTTTGTATATCAGCTTTTATTCTTCCCCCTATTCCTTTTCCCCAATCAAACATACAAACACAGCCGCCGAAGATCAAAACGTCTTTGAGTTTAGCGATGCCTCTGTTTGTTACCAGAAATTCCAAGAGTTCAACCGCCAAATCGTGGCTCCTTGTCATGTGGTGGTAAGAGACGATACTATGTACTGGGTGTCTTGCGGAAAAGATCATAGTTCAGAACACTGGAATGAAATGGCGTTTCCCCCAGCGGAGAACAGCGTCAAAGTGAACACAGATGTTATCAAAAGAATATTGCTCTCCGAAGCTGGAAGATATCCCTGTGATAGGTCTCTACCTCTGGTGATATCTTCCGCTGAATTACTGGGTAGCTCAACCAGTAACGCCAAGCAGGATAACCACCGCGCCACAAATTGCCATCTTTCTGTTCGTTTAATGGACGGTAAAGTGGTGAGATCCACTTTCAGCGAGAACGAATGTCTTTTGGATGTCAAGCGGTGGCTCCAGCAGGAAAATCACATTCCCCAGGTCCCAGAGGATGATGCTGTGATCTCAAATTACGTCCAAATTGGATACCTCGAGAAATTTCGCCATGCATTTTTCTTCCCTTCAACTCGTCACACTTTTACTGAGTCGGAAGAGCTTCTACGTTTGAAAGACATTGGTCTTCACTCAAGACTGTGTCTCATTTTACGACCCGATTATGACCCATCTGCTCAGGTGGAGGATCCAAGCACAGGTATTACAACTTCCTGGGAGACTGCGATAAGTCGAATGGGCAATCTTTTGCAAGCACTATACCAGTTTTTCGACTATGGTGTCGATGAGGCTCAAAAGGATCTCCAGGATTTCACAGACAGCTTGGAACACAAAGACTACGGTACTCCACATTTCTTAGGCACAGCACCAGCGACTGGATCGTTGGTGAACATTACGACTGCGTCTGATCCTGCCAAGATTTCGGATACCAATGAATCCAGTTATCTAAATGTTGCGTCGCGTGCAGGCTCACCTTTATACCAAGTTACGGAGACAAAGATGGCGCACGATGATTCTTGATCACGGTGCTAGATGAAGAAGTTCTAGACTTGTCATGAAAGTTCACTTCAATCCAAATACATAAGTAGGTATGTTTTTCTTTTTAATTTAATGATCTTGAGAATTATTGCGATTAGAGTTTTATATGTTGAATATCCGTATTTATTCCTGTTCCCCAATTACATGAGCCCGATTCTGCCTTGTTGACTCACACCCGTATTCCCCCACATTTTCTTATCGCATTTTTCACGTCAAATAAGCACCTCTAAAGAGGATGGATTCCTTGAGATTATCAAACCTTTTAAATCTTCTCAAGTTTCCCGCTCATCCGGATTTAATTGTTAAAGATGCTTCTGTTCTCAATTGTGGGTGTTTGGTCTCTGAGTCACAATTCGTTCAATTAGAGACCAAGGAATGCCCAGTCTGCCTTGCCAATCCGGTGTCTATTCTAAAGGAAATACAGCCACTAAGAGAATTGTATGCGATTGTTCAACAAATCGAAAATGATAGCTCTTCTCGAATTAGAAGGGTCCTGTCGCTGAGACAACGAAACAGTAAGACGACTATAGAATTCAAACCCCAATCGACAGATGATATGGACTTGTTGGGCTTATTTTGCAAAATTGCGAAAGAAGATGCTGCAGAAGCTCAAAATGCCTTGGTAGATACCCGTTCAGTGTCTTTGAAAATACCTGCAGTGAAGGGTGCTTACTCGTATTCTCCAACCGACCAACCAATCCAATCCCTATCACAGAATCTTGATATTCCAAGCACACAACAAACCGCCCTCTCAAATCTGGCACATCAATATAACTTGGAGCACAACTTGTTGCTGGGTCTCAGTGAACAAGAGGAGTACAACTTTTCTCAATGTTTCCCATTCCACAGAAATGTCACCACCTTTGCAACGCAACAAACAAAATTTTCTTTCAGCTCAAGTGCCCTTAAACTGAAGAAATTTCTGTGCACTGCGGTTTTCACCACATTTGACCCTGTAGCCAACCGAGAGATTGCATATTTCGCATTGGTATCTGATAAGAGATGGGAGTTGTATAAGTATGTGACAACAAAGCCACAACTTCTAGCGTGCGGAAAACTGTCTGGTGAGTATGGCCCGAATCATGGCGAGATGAAAGCACCAAAATCCGAGGGGATTGTCGTAAAAAATGATTTCGGTGGTGCGAAAGTTGATAATGTCGAAGGAGATGATCTATCTGACAGATTAAAATCGTGGATACACCTTTATTGTTGCTTGTCAGAAAAATACCTTATTTTATCAGGAACAAAAGGTTTGGTGAGAGTGCTCAATGTCGATGCATCAGTGGGCCCGATCGGCCAGCCTGTTTACTCGTATTTGACCAACTTCCCAATAAGGTGCATATCATTGTCGCCTAACGATAAACTTGTGGCATGTGGAATAACTGCAAGAGAAAAGATATCTGGGAAGCAACAACCTTTCATTATCTTACACCAAATTGAGACCGACAAAAGCGGGCTGACCTCCGTAACACCAATTACAATAACTGTCCCATACAGGGATCCCTTGAAGATCATTAATTTCAATGCTTCATCAACTCATTTGCTTTGCTGCACCGTTTACGAAATGAGGTATTTTATTATCCGATTGAGAGGTGAAGAGGGATCCGACTATCGCCGTCCTCGTCTCATATTCTCAGATATGAGAGTTGCACGAAAGTCCAAAAAAAGAGATTCAGGTGAAGATGGATACACCGATCTCGATGTGGTATTCAACGACGAGGATGATGACCAAATGCTCGATAACGAGGGTATAACGGACATCAAATTCGGCAGGCCATACACAAATACCATGATTATCACCACATCATCCATGAAGAACCGCCCCACAATTATGCTCAAATTGAACGGTCCCGCTATTGATTCAAGAAAGACTGTGAGTGGGGACGGTACCTCTGAGGATCTAATGTTTGAGTTCAGCTCACAAGCGAGTCAGCAAGACGAAGATACTAACGCGAACACGAACATTGTTGATGCAGATGTGATCATGAAAATTCCCGAGATCGGGTCTACGATTTACGGAGTTGATCTATCACCTCGAGGAGATGGCATGGTCTTCGTTGATAAGCTGGGTAGAGTTCTACTTGTATCAACCACGGGCACAGAACAACTAAATATGATTAATCTGAGCTCTGTGCGTAAGAGTGTTGTGCAATTGGGAGAGGTGACTCCCGCATTACGGTCTACCGAAGCTGCCTCAGTAAAATTTTCAGCCCACGGCGGCAAAATTTTTGCTGTTGACCGTAAGGGTCTCTTTCAAGTGTTTGATTTTACGAAGGGTATTCCTGGCGAACATCCTGGCGTTTTTAAGTGCAAGATCATAAGTGTGTGAGACCCTTCATCGCATACAAACCCGCGATGCCCATCGTGATCACACATCAAGTCACTAGCTCTGACAGAATTATTCGTGATACTTGTGTAATCAACCGGGAGAAAAACAGAACTTCTCACGAAAACTCGACAAAAAAAAAGAATTGTTGATTACTCATCATGATCTGATCATTCGAGTAACTTGCCTGATATTTATTCATCATGGAGCCCATCCTTCCATGTGCACACCTCTCGGCATTCGCACTGTGGCTTTCACTAATTACTATAGAAATAACTTCTCTTCTCTTACTCTACTAATCGTCAAAATGCCTTTGTCTCCGCTTGTTGAAGATGCCTTGGACTTAATTGGAAACACTCCGTTGATTAAACTCAACAAGATTCCAGAAGCCTATGGCATCAAAGCTAATATCTACGCCAAGGTCGAACTTTTCAACTTGGGAGGTTCCATCAAGGACAGAATCGCCAAAAACATGGTTTTGGAGGCCGAGAAGACCGGCCGTATCAAGCCAGGTTACACTTTGATCGAGCCAACCTCTGGTAATACCGGTATTGGTTTGGCTTTGGTGGGTGCCATCAAGGGATACAGAACCATCATTACTCTTCCAGAGAAGATGTCCAACGAGAAGGTGTCTGTTTTGAAGGCATTGGGTGCCGAGATCATCAGAACTCCAACTGAGGCTGCTTGGGACTCTCCAGAGTCTCACATTGGCGTCGCCAAGAAGTTGGAGAAGGAGATCAAGAACTCCGTTATCTTGGATCAATACAGTAACGAGGCCAACCCTAACGCACACTACTACGGTACTGGTTTCGAGATTTGGGAACAAACCGAAGGTAAAGTTACCCACTTGGTTGCCGGTGCTGGTACAGGTGGTACTATCACTGGTATTTCCAAGTACTTGAAGGAGAAGAACCCAGAGATCAAGGTTGTTGGTGCCGACCCTAAGGGTTCGATCTTGGCCGTTCCAGAGTCTTTGAATGGCAGTGTTGACCCATACCTCGTGGAGGGTATTGGTTACGACTTCATCCCAGATGTTTTGGAGAGAAAGTGGGTTGACTCTTGGATCAAGACCGACGACGCCGAGTCCTTCAAATTGGCCAGAAAGGTCATCAGAGAGGAGGGAATTCTTGTCGGTGGTTCCTCTGGTTCCGCTTTGCAAGCTGCTTTGGAAGTTGCCAAGGACTTGACCGAGAACGACACTGTTGTCGTCGTCTTCCCAGATTCCATCAGATCTTACTTGTCTAAGTTCGCTGACGATGAGTGGATGACCACTAACGGTTTTGAGGTCGAAGACACCTCCAAGAACGGCTCTAAGAGTGACGACTTCTTGTCCAACAAGACTATCAGAGATTTGGTTGCTGGAAAGCCACCAGTTGTGACTGTTACCTTGGCTGACACTGTTGGTAAGACCTTCGAGTTGTTGCAAAGCAACGGCTTCGACCAATTGCCAGTATTGAGTCTGTCCGGTAACTTGATTGGTTTGATCACCTTGTCAAAGATCTTGAAGTCCTTGTCAACCAAAAAGGTCCAATTGACCAACTCCATTAGATCCGTCTTCTTGGACTTCAGAAAGTTGGCTGACTTTGAGAAGTCCTTCTCTATTGACAAGGCCTCTGGTTTCACCAAGAAGTCTTACCAGGCCATTACCTTGGACACTCCATTGTCCTTGTTGAACAAGTTCTTCGAAACCCACTCGAACGCTATCATTACCGACGAAGACTTGAAGCCAGTGCAAATCGTCACCAAGGTTGACCTTTTGTCATACATGACCAAGCAGACCACTCTTTAAGTTTAAGACTTTTTATTAATACATATCTACGCAGGGATTTTTCCGCTTGTATAACCCCTTCCCCAGTCTATCCCTGACTTACCAGCGAAAAAAAAGTATATACACACAAAATCTACTATGAGAACTTCCATCTATTTCCACAGTTCTCACAGGTACAGAATGTGGTCAAAGGCTCATCCGCGGAACGTGTTTGCATCTGGTAGTAACTGACCTTCTTATGCTTACATTTACCACAGGTGAATCTATCGGTCACTGCTCTCTTCTCCGTGGCGCCCTGGGCGTCAAAAAGATTCTGCTTGTTCAATTTCTCGATTTCTTGTTTCAAAGCTTCCGGAGCCATCTCGTTAGGCGTCATCTTAGTGAAAGCTTGAGGTGTAATGGTTCCTTCCAACAATCTACCTCTCAACTCTGGGTTTCTTTTGTTTCTGAGGTTCATGGTGAAGGTTCTAAGCTTATTTCTGTAGCTGTCATTGACTTGAGAGTACTCTGCTTTGTAGACCTCTGTCTCAATCTCTTTGGCAACGTTGAGGATTTTCTTGCTGTCATCATCTCTCTCTATGGCTAAAGCAGTGTACAAGGCAGACAAGGACCCGTTACGTGTTGTGTTTTCGTAGATGGCGGTGTTGACACCGTCGGTCTTTGGATTTCTAGGGCCATTGTGGAATTTGCTATTTGTGGAGCCAGCCTCTGGTCTTTTGGAGTCTGCACCAACAGAAGCAGGAGAAGCAGAGGAAGCAGGTGCAGCAGGTGCATTTTCTTTCAGTTTCTTCATGGACTTTTCGCTTTGAACAACCTCCTTCCACTTCCTGATCATCTTCTTGACAAGATTGCTGATCTCGCTGCTAGAGTTTGATCTGTACTTGTTGACAGCGACACCAACCTTTGTTTCTCGCAAAAGCTTCTCTGAGGGCTGGACGCCGTCGTTTAATATGTTTAAGAGTTTCAAGATGGTTTCATTATCCGTACTTTTCTCGAGATTTGACACTGTAGACTTGATTTCCTTGACGTCCATTTCGGAGATGATGTAGTGTGCTTGAAGACTACATGAAAAATATCAGTAGATAGTGGAGTACAGTTGAAAATTGCAAGAACCATAATCATATAAAATAGTGGCTGAATTTCAAATTTACTCCTCAATTGATTTTTTTTCTCCAAAGAATTTTTTTTATTTTTTGGATCCAGCTCATTTTGAGAATCATCAACTTGTCGTTGTACTTATCACTACTCTCGAAACTATTCGGCTTCTATAAAACACAGTCTCTTCAAATTTAGTCGCTCACAAATCAATTAAAGCAATGAGCGAAGACAAAGATAGAATCGTATACATCAGCAGCTTGCCCTTTGACTATTCGGAAGAGCAGGTTGCGGAAATCGCCAAGTCAGTCGGCCCAATTTCAGATTTGAAGCTCATTTTCGACTCAGCGACAGGAAGATCGAAAGGATCTGCTTACGTTCAATACGCAGACCATGAAACCGCCCTCTCGGCTGTGCGTAATCTCAATAACGCCAATGTCGGCACCAGATACATACGATGTTCTCTCGCCAGTGACAGCGATGCGTACGATCCAGTTCCCGAGTTTTCGAGCCACAGCAAATTGCCTCCGTTGCCGCTCGGCATCCAGGTCCATCCCTCTCAAAATCCACAGCAAGTCATCGCGTATCTTCTATCTACGCTCGATCTGCAGAAGGCCTCCGAGTTATTGAAGGAGGCCAGAACTATGAGCTTGGAGAATCCACAGCTTATGAAAAAGCTACTAGACCAGTACCCACAGCTATCACATGCATTGGTTGAGACCAGTATGATGATCAATGTGGCCACAAGCAGCCAGATAGAGTTGTGTCTCAATCGCCAACAACCAGAATTGGACTATATGACACCGGATCATGTGGATTTGCTTGTTTCGGTAAACAAAATGAGCGAAGAAGAACTTGCTGCTCTTGATGAAGACCAAGTGAAGATGATTAAGGACATCAAGAACGAGATCAGCAAGGGCTCGTATGGAATTATTGACTAAATACTCCTTGAATGACCAGATACGAATGGATTTCTGTAACTGTACATAATTCAAAGTAGGTTTTTTGTCCAAAGCCAGAACTTATAAACAGACAAATTGTATTCTTTCGATCTCCAGTGTGTAGCCAAATATTGGTGTCTCTTAAATCTAATTCAACCGTTTCTTTCTCGAAAACTTCTACTGATCAAAATAAATAAAATACAGGATTAAGACTCTCATTTTTGAGCGAAGCAAATATATTATGTGCCTATTCGGTGTTTTTGTTTCACTGATTGACCTCACTACTACATCCCCAGGCTTCGCACTAGTATCTAACTCTCCATTCCACAATGCAAAGAGGAAATCAAGACTTCGACCTAGCGAACCAAACAATCATCTATTTGGGACTGATTCCTTTTGAGTGGAATGAAGAAAATCTCAAGGCCGTGGTTTGTAGTCTCGGCACAGTCTTGGATATCCATTTCAGTATGGACCATGTTGGTAAAAACAAAGGATATGCATTCATAGAGTATCAGACACCTCAACAAGCCAAAAATGCTATTGCTGTCTTACTACAGAGTCAATTCAAAAACCCCATGACTGGATACTTCCGTAGGTTCAAAGCTGATCTTTCAAAGGAACCAAACAAGAACTCACATATCACCAACAGGCCGCTGATTATACCCAACATGAACGCGATGCCTCAAGGAATGCAGTTTCCTCCCGACTTTGTTCCTCAAATAACAGCAACAGCTCCTCCACCACCAAGCCAAAACCAATACAGTCAACAAGCTCCAGAACCCTACAACCAAGCAGCCCAAAGACCAAGTAATATGAATACTTCTGCTCAAGCGCCTCCACCACCACCGCCAAATAAGGCAATGTTGTCTGAGCTGGGGATTCCCGAGAAATTTCTCAAGGCAACAGAGGCTCTTCCAATTCCAGTGAAACTTCCGTTCGCAACTCCAGATAAGATCAGCGAGACATTATCACTGCTTCCACCAGCAGAACTCATTCAATTGCTAGCCAACTTAAAGGCTATTTTGGCAAGTGGCGACATGACCCGTGCCGCTGACGTCTTTCAATTGTCACCACAGCTTGCAACTGCTGCTACCCAGGCCCTTTTGCTTATGGGCTTCATTGATGAAGGCGTCATCCAGGATACGATGAAATCAGGCGGAGCATTGCCAACTGCAGCTCAACCAATCAGCCAGCCGCCAAACAACTTCCAGAACAAGCCCTATGGCCAGGAGCTGTACGGTGCTCCCCCACCAATGAACCAAAGTGGCCCACAGTCATTCAATAGAACTGGGTATGGAAACTATCCACAGCAGAATTACCCACAACAGGGCCCACCTCCTCAGAATCACCGGCCTCAAAGTGGCTACAGCAGAGGGTACAATCAGCCTCCAACAGGTATGCAAAATGGAAATCAGTCCGCGCCACTACCCCCTCCAAGTTCTCAGTCTCAAGGTAGATGGCCAAATTTGCCACCTTCGGCGCAAATGAAGCTCGCTAACTTGGCTCCGAACGAGGCGCAAGTGATTGCCGAAGTCTTACTGATGCCCATGGAACAAATAAACCAATTGGCGCCTGATCGTCAAAATGTCATCATGACTTTACGTCAACAATACATGTAATTGACCGGGGAGAACAGAGTTTAGTAGAAATTATCATTCATTAGCCGTGATACTTGTTATGTGAATCTCGTTTGTAAATGAGTTCTCACAATTCATTTGTCAGTTTTGTCTCATGAATTGTAGCGATTAATATCAAAAGTCTGTTTAATGAGCTCCAACGATCGAATTTTGATTCCGTCTCATGCATGAAGTCTAATTGAGCAGATCCATTCAGATCGCATCAACTTCCATGCAGTGAGGTACTGTTCATCGTATCTAGTGAAAGGCTTCGAATAAGCAAATCGTTGAGCCGTGAAAATAAACGATCACAGAACACCAATATTTCTAGTCTTCTAAATAATAATAAAAACAAAGCTTCTTTTTTCCAGCAAGGGCTGCGAACTCGTTCTTTTGTGTAGACGCCCTTTCACCCTTCGGTCCATCTGCGCGGGTTCTGTATGACGGCTCAACGGTTAAGTGTGGAGAACCTCATGCTAAATGACACAAACATGACCCGAGATGGGGCGAACTTTAGCCGACGCCCGAAATACAAAGACAGGCAAATCTCGCCTTGATCCAAATTCATAATACCCTTTTTTTGAAAATCCTTCCAATCTCATATTTTTTTTGACCTCTGGTTTGGAGCCTCGACCTCGCTGCTACTCCGTGGAGAATTTGGTCCAACCTCCTTATCACGTGGCCCATCTCTACAGTTGAGCCATCCATCATATGCCAATTAACACTAAGGCGACAAATTCGTTTTTCTCAGTTGGCACCAGGCCAGAAGTCCATTTGTAATGGCAGCCCAAAGCCATATTCTAAAATATGTTCACCAGCATGCTCTCCAGTACCTGGCTGAGAGTCTAGGCCAGAGTGATTCTATTGCAGTGCCCAACAGTACCAAAAAAGCACTGCTATCAGCGTTGTTTCCCCTAAATCAGTGCACAAATATTCAACTTCGCGACACGAAAAAGTCATGTCGTGACGGAATTGAGCATTCGATGCTACAAACACATTCTCAGGGCGTTCATTGCGAAGAACACAATGATCTATTGGAGGAAAGCGGCAATTCAAGCCCTCTCAGTTTTCTTCTGAACGATTCACTAGACCACTTTGAAAGCCTAAGCCTTACTTCTTACAATTCTTCTACGAACTCCATTCTATTGAAGGAATCTGCTCTATCGAATCAACAATCGCTACTTCAGACAGTTAACGACGTCTTCATGTCTCTCCTAAAGAAAAAGTGCAATATCAGCTCCAAAGATTCTGTCGATGATACCATAGCTGTCGCCGTCACTTACGGCACGAATTTGTTTTTGCAGCAGTTCTCCTCGTCCTCCACTCATGAATTGTGCCTTGATATTTTGGCGGCCAAGGAGAATGGCGAGTTGAGCGAGTATCTCCATTTTACTCTAGAAGAGCTCTTTGAGAAGTACGAGTTTTTGGCCTTCGACCGGTTTTGTGACGCTATTGTAGATAGCATGAGCTGCAAATTAGATGCTGCGCAGACACCCGAACAACCAGAGTATTTCAACCTATTTAAAGACATATGGACTTTTGACCCGGATTCTTTCCTATATTTGAGTCTTTCAGATGTCCTTTCATTCTACCCTGCTCGAAGTTCTGACAGTGCAAGCTCCGATGATGCCATAATACAATACGAAGAATCAGCGGTCCACATGAACATTGTTTCGTGCTATCATTCACTACGGAGAGAATTCCTTCAAACGCCTCCGGTGACAAAGTTTGACATCGGGAAAGATTTGAAGCAGCTTGAAGTGCTACTAGTCACCGGCATCGGGTATCATTTGCGAGGAGCAAGCAAAGAAGCGATCAAACCACAAAGAACCAAACTGAAGTCACTAAGATTTGATCTTTGAGACTTGCATAAATCTGCATCATTTTTTTTAACTCATATCACGACCCGGATTGCTAGCTCCCGACGAGAATAGGGATTCACTTCATTAATGAGTCAATCTCACCTACGGTTGAGCCCAAATCTGGAAAATAAATGAAATACAATTCACCCGAATAAGGGAATTATTCTATAAATATATTCGATTTCATTTTCTTTATTTCATGCATTATCTCTTTTTCCCCACTTTTCACTGCATCTACTCAAACAGATTCGGCTGCAAGATTAATAAACACTGACAATGAGCCCTCAACCGGGCGACTCTCCACTTCCGTCAGAAGGCCCAGCCACGAAAAAGAAAAAAAGAATAGTTGGTGTGTTTCCCTGTCCCAACTGCTCGAAAACATTTACCAGAGCCGATCATTTGTCTCGTCACTTCCTCAATCACAAACCAAAAGAAGTCTATGTGTGCGAATACGAATTGACTGGATACGTGGGTCAGCCTCGAAAGTGCGGGAAAACGTTTGTTCGAAAGGACTTGAGAGCTAGGCACTATAGGCGACATTTGGCAGAGGCAGAAAAATCAGACGATCCTTCAGCCAAACTGGCGTCATCAAAGAGTATTGATTCAAAATTTGAGACACCAAAGATCGAGCACGATACACCTAGTGCTACACAAAACAGTCCTTTTTCATTTTCGCATAAATCCGACACACCTACAACACAGCGTGTACCACATCCAGATTCAAACCTCAGTCAGAGCGAGCAAACTATTTTGCCGGACCAGAATGTTCTTGCCCACACTAGCGTTGTTTCACAATACGTACCACCTGGTGCTGAAATTTCTGCTCCAGAATTGTCACAGAATCATAGCGCACCAGGTTTCAATACCCTATCGCATGAATCCATGACAAGATCAGGTGTCATGAATACCACACCTCATGACCCAAGCTCACATTATCCTATGACGACGAATCAGGAGAGGCTCAACGATTTCCAGTATCCATTAGCACCACAACATCCTGCTGCTAGCCAACGAGACTCTTTCAGAGCTGCCAGTACCGTTCCTTACTCTGAAGGCGATATAATATCTTGGCTTTTCACTGACAACAGTTTGAATACAGGCTTATATCAAACCGGAGGAGTCAACTTGGCCGCGGACCAGATTGGGCACGGCCAAGAGATTACCGACTACCAAAACCATACTCAAATTCCGAGTGAACAACAGATACCTGTTGGAATAAAAACAGAGCCGTCTGAGAATTTCCAATTGGAGAATCAAGTCACTCCACATTTTCAGCACCCTTATGCGCCAAATCAAAGCGACCACACCATTCCTTACATCCCCCCTACAAGACAAATGCCGGGACCTGAATTGAAAGGATCCCCAAATTCTTGGCCTTCGCCATTCTACCCAGCACCAAAAGATCTGCTTTACAATAATGGTCTACAAGATCTAAATTATTTCTTCAACAATGACAATCCATTAGAGGATCTTCTAAATACTTCTCCGCGTGATTCTCTTAGCATCATGGGTCTCATACCTTCCACTGTCTCTTCAACATCTCCTTCGCAGTCTAACGATTCAAACACACCAAGATCGCTCACTGATGCAGCGACTAGAGAAGCTACAATGGATTTGTTTGAAATGAACGCTAGATCGATTACATCGGAGCTCAACACTCAGAAAAACAAACAAATTTATGTTGACAGAAAAATTCTCTCGAAGTTATTTGACCAAATACCCTCTTTGGATGAAGTGTATATCCGGTCTCTTTTCCCCGACTATCAGGGCCTGACTCTCGGTGATAGGTTTTGTTTCTTTCTACAGTGCTACTGGGATACATTTCAGCCAAAATTTTCTATTCTACACCGTCCTAGCTTCTGTACCGAAACAGCTGAGCCACTTCTATTGCTAGCAATGATTTGCGTCGGGAGTATGTATTCGGCATGCTCAACAAGGTATTCTGAGCAGCAAAGGAAATGCCCTGAACTCAAGTTTTGTATGTACATATTGCAGCCACTCCGGTTTACACTTTTCCAACACCATCAGTTCAAATCCCCTGTCAGAGTGTGGATTCTACAAACTTTGAATTTGCTTGAATGGTGTGAGAAAAACTATCTTCTGAGAGAGATGCATGAGCGTGCCCATATACATCATGGTACGACTGTTCAGCTTCTACGAAGATCACCATTTTTAGGAGGGAACCCTGCAGTTGCGAATAAGGCTGCTAACTCTGCCAGTGATACCGCTACAAGTGGAGGTGAAGACGAACACTCAGATGGAGTGAGTGATCTGGAGGACCAAATGAGCTCAGACCAAACAACATTCAACAAATGGGTTGAATCCGAGTCAATGAAAAGAATCACATTCATGACATTTTACTTAGACATCATGGATTACATTAAATTTCGCCACAATCCCCAAATTCCTTTTTTCCAACTTCAGCTTCTCAATCTACCTTGCGACGAGGAACAGCTATGGAATAACGAAGAAATAAATGGCTCGTTTCAGAAAGTTGTCAAACGCCAGAGAAAGTTACAGCGATCATCAAATCTACTAAATCGAGGTGTGAAAGACGAACCAAACAGAATAAGACCAGGTATGAATTTCCTCAGTGCAATGAAACGAATTCTCAAATCACAAAGAGAGAAAGTATCTTTTGTCAAGACTAGTGTGTTTGTGAAAAACATTTTATTAGGTGGCATAGCCTCTTTGATGCACCTGATGCAACAATCGGAATTTCAAAACAGTTTCACTGCTTTGGTTTCTCCAGCTGACAAGACTAGAAACTCAGTTTGGAAAGCAATTCTTGTAAAAGCATTAGACAATTGCGAGGCGGATTTGTTCCCAACACATTCTACACTGAGTAATGAATCATGCTTTCGAGCCGATAGTCTGCGCTGTAAGTTTCCAATGTATCACTTGTTGCAAATCATTGGATTGTCAGACATAAACCACTATGATATAGCCATTTTTGGTGGTTCTCCTAAGAATATGAGTGTCGACGCAACAAGCAAAGATCAACAGCTTGTTCAAAGAAAGCTTCATTCCATATGGAATGCATCACATTGGTTAAAGACCTCAAATGATGTCGCCAATGTCAGAAGTGTTATTCATTGCTATTGGCTATTGTGGAAGGTAATGCTTGCTCCGATGGATGATAATGGAAAAGTGAATGACCAGCAATGGGCACGAACTTGGCAGATTGAGTTCGACTTCTTCGACATCATGTATCCGTTGAGTGTTTCTATGCTAGTCCTCTGGTGTTATACCTTTGCCACTTATGGCCCAGAGTCAAGGATCTTTTCGGTAAAAACTGAAAATTGGGCAGTTCAAGACTTTAGAGACTATAATAAGTTGACGTCATTGAGTACAGAGAACGGGTATCAGTATTTGGCAAGGCTAAGAAACGAGCTTGTTCAGGCAACCAAGGCGAGTCCTACATCGAAACATCACGTTCTTCATCAACGGTCTTCCTCAAGAGCGATAGCTCTCGAAGAGGTAATGAAATCGTACTGTGAGAAATTACCAATTTTGACTGACCAAAAAAATATCAGCGGCTTATGTTTTCTAGTCGGCACAACTCTTCTTAAAAGTCAATGGGAAGTCATACGAGAAAACGCAAAATTGATCATTAATTGCGGATTGAGATCAATCGGCAAGGAAAACGTACATTGTACAGACTTATTTGACAATGAATTTGATAATTAATGATACACGAATACATAAAATTAACACTGGGCTTTTCTTATCAAATAGGGATTGACCTTGTAGACTCGATTTTGTTAAAAAATATATCAATTGTTAATGCTAAAACGAATAAAGGATTGTCTGTAGACAAATTAATCCTTTATGATAAAGACCCCTAAACAATGCTCAGAACTAAAGAAATGAATGCTCGAATGATTTAAACCAACAAAACAGCGTTGACACAACCGTCTCTGTCTGGCTCATTGGTAATCTGGGCGTACTTACCCCAAACAACCTTACCACCAGCAGTCACCAAACCCAACTCAGAGACGTTGACCTCAATGATGGTACCCTTGGTCAAAACACCAAGTTGAGTGTACATTGGAGATTGAGGGTTCTTCTTGACACCAAGAATAGGCAAGAACACCGTAACACCCAATTCTGGGTGGGTGACATTGGCCTTTTTCTGTCTCAATGCAGAAGGTCTGATGATTCTCTCCATCTTAACTGGTCTACGTGTGAAACCCTCTCCAACGAAAGTGTGTTTTGTGATCATTCTCTTCCAAGACTTAGTCTTAGACTTACCAGTCTTAACAACTTTGAACATCTCCTCTTCAGAAATACCTCTAACCTTAGGCAAAGGAACAGAGAATTTATCTGCCTTCTCCATTCTCTTCTGCTTAATACTGGAGGAGATGGCCTTAGCAGTGTTGTTGGTTTGACGGTCCAACAAATAGGTTGGAAGAGCCTCGCCGCTGTCCTCCATAGGAGTGGATGGACCTTTAACCTTAGACTCTTGATGGGCCTTGATTTTCTTCTTCATTGCCACCTTTTCGCTGTAACGCTTCTTAGCGAATTGCTTTCCTCTCCAACCCTTCAAGGTTTGAGCATCCTTAGCCACTCTGTGGCCCTCTCTGGCCTCTCTCTTTCTCTTTCTCTCCTCGTGATCGAGTCTACGACCATGTTGTTTTATGTGCTGCTCAATGTACTCGTTTTGAGGCATGTTGAATGTAGAGTTACTTAGGGCATCTTAGAAAATTAAAGCGATGAGGATGAGATGGGGTAAGACCCGTACACCATAATTTGGCATCGATTATTAGGAACTCAATCCAAACCACCATACGACGACAGTATGAATTAAACAAGCAATGAAAGCAAATGATATTCTTCTCTAATTAAAGATTTACTTTTTTTGTCTGTAGTTTGGCTCATGCAGTTTTAGAGAAAGATTGTTCTAGCTCTGTAAGCCTCGTGTCTGGGGCAAACTCTTCTGTCAAGCTAAAAATTTAGAATCATTCTATGGCTTTATTGATTACGAGGTCCATGTCTCCAAAATTTCTTATAACATTAATGTCACTTTCATGCTTGTATTTATTGCACACTTCCACATCCAAGTGCGCGATGACCATCTCAAAATAATTCGCACACTATCTCACCAACTGTAACTATAATAAAACCAAGATCCTCGTCATCAATACAAAATGTCGGAGCAATCTCTAGATGAATTAATCAAGGGGATCACTCAGTCCCTCTCCCAAACACAGGATGCCCTTAACTCCACGCTGACCAGGTACATAGACGAAGCAGAGATGCTCCTTCCGCCAATTATCAAGCAGATCCTAGAGAAAGGTAGCGGAGAGATTGAAGGCATGTCACTTCTTTCCTTGAAAAGTAATTCTCTTTTATCGTATGTCAATAACTTGGCTATCGTCATCCTAGCTCACTTGTCAAGATTGCAACAAGAAGGCACAGAAGAGCTGAAAAACAGTGCCGTGAAGAACATCATTGAACAAAGAGTCACCTTAGAAAAGGGAGTCAAGCCTTTAGAAAAGAAACTCTCCTATCAGCTAGATAAAATGGTAAGATCATTCCACCGGATGGAAGAGGAGTCTAGCAAGTTGGAACAGAAGGTGAATGAGCAGCAAGAAGCCAGAGCTAACGGTGAGGAAGACGGTTCTTCTGGATCTGACTCTTCTGATTCCGATTCCGACTCTGATGATGAAGATGCGCTCTCATACCGCCCAGATGCTGCTGCTTTGGCTAAGATGGCTCCACCAACGAAGAAGAAGCTGACTCAATCGGCAGCAGACTCTGAATCTAAGGAGAAATATAAGCCTCCTAAGATTTCCGCTGTGGCTCCACCTTCTGCCAACTTCAGCGAAAAGGCCGGACCTAAGAACCAGACAAGAAAATTGCAGAGTATGGAAGAGTATTTGGCAGAGGCCTCCGATTTGCCACAGGCTGAGAGCTCAATTGGCTCAACCATTGTGGACAAGGGAAGAGGTGGTGTAAAGACCAACAGAGAAAAACAAAAGGAACAAGAGATCCAACGTTACGAAGAGAGCAATTTCACCAGATTGCCCAGCACTGCAACCAAAAAATCTTTCAAGCAGAAGATGGCCGAAAGAGTCAATAATTTTGCAGGTGAAGATTGGTCTATGTTTAACTCTAACAGAGATATGAGAGACGGAACTAGCCGGAAAAGAAAGGCTGCGTCTGCTTGGGATAGAGCTAAGAGAAAACAGAATTGATGGAACTAGTCTACGCTTTAATGGATGCTTTTTGACATATATAATGTAAATTCAAGATTTTTTTTTCTTTTCCGGTAAGGTAGATACAAAGCTGACAGATAAAAATAAATGGGTAATGCAGTATTGAGACATGGAAATCACCAAGGGCTTGCCAAGTTGATAGCATTATAGGAGGCACTTCGGCCATGACTCTTGTGTAAATTTTGCCCAGGAACACTATGATTTGGTTTGTAGTTCGTGCCAAAGGTTGGACCGTTGAGACTCAAATTGGATGTTGATGAAACAAGGTTCTCATTATCGACAAACGAAGGAGTTCTGGATTTTGCTATAGTCTCAAGAGGAAGGATTGTTCCTTGGTCACAGCTTGAAATTTGGTTCCCGATAGTGTTGTAGGGTACACTGTTTAAGCCTCTTGAAACAATTGGAGAAGTGACATGATAATCGGGAGAAAAAGTGGTTGTTCCGGGTACATATGAAGAAGAAATAGACTCGAGAGGGCGAGTCTGAGCGGTAGCCTTGTTCATGGGCAATGCATTTTGAATGAAATTGGAATGAGAATGAGTTGGACCTGTAAATTGTGAATTCATCATATTCTGGCCATAGTGTGGCTGCGCACGATAATTGAAATTATTTCTGGCAGTGACGTCCAAAAGCGGATATGTGCGAAGATGAGGACCATGTAAGCTTCCAGTGTTGAAGTTTCGTGCACCAGTCATCTCATTCTTACTCGAGTATCCATAGCTATGATGATTGTATGGTCTTCCTAAGAATTGGTTTGCCTGCGGTGGAGCGGATCTTCTATGCGTGTAAGGATTTGGGTTTCCGTTCAAGATTGTCGCAATCTTTGATTGGATTCGTTTCCCGAAGGATGAGACAATTTTGCAATTTGCAAACCACCTTCTGATTACCTGAGACTGGAGCAGACCAGAATTTTGTTGTCCCAAATGTTCATTTCCGAGCAAGATTTGCAATCCAGGCATAATCTGTTGCGTTCCGTCTGGTAGTTCAGTGATGTAGGTGACTTTTGTGTTGATGAGAACATCAATCAAAGTTTGGGCCACATAATTTCCATACGGATCGTTGATGAACTTGTTGATATCAGCTGTCAAGATCAGGGCGATGATTGTGAATTTCAACTCGGAGAACTCTCGTCTCACCGGCTCATTTGTGTAGCAATTTTTCATCAATTTTTCAATGACGTTCGAAGAGAACTTCAAATTGCACAATTCAGACACTCCAATTCTCATGAGGTTTTGGAAAAGCCGGCAATCCACCTCAATGGAGTTGATAGAAATGAGATATTGTAAGACATAGTTTCCGAACTGATCATTGACAAGTCTTGCAAAGGTATCGTAGTGCAAAATAGAGTCTGCGAAGGCAGTGAGTTGATTAGCGTTGACATGATTCAAGCATTTTTGCAACACGCAACAGCCATGTTTGTGTGTGGCGACTACCAACAAGTTGCCAATTATTGAGTCATAAATGAATTGACATTTTTCCGGGGGATACTTGTTGAGAATCTTCTGTATGACGTGATTTCCATTCAAATCCTTGATGAGCTCAATAATGTAGGGAGTCAATCCCTTCATGAGGTAGGCCAATTGTAAGTCGGTGTTCATTTTCTCAATGATCTTCTGCAAAGCACGGGTTCCATGTTGGTTCACCGAGATCAGGTAGAGCTCAGTGCTCAAAGTTTCCATGATGAAATCCAAATCAGCCTCCGTACAGTATTCGGTGAGTCTTTGGACCAAGTAGTTGCCGAAGGGATCCATGATCAACTCGCAAAACAGGTCCAGAACCTCCGTGAAGATGATTCTAAAATTGGCCTTCCGGGTCTGGGAATTCGTGACGATACTCTGATCTATGCGTTTTTGTAAGAAGCGGCATCCATACTGATCCTTGGCCAAACGTGGGATCTCTTGCACCAACTGCGACAAGGGGATCTTGGCAATTGAGGCCAAATACTCCTTGTCGAACTTGGCAGAGTTGTAGTGGGAGTTCCACGAAGACAACGACTCCAGCTCTCCCAGTGAGAGCTGGTCATTTGGCAACTGTCGAGGGTGGTCGCCCAAGTTGAACAGGGGCAACACCACACCAGTGTTCAATTTGTGCGAGTCCCAAAGATACGATTTTGTGGCAGCGGCCACGGGAGGGGGCGTAGTAGGCTCCGAAAGAGACAGAATGGAGTGAACAGATAAATTGTGGGAGTGGGACCTCGGGTGAGGTTTTGGGTCCGAGACCCCATAGTGGCCCAGGGACATTTGAAGGGGTTGTTCTAAGAAAAGAGAGGCGAAGAGAACTTTAGCAAAAAGCTCCTGGGATAAAAAAAAGCCAGGTTTCCGGGTGCGTCGAGGACCTTGGTGGCAAACGATGGGATGTTCTTTGTCTCCCTACACTCTGACACAAGGCAGATCAAAGAGCAGATCTAGGTACTGGAGAAGGTGCTAATAGAAAGAACAGAAGGACGACTATTGGACGCTGACGAATTAGAGTGTGGATATACTTCAAAGCACACGGCGCAGCGGACTCAAGAACAGATCACCTAGGCTAATTCACACTATCGACTGTTCAGGAAAAACCACTGTCCTGCTGTGGAATTTCCTCGCTGGGTGACACAGTCCGTTATACCAGTAGCTGCGAAGGGCAGATAGCACCCACAGGCACTGTGCACTAGGCCCCGTAGAGACAGGACGCTTGTACAGGGCAGAGAAGCAAAGACAATGCGGTTGGGCCGAGCGGATGTGCGAGTCTAGAATTGGCCGAAGGGGGAGGAAACTACGGGACGGAGTGTGAAAAACTAGCGGCGGTTGGTTCTAATTATATGTTTATATAAAATGTCTATTATTACTTGCCATGGGGGGGGGGGGGGGGTTCTGGTGACTTGAACGGTCTCGTTTCCTGTCCTATTTTTGGCAGGCTCGGTGTACGGGTAGGGCTTGTCATGTAGGCCATTGGGGCAATTGGGTCCAATCCTGTCTGCGTCGGATACTTAGGAGTGGCGGTTCTAGGGGCGCGGGTTTAGTGTTGGTTTAACGGTGGTAGTGAGGTTGTAGGTTGTTATTATTGTTTCTGTTGGCGGTGTTTAATTGTCCGGTTGGGCAAGAGACTGCCGTAGAAACGTGTGTGGACGATGGCATTGTTCAGCTCTTTTGGGTTGAGACAAAACTTTCTGTTTTATTGCATTTTTTTTCTTTCTTTCTGGTGTCTGCCCATTTTGCACTTCGTAATTTTCCCATTGTCTGTTGACGTCGTATGTGATCATTCATCGGTGCCTGTGGGATCATCTCACATTCCGGTGCGCATTGTCATTTTGCTGACGAATGCGAGTCAGGTTCGCTATCCAAAATACGAGCACAATTTGTTTTCTATGAAAGGCTCACTGCGGATTTTATCACCCGCAGGATCTAATTTATTTGTGTGTTCGTTTGACTCGACCAGCGCGAACAACAGAATTAAACACCTCTTCGTAGAATATAAACTCCTCCCTATTGAAAGCACTCTTTAGTCTTCGGTTCACCCTGGCTTGAATCTTTTGCCTCGAAATGGCCTTGTTTTCCTCTGCCTCTTGTGTACTCATAAAATCTCCCACCATGTACCCTGGAGGCGACAGGTACTTGTCCATGATTTGGGACCGAACCCATTCGTCGTCATCGTCGTCATTTTCAGAAGCTTTGGTGTCCATTGTATCGGCCCATTTCGGACCAGCGGGTTTAGCTCCAAAACCTGCTTCTTTAAAAAAGTCCTGATACCTTTGCTCCTGTGTCTTTGTCATCACTCCGAGGTTTGTGTTAAGTTTTTTTGACGGGCGCCATTCTGGATTAGGAATAAAGTCATCCAAAGCCCATGGCTTCTCTGTGATTGGATTTTTCGTCAAATCAAATTGGTAATCTTTCTCTTCGAGTTTGAGCCGATAGTATGTGCGGAGAAACTCGATACGCTGAAGGGAAGTGTAGTTACTGGGGTAGTTCGGCTCGTCAATTGGATTCGGCCCGTCATCGTAGGTGCTATTGATCTTTAAAGGCTCGAACTCATCTTGAGAGTCAGCAACAATGTCCTCGGATTCCAAAGTGGAGTCATCTGAATTGATCTCTGGAGAGTGCTCTCTTTTCTTCGTTTTAGCAAAATCAAAATCTTTCTTTGGCAGACTGCTGGCATCAGAGTATTGAGTTGGGAGCATATTAAATTGAGAGCTAGTAATTTCACGAGGCGAAGTTTTCTTTGTGGGTGACTTGAAAACTACATTATTTCCTTTACCCTGTGAATCATCATTGACTTTAATTGGACTTGAGAATATAGGAGAATCCTTTTTGCTATTGGATCGCCTTTCTTGAGGTGGCTTCATGCTCGTGGAAGTAGTCAATCGCAATGAGGGCTCTACAGACTCACGAGGTCGTTGCTTGGCTAAAGAGGCAGATTTCGCTGCCTCTGATCGCTGCAATTTGGCGATTCGTTCCTCAAAAGCTTCAAGCTTTGACTCCAATACACTTACTTGTTGTTTTAATTTTGAGTTTTCATCCCGAAGTAGTTGATTTTTGGCCTTGAATGCTCGTAGCTTATCATTGAACTCTGCGATGAGCTTAGCTCGGAAATCTTGGGTAATATCTGGACTAAAAGAGACACCCTCGACCAGACGTAGAATGTGACCCAATTCCTGCTGGACTTTCGCCACAGAATGCTTGATTTGAGCGGCGTTGTCCATAAATATGTATACTAATAACGCGTTGAATATACGTGGGGAGAATCGATCCGGTGTATAAGCACTAAGCCAAACACATGAAATGGCTGCAAAACAAAAGAAATACTACTGCATACTAAATGTTTTGTTAATATGCAAGTTGTATGCAAACTTCGCAGCCTCTTGTCCAACTGGTGAACCTAAGATGAATTGGCTGTGAAACCAATTTGTACTAAAACTAGTTGCACCTTTTCTTATATTTTTCGAGAAAAAAAGAATCCAACAGGTAGAGATTCAGGTGAAAGATTAATCTTTGATTTATAAAAACGATTCATCTTTACAGCCAACAGTTTGTCTTCTTGTCCAAATGACAAGTACCTGAAGTCGTAACAAGATGTGAGCTCATCGTGTCTTGATTTTTTGCCATGAATCAGAAGTTTTCGTGCAAATCCTTTTATGTGATGCCTGCATTTTTCTACGCGAAGTAAAGTCTAGCATTATTTTATAAAAAACTGTGATGAAGGCAAATCGCACTGATTTGCTTGATAGAACTACCACCATGAGAATAATACATTCAATTGAACGGACATGGCAATGTACTTACTGCTCGGAAAAAAGAAACGATCTTCTTTAAAGTGTCTCATCAATCTCATCATACTAAGCATTTCTTTTTTTATATGATTAAGTATAGTATACTACACTTGACTACTAATACCTCATCAGGTAATCAGAGTAGGGCAAGATATCAAGTTTGGGAGACAACAGCAGCGAGAATTGACTTCGGGCTATAAATTGAGTCCTATTTTTTGCAATGAAGATTTCTCCCAACTTCTTTTATTTCGCTATCCTCGAATCGAGATACAACAGGCTCCTGCATGTCTCGCATTTTTTGTCTACCATATTTCAGACTTCACCAACTACATCGAAATGAACGGAGCTGCCCAAACGTCGGGTTTCAGCTTTGGTTCCAATACTCAAGCAGGCACCACCGGTTTTGGTTCCTCCACTGGCGGCTTAGGATCCTCAGGCACGTCCACTGGCATGTTTGGTAACCAAACACAGAAACCAGGAGGCTTGTTTGGCAATGCATCGGGTACGCCAGCCTCCACTGGTGGAGGTCTTTTTGGCAACTCTGGAAACTCCAATTCCGGCGGCTCTTCTGCTTTTGGATCCAATGGCACATCCGGCCTCATTGGCCAAAACCCTCTCGCAAACAATACAAACGCAGCCTCGCCATTTGGCGCAAACAAACCTGCTGCAACTGGTTCCGGTATGTTTGGAAACACAAACACCGCTCCTTCTGCCAGTTCCGGCTTGTTTGGAAACACTGCGTCCACTGCTTCCAAACCTACAGGTTTGTTTGGTAGCGCTGCCCCTGCTAGTTCAACATCGACTGGAATGTTTGGCGCCACAAACAACAACACTGCTGCTCCTAGCGGTGGCCTATTTAACAATAATAATGCGGCTGCTCCCGCTGCTTCAGGGGGTTTGTTTGGTGGTAACAATACCTCCTCAGCAACTGGTGGCCTCTTCTCAAATGCAAACAATGCTCCTAAGCCAGCAACTGGCGGTTTGTTTGGAGGAAATTCGGCTCCAGCTACTGGTGGCTTGTTTGGTCAGCAAAATGCAGCTTCATCCTCAACTACCACTGGAGGTCTTTTAGGTCAGAATAAACCTCTCTTTGGTGGAAGTAGTTCAACTCAGCCACTGGGCTCGCTTTTTGGCGGTACCAACACAAACTCCGCCAACACTGGTGGCCTCTTTGGATCATCACAAGCTACTCAAAGCGGTGGCTTGTTTGGAGGAAACAATGCCGGAACAAGTTCATTGTTTGGCGGACAAATGCAACAGCAGCAGCAGCAGCAGCAGCAACAACAACAGCAACAGCAATCTCAAGGTCCACAGCTAACAGCAATGACTAGATTCGGGGATCTTCCGCCTGGCTTGAAACAAGAGTTGACTCAACTTGATGCTTACATCGACCAGCAACATCTCATAGCAAAAACACTCAAGGGGGACCTAAACAAGCATGACTCATTAATTCGCTCTATTCCAAACGATGTGAATTTCTTACATTCAAAACTCTCATCGATCAACCAAGCACTCCGGTTCGACGCAGAGCACCTAAAGTCTCTCAAGACTGTCAACGACGAGCTCACCAATGATATCTCGAACATAATGCATCTTATTGTACAGCTCTCCACACCCGGTACGAAGCTTTCTTCCTCATTCCAGCTTCACGAGTTCTTTGCAAAGAAGGTGAAGAAGTACAAGGAGACCATGGACTGCTACGAGGCAGTCGTTAACGACAGTGTGGCTGCGATCTCCGGTTTGGAAAAGACATATGCGGATGATTCCAGCAACATTTCTAATATAGTGGATGTTGTTAGAAACCAATATCAGCTTTTTATGGAGCTTTGTGAGGTCGTTGCACAAGTTCACAATGAGTTGGCAAGAACTCACCCAGATCTAGACAGAAAATGAGCGCAGTCTCTACTAATTCCTAGTATTGTAGTGTAATATATATATAGGCATATGCCAGATGATATACTTGATTAATGTAAATTGCAGTTGTGACGCCTTATTACCCCAAGTATGGCATGCACATTAACTGATACTATGTCTTCTAGAATCGATTATTTATCCAAATACCTACTGACGTCTGATACAGACAAGCTGAAGAAGAAAAAGAAAAAGAGATCGCACCACAAACTATCGGATCAAAATGACACTAGCGACTCTACAGCCGTTGTTGTAGGCACTGTTCCTCTTCCTACCACTCATATAGAAGAAACCACCCCTCTACGACCAGAATTAGAGGATCCAGAAAATGAGGATGCGCCGATTGTTCTACAACCAAAGAGTTCATCTAAGGCCAACAAAGGTTTTAGGCGCATTGATAATGGAATGGTTGTTTCTAACACGAATGACTCTACAGAATCTGCCAATAATGCATCTAAAAGCAATACAGACACCACGAACCAACTTCTAGAACAAGGAGAAACTATCTACAGAGACAAGAGTGGACGGATTATAGATATTGAAGGCAAAAGGGCCGAGATGGCTGACAAGGCTGCCAAAGCAGAACAAGAGGCGAAACAGCTTCAAGAAAATCTCAATACAGGAGACATAGACAAATTGAAGAATGTTTCAGACGAATACAAATTAAGTAATGCAACCAGATTTGATGTCGCGAAATCAAGTGAAGAGTATGTATCTCTTATGAAGGGAAAGGAACAATTCGATGATCCGCTACTGGCTTTCTCTCAAAAAGAAGAGAAGGTAGAGGTTTCCAGTACAGGACGTCCAACCTACGACAAAGGGATTCAGCCTGTGAACAGATTTAATATCTCTGCTGGTCACTTTTGGGATGGTATTGATCGGTCAAATGGATTCGAGCAGAGGCTCGTTACGAAGAGAAATGATCTTAAAATCAATTCGTTGGTTGAAAAGAATTCGAAGGAAAGCTACACGGAATACGACTACGAGTAGGCCTTTGCTCTTTCCTTGCTAGAACTGAAAAGGGTAATAATCTATAGATCAATTTTATTCCGAGACATCAGCTAGTCCAAAATTAATAAATCAAATGAAATTTTTTGAGATATGGTTATTCGTACGTAATTCTAAGAGATGGCCTACCTTTAAAGAAGCTGAGGCCATACCCTACAACGTAATGCCAACACCGGAGCTCCCAGGGTTTTACTACGATGAGGAGAAGAAAAAATACTTTCGAATAGTCAACGGAGACCAAAGAATCAACTCTTCCTATCACAACAACACGATCAGAGCTGAAAACCGTTCGCGGGAGTTTCTGAAAATCATCTCATTGAAGCGACAGAGACGGGCAGAAGACCCATACGAATTGAGTCGAGAATTTCAGAAACGTTCCGTTTGCTTTGATCTTAGCGAAAAGCTCTTGCAAATCAGATTAGGGCTACAGTCTCCTCTCTTACTACCTCAATCCCAACTCGAACATGCTCTCCGCCATCTACCTTTAAAGAAGATTAAAGATGGGGCAATATGGGAAGGACTTAATGAAAACGAGGTCTTTATTTCTGAAGGACTGACAATATTCCTTACTGATGTATCCTCTCTTCGAGATAAGGAGATCCTTCGACGAATGCCTTTAGGAGTACATCACATCTCTCCAAACACTACGGATTCAAGACCTATAAGAGATGTTCAGAGCAATGGCGAATTTGTGCTATGTCGTAATGACGAGCTCTCTTCTCTTCTGCGATGGCAATGCGTTCGTGGCCGTTACCGGTTTGAGAACGTCACTGCAAGGCTAATAGCAGTCTTGAAGAGCAAGCTTCCTCGTAATTCGATAGATTTCGAGCATGATAAAGTCTTCTTGGGCCTGTTCCATGAAGATACTTTGCATCTTCTTTTGGGGGGAGAGTATCTTGTCAATTTTGACTTGGCCACTTTCACCGTGGTAGATATACACAGAGTGCCATTTTTTAGCAATGATAACTATTTGCACTATGCTCAATTGAAGCAAGTTGGACAATACGTTTGCCTCAATTTAGTCACAGGCCTATTTGTTTTTGATTCGATTCAAAAACAATTCGCCAGAACGAGGTTCAAACAAGTCATATATGCCTACTTCTGTCGGCCCTTTGTCATTGAAAGACCATCAGGCCATATTCAGACTGTGTTACGTATTGATGTTGTCACTCAAAGTGAAATTCGCACTGTCGATTTCGACTCTAAAATCATCAATATCAAGAATTCTGGCTCTCCGATCAGCATTCATAATGGTAACGAGGTGAAACCTCTCATTCAAAGTCTTGATGGGATGCTAGTTGTGGAAGAGTCGAGGGAGAATCTTTTTATTGTAAATTACAAAACATCAGTTCAAGAGCGTCTCAAACTTAAAACAGGATTGTGTCGCAGGCGGGTCCTGATGCCACGGCTTGAGTGTTTGGGAGGCGTTTATTATATTTGCCAGAGTGATGGGACTTATGCATTCAAAGAGATGGATATGAAGTAGTTCCATCATTCTACAGCTTGAGGACATAGATAATAATACATATAGTGTATTTTAGGGCGTTAGGGACATCATTGGCACATAAGTGTGTCTATATACTTCTATTTTTTAACGTAAGTTTTGTAGGCACCGTAGTCAAAGTTACCAAATTTGTAGTCGATATCCATCAATAACTTGACGGCATCTGCAGAACGGTAAACGTAGTCTGCTGGCAAAGTGATCAATGCATTTGATAAAGGCTTTTTATCAGCTTGCTTGAATTGGTCTCCGTTCAAGTAGAACACCCTGGGGTCGGTGTTGTACACTTGGTCATTTGTCAAATTGTAAACACCTGGGTATCCACTGATAGCCTTGAAGTTGGATTCTCTAGTATTTGGAGGATGCAAAGGAAACAATCTTTGCAAAAGCTCGTAAGAAGCCAAAGTGAAACCAAATTGAGGAGAAGATCTAAAAACTCTGGCAATCGAACCCTTGAAAAATGCAGAGATTCCCTCCTCTTTCAAAATATGGCTGAAAGCATGAGCAATGCCTCTATACTTGACATCACCCTTCTTTGCCTCAACCTGTAATCTGGTCTTGATAACGTCGGCTGGAGTAGTAAAGAATGCAGCAGGGGCACCAGCCATAGCACCAGATACCAATAGTTGCCAGGTACTGAGAGAGTGTTTCTTAGTTGGGTCGTGAGGATCAAAATTGAACAAATGAAGTTTGATGTTAGCGTATGTTGGGAAGTAGATTGCAGAAAATGGAACATCTCTCAACAAACAAGCGCTGGCACCCTTATACAAACCTTTGAGTCCCAACTGCTTGATGATTTGGCCTGCAGTCAATCTCTTGTGTGGAATCTCACCGGGGCTCAAGCTCTTGGAGGTAGCACCACCCTGCATTTGCAATCTAATCTTGACAATTTCCAAAGGATTAGTGAAAATGACTTGACAACCACCAGCTGTGGATCCCGCAAGAATTTCCCATGGCATGGTAATGGAGCCATCGTCATTGGTACCAATACGACGAATCAAATCATTCACAGTCAATTTGATAGCTTTTTCAGGTGCGACACCAACCAATTGTGCACCCAAACCGGAGTACAAACCCTTCAAACCCTCCAGTTTGATGATTTTTCTGAAACAATCCAAAGAGTTGTCATAAAGGGCTTTGTGCTTCTGTGCCTGCATTCTTGTTTTCACCAAATCGATAGGGTACACTGCGGTAGCACCCACGCATCCGGCGATGGACCCCAAGAAAAACGAATACAATGAGTCAAAGATAGGCCACAAGGAGAAGTTATCGTCCTTCACTGGCTGGGCAGCTGGATGCTCGAACATGGAATATAAAGTTGGAACATTGTTGAGGTAGTTTGGGTTCAAGAAGGAGATCAATTCTCTTCTGGGGATCGACTCCTCGTTCCGGTCGATTAAAAAGAACAACATGTCCAATTCTGGGGTGGTGATAGGACGGAAGTTGGATGATTTAAGCAAGTGGTGGTTCAAGTGGTCGTGTAAATCCTTTTTGTTGATCAAAATATCGGACTTATCCTTCTGAGTTGGTGGGGTATTAGCGATAACTTCGTTAATCAAATCCACTTTGTTCAAGCAGTTGTACACCATCAAAACATTTGCCAACGTGAACTGATCCTTATTGAAAAACTCAGGTAAAGTGTTCAAGTTCTTCTTCAACTTGATGGACAACTTGTGTCCCAAGTTAGTCGAGAGAAGATGGGTCATGTCATCTTTACTGATGACAGCGGATCTACCCGAGAGAACTTCAAATCCACCAATCAACTTGGTCATTGGCAAGTTGTTGATCAAGGAGATGAAGTCCAAGAAGTCGATCTCACCATTTGGAGCAAAGAAGCGTTCCAAATAAGCCCAATTCAACTTTCTACTCTTCATATGGTATTCTGGGTCGATTGATTTGTTCAACTTGTTGAGTGCCTCGACACATGCAGCATATGAAACCTTCTTATCGCCGTCACCAATCAACTGGAACACAACTTTGAAGACACCATCGGTGTCAGTCAAGTTGCCGAGAAAGGAAACGAAATCTTTCTCATTGACGTAGCCCTTCTTGTCTTTGTCGGCCATGAGGTAGAGTAACGCGTAGGCTTCCTTGGGCAAGTCGCTTGGAAAAGGCGACAACAACGAAGTGAAGCTTGGCAACGAGAGAAATTTCTCATTGGTTTCATTGTTGACCAGAGCGAACTGGCCAAACAATTCGCTGGCTTTTAGATCAGTGGACATAGTGAAAAATATCCATGCACGAGCTTCTCAACAAAATGAGGGAGCTGGAAGCAAATAAATTAAGGATCTTCGAAATGAATAGACAGCAATATGCTAGTATATGCCTGATTTGTCTATGCAGCTATTTTCTTTTGTGTTTGGTTCCAACGGAAGAAAATCAAAATAAATAGTAAGAGTTTTTCGGCTGGCACTGAAATTGCAGTGAGCCCTTTAGTGTGCACTCGCCGACTCCGCAAAAACAGCCCCGATCAGGGAATCCAGCCAAATGACAGCACTCAAAACCTGGGGAAATTCGTATGGGGAAAAAAAGGATAGCGCCCCAAGACAATTGGAAGTAATCACTCACGAAAATTGTAGTTGCAAACGAGCCAAAGACTTCGCTTTTTATACCCTCTTCGGCAATTATGTCTCAAGCGAGGTACGATCTAGCGCCTGTAAACAGCGAGGCAGGTCGATAGGGCCACCTCCGCTCGCCCGCGCGTTAAGCCCGAGGCGACTCACACAATCAGAGGAGTGTGATTCTGCCCCTGGAGACGAAAAAGAGAAGCAAAAATTGCAAAAAATAATTTGAATTTTGGATTTTTGGATCATTAGCTTCTCGGGTTATTGGGTTTCTAAAAATGTTGTTTAGTTTGGTCAATGTGCGCATCGGCTTTTGGCTGTATGACGATGCTCCATTTACTCCTCTCTTATGCGCTTGTGGTGCGTATTAGTTCCGCACCCAGCATGTTAGTTTGACCGATCGGCTTAACATTCGTTATGACAATCTGGACCATTTAGGACGAGATTAAAGATTTTGAAAGGATTTTCGTTTTTTGCAACTCTCATCTAGACAATTGTGATTTCTGGTATCATCGAACTGTCACTCTCGGTTTCGTAATTGTTGGATATTGTAATTCAAATGATGTAACGTGAGTAGCCAAGTAGTCAATAGCAAAGAATTTTGTGGTTTGGGGGGATCTTTTGGTTTTATTTACCTTTCTCTGTATCTCTGATTATCGGACAAAGGGTCATGGTAGTTTGTTATCTTATCGGGTCTCCGGTAGACCATTCGGGGTTATCTATTGTGAAGTACAACGGTTTATCTCCATATATAAATATCTATCATTTGCCATATCAAAGTTTAAATTCTGTTATATTATCTACACTAAAATCTGACAGATATGCTTTACTACTTCACCAACAAGATCCACTTTATTAAATTCAAATGCAACTCCCAATCAAGAGAGACAAGGCCTAAAATTCCACACGGCGATTTAGGATACCAACAGATTACTATCAGCGTTCCTTCTGGTCCTTGAAGAAGAAACATGTTCCCAGAATTCGAGCATTAAATGTGTGTTTTATGTTTCCCACTGCTTTTGGTGGATATGAGCGCTGGCTGCCATATTATGAGAACTGTTAGGATCACAATGCAACGAAATTAATTTAAAGAATGTAGTCATAAACACGAAATGTAAGGTTTCCTAAATTTAAGCTCACAAAAGTTTCGACCTTGTTTTTGTACATAGTTTGTAATCATCACCCCACACTGATTCAAGGTATATACTACTACTAATAAACTATAATGGCTAGTGGAGCACCTGGTATGTTCATTACTCATTGCTTAGCTTGTTCAAACTAACCAATAGGAGGCAATTTTAGAGCATGGACCCCAACTCCCCCCGAAAGAGGGCTGTTTCCTCTAGATCATTTGGGAGAGTGTAAGCAACAAATGATGGACTATTTGAAGTGTATGAAGTACACCGAGAATAAAAATGCGCCAAACTGCAGAGTCATGGCCAAGAGATATTTGAAGTGCAGAATGGACAACGAGCTCATGGATACCTCGGACTGGGATTCACTTGGGTTGACCAATTTACCCGAGGATAGTGCTGAAAAAAACCAGAAAAAGAAGTAGATACTATATTATTTTGTTCTCGGAACGTTGTTCGTGAAAATCTGTCTATAGGAGCTTGTCGCTATCCTTTCTTGTACATACATACATAAAGTCATTGCATCGCCATATATTGTAACAACTATAGAATGGAGAGTTCATTATTGTAAACTAGAACATAGAGATTCAAAGTCTGAGTACTAAAAGCTATGGAGAAGGAGTAGCTTGTTCCTTTGACGAAGGCTTTCCGCGTCCTCTTCCTCTAAAGTCACCTCTACCTCTACCGCGACCATTGCCTCTGCCACGTTCTCCTTTAAAACCTCCACGACTAGGGCTGCCGCTCGATTGCGGGCGTTGAACTGGTGGTGGATGGAATGGAATAGGCTGGACTGGCGGTTGATTCATGAATTGTGGGGGAAGCGGAATACCAGGGACAACAGGAATAGGATGAGGTGCGAAAGTGGGTGGAGGTGGGACGTGTCCTTGATTCATAACAGAAGAGTAAATCTGGCCGTAAATCTGCTTGATAGCAGAGGAATCGGTTGTAGAAGCGTCAGTGTTATCGCTTCTAGATTCTGCAGCTCCAGGTTTATCAGTAGAATCTTGCGTGTTCTCAGAGGACTCTTCTGTGGGTTTCTTGTGCAACAAAGCCAAAAGTTCATTGGCTCCTCTCGACTTTTGATCCTTTTTCTCTGTCTCCTTTGCCTTGCCTCTAACCTCTTCAGCTTTCTTGAATCTCGCGGTTCTCTCTTCCTCAGTCATAGTCTTCTTTGTCTTTGAAGCATTTGAATGGTAGACCAATTGTCTATCAGTAATGTTCAAGACTAGAGAAGAATCAACAACAGTACCACGGTTTGTCTTTAACTTACCACTCATGTTGTTACCACCCACTAAAGGTGTGTCAAAAACAACAGAGAGCGAGGTCTTTGTTCCCAAAGTGTTGATAGCTACCACTGTTCCCTTTGAAAGCTGAGGCACCTTTCCTGAATCCTGAACATAGATGATTCTGTCACCAAGCTCGAATCTTTGGCTGCTCAAGATTTGATAAGAAACACTTGGATTGATCACAGCTCTCTGAGGAACGCCCTTGACATCCTTGTTAGCAAGAGGCAATGGCTTGCTAATGAAGTCTTCCATGTAGTCCTCGATGGCAGCAATACTGAATCTAGTCAACGACTCGGATTCCAACGAGACCCTCTGCATATCTGCTTTTCTCTGTTTCAACCACTTCATCAAGTCTTTGATCTCAGAATCAGAAGCTAATTCGCTAGCGTCTGGAAGGCCATTTTTCTGCATACACATGCTTTGCAAGTTTTGGAAGATCTTAGGGAACTTCGATTTGTAATCTTTGAGCAATTGAATTGCCAACGGAGAGTACTCCCAAAACCTTGGTGATTTTCTAGTGAAGCCCAACACCTTAAGTCTACGAGCATCAAATTTGATATCTAAACCAACGTTGAGTTTCGAATTACGGTCCTTCAACATGAAAGATCCAGTAATCTTTGACAAGAATAAACCAGTGATTCTCAAGTGCTTGGCAACTTCGAAAGATGGTAAGTACTTAATCTCAGTTTGCTCAATCTTGAGTCTCTTCTTACCGATGGCAGGCTCCAATTGAGATTGGATCTTGCTGATCTGGATGTTCAATTTGTCATCACCGGTGTATCCAACAACCGTCGCAGGGCAACCATAAGCAAATGCACCCATGAAGACAACGGGGGAACCAAGAGGGAACTCCTGGTCAACTGGCATTGGAGGTTTGATTGCAAATCTCTCATCTTGATTGGTGACGCTTTCAACGATTGTTTGCATGGGGAAAGGTTCTGGTTCCTTAGCAAAAGCCTTGATGTAGGCACCCTTGTTGCTCCTGAACAAACCTGTCACATGTTGAACGAAAACAAGGCACTCAATTTTTCCAATAAAAACGGCCTTGGTTTTCTCATAAGTGAACTTCAAATCTCTGTTATTTTGAGCAAAGATCTGTCTTTCCTCACTAGTCAATTCAGTCGAAACAATGCTTCTGGTGGTGCCATTGAGAACAGATTCAAACTTGTATTGGGAATTCCACACCTGAGTGACCCTGGATTCTTGGAGAAATGGCCAATTGGTATAGACAATCTTTCCCATGAATTTTTTAGTGAATTGCTCAATTGAGAGATCGCCCCATATGTTATCCAATGTCAAATTCATAGACTCTGACTTAGAAGGAAAGTTGAAAACCTTTACCTCCAGGAGCGCAAGCTTGAAGGAGAAAGGAATGGTGTACAACGATGGGAACCCTGCCAACAATTCAGTCTTCAATTTAGCGCCTTCGGGCAATTTGAATTTGAAATCTGGATCAACCTCAGTGTGAGGAAGTTTTTCTTCGTAACATTTGTCATTTTCCAAGTCCTGGAAAAAACCAGGTAATGGAGATGGATACAATGAGTTGATCTGTGGGTTGAAGATAAACACAATATCGGTTCCATAAGAGTTTCTCTTTGCTTCCTCAGGACTCAATTTGGCCTCAACAGGCTTTATAACCTCAAGTAATCTCTTCTCATCAACAAAACTAAGCAACACAACGGCTTCCCAAGATGCTGTCTTTCCATTGAGATCAATGTTGACTTCATGAGGGTAAAAGTCAATGATAGGCGAGTGCTCATTCGTCATGAGGGGTCTGTAGACCAGTGGAAGTAACTTTCGAGATCTAGCAGGTAAAACGGCCATCAATTGCTCGAATGGCTTGAACGGTGTACCTAAATCAAACTTGATTTCCGGATCAGTCTGTCCCAAGATATGCTTGAGTCCAATGGAGATATCAGAGATACGAGGAGAATAGTGGTATTTATAATACCAATTCCAAGATGGGCATCCCTTATAATAATAGTACAAAACCCACTGCAAGCCCTCCACATAATGTCTTGTCATTTCAGTGAGTTCTTCTGTGTTGTGGAACGAGAACCCAAGCTTGTCTTTATAGTAATTATCCTTAAAGTCGACAAACTTCTGGTCGTACAAGTCCTTCGTGTCTTTCATGAGCTCTTCGGTAGCGAAAAGATTTGAGGATTGATATTTTTTCACAATCTTTCTCAAATCAGTGACTCTCGCTTCGTATTCCTCGGCTGTTTCGTAAGGCGAAAGACCATCGACATCGATCATAGCTTCATAAGTGTTCTGAGAACGCGAATGAATTATAAGAATATTTGCTTCCAAGGCAAATTTTTTCAAAAATTCCAAGTGGTGTTCAACCACATCGGTTGGTAAGCTGAGGTTGGGCATTTGGTCAGTGTTGGCCAATTCAACAAGCTCGTTGACTGGTTTCACACCGAGTTTTAGCAACCATGGTTGGATCATTCCAACCAATTTTTTTTCGTCCTTGAGCATGAGAAGCTTGCCCGTACGTTGTCTCTTCTTTTCACCAGTAAGAGAGATATCTTCTAGTCTCTTGTTGAACCAGTCAATGTCCACGCTCTTTCTCTCAAAGTTCTCTAACTCAAACTCGGACAAGTAGTCGAGCCACACACCCAATCTCTGAAGATTGATTTTACCTCCTTCGTTCAAATAGCCATCTAAGTGTCTTATGCTTTGCTTGAAAGCACCTATTAACAAGGGGAATGCACCACTGCGGATATGCAAGTCGGGCAAATGAGGCAAGAAATCGTTACCAATAACATACATAATCAAGATGAAATCATCAAGAATTCTCTCGAAATCGTACTCAAAGGAGATTTCTGTCTCCAAGTCGGCGAACTCCAACTCCATATACTCACGCAATAAGGACAAATGCAATAAGAAAAACTTTTGGTCGTGGACGTCTCCACTTTTGCTTTGAGAGCTAGGTCCAAATGTGACCTCCTCTCTAAGTAAAGAGAAATGAGTATCGTGAGTTACCAAACCCAACATGATCAAGTCAGCGTCTAACCCGTAGACACAATGCCTCAAGTTTGGGTTATAGTTTTCTTGCGATTTCATAGTTCTAATGAAATTCATGATTTTGTGCTCACCTTCTCCTGGCACTTCATGGCCAGACAAAATGATTTTAACGTTACTCCATCTAACATCCTCGGACATTTTCTTGTGGACAAAGTACTTCAAATTTTCGGTCAATTTGGCCATGAACTCAGTTCCCGGAGTGATGGCGTTGGAATCGAAGGGATCTTCCTTTGGAATCTGCGCGCCTTCTTTGATTGCCTTCTTCAAGTTCTCCTCGGCTTCGTAAGCAGTCCTGAATCTTCTAGCTCTTTGCTGGTTCATTTTAGCTCTTGGGGCCACACCGTCAATAGCCATATAAAATACTTCTTTAGGCTTAATGATGTCGAACAAGTGATCTATATAATTGAAGATAGCGGCGAACATCTGGTCCTCGGTCATTCTGGATAGCGTGTTGTCGTTGGAATGGGTGCACGTATGTAAAATGGAATTCATATCAAGATACAAATTGTCGAATTCGGAAACATTGGTGCCCTCGACTACCTGAGAGATCAAGGGCCATCTTTCCGAAATGAATCGGAAGAACTTAGGAATACCTATGCTGTTAGTAGAGGAAAACGAGAGTGGGACTATCCATCGAGGAGCTTGTGATTACATACCCATTTGGTTTTGGTTAGATGTGGAGCGAGTAGTATGGAGTTGGAAAGTTGGACGAGGCAGGCAAGACACGACTCTCTGTGCAGGTCCCAGCTAGACTGGGGATCGGCCAAAAGACAAGTGTGAGAGAATGGCCATGGACAAAAATCGAATATATTTGACAAATACCTTAAACAGAAACTAATTAAAAAAACAATGTTGCACCAGGCCTCTGGTTCCGCCGGAACTCCGGCCATTACATAAGTGCAAACTCCACCTCTGGATAAACCATTCGCGCGAGCCGCGCGAGCTGGCCTACTGGTAGTGAAATCCGGGAATCATGTGGTCTCGCGTAGATCATATTACTTGAAGGCACAAACGACCTTCTCGGTGAGAGATTGATATGCCCTTGCCAAAAAGGTGTAGCCTGGGGATTGTTTGAATCTATTGAGGGGCAGCATTACAGCATTGTTCTCCTGGCCAAAACGATCCCTGAAAGAATTGAAGTCAAAGAACGACGCCTTTCCCATGTTCGAGCTTCCCCACGCTTTGACAGATGATATTGCCCTTGAACTGTAGATCTTGCCATCCTTCAATATGGCGTTGGCTGTCAAACAAGACAACTTGAACATCCGGGTAGCCTGGCTCATCAGTTCGTCACGTAGGTGATACACGAAGGGCAGATGCTGGGCCCAAAAATTGGCCGCGGCGGATTTCGATAATTTGGTATAATGGTAGAGTGCTTTCCTCAGAATTAACAACCTCTCCTGGATATGTGGGTTTTGTGGCCAGTGGTCAACTACCATTTGCTTGACTTGAGGCCATACACCCTGTGCGTGGTGCATAATTCGAGACGAAAGACCCAGAGCCTTATTTATTAAAGGTGCGCATTCCTGGCGAGCTAGGTCGTAGTATCGCAATACCCTCAATCTCTTTGGCCCAGCAGTTGAAAACCCAAAGAACGAGTGCGAAACAGGTCCATCCTCGTACATTGCTTTCTCATAGACATTCTGCCAGGCAGGGTAGTTGACCCAGGACTGAATTTGAGTGAACATCGAGTCGGGTTCCTTTGGCGATGTCACCTTCAGATGAATTTGAAAGAACGCTAGGATGGTCACAAAAACCAACATAGTCTGGTAGAGCCAAATTTCCTTGAACTGTGAGGCAAACTCAAGAACATCGATTGTTCCATTAATAACCTTTTGCGAGGTTCTTTTTACGGTGCAGTTCTGAGTTTTAGAGTCGTTGCCACAAGTTCTCTTCATGACATGAAGCCTACGTAAGATGGCGCCTAGAGTCAAATCAAAATACCACGCAGACACAAATCTCACTGCGCTGTCAACTCTGCTGAAAAGATTGCATGAACTGGTATTTCTTACCACGCAAGCGCCATGAGCGTCTTTCCCCTTGATGCCGCCACAATTGGTGTTGCCACCGAAATTCGAGTCTCTCCCTTCCAGATTGACAGACTCAGAACAATCGCCAGACAAGACGGATTGAGCAGACTGCGGAGAATTTCCTTCTTGAGCGGCATGATCTACACCAGTTTGAGTGGTGATAGTGTGGAGAGACAGGTCAGGAAAGGACTTATCCTTTCTAACCCAGGTGTTTCCTTCGTACACATACGACACGCTTTGTGTTTGGGACTTATCTAAACTCTTATCCAAGCCGCGGAGACCTTCTTCTCCGAAATCGTGATGATTTGCGTCCCTGTGGTATGAAGAAGAAAGATCATCCTCTAAATCAGAGGAAGAGGATATAATCGACCAATCTTCGTCTTGACCTGAATGAGCACTCATAGCTGGGAATTAGTAAGCCTACTGATTACTGTTTTTGGTAATTGATGTGTGTTGATGTGAAAAAGGTTATTCTATGTTGTAGAGTAAACTGGGGTACAGAAGGGGTGAAGATAAAAAGGGAAAGTAGATAAGCGTGGTCACGTGTGATAAATAAGTGACAGGCTCATTTGGTCTGCATTCCCGAAAGGAAAATCGGTCTGACGGGGTTTTGAATCGTGGCTCCAGGTATTCTGTGGGTTTCCTATAGAAAATTAATTTGAATTCTGTATGTTTATAAATTTGTTGGATTTTTTGTTTCATTTTTTTTTTAATACTTCTGGATAGAAAGTTCTGCGGCCACATTATCAGTGTGCGCACTATTGTAAGCACTATCTGGCTACAGTATATAGGAGCTTGAGTGGGTTCTAGGTAGGTGGCTGTTTTTTGACTCTTCGATTTTGAACACAGTTGTGAATATACACTAGATAGTTTCAGTTACCTCGATCGCAATTGAGATAATCATCACCTCTGTAGCCAGTATCTTACTAACACAAATTATACATCATCTACGTGTTGACTAACACCTAACCATTAATTTTCTATAAAATACAATCATTGATTTGCTTTCAAATCAAGCGGAATGAATGGTCGGAGGCGACCACTTATCTCACCCGTTCATGGTAGTCGTCACTAGAAGAGATCCAGGCCTTAATTACCTGCATTGGCTCCGGATCTTCTAGATTTTTTTTCAGGGCGACTGCTTTGCCTCTCGGAAGAACTTGGTTTGTCACGATTGTTCTCGGACTCCAAAGCCACCAATCTGTTCTCAAGTGTGCTAAGCGAATTTTGCAAATTGCTTGCGTAGTTCATGAGATTCTCATACTTCTCCATTGATACATAGGATCTTTTGCCATTCATCATTTCAAATTGACGATTCTGCGGTGCAGCATAGCCCTTGGATCCATCAGAGAGATGACGGTGCACATTTGGATTGTCTATTGGAATGCCGTCTTCTCCTCTATGAGAGCCCTGCTGTTTCTGCGACTCAGAGACAGCTTGGTGTTGCTGCTGGGCTTGTAAATTATGCGGAGGCTGCTGTGAAGAGCGATTAGCTGCCGAATCTAAACTATTGTCGCTTTGAGAATTTGAAAACTCCATTTGCTTTTGAGTTTCCCAATGCTGCCTCTCAGAATTTGGCATCACGGGAAGGAATTGAGAGCTACCGCCTGCGTTATCCACCCTCTCATATCCACCGTTTCTTTGAATACGCTCTGGAAAATTTTGATCCGGGTAGGATTTTTGATGTGGCATTCCCCGATTGATTATGAGGCGCTTTTGACTTCCATGAGGTTGCCCTAGACCTTCCGAGCTTATCATGCGTTGTTGGCGAGCCACAGGGGGACGTCCCGAAGCACCTTCATGATTTAACTCAGCTCCCATACTATAAGAGCCGTTCAACTGTGCATGTGGCGGATACTGTCTTCTTTGCGATGGGTGGGAACCCTCGTAATTGTGGTGGTGATAGTAGTGAATATGGTGGTAAAAATGACGATCGGAATTCGAACTTTGACGGGGAACAATCTCATCTCTTCCTCGTGCAGTCATTTGTTGCAAATACTTTTGACTCATGGGGCCATTACCTTGTTCCATGGTAGTTGTAGTGGTGGTGGTCGTGGTGGTTTTAGGGAAGTCCTTTCTGGCACCGTTGGTGGGGTTTCGGAGCAGAATATGACCCCCTGAAGATTCAGTGCTATCAGCTCCGCTCAGTGGTTCGCTTCTAACGTCTTGTGAATTTTCTCCATGCTCTTGGGGAGGCTCTTGGCCCGCATGATACTGCAATGGACGCCATTTGTTTAACTCGTACTGAGGCAAATCAATGGACCCGCTACTTAAGGAAGACGAAGGAAACGAGCCATCTTGATTATTGTGGGACATAGCAGTGTCCTTAGGAGTCTTGAGGATCTCGACATCTTCTCTCGCCAGCAATGAAGAGACACCAGTTGAGTTCATCAAGGCACCGCCTTGGCCAATGAAAGTTGAACCTACATTAGAAGAATTGGACGATGATTGGGTTTGATGTGATCCAGTGTTGTCAGGTCTTGCTTCGTTGGTTGCAGATGCGGAGGTATCATTCGTCACTTGATGAGATGTAACAGACGTCTCTTCATTAACAGAAGGACTCACACTGGCATCGATGTCCCTCGAAGTCGCGCGCTCATTTGTTTGGCCACGCAAGATGTTGCCAGTGCAAGCGTTTGGGGAATTCAAGTGGCGTGACAACGCATCAGTTCTGGCAAAGTGGCGGTGACACTTGTCACATTGGAATGGCTTCTCACCAGTGTGAAGCTTCTCGTGCCGTTTTAGGTCATGAATACGTCTGAACAGAATGTCACAGATTTCACAGCGGTGAAGCTTCAGAGAGGTGTGTATTAGCTCATGAGAGACCATGTTGTGCTTCCGGGTGAATCCCTGATTACAAATCTTGCAGAAAAAGGTTTTCTGTAGCCCTGTTTTGCTCAATTTACTGATGGCATCTTCGGATGCCGTGGTCTTGCCAGTCTCATCAGTTGCGCCAACAGAGTCTCCAGTCGACTTCAGGGTGCCGTCAGAACCCGTTTCCGGCTGTGGGGACGCAAAACTGGCCGATGGAGGCGGCTGCGGCATGTCCGACGTGTCCTTGTCGACGCTGTTTTCTGGTAGGTGTTGCATGGGTTGCAGTACAAAAGCGCAAGGTTGGCGGTCGTCAGAAGCGTTGTTGTCCAGGTCAGAGGTCTCGTTGGAAGCGTCGTTGGACAGCTCGTTGGAATCGACTTTCTCCTTTTGGTGGTGGTGGGTCTGGCTCTTGGGCTTGTCGGTACTGTTGGAAACACGATTGGGTGAGCAGTGCGAGTCAGAACTGGAGTCCTTTTCATCAGAATTTTCAAGGTATTTGATATTGAGTCTGCTTGAAGATGAAGGCATGGTTCACAAAAAATTAGACATAGCAAACTCGAAGTCAAAAATTATTTTTTTGGGGGTCGTTGGTCCAAACACTTAGAGTACTATTTTCAGATTAGATATTGGAGCAATGGTGGAGGAAATTGAAAGGTAGCGGTGATGGAGATGGTATGGGTGGTTATACTACTAGAAGGCACGGTCTGTATCAGAATACAATTGAAAAGTGCCAACGCCGTTATCGAAGCGGTAAGAAAAAAAGAAGTTACGACAGGAACCAGGGTAGTAGGATGAGCCCCATAAAATAGGCCGTGAGCGAAGGAAATCCGCCACAAACAAGCAAAACTGCGGGATCATGCGCCTAGCGCGTGTATGCAGTGTGGTCCGGCAGGAGGCCTGCATTGCCCGCCATGTACCCTACGTAGGAGTGCAGACACTGGGTATCTGCTAACGTGTCCTGTACACTGTCGGCACCGCGACTGTATGTATATATCGCCTTGCGGTGCCACATGTATGGAGAAAAGTGGTCCCAGGCGGCGCATAGGTGATCATCTTTTGAATGTTCGAGAAAAAAGCAAAGCTAGAAGCAGATTTTTTGGTCAGTCAGTGTTCGTGGATAATTTGGCAATTGCACTCGAATATTTGAGGCGCAGCAGCATGATTGGTAATGGAGAATCAGATTCTTTTTTTACTCTGGATCCCTTTTCTGGGAGACTCTAATTTATTGGTAGGAGCTGTTGCATGTATGGTGGATTACCAGCAGACCAACCAATGGAAGTTGTGTAGGCAACCCCTCCCAGAATGGAAAAAATGTTAATTCTGAGTATGTGCCGTTAATATAATTGCTCTAATTCCCTCCACAAGGAGAGAAAGCGGTCAATCTTTCAACATCACACATACTCATCCAAAGAGCGATAAAAAATTACTCAATTGTCGCCCAGGCTGACTTTGATCGCAAGCTTTACTCTGAACATCCTTGTACTCTAATTCGATTCTCTCTGGACCAACCTGCACTTTCATGCCTTCAAACCAGGAAGCATCTCGGCTATAACACATTCAAAATGGACACTTGTCAAGGCGAAGAAACATAAAAGTATTGTTCTAAAAGGGGCACGAGTATTCCCTAACTTAAATTAGAGACTGCGATATTTGCAAAGTCCCGAGATTTTCTTCCAAAAATTAAGTATGGTTGTCTCTTACTTGATACTACAGGCATTGCCATCAAATAGTCTATGCAACACTACAAGGCCACTTCCGCACAAGTACAAACGGCACTAAAGTATCAATTCACTTCTAGACATTTACAAAGACACGAGGTGCAAATGATCTTCTTTGGTAATTTAATCAATAATTGCAGGAATGATGTTCCATACCGTTTCGAAGTTGAGGAACAGGCTTCAACAATATTACCAAAGCACCCAGGCCATGTCAAATTGGTCTGCAGGTAAGTATTTGGTCTCGCATATGGCGGACTCCGGACTGTATACACTCCGAACAGAGAGACGTCACCACGTTTTCCGACTTGCATGGTGACATATATAGCCGAGGTGCCGGGATTCGGGCTCAATGGAGTTCCACCAAACAAGACCTGTTCGGGATCCCGAACGTATGTCTTTTTCCAAAGAAGTCCAGAATTGCTTTTGAGACACGATTGCCGAAATTTTATGGAATTGACCCCGAAATCCGATGCTCGATCGATGATTGAGCCGCGGTAATCCATCCTCCCCGCCTGGAGCAGTCTGTTTAATTGGTCCAAATAGAGTCCGTTGGCGTTTAAGGCTATGGCCTACCGAAAGATTTTAGCAGCTGCCTATCTTGCTCAGGCGACTTGAATGTAGAGCGGTATTAGATATTTCGTAGAATTCATCAGAATATAGGCATAAAAGTTGGACTTAGTTATGACAATTCGGAGACTGAATCGATCTTGCCAAGGTTCTGAGTCTTGGGAAAGAATGATGAGGAATTGTCATGAGAAGAAGAGACGTCCTGCTTAGTTTGATGCGGGGCATAGAAGATATATCGCGCTGAGTGGCTAAATTAGGTCAACAATTTCCAAGTCCAACGCAGTGTCGAAGAGGAATTCACCCACCAACAACACCTATTTGGGCCGACTTTAGTCATAAATGTTCAGGTTAGAGTGGCCATAATTGGCAAAAACGACACAATCGTTAAAATTGATATCTTTGAACATTTCTTGAACGAGACGCGACTTAGTGGATAGACCAATAGACTAATTGCAGTGACTTCGATCTCCAATGACGTCTGGGTAGGCTTTGCGATAATGGTTATTAGTCCAATGCGCCCACCACAAGTTTCCTTCCTGATACAGTTTTGTGTTACATTTGATAATCTTCGAAAGATTTGAAAGACTCATCATTGACCATTTGTCCTCGTGTACCTCGCCAGTGTAGAGCCGGTCAATTGCGTCCACAAATTAGAGGAATGGTGTGAAATCAGTGAAGTCTATGAATAAGAGGAACTCGGTCAATTGAGAAGTACCAGCATTTTACCGGAGTGACGCTCGGACTAGTCTTGAAAGCAATTGTTGCTTAGCCAATAAGTACGCTGACTGTAATGTCAGTCTAAAACCACTAGTCGAAAATGAAATGACAAAAAACACATTTTCTAAAACAGGTTTTGCGACACGTCATCATGACTTAATATTATGGGTAACTCGATGCCCAAATCCTGGCACTGTGGAACTGATTACCTTAGCCCAACAAAACAGGCATCACGAAAATCACCCAAATATATTTGGAAAAGAACAACAAAAACACGTTATCATTTAATCATGTGAGAATTGTTCACCCTATTCTAAGCCAAAACTATAATTTCCTGATTGGTGTTTTATGAACTATCCCCCAACAAACGATAAGCGCAAGTGTGTCATTGCAATTGTAGTCGAGCTAAACAAAACACAAATCTTGAAAGAGTGACGAGAAGAATAACACAAAAAAAATATTAAGTTCGCCGACAACTCTGACTCAAAATTTAATGCTACATTCCGTTGTGCCTATTTTAACCAGCCATTCTTGCGATAGTCATTAGACCCAGATTAGTCCTGTACCTACGTCCGGTTCCAACACGACCAACGGGGTGGTTTAATTATCTCCAGAAGTCACAGTGACACCACAACATCATTCGAAACAAACCACTCCAGACCCTACAAATCATACCCAACGTATCCTTCACTCTTATACTTCTACGGCATTTGATCCTGCCTTTGGATTGCTTTGCCTAGCTCAATTTAGCGTATTTTAGAGCTATACAAGTGCCTCGGTGTTTCGTCGACCATTACTGGTTAATCCCGTCGGCCAAACCCTCACAAAATCAACTAGTTTCAACGGCAGTAGCTTCTCCTCACTTGAGAAGCTCGTTGTTGATTGTGTTTGTCTGAGTTCAGAGTCAAGACAGCTTGTGCAGTGGCTATCGTGGTAGGATACCTTAGTTTGCTGTACCTTGAACCTGACTATAAGGCCTTAGTAGCGCAGATACCCCTTTTCCTTTTAATTTAATTCTCTTGTGACTTTCTACTGAGTGATTGTGCGAAGTCTGGACTTTGTTTCACCAGTTCAAAACGCTCCCAGATATCCCCCCTCTTGATTCCTCTTTGCGGATCAATTCCGAGCAACTACGTACCCACCTGCCCACCATTTGTGATTACGATAGGATGTCCATCATTACAAACCGCAAGCGACCTAGGGGGTTCAGTGAAAACTTCGATCAAAGCCGCAAAGCTGCTGCGAACGAAGCTATCAACTCTTCCAAGAACTATGACTCCGTTCAATCCCGTGGACAATTCAACCAATCTCCGAATCTCAATATGAACATCAACCTCAATTCTTCTGACCCGGGTCTTTCAAACTGCGGCGGGTTGCATCTACAATCCTACGGTGCCTCTAATGAGAATGCTTTACTAGAGGAAGACGAAGATTTGGATCACGAGATTGACGATGTATTCGACAGTAACGATAGTGATGTCGTATTTTTGGAGGAGAGAAGACTCAAATCTTCTTCTTACACCAGACAACAACGCAACAACTCTGACTCTTCTCATATTATTGACAGAGACGTCTGGGAAGCATACAACATGTTCAATGTGAACAATGCTGATACCCCTGACTCTTCAATTACTCCTCTGTTGGCAATCAATCAGAAAAAGCAAAGAACCAATTCGTTGCCGCAGCTTCCCCAAGCTCGTTGCTTTTATGAGAAAATTCCAAATAATTACATTATTCAGCATCCAAAAGTTGGCAACATTAAGACTCATGTGGTCCCACATAAGCTTAATTTGCCCCCATGCGATGATGAAGATGGTCATTATATCATAAAAAATAATGATTTGTTTGCGAACAGATTCATTATTCAAAAGTTGTTGGGTCAAGGCACATTTGGAAAAGTCGTCGCTTGCTATGACAAGATCAATCGTGAGACAGTAGCGATCAAAATTATTCGTAATATTGCCAAGTATCGTGATGCGGCTAGAATTGAGCTAAGGGTATTGACGACCTTAAAGAAATTTGACAATGAGAACAGAAATCACTGCATCCATTTGAGAGAATGCCTAGACTACCGAGGACATATTTGCATAGTGACTGATCTTTTGAAAATCTCGCTATATGATTTCTTGGAGAATAACAAATTCATTCCGTATCCAGGCTCTCATATTCAAGCAATCGCTAAACAACTTGTTCGGTCAGTGACATACTTCCATGACCTCAATCTTATTCACACTGATCTCAAACCGGAAAACATCTTGCTTCATGACGATTCCTATCAAAGAAAGCAGTTGAGAAGTAGTACCATTGTGTCAAGCTATATGAACTTGAATCTCAGCTCAGACAAAAGACGACCCGAGAAAGCTCCAAAGTATTCAAGGATTTTAAATAATCCTTTGATTCAAATAATTGATTTCGGGTCTGCAATTTTTGATGATGAATACCACTCGTCAATAGTGTGCACAAGGCACTATCGGGCACCTGAGATCGTTCTAGGTGTTGGATGGTCGTTCCCATGTGATATGTGGTCAGTTGGCTGTATATTGGTAGAGCTAGTGATTGGGGAGCCAGTCTTCAGGACCCATGACAATCTTGAGCATTTGGCTATGATCGAAAAGGTCGTTGGGTCTCGCATAGATAAACAAATGGTTCTACGTTCCAAGCAAAAAGAGAACGAGTGCGGTGTCAAGTTGTTTACCGACAATTACAGACGCTCATATGATGACATAACAGATGATGATTTCGAGGATGACATCGAAATCCTAGGGGAGATCGAAGCAGATGACGATGATAGTCTACGATTAAAGTTTCCTACAGAGTCTACTCCAGAGAAATTCATCCGCAGTGTTGAGCAGCTCAGTCGTATTGACTTGTTTATAAGCGAAAGAATTGGCTTGAACATCAATTTTGACTACTCATTGAGCGAAAACTACCAAAACAATTCCCACATCATCAATTTTGGGAACTTCACATTCTGGTGGTTTTTTATTGACTTGTTAAGAAAACTATTTGTCATCAACCCGGCTAATCGGATATCAGCTCTTGAAGCGCTCGAACATCCATGGTTCAACTTGGGTAGTGAAGACGAAGGCACTGTGTAGCGGAAGCCTAAATCCGACGGCTTTACGAGGCTTAGAGGGGGCGATCTAGACCCCCCATCACAGTTCATGCATTCACTTCAATCCCGTTGCGGAATAGGCACTCGCTTTCGGTTCGCGCACACTCAAGCACTCACAATTAAATGCCCGAAGAGGAAAGCAATAAACAATGGTGAGTATGTCCTCTGACAGGGTCCTAGACCCGCAGTTGCGGGGGCAAGCTGACCCACTAGTTTTAGTTCGAGATTTTGTTTAATTTAATTCAAAGAAAAATTTCTTCACAAAGCAGACAAAGAAAAAAATAAAAAGAAAAAAAAAAACGTTTTCGCCCTGCACACAACCCGTAAAAACTTTTTTGACTGTCTCCGTTTTCAGGATTCACCTGCAGATACAACCTTTGAACGGTAAACCCATGCTCATATCCAAGGCTATCGTTGACGATATACAGAATCGATCGTAACGGCTTTTAGGACTTCGATGATTAACGATGACGACAGAAACCACAAAAAAACGGTTTCAGGTTATGAGGCAGTCTAGACATTGAGCTTGTCTCAAGTTCGTTGGAAGTCCACAGAGCGAGGTATGAGAGACTTGAGCTGATTCTAGGAGCGCACTGTATGTGCCGTGCAAAGGAGAGAGCCGTCAAACTACAAAAGGGGACGTCCGTATCTGAATAAAGGGCAAGATTAATGGTGGAGACTATGCGGCTCGGTATCAAAGATAGGCCGCACGAACTGCCATAACTCCCCACCCCAAAAAATGAGGAACTGATACGCCGATCGATCCAGTTTAGATCAACTGCCCGAATCAGTCCCGATTTGACTCACAAGACAACTGCCTAAAGAATCGTTCTGGACTCATCTTTGATTGACTGCGTGACCTCATCTGAGACCCGCCCTGAAGGAACATTCCGACTGTGAAGACTACTGCAAGGGACTCACGAATACAAGTCCGCCATCAAGGAGGTTTGCAGCTTGTCTCTGTCTCCTATTTGCATATACTGCCCGCCATTGAGTTATCTGCACTCACGAACATATTGAATGCAGTATTTGACGCGTGCGATAGGCTCAGATTCAGAACCTGGACAGATGGTTTTTGGTCGAGACTTGGTCTGCCATCACAGCCTTGCATTACATCACAAGAACAAGAAATGATTTCTGCCATAATCCATTAGACTTAGCGCGGCAATGTCAACCGCGTTACGGGAAGGCTTTCGGCGGCGTCACAAACTCACAGTCACCTATTACCAGGCGAAATTTGCGTGGAACAGAACTAATTCTAGATCTGCAAAAAAGAATAATAGAGCAAAGACAAAATCGGTGTTGACTCTGCCTTTTTGAGATCTCGTTCCTCCTGAGGATTACATCACATCAGAGTTCAGCTGATTGCTGCTGCCAAATTGTACCATCAACCTTTAGCCTATTACATCCGCATTGGGCAGAAGAGATGCAAATTGCGAGATCAAAGACGTACCTGCATGTATCCTGCAGGCGGCGGTGCGGCAACGGCACTCCTGCAGCAAAATTGTGATGCAGTGAAAATTTTATTTCCTCAATGGGCCTAAATGACCTCGGAGCGGTCTAGGCCTGCTCTTCGGGCATGTTCAGTGTGCGCTAAACCTGTAGACAACCGATCCATACAAGGTTTATAAAGTTGCCTGAGACGCCGAATTTTCGGACCCTAGCTTTTTTTCACCTCAGTCAATCTTTAGTACTATTTGAAGTCCATTTGCTCTGTCTCAGGAATCACTCTTTTATTTCCTTTGAACGTATCCTCCAACTGCCAACTACTGTCTTTCCTTAACCCACACACTCTCTATTTTGGCCAGTCTTATATCCGCAAACTCAAATTTTAAAAACAAATTTATTCAATCAAAATGAAATCTGCTCTTGCTTTTACTCTCCTTTTGGCTGCTGCTTCTGCTGCTCCTGCTAACCACCGTCACCACGACCACAAGAGAGACAACAACGGTGGCTCTTCGAACCCTTTTGCCGGTGATCTTTCTGCTTTCTCTGACCCAACCAAGCCTTTCGAGGATGGTGTCCATGACTGTAGCTCTTTGCCAACCGGCCAAGGTGTCATTGCTGTCGACTGGATCTCTGGTTTGAACGGTGGTTACACTTCGATCATGAACCTTCAAGGTGGTACCTCGAACACTTGTTCCGATGGTTACTACTGTTCTTACGCTTGTCAAGCTGGTATGTCCAAGACCCAATGGCCATCCAACCAACCAAGCAACGGTATGTCCGTTGGTGGTTTGCTCTGTAAGGGCGGTAAGTTGTACCGTTCCAACCCAGACCAACAGTACTTGTGTAACTGGGACAAGCAAACTGCTTCTTTCGTCTCCAAGCTTAGTAAGGACGTCGCTATTTGCAGAACCGACTACCCAGGTTCCGAGAACATGAACAACCCAACCTTGTTGCAAGCCGGTGGCTCTGCTCCAGTCTCCGTTGTTCACGCCGAGACCTACTTCACTTGGAAGAACGGTAAGTCTTCTGCTCAATACTACGTCAACAACGCCGGTGTCACTGTTCAAAACGGTTGCGTCTGGGGTTCTGCTGGCTCTGGTGTTGGTAACTGGGCTCCTGTTGTTCTTGGTGCCGGCCAGAACGGCGGCAACACCTACTTGTCCTTGATTCCAAACCCAAACAACAAGGACGCTCCAAACTACAACATTAAGATTGTTGGTGCTGACGGCTCCAGCACTGTTGGCACCTGTAAGTACGAGAATGGTAGCTACCAAGGTGGTAACGGTTCTGATGGTTGTACCTTCACCGTTACTGGTGGTACTGCCCAATTCGTCTTCTACTAGATGTTCAATCTCGACTTGTATACTAGACGCTTTTCATCTTGCCTTTGCTGACTAGCTTGTTTTATTCCCGTATTTCTTCCGGATACTTAGATTCGTTGGCTTTATGCCGTTATTTTAGACTTTAGAAACAATAGAAAAACTTGATTTATTATTATCTGTGTAGCTTTACATTCCTATTGTTTTCTTCTAACCGTATGCAATCTGCTCGCAATAGCTGAGAATGAGCTCGTTGTTAGTTTTGAATAGTGTATGTAGCGACTCAAGACTTTCATCTGGTGTTGGTTGGAATGAGCTCAGCACATATATGTGTACAGTTTTTAGACGTAATCGTTTCATGAGAAACTTCATAATTGAGCTGATTGTCTGTTTCCCTGAAACCTGAAAGTTTTGCGGTTTAATGAGCGGCGTCGAGCCAATTGGCTGGAACCGTATGGCTACCTTTGACTCTTTTGAAGGTATATCTTTCGTGAGATTCACTTCTTGTAAAGGCGAATGAATGTCCGCTTCTGTATCAAGAGGTTCTGCTTGCGCAAAGCTCTCATTTTCTGAAGAGGCATCTGAGCTCTCGTCAGAGTGTAGGAGATTCGGCATTGAATTGTGTTCCTCAGGGTGTAACTCTTATCAGTTGTTGATAAGGAACGTCTGGGGAATCTGACTTCCAGTGGTAAAAGTTTACGATGTCTTTGCAATAAAAATTTTCGAATTTTGCGAATATTCTATAACGTATATTTTGTTTTTGATCGGTGCACTTTTATAGTTGTAATCCGATGGTTTATCTCTGGTACAACTCACCCTAGATTACTATTTATACGTGTGTAAAGAGCCCTGAAGAGATCATTGACGGGATCTGTTGAACATCTCAGAATTTATACCAATTGGACTTCATGATATCCTCATTTACTCTGTTTGTTACACCTTGTATTTCTATGTAGCCGTATCAAGTACATACTCAAGTATCTGAGCTGCGTTTTTGCAACAGCATCTAAGCTTCCGAAAATTTCGGTGATGTAAATTTTCACTTTTTTTTCTCGCTTCTTTTGTAATTATTTCTCATCTTTACTCAGAAATGAGTGTCATTATGTCTTATTCTGAATGAACATCAAATTAACTTATCAACAGAGTATAACAAAAAATCAGGAATATATTTGTCGAGCTATCTAAATCACCAGATTCTAAAAAATAAAACGTCTTTTGGTAGTAAATTCAAGTTAAGGGTCCTCTCTGACCGCCGCATACCCTCAATTGACACCCCATACTTTAATTAATCTCAATACCCCAACATGTCTGAAACAGATTCGGAAACGCGCCTGCAAGTCAGCGAAGAAACAATCGAGGAGAAGAATTTCGAGAAAGTTCTTCAGCTGATCCGCGAGGGCGCTGTCGATGCCGCTGAAACAAGCGACTACTTATCGTATTCTACCTTGCTTGATGTTCAACTTTCCGAGCCTTCACGCTACACAATTGATGAGAGGGAAGAGCTTTTGGCACAATTGCTCGAGGCCCTTTCTTCCGACAGCCTGTTAGTTTATGAAATCGGCTGGGATTTGCCCTCACTCCTCATTCCGTTCATCGATTCTGATGACGAGTTCAACACTGCAATTAGAGATATTCCATGCGTCTATAAAGTGCTCAAACTCTTCGAAATGCTTGCAATTCATGGAAATGCGAAAGAGCTTTTCCTTAAGTCGAATGAGTTGTTGGCGTCTGTGGAATTGGAGATCCGTGACATGAAGTGGGAGGCTGCCACCAAAATGTATGAGGTGAAAGTGTACTGTCTCTTCGAGCTTATCATCAGCTGTTTGCGCAGAATACACACTTTATATCCTTCCAGATTCTTGAGTATGACTGTTCTGAGCTTCATCAATGCGTTGTACTTGAATCCGCCTTTCACCATGGAAACCTTCCACTTCTCGTTGAGACGGATGTATGACTTTGCCCGCAACTACAATAAGCCTCCGCTCCCAGAGTCCATTGACGAAGATGAGGAAACATTGAAGAAAATAAACGATGACGAGGAATACTTGCAGAGGAAACTCTTGACTGCCTTTATCACAGAGGGAGTGAACTTGATTTGCAAGCAAGAAACCATTGGTCTTTCAGCAGATTTTTTCAAGGGTCTTCAGGACCAACTGTCCTCGGATATACGATACACAAGTGCTCACACTCTCAAACAGCCGTCTATTGACAGGATTCTTCTGTTGACTGAATCCTTCGATATGGATTTGAGAAAGGCTTTTGTTGACCTCATAAGCACCACTGACTCCTTAATCTCATTCCCAACTGCTTCTACCCCTGATGATGCTTACAGAAACGAGCTTTTTGAAAAGTTAACGGTGGATTTCCAAAAGAACTTCGCAAGCTCCATCCTCGGTGGTGATTCCAACGTTGTCACTGACTCTATCAATGGATGTGCTACCCTTTTCTCATATAAAATTGCGACTACTCAGGACTATGACCTGATCCAGATTTCAATCGAGCAAGCGATGAAATTGGGACTACGCGTCCTTGTGCCTGGCCTCGTGCATAACAGCTTCACGAGGAGAGGGTTACAAGATCTATCCGTTTTTTGGATGTGGCTTGCGATTGAGCAAAAGGGTGGCCAAAAGGCTTTGGAACTTGTGATTGCAACAATTCCTCCGATCATAATCTCCACATACTTACAGTGTTTGATGTTCACATTGGCTACATCGTTCAAGCAATCTTACTTTAGATTTGTTACACTTACTTTGATAACCAGACTCTTTTCTTGTGCCCCTGAGACAATCGCATACAACCTTCTACTTAATTCTCTACAAGAATGTCCGTATGAAAATGTCAAAGCGGCACTTGTGCAAGTTTTGAAGTCTCTTCTCATCAAGGATAGGGTTGAAGAAGATCTTTCTGCGAACATGAGTGCTTTGGGACTCGATAAATCAGATCAAACTTCTGTGCCTCCCCCTTTGCCCTCTCGTGAACCTCCAAAACTGTCAAAGTACATCAACCTCACAGAGACCATGTTCACTGATTTAATTTCTCTAGTTGACACTTATATCGATTCTGCTTTCAAAGAAGATTCTTTGGATTTGAAAGTAACGCCAACATTGCAGGCGTACTTGAATCTATTGATTGTCATTAAGAACAATGAATTTGTAAAGGCTGAAGAAATCCAAAGAATCTGCAAGGAATTGACTGCAAAAATCATCAATGTCGCCCAGAAATGTAAGAATGATCCTCAGCAGGCAAATTCCTACAACATGTCTGGAATGTTAGCTGTTAGTGTAGAGAGGTTGAGTGAAAATAATGTTTAGATAGTTTAATAGTTACATAGTTTAAGATGCGGAAGCAACAGTTCCACAGTCTAATGAATTTTGATATGCAAACCTTACTTCTTGTTCTTTGCAGCATTCTTTCTTGTAGGCCCGGTGGCTCTGTCGTCGACTAGAGGACCCCAATACACAAAGAATCCTTCTTTTGTCGTTGTAATTTCTTCTTCCCATTGGAGCTCGGTATCATCAATAAAAGGGTCGTCGCAATCATACTTTCCGACTTTTCTGTTCACCTTCGGCTCCTTCTTTTTCTTTTTCTCCTTAGTAGGTTCGTCTTTCTTCTTTCCAACGGCGGCTTTATCATCAATAGCGGCGGGCTCTTCTTCCTCATCTTCTTCGCCATCGTCCTCATCCTCGAGCATTTCATCTAACAAATCAATTGCGGATTTGGAATTTGGATGCATGGCATTCCAGCCATACTTTTCCTCGGCCATCTTCATGACATGTACTACGACCTCTGCCTGTCCCGGCTTTGGGTCTTTGGGATCTAGAAGAGGAATATCTAGCACTATGACCGGGAGTACAGAGTCGCGTTTATCTTGATCGTCGTCGTCCCTCCCCATGAGCCTGAGGTTACCTTCTCCAGCTTCTAAGATTGTGGGATCTCCCACTGAGGGCGACGCCTGTGCCCACTTTCTTTTCTCAACTGTCATTGTGGCATGGACACCCGGTTTCTCCAAGAGATTTGGCGTTAATTCGGGTGTCTTCTTTTTTGCGTTCGTTTTCTTCTGGTCGGCAGTGGCCTTAGCTTCAGCTGCCTTGAGCTCGGCTTTTGTAGGCTTCTTGGCGCTTTCTGTCTTTGCTTTTTTGCTAGTACCATCTGTCTTGGGTCCCCTTCGTTTCTTCTCAGGAGGGGCGGGGACTGAGGTATCTCCGGGGTTGTCATCTGTATTTATTATTGAAGTGATTGATGCTCTCGTCGATTTTGGCACCTTCGCGGCGAGTTTTGGAGCAGCTTTCTTCGCGCCAGCCCGGAAATTCGTTTGAAAACTCTTCAATTGGTCCAGCAATTGACCTGAGTGGGGGTTAGTTGGCGGTCTGCCCCTTCTGGCTGGAGCTATTGCCCGAGGGGCAGCTTTGGCTGAAGATTCCATTGGTAGAGGCGATGAAGGAGCTGGACTCGACACAGCAGTTGCATCGACTGAAGTTTGGTACTGTGATACGAGGCTCTGGGTCAGTGTTGACACCTCTTGGTTTGTGGGGGCAGGCTGATCTTCGTCCATTTGTTCTTTGCCGTTACTATCTAATAGTAATGATATAGGTACATTTCCTTGCGCCATTATTGATAGGTGAAAACGGCGGATAGATGTTTTTCCGGTGTGGGCGCGATCACAGTCGAGATTGTTTATTTATTAAAAAGTGTGAGTGTAGGTGTAATCAGATAAGTGTATGAGTATTTAGGTCTGAACAGAGGTGCGGATCATAGAAAAAAAAGAATTTCCGATAAGTATAGATAAAAAAGAAAATTGAAGTTCTGTCGTTTCATGCATTTAATATTCATTATATCTTGTAAGTTCATGCTCTGTCTAATTGTACAACGTTGGAATGGAGACCAAGCTTACTCAAAGTCAAGCAAGTATCACTTCCGTAGCCTTCTAGAGAATTCATAGAGAGATCACCATTCCAGTAATCAGCATATACCTTACACATAGGCAAGCCAAGGCCCAATTTGAACTTGTATGGCCTGGTGATCAACAGCTCGAGAGTGGACTTCTTAGTAAGGGTAGATATCTTGTTAATGTCTCCAACGGATGTGAGACCTAGACCATTCAGTTGTGTTTCGACAATCGATGAGCCCGCAGAGGTCACTTGGAGGTTTGAATACAATTGGAGACCAGGGATACGGTGGAAGTTTGCGAGAGACTCTCTTGCTAACTCGGGAGACTTTCCAAACGACCAAATAGATTTAAGTTTGCTGTGTGCGATTCCACCACCTTTATCGGAGATTCTAAACATGACGTTTTTCTTCGAGTCGATTATTGTGATCTTCACGGGCGGAAGCTTGTGCTTGTTATGTCCATGAGTTTTGATAGTGGCCTCGAAAGAGTTTCTCAAAATCTCTCCAAAAAGATAATGAAGGTGAGGTACCATAAATGGGAAAGTTGCGTTTTTATCGCCCTCAATTATGAGATCAGGCATGAGCTCGGGGTGAGGGAAATACTCAGCCATGGAAGCAGCAATGAATTTGCCTACGATTCCGAAGTGTTCCTCAGCATTACAACTTTGGAAAATCTCACCAATGTAGTCAGGTGGGTTTTCTTGCTTAGGTGATTTTTTGTGGATCTCAGTGAGTGACAAATGTTCTTCTACAATGACTCTTCTACTAATACGAGAACGGAGCATGGAACTCATGAATGCATCAAGATCCTCCTGCTGAAGATTGTTGAAAATGGTTGATTCCAACGCACCCATCATCAAATGGGATAAGTTGAAAACATGCTGATCTAGAATGGCGCTGATGACGGTACAAAACTCTTCGTTTTCACCAAGAGTATTGATCGTGGGTATCTTGCGGAAAGCATTGAACAGGTGATAGTAACTTTCATAAATCTGTGCCAAATGGAAATTATTGACTACACCAAAAGGAAGCGTTTGTAAGTCTCTGATTCTCATTGCCAATCTGATTGGAAGCTCGAGACGTACAAAGTTGGCAGACGCTAAAACCTTCTGTTTGGTGAGTTGCCGACCGTAGCCGGCCAACTGACGCAAAGAGACAGGATGCGGCAGTTTCTGCGAATATTGCAATAGTACCTCATTTTGGTAGAAATGCTGTGGGGTCAAGATGTTGGAGAAGGACGGATAAGCGCCTAGATCATGGATGTGCTTGGTGATGTTCTCTTTGCTGACTAGCGAGAGAAAATCATCATCTATGTATGAATGGGATGTTATGGGCGAAGAGAATTTGGGCAGCGAGTATTTTCGGCACTGCCCAGTGAATCTGAGGCCAACTCTGGTCATTAGATAAAGAGTAGGTGATAGTGCATAGTGGTTGAGTGAGTCGGAGAAAGCAACAAGTATCCAGTGTAAATGGTGCCAATTCAGAAAAGTGATTTCTAGCAAATGACAGAATGTGAATATTAAAAGCGGAAATTTGTTGAAACTACTAATTGTTGTTTCTTTGTGTATTAGAACCCTCTGATGTTCGAAGTAAACCTTGATACAAGTCCAATCCGATTGATCACCACTTCTTAGTCGTAGATCAAGTAAAATACAAAACTAGGCTCGTGTGACAAAAATTAAAATTGGCCCTTCATAACAAGCAACAAGAAGTCATATGAGATGTTCATCCTACCCTGTGGTCGAAAGGGCCAGTTTCGTTGCCTTGACAAAAGAAAGGTGTAGATTGCTTGTCCGGGCACTAATTTGTTTCGAATTTCATTCTAACAATTTCATTGACGAATTGCTTGTTTCACCTAATTAGTAGAATTCTTGAGCTTGGTGTGGAACTCTACATTCACCAATCAGTATCCAAGTGAATTTGTCAACACAAAAAATCTGCAAAGTTTATTTTTCAAGATATATATTATTCGTCTAAAATAAATGTTGAGTAATTTCTACAATCTACCGATTGTGATCTACACCAGCCTCGTACGTCATCTGACCCCTGGTTCCTACTTTAGCCAGCCACCTGTGTTTATATTTGAAAAGTAGAATCCTATCACCAACAATTCCCACAAATTTCACAAAACAAATAAGCGAGGACATACACAGCAATTCTAATGAATGTTTCACGCAACGCTTATTTTTCCTCAGAATATCTAGAAGACTTAAAACGGTCGCCTAAGTCATACAATTCAAATGGAACAAATCGATCCACATACAGATCGAGACAAAATTCTCCAAGAACAAATTATACCAGGCCTTCGCCACGATCCACGGATTCAGTTGTAGATAAAATTGACGGCATCGAGAATCCAGATGATTTGATGGAGGAGATCACTCCTGCTGAACTTAATTATCTATCACAACGAGCACCGGCTAGAGAACAAAGGCGACTGGTCGGTTACTACGACTATTATAGACCTCGGGATGGACTGAGAAGTCCTGTTAAAGGTGCACTGGCGCTGAACTACACAAGAAGAAACCATGTAATACCAGGTACAATGGAAGATACCGAGTCCCACGAAGCCATGCCAGGCCGTGGGGATTTTTCTGGCTACTACATTGATCAAAAAAGGAAGTATGATGCAGCAAAAGAGGTCAAGCCGGCTTTTTATACCCATAAAACTTTCAAAGATGTCTTCAAGACGGATGCCGAAGAACGCCTCAATCCCATGGACGTCGTGTTTGAGGATCCAGCGAAAAAGAGAGAACAGAATGATCGCAGAGTTTTATCCAAGGCATTGAAGAAAGTCTCAAAAACAGTGGGCTACGATGACTATGCGTCATATGACTATTTTGAACAGTCAAAAAAACGGGAAGCCATGAAATCAAGTCTGCCTTTTGTTGACGGAAATGAGCCTGTAAAAACGAGTGCATTGGAGAAACTAAAGGCAAAGAAGATTTTCGGATCGAAGAAAAGTGACCTGAAAGAAGCGGAGGATATCAATACCACAGCGCTGTATGAAGAGCATGATGAATCAATTGTACAACTGAGTACACTTCCGTACCCAACTCCGTACCCAACTCCATATCCAACTGAAAAATCATCCCGAATCAGATGGAAATTTTTAAAGAAGCAAAAGCAAACTGAAGAAGCCGCAGAATCTGCAGACGAAGATGTTGGTAACAAATCTGAGGAAGAATCTGAGGTCCTTGATGAACCTATTTCCGAAGTTACCGAAGATCTAGAGCCAACCATTTCTCCAGTAGTCGAGCCTCTAGGCCCTAAAGAGCATTTTCTGCCTTTGTGGAACACTCTCCTTTCATGGGTTGTGTATGAGAGGCTACAAGAAGAATCCTCAAATTCTGAGCCTAATATCAATAAAATTGAGGAGCTCAAAGAGATTGACTCGACACACAACTATGGTGATGAAGATGGACTCGCAGTTCAAAAGTTTTCGGCCAAGTCTCTTCTCAAAGCTAAGAAGTATAAAGATGCACTTCGGAAATGGAATCACCCTGCATCGAATTTCCTTACCCCTTCTTCAAAATTCTCTGAAAAGAAGAGAAGAGTCAGTGGCGATACAAGCAACACAGATGCTTTCCTGGAGTTCGAAGTGGAGTTTGACGACGAACTTGCGGAAGAGCTTGTATTCAATCCCGAAACAGGTCAATTGGAGGCTGTTGCAGGATCCAAGACCCTTTCTAGTCCATTAACACGGTCCATGGATGTGCTGAACGCCGGGAATGCGTCTGTAACTGTGATATCCAGCGTGAACAAACTTATCAAGAACATAAGGATCATGCAAATTTTGTTTGCTCCCATTGATGTTATTGCTGAGAATTTCCCTCGTCTTCAAACGCTTGTCATAATCGTCGAGCTCATAATCTTCATTTGGATCCTCTACGAGCTATCGCTACTAATAGATGCGCTTTGTATGGCAGTTAAAGCTGTATGTGCGCCCATGATTGCAGTCGGGAAATTCATGAATAGAATTATGTGATCCTGTGAGGATCGATTTATAAAATATGCCTAGAGATGCCTCAGAGGCACTCTGCCATTTGTGTAATAGTGTAAGTGTTAGATGTACAATAGATAGAATATTAGAATAAAATCGGAAAATGAAATCAACAATATCGTAAGAAAAGCTTTTTTTTGAGTATCTTAAAAATTCTCTGCCCCAACATATTTCATGTGTAACTAAATTAGTGCCTACATCTCAGGTCCAACAACGCTTGTGCAACACCAACTAGCATTTCACAGACTATGCTCCGTCTCAATAGAACCAACCCTAGCAAGGTCGTTAGGGCTTTTCAAACGCACAGAGTATTCTCTCATAGCGCGAAGCTTCTGAATATTCCACAAACCCCAGAAAAAGATGGCAAGAAGTTGTCTCCTCAAGAGGCCAAGGTCGAGGCAGCCAAGCTCGCCATGAAATCACTCAAAGACATGGGCTCGCTCTTTTCGTCGGGAAACGATGATGCTGTGCAACCTATCGATACCGCTCCAGTGTTTGAGCTGCCGGTTCTTTTCGGTGGGCTCAGTTTACTTCACCAGGGTCAGGTATTGGAAGAGCTCCAACAGAAATTCGACGGGAAGTGGACCAAATTGACAGAGCAGGAGAAAAAACTAGCGTACTACATCTACTACGGTAACTGGGGCCCAAGAGAGAAATTTGAGAACTGGAAGGACGACAGCGCTCCTCTCGATTTGCCTTTCACAGTGCCATCTCAAATTCGTACAAGTAAGCCTGCTGTGAAAGATCAGATCAAGAAGCTTGAGCCCGTAATCCTTGGAGAGACAGAAGTTAGAAAAGAGCAGTTCGACACATCCAAGATGGACCCTGTCACTAAGACCTTCATCTACCTCACCATATTCGTAGCTTTATTTGCCATTTCGCGCGACAAAAACACTGGCGAAGCAGGAAAACCAAAGGAGATTATAGTGGAGGACTTGTACATGAAGAAAAAGTTGGAACAAGAGGAGCTTGCAAAGAAGGCAGCAGAGGAGGCGGCCGCTAGAGAGAACAAACGCCACTGGTACTATCTCTGGTTGAAGTAAGCAAAATCATGTACATATCTATTCTTCCAGATCGCCTCAGGCCAAATTTCAGACGTTATTTCCATCATGTATATAATCCACTTAGCGTATGTGTATGTGTCAATGCCGTGATGCAACTACTAATACAATAAAAGACTGAATGGGATTATCACTACAATGTTTCATTAGGACTCTTTATTATCGCAATACTGGCGGGGTGTGAGCCATCACTCATCATCGTCTTCCTCGTCTTCTCCATCCTCATCCTCGTCACTGTCATCCTCGTTCCAGCTGTTTTCTACTGTCTCACGTACACGCTTGACGTACTGGGAACGGTGGTCTTTGTACAAATTGGCAGCCTCCACGTTGGCAGGAGATGAGATATTGGGATCGTTCAAAAGCGACTGGATCGAGGTCAAAATACTGGACACATCATACGTTGGCGACCATCTGTTCTGCAAAATATCTAGACACAACTCGCCGGTGGCATATACGTTGGGATGGAACATTGTGCTCAAAAACTTCACCAGTGGCGGTTTGTTCGGATACTGTTCGTCGAATTGCATGGCCAAGCGGAACGTTCCGTCCTCAAACGGCGTATCGGCTGGCCCTATAATAACGGCGTTCCAATACATCACATTGTCAGGAACAGGCGAGGCCGAAACGCCACTTGGGGCATCCAGCTGGATTCTCTTGAAGTCTCTCATGAGTCTTCTTTTGGCAGGAGTGGACATGGCTGAGGGGGTTGTTGTTGTGTGCGCGTTGTGTGCTGGTTTACAGGGAAGGGAGAGACTATGAGTGGACAGAAAATCCAGTTAAAGAAAAGGCGGTGGTGGGAGTAGTGGCAGGTTGATTTGTAAGACCAAGAATCTATTGTTCGCAGTGAATCAGTGGGTGGTGTGTGCAGTATTGTCTGTTGAGTGCCACAATATGGGGTAATCGCCATAGAAATCGCGGACCAAGAAACGGCCGATCCCATTCTATTATGATAGCCGCGAAAATATGGGACGGGTGTAGCATTTTAGTTGTTGTCGTATTTTAAAGCTTTAAATTTATTGCACTGCATGTGCCTTGGTAAAAACAAAAATAGTCGTCACCTGTCGTGTGACTGATCAGTTGTAAAGGGATATATATGAATGTATGCAAACACTCCCGACTAGAATGACACCATCATCTATCGATTCGCGTCCACTGCCTTCATTAGAATAGGGGAAGTTACTCTCTGCCGTAGATTCCAGACACCATGTGCTTAATCTCTTCGACAAAGTCCTCTGCCTTCTCCTCCAACTTCTCCATGAGGTCAGTGACCTCAGCATCGATCTCAAACTCGGACTCGGAATCAAAGTTTGAGGAAGAGCTGGCCCAGAAGTCAGTCAAGTTGCCTGCACCGTTGAATGCCAAAAGGTTTGGAGTACCATCGCTTGGAATGTCAGACAACAAACCCTTGGAAGCAAAACTCACCAAGTTCTTCTTCAATTGAGCTGGAGTAACACCCTTACCGGCGGCAAAGAACTCAGAGCCAGAACCTGGTTGCAAAGAGACATAGTAGGACAACAAACCACAAATGTGTGGAGAGGCCATAGAGGTTCCACTCAAGGTGGCGGTGGCGGTTTCGGATCCGATGTAGGTACTGAGGATATTGAGACCTGGAGCCCAGATGTCAACCGTCTTACCATAGTTGGAGAAGTACGCCTTGGCATCCGCAATGGTAGAAGCACCAACAGTGACGGCCAACTCAGCAGATGCTGGAGAGGTGTTACCAGCATCCTGGTTCTCGTTACCTGCAGCAACAGCAAAGTGGATACCACCAGCTACTGCAGCGTTAACAGCCTTGTCAAGGGTAGGAGACTTACCACCACCCAAGGACAAGTTGGCAGTAGAGCCTTTGAAGCCCTTTGCTGCAGCACTGATGGCCTTCTTGTGCGAGGTGAGCACAAAGTTGACACCCTTGACGACGTCAAGCATGGAACCGGAACCGTTGGACTTCAAGACCTTGACACCGACCACATTGGCCTTCTTGGCCACACCGTAGTCCTTCGATGCGATTGTGCCAGCACAATGGGTACCGTGACCGTTGCCGTCAACGTCAGCGTCATCAGTTGGAATGGTAGCACCCCATTTGGCTCTACCCTCAAATTGCTTGTGTTTGATGTAGACACCAGTGTCAACCACATAAGCGGTAACACCGTCACCACCCTCGTCGTCGTAAACGTACTTGCTGAAAGTACCTAAAGAGAGGGATGGGCGGTGCGAGATTCTTGCCAAACCCCATGGAGCACCGTTCTGAACGGTGTTCTCGTTGGCACGGACGACCGAGTCGATCTCAACGTAGTCGACAGATGGGTCACGGCGGATCCAGTCAAGGGTAGAGTCCAAGAAGTATCCAGCGTAACCTTGGAGATTGCCGATCTCGAATTTGTCAAAGATACCATCCTTACCGTTGTTCTCAGCGACGGAGGCAAAGTATGGGTCGGATGGGCTGGCCAGAGACACGTCCTCGGCATGCTTGCTGGCAACAAAAAGCTGGTGGAAGTCAATGGTCTCCTTGGGCACATTCTCCTTGAACACAACCATGTATTTGTGTGCAATGGTGTCGGCCTGGTTGTCCATCAATGGAGCAAGGGTGTCGGAGCCAGCCAACATTTGCTCATACTCGGCAATAGTGGAGATGGCAGAAGAAAGAGCGTCACCAGCATGGTGAATGGCCTCCTGGATGCCGTTCTTCAACTCAGCAAGAGCATTGTTCTTGTCTTGAGTCTTGAACACATCAATGACGTCGCCGACATTTGGAATGACCATGGCATTGGCGGTGAGAGCAGCCAAAATGGAGAGGGCTACTGGGTGAGAAAGCAACATGGTGAAGTGTTGGGGATAGGTTTAGAAGAGGTTTTACTTTTAGCTAGATTTGTGATACGGATGGTTTGATTATCTGAGATCGTGTTGAGCTGTGGATGTTGTTGCGGGTGTGGGTTTTTTATAATGTTATCTGTGGTGAGCGGATAACAAAATGTGGGAGGTGAGAGAATGGGGGCGATAAGAGGCGGTGATATATATAGTGGCGTCGTGTGTGCAGTGCCGCGGACTATGTGGCTGGCACCATTGAGATTTACCCGTAAGTACCTATGTGTGGGTGAGCGAGAAAGGGAGTATGCATGCAGGACGGCTGAAGGGAAACATTTGTTCAGCAATTGAGATGAAGAATTCTCCAGAGACTTAGTAAATGAAGGAGAAAATGCATTATAGATCTTCGGCGATTATTGCATGTCTTCTTTTATCTTTTTCTCTCGTTTCTTCTTGTCTGAAATGGTATCTGCGAGTGGATGTTGAGCCTCGCATATGTCATACTATCCACAGTAGGGCTTGTGGGGAGGACCCCTAATGCCAGTCATTTCTAGGAATAGACACCGCTGATATATCACCTGGAAATGTTTGGGAAATAAAATTCCATTGTGGCCGCATTTGCTTTCTTTTCCTATGGGGCTCGGGAAATGACTCCCGTCATTATTCGTAATCTGCTCGTTATCTGCTGTTTGTTGGACTGGTCCAATTGTGGCTGCAGGACTTATCAGAAGCCACTGGCATTGTACAGGTAACCGTTGGAAGGGGTGGTTCTTATCGTCAATCAGCATTGGTTATCGGCGCCTCATTTAAATAGAAGTTGCAAGGCAGTTTATAATTGGGTCTACGCAGTCTCGATCAAGTACTGTCTTGCACCTTCTACACCTTTGGCAGATAAGGCCAAGTAGATCGAGGACTCGGGAAACCGAGCTTCGGCTATCAAATCTTGTAGAATACCCTTCTTGCGATGCACGCTCTCATTCACACAGAACCAGAATTCATTGCTGCCTGATTCAGACCGAGCAGAATTGATTGGCATGACTGGCTGGTAGATCTTGCGCAAGAGGTCTCCCTGGATGTGGCTGAAGGCTCTTTTCATATCGAGCTTAGTGCCTCCAGTAGCACATTCCTTGTTATCACACCACGGCTGTCCACAGCCCTTTGTGAGCTGGATAATGTACCTTCTCTCGATACGGCTTTGCAACTTCGAATGATTTTGGTCGTGGACGGTGCTGTAGAGCGGACCATAGCATGTGTCGCAGAGCTGAAGAGTGTTTTTCGTCTCTGAATTGTCGCCAGCTAGGTTCACGCAGTTGACGTTACTGCAATGCAGCACAAGACTTGAGCTCTTGATCGGATTATCAATGGAGTGAAGTTGCATGTGCGTTTTGATGTCCTTGTTTCGAACACTCTTCTTACATTTGAAACATTCAACCGTCTTATTACCACACTCGCTTTCATGATGAGTCAAGTTGTTGAATCGGTCCTCATACGTTGCCTCCCCTTGCGGTACAACTAAATGGCAGAATTTGCACTCATGCAACTTCGCTGGGCATTCGACACCCTTATGTTTTTCGACCAAATCCACGTATGTTTCGAAATGATCGTCACTATCACAAGCATTACATTTGTAGGGACCACTGTGAAAGAATTTCTCATGCTTGAACCTCAGTAACGTAGAATCTCCTACAAATTGACACGATCCACAATGCCAGTGCAGAGAAGGTATTTCCCTGTCAAAAACCTCTCCACAAGAACACTTTTTGATGTTACGGAGGCAGTAGGCCTCATGTAATGGATAGTTTTTCTCTTGAATTTGTTTGCCACAGTTTTGACATAGTATGCTGTCTTCTAGTGAATCCTGTAGTATTAGGGCCCCCTCGTCCTCGGCAACTGGTCTAAGTTGCAAAGTGATCGAGGCGGCATGGTCCCACGCAAATGGGACAACATACAAGTAGACGGGATCGGTATCGTCTGCCTTCAACAAGCAATTTTGGATGATGTCACTTTTTAATTCTATTGTGATAGCCTTGGTGGCTTGAGTGTCAGCTTTTGATGAGAGTGAACACTTCATGAAGTTTTCGAGCGTCAAGAATTTGTCTACTCCGCATATAAGCTCAACATTAGGTGAGTCATCTGCGCATTCAATAGATATAGTGAAATCGTTCTTCTGCTTTCGTAGATCAATACTGTAGATATGTTGAATGGCGACTTGGTTGAAAGGCTCTAAGGTCATTTGAGTATCAGTCTCAAGAGCAGGAACATTCTCCAAAATATTGAGATTCGCACCTTGCTCAAGTTGTTGTGCTGCCATAATGTCGTTTAAGGGCACTACATCCAAGACGACATTTGTCTCTACTACCACAACGGCGTCAGCGTTGCAATCTTCCACAAGAAGCTCCACGGTCTTGCCAGCAAGGGCATCTGCATAGTAGAATGTTTGATTCTTGCTCAAAACTGTATATTTCGTGCTTAGGAATGACTCCAAGTAGTACTTCCAATTCGTTATGTGTGAGTAGAATTGGAAGGGCTTTATCTTCAAAAAAGTGCTTTTGGGTAGATCGGCCAAATGGATCTGGACATTGTCACTCTGAAGTTGATCGTAAACATCTCTTGGGACAATCACAGTGTCCTCTGGTGCAGTAAACTCCTTCACTCCAACGTACACACTTTTGACACCGACTAATTGTAGAACGAGCGGGTGTGGAAGCTCGGAATTTTGATCTAGAACCAGCTTAAGTATTGACGGTGGCAAGATGCATTTGTCGGAATGCTGGGGGAGCTGGTCTGAGCTTTGGACTATGAATGAGCCACTCATGATTTGTGTTTTAGTAAGATACTATGGTCACTCGTACATGGGATAGAGATAAGCATTTTCGAAAGAAAAAAAAATTACGGATGCTGATTTCAGTCTCTCTGTTGTTTTAATCGTAATTGACTTACAATATATTCTCTATCTATCATACATGGTCTGAATGATTCCGCGGGTTTCAATGTGTTGCGAGAGGAGTCAAACAGCAAGAATTCCTTGACTTTTTACCATTTTCTTAGTCTCGTTCTTCGTCGCTATCTTCTTCACTGTCTTCCTCGCTATCTTCTTCGCTATCTTCCTCGCTATCATCCTCACTGCATGTTTCATCCTCTTCGTCATGAGAACAGTCCTCATCTGAGCAACACCCTCCATGAAATTCTCCATCCTCGGCACCAACGGAGTTGATTTCTTCATAAGACACTTTATAGCCTTGTTTCTCGAGGAATTCAGAAAATTCTCCACCTTTAGAAGTAGGCACACAAGCGAAAACAAGAGAGCTCTTTGCTGAGAACAATGGAAGGAAGAACTTCTTCATAATGTAGATCATATCCTCGCTTGTATACGAGTTCAATTTTGACAAGAAGTACTTCAAGTAGTCGGACCCACGCTTTTTGAATAGGTGGTCGGTGATCTTGTTGATGGCGGCGTCGTATGTGTTAGACTCGCTGTTAGCAATTTCATTCACAATGGCAGCGACAGAGTTTTCCAAACTCACTTGATCAATAGCCACTTCACCGGCAACAAGCTTAGATATGATGTCTTTACCAGTCACCCATGCTTGTTCAGCATCAGCTCCTCGGTAGATGGTAAAAGACAAGTAACCCGACTCGATCAAACGCCTGATGTTGGCACCATAGGCCAAACCTGTTCCTCTAATACCTCTCCAGAAAGGGCCTTCAACGCCTCCCAAATACTCGCTGGCCAATGCGATCTTGAAAATATCCTCATCCAAATAGTTGGTAGGAATTGGAGTTAAGGAAATGAGATGTGTTGTTTCGCCAACAGGGGATCCCACAAGGAAAGCTTTGTCCGCACATTCTTTTCCTGTAGTGGTTGCAAATTCAAAGGCACGTGGGAACTTGTCAAAGATAATGCTGTCTCCCAGCTCAGACAACTCATTGTAAAAGGATTTCCAGTTGGACACTGGATTCTTCAATTGCGAACAGCCTCCAACAACGAAAATTTTCATATTAGAGGTTTTGAAGAGATGGCTGCGCAATTCTTCGAGATCGGAGGCAATTTCAGCAAAGTTCCCATCGTTGATCTTTTGAAGGAGTGCCTTGTAGAATTCTTCGGTGTTGATACAATCCTGTGCTTTACGTAAGGACAGATCGCTGAACACAGTTCTGTATTGTAAAGAGTACATCATCAATTCTTCATTTCTCTTTTTGTCTGGGAGAGAATTGATGATTTTCTCTACAATGATTTTGACTCTAGTTTCATCAAATACAGAATGCTTCATCACATTGATCAACCATTCAATGGCTTTCTCAAATTTGGAGATTTCGAATTTGATCTTAATGCTTGGGAGCTCAACAAATTGGTTCTCAAACCCATTATCGAAGTGAAACTCAATCAAGTCGTCATTGAGTCCCGAGATTACATCTTCAAATGGTATTAAGTTGCCATTCAGGAGCTTAATTGGCAACGTGAAAATCTCCTCCATGATGTTAAAATATTGGAGCAAGTGTGGTCTGAGTGGAGTTGTAGTCATCAAAATATGCACGGACACGAATTGAGATTTGTAGTCCTCGAAATGAATGTTTAAAGGAACACTCGAATCTTTAGCAATGAGATCATAAAACGATCCATTTTCCTTGTATTCTCCAAGTGCCTCCTTGTTGGATCCACCTCTGTAGGAATCTGTGTGAATGAATTGGATCTTCGAAGGGTCGGGTTTGCCAAATTTGGTAATGACTTCATCCGGAATTGCAGCATCGTTTTTTGATTGTGCATCAGAGAGGAGTTTTTTCTTCTCTTCAAGTCCATCTTGTCCTAGATCTGTTTTGATTTTCTTTGAGCGGTCTTTACTTTCACGCTTAACGGATTTGTTCAACAGAACAGAGGGCTTACCAAGGATTGTGGCCGAGTGATTGTCAACGAAATACTCCAGAATGAGGCTACACCATTGTTCTGAAGACCAATGTTTCAAAGCCTCAAATTCTTTGAGGTCCTTGGTCCAGTTTGCCAAGTCAGAGCCGTCCGGCTTTCCATAGATGAATTCCAGAATTGCGACATTCGAGAAAGTCGAAGGATCCTTCTCAGTGTTGGCAATGAATTTGAGAGTTTGCTGCGAGACAATTTGTTGCATGTACTTCAAATCGAAGTTCTTGGTGTCCGTCTGATCTTTAAGAAGTTGTTTAATTTTGGTGTCAACCTCGTGCAAGTTAGGAGTGGGTACGCCACTGATGGTCAAGTTGAGACCCGTGCGAACAAAGTCATCGGTACCATAGCCAATATCCGTGGCCAAAGAATTTTCGATCTCTACTAAGTTCTTGTTAAGGAGCGAGATGGGAGAGTCACTCAAATAGGTTCCTACCATGTCCACAGCAAGGTTCTCAAGGACCTTGTCACCTTCAGGACCAATCCAACCAATGATGACCTCACCCATACTCTCATCTTCGTCTGGGAACTCAACAGTCTTGACAATAGTCTCTTTGAGTGGCAAGTCGTGTGGCGAATCGAGAAATGGACGTTTGTTGGGAATCGCCGGCAAGCTTTCGAGCCTGTCGTCAAACTGAGACATGATTTCAAGAAGCTCTTCTTCTTCAACAGAACCAGTAACGACAACACAGAGGTTGTCTGGACGGTACATTGACTTGTGGAAGTCTCTAATCTGTACGTTTGTCAATTTACGCAATTCGGACATGAGTCCGCCCGTCTCGGAGGAGTATCCAGACTTCTCGCCATATAAAGTTTTCATCAAGCTCATGTACGTGATGAACCAAGCTTGAGATTCGATACCCTGCATTTCGGAGAAGACGACACCCTTTTCCTTACCTTTTCCATCGATATGATACACTTCGGTCAAGCAGGCCTCGTCAGTAATAGTTGGATGGAACAAATGATCTAAATAGACGGGCAAAAGGGTCTTAAAGCCTTCCCATCCAGCAGTAGTTAAGGTATACACGGTCTGATCCACGCTTGTCCAAGCATTCGTAGAAGAAAAAAAGCGATTGCCCAAACTATCCAAAAAGCCCTTGTAAGGGTAGTCTTTGGATCCCATGAAAACCAAATGCTCTAACGTGTGTGGGGAGCCTGAATCATTTTCGATCTCTGTTGCCACAGCGAAGTAGCCATTGACGATGGGCGACGGCTGGTTTATATATGTGAGCTGTAGCCCTGTTCTAGACGAGCGCCATTTACAGATTCTTGCTGGCGCATATTCCACATCGAAGGCCGTTTGGCGAACAAATTTACTCATGATGAGAAGGTACAATTTCCTTGGGTGCGAATAGTACTACTACATAAGGCTAGGGCAGACAAAATGAACGAGGGGTTGAGGAAATGGAGGAAAAAGTGAAGCGAAGAGACAGATGCGGCCTATTGAATCTATTTGAAATTTTTGCACTCTCTTGTTTTAGAGGTTTTTCCAAATATATGGCATTTCTCTGGTCAATGGATCGGAAAGCATGAGTGAAAGTGTACTGTTAGACATGGTTGCACAGAAAATACAACAGCGATTGAGTATGGATACATTTAAAGCAAAAAAAGCCATTCTTTTCAATTTTGACTGGTCTTTCGAGCCCTACAAAAATGAACCACCACTCGATGTAAGATTTGAGAGATGCCGCTCGCGTACTAAATATAGCCCTGCCAGCCGTACGCGAGGTCCATCACAGATCCAGATTCTTTTATACATATTCAGGTGAAAAATCTAGGGTCAAGAATTGTTGAGTGCTGAATCCTATCTACAAAAATATTCTTGGTGGGAGGCTTGGTTCGTGTTCTTGGCGCCTACTCTCCCTATATAACCTTTTTTTGCAATCCGTAGAACCCATCTTCAATGTGAAGAACACTACCGAAAAACAGGACTATCCAATGATCCTTAAAATTCACATTCGAACAACTAAAAGATAATACCATTTCAATGCTTTTCCTCTAAAACTCTGTCTCCAATTCTAGACCCTTTTGTTTCCAAATATACTGTGCCTGTGTTCCCTGCGCACTGCACACAGACCCGCAATACCTATCTCAATCCACGACTTCCTAAAAAGTCTCCTGGTTTTTAAACCGTAGTATCAATACTGGAAGAAGTCATCGACTACCCTGGTAGCTGCTTTTATCCTTCACATATCTTATCCAGAACACATTCTATCACGCGTTTGTTATACCCCAGTCCGCGTTCACTTTTCCTTATATTCTAGGTGTGTTCCTATTTCGTTCTTTGCAACATACACAGAACTTGCGTTTCAACAACTGCCTGATCATCACATACACATAGACAGTTTTTTGTTCTCACCACCCATACAAATACTTCTTGCACACATACTCTGACATGTTGTCTTTCCTCCATTTCCTCCCCTTTCTCGCCATTCTAAATGGTGTTTTGGCTGACCCAAGCATGGCTGAGTTGGAAGGTACCTGGACTTCCAAATCGAACACCGTCTTCACCGGCCCGGGCTTCTACGACCCGGTTGATGAGCTCTTGATCGAGCCTGCCTTGCCAGGAATCTCCTACTCTTTCACAGCCGATGGACACTATGAAGAGGCAATGTACAGAGTGAAATCCAACCCTCAGAACCACTCGTGTCCTATTGCATCTATTACATACCAACATGGTACTTATCAGCTCTTGGCCAACGGAAGTTTGGTCCTCACACCGATCGCTGTCGACGGAAGACAACTTTTGAGTGATCCATGTAACATTAGCCCTAACCACGCTCAATACCAAAGGTACGTGCAACCCACTTGGTTCAAGACCTACCAGGTGATGGTGTCGCCATACTATGGTAGAATGATGCTCCAGATTTACCAGTTCGATGGCTCTATGATGCAGCCCTTGTACTTGGCTTACAAGCCTCCAATGATGTTGCCTACCAACGCCTTGAATCCAACGGATAAGTCCAGTGAAACTTCTTCCTCTTTGAGCAAAAGAATGAAGAGATCTTTGGAGAATCAATACAGAACCAATGCCGTGAGAGACTACTCCAATCCGCTTTTTGATTTGATTTGGTGGGGTGCCGTCGGTTGTTTGGGTTTGGGCTCTGCTGTGTACATTATTCGCTAAATTTTTAGGATGCTGAGGCTCCTGTTTTGTCACGTTGCAATGGTATTCATCGTGAGTGAACAATTGTGTATCAATACAATGAGGGCGCTTTTCCAACTTGCAATGGAACAGCGCATCAAATAAAAGAAATTCTGCAATCGCTGCTTCTGCCAAATCCGTAGATATGCTAATCATCGACCCAAGTTAGATAGTTCAAGACAATACTTCCAACTAGAACACCAACACGAAAAATATGCAACCTTTAAATAAGCTAATTGAATTAAATGATAACTTATCTTAGCTCCGATTGCATTATCTTTGATTTTCCCTCAGATATTCTATTTTTCGCTCTAATCTTTCACACACTGCACTATCTCCACACTCTGCATAGTACAAGGGGCGCTGTCAGATTACTGACTACTATCTATAACTCCACCTTCTTCTTCCTCCAATCCACCAAAAATATGTCATGGTTTGGCAGCTCTGATCCAGTGGCCGATTTGGATGCCAAAATCGAAGAGGCCACATCGGAATCAATTCCCAATGGCGAGTTAGATGTCGCTATCGCTCTAGAGATCACCGACGAAATCAGGAGCAAGAAAGTGCAACCGAAGCAGGCAATGAGATGTTTGAAGAAAAGACTCACCAAAATTTACACCAATCCCAATTTGCTTGCTTCCACACTCAAATTGTGTGACATGTGTGTCAAGAATGGCGGTAGTCACTTCTTAGTAGAGATCAACTCCAAGGAATTCATTGACTACTTAGTGGAGGTAATTTTCAAGGTTCACTATGATACAAAAAACTATAGGGTTTATTCGCATACAGCCAAAATGAAGGCAGGAGAACAGATTTTGACGCTCGTTCAGGAATGGGCTGCTTACTTTGAGAAGAGTGGCAAGGCTAGTTACTTGGATCGAGTTCTCACAAACTTGCGCACCCAGGGGTACGAATTCCCACCACTTGATCCCCTGATAAGTTCTGTAGCTGCCAATTTTGTCGATTCACAGGCACCGCCGGATTGGATCGACGGCAAGGAGTGTATGATCTGTTACACTCCGTTTTCTGTAATGAACAGAAAACATCACTGTAGAGCATGTGGTGGAGTGTTTTGTCAGACACACTCTGCCAACAATATCCCATTGGTTTCGTTGGGTATCTTGCTTCCAGTAAGGGTATGTGATGATTGCAATCAAATTCACAAGGGTAGTGGTTCCAAGCAACCATCCCACCCAAGAAGCCGAGCTGCTTTGCCAAACACACACCCAGGAACTGGCGGGGAGGATGATGATGATGAATTGAAGAGAGCCATTGAACTAAGCTTGCAAGAGTCTCTGGTGCCACAATCATTTGCTCGACCTGCAGTTCCGCCTCCTGTTGTCCAATCTTCCAATGGTGATGAAGATCTCGATGAAGATTTGAAGGCCGCAATCAAGGCCAGTTTGGAAGACTATCAAGATGCTGACAGCTCTCCATTCAAAGACCCACCAGAAGCTGCCGAGGCTAGCCGAGAGCCAATTCCGAATTTGTATCTGAACCTCATGCCCTTTGATGCAAATGCGTATTCCAACAGCCAAGACCAGCCGTCCTACAATTCTTCGACATATGATCGTCAACCTTCTCAAAGTAACGAGTATAACGCAGCACAATTTTCTCCCCATACACAACAATCGATAACGCGTCAGGTTGCCCCACCGAAGCCAGAGAAATTGACAGAACAAGATGAAGAGAACATCAATTTATTTGTTCAGCTCATGAACGGTATAAAGAATGATCGTTTCAAGCAGGCTAATATTCTCAACGACCAGAATTTAAATGATTTACACGGTAAGGTAGTGCGTTTGAAACCCAAACTCAATCGCTCTCTCAGAGACTCCATAGACAAGTACGAGTACTTCTTGGAGATGAACAACAAAATTAGCACTATCACGAGACTCTACGATCAATTTTTGGAGAACATGCTCAACAATGCTTACAGTAGGCACTCCATTGCTCAACCCTCGAATTACTACAGCCCCTATCCTCCAACGTCAGATCCAGAACTCCAACAGCCCGAGCATACTGGTGGCATGAACCGCGATTACAGGCGCGAAAACCAATATCAATCAACGTACTTCCAAAGCCCGCAAGAAACAGGTCAGCAAACCCAACATTGGAACCAACAACATCTACAACGGCAGCAGCTCCATCAGGATTCTTCAGAGAGATTTGTTGGTCAGCAGGAGCTTTATCCAAATGGCTCAGGTCAATTCATTGAGCAAAATTCAGAGGAGTCCGTACCTAATGGAAAACCTCTTCCTTCAATTGAAAAACACAACACGGCGCCTTACTCTGTCTCCGAATTGAATCCCTCTGACATAAAAATTGCAGATTCTGGTAGACAAAGAAGCGATTCAATGTATCCTGTCAACTCAGAAATGTATCCGAAGCTTCCAAGTCCCACATATGGTTTACCAGAAAGCAATAACATCCCTACTAATTACACTGGTTCGTATCCACAAGAGCCTTCAAGCCCTCCGGACGAGGACAGCGATGTTGATGAAACTGAGAGCGTATCCAGTCGATTCCCTCCGCTTGAGAATCAATATGAAGCGGACGAACCCACCGAGCCCGCTGCGCGAGAACATGCATCAATGCGTTTCCCTAGCTTAAATCGTATAGAGCAGGTTCAATCTGCGACTGAGACGAGCGGTGTTCCGCTGGCGCCAAAACAGAGGGCAGAGCCTGAACCACTTATTGAGCTATAATTTGAATACCAGATATATCATCACTAATTTTTTTTACCCCTAGATCCCTACATCGGGAATGCGTTTGTCGAACCCCCTTTTTTGTATGGGACTGCACGAAAGCTGCAGATGGCGGCCCTTGACAGGGTTCATGTCAACCAGATGCATGGATGATGGGGTACAGATTCAAGAAAGTGTAAATTTTGATCTGGCTTCAGATTGAATTGTCGCGAGAAATCTTTTCCGATTTTATTTCTGGCCTCTCCTGCTATTGACGTCATCTTTTTTTTTTTTTTTCTTGCGGTGCTCCCGAGCCCGATGAGTACATATGCACACAGCTCCAGTAATTTTTCACGTCAACTTTTCTGCTTGAAAAACCTTCAAACCTACGAGAGCTGCCGCTTGAAGTCCAATCGCTGAACTACTCACACCTTCCGTGAGTAAGTTGTTTTCCAGACAGAATCTTTCCTAGCTTGTTGCTCCCCCGAGTCGTTCGACTTCGATCTCTTGTTGCTTATTTGAACCTGCCCTTCCACAAAACCAAACTTGGTTATGGCTTCTGCAGTAGAAATCTTGAAAAATGATGATTCCATCTTGATTACCGAGTTTAATCCCGAACCGCCGAAGATAGTCTCCTTCGAAGGTTCGGTTTCTCGACAAAATAGCAATCTTTCCTGCGAGTTAGTTGGGCAAGAATTGGTGAACGAGGTCCAAAACATTGATCACGATGTGTGTGAAGCCGGCGAGGAGGACTCGTTTTTCGTGGCCGATCTTGGCGAGGTAGCCCGTGCCTACAAGTTGTGGACGGAGAAGTTGCCTAACGTTCGTGCCCACTACGCTGTGAAGTGTAACACTGACAGGAATGTTGTGCGGTTGTTGGGACACTTGGGTGCCAATTTTGATTGCGCTTCCAAGCAAGAAATTGACACCGTCTTGGCGCTTGGTTTCGATGCTTCTCGCATCGTCTATGCTAACCCATGTAAGACCAACTCCTTCATTCGTCACGCTAGAGCTAATGAGGTCAACTTAACCACTGTTGACAATGTGCAAGAGCTTTACAAGTTGCAGAAGTTCCACCCGGACTGTAAGGTCTTGATCAGACTCGTCACTGATGACGAATCTGCTCAATGCCAATTATCTACCAAGTTTGGGTGCTCTGTGGATACCGCTCTCAACGATTTGTTGCCAACTTCCAAGGCTTTGGGTATCAATGTTGTAGGTGTCGCATTCCATGTTGGCTCCGGTGCCAAAGACTTCACCTCCATCTACAAGGCGGTTAAGGATTCTCGTGATGTGTTTAACGCCGCCGAGACGTACGGCTTTGAGATGAACATTTTAGATATTGGCGGAGGTTTTGAGCGCGAAACTTTCGAAGAGTCGTCCGAGATGGTTCGCTGTTCGTTGGCCAATTTCTTTCCTGAATCTTATGTTGAAGATAGACAGATTCGCTTCTTGGCTGAGCCAGGCAGATTCATGGTGGCTAATGCTTTTACCCTTGCTACTCACGTTATTGCTCGTAGAGACTTGGGCCAGAATTCTGAGGGAATGGAGGCCATGTTGTACATCAATGATGGTGTTTATGGAAATTTGAATTGTATTCTCTTTGACCACCAACATCCAACTGCGCAGGTCTTGAAGCACTCCGGGGTGATTTACTATAATCTCGAGGGTAAGAGTGGCGCCAACAAGGGACATTCATTTTCCATTTGGGGCCCTACTTGCGATGGTTTGGACTGTGTTCTGTCGAAGACTCAGTTGGCTGCGAACATACAGGTTGGCGACTGGCTTTACTTCAGCAAATTAGGTGCTTACACTTCTGCTGCGACCACCACCTTCAATGGTTTGGGTGGCAGTGCCCGCGTGAAATACGTGAGTAGTGAAGCTTTGAGCGGTTTCGAGTATTGATCGTTCCCATCTGAAGCTTACCGGTAACATGTTGCTAGTATAGCTAAATATTGGATTTTATTTAAATTATTCTGAAATTGTAGAAGTAGACAAGTCACGAATTACTTTTTTCGTACTCTTGTATTTATGGGCCATGGTCATGTTGACTTTGGATCGATATGAGAACTCTGGAATTTGAGACTGAATCAGATGCATACTTTCAATGTCATCATTGAATACCGTCATGCCTCATAAACTACAGAAATCGAGAAGTGTTCGATTAGCGATTATATTCGAATCGTCAAGAATTGAGCCATGTAAGTTTCTACTGATTCCTCACAGACTATTTCAACGTGAGGACAAAAATTCGATCTTTAAGAAACATAGAATTAAAGCGAAAAAATATTAGAGTGCAATTCAACATGTACAATAACCGATCCAATCTGATTGGTCGATTTCATCCATACAGCCTCGCTTCCGTATTACCTCGACTTGTTCCTGTGTCGCTGATATGAACGAACCTCGAATCATTCCCCCACCTTATACACACTCAGTACTCTGGATAGAAAGGACAAGCCTCTTCCTCACAGACCATCCCGCATCACAAATTCTGTGAATATAAAACACAATTGTCTTCTCCTGTACCCGATACCATCGCACCAAGTCAACACATGCCTCAGGACGCACAGGAGAACCGGAAACAGCTCAAAAACGCCTTTGACGCTATCAATAAACCGCTGCAGGCGGTCGAACGAGACTTCAGGATATACACGACCGAGGATGGCACCCAGATCAATACCACAGACCGTGTAGTTTCTTCGGTCAAGCCGCCTGCTACATTCAATCCCTTAGACGAAGAGGTGTTCTTGCCCAATGGTCTTCCGAACTGTGAGTTCCTCAAACAACACTTTTTCGATGAGGGTAGGCTACAGGAGCATCAGGCCCTTCGAATTCTTGAAAATGCCACCAAGCTCTTGGCGTCAGAGCCTACTCTATTGACAGTGCCTGCGCCAGTGACGGTGTGTGGAGATATCCACGGACAGTACTATGACTTGATGAAATTATTTGAGGTGGGAGGCGATCCGGCAGAGACGTCATACTTATTTTTGGGTGACTACGTAGACCGTGGTTCATTTTCCATTGAGTGCTTACTATACCTCTACTCGTTGAAACTCACCTATCCTAGGCTGTTCTTCATGCTCAGAGGCAACCACGAATGTAAACATTTGACCGACTACTTTACATTCCGCTCTGAATGCTTGCATAAATACTCCCTTACAGTATACGAGGGTTCGCTCAAATCGTTTAATGCCTTGCCGTTGGCGGCCATTATGAACAACCAATTCTTCTGTGTTCATGGTGGTCTTTCGCCTGACCTCAAGACTCTAGACGACGTAAGAAATATTGACCGCTTCCGCGAGCCCCCTACGAAGGGTATCATGTGTGATTTGCTCTGGGCTGACCCTATTGAAGACTATGACGATGATGCTGAGGACAGGCCATATCTCAGAAATACTGTCAGAGGTTGTTCTTATGCATTTACCTTTAAAGCAAGCTCCCAGTTTCTCGAACGAACAGGTTTGCTCTCGATTATTCGCGCACATGAAGCACAAGACACGGGGTATAGGATGTACAAGCGGTCCAAAACCACTGGGTTTCCGTCCTTATTAACAATGTTTAGTGCTCCGAACTACTTGGACAATTACAACAACAAGGCCGCTGTTCTCAAATATGAAAACAACGTCATGAACATTCGTCAATTCAATAGCTCTCCACATCCATACTGGCTTCCACATTTTATGGATGTATTCACTTGGTCACTTCCTTTCGTAGGAGAGAAAGTCACAGATATGTTGATGTCCATTCTCAACATCTGTACGGAAGAGGAGCTTGATGAAGAGACTGCCATCGCGCAAACAGAAGACACTCCACAGCTGTCTCCACTACAGTCGTCATTCACATTGCCTGAGGCAGTAATCGGCCAGGTCCCAACGATACCAGAGGAAGAGCCAGAGCTCACTTTGGAAAATAAGAAACAGGCATTGCGAAACAAGGTTCTCGCTATCGGTCGGGTGGCAAGAATGTATCAGCTTCTCAGAGAGGAGTCAGAGCAGGTTGCACATTTGAAGAGTCTCAACTCAGGCGAGTTACCAAAAGGTCTGTTAATGAATGGTAGACAGGGCTTGCAAAATGCCATCACCTCTTTTGAGCAGGCGAAGAAACAGGATTTGGTGAACGAGGCTCTTCCTCCAAGTGAAGAAGAACTTAGGAAGATCGACGAGCAAAGGAAACGGAAGATTCGGAGCGAGATTGGGAACGACGACAAATACAACTCCGCTATCCTGAAGCTTATGCGCAAGTTCACCAGTTGAATAAGTTTGACGTTGGTATATGGTCACTATAAATTCTATAGCTACATCATGACATTAATGAAATTACTGGTTCTTTAGCAAAACATTTTAGGGGATCAGTGGATATGCAACTTCTTTATTTGATGACTTTATGAATTATGTCCGGTTTTTTTCTATTTTTACTACCCCAACCTCAAGTCTGTGCAATTAGTATTTTGACGCACCAGCGCTATGGGTGACTCAAACCACGAAGCGAGAGCCAAAAAAAAATGGAAAAAAAATCCCAATATCGTTTTTGAGAATGTCCAATCTTCATATTAGAAGTGTTTCTCCAAAACTTGAATCCACGAAAACCTCGCCAGTATCATGTGCAATTGCATAAATGACATGCATATGGATGGGCCCTAATAAATCCATCTAAACACACATATTCAACAAACCAAGTGAAAACCCCTAACCGGACCAATGCCTGCTACTCCACGGATAGTGAAAGAGTGTCCGAGTGTGGAGAATACCGTTTTGGTGGATTCTTACCAGTCTCAGTACCCTGCCAGGTATTCGCTGGAAGACAACGACAAACATGTGCTTCATGCTGGTGGCGAGGGTTACGAGATAAGCGTTGATTTTTCTCGAGTCAAATTCATGGACGCAAATGCACAACTGGTGTTGGAAAGCCCGGTGGCGCTATTCGTATTGAACTCCACCTTTGTCATCTGGGCCAAAAGCAAGAACTTAGGTTTAGAACTTCCGTACACACTGATTGCGTTGCATGCCATTAAAGATGTTGATGGCGTGCCTGTTTTGTATTTACAACTTATCCCATGTCTGTTGTTCACAACTTCCGGAGACTCTGAATATGTGGAAACATTAGATCTACTCATACGGGAAGGAAACGCCACGGAGCAAGGAGTTTATGAGACACATGCCGAGGCAGCTACCAAACACAAGAGCGCGCAATCGCTTTTGCTCAAAAAGTACTCGATCGAAGAGATATACGATGCTTTGTCTACATGCTCAGCCCTCCATTTTGACTCTGAGAATGAGAGTGACGGGTACGAAAGCCCGTCATCATGGATCACGAAAGACACAGGCAGTCAGTTGGAAATTCCCGCACACTGGGTCAATTCGGGCGACGCAGACGATTTGGGCATGGATGCCGAATTGGAGGAAGATGGCGAAGCAGGAATGAACATTGATGTGGGAGAAACACCTGCTATAGGTGTGCGTCGACGCAATTCGGATGCTCTTTGCTCCGCTGAGTTTTCGAAGGCACGCCGTGTCGTGTAAATCAGTTAACTACTGCCCTCTCATTTACGTATCTTTACTTCAACAGTCTGATTCAAGGGCCGCGATCTCATGATCAGTCATGAGGCACAAAGGCCATGGACATACAGCTAAAATAAATTCAACCGGTATTTTTCACGAAACTTCCCCTCGATCAGTTCTTCTTTCTATCTGCTGTTTCTCAGTCACCTGCACAAGGCCTTATTCAATTGTTCCATGCGAAGATCATATGGTTTATCCGGCATACTTGTATCCTCATTAAGCTACGACCAGTACTGATAACCATCACCAGAACTATATGGACGACAAACCCGATTTGAGAAATCAGTTTCTCAAGCTTGCCCAAGGGAGGTTAATACCCCTTGACAATGATCCCTTCTGGTGTGAGTTTTGGACTTCTCCGTCGGATGCCTCTGATATCTACAATCTACGGGATTTGCAGAACATTAGAGACCAAAACCTCCCCAATTTTCTAACTCTTGTCCGTCGCTGCTGTGAGAATATCATTCTGGAGGCACGATCTGGCGTTTCTCATAGGAAGGAGCTTCTCAATAGCGTTCGCCTTCTAACGAAGCTACTACCTTTAGTCTATGAACTTCCATCTTACGTCAGTCGAATAGAGGAGAACTTATTCTGGAGATCTCAGTACGACTTTGCATTTCTCACACCTCGCAGAAGAAAAAAGCCTCTTCTATTGAACCACGGTGTAGCTTCAGATTCCTCCGGTTCTCTGCCAAAATCGATTCAGTTCGGTACCCTACTTATTCTATCTCTTGTAGAATTACTTTTCACCGATAAATTGACCGTTGACGGGCCCAATTGGCGTACTCTGGGCGAATATATTCTCTGGCAAGCTGGCTTGGGTGGGAACAGTAATGCTACCAAACTCAATTATAGATATGTCAGTAACCGCAGCGAGATCCTTCGCCTTCTATTGACGTTGTGCTCTTCGCCAATGTATGAAAAAGTGACTCAGGTAGTTTCGAGCGGGTCTCGATTCTTGAATGTGTTGCTGAGCGATCTTCCAAAACCAGCGTGCTTGAGTTTGGTGTTCAGTTGTTTTAACTTCATGGCTAGAAACTCCAAGCCACTCGCCAGCGGCGCTGATGGTGACAAAGAAGTGCTCTCTGAGGCTCAGATGACATGCCTGATGATGGCTGGACAATTGGTAGCCCTCATGATCTCATACCCGGTCCCTTCGGAAACTGTCTCTGGTCGCTCGCAACGTGGCATGAACAAAACCAAGCTATTTTTTTCAAAACTCAATACGCAACTGGAACTAATGTTTCTTGTTTCCAATCTCGTTGATATCATGAGAACCCCTCTTGAGCCACACAATTCTGAAAGCGGCGCAGTATCCTATTCTGAATCGCCCTCTCCAGCTATTCTTTCAAGCATCGTCCTTCTATGGGAGCTTTACCAATGTAATTCTTTTGTCCGTGGACTTCTAGCGAAACGTTATCTCCAAAAGGCGATCACTGCTTTGCTTTTTCATGTGTACTCTTTCCATGATGTGGCACAACATGCTCATTCCTGTAAAGTTGCAACCTATTTCCTATTAGCAATTAGTACCGACAAACCTCTCGTTGAATTATCTATTTTCCAGATGACTGAGGGCCTTCTCAATCTGTTTCCCCCTGAGTTTCAAACACGATCCCCGATGTCTTTGCGAGATTTTTTCATTGTTTACTCTTGTCAATTACTCAACGCTATCACTCCTCAATCTGGAGGTAAAATATCTCGCATCCTGGAGAGTTTTAGGGAATTCTTATGGTTTAGTTTCACTGAGATGTTGTACAATATTGTACCAGTTCTCAATAGTGACATCAAGGCATCTTCAGATGTGTCTTTAAGATTGTCTAACATCAATCATGAGGGAGGTATCTGTTATCAGGCTTGTCAAAGCCTCAATAGCCTTGTATCGCTCTTCTCTAATAGGGAATTTTTGAGGAGGTCCTCGAAGAATGCAGAACTCCTTTCTCTTCTAATTAGAGCAATAACTGTTGCATGCTGCAAGAACCCTCAGGCATCAAGCTGTTTGCTCATGGGGATTCTTGAGAATGAAAGCATGTATCAATCTATCTCATCGGTTTTAAAGTTTTTTGATGATGAACATCTTCGCAATGAGATTAGAGTTTTAGAAAGGCTTCAAGAAGAGGAAGAATCTTCTGTCTCAATGGACTCAGATGTGGAACTTATGGTTTCTGATTCTGAACTTGATACTGATCAAGGTTCAATAATCTCTCCTGTCGATTCAGCCGAATCCCCGATCGTAGGGTCTAGAAATAACTCTGTCATTAGCACAAACACCATTCCAAACACTCAGCTGGCCGAAGATGCTCTTTTAGAACTGGCCTTGCGCCCAAACTTTCCTTGTGGAATGTCCCTGAAGGCGCAAGAGAAATTACCTGTCGATGCCACCCTTCGAATGTCATGGGGAGGAAATGACGCGCTCCAGGTCATTTGTGCCATCATTATCCCTGGGTTAAAACAAAAGCTTGATAGTTGCTGGTCCAACAGAGCTGAACTCAGGTTTGACAAATACTACATTTCAAAGCAGATAGAGCTCTGCAAATTTGACGAAGTACTCAAAGAGCACGAGCATATGATTCCATATGATGCTTTGCCGTTTACCCGTTCCGATTGCTTGAAAATTTCTTGGAACGACTTATCGCTTGGCTGGTACACATCTATGTTGTATTGGGATATCTACAACGCCTACGACCTAATGAGAATCAGTATCAAGCAAGGAATCTCAATCATGGGAAGCCTTTCATCTTCTATTTCAATATTAGGAAGATTAGCTAGCTCGTGGGTCGGAAATACGGGTCAGCCCAACAATAATCCTGATGCTTTACTCCAAGAATATGTGAAACAAGGGCTTCTCCAATCGAATCCTTGGGCCAACACTCTGTTGAAACTCTACCAAAACCATGCTGAGACTGGAAGCTTTGCTCCGTTCGGTATCAAATTTGGGGACAACTTCACGAACTCTTTAGTACGTAAAGTCTCGGGATTACGCACGGGGAGCAGAACCAGTGTTGCAACAACAGGGCTAGAAGAAATTTCTGAAAGGCCAAAAGCACTCAAGCGTGCATCTGTCAGTTCCATCCATTCGCTCAATTCGCTCAATCGAGCCAGATCGTACACCCCCCGGAATTCTTTTAGCACATGATATTTTTTAGAGCATGTCGAAATAACAAATTATCCGAAATACATTCTTTCTCTCTCCCGCCGTAATATCCTATTAAAATCTCAATAAACTTAAAACCTATCTTCTTCTTCCCTTCTTCTGGACAAGCTCGAACCCGTCATCGTCTACAATTGGACCTTGAACCTCAGGTTCATCAACAGCCATATCATCTTCTTGCAATTGTGGAACTTCATCCTCCTCATCAGATTCGTCTTCAGAGCTATCGGGATTGTTTGGGTCACTGCCAACTTTGACTTGCAACTTCGAAGCACCATTGGCTTCCTTTTCCTGGTAACGAGCATACAATTGGTCTACGCGATCATACGACTGAATTGCGCAGTCTTTGTAGATCTTCATAATCAAGTCACCAATTTCTAACGCAGAATCATTGTCAATCTCAGTGTCAAACTCGTCAACCATAGCATACAAGAGTGTTTCCTCAATTAAAGCAACATCGACAATTTTTTCTTCGAACAAGTCAATTACGACACCAGAGATCCAGTCTCTTTTGTCTGCTGAACAAGGTCCACCCCATGAGTTGTCCACGGCTGTAGTTAATTCATCCCATTTGTAGATGGCCATACAAACACCCAACTCAAAGTTTCCCTGTTGCTTTGGGTCTTGGAACTGAAGTGATTGCTGGTCACCCTCGACCTGTACAAATTCAGTGGGGTCAATTTCTGGCATTTTTGTGTGAGTTAGATCTCCGAGATGCTCATCTCAATACATCAACTAGGATGCACGGATGTGTTTCCCTATATCATGGCTGCAAAATCGGGATCTTTTCTCATAACAGAAAGAAGTTCATCTTCTGAAACATTGAGAGAAACCAGTCTATAACGCTGGCTATTAACATTCTGTTGTAAAATAATCCCCTGTTCGACTAGGCCGTTAACAGTGTACTCCAAGTGCTTGCTACGTACCATTGATATTGAGGCACCTTTCGAATCGTCACTAAATAAGAGACTCATGTATGTGACATGACCAGGTAAGTCTTGAAGAATTTGGGTGGATTTTTGTGTTGTGAGGAGCGACAAAGATATTCTCATCTCATCAATAACGTCACCTAGAGGCACAACGCCAACACCGGATCTTCGCACAAGAAGGAGTATACCGGTCAACACTAGTTTAGCCGTAAAAGGAAGTTCGGCAATGAACTGTTTAAGTGGCGAGTTTGTGGTTTCTTCTATAGCTTTGCTGATGTGTGAGATACGAACGGAGAATGTCTGCTCGTCTTCGCGTAGGCCACTGGTGTTAGTACTTTGTAGGTAGTCTTGTTCGGCAATTTCGACAGCACGGCGACAAATTGTCAAAGCTCTCCGTGCATCACCACTGACAAGTGCCACCTTTTTGGAAGCATATGTCATAGCATCTTCCGAGACTGTTACTTTTCTCTTGTTTTCATTTTTGAGTAGGGTAAGTCTGTGTGCAATGATAGTTCCTAACTCGTCCTCAGTGTAACCTCTGAAGGTATACCGACGAAGACCCAATCTGGAGGCAATTTTGTTTGATAGGAGTCTCTCTGGAAGGTCCATGGTGTTTGCGATAGCGACGACGATGAGTTTGGAATTGGGATAAGTTGGCCAATTGAAAAAGTTATACATCACATTCTGATTTTTTGTTGCAAGCTGGTCCAACTCGTCGATGACTACAATGAGAGGTTTACGGTCGTCTGGCTCCTTCCGTCCAAAGTACTCCTCCAACAATAGCGAAGCATTCGAAGGGGTAACCTTAATTCCCCATAAATGCTCCCATAACTTTTCGTAGGCTGTTATGGGCGAAACTAGTTTGAGACTATTGATTTCAAGGAAATCGAAATCGTCTACATAGCCCAGTGTGACATTCTCTCTCAAGGAGCCAATTGCTTCTCTGATCGTAGCAGTTTTGCCCACACCAGGGGTTCCACTCACATACAAGCAGCATCCCACACCTTCCATCACGGCACTCTCTAAATTCATGTATAATTGTTCGACTTCCTCCTCACGACAGGGGAGCAGATCGATACGGATAGAAGTATGTAATTTTTCACGGAGTTCTCTGAATGCTTCAGACGTCGTGGATTTCTTTTTCTTTGTCGGCAGGTTGGAAGTTGACAATGAGGGAAGACTAGCGGCATTTGATTTCACTTTGAATCCTTTCTTCAAAGGAGAGAGGACATTCAAGACTTGTTTCAAGGCACCGGATTCCAGGGCAGCTTCTCTAGCCTTCTTTTTGGGTGTTGAATTCACCGATTGAGCCTTGCGTTTGCGGGGAGATACAAGCTTCGTAGGTTTTTTTACTTCAGGATCGTCATTTTCATCTGAGCTCAGATCAAATCTGGACTCGTCCGATGAATCGTAATCAGCATAATCATCTTCGTTGTAAGTTTTGACTTTGCTTGGTGATGGAGACACTTGGCGACTCTGGTGAATACTTTTTAGAACTCTCTTACATTTCTTTGGCGAGATAATTACCAGTGTACGATCAGCCAAGTAGCTGATAGCCTCTTGCATATTTTCGAGCAAAAACTGGTGCCATTCTTTGAAATCGAATTCTGGGGAAAGCTGTTGATGCATGCGATCCGTGGCTTTCCGGCAAAAAAACACAGAGGACGACAAGATGCCTCCATCCTTCACTTGTTGATACTCGTTACACGCGAGAACAGTAACTTTCTCAACAAAATCTGTCAATTTGATTGATGTTGTTTCACATGTTATGAGAAGTTCGCCTTCTACCTTGTCTGTAAGAATATCAGGGTTGATCTCCAGGGCTTTCACGAAAGATATGACGGTGATATCGAGATACTTCTGGATACCCATTGATATATCAGCAATAACTCCAATGTATGAGCCACCTTTTCCTTGCTTGGAGTCGCCACTGAGAAGAAGGCAGTCACCTTTCGCTAGTGTTGTATCATCCACTTCTCTGTGAACTTTTATCGATTGTGACTGTTCGGCACCTCTTCGACTACGCCTGCTTGGTGTAGAGGGATCTGCACTGTTTTCTTCTTTGAATATGATCTCCCATTCGCGAAGATCCTTTAGTTTTTTGGCCATTCTGGGGTATATATCAGTTGTGGCAGGTTAGTGGTACTGAGACAATTGTGTTGTAGTGCCGTGATCTAAATAAAATTTGAAAAGAGAGTGCAATGAAGATTGTATTTTTGTTGCTATCGGAGTGTGCTTTGTATAGTTGAGACGTGTCAAATGAGTTATTGGCACATGGATCTGTCTTACAGAGTATGATATGAGTTTTGTGCACTAACATTGTTTTGAATTCCATATGGAAAATAAATGCTTCGATATGAGTACAATTTTAGAATCAATTAAGTTTTGAATAAAAAACGTATCTATTTTGGAAGTGTGAACATTTGCAGAAAATTGTTCTCTAGGTTGGGAACGGTGTAATGTGTGCTTTAGGAGAAAGAAGCATTCCGCATCGCTGTACCCTCTCCGGAAAGTTTTAAAATGCAGATAGAATAGTTTCTGCAATAAAGCTATAACAATTATTAATGTCCTTTCGTTCTTTTCAAATGGGTGTAAGCGTAGATACCGCCCACAAGCTCACCACTTGTCTCTTGTAGATTGGACTCTATCTCAATCTGTATATCTGGATCCTATTGTTTTGAAATTCTAGCCGGGGTAAATACCTTCTTACGTTGTCTCCACATTCCCGTGATTGGTTCAGCCCTTGACACAGCAAGATTCTAGCATCGTCAGAATAAGTAATCACTTGTACACAAGAATGGGTTCGCCTACATTGACGATCTCATCTAGAACTAATTTCACGCCAAAGGCCTTGGCTAGAATGACCTTGAATATTTTTTGCACGTTGATGGAGTGGCTAGTCGAACAGAAGATAACCGGCAGCTTCATGGCCTTGCCAAATCGAAGCGCCTGCTGTGTGATCTCTTCTTGGTCTTGAAAGTCTAGTTCAACAAATTCGTCGTACTTTGTCCCCACGAGAAAAGGAATGGCGCTCTTGTTGAAGCCCCGGACCTGCCGATACCAATCTTTAATCGAATTGAGGGTCGACTTACGTGTCAAGTCGAACATAAATAGAATTGCAACCGCGTCGTTAGATACAAGCGGAAGCATGTTGATGAATTCCTTCTCTCCTCCCAAGTCCCAGATCAGGAACGTGATATTTGTGCTTTTGATCTGCACCTTCTTGTCCATGAAGTTGACCCCCAACGTTTGGATGTAGTCTTCATTGAACGACCCTTCTACATATTTTACCATGAGTGATGTTTTGCCAATCTGTGAGTCGCCTATAAGGCCCACTTTTAGGGCCACTCTGAACGTTAGTAATCTTGATAACGTGAAACGGAACTCGCAATGTTGTATCAGTGGCGATGGAATTACGATAGGAAACACTTAGTACATACTGGTTACGTTGCTGATCCTGAGCCATATATGCGAGACGTGATAGTGTCTTGTTGTGGTCTCTTGGTATAATCTAAGGATGTCCTGTAGGCTATACCAATTATGTACACAGATAGGGTAGTGGTCAGATAAAGCGAGTGAGGAAAGTATAACGGAACATTTTCAGGATCGTTTTGGATTACGATTCATCAAATTCCGTTAGTTAAAATGGTTTTAATAGTATTGGTTTTATGACAAATGCTGCATCCTTAATGTACCCTTGCACCTTGGATATGTCTATCATTAGTGGATACGCGTAGAGAGAGTGTGCTATCAGTGATTCCGCTTGTGCCCAAGCTTCTGCATTCCTAATTTCGTTGAAGCAGGTATTGATCATACAGTCTTTCTGAATAAATACCTATTAATTATCTGTCAATGTATTTTTGCTTGGAATGTCATTTGCAACCACTTATGTGATTGTCATGCATAGGTAATACTCTACGATTTGCTATTTGATTTGAAAATCGGCTACAATTTTTGACTGGATTGGATTTGGTTCACCAAATCTCAAAAATATTTTGAAACGATTTGCTTTGTTTGGCATAAGTATGGCATCTGAGTGCTGAGTCGATCAACCAATCCGAACAAGAACAATTCTTTACACCTACGAATAGTATACAATCATGCCCTCTGAAATCCCTAGGTTTTCTTCTAGAATCAATATTGTTCAAGACACTTACTATTTTTTTAGTCTAATAGATTACAGGTCTCTCCAGCCTACAATCCTGGTCGCCAGCTAAGAGCATACAGCAATAGCCCAATCAGTTACTACTAGAAAAAATTGAGAAATCCACCGCCTTCTAAATTTTTCGATGGATTTCTCTCAAACGTAATTTTACATCATACCGTATGTGTACCATTTATGCATTATTAAGTCAGGCATAGGAATTAGGGCTTCTGCCCTGCGGGACTCTCCCTCACACTACTCTGGCATCCCTCGCGCACACAGGATTCTCACTCCGCAGACTGAGAAAAAAAAACTACCTCAGCACACACCCACTCTAGCTTTTCCTAACTACTGAACATCATGGCTGTCGGAAAGAACAAGAGATTGTCCAAAGGCAAGAAAGGTTTGAAGAAGAAGATCGTCGACCCATTCACCAAGAAGGAGTGGTACGACATCAAGGCTCCATCCACCTTCGAGAACAGAAATGTTGGTAAGACTTTGATCAACAAGTCTACTGGTTTGAAGAACGCTGCCGATGGCTTGAAGGGTCGTGTCTTCGAGGTTTGCTTGGCTGACTTGCAAGGCTCTGAGGACCACTCTTACAGAAAGGTCAAGTTGAGAGTCGACGAGGTTCAAGGTAAGAACTTGTTGACCAACTTCCACGGTTTGGACTTCACCTCCGACAAGTTGAGATCTTTGGTTAGAAAGTGGCAATCTTTGGTTGAGGCCAACGTCACTGTCAAGACCGCTGACGACTACGTCTTGAGAGTTTTCGCTATTGCCTTCACCAAGAGACAAGCTAACCAGGTCAAGAAGACCTCTTACGCCAAGTCCTCTAAGTTGAGAGAGGTTAGAAAGAAGATGGTTGAGATCATGCAAAGAGAGGTCTCTAACGTCACCTTGGCTCAATTGACCTCCAAGTTGATCCCTGAGGTCATCGGCCGTGAGATTGAGAAGTCCACTCAATCTATCTTGCCTTTGCAAAACATCCACATCAGAAAGGTTAAGTTGTTGAAGCAACCTAAGTTCGACTTGGGCTCTTTGTTGGCCTTGCACGGTGAGGGTTCCACCGAGGAGAAGGGTAAGAAGGTTTCTTCTGGTTTCAAGGACGTTGTCTTGGAGTCCGTCTAAGCTCACATGAATATCAGAGCTGCCGCTCGTCTTTTGTTAAATATTAATAAGACACATCATCGATATTTTATGACTTTGTAAACTTACTGACTACAATCTGCCTATCTACAAAGCTCTCTTTGCCTTGAGAGCCCTTGACAAGGGAAATTTTTCACATTTTTTTTTTTTTACTGGTGTTATACGCAGGATCTTGACTGGTGTGATTACCAAGTAGGTCAATATAGGCCATAACAACAGGCTAACTTAATTTCACCTGTTGCTTCTTGTTTTTCGTTCCTCAATCTGTACAAGTCCCTTTTGTATTTATTGTTATAAGAAGATTCATTGTTGAGCCTGAGCCTCTGTAGAGTAGGTTAGTTCGATAAGAATTTCCAGAAGTAATCAAAAGAATCCTTTTTTGTACGATCTTCATCTACATAAATAATACTTTGGTAGCCAAATTACGAATTTAGCATATTTCATGTAATTTGCTTTGTAATAATACTGCCTGAAGGATCCAGTTTGCAGATTTATTGGTGTGAGCTGCGCAATAACACATGAAAAATGTGAACAATAAATCTCACAAAGACTGTTGAATAAATAAAAATTGAAAAATTTATTTGTATCTTCGGATTCCCCCGTGAATTAAATTTCGCCTTCAGTTCTTCAACAATTACTTTATGATCTTAGCTAATGTAAAACTGTCCGCAAATTAGAACCTCATGAAATCAGAGAGAGAATACTGTGTAAACCACCAATTGCCGACTTTGACTCACTTCCTAGCATTGTCTCTAACGTCTCTGCCAAAAGAGCTCAGCTCCTTCTGATGCCACTTGTCTGATGAAGGGGCCCTAATAATACATAATTAATGGCCATGTCCAATTTTAAGACGTGAAAATTACAAAGACAATCAAAAATTCTCATAACGGTTGCAAAAGTGAATCATTCGATCATCTCAAATTCGCATAACGGGTAACTTGCACCTTTCAGGTGGTTCCTGCCCGTGGAAGCCTATCTCCACTGTTCCAGAATAACACACTGCACCACCGTGCCTACAATAACGTGCTGGGAGCCAAAAAAACGTGCTCTATTTTCTTCTTGAAAGATTCGTTCGAAGCAGGTCTTCTTTTTCCGGGCCTCTTCGAATGCAAATTAAATGTTTCTCAGTGTCCTATTTATACTTCTTCTCATCGGCAGTCCTGCCGCCAGTCTTAGCCGCAGATTCACGTTCTTCGCTTAAGCCAGTCTGCAGTATCTGTTCCTAAAGCAACGATAACTGCACAACTGAATCGGAACAGCCACTTCGATAATTCTCCTGCTGTGACTATGAAAAGTGTATGTACCAATTGACCACTGTGGCCATTCCTCTCGAACGCTATCGGCATATGTGTTGACACAGTTCATCGCTAGTGATCCTATCTCTCCCCCACAGACTCAAAGCCCCGATTCCTTTTCAAACTAACAAACAGAATACTCCTCCGAAGGATTTTGAACCTCCGAGCAAATCGGTGAATAAACAGGAGGTGGCGGAAATAAACAGGCAGCAGAAGGCTCGCAATGGCACCATTAAAGCTCCGGTAGATGGTTCAGACAAAGCTACAGATGCTCCTAAGGAACCGAAGGAGAAGGGGCCTCACAAACCAATAACGAGTCCCGGAAAGCGCCCTTCTTTTGATTGGAAACTTGTTGGATCGTGGGACATCCCGGCTGGTCGGAAGGTTTCAGCTAGTACATACAGAAGTACCCAAGATTATGTGTTGGACCACTTTTTTGGCGATTGGTATTGCAACACTGCATTGCCAATCGGAGTTTCTTTCTTTGCATATCTATTTTCTAGACTTGGCTTCAGTTTCTTGTGGCTCATAGTCGTCTATCTTTGTGCTGTCTCCGTGTATAAAGCTGAGTTTAGAAGATTCAATAGGGATGTCAGAGATGACATGCTCCGTGTCAATTCTACCAATCGCTTGGAAGACGAATTGGAGACCATGGAATGGATGAACTCGTTCTTGTCAAAGTTTTGGGTGATCTATATGCCTGCATTATCTGATATGGTATTGTTCAACGCTAACGAAGTTATGAAAGACCAGGCCCCGGGCTTTGGTATCGAGGCAATTGCTTTGGATGAGTTCACATTAGGATCGAAAGCCCCTAGAATTGACTCTATTCAATCTTTTACCCGGAAAGGTCGTGATCATATTGAAATGGTCTGGTCGTTCTCGTTCACACCCAACGATACCGACGGCATGACTAAGAACGAAATGCGGAAGAAAATAAGTCCCAAGGTTGCATTGGGTGTCACTGTGGGTAAAGCATTCATCCTGAAGTCATTTCCAATCTTGGTAGAGGACATGTCTTGTACTGGGCGACTCAATATCAAGTTGAAGCTCAACGAGAACTTTCCGCACGTGAAAACAGTCTCTGTTCAGTTCCTCGAACCTCCTGTTTTTGACTATGCTTTGAAGCCCGTGGGTGGTGATTCCTTCGGTTTGGACATCATGTCTTTTATTCCAGGTTTGTCCTCTTTCGTCAATGGTCTTATCCATTCCAACTTGAGACCATTTCTCTACGCTCCTAACTCTCTTGATATAGATGTCGAAGAAATCATGTCGCAGCAGTCAAATGACTCGGTCGGAGTGCTTTACGTTCATATCAAACGTATTACAAACTTAAAGTCGACATCAGACATCAAAGAGTTCAATCCATATGTGCAATTGAGTGTTTCTAACAACCAATCTCTTTGCGAGAAAACAAAGGTGAAGAAGAATACAACTGATCCGGTTTACTTAGAAACAAAGTATCTCTTGATCAGCGCTCTCGATCAAAATCACCTTACTTTCAATGTTTTTCACATGGTCCCAGATAAAATGCTCGATACTCCCCTTGGTATTGTTAAAGTCCCTTTGATTGACTTTTTGCAAAAAGAGGTTCAAACTGGTTTGACAAGTAAAATCATAGAGTCTGGAAAAGTTGTTGGTAAACTCGAGTACGACTTGAAGTGGTACCCAACAATTCCCGATGCTATCTTAGAGGATGGAACCAAAGAGCACAACATCGATACGCAAGTGGGTATCATGAAATTATCGCTTTTTGGTGCGACTGATCTAGACACTTCCAAATCAATCATTGGCTTGTTAGATCCATATGCTGAAGTTTATGTCAACAACGAATTGATCAAAACATCAAGAAGATTAAAGAAAACTAATGAGCCAGCATTTGGTGTCACATTTGAATCTCTTATAACCCTGCAAGCACAAACCTCAATTCAGGTGATTGTCAAAGATTCAGCGGAAAACCAAATCGTAGGAAGATTGGACGCCAACTTGCAAGATTTGGTGTTCGAATCTTCAAGAGGTCAACAATGGATCACTGCCCCACCAGTGAACAAGGATGGACATCCTGCTCGCTTTAGAATCGGTGCCAAATGGAAAGCTTTACCTTTGGAGACTGATGAAATCAATGCTCACATCGAAGCTCCGATCGGTGGATTACGTTTGCACATCCGCATGGCTAAGGATCTCATCAATCTCGAAGCTGTGGGTGATGTCGATCCCTACGTTAAAATTATTCAAAGTGGTAGGTTGAGGGCGAAGACAAACATTATTGCAGAAACTCTGAACCCGTACTTCAATCAAGTCTTCTTTTTGCCTGTTGCTAATGAACATCAACATGTTCTTCTCGACATTTTCGATGCAGAGCCCGAAGGAAAAGATCGTCCTTTAGGTTCATGTGCCATTTCTATTAAAGACTTCTTGAAAAAGAGTCCTGATGGCTACTATCTTGGCTACGATGGTGAACAGGAAGTCATTGAGCAGCCTGTTCTATACCAAGGCAAAAGTTATGGAACTATGTCTTACTCCGTTTCATTCTTCCCAAATATTCCTGTTATGACAAAAGCTCAGATAGAGAATATTGGTGATATTGAAGCTGAACAAAAAAAGAAGGAGCAAGCCGAGAAATCCAAGGAGTTGAAAGAGAAAGAGCTCTACGAGAAGTACCCTAATGACTACGAATGGGTAGAAATGCAAGAAGATATCTGCCCAGAGCCTACAAAGATCGAAATGCCTCTTGAAAAAGCCATTAAGTATCGATCTGGAACCTTACTTGTGAAGATTTTGAGTGGAAGCTTCAACAAGCCGGACTACTACGTTCACACTTTGTTTGATGACAATATTTACCCGGCAGGAGTTTCGGCTCAGGCTGATGGACGTAATTTGACTATACCTGTTTCTGTGGAAGCTTTCATGAGAGATTTGCCCAATTCTAAGGTGGTCTTTAGATTGTCTAAAAGAAGAGAGCTCGACGACCAGAAAGATGTTGCCACTGAAAAGATTCTTCAGACTCTAGACGTATTGAAGAGGTCGTTTGCAAAACCACTCACCATCAATCTTGATGCAAAGAATAAGATTAAAGTGCGGATGGAATTCATTCCCTCGGCAGTTAAATTGCCTCCTTTGGATACCGTACTTGATGTTGGACTAGTCACCTTGGATATTTTATCCGCAAGTGGTCTCAAACCCGTGGATAGAAATGGCAAATCGGACCCATTCTGTGTCATCAAACTCGATGGTATAGAGATTCATAGAACAGATAAACAAAGGAGAACCTTAAATCCGGTCTGGAATGATGCCATCAAATTTCCGATGTTGTCTAGATCGAGACAGGTACTTTTGCTCGAGGTATACGATTGGGATTTGACCCATGATGATGAACTTTTGGGACTGGCTAACCTTGACTTATCACTCATAACACCAAACAACTCTACACAATTTGAGTTGCAATTAGATACTGAAGGAACGATGTTGATACGGGCAACTTTCAAGCCACAATTTGTCAGACCAAAACTTTCAAAATCGTCCGGTCTTCCAATTGATCTCAGTGACGTCACAGGAGTCCCACTTAAGGTCGTCGGTGGAGCCGCTGATCTTGCTGGAAATGCTGTTGGTAGCGGTATTGCTTTGGTGACTGATGGTGTTTCACTCGGTGGAAATTTCATTAAGGGGATTACAAAGGGTAAGAAGAAATCTGATCTGAGCAGTATTGCCGAGAAGGACAAGGAAAGAAAACCGAGAGGTAGTAAAGATTTCTTCCGCAGACACAAACATGACTCTACCTCGGCTCATGGCCATGACAATGCGCTGGAGAACCTTGCTGCAAGCTCTACCCATGCGTCGGGTGATGCGGCTGATGACACTACATTCATGAGCCACACCATGGACGACATTGAGTCCAGAGACGAGGACGAGCGTGATGAAAGCGACGAGGAGAGCACAAAGCATGAGACAGCCCCTTCTGCTGAAGAGCAACAAAACCAAAATGTCCCTTCGCAAGTGAAGAATGCAATTCCTAATATTTTACCAGAGTTTATTCCGCCACCACAAGGACCTCAGGGATTTATGGGTCATCTGAGAAATATCAGTGACAGTACTAACATCAGTACGATCTCTGCAATGAGCCACGGTGAGCGGGATGTTCCGGGTAGGATTAGCATCGTATCATTGAAGGGACTAGACTCAGCTGCATACTCCGTGAAGGCGACTCTCAAGAAAGATGGCAGAAGCAAGGATATTTTTAAGACGAAGAGTGTTAAGCCAAGCAAATCTGGCGAGGTCGAATTCAAGGAGCATTTTGTGTTCCTGGCCCCTACCAATGGCATGTTGATTTTCCATATCCGCGAACATCATGCTCTTGGAAGAAAGCAAAAGGTGGCCCTGGTAGATATCAACTTGAGTCAGTTCGTTGGAGACGATAAGTTGTTCAACGTGGCAGCTGGCAAGGGTGAGCTTCTGCTAAAGATCACATACGGAGCTCATGAGCATCATGCCTAAGATAGTACAATAAATTTGATTTACTGATAATTACTTTCTACATGTTATTGATAAATTCGCTTAGACTTTATAAGGAGACAACTTTCATTGTGAGTGTCTAATGAATGGTGTATCACCAGAACCGGCTGATTTGCAGCCAATACATTGAGTGCAGGCAGCTTAGGCAACCGTGGAAAACAAAGAACATTAAAATCACAATTAATAAATGCAATGGGGCTGGAGCATACATAGTTCGTAATTCTTTAGTCCGGGTTTTTTTTATTTTGTGATTTGATTCCCAAGCTATGTTAGATTTTGAAGCCAATGCAAATGGTCATAGTGGCCACGTGATTCTCGTGACTGCGGTGACTGCCCTCACTCACCCTACGCAGACCTACCATACATCCAGCTCGACGCCTGCATATTCCCTCCAAAAAATTGTAGTGAGAATTTGCGCACACTGGAAAAAAATCATAGTCTTGTTTTATTCTACTATCAAGAACTAGTTACAATGAGTGTATGTACCCACCAACACCACCAATAGATGAGAAATCCTCCATGATCATGCCACAGAATGCAAAGACATCGTCCAGAATTAATTTACATGGGTTTTGATTGGTATCTGGCTTTCTTTCATGGTTTGTGCCTAGCCATTACCAAGATCTCCAAGAAAGCTTGAAGAGACTATCACTCCCAATGAAAGCATAGCAAAGCGCCACCGGTTGAATACGGCGATTCTTATCTTCTCTCTGTTGCACATTTCCCCTTCACAGTGATACTAACTATCCAGGCTCCAAAGTGGTACCCCAGTGCAGACTCGGCTGTCCCAAAGCAGACCAGAAAGGTTGCTCGTCCTCACAAGTTGCGTGCCTCTATTGTTCCCGGTACCGTCTTGATCTTGTTGGCCGGTAGATTCAGAGGTAAGAGAGTTGTTTTCTTGAAGCAATTGGAGGACAACACTTTGTTGGTCACTGGTCCATTCAAGGTCAACGGTGTTCCATTGAGAAGAGTCAACTCCCGTTACGTTATTGCTACATCCACCAAGGTTTCTGTCGACTCTGTTGACGCCTCCAAGTACAACGTTGCTTACTTCGCCAGAGAGAAGTCCGAGAAAATCAAGAAGTCTGAGATCGACTTCTTCAACGACGAGATCCCACAAAAGGAGATCAAGGCTGAGAGAGTTGCTGACCAAAAGACCGTTGACGCTGCTTTGTTGTCTGAGATCAAGAAGACCCCATTGTTGAAGCAATACTTGTCCTCTTCTTTCTCCTTGAGCAGCGGTGAGAAGCCTCACTTGTTGAAGTTTTAAGAAGTTCTCGGTTAAGAGCTTTTAATCCATTTGTATATTTAATACACCCACGAAACAGAAACAAAAATATGGCATCTTGTAGTTACATTATTATGGACGCAAACTATCTATTAGATGTGAATTAAATAATTTGAAAGTGTATTTGTTCTTCGAGTCTATATTTCACAATGATAAGATTAACTGGAAGTGTATTCAAACATGCCTTCGGTTTCGCTATTAGAAGAATCGAGGCTTCTGTAGAACATTCCTTGAAACGTTTTGAGGGATGTTGTAGATTTCAATAGTGATCAATAGTTTTAAACAGCAAAACGAGTTTTTATAGCTAGTGTTATCCGTAAATTTCCTCTTACCATTTTTTATTTTCAATCTTAGTTTCATCAATCATCATGTTCAGCACCTAGCATTAAGATCAAAGGTGATTAGTCGAACGTCGAGAAACAAGCCAAGAGCCTAGCCCTGGAAAAAAAAACTAAGTTATTTTAAATGCTCAGCAATTCTTTTAATAAGATTTAGTTTAATTAGTTTCATTCCAAAAAGAATTCTTCGTTTATCTTCTCTAGTGTGCACACACATCCTATATAATTTTGCTCATCGCGAAGGCCATCACTAAGAACCACTGTACCCCACATGTCTTCTTTAATCCCAATTAGCACCTACAACTTGGCCCTTGAGCCATTCAACCCTCAACCTGCTTTGGATGAGGAGTTTCCCGTCACCATCAGATTGACCATGGCTGCCGTCGACCCTGAGGCCGCTGATGACAAGGAGGAGCCATCCACCGTCAGAATCTTGAAGAAGACCAGAGTCTTCTTGGATGATGAGGATGAGGAGGATGAGGATGACTTGCTCGATATCGATGAGGACGAGGAAGAAGAGGAAGAAGAGGAGGAGGTTGTTGAGACCAAGAAGGAGAAGAAGAGCAAGAAGGCTGAGAAGGAAGAGGAGGAGGAAGAGGATGAAGAAGAGGAGGATAACGAGGATGACAGTGACATTGAGGACGATGAGGAGATTGAGGAGTTCATTCTCTGTACTCTTTCTCCAAAGGTCCAATTCCAACAAACCCTTGACCTCACCATCTCTCCAGAAGAGGAGGTCTACTTTGTTGTCACTGGATCTTACCCAGTTCACTTGACTGGTAACTACATCGAGCACCCAGCCGATGAGGACAGCGAGGATGAGGATGAGTACGATGACGACTTTGACCAATACTACGAGGATGACGAGGATGAAGACGATGAGGAGGGTTACAACTTGACCCCAGATGAGGATGAGCTCGTTGACCAATTGGAGGAGGTTTCTGACATCGAGGGTAAGATCGAGGAATTGGTCGAGAAGGAGGCCAACAACAAGAAGAGAGCCGCCGAGGAGACCTCTGAGTCTAAGAAGAACAAGAAGACCAAGGAGGACAAGAAGAAGGTCCAATTCACCGAGAAGTTGGAGCAAGGCCCAACCCCTTCCAAGAAGGAGAAGAAGAAGGCTGAGAAGGCCGAGAAGGCTCAAAAGGCTGAGAAGGCTGCTGAGACCGACAAGAAGGAGAAGAAGTTTGCTACCAACACTTTGTTGGGTGGTGTTGTCACTGAGGACAGAAAGGTCGGCTCTGGTGCTCAAGCCAAATCTGGAAACAAGGTTGGTATCAGATACATCGGAAAGTTGAAGAGCGGCAAGGTTTTCGACAAGAACACCTCTGGTAAGCCATTCGTTTTCAACTTGGGCAAGGGTGAGTGCATCAAGGGTTTTGACTTGGGTGTCGCTGGTATGGCTGTCGGTGGTGAGAGAAGAGTTGTCATCCCAGCCAAGATGGGTTACGGCTCCCAAGCCTTGCCAGGTATTCCTGCCAACTCCGAATTGACCTTCGACATTAAGTTGGTTTCTCTCAAGTAAGCGAATTTGGACTACTATGTACGTTTGAAATAATATTAAAAAATAGATGACCTGATAAACAAAGCGAATTGTGATCAAAAGCTGTATTTTCCATTTACATTGCCAATCATAACATAAGGGCTTCTCGAAGACTGGATAATTTTAATCTTTCAATCATCAATTTTGTCGTAGTGATTTGTTTTTGTAAATCGGAGTTTAACGGCCTGAAATTGCGCTTCCGCACGGAATGTAGCTCTCATTTCTGATCACGTTCTAATCCGATGGTCTCTAAATATCCTTACTCTAATAAAATCTGTCTTCGGTTAGTTAAAGTCGAGTTTTTCTTGGCCAGCATCTTCAAACAGTGAGATAAATGGTACATAGAAGAGCAGCGCTAAACTACATTACTTCAATAAGTAAAACGTGCATGAAACTTCCAAAGTCCGTCTTTTGCCTTTTTCGGCACGTAAAATTTTTTCCGTCGTAAATTCTTGTCATTTGAAATCAGTTCAATTTTCGGACAAAGCCGACCGGGGATCACCGCCTGGTTAGGAGCCCTGCAGGAAGATAACACGGGCATGTTGTCATATCCGCCAATCACATGAATCTACAGGGCATCAAAGTAGTAAATTGAGAGTTCCCTAATCTCCAGAGATAAACGAAGCTGCAGTACTAGTTTGATCTTCGCTTCGGTGTGCGTTGCATATCTGTAGTAGTGAGACAATCTGAGTAGGTACAACTTGAGGCATTAGAAGCGTGGAGTTCAATACAACGGATCTGTCTTTTGCCAAAATCAGTGCAACTGAATTCGCCTTAATCTCCTCAATAATGACGAATCGTTAAAACGAGATTTTCAGTGACCATTTCGAAATCACTTCGATTCGAAACTTCATCAACTCGATATCAAATCCAATTATCGAACAAGGTCGCGATCATTTATAATGTTAAAATACAAAATTCAATCCATTCGTCCCATCGTAGTGCAAAAATTGATTCAGGTCGCCTTCTTTCACCACACCAAAGTGGCTAGATTAGACAAATGTATGACACCAAGACGAGTAAGATGCCAGACATGACATACCTCATTCAAAGAAAGATAAGAAACAACTTGCATTATCGGGCATCCCCGCTGGAAATCTGAAGGAGCTTCCAAATCGGATTGAAACATCCAGAAAAGAATCTGGAGTCCTGCAGAAGAAGCTCATAGCACGGCCCGCCCTTTGACCCTTATCTCTGGCCCTGCAGGAAGCGCCAGTTTTGAGCATCGGCTGCAATTATATAAATGAATGCGTTTTCCTTAGCAGCCCGACAATTGTGATCTCTTCTAGTTATATTCCCCTCCATCTAATTCGAAAATGATCGCATTTAACGGCGCCTCGGTTAAGCGCCTTGCTAAGAAAGCCGTATCTAGAGAGTTCTTACTTGGAGACTATGATTATGGGTACCTTTTTACCCCAGAAATGCCATTTACCAAAAAACCGCCAAAGACACAGCCATTTTTTGGATTGAACTCGGAAATGCCTGTTGTTTTGGGCCTCTTGCTTGGGTTCCAACATGCTTTGGCCATGTTGGCTGGTGTCATTACACCTCCAATCATCATTTCTTTGGCAGCAAACCTAACGCTTGATGTTCAGCAGTACTTGGTTTCAGCGTCTCTTATTTCATCCGGCCTTTTATCTCTCATCCAGATTTCTCGGTTCAGAATTCCAAAGACAAAGTACTTTGTGGGAACAGGTTTGTTGTCGGTGGTTGGTACTTCGTTTGCAACTATCACTATTGTCACCAAAGCGTTTCCATTGATGTATTCCAACGGTATGTGTCCTACTACAAATGGAGTCCCGGGACCATGTCCAGATGGCTATGGTATGATTTTGGCAACAGGCTCTCTCTGTGCTCTTTTAGAAATCCTTTTGTCCTTTTGCCCTGCAAAGATCTTGCAGAAAGTGTTTCCTCCTTTGGTCACTGGTCCTGTTGTTCTTTTGATTGGTACTCATTTGGTTGAGAGCGGCTTCAACGACTGGATCGGAGGTTCCGCTTGTGTCGGAAAGCTTTGTGCCAAAAACTTGCCTTGGGGCTCTGCTCAGTTCATTGGTCTTGGATTTTTGGTGTATGTCTCGATCATTATTTTTGAGAAGTACGGCTCGCCCATCATGAAGTCATGTGCTGTGATTTTGGGTTTGCTTGTGGGCTGTATCGTAGCCGCTGCTTGCGGTTATTTTACCGATGCTGGTATCAAGAAGGCCCCTGTTGCCACATTCTTGTGGGTTCACACTTTCAAATTGAAAATCTATGCTCCCGCCATTCTACCTTTCTTGGCTGTCTACATCGTGTTAATGATGGAGGCCATTGGTGACATCACTGCGACCTCCGATGTATCGAGATTAGAAGTTGAGGGTGAATTGTACGAGTCCAGAATTCAAGGCGGTGTTTTAGCTGATGGATTTAATGGTGTTTTGTCTGGTTTGTTCACAATCACCCCAATGTCCGTTTTTGCCCAGAACAATGGTGTCATTTCCATCACAAAGTGTGCAAACAGAACGGTAGGATTTTGGTGTGCTTTCTTTTTGGTCATCATGGGCGTCTTTGCCAAGTTTGCTGCTGCTATTGTCTCTATTCCAAAACCGGTTTTGGGAGGTATGACTTCATTCTTGTTTACTTCGGTCGCTGTTTCTGGAATCAAGATTATCTGTACCACTGAATTTCTGAGAAGAGACAGATTTGTCTTGACTGCCTCTCTTTTGCCTGGATTGGGCGCCACTTTGGTACCAAACTGGTTTAACAATGTCTTTACCTACTCTGGACCCAACAAGGGTTTGCATGGATTCTTTGATGCTATTATTTTGGTCATGGAGACAGGATTTGCGCTCACTGGTCTTCTTGGTGTAATTTTGAACTTGATTATCCCTCCAATGGCTGATGATGTCGAAGAAATTAATGAAGTGGTATTGGAGACTATTGGCTCCGCTGATCAACATGCTTTAGAAGTCTATGCCACGAAAGAGAAAAGCGTTCTTAACAGACCAGTCCACGAAACCTCGTCCTCTTCCGCATCTAAGTAATATTCAAGTTCTACTCTATACATATTCAGTCTAATTTACAGGTAAATTGTTCGATAAAAAGTGTTTTTGTATTATGATAGTCTAAAATTCGCCCGATGCTTGAATCAGTCAATTTAAAAGAGCTTGACTAGGAAAACATCATACGACTTATTATTGTTGTTAATCCGCTTGAGAAAACAACGAGAGCTGCAGAAGCAAAAATCAAGTCAGATTTGGTGATAAGGAACTGGCCAGACAGAAAATCCATGGCAAAAACTTTGTGAAAGAAAGCTTTGAGAGAGTCCCAAGATGTGAGAGCACTCGTAATTGTTGTCTGGGAGAGACGCTGAACTTGTGGCCCCAAATCCTCCTCCAGTGCGAGAAAGACTTCACTCGGTTCTTTTGCATCTGTCAACTGTTTCATTTGGTCAGATAAATGCCTTATTTCAGTGTTGTATTCATCGAATTGCAGACTAACCTCCACATGAAATGCATTGACTAAACGTCTTCTTTTCCATGGCTCGACAAAGAAGATTGCCACAACGAAGAATATTATGTTTAGTCCAGTAAGCATCCATGTTCCATACGTCAGTGCCAGTCTGATTTTGTCACTCCAGAGCTGTTCCTCGTGATATCGGGCTAGGATCTTGGTGCCAAGCTTCAATTGAGCTGAATCGAAGACTTGTTCTGCCGTTTCTAATCTAATTTTCGAATCAGACTCATTGCGCTGGTTCTCGTGATCGCTTCTGTATAGTTGCGTGAATCTCTCGACATCCATAGGATTCCAAGTGTCTTTCCGAGTCAAAAGCTCGGTAACTTCCCTCTGCAGATTTGAACGCTGTTCAATTGCATCCGAATAAGCATTTTTGGCTCTTTTGAGCTCCAAGCGTGCTTCCTTCACTTCCTTTTCCAATTGTTGCACCAACTGTTTGTGCTCCTCGATTTTACTATATCCCGTGATCTGGTTCAATGTTTGTGCAAGAGTGTTCACGGAGCTCAGAGAATCTTTTATAACTGAAGACACTAAGAGTTTGTAATTTGTCTTCAACATTTCCAATGGACTCTGTTTGGGTTTGTTTCTTCCGTTATCTATAGGCTCTGCCTCGTCAGCAGCAGCGATGCTTTCCACGATTGTCTTCGGGCTAATTGGAGCCGATTCAACAACTTGCTTAAGTTTTTGTGTGTCGTTTATACTTTGGTCATTGTTTTCAGCCTTGAACCTCTTTGAAGGTGCCATGTTGGAGGACTCAATTATATCTCGGAGCTTGGCATCATTGAAATCATTTGAGCCATTCGTTTTAGTAGAGAAAAGCTGTCTGCTTATACAGCTGAGTCTCAACGTTCGTGGAGAAAATCGTAGGCCACACTGAATCATTTATTGTTAATGCTTGTATGGTATTAAACGCGGAATCTGGAGACGAATATAGTGTGAAGCATGGATAAAAATTCTAGATAAACAATTTTAGTGTGTTCTATGCTGATAATATTTTGCTACAGAATAGCTGTATGTTTTTAATTTTGGAAGTTAGAGTCCACAAGAGATCTGGCCAACCCCCAATTATCAAGATCGATAAAGTCCAAAATCACAACACCACATCCCTTTTTGAAAAATGATGAAATATCAGTATTTGCTACCGCTCTCGCAACCCTATCTGGCCAGCAGTCTTTGTTAATGAGATTTGTTCCTGAGGTAAAGTTGAGAAACAACTTATTAGCGTCCTGGCTGGAGTTATGATCCACAGCCTTCTGCATCAAGTTTTTGACAAAGCCAACTTTTTGTTCAATTTCCTCTTTGTTGCGCAACTCGCATTTGTCCTGGACCACGAAGAGTCCTCTGTCGTCCTCAATGGTATTGTAAGACCAATATGATGCGTCAAACCCGAATCTAGGAATGAGAGTCTGATCTGTTAATTTAAATCGTCTCATCAAAACAATTCTACCGCGGGCATCGCCAAGTCTGGGCAATTCAGAATTAAAATGCCACTTGTGCTCGTTCGGCTGAATGTACCTATTCCAAAGTAACTGAGCAAACTCGTCGTTCTGAGTATCCCAGTCACCAACACCCTCAACCTTCAATGACAAAAGAACGGCTTCTGAAGGGTTTTCGCCCAAAAAATCATATATCTCCGTCAAAACCTTTATAAATTTCCGAGCAATTGGAATACGAACAGGAAACTTACCGTGAACAACGGTCAATTCGGCATCGTCATCTCTGGATTTGAGGTGATGTTTTCCCACGCGAATATCAAGGAACCGTACTCCATTCACCAATTGATTGTAGACTGGTTCATTCTGGCATCTAACAGAGGGTAAGGTCTTGTAACAAGCACCTGAATTATGAGTTCCTGGAATAGAGAGAGAACTTAAGCAGACATCGTCTGAGATTTCACTCATCCAAGAATTCTGGTTTACCATTTTAGGCCGATTTTGTTGTGATACCGAAAACAAAAGGAGTTGTATATTCTAAGCGTGTTCCAAATATACCATGTTCAGCCATGACACTCTGGTGCACACGACCTTGGCTGAAAATTCGCGGCCAAGATCTGGGGTATTCTTGATTCGGGCAAGACTTCAACAATAGTATATTGTGAAAAAATAAAGTCTTTTTTCAATTTCATAAATCTGATAGTTTGTAAGAAAAGATTTGAGTTGGTTCATCTGAATTTTTATTTGTACTTTAGATATATGCTGTCTATTCCAGGCCCCAAATCTCGTCATAGCCTTCACGACCCTTCGTTTCGGGAACATAAATGTACATTGCAACAAAGAAAATAATTCCCGTCACAGTAAACAGAAAAAAAACGGCATCACCCAAAATCTCTTTTAAATAAGGAAAAGCGTACGCAATTGCTACGTTTGAAAGCCAGTTCGACATGGTACCGAGAGCCTGTGCCTTTCCAATTGCCTCTTGACTAGAAAGTTCACTGATCATTAAGAAGGGAATTTGTCCAAGGCCAATCGAAAACCCGATTACAAAGCCAAAACATCCAACAGCAGCCATGTAGTCTTTTTGGTTGATCAATCCCGTTGAAATTATCACCGAACACAAACTCATTGTGGTAACTGATGCAAGTAACAATAATTTACGGCCCCATCTGTCAATCAATGGCGAAACTGCTAAAGAGACAATAACGTTGGTGAAGGCAAGTGAGGAAGTGAGATATAGTACATTTGTGTCAGGCGGCACAATTTTGGATAACACTGATACTCCATAAAAGGTTATGGCATTCATACCACTCAATTGTTGTGCCGACATAATAAGAACAACTGCAACCCATTCCTTCTTGTATTTTGACCCGGTGATGTAACTTATAGGGCTCAAAGTGCTAGGATCTATAGACCCTCTTCGAGACATTGCAGTTGAGACAGGGTATAAATTATCCTTTGGAGATGATTCCAAAAGCGACGAGGTTTCACTCAGACCTACAGATGAAGTTGGAGAGGGCTGGTTTGTTGAAAGTCTGCGCCAGTGTAGAATTTCGTATTGGGCTGCCACTTCATCGGATCTTAATTGGTTCAAAAGCTTAGATGCATGGGAAATCTCTCCGTTGTGCATTATTAGCCATTTAGGAGACTCAATCGTCGTGAAAAGAAGAACCAATTGTAGAAGCCCAATCCCTGCTCCAAAAATAAAGAGGTTGCGCCAGTCGTTGTCATTGCTCCACAAGAAAGCGATTAATTGGGCCAACAAAATGCCGGTTGCGACACCAAATTGAAGAAGAGACCCCATAAGGCCGCGATGGTTAAAGGGTGTAATCTCATTTATGAAGATAGGTGCAACTACCATCGAAGATCCAGCGGCCACTCCAGCAAGAAATCTGCCAAAGTTCATCACTGGAAGTGAATTGGCGAATGCTATTGATACGCATCCGAATATGTATAGAATAGCAGTAGCTTTTTGCACAGTATTTCTACCCACTGAGTTCAAAACCCTGTGTGATCCGACAAGTGTGGACGACAAAAAGCCCGCTACAGTGAAAACGGTATTGATGGTTGCAATTCCAGATTTATCCATTGGTATGCATTGTTGCATACCCCAACGAGCCCACATTCCGTCAGAGTACCCATCTCCACGACCATGACTTTGACAAGATATGATTTGTTGAGGTGCATTGAACACAGATAAATGAAAGCCGAATTGAAGAGTAGTCAAACAACAGATGGCTGTAGCCCATAGGAGCCGCCATCTTATTTTGTGATTCACGTATAATTGATCCTCCATTTTCGGTGACGAGACTGTTCGAATACTTTATGGGCCTTCTCGCGTTATGCAACCCAAAAATAATGTCTCTGGAAATTTCCCAGGTTTCGCTAGATTAAATCAGCTATTGATATCGGAATTTTCACTTGATACCAGTAATGTCTTATCGGTCTGCGTACAGGATTAGTTCTCTGATAGGAACTAAAGAGATGATGGCGAAGACAGTCTCCGACCGATAATGAAAGAAATGTGGTGATCAAAACTATATCAGATCACTGAACTCTTATATCTTATCTTATTCCACTCTCTGAGGCTGCTGAGAGTGCCTGCTGTCACGGAGATCACCGAACAGGAAGCAACTACAGGAACGGTTGCAAAACGGGTACAGGACCCACTTTGAGTTCACAGAGTATTGGAATCAGGGTAGTACATTCTCGATTCTGAAGTTTTTACGGTCACTGGTTGCTACCAAATAGTTCGAGATGCAACTATGCGAAGTACAAATTATTTGAGGCAAACGTCAGAATGACGCACGCTATGAAGTTCGTAGCAGAGCGTGTGTGCGGCTAGATCGGGTCCATGAACAGCAAGTTCGTGACAGAGGTTCAAACTCAATTGTATCCTCATCTGAAAGGGGGGATACTTTGTTGATAGTTTGGCATTTTATTTCAAGTGCACGAATAGAGACGAAAGAAATTCAGAAGACACGTGTACAATACATGGAGAAAGTGATTTCTCCAACACTTTCATAAGGTCCTTCTGATAGCCTACAATCTAATGTCAAGGATAATTGCGGATGCGAGATTGCGAAGGGTTGCCAGACCAAAGCTCCTGTCCTCGCACAGCCCAGACAGACTAGCAGATCTCGTTCAAGCTACATGGACACCTTAAGAGAGCTTACATAAGTAAAAGGAGTCAAGCGACCAAATATCCCAGACACAAGAATAAAAATCCGTTGAGGGCTGAGATTTCTACAGGCTGTGGCTTCGTGCAACTCCCAAGTTGGCGAGTCGCATGGTGACATAATGGGTGCGTTATCTTGGTATACCAAGAGCCGCCGAGCATTCCATAATTCTTGATAGAGGGGATATTGTTTTTTTTTTTTTTTTTTCTGGGATTTAAGAATGCTTGCGTGTGTGACATAAACTACAGGACATATACTTTCCATCCGGTTTGGTCTACTGATTCCGGAACAGAGGTGTGCGTAATAGCTTCCGGACTTTAATTAAAATTGGAACTGGACAAAACAGGAATTCGCACTCACCACTCGTAATTATCACTTGAAGAACGCATACATGCACACTGCACCTGCAATGTGCAATGATGAAACCGGCAATTAGTGCAAGTGGTGGAGCAACACCACATCCAATGGGTGCCCAGATCTTGCTTCTCTCACCCCGAGAAATTCTGCATCTGCCAAGGGGCTCTCTATGCAATTCGTTAGGGGACTTTGCTATTTTTGTGTCATTTTCGTATAAGCCCCTCCCATATCTGCTTGCAGGCAGTGTTTGTGTTCAGGGCCGCACTAGGCCTAATAAGGACCAGTTTACCATCTTTCTGGGACAAGGTATTTTTTTTTGAGTGACCCTCTTCTAAACAACAATTCTAGCCAAAACAAAAATTTCCATAAGAGCTCCACCAACGCTCCTTTAGCAACCTTCATCATTTCTTCGTGTCTCGATCTTCGACTTGAGGCAATTTCAGACCCACACTTCCTTTGTCCTGTCCTCTAGTCTCAGATCTCACTGCGGCTCTCTGCATCTGGCTGACAAGAAACTTGCCTTGACAGAATCGCCCACTTTTTTTTTCGTTGCTAGGCGTATCTCCTTTCTGCCTTTCTCCCTTAAATCTGGCACCAATATTTCACACAAATCCCATCATGTTTCTATTCCGAAAGAAGAAGGCAGCCTCTAAGCCCTCCAAATCTTCAAAGTCATCTGAAACAAAATCGTTGCCCCAAACTCCCATTCTCTCTGGGCCCATGGATGGGCAACAGGAGATCACTCCTGGTGGCAGTCAAAAGTACTCCTTTCCTCGCCCTCCTCGTCTATCACCCTCTAGCAATCTGTTGGCATCGCCTACATCTCCCACAAACCTGACGTTTGATGGCTCCAAACAAGCGCCTTCCTATGTTCGCCATGTGAGGGCCGTCTCAGGAGCTAGTGGAAGCTTTGCTGTGGATCCGGCGTTGACTCGCTCTTTGCAGGTCCGCCAGCAAACCATCAACCTGGACTTGCCGCCAGAGTTGCTGCCTGTGGTTAATTTGATGAATGCTCAGAAGCTCCGTCAATACGTCTCTGGAACTGTCTCAGTACTTTCTGAGGATCATTTAACTTGGAGTACAGCTCTGGCCACTTTGACCGGAGTAGAGCTTGCAGTTCAGACCCTTGACTCCATAAAGCCCCGCTATATCAACATTCAAGATAGCTCTGTAGTTCCTTCCCCAGTAAACGGCACATCAGGCTCGAGATACGAATTGGTAATCCTACAGGATTTTGATGGTCATCAGACTACCTTGCGTTTTGCTAATTCTGAACAATTTTACTTATGGCTCTCAGCAATCCATTTATCAAAATTCGAGAATTCATCGCTACAGGAGGCATTCACCGCTGTTATATTGTCTTTGAAAGGTCCTGAACTCTCCGACATCTTCACTCTTTTATCCCACAAGCAAAGATTCACCCGTTACGAGTGGAGCAATTTAAGATTGCCTCAGATTTCCAACAAATGGGTCAAGGTCTTCGTCAACATTGTACCCGGCGACAACAAAAAGAATGGACGTATCGAAGTCTACGCTTCAGACAAAATCACAAAGAAAAATTTGGTGTTGTACGTTGATCATCTTGACTCCATCTACAACGTGTATCCCGAAGATTACAAAATGATCGATGTCAATCTGATCATGAAATTGGAAGGCCAAGTTTACGTCAACAAAAAGTATCAACACCTTTTTATTCATGGCACTGATGGTTTGGATAGTGCTGCTGTCAAAGGCTTAGATTTGTCACCAGTAAGAAGAAGCGATTCCGCTATGTCATTGAGCTCGTTGGGTCCTCCAGGAGCTATTCACTCTCCCACAAGGTCTCGCTCGAATTCATTGAGCTCCTCATCCTCATTCTTTGTCAATGCAGCGTCTACTAGTGCCAATGCTGAAGGTGACTCACTGGCTACAACTTCTCCTAAGGCATCCACAAAATTTATCAAGCAAAGTGCAAGCAGTTTCGTCAAAACGGACTATTTGTACTTGATGCCTGAGCCTCATCCGGGTGTGGGAGTGACTGAGATTATGCTTCGAAACTTCATTCATATCATTGATGCATTCAAGCTTTATGGTCGTCCGGAGCATTTGGTCAGCAACAAAAGAGATCCTGTTTCCATGTTGTTTGGCTTGCCGGCCTTGCCTCACCACTGTTACTTAGATCTCGAGGATGCATATGAAGTTATTGCGCTTAATTTTGAATTGAGCTGCTTGCAAAACTGGGGTTTGTGTGAGTGGCGAGCATCAATCAAGGAGTACATCAGCTGCAAACAAAGAGACTCGAACTTCAAGGGAACCGGAAATATCTACGATTTGTTCAATTCTCTTGAAGACTCTCAACCAAGCAGTCCTATTCTTCGTGATACTCGAAGTCCAGTCTACTTGCAAGCACCTCCTGGTGCAAAGGCAAAATCTCCATTCGCAGACTCTATTCTGAGAACGCTGAAAAGTCTGGACTCGGTGCCTTCCACCGAGGCTTCGACCAGCCATGCGATTCCAACCCTAGGAAATGCATTCAACTATAGAAGTGGCGACAGCAGCGCTCTTAGAGGAGTTTCGAATCAACAACGCAATTTACATCCTATTGCCGATTTGCCAACGCCGTGTGATGAGAAGAATCAACAATTTTTTACTCCTTCCAACGGAAACATAGCCATTCATCTCTAAATTCGGCAATTTCTTTATTCTTGTTTCATATTTATAGTCGGAATTCATTTTGTTTATAGAATAGCCCATATTCACTTAGGAGTCTCTATAAAAGGTTTTGTAACGTTATGTCGATAGTGACATGAGTTTGTATAATAGTGAGATACATCTCGGTCATTTTTCAAGCAGATTTGTTCATATTATTTATCGTTCGATGTGAACTTTTGTCCTAGATAGACGAGCATAGAGTATGGCGGTTCAAGACTATTCCGAAGCTTTCTTTGTTTATTGTATTATTGCTATTTCATTTAGTACAGATCGAACGTCTTTATGGATTATTTTAGTTTTTTGTGTGAGATTTTTTGTATCTGACTGGGAATGCCGCCTGAGTTGGCGTATTTGCAAAATATGAGTGAATCAGCTTTGAAGACGTAAATGTTGATACAACCCACCATAAATCCCAGATTCAATATTTGTGCAAAGCCGCTTTACCAGTCCATCAGTAGCCACATTAGTAACCAGATATCGAAGCGAATAAGATTTATGCCTATAATTTATGCCTATTTTCGATCTTGATCTTGAATTGACCGACAATACACTGCATATAGCAACATAGACTTGATCTAAGCCTAAATTTTTTGGTATATCAAAACGAACATATGTTGCATTTCAGCCTCGGAGAATGTGCCCTGTAGTATAATTGACTATCAAAACAAGTTTCAACATTACACTTTAGGTATCTATCTTTCGCTAAAGGTTTCTACATCATCTACACAATAATGATCTCACCCACATCAGTGGTGTGCATGCAGCTCGACTAAATTTGCAACTGTCTTCATAACCGTTGGAGTTCAGAAATCTCCCCACCTAATTTAGTAATCAAATCAAGTCATTTTATTCAGATGGCAAGCTATACCGGAAAAGCAATTACATCTTCATGGGACACAGTCCTTTCATAACCTTACAATTTCACTGTACAAGCCAACTATCAAGCAATTGCTCAAAGCAACCACCCAAAGTCTTGATCTCAAAGCCGTATCTCGGATCAAAACAGTAATTAATACCATATTTGATCAACTCGTGCACACAGATATCAGGGAGTTGTTTGCATGAAGTATCTCTGTGTGAGACCACTACCGAGACTCGGCCCTTAAATGCATATCTACACCAGGGTGGTGCTAGTATTGCATAACTCGATGGAAAGTGAAAGGGGAATCACATATGCAGAGACAGTGACTAGAAAATTCTTACAGAAATGGCCAGACGCGTCTGCAATAGACACACCGAACGCCATTACTTCCCTGAACGGGCTAAACCTAAATATCAGCCTTGTGTAATGTAAGCGAATTGTGCAGACAGCCAGCCAGCTTCCCCAATGGGACCGTCACACGCGTCCGGGCGCGTCACGTGTAGCACTTGTATGACGGCCTGGTAGTGCGCGTCAGCGCGGCATCTTTCACTGAGCCTTTACAACCCTAATATTCCTACACCATTGCTGAGCGTGTCTTCCTCATAGGTATATAAGTGATACCCTGCTCGCACCTATTTCCACCTTTGTTTGAAAATTTTCTTCTCAAAGCAATCTTCTCAAGCTCTCGAGTTTCTGTCGATTAACAAATCTTCTTATTCTAATAGAAGAACCTCCATTCCCTCTTGGAATTCCGAATTGAATAACTTATAGGAATCCCACCCACCTCCACACTCATATGTCTATACACGAAACTCCAACTTCCGGATTGACTGGTAAAATATTGAATCTCGAAATGACCACAAGCGGATCTTCTCTCACTGACAAATTGGCCGCCGAGGCTGCCGCCGCCGACGTCCTGACTGCGTCTGACTCCTTGGCTGGCAAGCCAAAGGACATTGTTCGTCCAAAGCATATCATCGAAGGTGGTGCTGAGCAAATGCAAAAAACCGAATCGGAAATTGCAGCTGCTGCAGCAGAGCACCGTGAGTTCATGAAAAGCCACAAGGTACACAGACATCAACTAAAGGCACAGGAGAAGGATGAGCCATTGTTGGCCGAGAACAAGCGCCGTTTCGTCATGTTCCCAATCAAGTTCCACGAGATCTGGCAAATGTACAAAAAGGCTGAGGCTTCCTTCTGGACTGCTGAGGAGATCGATTTGTCCAAGGATATCGGCGACTGGAACAACAAGTTGACTGACAACGAACGTTTCTTCATTTCTCGTGTCTTGGCTTTCTTTGCTGCCTCTGACGGTATCGTCAACGAGAACTTGGTCGAGAACTTCTCTGCCGAGGTTCAAAGCCCTGAGGCCAAGTGTTTCTACGGTTTCCAGATCATGATGGAGAACATTCACTCCGAAACATATTCTTTGTTGATTGACTCTTATATCAAAGACCCAAAGGAGGCCGACTTCTTGTTCAACGCCATCGAGAACATTTCATGCATTAAGAAGAAGGCTGATTGGGCTTTGCGCTGGATCAACGACGACGAGGCTCTCTTTGGTGAGCGTTTGGTCGCTTTTGCCGCTGTTGAGGGTGTCTTCTTCTCCGGCTCTTTTGCATCTATCTTTTGGTTGAAGAAGAGAGGCTTGATGCCAGGTCTTACCTTCTCCAACGAATTGATTTGTCGTGATGAAGGTTTGCACACTGACTTTGCTTGCTTGTTGTTCTCCCACTTGAACAACAGACCAGACCCAAAGATCGTTGAGAGAATCATCACTGAGGCTGTTGACATCGAGAAGGAGTACTTCACCGATGCCTTGCCAGTCAGCTTGTTGGGTATGAACTGCGCTTTGATGTGTCAATACGTTGAGTTCGTTGCCGACAGATTGCTTGTGGCCTTGGGCAACAAGAAGGTCTACAATGTCACCAACCCATTCGACTTCATGGAGAACATTTCATTGGCCGGCAAGACCAACTTCTTCGAGAAGAGAGTCTCAGACTACCAAAAGGCAGGTGTCATGGCCAAGTCTAACGATGCTAGCGCCTCGAACCACGACTTCTCCTTTGACGATGATTTTTAGGTTCTTTGGCACGCTAGAGTGTATTGCGTCTTCATTTTTTGTCACCTGGTGTGGCTTCTACGCAATACATAAAAGTAATGGTTGTTTGATATTGGTTTTTTAATAACAGTACATATGTAATAGAAATTTGGCATTATTTACTTTTGTAGAATGAAGAAGCTTAAAGCATACAAGAATTACACAATAGAATGCAAAGCATGTCGTTCACAACGAAAGTATATGATAAATCGTCGACTTGACTTTGCTTTGACTTATTTTGAAAATCATTGTGAGTTGTGCAGGTTTTTTTATATCATTCTTCTGTATCTTCCAGTCAATCCTGCATCACCTCATCGTCTTCAGTAGTACATCAATCATTGTAATTAGTGCAAAATGGCTAAAGGAAAGAACAAACAAAGCGAAGAAAGAGGAGATAGATCTCGAACTTCTAATGGACACAAATCAAAACAATTCCATTCCCGAAAGGGTAGACAAGAGGAGGGAGCGATGAACCTGGTTCAAAGTAAGCTCCCTGTGAAATTAGCGATGTGGGATTTTGATCAGTGCGACCCAAAACGATGCTCTGGAAAAAAACTTGAGCGTCTTGGCTACATTAAAAATTTGCAAGTTGGTCAAAAATTCCACGGTGTGGTGGTGTCACCAAATGGTAAAAGTGTTGTCTGCCCTGATGACAAGGAAATTGTTGAAACCGGAGGAGCAGCGGTGGTAGAGTGCTCATGGGCTCGTTTAGATGAAATTCCTTTCCACAAAATTGGAGGAAAAAATGAAAGATTGCTACCTTATTTGGTTGCTGCTAACACTGTGAACTATGGCAGGCCATGGAAACTTAACTGCGTGGAGGCACTCGCTGCTTGTTTCGCCATTGTAGGTCATATTGAATGGGCCGAGGAACTTCTACAGAACTTTTCATGGGGTCTCACATTTCTTGAAATTAACAAGGAGCTTATTGAGATTTACCAGCAGTGCACAGACTCCGAGTCAGTGAACAAAGCTCAAGATGCATGGTTGGCAAAGCTTGAAGAGGAGGTAAGACAAAGAAAAGAGAGAGGCTCCAGCGAAGATATTTGGATGACAGGTAATGTGAACAGGCAAGTGGAGCAAAGTGAGAGTGAAGATGAAGACGATGTTGAATATGACGCCTTAGGTAATGCCATTGCCAAGCAGACATTGGATGACAAAGAAAGTGACCAAGAAGAAGAAGAGAGAGATGAGGAAGGTACAGAAGACGACAATGTCGACGAGGAAGAGGATGAAGTGGAAGAAGAAGAAGACAAAGAAATTAATTAATTGCATGAAGCCAGCAAAGAATAGAACACATTAGGCATGACGGAAATTTTGTCGAAAATTTCAAAGCATTTATATACATAATTGGAAACTTATACAGAGGAGCAATGAATCCATTGATCTAAGTTCTTCTGGTGCAGTAGATGAAGACACAGAAATAGAATTGATCGTAGAAAATTACAAAGCTTTACAGAAAAATCAAAGTCTTCAAATAGATGCATGAAATTAACTCAGTGTTAATATAAATCTCACACACTCTCAAGTTGCAATCATGTCATCTAAAGTTATATGTTGCATGCATATCTCCAGTGTTTACACCCTTTCTCAACCACAGTATGGCAAATGGGCAAAACGCTATCAAACATTTGCCCTTGCTACATAATCCTCTCCTCAATGCCATCTTCAACAATCCATTTCATGCTACATCCCCAACTAAGCACACTATCCGCGAGATAGCTGAAAGACACTCTGATTTTACCATTCTTGTCCCTCCTTCGCACGTCTTACGAAGCGGTCAAGACTCATCAAAGAGAAAATTGGCAGATCTCTGCTACAATGACGATGAATTTCTACGATCGCACGTTATTATTTCATCTGCTCCATTCTCAGTCTCCACGGCACCCGTCTCGAAGGCCCAACTGATTATATATAATACGATGAACGGGCGACAAGTGCTTTTGCGAGGAGGAGCAATCCTTACTGGCAAAAACTTCAAAAGCAGCATTAGAGTCAAAATTCTATCGGTGGCTCAATTTGTGTCATTTTGTGATTATTTCCCAAAAGGAAGCAGGTTTCTACTACTATTCATCGAGGATACCCTTCTACATAACCTGCCGCAGGCGCAAATTACTAATACACATGACCGGAGATTGGCAGGAATTGATTTGAATATGAATCAGAAGCATGATATTACATTCGAAGACCTTCTCAGAAACTATCCCGTACTATCTAAGTATATGTCACACAAGTTCTACACCTTATTTCACCACAATAATCGAAAGTTGGATAAGTTGCGGACCCGACAGATAATGAGTCCAGCAGAAATTGCAAGTGAATTTCGTACAATCGAGTCAGAAGCTTTTGCAATTATACAAGACTGCGTGAATTCTGATTCAACAGATGGTGATCGCGTTTACACCATTTTTGATTCTGTCGCCGCGAAAAATCCAAAAGTCGATATGAATCAACTAATTCACGAGTATGTCGAGCTAAATTTGTACGACAAAGTCTGGCTGCAACTCATTTTCCAATACTCCTCTGGCCCTGAACCTAGCTCTGGTGGTAGTCTGGGTCAAGCAAAAGTCCTAACCTCTGAATTGTACAAAGATTTGTCTTGCTTATCGCTAAACCAATTAGATATCCCCGTGCAAGACCCATGGAAACTCAACGTTCTCCAGCGTCGCATCACTGAAGCCATCACTGTACTAAGTAAGCTCCTGAACAGTGATGTCTCAAAGCAGAGAACTAAAATCGCAATAATTGGCGAAGCAATTAGTGCTCTCACAGGAAAAACAGAGAAATCTCTACAAGAAGACTTGGTCATTGATGCCGATACATTCATCGGTTTGTTAATCATGGTTGTTGTACATTCTAAAATCAACGATCTCGAGGCTCACCTTGACTATATTCGGTTCTTTGGAGGTCACGGCTCAGGTACAGAATTGAGTCATCCGCATCCGCAAACAAATAATCAGGGATATCTCAACTACGTCTTAAGCAATTTTGATGCCGTGATATACTTGTTGTCCTCCACCAATGCCACATCTGAGAAGAGTCATGTGGAGAATATGATTGCGGCATCTGCATTGAATTATAACTTTTGGTATGCAATTAAGACTGAAAACATCTCGGAGTTGACTGTGGTTCTCGAAGCCGTAAAGCGAGAATTCGGTGACAATGAGCTTCCGAGATCTCATTTCTTGAAAAGTAAAAACATTAACGGGGAAAGTTTTTTAACTTCAGCAATAAAAACCAAGAACGTTAATTTGTTTTCCATTCTTTTTGAGCAAACAAGTTCATGGATCTCCTTCGAAGAGATCATGTTCGATAGAAATACAACTTCAGATCAAAACTTACTCATGATCGCGTTGCAAGAAGAAGCTTCCGAAATTGCTTCTGTTCTCATCCACTTTTTCCAGGAAAATGCGACAGAAGAAGAATTGGTATCTTACTATAATTCTTGTGATAAGCACGGAAGAACTGTTGGCCATTATCTATCCCACGATTTGGTTGCTTTGAAGTTAGTGGGCTCCTACATCAATTGGGATATCAAAGATAATATTCTTCAGACACCATTGGCAGCGGTTTGTCGTTGCTATGACCGGGCAGATTACAAAGAACTCATCAAGCAAGTTTTTGCTATAGTGTTTGAACAAAATGATCGCGTCCTTACATTTGATAATCACATCGATAAAGCAGGCAACTCTTTACTACATGTACTCGCAAAAGGATTACTGGAGTCAGAGCTATTCTCAAACAGTTTAGCACTTGTTGATGTCAATCAAATGAACAACAAACAATTAACTCCAATGTCACTGTATGTTCGCTATAGCAGAACTGAGAACTTGGAAATCATTTTGAGGCAGAAATCTCTCGTATTTGCCATGGAGGATCCAAAGCTATTCTACAATGTTTTGGATTATTATAGCTTTTCTGCTAGCAAATTGTCGACAGGATCAAATGGGGATTTTCCATTTATTCAAAGTCTTATCCTTCAGAGATTTTTTTCTGAGAATTTTTCAGCTGGACTGGAAAAGAAAATCGGCTTTTTGAACTCTCGATTCGATAGTAATTCCAACGAGTGGCTAATCAATTCCATCTTTACCGATCGAATATCGGAGCTGAGTTTCAAATCGAAGTATATTTCGATAGAAAAATTATATCAGTTTTACCATTATCAGAAAAGGTTGCCCGCGATCATTTTCTTTCCTCATCCAAGCGTTTTATTGGAGTATTTCATGAAAGGTAAAAGTTCGGTTCCCATGTATCTCAAGTTTCGCATGAATCGCAACTTAGAGTATCTCAATGCTTTTTTGGCCTCTCTAAACTATTTAGATGAGGCGATTCAGAATGAGACGTTTGATGCATTCTCACAATTTTTCCTGGACCATCATGATCTCAAATCAGATTTTTTTAAGTGGAACAGAGACATCGAGCATCACAATATTGAGTGCAAGTTAACCCATACTCAGATTTCAGAAATTGTTTACTTTGTCGAATACTCACTGGATGATGTTCGAAAGTATCTGCATATCATTAAAAAGCTTCGGAAGCTCACAACTGTTTGTGGTCTTAAGCAATGTGAACAGAGAAATTTGTTTGACAGACTATTACTCACCATGACAAACATTCGCAATCTTGAAGAGAGTGCGTCTATTGAGTATAGGAATGTTGACAGACCATATGCAAGGATCGAGCCATTCCTTCTATGGCTAGAAATGTGTAGTGAGGAAATACTAAGGAACTGTGGTTCGTTATTGAACAAGGTGACCCGATGGAGAACATCGTACAGCAAAATCAAAGAACTCAACAACGAGCTTCACCATATTGAACAACAAATTATGGTGGTCAGCGACTCAAATAAAAAGCTCCAGCAACCGGAAGCTATTGCATCACCACCTCTATCACGACAGAATTCCCTCTCCGTTGATCTGGCATTGACGGAGTCTGAAATACCGGATGATACGTCCTTCTTCAATTTTGGGTTGGTGGATAGCAAGCGTGCAAGATACAAGAAGCTTCTACTCTTGAAAGCAGATGGAGTGAAACGTTTGATGGATCTAAATTATGAGATCAAGCTGGAGCACGAGCAACTAGCAGCATCAATTTCACAATTTATCTCCTTCCGAACTGGCTACTTAACGCTTGCTTTAAAATTACTAGTGAACTCGAATCTCAATCTGTTACGATACAGAGTGTTCGAATTAACAAAGTATCGCACAGAGATCTGGTCTTGTCCCTTGAGCATATAGACGATTATTTCTGAGATCACGGACACTTCAATTGCTACAGGTGCAAATGAACAATAGAATTGACAATTATTTTGTCATTTTACATCAAAGATATTTTTCAAAATGTAGTGTTTTTTGTTTTTTGGAAAGGAAGGTTCTCGAACATCCGTACACCCACAATATACCACTTAACCAGTTGTTCGTTTTATATTGATAACAGATAACATTAAGATGGCCGTCACTAACAAAGATTTGGCTTTGGCCATTATCAACTTCTTGAACAGCAGTGTGTCTAACAAAACTATTGATGAGGAGTTCTCCGAGTCCGTTGATGTTGCAATTGACTGTATTGCAGACGCATTTAGTGTAAACAAAGATCAAGCCTCATCTGCTCTTGGTGGAAAGTCCTTGCTTGAAATTGTCAACGGCGCTGCAAGTACTGCATCTCCTTCCACCAAAGCTGTTGATGTTGACGAGGAAGCCAAGGCCAAGGCCAACGCCTTGAAGGGTGAGGGTAACAAGGCAATGGCCTTGAAGGACTTCGACACTGCGATTGCTAAGTACTCTGAGGCAATCGCATTAGACCCTTCTAATGTTGTGTTCTTATCCAACAGAGCCGCTGCATACTCTTCTTCCTCGCAACATGCCAAGGCTGTTGAGGATGCTAAGGCTGCAATTGCCTTGGACTCCAAATTTTCAAAAGCTTACTCCAGATTGGGATTGGCTGAGTACGCTTTGGGCAATGCCAAGGGTGCTATGGATGCTTACAAGAATGGTTTAGAAGTTGAGGGGTCTGCGCCATCGGATGCTATGAAGAGAGGATATGAGACTGCGAAGAAGAGAGTGGAAGAGGAGTTGGAGAGTAGTATCTCTGAAGGCGACTCTGTTGCTACTGCGAAATCAACCGCTGATGCATCCGGATCCTCGGCTTCTGCTAGCGCTGCTGCAGGTGGTTTGCCTGACCTCTCCTCTATGTTTGGAGGCGGTGGAATGCCTTCTCTTTCAGACATGATGAACAACCCTCAAGTGATGCAAGCTGCTCAGAACTTGATGTCTAATCCAGAGGCAATGCAAGGCTTAATGAACAACCCAATGCTTCGCCAGATGGCTCAAGGTTTGGGTGGTGGCTCTGGTTTAGAAGGTTTGATGAACAACCCAGCTCTTCAAGATATGGCCAAGCAGTTTATGGGCGAGCCGGAGAAAAAGCCTGACTCCGCATAGTTCAGTTTAGTGCAAACATAAGTTTGTATGGCTGAGCGAGCCAGGCCTCTCCTAGGTGACAGACGCAACCCGGCTCCATTTATGAGTTAATTAAAGAAAAAATAAAAATAGAAAAGGATTTTATTCATCGACCATTATATTCATTTCATCTCGTCTTTTATGAATCAAGTTAATTGCAAGGAAAAGTCACTGGGATGAAACCAGTCCTGTGCAGCGGGATCTCCTACACACTCTCATTGTTTACCATAGGATAAGACAGATCAAACTGTGTATTCGAAGTTGATATCACCTAAAACTGGAATCTTAAACATCATCCCGAACGGGCGAGTCATAATATATCTTCTAAGCCTCTGTTGCAACTCAAAAACTTCCCATTAATACAAAGCATCGAGTTTGTTCTAACGAGTACCCCAGAGTTCTGCAATGGCGTCCGATGCTACTGCAAAACAATCATCGATCACAGTATCAGTGCGTGTTCGACCGTTTACAGAAGATGAAGAGAAGAGATTGGTTGTTATGGAAGATGCACCATTATTTGCCAGTGATGGGCAGTTGCTGCAGCCAGGAAGTTCGAGCCCAAAATCAATCACCGTGAGATCTTCATCGCTACGAAAAATTGTCAATGTTGTAGATGATAAAATGCTAATATTTGATCCTCCAGATACGAGTCCTCTTGTGTCTATGCAAAGGAAGTTGTTCCCGAACCCCAGGCTTAGAACCAAGATTCGAGATTGTCGTTTCGTGTTTGACAGACTCTTCGATGATGATGCAACTCAACAGCAGGTGTATGAAAATACAACGAAGCCCCTTCTAGATAGTATCATCGATGGATACAATGCCACGGTCTTTGCATATGGAGCTACTGGATGTGGGAAAACTCACACAATTCTGGGAACACCACAGGATCCAGGAGTCATTTTTTTGACACTCAAAGAATTGTATGAGAGAATAGACAGACTCAGCGATGAGCGGAAATTTGATGTGTCGGTTTCGTTCCTCGAGATTTACAACGAGACCATCCGGGACCTTTTGAGTCCAGATACTCCTTCAAAAACACTCAATCTTCGCGAAGACTCGAAAAACAAAATAACAGTATCTAATCTTCTGACCCACACTCCAACTGATATCGAAGAGATTAAGCAACTAATAGTGGTTGGTAATCGCAACAGGACTTCTTCTCCTACTGAAGCTAATTCAGCCTCTTCAAGATCACACGCTGTTCTACAAATAAATGTTGCACTGACGCACAGGACTGCCAGTCTTAGAGAAGAGCATCTTTTTGCCACTTTATCCATCATAGACCTTGCTGGTAGCGAGCGAGCCGCAAATACTAAGAACAGGGGCGCCACACTTCACGAGGGTGCAAATATCAACAAGTCTCTACTTGCGCTTGGAAACTGTATAAATTCTCTTTGCGATCCGAGGCGAAAGAATCATGTGCCCTACCGAGACCTGAAGTTGACAAGACTACTTAAGTTTTCTTTGGGAGGAAATTGCAAGACGGTCATGATAGTTTGCATTTCCCCACTGTCTCAACACTATGACGAGACCTTTAATACACTTAAGTATGCGGATAGAGTCAAGCAAATCAAAACCAAGGTCATTCGCAATCGGCAAAATCTTGATAGACATGTGGGCTCATACCTCAAAATGATCACAGAACAAAAGCAAGAAATAGACGAACTCCGGTCTCGGGAAGCACAAAAGATAGAAGCTACAAAACAAAGATCTTCACTAGAGACTCGAGCCTGCCTTGATGCAATTCTGCAACAAATCGAATCATTAAAAATGATCGTTGACAAACACGTTTCCGAGAAGTGGAAGAAGTACTATGTTCTTGCTAAGAGAAAATTACTTCTTTTAGATCTCAATAACCTAGAGACGATCCATACTGTCTTGAACCAACATAGCAGGCCTATCGCCGACGGAGCTCTGTCATCAATTAGAACGTGTCTCTTGCAAATTGAGCTTTTAAGAGCCAAATTTAATGAGCAGATTGTTCATCTAGAGAGATTGTATGATTCTTCAAGTGAGATTGAGGACGCTTTACATAAGTCAAAGGAGCACACCCATGTGAGATTACAGGAACTAGAAGGGTGGAATGAAAGTTATGATTCTATTTTCAATGTGATGTTTGGAGCTGTCGAAGACTACTTACAGAATGATCTACTTCTCAATTCATCTATTTTGTTTGACTTTTTGGTCGGAAAACTAAACAAATTCAATTTTCTACAGCATGTTTTCTGTCAAATCTCCGAAATTCAATTAACAGCTTGTGACTACAGCAAAGAGCTTGATAAGATATTTCACCAGGTGACACTTGTTCTTGAGCTGATGAATAATTCGGAGTATGATGTGACGATAGAAAAGATTGTATCTTCGTTCATGACAACTAAATTCAAGTCTAGCAATGACGAGATGTTGGAAGTCAATGAGGGGAAAGCCCTCACGAACGTGAAAGCACATGATAAAAGAGCCAGTTCATCTCCCTTGAAGAACTCCCCAGCATGTAAACGAACAATTCGCCCGATGCTAGAAAAAATGAACTACTCAAACATCACACTCGATATGGATCTAAGCTCTGATTTATCCACATTGAACAAAGAGGATGATTCTCCGATCACTGATCGTATAGACCGCTCATTTATAGAGGTGGGAGACCTATCTTTTGAACCTGCACTAGAATCGCCGCCATTATCGCATGTCCACGACTCTTTAGACTTCAAAAAGCCCAAACTTCTATCGTCCGATAAGCTAATGAAGACAGACTTCTTCTCTCGGGAAAATCATTACACCAGAATCCCACTACTCAACAAAGAAGCGAGCAATAAAATCCTTGCAAAATCCCCGGATAGCCCCTCAAAAATTAGTTCCAGTCCAAAATTTGACCTCAGCGTATTGGATATGCCATCTGACATGTGACAACACTGTGTATCCTCCCCTAGAACGAGATGTACCACCAATTAATTGGTCATAATCATGACATATTTATTGTCAGCAAAGAAATAAATACTTGCATATTAAAACGAATCTTAGCCGAACACTGGTTTTATTAGTAGCATGCTTGTCGATTTATTTTAAGATGCGGCTCGAACGGCATGGCTATAAGACAAAATGGGGACTAGAACTTCATTTTCTTAAATTAAATCACTAAAAAAAAATGCCTTAAGAGGCAAAAGATTCATTCAAAAATATTTAAATCATTCAATTTGCCACGATGAGTATGCGGCATTCGAAAAAAGACCTCAAAGGGACCTGATCACATAAATGCACATTTAGCATCAGAATCATCTTTGTCCGTGCTAGATTTTGCGACCTTTTTCATTCGTTTCGCGATTTTGGCAGCTACAGCTTTGTCCTCGATACGATCCAAGGCTTTTTGATAGCCACCTTCGGCGGCCTTGATGAACATTTGTTGTGCTAGCTCTGGGTTGGCCTGAACACCTCTGCCTTTTTGCAAGAAATAGGCATACGTGTATTGTCCTTTGGGGAATCCACATTCTGCCGACTTTTTAATCCACAAAGCTGCTTCACTTTCGTCAGCGGGCAAACCCTCACTTCCACACAAATACCAAGCACCTAAAGCAAGCATTGCTCCGGGGTGTCCCATCTTGGCAGCTTCTGTATAATAATGAATTGAGAGGTGATCATAATCAATGGTATCCTCACCATCCTCATAGTGCTCTCCAAGTCTTGCGGCTGCTTCGACATGACCAAGAGCAGCAGCCTTAGTGAACAATTTAACAGCGTAATCAAGGTCACGGATCACAATATCCTTGTAACCTACGTAGTAAATCTTACCTAACTCATAGGGTGCAGCGGCAGTGAGCTCGGTGGCCACGCTGGCGGCTCTTTCAAGCCAGTTCATACCCATTTTCTTGTTGGTCATAGTGTCTGCAATTCCCATGCGAGCATAGAAATGGTACACACCCAACTTATACATAGCTGCGGGATGTTTGTCAGATGCAGCCTTTTTGAGAAACTCAATGCCTTTTCTAGCATCTCTTCCGGTTCCCAAGCCCTCTTCATAGCAATGAGCTACACGGAAGGCACTTTCGGTATGACCGTGCTTGGCAGAAACCAAAAATAAGCTGAACGCTTTCTCGTTATCGACTTTGCCGAAAGCACCCGAACTCCAAGCATCGCCAAATAAGTACTGGGCTTCGACATACCCTTTATCAGAAAGACGTCTTAAATAATGTTGTGCTTCCTTTAAGAAAAAACTCATTTGTTGTTGAAGTTCTGGGGTACTATTCAAGTTCACAGAGCTTTGTTTGCGAGAAGTAGAGCTTACTTCTGACAGAGACATGCTGAGATCCGTTCCAGAAGGACTCTCAACAGCCACCGGCTTCTTCTCTAAATCCTTCAACTCCAATGCCATCTGCAACATGAATTGAGCATACTGGAAGAGCACTTTGGGGTCGTTGGATCTCTTCGCATTTTTGCGGTATTGCTCAGAAACCTCGAGACGTGACTTCAAGCTCGAGCTGTTTGTGCCCAAATGTTGCTTGACAAGGCTCTGATCCATGTAATGATAAGGAGAGCTGTCTGACTTGAAGAATGACAGACATGAAGACACTGATCTGTTATGACCCAACCCGTTGAGTCTTTGAGTAACGGCCGTTAAGTCCGGTTCAGAGCCCGACATGACCGACTCCGCAGGGATTGTTGCATGCGGAGTGTCCAAGTTCAAACCAGGCACATACGAGCCGTCTGAACTGTACAGAATATCTGGTGAAGCGACATTGTTCCTACCATTCGCATTATTGAAAGACCCCAAGTTCAAAGGTCTTTCACCAGTGAAACGAGGACTGGATACACCCGTGTCACGGTGAAAGTGTTGAGTGAAGTCGTTGCCGTTGAGCGCCTCGCCTCTGATAGGAACAATATAGTCTGTGTCTGCAGAGCTATTCAGCTCTGGGAGGGTGTTTACTGCTACTCGTTGCCTGTAAGGGTGAGTAGCCATGATGAGAGTATGATACAAGAATTAGGAGAATGCACAAGAGGGGTATGAAATAGAAAAAAGAATAGCAAAGAGTCTGGGGGTCACCTTCGTGCTTTCGGGTAAAGACTCCTTAAGAATAGGGCTTAGGAGGGAATCAGCACACTAGAGGGAAGCGAACAGGGGTTTATGATAGGAAGGCTCACGAGGGTACCGTAGTAAAGACCAGGTCTATGCAAGAGATTTCGTGGTCAGAATGAGGTATGCGGGTTTCTGGTAGAAAAGATGAGAAATATTCGCAGATAACTCCTTCGGCCAAATGAGCGGTACTGGAAGTTCGAAACTCTTGCCGATTCAGATGAAGGCACTGCGCGCCTGCAGAATAATATGCAGCGAATTGAAGACAAGGGGATAGACTCGAGATGGAACCTTCACGTGTGGAATGCTTCAATGGTATTACTTGCGATTACAACTTAGATTTAGAGTTGGAAAACTTTGTCCGAGTAAAAGGGCTTATCGGAGTGGTCATTGAAGGTAATATACTAGTGGATCAGCTCTAGGCATGGGTGTTTTGTGCAGTGCTGGTCTTGCGCGCTGTGGAAGTGTAATTACAAGTTGTTGAGGATGAACCAGTGTGATCCACAATAATGATTCGGAGCGGCAAACGAATTCAAAGATTATTTTCTCTTGCATGAGAGAAACAGTCAAGATTATCTAAGCATTGAAGGGAGCACTTATTGGCTTTGTTGGTTTTGATGATGCCTCAGCTTTCAGCTGCTAGGTTGCGTAATGCGAAGAGATCCAAATCGAGTGTCTAATAACGTCATGCCAATGTTTTCGTCGAATACAGTAATTGAACTCTCGGACATTGAATGGCCGTACAACCGTACCGTGATAACGAGATGTAATTTTAGTCATGTAATCGCGGTAGCGTTATCTTGTTATTATTTCTAATTATAATTATACCCTTCGTGCATCCGAGAACTGTTCCAATTCCGAGAAGGTTCGACTCAAAGTGTCACGGCCTTGCCCCATTGAGTGTCATTTGAAATTTATTGGAATTTTTACAAATGCTTTTGAAACTCAACCGGATCGCTCTGGCTACATATTAATTTACACATATGTTCTGAGAATCATTCTTACGACTCTACCAGGACATGATATCTAAAGAAGGCCATAATACGATCATTGTAGGTCCGAGAAACGGGAATCAATCACTAACTGAAGTGTTCACTACTTGTCGTCCTTATTTTAAATCTCATCTCATTTTATAAACTTGTATTGACCCAATAATTCCCATAGTATGAAGCTCATGATATGTAAGCATAAAGGGCACAAACTGCCGCTAACAATACTCCCACCACGGTAATGGGGAAGTTTCTGGGCTTAACATCTTCTTGCTGAACTAGAAGGCGTGCTCTATCTTCGGGGTCTAAGTCTGCAGCCTCCAAGGCGCCAGAAGATTGCTTGGAAGCACTTGCCATCAAAAGAGCCTGCTCCTGTTTCTCTGCTTCAGCGGCCAATATATCAGCTTTGTTTTGCGCAAGTAACTCTGGAAAAATGGCTGCAAAACGGGTACTCTCATAAGTATTATACTTGATGCTCTCCGCCGCCAACTTAACCTTCACGGAATCGGTAGTGCTAATGGAGCCCGTTGTCTGTTCATTTCCAGTCATAAAACTCAAAAGGCCAGTTAAAATGGTCAGCACACTCCATGTTGGATTCCATGTGTCCGGATGGTAATCACTCATGCTCAAACAAAGGCGAGTATTGCAGGAAAAACGTCCATTAGGAGTGATAATCGAAATCGATGGAGGCTTGAACGGATAGTCCAGGGGGAATCGGAGGACACCGTGATATTGGCCATTTTCGTAGGGTGTCTTAGGTGGGCCGGTGATCACATAATGCCACTCGAGTATGTTCTCATCATTGGGCTTAGCTATGATATATGGCGGAGGGTTGGCTGTAATAGCCTTGTATTCCTTGTTCAAACGTCTTTGTGCCTGTCTAGATACCATGGCTAGCTGGTGTTTGGTATGATTTAGATCTGTAGAAGTCAAGTTCGAGTAGCTGTGGGTATGGAGTTTGAAATGCTGATATTTCAAATATGATTTAGGGTTATACGATTGCCCAGAATCTATCAGAAGTCTCGGTTATTGTCTTTGTATGGACGATACTGTTATGCTGCCTAAACAAGTGGTTGGAAATGGGTCGTGCACAGGCAAGCGATCAGGCCTCACTAATCGTGTGGCCCAAAGTTGGGGAACTGACCGGGAGGAGACTAGACGGAAAGTAAAAAAAAACAGAGATTAATTATTGTGTATGGAGAAATATGAGATGAATTCATCCGAAATTGTCTTTATTTGAATATTCCTTTTTTTTTCTCAGCCTGCTTAATTTTCGTTCAAATTCCCAATATCTTTCGTGTACGACAGCCCAATAGGTCCAATGGATTGTCCGAGGACAATAGTAAAAAATTTTGGATATGCGCCAATGGGACAGACAACAAGTGGATGTGGAAAATAGATTCCATTTGTCTATCTCACTAGTTCATGTTTGTGTGCCACTTCACAGACTTCCTCACTTAGGTAAAGAAGATAGAATCAGTGCTGACACTCTCATGTCAGAGAACCTAAAATAAACTATGCGAGTCATCTCCGCATTCTCCTGGATAAATGATGCACCTCAGATGGAAGCCTATATCTGCATTCACGTCAAGGCGTAGATTCCGGCCCTTGTTTCGTCCTTTTTGCCCTAATTTGGACATCCATGATACGTCATGCATGCCGGCTGTCTTAGCCGTTGAGCTCTGCTAGATTTAGAAAAGTGGTAAAGCTCTGGAAAACGATGGATTTGAACATTCTAAATGATATTTTTTACTTTTGTTCATTGCAAGTGATTTTGATTGATTTTCAAGTGGTCTATTGTTCTTTGTGTATCAACTCACGCCCTAGATTGGTCTGGCCAACTTTCTTATCTGTACCAACTGCAGTGCCCCCAGGTACCGCGCAGAACGTAGGGATGAAGATCCCGAAGGTCAAGATAATCCGAAAGATACACGGAAATCCCAGAAGATACGGTAAAAAAAAAAAAAGATTAACAAGAGAAAAATCACAAACAAAAGAACTATCGGAGGTATGCGAAGAAAAATTGAATCCGATTCTCAATTGTTTTTCTGTTTAGCTAGCATTTGCCTTTTTCTCCTCAAGCTCACCTTGCGAAGTGCCTTACGGCGATGCTTATCTGCTAAAATCGTGCATGTTTGCTGTATGAGAAGGCGCCAGACAGGTTCTTTTTGAAGCCTAAATTGGTATGTTATTGTGTCGGGGACAAAATCGATGAGCCGACAAGCCGAGGTTCGGCCATGTCTCTATTTAGTAGAATAGTTCACATTTGCAGCCATCAACTTGGGATGAGTGCAAAAAATGGTAAAGCAATTGAAAGATCCGTTTTCAAATGACAATATATCATCAAAAGGGGCTTTGATGCCATTTTGATTGCCTGCTTCCCCACCGTCCTTAGGATATTCATTCGATCTACACAAATAAAAGATCTATCTCGCTGATGATCGATATCGATAAAAAAACTATAATGTGAAGATAAATTGAACAAAACAAGTACTCGGTGGGCCAAAATGTCCCGAGCATGATCCCATCGCCGCCTTGCTCCCTGCTACTATCTATAATCATAGCCAACTGTCACCATCTATAGATAAGGTGTTCGTTTTTCAGAACCAAAAAAGGGAGTCAAGATGCAGCTCGGACGTGCATCCAAAGTACATGTACAGGTATAAACACGCCGACACAGGTCGTTTCACTTTTCTGCAGGCTATCGCAGGACATCTATGCGTTTTTGCACCCATTTTGGCCCCACCGTTTACTTCAAATCAAAGGAATAGAATATATAAAGTCACCATCTCCAGCCTCTGTTTCCTTCCAGTATTCAATTCACCTTCAATAGGTTCCTCTTCAGAACACTACATTCCGCGTGTATCAACACAAAACTAAACAACTGGTCTCTTAAATCTATTCAAATGTCTGCTGCTGTCGCCACTGACTTGAATTCGGATATCATTCGTGGTAACCGTCGTAAGTCTGTTCCCGAAGAGACTTACAACAAAGCTTTAGCTCGTACTTTTCTTCAATTAGAAGCCAAGTATGGGTCTGTTGATCACATCAAGTTTGACCCAGATGTGCACTTGGCTTACTATGCTGGCTCCTTGGAAGACAAAGCCCGTTTTCACAGTATTAGAAGAATCACCATGGAAGAATTGAAGTTGACCAATGCAAAGCAAATCTCTCCAATTGGTGTAACGGACGCTTTCCCATTGTTCACCGAGGAAGCCATCGACATCATGAAATTGGAGGTATTGCGTAAGCTGACATTTTTGGAGCATGCCAGATACTCGAATTCTTCCACCTCTGGCTTGGATTGTATGGTTAGAGGCTACGTTAAGGACAACGAGAAGATTATTAACCCATTCATTTACGATGCTTGGACCCATCCAAAAACAATGGAGTTGGTGTCATTAATGGCTGGAGTTGACTTGGAAATTGTTATGGACTACGAAATCGCTCATGTTAACCTCGGAGTTTGCGACGAGGGCACTGCCGAGGAACAACGTATGGCTCACGAACAAACTAAGCGGGAGAAGGTGTTTGCTGGAGAAGAAGATGGCAGTGATATCCCTGCTATTGTTGGATGGCACCACGACTCCTATCCCTTCGTGTGTGTGCTTATGTTGTCTGACACTTCCGAAATGATCGGCGGTGAGACTTATCTCCGCACCGGTGACAACAAGATTACTAAAGTTTCTGGTCCAACCAAGGGAGCTGCAGCAATGTTACAAGGCCGCTTGATTTCTCACTTGGCTCCAAAGCCAGTTGGCGCCTCTGAAAGAATCACAATGGTGACTTCATACAGACCAAAGGATCCCGAGTGTCACGAGGGTTCTGTTTTGTCCACAGTGAAACCAGAGATTGAGTACGGATCAATCTACAACTCTTTCTACCGTCAATGGGTGCAATATAGAGCTGACTTGGTCAAGAAGAGATTGGATAAATTAATCGACAATGTCAAGTCTAATGAGGTGTTTGACAAGGAAGGGGTCACTAAGTGTCTTACAGACATTGAGTCATACTTGAAAAACACATACAAGGAAATGGAGGTGACCGAAGATGAGTGGGACCGTATTAGAATGAAGGGTTGATCTAAGTACAATCGAACCCTTCGTCGCCGAAGACCGGCGCACATGATATACATGAAGATAACGGCAAGTAATAATTGAACAAAATTAAAAGTTTTTCGTGTAGCATTCTGGAAGTTCCCAAAATTTGTCAACGAGGAGCAATTTGCTTACATGCCATGCGCTGTTGGAATTGAGGCAGGATAATTACAAATAGAACCAAATAAACATCGATTAGATGTGCAGATTTTATTGACTGCGAAAGTGATCCAAGATTCAAGAGTAGAGGATTGGAAATGAATGTGTAATAAGATTTTGTTCTCGGTGACAAAAGAATTGTCAGCCAAAGGAGTCTATTTCGGGTCAACACTTGATTAGGGAAAAACTAATTTTCTATTGACAGCAGAACTTAGACCAAAAGCCCTTCTTCTCCTCTTCAACATGCTGCTGTTGTTCATAATGATCCACTCTTTGAACGTTGGAGGTGTAGTTGGCAGGAGAATTGCGCATCATGGCTTGACGACCTGCAACATCGTTATTGGATGCATTGACATTTGAACTTGGATCGGTTGGGTGATCTTGTCTTATTGGAGGCAAAGGTCTGTTGATCAAATGTTGCAACTTACGTTGATGAGACTGGGCAGCACTCAATTGCTGTTGTTGTTGCGCTGATTGGTTCATAGTAGTGTTCAAGTTGTTATTAGTCGCAGAAGTGGCAATGGCATTGTTGCCTTGCTGGCCGTTGGGATGAGTCCGATTTCTCCTCAGTTCTCTATGGCGTCTTTCCCTTTCATTAGGTGGGTTGGGGTGGCCGTAACCATGCAAGTTTGGTTTCTTGTTGATAGAAGCGTCCCATCCACGACCGCCATTGAGATGCATCCAGTCAAAATCATCATCACAGTTAACTCCCATATCGTCCAAAATAGATACCATTAACATGCGGTATTCTTCATATGCTGGCTCAGCCTCGAACGGCAATGATCTGACCATATCCAAGTAGTCTGCAAACTGTCTTGGCAATCCCTCACACAAGAGGGACGCTGAGGTGCTGCGTTTCTTATCCCCAATCTTCTCGTATTTTTGTTTATTGGTGGGAGCCTTCAAACCTTGCCATGGCAATTGTCCTCTTAAAAAGTAGAAGAAGACATGACCCAAAGCTTCTAAATCATCTCTTCTCAGTTGCTCTCTTCCCAAGTGGGTGTTGATGGACATGTAACGGGCGGTACCACTCAAAGACTTTTTCTCGCGGTAGGGGATATGCTGTTTAGTTCTAGGATCACGGTACTGTTTAGCCATACCGAAATCAATCAAATGGACCTTATTTTCGTCAGGGTAGCCCTGGCGCCCGATCAAGAAATTGTCGGGTTTGATATCTCTGTAAATAAGATCATGACGGTGCACTTCCTCGATTAAGTTCAACATTTGTACGGCCACCTGAACAACTGTTTTCACTGAGAAACGGCGACCGCACCAGTCAAAGAGGTCCTCTAAGGATGGACCCAACAAATCGATGACCAAGATGGAATGCAAGCCTTCTTGACCGAAGTAGTACGCGTTCGGGATGCCATCACAGCCCTGCAAATGCTTATAAGTTCTGTATTCGTCTCTCAATTGAGGAGCTTCGGTTTTGCGTGGCTCAAATTTGATTGCGACTGCGACGCCGTTGATGATGTTGCTTCCTTCAAAAAGAACACCAAAGGAGCCCTCGCCGATCTTTTTGCCGATTTTGTAGTGCAATCCCACCACAGAGCTGTTGGAGGAGTTGCCAGATACGCTCATGTTATTGGAAGGCTGAGTGACGGCGGCTGCGGCAATGGCGGCAGTTCCAGACATGGGGTTGAGAAATGCTTCAAAGACTAAAACGCTATGGAATTAGATAGACAAATGCCAGCTCAAGGAGAGAAGATTTGTAGTAGGAACCGGAAGAATTGGCTTATTTAATGGCGCCTTGTGGTACCGAGGTGATTCTGGAAGTGTGAGTTTGCGGGACAATTCCTGAACTGTCAAACAAAGCCACCAACAATCCGAAATCGGTCAATAATGGATAGACGAAAGTCGGTTTCCACAAACAGATACACACACTATTTAGCGCGTGCGATTATGCGAGGCAGATGGTGAAAACGGAACTTTAGAGGGGAACACAGAAGTGGGCACAAAATCAACAGAGAGCGATGTTCCCTAGTAGACGCCGTACAGTTCTGGAGTCGGGCCGTTCTTTTCGTGTTCGAAAAGGCTTGGGCGCTGAAATGTTAAAACGGGTGAAAAATGGCTCCGGATGGGGTGAACTCTGCACGGAGATTCCGTTGTGGCTTTGCGGATGGAGTTTTTTCGGGTGCACCAAACATCGTCGAGTGGGAGGTGGCGGAGGCACGGGTGCGGCACAGTGGTGTTTCGGGTATCTTTTGTCAGGAACGGGGATGCGGAGCATAATATTTTTTGATGGGCAAATTTTTTCGGGAACAAATTAATTGCATTCAGAACTTGGTATCGTCTGATTTGTGAATAATTCGGAATGCGAGACTCTACAGTGGCTGTTGTGGTACCTCATAATCGACCCCCCATTAGTGAGCAGGGATAGAGAAGTGAGTTGGTAGGGAATGTGAGCGAACATGAATTCGAGACAAAAGTACTTAACAATAATACCGAGTTTTGATTTACCCAAGATTCTTGCGTAGTCCTGGGGCAGTTTGCATTCTAGTATTGCGTGTCCCTAAATTTGTTCTATGGCCGCTTAATGAGTTTGTCAAGAGGCGTTCCCTGAGTCAATTTCCTTGTGACAGATAATTGAATCAAATTATTTTACTGAGTAAGAAACAAGTTTGAAAGATCATTTTGAGATTGCAAGAGACAGTTGTCACCACGACTTCAGATTGACTCACGAATGTTATCAGACAGAACCACCGACTACAAAATGAATTAGCTAAAAAGTTACCAAGAAAGGCATTTTAAAAACTTGAAATTAAAATTTTATTTCAGTTTACAATATTCCCATATCTAGGCTCCTTTACTGCCTACTGCAACTTTCCTAGCGTTACCTCTTCCATCCAAAACCAGAATGTCTGCCGTATTAGACCAAATCATGATCGAAGATGTGGCTAGATGTTGTCCTCAACAGTTTCTAGCCTTCCATCAATGTATGAGCAAACCTCCTCTGGAAGCTGACTGCATCCTTGAACAAGCCAATTTGAGCAAGTGTATAAAGAGCGATGTCCCCGCCTTTCAGAAAGTCCACAGCCTTTGTGCTGGTAAATTACAGGGGTACGAAGCTTGTCTTAAAACCAATAAGGGCTCCTTGGCTAAGTGTCAGGCAGACTTGAAGGAGCTAAGAGAATGTGCTTTGGGAGCTGTTTCTAAATGAGCAGGTCCAATTACGCAAAGCAAATCGAAAGATATTCCAAAACCCATCGGAACATATAGATCTATGGACAGATACAAAAGTTGCTTGTAAATATTAATATACATCATGAGTTGATAGTGACTAATAAGGTCGAGAGGATCATGTTGAATTTTGAGCCACAATTGGCCATGTCAATTATACTCATTTTCAAAAAAGGTATCTAGATGGCACGTTATCTAATTTGATTGGACTGAGGTAGTTTTGCAACTTCTCTCTGACCTCAGGATGGTCAGCGTGAGTCTCCTCAATCTCATGTTGATGATGCAAGAGTTCATGCACAATATCCTCCTTGTGCTTGATTCGCACATCTGGGTCGCTATCTCTGTGGTATTTGTTCCAGTGATGGTTTTCGTACTCGGTCTCGAAGTCAAAATGGTGTCCAGGCCCAGCACCGAAATCGGGTAACAGTCCGCCATTGTTGGCGAACTCAAGCCATTTATCTTTGGAAATAGTTCCATCTGAATCTGCCTTCAACATCACTGAAACTTCCTCGATCACTTTCTTCTTGAAGTCTGGAGAGATCTTTTCCTCGTGGTCGTGTTCTCCCATTCCGCTTCCATCTCCGATCACGGAATCAAGAGACAAGCCGTATATGTATAAAATGTCCTCCGCTGTCCAATGACCTTTTCCTTGAATATCATGAAGCATGAAAAAGGACAGAGGATCAAAGGTGTCAATTTGATGTTCTTCACTCATGTGCCATTCTTGCCAAGTGAGATGCAGAGGTTTAACAGGGTATGCTTTGTGTGCGAATGCCGCGGTAATTAGAAGCAGAAAAACAAAATTTTGACCTAGCATCTTGTTTGATCGAGCTGTTGCATGTACTAGGTTATATTTAGAGGAGTCCGCGATAAGATATGGGGAGTGGTACCTGAAAAATATGGGGAACGAACTAAATGAGGTGAAAAAAATTCGAGTCGAAGCAAAATTTTAAAAACAATTTGGCAAGATATCAACTTGTCGCTCATTGACAAAATATTGAGAGTTCATGATGGGCGCCTTCTTCATTGACGGGTTGTTAGGAATTGTATCTCAGTTTAGATTTATAATAAATAGAGGTAGCGCTTAATTCTGTTGTTGAGCGTCAATAGTATTTTGCGATAATCATTTAATGTACAAAACTGATCGTTTCACAACTTGTGGAATTGGGCCTAAATATCCCCAAGTCTTGAACACTTAATGACACATAGAATACATAATTTATTTTTTAAAAAAAACAGCTCGCGTTTTCCATCTCATTATTTTTCAACAGAAATGTTGCTACAAAATAAGAAAAAAATTCAGAAGATAATTCACACACGTTCCATTTGTCCTATTAAAGTCATCTTATCTACCCCACAATATCAAAAACATACTTCAATTGAAACTCAAAATGAGCAGCAATCCAAACCTCGCTGTCAAATCAACAGAGTCAAGGGTAGGAAGAGAAAACCAGCGCTTTAATCCTGAGAGCGGGGCCAGAATGGTGGCAGGATGTATCTGTCTCAACGAAACCAGAGATAAAGTAGTGATGATTCTGTCTAGCGTTCACAAAAACAAATGGGTACTTCCTAAAGGTGGAATTGAGTTGGATGAAGGTGAAGATTTTGTCATTTCTGCTGTCAGAGAAACATGGGAAGAGGCCGGATGCGAGGGCCGGATCTTGGAGAAATTACCTGTGGTTTATGATCTGAGAGGTGCCAAAGCTCCAGTATTGGAAGGCGAGGACCAGAAGAAAGATTTTGATCCAAAAAAATTCATTCCGAAGCTGGAGTTTCATTTCTACACCATGGAAGTGGTACAACTTAGTACAACATGGCCTGAACTGGACGTTAGAAGTCGTAGATGGTGCACCTATTCTGAGGCTAAGCACGAGCTCATGAAAAGCAAAAGACCGGAACTAGTGCAGGCACTCGAATATTCATGTATGGTCAAGGATGTCGAAGCACCCGTGGATGTCGATGCGTACTAGCCTCTTTGCTATTCAACATTAATTGAGTTATTAGAATGAAACGATTGATATTAAGGATCCAAGAGAGTCTCCATTATTTTTTTATGCTTGTATGCGTATATTAATCGGCTTTCTTTAACCTTTTTGAGTCAGATTGGAGAATTTCTACTTGAATAATCCGCCCATCAAGTTAGCTAGCATATTGTTGCCCGCATTCGGATTACCGAGTCTCAATTGGAAGTACAAATTGCCCAAATACTCTGTGGGCGCTACAAGCTCATTTTCCTCAAGCTGGCTTTTGTAATGGTTGAACAATTTCATGAACTTGTCTCCAGCATCTGCTTTACCTAACGTGGTGGCAAGTAGTTGCAAAAACACCACAAGAGACAGGCTTTCAGCACTAGAGTTGTCGTTTAAAGCACTAAGCTTCTTCAAAAAAAGCTCAATAGAGGTGTTCATGAACTTGTTGTTCTTCAAATATGCGTAGTTGTACACTGCTCTGGCCAAAAACTTACCAGGGTCCGCTTTATCCTTGTTTTCCTGGTACCACTGGAACAAATAATCCACATAGATAGGAAGAGACTCGAAAGTTCCCAAAATTAAATGCAATTCTGCTACAGTGAACATCTTGTACTTATTCTCCTCCAGTGTCTGGCTGGCCACAGCGTTTATGAGCTTGCAGCCAAACAAATGATGTAGACTAGCATCGCCAAAAGTCAGCGCATCCAGTTTCTTGCTCCAAGAGATAGATGCCTTCGCCAAATCACCCAAAGCAGGGTCGGTGTCAGGAAGCAAAGAGATCAACTCAATGAGTTTCATTTTGTAGTCCTTATCCGAGGAGGTTATACCAGCCTCTTCGAGAACATTGATCATGTACAATATCAAGTCTGTAGCAGAAGCGTACTCTTTATTGTTTGCCAAAATGGCACTTCCCTCAGCCAACAACTGAAGAGCAGGGGTATACTGGGTGGCTCTGACATATCTGTTAACGATGGTTCGAATAGTCTGATGGGCCTCGTAGAATTCCTTATTGTCGACACGTTGCTGGAACCTTTGGATGGTTTTGCTGATTTTGTCGCTCATTGTGTATGATAATGTGATGTTTGGGCAGACGATATGTGTCCAAAGTATCTGCAGAAATTGTGGAGTAGAATCAGCCACGAAAAATTGGGAGGAAGTTTGAAAAAGAAATAAAGTTTATTGAATCAATTACTCTTCCTCTCAAGCTTCCTCTCACAAATATCCAATTTGCATCTTCGTATTCTTCTTTCCAGAAAGTGAGCTTTTGGCGTTATTTTTCTTCCAGAAAAGGGTACTAAGATGAGTCGTCAATCAGACACATAACTTCAATGAAAAATCAACGAACTGAAAAAAAAAACTTCTCATCAATTGCTCAGGACTATGAACCGAAGTAAATGCGAATAGACTTTGTCCTTTTCGATAGACAGATACATCGGTTCCCTACTTTGATGCAACCAAACAACACTAAATTTAATTTTTGTTTATCTTCATCAAAGGACAGAAATAAAATTCGTATCATTAGTTTGCAATCCAGTCATTAACTGTGTATTTACAGATTTATCGATTCTACTCCCTGCAGAAAAATAGCCCGGGATATATATTAGACCCCGGCATCCCTTCAACTACAACTACCTCTGCAAAATGAAGCAAGCCGCCAGATTGTTAAAACACGTTCCCCTCATTAAGTTTGTCGGTGGTCCACACACACACGGTATGTATATGCACTGGAATTAATCTTTACACCAATGGAGATCGAGCGAAATATGATAGTTTAGCCCCTCGTGAATCATTCAGAGCTCGAAATAAGGAAGACTTTCTACTGAAACTCGGAAACATACACAAATTTATGCTAGATTCGATGCAAAGTCTTGCCCGTATGCCCGCTTCCAGATCTTGAACCGTCATTCGAAGTCCACCACCTCTGTAATGACATATCATGAGATCCATGGTTCTATACCAGCGAATTTATGACAAGAAACTAACAATCAGCTGCTGCAGGTGCTGCTAAGCCACATCCACTTTCATCCAGTGGTAAAATGCCAACTCTCAAGGAGGTCGTCGGCTCTTTCTTGAGTCCAATCGAACTTAAAGAGGGCGAGGTTCTTCTTAGAAATGAGTTGTCCAAACGTTTCAGATACAGTGCTCCAGACCTTTCGGAGATTGACCAAATTGAGTCTGGTGGTGCAGACTTGGTGTATTAAGTATTTTGAGATGACCAACGCAAATAATGTGTATCTGAACCCCTTCAAATAAACGACAAAGAGTATATTCCACAAGCAGATAAGCAAGAAGTGTAGGACCGAAATGAAATGTAGCATGAGAATATCTGCTGCGAAAGCATTGTTTCTGAGACTACCATGTATTCTTGATGAGGATCCCAGAAGCAACGATCTCAATGCTGAGGCCAAAATAGACTGTCAGAATATCAGGGTTCCCTCTTTGCTAGAATATGATGTTCGATAGCTTTTGGACAGATTTCTAACACTCTCTCCCACAGTTGTATTTCAATTGCATTATTAAGAAATCGATTTAGTTTAAATGAAACCAAACCGTCTCAACTAGCATCAGAGTATTTTGAATTATATAATGATGTCGAGAATATCACAAATAAAATCTTTAGAATTATATATTTTGTTGCAACTCTTCATTTTTTTTTCCAATATTTCAACTATTGCCTCCACATTATATCAATCGCCACTACACCTTACAACACCCATCCCAGTCCACAATGAATCACGACCCCTTCTACTGGGGTAGACCCTCGGATGAAACCTATGGCCACTACAATCATGCAATTGCCAACGCCAAATCTCAGATTCCTACTTCGCACACCCAACAACCTATCATCACTGGTACTTCTGTGTTGGCACTTAAGTTCAAAAATGGTGTTGCCATTGCAGCAGACAACATGGGCTCCTACGGCTCTCTTCTCAGATTCAACAACATTGAGCGTTTGATACGCGTGGGTACTGAGACCATTGTGGGTATCTCAGGTGACATTTCCGACTTACAGTACATTGAGAGACTCTTGCATCAATTACAAACGGAAGAAGAGGTGTACGATAGTGATGGAGGCCACAATTTGAGAGCACCACATGTGCATGAATATTTGAGCCGTGTCATGTACAACAGAAGACTGAAGATGGACCCATTATGGAACGCAATCATAGTGGCTGGCTTCAGTGACGACAGAACTCCTTTCTTGAGATATGTCGACCTTTTGGGAGTCACGTACGGTTCTCTGGCTCTTGCCACGGGATTTGGTGCCCACTTGGCTGTTCCATTGTTGAGAAAGTTGGTGCCCTATGACGCTGACTACGAGAAGGTTTCCGAAGAGCAGGCTAGAGTAGCCATCGCTGACTCCTTGCGTGTTTTGTACTACAGAGATGCCCGCTCGTCAGACAAGTACACTTTTGCAGTGTTGACGTTTGAAAATGACAAGATTAATGTCGACTACAAACAGGATTTGAAGGTTGAGAACCAGAGCTGGAGATTTGCCGAAAACCTTATCGGTTATGGAAGCAAGCAACAGTAGATGAGAAAAAAAATACAGGAATGAGTATGAGCTATTTGTTATTGTAAAAATGCATTTGTAAGAGATGACTGGGGGACCCAGGGAGCCCTGAAGATTTTGGAACTTCGAGGAAGCTTAGTGTAGAAGATAGGGTGCCTAGTTCTTTGTGACTATTTTATATCTTACAGAATTTCGAACAAGATTTCTATTGTGTGTTGTCTGAATCCAAAACTACCTCTCTTTGCTCGTATTATTGGCGCCATGACTGGATCGCTTGGCAACCATATCTGGTTTCCAGAAACAAGAGACAAGGGCTCATGGACCATAATGGAACTCCGATTCAGCCGCCTCGAAGGTTTCGATACTATTCCCCGGGAACTAGTTTCTAACTTACCAGTGGTTGCAACCACTTTATGTGCACGCCGAAAGCGATAAGAACATGAAGTTAAATGGGATAGAAACCACCACACAATCTGCCTTTTTCCACACGTTAACTTTCTAGATCATTCATTTTGTTGAGAAATACTTTAATTATCTTCTAAAGTACACTCCTCGCTTTCCAGCGCCCGATATTTCTCGGCATGGAAGCTTTTATGGGGTTTATCTACGACCACATACAGGCACACCGCCGGCTTCCATGCTTGACCCTTCCATCTTTCGCCTTGAGATTGCAATAGTCATTAAATCTCTTCCTGAACTCAGAATTGACTCTTCTCCCGAAGAAACTTGAATCCAGTTCTGGAGAAGTGCATATTATATTCACCTCAAGCCTTTCATTGTTTCCCCAATGAGCTTTGAATTGTCCTTCTTGGGTTGTTCAGGGGGTCCAGTTGAAACAAGCAACTGTGCTATCCTAGTGAAGCCGGCTCAGATCCCGTACTCTGATATCCTCACATTACCAGATGCTCCGTTCTTTATGATTGATGGTGGAGCAGGACTTCTTCTGTTGGCAGAGTTAATTGCTGATGAAGAGAAGCAGCCAAAACTCCTACTGCTCTATGAGGACTCGTTACTGGTGGAGAGGTACATGAATGTGAAGCGAACCTTTCCATTTAGAACCCTCAAGGGACCTGCAATCGCCCTGCTGGCAGCGGTGCTTGCCAAGGTAGCCGGTGCCTTAATCACACACCCCCACGCTGACCATGTTCTGGCCATTGTGCTCAATCTGCCAGGTATGGTAGGCAAGAGAGCCTCTCTACCTTTGTATGGATCTCAATTCACCATGGATACTCTACAGAATCACATTTTCAATGGCCATGTTTGGCCGGATATGGTTCTGTTGGGAGTACTAGAGTTGAACTCACTATCATCAAAAGTTCCAACTGACATATGTAACAATGCATTCTCGGTCATTAGGTTTGATCTCAGCCACGGCATCATTCACGACACTAAGGAGACGTATGAGTCGCTGGCGTACCTAGTGACCTGTTCCCAGTCACACTCAAAAATTCTTGCATTCGGCGATTTTGAGGCCGACTCTGTTCTGGGTCTACATAAAAACCTACTTATTTGGAAGCACGTTGCTCCATTTGTCATTGACGGGTCTCTCAAATGCATTATCTTGGAATGCTCCATGCATAGTGTAGCACCAGACACACAGTTGTATGGGCACTTGACGCCTCGACATTTGATAGAGGAGCTCGAAATCCTCAATGAAATCCTGAAAACCATGAAAATTGACCCATTGCAAGATCTTCATATCGTCGTAACTCACGTCAAAGAGAACATCGAAGGACAGGATCCCCGTCGCAGAATACAGAAAGAGCTAAACGAGCTAAACGATGCTTCGGGCCTTGGATTGAGAATCACCATGGCACTTAGCGGTGTATCCATGGTGGTTTGATTGACGGATCTATGTGCTGGCCTTCTCATCTACTACATTTACACAAAAGAGTTCATCAGGGTCTAAAGCGTATTTCTTCTCATTTAACTCATCCTATTCAAAATTATAAGGGTAAAAAATTGCAATGGAAAGAGTTTTTCAGTTTCCTAAACGTAGAAAGCCATGCTTTTTTTGCGACTAGTACCACTCTCATTATGATCTCCAAAAGAGGTTATACGCGTTTGTATTATATCTTATATCATTTTAGAATCGAATTATTTTAGTCCACCAAGTAGTTCTCATTCACAAGGTTGAGGTGAAGGTCGAATGGAAGAGAGGCTTCCTGCTCGTTGTTGGAGACAACATCTACAAGGGATACACCGCTCAATGTCACATCACTCTCTGTACCATTCACACTTGAAACGTTGAAGTTTACTTCCATTGGGAACAAATCCTCCTCTGAGCTTGCAGGAATGGAGAATTCGAATGATCCCAGTGGGTTTTCAAGCAAAATCTTCTCAATAGTGAATTCAACACCAGCATGCGTGATGTCATACAGTACAAGTCCAGTAGAGTCGTCCTTCAAAATGATATCATCCAGTGAAATTGGCACAAGAATCGAAACCATATCGAAAGACTCTTGGAGTGGGTGAGCTTCGAGATACTCAGAGGTCAACTCGTATTCCAATGTAACTTCTGCAAGACCATCAGAAACGTTGACCCATGCAGTGAATAATACAGGCACCAAACTAGAGTCACCATCCTTAGCTGTGGCTCTCCATCTCAATACACCCAAACTCTGATCGTTACTTGGGAATGGCTTAGACTTATCCTTCAAGGCAATAACGCCCTCGGACGAGAATAAGTTTCTGTCAACGTTAGGATGCGTTTTGTACTGTGTGTTGGTGGAGTTTCCGACCTTCAACAAAATCTTCGAGCGAGCTAATTCAGAGTTGTTGATGCGCAAATTGAGGTCACCCTTAACCTCAGAGGCAATGATACCATTTTCGTGGTTTATGTGTGCGGTGACCTTCTCGTTCACTGTGATTAGAATACCGTTGTTGAATTGCTTCCCAGCTCCTGAGTTGCTTGGAGCTGGAGAGGAGGAGGCCGACTCAGCACGTAATGGAGTGGATACTTGGGGTTGAGAAGCCACAGGAACACTGACAGGAGCTTGTTGTTGAATTGTTTGACTCTGTTGAGGTTGAGGGGTGGTTAGGAGAGGACTGGAAGAAAGCAATGGCTGGCCCAGCTCCTTGTGGCCGGACAAGCGTGTGGGTTTCTTACCCAATTTCAAACCCTTGCCACCAATTGGTTTAGGAGCAGTGAATGGCTCAGGAGCCACGGGCTCGGGCACAGTGTTGGCAGTGTAAGATGGTACAGATGGAGCGGATGAGGTGTAGTTGAAAGAATCCCGTGTCTGCAGTTGTGCACCAGCACCGGAGTTGCCATAGATGGCAGCCTGCTGCTGCTCCATGGCTCTACGCTCGAATTCTTTTCTTTGAATTTCCTTGGCACGACGACGACGCTCCTCAGCAGCCTCCAACTCCTTGTTTTTCTCGATGATCTCCTGGATCTTCTCTTCGTGGGAGTCCATCTCCAAAAAGGTCTGAACTTGCAGAACAGTAAGCTTCTCCTTGTAGCCCATGGTGACAATCTCGTCAAAAGCACTTAAAAGTTCAAAAGCACTCTCGAATACTCCGCGTTCGTCCACTGTTCTCAACATGTTACTAGTCACACTAACAAACAAGTGCAAGGTCTCAATGTCCTCCAAAATGTTGGATTGCTTGGTGGTAATGAGAACAATGTAGCACTCACCCACAGATTGAAAGACATATCGCACATTCTCGTCCTCAACCGTCGTATTTTGAGACTCGGACGTGGCAAGTAAGGAAGGAAAGTTGCCTAAAAATGTAGTGATCCGATCTTTGCTCAAATCACGGAACAGCCGTGAGAGAAGGGGCTTACCCGACTGGGTACAGATCGAAGCAGCAAGGACGGCCATCTTCGGTCAATCTTGAACGTAGGTTTGGATGGAGGGTGTCAATAGAGAGTTAGGACACGCAAAGTAGTATTGGGTCGTGCGGGGACAAAGATCTGAAAAAAAGCTAGGGAAGGGAGGATGAACGCGGTTTATAATTTCAACAATAGTGGAATGTATTGTGTGTTTTTATTTTTGATTTTATTGCTTCGAATTTGAGTTTTTCGTTGTTCACATTTGGGACTTTCAGTATCGCTGAATCGAAACAATGGCAGAAGAATCGTCCTTGTCTTGAGGAGCGAAGTTCACAGAAACATTGAAGATTATTTCCTAATTTATCACTATCTACATTTTGGCCCGAGTGAAATCCAGTGCCTTCAGTGATCAAGTCCTGTTTAGAGGTGAGAGGGCGTGCTCTTCTTAAACACCAGGATCATCGACTCACTAATTGGCAAAGTGAATATCAAGTTGAACATCTTCATCTCGTTTCTTCGCATTCACCAACTTTCTTTCCTCGAACAATTTGTTGAGCTCTCTTTCGATTTCTGTAATCAAAGCGTCGTAACCACACCGCCTTGACCGAACGCGAGCTTCTCTTAAAAATCTCTCCGCGATGTCATAATCAGCAAGATGCAAATTCACCACACCAAGGCCGTATGTTGCAAGAGCGACAGATTCGGAAATAATTGTGTTCTCTTGCACAACTTCCTGGGGTAATTGCTTGGAACCTTCAATCACGGACTCGTAGATTGCAACCACCATTTTTAAGAGCTCATCCTTGTTTCTTACAATCTGTTCATAAGCCTCTTTTTCTTGTTTTGTAACTTTGTCGTTAATTTTGCCCTTAATCTCCTGGGCTTCTTCTTCTCCAATAGTCAATGGATGCAAATGGTCATGAATAGATTTGAGCTTCTCGTGATCAACTTCAGCCAGCTCAGCAAACTGTTTACGTAACTTGAGTTCCTGGGCTTGAAGTTGCTCTGCCTGAAAGTATAGGAGAGATGCGGTATTACACTGTGCCAAAATGAGTCTCTCTGGAGATACCCCGGCAATGAGCATTTTACTTGCCATTGAAATACGGATACCGCTAGCTGTTTCAACGTCTCCAACTGAGATACAAATGGCGGAAAGAATGTCCATCGCATTGAAAAACTCCTCAGTAAACGGTTCCCATGCCTCTGGGTTAGTCTCAAGTACAATTGGTGTTTGCATGGATTCATTTGTGTCTTCAGTACCTTTGCCGAGCTGAGATAATAATTTCTGTGCCTCAGTAGAAGAGTGAGACGATTTCTGGGCTAAAAGATCACCTGAGTCCATAAGTGAAACCGTGTCAGCTGCAGCACCCAATCTTTTGTTGACTTCTTCCTGAGCTATGAGCAAGTGTGTGATGAGGATTGCCTTAGAAAGCAGCGGATTCAGACGATTGAGCTCCACTAACTTGAGCGCAATTCGTAAGTCTTTCTGAATTAGATGAGCCCGATGGACTGAGCCATGAATTCGGAGACCAAGCGGTGAATTAGGAGCTGCCTTTAAAACAGAGAGGTAAAGAGTTGCTATTTCATTGTAAATAAACGCAGCTTCTTCCGTTCTATCCATTCTCTCGTACATCTCACCAATCTTCAACTGGATGCCTGTGTATTCGTCTGATAACGGGTCAACCTTCAATTTTCCACATTCTTCAAGAGCCTCCAAGTAATGCTTGAGTGCCAATTGATAGTCTTTTTCTCCCTTGTCTGATTCAGCCCATAGTCCTTTCCTCAAATGCTTTGCTACAGGAGATGGGAAGGTGTGTTTTGGCCACCACATGTAGTAAGCAAATGCCGTACATGACACTATCCAGAGATTGAGTTTGATAAAGCGACTAAATTTGGAAGGGCCTGAATGTAGTGTCTGAAAGTGTGAATAGTTGTAGTATCTAGTTGTGGACAACCTTAACGACGGAATTGACCTGCGTGCGGTCAGTCGTATTCCAAATCTGAACATGATGGAGGAGCTATATTCGAAGACGGTCTTGCTGTGTAGATCTTTAATGCCTAGTCCTCTCTATGCTAGTTGTACCTATGAGAATCTATGTAGTTGGGGCACGGGTGTAAGAGTGTTCCTCAAGCCTTGCTATAAAGTACCAGACAGACCCGTTCTGCAAATTCTATAGAAAATTCTGGCTGTCGTACCACAATCGATGAAGGAAAGAACATTCTTTGTAAATTGACAAGCCTCCGTGATCCGTAGTGCAGTTCCTTCTCATTACATGATATATATGATCTCATGTAAATGACGACTCCACCTATAGGCCCATCAGCAGAGGTATACGCGCCTGCATTAACGTCTCTCGGCAAAGAGCGGAAGATCCCGAAAACAGGATATTTCTCCTAATCGGGCATTGTGCCCGCAGATCGTGAAATACGGATGCAAACTTGAATAGGGCTCGGGATCCTTTCCTGCGTCGGGCCGATTAGTAAAAGAAAATGCAAAGAATTGCACACCACACATGCTCTGGCTCCCTCTTTGTCTATTTTTGGGGTCCTACCCTCCAAACCTCGTAGTGACGTGATGACATAGGTCTCACTGCTGTTGGCCGGGACTGGTGATAAGGACTACTCTGGTAGCAATGCCGTGCCAAAATCCTGGGCAAGCGCAATCAGAGCATCACCACCATTCACGTCAAACACAAGCCGAGATGCACACCTGCGGACCAGACAACTAACCATAGACAACTCCTAATGAGGCAAAACGACGAAGCTCCATGCCGAGAGGCACATCTATGTGTGGGCCGATATTGCTCTTGAATTGTTGACGTAACTCACATCTTTGGCCTTGCCTAACAAAGGCTCTTTTGGGACATACTCCGACGAATTTTTCCGTGTGACACTCCTGCAGTGGTTAGAGAGTGCGGCACTTAAAAAGTTCGGTCAACGAGGCGGGCACCGTAAATCCATTCATTGGGGGAATCTGTAGCCGGAACCAGACCCAGGGCGCTGGGGTGCCTGAACACAACTTTATCCCCTGCTGCGCACGAAAACCACTGGAACATAGCGCATTAGTTGCCCTTGCCGGAACATCTCGTATCTGCAAGAGACTATTCTCGCGTGTGAATAGCTAATTGGAACAGAAACATTCTCGGTCTAATTATTAGAAGCAAAAGTGGTGCTTTCAATGGTCCAATTCTCTGACCCAAATGCTCCAATTGCAGCTGATGACTCGCGTTGTTCTCTTAATCTTCGGTTAACAAGCCTCAGTGCCTGGACGTGGTGGCAAGGCGCGATGCAAGCTAGACGCTTATGTGTGGGTATTTACGCGCGCCTGCGTCGAGATTCAGCCGGAACTCCGGCTTTTACGAAAATGAAATAGTCATGCTTCTGGCACGGGTTGATTTCAAGAAGCCTACTCTTTTTTGGAGTCGGTGTTTCCTCGATGCTATTCATACTTCCCCGGTTCGTGTCTACTGCGGCGTGATGCTCATGTCAGGACCGAGGCACCTCGTACCTGTCCCGAGAGGTTTATTCTCGCACGTCCTGCTCTCCTGTACATGATCGATATGTCGTTAGAAAACCTTGTCAGGCAGGTCCTGCAGGATCTGCTCCACACTATGTGAAATCTCCTCTAATCTGAAACGATCTCTCTTCAGTACAAATGTCTAACATCTTAGATGTATTCCAACCCCCGGAAGGAAGGGACTTGAGCGATGAGGAGTGTCTCGGCTGCACTGCAGTGCAGACTTTCATGTCGCTCGCTGGTGGTTCTTACTTTCTTTCGTCGATGCCTTTTAAAAACAAGAAGGGAGTTGTCGATTTGAAGACACACCCATTGTGGTTTCAACGAGGCATTCGTGGTGGTGGGATTGTTTTGATTGCATTAGGAATGTATCGATTGGGCGAAGTTGCTCAGATTATCTATAAGCGTAGATCTTAGAGCTTGTTTCGCTTGAACCTACAAAGGCATGCTATTGCAAACGCCATTTAACGAGAAATGAACATCTATGACCGAAAGCACTTGGAACTTGTACATATTTGAATTGACATCCGTTTTCTCTGTCAATGTAGAATGAGCCCCACGGGTTCATCGTACACATCAATCTTAGTGGCGGCATCCCTGTGAATACTTCATAACCCACTGTGTCAAGTGGTTTTGAATATAATCCATTTGATCTATTATATCTGTGCGTTTGAAAGTGAGCTTTGATAATGAACTATTCGTTATGTTGTCTTGACCCAGGCTTCTCAACCATCGTTGAATTTTTTGATATTTGAAACCTTGGAGTGCAAGGGCTGCACGCCGTTGTCTCACGTTCACTAAGAGCATCTTAAAATTTTGGACATTACGCTGCGGAGACGTCCGAACCTATATTACTAATTTTATCCGCTCTACTCGAGGTTTCGAGGCTCCATTGTTGACAACCTTCATGGTCTCGTATGTTCAAATAAACACTTCCGCTAAAGAGCGGAATTCGTAACCATGAAGGAAGCTCATATCACTCAAGGTTGGCCAACGCCAAACAATAAGTAGCTATTACATTATAAAAGACAAGTCCGTGGATCAACTGAAAGAGTTCTTGAGCAATCGCCACATGTCTTTACGGATAATTGTTCGCTTTCTTGCAGATTGTGACTTTGTTTACCGATTGATATACACATTTATCGAAGCATTTGTGGTGAAACATTGTACCCCTTCCTGAATTGCAAAAGGTTCATAACACTTCGGTCTGGATTCCAAACCACAATTCGGATCCGATCATACGGGGCTGCTGGCCTCTAACCGCAAAACCATTCTTTCATGTCGTCGAAATTTAATCATTCTTGTACGAGTTCCCGGCTCTTTAGTGTTCTTTTATTCATAGCTTGATTTATCTCGTAAACTTCCAACGGAAGAAGAAGTAATAGCTTAATTCTTGTAGTGCTGTACCTATTTGACTGGCGAAAATCTTACTGCACGGCGCACACAGGATACGCAGTACGGCCTAAAGGCAGCCTTGTGTACAGCATTGGCGATTACATCATTCAACATAGCCGTAGCGCATTCTCCCACAAAGAATCTCAGATACATTGCTGCCTCTTTGATTGGCACCTTTCATCATACCTCTAATCCCAGGTACATCAAGGATAGAACCGCACGTGTCATGCTTTCAGACAAATCCGGGCATTTTACGAGGAGTATTGCATGTGCTTCGAAATTGTCTAGCTATGGTACGGTGGATGGTAACCGCCTAATCGCACCACCCTGAAGCGAAGCAAGGACGCTTTTCCTCAGATTTGGACGCATGTCCCCTCTCCGGGTCCAGACTCACAACCATAGGAGTTGCAACATGCAACATAGTATGGTCCACCTGAGTGCGCCCGATCTGAGGCAAGTGGCGTTTGACCCGAGATCCATGACGGTCTTGCATCAGAAGCAAGAAAGGTTAGTTGCTTACTGCAGGTGAGATGGTTGGGAGGTCTGGCGGACTGCAGGAGCCTCTCCTTCACATGTCCCCATGTCAGGAACAGCGAGCGGGAATACATACTACTTCTTTTTAGTGGCTCGTGTTGTCCTTTTTTTCCTGATCTTTATTTTTTTAACCCCGTCAGGACCAATTTCGAACGCACCCAAAGCTAATTTCCGAGCGACGCAACACTGTCTTTTGGTTGCTATTTGCTAATTGATTTGACCCGCTTCCATACACCTCGAGAGACATTTGGTCCCATACATTAGTTGTTTTTGTTGACCGATTGTTGCGCACTATACTTTAGTCAGAGGTGCAGAAGAGACAAACACTCACAGGATCAATCTGGCATTCTCAATTGGTCGCTTATTCTTTTGTCCAATTCATCTTTTTTTATAAACCCCTCCTTGGTTTTCCACAAATATCCCTTCCCACATATTCACATCTGATATCATGGATCCTCCGTTCATGGTAGACCAGGATACAAAGCCGCCGGTGCTGATGCGAAGAAACTTTTTCCCAGAAGAGCACGATCGCCTGCAATACAGCTACGATGTTAAGATTCCCTTCCCGCAGGGCCAATACTTTCCTCCTCGACTGTCTGTCCGAGTCATGCCGATGAAGGCTTATGGCGATCCTGGCGCAAACAATCAAGAAGTGCACTACAGCGACCCAAGATATATGCCTCAAGATATGCCATATGACGAGAAAAGATTCAAGAACTACTATGGGTATCCGATTCAATCTTTAACTCCTGCTCATGGCGGCATGATGGGCATGCCTAATCCCAATCAACCCGGTATGATGAACAATGGTATGCCAGGAGCAATGTCGCTGGGAATCGGTGCGATGGGTATGACTGCTGGCTCCGGCATGAACAATGGTGTCGGTGTCAGTGGTACAAATGGTATGGGCCCTAACCTCGGGCCAGGTATGGGATTGGGAATGGGCCCAAGTTCCAACGGTGCCCCGGATCTACCAAACAATCCTAACAACAATAGTACAGGCATGGGCCCGGGCATGAGCTTAGGCTCTGGCATAGGTTCAATGCCAAGCACAATGAACACTGGTCATTCGAACTCACTCCCAAACATGCAGAGCGGTGGTCTGTCTTCTGTACCAAATTCTATGGGTTCCATTATGGGCCAGAATCAATCCAATGACCCTGATCATTCCATGTCATCAGCCAATGCTAACATCAATAATCCCGGCATGTTGCCAACCATAAATCAACAACCAAGCATATTTCCCGGAAAGCTCGAAGAAGGCGGGGGCCTTGTATCTCCAATTCCTCCTCTTCATATCCAGCAACAGCTTGTCAATAAGGAGGATGAACACAGAAAGATTGACGCCGATAATCAGATTCAATCGAAGTGTTCCAGATGTAAGAAGGAGTTCACGCAGAGTCTTTTAGTAGCAAAGGACTCTTTTCTGGGCAAATTTGGTACAGAGCCAAAAATATTCAAGCTTTGCGACCACTGCAGAGACTTGCAGCGTGAGCGCCTGAGACGGTGGCAAAAGAAAACCAAAGATAAACAAGGGGCTTGTCGTCGTTGTGGAAATGAGATTCCTCAAGACCAACAGAAGTATGTCTTGTGCCCACTGTGCCGTCAAAACCTCAGAATCCGAAAAGCTAATCGTGCAGCTCAAGGAAAGTGTGTACATTGTTCTGGTCCGATCAACTTGCTGATCATAAACGAAGAAAGTGTCGATGAGAACGGACGCAGGTCGTCTGTATCTGGTGGTTCTTACAAAGTTTGTCAGCGATGTCGAGAAAATGATAAGATTCGCAGGACCAACTTGGAGCGCATGGGCAACTGCAATCGCTGTGCCAAGGCCTTGTCAGCAGAAGAACAGGGAAGACATAAAGTCTGTTTGAACTGTCGCCAAAAGAAGAAGAAGATTGGGAGCGTTTCGTTGTATAGCGGGTTCCCTGGTGTTCCGTCAATGGTCAATATGGAAAACTCTCAGCAATCTGTCAACATTCCTCCTCCGCAAAAGAACGTTATGTCACACATGAATTATATGCCAATGGACCAAAATACCATGATGGGGCCAGCCTCAGTGAACCAAATGATGCAAGTTGGAGGCCACATGCCGCAACAGGAGTATGTCCCTCCATATGCACAAGTCATCCAGTTGCCAGACATGTATAAGGCTCAAATGTCTCAATACCCAATGCAGCATCAACCTGATCAAAGCCAACAGGGCCAATATCTTCTTCAACGGCCACAATTCAATCGCTAAACTGCTCACGCATCGCAAGGTCGCTACTCTTTTAATTCATTCATACAGTTTGCTACAAAGGAGTCGTGCAATTGCCTGGTGAACGTTTGATTACGACCTCAGAAAACCATCTTGTTGGCCAGCACCATGGTTTGATGAATTTCACTAAGGGCAGGTACATTTCATCTTTTTTTTTTGTTTGGCCGATTTGAAATGACCTGCTCAGGATTGTTTTATTTTTTTGCATGTTTACGTCGCCTCAGAGTTTGTATGATGATCGTGTAATAGTATTGTTTCATTTTTATCTCTGTAGATCTAGACCATTTTTGTCCTTTGCATAATTGTAAGACAAAAATGCACAGCGAATGTTTCCCAAGCAAGCACAGCCACCTAAATGACGCATCGGGATATTTTGCCGTTCGGATTATGCGCCAGCGGCCTGCAGTCCCAATATATTGATAAGCGTGCTTTGAAAAGAGGAATAGATCCGTAGTTCTTGGGGGCTACTTGGATGCATTCTGCAGACGCACTTAATTTCGGAGTGCATAAAACCTGTAGGACCCGCATGGGCCAAACCATCGTGCATGTGCGGGCCGGCAGCCATGCAGGGCGTCTATCCCCAAACTAGGTTACATATTGAGCCTCACACAAACACGTCTTGAGACACTGGGAAGGAGAGTACTTTTGGGTATTTTGAGACAAAAATTGCGGTTTACTGCATCCCGCAGGCTTGGCCTGTAATGCAACTGAGATTTCTTAACGGTACCCTGGTTGGATCCACTGACCACAGTATCTCAAATTTGACTATTAAGGGATTAGTTCAAGAGGATGGATAGAGTACTCAATTCGTGTGATTTTGAGAACATTATATTTTTCTTGTTCTTCCGTTACTTATTTCTTGACTCGTGAACACCAAATGTGACGCTCAATCGGGTTTTGCAGCCACGCTTTAATTAAGACCCGTGCATTCCACCATCTTACATTGACAACCGTTTCAGACACAGGGAGTTGCCCATATTATTCATTGATTGAGGAAGTTCCATACATCCACAACAAATTTTGCATTTATTTCTTGCATTAGCTTGCTAGCGAAGCACTATCTACATTCGAGATTCCCCACTTTCAACCTGGCAACTCTTATCTTGGCTTTTCAATATAGGAGGTCAATACTCGCTCGTTACCTTCTATTTCAAGTCAATATTTCAACTTGAACAAACGTCACATTCTCTCGCTGTATTAAAATTTGAGACTTTGTTCTTTTGCTTTTCAATCCTTTTATTCGGTGTACATACTTGGATTTTGTGGCTACACAATAAGAGCACATCAGACCATTGTTGGAGAGTATTCGGAACCAAAATTTGCATTATTACTATCAACTAGAAACATCTGCCGTGTATGTCTCATGAAAGTTTGCATTCTTGGGAGAAGGAACTTCCCCCAGTTCCTTCAACGCAAGATGCTACTCTATTAAAACCTAAGTCTCTCAATCGAAAAAATGTCAAGAATCTCACTTTTCTGTCAATTCAACAAGATTCAAGCGAACCTCTCAAATTGTCAAAGTCCTCTCTAGGAGGGCGGCGAGCTCCACCAATGTTGGACCTCAATCAAAGGGGTTTTAGCTCATCTTCTCTTGGACAAGATGATCCTGTGCTCGCGTTCCAAGAACTTAAGCTTTCGCCTGCAACTGTCAATGAAAGCATTCGTCCTCAAATAGGACAAAAGCGTCAGACAATTGTAAGTTCATACTCCCCTACGAGATCAGTTAGCAGCCAAGAGGGAACCATTGCCTCTTCTTTGCCAACTACTCCTTTAGCATCTACCACTTCGTCTAATAGCTTGAAAGATAAAGATTTGGTACACCTCAAAGAGCTCGGAGCAGGAAATTATGGATCAGTTCTGAAGGTATTTCACGTTCCACTGCAAAAAACCATGGCCCGTAAGATCGTAAGCATAGACTCCAAGCTGACGACCCAAACGCAGATTATAAGAGAACTCAGAATTATGCATGAATGTCGTTCTCCACATATCGTGGAGTTTTATGGGGCGTATCTTCGCTCAAACAATACCGTGGTGCTTTGTATGGAGTACTGCAATTGTGGTTCTGTCGATAAACTAGCAAATATGCTTTCTGATAAAGCCTTTCCCTTATCAGTCCTCAAAGTTCTACTGTTTTCCATTTTAAGTGGACTTTATTATCTATACGATACTCACAAAATTATCCACAGAGACATTAAGCCTTCGAATGTTCTCATGACCCATAGGGGCGAGTTCAAATTATGCGATTTTGGCGTTTCCCGTGAGCTTACAAATTCTGTTGCTTTAGCTGACACTTTTGTCGGCACCTCTACCTACATGTCCCCAGAGAGGATCCAAGGAAATATGTACAGCATCAAATCAGATGTGTGGTCAACTGGGCTCATGCTCTACGAATTAGCATCTGGCCTAAGCCCCTGGTCAGACCCTGAAGCCGGGCACTTGACTGGTATTAGATCATCTAAGGTTATTGGACCAGAAGGTATTTTAGATCTTCTACAAAGAATTGTGAACGAGCAATCCCCATCTCTTCTTAATAAAGAAGATCAATTTACTAAAAAGATATTTGATTCTGATATGTGCCGATTCATAGACAAATGCTTGGTGAAAGACGAGGAGCATAGACTGTCTCCACAAGATCTCTTGCAAGATCCTTTCTTAGAATCTGTGGCCATCGGAACCTTTGACAAAGAAGTCAAATGCTGGGCCAAGCTGATAAGAAAACAGCTGAAGGAAGACAATTGAAAAAAAAAGTCACACGCAATTGCATCTAAAGCAACATTTTAATTCTAGTTAACAAATACAATCTCATAGCATTTAATATTATATAACGACACTTGTTCTGTGAATTCAACTGAATATGAGAGCGTTCACACTTCTATTACTCCTCTGTGTGATTGTCAAAAAAACTCTCCGGATGTGAGTTTGCTCAGCGAGTAATCGATTGATTGTTTTTGTCAGTAGACATGTGCATTCTAGCGCGTGGTCACATTGATCGTCAGGACCTAAATTCAAGCAATAGTCACATTGGAACCATCTCAAAAGTTTCCTTGACCGTCCCTTATCCAGATTGTTGCTGTCACTTGCAAGTGACAGATTGATTATAGAGCTTTCTGTATCAATTCTGCCACTAAACAGAAGTAAATTCTCAAAGAAGCTGGAGTCTTCATCAAAGAAAGATGAAGGTTGAACTTCTGCTCGGTATGAATCAAGACTTGACCCCAGACTCCAGGTGAACCGTTTTGGAAGCTGAGATTTAGTTAAGAGATTCATCTCCGCGATACTGAGTAAAAGCTCCTCCATTAGAAACCGGTCTTTGAAAGAGAGCGATAATTGTGCAACATTGATGAAGTGAGGTATTGTTAAATCGTGCGATTGAGTAGACAATAAAGTAATTTGTGGCTCGTTCGTTTCATTGAAGTTCATGTTTGGAGCACGAAACGACACAGCAAAATCAAGAGCTTGCTGTCCAGCAGCAATGATAAATACATCATTGAATCGTTTTTGGTAGGTGTCTTGAAGTGAAGGGCTTTCTCTCAAGGTGGCAACATCTGTGAAGGTGAATTGCTGATCATTAAGGAGAAGGTGACGGATTACTAACAAACAATCATTGGATTCTTTCTTGACATCGTTGAGAATGACTAGCGTCCTGCCCATTAGATTCGCTCCTTGACATAGATGGTCCTTGCAATAGGACATGAACGGAACAGCGACATCTAGTAGGAAACAACAGTCGCGCAGAGAGACCTGATCAGGCACAAGAAGTAACAGTTTGGAAGGATGTGGGATTTGTATAAAGTCCTGAAGTCCCCCATCGATAGTCCTTCCATAAATCCATTCCTCAGTGCACGGGTAGTTTCGATGAAGATCATACTGATCTGCTTTGTCAAAGGCAACATCATCCTCTTGCAACGACACTAGCCGACAGTTCTCGCATGTATTCGCGCAGTTTTGCAATAAGCAATTAGAATAGGGAAACACGAATACCCTCTGGCCTCTCGCGAGCTCTGTGAACCCGCTGGTGTGCTCGGTATTGATTCGGATCTGCCCAATGATCCGCAGGCCCGGCACGAAATTCGTTTGCCGAACAAAGTCCCGTGAGAAGTCAATTGCAACATGTTTAATTCGTAGTAATGCTGAGCTGGGCTTTGGTTGTAACAGACCTAGAAGAATGATTGTCTCTCGTAGAAACCCGGAACTGGCTATCACTCTTCTGACGGGAAGGAGACTCACAGGATTAGCACTGAGATACAGACATCTTTGATTGACATCAATCACTGAATCTTCTTTTATTGTAATAGTGAAAGATAAGCTCTCGTTGGGCAGGAGAGTGGATGACATGTCTTCCTATCACTAGGCCAACAAAAAGGCAAATGAGCAAGGCACAGAGCTTTTATATGTGAACTCAATAAGGAAGGTGTCACGGTTGCGTCTAGTAAGATAGGCACGGCCACAATTTACGACAAGAGATGGGAAACGGGAGTGCATCAAGGTTGAGGTTGTTAATACGGGCACGTACACTCCCGAAGGATCGAAATCTGTCAAAAACGGTTATGTGTTGGAAGAGGAACAACGCGTCTTGAAGACACCACCAGGCAAGACTGAGGGAAAAAGACGAGTGAAAGAAAGCAAGCCATGAAAACAATCAAAAATTGCAAATCAATGGAACTTATAATATTTTTAGTCACACATTCTGGACGTATATTAACATTCCATGTTTTGGCCGCACAACAGAGGTACTGTATAATGGCAAACCTTATTTGCTTTGGGTTGCACAGAAGGTTCTTAATAAGGTAGATCCTTTACTCAAATCAAGAACAGAAGCGCGCGGAATTCTAGTCATTGAGTACTCGTTGATACTTCAAATTTGGTGGCTAAGCCTTTTCTCTCTGCAGCAATTGGAATAACACTGTGTGTTTTCACGAAGAGGAAGAATTAGTTGTGGTGAATATTTAGTTGAGGTGCATGCCCTGATAAGCGAAAGATTCCTCATACCCATGAGCCAGCTCTTAGCATAACCAAGACCAACCACCCGAGCACTATGAAATGAAACAATACCGTCGCAAGAAATCAATTGAAGTAATAAATGAATTCTACATAGCCTAAAGACAAATGATGAATAATTTCATGACTAAAACTCAGGACGAGGAACTACCCGGCGACTTTTTTTGGCGTTCTTCCTCTTCAAGAAGTGAGAGCCTCAAGGCTTCTTCAACCATCTTGTCTTCGAGAGAATCTATGAACAGACGATTGCCATTGCCAGTGGCACTATCTCCAGTGACAATTAAACTTGACGCATGTATGGCGCTTGCTGTGGCAGATTTGCGTGCTAATCTACTTCTGGCAGATGCTAATTTCAGCTCCCAATCAGGGCGTATGAAGTCAGTGGTAATTACGGACTTCGAGTCAGCTGAGATGGAGGAGCGTCTACGAGGTTTCACATGGCGAGTTGGTGGGGGCACGGAATGAGTTTCAGTCTCATCGGAAGAGTCAACAGCACTATCAGTAGCTCCTTCTGCAACAGTTTCGACTATTGTTGGCTCTCTGTAATCGCCCGGTTTTGTCGTGGTGCCTAGTCCGACATGCACATCTAGTGGAGGATCATAGGTCACACCAAAATCAGCTGTGGCGCAATATGGACAATTGGCACACTCAGAGATAAGCGTATGCGGTAGCTCACTGCTATCTTGCTGACCAGGGTCGTCATGAGGGGGGTGAGGTTCGAGTCTTTTAATCTGAACAAAACACTCAGTGCAGATGGGCTGCCGGCAGCATCTGCTGTAGTTCATTGGCTCAGGGAAATACAAGAAGCAGATTGGACATTCTACTGCAGTCTTGTACAATTTGATGATAAGGTCTTGCAGCGACAAGTCCTCGTTATGCGTGCTGCTTTTGCGGGCAGTAAGATAATCAAGATCATTTTGTCTCCTTTCTGCCTTCATTTTGTCGATCATTTCACGTTTCTTTGCCTTTTGTTCCTGACGTTTATAGTAGTTCAGCGACCGATGGATCTTATGGTCCTCGGGGTCAAGTTCTTCCTCTTCCTCAGCAAAAGCATCATCATCGGCATGAAGAGGCATTTGCGAAATCAAAATGAAAATCTCTTTATCGCTCCAACTTTCGTCAAAGTCCTGCAACGGAGTGTAGAATGGAGCTAATCTCCGAGCAATGATCAAATCGCGAACTATAGAAGTTGAAAAGTCAAGATCCAGTTTGTACGTACCATACGGAGCCAAAAATCCACCATCAACCAGCTCCTTCACACGAACAACGAGGTCGTTGTAGTGCTGAGCCTGAGCCTTGAGCTTATCTTTAGACTTACTGGTTTTCATAGAAGCAGGGTTAAAAACAGAAAGTGCAGTGTTCCTCCTGCTGGACCGGCCGCCAGTATTCGTGCCATGTGAGTTCAAAGAACCGGATCTGGACCGGGGCTCTTTCGTGGGAACATTGCCCATGTTTTAAGTAAGTGATACTAAAGATAAAGAGAGATGAAAGCTTCCACGGTATTGAACTGATCCAGTCTATGAAGCAATTGGGGGCGGTATACAGGATTATCTGAAAATACAAGGCAATTGATTGTTACGATACCTTTGCAAATATGTGATAAGCCTACCTGTCGTATCTGTTAGGGGTACAATATGTTTCTGGAGGGACAAATGCGAATAGGTTGTGGTATCGCGTGATAAGTCATGTGATGCCAATGCTTTGTATCCTTGCTTATGAAAAGAGAAGGGGCTGGACCGTTGCCGAAAAAGGCAATTCTGAAATAAGTCTTGAGCTTCGACTTGAAAAGATTTCTCAGAAATTAATGGAGATTTACTGGATATTTGTCGAGCACCTGCCTCATTGCGGCTCATAGGTATTGCCCGCTTCGCATAGCCTCTCACGCTGCTGTGTTGAGACCTATACTCAAAGAGAACAAATGGCTCAAACCACAAAAATTTCAATCGGGTTATATTTCGCAGCGATTCCTATACATTAAATTTCGAGGTAAACTATTTCTCGTTGTTTTTATTATAATGCAAATTAATTAGAGTCTAAATATTTCAGGCACTATGAAGGTCGGGAGTTCTTTGGATTATCCTCCCGATTTCTAGCCGAATTCGGAATTGAAAGCGCTGATTTGAGGAAATCAACATTAGAGTTTGCTCAACCTAATAAGTGAGTACCTCGAAAATGAGCGAGTAAAAATTCTATGCAAATGATTTGCCTCTGATGGCAAAGTGTGATGTGTGGTGTCGTGAGTAACTACAATCGTGTGAGTCCTAGGCCAAAGCCGACACCAATCATGGACAAGATGGTGGACAACCATAGAACTCCGAGGAAAAAGCTGAGAATCTTCTGATTTGCAGTGTACCTTTGATGATATTTTAAACCCCCGACTATCTTTTCATCGGACCGAACAAAATCATGATAGTAGAATCCGCTTTTGTCTAGCATCCCCAACGCGAGAAGAAAGAAAATAGGTACTACAAGAAATGCGGAAATCATCATCAAACTCCACTTTGCCCATGAGTAGTTGAGATCTGGATTTTCTTGCAACTCGATAAGATTTTCTGTGGATGCAAAAAGCATATTTCTATGAAGCCGTTGCTTCTCAGTTGAATCACGAGTGGGAAAGGCAGTTGGAACAGTAGGCGAATAAGAAGGCTCTTGCATACCAAGAATAGGGTTTCGGTAACATGGGTTGACGAGTTCGGCTGCACTTTGGCCGAGAGAAACATCACTTACCACCAATGGCGCAGGCCTATGCGCTTTTGTTGTATACGGAAATGGCCCACTAGCTACATCATATGATATGGTGCTGAAAACACCAGAACAATCAGGGTCCATCTCCTGTCCAGCAAAGAAGGATTTGGCAGAGTCGACACCATCAAGATGCCCGCTCTCTTGCCTCGAATGAATGGTTTGATAAGCACCACTGGATCGAGTACGATCATTCAGCGAATTTTGCATTGAAACTCTCTGGGATGCAGCTGGTGAGAATTGAGGTTTCATTGGAGTAGTAACCGATACTCTTGATTCTGGGTGATATGCTATTGACATGTTCCCTATCTCACCAGCGTGTGCACTTTCATTGCTTCCCCCAGAAAAAGATATTTCAGTGCTGAGAATCAGTAGCGTTTTCTTTTGTACGTCTATAATGGAAGGCTTTTCAGTCTTAGTCAAAGTCACAAATGTAATCGGGGAAGATTCCAGTGCCGAATTGTTTGAGAAGATGTTGCTATCCTCAACGGGAATTTGCCCGCTTTCGATGCTTGTACCAGCTGATCGCGATTCTGTAGTACCCTTGGAAGCCTTGACTTCTGTTTCAGTAGTGCTGTCAAAGTCTTCATCAAAAAGGAAGTTTTGTGTCACCTCATAATCCTGAATGATCGAATAAATTGTCGCAGCATCTGCCTCTGCTTCCACTGAAATATGCGAATGACTTGATTCAGAGTCAGCAAAGTCTATCTTCGATATCAGTTTTCTAGAATCATGCGCCGTGCTTGATTGTGCTCGTACATCAGCCTTAGATCCACTATACTGAGAACTCGAGCTACTTCTCACTGGGCTCCTTGTACTTGGACGTAGAAGAGAATGTATGGAATGTCGAAATGAAGATCTCAGCGGAGATGCTAGGCCATCAACTCTGAAACTACTTTGGCTCATGCCTTGAACAATGTAATGGAGGGTCGCAAGCTATCAACGCACCTCAAATGGGGAGATCCAGGAAGAATTGAAGAAAGCAAGAGTTGTCCGAGAGGATTTTATACAAAGTTTCAGGGTTTAAAAGTTATCACAGTAGCTGGTAATGCTGAGATCGGTAACTGAGTGTCTCGATTAGGAGCCCTGCGCATTGCTGGTTGACATTTCATCCGAATTGGGATGTAAGTGTCTGCATCACCGATCTATGTACAGGGCTGAGATGAAGTGCCTTAAAATGCAAACTACGCAATGAATGAAAGATGAGCAGATCGGAAATCTTAAAATAATTATCGCCTGCTTCTTTTCCTCCAATGAATATTTCTCTATAGTTTTTAAATCGGTATTATATTACGTTTATTCATAATGGCTTTAAAAATAAAAAGACGTGACGAGAAAGAAGGAGCGTCACTTAAAAAATATGGAGTGGTAGAGACGCGCATTGAGTTGTCAGACTCACTGATAGAGCCCTCAATTTTCGAAGGAAAGAAGAACTTGAGATAGATCGGGTATTATTGGGTCACACAATCGTTTAGTAGTACATGTTGAGCCGCTCTCTCTTGAACAAACGAGCTGCTGTAGTACATGGGTTGGCAATAGGAGTGGCAATTGTAGTTGTTGCTGCAGAAATAGCCTTTGTTGCCACAGGAGTAGCTATGTATGTTACTGACGCTTTCGGGGCCGTAGCAGAACTAGATGGCCTTCCAGACAGACTGCCAAAGAGACTACCGAGCCCACCTAAAAGGCTGCCACCACCAAGTAAAGCACCTAAAAGTGAGCCCAAACCCTTAGAGCCAGAAGTAGCTGAGGATGAAGTAGCAATTGCTGTTCCATTTTTGCGAGTAGAGCCAGGGGAACTAACAGTACTCCCACATTTGCCCAGAAACGCATTGACTGCTGTAGAAGCAATGGTCTTCAAAGTCAGGACATTCAATAAATCAGATAATAGTGCTGGAACAAGGCCAGATTGACTTACTGCTTGTACTAAAGGTTGAAGCTTGAGAAGGCCTTGTGCGTAAAGAACTCCTATTAACAGAGCAGAGAATCTGTAGAATTTAGGGTCAACGAGGGCTGCCTCGACAACTTGCGTTGCCAAACCAGACTTCGCCAAACTGTCTAAAACGTTGTTAATAACGTCGTCAACCGCCCTTTTGTCTAGCATTTCTAAGTTATCGAATTCAGTTTCCTCGATGAGTCCATCCCTACGAAGTAATTCCAATCCTTCCTCATGTGTGTATGGTTCGTCTCTTTTGAAAATGTTTCCAAGCTCTGACTTCAAGAGGCCCAAGACTTGGGCGAAAAAGCCACAGTCCGCGATGATATCGTTGATCACCGATGTTATCAAACCAGATTGTGTAAGATATTTCAATAAAGTGGCGGCACTGATTAAGTTACTCTTGATTACAAAGAGAATACCTTGCACAGCAGCTGCTTGCAAGACAACGTTACTAGTGAAGTACTTTAAAACAACCGGTGCCAAATTAGTGTCTTTGATTGCATCCAATACGTTGGTCACGATTGTATATTCTCTTGCTGAAAGTTCACTCTCCAAAAGTTCTCGTTTTTCGCGCATCATCTTCAATTCATTGAGATCTGACAAGGCATTCTCTAGCTCTTGTCTTTTGATCAAGGAGAGACTATCAGAGGCAGTCGACTCCGTCATTTGTGTTGGAGCAGCTTCTGCAACAACAGCTGAGGTGGCAAGAACAGCCAAGGCAGTATTGGAGAATTTCATTTCGGATTAGGTGAACGAGCGGCGAAGATAGTAATTTGGTTCGAAGAACAGACAGAGAAAGATTTGAAGAATGAGATCACCCATGCACAGGGGACGCGCTTATTTGGGAAGGTTTATATACTTTCATAGATACTAAGTATTTTCTTTTCATTAATTACTCGAAGAGGCACTTACTTAAGAGACGACTTCCCAAAAGGGTAAATAGAAATGGCTGCAAATTTGTGTGCACACCTGACTTTGTTTGCACCTGGAGATCTTGTCATAGTCAACAGAATTAGCCTGGAGTGTACGAAAACAGTCCAAAATAGTTCCAAATCAGGTAAATGAGCACCTTGATGCAGCCTGAGTAAACAGTTCTTTCTGTTCACGTTGCCCAATCGGAAGGGTACTTGACACTCAACATGGCTCTTTACTGTACAATGGGAAGGCCAAGAATTTAAGATCCGAAGAAGTTGTAAATCATTAATTAAGTCAGAATATCAATGACCGCATGTAGGTATTTTGAGAATGTGATTCAACGTTGAAAGCTACCTTTTGCCGAAAAAGCTCATGAGTGACGCTTGTTTTTTCTTCCCATCGTTTTTTGCACTTTTGTTAGTCTTAACTGCTTCAAGTTTGTTCAACTTAGGGGCACTCTTTTTAGGCTGCGCTGTCTCTGTTTGCTTATACAGTGTAAAGTATCCGTCATTGTCAACTGTGGTTTCTTTAGGAGTGACATTAAAGGGTTCAGGCGTAGCAGAGGATCTACCAGTAGAATTAGACGTAAAAGATCTGAAAATAGAGTCTTCTGGTACCGTAGGCGCGCTAATAGGCTCGGCGTCTTGTGACTCTGGATCATCATTAACCACTGCTATTGGCTGACTTTCTTCCTCCACAGGAAGCTCGTTAGTTTTTAGATCACTTTCATCATCTGTGAAATCATCATCGAGGAAGAGCGACTCTAGTTTGGAGTTGTCAGCCACCATGGGGCCAGCAGATTTCAGTCCCACATCGCTCTCTGGTTCAACTTCTTCGTGATCCGCCACTACAACTCTTTCTTTGGGTTCCGTCTGCTCCAATTTTCTGGATTTATACTGATATGCTGGCTTAGATTCTGCTGCTCGCTTAATAGCTGCGTTTGTTCTCATCTCCTTTCTTAGAACGTTACCGGAAGGAGGCTTCACAGGCGTCTTCCTTGACTGATACACCGGTCCGCTCCTTTTATTTGTACCGCTTTCAATAGTGGTTTTAGATTGCGGAGGTTTGGGGACATTGACAGCCTTGGCCTCAGGTTTCACTGTCAGTGGCAGTATTACCCTAGCACTTTTTGAGAGAACTGGCCCTTTGATGAGGCCGAGTTCGTGATAAGTTGCTACTTTGCTTAAATTCGTTGGGTTGCGAAGTTCCTCCAGTGCTGTTTCCACGGGGCTTATGTTGTTCTGCTCCAATTGCAAGCTGTAGATTTGTATAGTGTGAACCTTGTCAAAAGTCAATGTCAAGTTTTCGTTCAAATCATTTTCTGTCTCGAATCTGTGGATAACTATTGATTCTCCTCGTGTTCCCGTGGCAATAAAGCATGCACACACTCTTTTCTTATTGGTTTGGTAACATTGTGCAAGTAGATGTTTGCTCTTATTCATCGATAGCTTGAGATCTCTTGAAATGGTATGATACGTAATGGGTCGTTTCTCCATAGCTTCGAAAACATATTCCACTTCTTTTTCTGAGAAGTCCATGGTCATTTGTTCTTAGAAGCAGTTTGAAGTGGACTAGTTGGTCGCGTACACGTCTGAAATAGTGTCAAAGCACGTCAACAAAAATAGTAGTTACAAAAAAGAGACAGCAAATATTAATTAAAAAAATAAATAAGAAGTGATTCAACATATGATATTTAAAAGCGTACAACATCTTCTCATATGCTTAATTTGGCTACAATCAAAATGGACGAAGAATTCAATAAGATTATGCATTAATCAAAAAATACTATACAAAAAAGCAATAACATAATCACAACTCATCTTTGACTAGCTCACTCTTCCTAGCTAAGAACTCTTGGCGGCTTTTTTCTCTTGCCTCGAGTGAGCCTCCCAACTCGTTGTCGATCATTTCGTCTGTCACTCCATCCGATATCAAGGTCTTCCAGGATCTGAGTCGTGAGAAGCCATTTCTAGCCATACGGTAGTCGGCAAAAGCCTGGTTTATCCTTTCGGCAGAGTTGGCAACGAAAGGACCGTGTTGGACAATCTTCTGGTCCAAAATTTGACCACCAATCAATACAAACTCAAGGTCTTTTGATTCGGTTGCAGGGTATACTCCTTCAATTGTGTCTCCATTGGCATTGAAGAAAACATTGTCATATTGACTCACTGCAGTCTTATTCTGGAGCACCAAATTGTCGCCCTCCAAGACATACAAGAAGAAGTTGTAGTCTGAGGGAACCAGCTGCTTAAAATGTGAGCCAGGCTTCATGATGTAATGGTAGTACTTGACGGGCGTGTAAGCAAGTTCAGCATCCAGTTTCACTCCGTAACTCTCACCTGAGATGACTCTTACCTTCAATTTACCATCTTGCTCAGTATACTCAGGCACCTCCCACTCCCTCAAGTCTCTATAGCGTGGTTCGACTTCTTTGAGCTTTGCAGGCAAGTCTACCCAGAGCTGCAAGCCCACATTCTTGGAACCATCCTTATGAATAACAGGCATCTCACTGTGAACAGTGCCTCTACCAGCAGTCATGAATTGCAAGTCTCCCGATCTCAAGACACCGCGAGAACCGGTGAAGTCTTCATGTGCAAACGCACCCTTGAGCATAAGGGTGATGGTCTCCTGACCCAAGTGAGGATGTTCTGGAAATCCACCCACACCGCTCGAGGAGAAATGATCGAAGAGAAGGAATGGGCTGAAGTTGCGCATCTGCATGTTTCCAATCGAGCGTCTGACTGTAGCGCCAACGCCCTCGGCCTGTTCAATACCGGGAAGAATAGTTTTAATGGTTCTCATAGACATTTGTGTGGATATCACTAACTGAAGTGTGAAAAAAAAGTAAAGAACACAGAGAGTCAGGATGTTTCGCATCAATTTATAGTGCGAGCAAATCTGAGAAACCTTCTAGAATGATTTGGGAATTGCAAATCAGATCACACCGGCTCGTAAGAGATCATTCTGGTATTTATCAGATTACAATTGGGTTAGTAAGTACTCTCAGTGCACTCGATGATGCCTGCATCCAGCATAGAATCAATTACTATCACCTTAGTCATTCACCATGCAGGTGCATATCTGAAATCCGGGGAAACCTGACTAAGACAAAAATGAGTCAAAAGAGGCTCATACATACAGGCCAATTGTTAAAAAGGACTAATACTTGTATTAATATTCTAAATTCTGACAAGTTGCATTTTCGTGTGTGCAACCTTATCGATCTTTCGTCGTCGTTCTATCTTCTTCTAGTAAGGGTGTAGATGGTAGGGAAGATGACATTGATTGGAGTGTCAAGATCAACATCAATGATCTTCTGCAATTTGCTGATGAATTCATCTACAGTATCTGGCTTTTCTGGAAATGCCTTCTTCCAGCTGTGGTACCCACTCCAACTGGTACCATAATTCTTGTAAGTTCTCAAAGTAATCTGCTTCTCGATAAAAAGAGTGGTGTAGTCCCGCTCATTCTGCTCAGGATGGTAGTACTTCTGAACTGTATCATAGAAATATTTTTCTGGAGGAAATACGTCTCGCAATCCCTCACGGTACTTCTCATGGCCGGGATTTTCGAAGAAAGGACCCAAAAACTTTTCATAGTCGTCTCCATATTTTTCTACAGATGACGCATATGAAAATTCCAAATTGAGTTTTGTAGCTTCGGGAAACCCAACAAATACAGGGTCCAAGTAAAACCACCATGACAAAGTACCATTGGGTTTCAATACACGATAAGCTTCCTCGAAGACACGATCCATATCCATCCAGTGACATGCTTCCGCCGCAGTGATCAAATCTATAGATCCTTCTTTGACTGATTCTGGTGTGATTTCTGCAGGCGCAACCAAAAAATCGACTGAGTCTTTCTTGGCCGAAATTGCATTTTGGCGACTGGCCTCAATCATTGTCTTGGACAAGTCGGTGCCAATTACACGATCAAAGTAGTCTGCGAGCTTCAAAGCGACGAACCCGGATCCTGTACCGATGTCCATAGCGAGATTGGTAGTATTTCCGGCCTTTTCTTTGTGAAACCCTATCAATGTTTCGTAGTATGAGTCTGGATACAGTGGTCGAGCATCGTGATAATGCTGAGCATCAAAGTCTTGTTTAGAGTAGGTTGCCATTGCCAATTGAGTGGATATTGAAAAAATGAACGGGATATTATCTTCGATTTAAATAGTTATGGCAATGGTATGAGTAGTTGGTCTGAAACAAATCAAGGGTGCACACAAGCTGAGGTTGTGACGGATAATGAGGAGACAACTCCGATGCCGGTACTTTCTTGCCCGGTATCGGTGTAAATCCACAACAAACACAATGTAAATAGCAAAAAAAAAAATACAGAACTTACGGCCCGGTTTGTTTATGTGTGAATTTGTTATTTGTTTACATGTTTGTATACGTGAGTGTGACAAAAAATCAAACTGTTATTGGTGGAGCGGAAAGTAGTTATTAACACCAAAACTATAAGCGGCGGAGATGGAAATGCACGAGGACCAGCAACAAAAAGGAAAGGAAGGGGAATGTGGGAATTTTTTTTTTTTTGTGTCGTTATTTTCATGATCATTTTTGACCACTTGGATTACTGTGTTTTTTTCAGTTCTCTCTCAGAAGTCTCGTTATTCAGCTTTCTAGCTGCCAAAAATTCCTTGTACTTCTCTAAAGTAATCTGCTTCTGCTTTTCTTGATATTCTCTGACAAATTTGTATTGAGTGTCACTCATGACATCCCAGAATGTAAAGAATGGCTGGGAGTAGTTGAATCTGAAACCCCAAGACTGGTGGTGAATGTCATGGTATAAAGCATTGTTGGGGAACAAAATCTGGAAGGGATCAAAAGGAAATCTGTAGCCGCAGTGATCGTCTACGGTCTTCATGGTAGCAAATGTAAATAAAAACATACCTTCTCTTGGAGTCAACTTCAAGAGGAAGGCCACCAATCCAGTTCCTAAAGTGTCAAGCAAAAATCCTTCCACTGGATCATTGTAGAGGGCACCAAATGAGTAAGGTACGTATAATCTGTGATGTCTGGAATGGAAACGGCGATACAAGAATTTACTTTCGTGCATGATACGGTGGAGCCAGTATTGCCAAGTATCGATGAAGAGAAGACACACGGCGATTTTGAGGAATGACCAGCCATAAGAGTAAGCAAACCACAAAAGAGAGTCGGGAACAAAAGAGGGAAAATAGTTTTGCTTCAAATACCACATTTGATATAGCTCATCACCAGTTGTGGGCACCTCATCGATTCTCAAGACAAGCATTCCAACGACCGTCTGTAAGACATGTTGGAAGGCAACATCACGCAACACCTCGTGCGAAGGTACTTTGTTGCGTGCCTGCTCCTCTTCACTTGGATGGATTCTGTATTTTTCTGCGAGTTGAAAGTGATCCAATAAGTGGAACATGAATGAGTATAACCAGTAGGCAAACACGGGAGCCAACACAGCTAGGACACCGTCGGAAATACCAGAGAGAAGATTATCCTTGGGCCTTAGCGCCTTTGAAGGTGCCAAAGGCGAGCCGACCACCTCCGAAAAGTTTTGAGGCAACAGGAAGAAAGGCATCAGAAGAAGTTGGGGTTCCGATTCGTTAAACATACGGGCTAACAGCGAGTGCGCGATATGGGTGTGCCGTGTGATTGATGGGGAGAGCCAGAAGAAGAAAATTGATGTGCTTGTAAAGTACTTGAACAAGAACGATAAATCGAAGCACGCTAGATATTTTCTCACTTTGTTGTTCTCGGTGTTCACAGAAATTCAACGCAAGCAAGAGAAATGCCGGAAGGTTGAGGAAGCGATGACCAAAAGAGTGATGATATTGATCCTTGCTGGACAAAGACAAAAGGGTACTTAATTTTAACGGAAATTTTCAGCTCGAAGAATCCGAATATTATTTCAGGAGTTTATTTCGATCCAATGTCTTGGATTTTCTCAGTTGGTGGGCTGCTAAAATATGATCTGCCGAGAGTGTGAAAATATCGGGCCTGCGTAGAGAACAGAGGAAGGGGAATAGACTTAGTAATACAGGGGGTCTATATCATAGGTTTCCAATAGGGGAAATGCGGCGTATTTATATCACGAGATAGTCCTAGGAAACGGGCGCGCTATTATGGAATGTTCCGTGTGTCACCTGTTTCTTTTTCTTAAAAACAATATGCTTTTAGACACACTACATGTTCCACCTCGATGATGTGGTCCGACTCTTTGGTACTGCAGAGACGCAAGATTCGATGGTCGGCACGCGGAGATACGCGGGGCCCGATAATAAAGTTGGGCTACCAAAAAGAACATAAGCTTTAGCGGGTTGAGCGTACGCGTACATCTTAATGAAGTAGAATGATTTATTTTCTGTAGTCCACCTTTTTTTCTCTCAAAATTCTTGGAATTTTAGCTACTCCTTTTTCAAGGACTTACGGCCTTAGTGGGTCAATAATGGTGTCAATTATGTTGCAACCATGCCATTACTGTTACTCACTTCGTCCATTATGCAAATAAATACACAATACCTAATTTCAATTTCGAAGAGTGAGGGAGAATTTTCATAATAACGAGAGCACGGGAGGAGATATTCCCAAAATTCGAAGTTGTGTAAAAAATCGGACATACTGACATCTTTTATCTGCTATATCCGTGCGGACTTAATGAGTGTTACATTGTGAAGTTAATGACTTGGGAAGCAAGCTGTCAAGTTTTACATCGCGCTATTTCCAGACGGCGGAAATATGTAATTCTGAAGCACAAAGTGTTGTGCGCTAATTATGGATTAAACTTTATCGGGAACCTACACCAAATGCATTTTGGACACGGTTAACTTTGCAACCTTGTGTATTTCTGGTTGCAAAATGTGAACAAGTTCTCGGGTCATGGGTTATCGAATGTGCTGCCTCTGTATTGTAGTAGGTGGGTTGACATTTGACTTACTTTGCAATTGTAGCTAACAGCTGCCTTCTGTGAGGGCCTCGAACTTCCAATAGTGGAATGAGAATTTACAAGCACAATAATCTCATGGGATCTCTCATGCCGTTTCAAAATAGATACTGATATAGCGGATATTATTTCTTACAAAACGACCTCGGGTTTTGGGTTTGATAAACGCTAAAGGAGGAAAGAAACACAATGAATCCTCCCTAGAAAAGGCTTTCCGTTGAACACTTGTAGTTTAAAGTAATGGAAGCATTTATAAACACGGACAAAATCAAATCGTTCAGAATGAGGACAAATTGCTCTCAATTGTTCGGATTTTGTGTAGGTTTCCTATGAAGCTGTGAAAGCATGTTCATGTGAATAATCAAAAGAGCAGGGCAGAAAGGTGCAGAAATGGATTAAGTACATCTGCAACATTATATTTGCAGATCACCCAATTCTTGTTTTTTATTTTTTGCTCGAATTGTGTTTTCTACGAAGAACTCAGTCGCATAGCTTCATAAACTCATAGCTGACATAGATGGAAATTTCAATCCAGAATATCTGATTCAAGAACTGGCTTGAATCAATTCGGTGCTGAGATTTTCTCTTTGCAACTAATTGTAGATTCGAGCTCGATTTATATCATAAGCCGCTAGTCTGAATCAAAAGGGTTTCTTGCACTGTCCGTGGTATTAAAAATACCAATGCTCGAGTGATTAATTACGAGGAGATAAATCTTGCAATATCTTCATAATTAGTCGTGTCATTTTCCCCACCATAGTATTTTGTATTATTGAAACTTTGCGCGTGCTTACACTACTCCACACCAAACACTCATAAACCAGACACAAATGTCGAAATCAAGAGTCAGCGCAGATGACATCTGGAAAAACAATGTCGAGAAAGTAGTATGTATTGCATCTTAAAGATACAATTAATGAAGCTAACATCCAGAACACAGAACTATTCGCTCTTACGTACGGATCCGTCGTTGCACAACTATGTCGTGATTACGAACACAACTACAAAGAGGTGAACAAGCAGTTGGACAAAATGGGATATAACATTGGAATGCGCCTTATCGAAGAATTTTTGGCAAAGACAGGTGCTCAGAGATGTGAATCATTCCGAGAGACGGCAGACATGATCAGTAAAGTCGGGTTCAAGATGTTCTTAAATACCGTACCACAGATAGAGAACTTCTCCTCCGATGGAACAAGCTTCTCTCTCATATTGACCGAAAACCCGTTGGCGGAGTTTGTGGAGCTTCCTTTGACTCAATATCCCAAGATCCATAAGGAGCTCTGGTACTCGCAGCTCTATTGTGGAGTTTTGCGTGGGGCTCTACAAATGGTGCAGCTAGATACCGATGTATATTTTGTGCGTGATTCGATCAGAGGAGACGATAAGACTGAGATCCGCTTGAAGTTGAACAAGGTGTTGAAAGATGAAATCCCTGCTGGAGAAGATTGAGGCATATGATGAGATCATCCTCGTGAGATAAAGTCAACTGGTCTTCTCAGCAACTTTTGAACTCATGGAATAATGACCTTGTTCATCAACGTTATCAGCGTGACTTCGAATGTGCTTCATACTTATGCGTAGGAGGTCCCAACACAAACGTGGAAAGTTGCAAAGTATCCCGGTCTATTTCACTGCAGTCCTTCGAATTCATATGCTGAATCTTTTCCTCTGTGATTTTATCGATTGTCAAATTCTATTCTCATGAACCTTAACTTTTGATTCTTGGCTTATTTCACAGTTCACGGGATACCAAAAATTTGCAATGAAAAAAAAATATACAAATTGTCTCTAACAGATTCCAATGCACGATTTTGAAATGCTCAACATTTTTCGAATCCAATTCACATGTCATGACCCATGATTGGCCTCTCACCACCAATTGTGGGGCAACTATACGCCTTATTATTCAACTGATATCTCTGACAGCAAAAACCCATGGGCAAATCCTAGACCACATACCCGAGACACTTCAATTATTTGCTCAATTGACCTCAAATGTCCAAAGAAAATATTCAGAGACAGCAATCTGCTGGTGGAGCCCTGGAGGATGAAGGACATCATGTTTCCAAGAACTCTTCCCACTTATCTCATATTATGGACATCGTCCTGGCAATATTTTTGGCATGCACCTATGATTTTGTGATTGGTTTTTTTGACTTAGTCATCAAAACCTTTTTTCGTGAAGTCAGAACAAGAGGAGGTTTTAATATCCCGAAGAAAGGACCAGTAGTGTTTGTCTGTGCACCTCACCATAATCAGTTTGTAGACCCAATTGTGGTCATGACCACCGCAAAGCAATATTCCAATCGCCGTATTTCTTTGCTTACAGCTGCAAAGTCTTACAACATTTGGTATATTGGCATTCCAGCCAGGTTGTGTGGTGGCATATCAGTTGAGAGACCTCAAGACTTAGTGAAGCCCTATGATGGTACAATTCGGATCGAAAATTTCGCAAAAGATAATGACAACTTAACTGTGATTGGTGAAGGTACACAATTCACAAAATATGCAACGCCCAAAGGTATCATTGGGCTCACTCACTACTTAGGCAATGCCAAGGTGGACCATGTCGAGTCAGACACTAAACTTATTTTGCTGGCACCATTTCGAGTAAACTTTGATAATCCCAACGAAAAAGAACGGGAGCTTTTGAATGGTTTGAAAAATGGTCATCCATACGTGTTGGCTCCTCATATTGACAACACAAAGGTGTTTAAAAATGTGTTCCACCACCTCAACAAGGGAGGTGCATTGGGTATATTCCCTGAAGGTGGGCTGCATGATAGACCAAATTTGCTTCCACTCAAGCCAGGTGTGGCGATCATGGCCTTGGGAGCCGCAGCCGAGTCTACTGATCCAGATCAGGTTGTAAATATTGTTCCAGTTGGTCTCAACTACTTCCATGCTCACAGATTTAGGTCAAGAGTCGTCATTGAGTATGGTAAACCAATTGCAGTTACAAAAAAAGACGGTGAATTGTACCAGCAAAACCCCAGAAATGTTGTGAACAAAATGTTGGACTTGATTACTTTACGACTCAAAGAGTTGACTGTCAGTTGTGACGACTATGACACACTCATTGCCATCCAAGCTGCCAGAAGATTGTACTTTTCTGCAAACAGAGACTCAATCCCTTTGCCTGTAGTGATTCAAATGAATCGAAGATTGTTGAGTGGGTATCAAAAATATTCTGATCAGGAAGAAGTCCGGCAGCTTAAGGAAGCTGTTGGTGCGTACAATAAAAAGCTTATGCAATTGGGCATCCATGACCATCAAGTTGAGTCTCTCACTAGGTCTAACAGACTTCTTGTTTTAGCAAGATTTTTGAGTAGACTCTTTACCGTCTTGGTCTTTTTTTGCCTTGCTTTGCCGGGTATTGTAATGTTTAGTCCGATTTTCATTGTTGGAGACAGGATTTCTAAGAGCAAAGCAAAAAAAGCACTCGAAGGATCTGCTGTGAAAATTAAGGCTAACGATGTGATAAGTACATGGAAAATCCTCGTTGCTCTTGGCTTGGCTCCAATTCTCTACATCTTCTGGGCTGTAATTGCAACAATCGTATCGAAAAAGTTTGAACTATTCGAATCTTTTCCCACATCATTTGTTTTCTTTTTCTGTTACTTATGGAACGTATTTACTACCTACGCGTCCTTGAGAATCGGAGAAATTGGTATGGACTATTACAAATCCTTGACTCCGCTATTCTATTCGCTTCTACTGATTAACAAGGATATTTTGCAAATCGAAGATTTGAAAACAACTCGAAGAGAACTCGCTGAAAAAGTGACGAAGTCCTGTGAGAAGTACGGACCACTGCTATTTGATGACTACGGAGAAGTGTCGAGGTTGTATCAGCACGAGGAAAGGGTTCATTCTGCAAAACAAAACTCTATTGTTTCGCTTGCCAATTTGGAGAATATTCCTATTTTCTCAGAAGAGCGTCATATTGCAGCTGATGATGAAGAAAGTGAGAGCGAGACTGATGACCACGACCAGAATGATAGTGATGGAGATCTCGACTCCAAAACTAATACACTGCAACACGATAATTTGAGCTCGATGAGATCCCGAAAGAAATTTGACCGAAAGCTGTGAAAACTCCGCTGTGCACTTTTTTTTTTAAAATAATCAATTATCTTATTTATCCGTACAAATACATTCTTAATCCGGCTTGAGCCGATGTATTAGCTTGTAAACCGTCTAAGGTCAAACCAGTAGGAGGGTCACACCTATCGAACAACATCCTTTCAAATCTGATTTGACCGGTACAAAGAAAGTGCAACATTCTCAAATACACTAACTCGCAAACTAAGAAATGTTATTTCCTGGCAAGAAAATCTTTGCTGTGTTATCCATCTAGAAGTGACCAAAGAAATATCATGGCTACCAGACGTTAGCTAGAAAACGTTTCCTAATTCTCCAAAATCCAATATCATAGAACTTTAATTTTGAAGTATTACCGCAAATCTATCTAAACGGATTTCATTACCCGCGTCTAATGATGCATCTAATTAAATTCCACAAATGAATGATCATCTACTAGCCGCCTTCTTCGGGCTAATTGGACTCTTCTAACAAGGCATGGGGGCAGGCGCAGCAGAAATGACCAATCAGTGAAGACCCACTATCTTTTCACAGATGATTCATGATTTAAATTAGAGGTGTCACTTTCCTGCAATTTCATGACACATCATTCTTGAGGCTGACTATTGCCATTAATTGCAGCTAATTGGTGACGCATTCCGTCCTCAACGAGGCTAAGTATAGAAAACGTGCAAAATGCCGCGTTGCGTCCCGTCTGCATAGGGCGCGTACCCGAAAGTCAGTGCTTCTCAAACTGCCGGTTTGAAAAGCATATAAAATGGTCGTAGTTCCACAACTCATTTGGTAGTTTTCAAAGATCATTTCCGCATCACTTCCCTGATTCTCTTTATCTTTGCCCCTGTCTCAAAACATTCCAGGATCAACAATTCTGGGCACAAGAATTGGTCCTAATCTTCAAGCCCTTCCATACACTCTTGATCCTAAGAGTGCGTTAGGCCAAGTATTTCCTCCTCTCTTCACACGACCAGGTATAAAGAAAAGCTTAAATTCCTCCTGTCCTCTTGAAACTCATTTTTTCTTGTGGATAGCACATACCGATTTATAGCCTCCAAGCGGTTCAATTGCATCAATTGTCTCCTCAGAACCTTTGCTCACACTCAGAAATTGCTTGCCACTGAAAAACCAAGACAAAAAACAGCAAGAGCAGACTTCCCATTTCTGTTGAGAATACATGATGCGTTACTCAATTTCCTTCTTGCTCGCGACCTATGCCTTTGCTGCTGCAGTGGAGGAAATCGCCGAAGTTCCCAAATACTTGAAACTCCCTGTCGAACGTTCTTTCGGTGACTCTATCGATAAACGTTCCCATGAGAATGTCCCAGAATTTGAGAAAAGAGATGGTGTCGTTATGACTCTCAACAACAAGAGAGTCTACTACGATACTCAATTGCTCTTGGGATCTAACCAACAGAAGATCAACGTCTTAGTGGATACTGGTTCTTCAGATTTGTGGGTGCCTGCTTCCAACGCCTACTGTAGCTATTCATCCCCTTACTCCAGCTCCAGCTCGGCCAACATGGTGGAGGGCGAGTTGGAGGATGTCTCCCGTCCAAACATTGTTGACCTTGACAACCTACTTCTTGACAACAAGGGCAGTCCCACCGATAAGTTGGAGAAAAGAGCTACATCTACCATTCCATTGTACGGCCTGACCTCAAGTGCCTCCAGTGGTGGCAATCTTTGTACCACATTTGGATCATTCAATCCTAACTCCTCTTCCTCATTCCACCTCAATTCCTCTGCGCCTAGCTTCTCGATTTCCTATGCCGATGGCACTACTGCTAATGGCTTCTGGGGACAAGACACCATACTGTTCGGCGGTGTCTCCGTAAATGACGTCAGTTTTGCGATCGCCAACAGAACATCTTCTCAAAACGCTGTTCTCGGAATCGGACTTGCTGATCTTGAAGCTACAAACATTTTGTCTTCAACATTTTCGTCACTGTCAAACACCTACACTTACGAGAACTTGCCAATGCGCCTTAAGTCACAGGGTTTGATCAAAACAAACTCTTACTCTCTTTACTTGAACAGTAAGACAGCTCTGTCCGGCTCTGTGCTCTTTGGCGCAATTGATCATGCAAAGTATTCCGGAACCTTGCAACTGGTTCCAATAGTTCCCACGCTTCGAGAGAGAAATAACAAGCCTCTGAGATTGCAGGTTATTTTGAGCGGCATGTCCATTCAAGGTAGTGGTCAAGATGTTGCAGTCAGCTCATCGCCTTTCTCTGCATTGTTTGACTCTGGTTCAACTTACTCTTACATGCCAAAGAGCGTTCTCAGCAACCTTGCCAGCAATTTCAACGCTCAATACAGTTACACATACGATGTCTACGTTGTTGATTGCCTGTACAACAAGCCAGGATACAATGTTACTTTTGATTTCAGTGGTATTAAGATCCTGATTCCATTGAGCAATTTGCTCGTTGAGTCTAGAAACCAATGTATCTTGACGCTTTTCCCCAGCACTTCGAGTCTGTCAACCAGCCCTACTTCGATTTTAGGAGATAACTTCCTTCGCAGCGCATATGTGGTTTACGACTTGGATAACTACGTTATTGCTATGGCTCCTATAGTTTACACCACCACTGAGAATATTGAAGTCATCAGCGGTTCCATTCCATCTGCTGTGAATGCTCCTGGTTTCTCCAGCACTTCCACGAGTGCTGCAACTGCGACATCTCAGAGTTCATCCTCGCCTTTGAGTACTCCAAAGGGTAATGGTGCTACCAGCGGTAAGTCTTGTCCAAGCGGCTGGATTTTGGTAGCATTCTCTGTCGTCTCTACCATTTTCGTCTTGTAGACTTGTTCTGTATTCGTTAATAAAATTCATGCATGTACTTTTATTTGTAGAGTTGGTTGGACAAGAAAGCAACATAGAGCATTATATGTCTTCAGCTTGCAAATCACACTTTGTTGAATCAAGCAAAAAAAAAGAGCGACAGTTTATTATTGGTGCCTCATATCTAGACTATAGTTGGTGACTAGTAATGCTCGTCTCGGCGATAATCTTATCAAATTGATACCAGGACTTAGACGAAAAAAAAAAAAAAAACAGAAGTAGACAACATGTGCCTGGAACAGACCACTCCTGTTGCAGCAATTGCAATGGCCAACCTGCTAACTTGTTAGGTGCGGGTGCATTCCATTCTCGGCACCTTCATGTGTCACTCACTATCGGAACTTCTAGGTGAGCAAAAACCGGTGATGCCAAAAATACCCTGTCCAAATTAGGACTCAACAAAAGTGGTCTCCGAGACCTATCGGCACCGGGTATTAAACCCGAAATATAAAATTCAAGCACTGAATTCACGAAACGTTCCTCAACGAATTTTTCAAATAAACATTCCCCCCTGCAATTTAGAACTTTTATTTCTTTTCCCCGACCCTGTTCTGTTCTCAACGTTTCCGCAGTGCCGCCTAGCAACACCCGCACTCAGGCATAGTAGTTGCCATATGACGACAGTTACTTACACCGAGAACCATCACGTGAATGCAACCGTCTTGGTGGCGATACTTGGCCAGGCGGTCATGTCGGGAGTCCACCTCTTGTTTTTCCTGCCCAGCTTATAAATTCTGCCGATTGCCTCTCTGCTGAACAACTCTTGATTATCTGAACCCTTTCTCGTTTTCGCTGTCCCAGTTCCTACCTTTCTGTCGTCAGCCGTTCATTGCCTCAGACTTATCGTCCTTATCGATAACACATATTCTGTTCATACCTTGCAGTCCCTCCGAACAAGAAGAGGTTGGTTTGCTCTGAGATTTTACTTTGTTGTTTTATAAGCGTGGCTTTTGTGTCTTTGTTTGTGAAATTGACCGTCGAAAAGTAACAGCTTCGTTGGTGTGTTAGTCATACCAGTTATACCCCTAGACCCTTTTACTCCGCTCCCCCTACCGAGCCACAACTACTCACCAAAAAGAAAGAAAAAAATATGAAAGTCATTTTCAGATTGTCTACAGAAGTTTCGTTCTCGATGACTGTTCCCGAGAACTCCACAGTGGCGGACTTGCGCAATGCTGCTGTCGTTGGTTGTCCCCTGTCAGCCAAGTTGCCCGGCGATTTCAAACTCATTTTCAACGGCACCAAGCTCGCGCCTCACAATAAACTGTTTGAATCTTTTGGTGCGTCTGGTGAATGCGTCACTGTCATCATAATGAGCGAAGCCGTCACGACTCCTGTGGCTTCGCCACAGTTGGGCCCAACTATGGCTGCACCCAAGAAGAAACTGAAGAAGAACAGATGCACATTTACAAGCTGCTCGTCTACGCCGCTTCGTATCGTTGGTGATTGCGGGCACTGCCTCGGCAAATTCTGCGCCAAGCATCGTTTGTTGGAGGACCATCTTTGCACTGGATTGCAGTTCTGCAAAGAAGTTGCACACGAAAGAAACGCAATCAAACTCCAGAACGAGAGCACCATTACTTCCAGGGTCTGAGACCTAATATTTCTTCATTCATTCATCCGCTCTGGGAGCTCATTACATATAAGAATTTAGACATTACATTCTATATTTCGCCATCTCGTACATCAGCCCATTGAGAGTCGAACTCCTCTCATAATCACAACCCATTATTCCTTTTTCATTTGTCCATTCATAGAAAAAAAATTGTTTTTGTTCCATTTTGTTTTGTTCAACTATGAGTATTTTCCTTAGCCCTGGACAAGGTTTTCCAATATGCTTTCGTATTTGCCGTTGGTAGCATTGTTTGCACGAATCAAAATTGACTCAGCTTCCTTGTACAATTTCTCTTGCTCCTCACTGCTAATGTCGTAAATGTTTCCTAGAGAAATTGTAGCCTCGGCGACGGAAGCCCATGAGTCTGGATCCTCCTCATCTTCGGCTTCCTTTAAGTAAACCAAAGCCTTCTTGTAAAGACTCTTACACAATTCTCGTGATTGCTCTAAGTTCATGCCGTTAACTTCCTTTTCTCCGCGCGAGTAGTAAGCTAAGGTAGTAAACACTGTAGTTGGCATTTCAGCCTCAGCTAAAAACGAGTCACCGAGTCTTTTAGACATCTCGCGCTTTAAATTGATGAGAGATGATATCTCTTCTTGATCGTCAGATTTTCTTACTTGCTCCAAGTTTTTCTCAAGATTCTCAAGAAACCTCTGACAGTGCTCTCTCCACCACAAACTGTACTTGTCCGTCTTGCGAATAGCGTACAATGGATGCTTCTTGCTCAACACAACTTCATCCGGACTGTCACTGGCATCACTGTCATCACCTTCGGGATGCTCTCTGCCAAAGTTGTCAACTATCTCAAGCAAGTCATCAAGAGCATCCAAAAAGTCGGAATTTTCGCGATTAAAGAAAGAAAACTCTTTTCTTTCTTCAGAGACTTTCTCAGCTTCCTCATATAAACTGAGGCAGCGATCAAGCAAAACTGAAGCATCCTTGTGTTCAGAATTTATCTTTGAGTCTACTTCCAATTGACTGATCTCAGTCAATGGAATCAGATTGATGAGAATTCGAGCCTCAGCGAAAAGAATGGATATACTATCTGGATAGAGACGCTTTCCGGTTTCAATTCTATCTCTTGCTGCCTCAAAAAACTCTTTGACCAGTTTTGGATTTTCAGTGTGGAAAAATGCCAAAGACGACAAAGCAATTGCGTAAATACTGTAGAAGTCACCCAGAAGGACAATTTTCTCCTCGTCAATATTTCCTTCTTGTCTCTGAGCTAATTTTCTTAACATTCTGTCGCATTCGTGCACCACAGCGTTCACCATCAACTCATTCCTTTCCTCTGATGCAATGAAGTTGCGCCAAAGAACTCTGAGTTGACCCATGGCGTCGTTGATATCGACATCCGCACTCAACTCAACACTCACCTTTTCCTCGGGTAATTGATCGTTTCCTTCCACGGCAATATCGGTGCCATTGTTAGTTTCAGGAGTACTGTTTGGATCAGCCTCTTTGTTGACGGAGGACACCGTTACTGAGTCTTGTGCATCGGGAGTAGGCGATAAAGTCTTCAGACGTTTTGCCTTCCCAGCTTTAGCAAGTCCCAAGTGTCTTTTTGGTGCCATGATTGCTTTTGAGTCGCTGAAAATTGAATTATTCAATTTACACTAGTAGTATCTATCACGTGATCTAGTGGCCTGAGATGCATGAAGTTGCAGATGACAGGTTATGGGAGCGAGAACTCTTAAGAGAATAATTTAGTGATTTGGTAATGAGTTATGTAAAACAGTTGATGGGCAATATTTGAGAATCGGTATCGAAGTTCTGAGTTCTCTATTGATTTATTTGCTTTGCTATGTTTTTTTTTATTTTTTCAATATTCAGAATCCCCACTGTTGTGTATAAGTTTTGTAATTCTCCGAATTGTTGGACACTCAGATACTGATTTTTTTTTTCGTATTGGAAAAATATTTCCAACAACTTCAGAGTTTTGGCATGTGTGTATCTCCTCCTCAATACAGCAATTCTTTTGTTTCTTTCTATTATTTCATTCCCATTACTCTGTCGATTCCCTCACTGGCTGGAGTTGTGAGACATACAATGTGAAGTAGCACATGTCACGTGCCGTGGACTAATCTATAGGTATATATCTATTTTGCAGCCAGGTCCACAATTGAAAATTTGTACCAATACACTCTTCTCATGAATATTCTAGCATCATTATCGTGCAAAGATGAACTACACTTAGTGTACGGTGGTCTGTCTAATGTTGCAGCACTCAGAGTCAATACCATTCTAGCGTCAGGTGCAATTCCCATGCTAGTCCAAGACACCAGTGTTGATAAGTTCCCTGTATCTCTTCGAGCACTTATTGAGGAAGAAAAGGTGCAATGGGTCACCAAGTCCTATTCCAAAGAACAGCTCATAACTTTGGGTCGAGCAGATGTCGGAAGTGTCGTAGATCGTGTTTTCGTTTGTCTTGACTCAGATGACATCAGTCTTAAATCGGAGATTTCCGCAGATTGCAAACGCCTCAGGATTCCCGTGAATGTGACTGATTCAGCACCTCTCTCGTCTTTCACTTTGTTATCCTCTTATTCAGCAGGTGACTTCCAGTTGGGTGTAACGACCTCAGGAAAAGGTTGCAAATTGGCCTCCAGAATCAAAAGAGAACTCGTCTCTTGTCTTCCTCCAAACATCAAAGATATTTGCAATCGCGTTGGCGAACTAAGACAGCAGCTCAAAGAATGTGACCAGCAGGAAACTGGTGATGACGATGATGATGCTGTGAACAGCTCTAAACTCAATTCTTTGATTCGTGAATTTGATATGAGCAAAGAGCAACAAGCAGCTCAAAGGGCTAGGTTTCTCTCGCAGGTTGTTGAGTACTACCCATTGTCAGAACTCGCAAATCTCACCATTGAGAAGTTATCTAAAGAGTATTCAGTTACGAAAGAACTTGATGACACCCAAGCAGCCGCCCATAGCAGCGAATCAACCGTCAAAAAGGGCTCAATTTCTCTTGTCGGCGCTGGCCCAGGTTCGGTCTCGATGCTCACACTTGGCGCTCTCCAAGAAATACATTCCGCTGATTTGATTTTGGCTGATAAGCTTGTACCTCAACAAGTTTTGGATCTTATTCCACAAAAAAGAACACGTTTATTTATTGCTCGTAAATTCCCAGGAAATGCGGAGAGAGCACAGCAGGAACTTCTTGAGCTCGGCCTCAGTAGTCTTCTCAAGGGCGAAAAAGTGGTACGTCTCAAGCAAGGCGACCCATACATTTTCGGAAGAGGTGGCGAAGAGTTTTTGTTCTTCAGTTCTCATGGATTTACTCCTCGTGTTCTTCCTGGTATTACTTCCGCTCTCGCCGCCCCTGTTTTCTCGAATATTCCTGCTACTCACAGAGACGTTGCAGACCAGGTTCTTATTTGCACAGGCACAGGTAGAAGAGGTGCTTTACCAGATTTTCCTGAGCACGTTGATTCTAGAACTACTGTTTTTCTCATGGCGCTCCATCGTATCGTGGATCTCATTCCTCATTTAATTAAGGAGAAACAGTGGCCCGCAGATTTGCCTGTAGCTATTGTGGAACGCGCTTCCTGCCCAGACCAGCGAGTTGTGAGAACTACCCTTTCGATGGCTGCTGAGGCTGTAGAGTCTTTGGGTTCGAGACCACCTGGGTTGTTCATCGCAGGTAGGGCTTGCCATACCCTCGGCGGAGATCTGAAGGAGAAATGGACAGTAGAAGAAGGCTGCGCATCTGCTTCAATTGGCGGTCTTCTAGAAAAGTTAGCCCACGAGTAGTGTTGCCTCTGCCCAATTGCATAGAACTCGCATTTCATAGAACCAATTCATAATTTGCATCCAATCAAACGTAGTTAGAGCCACAATATAGAGCTAAAAAATTCATAACCAAGTTATAAAATGCCAGAAATTGGTTCTTTTGTTTTATGATTGAATATAATTCACACATTGTTTCTTTTTTTGTCGACTTATTGTCGCATCTTCGATCTGATAGCGGACCTCTTATCTTGACTGTGTACTACTTTAAATTATGTCTCTTATGATAAGATCCCTTCTCAGAACTCAATATTCCCTACGAGGATTCAGAAGATACTCAGTGGAAGCTCAATCGCCAATCGCGTTTGTGTTCGATATTGATGGCGTTCTTTTGAGAGGAAAAAAGCCTATTCCCCAGGCCCACGAGGCTTTATCATTACTCAATGACAAGAAAATTCCATTCATTCTTCTCACGAATGGAGGTGGGGTGACTGAGCAAGACCGAGTGAAGTTCTTGTCAGAGAAACTAGATATCCCACTCTCGAAACATCAAATTGTGCAGAGTCATACTCCAATGGAAGCATGGGCGAGAAGTGAACAATTCCAGCGAGTGTTGGTTGTTGGTGGTGAGAATGACAATTCTAGAACTGCTGCATTGAATTACGGTTTCAAGGATGTAGTGATGCCAATTGATATTGTCAAAGCCTTCCCTGCTGCCTCGCCTCATCATCGCTTTACAGCCAAAGACTTCCTGGAATACGCAAAAGATGTTGATTTCCTGAAGCCAGTTGACGCGATTCTCGTGTTCAACGATCCTCGTGACATGGGCACGGACATACAGATCGTATCAGATATGCTCAATTCTGTGGACGGTATGGTCGGTACCAAGAGATCAATTCCCGTGGAAATACCAGAGAAACCATCCATTCCGATTGTGTTCAGTAACAATGACTTTTTGTGGGCTAATGATTACAATTTGCCCCGTTTCGGTCAGGGAGCATTTAGAATGATCATTGAGCGCCTTTACACAGAGACAAACTCGCTCAGCAAGTCTCAAACGTTGCAGTCAACAATTCTCGGGAAACCGTTCAAGCTTCAACATGACTACGCTCACTGGGTATTGATCGAGTGGAACAAGATTCTTCATGGCCACCAAGAGCACGATTTCAGGCCTCAATTAGGAAAGGCACCCGAAAATTCGCCCTTCAAAACATTGTATATGGTTGGAGATAACCCGGAGTCTGATATCCATGGTGCCATAAACAGTAACTGGGAGTCAATTCTTTTGAGAACTGGTGTCTACAAAGATGAGGACTGGAAATCAACAAAGCACAGACCAACGGTAGGAGTTTTTGACAATGTTCTCGAAGGTGTTAAAGCTGTTGTTGGAATTTAATAACAGGCCGACACTGGATTTCTTTTGATTACTCCAAGCACATGACTATCGCTTGTTCTTATAAAGGACAAAGACTACGCTATACAATTAGAACTTTTGGAAATGAATCAAAAAAATAAATTGAATTACAGAAACTATAATGTAAGATTAGAGATACTATTTCGATCTGTGTAGTGAGGTCTTCCAACGTACACAACACAAAACGCACTAGTCGTAATTAAGAAACGACGAATTTCATTTTTTTTTTTTCATTTTTCATTTTCCAAATTTTCGCGATACTCAAATTGCTTTAATTGAGATTCGTGTATTCTTCATCTTTTTCACGTCGCTTTCCTCTACCATATTAAGCCTGTACATACCTCTGTCTTTGTTTACAAGCACGAAAACGAAACATATTCTATATGAGATGGACACCGGGAGCGGTATCTCTCCGTCTTTAGTTTCTAAGGTCATGGAGGACGAAAACTTATTTGGGCCGCCTCCTTTAAGCGCGTACAGCATCGCAATTTTGAGTGCCCACTCATCCTCTCGCCCCTCTACCGGATCTCTATCTACTGCAGAAATAATGGACAATAGCGAGCTCAAAGATTCCCTTAAACGAAAATTCTCTGCCCACCTCGGCGAAGCATCCATATCCACCCAGAGGCGCGTGAGCTTCGACACAAGAGTATCAACCAAGAGTCACAACAAGAAGACAGAATCGTACACCAATCTGCTGATACATCAAGAAAGCCAAGAGCAAGCATTCAGTAACGCTCTTAGTCCAGGACTAACAAGTACATCCAGTGGCAGTAGCTTTATGGGCCGCTCTGTGCACAGCCCCAACACGCATCTCACATCGCACAGTTTCTACGAGACCGATCCTATCGCGACAATACCAGCACTGGAGGAAGCTTTTCGAGCTGATTTCGGGAATGAATTCCAACTCAATTCGCTAGACGAGGTGAAAGACATCTCTGCGTATACGCCTACACTTGAGACCCTGAAAATTATCGTGAACCCCTTGAAGAAGTCAAAATTATCACACAACCTTAGGTCTTTGGGCCCACCAAAGCGAGCATCAGAACTCGAAGCGTCTATTGATGAAGATGTTACCAAAGAGGAGAACAACAGTTTAATGACTCCAGAAACTGCCAAAACTTCGGAACGCAATTTGACTAATCATAGCGCATTCAAAAGTCAAGTCACAAAAAGTAGTCCGTTTGAAACACTGATGGCAAAAAATGAAGATCTAAAATTCGATCCGCAGATTGCAAAGCCAGTGATCTCCAAGGACCAAGTAACGAAGAGCACTGATTTTTTCAGAAGTCTCGAGAGCCTTAAACACAAAAGCCCTCTAGAATATGCCACAATTGTTCAGCCAAATTCTAGGACGAAGCGCCATGTCGTTTCGCCCTCGAAAGCTCCAATTGCGAGTTCGGGAAACTTTCTGGTCTACAATGATGGCAAAAGGACTCACGAGGACAATAACATGATGCAAAATTCTGACAGTCGAGCTCCTTTGAGTGACATTTCATCCTTGTCTGTCAACAAGAAACGGATTGATTGCTTTGTCAAACCAAGCTTTCCTACACCTGTCACCAAGAAGACCAGCTCTCGAGACTACTTTCCGACTTCAATAGACTCGCAGAAATCAGAGCTACTGTCAGCTACATCTAATTCTGTCAAAAAAGTGATCGTTGTTAACGGCATTCAATACGAAAAACTCGAATTATTGGGAAGAGGCGGGTCCTCTAAAGTGTACAAAGTGCGTGAAGTGAATTCTCGTAGAGTCTTTGCCTTGAAAAAAGTTGACTATGATCAATTTGATGAATCATGCGTCAAAGGTTTCAAGAGTGAAATTGAACATTTGACTACTTTGAAAGATCACCCTAGAGTAGTTTCTCTTAAGGACTACTGTTTAAAGGACGGCAGTATCTACTTGGTTATGGAATGTGGAGAAGTTGATCTTGCACATGTTCTTCAAAATCGAAATAATGGTAAGCCAGTACTAGACATCCATTTTGTACGGTTCCAAGCTGCGGAGTTGTTCCGTTGCGTTCAAGCTGTGCATCAAGCAGGTATTGTGCACAGCGATCTAAAACCCGCTAATTTCTTGTTTGTGAAAGGATTCATGAAAATCATAGACTTTGGAATAGCAAACGCCGTACCGGAACATACCGCTAATATTTATCGAGAGTCTCAAATTGGGACACCAAATTATATGGCCCCTGAGACATTGATTGAGGTAGGTCAAGCCAATTGTCCCACAACAGCAGAAAAATCTAACACCTGGAAAGTGGGAAAGCCCTCTGACGTGTGGTCATGTGGATGTATCCTCTATCAAATGATGTATGGAAAGCCCCCCTATGCTGCCTACACGGGACAGAAGCGAGTTCAGGCGATAATGAATCCAGACACGATAATACTGTACCCTGAAAATGGCATTGGCGGAGTCAAAGTTCCACAAAGCGCAATAATTCTCATGCGTGGCTGCTTAGACAGAATTCCAGGATCCAGGTTGTCCATAGAGGAATGTCTAAATTCGGATTTCTTGAAGCCTAAGGTGGTAAGCAAAGCCTATGTCCGTGACTTGATCTACTCCGCTATTAACTACGGCATGGAGAATAGGGACAACGGGAATGTTTCGAGGGAGAATTACGATGAGTTGGTAGAGACAGTTATAAAACAGATAGAGGATCTCAATTTTGCATAGTTTAACGAACAACTTTAAAGCACCGCTTGTATTGGTAGAAATATAAATGAGTCTATTCGATTGAATATTCCGAGGAATAAAGGAAAACTGCTAGACAGAGAAGATTTTTTTGAAACTTGCATGATTTTTCTGAAGCTTCTAGCGTGGACCCAACTTTTCTAAGACACGAGGACCCTGTTCCTCCCATTCTTGCTTTGATATCCACATGTGATCCTTGTCAGCCATAATGTTGGCCAAAACAGCACCACCAATGAAGACCATATGTCTTCTTCTTGGTGGATCCTCAATTCTGACCTTGAACTTGTCCAATCTGGTAGCATCACCGTGCAAAACTCTAGTCAACCACAATTGCTTCAATTCCTTTTCCAATCTGGATGGCAAACCAGGGTACATTGAGGAACCTCCGGACAACACAATGGCCTTGAAAAGAGAAGATCTAACATCAACATCCGCTGACTGGATTGTGTTAAACAAAGTTTCACCAATGCCGACTTGTTCGACATCGACTAGGTTAGGTTGGAACAAACATTCAGGGGCCTCAAATCTCTCAGAGCCGACCTTAATTACTCGTCCGTCAGGTAATTCATATGACTCCACCAATGTTGTAGTCTCGTTGGCTAATTTCAGGTCGAGAGCTAAATCACACGACACATAACATAATTTCTCTTTTATCTGGCGCACTGTCTCAAAGTCTGCAGTTCTGTTGAAAGCATAACCACGACGCAACAACAAATTGATCAAGTTTCTTGTGACATCACGCCCGGCAACATCTAGTCTCTTGGTCAAGTGATTCAACACCACGGATTCGTAGACTGGCACAACGTGAGTGACACCATCACCCGAATCCACCACAACACCTGAACTCAAACCTTGTGCATACAAAGCCAAAACAGCCTGAATGGCAACATAAACACCTCCAAACTGATATTTCTCGAACATGACATCGCACATAGTTTCTCGGTTTTTCAACGGATTCATGGGTGGCTCTGTCAACAATATCTTACGCCCTTCGGTCGGAGTTTTCATCTTTTCGTAGAAAGCATAGTCCCACAAATGTTCCATATCTTCCCAATTCTGGATAATACCATTCTCCATTGGATATCCAATCTGCAAAAGAGAACGAACCTTACTGGCTTCATCGCCGCACATGATATCTTTAATCTCAATGTCATCAGGGACTAATGCATTGCGTTCTTCGGCTCTCAATATCGGCCTTCCTACAAGAGATGGAAATGTATAGTCTGGGAAGTTTGTTCCCGCTCTTCCTATCTTCACAAATCCAGTACCCTGGTCGAGAACTGTAAGTTAGTAAAGGGACTGACATTGAATAGAGAATGAACTGACTGAACTTTATTGTTCATGCAATTGGAATTGAGGCGACAGAGGCGACAACAGCCATCACAGTTGCTTAAGAGTCTTGATTCGAACCCCTTATACTCCAAGTCAGCATACACAGGCAATTGTGGAAACCAGCTCGAAGCAGAAACACACAGTGTGACTCGAATTCTGTATCTCATCTATGTAAAGCTAAAATTGACATACCAATTGGCACTTGATCCATGATTTAAATGAAGAGTATGTAGACGCAGTTATGCCTTGACTGGAGATAGTGACGTACATACAGTCCATTCAACTGTTGTGTAGATATATGGGGTTAGTTTTATGTAAGCCAAAAAGTAACAATTTACGTTAGATAAACGAATTTTGTGATTTATTATCCAAAGAGCAATATTGAGCCGATAAAGTATTCTAATGTGCCCAATGGTGGTCATTGTAGGATTTGAATGTGGTAGGGAGCAAAGATAAAAATGATGCTTTTCAACAAAGCAAGTATATCTCGTGCATACAAATTGAAGTTACTTTCGGAATATCTGAGTTTCCAAATACGACCTTTAGCTTCTGGTGGGGACCAAGTATGCAAATGTCAAATAGGATGTATGAGTCTTGATCTCGGTCTCAACTTTCGTAACTTGTTTCCAATTAAATTGCTCATCACCTTCCTTGATTCTGATTCCCTTGCCAAATGGATTGAACTTGGTTGTTTTTCCAGAGGGCTCTGGCAGAGCAGAGTCAGCATCTAGCTGGTCAGCACTCCGTTTCTTATCAGATTCCTCCTCCAACTTAACCTGCCTTTTGCTCTCAATTCCCTGAGTCTTCTTTCCTTGAATTTGTTTCAATCTCTCGATGACATCCAGAACATCACGCACCATTTCCTTTCTTGCTTCCCAACGACGACCGGCAATTTCCACCATTTCGATATCGGTCCAGCCATGCTCTGCGAGTGCTTCAATTGTTTTGTCAACCTGCTCGATACACGGGCTGAAACAGCAGATTCCGACTCTTGTTTCACTAGACACCACAGATGATAGGTTTGGAATAGCAGTCCATGGAGAAGGCAAGTCAAGGAACACGGCATCACAACATAACCCACCATTCTTAGCAAACTTTTCGGGAAGGTTCTCTATATTAAATCCGTCATTGCAGACATCTCTATGCGTGATAAGACAGTTGTTCAGTAAGAGGCCATGTTCTTCCAACTCTCTGCGAGCCTCGATGTAACGAGGCTCATGAAACTCATATGTGAAAAGCTTTCCGTCATCACTCAATGTACGAGCAAATGCATGTGTAAATGAGGCAGAGCCAGTACCGGCCTCAATGACTCTGGATCCACTAGTGATTCCAAGCCTTTGAACAATGTATGATGAGTCTGGAGTGTAAACAATCTGGGTTCTGTGCGGAAGAGACACAGTCCAGAGTTCTGGAGAAGGATGAAGTAGATGGATGAATCCTCTATCTTTCACACCTCCCATTTGTGTACCGTATTTCATTCCAATCATGAGAGCATGCTCGAAGCTACCAAATCTTGTATTGAGAAATTCTCCAGACTTGACAGTGAATGGCTTTATAAGGCCTCTGCTTATAAAAGCCAAGACAAGATCGCCCTCTTCAATGAAGTCTTTGTATTTGTAGAATGACATCGTAGTAGGTACTTTATCTCATCTCAATACTGCGATGAGATACTGAATCTGATAAGTACCTAGTGAAAGAAATCTAGACTATGTGAATCAATGAAAAAAATTAGGTTGAACTCTTATCTCGTTGCATGAAGCTTTATTTTTTTCGCGGAATCTGATATCCTCTTAGCCGTTTATATTATTTGACTTTGTTTCAGCCATTGTGAGCGACATGGAACGAGTATTCAAAAACTTCAGCCGTCAAACTAGCTTAAAGAGTTTTAACAATTGCATTCAATTTTATTGAGATCAAATGGATCCATATAGGGCCACCAATTGACATCTTGTCTGCAAATTGATTGGCAGATTGACTATGGAAAGATAAAGCCCGGTGTTAACCGTATCACCATTCCTATTTATTTGAAAACAATCAACTAGATATTTTATAGAATCTACTTATGGATTCATTTCCAACCAAGCTATTATCAAATGCCACGACTTATCTAACAATAGATGACTTAGTGGAACCATACCACCACTAAACTGTCCAGGCCGAAGAAACAGAGTCTGACAACGAAGTAAAATCCAAAAAATTTGAAACTCTCATCTCCTTTAATCCTACAAATTTACTCCAAAATTCCGAAATCTCAAAAGATTCAATACTCCACTTTAATGTGTTGACTTCCTGCAGAACTCCAGCCACTTCAACACTGCAACGACATGTCTATTTCGCCGCAAGAAGAGAATAAGGCACAGACCAGTGAGTCAGGCGGCTCCAATGTCGAAGACTTATACTTGGAATCGTACGCCTTCACCACAGCCGCAGCTATTGTCGGATCTGTGGACAGAAAGATTTTTGTCCAGTTGAGGGACGGCAGAAACATTTTCGGCATTTTACGTACCTTTGACCAATTTGCCAACTTGGTTTTGCAAGACGCTGTTGAAAGAATATATTTACCAGCTGTTGAGGGCAATGGAAAGGAGCGTTTCGCTGAGGTCCCAAGAGGTGTTTTTATGGTGCGTGGTGAAAATGTTGTCATGTTGGGCGAGCTAGATATAGACAAAGAGGACGACCATTTGGAGCAGAGAGGACAGATTCATTTTGGCGAGGCAGAGGCAGAATTCAAAGCATTGCAGGCAGCTAGAATGAAGGAGGAGAAGGAGAGAGCTAAGCAATACTTGAAGAGAGGCTTAATCCACGACTATGTGAAAGCCGACCTGTATTAAGTGACCCATGCCCGTTGATCTTGGTTTTTCTGGATAGAACTTGGAAGTATTCGAATCGGGGAAGATTCATTTCTGCATACGTATTTACGATCAATTACATGACAATTCTTTGCCAACTCATTGAGTAGGTTTTATTCACAATTTGGCGACATCAAGCCGACTTTGTTCAAGTTCTTCGAAATATTTTTCGATCTTCGGGAAGTCTTTGGCGTTGTTTCTTGCCAACTGACCCAAGTGGGCCTCATCGGGACCATCAGCAATCCGTAAGGTCCTAGTCTCAGCGTAAGCTCTTGCTAGTGGCGTATCTTGCGAGACACCCTCAGCTCCAAACATCTGAATGCACCAGTCAAGGATTTGCAACACTTTTCTCGGAACCTCGATCTTAGCCATCGCGATCTCTCGCATTGCGCCTTTAGGACCCTTAACATCAATTGTATGAGCCGCATTTAGTACGAGGATTCTGCATTTCTCAACATCAATTTTGTATTGCGAGTATGCAGTTTTGAACGATTCCCGCTCGCTCATTCTCGTGCCAAAGATCAATCGATTGTTTGCTCTGTGGGCAACTGTAAGTAAAGCCTGCTCTGCAACTCCAATTGTACGCATGCAATGATGGATACGACCCGGGCCGAGCCGGGACTGGATCACTTCAAAGCCTCCGCCTAATTTATGAAGGATGATCTCACTGTTATCGGCATCAGTTACTTCGTAGTCTTCAAACACAATTTCGCAATGTCCATGAGGCGCCTCATCATAGCCAAAAACTGTTAAAGGACGAACAAGTTTTGCCTTCCCACTTGCCAAAGCCCGCTTGGAATCAATTAACAACACAGTGTGATTTGCGTACGGGGTGCTCTTAGAAGAATCAGTCTTGCACATCACAAGCCACACAGCACAGTTTGGGTCGCCGGAGCCCGAAGCAAACCATTTAACACCATTGATAACATACTTTCCACGGCTGTTCAATTTGGCCGAGCAGGAAATGTTCAATGCATTAGAAGATGAAGTTCCCTTCTCGGTCATGAGGAAGGCCGAGCGAATTGCACCATCTAGTAATGGATTTAACCATTTTTCCTTCTGCGATTTTGTACCATAGCGCGCCAAGATCTCCATGTTACCAGTATCGGGTGCATTGTTATTGGTCACACTGGGTGCTACAATGGATCTTCCCAAGTGCTCAGCCATACATCCATACTCTAGGTTGGTATATCCAGCACCTTCAGAGTACTTGTTGGAGAGAAACATGTTCCAGAGACCCCTTTTACGAGCCTCAATTTTGAGCTTTCCTATTATTTCGGGTACTTCTTTCCATCTTTTCTCTCTGTCAGGGCTAATCTGTTCCAAATAGATCTTGTCAGCAGGAATGCAATATCTTTCCACAAAGTCCTTGCATTGAGCGATTTTTTCTCTTGCTTCCGGAGAAATTTTTTCGGAGAAAATAGTCGGAATCTGAGAATACATTTTGAACAGCTGCAAATTTCAATGTATCGGATCTTCCAGGTATTTATGTTCCCCTTCCCCACAATTTGGTATACAGACTAGGCAATAAGATACCCTCGGGACTAAGATGATCCCTACATGCAATTACTAACATGGACATGTCCGAAATGTAGCCCATTCGTAGAAACTTCTATTTTTCATTTTTGTTTTAAATTTTCGAAATTCCGCAGTTGCATGCAATGTATTGTGATTGAAGCCACTCGCTTCTTACCACTCAAAACCTCAATTGTGGACATCCTTGAGAGCCTCCTCCCAGCTGAAGGTTATGAACGCATATCTGGAAGAAAGGAATTTTTCGGTGACAATAGATGTCGGAATATTCAAAGACCCGAGCGCGGAAGCGACAATTTATCCCTTACCTAGCAATTTTTTTATAGGCATTCTCCAGTTGTTCAGACCTGCTAGGGTTTGCCTACTTGACCATTTAGATCAGAATTTGAGCATAGAAAGATAAAATCAAACAAAGAAGAAAAAGATCAAAAATTAAAATTTCCAACTACAATAATTCTTTCCTCTTGGAAATTCAGGAATGTACGCAAGCTCGAAGTTCTCTACCTCTTATTCTACAGTTCCCTGTACACAACTCTTGTCTAGATAACTTGTAACTACTTTCCTTCCAAACATGAGCGACTTCGAATCAGACATTCCCAATATTCCTGACCATAACTTGTCGCAGAAGCAATTTGCCTTGCGCCACTCGTCGGAGAATGAGCGTGCTCAGATAATTGACGACATAAAGCAGGCAATTCAGGCTGAAAGCATGGGACCTTACTACAAGTACTTAACAACAGAGTTACCTCAATTTTTCCCATACGACGATGCCTTCTATCAAGCTTTGACTAAAGAAAATGATGAAAAACTCGCACAATTACAAAAAAATGTCTCTGAGGCGGAAAACGACGAGGAGTCCGAGCTCGACGTCAACGCCACGCTCACCTCTCTTGCTGAATACTACACTCGTATTATTGACCGCAAGAATGCCACTGAAACTTACAAGAAGTTGTTGCTGTTGACACAAAACACAGGCGCTAAAATTGACATATTGCTCTCGCTAGCTCGTATCGACTTCTTCTTTTTAGACTACCACAAAGTGTCCAAACACTTAACAGAGGTTGAAAGCTTGGTTGAGAAGGGAGGCGACTGGGAACGCCGTAATAGACATAAGACATACCAAGGTGTGTATCTAATGGCCACCCGTAAGTTCTCAGAGGCTTCTAAGTTCTTAATAGACAGTTTGGCCACTTTTACATCCACAGAATTGTGCTCGTATGAGCAAGTCGCTCAATATGCCATCATATGTGGAGTCTTGAGCTTGGATCGGGTTGACTTGAAGGCAAAGATTGTGGACCTGCCAGAGATTTTGGCGATTTATTCCAGTGCGAAGTCGCTTGAGCCTTTGATCAGTTTGACCAACTCGTTGTACACATGCCAATACAATTGTTTCTTCCAATTCTTGTTGGAGAGCAACGACTACTGCTTGAAAAAAGACAAATACCTCAATGCCCACGCTAATTACTTTATGCGTGAATTGAGATGCAAGGCATATGCCCAATTGTTGGAGAGTTACAAGTCGTTGTCATTGAAGTCAATGGCACGCAACTTCAATGTCAGCGAAGAATTTTTGGATGAAGACTTATGTCATTTTATTCCAAACAATAAGATAAATTGTACTATTGATAAGGTGAATGGCATTATCGAGACAAACAGACCAGACAACAAGAATAGTCAATACCACCTTTTGATCAAGCAGGGTGATGCTTTGTTGACTAAATTGCAAAAGTATGGGGCTGCTGTTAAGTTAAGTGGTACCGAGAGAGTCGCCTAAAAACGCAGAATATTTCTGCTAAGATCTGCAAGGGGCCATACTTGTGGATAGGTCACAGCAATTTGAAGCTTAGCATAATCAACGAGTGAATAAACAAAACATGATAAGTACAATGAAGTAAGCAAACCTACAAGAAGAACCACATGATTGATTTGATTAAATTATAAAAAAAATCTGGTGGACCAAAGCTTGGATTACACAGTTTTGCACTAAAATTGTGGGGGCACTTTTTGACTTGTCCCATTGTGCACACCACCTCCGATAGCGCTTATACGTCACAGGACCACTGTCTGCGTTCTGTTCTCCTTTTTTTCCGCCACCACCACGAAATAAACCATGAGTACAAGCAGAAAGAGAATGGATAAAGACGTCATGGAACTCATGATGAGTAACCATGTTGTAGAACTCATAGATGACTCGATACAGCAATTCCATGTCATATTCAAAGGACCTTCCGATACTCCCTACGCAGGGGGAATGTGGAAAATCCGGGTAGAGCTACCAGATCAATATCCTATAAAGTCTCCTTCTATTGGATTTGTGAATAAAATCTATCATCCCAACATTGATGAGAGCTCTGGGTCTGTGTGTCTAGATGTGATCAATCAGACCTGGTCTCCGATGTTTGGTCTTTTGAATATATTTGAGAATTTCTTGCCCCACTTGTTGAGGTATAGTAATCCTAGTGATCCTTTAAATACAGAGGCCTCGAATCTCATGACTAAAGACCTCCAGAAGTACACTGAGGTGGTCAAAGAGCATACTAAACGGTATGCTCTGGAGCGCCTCACCACCGAAACAACACAAAATTCTGAAAATGAGGATGGAGATGATGACTTGAGTGATGTGGGGACCCTATCAAGTGGCTCTGATGAAGATTAAGATAGCCTGCCTTTTGAGAATCCCCTATTGCTGCTATCCTGGCGCTATTCTTTAGGTTTTCACAGCATAGAACATTTAGCGGTTATTTGAATAATCCTAACGTACTCACTATCTACAATTTACTAAGCATAACCTCTATTGATTTTTCAAGAGGTTTTGATACGAACGTTTGAGCCAAGATGGGCTGGTTCATGCAATTCTAGGTGAGTTGCAATCCGCAACCTGCTCGGGATCAAAGTAAAGAAGAACTCTGTCATGATATATCCTTATTTTTATATACTTAATTTGCAAAACTTCCCGATACGGACCAAGCATTTACCCCGGCGGCTCTTCCTTCCTGATTTGGAATAGGTTCGTCAATGTTATCGACTTCGAAATAAAGTAGTATTTGAGGACAGTTGTGACATCTCAAGATTATCTTCCACAGAGTTTCATTCTAATTATGAAACCCGCTGCCACAAGTGCCGAATTTCTCTTTATCAGTAGCTTGCCGTTTGTAGCTGTATGCACGTTCCCAACCCGCTAAGTCAATATAAGAACGCCATGTTGCCGGGTTTGCAATTGCGCTCCAAAAATGCTTCGTGCTGTTCGTAACAAGTCAAGTATTGCTTCGAGTTTGCGTAAGCAAATCAAGAATGTATCCCTTTTACAGACGAATGGTCTTATCAATGGAGAATGGGTGGCTGCAAACAGTTCCTTTGAGGTGGAGAACCCCGGCTTGAAGTCAGAAAATGACGCTCATCTTGCCAAAGTTTCGTGTTTCTCGCCAAGTGATTACAATGATGCAATTGTTGCAGCAGATGTGGCTTTCAAGTCCTTTCGCAAGACGACTGCCAGAGAACGAGGTGAGCTTCTTCAAAAGATGCACGATCTTATGTTGGAGAATGTAGACGACTTGGCCAAAATTATTACACTTGAGAACGGTAAGCCTTTGGCAGATTCCGTGGGGGAGGTCAAGTACGCGGCTTCGTTCTTCAAGTGGTTCAGTGAACAAGCTCCACATGTCACTGGTGACATTATCGAGTCAAGCATATCGAATACCAAAATTTTGGCACTCAGACAACCGGTAGGAGTCTGTGGCATCATAACGCCCTGGAATTTCCCAGCTGCTATGATTGCAAGAAAGTTAGCCGCTGCTGTGGCTGTTGGTTGTACAACAGTTATCAAACCTGCTTCCGAGACACCTTTGACAGCACTTGCAATGGGCTCTTTGTCCCAACAAGCTGCATTTCCAAATGGAGTGGTAAACATTTTGCCATCTCAGAAGTCATCCGATGCCGGAAAAGCAATTTGTGAACATAAGCTTGTGAAGAAGGTCACATTCACTGGCTCCACAAATGTCGGTAAAATTCTCATGAAGCAGGCTTCTTCAACGCTTAAGAAATGTTCATTTGAATTAGGTGGAAACGCGCCATTTATTGTCTTCAGTGATGCGTCTATCGATAAGGCTGTAGCGGGTGTGTTGGCTTCTAAGTTCAGGAGTAGTGGACAAACGTGTGTTTGCGCCAACAGAATATTTGTTCATGAAAGTATTTACGAAGAGTTTTCAAAAGCTTTGGTTTCAAAACTTGAGAAGGATACCGTTCTTGGATATGGAATTGATAAAGATACCACGCATGGGCCTCTAATTCACGATAAGTCTCTTCTGAAAGTTCAAGAACACATCAAAGACGCCACAGAAGCAGGTGCAAAACTTCTTCTTGGTGGCAAACCTCGGGAAGATTTGGGTCCAAATTATCATGAGCTCACTGTTCTCGGAGACGTGAACGAAAGCATGAAGATTTTCCACGAGGAGACATTCGGCCCCGTTTGTCCATTGATCAAATTTTCATCAGAGGAAGAGGTACTCCGAATGGCCAATGATACAGATGTGGGTTTGGCAGGCTACTTTTTCACCAATGACATTCTGCGGATCTTCAGCATTGCTGGTGATCTTGAAGTTGGAATGGTCGGTGTAAACACTGGCGCTATATCGGAGGCAAGTCTTCCTTTCGGTGGAGTGAAGGAATCCGGTTTTGGCAGAGAAGGATCAAAGTTCGGTCTTGAAGATTACACTGTGGTGAAGTCGGTTGTATTAGGAGGTCTTTAAGTAAATTGAGATATTCATTAGTGGGTTGAGAGTAAAATTACAGTTATATGGCGAGAAATTCTAAATAGTTTTAAATACCAGGAGTAGTCGAGTATGATCCAGCGTAGCTAGAAGTCCCCAGATTGTTCTCTAGGTTAAAAGACATATCAGGTGGCCCAGGAGGAATGAATGGTGGTACAACTTGCATATTTGCATGGGCTGGAACGTGCTGATTATTATACCCCATTGCTGGGGGATCCACGTGCATTTTGTTGTGAGTTGGGATATGCTGGTTCATGATATCTACTACAGGTCTGACATCTTGTTGTCTCATTTCAAGCTCCTCCATCATGGCTTCTTCTTCCAACTTCTGTGCTTCTAGGGCAAACTTTTCGTTCTCTATTCTCTCTTCCTCGCGCCTACGTTCTGCAGCCTGATGATACATAGTACCGTCGAAACCCTCAACTTCTTCCATTGTAGCAACGGGCTCTTTTGATATGAATCTCTTGAAAGTCACGGTGTTGTCAGATGCAAAGCACCCGCATTTTTCCAACAAGGCTTTCTGGTATTCTTCGCTGATGCTTTTAGTTGAAAGAAGCTCGTTGTCTAATTGAAGGTTGAATTGGTCTACCACTTGATCGGTACTTGTGTTTCTAATTAGCTTCAGCGCTTCCAAGGCTTCTATTTCCAGCTTGAGAGATGAGACACGTCTTGAGTCAAGGTTCTTGTCGGTGAGCGAGAAAGTATCTCCTTTCGTTGGTAGTACGGCTTCGCGGGCTGAGGATAGTTCTTCAACAAGCTTCAGTGCGTATATAGATTTATATGTGATAGAACGAAGCCCGCCTTCGACTGTGGTGCCGTTCATGATAGACGACGCATAACCATTCTTGGCTAAGCGGTCATGAGGTTCCTTGTATTCCATTATTATTGCCTCTGTAGAGATTTGTGTTGTGTAAGAGTGGTAATCTGAAAATGAGATTGCATATACGCGGGGTGCAGATTTGAGTGAAGACTGGAATCGTACCAACAAGCTCGAATTTTTTTCTGATCTCTCTTTCAAATGTCACACCCGATTTATAATTTTTGATTTGGTGCCTGGAGTTTAAAGGCCTTACTAGCGTCCTGATGACAATTTATGACTTTCATTCATTGTACAAGATCATTATATTCGAATAACTAGAATCAAAAAAAAAAAAATACTACCCGGTTGGGCACCGTAAAAAATATTATTAATTAAGCACTGCCATCAGTGAGTGACTCCTCAATCCCGTCGATGAGGCTGTCAATATCTTCAACACGAAGGCCACAGCTCAATGAAATGAGCTTCCTATATTTGTTCATACTCGAATCAATAGCATACTGTTTCATGCTTTGCAAAAGAGTTTGCACGAGTCGTCCTCTTTTCAATTGAGCTCGAGTGATTTGAACAACAAGATCAAATTTATGTTGATCGTTATCAGATTCATCCTGTCCACTGGTTCTGGACAGATGGGAGGCAATCAAATTCGTGAGCTCATTGAATTGAAATTTTTCAATTTGATCGAGAAGCTGTCTTTCTTTAGTAGCTAGTTGTGTTTCGTGATTGGCAAGATGGCGTTGCACTTCAACGCTCGCGTCAGAGTAATTGTCTACCTCTGAAAATCCATTCTTCCTCATGAGAACGTTAAGTTTTTCCGACTGTTTAGTCTCTTTTGACTTTGTTTCGTTCAAAGTTTCCTGCAAACGAGTTTGTTCTTCCGTCAAGTTTTTAAGTTCCAGATCGCAGGAGGAGGTAAAGGAATTGATCATGCCATGAAGCATAGATGCCACATCATGGATCGGTAGAGGAAGGTTCTGGTCTTGCAGGGTCTTCGCATTATGCGATTCTCGAACAATTTTGCCGGACTTGTCCATCATAGGAGGGTTTGGAACGTAATCTTTTAGCGGTGATTGGGTTTCAACAACAGCCTTATCGGTTGGTAGAGTGAACGCCTTATCTTGAGCCTGCTTGGAAGGTTTTGGAGTGGACATGGCGCCATAATTGAGCTTCTTATGATCTTGCAAAAATATGTTTTCCTTGTTATCCTCTATGTTCACAGACGACTCCTCCATGAGGGAGCGCAAATGATCTTTGGTGACACGGTCATTGATATCATCTTCCTCATCATCTTCTTGAATCGTGGTCTTTTGTGTGTCTGGAGTGACTGTGTGTGAGAACCGAGGTTGAGTTGGAGTACCGATGTCATGGGCCAAATGTCTCTTTTTGTGGACTGATTGAGGAGCGGATAATTTCTGACTTGATTGAGAGCCACGACGTTGCTGTTCCAATTCGGGTTGAGAAGGTGTAGATGACTGCTCAAAAACCGAAGGCACTTCAGCTGTATTGAAGTCATATATTGATGGCACGATCTGCAACATCAAAAACTTCGGCAGCTCATTCATACTATTCACAAGATCATCCTGTGCGCCATGTCTCAAAAAGAATCTAAATAGCTCTGGGCAAGCAGACCTGGCTGCAAGGTGTAGACATGTGTCTCCATTGATGTCTTGATGGTTCAATACATTGCGAAACAAATTCACGCGAGTTGCACTTCCGTGTCCAGCAATAGCCAAAATTTTCCTAAACATCAACTCCGTGTAGTGTAGAAGTGATGGCAACTTGGACCGAACTTTAGAAAACTGGCAGACGTAATGGAGAGGAGTCCGCCCATTAATATCTGTATGAATTAAACAAGCTTCAAGAGCGTTGAGAACATTCTGGAAATTTCCAAGGTCGAAACAATTGTTGAAAGTGATACATTTAGAGAGAGGATTCATTCCAAAATTACTCACCACCAATGGATTTGCACCTTTTGAAAGGACCAATAGGACTAGGTTCAAATTTCCAATCGAGGCAGCCCAATGCAAGGTTGTATGTCCCTCATCATCAATTGCATCATTTATATCGAAGTCAGCCGTTGGGTTGTAAATGAACTGGGGAATGGGCAAATTGTCTTCACTAAAGTAGCGAAGCATTTGGGCAGCATGTGAGGGCTCCGTTTCGTAGCTCATGTTATTCTTGACCTCCGCGGAGGACACTGAGGTGTCCGAATCGCGGTTTTGATCCTCCTGTGACCAATTGGTCTCATTCGTGCCATGAGACAGAGCGCTTTTCAAGTTTGCTTGATACAAGATATGTTGTTGACTCATATCTTCAATATTCGATGTGTTGTTTTGCATTTCGTGATACTGTGTCTGCAAATGCTGTTGGTTAGGCGGATGTTGAGGAGGTTGAACGAACCCAGGACCGGCCTGGATTTGATAGCTGTCATAAGATCTATTGAAGCTGTTATCAGCTGACATATGGCCATTCATACTGCTCATTTGACTGTAATCATGCATGCCACTGTTCTGAATTTGAGGAACAGAAATATGAGGCATGTGCATACTCACATTGCCATCATCTTGTTGCAGCGGACCAACATTATTATTCATTGCCATGTAGTCTTGCACATATACACCCGGCGGAGGTAAGTCATCAACTCTTTGTTTCTTGGGTGTATCCTTGGTTTTCTTCAAGTATTTGCGCTTGACAGGAGTCGTTCCGCTTTTGGGAGCAGTGGTCGAAGCTCCGGGCTTGGTCTTTTTCGGAATTATCAAGTTTGGATCTTCCACATCTATGTAGAGTACGGGAACAAGATCGGCGCCAATTCCATACTCGTTGGCTAGATTGCGGGCATCTTCCAAAGGAATCCACGTTCCTTGAAAACGGCCATAGCCTCCTTGAACCTTCTCGTGCTGGCCAACTTGAACACCTTTTTCAAGGATCTTAGTACGTTTTGCTTTGGGGAAATTACACAACTTCAATATCTGAGTAGCGTTGACCCAGTCGTCTTTGCATCGTCTCATCACTGGAGACTGCCCGACAACACACTCATACACATCGATCTTTGGAGTTAGTAGCACTTCTGGAATAAATGAATGAGAGAAGTGTGGAATCACTTGCTCGTGTAGCTTTGGCTAGGAGGCTCTTGCGATAATCCTTCGACAATGTCTGCAAAGGGTGAAGGGCAATATCTAAGAGGACAAAATGATCTAGGCTCGGGAACAATTAAATGCAGAAGCTCTTCTAGAATTTGTGAAACATACATGTGAATAGGTGGCAATGTATACCGACGGATGTTCATATGACATCGTTGTTGGGAAAGGTCGGTCTGTGTCAAAAGATGGAGGTATATGCGGGAAATTTAACTAATTGGGAGATTGTCTCACGCGTGGTGGTGCAGGGGCACGATTCCGGAATTGACAATAATCGTCGCAAAAGATGCCCTTGCAAAATGAAGAAATGGAGGGGATTGGATTTTCAACGGTATTTTTCAGCAAGTTTTTTTGTTGTTTGGTCTTCGAATTTTTTTTCTGGGAATCTATAAATTTCCCTTCCTTCGCGAGTTATTTGTTGGAAGAACCTTGCAGCGCGTCTCTACTTCAGCTGACAGATGCTGCGAACTTAACATTCTGAGAGAATCACATCTATGAGATATGATAGCATTACAAAATAGAAAATGGATAAGAATATTTGCCATACGCTTTGTTCATGCATTTACTCGAATGGAGACCCCTCCTTGTTTTGCATCTCTGGATGTGACCAGGCAACTCCTTGGGGTCCTTTCCACGCTCCGCTTTTGATTCTATATCAGCTAACTCTGTGATTGATATCGAATAATTGTACTCATCGGTACTTTTTGTCTCATCTCTATTTTTTTTCGTTGGAAGCAAATTCTATCATGGAAGGAAATCCTTCAAATAGTCTAAGCTCCAGAAAAGAACAACTTCATTAAATGCAACATGTAAATCATGCCCCTTTTTGAAACTCAACCTTTCTGAGTCCATGATCATTTTAGCACGTCGCTGGATCGTATAAAACTATCATCGGTGGTCACTGTAAAACCGTCATGTATACAAGAATGGTTGCAAATTCCTGCATTTGCATATGAAACGAGAGCAGTTATGGAGCTCGAAAGCCAAACCAATTTAAGCTTCTACCAACAAAAGAAAAATAACTGCCGGCCCATCTTAAAACAACGCACAGTCCAGTTTCCATATCTCGAAATGCTGCAAATTGAAAGCTCCAGCCTTGAATGTGCACAAGCTACGAAAACTAGAAAAAAGGGCCGGAAAATGTAGTACAACCGCTAAATATATTCATGAATATTTTTCTCAATGTTAAAAATCTTACCCCGATACCCACCTTTGATTCTTCTCGGGTTCTGCTGCCCTTTGTCTTTATGCTTCCCATCACAAAAACATCGGTCCTGTATACGCTCCATGGGTAGAGATAAGGCAACAGTATCTTTCGTCCTTTCTGAGCCCTAACTGGCGTTGCTTCCTGAACCATTTTCTCTCAACAGAAGTAGCTGTCGGCCACCTTCACGTTACTACTCTTCAGGAAATCTGCACTCATGCGTGACTCAGTAGATGAAGACGAGAACGCCAGTCTCCTTCATCGGAGGAGACTGTCCATCATCGACCAGCCATTTGGTCTGTTCAGGGGTCCAAATTCGCTTCACAATTTCGCTTCCTCGTTCACCAGAGCCCAATCTTTCGCCGCCCATAAAATCGATTCTGATATAAAAAAGAAAAGATCTTTTTTCGCGGGTGCCAACGGAGAGAATCAGCCAGATGAACTTTACGATCCAACCCTTATGGTACCCCTGCCACAGGGAGAAAGACTAAGCAACCTTTTGAATGAGTATAGTTCATACAGATCTGGATTTTCTTCGTTTTCACCTTATAACGAGGTGTTCTACCAAGATGATATTGTCAACATCATGAACCAAAACCGGTCTCGTCAGAATTCGATGATTGGAGCTCCCAACACCGCTGCTATTCCAATACCATCCAAGAGACTTACACTGTCGAGATCGTTCTCTTCGATGAGACTGGGTCTTTCATATGCATCTACTGCCTCTCACTTCAGTTTGAAGAAGGTAGAAGATTCCGATGGAAATGTCGTCACTGTGATCGCAGGTCAAAGTACAGCGCCCCAAACTGTCTTTAACTCGGTCAATGTGCTTATTGGCGTTGGTCTTTTGGCTTTGCCCGTTGGCCTCCTCAAAACGGGCTGGATTCTCGGCTTGCCACTTCTCATTTTGTGTTGTCTTACCACATTTTGGAGTGCCCTTCTTTTATCGAAATCGCTAGATACTGACGCAACGTTGATGACTTACGCTGATTTGGGATACGCATCATATGGCTCTGCTGCAAAACTCTTTATTTCATTACTATTCTCGGCTGATCTTTTGGGTCTGGGTGTCTCTCTCGTCCTTCTTTTTAGTGATTCCCTATTCTCTCTCTTGGGTGATGATGTCTACTGGACGAAAACAAATTTGAAGCTTCTTGCTTTCTTCGTGTTGACGCCTTTCACATTCATGCCCTTGCCAGTTCTCTCCGTCTTCTCGTTGTTCGGTATCATTTCCACCATTTCGATCACCATATTGGTTTTCCTTTGTGGTTTAATTAAGCCGTACTCGCCTGGCTCCCTAATCCAGGTTATGCCCACCAACTTCTGGCCACAATCCATTCCTGACTTCTTTCTTGGTCTCGGTATCTTAATGGCTCCCTTTGGAGGACATGCAATTTTCCCAAATTTGAAATCAGATATGAGACATCCTCACAAATTTTCTAAAACCCTTGTCTCTACCTACTCTATTACTTTACTAACTGACTGCTCAATGGCCATCGTCGGTTTTTTGATGTTTGGCGCATTGTGCAATAATGAAGCTACAAGTCTTCTACTTGAAACAGAAGGTTATCCAAAATGGGTCTACCCTCTCATTAGTGGACTCATTTGTGTGGTTCCTCTCGCAAAAACCCCATTAAATGCAAAGCCTATCATTTCTACTTTGGATTCTATGTTTGGAATTGACCACCAGTATGCCGAGGACTCTCTCGCTGCCAGAATTATTAAAAACTTTGGTAAATTTGCAACAAGAATCGGTGTTAATGCTTTGTTTGTTGGTTTTGCAATTCTTTTGCCTGAATTTGACAAGATTATTGGAATATTGGGCTCTTCTATTTGTTTCATTATTTGCATCATTTTACCTTGTTTATTTTACTTGAATTTGTGCAAGGATAGCATTCAATCATTCGAGAGAGCTTACATTTGGGTAGTCATAATTGTTTCGCTTACATTGGCCACAGTTTGCACTGCTATTACTATTATGTATTAGAGAAGCAAATAAATGCAGAACTAGCTTTGGTCGTAACTCTTCTTGTAGTCCAATTTTAATTTTCGCTCCGCACGTATGAAACAAATGTCTCAGCAATCTTCTTCATCAATGGTTCTAAAATTTCACCTTCGGTGAGAAAGTCGTAATTGAGCTTAACAAAAGATTTCTTTTTGGAGTGACAAGTCTCTTGGAGCTCATTAGTTGCCCGGTATATGAGCTCAAATAGCTTTCTGAACTTGAGGTTTTCAGCGGACATGTTGTCCTTCATCGAAAACTTGAAGAAGAGAATCTGCCGCGAATCAAATTTGTTACGAGCAAACGTGATTGCGAACACAATGCGATCCTTTTGTATCTTTTTTGGAGATGTAGAGTGTGCACTATTAATGTTAAAAATGAAATGAACTTTGTTCAAACTCTGGAACTTGAAATCAAATCGTAAACGACTCAACTGATTCGGAAGTTTGAGTTCATTAGAATCCAATATCTCGTTGACAGACTGTGCTGCTCGGAAAATGCTAACACATTCTTGGAGATACTTAAAGCATCCGGCCAGTGAATTGGACTTCTGTGCATAATCCTTATTCACTATATCGAGTAGAAGCTTCACGTGAGAGTTTTCATTCTGATCGGGAATGATCTGTGCCTTTCTTCCGTCAACCTGATTTGCGAGAATTAGAGTGAAAGGTTTGTAAAACGAATGAACTTTGAAGCATATCTCAGATAGATCGTACCTTGTCACTTCAATGTTTGAAGCTCTCAATTGCTCCAAAGATATTAGAAGTGCGCTCATTCTACGAAGGCTTTCGAACAAAACTGTCAACAACTTTTGGGTAGATGTCGATTCGTTTGTCTCATCGTTATTTTCATTCAAACAAACGGAAGACAGGAGCTCAAACAAAAGCAGATCTGGATGAAGTTTTACATCAATGTGGGCAAAAGAGATCACATCACCCAGTTTTTGTTCTTTGAGTGAACCATACATCGTGAGTTGCAACTTAGTCGAAGTACCCTCAGTAGATAGCTTGACCACAAGAAAAATGGTCGAAGAAGAAGCCGACAAGGGAAGCAAATTTCCAGAATTGTGGAGAGCAATTACTGTCTCGAATGTTTGAGGGGTGAGATCACCAGGAACATTAAACTTACGGAGTATCTCCTTGTTGTTGACCCTCAAGTACTGTACCTCTCTCTGTTCGAGCTCTTCTGTGATGAGATGATGAATGATTAGATTAGAGCAAGAAGTAGACAAATTGTTGAGGAACTTGTAGTCGAGCTCGGAATGTGAATCAGTGTCAAGCATTTTTAGCCATTGAAGCCTCCATTCTCCCTGAATTGATTTCGTGCGTGCCACCCACCAATGAGTCTTAGAGCTGTGGCCATTTAGCATATAAATGAGAAACCATGCCGAGGGCCAATTGCGGCATCGATAAAATTGCAACTTGTAGGACGGGTTTGATCTAAGGTCAGTGATGAAACTAAACAAGCGGCTGGTCTCATTCTCGCTAATTTTTATGAAATCGTTTGGAATCCATTCCGTAGTTATAAGTTTTGTTCTCAAGAAACTATTACTCATGTCGAGTCTTATGAGTATGAGATTCTCAACAACATTTTTTATCATGTCTTGCTCTGTAATGAAATTCTTGTTCTCGGTGACAGAGGGAACGCTGTTTATTTTTGCTTGGTATTGGGATTCGATTGGCGATGGATCCGTGAAAAACAAAAACCCAGTAAGAGGATTAATTGCAAGAATTGTGCTCTTGCGTGGAGTCAACTCAACTAACAATTGATGAGGACTAAGAAATGAAGCAGCACTTTGGTTGACAGTTTTATTGAATAGGTTGTGGATTTTGTTCATGATTTTCTCCGAATGTTTGTGCACGATCGTTGTGAGAATCGAATCAATACTTAAATCTTCGGCATCTTCAGGATCTGAGGAGTTCCCGTTTATGTCTGGGATATCGTGATCGAGTTCATATTTTCCGTTTTTGAACCAACGGAAATTCAAATTGTATTTCTTGTCGATACCAATTTCAATAAAAGACTTCCAACTCCGGGAGAGGAAATGATTGTTCCAGTAATTAATGATGATGAGAGATGAGGAGTACTTGAATTGAAAATTCCCTCTCCATTTACTGTTAACAGACAAATCCTTTAATTGCCTTGAGATGAGGAATAGCTTGAAAGAAATGCTGTACTTGTGCAACACCTCATAGAGACCCAGCAAAGACAGGTTCAATAGAACTTGATTTGCAACACTTTCAAGTTTTTCCCGAGACGCCTTTGGTAGAGCACTGACAATCTTTGAATCTTTATGAGTGATTAATGAGGTTTCGGGGTTAATGCCGAAGAGGAATGCAAAGTCGATGAAAAAGAATGGGGATTTATGGTAGTCACAAGGTTCATCGATAATCAAATCGTTGGCAACCGTGATCGAAACTTGAAACTCGCCAGGAATCGTGATAATAATGCGTCCATCTTTCACAACGTAATTATTGTGAAACCGATGGGGAATCTCATCCATAAGAGCCATTCTGGCCGTAAGAGCTAGATTTAAGTCTTTGAGGACCTTGAGAATAATTTTGGGTGAGATGGGCGGTTTCTGTATGTAGTTGTACGAGGGTAATTGTGGCCGACCTCTCACTAGCACTTCGAGTGCAAGTGGAATATCGGAGCTGGGAAGTTTTGCACCTGAGAAATGATTAAGCTCATTGATACCATGGCTCAAACCTTCGAAGTAGTATTCTTGACTTCGGAGCCAGTTAAGAAGATCTATTAGCTTGGAGACATCTTTTGACCTTTGAGCCCACTTGACTAAGGTATAAATTTTCACGAAGTCTTGTCTCATAGACACAATAAGATCTAAAAGAGCTAGCTTTCGATTGACATCGCTGCTTGTAGTCTTTGTATTAGCTAGCTTCTCAACTAAGCTCTCGAGGCGTTTATAGGATTCTTGCGTGTGAAAACGTAGTATGTTCAGTAAAGGAAGTATATTTGCTGTGACATGCGGTATTTCTGGCGGTGCTGTCCTTCCGTGCGATACCCCAATGGCACCATTTCGGCTTTTGGTGTCCACAGACATTCTATGATTGTGACCGAAGTACTAGGAAGAGGAAACTTTTAATTTTGAAAGAGAGGAGGAAGAGCAAGCTCCTTTAGTTTTCAACAGGTCAATTCTGAGAATGATGCACCTTGGCCAGATCTCTGCTGCTTAGTGAGAAGCAAAGGTAGCAGTAACAAGGTTGACAGTTGAAATTTGGAGTGTACTCTACAAATCTGGGGAGAGAGGCAGATATCCAACTAGCTCAAAAAATTAGATTCAATCTGTCCGCGAGAGAAAAAAACCTACCTGCTAATTTTTTCCTAATTCTCTTATTTCAATCATTCTCTCCTTTTGCGTGTCGTTTATTTGGAGGCACCTATGAGACAGAAGTACAAAGACAAGAAAGAACAACAAGCACAACTTGGATTCTAGAAAAAGAAATTGAATAAAACAACACAATGCATTTCATATAGTATCTTATATAATCAAAGCCCTGGTTAATAAATAAGCGTCCACTGATTTAAAGGAAGTACTTAGCACGAATGTACACAGACGCAACTGCAATTGCACGTCCAATCACAATACAAGCAGTCAATGCTCCAAAGAGAGTTGGAATGTGACCGGTCAAATTGTAAGTCTCGAGCACGGCTTGGCCAGTGGCCAAGTGGCAGTTACCGTCAACACAAGGAAACACTTGGTCCTTGAAGGCCATATTCATACAAATGAGCACCACATATTTAACAGGATTGAGATAGTTCCAAGCCTTGAAAAACTTTGGCATTTGCAAAGACATGGTTCCTGCCATGAAGAGTCCTAGCATGAAAACGTTTGTCAAAACATTTGTCACCAACCCCATATGGGTAAAAATACTGTTGAAAAAGATTCCTGCCGATTCACCACAGTTCACAGCTGCGTAATTGACAAAAACAATTGCGAAGAACATTTCTGGAGTTCTTGGTAGACCAACCACGAAGACAACCATTGCAGCGAAGAAAATACTTGGAATGAGCTCGAAGGGAAAAGCCACGACGGAATAAGCCGAGGAGAATATAGTCACACCATAAGTCCTGTCTTTGTATTCCTGATGGAATAAATTTCTCTGTGATGGAAACAATGATAGGTTATTGAGGAGACCGACGAAATAAGCATTACAAATGGACTGGAACAAACCAAGTCTGTTCTCAATTCCAATTGCCGTATTTCTCAAGGGTGAAAAGTACAATGCGTAGACAATCGCGAGTAAAAACAAGGTGAAAACTTTTGTGAAAAGAATGTCCGCGTCCCGGAAGGAGACAATGAACAGTCGTTGACATAAAGCTTTGAAAACGATAAACCATGGAACACGAGGGCCATGAAACAAGGACATGTCAACCAGCTCTCCAGAGAAATCCGATGACTTGTAAAGTGACTCGGATTTCTCCCATTCTTGGACTAAAAACGAGACTCTTGCCTCAGAATTTTCCTTTGACTCTTCAAGTTGAATAGAGACAATATCCAAAATGTAGTCTGCTAAATTGACAGAGGGTGGGCAAGAGTAACCCTTGTCGCTGAGATATGAGCCAATTTGACTTCTAGGACCATCGTAGATCACATGTCCGCCTCTAGCCAAAAGAGTGAGCGAGTCAAAGTTGTCGAGCATAGCCTTGCTGGGCTGGTGAATAGTTGAAACAATGGTTGTTCCCTCCGATGCTAAGTCTTTTAACAATTGTAAGATGGACACTGACGTCGCAGAGTCGAGTCCTGAAGTTGGCTCATCCAAGAAAAGGATTTTTGGCCGGCTCAAAAGCTGGATCGCAATGGAGACTCTACGCCTCTCACCTCCTGAAGTTCCCTTTTTGGACTCGTTACCAATTGGAGTGTCGGCGCAATCAATGAGACCTGTTTGTCTCATCAAATTTTCTATAATAGAGGGAATTCTTGGATGTTCATCTGCTGGAAGTCTCAAGATGGCCTGGTAATATAATGTTTCTCTTACTGTAAGAGTGGAGATAAGCAAATTGTCATGTTGTGTAACGTAAGCCGAAATTTTAGACAATTCACTGGGCAGAATCTCCTGAGTGTCATTTAAAAAAATAGATCCGTTTCTTTTTGGCGAAGACATGGAAAGACGATCGGCCAAAAGATTAAGAAGAGTTGTTTTTCCGCTACCAGAAGGTCCCATGATAACGTTCACGGCGTTAGAAATGAAGTTGGCGCTAACATCATGCAAAAGAACCCGGTCCACCTTCTTAGCAAAGATGCTCTGAGATGCCTTGACTTTTACAGTCAAATTGATACCTTTCACATTGATAGAAGGACTGTTTTGCTTCACAATCTCCTTGTCACTCACCAGCGTATCTGAACCAAGCATGTCCTCTTGTCCAGTCTCACCAGTGCCAATTCTGTTCTTCTTCTTGCCAGCAATTTCAACATCGTACTTTTTGATGTACGTAAGCACGAGAATTGTCAACAAATTAAATCCGACAAACCAAATGGCTAGATATCCAATTGGAGCACCAACCCAATTTTGAGGGTATCCAAGTTGATGAAGTTGATGGTTTCCGCTCAACGCGATGCATCTAGGGTCTCCTTGTGGGTAATCACACTGTCCTTCCCAATTGGTGTATTGATTGGACACTAAACCTCCGAAAGCATACCAGAAGTATGCAATATACTTTGTCCAACGAACATAGACGGGCATAGTTTTCGAATTCACGAAATATCCACAACCCGAGTTTTGAATTTGATAAAAGACGTTTGTGAGCAAAAGTGAGGAGGAGAAGTCATTGGACAACGCAAACGCAAGACTTGCGGTTGACATGGAAACCAAAGCGACGAAAAGGATAATCACGAAAAATTTGAAAAAATACTCAACGCTGCCGGTATCTTGGTATGACAAACCGAGACGCAATCCCCACATGAAATACGTAATGACAGAGAAGATTATGCACATAGGTAAATCTTCTATGAAGAACTTAGCAAGTCTTCTGGATATAACGAAGCCGGCAGGAGAAACGCATTTTTCTTTGTATTCTTTGAAGTAGAATCGACCGTCAAATGACCAAAGTCTTGCGATCTCCATTGTCAATGGAGCGAAACCAACAACCTCAAGAATGGCATAAAGACTCGAAGTGATTGATCTAATTCCCGATAGGTTTGGAATTGGTTTAAAAAACATCCAACCAATGGCAAAAGAGATTAAAGTTGCTCCAACGAGGAGTGACAACAAAGAAACCTTGTCACGGACCGAAATTAAAGCGGAACGCTTTGTTAAGACCCAAACCTCACGATACAAAGGCAATGGATTGTTGGACTTGAAAACTTTCGAATTTTTTCTCAAATTTTCTTGTTGCGCTTCGGGGGTTAAGTCTTGAATGTATGGGTTGTGTTCTTTCCAAATGGAGACCAATTGATCTACAATGCGAGCAGTAGATAATTCTTTCGAAAGGGAACTTGTGTCTTTGACCAGCATAGCCATAATACGATTCAACATGGCGTACGAGTCAGCAGAAGAATCCATTTTAGAAACGATTCCAGTGCCCTCGAGCTTTGAAAAATGCAGCAATGATCCATCGAGAGATCCATAGAAAACTTGTCTACCACCACGCGTCAAGACACAAAGATTGTCAAAAAGACTGGCGATTTCAGCTCTAGGCTGATGGATCAGGATAATGATAGTGATACCTATCTCAGGTGATGCAAGTTTTCTGAGCACATGCACAAGTGTCAATGCGGAAGAGGTGTCCAACCCAGTCGTTGGCTCATCCAAGAATAAGACTTGAGGTTTGTTTAAAAGCTGAATAGCCAAAGAAGCTCTTCTCTGTTCACCTCCGGACAAATTGATCTTTTCTGTGAAGGACATCACAATCTCATCTTTGCGGTGGTCAAGCTCCAAAAGGTTCAATAAATGTGCAATAATCTGGTTCTGCTGTTCTCTAGTACTGGAATGGAGACGTAACTGTGCTTGATATTGGAGTGTTTCTAATAATGTCAAACCGGGAAGAAAGCGGTCTTCTTGTAGCATGTATGCCACGGATATGCTACTGTCTTTGGTTTCATCTGGGCACTTGTAGTGCATGGACCCTGAGAAGAGTAACTTATTGTTGTTCACATTAGTCCTTTGAGCCAAGACGTTAAGCAAGGTGGTTTTACCCGAACCTGAACCACCCATGATGGCCATCATGTTGGATGATGCCAAATCGAAGGAAACCTCGTTTAAGATAGGTATATCATCGTCGATGTCACGCTTGGCGGGCACTTTAACGGAGAGATTGTTCACACTGAGCGAGACTCGCTCACCCTCTGGGACTCTGAGGATCTCAGTGCCTGAATAATTCATGTTTGTGATAACTTGAGTTGATGAGACAGCAGATGTTAATGGTATATGAACAAGAAAAGAGAAAGGATATCGGGGAAGATTTATACTAAGAAATGAAGAATGGGTCAGGGCCCTATTAGGAAGGGGTTACAGATGAAAGCGGCTTAGTATAGGAACCAATAAAGCCCGACTGCAGAAAGCTCACAGATGCGTCACAGGCAAATGGGTAGATATTCCGCTGTTTTTAGGGTATGGGCAGAAAAGCTGGTGGCAAGCTGACAAATTTCTTGTTGAATAACGAGCTTTTTGTAGCCCCGAAGAAGTAGATTCCGTTTATGTCAAAACCATGTTGCAGTCCCACTCATTGAGAGATACGACGAATAAGTGACACTGCGCCCGTTGCACTCTCTGTGCAGGTATCACTGGTGGAACTAACTGACGGAATTAGGTCCACCTTGTAATTCCGCCGAAAAAACAAAAACCGAGCAAACACATTACTAATGCTTCTTTAGATGTTTCGGTGTTTTGGTGATCGAGGCATAGATCGAGCTGAGTCAGATGAATCATTCCACCTTGGTGATGTCCAAGATGTAACGTGTACCTCACTTCCGCCCAATGTGAGTATTGTGGGGCTAAATGAGCAGACCTGGCGCCAATTTCCGCAGTGTGGCATTTCTGGCTAGTCCAGTTTGGTACATATTAAATACTGTAAATCCATGCATTTTTTGTTTTTTTTCCTGGTAGAATCAGAATTAGGGAAACGAGTTTTCTCTGCGTGCATTTCATTTATGTTCAAGTATATTCATTTGACTACATTTCCTTCTCTTGCTAGGTTATAGAGTGAACCCTTGAGTTTAGCCGTTGAAATTAAGCACACCCTCATACAGGTGTCAAAAAAGTCTAGAATTTGATAATGAATACTAACAAAAAAAATGACAGACAGATAAATGCTTTAATTGCAGTAATTGTTTGGTGTATCCTAGTAACTGATGGATTAACTTTTTGTGATGGCCAACAATTATAAGCCCCGTTATGGTTTATGGTGATTCAATCTTCCCAGAAGTTCCGTCGTGGCTTGCCATGGAGGTCTTGGCGAAAAGATCAAAATCATCTCAGCCTGGCCTGTTGACTCATGCGGGGCCAAGAACAGTTGATTTAAAGTTGCGTCAAATTCCGTTTCATCGTTCAATACGATAGATAATGGCTACATGCACAATTTTAGTTTTGGTCTAGAATACTATTGAGGGGATCCGAAGAAGACACACCCCGACGTTCACTATAACATCGACAGTTGATTGAAGGTATTTCGTTAGGTATTGATTGATTATAAATATCATTCCTTATAATACAAGATGTTCCTGTCATACATTAGCCGTAGGAATTGACTTCACAATGACAATCTGTATGAGAACCTGAAGTCATAAATATGACTTTACATGCTGTCGAACTGAAGGACACTTTGAGGAACAGACGTCCTTATCCAAAAAAAGTCGCTGTCATGGAGCAAATCGGACACAGTTCGTCTTTTCTCCTTACGAACGAGTAGCGAGTCAACGACCGCCATCAAATTTTTGATAATTTCTTTACTTTCCTCACTAATCCGTTTGTTGTTGATCATTGACAATGTTCGATACCAATCCCAATCAATCATAGCAATACGGTATCCAGGATTATGTCTCATCCTTCGTCTTTTGATCACGGATGGAGAGATATTGGATGCTTCCATGAATTCGAGAGGTGGTATGTCAAAGGGCAATCGATTCTCTAAGATAGCGTAGATTACAACGCCCACTGCCCACGAGTCTAAAAGTATTCCGTCATATTCCAACCCCATTAATAGTTCCGGACTGACATAGTCTTGTGAACCACATTTAGTTGTTAAAAGATGGCCAGAATGAGCAATTCTTTTTGAGAGACCAAAGTCAGTCAAAGTAATTGTCGGTTTCGCAGACAGAATAAATGAAAGGGATTGTGAGGTGTCGTCGAATTTCTGATTTAAAAGAATGTTCTCGAGCTTGATATCTCTATGAACAACACGTTCAGTATGCAAGTAAGCAACCGTGGCTATCAATTCGGCGCTAACCCGAGAGGCGAACTTCCAGAAGCTCGTCTCATGCGAGAGACTTGCATAGTGTTTCTCCATGTACTGAAAGAGATTGCCACCAGGACAATACTGCAAAAAGTAATACTGTTTGTTTGAAACGCGCAAATCATTTTCGTCCAACAATCTCTCAAGCTCGTCCTTAGAGGACAGTCGATCGAATGATTCTACGCTCTTCGAAACCGGGACGATATTGTAGGAGTTTACTATATCGTCCCTTGATATTGACATCGTGAGGTTATAATCGAAGAGTCTCACAATGCAAGGATGCGATAAATGTGATAATATGCTGAGTTCTCTAGTGATGTATGATTTGAAGTTGGTGATGCTGGCCAGATCAGTTGTAGGAACGGAGATTATCTTGATAGCCACTACAACATTAGAATCAGAAATCTGGTGAGCTTGGATGACAGTGCTGAAGGATCCTGACCCAATTACTTCACCGGGCGCAAAGTAACTTCTCAGCAATGGCGAATATATTAAGTTCTCGGTTACTTTCAGGTCGAACTCAAGAGGCGGCAGAGGAATTGACAGCAGGCTGACCGGAGCCTGGAACTCTACTGGGTTCGAGACATTACGACTCCCAGTGACTTTCAGCTGGGCCGCATTATTTTCAAAATGACTGGGCACGAATTCAGAGACTGCTCTGTTGCGCGACGTTGAGGTTGAACCGCGATTAGCACGTTTGGGAGGAACAAGCATATTTGAAAAGCCGCCGCCACTAATGATTGGAGTGGGCAACTGTGAAACCAGTGTATTGGCGTATGAAGCGGGTTTCTTCTCAGAAAGGTCAATGGCTTCTCCTAATTCGAAGTCTTTCTTTGGCACATTGATCCGCAAATCATGACTCTTGTGTCCTGGGGCCAGTAAGGGCACCTGAAATATCTCTGGTGGGAACTCGCGAGGTTCTTCGCGGTCTGGGGATTGTTCGTTTTGAGAAGCATTCTGAGATGCACCCTTCTGAAGCTTCCTCGTCATACTAGAGAAAAACGCCATTGTTGTGCTGGTGGGAAGTTATGGAACTTATTATATGTATCAAATAGATTGGGGTACCGATTTTGTATGTCTAGATGGCTTTATGGAGTAGATCAAGCCAGTTTTGTGGTTCCAGGATTTGACTGTCAACTTGTTACAAATGAGTAAATCCCGGTCAGGTGAACGAGATGCTCGTTGCTTACGCTGCCCTCAATTCGAAACACCACTTAAGCGCTCGAAATCAAGATACTAGGGATGATTGAAGCGCACGAACGATGGAAGTCCAATCCTCAGGGGAAAAAGAAGAACGTTACAGATAGGAGGGTGAATTCTGGGGGCGCACCAAAAGACTAAACTGTCCTTCCTGCAGACAGGCCGCTTCACGATGCGGCACGCATCTCAATTGCAAATACGGGGAAAGTACAACGCGATTAGGGGAGCAGGGTCTCGTTGGTAGCGGGTTCAGAAGTGCGTGTTGCCATCAGATAATTAAAGGAAAAATCGTTAAGTTGTTTTTGAAAGTTTAGCTAGGGTCCATAGCAATTAATACAATTGTTGCGATCGGCCATACCATGAGTGGGATTTGGCTGGTTGGGTTGTGATTCAAGTAGACCTGCAGGAACAGTCATTGAAATTACCCGAGGAAACGTTCCTAATCCGAATGACAGACGAGGCTGAAAGTAGATGGAGGACACTGCGCACAAGAGACGGATGACAAAAGAGCACTATTGCCTTTTCCTTTCGTTGGACTAGAACACTACTTAATTGAGTCCCGTTCTGGACATCATTTTAGGCGCTCTCAAATACGCCCAACGGGAACCCTATTTGGTATGATCTTGTATATTGCAAAAGCAGCGCGGCTTAACGCCCTTTTCTGGCATACAAGTGCTCCAATTTAGAGAAGACTGCTTGTTCTCATTCTTGGCCGCGATTTTGACACTGGCTGGTTGTAGAAAAATGCTGTGGATCACCGATCGAGCTAAGGGTTGAGTAAGGAAATGAATACATGTGTTCCCCCGTGAATTCATATGTTGCTTTCAATACCCTTGTAAGACGTCATGCGGTTTTGAGCATTGGCTAGGCGCCTTATCAAGCAAGATATGCCCCTCTTTGGGACCCTCTTTCCGGTGCTATATTTGTATCAGTCGGTCACTAACGATCACAGTAAAAAAACAAACCTAATAGCTATGTGTCAATATTTCATAGCTTAATAGCCCTAGAAGGCTGTTCGTATGTGTAATGAAATGTCTCAATTGATGATTAAAGATCCGTTGAGGCTCAATTTTGCAACTACACCATTATCTTCGACACTTCAAATGTAGATGAAATTAACGGCGCCTCAACAATACAAAAACCGATATTATTCGTAGAACTGAATGTATTTAATCAAGTATATCTATTGTCATGAACTGTGTGACACCCTTCTCGTTACATAAATCCTTCCAAAACTCTGTGTGCCTTCTCTAATCTTGCAATGCCGACCAGATACCGATTTTCGTCTAAAACCATATCTGAAGTAAGTCTACTTAACAGATCTATGATTTTCTCAATTAATTGTTTCTCTTGTGTAGGCAAGTTCAAGCTCTCGAATTCTTCACCAATAACTGTGCCATTTATACTCTCGAGTAAATTCACAAGAGTGGAATAACTGAATGGTTTTAATTTAGAATCTGTACTTCTGCGCGATTTCCTTGCTCCTTTTTTGCTTCTACGAGAACCATTTTTCATGCTGTCCTTGATGGGTTTTCCTTGAGAAGGTTGTGAAACAAGAATTGGCTCCTCGATATCATAGAATTCATTATCTGGGTCAACGTTTCTCAATTTATCAGGCTGCTCTAACGAGCTAGTCTCGATAGGAGGCGGTAATACAGCGTTCGTTGTGTTCTGGTTCATATCGGCAAAATTTTCTTGTGGTACGGTCGTTCTGCCTTCATCAGCCTGAACAAGATGTGTAGCCGGGTCTGTTTGAATACCTTCAGTGGGAAAGTTATCAATTGCAATGGATTTTGCATGGACTTTATCGAAGTCCTTGTCTGGGTTGTTGTATTCGTTATTCCCAGTACGTGGACTAATCTTTGATTCTTCGGAGTATAGTCTTTGTGGTATTAGTTTTTTTGCTAATGAGTTTGAAACATCGTCAGTTTTTGGTTTGATACCCGCATCTGTTTCGCCTCCCTGGCTCTCAGGGATCAATTGGTCGTCGGTGTGGAAACTTGATGCTGTTTCTATACTCAGTATCTCCAGGTGGTCCTTGCGGTCACCCGGTACTTGTTTAGATGCAAATTCCAAGCTTGCTTGGCGAGCCTTGCCTAAATTTGCAGCATTGGGTCTTTTTGGAAGTTTCAATGGCGCTGAAAAACTTGTTGTCTCTTGCGAGGATGATACAGAGTCTCCTTCAGCAGTTTCGAATGCATCTGAAGACAAATTAGTTTCTGGTACGACTCTATTCGTGAGACCTGATCCCATTGATTCATTGACACTCATCTTGCTTGCAGAAGTGTTTTCTTTCAATATATTTGCACTTTCCATGAGTTTGTCTAAATCCTCATTGATTGTAAGAGAGCCCCTCTTAGCCGATTTTGGAGATTTCGTAATGACCTCTGCTGTTGTTGGTAATTCGCTGATTGGTCTTCTTCTCAGACGAGGAGGGATAACACTTTCAACTGCAGTAGTTACAGTTAATTCTGGTTGTTGTGCAAGTCCTTTGGCATCAACACTTTTCACGGTATCAAGACGGCCGAGCTTTACTGATCCTGAAAATACAGACTCATCGTCTTCGCCAATAGGTCTCTCTGTGTTGACGTTTTCGACATACATTTGTTTAACCTCGCCTGTATTCCTGAGATTATTGATCATGGCCACTGGGACTGCTTTTCCTATTTCTGAGGCTTCATAAGAGATGTTTGATAAGAAGGATGCCCTTCCTTCGTCATGGCGCGGTGGAATTAGCTTAGATCCACTCTTGTGGCTGTCTGAGTTTTCAGAGGAGCTCTTATCAGAGGTCATAATAGGCCCAGAAGATCAAGTCGAAGTACTAGGAGATAGAAATAAAATGAAAGGAGTTGTAACGGCAAGAGACGAAATCAGCGCCAGATCGGAATGTAGAGCCCATATGGTATATTTATGTTACATCCCAAATAGGCAATGTGATTACGCTTTTGAAGTAGTGCACTGCCGTTCCCTCAAAACGATCAAATTCTGCACACAAGATATTCCTCTATGTCTCATAGTCCTTTCATGAGCAAAATGAGAGGATGAAAAAGCTTCTAGCGAAGAACTTTTTTAGTCGCGAGCCTCTAAATTATGAAACATTGACTCGAAGATGTACCGAATTTCATGCTCGAGCTGAGCCATCGCTGCAAGCGATAATGGATTATATTAACGCAAACCGAAAGCTCCAAACAAGAACCAGGCAGACTGACCAAAGAGCTCATTTTTCTAGTATAATCAAAGATCCCGAATCTCTTGGCATAAAACTTGGGGTCTCGAAAGCAGCATTGGAGCAAGAATTATGGGTGTTCATGAAGAGGTACTGGCTGCATTGCATCAGCGACGAAGCCGTGGTCAAAATGTACTTACTCGAATCCCATAGTGCAAACATAAACCAGGAGTTTCAACTAGTTGTGCAAAATTATAGGCATAGGTTGGCCTTGAAATTGAAGGAACAAGATGATCTAAGTTCCTCAGTGGTGAGTTCATATACACGAGTGCTTCTAAAACGGGATGATTTTGCCAATTGTTTCAAACTACTTGATGTGACATACAGTCATCCAAAGCTGTTGGCTCTCAAGAAAGCCCATGTTTGGCTGCTGGCAGCCAAGATGTCTCTCGGATCCATTGGCTTTGCCAGCTTGGGCTGGGGGTGCATCGCACTATTGAGTTCAAACTTGAGCATACCGGGTATTCTTGTTGGGTTTTGCCTGTCCGCTATTACTTCGTGTTTGACAATCATAGGGCTCAAAACTAGATGTTTGCACGATTTAGATCGCGTGTCTTGGAGACCATATGTTCTGTTAGGATATCGTTACTTGTATCGAGAGGCAAGCGCTATAATTAATCAAATCGTCAACTATTACGAAGAGCACAATGATTTGAATACAAAAATTTATCATTTGCGACAAGAGTATCAAACATCGCCCAACAAAATGAATGGAGAGCTCGAAATCCTCCAGCCGATTGATGATTTACAGAACACAGGGTATTCTCATGCGGAAAATGAAGCTCTCTTGAATAGCGCTCTCATAAGATCAGAATTGGCCAAGAGAAAATTGATGTGGAATAGTTTGAAGGAAGAAAAGAAATTTTTAGAATTTTGGATGAATCATGGAGAAAATTTTGAATGGGTTGAACCAGATCAAGATCCTGGAGAAATAATTCAGCGGATGCATGATACAAACAATGGTAACCACGTTTAAATCAGCAGGACTCTTTGCACTAAAAAAATAAACCCAATAATTGTACACTACTTGTTTTCATCAATTTTATGTGTTTGATATCTGCAATTGAGAACAATTCTGTTTGTAGAGAGTGCCATTCTTTGTTTACATCAACAAACACCACTCAGATTTTATACATGTACTACAAAAAGCCCAACCAACGTGCCAATAGATATAACCATGAGCTTTGTTGAAGTAAATACGGCTATGAGCAATGAAGTGCTCTCCGTGGTTAAATTTCTCAAGGACGACATATTGCTATCCTCGTATTACAACAACAATGTTGAACTTCGAAGCATTGTTCAAGAACCGGACTCACTTTCGGCGCCTGTTCTCGCCAATATTGTAGCTCCAGACGTCATTTCTTGCGTCCAACAGACAGAGTCTAACTCTATACTAGTAGGTCTAAATGATGGCACTTTACGATATCTTGATCTAGAGAACACAAAGGTGTCTGAACCTATTCTACAAGCTAGTGATGAGGGCGTGGGTATCAACTTTTGCAAAAAAATTGAAAATAACATGATTGTCGCGTCTTCATATGAAGGCTCTATTTGGCTGGTTGATCCAAGATCACCAGCGAAACTGTTTCGATACAACACTTCAGGGAGGATCTTTGCCCTAGATACAACATCTAGGTATGTCACCCTTGGCAAGTCTGGTCAGGAGGTCGAAATATTCGACATTCGTAGATTAGATTCGTCTCTCATGGTGAGGCTGACAGGCTTGAGATATCAGATTACTTCGTTGAAAACCTTCCCTGATGGCGAGGGCTACGCAATAGGCAGCATAGACGGGCGAATTTCTATTGATGCCTTCAACGAGCTACAAGATGCATCGAAGCGCAAATTTGCATTCAAATGTCACAGGCAAAAAGACAGTGCATCTGGTGTAGATCATGTGTATCCTGTAACCGCCCTAACATTTCACCCAAAGTATGACACACTCTTCACCAGTGGAGGGGACGGACATGTTTGCATATGGGACTGGGGGAGAAGAAAACGTGTTAAGCAATTGCCTTCTGCTCCTGCTCCACACTTCATATCACACATGGATCTCAATCACGAAGGGACTTGTGTTGTGGTAGGGGTAACGAATGATAGCTTTCTTCGAAGTCAGAATGGAAATGCAGAAAAAATTCTGAGTAAAATCTATTGCCGCGAATTAACTGAGAGTGAAAGCAAGCCAAAACAATAATGAAAGCGAAAAATTTATATTCCCCGTTTAATCACCTCGTCAACCCGTCAAGTTTCTCGCGAGAGCACTTCACCATCACCGAATGACCTTCGCTCAGAAAACCAATGAATATTATGAATGGTTGCTAGCTAAGGGGGCAATCATATCTCCAAAAATAGAGATCGCCGATTTACGAAATATTGGCCAAGGCAGAGCTGTGGTTGCCAAAGAGGCGATCGAGGAGGACGAAGAACTCTTCAGACTACCGAGATCTTTGACTATCAATGCTGAGAATTGTTCGTTGATACAAGATAAGGCCTCTCTGGTTGATGCTTTGCTAGATTTAGGCCAATGGCAGGCACTCATTCTTTCCGTTTTGTATGAATGGAAAGTTAAAGGAGCCGACAGCCCTTGGTTTCCATACTTCAATGTGCTTCCCGTAAATGACCACGGATCTTACAAGTATAATCAATTGTTGTTTTGGAGCGATGATGAACTTAAGCTCTTGCAACCTTCTCAAATTTTATCTCGTGTTGGAAAGGAATCGGCGAGGAAAATGTATGAAGATATGAAAGTATTGCTAGAGCGTTTTGTTGGAGACGTTAGCGAAGAAGACTTTAATTCCGTTGCAACCCTAATCATGTCTTACTCGTTTGATGTCAGCAAGCTCAAACAAACAGGTCTGGAAGAAGAGGTTGACGAAGAAGAAGATCTTGATGATCCAGATGATTCTGAACCTGTTAGAGACAGTCATTGTCTAAAATCCATGGTACCGCTTGCAGATACATTGAATGCTGACACCCATGCTCACAATGCCAGTTTAATGTATTCTGATGAGAACTTGGTTATGAGAAGCATTAAGTCCATAGCCAAAGGTGAACAGGTATTTAATAGCTACTCCAATCACCCAAATTCTGAAATACTTCGCCGTTACGGGTACGTTGAGCTAGATGGTTCTCTTCATGATTTCGCGGAGGTACGTTTATCTGACCTCGGGCATTATTTCGGGCAACAAACCGGGGGTTTCGAGAGGATCATCAGTTGCTTGAAGGATATAGAAGTAGAAGAAGACGAATCCTTTATTCTTGACTCTTATGACTGCTTTCTCTCTGGTGATGTCATATTTGAATTCATCTTTGCAGCACAACTAATTGACGTCATATATAAAGTGGACAAAAAGACAGCGATTCTCTCGGAGTCCCCAGATTCGATTCGCAAAAGCATTCAACGGATATTCAAAAAGTGCTATCAATTGTTGGAAGCACGGAAGGTAACGGATGGCTTCATGACTGCTTATGAAGCTATTCTCTCTTACAGACTATCCCAATATCCGAATCTAAATGCAGATAGTAGTCAAGCCCTTGGAAATGAGACATCAAGGGAGCGACAAGCTCAGGTCGTACTCAAGTCAGAAGTTAACTGTCTCAAAGCTTGTTTGGAACGCCCAGCGTTCTTGAGAGGTGAGGAAAAATACAGTGTGATACCTGATCAGAAATTACTCAATAATGTATTGAAACGGATTTTATCGGAGAATGATACCAGTCATTCCTCGAAAAAACACAAAAGCGGGTGACTAGCTTAGTATAAATCAAGTTAAATAAACGCTTATCATATCTTTCACTTATTTTGCTTCATCTAGATTTACTGACATATCAGGTTTGATTACAAGAGGACGTGGTCGCGAAACTTGAAAGCCGGATTCCTTGGGTATCTTCTTGCGATGGAAAAATGTCGATAATCCAAATGCATTGGCTTGTGAATAGTTTTGCGCCTCTTCATCGCTTGATTGTGTTCGCTCTCTGGCCTCCCACATCTTCCTAATCTCTGGGTCAATGTTGGGATTAGAAAGGCCGATTTGATAGATGCGGTCGGCCTCTCTCGTGGTGTAGTCGTGTTTGGTTTTTGGCGGTTGATCAGCGAAAATATTCTCAGCCGAAGTATGTTTTGGATCGAGTATTTCAACTTGTGAAATGGTCTCATTGAGATTAAGAAACATATTTCCGGTATTCGATCGGTAGTAGTCTACTTCCTCGTCATCGGCATTTCCAATCAGAGAGGAAGTGAGGTCTAGATGGCGATCTTTACCATTTGATGCTGAAACAGGTTTCATAGGCTGGAGTTCGACGTTGAGAAGCAAGTTGTCAAGACTTTCTGGGGCCAGGGAATTACGAGTTGCATAAAGGTGAGTCGATCTTCGTTTCTTCAAGAGAGTCTTGAGCACCAAACTCGAACAATAAATAAGATGCGCAACATAAATTGCAACAACAATGACATGGATAATTAATTGAGCGTATGCCACATAAGTTCTTGAAGCTTCAGAGATTCCCAATTGACGAATGTAAGGAATATTCAAAACGGCTATGATCACCCGGGCTGATCTCATTATCCATGACAATGAGTGCCAAGTTATGTTTAGAAAATGCGGTTTCAATGTGAGGAGCAATACGAGCTGGGTAAACTCAATGACGATCATAAACACAACTTGGACAGTGCCATAAGACTGTAAAGCACCGATTACAATCAGAGCAAATACTACTCCGAGAAGATCAACAAGAACGAAATGGACTCTGCTTGGTTTGTAGGTACTGTAGAGGTATGCCCATGTTATAATGGTTTTCACAGAAGTGTATAACCTGGAAACATTGGCGTGGGGCCTGATATGCCAATTTCTGATAGGAAGCAAATAGTGATTGGCAAAGAAAAACGCACATGCACACCAAAGAAGAATAGTTATCACACCTCCTGCTATATTCTTTGCAGATATAATGTACATAGACTTATTTGGAGGTTGATTGGGTATTAGGGAGTCATATGGGAATGTGGGGTCAAAAGCATTTAGTCTCAGAATGACCTGCTCTTCGGTAAATCCAAGACTAGAGAAGGTTCCTGCCGAATAAAGCATGAAAATGGTCAACAGCAAAAACACAAAGCCAAAAGTGCTAAGAAAAACTCTCAAGCAATGCCCAATAAGTGCCCATGCATTTCTTCGTACAGAATAATCGGATTGAATCTCTTTGCCCACTTCCTTGTTGTCCATGTTCGGGCCTTTTTTTCTCAGTTTTAACAACTTTGAAGTCTTAACTTTGAGCTTCAGGTTGAGGTGAGTGAGCTTAACTGCTATGAAGAATTGATAAATGAATAGAGTAATAGCGATCCAGATGATGAGACAAACCATGAAGTTTTGCCAACTGTAATGAATAAAACCATTCGAGCTGTACAAGGATAGTGATTTCAAACCACTAAAGTTCAAGGTAATATAGGCATTATCGCTTTGTGGGGATGGAATTGAATAGCTTTTGTTGAGAATGTTTACTCCTAGAAGTGAACACCATCTAATTTGACCAATCAATGGCTGGAAGAATCCGGGGTATTGAACATTGAGACCTCCCATGAATAGAGCAAACTGCAAATAACTGATTATTCTATCAGTACTCGCCTCTAGTTGCTCCAAGAGTTTTCTATTGCAAATAGTTGAAGCTTCGATAAGAAACGGATTTGAAGATTCCTGATCAGGAGAAAATGCCATTATAAAAAAGTTCAATCCATTTGCAACGAGGAGAAGTGCAAGTACAAAGAAAAAGATTAATAGCTGGAAACTCTTCGGTTGTATCATGGGGGTCACATAGCATCTCGCACCACCAATTATCTTTGGCTCAACTCCGTTTGAGACTATCGTAAAAGTAGCAGTATATGATCCAATTCTCCTAGCATAATCACTAACATCAGCTTGATAGTATAGAATCAATGAATCATTTTGACGTAAGGGACATTGCACAAGACTGCCAGTCGAGTTAGAAAAATAGTTGTTGATGGAGGAGTTTGATGTTGCCAAGAATGTGTCGACTTCTGAACCACATGAGTAGCATGTTGTCGCATTTGGGCTTGTGAGAGCATTCACTTGTGGGAGTGACTGCGCAAGCCTTCTCTTACGAAGACTCGATATACGCGTGCCATTTGGGTAGTAGTATGGGAGCGCAGTCGGTAGCAGGTTTGTTTGATTTGATAATGTTTCGTTCCTTATAAGCGGGTGATACCTGGCCGTGGTTTCATACATTGATGTATTCTTTACAGCAATGATTTCGCACAACCGTAAATTTTGCAGCACAAATTTCTTTCCCACGAAGTCAATATCAACATGTAGGGTTGTGTAGCGATTGGTCTCGGGATCGACATCAGTCACTATGGCTTCGGAGGAGTCGTTTAGTAGATGCGAAAATACCTTAGAGTTGATGAAGAACTTCAATAGTTGTCTTTTGGTGTCGAGAGCGACATATATGACGAAGGGTTTGAACACTACCGCTGATGAGTTATAAACATTCAAAGGAAAGCTTTCAACAAAGGCCGCTAGTGAAATCGGAAGAAAACATAGTAGTAGAATGAAAGTGCGCATCTCAGATACATGCGTGGTATATTTCAAACACGGCGAAGGGACTTTCTTGTTTGTCCACTAAACCAGTAGTTCTCTGTTGATAGAGCTAGATGCTAGAAACAATGGTGTTCTTCTTGATTTTATTTGATTACAAGCAAGAGCACGCTTGGATGATTTATTGGTGACAACTTGATTGGATTAGTTCACCGATAGATGGTGAGATGCAAGGAATTAAATGTTGTGGTTTAATTTAGAACAACAAAAGATATGTGCATTCCACATGAAAAGGCTTTGAAATACGCTAAAAATAGAGTGTCATAAAAATTTGGTAACAAAAGCATTTTGGTCGTCACTTTTATAAAATTAAATATTCAAGTCACTTATTTTACTATAACTCATCATGTTTGGTGTTATTTATTGACACCAAATGAGACTGAAGGGTAGAACAAAACCTCATACAAGATGTCCTAACTGTCAATTTTTTCAAAAAAAGAATTAATTTGGCCGGGTACTTGTATGAATGACTTCGTTTTTTGGGACGCCATGAAGGCGTTATAAATTGTGTTTTGAAATTTTTAATGAATTGCATTGAATAAGTACAAACAAAAGAACAAAGGCGGGAATGGATCAAATCGGGAAAATGAACTATTGCTAGAAAAATGATTCTAATCAAGTTTTAACCCTAGAAGCTACGTCTTTTATGTTGCTGGTATTTTGTGTATCCGCATTTGAGTCGTAACCCTCTACTTCAAGGATTCCCTGATTTACTTGCGAGAATGCTTCAAAGGCCGGCTTAGAGACCTTAGAGGACCATGGCTATTTATCTATAGTCTCAAATTTAGCAGTCACAGAATATTTGATATACAGAAAAACTTGAGAATCCATACGAAATAGGGACTCCATTTTCTATTAAACCACATGAGCATGTGAGGAGGTAGACTACTATGGAAAATGTAGAAATTAGCTAGGTCAGTACTCATTGTGTTAGAAGTACAGAGTCTCCTCATTTCCATACGCTGGTAGATTACTTTTTTATATATTGAAATTTTGCTCACGTAAATGATGCCCGACTCAGGCTTTACATTCGATTCATTTGCATTTTTTTTTGCTACAAATTTCTTATTTGCAGATCCATGAACATCAGAAGCGGTTTTAGCTCAGTTGGGAGAGCGTCAGACTGAAGATCTGGAGGTCCTGTGTTCGATCCACAGAAATCGCATTTCTTTTTGCTTTTGATTATCCATTACTGTGATTAATTTTTTGATTTATGAAACAGAGCAATGATTAGTTTTCTTCTTTTCTCTACATTCTGTTAACAACTACGTATATCTTGCGTATCTCGTTCCTTGTCTCCCTTTATTTGATATCTATGTACAATCTTGAATTTAGTCAAGTTTCTTTGTGAACTTGGGGTACAATCTATTAGCATGGTATTTGAATGAGTCTGCTGGAGCCCTTGTTGGCTTTGTTGTCTCCATACATGTTTTTAGATCATGTTCGAAAGCTGCACACTGAGTGGAACCTTCTCCGTTTGCTGCCCAGCAGTTCAAGAGAGAGGACATGAGAACGTAGCACTTATTCGTGACCTGTCTGTTTCCTGACTTACTCAAGACCAACCGAGGCAAAACAGGCAAAGTCTTGGTCTGAACGAGCTTTTTGTTGACCATTTTGTTTCGTAGTTAAGACTGAAAAAAAGAGAAGGTGCTTGTGTGCATGAACTATATCAATCTGGTCAACTGGACAGACTTTTGCGAAAAAAAAAGAGAATGACACTAAGAGACTTTCAAAGTCTTGAATATTATTTTTAAAGCATTCATTTGAAAATAGAATTAAAGAATAAAGCTATTCTAGATATGACTCGGATATGAGTACCCTGGCGATTGAAATCGAAAGTCAAATGTCTACCAATTCCCTACCGAAATTTTAGTTTCTCAAGGCGTTTCAAAAATCTCAATTTTTGTCTGCCCCGCCGAGAAGATGTTTGAAACTTGTGGTGAAGTGGACTCTGAGGTTTTCGTATCCAGTAAAGGCGTGAAAAGCTACTGGTCTTCAAGGGCTTGTATATCAAAAGATTGTAGCCTGCCGCTAGTGGACGCCTGTGTTTCAATGCCACGGGCATAATTTTTCGGATGATAACATTATGAATCCACCCGTAAAGCCTTCTCGTGAAGAGATTTAAATCTTCTGCCAGTTTGTACCTTCCTTGAATCAAAATTTGGATCAGCGGTTCGCAATTGACTAAGAAAATCTTGAAGAGATGGCGATAGAGCAAGTGATATTGCCTTCTGGTTACAAGATTGATTCCGAAGAACGGTACCAACGCAAATCTACTCATGTAGTGCTTGTAAACAGGCCCATCGCTGTACGATAATTCTTCATGCTTTGAGGCCAAGAAATACTCTCCACTTTTGAGAAAGATATCTTTGTGAAAATCATTGAAGCTGTTTTTATCAAACTCTGTAATGTTTGTGTCTCCCAAAGTTTGCCCAAGTTTACCTGTGCTTAAATTCTTGAAGATCTCATTCCACTCAGAGGACAAAATTTCTCCCATAGTTTTCTCGGTTCCGAGAGAATCGAGGTAATTAAGAAGTCCTTTAATTTGAATTTCGATTGTGTCCTCCAATTGTCGAGAAGCAGCCAAAGCGCTGTATTGTGTCGCATCAGCTACAAATATTGGCTTTCCAAACGATAAAAGGGCCTCTCGGGTAGGATTAGGCCTAGAATAGTCAGGATTGATGGTATTTTTCAAAACTTCAACGTCGACCTGACCCACATACTTCTTGTTTAAGTAAACCGTGGGCCCTTCTCTGCTTTCTGAAAGATCTTCTATGAATTCCTTTGGATAAATGGGTTTGCCATTCTCATAGACGGCTTGTGTTGCTCTAAGGGGGAATCCCATAGCACTTCTGTCGAAACCCATCACGTTATATGGGTATAAAGCTTTTGTTATCTGCTCTCCTGTCAGAAGAGACCGAGGCTGCTCATCTCTACGGAGCTGCTTACATCTCTGGTAGAAATCATTCTGTTCTCTCACTCTATTTCTGGACGGAGGAGCTTTGTTTTGGACGAGAGCTTTATGGAAGAAAGTATTGTCATGGTCCAATTCATCGAAGGTTTTATAGATACGCTTGATTTCTCCCCACGGCGTGGTAAGCACATCAAACGAATGAGGTATACTTCGGTATGCGGCCGTCCTATCTTTGAAATGTAGGGGTAGCACGCTACCCCACTGAGACCCTTTTGTCAAGTTCGCTTGCAAATCAATGTCTTCTCGGCTCATTTGGACTATTGCCGAGTAACTCTCGCCGAGTTCAGATTTGTATTTTAATGAACATCGTGCTAGAGCTGAGTTGGGCTCGGTTTCCTCCTCATCTAGTTTGGGGTCTGATTCTGGGTTCAGGTTGGGTTTTTGTTTCAGGATGCCTCCTCTTTGTAGTGCCTCACCTAATCTGGCCAACTGTTTCTTGTACGAGCTTCTATGTAGCGATACAGTGGAACGAAATAGCCTCTTTGGTTGAATATATGTAAGTCGTGGCGGCATTGAGGATCAAATTGCTTTAGATCAACTTAGTGCTATCTCAAGATACAGTACAGACACACTGAGAATGGATGCTATGTATGCTAGGCCTACCAAAGAAATAAATTTGAGGCTTTTTTTATAATAACTTTAGAGAAAGAAAATGCAAACACTTTTGAAAATATTTTTGTGTGGTGGAATTTTTCACACACGGGTACCGACAATCCAATCATGTGTGAAAAGTTGAGTTCCAGGAGTATATCAAACTACTACTTAATGTAGCAAAACCGAAAAACAGAAAAAGATTTTCTACAGTATCGTTGTAAAACTGATCTATATTAAAAAAACCTTAACCAAAAAATGTGCGTGAAGAACCGAAATATATAATAACCATCATTAATCATAATCCGAGAGTCCGGGAACTGAATTCATTGAGCATTTCAGTCAATTGGATTTCCTCTGAACGAGCGGCCATTTCGATGCTAGGATCGATATCAAGCTTGTTCATCCAATTCAGTTTAGCTGCAAGCGTGGGACTGACAGTGTCTATAGAGCTGCAAGAGCTCTGTCTGGTGTGATAAAGGGAGGAGTTAGAGCTGGAGCGAGAATGTGAGGCTCCCAAAGACAAACCAGAGATAGTGGAAGAGCTGCGGGAAATCGAGGTTTCCAGCAGAGAGTCGTACGATGGAGTTCTTGGAGGAGTAGAAAGCATTGTTTGGGCAGTTTGAGACATTTGAGAGGCTTTTTGTTTCTGCAAGTATCTCTTGAGCTTGGCAGCCTTGATCAACTCCTCCTTGATTGGAACCAAGAATTGACCGACCTGTTGGATCATGTCTTCATTGGAAACTCTAATGTCCCAGTTCATAAGGTAAAGCAATTGTCTCTCCATCAAGTTGACGTCCTTCAAAGAAAAAAGACCATCGGTGTATTGAGCCCAATGGACATTCTTAGGCGAAGAATCGTTGTGGAATTTGGAAGCGAGGATCAAACAACTCAAGAAGATGCGGTGTCTGGTACAAGGCAAGCCTTGAGCGTTCTTTGGAAGCTTCAGCTTCAATTTGTTCAAGTAAACAAGAGTAGTCATCAATGTGCCTGCGTAGACATTGGTGTAGCGGACCAAGCGACTGATGAATGTCATCAAAGAGGGCAAGGGCTTCTGGCCAGAGGAGCTCTTAACGTTTTTATCCTCAGTACAAGGAATCACTTGCAACGTTGCCACGACCAATTTGTGGACCATCTCATGGGTGACTGGACCTTGAATGAAGATGCGAAGAGCTTTCAAGTCGGTAGAGGAGGCCATCGTGGTGAGTTAGGGTGGCTGCAAATAGAAGGAAGGGAAGGCAAGAATGAGCCGAGAGAATGAATATAGACCTGAAAAGGGGAAAGTTGTTTTAGAGAGAGCTAAAGGGAACTGCAGGAATTGAAAAATAATAGTTAAACAGACCAAGGATGCTGAGACCATGCATCTTTATACATTTTCCACCTGATGCCTAGGCGCGACACCATTCACGATCAAGTGAACCTGTCCCTTAGACGCGCGGTGTGTCTGCAGGCTGGTATCGAGGGAGGTGCGTGCCTAACGATCTGGTTTGAGCCAGGTCCTGTGTGGAGCTGCTGACAGAGACCAAATAGCGACCACAGGAGAAAGGGATAGCTAATTATAAATTTGGATAGGGTGAAAATGACCGTGGTGCAAGTCGTATCTGTGACACTGTCGTGCTCGTTATGCATGGAATGCGCCTTTCGTGCGTCTAGACCTGAGACATGGCAGCATGGACTTAACGGACGCACTGCTGATTTTTCCTATTTGGTGCTAATTGGAGCACTACATCTAAAATTTAGGTCCAAAGGGGAGATCTGGCACGGACAGCAGATTAGGAGAAACGGTGAGGCGTCGTCTCCTAATGCACCAATACAATGAATAAAAAAAATATCTACGGATGATTCGTAATCCAGTCTGTTGTCAATGACTTTTAGTATTTAATGTGGGGAGTTTTTGTCCATGATGTCCCCCCTCTTCGTTCGTTGTAGTTGGGTTGTAGTTGGGAGATGGGTGGTGCCTACAGATGTCCTAGCGATGTTCCAGCTGGACAACGTCCGCATTGGGTGCAAAATGTATTCCGGAGCCAGTGGAACCACCCTCGCGACCGCCTCCACACAAGGAGTTAATTAGACCATTTTTGGAACCTGTCAATGGCCTGCAAGGCTATTAAAAAAAAATTCAATGCTGCTCGTGTTTTTTCCCCCTCTGTAATCACATAACCCACGCCTGTTGCAGTGGCCAATGGTCCCGCGTGTCGCACAGACCCCCAGCGGCCCCTTGTTAAACGCGACCAAAACCAGGGGGCCAAGTAGCATAGCGCGCCCCTATATGTTCAAGGATACACCTGGTGAAATGCATATTGATCAGTCCGAATGAAGTAAAACAGGGTCAAAGGTTTCAGGGTTGGCAGGGTTTAGTTGCAATGGCCCGCCCTGACTACTGCTTGATCAGTTCATTTCGGGATTTTTTTTGGATGATTGACATCATTGACAATCATGATCTGTACCAATTGAGACTTGGCTGATCGGCTGGTTCATCGACACTGCCCCAAGGAGTGTTCATGATCTGGATGCAAAATTTTAAAAATATCTCTATTAATGGTGTCCCGTGAATCTATCGTAGTTTTAACATTTGGATTGTAGCCGAACAATACACCATCTTACTACCCCCAAGTCTCAGCTTGATGTTAATCATAATCTGTCTGACGTGAACCTACTAACTGTGGCCCCGGGCTGAGCGCTGGTTACCCAGCTCATGGGGAGGTAAGTACGCTAAAGATATGTACATCAATGTAAGTCTGAGTGCTTAAATAATTTCGTATCCAAGAATCAAAAAATCACTGGTGAATCTCATGTCTTTGCCTAGAGGTGTGTTTACACTGTCATCTCCTTCAACATGTGCCATAAGATCTATATGACGACTTCTTGCCTAGAAGAATACAGAGACAAATCAACACTCTACATGTAACTACGGTTTGAATTAAGCGCGAATATTGCTCAGAGAATCTAGCATAGACTCAAGAAACAAAATCATCAATCATTGGATAGATGCAAAGGGATCTAATTGTTAGTGAAAATTCGAAAGGTTTGAATAAGACATCTCAGGAATATGGGTATACTGAGTCGATCATAAGTTGAGTACTCTGACTGGTGCACAGCGTTTTGTCATCTCCGTGTCTTGTTTGAATCACATACCGTTGATATGTCCACAATTGTATCAACATACTGATTTGAGTGATGACTGAAAAATCCGCCTTTATATGATGGCCTGGGTCGGGTAAGGGCGCCTTGTGTGCCGGTCGTGTAAGATAACCCTAAATTGACGTTGGCGACAAAACTCAAACTAACTAATGAAAAATTAAAAATATATTAGTACAATTAAGTCTAGAATTAGAAATGGCGCCGAGTCACGCCAATATGAGCTAGGAAACTCAGTAGAAATCGTCAGGTTGTCCAACCTGGATATGTTGATCAACAATGCCAGTGAAATTGGAGAGGTTCTTCCAAAGATCATCAATAGCGCCATTGCTAACAAATCCCAAATCATCGAAGTCCAAAGACAGATTAGAAACACCGGTGCTTGCGCTCCAAGCAGTCTCATAATCCTCGGGAACAGAAGAGTGGGCTGGATGTGCCGAAGCTATCGGAAACTCTTCTTTCACCTCACTTTGGGCCGCCTTGCTTTTCTCAAATAATTCTGACTCGGATTTGCTGTATCTGTGATCTTGCTGAACTGCGAGCTTCATTTTTTGTATGGCTTTCTCGGCCATTTCTATGAGTTCCCCAAGCTGATTCGAATTGAAATCTACGAATTTGTGGTCAGCTTCTCTAGCATAGTTTTGAAATGACTCCGAAGAAACAACGTTGCACAAATAAAGATGTGCTTTCGAGACCCTCCAAGCATAGTAATATCTTTGACCCAAACGAGAAATGCATTTCGTGCTAAATCTGCAAAGCTTGTCCAACAACTTGGCCATAGTGCAAAGTCGACCGAATTTAAGATTGTACGTTGGATTATGAGCCATGTTCTCATTGTGCATTCCTCTATCACTCTTCAAAAGATTTATTGCCTCATTGATTCTAACCCACAAGCCAAAGTTGAACTGGTTACCCTTGTGCACTGCGAACTCAATCACAGGATTTAAGATCATGTCAGAAACCGTAGATGTGTTGTCAAAGTTTTTGTCATTGTGCAGAATCAAGAACAAAAGCTCAGGAAGAATTTCACAAGAGAAAATAGACATGATTTTGCGTGCGTAGAAAAAACACAAATCTGTCAAGCCGGCCTTCTCATAATTGAGGAAAAAGTGATAATACAATGACGATGTGAAAATTCTAATACACAAATAGAATTTGCACTTCCAAACCCGGATAAAAGCAAATTCATCTCGGTTTTCAATAGGTCTGGTATAATCAGAAAGGCTACCAAAACAACATCTCATTTTTCTTTCAAGCTGAGAGGCAAATTCAGTAGCTTCACTCATTTTTAGCTTGTTGTTGATCTGCAAGCATTTGCTAACAACTGAACGGAAGTGACTCACGACATCATCTACAGTCACAATGAAATCGCAAAGAGCCCGCTCCATATTGATGTCAAATGTGTTAGAATTCTGTTGCCCTAAAAAGGGTCTTTGAATGTCATTGTACCCATCATGAATGACAGGCGGAAATCCAAACTCGAAACTCAGATGCAAGTCCAACATTCTTAAGTGAAGCCAGATTTTTCTTTTTATGTTATTGGCCCTTTCTTTTTCAAGGTCATCTGTGTAGTTCGTAGGTTCCCGATTAAGACCCATACAATACGAAATTTGGATGCAAACAGAATTCAAAACGTGGCCGTCATTACCATCAGTTCCATCGCCGTCTTCAGGAGCTAGAGCACCATAGATTCTCAAGAATACAACACATTGGAGAACCACTAGTGCATTTTTCTTGTATAGGTCAAATTCTTGCAAGCAAAGACGCGCCACACTTATAACATCGATGTTGATCGGGTTTGAAAGGATATATCTCATTTCTGCGAGGTCCGGGTCAGGAGCCGAGGCCAAGATCCGCTCATTGACAGTGCTTCTGTTTGAGAACGAAGATAAATAGGCCAATCTTAAAACAATTAATAGTATTCCGAGAGTCGCAAAATCATTTTTAGACTGAGTCTTAATCTCTTCATATTTTGCATCGGTGTATTTTTCAGGACCTAAGATTCGACTGATCTGTTTTCTGAAATAAGTCTCGTCCAAAAGAGGCATGAATGGATAAACTCTTCTGAAGAACCTATTGATGAGTATCCAAATGCTTCGTTGTGACGGGAGGCTAAGACGAATTCTCTCTCGTAAGTTCAGTTTGGGATCGACGACTCCCTCATAAACAGTAAGACCAAGAGACAAAGCCTCTTTATTTAATTGCACCTTTATTTCGGTTAAATTGAACGGACTTATTTCTTCACGTTTCAACGAGTTCTGCTGAAACTGTTGCTCGTGATGAGCCGTATCTCCTGAGGGATGCTTTTTCGGTATCATTTGAGGCTCACCTGTTTTCTTACCATTCGCAGCGATGAAATTCCAGATTAAATTGCAAAACCGATCTTTTCTAATAAACGATAGCCATACAAAGGGGCCATAATTCATTTCATGATCCTGATGTCCCTCGAAAATGGAATTGTAACCGCTGTAAATGTCTAAGAGTTCGTCCGGTTCGTTGACATTGTAGATATTGACACCCAAGAAAGTATCATGTGACTCATTTGATGGTAACCTGTTTTGTGAGTCCTCAGATCTTTGCACATTTTGATATCCTATCTCGTTCTTAGGAATGTCCGGTCGTGATGGCAAGCGAGTAGAAGGGGTAAGTTGTGGCCTCGGTCGGAGCAAGGAATCCTGATACAGATTCGTCAAACTTGACGAATTCGATAGCAGTCTAGGAGACAGAGTATTTTGCAGTATATTAGATTCCGAAAGTGGAGTTGGTAGATGATGCTGAGGCAAATCTCTGATTGACGGCAGAGAACTGGCGTCTCGTGGATAAGGTTGTTGATAGTGAGGTTGAGGAACGGCAAAATTAGGAACTTGAATTAAAGAGGGATGCTGTTGTAGATGAATAGGTGGATGAAGCTGCTGAGGAAGCGGATGTTGATGGAATTGAGGTCTCAAAGGCTGATGCTGTTGGTACATGATGGCCTGTTGATCTGGGTGCTGGACTGGTTGGAAGTAAACATGGGGCTGTTGTGGTAGCAAATTCTGTCCCTCTGGATGAGAATTTAACATGTCATTTTGTCCTATTTGTTGGGGAGTTGCAGGCTGTGTTGTCGGCAAAGGCTGCCCTGGCATAGGCTGAGACGCAAGCGGCGCAATATAGCTCTCAAGTTGCTGAAGCTTCGCCTTGAGAGCAGAAATCTCAGAAAAGACCTCTATCTTTGGCATTGGCGTATGATCGGTCGACACTAGATGACCTCCGGTAATTGTCTGCTTGGGTATGTGATTGTCATTGCTTGATTGGTCTTGTGGCGATGGCTCAGGGGGAGCTTGGGCCAGAGAGGCTACTGAGGTGGTGGGTTTGAACGTTCGAAAGATTGAAAGATTTCCAGCCATGCCCAGGTCCACAGCAGCAATTGAATCCAGCGAATATGAACAGCTGACAGAGCATTTGTGCTTCACACAAGTCAGACAAGGTAAATTTCTGTCGCACTTAACTTTACGTCTTCTACATTGGTCGCACAGAAGTGAAACTCTATTTCTTTTGCGCAGCTTTTGCTCATGATCTCCTTCTTCTTGCGTGGTTAACATTTCATTGCTGGTTAGACTTTTCTTTGACAGTTGTGAACGTTTCCGGGGTACTTTGAAAGGTCAGTGTTACATGACAGTCCTGCACCAAATGGTGGCAGATGGGATAAGTCCTGCACACAACGCTACGGTTGATTATCACAATCATAGATCTAGAAGTGAAAGTAGTTGGGATTAAAGGACAAATTGCATCTAGTTACTATTTAATCGAGGTCTCCGAACATCTCAAAAAGCTGGAATAGCTCGTCATTTCCTATCATGCTCTGAGAATCGAATACCTCCTTCTGAAATTTGGCATCCATGTGCCGCGGCTGCAACAACCCATAAGTATTGACAGTGTTGTCATTGGCGTACATGGTGCGATTTGCCAACAAAGCGTCAAATTCTTCTGCCATTGAGTCCAAATCATCCTCTAAGAAAGAGTTCATATTGTCTGTCTCGTTTGTGGCCATCGACAACGGAGTGTCCCCGATGTTGGTCTGAAGCGTAGGTGCTTCTGCCAGCTCACTCTGTTTACCAGCAAACAAATTAGTATTTGCTGAATGTTCAGTGAGACCCTTTTGCTGCGTTTCTTCTGCCTTGACGTGGCTTCGTTTGCGTCGTAAGGAATCGATCTTAGCAATACGGAACTCTTCGCAGAGCTCACTCATACTTTCGAGCTCTGTCAACGAAAGCGACAGAAGGAGATTGGTACCGTTATGAAAGAACAGTCGAGACTGTCCTGTGAAACCTTTGAGTATATGCTCCGGGTTCTCCATACATTGTTTTAGCGCAAAATATGCCATCACGTAGAGTTTGTATGAGTTGATGTGTGTCTTACTAAGAGCCCGGAAGTTACCTACAAAGAGCTCAGCTTCGGTGATGGAAATTCCAAACAACGAATCCACGACATCCATGCGTGCTTGTGAAAATTTGGGGTCTTTACCTTCAGTAGAACTTTCTGACTGCAGTTGTTGCAACGCCTGACAGGTAAGCGTGCGCTTCATATTCACAATGCGGATGAAAACACTAGTGGCAAAACTGTGAGTTTTGATCATTGAATGTTCAATTCTTGAGGTAAGAAGCCAATCGAAATATCGGCCGAAAAGCTCCTGCGAGTTATCAAGAGCGTATGTCATGATATAAACAACTTGTACAGCACTTTTAATAAATATTTTGAAGAGCTCAGTGCCGGCACCCATGTCTGTCTCGACATTATTGTCTACCTTTTGTTCATAGTGTAGCACAATCAAGAAGTAGAAGCATGAAAGGTTCACTCTAATGCTAATGAACCTGATAAACTTATCAACCTTTAATGAATCCAACCCATTCATCTTGTCTTCTTTGCCTGCTGGTCGACAAACAAAATCTCTGAAGAAATTTTCTCCAAAAATCTCTAAGAACTTGGTTTCCAAATAGCTTGTTTCCGATAGGATATCTACCACCTTTGGCTTTGATGCCAAATTAGTGATTTGCGAGACTATTCTTCTATAGCATGCATGAACATCCTGAATTTTTTCAAAATATTCAGTTTCCTCTGTCATTTCCTTCTCAAATGTTGGTGATTTCACATCGCTTAATCTAATATCTGGGATTTTCAATGCCGTACCACAGTAAATAGAGATCTCAGCATCTGTTTGAACAATGTATGACCAAAGATTACGCCACATCTCAACGGAATGCTTGTTTTTACAAATGCTTCGGATCCCAATGTAGTTTTTCGGGTCTCTATTGAGGCCTATCGAGAGTGCATGATTGACTAAGGCTCCAAACAATAGCTGAGAGTCAGACCCACTGAGACCCAAACAATCATTGGGTGCCACTGATCTGTAGAAAAATAGAAGAGCCAAACATTGAACGTATTTGAAAGTAGACTTTGTCTTGACCTTTTCCTCGGGTATGCATAAATCCACCACACCCATGTAATGATCACTCTTGAATCTTGTGATATCTTTTATGAGTTCTTGCTCTTTCTTTGTATATTTGGCTTCTGTGTCAGTGTTGGGAATCAAAGTCATATAGCCAAGCCGAATAACTAGCAAGAGCATTCCTGCTAAGTTTTGTTGATTTTCACTCTTTATTGAGATAGAGGAGTGGTACAGCTTTCCTTCCTCAGATGAACGAAACAAGGGCCGGATGTCTTGCAAAAATGTCTGCTCGTGCAATATTGGAATAAATGGGTGAACATATCGGAAATACATATAGATCGCCGTTGACATGGCAGTCTTTCGAGGTAAAACCAGTAGAATGTTGTCCTCCACAAAGCTGAAGTAAACTCCTTTGATGGAATGAAGAGAATGTAGAGATGGGATACCAGGAAGAAGCAAAATTGGTTTAGGTGCTACTCCAAATTGCTCGCTACTGTCCTCTTTTGAAGAATCTGGCCTAATTTTTGTGACAATCAATGCATCCTCTTCAAAAACATCACCTTCTTCTTCATCTTCCTCAGCAGAGCTTTGAGCTGTACTTTCCTCTTTGATACCCTCGAGATTATTTCCACGGTGATCTGACATACTTGTATCGGTATGGTTGATTGAACTGCTAGAGGAAGCCGAACTGTTCAAATGCTTTTTTTGTTTTTTTCTTGAAACATACTTCGAAAATTGTTCGCTTTTGAAAAGATCTGTTGTGAAATTACGAACGAGTTTGATAAAAGGGTCTGTTTTGGTTAGTCCAACATATGACAATGGCCCTTGCTGCTGCCAAAAATGACCTTCAACCATCAATGCATAAGACGCATCTTCAAAAAACGTAAGGGAGTCTTCAGAGTCAATGTTAAGTAGCCTTGTCCCGATCGCAACGGATACGTATGATTTTTCAGCTTTTTCAGGTAGTTGAACTTTGCCGGGCGATTCAGAATCCGCACTTTTTCGTTTCTTGCCCAGAATGGGAGTACTTTTGTCCACTTTGAACTTTATTATAGATTCTTTGAGGTTTCTAGCAGGAGACTGTACGTTCAAAGAATCAAGTGATGAGCTCTTCGCACGATCTAGTTTTTGTATGTGCGACTCATTTTTTACGCTCATTGTTTCAGGAGTCGGTAGAGAGCTTTCGGGCCTGTAAGGATGTGGAGGCGCGATTGCTTCATCTTTTTCTTTCTGGACCAAACTCTCGTAATTAATTCCACTGGACACGCCAGCGGGTGTATTCTGGGAGCTGACCAATGCATTTGAAACAGATAAGGAGGGAATTTTTAAATTTGTTTGGTCTATTAGAGGCAGTTCCATATTCAGAGCATTTGAAATATTGGAATACAGGAATGTACTCGACTGTCTTCTAGGATCCGAGTGAGCAGACTGTTGCAGACTCAGACTCATTCGTGATAGTTGATTCAGGGCCTCTGAGACATCAGAATTACGAGAGTAGCTCCCCGAATGAACAGAGCGATTATTTGCTTGCAGATAATATGTCGGTGGCTCAGTCAGTTGGGGATCGGGCCCGCCTACCGAAACTGCTGAGTTGTTCACACCTGCATGATTCTTCAAGTCGTCTGGGTTCGAAGCAGGTATTTCCAATGAAGCTAGTTGTATCTCCAGCTTAGCTTGCGTTGGCGCTTGAGCTTGCAACGGCATTTGCTGGGGAAACGGTTGGGAAGTTTGTTGAGACGACTGAGGTTGGATATTTGGCACCAGAGCAAAGAAAGGGTTCTGTGACGTGGGCCAAGGTGAGCTTAGATTGTAAGGCTGCTGCATTGGATTGATTGCCTTATTGGGAACACCAACCTGGAATGGTGAAGCATTTACGGGCATCATGTGGGGGTTAAGCGCCACATAAGCCATTCCGCCCTGGCCATGCGGTGGCATCTGTCCTACCGGGATAAAACTTGGTCCCGGTTCTGGTATTGGATAAGGATTTGTATCTTCGTATGTACACAAGTGAGCTATCAGTTTCTTTCGGCAGGAGCTACATATTGGACGGACTCGATCACACTTCGACTTTCGCTTTCTACAAACCAGACAAGACGCGGGTATTCTGTGTCGTCTTTTGAATGAATGTTCCATCCTTGCAGGGTTTGGATGCTGTCACCTGGGATACAGCACGGAGTACAGGGTATGTGTTAAAAGTACAGGGAGCTTCTCAACAGAGCGTGAAACGAAAAAGAGCAGCAGTTGTGTTGGAGGCAAGAATCAAGTAGATAAATATCTGAGATCAGCAGTCATAAGCCGCCATACTCGATTGAAGGGTAGCTTGACCATGCAGTCGAAGTATGGGGATTGAGGGGAGGCTGCGGAGATCCAGTATACGCTACTGACGTACAATATCAAGATGGTTGACCACAGAAAGATGGTAAAAGTCGGGCACACTGCATAGATCGATACATGGAGTTTATTAAATAATAAAATTTGCTTTCTCAATATCAACTTTGACAGCGAGATCTCTTACTAAACTCCGAATACCCGTTGTTAACACCTGCAGAAACTGACATCTTGGGAGCGCCCTGCAGGACCACTGCTATGCCATTGTGTGAAGGCAAAGAAGCCAGGCAATGTGAAGGAAGACCAAATTTGGCATTAGACAGTTGGAAGATGCAGACCTTAGGTCCTTTTTAGGCAAATTTGGAAGATGAGACAACGTCTTGGGATCATGACTCCACTGATGTCAAAGCAAATCGGGGCTGCCCCTCTCTCCCCAGATATGCTGCTCCAATTTTTTCCCTTTGCTTCTCTGTTAGTTCAAAAGGTAATAGGTTGAGGTGGAGACTATGTTCAAAATGTGCCGTGAGATACTGTAGCCGTTCAGACAAGTGGGACAATTGATCATCGCAATTGGCTAATGTTCAATTCTGGATATTTTTTCGATAGCTCAAATTGCAGTGTTCAATTGGATGTCAATCATTTTTCTTACAATTTGCTACACGAGATGTTTAGTTATCTACAATGAAAATGCCAGCGGTACCAAAAGAATCGGTCTATTTATTCTCAGATCAATGCAATTGATTACCTTCTGTAATTAATTCTTTCTGCATTGTATTGTGGGTTTTTCTCGAGCTGTATTGCTGATGCTTTGCCTTTTGTATACCTTCGCCCCATCTTCCTTCAAGTATTTCCTCGCCCATATCAAAAAAGAAAAAACAATTGAGAAAAAAGAAAATCGAAGAAACTCTAGGATTGTCCTCTGCGACAATTGTGAGGCATGTCCATTTGTGAAGCTCTCAGATCATCATTCGTACTACGCGCGCGCGTCTTATACTATAGATCGTATTTTCCACTCATAGAGCAGCATGAGCGATCCGGACAATTATGCAGAAGACGAGGAACTAGCAGATTTTGTTGTCGAGGACGCGCCTGTTCTCGAAAATACCCATGACCAGCCTGACGCCTCCAGCGAAGATGAAGCTCAAGTAGTAGACAGATTGGCCGAGCTTACCTCCACACAAAGAACAAACGAAACTCCAACGAGTAGAATTTTGAAAGCACACATAGCAATTCTCGTTTCTGCCTTGGGTGGTCCAGATCATACCTCCGAACAGGGTCTTTACAAGCTCGGACATGATGCTTTGGCATGTTTGAAGGACTTGAAGCGTTGGATCAAGTCTGTAGATGAGAGAAACTCCACCTCTGACGTGGCCCTTGCTTGCGCTGAATGTGGACTTTTTCAGAATGATCTTACTGTTATACTCTGCCAATGGGATAAGCCACAAGCGGGAGTGGTTCGTACTAGAACGACTAACAAAATCATGATAGCTTGTTTAGAGCTCTTGGTTCTTCTAACTTGGCCAACCGAACTAAATAAAAAGATCTCCCTCGAAGAATACAGCTCAAGGGCGAAGACTCGATTAGCCCAACTACGGTACAAACACCATATCTTGAAATACAACAATGGAAAGACCTTGAAGGCCGCTATCAGATTGGGACTCAATGCTCTCAAGTTGACCCCCGAAGAGCGCGACCCTAGAGATTTGAGTATATTGCGACTCATTGTCTACTTTATCAGGAATATTCTATTTATACAGCCTCTTCCAGCTGTCAATGGAGCGAAAGCCGTCTCTAACTTTCTGAGCTATCCAAGTGGAATACAGGCAGAAGATCTCAGTATTTTTGCGATCCTACCTGTTTTTGAACAAAATAATGTTTTAATGTTCCTTACATCTATCGCTCATTCTGTTCTGAACAGCATTCAGGACGAGCAATTCGGTCTTCTCGCAGTCGAGTGCCTATACCTATTAACTAAAGAAGTCCGAGTCGACACTCTTTACCTGAAAGTCATTGATCAGCAGTCCCAACAAGACACAACAAAAGTGGTTCCACCTGCTTCTGCTGCAGATGGCCTAGACTTATCCGCTTTACTCTCTGAGGAAGATAAGCGAAAGAAAAAGCTGAGGAGTGCAATGTCCTCTCGCCACGGCCGCTTTGGAACTCTTTTATCTCTTCAGAACTCCAGTAATGCTTCGTATCTTGCTGTGTCTGGCCAAAAAGCCCTTGCGAGTACGTATGACACGCTTCAATCGCTAGATTCCACCAAAAAGTGGCACAAAACTTCCACGTTCAAGTATGACTCGAACTCATTTGTCACAAGTGTTGGAATTAATTTGTATGGAAAGGTCTTGAGGCTGTTCTTAACCTTTATTGATCACTTATTGACGAGTGGTTCCATCAACAACTTACTTCTGTTTGTCAGCAGACACTTCACGAATCTTGCCAACGATGATATGAAGCGCACAGGTTTGTTTCATGTTATTGATAGCCACGAGCTCGCTTCATATTTCCTGTTGATCTCTTGGCTATTTGAATTCAAACGTAATAAAGCTTCTAAGCTAACAAATGAATCTCTTTCCCCCGATGAGGATAATTTAGATTATGGCTCTGTCGGTGCAGCTCTCAGTGAGGTCAATTTCATCCTTTTGACAGCTTACGTTCGCTCATCTTTCGAAGCTAGAGACTACAACTCGCTACACGTGGCTATGATTTGCTTTCGTGAGATGCTCCTTATAGCGAATTCAATATTTGCCAGGCAAAGAACACAAAAGGAAATCGAATTGCTATCCGAAGAAGATATTAACGAAGACCGAGAGTTGGCCGAAGGAATAATTAGAAAGTTGTTTTCACAGAAGGAGTTCCTCGACCTTTGTGTCAATATCCCGAAAACAGCCTATAAACACTCACCCGAGTATCTCAATGTCTCCGTTTCTCTTGTTCATATTCTTCTTAAATCATTCGAGACACTTGCCAACGAAGACGTGCATTTATTCATTAAAGCTCGCAGGCGAATGCGGAAATTACAGAATGGCTCCGGTCTCAATCATCAAATGGACCGTGAGCATTGGCATTTGATAGACCGTGGTTCAGATGAAGAGGATGACGAAGAGGAGATAAAATACATCACCCGTGAAAGAAAGCTTGACTTCAAAAATGCAGAGGTCCGATTCTTTCATCCAGAAATCGTGAGAACACATATAAGTTTTCTCGAGCGATATGAAGATTTGTCACATGAAGATATCAAACGGGGGATCTCTTACTTTCACAGACTTTTTGTGATGCGCAAGGATTATTCTGCTTTGTATCGACTCGATTTTGTTGTTCTTCTTTACAAATTACAAGCATACTTGCCACGTTCTAGTGGTATCCGCCGCCATGTTGACGAATTTGTAATCTACTTTATGAAAAAATTCCAGGACGCCATTTCTGCATTTCCAACCGCTATTGAGTTATTATTTCCTCGATTCGATAACCTTGAGTACAAGGCCTTCTTGTCAACAGGTGATTTGGAAGTGTTCGATAGCAAAAATAATGGCCAGGGCTCCAAAACTAACAGCTACTTTGATTCCGATGCGATCCAACCAAGAGCTGCCATTGTGTATGAATTTGTGGAAAATGAGAAGTCTCTTAGTGAGAAGCTTGGAGCATTGACATACCATATCATGAAGAAAAAGAACACTACGAAGCTCCTCACACTACTTTCTGAAGAGTTTATGAGAATTCATGAAGCAGCTAAAAGAGGCGCGAGAAGCGAATTGTTTGTTCGATTAAACCTTGCAAATAGGAGATTAGTTGTTTCAGAACCACTTGTCAGACTTCTACTTCTGACTGTTGGGTTCGATTTACCATTTCTCCAAAATGATGAAACAGTGTTCAGGATTGATAGCAATATTGAGGTTTTAAAAGAGGGCGCTGATTTATTGAAATACTGGTTGGCACAACACCAGAGGGGTGCCGGTGATATTGAACCGTTTTTGGATCAATTTCAACGTGTCATCTTTTCCGGCGAAGAAATTGCATTTGGCAAGAAGGCACTTGAATTGGAAAGAGGGGGAATTGCAATTGATCCTAGCGACCCTATTGTACAAGCAGTCGGCATGCCGAGAGCTAGCATACTCGTTGGTCTAGCCCGCAGAAGGGAGTATGACGAGCAAGTATCAGCTAAATTTTATCCTGAAGATCTTGCACATTCGTTATCTGACTTAAGTGACGGCGAATTCGTCGAGTCTCATACCTCGCGCCGAACTAAGAGAAATACGACTCGTGATGAATTTGAAAATGGACTTGATTCTGCTGATGACGAACCTGCCAAAAAAAGAAGAAGAAAGAGCAAAAAGTCAGGAACGCGGAATGAGCGTACAAAAGAGGATGAAGCTCCACCTAAACCAGTAATTTCCGCCGAACTTGTTGCTGATTCTGATGACGATTCCGACAGCGAGGAAAATCGCCAATTCTTCGAGCAAGAGGAGAGACTTCGAGAACTCATAGCAGCTAAAGGAGGTATTGCAAACAAGGATGAATTAATTGCTTTCCAGCAATCCTGGTCCAAATTGATTACGCCACTGGCTACTGTGAATGTCATAAAAGCGGTGACAAGCGCCTCTCGATTGTTTGTTAGTGACCTGGATGACGAGGACGATGCAATTCATGAATCCCCCGAGGAGATATCTCTGAAAGTTCTGCTGCTAAATTCAGTGCCGCTGGAAGGCACAAAGCTGTCTTTTGAAGGAAGCGATCGAACGGTACGAAGAAAACGAGTAATTGAAGATGATGAAGATGATGAAGACTAGTCCAAGTGTCAATTCTATATTCTAGATTATATACATACATGCACGTACTTAGTCATCAACACAATGATTATCGGAATTGTTGTTCGCGAGACTTGTTTTGATTGTCATGTATGAACTGACTATCATGACTGTGAATCCAAAGACTACGCAAAGAATACTCGGGATTGCTTTTTTCCACAAGAACGCTTTTCTTTCCTCATCACTCGCACTTTTGTAACCCACTTTCTCCCATGACAATTTGAGATAGCAAAGTGGCGGGATGATGTATGCCATTAATGATGCAGAAGTGGCACCGATTAACTCGAGTATCATACCTAGATTGCACGTAAATAGAGAGACGGACATCGAAGAAAATACCAAGATAGTAGTGATTGAAAAGTGTTGTTTCTGTGTCAATTCAGCGCTTGTGGATTCAGAATTCGACCCCGAATGTGAAAATGCGGCGACAATATCCTTCAAAACGTCTCGAACAACAAAAACTTCCAATGGAAATGTTGTGAGCATGTTAAGTCCGAAACAAAATCTCGCAATATTTATCCAAAAGTCATTTGCTTTGAAATTATTGAGAATATTGCCCTTTACAATATGTCCAAAGTTCAAGAGCCCGGGGATACCCATGAGAAGACAGAAGCACATTGAAATCCCGCAAGCAAAATGAGTGAGTTTGGAGAATCTTTCGACAGTGGCATTCCGCATAGAATTGAATATGAAAAGGGTATTGTGATGACAAACGAGAGCAAATGAGATAACAGATATGCCCTGGAAAATATTTTTGTTTATGAGCCATTCACTCGCCTCGAGTGGAGCCTTGAGGCTTTTATCAACAAATGGTCCACGAAAAAGGGTGATCAAGACGATGATAGTCATACCGAAGAGCGCAAAACCAGAAGCTTTTGCCAACTTCGAGATGTCCCTATTCAAAGAAAGAGGGTAGGAGATGCAAGTAGTGAATATTGTGATGATAACGTTTCTTTGTAGGAACCAACCAAGAATTGTTCCTTTTGCGTACGCAGCATCAGGTAAGAACAGTTTCAAGACGTGAGGGATAGTGTCACCAATGATGACACAAAATGCCATGCATCCGCCATATGCGAAGGAGCTGATTGTGAGCAAGAGTAGAGCTTTGCCGACTTTTCCGTAGCAGTAGTGAACAGTGTCCTGATACGATCTCGTTTGAGACATTTGTGCATTGATCACAATCAACCGTAGAGTCCAATCGATCAAGAACGTAAGCAAAATCATGACCAAAATTCCACCTAGTAGACCACTGTTCCGCATCGCAAACGGTTGTCCGATTATTCCTGCGCCAAGAATGGAATTAGCCATGTTCATGAATGCCATTTTCATACTAGATGTTCCTTCTTCTGAATCATCAAGGGGATCATCGATATCAAAATCCTCGAATTGGGTGGATTCCAAGTTCTGAGAGCTGGTCGTATCCCAACTCGATTGTTTGAATACATCTGGTTCGTATGCTGGAGGTGCCATGTCTGGAAGCTTCAGTGTGCCTTGTGAGTTCGGCGATCCGGAGAAAGACGGGAGCGTCTGCTCACTTTGCAACAAGCCATTGTCTTGATTCTGAGTCTCCTCTTCCGCCTCGCGCTGGGGAAGTTTATTGTATTGTTGCAGCATCAGATCTATATATTTTCCGAACCCATTCACGTGTATGAGATATTCCAGGATTAAATCGGACTATAAATTTAAATGATGAATCAAGCAACCTTTCTGTTGTTAGGTTATTCTCTATGTTCGCGAATTCTCGTAAAAGTAGATATTTCTCTTGCTCAAGTTCCACTTTGAACGTGGTTAACTGATTGGTGTGGTATCATGGGGCAAGTATTGTGGAGTTTTTTCAACTGAACAGAAAATCTTCCGTAGATACTGAGAGGCGACTGTTTTCGAGAGGACTGCTTTAAAAATTCGACTGCAACAAATATCTTGTGTATGTTGGGACTTTCAACATGGAGCGAGATTACGATTTGCAGTCCAAAACTGTAAAACCAGGGTCGTCATGAACTTAAACCTGGAAAACGGAAAGAAATTGAGACAAAAAAGAGAAAGTGAACCAGAATGAACAAAGAAAAAGTTTACAAAAAGCACGTTCCATATAGAAATCTTTTTTTTACCTTCTCCATTAGTCAGATCAATAATCCTCCCACATATACAACAAAATCATATATGTCATTTTCAACACAAAACAACTATTTGAGCCTCGCGCCACACATTTCTCCAAAAGCAATGCTAAGTTAAACGTATCGAGCGCCCACACATATGCCGACCCAATTCACTTGAGCTTCCGATTCACAGACCGGGTCTATGACGTCGTGTGCAGCGCAGAGCCGATTTTCAGATAAGGCCTGGTTCGGTACATTATATCACGGTGCAGGAAACAGTGGCTCTGGGGGTCCTTTAGCCACAGTGATTTACACGATTTCAGAGCCCTTTCGAACAAATTATTGTGGATTCAATTTCAATTTAAGACATCAAAAGAGACTTTGGATCCCTTGCCATCAATTTCTCTGGACATATTCGCCGATCAACCTCGAGGCCACTCTTACTCAGCGCGATAACCCTCACTGAAGCCCTTATCTCTGACGCACACTCCCTACACTCCACAATTTTAGAGGATCCCCCAATACCTTATCTTTTTCCTTTAGTCTTATCCTTTATCTTCTGACAGACTGAGATTAATAAGATCTGCAACAAACAAGAACACCTGTATTTCGAGGGACATTTTTTTATCAGCGAACACTTGTGCCCTAGATTTTTGAATCTGACGGACCACAGGGTGCCTCGCAATGTTAGAACGTCTGAACGTGCAATTCAATACCAAACCTGCTCACAAATTGGATCGCTTTGACACAAAAGCATCGAACTATTTTCCCTTGTCGAATTCTTCCGAAAGCATGGCTCCGGCCTCATACAAAGAACACTCACAAACACCCAAAGCCGGATCTCGGCCTCTGAAGGGACACTTTCCGGACCACAAGGCTTTGGAGGATCAGTTGCCCCCCAACACTGGCCCTGCGGGTACTGTTGACACTAATGGGGGTGGGATCTTATCTAGTACCAGTAAGAACTTGAGCCATGTTCCTTGCAAGTTCTTTAAACAAGGCATTTGTCAAGCTGGGAAATCTTGCCCTTTCAGCCACGACCTTGATAGCTCAACCGGGGCCGATAAACTTCCTTGTAAGTATTTCCAAAAGGGAAACTGTAAATTCGGATTGAAGTGTGCGTTGGCGCATTATCTCCCTGACGGAACTCGAGTTAACAACAAAAGCTTGCTGACTTATCGTAGAAACAATGATCGGTCTGAAAGAAATAAGGCCCATCAAGCCACGATGCCTTCCCCTTCGTCTTCAACTTCCAATCAAGTTCATGATGGATCATCGTATTACTATAAGCCAACTCAAAACTCTTACAGTTCTTCTGATCTTGCAGATTTCATGGACAATACCCCTGACTCTGCGGGAACAAATACATACCCTATGCACGGAGATTCGACAACCACCTCGTTCTCGATGCCAATCACGCCCCTGACGCAGTCTCGCTACAATCTATTCGTCTCCACAAACACTACATCCCAGTTACAAGACGCATTTGGAAGTGGAGACTGGCTGGGTCATCCTTCGTTCAATTTTTCGTCAAATTTGTTTTCAGCAAGCAATAGTAATATTGCACTGGCAGGCGGTGCGTTTTACACGGGTATGAATACCTCACCTTCAAATTCTTATCAAATTCCACTGGTGGGAAATTCCCGTGGTTTTCAAGACGCAAGAAATCCTTCCAGCGCTGTTAGCTTGCCATCGTTCGGTCTGAACTATCAGCGGAAGAACTCCAGCTCGTCGTCGTCCCCTACATATGTCTACAACCAATTCGTGCCAGAAGAAGCAGTTGTCAATGACGAGGCCGAAGGAAAAGGAGAAGAAGAGCCATTTTTCGAGGATTATGTCCCGGCATCTTTAGGAAACTTGATTTTGACTCCCCAAGAACAACAACGCCGCACCTCGAGGTCGCAGTCAGGAACTTTGTTGGTTCGTCCAACCATCACCAAGCCGACCTCCAACGACCTCAACAGTGAAAAATGTTGGGCACAACAATTAGCCCCGAAGCCCGACGACAGCGTCTTTCTTATGGAATAAAGAGAGATCGTAGTTACCCAGATTCAATTCACTTTAAATTCACTTCTTCAGGACACGGTTCACCCAAAGGTTTTTGCTACGAAATCAATACTTTTACAAAAAGTTTTTCAGTTCACTCAGTTACATATCAAAAAATGACACAGAATTTTATATACATTAGGTGGCTCTATTTACTTCTCTTGAGCAGGAGGGCTTCTGTAGATGTCAGCACAGATACGCTGGAACTTAAACAACGCACGCATATCAGAACCGTCCAATTGGGGTCTGAGTTTTTGGTATGGGCCGGCTGCGAAAATAGTACCAGCAAAAATCATCTCGTCAGTGTAAGGGTTCAAGGTCATAACGACATAATCGGTGACCAGCCTTTCAGTACGCTTGGTCTCAACGTTTTCTCCGTGAACAACCATTTCCTGCCTAGTTTCCAACTTGATGATAAGTTGCAAAAAGGCAACGACTTCATCCTTGTCTGGAATGATTTGGAAAATCTTCACCAGCGGTTCTTTTTCGATCTTCTTCAAGTTCCATTCCAATCTGGCACCCTGAGGGAAACTGCTAGCACGGCCAGCCAAACTATTCTTTACCTCAGTCGATACAATGCCATCCAATTGAGTCTGGATATATGATCTTCTCTGTCCAGGAGATTGCGAGCAAGCAGCAGCAAAGATTTTGTTTGTCTTGACGTATCTTTCCAAAGCTAGTTCCTTCCAGTCGACCAATTTGAGCTTCAATTTGGTGTCGTTTTTGAATTTACCAACGAAGTAAGTACTGAGACCGAAAGATCCAATGCTTCTGAGAATGACTCTGGGCCAGGCTTTGATGGGAACAGTAGAAAGCTTTGGTGGAACATAGAAGTCGGTCAACACTCCCATAGACTTCAAGGGGATATTTATGATGTCCACTTCATCAGAACCTTTAGCGTAAGTTCTGGCGAAAGCCAACCGAGACGCCTGGGGAAGAGACAAAGCTGGCTGTAGATTTATGCGAGCGAGGGCACGGCGACCGAACATGTTTAGTTGATTCAGGTTTGAGATCTGGAAAAAATCAGTCTTAGTAGTGGGGGGGTGTATTTCTGCAGGACAGTGAGCTCCTAGTAACGCAACCGAAGAAAGAAATAATTGAAAATAAAATCGAGAGAATTGGAGACGACCTCGAATTACCTCTATTTCATATTTTTTTATAAGTTTTGTGACTTTTATCCGTTGTCAGTAAGTGAGCGATGGCTATGGAGTAGATCAGCACCCGTACACCCTAAATTTATTTAGTATTGAAGATGAGCTTCGCTATCTCTATTCGGAACCACTATCAATGCCTGCTGCAAACAAAAAGCTAGCTCCTGAGAAGGAGAGATTCATCCAATGTTGTGGTGATATTTCTTTGGAGCTCGTGGCGTCCTTGAAAAATTCCCAGAACATCAACTTGAATGGACTTATAACCAGATACGCTAAGAAGTACAAGTTGAAAAACCAGCCAAGACTAACAGATATCATCTCTTCAATCCCAGATCAACACAAGAAATACTTGATTCCAAAGCTCAAAGCAAAGCCAGTGCGTACCGCCTCTGGTATTGCTGTTGTGGCAGTGATGTGTAAACCACATAGATGTCCTCATATCGCTTACACCGGAAACATCTGTGTATACTGCCCAGGTGGCCCTGATTCCGACTTTGAGTATTCGACGCAATCTTATACCGGCTATGAGCCCACCTCGATGCGTGCAATCAGAGCACGTTATGATCCGTATGAGCAAGCGAGAGGTCGTATTGAGCAGCTTAGGCTGTTGGGACATTCTATTGATAAGGTGGAGTATATTATCATGGGAGGTACGTTCATGTCGCTCCCGATTGAATATAGAGAGACTTTTATCACACAATTGCATAATGCTTTGTCGGGCTATAATGGAAATGATATCGATGAAGCCATCAGTTACTCACAGCAGTCCCAAACAAAGTGTGTCGGTATTACCATTGAGACCAGACCCGATTACTGTACAGAAACACACTTGAGTGACATGTTAAAGTACGGTTGTACTCGTTTGGAGGTGGGAGTGCAATCTGTCTATGAGGATGTTGCCCGTGACACAAACAGAGGCCATACTGTGAAGGCAGTGTGCGAGACGTTTGCAGTCGCAAAAGATGCTGGCTACAAAGTTGTCAGTCACATGATGCCAGATTTACCAAACGTGGGCATGGAAAGAGATCTTCAACAGTTTGTGGAATACTTCGAGAATCCTGCTTTCAGAACTGATGGTCTAAAAATCTATCCAACTTTAGTCATCAGAGGAACAGGTTTGTACGAATTGTGGAAGAAAGGCTTGTATAAATCGTACAACGCAAACGCTTTGATCGATCTAGTTGCTCGTATCATGGCTTTGGTCCCACCTTGGACTCGTATCTATAGAGTTCAAAGAGATATACCGATGCCTCTCGTTACATCTGGTGTTGAAAACGGTAACTTGCGAGAGCTTGCATTGGCCAGAATGAAGGACTTTGGAACAACATGTCGTGATGTGAGAACAAGAGAAGTTGGTATACAAGAAGTTCATCACAAAGTCTCGCCGGATCAGGTGGAACTCATAAGAAGGGACTATTACGCAAATGGTGGATGGGAGACATTCTTATCTTACGAAGATCCAAAGCAAGATATTTTGATTGGATTGCTAAGGTTGAGAAAAGCACTGAAGAAACACACATACCGCAAGGAATTCACATCGCAACCAACTTCGATCGTCAGAGAGCTACATGTTTATGGGTCTGTAGTGCCGTTGCATTCTAGGGATCCAAGAAAATTCCAGCATCAAGGATTTGGTACTTTGCTAATGGAGGAGGCAGAGAGAATTGCAAGAGAGGAGCACAGAACAAAGAAAATATCTGTCATCTCTGGTGTCGGTGTCCGTAACTATTATGCAAAGCTAGGTTACGAGTTGGATGGCCCATTCATGTCAAAAACACTTGACTAAAGATACTTTAATGAACTAATGTAAAAAAATACTTGTACTTTTCTTGATGAGGCCCATCAGATCTTTTGCGTATGATTAATTGACTTATTTACTTTGATATATTTGATTAATACACAGCTGAATGCAAGGAATATTTGTAGAATCATTTTAGATTCTAGAAAGAGAAGCACGTATTATGCAAGAGATTATGTACATTGCTCAAGGATGAGCAAAGTTAAACCGGAAATTGTTTTTCGCAGTGTTGGTGCTGGCTTCTCTGGACCATCCAGGAATGTCCTCTCCAGAGCCTCCAACAGGCCTCTCTAAAACCACATTTTCGAGGCCAAGAGCGTCGCTCAACCATGGGTGGTTGAGCATTCCACCAGCATCAGCACGCTGATCTGGTTGCAAGGTAAGCATTGGAAGCAAGAAACTTGAGATTTCGACAGCATCTGTGACAGAGAATTTATACTTCTCGATAAGAACATCCTTTAGACCCCATGGTTTGAGTTTCGAAACACGATGTAAATCTCCCTCGCTGTTGAAAAAATCCTTCGAATAGTAACATTCTTTCAAAAATGTTCTAGGGAATGGTCCAATAAGCTCTATGATTTGCGCAATATGATCATCGTCTTTTGTGTATGACTTACCATTCTTTGGGTCAAAAAGATAGTCACCAGTAAGGAGTTCGAAAATCAAACAAGCAAATGACCAGAGATCAGCAGATGCACCCCAGTGATGTCCGAGAAGAACTTCTGGTGATCTGTATTGTCTCGTTTGCACTTCATCAGTGAAGTGATGATGCACCCAACAGGCATTACCGAGGTCTGCAATTTTCACAGATATCAATTCTTCATCACCAATGATCATGGAATCATCAAAAGACTCATTGGTACCGGTATGATTAAGTTGGGTTCCCGAATTATTGAAGTTTTGAGCTATAGACATCGAGGAGATAGAATTGTTAAGACTCTTTTCTAAATTTTCTCCCTCTTCAGTCTCAGAGTTGTTAAGGAAAGAGCTTCTGCTTTGAATAGGCCCTATGCTGTTCCCGAGTGAACTCTGACTTCCAATGGGTTTGATACCCTCATGGGTTTGTGCAGCCACGTTCATGAAAAATGAACCAGTTGAATCTTGTCTCAAAGGGGTGTTGCTTGTGGTGATGGCAGATGCATTCAAAAACGAGCGACTGAAAGATCTGAGGGGCGAAGGTAATGGTTGAGATCCTGTAATAAGTGTTTGCCGACGTGATCTGCGACCGAATCTGCCAAGTGATGATGAATTTGCGACTTCAGAAATGGATTTGACTCTCTGGAGGGTCGTGTTTGCCTGATTAGAATTGGCTGGAACATTGGAAGCTCCTGGCGAAAGGTTTGTGTAAGAGTGGGATCCAGACTTGGATTTAGTGCGCAGCAACTTGCGTTGGAGTTTTGCTTGTTGTTCCTCCGCTTCTACCATGCGAACAATCTGTTCCACATCTCCTATTTCAATTAACACATTTTCTGGTTTTAAATCAGTGTGAATGACGCCACACGTTCTGTGCAAGAAGTCCAATGCTGCCAAAAGTTGTTTAGCAATCTGTTTTACAAAGATAATAGGGATACCGCGATGCTTATAACGGCGTATTAATCCCAATAGATTTTCTCCGAGGACTTCGAAGACCATGCACACATGAACACCGTTGGGGCCTTGGTGAGTAAATGTGTCGAGAAGTTGAATTACATGTTGATGTCCTGGATGATGAATTTCGGACGAGGTCACCTTGTCTAGCAATTTGATCTCGTCGATGGCAGTATCGGTGTAGTGCTTAGCGCTCCGCACGATTTTCATCGCCACATGGCATTGTTTATCGTTATCGCGCGCCAACCAAACCGTGGAAAAATGTCCCCAGCCGAGTTTCCGAACTAGGGTGTATTTTTCATTCTTGTAGTTCTCTCCAATGAAGCACGTGTGGTACCCTCCTGGGACATAGTCTTTGAGATCCTCTTCGTTGTCAGGATTGACATCATCGAGACTGTCATCGTCCGAATTAGAGTCTGACTGGTCACCAACTATAGACTTCCGCTCGTCTCCACTGCGTTTTTTCGTGTCGGACTTACCACTTGCAATAGACTTCGCAGTGACAGTATGGTTACTAAAGACATCGCTATCCTCGGGAACGTTGAGGGGGCCATACAGCTCATTCAAGCGATCCTTGAGAGTGGAGAATTGTGTTTCGGATTGTTCATCAAACGAAGTTGTGATGGGTGCAAGCTCCGGCTTGAAGCTTTTCACCAGCGGTAAAGAGGTAGCAGCGGCACCGACCAGACCAACCAAGGGAAGGAAGTTCAAGGACAGGATCTCTCCCAGCGGAATGCTTGGAGTCCGGCTTTTCGTTTTCTCATGCTTGCTGGAGTTGTTGGCGTCTGCTTTTCGGATAGCTATAGATAGATTAGACTTGTGGGAAAGAGGCATTAATTACGGTAAACTAGAGTCTGTGTTGTGTGGAATAATAGGCGCAAAGGCTCTCGAAGGGCTGAAAAAAGATTCTACACTGAATTGGGCGCTGTAGCTTGTGAGACCCAGTGGCTCAGGTTTGATCAAAACTCGGATGGAAAGAATAGAAGAACTTGGTGCAGATGGTAGACAATGGCCAGAGCCGCGGCGGGTGTGGACGGAGGCGGGTTGCGGAGACGGAAATTAGGCTGTCAGCGATATGCTGCAGAGATAATACAAATGCTGGAGTAGGGAACCCTTTTCTAAATTTGCCTGTGAAGTGATGCTTAAAGACAGTGCTGGTGTGTAGGCATGGTATTGATCGGGAATCTGCAGACAGGAAGAGGAAGTGCCATACAGAAACCAGTATTGGCTGGGAAAAAAATGCGATAATTTACTTGGAACAGTTATTGGAGAGTTTTATTTATACAAGTGATTTGGAACTGCATGATTTTGTGAGCTGAGAAATTTGTTCAAGTGCACAAGTGACGGTTCAGGCTTGAGACAGTGTGTAGGTCACATTCAATTACAATCCATCCCCTAAACCATTTGACATGATGTTTTAGTCGGTAGTGTGTATTTTTTTGATGATTTGGGTTTAAAGTCGATGTCATTACGAGCTGAGCAGTCTAACTATAGTAGTTCATTCTTTTCCATAGGTATATTACTATTTATATATAATTCTCTATCATCGATGCATCTAATCGACATCCATCTCGTCTGCCTCCTTCTTTGGCTCCTCAGTTCCCTTGGATGCCTCTCTGGCAGCAGCCATCTTCTCGGCCATAGCAGCCATTTGAGAAGCCTCTTGCTTTTGTCTCATGGCTTGCTTCTTCTCCTCTTGGTCAGCCAAGTAACGGCCCTTGATCAAGTTTCCGATGGAGGCCAACTCCTCGTACTTGGCAATGTACTTAGCCTTGGTCGAGTCGTAACCGTCATCGTACAACCAGTCCTCAGCCTTGGACAACAAACCAGTCAATCTCTCCTTCTCGGCGTCAGAAGCGAACTTGGCGTATTGGTCTTCCAACTTACCTCTCAACTCGTAGATGTACTCCTCCAAAGCGTTCTTTCTGTCCTCGGTGTCAGCGACCAACTTGTCAGCAATGACCAAGTTGTTCTCCTTCTCGAAGAAAGCATTTCTTTGGTCCTCAGTCAAAGCAGCGGAGGTCATCTCAAGAGTCAACTCGTCCTTCTTGACGAGCTTCTTGACCTCTCTGTACTCTGGCTCAGCCTCTTCCTCACCCTCCTCAGTGGCCTCCTTCTCAACCAATTCCTTGACAGTGACCTCTTGGACAGTGTGTGCGGATTCGATGGTGTAGAAACCAGATGGGTCGTTTCTCAACTTCAACTTGGTGGCAATGTATTGCTCACCCTCGTTTGGAACAACACCCTTGACCAACCACTTGGCAATCAAAGGCTCGACACCTGGAGGACATTGCTCCTTGTTGGTGTATCTGGCCTCAACCTCGAAGTCACCCTTTCTGAACAAAGTGATGATCTTGGTGGATGGGAAAAGACCACCTCTTGGGAAGACCTCCATGTGGTCATCGTCTTCCTCCTCCTTGTCCCAGAAGTAAGAGACTGAGTATGGGTTGAAGTCCTCAAACTTGAATGGTCTGACTCTCAAGGTTGGAGAGTGCATGGCACAGATGAAGGCATTACCTCTAGCAATGGCCTCGTCTTGGTTCAAGGTGGTGGACAATGGCTTGCCGAAGATCTCGGACAACTTAGCCTTCAAGGAAGGGACTCTGGTACAACCACCAATGACCTCGATAGAGTCGATGTCAGCGGCAGAAAGGCCAGCGTCTTTCAAAGCAATCTCAATTGGAACGTTGATTCTGTTCAACAATGGCTGGATGTACTCCTCCAACTCCTCTCTGGTGATGGAAGAAGAGACATCGACGTCGTTCATGACAGACTCAATGTTAATTGGGGCTTGAGTGTTAGCGGACAAAACCTTCTTGACCTTCTCGGAGGCAACAAGGACTCTGTAGAAAGCCTTAGCGTTCTCTCTAACGTCGATCTTGTACTTACCCTTGAACTCCTCAGCGAAGTGGTTAGCGATGGCAAGATCGAAGTCTCTACCACCGAAGTGCTTGTCGTAGGCAGAACCCAAGATCTTCAACTCACCCTTCTTGACGGCAGCGATGGAGACTTGGTAAGAGGAGTGACCAATGTCGATGAAAGCGACCTTCTTGGCCTCGTCAGTTGGCAAGTCGTTTTGCTTGAAAACACCGTAACCGACAGCAGCGGCAGTGACCTCGTTAACAATTCTAACAGGGTTCAAGCCGGCAATCTTACAAGCATCAGCGGCAGCACGTCTTTGCTTCTCAGTGTACCAGACAGGGACAGAAAGACAAATGTCGGTGATGTTACCCTTGGTCTCCTTGACAGTGATGTCCTTGATCTTGTTAAGGTACATAGCAGTCAACTGGGTAGAAGTGAACTCTTGTTGCTCGGCCAAGAATCTGACCTTGGCGCTGATTTGAGCGGCGTCGTTCTCGACCAAGTTGGCGCTGAAGAACTTCTTCTCGGTCTCAAAGTCGGGGTCGGCATAGTTCAAACCCAAGATTCTCTTCAAGTTGTCGACGGTGTTCTTGAGGTTGGAGGTTTGCTGGTTCTTGGCGCTCTCACCGATGAATCTGTTCTTCATACCGAAACCAACCAAGGAAGGAGTGGAACGGTTCGAGACTTCATTGACGATGATATCGATACCTCTGTTTCTGGCACAGGCAATGACAGTGTTGTCATTACCGAGATCTACACCGAATGGGACGGACATTTTTTCTGGGTTGTATTTGGGGAAATAAACTGAGAAAAGTGTTTAATAAATGGCAGCGCAGCAGTGTTCAAAAATTGTCTTAGTATGAAAATCCTTTATACAGGTTCGTGCACGACTCATCTGGAAGGTTCCAGAAAATGTACCTAGAGGAATATGGTTGTTGAGAGTAGAAATTGGTCAGAATGGGTATCATAGCAATACTCGGCGATACTTCATGAAAAATTTACTTCTTTTGGATTTTTGTTGGCCGGAAAGCCGTCGATGAGCAGCATAATGCGCGTCGGGCCAATATTATGCGACAAAAAGAAACGAGCAAGAATCATAGTGCAAATGCAGTAAGAGGCCACATCCGTGAAAAAAAAATTTGGGCCAATTTCAATTTCTTCAGCTCAACCATCATGAACTTTAGAAACTTGATTGTTTTAGACAATTTATTCATTGTAGTTTGTTGAAGGAGGCCTGATGCCAAAAGTGCAACACAAACCATATATTTTAAGCCCCGCCTTTTTTAAACATTACAAACATATCATTTTTTCAAAATTCTTTCCGTTGTATCTAAATATCACAATGGCACGCCCAGTTTTAGTCGCTGTGCTCAAGAATCGTAAGCAACGTCATCCAGCTCCCGCTGTTCACGAGCGCCTGGAGCTCTTCATCATTTTTATCCTTAATATACCGAAGTAACACTTGGGAATCGCTCTCGCCCAAAACGCCCATTTTCAAGACATAGACCAAAAAGTGGAAGTCAGATAATGCGACGTTGTACTCACCCAGATTCAACACATTTTTGACAGACTTCAAATTTTGGAGCGATCCCATATAGTCTCGATTTTCGATTGGGAATTTTTGTCTAAACATTGGTGTTGGCTCCAAAGGAAAGGAGTCCAGTAGGGTCACCAACAAGAAATCGACAGGGAACGCTGGCTTAGCGTTTTCTTTAACCTCTAAACCGTACTCGTTGATTTTCGAAAAAAACACCTCCGGCACATATCTTTTACCCATGGTTTCCTTCACGCACACCATGTTTGGATGGGTGGAAGCGCCAATGTCATCCGCTTTGACCAAGGCCTCTGCGCTTGCAGAAACCTGATAGACACGGGGCTCAATTTCACCCTTGAGGTTACCAGTGATGACACATGTAACAAACTTTGAAGAGTACTTCCCGGACTCGGAGTGCTTGGTTATGTTTGGGTGGAGCGATTGGCTACGAGATGCCATTAAAACTTCAATGCAAGACAAGAAGAAAGAATCTTTATGCCTTTTGCAGAGCACAGAGCCATTGGATTGCCCAGAGTCCGTCAAGTCTGTGAAAACCATTCCAACTTGACACAATCCGAGGGATTCAGCAACCGAGTCTACAAAGGTTTGATCCTCCCACTCTAGTAATGTAATTCCGTCCAGTTCACAGGCCTGTGGAGGCTCATAAATTGCCTCTACTACAGCCTTAATGCCCAAAGGAACTTTATCGTAGGCCTCGTATCTTCCGTAGAAAATTCCAAAGCGTTGCATTCCTGTTTGTCTCCATGCATCAATGAACTCGTTGAGAACGCTATGGTCAGCAAATTCAACATGGTCCACCATTCTGAACCCTTGTTGCTGAAGAGTGATTGGAGCTGGTTGACACTTACTACATATTCCGTGTGGGTAAGGCGCATGCCCACTGGTGCAATTCAAATCAATTGAATAGTCAGGCTCCGTCAAGGGCGCAATATAGGAAGAAGACTTGTTTCTGTTGTTGTTGTGCTCGTTGATTTCCTTGAGATGTGCATGGAAGGACTTGTGCTTGATCTTGTGCTCTTCCAAATAGGCCTTGTCCCAAGGAGGCAAGGGCGAGCAATACTCACACATTCCCTTGTCGCCATGTCTACACATAGACGACTTCTTACGAGGAATGGATCCGTCTGCCTTGTCTAACATGTCGTCGAGTGGCAATTGTTGGATCTGCTTGATATCAAGCGAGGGCACCGTTCCAGCATCGATTGTCACAGTAGCACCATTCGTCGAGCGAGCCACCACGGGCGCCGCTTCAGAGACGGATTGGGTCTCATTGGATACAAACAAAATATCTCCGTGATGTAGGTCCAACTGCTGGATTGTCTGGTGGCGTAACTCGGCAGAATGTTTCCCTGGACTGTTGGGGGCGTTGCTGATGTAGAAGTCGTCATTTTGCAAGCCTAGCTGTGTCTGCACTTGACTCAATGCGTCTGAAAACGTCGAAGAGGCATCGACATTGACTCTGATCATGCCTCCTTTGGATCTAAAACGGATAATCATTGTATTGTTAACTAAGGAAGGTAGTGAGAAGAAGGAGCAGATGACAGGTGCTTTTTAGCCTCCAGATGAGAAATTTATAAGTTACTGAGTATTGATGTTAACCTCGTTAAGGCTGTTGAATTGCGACGGAGCTGGTGGCCGGAATTGTTCGAAGTAGCTGATTCTGTATCAAAACTAGTACTTATTGCTAGTGTGAGAAATGATGCACTGATAGAGATACATACAAGGGCATGAGAGGAAAACAAACATTTAATGGGTGAAAGTTCGAAAAAAATCTGAAGTTCAAATTATTCGAAATGAGTTGATTCCAATTTTGCCAACGATTTTGAGTTGCAGTGTGGTCTCACTTGTCGTGTTCTTGTATCGTAATCTCCATCTACTCGTACATACTACTTCCTCTCTAAATACACCATTGGAGTCTCTTTTTTTCTCAGACTTTAGCCAATTCCTAATATCAACCTATATCGGTCCATTTATTGGTCCAAATTAACAATTCTGCTGTGAGATTGTCCAGGATCAAACAGTGCATTGTGAACGGAGCTACCCTCCATTGCACGAGACTAGAGCAGCAACCATTACATGCCCCGTTCGGATCTCTTTCCTGAATTGGCTGTCAAGTCTCAGTCCAAGCCGATCCACGCGCTACGTTCTAAAGATGGATACTCCAGCTCGCAGGAGATAAATGGCTTGGTTAGTGACAATCTACACAATTCATCGGATGCACAGATTGCGAAATTGGTCAACCTCAAATTCAACAGCAATGCCTTCGCCTTGATCAGACAACTATCGCAGGATTTGTCTGCGAAAGAGACGGAGCTAATTCTTCTTCGCGAGGAGAAGAGCCGGAGAGAGAACGAACTTCTTCGTCTCTGTAATGAGTTTGGTAACTTATCTTATGTAGAAGTAGACCGGCGTTTGAATGCTCTTAAACCGGAAAAAAATGTGCACAAGGTCGTATCTGCCATGGTGCTGGATGCCATGGCAATTTCAGATAGCCAAGGATCAAATGAGCGCCTTCCGAAAGACGTTCAACGTCCAAAACCACAGAGTAGAAACAAAAGGACCGCTCTGAGGCGTACACAACAACCATTCCACAAGGAAGAGAAAAGTGCTTCTACTCAGAACCGTAAGAGCTTGGCAGAAGCTACAGACATAAGATCTTCGGTTGGACTGCCCGTGTCTCCAAATTTGCACGATACACAAAACCCAAAAGAAGAGCCGATTTGGCCTCGGTGGCTACATTGGCTCAATCAATCGGAGGAAAGTGTTGATTTGCCAAACAAATCTACTGACATCCAGAACAAATCTTCCATCGAGAACTCACGCAATAAGAGTGTCGTAGAGCTAGAGAGTATGGGTGACAGTTTTAGCCCAATTCTTACCTCGACGATTTTCGACGCTGACAAGTTCGGATTTGTCAATGACAAACCACTACAGAATCTCAAGTGTAAGACATCTAGTCTCCAGGACATGCCGAGTCCCGTAGAAAGTCCAGTTTCCATTTCAAAGTCAGCCACGGAAATAAATCTCACACTGGCAAACGTAGAGAACTCTGAAAGCGGAAAAGCTCTGACCACTCTCGCCCTCTCACAGAGTCTCGATAAACTCAAACTCCTAAACGAGCAATACCTCGCTACCAGCGAAATGCATTTGAAACAATGGGATATCTTGATGAGGCAGGCCCAGACTTCAGGAAGCCCAAAGTCAGACCAGGATGTTAGTTTAGGAACTTTCGGACTCAAAGCTCAAAATTTGAAGAAACAGGGGTCTTCTCTTCGGAAGATGTTTGGTCATGAGGATGAACTGAGTGACGATTCTAAATCTTTCAAATTTCTACAGCGGCTCATTTATGAGAGCGGTATTCCTCCCAAGCACCGCAATTATCTATGGTTTGAATTATCTGGCGCAAAGAACCGAGCAATCGCTGGTGAATATCAACGTCTACTAGCAAATAGTCAAGGGACATCAGATCCTACGTTGATTGAGAGTATCGACCAAATCAAGCTAGATTTGCACCGGACTTTGCCATCAAACATTTACTTCAACAATCAAAAAACAAACGGGCCAGGTCCTCAGTTCGCAGCACTCAAAAATATACTTATGGCATTTGCAGCATATGAGCCCAATATCGGATATTGTCAAGGAATGAATAAGCTATTGGGTAATGTCATGTTAGGCGTGAATGAAAGTCACTCCCACGGAGGAAGCAAAGTGAGCGAAGAAAATTTGTTCTGGCTCTATGTCTCAATTGTGGAGGACATTTTGCCATGCTACTCAGAGCTCAATTTTTTCCACCCCAAGGCCATGATGCTTCTACGGGAAGACTCGCTGATTTTACGCCAATACCTCAACAAGCTCATGCCTCAACTTGGAAAGCATCTAGAAAGTTTGGGTGTAGAATTAGAGCTTGTGGTGATTAGCTGGTGGATTGGAGTCTTTACCGAGGCAGTCTCGTCTATTGACTTATGGCTCAAACTTCTAGACGGTCTACTTATCGCAGACAATCCAAGAATCAAATTCCACGCATATACCCTCGCAGCATTTTACTTCTATCAAAGAGCATTGTGTGGTTTCAAGGAAAGAGACTCCATATATGGCTTCATCAATCTTCTCAAAACGGGAAACGGACCCAACATCAAATCAAATGAGTTTATGTCGATTGCAGCATCATTTGAAAAGCAGATTCATACAATCGAGCTTAAAAGTCCCTCTTGATCATACAATGACGCTCAGGTACAAACGCTTGAAATGCATTAGTCGACCTTCATAGAAGAGACCCACTGAAGAAAATACATGCAACGATGGTTGCAAAAGTTAGACATGTAAAGCTATCTCCTGCACTATATGCATCTCGCGCACTCCTATACTACACATAAGTTGCCGAAATGAGAATAGACTGCCCGAAACGCTTCCTAGAATACCGGGGGTCCGTTGTTCTGGAAAGTACAAGGGCTATTAAAATCTGAAACCTGAATTTAAATTTTGGAAGTCAATCAAATGTCATCTCCAATAAATTCTTTGTGACGCGTTTTTCGAAGGAATGCGATCTGAAACACGCCCATACGTGGACTAAAGATACACTCCTAATTCCAGCTATGCATTACCATCCAAAAGAAACGACGACCCCCAAAAAATAAAACCATGAGTCGGGATCGATTCACTAATTAATTTCTCATTTTTTCAAATCCGAAAATCGCGTCCGGCTAATAATAGCTGCTCATTTCAGCAAGTTCCCATCCCAAGAAAAGTTTTGACCAGTCGTTCCTCCCCGCGACTCTCCCGGTTCGCGCTTCGCGAAATTTCATACCACGTAACTCTTCTTTTCTCCATCCAAAATGGCTTCATCCAGATCAAATGCCCGTCTCGTCAGATTCGGAGTGTTTGCTCTTGTCTTGATTTTCTGTGGTTATATTCTCACCAAGGGCTCGTCCTACTCCATCGCTCCCCAGAAGAATGCTGCTGTCCAAGAGAACACCTCCGCTGGAAAGGTCGCTTCCTCTGGTAAAGAGGCTGCTGGTGCCGGTGCAGCCGGTGCCGCCAATGCCGCCCCTGGTGCTGCTGGCGCCGCTGCTGGTGCTGCCGCAGGTGCTGGTGCTGCCGCAGGTGCCGTTGCAGGTGCCGGTGCTGGTAAAGCTCCAGCCACTGGTGGCTCTTCTGGTGCTGTCGCTTCTAAGGACGGCAAGGTGAAGGCTACCTTTGTTACTTTGGCCAGAAACTCGGATCTCAACGGTTTGTCCGACTCCATCAGACACGTTGAAGACCGTTTCAACAAGAACTACAACTACGACTGGGTTTTCTTGAACGATGAACCATTCTCCGAGGAATTCAAGAACACCATCAACGCTTTGACCTCTGGTGTCGCCAAGTTCGGTGTGATTCCAAAGGAGCACTGGTCTTACCCAGAATGGATTGACAAAGAGAAGGCTGCTTTGGCCAGAGAGGAGATGGTCCGTAAAAAGATCATCTACGGTGGTTCCGAGCCATACAGACACATGTGTAGATTTGAGTCTGGTTTCTTCTTCAGACACGAGTTGATGAAGGACTACGACTACTACTGGAGAGTCGAGCCAGATGTGAAGATCTACTGTGACATCGACTACGATGTGTTCAAGTTCATGCAAGACAACGACAAATGGTACGGCTTCACCATTTCCTTGCCTGAGTACCTGGAGACCATCCCAACCTTGTGGGACACCACCAAGAAATACATGAAGAAGTACCCTCAATACATTGCCGCCGACAACAACTTGGACTGGATCTCTGACGACAAGGGTGACACCTACAACGGTTGTCACTTCTGGTCTAACTTCGAGGTCGGTGCTTTGAAGTTCTTGCGTTCTGATGCTTATCTCAAATACTTCGAGGAATTGGACCAAGCTGGTGGTTTCTTCTACGAGAGATGGGGTGACGCTCCTGTGCACTCTATCGCTGCTTCTCTCTTGATGCCAAGAGAGAAGATTCACTTCTTTGGCGACGTTGGATACTTCCACGTCCCATTCCACAACTGTCCTATTGACGATTCTGTCCGTCTTGCCAAGAAGTGTGTCTGTAACAAGAATGACGACTTCACTTGGAAAGGATACTCTTGTACCCCTCGTTTCTTCACTTTGAATAACATGAAGAGACCAACTGGCTGGGAGCAGTTCAGCGGTTAATAGTTGCTCTTTACTTTTTGTATGTACACACTTTGATATACACGTCTCCTTTTTCGTATTTAAAGTCCAGTGATATCTCATCTAATGTATTTTGAGGTCTTGTTTCAAGACAAATAGTAGTCTAGTGCTCTTGAGTGTTGCGAGACTTTCGAAGCATTCTACTGATATAGTGGAATGCATTGCTCAGAATCACTAGCATACCCATGGTAAAAATGGGACGAGAGTACATTATAAATTGCCTTATTGCATTTGCTGCTGAAGACTCTGAAACATTTTTCAATCCAATTCGTTGCACAATCGAAATTCTCAGCATTTGCCTGACTTAAATCAAATTTGTATGAGATGTCCTACCTGAAACATTTGAAACATAGCCCGGCAACCACACAAAAAGAGGCATATCTCACAGAGTGGTTTTTCTTTCAACAAGCAGAAGAAAAATAAATCTGATTGATATCGCAAAAAAAAAACACCTCTCGACCTTGAAAATGTGTGAAAATGACGCTGGCATTTCTTTCAAATTCAGCTTGAATATACCGTCCCATACACATTCAGTGGTTTTTCCGGCATACAACCCAAACCTGAAACATGGCTCCCTCACCATAGCCAATGCGTATTGATCCTAATATATTCCTTCTGTATCTGCTTGCCACACTTGTATTTGTGCCAGAACGTTCACTTGCTATCACTTCTGTATAGGGCCACTTTTTAAGGGTTATCAAGAGTCCTTTATTCCATTTTTTGGTGATCTAGGGCGTGCTCTCTTCTGTCCAAAGTCCTTTTCAACTCGGTAAAAGTTTGGCTCGATAAACACGCCGAGCCTTGTCAACAAAGTAAAAGCCCTATATTTGGGCTCTCGGTTGAACTACTTTTTTCAACACGCACAAATCAAGTTTCGATGATGCACGCAACCACATCAGTGCCAGATGAAACCAATTCTGGCAACATCAGACCAATTGACCCTAATTATGTTCGAAAAGGTATTGAGGATATTCTCAGAATATCGGAGGCCATTCGCCTGCTGCAAAATTGCATTATCGATGCCTTGAACTACTCGGGTCCGTCGTTGTATTCAAACATGGCTAATGTATCAAGTGATGCACAATTTCCTCGTCCCAATCTAGCTGCAGCCCCATCATATCCTAACTCAAGCTCGGTTTATCCTAGCTCAAGCTCACTTTATCGAGGGGATCTTAGCTGTCTTCCTCCAACTCGATTTAGAAATGAGAACGAAGAGCACTTAAAGACCAGCCAGAGCACAGCCGGTGCTTCTAGTGCTGGGGGACCTCTAGTTCCTTCAAATGCTCTTCCTCTGATCTCAAATTTTACGAATGCAGAGAATCAAAGAGTAGACCAGTCTCTGAATAGCATCCCAAGTACTAGACATCCTGGGCCGCAGGAGCGCTTTACGCCCATGTACAAGGCGACTGTGCCTGAAGTAGGAAGCAGCGAAGTTCCCAATAGTGCTTCTTCTGCAGCTGTAGTAGAAATTGAGGACGAATCGCTGATGGATGAGTGCGCCCGTCTCTTGCGCCAGAGCTCAAGAAAACGTCTCAAACGAGTTCCCCCTGGTAAACTACCTGTCCAAAAAGGAAACTCATTTGTTCCTTACACTGGGTATGGCTACATGTCTAATCAAAGCCCTTACATCTCAACCTATAGAGGTTTTCAGTCTACTAGAGACAATGATAAGTCCCAACATTCCAATACGAATCTGGCTAAAACCAACATTCAACAGACAGTGAAGTTACCAAATGGATCTAATTCTGATTACCAGAACTGCAAAGAGCAGGTTTATCAGAACGGCTCCAAGACACCGCACACTAATAGGCACTCGGCCCGAACCGGACCTGTTAATCTAGATCAGTCTGAACAATGCAATTGCCAGGCACGTGTGCCTCTGGGAATAGTATCTGGTAAGCCTGCGTGCTCTGGTAAGAACGAAAAAGCTACCAAGTCGGCGAAAGACTTGCCCAAAATAGATGAGACTCATGAGTCATCCCGAGCAGAAGTACCACTCAAACGCAAAACCAGAGGCTCCCGTAAGAATTTGCGAATAAATGCAAAGTCATCAGAAGGCCAAGATCTGAAAGAAAATGGAGTAGAACCTACTCCAACATCATCAAACAGAGCGGAACCCAAACCTGAAACTTTGTCCGAACCTAACAGTGCAAAATCAGACTCAATTGAAATTTTGCTGACAATGAGGAAGCTACCTCGAGGTTTATTGAGTGGTCTTACAGTGTTGCCGGATCAAAAGATAGTTACAGTTGAAGCGAAAAACATTCCTTTGAACCAGCCGCCTGTTCCCGAGATTGAGCTCAAATTAACTCCTGGATCAAAGCAACCTGTTTCAGATGTGTTTATTGACGAACAGATCAAGGCTGCGCCAATGGTGTCACAACCTCCATCAGCCCAATTGGACTATGTTACAGAAGTACCTGCTCCCCATAAGGAGCCCGACGAAGCAGTCAACGATCCGGAAGAAAGCCAAGATGACGAGGCGCAAGATCCAAACACAATGCTCCAAGGCAGCATCATGTTCAAAGACTCGGATGTATTCAACTTCATGATCTTCAATGGGTCCGAGGACAATGCTAAGAAGAATTTCATGAACATATGCGAAACAGTTTGGGATAGGCTCCAGGAGCTGATGAACGGATCGAAAAAACTGTGTGAATGTCATACGACTGGCGGGCCGGTTTAGTTTAAATGGCCTTCACTCAAGTGTCAGGTTGTGTAGCCCATTACAGGTAAATGTTCTTGTTGAATCAGAAATACAAGACATGATATTAATATCTATAGATTAGAAATGTACTACGATAAGTTCAAAAATTGACTAATACGAAAATGAATTTTTGCTAAATTCAAGTATCGATATATGTTTCTCTCGGGGTCCTGTGTCACGTGACGCCGCTCCGACTAAAGTCCAGCCTTCATATGTACTAATCACTTTTGCCTTCCACATATAATGAAACCTCTCTTTACCCGGAGATCGTTACTCGTGGCCCATTCATTGAAGAATGGGTTCCTTCCGCGGTCCCAAACATGGAGAAGTATGCTTATTCCGGCCAAAAATTGGACAGGAACAAGATCATTCACACAATCTCAAATCATCCGCAACTCCCATAAAACTCCAGACTCAAATAAAGAACTGGGAAATAAGGACTCAGACGATAAAGAGAAGAACAAGCAAACAAAGAAGAAAACACCTGCTGAAGAGGAAGCACAAAGACAAAAGGAAATGGAGGATAAGTTCCGCAAAGATATAGAGGAACAAATCAAGAAGCGATTCCAGGGAAACGCCCCTAACATCAAAATGATCAATGTCGATGGGCAGCAGATTGCCAAGGGAGCACTTGTGATCTCCACTGTGGTCTTGCTTCTTACGTTTTTCTTGGTATCGAATCAGCAGAAAGATGAGCTTTCATTCCAAGATTTCCAAACAAGGTATTTAGAGAAAGGCTTGGTTCAGAAGCTCAACGTGGTGAACCGCTTTGCCGTGGAAGCTGAATTGATTCCTGGTGCGTTCTCGGATGAGACTGTTAGAGGCCCCAACGGTACTCCAATTGTGACATTTACCATTGGTTCTATTGAAGTCTTTGAGGAGACCATGAAAGAGATACAAGACAAGTTGAGCATTCCAACAGAAGAGAGATTGCCCATTCTGTATGTTGAGCGTGGTTCCTTGTGGAATCTCATTCTTCCTGTGCTCCCCACTGTCCTTCTTATCGGAGGTTTGTACTACATAACTGCTAAGCGTATGGGTCTGATGGGCGCCAATGGTGGCCCCGGCGGTATCTTCAAAATAGGCAAGTCCAATGCTAAACTTTTCAACCAGGAAACTGACGTCAAGATCAAATTCAAGGACGTCGCAGGTTGTGAAGAGTCGAAAGAAGAGATTATGGAATTCGTCAAATTCTTGCAAAATCCACAAAAGTATGAGAAATTGGGTGCCAAAATCCCACGAGGTGCTATCTTGTCTGGTTCCCCAGGTACCGGTAAAACGCTCTTGGCTAAAGCAACTGCTGGTGAAGCGGGTGTCCCATTCTTATCCGTCTCTGGTTCAGAGTTTGTGGAGATGTACGTCGGTGTCGGTGCTTCCCGTGTTCGTGATTTATTCAAAACAGCTCGTGAAATGGCCCCAGCTATTATCTTCGTTGATGAAATAGATGCTATTGGAAGAGAAAGAGGAAACGGCAAAATGGGCGGAAACGATGAGAGGGAAAACACTTTGAATCAATTGTTAGTTGAAATGGATGGATTTGAAGCTTCCGATCATGTCGTTGTTTTGGCTGGTACAAACCGTGTCGATATCTTGGACAAAGCATTGTTGAGACCTGGTAGATTTGACAGACACATTACCATTGATACTCCAGATGGTGAAGGAAGAAAGGCCATTTTCAAGGTACATTTGAGTAAGATTACTCTCAAGGCTGTGGAGGATATCAAAGCAAGTAACAAAGGAACTGAGTTCAGCAAGTACAAACTGGAAGTTGACGATGCCATTGAGTTCTTAGCTGGCCGCCTTAGTGCCTTGACTCCCGGTTTTGCTGGTGCAGATATTGCTAACTGCTGTAATGAGGGTGCTTTGATTGCTGCTAGAGACGACGCAAATAGCGTTGACATGCATCACTTCGAGCAGGCAATTGAAAGAGTGATTGCAGGTCTCGAGAAAAAGTCTCGTATCCTCAGTCCACAGGAGAAGAAGACAGTCGCATATCACGAAGCAGGTCACGCTATTTGTGGCTGGTTCTTACAGTACGCCGACCCATTAGTCAAGGTCTCGATCATTCCTAGAGGTCAAGGCGCCCTTGGCTATGCTCAATTTTTGCCAAAAGAGCAGTACTTGACTTCAGATGTACAGTTCATGCACAAAATTATCATGGCTCTTGGAGGCCGTGTCAGTGAAGAGTTGCACTTCCCCACTGTCACCTCTGGTGCGTCTGATGATTTCAAGAAGGTCACTGGCATGGCAAGACACATGGTCGTAAAACTTGGAATGTCAAAGAGAATCGGAAACATTACATTTGATGAAGAAGATGGCTCCGAGGGCTTCAAAGTGCACAACACCTACTCTGAGAGCACCGCTCTTGCCATCGATGAAGAAGTGAAACGAATCATCGATGAAGCCTATGCTCAATGTAAAGAACTTTTGACCGAGAAATTGGAATTGGTTGATAAGGTCGCCGAAGAGGTTTATGCCAAGGAGGTATTGACCAGAGAAGATATGATCAGATTGGTCGGCCCAAGACCATTCCCAGATCAAAATGAGGCATTTGATAAATACTTGAAGGGACAGGATGCCTTCAAGAAATTACCAAAACAGGTTGACGAAGCTGATAAGAAGGGCAATTCTGACACCATGGAATAATAGCTTTTTGTACATAGACACAATCATAAACGCTACTGGAAAATTTTAGTCTAAAAATGTATACTAAATAAGGGAAATCTCCATTTCTAACTTAGTGACCTAGTCGCTGAAAAGTTCCTCAAGAGATAAGGGCTCTTCATTATGGGTGCGGTCAATAGTATAGCTTGAGCGCACAGAGCGAGTGAAATTTCTTTGGTCGTTCATGGAATGAGTGTTATTAAACTGGACTTTTGAATCACTGCCAGCAGGGAAATTCAATTGGGCAAACTTAGAGCTCTTTCCAGCGTCGACTCGGTCTTGAGATGGCATTGTGAGATCAGGAACACTTGGTTTCATGAGTTGTGGAACATTATCAGTAATCAACCATGATCGTTTTTGATGGCTATTGACATGCTGGCGAAACGCTTCGTAGCTTTGGTCTGTCTTGTAGGTACAACCTAGAACAGGACAGAGTAGGACTTGGGTTTTCGACGAACACAGGCTCAAATTTTTTTGATGTTCCAATAAATCTTCTCTATTGAGGAAGACTTTTTTGCAAGGACCCTGCTTGAGGTTGATTCGGCAGAGAAAAGGTTCTAGTGGCAAGTCCCACTCCAATGGGAAGTGAAGACTCAATTTCATGGAACATAGGTCGGGTATAGAGATATGTCCATGGGAAGAGCTTAGATCTGTTGCAACAGGATACCCCATTTGCCGGAGTTCGGGTGCGTGCTCTGAAAGTAAATGGTCTCTGAATACCAGCTTCAGCTCATTATTGAACTGGCATTTTGGGAAAGGACACAGAAAGAGAGCAACTTGAAAGTTCTTTTCGAAGCGTGACTCGTGCCCATTTCCCGCATCATATTCATCTGAGGAGTCTGAATTCGACTCGTTATAATCAGACCATTCGTCAAAATACGATGCTGCTTTGTCCTTCGTTTTTGTCGGACTCTCAAGATCTACATCTGAAGAGGCCTGCGCGAGAATGGGAAAAACGTCTCTCAATTTGTCTACCTTCAACGGGCTAGAATTCATAGGAGTGTCCCTCTTCTGTCTCTTTGTAGGTGATTCGACTGGTGAATTAAGCTTACTTTTATGATCTTCCGCTGTTGAAGGCTGGCTCAACGGCTTTTGAATCTTGATCAGTCTCTCGATCATCAAATGTCTCTGTTGTGGTGTGATTTTTCGAAACTCCTCACTGAAATTCAATAACGAATTCATGCTTCGTGCAACGTCTTCATCTGTGAGAGAATTAAGATGCCCGTTATTTTCAATCACTGCTCCGGTATTTATGTCTACAACATCGCTCTTAGTGTGGTTGTCGAGCTTGGAATATTTCTCGATAATGTTACTCCATCGTTCTTTGCCTCTTTGCAACGTCTTTTTCTCTAGATGAGAAAACAGATCTATCTGCCGGCTTTTATCGGACGTTTCATAGCTGTATGTACTACCTTCATTGAGTTCATCACTCGCTCGTCTTCCAATCTCTGTAGAGATTGTGTTTTGGTTCATGTAGTCTGCAGATTTCATGTAAACAAACCGCTTCGCATGTGTGATGATAAAAACACATAAATCTGTTGGAAAATATGTAAATTGTAGATCGGGTTCAAATAATTGAATTTGATGGAAGAGATTATTTCCTCTTTTAAAATTAAATTCAGAGGTTTGACTCCTCAAGCTTGAGTTTAACAGTCTCTCTAGAATCAATAGTCGCTTCATTTACACATTAAACTTTGAAAGAACAAGAGCTTGACTACCATTTAACTATTATTTCATCACTTTTATTTTTACTGGATTGACTACTCTTTTTGTTGATGTCAAAATTGATTAGATTGTATGATACAAGTATGCTTATAATAAACCATTAGATAACTCCCGTGCAACTACTGATATTTGTTTCATAAAAAGAGTCAGGATACGAGAAATGTCATATCTCTAAAATCCAAACCCACTCTTAGAATAGGCCATAGGCTTCAAATCAGGGTGTGGCACCGCTGAGAATGTCTCTGTCAGCAACACCCAAGGACAGTTGGGATCATCTGCGTTTCTGTAACCTTCTCCGTCATCTTTGCTGGCATCATACTTCAAGTTTGGTTGGATATGAACAACACCTCCCAAGTTACCGGTGCTGTCGCAGTAGTTAGGTGCACTGAACACAGTGATCAAACGACCCTTGTGCTCAAATTCCACACCCTCCATACGAACCTCGTGAGAACGCAAAACCTTTCTGATTTTGTTCGTTAAACAGAATCTCTCGGTAATGTCAGGTCCAAACTGAATACCCAAGCCTCTCTTCGAAGGGGAACGGCCATTCTCTGGTTGAGGGTCAGTCCATAGAAGTTCCATCGCAAGACCCTCTCTTGGTGGCTGAGATGAGCCGGAGGTTGGAAATCTATTTATTTTCTTGATATCGGCAAGAGTCACCTTGTCGTTAGAGAACAAGCCGCCGTGCATGACAAGGTACAGCTGGTTGATGAGGGTAGCCAAAGGAAGGGCTCCGAAAGACTCTGCAAATGCTTCGAAGACCTTCTTGGAGTATTTGGCTTCACACTCATCGGTGAAACCGTATGTTTTGTTCATATCATTGGTTTCGTGATTTCCACGGTTGATGTAAATGGAGCGAGGAAACAAAATCTTCAAGACATAGAGATAAAGGGCGACCTCACACGACCAGGAGCCTCTATCGACAAAGTCACCATTGAAAAGGAAAATGTGATCATCGGACACATGGCCGAATCTACTGAACAAATTCAAGACGTCATAGAACTGGCCATGGGTGTCACCGACCACAGTCACCTTTTTACCGTCAGGAAGCACAACTTCGTCACTGCTATATTCAGAGGAGATGTCAGGATGAGGAATCGAAACCTCGACCATAGAAGCCTCTTGCTTCAAAATCTGGTGCACCTTTGCGATGATCGCAAACACATGTTTCTTGGGCAACTTGCCGCCTTCCTTGAAGCGCTTGATCATGAACTTCAAGTAGTCGATATCTAGACCCTTGATCTCGATGTCCATATCTTGCACACCATCGCCTCCGCTCTTCTTGGAAGTGGAGATGTCCAAGGCTGGACCATCCCATGACTTTTCAACCAAAATGCTATCGTAATCCAAAGAGTAGATCACGGACGTCTTGTCATCCCCTGCGATCGCCTTTTCAAACGCCTCTTTCTTCAAGTAATTGACACACTGTTTGAGATTCTCACTGGTGGCTTTATCGTTGGGAATCTTCTTCAACACTATTCTGAAGTTACTCTGTGCGGCCTTGTAGTCCAACATAGCCATGAGAGATACACCTTTACGATAGTATGCCTTCACAAACGACGGATCCACTTTCAAGGCGGTGTCACAGTCGCTGAGGGCCAGGCCATAGGCCTCCAACTTGATATGCACCTGAGCCCTATTGGAATAGAAGATCGGGTTCGAGGCATCTAATTCTATGGCCTTGGTGTAGGCGTCAATAGCCTCGTTGTACTTGTGGTCCTTTAAGAGGGCATTTCCCAGATCCTTGAATTTTAATGCTTCCGCTTTTGACATGTGTGGTGGTGTGGAGTGAGAATATTTTTCAACTTTGGCTCTTTCGCAGAAGAGTTCTATGACGGTCTCTGGAAACAGGACTACATGATCTGACTGTGGACGTTTGATAAGAATTTCTGGAAATGATTTGCGTTATACATTTGAGATTTTCGAGATTATCTTTCCCCGATTTTTTTTATTGGCATGTTGCATCTCTTTGTGCTAATTCTGTAGGCCTTAGAACACTCTAACGAAAGATCCTTCCAGACTACATTCTGATGAGGACACATTCTACATTTTTGGTAATGATTGATTTTCCTCTCTGTGCCTTTGATCATCGCCCTTTTCAATAATTTGAATCAATTATGTATATATTTTCTTAAGGAATAATGTGAAAGTTTAACACTCGTTTTTGATCCGCAATCCAGAAGCGGGAACACCAACGCAAGTGATATTTGTGATACGGCAGACCAGTCCCTTGTACTCAACCTTGTACTTAGCACCAACCAAAGCCTCCAAGACTTCCTCTTCACCCTTGTAGATAGGAGTGAAAGAGGCGCAACAAATGTCAAAGTCAGCGTATGGATCAAAGTCGATCTCGATGGCATCACTGGCAATTGTGTCGGATCTAGCGCGGATTTTCTTCGCTTGCTCAGCCTTTGGACCAGTTGGCAAGATGTTCAAAAGCTCACCGGCAAAGTATGAAGCGCTGCTGTAATTTTTGTTTTTGAATGACTGCAGCATGGCAACTTGCAAAGCATTGACGCGGTGCGTGTTTTGAAGCTTGGCACGTGTAAAGTAGGCAGCCAATTCTAGGTTACGTTTGACATCTGTGGTCTCCACGGAACGACGTTCCAATTCAATGGACAATCCAAGAATGTACTCGCGACACAAGGTCAAGATGTCCTCGCATTTGGCCTCCTTCTCATCCTCACTGACGCTCAACAAGGTGATTGTGTAGATGATATCACGGAAAACTGAGATTGCTTCGGGCAAGTTGTTGCCACGGAAGAACTTGAACGCCGAACTCAATTTTTCATCCATTTCCTCGAAACCAGGAATGAATGGAACAAAGCTGTCACTTGAATCTTCGTCATCACGCTTGCGGATGTAACTCTTCATAGCAGGCAAGCCGTCAACACCAGGCAAGTACAATTTGTTGCTTGAATAAACCTCCATAAATCTTTTTCTCAATGGCGCAAAATTGACGACACCAACCTGTTTGTTTAACAAGGAAGCAGCCTGTTCAAAAGCTCCTGCTGCGGCACAACCAGCAGCAGTTTTATTGTTGCGGAGCCAGTACGTGATTTCGCCCTCCAATCCAGATTCTGTTTCAACTATAGCTCCATCAGCTTCAACAAAGTCAGCCTCGACATCATCTAGCTCATCATCGATGCCAAGATCATCCTCATCCAACTCCCACCCGGCGTCTTCCTGCTCGGACTCGTCATCCAATGCGAGATCGTTAAAGGCAGCTGTGGGGACCGAGGTTGAACCACTCTCGGTGTGACTCTCGATCTTGGAATCTTCCACGAAGTCATCCAAGTTGCCACTCTTGAATGCAGATTCAAAAGAGGTGAGAGTGCTTGGCTTAAGAGGCCAGTTCTCAGCAACAGAGCCAACGGGTTGTGGGACTTGTAATGGGGCACCTGTAACACCCAAATTGAGGTCTTCTGGTTTTCCGGCCTGCAAGAGCTCCTCAGCGATCTCGTTGCGACCAGTTGTGACGGCTAAAGTGTACGCCAACGAGACAAGACCTCCCTTTGCGAGAGCATTAATTCTAGCATCCACATCATTAGTGTAAATTGTGTTTTGAAGAACCGACGAAGGGTTCAGTTGAGCTTCAGCAATCACTGTCATCTTGTTCAAGCGTTCGCTATCACCTTTACTCAAATAGAGGAAAGACAATTTGTCAAACAGCTGGAGTCTTTGGAAGGCACGTTCCACAACTTCGACATTTCCCTGGAGCAAAGCCTCATCGGCAAGCTTCTTCCAGGTCTTCTTGGAGTCCAACTTTTCAGCCTCGGTCTCAGCAATAGCAAGATCACCACACTCCAAAGCCAATTCGAAGCGAGTCTCTGGGTCTTGCACGAATTGCAAGGCGATTTCGGAGTAACCCTTCTTCTGTATGTATGCAATGATGTTTTGACCCACCAAGTTGGAGTTTTTGATAATTCTCAACACCTCAGCGAAATTTTTGTTAACCAAGGAACGTTTGAATCTATACTCGGTTGGGTCGATCACAACCACTTCAGCTTGACCTTGACGGTTCAAGCAGTACACCTTGTTGCCCAGAATCTTCACAATGTATAATGTATCCTTCAAAGTTTTGATGATTCCGTTGTCGCCGTTTAAGAGACCATACTTGATGTGATTCAATGTAGAGTACAATAAAACACCAGACTCATCCCAAGCGGCACTCTTCACACGAATAGTCTCATGCAAGGAGGTGACGTGTTGCAAATCCTTAGTTGCAATAGTCACTGTGTGCTTTGAAAGCAAGGCAAGGTAGTTTCCGTCAGGAGACCAAACGGCATACTTAATTTTGTTTGCAGACATTGTGTTCAACTCCTTCTTCTGTTGAACATCGTACAAAGTGACAGAGTGGTTTCTAACCAAAATAACACGACCACCATTGGCATTCAAGACATCAGTAATAGCCAGGTCGAGCTGTATGGACTTGGTCACGGAGTTGTTCATGTCCTTGACATACAAAACTTTAGATGATTTGACAAACGTAACAAAACGGTTACGGGAGATGAAGCAAGCAAAATTGGCCTCGCCCAGTCTAATGTCCGATGGTTCAAGAGCACCGGTGATTTGTTTGGGCAATGTCAACAAAGCATACATACCGTTGTCGCCATCGCCATGAGTTACAAGCATGGAGTTCTCAGCAGAGTTGTATGAGAGAGTTTTCATGAAAGACCAAGCCTTACCGATTTTTTTCATGGACAACATTGGCATGGAAGTCTCATCTCTAGAGGTGTCGAAACTTTGCAATTGCTTCTCACCATTGACATAGTAGAGCTTGTTCTGGAACAAGGTGTGGGCTGGTCTCTCTCTTTCGAGCTTGAAGACCATCAAACCGGAATCATGGCATGTGGCAAACAAGTTCATAGTAGGATGGTTGGCAATCATCCAGAAACGGTCGTTCTCTCTCTTGAACTGCTTCACTGGAGTACGTTTATTCAAGTCCCAAACACGAATAGTTTTGTCGTCAGAGACCGAAAGAATCAAGTCTTGATGAGGGTGGAAAACCGCGCAGATGACGTTTCCAGTGTGGCCACGGCAAGTGTCGACCTCCCAGGCCTTGGTGTCGCTCATACGCCACAACTTGACGAGTCTGTCATCAGCAGCGGAAACGATCAATGGCAAGGTGGGATGGAAAGCAGCCCAGTTGACACCTTTGTCGTGGCCCTCCAAGACATATTTGACCACGGCGTTGACGTTTCCAAAAATATCCTGCTGTGGCAACTGTCTTCTTTGCATCTGATCCTCGAAGGAATGTTGTTGCGACTGGGGAGCGGAATGCTTCTTTCTCAAGCCAGAGATATCCCACACACGCACAGTCAGGTCCAAAGAAGCAGACACGATCAAATCCTCGGAGGGGTGGAATTGGGCCAGCAACACGTAGTGGTTGTGGCCGGTCAAGCACGCAATTTCCTGACGATTCTGCCAATTCCAAATACGAATGGTCTGGTCATCCGAACAAGAAAGAATCCACGGCAAGTCATGGTGGAAAGACACGTTACGCAAGTAGTCCAAGTGGCCAGTCAACGTGAAAATACACTTTCTACTAGTAAGGGACCAGACCTTGATCGAGTAGTCATCGGAACCGGAAACAAACAAAGGCTGTGTCGGATGGAAGTTCACGCACCGGACCGGACCTTCGTGATCCTCGAAGCGGTCAATCAATGTGCCCATGCGGTAGTCCCAAAGTTGGATGATCGACAGGTGGAGAGCGACCAAAACCCACGGCCGCGTGGGGTGGAAGGCCACGCCCTTGGCCCGCGAGGACTTGGACTCAAACTTTGTGAGCATCTTCATGGTGAAGGCGGAAGTTTTGGTGTTGATGTTGGGGCGATTGGTGGATGGAGGGTCTTTGTGTGTGCGTTTTTCGAAAAAGGCGGACTGGACACCTGGCGCGACACCCGTGCCTCTGCGATTATGGGGGATTGGGGGATGTGAGTTGTGGATTGAATGGTGAGGTGAGTTTGGCGATTGCACGGTGTAGAGATTTTTTTTTTTGTTTGGAATATGGTGTGGTTATTAAATTTTGGAAATTTGTTGGAGTAGTTTCACTCATTTGGGAGGAATTCGTGAAGGCGCATGGTATGGTCCTGGATGGTACTTATTGGTAGTGAACGCGTATATGAAGTTGAAATGAGATCTTTAAAGAATGAAATTGGGTACATGTAGAAATCTGATAAACAAAATGAGATCGTTGAAGAAAATTTAAAAAGCTTTACCTGGCGAATTCCGTTGAATTCTCTTAGTTCCTTCTTTGACGAGTTCCGTTGAATTCGTTATGGTTTATTTCTACGCTCAATTGTGATCTTAACGTTCCTAACTCTTCATTTTTAGGTATTTATTATATGCATCAGAGTTTAAGTTTGCAATGTTTTTGAGGGTGTGTGCGTCACTTAAAACACGAAAACACCAGCGATCATGGCAAGGAAGCCACCAATAGCAGTGGAAGCACGGTCGGCACCAGCGCCAGACTTACTGGCAGAAGCAGAGCCTCCCTTGGCAGAGGTGCTTCCTCCCTGAACAAAACCACCAACAAATGTGTTTGAAGTGGTGGAGTCGGTCACAATAGGCATGCCTGTGGAGCCTGAACCGGAGCCAGTAGTCTTGGTAGTCTTGGTGTTACTGGAAGAAGAAGAGGCTGAAGACTTCGATGACTGGGAGGATTGGGTGGAGGCATCGTTCTGAGGGTTGAATCCCACAGCCTTCTGGTTACCCAACCAGGTCTTCTTGTTGGTCAACAAGACATTCTCCTCATTGAAGTCCGTGGTGGAGTTGTACAAGAATGCAGAAAGGTTTGTAGAGTTTCCAGAAACAAACGAAGGCAAGTCGTAAGCCTTGATACTAACGTTCTTGACGTACGCATAGTAGTAACCGTAGTCTTGGATATCTTGGGAGTTCCAGTTGATTGGACCACCAGCCCACTGGACCGTACCCAAAGCATTCAAGTCGGATCCGGCAGGCCACAAAGAGAACTGGACTCTGGAGGGAGTGGATGGATAGTCGTATCTGTTCTTTGTCAGGTTCCAGGTGTCGGATCTCTTCAAGGTACGCACGACGTTTCCATCGATGATCCACTGAGTTTGGTCCTCGGCCCAATCGATCTCGTAGTAGTGGTAGTTCTCGTAGGTGTCGGTGGTGGTGTAGTTCTTGGAGTTGGTGTAGTTCAACAAACCGAGGGAGTAGAAGTTAGTCTGGGGCTTTTCCAAGTCGTAACCCATGAACTCGTAATCGATTTCATCCTGAACGTCAGAGAAAGTAATAAAAGCAGTGACCACACCAACGTCACGCGCGGTCTTGATGGTGGCACCAACTCTGCCGAACCACAAGTACTTGGTGGAAGAAACAACGGTACCAGTCGACTGGTTGGGCATCTGCAACAAAAGAGCACCGTCTGCGTTGTTGATGTAGCCAGTGTACACCCAGTCGGCCTGCGAAGCGTTACCCAAGTATTGGTTGATGTCCATGATCTTGGAGGCGTTGGACATCAGGTCTTGGAACGACGACATCCGGGGCTGGGGCATACAAGCAGTCAAGTTGAAAGAGTATCTGGGGTCACATCCACCCAAACAGTAAAACCCGGTACCACACATACCGTACTGGTTACAGCATGGAGCACTGTCTGGACATTTGGAGGTGGCATTACAAGGAATGGGGTTCCAGTCGGCGGCCTGGGCCAAGGAATAGAATATGCCGAAGAAGAGAAATGCGAGAGCAGACTTCATCTCTGTGGACTCACGGTAGACTTTTAAGAAGCGAAAGTAGCGAACGGAGCTAGAAGAAAAAGAAGTACTGACAGAAAAGAAGAAGTCACAATATGAAACGAGAGTGCGCAGTATTTTGATTTCTGGGCTGTGTGCAGACGTCTCTATTTTGACCCGTTTTTATCATCGTTTGCATTGCTTTCTGCAGGTCCAATACTACGAGCCCTGGAATTTCAGAAGCGCACTTACCCGATTGGTTCGAGGAATGCTTGAGGCCACCAAGAAAAAGGGGAGTTTCTGGCAAAACGGGGTGCTCATGCGGGAGTCATCGTCAGTCAACGTCTATTTGCAGGATCTGCCGTTGTATTGCACCTGTTTATTTGGTTACATACTTCTTTGTTTGTTTTGGATACAGTCTGGTCCTGCTTGACAACGCCAAATTTTTAGCTTTGACCCTTTCTTCTATTGGCTTAATTTCCCTTCAGGAAAAAGTTGTACATGTTGGGCTGGTAGGCTGATGGCTCATCGTAAATCAGAGTTTGGCCCGGTGGGTTCATGGGTCCTCCTGCCTGGTTTGGTCTGCTTGGCGAGTTGAAGCCAGAGAATTGAGGCTCTACCTGCGGACGATTGGCTCTGTTGGACGGCTGATGCTCAGGTTGAAATTCGGTGCGGATTTCGCCACTATAATTTGAGTTGACGCGGGGCGGCTTGGGGGGAAGTCCTTGATTCTGCGTGGCATGCGGCTCTGGTCGCTGGAACTGACCAAAAGACCCTGCAGGACTTCCAAGTTGTAGAGAACTGAATGAATTCGATACTTGATTGTTGTTGATTTCATTTTCAATTGCCCGATTCAAGCCTTCCGCAAATCTAAGCAACTGTCCGTAAAACTCGAGTGCTTGTTGCAAACCTGCTGAGTATCCCCTCCAGGAACTGTTGAATTGATTGATTCGAGATACTTGCTCGGCCAAGACGGTATTTTGGAAAGTACTCAGAGATTGAATTTCTTTGACTTTCGGGTTAGTTTCTAGTTTCAGCCATTTGTTCTGCAACTCAGTAATGACACTCTCTTGCTTTTTGATCAAGTAGTCGAGCTTCTTCAGGTACACCTCGAATTTTTTGAGCTCTTCCGGGAAAAACTCGGTTTTAATTTCTTTTGTACTTTTAGTTTTGCTATTGAGCATTATGACATTGGAAATGTCGTCTTTGTGAATATCTTCCTTGAGTGAAGACAAAAGATTTTGGCGCTCTCTTTTGAGGACATTAAGGTCGTTCAAGATATCCTCGATGGCGGTAATTTGACCGGAAATTGATGAAGATTGTTCTTGCAATTGACTATCATCAACATCTAACAAGCTGATTTCATTGTTTATATCAAAGGAGGGATTTACCTTGTTGGCTTGAATAGCAAACAAAGTTTGGAATTGACTCGATTGGATTCCATGGCCAAGAGTTTGAAAAAGCTGACTATTCTCGCCATCAACAGGCTCGAAGAGTCGAGAGTCTGAGTTGCCAGCGTCATAGAGCGATTTTTTCAATCGGATCAAATCGTCACGAAACTTCGCGGAAGAATCCGAAAACTGTATTTTCTCGATATTCTTCTGACTGTTATTAATCAAATTGTAAATATGTTCTCTTCTTTTGTGGATTTCTTTTCTGTTTCCTATATCTCTCTCGTAGCTTGCGCTAATTTCATTGACTTTAGAGATAACATCCGGCGGTAAAGAGACATGCACGCTGTCCGAAGCTCTGTGTGCTTGATCGGTATTTAAAAGCTCCTTAATCGTTACGAGGGCTTTCGGCAATTTGAGACACTCCAAAGCTGATGCCAACTTTTCTGCCGCAACATCATTCTCGTCGATTTCTGCCCTCAATAGCTGAGATTTTTCCTCAGAGTAAAAACTCAAGAGCTCATGTACATTGATAGGAACAACATTACTCAAGAAGTTTGTATAACTGTGCTCATGCACCTGGGAAAAAGATTCATTTTCAGAGATAAGTATAGGCTTGGCACTTCCACACTTCATTGGTTTTGGGTCAACTATTGTCGCCACATTAGGGATGATATCGTGGTAGATAAGATCGTTGTCTTTTGTGATGTCTTTGAGTTTTATATCAACCGCGTCGCGCTGGTATTTGTAGTTGTCGAGTAGCTCGAAAGCATCTTCGCCCCCACTTTTGGCAACAGATTTCAATGTGGCTGTGGGAATTGCAGCAAGCAAATCGGATGACTTGGACAAATAACTGATAGCCTCACCGTATTTGTTTTTCGACTCCAATTGCAATCCTTGGAAATAGCACGCCAATGACTTGTAGTAGAGCGCCTTTACCTCGATGATTGAGACCCAAAAAGGGTCCAATTGAGCAGATACTTTCTCATCTGGAAGGCCATTCTTGTCAGGATCATACTCAAAATCCAACTGCTCGTCCCCCGACAAACTTTCGACGTCACTTTCTGTAACAGCGTACGTTGAGTGATTTGATACTTTTGAAGCACCTTCAGCAGTTGACAAGTGACTGATCACTTTGTAACACTCGTCAAAACACTGGGCGGTAGAGGTACATAGTTTTGCAATCACAGAGTTCATTTTCTGCTCCAAGTCTCCATCAATGGCCTTTAATGTGAATACCTCCTGGACCTGCGCTAAGCAGAGGTTGATAAGGAAACTAATTGTAGAAGGGTTGAGATCATTAGAAGGGCCATTGAGAAATGTTTTTGACAAAAATTCGAAAACACCAGCTGCCTCCTGGTATAATCTGATAGCTTTTTTAAACGCCTGTTCGTCTCCCCCGGTGCTTCGCTTGGAGATGTTGTAATTCACAGAAGCCGCCTTGGTCATCAACGAGCCGATATTGAAGAGAACACTAGCCTTCTCAAATGCCAATGCAAACTGTTCATGCAGACTGGAGGGCACAAACGCATCATGCCAGATAAACTTCATTGATTTATGCTTGTTCACCACATCCATGGGCACCCTAAGGTCCACAAGCTCCAAATAACTGTAGTAGCGCATGTACAAGCCTATTCCAGTATCGTCGGCATGAGCTCCTCTGATGTCCAGGCGAAGTTTGTTGAAACTCTTGACATCCTCCAGGAATTCAGAGGTATTGCCGTAGACTGATAGTAGGTACTTTGTCAATGGTTTGGACCAATTGACTTCTTCTGTTTTCTTTGTTGGAACGGTCAAAAGCGATGCCTTCATATTGTTTGTTCGGAGACGCTTTTGGTTCGACTTTGGATCTGGTTCAGGGGTTGAGTGAGAGGTGTTCGCGATAAGATCAAGTGTGATAATTTGATGGCAATGATGTTATTGCGAAGAATAGGGGCGAAAACGGTGTATTTTTGTCATAAATCCAAAAAGTGAATATTTGCATTTCGAGGTTTCCCCTTTGAAATTTTTCTCTCTCCTTTCAAGTTCAAGATGTGTTGTTCATTGTTCTGGATTTAACAGAGCTCAACTCTGTACCACGACAGACCTAGTGTTCCAGGTCAATTCCACAAACAAAGATATTGAAGTGTTTTGTCACTGAGGTTGGAATTTATCTTAGCCGATCACATGTATTCGTGTGGCAGAGTCTCATCAACTGATGTCTGTCAACCCATACACTTCAAACTTTCTTATTCGTAGAGGATCCGAAATTCTAGGAGCCGGTTGGAATTAAATACACTTATTTGAATTGATTATGATAGTCCAATTGAATGTTTCCAAGACCAGACGTCCAATTGAACTTCATCATGTATTGGCTGCAAACACCCCAATCGCTATTGTCCTGCACTACTGCTATCTACCAGATCCCCATGGCTCCAATCGAAAACCAACATGTTTTTCGTATTAGTAATTGCCTAGAAAATCTCAAACCAGTGGGTACAGTGACATTCTATGATGTTCCGACAAACGATTGTGGCTTTGAAGCCATAAACGTTTCTCGGTCGACTTATAAGTGGTTTGACGCTGACTACGTAGCTTTCCATTTTAGAAAAACCAAGCTCAATCCGATTTTACGGACTCTCTTAAAATTGGTCGCTTTAAAGTATATCCTGGCAACATTCCGAATTGTGCCTGTGGTTCAAAACCCTCCTGTGCAAGTATGGAAGGTAAGAATCTACGCTATACCGCTTGATATAGATGGTGCTAGATATATTCGACTGTGGCGCAACTATTACAAAGTTGCGCTTACAGCAAAACAGTTTGAAAACTTGTGGTTGGAATTGATTGCAGTCATTGATTTTTCAGCGGAGTCTTGGAATACGTCCTCTAACGTGGGTTTTTGTTTATTGCCCTTTCTAGCTACACATAATTCCACAAAGTCGAATGGCTCTGCACTGGAAAATCACCATATTCAGAGATGGTTCCGCAGGAAAGGATATTTGGCAAGTCCCGAAACACATGCTTCGTTGGAGTCCTTGGTAGAATCAGTGTATGATCTGCTACATCTGCCAGATCTATCTCCGTATGAACAAAAGCACACTGGCTCATCCAAGCTCGGAATTGCTGTTGCAGAGGACTATATTGCCAAAACACTAAATTCATACAAAAATGGAGAGGATATCATCAAGGGTTTGAAGAGTAAACTATACCCATTCCAGCTACGATCTCTTTGTAAGATGTACGAGAAGGAAACAATCAAGAAGAAAGATGTTGTGCCAAACTTTGTGAAACTTACAACTCCTACGGGCCAGCCTTACTATTATGATACCCTTAACCCGGGAATTTATGGTCACCCAGAATTATACTTCTTACCTTGTGGAGGAATCCTAGCTGAAAATATGGGTTTCGGGAAAACCCTCATATGCTTAGCACTTGTTCTATTCTCTAAACATGAGGTGTCGATTGCACTGGCGGACATGGCCCCAGTTTTGAATTTCAATAGCAACAATGTTCCTACTCTTCAACAAGTATGTGTCGAATCTATAACTAGGAATTCATTACCATGGCAATATTACAAAGATGAGCTTAGCGCTGCAGTCATTCAAAAGATTGCTAGTCTGCCTGCCAAGTTTAAAATTCTCAGATACGATGAACCCAATTCCGCCAAGTTAAGGAGGAGCAGAGTAGTACCTAATGAACTGGAACTATATCTATGTAGCACAACGCTCATTATCACTCCCGAAAATTTAATGCACCAGTGGAATGACGAAGTACGAAAGCACTTTGATTCTGGGTGTCTCAAAGTCTTGTGTATCTCTGACCGCTTTAAAGAACAGATCGTGACCGACAACTCTCTCCACACAAATACGATTTCTTCCGTGAATGCAGTTATCTCGTACGATCTAGTAATTATATCGTCACCATCTCTAACGAGGAACTCGAAAATTAGGCATATTTTGGAACAAGTCTATTGGAAAAGGCTCATAGTAGACGAAGGGCATTCCATGAACTCAAAAAGTTCTACGCACAGCTCTAAAGTTGCTGCTTTACATGCGGAAAGACGATGGGCTGTTACAGGTACACCAACCTCGGGTTTGACGAATCTTTACATGAACGAAAAGTCGGATTCTGCTCAAAATCCTGAAGCCATCGATAGCAGTCAAAAATTTGTCGTGAAAAGTAAGTTTAATGCTCGAGATGACTTAGTCAAATTAGGGAATCTTGTTGCACAGTATTTCAGAATTGAGCCGTTCCATACTCAATCAAAACTATGGAACTCTTCTATAATTCGTGGCTTAATCGGCACGAGCTCGTTTGCGACCCTGTTGAGCTTATCTAATTTGCTCAATTCTATTATGATAAGACATTCGCAAAATGATATTGAAAAAGATTTACAATTGCCAAATTTGTTCCACACAGCAACTTTTTTGAAGCCATCGTATCATAATCGACTTTCTATCAATTTATTCACGGCTGTTCTAGCTGTCAATGCGATATCCTCCGAAAGAGTTGGCCAAGACTATATGTTTGATATCAAGAACCGTCCTCAATTGAGACAGTTGATCCGAAATTTGCAGTTTGCATCCTTTTATTGGACTGGTTTCAGTGTCGAAGATGCGGAACTACTCACTCAAGTAATTCATGAGACTTATAAGAAGCTTGAGAAGGTCAAAGACGCCAAGAGTGACATGGACATGAAATTACTTCACTCTTCTCTACAAGCTGCACAAGAAGCTCTTTCGAGTGAAAGCTGGAGAATGGCTTCTCCGAGTCACGAAATGCAATATTTCGTTGAAGATTTGCCACCATGGATTGGAGCATTATTAGCCATTGATCCTTCCAAAAGTCCTGATATTTTTGCGGCTCCTCATTTGAAAACTGTTCAAAGATTCTATTACAAAAACAGATTTGTCAATCCTGAAAACAATCAAAAATTTATTGAAGGCTATCTCAATGATGTAAAACAGTTTTGGACACAATACGAGGAAGCATCTCTGAAAAATAGTCATTCAAAGATATCGAACCAAGAAAAAGTTGATCCGAAATCTATTTTGGCTGGCACAAATGATGTCCCTCATTACAAAGAAAATCACAAAGCACAAGAATCTCTGAACACATTCAACACGCTCAATTCTAAGGATGCACATATTAATGCGGCCGATATGAAAAGGTTTCGAACTGCGCAATTGCTTGGTACAGCATCCACGAAGCTTTCCTACTTGAGCTGTAAATTAGTTGGACACTTTCAAGACGGGATTAAGTCAATTGTGTTTTTCGACAATGAAGACACTGCTTATTTTCTACTTGAACTGCTTGAAACTCTTGGTGTGCCCTTCATTTTGTATGCTCATTTCATTGGCACCGAGCAGCGAGCCAACAATTTAAAAACGTTTGCCAACCATAACTCATCAGAGGGTGGTATCTCTTTGATCATGGATTTAAACTTAGCCTCTCACGGATTGACTATCACTTGCGCTACTCATGTTTATTTTACTAGTCCTATATGGAAGCGCTCTATTGAAGCCCAGGCGATCAAGAGAACACATCGTATTGGACAAACAAAGGATGTTCACGTAGAAACTCTTATTTTAAAAGGAACTTTGGAGGAAAAGATGTATTCCATTAGATCTAAAAACTCTTCAGACTCTCCGGAGGACAAGCTTTCTTCGTCTTCTGCTGAACCGCAGAGTGTCATTGACGATGATGATATCCAGAACTTCATAAAGGAGTACAAATTCCTATCTGCGGACAATCATGAATGTGAATATGCTAAATTTCAAGTATCTGATACGAACAAAGCTGAAAAGCGAAGAAACGACAGTTGCGCAGAAGATGAATTTTCCCTTCTTGATCACTTCAGCAAGCTCGAAAAGATACTGACAGGTACTCCGCTGGAGAACAGTAGGGTTTGGCACATGATGTTGTTCAGCAGAGGTAACTTGCAAAACATAGACGCCGCTGGACGAGAAAAGCTTTCCTCTCACGACCTCAATTTGGAGCTCGTGAACCCAGTTCAAAAGGAGGTAATCAGAGATGAGTCAAACAAACCTCGGAAACGAGTTAAGTTTTGAAGTCGCATTGGCGCACCACGATATTTCCGTCAATAGCACAACTCATGAGTATACTTTCAGACGGGTGAAAATCTGTTTGCAAAACTGCATCTTTGTGATCTGTATATCTTGCACGCATTCTACGAGACGCGCTATCCCAAACCAAAGCTTCTTGGCAATCAGAGCCAGCTGTGAGGAACACATCGTCTGTTGAGAAACAGGTTCGAACGATGTTGCGCAGCGGACGTGGTGTCGCGCCTTCAAACGAAGGGCCAACTCTAGATATGCCAGTCGGCACTGATTTTGATGCATTGATGGTTACGACATGGCCATCCACCAGACGGCATGCTAATCGTGAGCCATCCGAGCTTAATGCGAGACCTGTCACGGTATCCTGTGCCACTTGACACGACCACAAGAGTTCTCCATTAGACATGTCATACGCTTTGACACACGGATCGATACCTGAAACGTACGCAATTGACCCATCTTTGCTGAGCTCGCAACAAAGAAGAGGAAACAGAGTTGTGATTGACGAAGTCGCCTTTTTCACCCGTCCATCCCAGGACATGAGCATACCGTCATCGCCTACGCTGATAGATGTTGCAGAGTAACTGACACTGCAATCGTTTACACTCAATTCATGGCCGATTCCGTTACTAATGCGGTCACCTGTGATGGTGTCCCAAAACCCAATTGTTCTGTCAGCAGACACCGAAAAGAGAGTCTCCATGTCTTTCCACTGCATTGAAGTAACCGCTGACTTGTGACCTTCTAATACTCCGAAGTTGGGTGTGCTCTCAAATTCATTTTGAGGTAGATGCCATAGACGGATTGTACGGTCCATACCCCCAGACACTATACACGTTCCATCCAAACTGAATTTGGAAGTGAGAACTGCACCCGTGTGTCCCAGCAAGACTACAGCATCGTCATAGAGAAGGTGTCCCCGCTGGTTTGTTTTAATGTGTGTCAATTGTGACATAGAGTTTACAGACAGTGCAGGAGATGCATTCATGGCACCAAAGGAACATGCCATTTTTACCCTGGATAAACACACCAATAAACGATCGTAAATTTATGTTTGAAAAAAATTGGTAGTCGTTAATTTATGTATATTAAGCTAGATATTCGTATGAGCCTCCCTCTACTCTCGCCAAGTATTCTTTCTCAACCAAGTACTCAATAGCTCTCTTGATATCAATGAGCTTGGCTTTGAAGCGCGATTGTGCTTGAAGGAGAACCTCGTTTATCAATTCGTTATGCTGTCTCGTTTTTCTGGCCTTCATAATTCTCACAATACTTGCTGTCAAGTAATTCTTACGCGATTCTTCAATCTCTTTGCTGGTCTCATCTTCCTCCTGTTTTTGTTCGTTCTTGATCGAGCTGACGAAATTTACCTTCAATTTCTTCGACTTGTACTCGTTTACAATGGTAAGCGATGAGTTTGGATCGCTCAATGATTGTGATGGTGGGTCTTGCTCAATCAACTTGAACTTAACGAATGGTAAAAGGTGGGCTTCGAAAACATTTTGAGCAACTCCAACAATTTGGTGAAGTGCTCCGAAGGAGTACGTGGAAGACTTGTTGAATGCGAGAAGAATCATCAACTGCACATTTGAAACAGTAAAAATGAAGGGTGGCTTGCCTTTTCTAGCCAAATTGGCCTTGACCTCGTTTTTACCATGATTCCAAAGCCATTGAAGATTTCTTTCTGAGTGTGAATTAGTGTACTCGGCCTCGACGGAGTTAAGAGTGCTTTGCAACTCGGGAGGAATGTTAAGAGTGTACTCCTCGTTGTGAACAAACGGCCACATGCTACTAGCTAAGATCAATGGGTTGAAATCACCCACGACAGAGTTAGGCCCGATTACTTCTTTCACCCTTTGCTTCAAAGTCTCAGACGACTTCATATCCTCGAACATCTTTGTGATCTTCGATGTATATTCGAGTGAGTTCTTATCCTGGAGCTTTTGTAAAATTCCTTCCTCGAGTTCGTCAGAGCGAGTATTGCCATTTATCAATCTCTTCGCCAATAAACGACGGTAATGATTTTCGAACTCGTCTTTGTTCTCAACATATCTCAAAACGAGCTTCAAGTTATCAGCCACGTGCGTTTCTGTTTCAACCTCCTTTGTAGTAGCCTTCAAAAATGCATCAGCATACCTTGCTAATAACTCCGGTGTCTTGCTTGCAGATTTAGGGGTTGGGACAGCTATTGCGTTGATGTTAAAGAAGTGTTTACATGCAGCGTCAAGGGACTTGATGAAGCGAGGGTCTCTGTTGAAACAATCAACAAGAACTCTGCTGAATTTGTCGTAAATGTTGACCAATGCATAAATATAGGCTTTAGGGTTAACGGCAACTTGTGGTCTCTTTCGTGCCGTTTTATCCTCAGATGAAGCCTCAAGAGACTCCGTTGACAATTTCAATTCTTCGAGTTCTTTTGCGGCTTCAATTTTAATGTGAGACTCCAACCTGGCAGCTAAAGTATCTAAACCCTCGGGCAAATCGGCGAATAAAACAAACATGCGGTGAATATGTTCAGTTCCGTTTTCCTCTAAGAGCTTCAAGTATTGATCATACATCTCCTGCGCATGGTCTTCGATCAAGACCTTACGTAAAGTGATATGCAAGAGCTTTCGACTTCTTTCTTCCAAGTAGTTGTTAGCACGAATAATCTCCTCGGGCAAGCGCTTCTCACATTTGATCATGTAATCCTTGACTCCGTGTTGAGAGAGGAAGGATTGACTCTCTTTACGGTAATACTCGGCTGTAACTTCGATAAATTGTGTTTCAAAGCAGGTGGCGTATACCAGCAAGTTTGGCTTCTTCAAGTCATTGACATCCAATCCCAAATACACCATTGATTTAACAGCCACAGAGATGATGTTTGTATCAACGATCTCGTTGTTTCTTTGGCGCTCGATGAGACCAAAGATCTCCGCACGAATACGATCTAGGTTCGGTGTGAAAAGGTGGTTTTTCCATTGAACGAGAGCCAAATTGTTGATGTCAAAGATGTTCCGGTGTCCATCAGATCTCTCCTTAAGGACCCAATACCGGTTCATGTAGTCAAAGACATTGTTTAAGTAACGAGCGCCGATTGTGAACCGCTTCCATTTACGGACATAGAACTCCAAAAACGGTTCGTTATTTTCTGGATGCAAGCTCTGCACATATTCTTTCAAATAGTCCTCTAGTTTACCGTAAATTTCCCCACCAGTGAGTGTATATGTCGTCTTTTCCAGTCCCATGCGGGTGCTTGTTTGCGAGAGAGTGCTGCTGCGAGTTTTGTTGGTACAGTAATTGTATACTGCGGTATAGCAGTTCATGTATATCTTAGAAGTTACTCCCTGGTCTCCCTGGGCCCCCAAGATGAACTCCAATCCTGGTTTGATGAAGTTCCATGTTGCGTCTAAATCTCCAGCAATAGGAAGAGCTTGAGGAGGAGCTGACATTTAAAGTTCTAATTTGCTAAGTCGGGCTGTGGTACGAGAATTGATTGATGTGGGCTTACCGGTATTTGTGGGATCAACTTGTGAACGCCTTTCGAATAGTAAGGATTTCTGTTGGCTTTGAAGTGAAATTGTCGCAACAAGGAATCAAATCTGTGGATCCAATCTCGGAAATCAACCAGTGAAAACCAAAACTATTCAAAGCTCAGATTGGAATTGGTGCGAAGACTGTGTCTTGGTAGCAATTCCGTTTGGTTGTAAGGAGATTCTCTTACAGTAACCATCAAAGGTGCTAGGGTAAATTGCAGTATACAGGTCGTACGGGACTGGGGAAGGTGACTGTTTTTAATTGTACATGAGGCTATCTAAGATCCATTGTGGGTCATAAATTAATTTTTGTCTATTTTCTGTGAAATGTTTTCGATACCTTTTAGTATTCGTGTCGTTATTGTCATGGCTGAAACTTGAGAGTGACAATAAATAGAGTTGGTTTCTAATTATTCTAGAAAAAGCTGGCTTCTAAGAGATGAAACGACATTCAAAATTGCTATTGGATGAAGTTCTGAGAATTAAAGCATCTGCACACGCATCAGGTGTTTGAACGGAGGCTAACAAACAATCGCAACATATGCTGTCATCATCCTGAGCGTGGCCCAGAACTGACCCTGTCTACGACTCTAATGATAGAGATTGCGAACGTAAGAAGCCACAAGAAAACAATCAACAGAAGGAAAAATACCAAGGCTCGTTGGCGGCGGCACAAGAACCCGACTGTGAGTGTGTGAATGCTCAGACCCAGCTCCGGTTGAGCCATGCAAACCCACTCTGTATCAAACAAAGAATGGAATGCAAGAGAGAGGTTTGCAGAGCAGAAAATAATGAAGAACACATCCAACATGATGAGCTTCAACTTCCCCAATGGATCGCGGAGTCCCAACGGTTTCCCCGAGTATTCGTCATACGCAACATATACAATGTATATTATAGCAAAGCTTTGTACAACAATCGCGAAGACTGTACCGGGCTGTTGCAGGACTGGAACGTTGTCATACTCCTTCCTCAGGTTGACAAAGATGTTAATGGCTAGCGCCAAGGAACATGTGGAGAAAACGAGCATCATGATTCGTAGCAAAAGCGGCACCAAGGGATTCTGAACAAATATTCTCTGGAGTGTAGGCGCCAAGTCTTTTCGTTTCTCATCCAGCATCCAATATCCTGCCTTGCTTCTTACTCTGGGTGTGTCGTCTGCATGCTTACGTTTTGATAGAAATAAGCGAGAAAAGAAGCCGCCCTTATTCTCTGCGCCGGTCAGATTATCGCCGGCACTTGTGCCCATAATTGCTTGTCGTAGTCTATCGTCTCCACCCCACGGGCTGTCAGAAATTGGCGATTGACTCAAAGACTGGTCGAGAGATAATTGGTCCAGAGTGAACTCGCTGGGCTGTTTGACTGCCAGTAGCAAATCATGGTAGCCATGGTTCAATGTTCTGTTGAAGGGATCATTCATAAACGATGTATATTCCTCTTTTTTGTCACTAGAGGTAGTGGAGTTCGAGCGCAATTCAGGCGAAACCAAATCAGAATTCGTGCCCCGTTGTGACTGCTCCCGCTGATGCGCCTGGGCCATCTTGGCCAACACATAGTTGGGCACCACCTTTGGTTTTAGGGAGTACGACGCAAGCTGAGTCTTTCGAAAGGGATCAATCAGAACAAAATTGCCGCTTTCGTCAACGGTTGCGTTGCCGAAGTACGCTTCTGTGCCGTTGCGGTCGGCATGATTGTCTCCTGGCATCAAATGATTCTAGTATTTTGTGGAGTTTGTGATGTTGCTGGAAGTATGTATTATGTCTGTACCTATACAGAAGTAATAAGTGTGTTCCTGCAGCGGGAGGCAGATGTATTTGCAGCCAAATAATAGGCGAAGCATGGTATGGCTTTCGGAGAGTAATCCCAATTTTTTTCGGTATAATTTGCCGGAAACATTTAAATTGTCATGAATTTAATAATTCGATGGGAATTGGTCGCCTTCGGAGCCTATGATGCTCAATGGGGAAGGGATTGCAAGGCTTAGAAGTGAAGTTGTCCCGAGATTGAGTTTCAGAGAGAAGTCATATGATCATAATCAGTGTGTCGTTAGAGAACTGCTTTCATTATGAAAAAACTGATTTCAATTAAACTAACATGGAATGCACTATGTTCATGGAGAACTAAATAGACTTCTGTAATAAAACAGAGACTCAAATACTCTGCTTTAGATGCTCATACTCATCATTAAAGAATCTGATTATTAAAAGTCATTCCTTGCTTGATTCTGGATTGTTCTTGACTGAGACAGTACTCATTGAGAGCTACCCATAACATGGTAGTGGGTTCACAAAATGCGCCATCACGGCAACACCAATTAACTACTAATTTTATAACATCATTTTTATACTGCAGCTCCCGTTAGTCTTGCTGAGAGTTTAATTAGTCTCGATTTGCATCCCCTCGGTATCTATGGTATCAGTCTCGCATAACCCCAGATCCTGCATGATCCACCAGTATCTAATTGCGGCAACTGAGCAAGGCCAAATTTCCATGAACATATCAGAACCAGATGTCCCTCTATTCATGCTCGCATCTTTCACATTCAATGAGACTCCTTCCGAGTAAGTCTCGCGTGGCCATTGGATCCTATCGAAATTTGCATCAATCATTGTACATAGCCCAACAGAAATCGTCGCAGGACCTCAAATCTGATATCATCAAGTCAAAAATAGAGTCCGACAAAAATGATCTCGTGCCTAACAATGGCGCATCGATGAACAATGATATAGAAAAACAAGCTCGACCTACCCCTCTCCTCAATTTGGACTCGATTTTCGTTCTTAGTGTTCCTATTACTACTCACAGATCGTTCATTTATTGCCACCACAAGCCCAGTCTACTAAGCGATAAGCAGCGCAATGAGATGGACTGGAGAGTCAAGGCTGAAAATAAAGTGGTTTCACTTGCCATCAAGGGATGGAATAAGCTTGAGAATTCGAAGGTGTCAATTAATCAGAAGATCGTGGTATTTATTAGGCGCCTTCTTAGCTCTATCCCCTACGATGAGAATTGCTTGCGGTCATTTCCCAGGAAATCCGTAATGATTAGAGAAATCAATGAGGAGCACCGAGAATCCCTTCCTAAAGTGGTGTTGACTGCCGATATTGAGAGTGATGTAGTCTCCTTGGACCAACTCAAACCCATACCAGTGTATCACCCTCGATTCCAAGAGCCCCAGGCTATATTGTCACAGATGCATGAGTTCAGAAGCTCGCTTACTGCCTATCATAAAAAATGGGCCTATCTCTGTGCTTTGGGAATCCCTCTCAGTTTACCTGCTGCCCTCATTCCGGTTCTCCCCAACGTGCCTGGATTTTACTTTGCATATCGTTTGTACTGCCATCTTCAAGCTCTTAGAGGTGCTGGAAATCTAGGCTACTTGCTTGAAAGCAACAGTGCAGATGATACTATAGAAGACACCACTCACTTAACTTTTAGCTCTGTTCCCGGCTTGGATAATCCATACTTGGCTAGCGGCTTGTTTGAAAAAATAAAGGAGGAAAATTTGGAGGAGTCCGAAAGGCTTTTGATCAATCCTGAAATCGTAGATCAGCTTTGTGAGAGCACTCATCTTCATCAAGTGAAGGACGACTTGTTACGAGCATTGGCGCAAGAATCACGCCGCTTGAAAAAAAGTTTAGAAGAGAGTCCTGAGTAAAATGTATATATCAGACTCCAATACTATACTAGATGGTTTGTGTATCGCTCAATGACAACAAAACTTCAATTCAGATATAGCTTCTGAATATAGCACTCAACTTTACTCCCGTTTCGGCAATTTCAATTGAAGATATATTGACACAAACTTGAATATGTATTCATCATCTCGAATGCATCTCATTCTGTGCTTACTTAGCCCTAACTTCAAACTCCTACAATAACTCCGTTTCAAATCAATTCAAGAAGTAGCAAGGTCATATATCACAAAACATAAACATTATCAACATGGCCCGGGGCAAGATCATTCGTAAATTAAATACATTCAATTGTCCTTGACACTCTCCTTCAGTACAAGGACTGTAGTTCCATAATTTTGTACCACAGGCCATTGATACAATTATACAAAAAAGAACTTCAGTAAATTTTTCCATATCAAGTCAATTGATCCATCATCTAATTGAAATTCCACAATTTCATTGGCCCCAGATCAGTTCTGATGCTCCTGCTTGATTGCAAACCGAACTACAAGTTGATCAGGATGGCATTGTATGAATAGACATAAAGAATAATTGTTTTTTAAATAATCAATTTTGTAAGCGCAGCTCAGAATTTTTATTTGATACCGATTATATGATAGAGATTGGGTTCATTGAGAGCCTAGGGCTTATGCCCTGACACAGTAGTGGACAGTCACCCGCACTGTTTCTTTGCCTCCACACGCCAAGAGGTCATATATAGCGCGAGCTTTTGCTGGAAATTATTTTCTCCTACACATTCATTCACTATGAGAAATAAGTGGAGAAAGAAGAGAGTTAGAAGACTTAAAAGAAAGAGACGGAAGGTTAGAGCTAGATCTAAGTAATCGCTCTGCGGCTCTTCTTTAGCTTCTCTGATTGGAATCTGATTCCAATCCTTGACCCTAATCATCCGTTTATAGCAATACATGCCTTCGGTGTGAGAGCAGACTGTAGAATCATGATTAGTATGGCGGCTGTAACAAGAAGCTAATAAGGTTGCTGAGGTGTTTCCTTTCGTTATGTGTTCTTCACGCAATTGAGAACTCTTTGGCCGGAACAGTAGTTGATCCCCATTGCATGGAGGGACCGTAGAATGACAGGGTCACCTGTTGGATTTAAGTCCAACCCCTACTTGATGATCATCTGAAGTTAATCTAATCATTGCATGTCCCACAACTTCGAGTTGTGTTTGGTCCTGCTGATGGAAGATGGACAATGACGAGTATGACGAAGATGATGATAAGAACGCAGAAGAATTTCTGAAAAGAAGAACTTCCCCGTGAAGCAATTTTGCTCGCTCCTTTAAGTTTTTGCATTAATGGATCTTTTCGATTTCATACGTACATATTGGGGTCCTTGACTTCGGAGCTGCACTTCGTGACTATACACAGAATTGGTTGCAAAAACGTCAGTATATACTTCAAGGCACATCCTCTTCACGCCGGAATGTCTCTCTGTTCAACTAGTCAAATCAGATTGGAACAATTAGATTTGAAAACAATTGACGATAAACCAGGCCCTTCGTCTTCAAATAATGTTGAGGTCAACAAGACTACAGCCGAAGAGTGGTCAACAATTCCATTGGATTCTAGTCCTTCCAAGAAAGCAAATTCTGCCCCAATTAATTCAATTACTCTGCTTCTGGATTTGAAGCTGAAAGGTTTCAATCTTGCTGTATCTAGAGCTCGCGATTGGAGCTCTGGATTCTCTGTTCAAAAAGGACGTTACACAAAATCTGCTACCTGTGTTGAAAACAAAGAAGGCGGTCAGGCAGCGCTTGATAGCAAATTTCTCGAATTGTCCCCTCCAAAATTAGTCTTGGCTGAAAATGCCTTGACATCTCCTCAATCCATTGATCCTTGTAAAGGCATGAGAGTGGGGCCCCATGAGCCTCCTCACCCAATTGATTCGGCGCCAAAATTACAAGTGACGCCATTTACCATGTTGCAAGATCCATTTGGCCGTTCAGCAAATGATAGATTAAGAAACTTCCGTCCTACTCCGTCGCAACATGATCCAGATACCTCTCTAAATTGTCAACACCCATATCAAACAATGCCAGAGACAGAGACTTGGTCAAATCGGATCAGGTATTGGTGGTCTGGATCAGTTAGAGATACATCTTCAAGTCATAATTGGCCGCAGCCCATTTCGGTCGTTGTGGCTAACTCTGTCAATCAAAGCACAGCATCTTTCATACCAATGCAAGACATTGGCATGTCGCTGGAAAATATTCTTGAACAGCCGTCATATACCCCTTTAGCACAACCCATTGAATCCAGTAAGTCTCGGTCGCAATCACTGATTCAGGTTCAAGAAAGCCTGTTTAGAAACTTCATTGGATGCTTCTGCTTTTAGAATTAATCAGGAAAATATTCATTGATAAAAAAAAAGAGAGCTACTCGTATTTGATATATGAATTGTATTCTGAAATGATCGACAAAATATAGGAACAGAAAATGTAGTGGTCAGCACCGGAGACTTGCTCCATTACTCAGAAGCTTCAGCGAAACGTTCAGTAATCTTGGTCAACAATTCGCTGTAGTGCTTCTTGCCAGCCTCTTCACCTTCCAGTGGCTCAAAGAACTTAGCACTGGAGACAGCGTGCTTCACGTCACTAGTTGCCTCGGCCAACTTAGACCAAACAGCACCGTTTGCCACAGCTTTTTGAGCTTCATCGTGGTAGGACATGAAAGCACGCATCATGCTGTGAGTCTTCCAGATTGGGCAGAATTGATCGTAAGAGGAGTATCCGTTTTGTTGCAAGAAATCTTCTTTAATCAAGGTAGCCACATCCAAAACAATCTTGTCAGAGTCGGACAATGCTGACTTACCGACCAATTGGACAACTTGCTCCAACTCTTCGGCATTGGACAAAATCTCCTTGATCTTGGTTCTCAAGTTAGCAAATCCGGAGTAGTTCTTCTCGTAGTAGGAATCCAACACGTTGGTGTACTTGGAGTAGGAGATAGCAGTGTTAACAGAGGGGAAATGCTTACGTTGGGCCAACTTCTTGTCCAAACCCCAGAAAACTTGGGTAATACCCAAAGTGGAGGTGGTCACAGGGTCAGAGAAATCACCACCGGCTGGAGAGACAGCGGCAACAATGGAGACGGAACCAACTCTGTCTGGAGAACCCAATGCTAAAGCCTTACCAGCACGTTCGTAGAAAGAAGCCAATTTGGCACCCAAGTAAGCTGGGAACCCCTGATCAGCAGGCATTTCACCCAAACGACCAGAAATTTCTCTCAAAGCCTCGGCCCAACGAGAGGAGGAGTCTGCAATCATGGAGACGTGCTTACCCTGATCACGGAAGTACTCGGCAATAGTGATACCAGTGTAGATAGAAGCCTCTCTGGCAGCGACGGGCATATTGGAGGTGTTGGCGACTAAAGTAGTACGCTTCATGATTGGCTCCTTACGGCCGGAGACCTCGGTGAAAAGCTCTGGGAACTCCATCAAAACCTCAGCCATCTCGTTACCTCTCTCACCACAACCGACGTAAGTGATAATGTCGGAGTTAGAGAACTTGGACAAGGCTTGCGAAATAACGGTCTTACCACAACCGAAGGCACCTGGGATACATGTAGTACCACCTTGGACACATGGGAACAAAGAGTCCAACACTCTTTGACCGGTCAACAATGGGAAGTCAGCAGTCAATCTTTCAGCAACTGGTCTTGGAACTCTAACTGGCCAGGTGTGCATCATAGAGTAAGAGTGCTTCTTACCATCGAACTCAACTTCCAAGACTGTCTCGTCAACAGCGTAGGAGCCTTTCTCAGCAATAGAGGTGATAGTACCTCTGGCACGAGGTGGCAACAAAATCTTGTGGTCGTCCAACAAGGAGTTCTCGTAGATAGAACCGAAGATGTCACCTCCAGTGATATGGTCACCAACCTTCAAGGAGGCAGGGTTGAAGTCGTATTGAACCTCTCTGTTCAAGCATGGCACGTCAATACCTCTTGGGATATAGATGGATTGAGACTTGTCCTTGATAGCCTTCAAGGGTCTTTGGATACCATCGTAAATGTTCTCCATCAAACCAGGGCCCAATTCCACCGACAATGGCTTACCGGTTCTCAAGACTGGGTCACCGACAGTAACACCAGCGGTTTCCTCGTAGACCTGGATAGTAGCCTTGTCACCATTGATACGAATCACCTCACCGACCAAGTTGGCATGACCGACTTTGACCAACTCGTACATGGCACATCCAATCATGTTCTCGGCAACCACGACGGGACCGGAGACGGAGAAGATTTGTCCATAGTTGGATTCGGCGGTGTCCTCGAGGGAAAGACGCTTGATTTCTTTGCGGGCGCTATCTAATGCACCAGCCTAATTTTGTTAGTATTGGGTGGACAAATGAGGCCCGTGAATACATAGATATGTAATTGAGCTCTTGGGCATCACTTTTTACGTGATCCAGGTGTTATTACGTACCATTTTGAGTGTTCTGATGTGAAAGTAGTGGGTAATAAGGTGGAAAAGGCTTTATCGTTGGTAGATTCGAGGTAGTCGTGGGTGGGCCAAATTACCTACTATTACGGTGGTGTAGGCGCTCAATGGGGCAACGGAGTACCTTGCTACATGTTTATAATAATAAAGGTATTCACAATTAAAGTATTTTTCTCAATTCCTTGTTATTTATTTTCTCCGATAATATTTTGCTGGCATCTGGGTTGTGGGCCATTGTTCTTCGTCGCATTTAATCTATTACTGCCAAGTGTGAGAATAGGATCAATGACAAGACGAGACTTGACAATTTCAATTAAAGGCGAATTTTTATTTTCAAACGCTGAACTCCTTAAAATTACTATCTTCACCCTTTGGAATGATTATGGCCGGTAGAGACTGCGGCCTCTATGAATGTCACCTCACAAATGACCCTGCGACTATAACATGTTAAGAAAGGGAGATTTTCTTTCTAGTGAAATATAAAGTGTATTTGTATGGGCAAGTTTGTCATTTTTAATTGTGAAGAGGCAAGTACACTTTATTTTGGAGTTCTTGAATCTGTCCAATCTATAAAGTAGCTGTCAAAATCTGTGAACTGTCGGCGACACACTACTTTCCTATCAACTTTGAAAAAACTCATTCTACAATTACGTAAGTTTGCAAATATCTAATGAGATTCAATTATACAATGGCTTATCTAAACTCAATAACAGTCTCTTGGAGATGTAAAACCTTTTCGGATTCTGGTATCCAACCAGAATAAATACACAACCTGAACCTAGACAAAAAATAAGAGATTTGTGCACGTAATATTCAATTAATGATAACTATAGCTCTCAGACAGTATTGTTCGGTAGATTATCAGATTCATAGCTTTGATTCCAACTTTTCTGCTCTATCGATGGCAATATCACACATGGCATTAAAAGCCTCCTTTCTTTCTAGTTGTATATCTCCTCTCTCAATTCTGCTCCTCATATTTTCCATTATTGTCTCTCTAGATCTGCCGTTGACAAAGACGACATACCGAAGGCCCGGAAACGTTTCTTCATAAAGAGCATTCAAAGATGCCAATTTCTGTGACTCTTCTTGGCTTCCAGCAAGCGATTTCTGTTCAGACGATGAATGAGAAGAGAGCTTGTCTTTCGAGGGACCGAGTCTAGGATGTGCCGATATGATCTGAGCAATATCGGGCAGAACTTCACGTTTGCTTTGCTCTTTCTCTAAGAACAGAAGGAGGAATGCTCGACAGCTTTCAATGAAGTCATTGTAACTCTGGTAGTTTCGGTTGAAGACATTTTGTATGAGAAGGTTTGCCAAAGTTTGACAGGGTTCAAACAAATGAGCGAGGCATTCGCTTTTTTGATCCAGGTTGAGCTCAACAAAGGTTTTCGTAGAAGGTAACGTATACATTTGTGTTTATTGAAGAAGTAGTGACAGAGTCGCTAGTACTTATATGGATGATCAGATTCGGCAATCTCCGGTGCTGATAAGGAAGGCTGCGAAAGGAATAGGGATATCTGGTATGCGATTGGATTACTAGAACCCACTAAGCAAAATGCCGAAACAAAATTGGAAATGTTTGCGAAGCAAATAATTTTTAACTGCTAATCTTTTGATAATAAATTGACATTGATTTTCTTAGTGTCTTATTCGAGATGAATAGGAATATATAGTGGTACGTTGAGATGCAATTAGTTTACAAATGCGAGGAGGTCTAAATAAAGTGCTGTTGTTCACGCAACTTTCTCAACTCCTTTTTGCTTGGGGCACCTTGTTGGGCGATCAAAGGATGTCTCCAACCCTTGACGTAAGTGAACAAGACATCAGCCAATTGATCGGTGTCTGTGATTCCCAAGTCAGCAAAAGTCTTTGCAGCAGGATCAATTTGCTGGTGGATCAAGTGTCTTTGAACTTGGTCTGGGTTGGTTTCCTTCCAGTAAAGGTATTGCTTGAGCTGAGCAACGAACTTAAGAACCTCAACAGGAAGCTCGTACTCGCCGAAACCGTAGGAAATTGGACCAACTTGAGAGAAGTCTTGGGTGATACCGTGAATCATTTGTCTGATCTCGGCAAAGGTCAATTTCTTAGGACCGAACAATTCGTAGGTTTGGCCAACGGTGGAATCATCGAAACCAATCTTCTCCAAAGCGCGAGCAACATCGAGAACATGAACGGGATAGATCTCCTTAGCGTTCTTGTTTGGAGTCCACATCTTCAACTTTGGACCCAAGTAGTTCAACAAGTTGTCTTCACGACCGTACATTGGGGAAGGTCTAACAATGGTGGAGTCTGGAATGATATCTCTGACAAGGTTCTCAGCGATTCCCTTTGTGGCATAGTAGATGGAATCAGAAGCAGCGTTGGCGTTGTACGAGGACACATAGACGTATCTGGCATTGCCGGCCTCCTTGACTGCGTTTGTGATTCTTTCAGTGATACCAATGTTAGCATCAGCCATCAGGAAGTTCTTGGTGGCATAGTCTGCACCAATGAGGTTGAAAACAATGTCGGAGTGAGCCACACTCTCGGCAATGGAGTCCAAGTTTCTAGCATCGAACTCAACAAAGTTCACGACACCCAAGTCTCCTGTGACTTTCAAGAATCTCTTCTTCATATCATCTCTGAATGGAACCACAACAGAGGTACCGTGACGGGCCAACTTGGAGGTCAAGTAACGGCCCAAAAATCCCGAAGCACCAAATACAGTGGCTGTGTATCCGGTTCTTGAGGATCTGCCGCCTTGGCCTACACTGAGGTTGACTTTTCCATTACGGGTGATGTTGATGTCAGACTCCAAAACAGAGGTGTAGATATTCCGGGTCCGAAGAGAAGGAGCCACTGAACGTCTCAACATAGTGGAAGTGGTGTGTTGTGTTTCGTTGGGGAGATCGTTTACTGAAGGTTCAGTGTGGATGGGGGTTGTTCTGTCCTTCACACAGGCTGACAAAAAATCGGCTCTGGTTGGTTGAACACTACCAGAGGGTAAATGTAGGGGAGCATGGGATACTCAATGGAGAACATAAAAACGTAAAAAAAAAAATAATTACTCATCCGTTTGCTTTATTTCTAGAATGAATTTAGTGGCCAATAGACAGATGTCTCATGGGTGCTGGAGCTATGCCTGTTTCCATGAGGCTGGAGAGTGTACTCAAAAATCGTTTCTGCGGCAAAAAAAAAAAAAAGACGAGTAATTTGGAAATAAGCGGTTGTGGATTAATGACAGTTCCATAGTGAATCTATAGAGAATGTCAAACCATTGCTTCATCTATTGTAAATACAAGCTGTTAGCCTGTCCACCTAATAAATGCACAGACCTTACAATACAAACATAATTGTCATACAAAATGATTTGCTTTCGAATTTGTAGCACACAAATCCTACATTGAAACTTTGAATGACTGTTGTTGATTATACATCGACGGATGAATTGATATTATTTGTATTCTTTTACGAAACCAGACAAATCATTTCCTTTGTCAAGAATAGCTCGTGATAAAGTTTGATTTCGCAATTACAAAAAGTAGTCTGGCGTCTTCCTCGTAACAGTTGGCTCTCCTGGGCGCACAGATGGGTCATATTGCAAGAACTGTCTTTGGTGGTTTTCATCCACCTCCATGATCGCAGCTTGATTACCACAACGGTAACAATAGTTTGGTGCACTGAAAATGGTAACCACGCTTTCTTGATGAGACCAGGAGTAACCCTCCATGACCAATTGATGTGCTCTAGCAATAAGGCTCAAGTCATTGGTGTGGTTGAATTGTTCGGAAATATCCTGGCCAAAAGTGAAACCGGCTCCTCTTGGAGAAATACCCCATCCACCTCTATCATCTGGGTCAGACCACAACAAGTCACACATGGGTCCCTCGTGAGGAACTTCCTGTATTCTGTTTAGTTCTCTGACTTGGTCTATGGTCTCAATCATTGGCGACAAGCCTCCATGCAAACAGAAGATTTTGTTGTCGACCAATGCTGTGATCGGGAAGTAGTCAAACAAGTCGGTGAACAACTTCCAAACAGTGGCAGAACCGTACTTGCGCAAACACTCATCGTAAAATCCGTACACTTGTGTAATTTGACGGGATTCGTGGTTGCCTCGCAAAATGGTGATTCTATTGGGATAACGAACCTTCATACATACCAAGTATGAGACGGTCTCCACAGAGTAGTAGCCTCTGTCCACATAATCACCCATGAACAAGTAGTTGGTGTCTGGACATGGACCACCGATTTTGAATAATTCCATCAAGTCATGAAATTGACCGTGAACATCACCACAGATTGTAACAGGCACTTGCACAGGTTGTACGTTTTCCTCACATTGTAAGATATCGATGGCCAAGTCGCAAAGTTTCTTGACATCGGCTTCACTCAAAGGCTCACACTGGGATAATTTCTCAATCCATTGATCTAATTGGCCATATGAAGATTCGGCCACAGCATGCTTCTTACTTAGATTCTGTGATTCTGTGTTGGTAGGTTGCACGTCCTCGACGGCGTCTTCCATAGGAACATCAGTGTCTAAATCCATTATATGTGATGTTAGAATTTCCTTTCAATGATGGGTTTTATGTGATGATTTTGTCTAGACCGGTTGATGTGGAGAATTTCGACAAACAACTGACCGTTTAGAGGATTTGATTCGGATAGAACAGTAGCGCCAACTAGACAACAACGGCGAGTACTAAAAGAGGGCAAAGTTCAAAAGCGAGATGAATTTGCTCGATATGAATTGATGTGTGCGATCAATTGGGGAGACGTTGATTGTTCTGTAGTGAAATCTACCAATTGAAGCCACCTCAAAACAGATATCAAAGAATCACGGTAATTGAGTCCGGAAACGGAGAAAAAGAATACCAAATCTGGAACTTGCAGGTAAAAGCTATACAACGCACTACTTCAAGGTTGAATTGCGAATGCAGAACGATGTAGTTGGCTGGAGTGGGGAGGTTTTTTCTGTTCAAAATGGTCGTCCACTTGGAGGTGCCTGGTGTATGGGTTTTTTTACCTCCTGACGGTGTGTTGCAATAAATTTGCTGTATTCCTACAAACGAGAATCGAAGTGGGGTAGAATTTTTTTTGTTCAATCAACTCTAGGGTTAATCGTTATTTTTTTTCTCATTTTTTTTGAGTCGTTTCATCTGCTTAAGGAAGGTCATGTAAAGTATTTACAGCATGGGCTTTTATTAAGATCAGGTTACTAAGGCAACAAGACAAGCAGCACTCTCACAAAAGTAATTCGAAAGAAATACAAAAGGAATCCTACAGAATAAAATATTGGATTCGCTTTTATGATCATGATATGTGAATCGTCTGACAACAAATTCATGGTGTGCCGTCATTCCAAGACATGTAACACCATTGCCATGAACCTGAAAAGTTCAATGAGAATTTGTACGCAGACAAAGGAGTACTCTAAAAATATAAATTGTGCTATACTAAAACATATAAAGAAGTTTATCAAGTGACTATTTAACCGATGTTAATTGGGGTACCAGGAGCAGCAACCCAAGCGTCAACAATTGCAGACACCAAGACAGAGTCAAAAGAGACAGAGTCGTCAAGTTGCATAACGTGGATCTTACCCTTGGTGAAAATGGCAGCAGCCTTCATGGTACCTTGGACTGGTCTTTGGATGTAGTCGCCAGATCCACCACCACCGTAGCCAGAGCCGTTGTCACCCTGCTTGTCGTGCAAGTGAGTGATCAATGAGTTAGAACCGCTGGAAAGAATCTCGAACAAGTCCAACTCACCACATCCACTAGACCAACAAGAGCACGATTGAGCACCGTATTGCAAAGTTCTTGGGATTTTAGCGTTCAACATCCAAATAGCAGGCATGTCACCGTTGAAGCCAGTAGCACCAGAAGAAGGCATCAGGAACTCGAAAACGAAAATCTTCTCGATACCGTTCCATCCGTGGTAAGCGGGGATACCCTTTCTGTAGAAGCCACATCCTCCAGTTTCAGACTTGTCACCACATTGAAGGCCAGACATGATAAGGAACTCCTTGTTGGAGCCAATCAAGACGTCACCGAGGGCAACAGGGGAAGAAGAACAACCAGAGTTATCAGCGTTAGCATAGGAGATAGAGTTACCAAAAGCAGAGGACCAGACACCAGAACCAGCACCACCGAAATGGTTCATGATAGTACAGTTGGTGGTGGAACCTGGAACATAGTAAGACGATCTGATCCAATCACCGGCGGCAGCGGAGCCAGGAGCAGAAGAAGCGGCACTGGATGGAGCAGAGGAACCAGAGGAACCGGAAGAACCAGAGGAACCAGAAGAGCCAGAAGAGCCAGAGGAGCCAGGAGTAGCAGGAGCAGCAGGAGCGCCGGAGGAGCTGGAAGAAGCAGCACCGGAAGCGGCAGGAGCAGCAGGAGCAGATGGAGCAGCAGGAGCAGCGGCGCCAGTAGCAGATGGAGTAACGGTTTTTCCATTCTGGTCCAATACAACCATTTGGGTGACAACCGTGGTGGCTCTCTTGACGTGCTTGTGAACGTGACGTTCAACCAAAGCACAGTCATCATCTCTCTTCTCCTCCTCGACGTCTCTCTTGGAGGCACCGCCAGTAGAGCGGTAGTAGACACCGAACTGCTTCAACTTAATAGGACCTCTGAAGTGAACAGACAATTCTTGGTCCAAAGGAGACAAGGTGCCCGAGAATGGGGCAGGTTGGGACGAACAAGTACCGGAGTTCTCATCCATGGAGGTGACATCGTTGTAGGAACCGGAAAAACCCACATTGTTGTAGATGAACTTATTGGTTTGGGAGCAATACCAGTTTCCACCAATGTTCTGACAGTCAGCCAGAGCAGTGCTGAACAACGTGGCAGCAATAAGAGAAAGAGTGGCGATCTTCATTTAAGGAGAGACTAGCTACGCTTCGTAGGTTAAAGGAATGACTGGGGTTGGATTATAAATGAAAGAAAGAAGGAGTGGTAACTAGGGGAAAAAGAGTGTCTGCAAGTACCGTGGCCGCGGCCAGCACGGTTTTAAAACAACATGGAGGTGTTATGAGTGGTAAGGGGCCTGCAGCGTCGGAGAAAAAGCTGGGCAAGGGCCACCTAAATGTTCGGCATAGTACGCGAGCTCTGCATATTTGATAGGCATATAGGAAAGATTGGCGCGGCGAATGCACTCCCTACATTCAAAGATGGATTATGTGCAAGTCAAATTACAGATTAGGTCAGAGACAAGCATCGGCTACTGCAGGCAAGCATACGAGCGCCTGTAGTGGTGACACTTTCGGTCGCGCTCTGGCGGCAAACCGCGAAATAAGGCTTGGATCCAGCAAAACAACCCTGAAACACGGCCATTTATCTACAGTCAATAATACATGGGCCTTTTCAGGGGAAACCCCGAAAGTGTGTGGTCACACGCTCTAACTGATTCAGACGATACGTTGCGGTTTTGAGCACAATTTGGTATTTTGTCATTCATTTGATCTTTTTTTGGTAATTCTTTCTTCGTTCCATTCCTCCTTCATAAATCACTCTAACCCTCACGTCGAAAGTAAGAGGACTTACAATGGCTGGATCAATTGGATCACAAGTTGAAGAAGAGCGAGGGCCTAGATTTTCGTAGTAGATTCGTATGTCTATAATTACCAGTCTTGAGATGACTTCCCTCAATGATTGTACCTGATGTGCCAACACTAAACTTGCCGTTTTGCAGATTTTCATGGCTAGCCCGAGAAAGAGGTGAAGCCTAGCATCGGTGGTCTTGTACCTAGCATGATCCCTACAGATATGACGAAATTAAAGTATTCTTCTTTCTGTTCCGCTGTCGTCCCTGCACTGAAAGCTGACCGATGCATTAACGCAACGCCAAATGCAATGATGCCTTCGCTCCTTATTTTGGTCTTCGCTTCAATCGTTCAAAAGCTTAATAAACTATCTCTAGAATGTGTCAGACCGGGCAAAACGGGCAACCTTCCGAGCTTTTCCTTTAATCATTCAAATTTGATAATTGATCTGAATCGTAGCTCATTGTAGGACCACAGGTCGTTTTCTTGGTCCTGTTTGAGAGTTATGATCCACCATTTTCCCTGTTCAATTCGTCCGACCATAAAGTCCCATTTACAGAGGTACTGCAGACAACCTCTGAATCTTTCAATGGACGGCATGTGATCCAAGTTTGAGTGCATGCTCAAATTAAAGACAGGAACCCAGAAAACCGTTGATGCAGTACGGCATGTTGTGCTCCAATTAAGCTATTTCTCAACGATCCCCTGGTCCAGCCGTTTGAGACGGATGCAGTAAAATTGATCTACTGAAGGATTTCGCATCGAGCCGTTTCCTTCTCCTATTTTTTCTGATCTAGACTCCGTACCACATAATGATGTGACGCATCGCCCAACTTCGCACATTCCAGCCGCACACTCTACTGAAGCAAAGCTATGACAACATTGATCCTACAGGTGGGACACTGATGAACAAAAAAGGCCATGCTTGTCCAAATAGGGCAACCTAATCACATAAACATATGATTTTAAATGGGGAGAAGTAAACGCAGCATTTCTTATATCACTGATAGCAAACTTTGCGATAGCTTCTGATACGGGTGACTGAAACTTGGAACATCGTATTCCACTACATGACTAGGCGATCTGTTTTTGTGATGTACACTGTCGAGCTAGTGTGGGTCGAAATGGTAAATTCACGAATCTATCCTGAAATTTACGGGTTTATCTAACTGAGCTCAAAATGTCTTCATCCTTTATGTTATGTTCATTTGGATTGAGGGATCAGTGCCGAACCGATTCGAGTCTAGTCAGACCAATGACTACCATTTCAAAACAAAGACAAAAAAAAAAAAACGAAAATATACCTAGTCATAATGAAAAGTTGAACTCGTTGCACAGCCAACTCTCGCTTTTAAAACTGCACAGCCTAATATTCAGACTCCCGGAATTACACAAAGGAAATATAGATGGAAACACGACAAACATCGAGTGGCGCTTCCAAAAATGGTATCTCGCAAATTCTGGCAAGATTTTTAATCTCTATCTGGAACCTCTTGCGCATCTCCTGTTACAATGCTGATCAGTGGCTTATCATTGACCCGCACTACGGCACTCTTATACTACGGCACACTAATTATAGCTCAACCGTTCTTCTTTGATCCATAACATCAACAACTCTTAGGAGAACATCAATCCTTCACACCCGCCTCCCTAATATTGCACATTCTCTCACTGTCCGTGATGGCCCGTAAATCTGTATCGTATGATTCGCCTGAACTCGCCTCTGGTTTCTACAATCCCTATGAGCAAAGATCTCTGCCTTCACAACCGACCAATGCAAGGGTGAAAACAAATCCAGTGGTTCCCAACTATGAAATTACAGGTTCAGTCTCAAAGAATTCTTCTTACAGTATGAAGATTGTTGTTGTAGGTGATGGTGGCTGTGGTAAGACCTGTTTGCTAGTCAGTTATGCTCAGCAGCAGTTCCCAGAAGTCTACGTCCCCACAATTTTCGAGAACTATGTTACAACGGTTCGCTCTCCTCAAGGAAAGCTCATAGACTTAGCCCTTTGGGATACTGCTGGTCAGGAAGAATATGATCGTTTGAGACCATTGTCATACCCTGATGCAGATTTGATCTTAATTTGTTTCGCGCTAGACAACCTCGTATCTCTCCAGAATGTGAAAGACATGTGGTACCCAGAAGTCAACCACTTCTGTCCTGGTATTCCTGTTGTATTGGTTGGAACGAAAACAGATTTGAGACTGACCATTGACCCAAACTTACCCACACAGGTAGCTTCCGAGATCAATGCCATTGGCTATATTCTGTGCTCCGCGAAGACTATGAATAATGTGAAATCAGTTTTCAACTTTGCATTGGCTCACTTTCAAAAAGACAAAGAATTCCAGGAACAGGTCCAGAAACTGAACAACAGATTGTCACGTATGATGGGCCAAACCCATGCTCGTGGACACTCACGCAATTCAAGTAATAACAGTTACAAGAAAGGACATCTAAAAAATGCCTCAGTCAACTCTAGTGTACTCCTCAACGCTCCTCTAACAGAGGAGGAGTACGACAAAGACCCATACAAACAGCTGCAGGCAAACAAGTACAACGAAGAAGAGTTTGCATTTACGCGAAAGTCGCGCTCGAGAAAATGTATAATTTTGTAAAATGGTGCTAGTTTGCTCGAAACAGATTTGGATTGAAAACACAGGTTTCGTGGTTTGATGTCTATTCAGAATTCAAATTGACCCATTTAAATTGAAAACCTATGTTTCTTTTCGGATCTAATGTTATTTAATTTATCATCAGTACTTGTAATCGGAACATCGAATTACTTCGGGGTTCCAGGCTGCACCAGAGTTCTGGTTTGACCTAGCCTTCAATTGAATTGTAGATTTTTTTTGGATACTGTAAAGAGTGCTCTTACCAATTTTATTTGTCAAATTGTGTCATTGCATTTAGGTTCAATATCATTTGGACTATGAGTAATACACATACTGTCTCTTATCTGCAATCGCCAATACTGTCCGAACATCTCTTCATTTAGAAGCATTGGATAGTAATAGAAACGTGAAAGATAATCATGCCAGTCCCAAAAATCCCTCTTGCAAGAAATCTCAATATTGCTTTGATTCAATTGATCGCTGGTGCAGACAAAGCAGCCAATTTATCGAAAGTGACTCAATTCATTGACTCGGCAATCACAAAGTCAAAGATTGGCAAAATAGATGTCGTCATGTTGCCGGAATGCTTCAATTCACCCTACGCGGTCGACAAATTCCGTGAATATGCTGAGGAAATTCCAAATGGAGAGACTAGTAGACTCTTGTCGGAGTTGGCTAGCAAACATGACGTCTTTATCGTGGGTGGATCTATTCCTGAGCATGACACTCTGAACGACAAAATCTTCAACACGTCTTTGACATTCAATCCGCTGGGGCAAATTATCGCGAAGCACAGAAAGACTCATTTATTCGATATAGATATACCAAATGGCATTACTTTTAAGGAGTCCGAGACCTTGAGCGCAGGTGACAAAGCAACTGTCTTCAAACTAGGAGACTTTGGAAATGTTGGTCTAGGTATTTGCTACGATATCCGTTTCCCCGAATTGGCAATGGCCGCCTCAAGAGCTCCTAATAATTCATTTGCGATGTTCTACCCAGGTGCATTCAACACAACTACTGGGCCATTGCATTGGCACTTGCTTGCTAAAGCCAGAGCAGTAGACAACGAAATTTTCACCGTTTTGTGCTCGCCTGGTCGCGACGTGGGTGGATCAGGGTACCAGGCCTATGGGCATTCTCTTGTTGTGGATCCATATGGTAAAGTCATTGCTGAGGCTGGAGAAGGAGAAGAGATTTTATATGCTCAGCTAGACAAAGAAATTTTACCCGCAGCCCGTTCTGGCATTCCCGTTCATTATCAAAGAAGATTTGATGTCTATGAAGATGTCACACCTACTACTAAAGTAAGCGACCTTTGATCTATCAGAACGAAAAGGATAAATTTTAGTTTTTTATTCAATATTGTCATTAGTTCTAAAACTCCTCGTCTTCTTTTCTTTCGATGAAATCTTGTAGGACCTCCATGAACTCGTTTGGTTTCTCGCTAATCACCCAATGGCCCGCATCAATGTCTTTAATTTCGAATTGTGGAAAGTAGTTACCTATATCAGGAATAACCTCATCGGGAACGTAAGTAGACTTAGTTCCCCGAATAAACAAAGCTGGTCCTTTAGACCACCTCACAACGTTAGAATCATACGGCCAGGAAGCAATATTACCCGCAGAAACAGCCTTAGCGATGATATCCAAAGGAATTTTGGAAGAACAGGGTTCCTCTTTAGCGCCTCTATTTACATTTGTCAAGAGAAATTGGCGCACTTCCTTGACTGGTTCGACCTTTGCGAGCTCTGCATCAACGTCTTTGATACTGACGAATTTTTTGTCTTCCAAAGCATATCGAAGCTGACGAATGTACTTTCCAAAAGGTCCGTTTGATGCGCTCAAACATACAGGCGCATTGTCGACAGACACAATCATTTTAGGAAGATCTGGACGCCTGAGAGCCAAAGCCATTACAGTTTTAGCACCCATAGAGTGCCCCACCAAAATCGGCTTTTCTTTAAAGCTTTGTTCATCTAAAAAATGTTCTACATCAGCGGCGAGGGCTGGATAGTCAAGTCGCAGATCATGAGGTGACAGACCAAAGTTCCTAAGATCTAAGCAGTAAACATTTCTTCCCATAGTTCTGGCCACACTCTTGGCCACAGATCTAGTATTAGCTTTCGAACCAAATAATCCATGAAGAAACACAATAGGCGATTTTTCATATGCTGGTGTTTGTGCTGGTTCGTGTTTGTCAAAACTCAAAGAAACAGTAGGGATATCAGTAGAGAGGGCATCTCCTAGGTGAGATGTATCACTCACAGCATATGAGTGAATCAAGCGTTTCGGCAATTGGAAAGCGCGAAGCCTTGCGGGTATTCCAAGCTGGCGAAGCATGATGTATATACTTTTCAGTTGTAGCTTGATTGAATGAGCGGAGGGGCACACCTTCATGAGTATTGACGTAAACACACAAGATCAGAGTTGCATTATTACATGAGAAAAAGCGTATTTTCTGAATAATGTATCATTGGTTCATTCAATAGCGAGTAAAAGTGGTAGGAACATAGCATTGTGTTACTTTCGTGTTTTTTCCTCGAGGCAACGCTTGTACCATTATTAACATCTGTTTAAAAAGTTCATCATTGTGTTATGATTCTATATAATACAAAATTTTATTGTGCAACATCGAAGTCCGACATACTTCAATTACAGAGCCTCTTGAGTATTACTTTCCTGCTTTTCATCTTGAATGACGCCCCAGCCCATCTTCAGATTCAACCTTTCGTATTTTGCACGGTCCTTGTCGCTCACACTTGGCACGATTGCGCTCAAAGCCCCCATGAAGTCTTCTCTTGTAACAAGAATACTATTGTCAATTTGACTGTCGACGTAAAACCCGGATTCGTCTAGTTCTTGAACCTTCTGACCAAAGAAAAATTTCTTCTTCAAGGCGAAAACGCCCGCCTCTCTCACCAACAGAGACAAGTCCGCACCAGAGAAATTTCTGCACCTTTCATTCTGAGCGATTTCTTGCAAATTAACATCCGAGCTCAATGGAGTGTTGTTGATCTGTGTAAGAGTTTTCAAAATATCAAAACGTTCTTCAGCAGATGGTAACTCAATGTAAAGAGTTTTATCCAATCTACCAGGCCGAAGCATTGCCGAATCAATCATGTCTGGCCTATTTGTGGCACCAATGACAAAAATTCCCTGTCTGTCATTGAGTCCGTCTAGTTCAGTCAAAAGAGTGTTCACCACTCGCGCACTGGATTCAGACAACGATGAGGTTCTACGAGGAACTAAAGCATCTAGCTCATCGAAAAAGATAATGCAAGGTGCAGAGGCACGAGCACGTTGAAAGACCTGTCTAACGGCCCGCTCAGATTCACCGACGTACTTGTTGAGCAATTCAGGGCCCTTCACGGAAATGAAGTTAGCTCTTGACTCATTGGCAACTGCTTTCGCAAGAAGGGTCTTACCACATCCTGGAGGACCCCACATCAAAACACCAGCAGGTGCGCTGATACCAACTTTCTGATAGAGCTCTGGTTTTTTGATCGGTTGCACAACACACATATGAAGCTCCATTCTAACTTTCGTTAAGGCACCTACGTTCTTCCATGTAACGTCTGGAACTGTTGCAAATCCTTCACGCTTGGCGGTGGGTTGAATAGTCGGGAGAGCTGTCTTGAAATCGTCGTATGTGATACTGAGAGGAGCAAGCTGTTCCTCGGTCAAAGGGGAAGGATGCATATGTAAAAACCTTTGAATTGTAGATAGCTTCTCAGCTTCAGACTTGTTCTCAAATTTAAGATTTGCGAGCTCGCCATCAACATCCATGCTGTCACTTTTGAGGAGCTTTTCTTCTTCGATCTCGCTCATGCTTTCGAAAATACGTTTGATAGCAGCAATTCCAGCAGCAGTCACCAAACTTTTCAAATCAGCACCAACAAAACCAGGGGTCAATTTGGCCAATTCCCAATAATTGAAGTTCTCGGAATCTTGCAATTTAAGAGAGGTCGTCATGGTTTTTAGGATAGAGCAACGCTGTTCTTCATTCGGCACGCTAAGGAGTATTTCCCTATCAAAACGGCCCGCACGACGCAAAGCAGAGTCGAGTGAATCAGGTCTATTTGTTGCTCCAAGAACAATGACCGCCTTGCCATCGGTATTACTGAGTGTCAATTCATCCATGGAGGTGAGTAGTTGAGCAACAATACGACGCTCCATTTCCCTTTGCGCACCCCCATCTCTCTTTGGAGTGATTGCATCAATTTCGTCAATGAAAACAATACATGGTGCCAATGATTTTGCTTCCTCAAACACTTCTCGTAATTTCTTTTCGGATTCTCCAGACATACCGGAAACAATGGAGGGCGCGGAAATGCTGATAAATGAGACTTGGAGCTCACCCGCAAGAGCATTGGCAATAGTAGTCTTACCACAACCGGGTGGGCCATATAATAATACACCTCTTGGTGGTTCCACACCGGTGGAGAGATAAACTTCAGGATGAAGTATTGGCAAACCAACCAACTCCATAAGCTGTGTGGTGATGGCCAGAAGTCCGCCCAAAGAAGATAGCTTAATATCGGGCGGAGTTCTATCTTTCTTGGCCTTCTTGTTTTTCACACCGTTCTTAGAATCCTTAGCACGCTTCTTAGCCGAAACCTTTTCATCCTCTGGCTCAACCGAGTTCTTCATGTTCCACAAAGAAACCAAGGATTTATTGAGAGAATTGGTGTCTTTTGACTCCATGAGATTGTTTGGGTCGGTCTCTTCGTACTCACTTTCTGATTGTTGGTCGAGTAATTCGTCGCCCAATTCTTGTCTTTCCTTCTCACGAAAACTAGTCAAAACAACATCCACGGACTTCTCTAGAATAGCACGTTTTTGACGCCTAAGAAGAGGAGCCTTGGCTTGTACGTATGCCATTACTTCCTGGAATCGTAGGTCTCTAGCCAAAGCTACAGTTGGAACGGAGTTTGAGTCATCTTCGGGTTCTTCCAGCTGTGATCTACTGCTTTTTTCATTCAATAGATCCTGCAAAAGAGAAGCGACCCTCTGATCGACAGAGTTTGCACCTGATCCGCTAATTTTTCCCATTTAGAAGTGTATTGGGGTAGTGATCTAGAGAAGCGATGAGCATCAGACCTGCATCATTGTAGGAATTGACTGGGGAAGCCGAAGAAGTTTATGAACCATGTATTTAAAAAATTAAGTGGCGATTTTTTATATGAGGGAAATTGAACTAGAAAAATTGAGGCTTTCGTGGCGAAAATCATGTGTGCTCCTTTAGCATGAGCGAGATATTTCATCTCTCTTACACACTTTTAATCACATAAGTGAAGCACAAGTAAGTGGACCATATTTCATACAAACTTATCACAGAAGGAATAGAATGTTAAATCTCTGGTCATTGGAATTTGAACCGCAAGATGTTGTTCATCACTAGCACCAAGTAGAGTATGTTTTTTATAAAAATATGAAGCTCACTTGAAAATCATAATGAACAACATCTACTAAGTGCAAGAAAGTAATATTTTGTTAGGCATTGTTTCTCTTGGACATCAATGCCAAATGGCAATTAATAGCGAGACAGTGGCTACTACGAGGTGGGACATACAGTTGAATCCTGGATCTGACCTAGAAATTGCTTAATATAGAACAGTTGCTCTATATACCGTATCTGTGCTGGCCCATATTGACCCCTTCAAGTCAGCAATTGTTGCTGTTCCACTGCCTATAGTTTCTGGGTGCGGTGCTACACACCTCCTCAATTGAGTGTGAATTGCTTCTGCAGAAACCGTGACATGGCCACCACAAAAGCCAGAAACCCCCGAATCAATTGATCCCATACCGGCTCGTAACCGGGCGCCTCATTACGCATTTCTGGCAATTGCCAGGATTTTCCCAAATTCTGTGACAGAGTTGCCCTGGTTCTCCAAACTCTTGTATTGCAGCAATCATGGTGGGGGTGCTATGCAGGACCACATTTTGCAGCCAATTTCGCTTCACCATTATTGCTACTGTCACAAGTATATAAAGAGCATATGTCGCCACGATATTGTCGAATATCACAATCATTACAAATACAATAACATAATGTCTGACGCTGGAAGAAAATCATTCACTGACAAGGTCTCTGAGACTGTCACCCCAGACTCTCAAAAGTCTACCTTCGAGAAGGCCTCCGAGTCTGTGACCAACACCGTTGACGGTTTCGTCGGAAAGAACACCCCAGACTCCCAAAAGTCCTTCGGTCAAACCGTTGCCGACAACGCAAAGCAAGGTCACGACGATGCTAAGGACGCCGTGAACAAGAACGAGGCCACCTTTGCCGAGACCGCCTCCGAGTACGTCGAGGCTGCCAAGGAGCAAGTTGCTAACGCTGCTCAATACGTCTCCAGTGTTGTCACTGGTGCTACTGAGGGTGCTAAGACTGCTTCTGAGGAGAAGAAGTAATTCTCTATGCAAATAATGTAAACTAGTAATGAATAAAATTTATTGACAAGATTTTCTTGTAAACTGACTAGTCGCTATTTTTTATTAAAAAAGACATACCTTTTTGGAATTAATTTCAGTTAAGCTTGGGGATGGGTTCCTCCTCTATCATACTGTGTACAACCCTCTACTTGTTCTTCACTTGTCTTAGAAACATCTCATCACCGTACCATGGATCTTCACAACGTGCAAAGTGATTCCGAATATGAGAGCGCTTCAGAGCAACTCTCTCCTGTGAATAAATTCCAAAAAAAAAATAAAAAGCTTGCCAAAGAGGTAGAGCTGGAGGATGATTTCGTGGATTCTTCCGATGAGGAAGAGGCAGTCTTCGTCACGAAGAAGAAGCTAGATACAAATAAATTCGAAAGCAAAGACCTTCAAAACCAAGACCAAGATGGAGATTCAGAGGATGAAGTTGATGAGGTACTCGAAGCATCTTCTCGAGGAGTGAAGCTAGATGAGTCCGAAGCAATGGTCTTGGAACATAAAAAACGAGTTGGAAAACTCAAGAAAATGACCCCAGAGCAGCTCGCAAAAGAGGAGCAGAAGATAAAAAAGACGGGAGTCTGCTACTTGTCTAGCATTCCTCCATACATGAAGCCTGTGAAGCTACGGTCTGTTCTCTCCAAATTTGGTAAGCTTGACCGGATCTTTTTGAAGCCGGAAGATCAAGCCTCTTACCGGAAACGAGTAAAGTATGGTGGAAATAAGAAGAAAAGATTCACAGAAGGATGGGTCGAGTTCGTTAAGAAAAAGGATGCTAAGATGTGTGCTCAGACCATGAATGGCAATATTATTGGAGGCAAAAAATCCTCCTACTATCACGATGACATAATGAATATCAAATATTTGCTGGGCCTCAAATGGGCCGACTTGACACAACAGATTGCAAAGGAGAACCAAGAGCGCCAAGCAAAGATGATGCTAGAGATTTCTCAACAAGCGAAACTTGATAAAACCTTCGTCGGAAATGTGGAGAAGGCAAAGAGGTTGGATAGAAAGAGAAAAGTCGAAGGAAGTGAATTCGAAGAGTCATTGGCTAAGAAGTCGTTTGACCAGCGTGATGTTACAAGTACCCGCGCTGACTCTCACGCAAAAAAAGAAAGTGCCTCAAGCAATCTTACAGATGTCTTGTCAAAGGTTTTTTAGCATAACACCAAAACTGCATCTGCTGGTAATGTCCGTAACATTCATTAATATCATATATTTAATCAAGTGAAAGAGAAAGACTGGCCACAGCAGCTTCATATCTTCATTTCTGTAGTTGATTTTTTAAAAACTGCACTCTTTGGGTCAATTCCTTTTTGTTCATACATCCAAGTCTTTGCCGAACCGCCTTACTATTAATGATGACATTGTCAGGAATCGGCAGCTGAACAAGTTTTCGCAACGTACCCCATTGCCCTTGCGACCAATCTTTCGATTGAATTCTTTGCCTCTTGTTACGCCCATTATTTATTCCGTCTCTGGTGTTCTTCCTCGAAGTCTTTTGGGTTCGGAACTTTCTGCTCTGTATGGGACTACCAAGCTCCAGCACAATATTTTCTTTTTGGTGTGAGACATTAGACACAAGTTTGGAGCCATCTTCCAAATTATTACTTCTAGGAGGTAGAAGCACATCCAAACTCTGAAGAATCTTCATATCTGAGTCTTCATATCTAGTGGCTGGGACATCACTATCAGATCTAACGTTTTCGATCACGCGCATTCGTTCCACACTAGAATGTATTTGATCAGCAATTTCCTTGCTTGTTCGAGGTCGTAGAGCTGAACTTTCAGAAATTAAGTTAATTACTTCTTCGGTTGAAGTATTTGCAGAATCTTTCGCTAAAATTTGTCGAAGCGGAGAGGACCTGCGAGGAGTATATGTTGCTTTGACAGGTTGATCCAACACAAGGCTTTTAGGCACGTTGTATGTTGTTGTAGGGCCCAGATTTGATACCTGCTGCAGCTTCTTATCTTCTGCTTCTATCTGGCGTTGATGTTTTTCAGGCAGATCACGATCGGACGGATCGAATTCTAAGTCTTCCAATCGTAGATCGAATGGTGCCTTTTTCAGCGTCAAACCCATCCGTCCAGCGGGCATACTTGGTGAAAATACGTTAGAATCACTAATGAGTTTATGCTGCCTTATAAATTCAGCATCTGTGCTCAGACTAGGCTCTCTTCTTGGATGCTTTGAGTTGTGATGAGTTGTAGATTGAGTTCGCTGAATATCATCTGCTGAAGTAGCTATGTGCGGCCGAGATACAAATTTAGTATCAATTGACTCGAATTCATTATTTATGGGATCTAGCGACCCATCTCCGAGAAGCGTCCAAGCTGGGGGTTTCGAATCGTCATGTGTTAGTTGAGTCAAGCCATTGTTCGCTATCGTCTTCGCGACATGTGCAGAATGATCCTTGAAGCTAGATGGTATATGTTGCTGCGGCAGAAGGCCCGATGTGACTCTTCTTATTTTGAAGGCCATCTTTGCGGTTTTTGTGTTCTTTGGGTCTTGTTTGTGTCAAGAATTCAACGTGCAGGTCGCGTTTTTCGGTACGTCATGACTGTGAAGGGTACTTTGAAAAATGGATAGTAAATATTTCGAACTTAGGCCATCAGTAAAGTATATTGAATTATTGATTAATTGACAGATAATGCTAAATCAAGTAAGACTTCCGACTCACAACGCGAAGTTGAGCCATCAAATAGATCGTAAGTACGTTCATAATTGATATAGCTTAACAGCCCCAAGAAGACCTTCAACATGGCGGTGCTTTTTAACTCACGAACACCCAGGAGTAATGGTTGAGACAACTCGCCCTTTTGAGGTCTGGAAACTAAAATCGGAGTCTCCTTCGACATCAAGGACTCTGTTTTTTTAGCCAAGCGGTCAATGAGTGCAATTGGCTCACCTTCTTCAGCAACAGAACCTTCACTCACGAATAGCCATGAGCAAGAATTAAATTCATCCAGTCCTAATAAGAGGAGTTGATCCAACAATTTGCATGCCGATAAAAGAAGAGAGAGAGAATCTGCTTCCAAAGATGAAAGATCTTTGGTACTCATTGCAAGGAACAAAGCAAAACAATCACATAGTGATTGAGTAACGAAAGCCCAATGTGAAAGGAGATGCGAATCTGAAAATTTTAACGTCACTGCTCTTAAGAAAGTTAGGATCTCACTTTGAACTAAAACTGACAGGGTATTTGTCCATAATGCAGCGATTCTAGCGAATAAGTCATTCAATTGTGGGCCGAAACTATCGATTGGCCGAATAACAATTAGATAAGAAAGTCTTCTGAGATGTAAAATAGTGTTTTGAATCTCAGAAGAGTCATTCCATAGAAAAATATTCGCTTTGGCTGTTTGTTGTGATGGCATCACCCGCGACATTAACTCTGAAACCTTTTCTTGATCATTGGAAATCCAAAGCAGCACACAATCCTTCCAAGAATTCTCAGCAAAACGGCAAGTGGAGAAAAATGAGCTATCCATAAAAATGTCTTGAACAACTTGTCTCCAAGATTTTACTGGATTTGTTTCACCAATAGCTTTGAGAAGGAGTGAGACATTTGGATCAAATAGATCGGTTTTGCTTTTAATCTTAGGTAAAATCATTGAATTTATCACATTGCTGATAATAGCCGTGATCTTGTCCTGATCTTGAAGACAGACTTTCAAATCAGTTACAAATGAGCCCATTTTATCATAAAATACACTCTCTCCGACAACGCCATCTTCAGAAGCCTCGAAGATCTCTTGCCTCTTGGAAAGAACGACATTCATACAGCTTTGGAACATTGTTTCCAAATCCTTCTGATTAAATTTCCTGTTTTTCATTTTGAGCGCTATCACTCGCATCACATCTAGAAGATCGAGCAATACCGAGTGGTACTGAGAGACATGACTGATAGATTCTCTCACAAATTTTGATATAGAGTCCCAAAGCTCATCTATGACGTCCGAGTCAATCGAATTTAGGTATGGAGGAAGGAACGTTGACAATTGCTTGGCTTTGATGTTTGGATTTACAAAAATTCGATCCTTTTCCACTAAAGCTTGAGGTGAGCATTGACTTTTAATCGACTCCAAGATACACGGCACGCTGAGTTGCGTGCGTCCACTGTCAAGGACATGAAGTACCTTGATTTTAGATCCGATAGGTTCAGCAATTGCTATTATGGACTCGATCACTCTCTGACGCTCAAGTTCACATAATCGCTCGAGGAATTTTTTAGATCTAAGTTTAATTTTGGCTGTCCAGAAGTTTACAGACTGGCGAGAGGCACTGGAGGGCAAAACAATGCTCAGCAGAGTGTCTGCCCAATTCCAAAGCTCAAAAGCAGTCTCTGATGCTTGAGCAATGCAGTTCAAGATCAAAATGTTGACTTTGTCTTCCTCCGATCTAGCGTATGGGGATTCAATCTGAAAAACGCCGGAAATAACGTTACCCAAGAATCCGCCATCCTGTGCAGATGTTGTTGATGCGCTGGTAGATGGTCTTACCAAATGAGAGTGTGAGATCACCAAAGAATTTTCTAATCCGGAGAGAAGAATGAGCAATAGCTCGAACAGGTTAGCTTCCTTACTGGGACTTTCAAACAGTCTCAAGTCATTGAACAAAGTGCTCACCTTCGCTGCGATAATCGCATTTAGACTGAGCAGATACTCTAGTGCACTTGTTTTAATGACGTGCAACAAAGTACTAGATAGTTTAAACCAAGCTTCCAAAAGACTGGCCGAATCGCACACAACAAAGACTTTGGTCATGAATGTAGCAAGCTTGCATTCGGTCTCGTTTTCTGCTTTGTTAGCATAGCTGAGCGAAACGTTCATTAGTTTTGTCGTTTGCAAGATATCAAAAACTGTACGTAGATAAGCAAGAATCGTATCTGGGTTTCTGAGATTCTTGTTTGAATCTCTCAAATCTTGAATTTGCAGTAAACAAGAATCAATTATAGAGCAAAATAGGGCATCGAAGTTTGTCTCAGATCCATCGATACATAACTCGAGTATTCCGAGTGCATTTGCAACACATTCCGAATATTCGGCTTTCTCTTGCAAATCAACTGTATCACAGATATTGAATTCAAGTTGGATCAAGTAGACAGCAATGTTAAGTACAAGAGATTTGTAGTTGGTAATACGCCAAGAACCAGAAATCTCCTGGCATTTGGACAAGGTGTCAGCACCAACAAACTCGTGACCAAGAACATGTTTCATTACTTTCCGGTTCGAAGCAATTAGATTCTTCAATGTCCTCACATGATAATGTAAAAGTCCCATGTCATCGTTAGCAGTAACTAAATGACTGCCATTTTTTGATCGCATGAAAGAAAGTATCGGAACAGTCACAATGTGATAAAGCCTCCCAATGGTATTGTCTTTGTACGCACTGTAAAGAAAATTATTTGTTTCTCTGAACTTATCAGAAGACGATCTTTCTAAGCCATCAAGAATGATAAAAAGCGGATTTATCAAGAGACAGTGAGGATCATAGAGATCTACTGAGTGAATCCAAAGAGTTTTGAATGCATTACGCGAATCTTGAGTCGAAGAATTTAAAATCATCGAAACAATACCAGCCTCAACCTCACCCTCATGATAGCTAGACGATAAATCAAAAATGGCTTTAACAGATTCGACTTGGTTTCTTGCTGGATAGTTGGAAACAAGAATTGTCCAGAAATGATATGTAATGAGTCTTAAGAATTCTAACTTCTGATCCTTTGTCATCTTTGTCAAAAAATATCTGTGTAACTTGTAAATGCCAAAGACACATGTATCGTCAAGCAATTCACTCTTTAAAAACGGCGCATGGTCCAAATCAAGAACGGATTTGACCAATTCAATATCAGAGACGTCCATTTGACCCTCTGAGTATGGAACAGCGTATACAAATTCGGATAGAATACTTGCGAGACGTAAGCCATACAATGAACTCAGCAATTGATTGCCGTAGAGTGATTTGAGTTCATGTAGAATTATGAATGTTATCTTTTCTCCACTCAATGGGAGTTCTCCATTTTCATCAGTAGATAAAACATCATAATACTCTTTTACCAGACGGATAATTTCCCTTTTATCATATGGATGAGTAGAATCTAATTCGTATGCCAGAAGTAGCTCAGGTTTGGCTAGACTCACTAAAGATTCAAGGGTTGAAATTGACTTTTGATTCAAATCGAAGCTCAGAAGACATGTCAAAATAGCAAGATGTATATGTTCAAATGATGCCTCATCAGGAAGATCGAACGTCTTGAGGATAAACAAAAGAAGTTCCTGATCACTTTCAATCTTCAGCTGCATCAAATCACATGAAATATAACGCCAGATGAAGGCTGTTTCTACCTGATTAAAGAACAATTTTGTGTCTTGCAAAATTTCTTGGAAACCATCCAAATCTTCACGCACCGCAGCTTCACATGTTCTCAAAATTGTTTCAAACACCAAAGGGGTGACGAGCTGGCTTATTTCCCATTTATCAATAATGAGGGAAAGGCTCATCTTTAGAGCAGATAATCTGTCTTTTAAAACGGGGCTGTTGAGCAAAGCTAACAAGCCACTCTTTACATACAGAAGTGCATGTTCAGAAAAGAATTCTTTTCGAGCTTTTGGTTCCAGCCCTTCATAGCTCGAGTTAGGGCCAAGAAGCCATGTCCAGAGTCTTCTGTTGAGACTCATCTCTTTTCTTAAAGTAGTCTTAACACATGCCATGATAAGAAGTTGCTTCTCGGTTTCAGAACAGACACTAGTCAAAACTGGCGAGTTGAGGGGGAGTCTTGCCAATAGTAAATCAAAAAAACCTCGAACCACAATAATATCAGTAGCTGGATTAAACGATGTGGATGTGTCCAAAGCAGAGGCAAATGCTCGGATTAGCAAACCGCCTTTGTCTCCCAAACAAGATTGGGCCTCTGAGGAGAATACTTCATCAGATCCCAGTTGAATTGTGCTGAAGACGGGGAGGTGCGACAAACACCAGTTGAGCGCGCCAATTCTTTTCTCGGGACTGGAGATTATGCATAGGAATAAATTTTGCCAGAAATGTGAATTTTGATCTAGTCTTTCTTTGAAACGCTCAAGCACTCGAAGACAATCTGAGTAGATCTCTGAGTTCTCATCATCTAATCCGGGGAGAAGAGAAAGGATAAGAGGCCGTGTGACGACCCTTAGAGTCAGCTTGTCTAGATGCTCTATAAGCTTATGCTCGTACAAAGCTAGAAGCTGAGGTTTGACCTGGGTCGAGCCGTACGAAAGTACCAGGAGAAGACCTGGCAACCAGGCTGGAACCAACTTGTTGAGCTCCTTCAATGTCAATGCATCAAAAATGGATGCATACAATTCCAAAGTTTTTTGGTGAACTCCACTTGGTAAGGTTGGGGAGAGACATAGGGCCAACTTATTTGAAACCTTTTCATGGAGTGGAATCCACAGGACAGAGCGCGACTTCTCCGGTAGCGAAAGTGCTCTCAGGAGTCTGGAAAGGTATGTGATGTAGTCTGCCCATTCCTCCAAAGAAGAGAATGTGGCCAATGCCTTTTCTATTTGAACTATGTATCGCTTGTCACTTGACGAAGTTCCTCTACTGGCACTCAGCTTGGATCCAGAATTCTTCTCTACAGATTTTGTATCCATATCAGCGTATAAGAGGAATCAATCGCTTGCAATTGCCTTGATTTCACGAGACGTACTGAGTCGATTATATTCAAATCAGTTGCAACTGTATCTACAGGAAAGGTAAACGGAAATCTGAAAATCAAGAATGCACACAAATGTTAATGAAAAACTATGGAACTAATAAACAAAAGAGGAGGCAATTCCAACAAATAATCCTCAACATGGCAATAGATCAAAAAGTACACGCTTTGGGGAGATTTGTCAGATGCGAGGAAGACACATCTGATTAAGGCAAGAGGTGAGTTTCTGTTATACATAATAAGAGGACTCCATGAAATGTCTAAGCCTAGCCTGATCGAAGAAAAAGTCTTTTTTTTTTTTGGATATTTGTTTTTTTTTCACCTCCCGATTTATGGTTGTGTCTCGTTTTGCACCCGCGGCGTCGTATTTGCATCAACATGCCAGTGTCCATTGTATTATCAATTCTGAAAAACGCATAATACTAACGCGACATAATTTTTAGTCTTCGACTCAGCAATTATTTTACATATTGTCAAATCAAAGAAATCTCTCTTCGGCTAGAGCTGAAGCTTTCTGCATGCTTTCTACAACACGCATAAAACAAAGCGAAAAATGTATCTCACAATTTTGAAACGAAAATTCTATTGGGTAGTCATAATAAATAATAATATAGTCTGATAATTCAGTGATGTCATGAGTGTTGTTTGTGTGCTTTTCTAACGTGTCAATCCGCCACCTTCCTTCAGCATGTGACTTACAGAAACATTTAAGTCAAACTCCTGTTATCGGTTTTGGAGAAATTTCAAGCACTGAAGTGTTGAATCAGAGAACTGTTCATGTATGGGTACTTGACCAGCAATTTATGATGCACTGGATGCAAATTGTCGCTTAGAACTGGTCTCGGTAGATGACTGTTCCTGCATTGTAACCGGGGTCTTGCAGGGAAATGGCGGGGTTGTATTTACCTTCTCAATTTATCTTATTATACATTCCGTATCGGAAAAATGCTCTGGTCAATTTGAAATAGTAGCCAACCTTATGCGAGAGCTCTAAGAGCACATCAATGTAGTATAGTACAGCCTCAAAAAATGTCATGAGATAAATGCCTATCGAATTGATAGTGTCCTTAAGGATTGCGTAGAAACGCGCTATTGAAAAGTAGAACGTTGTCCAGATATTATGAACGCGAGTGAGTTCCACCACCTTAGTATATAATTGTGTCTCTGTAGTCATGCTATACGTGTAAGTCTAAATGTTTTGGTAAAATGTATCGTGTGAAATGTTTTGTATGAAATGTATTGTGTTATGCGGAAGACATGTGTACTATGCGTCCAAAGTAATTTACAAGATGACTCCATCATAGGAAATAGGCGAGTATTTATTGCTGCCAGCTCTGAGTTAAGCAGCCCCCTCCGTGAACTTCAAATTGATGACTACCTTTTATTCTCCACTTTTTTCTTTTTCAACACGGCAAAGCCGCTGCAGGTCATGCGTCGGCCAGCGCACACAACATAGGCGCTGCGGCAGCCTTTAACCTTGGATGCCCAAATGGGTAAGAAAAATCGAGAGGATTGCGACAACTTTGTTTAAAGAGTTGCTTTAAGTTGTTGCATGGAAGAGGAGTTGATGACGGGTCTTGAGATCATTGTAGTAATTTGTCCATTCGCTTGTCAAGGCACTGTCGCTCACAAGTGCTTTGTTTACCACTTTAGATAGTTTAATAATAGCCCGAAGGGTATCTCCATGACTTTCTGCCTCTTGTGTCGTCGCTTTGGCACGTAGATTTCGACTCAGTATTTTCATCAAAGATTGGATGAAATCGTGAAGATTCGAAATTTGGGTCAAATATACCGGGTTGCTTTGAATGATTTCAATTAGGTTGCCCACAGCCAAGTTGATAATATCATTTTCAGAGTCATTGAGGCCCTTTGCCAGCATCATCTCTAAAATCTTCACTTTGTCAATTTCAAATAATAGGTCTTTCGTAGAGGAGTCACTCAAACCGATCATGGCATTGATCAATTCGTAGCTCAATTTACGCACTTCGAGCCCTTCGTCAACAACATACTTGTATGGTCCCATAGGTATTACCTTCTTGAATTCCTCTTTTGCAGATAATTCATCAAAAATGGGTGGAAGGATCATCTCATTTGCAATGCCGGCAATGGTTTTAGACTTGTTATACACACCAGTGAATATCGTACTCACAATCGCCAGTTTCAAGTCCAAGTTAGGTTTTGAAAGATTGCTCATAACTTGCTCAATGACTTTCTCGTCGAATGTAGTCTTTGAGTCGCTTAGCAAAACCTTGGTGACGACAACCATTGCGTAAACAATGAATATATTCCCACTCTTCACGGCCTCAGAATCAAAGCATTGCAACAATTTCTTTTGGTAATCTTCTTGTATGTCAAGCTCTGCAACCACTCCAAGGATTTCACCGGCCAATTTGATTCCAGCAACATCATTGTGGTTCATTTCACAGTTTGAATTGGATAATGCTTTGACTATTGTATCCCAAATGAGCCTGAGAGAAGAGTCCTCTATTGCCACAGAATCTTGTTTCAAAATTTGTTTGACAGAAATGAGCAAAAGGGATTTTTTCGAATCATTAATTGAGCACAAATATTCGTACTTTTGCAATAAAAGCGGTAATCGTATGTTAAACTCTGAAAAAATGCTCAATCCAAGAGCTCGAGCCGATGCCATACAAATTGATTCAGTGGCGTTGTTCTCTAGAATGGAAAAGAAATCCTCATAAGAAAATCTAGTCACCTTGTTGTGTGAAGACATGCATCCAAGAAAATGGATACAGAAGATCATATCTTCGGTCAGAATTGTGGATCCATCGAGACTTGCACTTAGTTTAGCTTCGATAAGTTCGGTCTCAGCAAACAAATTGCACTCTAAGACTATGGTTGAAATGAAGGTGGCAGAGATGAATTTAGAGAGGTCAAGAATGCTCATAGCCATTTGAAATAATCTTGCGCCTCCTAGGGTATTGTGTTGAGATAATTTTGCTGCTAATTTTTCGATGGTATTCAGCTTTATATCCTCAGCTTCAAGGGATGTAAATCTTGTTACGACTTTGAGAATTCCTTCAGTATACAACTGATCCGCGTTTTGTAGTTCGAGAACATATGTTAAAGCACAAAGAGCCTTGTCTATAAGAAGTGAGTCCGCGGAATTTTTGAGGAGCTCAAGAATTTTTTGACTTAGCACTTGTACTACCTCAACACTTCCATTGTACTTCGTTTGCTGGAAAATGGTTTGAATCAAGGTTAAGGAGCTGCTATACAAGGAAGAGTCACCCGAACCTAGATACGTCGAAAGCTTTTCGATGATAAGATTTGACAATTGCAAGGAATCAAAAACTTCAGGATTCCGCTCGCAAATATCATTGAGACAATCAATTGTGTAACCAACTGTAACTTCATAGTTCAAGGTTTCGCTGAATGTTTGAACAGCCAAGGCTCGATTATCTGATGAGATTGGTATCTCGATTAGAAGGTCCGAAAGATTCACTAATAATTGCTGGCGCACATCGCTGGAGAATTGTCGCGAAATAGCGCTTTTAATAATGGCTGGAAAGAACAAATCATTCGCTAACTGACACTGGAAATCCAACAAAGGCTTTCTGTGGTAGAAAACTTTACACACCTGCAAGTATTTAGAAATTGAACTTGAATATGCCCTCAGACCTTCTAAGGATTCAGCCAAATCTTTGACAAGAATCTGGGCTTGGGGGATTTGCTCAAGCAGGTACGTTTCTAATAGCACCTCGTAAAGCCCAATCAATTCAGGGTGGCTTTTCAAGGACATACCTTGAGCGACAAGCCGATCAACAAGAAGAGTCAAGAAATTATTTGACAAGTTTCTTGACATTTTCTGGATGAGAGGCTCGACTAAAGCCTCTATATGTGAGAAATTTGATATGTTTTCCGGAACTAGCAATTTGTCAAATAGAATTGCCTCAATTCGAGGAACAAATTTTGTCACAAAAAGATCATGAAAAGTGGTCAAATCGAATTGCTGCATTGAATCGTCAGATGCTGGGGAGTTTGTGTCAGTCACTAAGTGAAGCAAAAGAATGACGCAATTTAAAGCCTCTATAGATACATCCGATGATTTGTCACCAATTGCTTCGATCACTTGACTAGCCAAGTTTGATTCGAATATGCTTGACAAAACAAGTGATTTGTTGTAGCACAATTGGCCGAAAGCTACTAGGGATCTGATCCTGAGCTTCGAAGCCAAGCCGTCAGCACCGTCAGACTCGTCTTGCTCCACTTCATCATCGTCGGAAAAATCGATCTCTGAGTCATCATCATAATCTGAGTCGTCTTGATTTTGCACAGCCAAAGGGTCATACGAGATGAAGGCCTCAAGGATGCGAACAATGTCGGGCAAGAAAGGTTCAAGAATACCCTCATAAGAAATGCACGGAATCAAGAGAGCCAAAGAATCCAAAACATCACTCCGGAGAACGTTTTCACTGACCATTTGATCTAAGTCCAAATCTTCCACTTGCTCCTTGTTCAACGTTGATAGGCAGAGATTCTCGATCATCACGGATGCGATCATCTCCGCTGTTGCAATCGACATGATTTGCATTTTGAGTTTGCTGATATGGTTGAGAACAGTCAGAAAGATACTAAACAAAGCCCTCTTCGCAACACGAGAACAATTCTCGTTCTCATATAGAGCTATTGTCTCTGAGAATAGTCCATCATAAAACTGCCTTTGCAATCGAGTTTGATCCGAGCAAGCAGACTTAATGTGTCCTAGAAGCACCCCGATTGCCACAATTGATCTTTTGCTTACAATACCCGTTTCTGTAAACGCACATACCAATAATGCATTTCGAACGGCGCAAATTTCTTCGAGAACAAGAACACCACCCAAAGATTGTAGCAAATCAATGAGAATTTCAATACGGCTCAAAGTCATGTTTCCTTGAAGAATTTGAGGAAGGAGATTGTCCATGATAACCCTCGACAATTGCTTCCCGAATCTCGCATGCGAGTTCTGAAACAAAGAACGGAGAGCTAGATTAGGTACAGAAGTAGCGAAGCGCGAAATATCTTTTGATGATTCAGACTCCGTGTACAATTGCTGAATCACTTTCACCGTTTGGGAGTCATCGATATGACGAACCAATGGTGCGAAAGCTTTGATGGCTTGGTTTTGTACTTCGGCAGCAGGGTCATAAAGCAACTTAAAAAGTACCGGTATAATTGACAGGACTCCTTTAACTTGTATTTTGGGGTTATTGAGATTCTTTTGGAAGTCCTGAAGGGCCATATACCTTAAATCAGGGTCTACATCCCTACAATTGTCTTCCAAAGTCTCAATATTGAATGTCATGCTTGAAGAGAAATATGTCTTTTTTTATATATATCTGGTGCAATTTATGGAAGTATGGTATTTGAACTGATACAAGTTGATCCGGAGTACAATAGGTGAGGAGTAGCAGAGACAGGTCCAACGAATACACTATAACGTTGTCGGACAAAAAAATACTTCAATTCAATTCAAGAAAATAAATTGATAGGTACTCAATTAACTGAAAAATTTGAACTGTGACAAAAGAAAATTAGTCTCTATTGCTTTGCTGCTGATAATCAAAGCATTCTCCCAACAGGTATACCATATAAATGACAAAATTTCGAAAAGCTAATTAAAATTGTATGAATAAATTGTATGCTTAATCCGATTTAGCTTCCTTGACGTAATCTTCCACGTCAATTTCCTCAATTATCAAATTCTCTTCACTTACACCCTCATCTTTGGTCTCTGATCCATCATCTAAGGAAATTGTGTCAATGACGGATTCTTCTATGCCAACAAGTGTGATTGGATCATCTTGCAAAGTATCCAAGAGCATTTTGCATTTAAGCACATAGTCTCTAGAAGGTCCTGTGGGCTTCTCCTCCTCTTTTGCCTCATCTTCCTTCTTTCCATCGCCCTGTTCTTTGTCATTTTCTATTGCTTCTTCACCTTTGTCGCCATACAACTCTGCCTCGATCTTTTCCTCGAGTTTTTTGGCAATTGCGTTCCACTCATTAACTACAGCAGTCAATTGTTCCTGAAGTCTGGTACGGGCACCACCTTGTATGCTGTCCACATAGTTTCGGAGAGCAACATCATAATTTGAGGGAATGTGTTCGATATTCTTTAGTAGCCAATTCTGTTTCTGCTTGCTGAACTTCCAGTTGTCTCTATCTTCAGAGAACTGCTTCAAATAGGATAGCTGATCCTTCTCTGGAGGGGCCTTTCTCTCAGCCTTTGGAACTTTTTGTCTCTTTGGTGGCTTCTTCTGTTTGTTGGTTTGGCTGCCGGTGCTCTCTGAACGCTTTCTGGCGAGCTTTTTGGCGGCTTTGTTCGTAAGAACCTCATCGCCTAAATGTTCGGTTGTTTTCAACACATCGTCTTCGACATCTTTCTTGACAGCAAGACCTAATTTCTTCCAAGCAGGGACTTTACTCATGATGTAGTCCTAGAAGCTGTTTTTTTTTTCGTGTCAGGGTAAAGAACAGTTGATCTTGTGTTTTTGGTTCTGTGTATAAAGAGATGGGCATTGCAGCTGTAAATCATACCCACCAAAATAATCAAAAGATATGAGGGTTTTGTTTCGAGACTCGAAAAGCAAATCAAAGATATTCAATTTATCAAGACTGACGACTTAATTATGATCCTTTATCACAGATTCAGGGGTTCTCTGATGAAGGAAATACCATAATGTAGATAATACACAAAACACACATAGTAGTCAGACTGACCATAGTCACTCATAAATTCTCTTCTTTTAAAATACATTACGTTTTATTTTGGTGCATTTTCTTAGTTCTTTTTCGTATTTTCACATGTCCGGCATATAGTGACTATATAAGATCTCTTCGCCTTCTCTTGGGTCTTTTCAAGAATTCATACTAGTAATAAATTCTTACGATAAGTACTTGTAGAGTTCGCCGGTGTTGGTATTGATTATTTGATCAAGACCATCAGACAGAGATCCAAATTCTGTTTGTTTTGACACCGGGCTATATCGAAGACACATGGTTTGAGTCTGTCATATTATCTTACATTTGACGGATATAGAAATTGTGCACATTCTTTCTCACAATAGGTTCCAGTATTACTCAATTGGCTTGTAGTTCAAACGTGGTCAATCTGTATTTCGGCGTCTAGCTATACTTTCCACTTCTACTATTTGTTCACTTACTGCTTATCCAACACATACTCGATCAATTTTTTGTATCCATCAACAGCATCGAGCAAGTCCTGGTTTTCCACAAATTCATCGTCTCCATGAGCAACGTGAATAGATCCGGGACCATACAAATATCTCTGCTTCAAAGGAATGGTGAGGTTGGGGATGTCAGTGGTGTAAGCTAAAATGATGGATTCGAAACCTGGAACCTCATAGTCCAAATACTGAGGTTCAGTGCAGTAGATTTCAGGTGACTTAACATGTTCAACTCCTTCTACAGCACCTTTAATAAGTTTGATTGTTTTTTCAGCATCTGCTGCCACACGGATGGCAATGGAAGCCTTGGCATAAGCGGGTACAACGTTGAACGCAACACCAGCCTCAATTTGACCAATGTTCAAAGTAGATGGGCCCAAGAGGTCCGACTTTGGCAAGTCTAATTGCTGCAATTTAGAAAGAATAGGAATGAGGATCTCAGTGGCTGAGATTCCTAACTCAGGATAGCCGGAATGAGAAGCCTTACCTTCAACAATCACTTGAAACACGAGAATTCCCTTGTGGCCAACGCCTAACTTGTTTTCGGTTGGTTCACCGAAAATAGCCGCATCCCAAGATGCTCCCAAGGATTCCAGGGCCTTTCTCATTCCAAAGCCTTTTGTCTCTTCGCCAACAACAAACAATAATGCAACATCACCCTCCTTCAAATCTCCCCGTTTGACCAAATCCAAGAAGGCAATAATTTGAGTGGCTACAGAGCCTTTAGCATCGCAAGTGCCCCGTCCATGAATTTCAGTTCCCTTGACATGATATGGAATGTACGGTGGGACAGTATCGATGTGAGATGTCAATAACAATGAACAGTCTCTTTTCTTACCCAAATAGGCATACACGTTGTAATTTTTGGGGTCATCTAATACCTGTTGCGTCTCAACAGTCAAACCAGCATCTTCAAGATATTTCAGAAGCCACTTTGACACTGAGAGTTCATTATCGCTAATTGACTCTGTCGAAACAAGCCTGCGATGTAACTGAAGCAACGAAAATCTTTTATCAACGATATAGTCGGTCAATTGAGACGATGAATCATCGAGAGGTGAGTCACTGGTCAAGAATGTCTGAACCCTGCCTGGGACATTAAGACCCAAGACTAGAGGTGTCAATGCTAAGGTGACAATTTGAGATAAACGCATTCTTGATTTACTTTCTTAAAGTTTTTGCTGCTCACAATTCCTATTGAGAAGTAATTATCGTGATATCTGTCAATTTGTATAGAGGGAGCACCTGACTCCGATAAGAGATCCGCTAAGGAGCGGCTCCGGGCAAGACGGAATCGGAGAAATGCAACACGTATTCTTGGACTGATTCGTAAGTTCTACCCGCTGTATTTCGAATCATGAATTTTTTATTTCCCTTTTTGCATCCATGTAGTGTGGCTTAGAGTCTATTGAACCTTTCGAGCTTGTTCAAAGATTAAACTTGTGAGCTATCCACCCAAAAACAACAAGCGCACAAAAGGTATTGATATACGACTATATTGCGACAAAATTCAGGTTCATGTGGATTTTCAAATTTTTACGTAAGTCATTGAGTTCAGATCCATCCAGAACTTCTATATGATTCTCTTTCTATATCTTCAATTGCCCTCCAGATCCTCCAGCATTACTTTTACACCCCCTGTTGTCTCTTGTTTTTCTTGATCAGCAGTCCACTTATCGACAAATGGCTGGGCCCAGGCTACGAATTTGTCCACCGCAGCTTTGGAAACCTGTTCTGTAGCCTTTTCCTTATCGTCTGCATTCTCGATCTTTTTCAAGCCATCATAAAAGAATTGGAAGGTATTCGTAATGCATTCGTCTACTTGTGGACTCACAGTGCTTTGATTGAAGATATTTCTTACCATGCCTTCAACTTCCTGAAGTTGCTCCGCCGAGGGAGCTGGCTGATCAATTTTTTGTCCTTCCATTGCTACTGAATTAAAGTAAAAGAAAAACGTACAATAAATGATTCATACTTAAACCTGTGAATTTGTACTCATTGAAGCAAGGTCATGTTCAACTTCCTAATGGGGTAATTCTGAGACCTAAGGGATCAAGAGATAAATCAAATTAATTGGAAGTATCCTTTGGCTTTTGACCCTCCGTTTTGCCCTCAAATTTACCGACGGGATTGGTAACTCCTTCTGTTTTTCCTTCAAACTTACCTTCAGTCTTCCCCTGGAATTTTCCCTCTGTCTTTCCCTCGAACTTGCCCTCACTCTTGCCAACGAACTTCCCTTCGGCCTTACCCTCGAATTTACCGCCAGTGATCCCTTCAGTTTTGCCTTCGAACTTTCCCTTCTCTGCCTTTCCTTCGAATTTGCCCTCCTGAACCTCGGTCTTACCGAAAAAAGCCGATTTCTGCTTCTCCGTCTTACCCTCAAACTTGGTCTTTTGCTCCTCCGTCTTACCCTCAAACTTCAATTTCTGTTGCTCAGTTTTCCCTTCAAAAGTATTCTTTGAAGCATCCTTGTTAGCGCTTTTGTGAGTTTCAATTTTGTCTTGGTCGAGGTGACCCAATTCTCCGACTTCTTTAGACATGTCTGGTGAGTGATAAGAAGTACGGGGGCTTAAGTGATGAGGGCTGGTACAAACGTATTTAAAAATGTGCAATTAGGGCTCAGTAGTCGCAGAAATACAGGAGATGAATGGCGACACATCCAAGGTCCCAGAATTCACCCTTTTCGAATTTCTGTATTTTATCCTTTTGCTATTCGCTGTCGAAATTTCTCTACCAACAACATGCCCATTCTAGTCCTAGATTGGGATGAGACATTGACGGTTAGGGATACCACAGGAGAAATTGCACATGCAGCAGAAAAATGCGCGCCAAGGAAGTATCCCTTTGCGTATTTTACTGAGAAATACCTTGCATCATATGCGGCATTCCTGGATCAATTCAAAAGAGAGCATGGCAAAATTGACAGTGTGGAAAAAGAAATCGAGTATCAGAAGCAGTTACGAAAGGTGGAATTAGAGTCCATTATACGTTTGGAGAAGTATGATTTTTTTAAGGATGTTCCTTTCATTACCTTCACAGATTTGGCCAGCCACATTGAATTGAAACCAGGTAGCGTGGAGTTTCTAAAGTCATGGAAGCTGCCCGTTTATGTGTTGAGTATCAATTGGTGCAAGTCAATGATAGAAACTTGTCTTAAGCAACATGGCTTGAGCGATATTGTTGTTTTTGCTAATGATCTAGAGCATCGTGAAGGTGTAACTACTGGCTCTTTCTGCAACGATGTCGACATAAGAACAGGTTACGATAAATCTAATATTTTACGGGACTTGAAAGCCAAATACAATGGTTCGCAGGTCATCTATGTTGGCGACAGTCATGGCGATGTCCTTCCTATCGTCGATGCTGATGTAGGTATTCTCATTGAGAATGGAAAAGGCAAACAGACCCTTGAATTGATACTGGATTTACAGCAAATTGAAATGTTGCTCGGTACAGCCTTTGAATCAGATTTGGATAGACACCAACCGAGGAAGAAAAGGCTCTATGAGGGATCTTGGCCAAGAATTGCACACGCTCTTGGTAAATATTTAGATAATAACACTGCATAAAATTTAGCTTTATTTCATCTACGTCATATGCACGGCCCAAACCCTACTGTTCTTTAGCCGGAGTATCGGAAATTTCCCTGGGTTCTACAAGGCAGAGGCTTTGGATGTTGTGTGACTGGGGTCCAAATTTGTGTATTTTACTACCCAAAAAGCATTGGTTTCTTCTTTACCTTCTCCAATTGTATGGTTGGACTTGAGCCAACATACCACCTGGAACAGGCATGTATTGGCCATAAACATATCCATGGGGACCTGCGACAGGATATCCTTCACTAGGCATTTGAGGCATTCCCATAGATTGTCTCGGAGGTCCGTATTGTCCGGGGGGATACATCCCAGCGGGAGGTGGACCGAACTGAGAATTCAATGGTGGGGGACCGTGTAGTAAATGAGGTTGGTTTCCTAAATGTTCTTGACCAGGCCAGACTTGACGTCCCGGGGGGAAGTTATGAGCCATTTGGATTGGCAGCTTTTCATTTGGTTTGTAATGTCCGTATACCCCTTGAGCACCAGGAAGCGAGTGCGGTTGGGAAGGTAAATTAACGTATTGAGGCTGTGGTTGAGAAGCCGGTACATTCGGTACCGTATCTGCATGGTTCTGGCGGCCACTGTTATATTCTTCGGGTGCTGCACTACCCACAGTGGTAGGATGACTTCCGTTTGGAGTGCCAATTGGTGCTGCATTTCCATTAACATTTTGCGTACTCACCATGTTAGTAGAAGGGCTAGCACTTGTCGTAGTATTTCCAGCTACTGCGGGATTGGCATTAGCAACCTCTTCAGCCTTAGCTTTGTCTTTTGCTTGTTGAATGATGGCAATACGTTCACTTGGCAACAAGGTAACCAATTCCCGCAAGAAATAATTTGGAACGCCCATTGGGGTCTTCAATGGTGGAATTGGTCCTTTGCCTTCGGCTGCATCTTTCAACAGTTTGGCTCTTTCCTCATACTCTGCTGCTGAATCAGAATCTCCGTATGCGGCAAAACACAATGACGCACGCGAGCAAGAGTCAGCAGCATCCGTAAGTTGTTGATCACAACGTTCGTAAACACAGCTTAAACCATCCCAAGCAGCGGCGGTTCCTGGCAGATCTTCGTTCAATTGCAAACGCAATGCCTGAGAATAAGCCGCTAAAGCATCTGGAAGTTGTTTCAACTCCAAATATAGCTTTCCAACAGCTAACCAGGTGATAGGCAGCAGACTGGCGCGCCTCAAGGCAATTTGGTAGGAGTCGTAGGCAGCACGTGGGGCATATAGGAGGGTGTACGCTTTACCTAAGAGACACCAAGGTAAAAAATCACCCGAAGCATCTTCTCCTACATCCTTCTTATGCGGCTGCCCTTCTTTTGGTTTAGAATGGGCACTCTCCTGCTGCTCAAGATCAACCACTCTGTTAAGAAGACGGACAGCCTCGAAGGCTTTATCTTTGTCCTCTTCGAGAAGAAGTAAATAGGCATGTGTAATGAGGATTCGAGGCAGTACACCAACCGCTAATTCTGCACGTTCGCAAGCCTCCAAAGCTTCTTGAATACGTCCTGCTCTTTCTAATGCAGTTGATAAAGCACACCAAAGAGCAACATATTCATTGAGTCTTGCAAGTGGTGGAGGTGGTAATTGTAAGGTCATTTTTAATTCTTCGATTGAGACATCAAAGAGACCATCAGCGGCAGCAATTGCTGCTAGTTCAGCATGGCTATTACGAGCAACTTCGACATCTTCACCCAGGTAATCAGAAATGGCAGATGGCAAGAGTTCCAAGGCCCTCTTCAAAGCCGCTGCTGCCTGAACCCGATGTCCTGCTCTAATCAAAGTTTGGCCAAGAAGTAAGTGCAACTCGGAAATATCAGAGTTGAGAGCAATTGCATGCTGTATGGTTTGATGAGCTTGGTCTGTTAAACCCAAGAGCAAGTAGCTCTCAGTAAGTTCTCTGTATACCTCGTAGCTTTTAGCTAGCTCACCAAAACGATCAGTAGCCTCACTCAATCTTCTCAAGGCGGTTTGGGAGCCTATGGTCTCGTTTAAAGATATGTCGTTAAGCCTAAGCAGCCTGCTCCATCCAATAAGAGCCTTGATTGAAGTTGGATTGTAATTTAGACACAGATCATACAGCTTGATGGCAATTGCGTGTATACCCATTGTAGCGGCACAAGCACCAACAGCCTCCCAAACTTCAGCTGCTTTTGAAGCATAGCTTTGTTCTCCTTGTGAGTTTTTGCGAGACAGCTTGGAAACTCGTGGCGATGTTGTGAGTGACCTCTTTCTTTGTGTCATTTGAGATGTTAAGGTTGATTTAAAGTCGTAGATCCACTGATTTCAGAGATGAATATTGAAGTTGAAAGGTTGTACTCCAGTATATCGAAGACTCCAGGCGAAACAAGTCCCAATAACTTTCAGAGAAATTTAGATCTGCAACCAAACTGAAACGTGAAGAAGTAGTAGATGATCTTTCGAGGGACCTTTTGAATGCTTTGCAGTTCAAATTGAATGGTATTCAATATAGGTTATTCAGAAAAACTGATGAACTGAAAGAGGGAAAATGGCGGTGCTGCAATAAATGATGCTAATATGGGTGGGCGCCGTCTCTATTGATAAAAGTACAGAATATGAGAAGAATGGGTCGGGAAATTGTGTCGTAGAGAAAGAAAAGTGGTATGTACTAACAGAAAAGAGGGATGATAGATGTGTCGAGAACTCCCGTGGGAATCCTAGTACCGGAAGGATTACTCGCTCGGCATAGGCAACGATGTAGGGCTGCATATGCACTGCATGGCAGCGTATATGTTTCAATGCGTAGAAGCCTAAACTTAAATTCGGAAAGGAATTAGGATATGGTGCATCGTAAGAGGTAGATCCTAGTTTTCGAGAGCATGTGCTACATAGTGAAGCTTGGTGTAAAGGCCGCTCAAATTCTGTAGTCTTTCACTTCATGTTCATAACGGAACCTTTCTCCGCCAGTCATCAGAGTATTACTTTACAGGTGGGTTGTTGCTTTTCTCCTGTTTGAAGCCCCACCATCAATTCGTCTACATTTTGCCATGCACAGCATATTTCTGGATCGAGACAGGTGGTTGCTTACATAACAGCACACCATGCGCTCCGGTACAAGATAGCCGCATGCATGACTTGCGTTTTAATTTCGGTTTGAGGGGGAAACCTATTTGAATTCGGTGATATACGAAGATCTTCTGATAAAATGACAAATTTGCTACCAAAAAAGAAACTTCATTGGTATCTATAGTGTTCATAGCTAGTCACAAACTTTGTTGAGATCATGTCTCATGTTGAAACGCCTCCCTTCCTGTATTGTTAGGGAAGGCGCGTAACCAGGCCACGGGCAGGTATTAGGAGCACGTATGCATAAAAGTTCTTTGTTCTAACTGTTAGACTTGCAATTGCCACTTCCCCATAGAGGATGCAACGGAACATCATCAGCGCTTTAACGTTATTGGTCTAGCTCATTCAGTTGTCTTGACAACAGGTCCTTGCAAAAAACAGTCAATGGCCGACTAGTCAACTATGTACAATTTGGTTCACTTGGCTTCCGGCTATTCATTCCACAGTCCAGTTGTAGGGGCAAACCCAAAATTTCAAACCCAACGCCCAGACGGGTAAAGATGTGATGGCGTGAATTCACCGCCTCTTTTACCCGCGAAGCGTATTTTTGAAGGTGTTGGAAGGTTGTTACAAGCACCTGTATGTGCCGCACTCCTCAGTGCAAGGTTACGTGCCGCTTTTGCGGAATTTAACAGTTCAAACCAGTTATCATTACAGTTGCAACCCAGCTCTTGAATAAGGTGCATATAAGTCCAAAAGACACGATTCATTATTGTTAATGTGTATGTACTTTCCGAGAAACTGCTCTCTATCCAATACTAGACATGTCTCTCTTGAGTTGCATGTGGTTCTTCTTTGACACAAGCAACTGATCAAACAAATCAAGTGCGACCCAGGAGTACTGATGCAGAGATTGTTGCGACAGACCAAGATTCTCGTGTGAGAACAAGTGAATGATATGATGAAACTTTGACGAGGCTTCACTCGCCAAGCTCTTGTTAAGTGATGTCGAAGCCGTCAAGATTAGCCAAAAGAGACTCGAAAAGCTTCATCACCATATTGTAACATGAGATACTTCCCCTGGATTATGGAATGGGATTTTTTACAACAATGCTATGCGCCCACTGAAGCTAAATCTCTAACGATTTGCAACTATCTGAAGGTTCGCTTTTGTTTCTGCTGCACATAGCCTGCAACTGAGTATGCGCAAACACTTAAGTTCAACGCTTAAATGAAGCGGGACCAATCTGATGTTGCCGCATGCCATTCCAAACACTTTCTTCCAAATAGGGAGATTTGCTGAACCTTGCCCGAATGAAAGTTTGTGTATCATGTTGAGAGGTTACCTAGCTTATGTGCTCACACAAATCTTACAGCTGCTGCTCGTCGGAATAATTCGGAAGTGCAAGCCGTTTCTTTAGTCAAAGTTTCTTGCCGCAACTATTGCAGGTCAAGCTCGCAAGCTCTACCCTTTTCGTTCTTTGGCATTACTCTGATGGTCTTGTTCAGATTTGAACGGTTAGTAGAAAAGTTCATGCAGATGCTACAAACCAAGCTCTAAGATATAATAAATCCAACGGTTGACACAAAGCAAACGTCCCACCTGGTTCTTGGTTGACCTCCACAGGTATCATTTGAAGAGGTTCCGTCCACTGTTACGACTCGTAAACGTTAATGACACATTGAACTTCTGACACATCCGACGATTTACAGGAAATCAGGGATGATCGACACTAAAATGTACTCTAGCGTTGTCTAGCCATGTGCACTTTTACTTAGTTTTTCTGTGACTGGTCTACATAGAGGAGATCTAATCGGAAGACCGCGTTTGACGTCAGCAGTATCTACACTTACGTCAGTATCAAGACATGGCACATGGCACATTAACTTATTTATATCTTATTTTCGTCCACAACTACGTCATGTTCGATGATTGGTATCATAATCGATGCTTGAAACGAGACCTCTTTACCACTTAGAATTCCTAGGTACCACAACTCGAAAAACCCTCCCGCAAGAACAACTCAAGTTAAATTTGCACCTTGAAGAAACAAAGAAGAGATTTTTTAGGAGAAAGTTCAAAACAAGTTTTCATAAGAGTTTGGTACGCGGCATTTTTGTCAATACTGCGTAAGGCTCGGGATTTGTCCACATGGATTGTACTTCAGGGCCTCATTCTGTTCTTCTGTGTGGCTCTCTACAGCTGCACCCCATCTTAAATTACCTGCTTCATGCTCGCTGTTTCCTGCCTAAAGGAGGCTCACTTCTGCCGATCAGACTTGGCATACATTGACATAGCCTTTCCTGCACCGCGTCCAGCGTATGAGCATTGTCGTCTGCCAAACCATGCGATCGAGAATATATACAGACCTGACAATTTATATACAGATTATGCGAGCACCTGCAGAGATTAGCTACTCCAGAGTTTCACATTTTTTTACCGAGGCACGTGACCTCTTCGCATTATTCTACATCTGATCTCTAGTATGGAACTGCCAGTCAAATAATGAACATCCTCAAGTCCTTGCTGACGCAGTCACCGAGATTAAATCGGGTTCTACGAATCGGGAGAGTGTCGGGAGCCATTCGTTTGCCCGTGGCTTCTACACGCCCATATTCTGTTCTCAAAGTTCTAGAGTTTCTACCTAATCAACTTGCACCCAAATGCAAGTCATGTGGAGTGCAATTGCAAAATGAAGATAAAGAAAAACCCGGATTCTATAGAATAGAGACTGGGGAGAAGAAAAACCCAAAAAAAGACCTTGATAGTGTCTACCAAAAGGCTCTTCGAAGTCTCTCAGAGGAGGATCAAAAGATGCTAAGCGGGGGCAAATCTGTTGAACTGCATCTGCAAAAAAATGAGGCCGCGGACAATTCTAAAGATGATACAAAAATTGAATGTATTCGTTGTCGTGAAATTAAGTTTCATTCTAGATTTGACAGTTCTCAGTTTCCTATCGAGTCGCCTATGAAAGTATTAGAAAAAATACCGCCATGGGCGCAATTGGTTTATGTGGTGTCAGCACAAGATTTTCCGTTGCTGTTGGATAGTAAGGTGTTTGAACTCTGGCCTGCTCGACAAATTCAATTTGTAATAACGAAAGCAGATTTACTATTCCCAAACAACAAATCAGCACAGGAAAAGGGTCTCCGATTCTTTCAAGACTACTTAGAAAGAACATACCATATTCCCAGAGAGCAAGTATTCATTGTCTCTGGTCATGTTAACTGGGGAATTTCGAATTTGTTAGGGAGCCTTAAGGATGATTCTTTCTTTATTGGTTCAGTAAATTGTGGCAAATCTACATTGCTCCAGTCGCTTATATACGTCACTCATTTGATTCGAAGTAAGCTCCCAAACGCTAAGAGGGAACGCGAAATGCAAAAAGATGAGGATCATCTTGGGCACACCGCAATCGCCAGAAAACGCATCAAGGAATTAACAAAGTTCAAGGAGCAGAATGGTCCTGGAGTATCATACATGCCAGGATTCACTCGAAGTGTCATTCCGATCGAATTGTCCCCCACCAAAACTGCATTTGATGTTCCCGGATTCGGCGCTTCTGATTCGAACAGTTTCTATGAGATTTTGGGACCTGCGGCTTTGAAGAAGTTGCTCAAAGGAGTCAAATTCCACAAGAATGGCATGTATAATTCCCATTATGACACGGTGAAAGCGGGCCTGACTCTTACTGTAGGAGGCCTTTTTTTCCTCACTATTCCGCCAAATTGCATGTACCGAGTGAAGAATTTGGTCAATCATCCTATGCATGTTTTCCGAAATATGGACAAAGCAGTTCATAGTTGGAAGCATCAATCGGAGAACCCGGCTCTAAAAGATGTGTTTCTCACCGACAGTTCGAACACTGATCTCATTAGGTACGAGATTCCACCGTTTACTGGCTCGTTTGACTTAGTTATCAAGAACTTCGGGTTTTTGAACATCACTGCAACCGGAAAAATGCCAGACCCTATGCCTCCAATATTTATCTATTTGCCTCGTCAAGTCAGTGCCGTTTCTCGCGATCCAATTGCAAAGTTTATCACGAAATCTTTCACTGGAAGGGACAAGAACGGAAATCCCCTTAAAAAAGAGAACATAGTGAGACTAAGCACGAAAGAAATTAAGAGATACGTTGGCCATCAACAGCTCATCAGACCGTTGATTTGGGCGCAGGAGACCGGAGACCTGTCACAGAGTCTAAAGAAAACGTAGGCCAAATGAACACAAGTTACTTACAGAAGCACACATGCATGAAGAAGCGTATATGTACGCAAAACTTGCATACATGCTTTTCGCAGCGCATGGCCTCTCCATTTGGCATACAATCTGCATGCATACTTGCTACGGTAATGACGCCAGATTGCCATAGAATTCCATGCAATGCAATGCAATGCACGTTCTACTCTATTGTGACTGTACCCAGAGTGCCGTTTTTCAGAACCGGTACATTTCTATTCTTGCCAATAATTGTTATCTAGTCAGTACGGTTGAAATCCCAGAGTAACTGCAATGTGCTCCAAGCTGCTTCACGTCAGGACCTTAGAATTGGTTACATCTCTCCGTGTAGAACGGAAGCCCCTTTAACAGGTTGTGGTATTATGAGTGCGACCTTTCCCCTTTTGATGAATATGAGTTGCGTTACTGCAGATGGGTTGCGCACTACCAATGTATCTGGATGTTCTATCTGCCGAATGTCTTGCCATGCATGGTGTCTGAAAATGCACAACTCTGTATATACGTTTGCAATTTATGAGGCTGTGCAGGTGGCAAGAGAGCCGCAGCAACTAGGCTAAACCACTTCCATAGCTACTAACCATGGCGGAGCATTTGGGATCTGAGGAAAAGACCAGTGCTTTTTGACCAATCTAGAAACGTAGTTCTCATAATTATAGTGGTTATCTTACTAAAATGACAAAATGGCTTACCATGGAAATATTTTCGATAAAAAAAAACGAAAAAACCCTCCTTGGTTCTTTTTGAGCGCCTGACAGTGGTTACCCATTCTGGTTGACCGTGTTTGGAAGTGTTTTTGGTAGGGGAACTTTATCTGGATAAACGGGATAGTGCAGCATTTCATTTAATAGGTAAATTACGAGTTTCTGATTATGAGTACGACCCTGTAAAAATTCATTGAAAAACGACTTCTTAAACTTGGTCATTCATGTTTCCTTCACCTCTATTTTGAGTAGGACAGTCCGCCAGGCACCGTGAAAGCGTCAGTTCCTGGTGTCTAGCGCTGTATACACGCATTATTTATTCCATATTCAACTGCTTTTCGCAACATGCAAGATTTTTAGTTGTAGCGTGTTTATGTCACATATCCGTATAAAAAGGGTCCTGGCTGCTTTTCTCAGACTAGACCCTAGATTACCACACTTTTCGCGTCGCAGATCAGGTCATCTAGACGCACTTCAACATTGGCTTGCCCGTAAAACATAAGATTTTAGCCTATTGAACAATTTTTGCTTTCTTTTGCCTCTTTTTTAATAGCTCTTTCTTAGCTTAGACATGGTACAGCTGGGAAAAAGAAGATCGACCATACTATCATCCTTCTCATCTCGTCGCTCACTAAGGACCATTGTTACTGGCGATACACCATCTGATCAAATGAGAACGATTAATTCAGACCACTCGAGCCGCCCCAACATTAGATCTAGAGTAGTTGCGGCTCCCTCTTCTACTTCAGACTCGTCTCTCGATTCGCTTACACTGGAATCGCCTCTTGCATCCACATTTAGAAGATCAGAGACCTTCTCCGCATATTCGTCAGCGCCTTCGGAGACGAGTTTTGATCTGCGGAAATTTGGTGGCATCCCCAGGTCCACTCATTGTGGCAACATTTCAAGCTATGTCGGTAGCAAGAACGTACTTCCTCTCGGAAACCGTCAGTCAATGGCTTTCGAGATCCAAGAACTTGAGTCACTGTGTTCACAAATAAGTTCACCCGATGAGGATTTGCAATTGCATTTAGTCGAGAATGCTATCTTCATGACGTTCTGCCTGAAGGAGGCAGACCGTATCAATAATACCAGCACGCGTTACTGGGACGACTTGGACGCAGAAGAGATATTTAAGAACGACACAATGCAATCAGAATCATTACTGATCCATTGATGTCTTCAATCTTATCTAGCGTAGCGACTTTCTACTAAAATCATACCCTTTCTTGCGCAAACATTGCGCAACAACCTTTCTATTTCTACCATTATGACCACCACTGGCCTCAAGATCCTTGTCAGCGGACTTACAAATTTCATTTCAACTCAGCCTTATGACATACTGTCTAGGCCCTCACCAAGACTTTAAATATCACCGGTTTCTCATCACTGATTTGCTGTGACTTTAGAACAACAACAATTATTTTATGCCCAAAGTATTTGCACTGATACTGGCTTACACATTTATTTATTGAATAAAGAATTACATATCTTTCAATAGAATAGTTTTGATGATAGTCAATCTTGTAAACATTCTGATCGGGTATAGTACTATCAGGCTTAATGCTAAGGTCTACTCTTGTGCATGCAATTTCAGCACTTTTATTTGCATGTTTTCTACATCAAAGTGGACTCTCCAAAAACTTCCTTGAATGCTGATGAGAAGAAGAGACAACAGCTTCCAGTTCTCTGAACTTACAAATGTGTTTCGTGGTGTAGTCATTGTTCTTTCCACCTGATGAGAAAGAACTAATGCATGAGATGAAATGATTCAAATGTTCAAATTTTAAATTTACTTAAGAGAAGACGTATTAATTGTAATTACGATGTCATTTTAAAATATGCCCTTCAGCTGAATTCACATCGCTAGTCCCCACAGGTCCCTCAAATTTCGAGACTGCATTTTCTCAGATCCAGACATTCTACCGAAGAAACAATAAGACAATGTCTAAACCCGACGTTGATGCCTCCGAGCTTCTCTCCTCCTTGAGTATTGAGGGCAAATCTGGCTCTCTTCCAAAATCTGGCGATGCAAAGCCCGCTGTTGCAGACTCTGCAGTGGATGTGAAGGAGACCAATGCCAGCACTGACACCTCCAGCCCTAGTGATCAAGTAAACGGCAATTCGAATATCAAGAAGGATGTTGAAAATAAAGCCTCTCAGTCTGAATCAGACGCTACCAAGCCTGATGAACCAAAACAACCTGACACTAACTTGATCAAATCCACGTATGAGGTCAAGGTGAAACTAGCACAGGAGAATCCCGACTCGCCACTTTTCTCCGTCAAGTCTTTCGAAGAGCTTGGCTTGAAGGACACTTTGCTTAAGGGATTGTACGCTATGAAGTTCAACAAGCCATCTAAAATTCAAGAAAAGGCTTTGCCCCTTCTTCTAGCCAACCCTCCGATGAACATGATTGGTCAATCTCAATCTGGTACTGGTAAGACTGCTGCATTTTCTTTGACCATGTTGAGTCGTGTTGAAGAGGGAAATCCTTGTGTTCAAGCGATCTGTTTGGCACCCGTGAGAGAACTTGCAAGACAAACTCTTGAGGTTATTCAGACAATGAGTAGATTCACAAAAATTACCAGCAGACTTGTGGTGCCTGGTACCTACGATAAGCTGACAATCTTTAACGAGAACATTTTAGTTGGAACTCCCGGCACTGTCCAGGACCTCATTAGAGCAAAGAGATTGAACATGAAAAAAATCAAGGTGTTTGTCTTGGACGAGGCTGACAACATGTTGGAGAATCAAGGTCTTGGAGATCAGTGTGTCAGAGTCAAGCGTACATTACCTCCCACTTGTCAACTTGTCTTGTTCTCTGCTACTTTCCCAACGCAAGTGCGCGCATTTGCAGAGAAGTTCGTTCCAAACGCCAACTCCTTGGAATTGAAACAAGAAGAACTCAATGTCGATGGTATCAAACAACTCTATATGGACTGTGATTCAGCAGAGCACAAGTTTGAAGTCTTGTGTGAATTATACGGTTTGTTGACCATTGGTTCCTCTATTATTTTCGTAGAAACGAGAGCAACTGCTGACAAGTTGGCTGCAATGATGACGGCTGAAGGACATAAGGTGTCTGTTTTGCATGGTAAATTGGAACATGACGAGAGAGATCGTCTCATCGACGACTTCAGAGAGGGAAGATCGAAGGTCTTGATTACAACCAATGTCTTGGCTCGTGGTATTGATATTGCCACAGTCTCGATGGTTGTCAACTACGACTTGCCTGTGACAAAGAATGGAGACCCAGACCCATCTACATACTTGCACAGAATCGGAAGAACTGGTAGATTCGGCCGTGTGGGTGTCTCTATCTCATTTATTCACGATAAGAAATCTTACGAGACGATCAAAGCTATCAAGGAGTACTTCGGTGACGTTGAGATGACAAGGGTTCCTACTGATGATTGGGATGAGGTTGAAAAGATTGTAAAAAAGGTGATTAAAGGGTAACTTGCCGTTAAATATTTCGAGAATTTCAAATGCGTATAGATTAACCTATTAATATTTAGGAGGCTAGTTGGTTCTGTGAGTCTTGGATGAGCCGAGCAGCAAAGAAATTCTCAATGCATAGCAAGCACTCCAAAAAGATGTAGAATTATGAGATGTAATACTGGCTGAGAGACTGAGAATTCTCTTTTTGTGGTAATTTCATTTATTTACAAGTGTGTGATTAGTACTCAAAGACCATCGATGGCTTGAATCTCTTAGGAGTTCTGCTGGCAACAACATCCCAGTCGACACAATGCCAAACATTTTCCAAATACTGTCTTTTGCCGTAAATACCATAGTCCTCCAAATAAGCCCTCATCGAAGCATCAATGGCAAGAAGAGGAACCAACTTGCGGTCTGAGAAAAGCATGACCTCTTCTGCCTCTTCAACTGATCCTAGAGCATTCTCATCAGCAGAGATTGAGCGCTTCTGTGTCTCCTGGACGACTTCCTCTACCGCTTGCCCTTGCTCTTGCACCTCACCTGCAGCCATTTCCTTGCGCTCTTGGTCCCTTCTGTTAGCAGCATCCAATTTCAATTGCTTTTGATGCTTCATCTTTGTGACCTGGCCGGATCTCATAGAATCATCCACGATTCCGGCGTTGTAAGTGTTGACTATTGCCAAAGTGTCGAAAGATACACCAGTGCTAGCACCATCACGCATAGCACTTTCGGAGTAGGTTGCCTGCGCAACTAACCATGTGGTGCCATCACCCTTGATGCTGGCAGCAGAGTTGAGAAGCAAAGTCTTGAACTCGACCATAGACCCGAAAGAGTCGTTGATCCACTCCGCCAAAGACTCATCCTGAGGAGCATTCTCGACCTTAATGGATGTACTGGGTGTCTTGAGAAGAGCTGAAATTTGAGCCTTCGAAAATGAGCGATCTTCGTTAGTTTTTAACGATTCTAGGAAGAATTGTAAGTTGTGCAAAAGGGATGCATTTGTGAAGAGAGCATTCAAGTCATTCTTGGAGAACGAGACCTTGATCAACTCTTCCAAATTGGCAGGAGCGTTTTCGACATTGTTCTTGATGATTTGAGCATTGAGGTTGTCGACTAAAGCCTGGCCTCTGTTGTACCACAACTCATTGATGGTTTTGTTGGAAAACAATCCAGGAAGATCACTTTCTGTTGATTTGAGCGAGTCCAAAAGACGAATAGAGGGGAGATTGTATGAAACGGATCTCTGGAACAGAAGCCGAACCTTGGATACGGTTCTTGACGACTTGAACATCTTACGTTGTGTAGTTGGATTTTCCACTTAGCTTGAAATGAACGGTACTGCAGAGACTGAAAAATTATTGAAGTGCCAATTCAGAAAAAAGCCTATAAACGAAGCCCGCTTTATCAAAATTTAGGAAAAATTACAACATAGTTCTTCATTTCTTTTTTGAAGTGGTACACATTTGCACTATTTGTATGTCAATGGAAGTCGGCTTTCACCGTTACTTTTACTCTCTCTCAAATACATTTAAGAACAAGCATAGAAGAGCCATCTTTGGTTTGGATCTATACTACAACGCCGAACTTGACGTCGGTATCAGGAACTCATCTAACGAGTGACTAAGACTACTTCAATACCTGCTTCCCGTGAATCAGAGGTAGAACTCAAGGACTGCTATATCAATCTTAAAATTTCGACTCAAACACATAGTAACTAGCAAATGATCACCTACTTTCTTCCGACCTTCAAACTTTTCACCCTCCGTAGCAAAGAATTGCCACCCTCCTCGTCTCCAAATGAGGTCCGGCCGTTTTCAGAAACTTCGGATGATCTGCGACCTGACAGACCTTCGGCAGCGCTATTTTTTCTGAGTCTATGAACAATTGACTTTTTTCTTCCCAAGCCACCTGCAGCTTGAGCCTGTTGGATTGCCTGTTCTTCGGCTTTAGGTGCTGGAGCACCATCAACGAATGTTGTAGAACCGAGACCTTCAGTCGAGGGACCATGAATTGGCACAGCCTTTTGATTTACATCGAAAGCCACAACGGATGGATTCAACCGGGGCAATTCTGATATTTGTGGGTCTGAAAGAGGTTGCTTATAGGGACTCGTGGTATTACTAGCGCGGGGCACAGTGCTTCCTACTATTGTGTTATGATCCTCATAATTGCCGAAGGCAAGGTTCATATGTGAAGAATCATCGTTGTTGACACGAGCCTTCATGGAGTTATTTGGGCCGTCAGCAGGGAATGCCATCACTGGCGCAGCCTTAACATTCCTGTTTCTGTGAGGTGTACAAGCATCAAACGGACCATCATGATGGAATCTTCCGCCAAAGAATGAGCTGACGTCTAGTTTGTCAATAACGTCAAGATTTCTAGCTTCCGACTTCTTAGAAGGCGACTTCTTTGAACTTGACTTCTTTTTGTCACGGTCACGTCTATCCCGATCTCTTTCACGGTCTCTCTCCTTGCGTGGATGTCTGGTTGAGTCACTGTGTGAACGATGCGGCCTTGAGTGGCGAACAGGGGAGCTCGAAGACTGCTTTTCTTGTGGGTATTCTTTTGATTTGGATCTAGGACCAGCAGCTTCCTCGTATGATGGTGGGGGTATATGTGGAGGCTTCTTTGGGGTCTTTTGAGTTGGAGGTGGGGGAGGATCTCTATGAGGTTTTTCGTCTGTGGCCATGGCCGAAGCGAAAGGATTGTTGGAGGACATTTTTCTGAAGTTAGTTTGCAGATTCGTATGAGGACAAATGGGGTGTTAAGGCAGAGGATGGTTAGGTTGTTTGAGTAGTAGTTAAATGTTGCAAGTTGTAAATCAACACAGCAATACTGTGTATAAGCAGGGTATCCAAAGAACGCGAGTCAGTGGGGCAGGTACAGAGGCTAAGGCTGAGTGAGATAAGTAGACAGGGGTAAGCAGGACAAAGTTGCGAGACAAAAGCCAAAAAAAAAATGCATTATGACGCATTTAATTCAGTTTCTTAATTTGTCAATCGAGAATTCATTACCCAAAAATCCCAACCGTCAATTGCTCTAGTGCTGGCGAATGCCGAATAGACAATTTCCGGTACAAAGGTTGGTTCGACCAGCATAGAAAGATCTGAAGTAAGGGTCATTTAGGCATTGATACAGACACATAATAGATGTAATGGTGTCGTAAATTCTCAAATGGGAAAGCCAGTAGGGTATTGCTTTGCGTTTAATTGTGGGGAAGGCTAGCACAAATGTCATATAAAGTATCGAGCATACTCCGATCAAATTGAAACTAGGAGCCACTTGAATCCAATGACTTTCGAAGAAAAAGTCGACTTTTTGGTCGACACTTGTCTTATACTCTATTCAGTAGTTTTGGTCCTAGAGTCGACCAACTAAACTCTGCTCAGGTCTCTAATACATTCCACGGTACAGTTGTTTGCACTCACTTGCACCATACAATCCAAATTTTCAAAGCCTCCATTGTGAAAATGGCTTGCCAACTACTTTGCTTTGCACGATCGACAAAAGCAAGCGGCTTTGACTACACTTGACATGAAACCCAACAAGAACAAGACCCACCACGAGTATTGAGTAGGGACAAAAGATAAAAACAGAGAAATATGAAGGCTACTTGGTGCCTGAAAAAATTACGTACCTTTCAGATCCATAGTTGACGTTAGTGTCACTGCCTATCCGGGATTGGGTAGGGAAAGCTGGCCGTACAGCAGTAAATTCGCTGTCATCATCAGAATCAATCAATTGTTTGTTCCTATTCACCCATTCGTCGAACGCAGAATTTGTCAGGCCACGCGACACTGTCCGACTGGGCGACTCCTGCGGTACGAACAGTCTGAATGGATTGTTAGATGACAACTGTCTGCCCTCGCGGTTTTGCAGGCCATCTGGTAACATAGCAGATAAGAGAAATATAGGGCAGATCTAGTGGTTCTTATACTTTGGCGAGAGAAAACTGGATGGCTACTGGAAACTTACCATATGCGTAGTATACGTAGTTGAAGATACTAACGTGTAACGAGTGACAAATGGGTTCCGCACGCCATGTGAGAGAGATGGGTGTGCGTGGAACAGAATTCCAGGGCCAGCGGTTTTCTGCCACATCTAAAGCTCAGATCCGGTCCTTTCTGCAGGTTTCCTTTGTTCATCTTCGGTTGTATCTAGAAGAAAAGAGAAAAAAGAATTACTATTTCAAGTGTATCTGTCGGAACAATTTTTTTCTCATTAGCATAATTTGTCTTTCGTTTGAATTCTTGTCACAGTATCCGCAAATGCCATATGCACTTATTGTGCATCTGGTATACAAGCCAGACATAGCCGTTCCATTTTCCTAGGTGGCCTCTCGTGGTCTAGAAGGATCACAAATTGATATGTACTGAAATGATAATTAAAACCAATATGCGCAATGTCTATTTTTGCAATTTTGATATCTGTTATCAATAACTATTAAACAATTTGACTCGAAATAAATTTGTTGGGTGTTGTGGCTCTGCTTCGTTTCTAAACGAACTACAGTTACCATTTTTGTTCCTTTCGATATTCTAAAACGAACTCCATGTCCAATCGGGAGTTTTTGCCAACAGGACACGTCGTTCGGGCATTGACGCCTTTGTGGTGACAGAGTCTCTTGAATCTAATTCAGATGGGTTGTTGAGGTAGGGGTTTTCAATGAAGACATACCCACTATTAATATCATCTTTGATCCCTCCGGGCTGGTTCAAGACTTGCATAAGCTTCAGATATCCACTTCCGCATGTCTTACATACCTTGCACACTTTATGTTTTTGCTGCATTCTCGAAACTCCCTCTGGAGGAAGATTACGGAATACGGGTATAACAAATCTCGCCTTGCAGTCAAGCATCACTCCTCCAGCATTTTCGTCGAAAAGAACGGCGGTTGTCTGAGTCAAACCAGTGCTACTTGACAGACCGCTGTTACTAATGAGATGATCTTCTTCCGTTTCTATTTCACTGTTATTTGTGTTAGGTTGTTCGGGAATCGGGGAAGTTATTTCGAACATGTGCAACTCCCGATTATTGTATAAGCAATTCTGGCAATACAATAATCCACAAAACCTGCAGTGGTGGCGCCTAAGCCTTTGTGGAAGAAAAAAACCACCAAATTCACCAAAGCAGCTTAAACAGTGATCTGTTGAATTGTTAGGCTTCCAGTGTTCGTGGGTTGGCTCAACCTTTTGGTCAGATACAGCTGCATCATCAGGTATTTCCATGGATACTTGTTGTGGAATGGTGCTGTTGTGCGAGTCCATTTCAACGACTGTAGTTGTTGTACCAGAGGAGCCTGGACTATTTTGAGGCTCTACTCTTTTCATTCCGCAATTCATGCTCTCTGAAGACAGAGGCCTAAGCACAGCCGGAAGGCACATAGGCTTTTTCATGTGGTAAACTTGTTTGATAGCCGGCCCGCGGCTATCATTGTTCAAATGGGCTGCCAAGTCCAGGTCGCTTCTGTCACTACGATCGTAGCGCTCCGCAGTGGTCACATTGTTGTTCAAATTGTCAATTGCCCGTCTGAGTTTCAGCTGAACCAGCAGCCCTGCTGAGGCATCACTAGAATCGGAACCAAAATGATCAGAAGTATCATTGTTAATCTTTTGAGCAATATCCTGAGGATTGACAAGGGGCGCATAGTCACCCAAGATACCACTTTCTACACCCCAGCGTGGTGGCTGTGGTTCCAGTAATCGACGGGTAGGCCTGTTAAGGTCTGCTGTTGCAGGAAGATACGTGTCGGACTTTTTTGGGCTTAAACCATGTGGGTTAATAGGAACATCAGCCAAGACCAGGGTCTCTAAAGCAGATGATGTTCTTGCCTCGTTGATTTGATGTCTACTGAGCTTTTTCTCAAGAGACCCCTCATCATTTTGCAACGAATCTAGTCTTTCTGGCACATTTGATGCAGTAGGCAATACTTGTTCTAGTTTTGACGAATCAGATATGGCAGACTCGTCGCCTGGAAATTGTAACGACTGGTCACTTTCACTACGGCGGTCAGTAAATGGCCGAGGCAGTTCCGGCTTATATGTGTAGTGATTTGCTACGGACATACGTGGAGCCCGAATCTGTTCATCGTAGTTGATGTTATTGAAAGATGGTTTTTGAGGAGGCTGATTATCCGGGACAACCACGTTGGAGATAAAAGAGGAGATCGCCGATGTCAAGTGACTATTCTTAATAGGCTTTTTGGAGAAGGAGAAGGGCGGAAGTTCGTCAACCATCGTCTCCTTTTCTGTGGTCATTTTCGTCTAATGATGTGGAGTTGGCAAGCCTTGGTGAACAGAGAAGGTGTGTATGTTCAGAGTAGTACTGGAGGGCAACGCAGCTGCGTTGAAAAACAAATGACAAGGAAGATAAAAGGAAACAGTAGTGCTACTGAAGTCGGCAATCTATGCCCAACAGCAGGGTTTTGTGGATATTTGATGGAGAGGCCTGTAAATGAATTTGTTCGGTAGTAGATAAGACCTCAAGCGCCCTGCAGGAGGTGGGTGCATATGCGTCTTTCTTACAATTACGCTTTGCCGGTTACGGTGCGGAATCGTCATCAGGACGCTAAGATCAACTTTTTCTACAATGCATATGTAAATTATGAAATCACAGAAACACTAACTCGTTGTAGGATTATTGATGTTCTATGTGTGGTTGTTTTTTCACTGCATCATGTCAGATCGATGGTTAGGTAGCTTCTTTCAAAGTGACTGAGTACAGGTTTGGGGCGGTAATTGAACACAGCTTTGCTCATTGGCCCACATGTAAGCGATAAAAGAGACTCAGTAGAGATTAAACTATTTCACCACGATGGTGCCTGGGCTGTCTTTGGTAGGCAACGGCGAAAATCGGGATCTATCATCTGGTTCCGGGGTCTAGAAATCTACTGTTCTCATCTAATCTCCAGCAAAAATAACTGGTAGTGCGGTGCGCTATTTCCGTATCAGTTGCTGTTACATGTCGCCTGGAGTTATCGTGAGGCAAGCGAGAAAGTTCAGTCGTATTTTCTGCAGAGATCTGTTGCTGTACCACTGCTTGATAGGCTTCCAAGAATTATGCGAGTGGCTCTAAAGTTTGGAGAAATGTATGGATTTTATATGAGTGAGGTTCTCATTTGGCACATGGAAAGGAGTAGATCAAGAGGGTCAGCTAAAAACAGATAAAATGAAGATTGAGGGTATTTTTTTTTTTGGTTATTTACTGCAAGCTGACTTCCTGATTCTTTTTCCGGCTCTATATGTCCACGTTAGTCGAGGTACTGCCAAATACAAGATTATATCCACTGAACTCGGAACCTGTGTAATACCGATTTGGTGGTTTGCCAAGGCAAGCGCTTTCATTTCACTACACCAATTCCTTCACAGAAGAAAAGACATTTTTGAATGGAAGATATTACGTCTATGGAAGAATATGTCTTCTTCCGAAAAGTTTCATTTCTGCGCTCTTTATTCTGATGGTCTTCTGACTAAGGGGTGATAGCCCCTATCCTTTGAACCAGTATCAATGCGATTTTAATCCAAGTTCTCTTTCAAAAGACACTTTGATGCAGAGTGTTTCTCGCAACCTAATCTTCGTCTTCTCTTTCTCAGTTTATTCTTTCGGTGGTAAATGTCTTTCTTTTGCAACTCATAAGGTCTTTAGTTGCTTCAGGTGTCATCTGGGCACCGCTCAGCAGATGAATTTTCAGATTTATTCAGGTATTAAAAGCTTATACATTTAGGTAATTTCCAGATAATGGGTCCTCGCCATCAAGCACGTCAGGTATTGTTAGATCTGTAGTGAAGCGAAAGGTCACATGCCTCCAACTCATAGTTCCTGTGGAGGTCACAGGATATCGTAACCCATGATACAATCAAACTGTAGCAATATCCAAAGATGTTTTGAGATTCTCTCAACAACTACAATCCAAATTTCTAAAATCTCTACGTGTAATTCTATAGTACAAGGTGTGTATTAAGTGTTTAATCCTTGAGGGTAACGTACAAAGCGTGAATGATGGCTGGGAACCAGAAAAAGATGCAACAAACAATGTTGATCCAGAATTGAGTGGTCAAGCCGACCTTCAAGAAGACAGCTAATGGTGGGAGGAAAATCGCTGGTAGTTAGTATCGGAGTTGCACAATTGACTCAATTTGAAATAAACCTGCAACAAAAAAACATTCGCATGTATTCAATTCCCATTATCCAATTGGTTATATAACGTAGCATGTATTTCAATTGCATCAGACATACCCAAGATGACGCCGACGATCTTTTCGGTGTTCATTATTAATAGTGGGTTTATCGTGGCAGCAATTCCGGGGGCACGATGGTCTATTTATGTTGTCATACCTCGTCCTGCAGGCATGTATCCCAAGGATACCAGCCGCCTTTTTCGGGCCATTTGATGCAGGTACAGAGAATGAGACAAAAATCAATGGGTCAGACGAAAAGTTACTACGGCTTGCTTCTGCTTTTTATTTAGCTTAAAAGACTATTCTTGTCTCTTTGAATATCTTGCATAACGATATTTTCGGAATCGCTACAGCTTATTGAATTGTGTCATTCTTTTTGCTAGATAAGAGATGCTTGCTCAGAATCTGAAGCGGGCGTTGGCTGCAAAACCGTTGGCAAGATCTTTGTCATGGTAGGCCAACTTTCTCTGCACAGAATCCAAAGTAAGCCCTAAATGAGTGAGTTGTGAGCAGATGAAATTTATTTTAAACTCTCTTGCTAAATAATTTAATGACTCAATTTTTCAATTGATTCAGCTGATTTCTCAAGTCTTCCTCTTTCGTTGTAGGACAGCCTATTCAACATGGCCTCCAAGTCCAGAGAATATGGTGCCTTGGTTTCAGTGATATCGTTTTGAGTTTTCACTACCTTGAAGTAGGTTTCGTACCAGTTACCATCATATCCGCCGATGGCCGAATTAAGCAATGTGTCTGGGATTTGGAACGAGTCTGTAAGCGTAATTGCCTGCTCTCTTACCTGAAGACAGCTTACACCAATGAATTGGGTAGAGATTTGAAGACTCAACTTGGGACACAAAACTTGATAATTGACAAATTCGCGGGAAAAGTTCTCCAAAAGGTGAGTAAGGAAATACAATCTCACAACCCTTGCAAGGATGTACAAGAGCTCGGGCTTTCCTATGTTTGCCATAGCATCAATAAATGTCAGCAACATATACTGGTGACAACGTAATTTTGATAACAAGACCCTTTCGTAAGAGACATTGTCCCAGCTGCTGGACTCATCTCTTTTCTTGGAAGCTTCAAAAGCAACACGAACAATCAAGGCTTCCAAAGCCCACAAGACTGTCGTTGGGTTAAGATCGGCTTCTGTTTGGAGGACCAATTCACCTCCAAGATACTCATGAGCTTTTGATAAAAACAGAGAAGTTCCCGATATTTTGGCGTTCTTGTTCAAGACGTCTTCGACATTCTTCATTATAGTTCGACCGGCGGACATTCCCAAAACGTTGTTGTCGCCTTCCCACGTACATTGAACAACCCAATCAGCATATGACTTTCCGAAGCCAGAGTATGCCGAATATCCCAGACCACCACAGGCTTGTCTGGATTCTGTGATACTTTGCTCAGCTAACCAAGTCAAGGTCGATTTCAAAGAGGCAGAGTCAACAAATAAAGATTTAGTATCTCCCAATGACTTATGTATAGCTTTTTCGTCATTCAACTTCACTGCTGTCTCCAATTCTTCGACCACAGATTCGTGTTGGCGTTCTAATCGATCAGTTGCAAGGGCTGCAACGTAAGTTAAGGCTAGGATTGGCATTAAACGACGCTGATGCAAAGGATAGTTGATCAATTGGGTTTCCTCGCCCTTCTTTGCTCCATCTCCTCTGAACTGTCTTCTACCAACTGCATATCTTGTTGCGACAGTAATGAATCTAGCGCAGATTCTGTACAGATCAGAGGCCATTCCAACACGGCCTTGCAACAAAGAGATATAGGACAACTGTTCCAAAGGTGGAAGTGTAACAGTACCATCTCTGTCTACCTTACAGTATTTCTGTAACATAAATGCGCGTGGAATTCTGACGCTCGAGAATTGAATCCAGCCATTGTCAACACCCTCACGACCCATTTTGGAGCCAATATCTCCAATTGCAACACCCGGCATTAATTGATGATTTGAGTCTCTTAAGGGTACCACAAAGGTCTTTACACCCCAATCCTTGCCTTTCACAATCAATCTCGCATAAATAGAAGAATGAGTTGCAGAATGAGCGGCGCCACCGATCCACCATTTAGTAGCACCAATATGAGGTGTGTTGATGACAAACTCATCAGTCTCCGCATCAAATGTTGCAGTAGTCTCGACTCCAGCTGCGTTGGAGCCATGGCCTAGTTCGGTCATTCCAAAACAGCCCCATAATTGTTTCATGTATTTTGCCTCTTTTTCAAGGCACCAATACTTATATTGAGCATCCGTTCCATTGCCCTTAATACAGTTGATGAATAGCCCCAAGTTCACGGCGATTCTTATACCCAATGAAGGGTCATAAGCTGTCATGAGATTGAGTCTTCTCCAAAAGTCTGGGTATGGTTCTTGCTCTACATATTGTGTCATGCGAGCGATTCTGGAGGTTGTCTGCTCTCTGTTCTCGCCTCTTGAAAGCTCATAATCCTTGAACGAAGGAGCCAAAATGGGATCTCTTTCCAAAGATTGATAAAGGTCAAGAATTTTATGGGCTTTTTCTGGCGTACCCTCAATTATTTGATACATGTCTCGGGGATCAAAGCATGCCTTAGCACGTTCTAGTCCCATCAGAGCACCAGGGTCAGGCCCAGGACTTGTACTAACTGAAGTTTTGGTAAAACTTGTCATAATTGGTTTGATTTTGTTGAAAAAAAATCATCGTATGTGACCAGATTTCATCATATATATGGATTGACAGCGTGCATAGGCAGGAACATTGTGGGGTAGAGCATGTGTATCACAGGCGTGGAGGGGAGGCTATGTGTACAACTCAAAGGCATATGAAATTAAGTTTCCACGGAAACTCGATATGGTCTGATTTTGTCCCGTTTCTCCAGGTTCTTCCTAGAAATTGAACTTCACCCGATGTGTTTGTACCCATGTGATGGAGCACCTTATTTGGAATCATTTGGAACCTGGGGTTAATTGTGATACAGTCGGAAAGGAGTTCATGAAATGAAAATTGTATTCAGCCATAAATTATCATTACTTTTCTGTAAACCTAAAAATACACTACTTAGAAAGAATAGAGCCTGCAACACCAGATCTTTCGAATCTCTCCCTTACATCAGTGGAGCTTCTGTTCAAGGCTGATTCAAACTCTGCACTATATGGCGCCTTAGTCAATTTTGATGGGTTCAACTGCTTGACAGTTCCGAAGTAGTTCTCGTAGATGTTTCCATCGTGCTTACCGATTGCAGAGTTGATGATGAAGTCACTGAATTGGAATGAGTCAGTCAAAGCAATTACATCTGGTCTAAGCTCAGCGCAAATCTTTGGGGTGACCTTATTGATAACTTCGTTGAGTGTTTCTGGCGAAATAACGTAGTTGCTAACAAATTCACCACTGAACTTCTCAATCACATTAGCTGTGACATACAATTGACCCAATTTCAACAAGTAGGGGTTGAGCTCCTTGTACTCATTTTTCTCTATCCTGTCAATGTACTCCTTCAACATGTAATGATGAGCCTTCAATTTGGAGATAGCCAAGCTGGAAGCTCCCACGGAGTCGTAACTATTATTATTCTCAGCGACAATGTGAGAGCCCTGGATCGCAATTCTGGTGATCAAAATCTCAATAGCTCTTAAACTCTTCTTCAAATCCAAAACATCGCTCGAACTTCTGAGGTACAAATCCTTGTTATCAACGGCCTTAGCGTCATTTAAGAAGGAGATCGAGCCAGTTTGCTTTTTTCCGTTCTTCAAGACTTCCACAACGGCCTTGATGAATGGCTTTCCAACAGACATAGCGAGAACGGAGTTGTCACCTTCCCAGGTGCATTGAACAACCCAATCATTAAAGGCCTTGCCGAATCCGTTGTATGAAGAATAGCCGTGGCCACCACATGACTGTCTACATTGGTCAATGAGGTCAGCTGTGAGCCAAGTGCTAGTAGATTTGTTGGCAGCAGAGTCAATAAACACAGATTTCATGTCATTGATTGATTTCATGATAGCCTTCATGTCGTTGTTCTCTACAGCGATATCCAACTCATCCAAAGTGACTGCAAGAGTTTCCTCCATCTTCCAAGCACCAACGCTGAAGACATAAGCTTGTGCCAACCAGGGCAACAATCTTTTCTGGTGCAAAGGATAGTTGAGCAATTGGGTCTCGGATCCATCCGCTTGAGCAGAGGACTTAAATTGACGTCTTCCGACTGCGTAACGTAAAGCGATGGTTGCGAAACGAGCAGACCATCTGAACGAGTCCATCACCATTTGAACTCTTCCACCCAACAATGCAGAGTAGGACAACTGCTCCAATGGTGGCAACACAACATCACCATCACGAGAAACTTTACAGAATTTCTGCAACATGAAGAACCTTGGGATTCTCACAGACGAGAACTGAATCCAACCGTTATCAATACCATCTCTACCCATCTTTGCACCAATATCACCAACAGATACACCAGGCATCAAGTTGTGGTTGGAGTCTCTCAATGGTACAACAAAGGTTTTGACACCAAAGTCTTCGCCATTGACAATCAATCTAGCATAAACACTGCAGTGGGTAGCCGAATGGGCAGCACCACCGATCCACCACTTAGTAGCACCAATGTGTGGGGTGTTTACCACAAATTCATCAGTGTCTTGGTCAAAAGTAGCTGTGGTTTCCAAGCCGGCTACATTAGAGCCATGAGCGAGCTCGGTCATACCAAAACAGCCATAAATACCTTTCAAATTGTTGGTCTCCTTCGTTGAAGTCCAATATTTCTGCTGAGCAACAGTTCCATTTCCGCGAATACATCCTAAGAACAAACCCAAGTTGACACCAATACGGGTACCAACTTGTGGATCATACAAATTCAAGACAGCATTACGCGTAGCCTCAGTTTTACGATCTGGCGAGATCTCTAAGTATTGGGCAATGCGAGCAATTCTACGTGCGGTCACCTCTCTTTGCTCTGCCTTAGTAAGGTCATAGTACGAAGCATCGTTGGCCAAAATAGGATCTCTTTCCATTTGCTGGCAGACACTCTTGAAGTCCTCGGCCTTCGCCTTGGAAGACTCCAAAAAATAGTGCATGACCGTAGGGTCAAAGCTACTGTTGGCTCTCTCGGCCTGAATTGAGGCTTGAGGGTTTGGGCCAGGCGCCGAGTTCACAGTGCCGGTGGCGACAGACATTTTTGGAATAGGTTGTTTGATGGTCTCTAGCACGGATCTGCGCAATAATTTGCGTTGAGAAAAGGGTCACTTCTTATGTGATATGTCTACTGTGCTGGAGTATTAAAATACAAAAGTGTAGACGTCAATTGCAACCGAATTATGAGATGTAGATAGTTTTAAATGTATAAAACTGTTGTAATAGACTTGCGGTAATTGAATAAAGAGAATAGGATTCCTAAAATGAATACGGGTACTTGCTGACTATATATCTGTTTTTTTTTTGAATTGTGGAGAACCACTCTTGCCGAGGACCAGCGTACCGAGGGGGGGATGGTCGGCACGAGGGTAGAAGCCGAGACAGGGCCCAGTGGCGTGAGGTCACGAGCAGAACAAATGCTCCAAGATTCGTTCCAGCCAGAAAAAAAAAGTGAAAAAAAAAAAAAAAAAAAACCTGTACATCGAATAGAAAGTTGACAAAGAGTACATACTCTGTGGCCGCCAACCATTCCGATCTTCACTTTTGTATCCGGTGTCGATCCCCATCCACTATACCTGCCTCTGTCTCAGCTTAACGCTAAACTGAAATGCCTGCATATACTGAACTAGTCCAAATTCTGTAGCATGGGGTCTGCAGCGTGCTAGAAAATCTGACCAGTGACAGATTTCAAAATGGAAGTCTCTCTAATACGTACAATTCGCGAGAGCACGGTTGAAATGGCGAATACAAATGATAAAGTGTAAACTTCTTTCATGTCGCATAAGCCCGGTCTTCCCCAGAGTTGTCTGGTATCGACACGCAAACCATAGTCTCAGCCGTACTGAGAATTGGTGCGTTTCTCAACTACAAAGCATCCCTTATCTTGAGCAAAGCTAACTCCTTATTTCACCTTCTTTTTGACCTCTACTCATTCACTTATACGTTTGTAATAGTTTCTTGGTTATGGCTCTCTTGTCTAGAGTGTTAAACCATCACTCTGACAAGAGCCCCCGTGTGAGTAAATTGGCACTCACCCCTACTCTGCTGCGGCAAAGCGAAGACCCGCCTGCTTCCTTCAGTCTCCGTATTAAACTTGAATCACCGCCGATTGTCTTGTATGGCCAAGCCCATGAACTGTCGGGTTCGATATTGTCTGGCGTTTTGACCTTAGATGTGCTGAACTTGTCAAGAACAACTCTGCGTGGTGGACTGACAGCTAATTTGGCCTTGTCCCCTGTAAGCCTGGCTGTTTCCATAGCTTGCGAAGAAGTTATGCTTGAAATCGTGACTCTTCAGCTCATACAAACATTCCACGTACTGAAACCATTTATGCCTACTTCCAGCCTGATATTAGCATGCAAGAATTGTGCACATCGGGAGACCGTTTTAGCCGAATGGGACATTTCACTGCTGAGGTGCTCCTTTGCCGTCGGCTCTTACGCATATCCCTTCTCGCATCTAATGCCAGGACTGTTAACTGGGTCTTCTAAACTTGGCGATGCGTCCTCATGCACCTACATAAGATACGAGCTTAGCGCAACAGCGCGATCTGTTGATGGCAAAGAAGTAAAAGCGGTTCTTCCGTTGGAGATACTGCGCTCAATTCTTCGAGGGCCAGACAAGAACTCTCTCCGAGTTTTTCCACCAACTGAGGTTGTCACAAGTGCCGTGCTTCCCGGCGTTATGTACCCCAAATCAACTTTGCCGATAGAATTGCGCATGGAGAATATTGTGAATGAGAACCACACTCGCCGGTGGAGAATGCGTAAGTTGCTGTGGAAGCTTCAAGAGAGCACTCAGGTTCGAGCGTTTGCGTGTAAACATCACCAAAGCAAACTTGAATCCATTATCAGAGGCCAAAGGGTACAGCAAGAATCGAGGTCACTTCGTGCGGATCCTACTGGCAAAAAAGTGGCTCGTGGTGGATTTGAAAGCTCCTCTAAAATCTCTGGAATGCATCACCTGACTGTGCAAACGCTGATGTTTGTAAGTCGCCCTCCTGCAAGCGTTGGAAGTGAAATACTGCCAACTCTTCTAGAGCAGCTGGAACCTCAGACTCTGGCTGATCAAGACACAGAGATGCCTCGGGAGGAAGCTCCCAGCAATCGAATCAGTGACGAGGTGGTGAATTTTGAGGAGGATTTTGGCATCACAACAACTTTGCAAGACCAAAATAATGAATCAAATGTAAACGGAACTCCAGAGCCGCAGCTGCAACGTCCTACAAATCCAGACACCCTTGAGTCTGATGCACAGAGTGAGGACTTATACTTCGATGAGTTAAGAATAGTTGGACATGGTGACGTTAAGTCGGGGTGGAAATCAGATTTCCTGGGGCGGGGTCGTATCGAGCTTGTCTTAGATGTGAATATTTTGGGCTGTTCCACTGGTACTAGGCTTAACATGACAGAGGCGTCTTCGGACAATCCAATAGACAAAGGAAAGATCGAAATCGTTCTTCAAGATACCAATGTTGCGTGTGATATACATGATCCGGTTCTAGGTGTGTATGTGAGTCATCTTCTAATAGTGGAAATGATAGTGGCAGAGGAACAGATCAGAATCCCACGTTCTGATGGACTTCATCCTGTGAGCTCTACTAGCTCGACCGGGGCGTCCTCTTCTGCTGCCGGTATTCCGACAGGCGCCGCAAGAGTACTTCGAATGCAATTCAAAGTTATTCTTACAGAACGCTCGGGTCTCGGAATCGCTTGGGATGATGAAGTTCCACCGACTTATCATGATGTTAAAGCTTTGAGTCCACCCACATATGCCACACTGGCCACAAACACGCCGGCTTCCTTGGTCGGTGTATCGCTTGCTAGCCCAACAATTTTGTTTGGAGTTGGCGATAATGCTATGGATCGATTAAGGCTGGCGGAACAAGCCAATATTGATCTGATAACCGGGGCAGAGGATATGATACAAGAATTGAGCCTTTGAACATGCCTCTTCTCGTTCCTCAAGTTGAGCTGGAGCTGCTCACATCGATAAGCGTTTATTGCATACTTCATTTCACTTATATATTACTAATAGCATTCTTCAGTTCTAATAGGTTAGTGTTTAGTCTAGATATATCAGATTTAAATGTTCAAAGTCAATTATAATTAAATCTGAGCTGCTTCTCGAATTTCAGATGCAATTTGAGCCTGCACTGCTTATGATTGTAAGCTCCTAGACACAGCTCTTCTTCTCAACAGAAAAGCAACCGATGCATGGCTGAATGGGATGTAGAATATCCTGTTGACTTTTAAACTAAATACAGTGAGAACTTCTCTCAAATAACATTCATTTCTATGTACATAGTTACAATTGAGGGACCAAGAAGTCCATCAAAGGAGATTGGATGAAAGCAACACCAGCAACAAAAAGACCAACTTGAACAGCGGCAGTGAAAGCTGGGGAGTTGTAAATTTGAGTAATAGTGGAAGGTTGATCCTTGGCAGCCATATTGTTCTATTGAAGGTGTTAAGAGTATGGAGAAAACTTTGATTGTCTGAGCGTGTGCAGGCGTCGTCGGTGTGGAGTCTAGCAATTCAACAGAATCTCATATAAAAAAGACCAGAAATGATGGAAAAATGAGACGATTCAAAATGAAAAGTTCTTCTGAAATTTTCATTAAGCCCAGAAATCTTCTTTGACTAATTTTGAGACGAGAGCTGTGCTAGCTTACCGCTGTTCAAGCTGAGAAAACATGAGATCTGTTTGTAAAATGATTTTCTTCAAGTTAATAATTTATTCTGAAGGTGCATAAATGGCATGTTCGTTTAATTTGGTTTTTGTAATTCTCTAATTGGTAAGAATCCCTAGTGAGGACTAACAATTTGTAAATTACAAGGCTCTCCACACAATTTGCATAATTTAGTGAATCCAATATGAAGAAAAAAGCATTAAAATGGTAATATTTCAGAGAAAAACAAGCTGTTTAAAAAATATGACAGATGTATTCAGAAAATGTAAAGTATTAACATTCATTAAGACGAATGTTTGTATGCGCCCAAGCTCCCTCAACCCTAATACTAAATTGCAGGTACCCAGGAACAACTGTCAACTAAGATGAGTATCACCACCGAAACCACGTATTCCGTCGCAGGCAAACAGCTCAAACTCACCACTGCTGCTGACATTGAGCCTTATGTTTCTGAGTTGTCCTCAAAGCTGGGAATAACCAAAATTGACTTCAGTGGAAACACTATTGGTATCGAGGCCTCCAAACGGTTAGGAGAGGCTATCGCTCAACACAAGGATAGCCTCATTGAAATCAACTTCTCTGACTTGTACACAGGCAGATTAAATACTGAGATTCCTCAATCATTGAACTACTTGTTACCTGCTCTATTGGAATGCCCTAAATTGACCACTGTGAACTTGAGTGATAATGCTTTCGGTTTGCAGACCATTGATCCAATCGAGGATTATCTCTCCAAAGCTGTGAGTGTTGAACATTTGATTTTATCAAACAATGGAATGGGACCATTCGCTGGCGCTCGTATCGGTAAGAGTTTGTACAAGTTGTCCAAGGCTAAGAAGGTTAGTGGATACAATTCCTTAAAGACATTCGTTTGCGGTAGAAATAGATTGGAGAATGGTTCCATCAACTATTTGGCTATCGGGTTGAGAAGTCACAAAGATTTGGCTACGGTAAGATTGTACCAGAACGGTATTAGACCAGCGGGTGCAGAGAAGCTAATCACCCTGGGCTTGGTGCGTAACAAGCAATTACAGGTACTCGATTTGCAAGACAATACTCTCACTACCAGAGCTGCCTCTGCTTTGGCAAAAGCCTTGCCAGAATGGAGTAACTTGCTAGAATTAAACTTAAATGATTGCTTGTTGAAGCCAAAAGGATGCTTGGTTTTGACTTCTGCTTTAAGTGATGCTCAAGCAAGCAAAACACTTTCGATTTTGAAGTTGCAATACAATGAATTAGAACCCGACTCTCTTAAGAAGTTGGCCCAAGCAGCTGAAACATCTTTGCTCAACTTGAAATCTTTGGAGTTAAACGGTAATAGATTTGATGGTGAGCTGGAGGACCTCGAGGCCATCGTTAGTGCTATTGCAAAGAATGCTTCTGGCGAAGTGGATGAATTGGATGACTTGGATAGTGACGAGGAAGAGGTGTCGGATGAGGAAGACAATGAAGACACTTTCGATGATATCGACGCCAATTTGAGCGATTTGGAAGCCGATTTAGCTTCTGCAAGTTCAAGTGATGTCGACGAGCTCACCGAGAAGCTTGGTAGCACTCACATTCAGAGCTAATTAATAAAGTTTTGCTGACGAACGCCAAGTTGAGAGCGTGTAGTGTATTTATTTACTAAAGATCAGGCTCAATATTAAAAACTAACGTAAATAATATGAGTATCATTATCAATAATTTTTGACACTTTTTTAGTTTAATTGTGTAAATTTTGGTCAAGATGTTTTCGAGGTTTCAAATGTCGCGATCTAGTTTTAAAACCCGATTTGAGTAAACTGTCTCAAGAAGCCTTTCATACTTTCGTTGCTCAGACCTATTGCTAGAAAAATAAAAAAATCATTCACATGTCTATCTATGAAAAATTCGGCCATCAATTCGATGCAGCCTACCAGATAAAATCTGTTCGGCGAGTTGATGCTTTCATAGATGACACAAAGCTGCTCTTGAAATTAATCAACGAATCTTCTAAGCCTACTACTCATCTTCAAATATTGACATTTTCCAAAGTGGCGCAGAGAATATTGCAATGGAGGGTGGGAGACCTTTCCGCTTTAATGTTTCTTTTGTGGCATGTTGTTGCTGAAGTATCAAAGAGTGTACCGATTTCTTACCCTCAAGCCAGATTTCCTCATGGAGCAGGAAAAAATTTGCCAACCCTATTGAATCTAATTGCTGAACTATCTCTGGAATCATACTATAGCTTCATGAGGGCCTCACCCATTGAATCTTCTGTTCTAGCCCGAAATTTATGGCCATTGGTAGCATCAAATTTGACAAATACCAAAACCATTAGAAAGTTTGCAGAATTCCTTGCAAATGGAGCAGTGAATGATTCAATTTATGTCGTCAATAAGTCCTTGCAATATTTGACGGCCAAGGACCAATGCATGAAAACAATAATTGTGTTTCTTTCAACGAAGACTGGGCGCTCTAGTGAAAGTGTTTGGAATGAAAGTAAGAGAGATGTTCTCAATTTTTACAAGCAACTCATGAACCGAGGTACAATCAGTAATGAAACTCTAGCGCCTTTCTGTTTCGGTGAAATCCCAGAAGGAAGAGAATTTACACATTTTTCTTGCATGGCTATCAGACGTTGGCGCCCGCCTGGAGAGTCTTATTTGGCTCTTTACAACACAATGAGACAAGAATACTCCTCTATGATTCACTTGGAATTCGTGAATTACAACTCAACTGATTATGTTAGCCCAGAAAGCGAATTTGGGTATTTTCTTGACCGTATTATCATGGACTTTCAAGTCAATAGCTACCAATTGAATAGAAGCTGCCTTGAATTACTAGTTTCCATGGTTCAACATCACTTGAAGACTGGATCTAAGCCTCTGGTTCACATCATTAAACAACTTCAAGAGATGTCCGAAAATTTAGAGATCCCATTATACCGTCAAAGCAAAGGCCCAGACCAATTCAAACTATTCTTACGCTTTCAAGCTCTTGGCGAGTGTTTAACACAGTCAATCCTAGCACACAGTGTTTTATCCGATGAGCATAATAGTTATGATTCAAAACAAATGACAAAGAGCAAATGGTATAAACAAATGACCACTAAAAATTTCTTGTTGAGATTGGGACGAAAACAGACAGAGTCGTAGAAAACAAGATGCAATTCAGTTTATTAAGTATTCCTAGTAAAGATTAGCTTTGAAAAATAACGCCCTGGTTAATTAAGTGGCAATTTGGCTATAGTGACTGGTAATTTAAACTCAACAATCTCATCGTTACTGAAATGGACGAAGATTCGAAGATAATACATGCGCGAGAAAAGGCATGTTTGAAAGCTGGGAACCAAGCAGAATTCATTGAAAGACTTGTAATCGGGTGATAGATTCTTCAATGGGAACTGCTTCTTTTGAGCTTTGGTTGCGTTGACTAGAAGAGTGATATCACTCGAAAATCTGCCATCCTCTGTTTGCTTCAAAGTGAATTTCAATGGTTTTTCTGCGTCATGCATTTTGCCATTGGAGTCAAGAACCTTCGATTCGCGGAGCAACAAGTTATTATACTTGGATTCTGCTGAGGCCATTGCTGCCAAGTCTTCCACCAAAGACTTCTCTACTTTGAAGTTTTCAGTTCCCAATTCTTTGACAAGAGAATACAACTGTTTAGAGTATTCTTGCATTGGTTTCTTAACAATATGGTCATAATCGTCTTTCAGTTTAAGAGATTTCGTTATTTGAGCACAATTCTTAAACAAAGAATCGTGATGAATCTCCACAGGAATTGGACGTTTCTCAGACTTCATTGTGAAAACAACCAACTCGGTCGTAACTTTGCTGATCTCTGGTGCTTTGGAAGTATTTCCGAGACATGGAGAGTATGTGAATTTGAGTGGAATTTGGAGTTTCCACAATTGTTCACAAGAATCAGCTTCTGATCTAAACCTTTCAGGCTGCATGTAATTAAGCAAATAGTCTGTTGCTGGACTTGATATCGTGAAGGTGCCTTGCACTTTTTCGCCTCCCATAAAAGTCTTCTTATGAATAGGAACTGTCAAAGTAACAAGATTAGGCTTTTTCAGATAAATTTGTTTGGAAGTGTCGTCATAACGAGTGTAAAGTTGTCTTGCTTTAATCGCATCACTAGTTCCCATCGAAGCTTCTTCTTCGGCCAACCTTGCAGAGATGTCGACTGCTTTCAAATCATCGCCCAGCTCAATGGCTTTCTTCAAAAGATTTCCGATCTTGATTTTTTCTTTAATGCGACTAACAAAGTTCTCATATAGTATCCGGGATGCTTCACGATTAACAGCCTTCTGGGGTTCAGTTAGGCAATTAGAATCCTGCAAAATACGAATGAACGAAACGTTTTCTTTCATGATGACAAATTCATCACCAGTAGAGTTGATCAATTTTGTTTTCAAGTTTTCTGCTTCGTCTACCTTAATTTGAGAGGCCCTACCAATAATTCTTGCCAAGACAGCATAACTTGTGGATGCATCAATGAAAGAAAAGTCATTGACAGGAGCCACTTTACCTTTATTGATTTTCTTCTCTTTCAAAGAAACACCAACTGTAGGGGGCAATTCGGTGTGACCAGCAAGGTTATGTTCATTACATTCGGAATCCAACAATTTATCCGGAATTTTGAAAGTAAAGAATCTCTTAAACTTTTTTCCGGGGGCGAAACTTTTTCTTTGGATGCAAAGAGCTGTATTATCAATTGGATCAATTCTTGCTTGACAAGTAAATTGGTCAGATTCTTCCGTGAGAAGTCTGTCAACAGACGATTGATTCCACGAGGCTGCAAAATCGTACATTTCCAAAAACTTTTTAATCCTGACAGTAGATTTAGTGTTATCGGTGTTAACCACTTCAAAATTGCCTTCGAAGAGGACATAGAACATTTCGAAATTGATAGGCTCAGACGACTTATTCTCAAGAAGGATATATCCGTTCAAATAATCGCCTTGTTTATATTCGAAAACTGAAGGGTCAACATGTTTAGGCACTTTGCCTGATTCTCCGACATCTTCTGTAAAATGAATTGAAATTTCAAGTTGATTCAGAATCCTGTTGTCAGAATCAGTGAAATTTCTCAAATTATGAATATTGTCCAAAATGGTCTCTCGCCAGAAGCGGGTATTTTCGTCCGCCACAATAAGAGAGGGGGTAGATTGCGATCCATTTGAGGTGGCATTAGTTGCTGAAGCACTTAGAAGCAGTGTAGGAGTAGTTGAACAGCTATTAGTATTTGTGTGAAGAGACTCAGACCCTGTGAGGGACTCTTCGTACTCAGGTGGGTTCTGCTGTCCGTAGAATGTGGATTCATACATAGAGTATGATGGCAAAATAGTCCAAACTGGATCTTCTTTGATCGCTGGTTTGGAAGTCATTGAAATGAAGATTTGTGATTATTAGAAGAGAATTATTGCAAATGGAAGTCAGATTTGAATTAAAAGTGAGTGAAGGAATTTGTTGATTAGTAGTTCTTACAATACAACTATATTGGTAATCAAGAATGAGCAGTAGAAAACTTTTTGCTTTAAGAAAATTGATATGGTCTGGGATCTAAGGAACTAATATAGCTTTAGTAAGTGACTCAGGCCTTCCTGCAGAGGCTCCGTGTCCGGATGCGGCTGGTTCTAAGTACCGGACAGTAGTGTGCACAGGCCACAAAAAGTACTCTTAGAAGCATGAAGCCGAGTTCACGAAAAGATAAAACACGGCCAGAATAAATTGAGGGAGAGACATCGACCATTTGAAGCAAAAATAGATAGAATTGAATTAGCTTAAATGAACCCTTAAGGCTTCTACCTTTCATCTTCTGCAATGTCGTCATCGCATACCGTTTAAAAGTCTTGCGCTCAATAGATGCAATTACCACTAAATTCCGTTCTTACCTGCACAAAACCTATGTCCGTTGTGTGGGTCAACAGATAACAGTCCATGCAAACACGTTATTGGGTATTTAAATCTGGGAAGGAGAACGTTCGAGAAAATGCTCGGGGTTAATGCGAGCATCAGAACCCATTGTTCACTTAATACAACTGTTGAGGCGGACAACAATATATGAGTCAAATGCGCCATTCTGAGAGTTGACTTCTTCTTCAAGAGTATTTCATAAGTATTGTTAGGGAGATTAGATTCTGTGTCATTCTATTTTTGGTGATACAAGTTTGAGCATGTCGTATAAAATGTGGAATCAGAGCAGAAAGAATGGAAGGCGATACTGACCTTCGAAGTCAAAATTGATGAAGTTTTACGAATTCGAAAATGAAAGTGAAAGACGCAGAAATCATAAAATAAGCAGACTCACGGCGGGTAAATTACACGCTATCTGCAACATCGCCACGCTGATATGCACGAAACCTGTCAAGGTTTCTTTATCAAACATATGATTTTGAGTCTAAAGTTCAAAGAATAGTGGACTTATTTTCATGTTGACGAACTAGTATAAATAACGTTTCACGTCAAGCCAAACTTTTTGAAGAAACGGTGAAGCCCATATCGTTGCAAAAACGCGGCTTACTAATTAATCAACCTCTCACAGCAAATCTTGGCAATGCGCGGGATGCAATTAGCAGAAGTAATTATCAAGAGGAGGCCATTTCACAAAGTGGATCTTTACAGTGTTTGAGTCACTGAATTCAATTCATTACAATCTGCACACATATTCGTGCGACTCAGGATATTTCGCAATTCATTTTCCAAATGTTAATTGTGCTTCCAGATTTGTTGCAATAGATAAACGAAACGCACGATTACTCAGATGACCGTTTACCAAACTTATTACACTCCCTCACAATTTCTATGTCATTTTGTTTGGCATTATTCATCAATTTATTACTATAATAGTAGGTAAGATACAGAAAATATGATTATTAGAACTAAAATACCGTAGGAACGCACTTCTATCTTCCGAACTTCTTGAGCTCCCAGTATCTGAGACACGGAAACACGAGACCACTGAAACCAATACAAAGCCACATAGCAATATCTCCGCCGACCTTTACCGCTAATGGGCCCTCATAATATGTTTGAGCCATACCAACGACAGCACCGGCAGCACCACAAAGGAAAGCTGCAGTTGCTGCAAGCCCACGAGATAATCTACCCTGGTTATTCCAGATTCTGAAATTATAGTTCTCGCTGCCACCGCACAAATGCCTGTTTTCTTCTGTAACTCCTTCGAATTCTTTCGTGTACAAATGTCTGAAGCGAGAGCTCCTGAATATGGTGTTCTCTTCCAAAAGGATGATAAAATACATGGAAATCCAATATCCCACCATCGGCAAAAAATTGCCGAGAATTGTAGCAAACTTGTATCTACCCACGATTGCCAATACCAAATAAATAGCTGTCAACAAGAAAGACCACAACCAGCGGGGAATTCTAGCCAAGGGTCTTCCTATCAATTGTGTACCAAATACTGCGGAGTATGTGTTCAATATGTTGTTTGAAATTAGGGACAAGAAGATGAGAATTAACAAGAACTTTCCGCCTCCACCCCAACTTTCAAAAGCAGCATGCAATAAGCCACCCATCCCAAGTTCCTCATACGCGGCTGCCCAAGGTGGGTAGTTCATAGCCACATTACCTATCAAGATGGCGACCATACCAACAAAAGTGGTCGGAATTGCTATTCCCAAAAACGTGAGGGTAAAGATTTGAATATCTGAAGTATCTTCAGGAAATAAAATATAATAGTCAGCTGCAATCGATCCCCAAGTGGAAGTAATAGAGTAGCACAACGCAAAAAAAGAGAGACTGTTTCCGATGATTTGATGAGATGAAAGATCCGGACTGTCTGCAGAAGATAAGTATTTGTACTTCGGAGCTGCTGCAATGTATAATGTCAAGAAAGCGATTGTGACGGGGATGGAAAGGTACGCCTCAACTCTAACCAAGAAACGGATTCCCGCGATGGAAATACAGAGAGAAACCACTGCAATAATGATGATGGCTGCAATCAAAGGAACTTTGCCATTGGAAATGGCACTCAATATTTGGCCTCCCACAATACAGTTCACCACTGACCATCCCATCACACCAATGATACTGGCTAGACAGACGAGTTTGATAAACCACCACCCGAACAAAAATCGCCCACTAACCATTTGCCGACAACCAGAGCGTGGCCCCATAAGCGAGCAATATGCCGCGATAAGACAACCAAAAATTTGACCAGTGAGCCCTAAGATGAGTGTCTTTTTCAAACCAAGACCAAAGAGTAATGGCCCTAGATAAAATGACGACATAGATGATAATCCACCTGATGCTGAGATCCACAAGCCAATCACATGTATGAGTTGTTTAGTCTTGTTTTGTGCTCGTTTATTTCCGGGAATTCTATCTATTCCTGTCACCTCCACTCCAAGAGAGTCAAGTTTGTCAGACATCTTTTTCACTATCATGTAGGGCTTTATCAGCTCTTCCGAGCTGAAGGTAGCCCCAGTCTTTATTGACGCATCATCTTCGCGTTTTGGTGTCATGACTAGATGTCGATAAAAAAAGCCAGGAAGGCAGTGAATGAAATATATAGTCTTTATCAGATATGAAATATGACTCTTCTCCAGATGTGCATATAGCTTAGCGGTTTCAGCTTTCTCTTAGAGGGACTGACAGGTGCGATGATCAAAAAAGAAAGCCCGATGCGGGGCTCGAACCCGCAACCTTTTGATTGACCTTATGATGTTTAAGAGTCAAATGCTCTACCGATTGAGCTAACCAGGCTTCGATGCGAATAAATTGTTTAGAGTTTTATATCACCACATGAATGTATACCTATTCACGAGAGTATTACTCGTGTGTACTTTTTGTACGAGCAAAGTTGGTTTTCATCAATTTAGTTTAATTGTCTATTAAAAGGAGTATTTAAGAAACAATCTACTAGAATACAAGTATTGCTCCGCTCGTTCACACTCGGAGGTTCGAAATGAAATGATCCTGGGCCATCTTTTTGCACTGTGATATGAGAGGATGTCCGTGGATACTGTGAACAGGCTCTTTACATGATCAAGTAATCGAGTCTGCAATGCAGGGTAGAATGCATCATGAACCAATTGTTATAACAACGTCTATTACTCTTTCAATAGAGCTTCTAGAGTGTCTTCGTCAAACATATTGCTTCCAGACTGAAGCGTCTTTGCTAAAATTACGATGGACTTGTCTGTGAAGTCTGGCTTCTGACGAAGCTCATCTAATTCTGATGCAAAAGTTCCAGCCATTTGGCCCAAGAAAGCTGCATCCAACTCTTTCCGATCTCTTCTAACAGAACTTTTTGCCTCTTCGATATTCTGGTTTTCCGTGCTTGTGAATTTAACAGATGCCATTTTTTTGAGTGTAGCCTCGGGCAAGGCACCCAGGCTCGATAGTTCACCCGATTCATTTTCCGAGTCCATTTCTATATCAATAATGTCAATTTTCGATTTCTCTTGAGCTGGTGCTTCTTGTTCTGATACAGAATCTTTCACGGACTCCTGTTCATTCTCAGAGTGATCACTGGAATCAGAGCTTGATTCAGACGAAGAATCTTGAGTTCTTCTCTTTTTCCTTCTACGACTTTTGCTTTGCTTTTGCAACACTGAGTCTGGTGCCATGATGAAGTCGTAATGGGATACTTCACGGTTTAGATTCCGCGATGCGCATCTCATACCTAACAACGAAGGATGGGGTATGGTACACCTCTAACTTGTCCACAACCAAAGAAAATAAAAACCAACTGGATGTCAATGAATTTTACTTTCTTTTACTTAACATACATAGAACACCTTGAAAAGTCTAATTTGTGGTTCACCTGAGTGACCGTGAATGTGAGTTGTACAGCAATAAACTAGACCTTATCCTAAGATTCTAAAACCCGGATTGTGTTAAATATTGAATCAAATCTCTTTATTTTTTCTGCTTTTTACCGGGTCCACCGGGTTGTGCCTTCCTCTTCTTAACCATAGACGACAAGTCATTTACCTTACTTTGCACAACAGAGACAAGCTTGGCTTGGCCAGACTCTTCGGAAGTAGCTTCACCTAGAATACCCTTAATGATGTGCATTTGCTGGTTTCTTATCTCCTCCTCGGGGTCCTTTTTGAGTTCTTCGTGTCTTTCCTCAAGTTCTTGAAGTAATTGTGCGTCATCTTCCTTCTTAGTTTCATTGGATTCATTCTTTATTCTGATTTCTACGATGCCAATGGCATTCTTCATATGTTGTGCCGCTTTCGCTCTCAGTTGTGGATCTTCGACACAGAATTCAAGGGCCAAAGACAATTTGTAGTGACTTTCAGATACTAGAGAGGATACCGATTCGTCATATAATTTTTTGCGGATCTCCAAACAAGATTCAAGGTCGCCTGCAGCTTGTGGGAAGTTTTCAGATTCGAGGGATACTTCTCCCAAGAGGTCATAAGTCTCTGATAGTTTTTTCAAATTGACAAGGTACTCATTTGTAGGAATGTCTTGATCGGATTTCAAATACGGTACTGCCAACCCGTCTGCCTTCTGATCCAAGCCACTGAGTCTTTCTTCAAAGAGTGCTCTTGCAAGATCAAGAATGTCCCACGATGCCTCGAAATCAGATTGTTCCTCCTCTTGGGCTCCCTCCTCTTGCTCATTTACATTATCATCATTATTATGCGCGATCTCCTCCTGCTCTTCATCTTCTGCGCCTGCCTCGACACCTTCTTCCTCTTCTTCTGCGGCTACTTCGGACTCCTCGTTAGCCATTCCTTCTTCGAAATTTTCTTCCTCTGCAGTTGCTTCTTCATTCTTAGAGATTTGATTTGAAGCAGAAAATCCACCTAGAACACCTGACTTAGATACACCGGATTGGAATAAGGCCTTTCCGTATAGAAGAAGAAGATCAGGGCAATCCTTTTCCTTCTCCTCATTGAAAGCAGCACATGCATCGGCGTATTTTGAGGCAGCCAAATCATAGTCCCTAAGGGAATAAGCTTTGGAACCCTCATTAATGAGCGCCTTTACTTCTGCAGAATACATTGGATTGAGAAGTACAGTTGATTGATAGACGCGTAAGCTAAATTACATACTCGTCTAGTCGCAAATCAAATGATTTTCGGATAAATACACTTTTTTAAAATCAAAATGTTTATAAGCAAGATGTAAATGACCAACTAAAAATTTCGTATTAAGCTACTTCAAAAATTTGCTGGCAGACAGTTTGTTGTGTAGCTCTTGGTTTGAGTGGATAGTCTAGCAAACCAGACTAATCAAGCAAGAACGCAAAAGAGATCACTCTATGATTCTCAAAACTATTTATATCACGCCACCTTTATTGATCATTCATCGATGGTCTTGCAATTCTACACCAACCTTGTATCCCTTCGGTATCGAAAAAGACGAATTGGCTGTTTTAGCAACAGCACGCTTTTCTTATTACAAGCCTCCTTCGACTGATTACATTTCATTGCTTCCGTCATAATTTTATTAAAAAATTCTGTAAACAATTAATGGCTTCCAAACCCAGATTCTCACGTGACAAGAACTATTCCATGTGTTTACTTAGCCTGGGGTAACGTCTATCTCGTTCCGAAACCTTTCCAATCTATTCCCCAAATTTTTACTTTTTGTACCATACGTTCCTTCCTATCCTTTCAATTCCTGAGTTACCATATAGAAACAAACCCACAATGTCCGAGGTCAACAGAACTCCTCGAAGAAAACCTCCCCCGCCTTTAGGCGATGACGCCTCACCACACACTCACTCTTCAGAAGATCCCAGTGTTAACAGAGTTGTTTCGGAGATTCGTTTTGAATATGAGGATCCTAATCTAGCACCATTTCTTGCTTATAGCGCGAAAGAGCCTACATTGCCGCCTCTAGATATCACAGTTGAACGGCCCCCAGACGAATATGCAGATACAACCTATGATGAACTGATATTGAATTTCACAAGCGCGAGAGCCAAAGGTCCTCAAGATCTCCCGCCTGACCCTTACTTTGTCCCAGAAACTAGTTTTCTCGAGGAGGACGAGCGCTCATTCTTGCATCAATCACCAATGGAGACACATGGGTATTTATTGAGCCCAAGAAGAGGGTCACATTCATCGAAACGATGGTCTGGATCCGCAAGAAAATTTCAAAATCTACTGCAGCGTGGAACTTCGCCTGCGGGGTCTCGAGAATGGGATCGACTTGGGAGTCCACATCTGTATGAAAACTCACCTAGTCCATCTAACTCTCGCAACAATCTCCCATATCCAGCCGATGAGATTAATTTATCTAATGAAAGCGATTTGTCTCCAGATATATCGAGCTATTACGAGTTGAAAGATCCCACTCAACTGACTCCCACCCAAATCCCTTCACTTGTGAGCCACGACTCAATTCAAAAGCCCAGCATAGATATACCTCAATCTAATATTCTGCAGAATAGTTACTATTTTATGCAGAGCTCTCCACCACTTTTCCAAACATCAGTTGCCTCTTCTCCTGAACTGCCGAATCGTTTCATTCGAACTAGTGCAAGTAGCTCACCGATCAGACATCTTGGCCATCGGCGAAGCAGTGGGGATATTTTCTCACCTATAGCTGATAATTCGAGCAGTCCATCATCTTCTCCTAGGAAATATACCTCCCTGAAGCATTTGAACAACTCCACAGAAGATGAGAGTATTTTTGATCAATATGACAACCATGGTGAAGAGCGGTTTCCGGAATGGAGCTTGATAGAGCATGCAGAACTGTACTTCTATGATGAACAGCTGGACTCGTTCACAGAACCATACGATTTTGACTATTCAAAACTACCAGAATTGCCAAATGTCTCAATGCATACAAAGACATCTTCAGACGCATTGTCTCTGTTCATTAGCAAACAGATCCCGCCACCAGCACTTAAAGCATCAGTAAGCTCTAAAAAATATGGAGACCTCCCGCCAGTCCCAATGGACCTCCCGTCTCTCGAATTTTCAGCTTCCTCACTCATGGCAGGCCATTTTCAAGAATGCCGTAATGTTTGGTCTCTATCAGAAATCTCGAATTGGTGCCTAAAGTTTAGTGGTTGGGTCAATGATCAAAGTATTTCGAGTAAGGATTTTGAAAAGGTTCTTACGAAACTTCTTGTTTTTCACAAGCCAAATCTTTCCGTGGATGTGATTGAGCGCAATGTCAAGCATTTATTGATGAGGCTTACCGAAACTGGACTTGTTGTGAAATCTGGCGAAGAAGATAAAAGAACTTGTCCTATAACTTTCCGGCCCTCTAGTATACACATTTCCACAGGAGTTCTCGTTGAATTGTGTCCATGTTATTGTCGAGAAACTGACTTCGTGTCTAATTCCTATCAAATTAGTTGCTACTCCTCTCTTTGTCCCATCAACAAGCGGATAGCACATGAAAACTTCATGAATGAGGCAGTGGCTGATGACATCATTTTATCAAATGATTGGGCAAACCATTGGGGTCTCACTGCTCATGAAATTAGCCTTGACCCAAGTGGCTCCAAGAAACAATCACTCCTATTCGATCTAATTAAATTTGAACAGACCTTTCTCAATAGGGCCAATTTATTCATTGGGATAGCAGGTCCTGAGTTTATACGATGCGCAACCTTACTATTAGCGCAAAACTCGTCCATGACGATGCTGAAAATGAAGACAGATATCTTGAATTCTGCGAAAGCTTTAGCTGCAATTCATCATTCCGAACTACTCAACCCCTTGAAGAACATCTTGATATCGGAGGGGAAATTTATTCGAAACGTTAGAGAGATCGCTGACGTCTACTTTGCATGGTCAAAGTTAGTAGAAGAACCCCTTCAACAATACATGAGCGTGCTCCCGACGATAGAGGATATTTTGAGCTATGAGGTCTTCAAGGGATGGGATTTAAATATTCTGAACGATCCTCGCATGAGAGAGCAGCAAGTGAATGGCAATTTACTCCTCATTAGCACCTTCAATTCCAGATATCAACAACTCCCACTTCAGCTTGCGGACGTGAGAAAGTTTTTTGAAGAAGATGACGAAGAGTACATTAAATTGACTAAAGCTATCGACAGTATCAAGCTGCTTGGAGCAAAGGCAAACGAGATGAAGGTACTTGCTGACAATGTCCATCTCCTCAAGCAAGTGGAGAAGCATTTAGCCTGGAAATCCAATATGTTCAAGGTGAATTTAAATCTATCTTCACCGAACAGAAAATTCTATTTCAGAGGTGATCTATTTAGAAAGGGAGATCTCAAGATTAATACAACTGCGGTTCACGTTATTGTCCTTGACAATTATGTATTAATTACTGAAAGGCAAAGATCAAACAAGGTTTCCACATTCAAGGTCACTGAAAATCCCATACCGCTCCAATTTCTTTTATTCGAAAACAGAGAGTCTGATACACAATTGAACCGGACAGCAACACCTCCTACTGTTGGAAACCAGCCCTGCGAAATCGAGGAAGATTCTCAAGCCTATTCTTTTAAGATTCGTTACGCTGGAAGGGGAAAGAGTCAAGCACATACCCTATTCGCGAAGTCTGAGACGGAACGGAAGAAATGGATATCAGTTTTTCTTCAAGCCCGCTTTGGAGTTGTTAAAAGATTTGATGCAGTCAACCCATTTGGGGTGGTACTGCTAGAAGATTCATTCTTTGCTTATGACCAAAACTCTAAGATCACTAAGCTCCCAATTTTAGCTTCAAATGACCCTTTACTGGCAATCACAAAAAATTCAAGAGATCATCTCAAAGATCGCAGAGTTCCTGCTGATTTGTATAGTCCCTCTATATCAAGAGCACAGCTACTTTATACCCAAGGCACTTGTTCAGAGACTTTTACATACCGAAACAGTTTTTTCATGTTTTTAGGGCTGCATTCCGGAGTTTTGTGCTCCGATGGCAAGAATTTATGGAAGAAGATCGTCAATTTGAATAACGTGACAAAACTCTCCGTCATCCCAGAGCTAAGTGTCGTTTTAGTCCTCGCAAACAAAGAGTTGCGTTACTACCCTCTTCAATCTTTGATCGATGTATACTACGAGCGCAAAGAACGATTATCTTCGTTTTCATTGACAAACGGTGCCGTCCTCTTTTACGAATACGGGCGCCATAAAGAAGTACCCACGCTTTTTGTTGCGAGGAAGAAGAACTCAGGAACCACTACTTTTAAAGTTTTTGCTTTGGAGACAGACATGAATGGAATTTTGAGCTCATTTTCAGTGATCAAGCGTTTCTACATCCAAGCCGAATGCTATGGCTTATCAATTTTTAATACTTCAATTGCGGTTCATACTAATCGGGGCTTCGAAATCCTTGATTTGGACAAGTTAGTACCCAGAACAGTTCCTGAGCTACCACCTCAGGAGCTGTCATCTAAAAAACTCGATGCGTATTCCAGAAAGAAGGACACTCGGGTAACTGAGCAGATACGAAAAGCACTAGCTCATACTACTCCAATGGGCATGTATAAACTCTCAAACAACAAGGAGTTCTTGTTGGTTTACGCTGATTGTGCCGTTTTTGTCAACAAAAATGGAAAATTGTCACGGAAGTCGATGATATGCTTTGACTTCAGACCTCGCCACTGTGCATTTCTCAATAATCACCTTGTGTTAGTGTGCGAAGAAGTCATTGAAGTTTGGTCAATAAGCGACTTTACTAGCGGAGCAAATACTCTAGTTCAAGTGATTCCTGGCAAAGATATTCAGATGATGAACAACAAAAGTTTTGAGTTTAGATGTGCGAATCCGAAATTGGCAGGTCTTCAAGTTTTGTTTCGGCTAATCCCAAAAGAAGAGTTGTTCTCGGCTGCAAAATCTGCCGAATATATGCCTGCACAGTAGTGCGAACGTATCACGGTTGAATCCCTCGGTAAGTAAATGTGGGGAGTTTCTCCAAGGAGTGCACATCATGCTTCAAAGATCAAGTATATAAGGACCAGGTTGTTCTTCTGCAAATCAATATTTTCGGAATTTCGAAATTGTAATCATTCATATTAAGTCATGGTTGATTTTAACGTCAATGGAAAGACAGCAGTTGTGACTGGTGGAACGAGAGGTTTGGGTCTCCACACAGCAGAAGCCTATGTATTAAACGGTGCCTCAAATGTTGTGATTACATCAAGAAAGCAGCAGGCCTGTAAAGAGGCACAAGAGTACTTGGAGAATGTCGCGCAGCAGGCTGGGAAAACAGTGAAAATTATCGCGATCGCTGCAGACATAGCAAAGGAGGAAGATTGCACAAGATTTTACAATGAAACAATGAAAGCCGTTGAGAAAGTTGATATTTTGGTGGCTAATGCTGGCGCCAGTTGGGGTGCTCCGTTGAAAGATCACACAGTTGCCGCTTTCAGGAAAGTCATTGACTTAAATGTCGTTGCTGTCTTTCAAACAATCAAGTTATTCACACCTGAATTAGAAAAGGCCGGAACCCCAGAAGATCCACTGAGAATTTTGATTATGTCTTCAGTTGCATCGTTAGTCGCTAGCGATCCAGTGGGGGTCTACGGTTATCTTGCCTCTAAATCTGGAGTTTCGCACATGGGTAAGAACTTGGCGCTTCAATTGGGTCCAAGAAACATTACTGTAAATTCATTGGCTCCTGGATTTTTTCCAACTAAAATGTCAAATGGTTTGTTGAGTGTTGCAGGCGATATGATGGCAGAGCAAAACCCAAGAGGCAGGCTAGGCGAAAAGGAGGATTTGATGAACGTAGTTATATTCTTGAGCTCAAAACAAGCAAACTATATCAATGGAATCGTACTTCCTATTGACGGTGGCTCGTATAATGGAGGCGCCTTCATGCCAAAGCTTTAAAGGCACCTATTATGGAATGAAATAAACTTGTACAATGTAATGCAAAATTCATGAATTACCTGAGCTATAGTAAACAGAGTACTTTTCTTCTGGTGAAAAGATAAGCTCCTCTGTAGATCAAAGGTCAAGTGTCCTGCACCGTACGCACATTGCGTGAAGTGGAGTTTGAACATACCAAACTTGGAACAAGAGAATAAGTATTGAGCACCGTAATCCGTGATGGGTGCCACATCTTCGATATTGGACTCTCTTATGGAGGGCACACATTTTGACCGTGAAGAAATCGACCGATTGAGGAAAAGATTCATGAAACTAGACAGCGATCGAAGTGGTGAAATCGACAAAAACGAATTTCTTTCTATACCGGGTATCTCCTCCAACCCACTTGCATCTCGTCTCATGGACGTGTTTGATTTAGATAGTGATGGTAGCATTGACTTCCAAGAATTCATCACTGGCCTTTCGACTTTCAGTGGCAAGTCTTCTCGTAGAGACAAACTACGGTTTGCTTTCAAAATTTACGATATTGATAGAGATGGGTATATAGGAAATGGCGAGCTCTTCATTGTTATGAAAGCTATGGTTGGTCAAAATCTCAAGGATGAAGATCTACAACAAATAGTGGACAAAACCATTATGGAAGCCGACAAAGATGGCGACAACAAATTGAGTTTCGAAGAATTCGAGCTGTTGGTTGATCTGGGGAAAGTTGCGTCTGTGATGACGCTTGATACCTTTTGATTAGACAAAATTCTTCCATACCAAGTATCTGTGCAATTTGAGATTTGCAGTGATTCTTGCAAATCAATCAGGTCAAGTACCGGGGCTTGACGTATCTTGTAAAGGGTTTTGATGCCAATATGGCCCTTGTGAATCATTCGTAGCCGTTAAGCGATACCCAATAATCACTGTAACTAATCGGTAATGTGAACCGAACAAGAAACTATTAGGTAAATATGAGAAAACGAAATTTCTATCAGGACATTCGATTGTATCAAATCTAAGTTTGTTTTGTATTCATTTTTTTTTCCTTATCTCATTCTTATCAGGATGTCCTCTGTATACGTATACTTACCAACTCCACAATATCTCATAAGCTCATAATAAGCATCCCAAAACCCATATTACTACATATTAGACTGTATAATTGCAAAGTTTCGATCAAGTCATTGCCATAATCTCTTCATTGATAACTCATTCGCTTTCATTTAACTCGGTCAGGCGTCTTTGCTTCAATTGTGGACCATGAGCCAAACTTTTGAACTGGTGAACCTAAATGCTTCGGATGTGAGTCATCAAGAAGGATCAAAGAACATAATTGCAGCTGGCCATGAATCTTCTGATGATGGACTAGATCCCTACGAATTCATCTCGCAAGACGAGACGAAACGCATTCAAGTTAAAATGAAGCCCCAAAGCCCCGATGAAACATCAACTATTCTGAACTCCGACCTAGAATCCAATTCTGATTACATGACCAAAACATTGAGTGCATCAAGACTCATGGAGTCTTTAAATTCAGTAGCGAGCTTATCCTTGACTGATCTTCCACATCAAGCCCATACCCAAGAATCACCACTAGTATTTCTCCAACGTAGAAATGATTTTCTTGAAAAAAAATCAAGAAGTCTCATAGCAAGACACCAAGCAGAGCTAGCGGCAGGCTCCAATTGCGTTTTGATTCGAGAGGAAATCCTCAACTTATTCAGAATGCAATCAGAAAATAATCTACAATTACATGAGGTTTACAATCGAGAACTTGATTCTTCTAATGAATTCCTGAAGAAATTGAGACGCTGGGAAAAAAAGAGGATAGGAGTGCTAAATAAGGTTCAGCTGATCAAGAGCAAGAATAATAAATTCGGCGTGAAATTAAAGGACCTTCTCACTCAACGTGATCTGATTGACCTCGAACTTGATTCTCTCCAGAAAAGGATTGAAGCTCTCTCATCCAAGAGAACAGCAATAGAGAGTGAAATAGGCGAAACTATTTCTGTGCTAGAGAGTAAATCCTCCAAGTATGTGTCCCTTTTCAAGTCCTTGGAAAAGCAAGGAATTGAAGTTGTACTGAGATACTTGCAAAGAGATAGTGCGCAACAACACTCCGTCTCGTCTCTCATAAAAATGACACCAGTGAAGACGGATTTCAACAGCGGCATCGATGATATAATTCAGGTCTTGGCTATGCCTAGACTTCAATCAGAGGGAGAAAAAAGAACTCAGAATTTTGAATGTCAGCAAGATGACTCTTCCCTGTTTGACAAGCCTAATGATATTGGCATGAAACCATACGACGCGACTACTTTTCATGACACGCAACAGCAATCAAATGTAACAGGTTACGAGGCTGGGTTTCTGACAGGTGCTGAACAAGTCGTTCGTGTTAAAGAAAATTTGTCTTCATTTCTTGCTACCGTGTTTGCCAGACCCACACGCGACATAAAACACCCAAAAAATCTTGATGATGAACTGAATTTGATTACTGAAATGATGGACTTGGATGTAATTCTACATTTCCTAGCTTCGAAATCGGAAGCACTCACCGAGCTTATTGCAAAAACAACCATACTTGCCCATTCCGATCACAAGGATTCTTTGCGCTGGTCTAATCTCTCAACATTTATTAATTCCCAAGAAGACAAGATTTTTGAGGTACTAGAAGCATCAAGCCAAACCGATCAAGTTGCCTCTATTTTGGGTGATTCATTTACACAATTATACGAGCAGTTAAAACATCTTGATGTCGTCGACTGCAAAAAGCTATACTCAATCGTGCTATACAATGAAACTAAAAATATTGCTTCAGCATTATATCAGGTCACAGGAAGTCATGATTACCTTGACAAAGTGAATTCATTTGTAATTTCCGAGAATCCGGGCACACCTATTGACAACAGGTATCTACTTGAGTCTAGAATTACATTCGCAGAAAACAATCAAACACAACCAATAGTTGGAACATCTGAGAAAACTACGAAACACAATAATTTCAAGAGTTCATTACATGGGTTTTCGCCAAGGGTTTCCAGTAAAGCGTTAAAGAAAGAGTGAATCTAAATCTTGTATGCATTTCTGTAAACGTAAGATACCCCTAGATCCTATTTGGATGTGGGCGGTCTTCTTTTCTTAATAAATATACTAGACCCATTTTTGGCTGGCTTCAGGTACACTCCAGTTCGCAGGGGATTTATAGCCAGCTGATCGGGGCAGTGCCTTCTTAGTGCTGGTGCCGTGGAACAGTTGGCGGAAGAAGAATCAATTTCGGAAGATTTCCGATCAGAAGTGTCCTGTTTTGACAAGTTATCTCCATCCCTGACTTCGGATGTCAGCGAGTACACAAAGGCTTTTTTCTTGGCGCGATTTGAGGTTTGGGAATCTGACGCTCTTTTATTGAACAAGCGATTAGGTTTCTGTGTCAATTCAGACTGTGGTGTTGTCTTTGCTGATTTTGGAATAGGTCTCTGCAAACTGCTAAATTGCTTTCCAAGTTTTGAAGCACCATGACCGGCACCGTTCTCATCGTTGGTATTACCTGGATTAGTCCCCTTCAGGGATACGCTTTTATTTAAGTTTTCCCCTTTTGCGTAGTTGATATCATTGAGGCTCTCCCTTGGAGAGCATTCGCGAGAGTTCGTCAGACTCGGAGCTGAGGACGTGTCTTTCACTACGCCATCTGAAGTATCGGAAATATCAGCTATCTTCTGATTTTTGATTGGTCTTTGGATTTGATCATGGCCTAAGCGAATTTTCAGCGTAAATCCAGGACGAGCGCTCGAGACACAGTTTCTGTTTTCAGCGTTTTGGATGAGCTTCTTCCATACCTTGTCCCTTGTTAAAGATGTTTTGTTTCCTAACACCCACAAAGTTGTTCTCGCACGAGTCAATGCGACATTCATACGTCTAATATCACTCAAGAAACCCACGCTTCCAGACTCACTTGCTCTCACACATGACATAATGATGATTTCTTTTTCTTGTCCTTGGAATCCATCAACGGTGTTGAAATCAATTTCGCGCAATATGGTTGCTCCATACTTTTTTTGAAATACATCACGCAAGTGCCGAATTTGCTCTTTATAAGGCGAGATGATTCCCACTTTACCACTGAAAACCTGTCCTGGTAAGGCCTCCATTAGTTTCTCTACCAACTCTAGAGCCACTCTTGCTTCAGTATGATTGAGGAAAGATTTAGACTTTTCGTTTTGCAGATGTTTACTGACAATGTCAAAGAATCTGTAAGGTGAGAGAAGCGTATTTGAATGCCATGGTCGAGTGTTTTTCTCGAGCATACCCTCGCCGTCAGTTAATCTAGAATTGTAAAATTCTAGACTTGGGAATTTGGATATTTGAGGATGCATACGATATTGAACATCAAGTAGATAAACAGACTCTGGGTGCTTACGTTGCATACGAACGAATAGACTCTCTTCGTATTTTAGAGACGCTGCTTTCTGGGACAAAACAGTTGGAGGCAATTGATTGGGATCACCGACCATGACACATTTTTTGCATCCATACCTTAACGGAATTATGGCTGATAATTCCACACACTGACATGCTTCATCAACAATGACTTGATCGAACTTGATATACATGCTGGCCAAAAAATCGTGAGCTGAACCAGACAAAGTAGAGCATATCACCTGCGCTTCGCTAATAAGTTTTGCCTGCACTCTTCTCTTTTCAATTTCTCTAGACCTGACCGCGACAGAGACATTCTCCCTCTGCTCGTCAAGTCGTTTTCCAAGTTCACTTCTTTTTTTGTTCACTTCTCGGAGTTCTTTTTCCAATTTGAGAACTTCATCATCTTTTAAATCACCTTTGAGTGCTTCACGAATACGATCTCTCTCAGCAAGACACTTATTATGATCTAAGCGAATTTGTGGATTTACGGAGACTTGATCATTTCTCTCACGAAGATGTCTGTCGACAAGTTCTTCCAAACTCAAATCTCGGACTGATGCGTTCATAGCATCGGACCTACCAAGACGGATGATTTTGGGGACATACTGTTCCCCATTTTCTTTGAGAACACCATCTTTTAAACGCAAAACTAGTTCATCGACTGCAGCATTACTGGGAGCACAGATCAATACTTTTGACACTGGTTTTTGATCGACCTGATTGCCCGAAGTACCTGGAGTACTAATCGCTACTGTACTACTCCTTTCACTTTTCGATATGAAATGACCCACAATTCCAAGAATCGTCTTGGTTTTACCTGTGCCTGGCGGCCCCTGAATGAGAGAAAATCCTTCACTCTGACTTGAGCCAATAATTGCAGCTGCTTGCGACTCGTTTACACCTAACTTTTTGCACATGGATTCTGCGAGCGTTTTGGAAATCTTGATCGGTTGAGCGGGCAGCGCCGTTAAAATATCATCACATAGATCATAATATTGAAGCCCCTTTAAAGACAGATATTCTCTCTCAATAGTAACCATTTGCATGACTTTCATACCAACAACTATGGATTTTGGGGTAAGAATTCCCATCATCAGGCCCTGGGGAAAGACTCGTACTGTTACGTCACAATAGTCTGGATTAGCAAATTTTACTTCTCTCACTTTGCCGAGACAGGTTTGACTGTCGGAAGCCTTAAGATATCTTGCTATTTCTTGAGGGTCTGTCAAGCCTTTGTCAGCCACATATCCCAAGACTAATAAATCCGATTCACCAATTTTGAGTTGCTGTAAAACAACTCGCTTCACCGAAAGGTAAACATCAAAGAAACCATCACATGTCGTTCTACTACCGACCAAGAGCTCAAACCCCAGCTCCTGGCCAGTTGTTCTAGATGATTGGATTCCTTGCCAACATTCAAGCATCAATAGAGGCTCAATCTCTTCTGTATAGTTTTTAGCACTGGTATATGAGTCTGCCTTCATTTTGTAGCATTCCCTATTCTCGGTAGGGTATTCACTGTTTGAGTTGTAGTTCCATTTCAAGATGGTTGAGTAAAGAGGCTTCAAATTGATGTTTAAACGCAAACGCATTCTTTCTTCTTCTTTTTGCTCGTTATTAATCTTTTTTGGAGCTGCGACTTTCGAAACTGGTCGCCCGTTCATATCCAACTCAATGATTTTAGTTTTCTTTTTGCTATCAAAAAATAGATCTGACGTGTCAACATCATCCTCGTCCCCGGAGGAGTCACTTTCAACCTTTTTTGTTTTAAGAGTATTTAAAGACCTTCCGACCACTGGAGCTTTGTTATTGAAACCAGCCGGGCGTGCCGGAGCTGGGTTTATGGATGCCGATTTGAGAGTGGATCTGTTAGACTTTAACTCGTTTCGAATTGCTTCTAAATTAGTTGGCTTGAAAGGCTGAGGTGGAGGGGGAGCAACTGGGGGCTTGGATGTCACAATACCAAACCTGGAGAGGTTGATTTGCTTGAGTTCTTTAGGCTTTTGGAAATTAAATTTTGCAGATTCAGCAGGAACCGTCTTCAGAATCAAAGACGGAGTCGTGGAGCGGCTTGGATTTGTATCTTTCTTAGCTTCCTCGACAACATAAGCAACTAAATTCGAATCAAATTCACTAGCCTTGGCTAAAACTTCATCTCGCTGCTGCTGGCTCAATTTGTTGTTAAATTTCTTAGCTTTTGCTCCGTACTTAGCGAATGTAATGATGAAATCTTTGTCCACATTCACATTCAATTCTTTAGCCAAGTCGAATCCTTTGAAGACCAATTCAACGCAAGATTTTAAAAGAGACAAGTCACCTAGTCTCAACCAAACAATAACATGAGTGAAAGTAGTCATAAAAGGCTCAAAAAGTGGCTTCACAAGTGAATCATCGCCAAAAAAGTCTATCAACGCACGGAACGAATCCAACAAGAGATGACTTGTATCAAGTGTATCTCTCGTGAACTCTATCAAATCATCTAGATGGTAGAGATTCGCCCAAATTAAGGTCTCCTTATAGATCATCACAAGAAATGACCAGCAACTATTCCACAATCTTCTTATTTCTGGTTTTGCTTCAGTGTGGCTAGTTGACTGAGTGTTCAAAATACCCGACAAAGGATCAAGAAGCGACCGCACAACATCCATGAGAATTCTGAGAGTCTTCGGGCATGGCTCGAAGAATTTCATTGTAGTGATTGTATCTAGGCATGCTATGAATGACTTCAAATTAGAGACTAGAGAAAAGTCAAAGAGGAAAAAAATAGCCTCATATCGGCCCTCAGTATCTTTAATTTGAGATACAATAGATAATGCTGCAGAGCTAACCTCTGGATTGAACATGCAACTCCAAAGACTATGGAGAACGTTGTCCGATAATAAAAATTGTTTCAATTTTTCTGGATCGAGCATAGCAAGTTTTTCTAAAATCGCGATGATGTTATTGTTGAGAATCTTGGAGTCACGATCATGAATTTTTTGTGCTGCCTCTAATTCTTGGCCCACCTTCAGATTTTTTTTCTCTTTGAAAGATATTATTCTGGACACGTCACAAAACGATTCCAAGGCCATCAAAGAAAATTCTGAATTGGCCATTGTAACTAACTTGAGTTCGTTCCATAACTTGACGTTCAGCTCAGAAAGACTTGGAATTTCTTTTTTGCCAATTAATGCAGAGTTATGTCCTCCAACAGAGATATCGTACCTCAAACAGAATTGTATGAGCATCCCAGCCTTAGGAAACCCTCCATTTCTTGCGGCTTTTACAAAATAGGTAGGATTTCTTTCAACAGCGGAGCGTATATCACGCATCTTCAAAAGAGATACCGATTCTGTCAAAGCATTCTGATCAACGCAACTTGAAAGAAGCTCAATTACAACATTAGTGATGGGCATAGAATCCGATAAGTTCAAGGAAATGAAGAAATTGGAGAGTTTAATGGCTGCGACTTGTTTTTGTGGGCCAACCAAACTGTTGACAAAGGGTTGAGTCCAGCCTAATAGATCGTCTAGCATTTGCTGGGATCCAAGTTCAGTTGAAGTTCTGAGTTGATTAGCAAAGTGAGGATTCGAAGGAACAGTCTCAATAATGAAGGAGAAATGACACTCTTCTGCGTTTTTCCAGAATTCTGATCCATACATATCAAGAAACTGGCGTAATACGCGAAGCAATGACGGGAGAGGCAAATCAAGATTAGCCATAATGTTGTTGAAAAGTGTCTTAATGACGGGATAGAGCCTGAGCTTTGTATGATTGCTCATAGCCTCCAATTCTGCTGGTTTAATTAATTTTTTGATCTCGGTAGGAGGACAAATCTTAAGGAGAACAGAAAGCATTCTCCAAAAGCGAAGACTTAGCTCCTGAGAGAAAAATTGACTATCTTGTAGGCGGAAAAAATGGTAAAAGAATTCTTCGCACACATAGGAATCAAGTTTCAGCATACCATCGGGGAGAGAGGTCAAAAAAGAGTTAGCGAAATATGACTCGGTTTCATTCCCTTCTACTAAGTATAATATGTGAGATGAAAGGATACTGTTCATAAATTCGTCGTCTTTTAAGCTCATTTTGCTTAGCCGATTAGAGACCTTTTCCCGAAGCTCGGGTTTCATGCGAAGAAGTGGTGCATTTGAAAGGCACATGTAATCCAAGAGATCAGTTTGTGATTTGTTAAGCTCATTGGCTTCAAGTAATTGGAATCTCTTCTCAATGATTGTAAATATCCATTCGTTAACAATATCGAGGAATTGCAAAACCTGGCCCACGGAAATGTTGCGGACCAAAATAAACCGCGATCGTATATCGTTAAGGCACTCATAGAATGAACAAACACATTTTGCACACAGATTTAAGCTTCGTTCAAATCGGGACTCGATAATTTGGCGTGGAGCACTTGTGGTGCCTGGAAATGAGAACATTATCAAGGTATGCCCCGAGATAACCTTCAAGCTAGGGGTACAAAAGAGATGAATTGTATTTTCTAATTCTTCCAGCAGTAGAAGCAGCATGCACCGCATGAAAATCTGTGTTTGGGTTTGAGAATCAACAGCAATTTCATGGCTATTGGTGATGTCAGCGGATAGGCTTTGAAGACCTTGTGAATCCATTTTAATATGCAAACGGCTATGAAATATAATAAAGAAGTCCTAGTTCTAAAAATGAGTGGGATTTATGCTAAAGAGGGAGTATTTGGGAGGCAATTTCAATACCAGCTCCAATGATCAGAAGACTTGATCTATAGTACAGGAGATGAGGTCGCTGTGTAGATGCGTGAAACACGCGACCTCAGGCACAAAACTAAGCTTAACATTGAGATCCATCAAGAGCATTTTTATTAGTTGGCCACGAAACTTCTTATACCATTTTCGGAATTTTTTCTGTCACAAATTAACAAGAGTCTTTTATTAAGCAGAGCGTAGCTCTGTAGTTGTTTTGTCAAGTAATACATCACAAGTCTAGATAAAACAGAAATCTAAATTAATTGCACAACGTACGTATGCCTCTTTAAAAATTTACTAAACGAATCTATAAAACCATCCGCTGGCCTCACATCAAGACTAGATCAATAGCGAGTGCATTGGCTGCGGTGATCCAGTCTTCTCCAGTTTCCCAGCATCTACCCATAATTATTAAGCTTTTTGAAGCATTTGAATTTCCTTCTTGAGCCAACCTGGTGAATCGCTCCACAAAAAACATCCTGAGTTGCGGATCCAAAACCTCGCACCCACAACTGAAATTACAGAAAATGGTGCAAATTTCAGCGGGACTTGCTGGTTCAATGAACAAGCGGAGAATTTCGGCCATCTTTGTTACCAAGTTCTGGACTAGAAACAGTTCTCTAGGCAATAGAAGCACTCTTCTGTATAGATTGATAAGACCGGCGTAGAAGAATAATTTGTTCGTGCATCGTAAAATATTATCTTTATTCATAATCTCCAGTAGTCTCTCTTTTTGTTTACCAACATACCCTGTTCGGGCGTTGACTTCTATCATTTCATCTAGTAGCAGTTGACGCTTCTCCTCTGCAGCTTCGTGATCTTCTGTAAACTTCTCCTTAAGTTCAAGTGCAGCATTAATTATGTTCTGAGGCAAACAAAATTTATCATTTTGTGTATCACTCATGTAGAGATCGACCTCATCCAAAAGAAGCGAAATGTTCACGAAGTGAGGAAACATTCTGACATCGAAACCTAGTAAATAGTCAATTTCTCGATTCAGATTATCCATGAAATCCTCATCTTCACATGATATGCTTTCAACGGGCCGATACTCGCCCTTCCCTCTGTAAGTTCTTAGATATTTTTCCCGACCCTTGGTTGATGACAAAGCTCCAATAACATCAACATATGCAAACCATCGCATAAGAAAATAAGCTGTATTGCTTTCTTCGTGAGAGCTAACTGAAATTGAAGAGGAGCTTCCATCGTTTTCGTCGGAATGTGGCGAATGACCACTTATGTGCAATTTATTTCTTCGAGCGGTAACAATCTGACCAGCACCATACGTATGTGTTCGATGTTTCTCGAAATTTTGTGAGTGAATGACTTCATAAGACGAAAGGAGTAAAATAGTTGCGAGTGTACCATCAGAAGTTGCCTCAGATTTATCTTCTAATTGGCGCAATAATTCGTTACAAGACCGACCCAATAGTTGATCAATAATCTCCAAGTTCCCAGAAGTACCATTGAGCGTTTGCATAGCTTTTGCTGCAAAAGCTAAAATAGTTGTGAGAACACCAGAATAGTGCATTGCCATCTGTGGCAAGAGAACCTTAAACGGATTATCTCTGTACAACGTCGGCGCAGGGACGAGATTATTAGAGGCAACTTCAACCCAAAAATGAAAAAGTTGTCTGTAGTATGGAATTCGTAAAAGCAATTCTGGAAGTGGCATAAGCAGGGGAGGAATAGAGCTTACGGTCAGGAGCTCTTCAACCTCTTCAACTCGACCTCCATCAAATGACGATTCCGGCATTTCGATGGATTTTCCATAATCAGGAGATATTGGGGATTCAATTCCACTCTTTATCCACCCACCAGGGCTCAAGAAGTCAGGTGTTGTCACCCCAGACACATCCTGATGTACTTGCATGTTCACTCTATCGATATCAACAGCATAATTAGTGCACACATCTGCGAGTTCTGAAAGCCTAGAATCCGATCCAAGTGGACTGTGTTGATAGATTAGGTCATCCAGCTTCATTGGCGAGAAGATCTCTGGGTTCTGTCTCACAACTGGTGCGTCAACTGGTACTGAGGGCTCTGACTTGTATGCTGATTCAGCGACACTACTGCTTCGCGTCATTCCATAATCCTGGTCTTCTGAAGCTCTTACAAAGTCTGTCCTACATTCCAGATTTTCAAGTTTGATTTGCATGTCTGGGTTGGACCTCTCTTCAACTTTCACCATGGACTTGTTGACAGCAAACTGACTGGGGACAAAATTGACTGACCCAGCTTTGAGATTGAGTTTTACCTCTTTGAACTCTTTTCCTGACAAGTGAGGGCTTTGTCGTTTCTCCTTATTCTTGAACTGTCGTCCTCCCCAGACAAGCTTAATTGAGTAGTCACAATCATGTCCCAGTTTGAGGCATGCAGAACAGGAAGGCTTTTCTTCTGAGCATTTGCTTTTAAGCCTCTTGCATCTGTGACATCCATTTCTTGACCTAGTGATTTTCTTCTTGTCATTACCATCGGTGGGGCTCATGATTCATGCTTGTTGAAGTCTCAATGGATTCAAAAGATAAAATAGAAACAGGCGGTCAAGGTTATATGATAATTTTGGCAAAATGAGTGAAAATATCCGTGATATATTATTGTCTAAGTAGAGACACAGACAGTAAGAGAAATAAATTCGAGGTAAGGCTTAGGCCTTGCAACGGAAGCACCTGCCTAACTGGGACCAGTCATTCGTGGTACCTGCATGATCGTGTTAATCGCTATCTAGCCAAATAAATCTCGAATAAAATGAGTTGAACTAAAATCTAAAAATCTTTTGAGTGGTGATTCGTTGTCTTGTCTAAAAGTCCACCATCTTTTTTTTCGGTATCTCTCTCGACATACTTGCGCCCAAATAGAAGAACTAGTAGCTTTTCATACAATCTGAACAAGTATCCACCGGCAATAAGTAAGCCAGATAAAATAGTAGCCAATTTTGCAACAAACACGAAAAATCCAATTCTCTGTTCTATAATGTAGAGCTTAATGGATTCGAAGGAATATGAGAAGTAAATTCCGGCCGGGCGAAGATCGCTCTCGTCTGTGACATGATGAATTTCAGTAAGAGAATACTGGTTGGTATCGACGATCAAACCCAATTTCTCGTACTGAGTCGGAACAACTTTAGCAAAGTATTTGTATTGCTGTTGGGTTTCTTCTGTTGTTTTAGCTGTGAAATCTAGAGGATTGTTAATGAATGGGAAAAACTCTCCATAAGAAAACTCGTAAATCGCATGGGAGAAGTTGTATGCCGCTGGACTCACCACCAGTCCATCATACATGGCCAGTCCCTTACTGATAATGTAGAATTCACCTTTAACCTGATTTACGGGTATTGTTCCAAATATGTGGCAAGCTGGGGCATCTTCATTGACTCTAGCGCCTTTCACGCTATACTCAGCTCTTAAAGTTTCCGATAAGATCTCGTCTAGCTCGGGCGTATCATGAGCTTCATTATTGCTGTTCAAGCGAAATATTTCAGGGATGTAAAAACCAGTGCCTTGAAAATTCAAAACTTCTCCGGCCAAATAGTTGTCGCTGGTGATGTCCATGACATTTGTCACAAGATATTGGCAAGGCATTGCAACCACCATGTCCACATTGATGTTCAACGACAGTCTGATATCTTTATCGACAGAAAAGCGCCTGTCAATGTATCCACCCAAGTATCCACCTATTTGGACATATAGGATCATTAACATGAACAAGACCGTAAGTATTGTCGAAAGCCCACCACGCTGCGACCGAACCATATGCTCTGGGTTGACCTTTGGAAACGCATCGAAGACTCGTACTTTCTGCGAGAAAGCATTCATCGTAAATATGCCTGAAGTGGGTTTGTGGAAAAGGTCTACAAGGGCTGTAATGAACTGTATGAATTTCGCGTGTGCAAGAACACTCGCATGGCTGCGAATCATTAGCTCAAAAACAATGCGACGAAAAAAAACATTACAAAAGCTTACACCACGTTCCGGAAATAATTTTATAAGATGCTTAATTGTGTATTCTTCATGCAAATTTGATCTTGTCCACCGGCCGAGCATACCTGTAGCACGTCCGGTAAAGGCGACGCCGCCTAAATTCCTTCACATTCTCTTGGTCAAGGGGTATATTATCGTAAATCCAACCTTCCGTATCCATATCCTCTTCTCTGACGCTCAAGTGTGTTTGGTCAAGGCGTCGGTCCGTAATAAATGATATGGGGTCCGTATCAATAAACCAATTACTGGCATATCCAAAATCATACTTCCATTCCTTCGGTGGTAGCACCTTTCGAAGATGATTAACACCGTGTGGATATCTTCCAGATAATCTTACAGGATCCTTCCAATCGTAAATGCGTTTGGAGTACGCAAACAATGACCACTCATGCTTGAATATGTCCTTAGCCTGCAATTCGAATATCTCAACGACGCGAGTATCTGGCTCATTGTCAACAATGATATTTTCAAACTCCATAGACTCTAGAAATTGACCGGGCTTTGCTTTCGGGACGATAATCTTCGGGGCGGCTTGCGACTTCGATTTGTTTTGGCCCTTGCTCAAGGCAGCAATCACATCTTTGGCGCCAGGATGTAGCACAGACAACACAATGTAGCCCATAGATATGAAAATTAGTTTCCATGGTATGAACTGTCCCAAAAAAAAAACGACCAGCGTCAGGAGAACTACGATAAAAAAAACAACAGTGGAAAGCCGCTCATTCTTAAAACTCAAAATGTCGGTCGCCAATGTCTCTCCTTTCTCTAAACTATCCAATAGATCTGTTGTAAGATTTTGTAAGTCACGCATGTTCATGAGTAGAGAAACTTGGGATTTGATGATTTTCGTCTTGTCCTTCTTGTTTGATTCGTCTGGTGCCGCAGACTCAGCAACAGAAGAAGGGCGGGTGGAGATTTCGTCCGATGACTTCATTGTTCCAGTGCCGGAAATAATCGAGCTATCGCACAGTTGAGCCTCGTCAATCGTCGATGTTCCCACATTCAAGTAGTCAGAAAGTAAACTACTGTTTTGGGACTCCGTGAAGAATTGGAAAAATGACTGACCTCGCTTCTTCACAGGCAAAATCTCTGGTAGATCCATTGGATGCCTTAGTAAATAGTGTGGCAATATCACGCCGAACAAAAGAATCAACAATGGGAAACAAACAACCAAATGGGGCCATAAACAAACTGACGTGTAAACAACCAACGTAAAGAGAGTTTTTGCCTGGTTGCGCCACGTCAAAATATGTATCAATCCGTATTGCAATCTAAAGAAGCCTCCCATTTTCAGACTAGTTCGCTTCAAGTTGGACACCAAGAGCACAAGTGATAAAGGCTTTTTTTCGCTTCTTGATGGATCTTTTATTCTCTCCTGCAATAATTGGGCGTCCGGAGAATCTTTTGGGATTGTGTTATCAATTAGGCGCTCCATGAACCGGTCCATGAAATGTGCCTGCTCTTTACCCTTTTGTTGCTGATAGTCTTCAGCAGACAGGGCCATGCCTTCTATCAATTCGGCATCCTCGATACTTAGTTGGAGATTTTCATTTCTCGCCAATTCTTGTGCTTCCAATTTGGTGATGCCCATACTTAAGAGAGTTGCGGCGGTACTTGCAGCAACACCTCGGGTAGAAGACAAACCCTTCTCACCAGCAATATTGGATGTGTAGTCATACAAAGACGATAAAACTCTAGCTTTTTTGGAACGCAGAGTTGCCCCATTATATTCAGTCATTTTGAATGATTATAGGAAGAAGGGGGTGTTCATGGGTAGTGAAATCAGAAGGAGAAGGTGTGGAGAGGGAATGTGCATATGATTCCGCACCTCACGAAAAACTGGGGGTACGATCCAAGAATGCAGAACTGAGAAGTTGGCATGACGAAGCGCGATCTTTATAGTCCCAGCAAAAAATCGAAGCAAGGAAACTCTGAAAATTTGTCTGATCGATTCGATCTTCGCTTGAGGTCGGCAATCTCAATGTTACATCTAGTGGCCGTGAACTGACTTTGACATTGCGTCTAAAGTGAGTTGGAGACTGCAGATGGGATTCCCGTGTTTCAGATGAAGATCCTTGGAGCTGTAATGTAACTGCCTGCAAATTGATTTTTCCATCAATCCCAAAGAGGGAGAAAAGAGGTGTGCGCCTAAGCTTGCGTTCATCTTTTGGACTTGGGATAAACGGTGCGGCATCCGAAGCCTGCGGATTCGACAACACCCTGAGTCCCTTAACTTGTAGTGCTTTTTGGAGAAGATTTCGTTCGCGTAAAACAAATTTGCTTGAGGGTGCTCCAAACATCTCTAAGAAGTATGCTATTTGCTCAATTTCCGATTTTCCAGGTAGCAATGGTGATCCTGTGAAAAGCTCGGCGGCAAGACACCCTACAGACCATACATCTATTTCTGGTCCATATTCTGTGCCAAAAATAACTTCAGGTGCACGGTAAAATCTTGATTGGATGTAGGTGTACATGGTGTCGTTCTTGAAGCAAGACGAACCGAAGTCAATGATCTTCACTTTGAGATCTACGTTCCGGTTTGTAAGTAGAGGTTCAAAATCCGCCGGAAACTCAACCATGATGTTTTCTGGCTTGATGTCGCAATGAACAATGTTCATTTTATGGATAAATGTTAGACCTTCAAGTATTTTTTTAGTGATGTATTTCGTAACTCTCAATGACACCCCTCTATGGTAGTTGAGCTTCAGAAACTGGTATAAGTTAATTGCTAGTGCCTCGGAGACTATGCACATATGGCCTCTGAAATGAAAGTGGTCACAATAATTGAGGATGAAGTCTTCGAAAGGACCATTCAGAGCTTTCATAAGGTGTTTGAGTATCTTTATCTCGCTGACAGCTTGGAGAGACCAATCAAGCTTATTCTTTATAATTTTTATAGCGACTTTGCGGATTTTGGTTTCAGAAGCGTATTTGTGATCAATACAAAGCACAACGCTACCAAATGAGCCTGTTCCCAATGTTTTTATGATCTCATATCTGTAATCAATATGATCATTCATGCTTATGATATAATTTCCACGCAGGTCATCGAATCCATAATTATTCTGTGAGTTGTTCAATGTTACGTCCATATTTCTTTTCCCAGCACTATAACGCTCAGGAACGTAGTAAATCGTGGAGGCCCTCATAATCTCACCTCGTTCAAAAATAGAAAGATCTCGAGCTTGGCGGGAGTCAATAAATTCATGCGGCAGAATAGGTTCGTTGGGGTGTAACAACAGATCAAGAGAGTGAGAGTCTTCGAAGAGTTGTGGCTCTGACTCATAAACAAGCTGGCAGAAATCGAAGACGGTTCGCACCTTATTTGGTTTTCGCATCCTTGGATCTAGTGAAGAAGTTTGCTTAACCTCGACAAAATTGTTAAGTGATCTTGATTTGGTGAAGTTGGGGGTCTCGGGCTTCAGTCTGAAATCGAAAGGAGTATTGTTGGGGACATCAACCCGCAAATCCGGGAGTCTTTCTCTGGATTTTGATGCACTATTGTAAAGTCTGGTGTAAACATCTTCTCCCTTTGATTTCATTGCGTTTTTAGATATATCTGTCGCGTAATACTGGGAAACTTCAAGGCCCAGTGCATTGTTTGAGGAAGTGTAGTTATTCGTTATATCAGCTGGTCTCAAATTCTTCAGCATTAAACGTTTCTTCCCAGAATGTTGTGCATAATTTTTTCTTTGATTTAGATCTGAATGTGATGTAGAACGGGTATGGGTAAAAGGTTTGTCAAACATAGGCATGGTTGACTGTTTCTTGCGCGAAGAAGATGTTTCTCGCATGAATGAAAACTGCAGCATATCTTGGTTCCTGGCTGTTCTGTTTTCTCGCCCTTGAGAAGGCGATATCTGACAAGAATTCCTGTTGGTATTAGGCTGTGGCCGTTTTGAGACTGAAGGAGCGCTACTCGTGATTTTTGACGCAGATGATGTCCTTGAGTCGGCTCTCTTAGCAGTCGATAGCTGCGGGGCCTTACATGGTGTTGTGAAAGACGTGGAACTCGAAAGATTATAGCTCGTGGATTTTGAAATCGGCTTTTTTGGCAGCTTCCCTTCGACTTGCATTTCTAGCTCAATACCAGCAAACCGGTTGCGGAGGCCAGGAGAAATATTGGACATTACAGACACTCAGGAAACATTCGGCATGAATCCAAAGGCTTGGAAGATCTATTGTTCGCGTAGAAGAGTGAGGTTTAAGGAATGCAAAATAGACGGTATATGGGCTAAAGGATGTCAGCTAGGCTCTACAACACCAGAAAAAGTGAATATAAGCGGAGCGTTTCTCACTTGACATATTCAACAAATTAAAAATATCATTCAGTTTTATGAATTTTTTTGCCTCATTCCGATATTGAAACTCCGATGCTTTTTGGGGCATTCCAATTGAGAGCTAGTCAAGCATCAATAAAAGTTTTCAATTATTTAAAAAAACGCCAGATTGGTCAATGTAAATAAGTAAGTAGCTAAGTATTAAGGAATTTTTTCACAGATCTCCTACCCCGTAAAATATGACTGGTGTAAACGCATTCATGAAAAATGGTGGAAATGTCGAGTCTTGATGAAAACAAGAATGAAGCCTAAAGTCTTCTACTTGAGCTTCTGTTTAGGATTAATATCGAACCACAAATCTCGATCTTATTTTCCCGGTGGAGTATCGTTTGTTTTCTCTAGATTTCTGTTCGTGCATTCGCAAACATGCCAGTTTAATCTCTAAAATCACATTGGTCAAAAGTCTCGTCAACACAAATGGCTCATTTTTTTCATGCTAGGAGCCTTTTATTTGAGCTGGTACAAACTAATGTCTTAAGAACTATGGTGCTCTATAGAGTTAGAATACCTGATGTAAGATATATGGAAAAAAAGACAATAAAATCAATCTATGAGAATGATCCAATACGTCGGACTTCCACTGATGAAATGTAATTTTGAAAACAAGTTTTGTTAATTCTATTCCTACCCCAGTAATTATCGATGCAGGTCCCAAACAAAACTCAATACAAAGAGAATGGAAAAAAGTGAGGAGCATACTACACATGATTCAAATGACGATGAGACTATGATGCATGAATCAAAACCTGAAGGTACTTCAAAAACAAGTTCTGAAAGTCCTCAGCCAAAGCTCAAGTCGGAGACGTTAGAGACATCCCAGCCGCCAGAAGATGATGTGGAACTTGGATCACCAGAAATATCCGATGATCTAGAAGAACAAGAAGAACAAGAAGAGGCACAGGAGCCTGTAAAACCCATTGAGAGCAATCCCGCCTCATATACATTCCGTGACCTTCTTCTCTTGACACAGATTCTTCATACTCTGGGTCTCATAGAACCCAAGCAGGTCCTTCAATCGCCAGATCTCGATGAATGCGGCGAAACTTGGTTTAATCATAAATGCACTGTGTTAGCACGACGTTTAGGGGAATTTCCTCTTCATACTGCAGCTACTAGCGATCAAGTCAAACAGCTATACGAAAATATGCTTCAGGACTTTTCGCCGTGCCAGAATACAACGGAACTTGCAAACAGTTTCTATCATATGAGAATTAGAGAGTTGGAAACCAAAATATTGGAAGAGAAGGATGCCTTCGAGACCCTTCACAACGTTGCATGATCGGCACCAAAGATCGCTTACAAGAAACGGGTAAAAAATCCGTTTGCGGATCTCTCTTATTGGACCGAAACCTTGTGAACTCGATTTGCAACTCTGGTGTATGATGTGACTGTCTAATCATTTACTTATATGTGAGACTGCTCATCCGAACGGCATCAACAATCAGCAAATAGAATTTGCAGGTAGAGGAGTCAAGATTGTTCCCTTTTGAGAACTTTCATCAGTTCGAAGAATGAATAGAAGTATCAGTTCAACGGAGCTGTAGTTGGTTCGTTCTTTGGAATTGAATAGCACTATCTTGGATCTGAATCTGTTAATTAAAAAATTCCCGAATACATTTATCAAAAAAAGGAATCGCCAAAAGACACAACAAAACCGTTCATACCTGTTTTCACTTATCTATTTTTCACTTTTTCCCCATGGTCCTCGGCAAGTTCGTACCCCACAATCCTGCAGAGATTGTAGTTGTAGTAAACCGTTATTGTCTTATAGTCGGTCCTTACAACAACTACACAATGTCTTCCACTCGACACAGAGAAACGTTTGCTTCTCTTGCATTGAGAACATATCAGTCTAACAGATCTCTTCTACTTAATGCAGCCTACATTATTCTTATTACAGCTGGCTTCTCCGGAGCCACTTCAACCTCCAGCTCCTCTCAAAAACGGAAGGATCGAGATGCATCTGCGGTCGAAAATGCAAACAAACACCCTAAAGTTAACCGCGCTGCTTTTTTCAGACTCATGAAAGCCGCCATGCCGAAATACAATGACTCTTCAGTGTTGTACTTGATAGCTCACTTAATATTGTTAGTTTGCAGAGCCATGCTCACTCTCAAGGTGGCAAGTCTAGACGGTATGTTGGTAGGTGCGCTAGTGGCCAAGAAACTCCGTAGATTCAGCAAGCTTCTAGTTTTCTGGATGTTGATAGGACTCCCTGCATCTTTCGTAAACGCCCTCTTGAATTGGACAAAAGACAAGTTGCGCCAAAGCATTCGGACTAACTTGAATGATAGTGTCATGGATGACTACTTGCCAGACAATTTGGATCCAAACTACTATGCTCTCATCCAGCTTTCTGATAGCAAAATTAAGGATCCAGACCAAAGAATATCTACTGATATCACCAGATTGGCCCAAGCGCTTTCTAGCTTACCAGGGCAACTTTTAAAACCGACATTGGATCTCTTGCTCTGTGCAAGAGAGCTTTCGAAAAGCGGAGTCGGAAGCGGTGAAGGCACCTTGGCTCTCGGTATGTTGGCCCACTTTTCAACTACAATTCTTCGATTGTTTTCACCTCCGTTCGCAAAACTTGCTTCTGAAAAGGCAAACCTTGAGGGCCAACTACGCAGTGCCCATTCCAAAGTGGTTGCAAACAATGAGGAGATTGCCTTCTTGCGCGGCCATGATCGAGAGCTCGACTACCTCGACTATTGCTACTACCAATTGGAGCGCTTTTTGAGAATGGAATACTGGAAACGCGCAATACATGAAATTGCTCAAAGCTTTATTGTAAAGTACTTTTGGGGAGCTGCTGGGTTAGTCCTCTGTTCCGCACCAATCTTCATTAACAAGTATCTTGGCAAAGCCCCAGATCCAAATGCCGCTGGTGAATTTATTACAAATAGAAGATTGTTGATGAGTGCGTCTGATTCTTTAGACCGCCTCATTTATTCACGCAGATATTTGTTGCAAGTTGTTGGCCATGCTTCACGTGTGACATTTTTTCAAGATGCTTTGGCTGAGATAAAAGCCCGGAGATCAGTTGTTAAAGATCAAATCGAAAAGGAGGAGGGCAATGTTAGATATGGGGATGAAATTACATTCAAGAACGTCAAACTTGTGACACCAGCAGATGTCACTTTGATTGAATCTCTTAATTTTAGCATCAAACCTGGTGAACATCTCCTTATTGCAGGACCCAATGGGTCCGGCAAATCTTCCTTGTTTCGAATGCTCGGTGGGTTGTGGCCTTGCAAGTCAGGGGAAATAATAATTCCTACTTCAGAGAACATGTTTTATTTGCCCCAAAGAGCCTATCTCGTGAAGGGAACTTTGAGGGAGCAGATCATTTATCCACACTCAATTGAGCATTTTGACCAAAAAATTGGAGGAAAGACTGACGATGACTTAGCTGAAATCATGAAATTATTGAAACTCGATGACCTTTTGACATGCCCAGAGGACTGGGATACTGTCAAGAATTGGAACGAGGAACTCTCGATTGGAGCCCAACAGAGATTAGCCATAGCTCGTTTGTTCTATCATCAGCCCAAGTTTGCCGTTTTAGATGAGTGCACATCTGCCGTCTCACCAGAGATGGAGCAGTTTGTGTATGAGCATGCACAGAAGATAGGTATCTCTGTGTTATCTGTAGCACATAGACCAGCGTTATGGCATTTTCACAATCGATTGTTGAAACTTGATGGCAAAGGGGGCTACTACTTCGGTGTTTTAGATGCCGAGCGCCGTCTTAAGTTCGAGGAGGAGAGACTCAAGCTTGAGAAGAACTTGAGAGATATCCCCGTGATGAGAGATCGTCTCGATGAGTTGAGGAAGGTGTCTCGTTCCCAACATATACGTTACGAGAACTCACATAGAAATCTCACTGATTTAAATAGGGCTTCGTGAACTGTTTAATTTATTTCAAGAAATTATATTCTTTCATTAAGTCATTCCTTTCTTTATATGGTAGATAAGAAAAAGGTACTGCATGGCATGGAGCCTGATAGGTCTGTCTTGTGTTATTTGAATGAATTTGACGAAGCCATTGTTATCATCAAAACGAATACTTATTGTAGGCTTGGGAAACCCTTCGCCTGCTTATGATCTCACAAGGCATAATGTTGGCAATTGGCTCCTAGATCAGCTAGTGAGCAGAAGATGGAATGGATTCACACAGTTCAAGAAGGATAGGAGATACAGACACTTCGAAATTAGCCAAACTTCAGCTCCTGAGTATTCTCATCTTGTATTAGCGAAATCAGTCAACACTTACATGAATATTCAGGGACCAGCCGTCAAACAATTATGGACATCATTCAAAAAGGAGAAGAACGATGATCCAACATTGATGATTATACATGATGAAATAGAAATAGGCCTAGGCAAGGTTCAATTAAGAAAGGGAAGTACCAGTGCTCGTGGCCACAATGGTCTTCGTTCTATAAGCACCCAACTTGATCCTACTTACACAAAGATGGGATTGGGGATAGATAAGCCGGATAAGCTGTCGAACATAAAAGTTCTGGATTATGTTTTGTCGAAATTTTATCGTAATGAACTCGACGTTTTAGAGAGCGTCACATTAGAGCAGGCGTCTAAATTGATTGAGGAGGTTGCAAAAGGGTTGCATTCCAAGTGATAGATCGCCAAATGGCAAAGCAGGCATTTTAGCTTCTCGAAATTAACACGAATTATGTAAATAATCTAGTTCCTGGATTAAAGGGCTAGTACCGGATTGAACTCAATTATGGTAAAACCACTCAAGGACACAATGCATCGGTCCGATAAAAATACTAGTAAATTCAATACCTGTGATGTTGATATTATTTGACTTTTAAGACATTGTAAGATTGTCGACCCAAGGTTAACGCCACCCTTCTACCCCATATACCTACTTTCTACATGTATACGACCACAGTCACAATTAACTCCACCAAAGAAATGGAGTTCACGCTACACCTCACCGCTGAGCGGTCTGTAGTCAGAGAATCCATAAAAGGTACGTATTTACAGTTCTGGAAGACTTTACATTCAATTGCTCTTTTCAGCGCGTGGATACTAATCTTGTAGGTTTACTATGGACCATTCTATTTAATCGCCTTTTCGGTCCAGTGACACCGATAACAAATGAATTGATGGATATACCGTATCCGATGGCTGCTGAGTGTCCCGATATCGACTCTTTAATCGATCATCAAATCGATTTGCTCATCAAGCAGTGTTTCACATCGACTCAACACCCACCTACGCATACATTTGGACAAGTGGTAGTGCTGTTCTCGCATCAAGACCAATTAAAAACAAAGAAAAAGACAGGATGGTTCGGGAATGTTAAGGAGCAGGCCTCCGAAGACATGGTAGTATGGGAAAAATGGACCATCAACATCAATTGTCTACCGATTACTGGGGATATAGGCAATCTACCTGAGGGCGACGGTGTCATGAATAATGCAGAGCGTTTACTTCAATTATCTGCTGCCAGCTTCGAAAGCAATTTGCTCCGTATCTTAGAAATTGTGGATAAGCACAAAAGCCATGTGCCTCCTATTGTCACCCTCGAAGTAGCTCCGTTCCCTTATACTATTGCAGTCACGCCCAGCGCCAAGCCGCCCTCTGAGGACGAGACTTGGGGCCATTTGATCAAGAAGATGATGGACTGAACGTCACTTGTTGAATACATATTTATACATAATGAATCTTATAGACCTCAAAGGTTGGCGCTACTGAGGCCAGCTTCGCCTCTAACCAAAATACACTCGTCCTCGTGAATTGCACGGTCGCTTAATCCAATCTCTTCTGCTTTATCGAGAACAGCTTGGTCATAGCTGCCTGGCTGAAACCACAATCCCTTGATTACTGTCTCAAAACCAGGGACGGAGCTAATGTCTTCTAAGGTTTGTCTTGTAATCCGAGGAGGAGTCAAGAACAGAATGCTCAAGCCATCAGCCGCAGATAATTGATGACCAGGCAAATCCTGATTTTCCACGAGCGCCAACACCAATGGCTTGACCGAGTTGACCACTACTTCCCCACAAATCTCTTCTTCCTTCGGGTTAATTGGCACAACAGGAAGATCATGGTTAATATACCACGTCAAGATTTTGAACCCAAATTTGGAAGTGTTTTTGGTTGCTCCCACCACGGCGTATTGTCTTTTGAAGCCGAAAAATGATCTAATTTGGGACATCATTCTTGCAACCTTATATTATAGAAAGTCTGGAGTAATCTGGGGTACATGTGATCCTGTCTTCTGGATTCGAATGAGCTGAACGTAGATATGTCAAACAAACCCAAAATTTTAGATGGTTCATATTTCGATTTTTATTCTCAATTAAATTATCCGGATTTGGTATTGTTTGTTTGTTGGCCATTTGAACCAAACTTGCTCGGAAGAGATCTCAATGAGTTCAAAAAGTACAATAGCTTTGAAAAGCTTGAATTTGGAGTTGGAACGCGTAATCTTATCTGGCAGTTTGTTGTCTAAACTTCGTAGCATCGATGGTGAAGATGAACCAGCTTGTTGCAATAAGCCTTCAACGCGAAAAAGAAATATTTGGCTTCGAAAAGGGTCAAAAACAGTGAAAATCAAACGAACAATATTTGTCGTTATAACAAAGTATGTGGTTTTTTTTCAATATATTTCCGCTCCGGGTCAAACATGCACTTCCTCTACTTTCTTGTAGGAAACATTTACATCTATCGTCAAGAAGCCCTGAAGAACACCTTCATGCACATGGATGGTCCTTAGATTACCTACTCTAACCTTCCATCTGAGCTTTATCGAGCGCGTAGTAGCTGATGGCTCGAGATAAACGTACAAAGCCATGCGGCAACTGCAAAAGATCAAAGGTGAAGTGTGAATACGATCAGAGTTTACCATGCGTGCGATGCATGAACATAGGTTTGGCTAGCTCATGCCTGTTTCTGTTGAAATTACCTTCACTCCAGCTTCCACTGATCAATGCACCTCTTGTTCCCTTTGCCAACACACCACCACCTGCGATGCTGCCACATCCGCTACATGTGCCTTCTCACAATATTTACTCACAATCACATACACCATCTATTCCAGCTGTCCAGGCTTCTTTCCACCCACCTGCGCAGGATTCTATTGTCAAGCTCGAACAGAAGGTGGAATCTATGGATTCAAAATTTAACGAACTACTAAAACTTTTGCATGAAAATCAAACGGCAATTCGCGACGATCGTCAAAAAAATAAAGCTCAAAGAGAAGTACATTCAGCTACTCCAAGTGGGCAGATACTGAAATTGAAAAGAAGTCTCACATGCTCCAATGATGATGACTACTTGGCTACAAAGAAGATAAAATGTAGTGATGATTTTAGGAATGAAGTTCTTTCTATGCAAGAAGCAAAACTCCTCTTTAATTTTTTCGATCAGAACATATCTCAGCAATTGTTTGGCTTCGAGCTCAAAAACTTTTGTGTTGAAGATCTTTGGGAGTCATCGCCCATCCTCGTATGCGCTATCTGTACTATCTCACTGATACACTACCCAGATCCTAGTGTATCTTCGAAGCAGGCGACATTGCAGACTCATTTACAACAACTATGTTCCAAAATTATCTTTGAGCCTCAACCTAGTTCGGATTCAACTGTATTTAATACTATCGTGGCGTTAATTCTCTGCAGCTTCTGGCTCTCTGACTCTCAAAGATTCACGGGATTAGCTTTGCAATTGGCAAAGGAACACAATTTCAACGAAATTCACCCCAAAGATCCGAAAACAAGTTCAGTGACCCACAGAGACAGATTGAAATTGTGGTATCTACTATATATATTGGATGGACAACAGAGTATGACGTTCCATAGGCAGGCTTTATTATCAGCCTCAGATGGTGCGATTCAAAATAGTCGTCATCTCCTACTTGATAATTCTAAGGAAACGAAAGTTATTGAACAGTCCTCTATAGAGGAAACCCAATCAAAAGAAGTCATCAAGCAAAATTCGAATGGCCATAGCAAATTGACTGATTTACGTTTAATCTCGCAAGTCGAGTATAATTGTGCTCTAGATGAAGCCCTCAAGGGCAATGCTTGGGATCTATTGGATCCACAAGCCTTTGGCATCCCATCGAAATCTAATCTAGAGCTTGATAAATGGATGGTATCCTGGACTGTTCTCCTTGCCCCTATGAACAATGGGACAGTTTGGCTGTCAAAGTCAACTTTAATTTACTACAACTTTGCTAAAATGCATATCAATAGCCTGGCGCTTCGCTCTTTACAAGTCAACACAGGTGAATCCGGTGTCATATTCCCGAAATGGAATCAGTACAAATTTGTTACCGACAGCTTGAGAACGCCTGAAAAAAAGACAGAGTATGACGTACCTGCCGCTGATAACGAAGAATTTGTGTCCAACACTGAGCTAGCTACTCAAGATCAAGCAATGCTTAATTTGAATATAGCAGTTTCTGCAGCACAGACAGTTTTGAGCTTGGTTCTCAACGACAAAGACATCTTGGACAATTTGAAGTATGTCCCACTACATATACATATCATGCTTTACTATGCGGCATTTCTCCTTGTGAGTGCCCCAGCCAATCTCCTCAGTGGTGGAATAGAGGACTACTCTCACTTCAAAAACGTTTTCAATAATCTCAGAATGACTAAGACACTACAGAAGAAGATTTTGTTGAATCTTCCAACAGACAAAAGGTTTGGAGATAGACTTCTCAAAAGCTTAGATGCTCTTTTCAATGAAAGGATTCATAATTTGCAAATTGAAATTCACAATGCGCCAATTGACGTGCCAGCAAAAGCGGAACTCATGAACGAAATGTCAACATTGCAGTGCACATATTCACAGGTAGAATTAATACCGGAAAGTGCTGAAGTTTCTAGTCTGGACTCTTCGCCTCAGCCAGAAAAAAAGTACGCTTGGCCAGCTTCTCATCATGGTCATGTATAGTGCGCGAACTTGTGTTTAGCTACCTACCACATTAATTAAACAATCCTAATAGTTTTGAAGGCCAAAAATGTCTCAATCTCGTATACGAATACTTGCTCGTAAAATAGTGCCTGAACAAATTCATTACCTTGTTCATGGAAACACAATTCGAGTTCCAAGGTACTGGCGGCTCCAAAAGAATGTCTGCGTGAAGACAGTTGACACAGACTTCGAGGAAACCGTCGAAGAACTAGATGCGATTGAGGAAGCATGTAAGGAAATTGCTGAAATTTTAAAGATTTACTGTTCCGTATCGAGCGAGCTCATATCAAGTTCTCTGAGAGTTGTCAACTCGTTTCATATCTTGACTCACACCAGTTTCACCAATACGGATGATGCCCCACAAGAAATTGGTTCCAGCGCATGGACCAGTGCGAAGAGCTATCAAATTGCTTTAGAGGCGGTAAATATTACCTTGCGTGAGACACTTTGTGAAATTCCACAAGAATTGGATTCGAAGATTGGCAGGCTAATGGATACCATTAACCATATACACAAACAAGTGAATACAAGAGATAAGCTACTAGCACAATATGAGAGCATGAAAGATAAGTATGACTCATTAACTCTTCTTCAAGCTACCAAAAATCTTTCTTCTCGCAGAAAACGCGAGCACTTCGATTTGAAAACGGCCATGGAGGTTGTGTTAAAGGAGTATACCGATTGTAATTCAATGATCTGCTTGGAACTGCCCTATTTTTTTAAGCTAGTCCGACAATTCATTCAGCCATTCTTGGAACTTTTGTTCTTTATACAATTATCCGTCACATACCAGACTTACTTGAACTTTGTTCCACTTATGGAAGATTTAGGGATTGATGACGAAGTAGAAACATCCTCGTTCCTCAAAGATCATCTTGATACATTTTCCCTTCCTGATTCGCTGGAATTAAAGAATTTGGATATCATTCAGCTTCATAAGAAGTACTTAGAACTGCTTATTCATGACACGCTCAGTCAAACACAACGCGAAAATTCGCCAGAAACTTGCGAGGCATTGTATGATTATAAATCTGATGTTCCGGAAGATCTAGTCTTCTCTCGTGGAGATGTGATTCAGGTATTGCTGAAATCTGGCAACTGGTGGGAGGGACAGACCCTAAACGGCAGGGGAATGTTTCCACGAAACTACGTGACTACCACAGCTGAAAAATTTGTATCAAGACTGGAAAACGCACAGCAAGCAGTAGCGCCAGTTGATGAAGTGCTAGAAAACGATGAAGTTTCACAAAAAGATGAGCTCACAATTGAATGTCCTACGACACAGGTTTCGGTACAAATAAAAAGTACAGCTAACTCTACTGGCTCAAGAATATTGGAGCTTGCTTGAAGCAAGCGCAAAAATTGGTAGAGTAAATATTGAGTCATATTAAGATGTTACTAGTAAATGAATCGTCCGAAAAGCCTCAGACAGCATTGTATTTAGAAACACACTTACCGGAACAAAACTTTCTCTTGATTGGAATGCTTTTGTTCAGCAAAATATTCCACCATTCGTACACGGTAGCGTATGGCTCAACAACAATGAGGTCGCACTCATTACACCTCTCGTTGAACTTTCCTTTGGAGATCGTGAGAGCAATTATGGGGTGATACAACTTGGGGACTGACTTCTTCCAATGTTTAGTCTCTCGGTACGTCACATCATAAGTAGCTATTGTGTTGAGACACAATGCTTTCAATGTGGGTACCTGGCTAGTTTCACGTTTGATCTTTATCGGAGAAACCCACCGTAATCCTTTTTCATATCGCAGATCACTCAGTTCTATTTCAGTTGCATTGTCATAAACTTCGACAAATGGATTGGGACCAGCCCTAAATGTGTGAAGCTTGGACAAATGAAGAATCTGCGGTGGCAAGTGTCGTAGTTCGTTGATACTAAGATTCAAATCACGCAAATCGACGAGGTTCTCAATAGAACTAGGAATAAAAATAAGTTTGTTTTGACGTAAACTGAGAACATTCAATTTCGTGAATTGGAATAAGTTTGGGTTCAACATGCTCAAATTATTATTGTTCAAATAAAGCTGTCTCATGACATGACCAGAATTCTCGAAAATTACTAAGTTGTTCAAGTCTTTGATTTCGTCAGGAATATCTTCAAGTTGCATGTGGGCCAAAGAGACGGATGTGTGAATATTTTCAAAAGATGTTTGAATTATTTGTCTTGCTTCATTGAAGCTAGATCCTAAATTTCGATTGCTCAGCTCCTCGCTTTGATGCACTGACGAGCTTTGTGCTAAAGAAGAGAATTTGAACCTATTAAACTGGTCAATGCCAAAATCAGCCTCAGAGCTCTGTACTTGCAGTCTCTTGATAGGAGAAGTCTCCAAATTGAATGCTTTCGGTGTCAGAACCGGTGAATCTGGGACAGTCACCTCATGTGTAGATAGGTCATATTCGGAAACCGGGTTCACAACAGGAGGACTACTTGGAAGGATTGAGGAAGATTCTGCAACAGCGCGAGCTTCTACTCCACCTGATACCAAGGGTTCCATCAATTGGATTGTCTGCCGTTCATTTGATGAATCAGTTTGAACCTGATCATTCGGTGTTCCCGTGAAAAAGTCATAGTCCATTCTCTTGACATCGTCTTTCTCTGTGAAGCTCTCGCCCATCTTTCTCTTAATCGAGGGAACCGATAAAAGCACCGGGCCCCTTAATTGAGGAGACTCTCCTGGCTGATCTTCGTCCTTTTGCGTACTTCTGGTGTGATACATACTACTAGCATTTTGATCTCGGACATACTTCTCTCTTGGATCAGTGTTCAAAGCAAATCTTTCATTTTTGGAGGATGTGCTATATGCAAAAGGTAGCAACGGATCATTCCTCTCCATAGTTTTCGGGTCAGAACCTAAATTGGTTAGCCGATGACAATAGAGAAGGAAACACTTTGTGTGGGAAATGTAGCACCTGTATCGCTTATTGGCAGGAGTGTTTCTACAGAGGCAATATCTTACCGAAATCGACAAGCAAAAAAGCTCAGAAATTCATGGATTGAAATCCAATTGGTATATCCTTTTCAAGACTTTAACCTAGGGTTTGATTTTTGTCATGTTTATTATCCTGATTGACATGTAATTTGGGTATGATTGTAGCTTACGGTTCTGCAAAGTTTAACAGTCTTACTTTTATTATAAAATGGTTGAAAGGTAATTATCGAATTTTTAGCTCTCTCCCAAATGGGTTTTGAAGGAGAAATGCCGTCATTCTATGCATTCAGTGATGTCGGACCACCAGCATAAGTCATTGTAGTGCCAACATTCGCCTCACTAAATGATTGATGAATGCATACTATAGTGCGAAATGGCTTCATTTTAATACTTCGGGCATAATCCGGATTGCCGAGCTCTCAGTTGCCTCTTGCAGATCCTTAAACTTCCTCAGATCTACATGAAGAGTGTGGCTTCAAACGCCGAACAATGAGCCTACATGCGTTGGACCGGAAAACTCCGAAAAAATGATGTCGATTTAGGTTGAAATCTGCCAAGAAAATCTCCTTCCTGTAATAATGTTTCAATTAAGCCTAAACAATGTCTTTGGAAAGGTTCGTCGTGATCAGGTATCGAACGCCGTCGATAACGACCCAACCAGAGGCGCTTAAATTTTTGAGCCGGACCTTTAGGATCTACAGATCCATATCTTTTGTGACAGAAAGACCTAGTATATAAATGAACGCTCTATGGACAGGGATTATCACTTCAAATTAAAGTCCAAAAACATAGTATCATGAGCAAGTGGTAAGTAAAACTTCCTTTCGAGAAATTCTGTCCTAAATACTAACAATAGCCGAATTCCTTCATTTGCAGAACTCATTCGTAGTTGCAGTTCCAGAGATGAGAATCAAGGTTGCAAATCTAACTTCATGCCTCATTTCGAAGCTCACTACAATGTCAAAATTCTTCCAAAAGAATCTACCAGAGACAAGGTACTGGAATATCAAGATGGTGTATCGCCTTTGAGCAGAAGTAGAGCTGTTAGTCCCCAGACCTCGGAACTTCTTCATGTTTCAGGCGACGACAATGTACATGACTTGATCCAGAGCTACATCTCCGAAACAAAGAAATTAATCTATGAATTTACAAGATTCGAAAATGGTATTAAAGAGGGCTCATACCCTCGTAGCCTTCCTGAGGATAGCATCGATCAGCTTGCAAATGTTCATCAGAATGCGTCTAAAACATTACTCAATATCAGGAAGTCTTACCGAAAGGCAAATCCTGCAATAAGCAAGCAAAACTTTATATCACATTGCCGAAGAGAAGAAAAGGTCGCAAAACCAACCAAGTCGAGAGCTCAATCTACTCGCAAGGCAGACCACAGCATCGTAGCTTTCACTATCAAAGCGAACAAACCACAAACATCAATGATTGACGAGCTCAGCCCAAATCAAGACTATTTAAACAGAGACCTTTGTTTGAAAACGAACACTATGTGTACTCAATGTGGCTCAACTCAAACACCTGAATGGCGTAGTGGTCCCTCAGGAAGCAGGACCTTGTGCAATGCATGTGGCCTTTTCTATTCAAAGCTTGTGAAAAAATTGGGAGTAGCTAGTGCTTGCGATTGTCTCAAGAAGAGAAAACGGACTGTTAACATTGACACTTCTTGAATACAGACTTTAGTTTTGAATCTGCTTTTGATAATAATGACCTGCCAATTCGTCTATCCAAGTCTCATTGATAACCATGCAATTTCTCATGTACTCCTTGCTAGTCAATACAAGCTCGTGATAGAGAACGTATTTTGGAGGTGGTTTAACTGAGAAAAGCCTCGAGGATGGATGAAGGTAAACCGGTTGATTCTTTTTGAGCAGTGTGTAGCTATTACCTAGTTTAGAAAGCTTAGCAATATTTGGAAAGAAGCCGCTCATCAACGCTTTTTGAACTGAACAGATGTCCGGTGTACACTCGCCAACAACCGGGAATACCGGAATCACCTTTTGACACAACTTCTCCAATTGATTTCTGACTTCCCTTATTTTTTTTAAAGTTCTGTATTGTAGGAAATGGTCTTCACACCAAAGGTTCGAGTACCCATTGTCTCGCCATTGGTGCCAGATATTCAACAAAGTCAAATGATCACCCGCCTCGTGAAAAAAGCGTTCTCTCATCTTATCAGCTAGTTCCTTTTTATCTTTCGGTCTGTAGAATAGACTCGATGATTCCGAAAGCATCGAAATGATTGATAAGATGTCATCTTTCACGTTGTACTCAACACTTGTTAAAATTGCTTTACAAAACATCGGATCCATTGGAAATTTCGCCATTTTTTGTCCCGTTTCCGTTATCTGCCCTTTCACGTTGAGTGCTCCTAACGAGTATAATAATTCGAGGCATCTTATCAATGTTTGATGACTTGGGGGGTCCATGAAGTCGAAATTTATCAAGTCAGATACCCCAATAGACAAAAGAAGAAGAATCACGGAGCTGAGATTTGCTCGCAATATTTCAGGTGTCCCATTCTCGGGAAGCTCGTTATAGAATGACCATTTCGTAAAAAGTCTGTAGCATTTTCCAGGACCTACTCTTCCAGCTCTGCCAGCTCTTTGGTCAGCAGAAGCCCGGGAGCAGGGGACAACTACCAAGCTCTCCATACCTGTTGCCGGATTGAATACATTCTCTTTTACATATCCGGTGTCGATGACAAATTTGATACCATCTATGGTAATGGAGGTCTCGGCAATATTTGTTGCAAGAACAACTTTTCTGGAATTATATGGAGTCGGCTCAAAGATTCTTGCCTGAAGTTTGGGTGGGAGATTAGCATAAATAGGTGCAACGATAAGAGGTTTGATCAGATTTCCTAGTTTGCGACTCGCCTCGTTTAAGGTTTCTTCCATAGTTTCGATTTCGTCTTGCCCCGTAAGAAAAACCAAAATGTCGCCCGGTAGTTCCTGCTTCATATGAATTTGTAAAACCGTGGTAATTGCCGCTTGAATGTAGTTTGCTTCAGGGTTTTTAGTGTACGCAATGGTAACAGGAAACCGTCTTCCCGGGATCTTGAAAATCGGTGCCAGATTGAAGTAATCCGAAAATTTCGAGGCATTGATAGTAGCAGAAGCGATGATGAGCCGTAAATCCTGTCTCTCTTTAATGACATCTTTGAGCAAGCTTAAGACAATTTCTGTAGAGACTGTTCGCTCATGAGCTTCATCAATCATTAAGCAACTGTAAGAGGTAAGCATTGGGTCAGTCATAAATTCACGGAGAAGCATACCATCAGTGAGATACTTGATGGCTGTGACCTGGGAGCTTTGATCTTCGAACCGTATACTGTAGCCGACCTCGTCTCCCAAACTACATCCAACTTCTTCGGCAACTCTACGAGCAACTGATGTTGCAGCAACTCGTCTAGGTTGAGTACAGCCAATCTTCAATATCTTTTGCTTTCCAGCTCTCTTATGATAGCCCTCCTCATACAAGTATTGTGGAAGTTGCGTTGTCTTACCGGATCCAGTCTCACCGACAACAATGACCACTTGATTGGATTTGACTACATCCAAAAATGATTGCCGTTGTTTGAAAGCCGGTAGACTCTTCCGTACCGCTTGTATATCTGAGTGTGTGGGTTTTTCATGAGTCGCACTGTCTTCTCCAGGTAGCTCGGCACTTTCAGAATAATCGACCAGTTGTGATTCATCAAAGACATATTCGTACTCCTTTTGATTGGTGAGCTGTATTTGATCTGGGTTGGAGGATACGATTTCCTGTGCCTTCTTGAGCTGATCAATTTCCCATTGATTATCCTGTCGAGTCCTTTTCTCTCTAAAGCTATCACTATATTCGTACAGCCGTTTAAGCACTTCCTGTTTTCTCTTACGATCTAAGTTTCCGTTTTCCGTTGTGTATTCTTTTGGAGGTTGATATGTGCCATCGCTTGAAAGTTTGTCCTCGCTGAGCGTGCTCAACAATTCTTGCTTCGCGCTTAGTAAATGAGCTTCCTTAGGGGTAATATTTGTTCGCAGGCTTAAACATTGAACTTCTTCCTTTAATTGTAGGATGTGCTCGTTTAGCTTTCTTTGGATATCACCACTAGCAGAGTTTGAATTTGGTTGGGTGAACTGTTCATGTACGCTAGTGGTCGATTCAGGAGCCATAACAGAAAGAGAATTGTTCTCCTTCGAATTGTCATCTTCGTAGTCCTCGCATTTGTTTCTTCGGTACCCTGTGCCTGTAATTTTCAGCATTTGGGATTCTCAATTGAGTATTGGAGTACTTACTGCCCTGCTTCTTGCCTGTATACCGTGGCCTCATCTCTCCACATATTGATCAATTGATCAAAGGGCCGTATAGGTATCTACAGAAAGCAAAATTTGTTTGTCCTCTCTAATTTGCTTGATTCAATTACATGAAAATGTCATCCCGAGGACTAGATTCAACTACTGATAGCACTTCGCAGTTTGCTACCATAGAGAAGACTGAGCCAAGTAAACGGTACACTCCTCCTTGGACTAAACCATATATAATTGGGATTGGTGGGTTTTCAGGTTCTGGTAAGACTTCAATTTCTCAAAAAATTATTCTGGAACTCAACCAACCCTGGACGGTGTTGCTCCTGTGTGATAATTTCTACAAGGCTTTGACAGAGGAGGAAAGAAAGCTTGCCTTGGCATCGCAGTATGATTTTGATTGTCCGGCTGCGATGGATTTGGAATTATTGGTTGAAAAGTTAGACTCTTTGAAACGAGGAAAAAAGACTGAGATTCAGATTTACTCATTTTCAGAACACAACCGTACCGAAAAGCTGTTCACGATATATGGAGCCAATGTGATTATTCTAGAGGGAATAATGGCACTCTATGATCAAAGGTTGCTTGACATGATGGATATTAAAGTGTTCGTTGACACCGATTTAGATGTCTGCTTGGCTCGGCGCTTGACTAGAGATATTCTCTACAGAGGAAGGGACCTCGTGGGTGCTTTGCAACAATGGGAAAGATTCGTTAAACCTAATGCAGTGAAGCATATCTATCCAACTATCCGTAATGCTGACTTAGTCATCCCGCGTGGACTTGACAACACCACTGCTATTGACTTGTTGATTCAACATGTCAAAAAGCAACTTGCGGTTAAGAGCAAATTGCACATCCAAAGACTTGAGGCACTAGGTCATAATTTTCAGTTCAACGTCCAAAGCTGCAAGAACTTACATATCCTACCTTCGACTCCCCACACTAGAGGAATCCATTCCATCATTCTCAGCAAAAAAACCGAGCGCACGGATTTCATTTTCTACTTTGATCGTATGTCTAACCTCCTTATTGAAATGGCTTTGGATACATTGACCAATTACACCTCTGTTGACATCCGGTGTATCAAGGATTATACTTACAAAGGGTTGAAGCAGACCCTGGAAGTGATCGCAGTGAGTGTGATTCGTAGTGGTGACTGTTTTATGAACTCCATGAAGAAGTCAATCCCAGACATTCCAATCGGAAAGCTCTTGATCCAAAGCGATGCGTCTACTGGCGAACCACATTTGCATACTGAGTCGTTACCCAAGAGGGAGCATTTAGCAAAGTACATTTTGCTTGACGCTCAGATGATCGGAGGTGCTGGCGCCATTATGGCCATTCAAGTTCTCATTGACCATAAAGTCAAGCAAGAGGACATCATTCTTGTTTGTTATCTGCTGTCTGAAATCGCTATGCGCAGACTTTTCCGTGTTTTCCCCGAGATTACTGTTGTTGTGGGTAAACTTAGTAATTCTGAGGAGGTTGATACAACTTACAATATGGAGGGATTCAAGGACTCGGACTGGCCATTTCTGAACAGGTTTATTGATTCACTCTACTTTGGGACAGACTAGCTACAAAAGAATGAATACGCGATGCAGATTAAGTATAGACTATCAAAAAACAGTGCTATGATGAAGCAGTTATATTGGCTCCGCTAGCCGAATGTGGAACTTGAAACTTTACAGCCACTGTATGACGACGCATATGCTTTTTCTTTGGATCGATTGATTTTGAAGATGACTGGAACTGGTAGTTCAGCTGACTTATGTTGTCTAAATCACAAAGCGAATATTCAGAGAGCGACTTAGAATGGTCTGCTTTTGATTTTGGCGAGGGAGGTTCGTTGGAGTCCCGCTCCACGAGAAATCCTCTCACTGGTTCATTTAACGGCTCGGATTCGGGGCCCTTTTCTGTCTCAATTGCGAGAGAGTAACGTCGTCCGAGCATTTTTCATGTACTCGATGGTTTTGAACAAGAATGTATTAGAAAATGGATCAATACACTGTATTGGTCAGAAGAATGGAATGGGTATAAGCCGGAGCAAGCAAGTGGAGAAAAAAATGTGGATGAATTTGGGAAATTCTTGCAATCGAAAAAAGTGAACTTGATCAAGGGAAATACTGGACCTGGCGCCGTATTTATACCTGGCTCTCCGCATTAGCCCACCTGCAAGTTTATCTAAATTTACGGACCCCTAGACACACTGCGGCTGAGCACAATGCCGCAAGAACGGTGGAGCTAAGTTAAATGATGTCACAAAGCTTATTTTGTCTGCTTTTAACTAGCCGTGCCTTAATTTTTACCATCAAATCAGGTCAATTCTCGTAATTGATTGCTTCAAGCGATGGTTAGAAGTCTCGGATCAAGAATCTTGACGTCGCGCCTGGACAGTACCTGCCGGAAGTTTATTTGGCGAGACCACTTGTGATGAAGTTTAAGAATAGTTGCAAGGCCTCAGGAATTATGCTCTGGATTATGTGAAATGAAATTTTTTACAATGGCTTCTTGAAGAAAACAATTAACTTTTTAAATTCTCTTATTTTTTTTTTCAAAGAATCCTTGTTCAGGTTTCACTGCCCCTCAGTGTACACAGTAAGCGTCAGTGCTACGTTGCAAGCTTGCTTAATCTGAACTATCAGCAATGAAACTAGAGCCGACGCAAATATGGTAAGTTCTACCACAATTTTGTTTGTGGTAATGCGAACCAATGCTTTAGGATATATTCTGCGATGAAACTCTGTGATTTCAATGCTAGACCACATCTAAACCACCAAAAACTCTTCAACAAAGGTGAAAGACATAAGCATAAAATCCTATCCAAGTCTTTCTAGGCAAAACGAAAATACAATGAATAGATGAATTTGAAAATTTGCCAGAACTAAAATTGAAATGACCGTCTTCCGTAGAAATAGATAGCAAGACAACTTTGTGCCATAAAAAAGACTACTATTTATCACTGTACTACGGATTTCTTCCCTGGACATGTATCCCCGAGCTTCGCGTCCTTTTCCACGCAAATCGCCTGAGTAAACCGGCATTGACTCGGATCTACAACCAAATACACCCGTTAGTATGCCTTATTTTCAGTCCACGGCGTTTCCAGTCAATTTAAAATGCCCTAAGTAGACTTAAGCGCTAAGAGATGCCTCATGCGCCATATGATTACCAACACGGCTATCTCCTCTGCTGGACATATATGTCCGAGAATCCCCGGAGGTTGTTCTCCGCGATAGGCAGATGGTCATATAAAAATAGAAGAAATTCCGCACGCTGATTTCATCTTCGCGGCATCAAGAAAGAATCAGTCGAATGCAATTGTTTTGAATCGGAAGAATATTATCTGACTCCTCGAATACACCCCAGCCTGCTCCCCCCATTTTGGTAAGATATCGTTCTACATAGGACGAATGCGAAACTACACAGGATATCTTCTCCACAATTCAACTACAACTATCGATACCCCTCACATTCGTCGATTCTAAGCGAACACTTACCACAGTTTTTTTTTACCTATATGAAGATCTTACGAATCTCGCCGCTATGCCTTCGCCGTAGCTATGCCTCTTTCAAGCCGGCTCCGAAGCTTTCAGTCTCGGACTTGAATGAGTCAACACTTGAGGCCAAATATGCTGTACGAGGCAAGATCCCCATCAGAGCCGATGAATTGCGAAGCAAAATAAAGGAGCTGAACCATGGATTACCGTACGATCGCATCATCAGCGCCAACATCGGCAATCCCCAACAATTGGACCAGAAGCCTTTGTCTTGGTATAGACAAACATTGTCCCTTGTACAATATCCGACACTCATCGACAAGATCAACAAATTGGACAAAAATGTTAGAGATGCTTTGTATCCACCCGACGTGGTTGATCGCGCTAAAAAATTGTTGAAAAGTACTGGTTCCGTTGGTGCGTACTCTCATTCTCAAGGTGACACTTTGATACGAGAGTCTGTAGCAGAGTTCATTCATCAACGTGACGGATATCCTTCCGACCCAAACAATATATTTTTGACCGGCGGTGCATCAGCTGCTGTTCTGTACTTGATTCAAGTCTTATCATCAGGGACAAAGACTGGCTTCTTGATCCCAATACCACAATACCCATTGTACACTGCATCCATCTCTTTGAACAAAGCTGTGCCAATTGGATATTACTTGGATGAAGCAAATGACTGGTCAACTGACCCTAAGCTCATCCGCAAACTCATCAAGGAGAACAAAGAGAAAGGTGTCACTCCTAAATGCTTGGTCGTCATCAACCCAGGAAACCCTACAGGCTCCATTCTCACCGAAAAAGACATCACTGAAATTCTCGAAATTGCTGCTGAGCATGGTTTGGTAGTTATAGCTGACGAGGTATACCAGGAAAACGTTTTCGAGGGCCAGTTTACATCTATGAAAAAAGTTTTGGCAGGGTTGGTCGAAAAAGATCCACAATCATATGGTAATGTTCAGCTTGCTTCTTTGCACTCCACTTCGAAGGGTGTGAGCGGAGAATGTGGTCAAAGAGGCGGATACATCGAGCTCGTTGGTTTCGCAAAGGAAGTCAAAGAGATCATTTTCAAATTAGCTTCAATTAACCTTTGCCCTGTGGTTACCGGACAAATCTTAGTTGAGCTAATGGTCAATCACCCAAAGAAAGGTTCTCCTTCATACGACTTATACAACCACGAGGTATCTTCCATACACAAAGATTTGTTGGAGAGAGCTACACTCTTGTATGGGTCATTTCAAAAAATGACTGATGTGGAGTGTAACAAGCCCAGAGGTGCCATGTACCTTTTCCCCAAATTGAACTTCACTGAAGACAAATACCCAAAATTGTTTAAAAAATGTGAGGAACTCAACTTGACTCCTGATGAGTTCTACTGTACAGAATTGTTGGAGCAAACGGGAATCTGCTCTGTGCCTGGTAATGGTTTCGGACAAGTTCCTGGCACTTATCATCTCAGAACCACATTCTTGCCTCCTGGAACAGAATGGATAGAGTCTTGGTCCAATTTCCATAAAGACTTCATTTCTACCTTTAAACAAAAATGAGCTTCCTTCTAGCTGTGTATTTAAGTATATATATATTTATATAAATTTTCTTCAAATGCAATATATTTATGTGCTAATCCGCCTTCTGTTTGACACTTTCGATCCTGAAATCTCCAAAGATGCATGCGACGGCTATAGCACTCCATGCTGGATACCATCCCAATGCAATGATGAAGTATGTCCAACTCTGCATAGCATCCCAAGAAACAAACAATCCATGACTAAAGTTCGCAATACCAAACATCCCACCATCATTGATAAGGTAGCCAAGCGCTACAACTACTGTGATTGGAGACGAAATAAGAAGGCACATAGCAATCCTTAGCTTGTGCTTAATAAGAGACCCATTGCCCGCATTGCACATATTTATAAGAGGCTGGATAAAAGTCAAAGGCAAAGCACAAATTCCGATTGAAAAGGCTAATGCAAAATGAACTATGAGCATACTCACAATCAACATCGCGATGAAAAAAAGCGCGAAAGCTAAAAGCATGTACGAGTGAGTTTTGCTCAAAATTTTGATGTTGTTGCCTGCAAGCGTGCTTAGGACAGTCACGAGTGTACTTATAACAAGTCCATACACTATGGTGATAGTCGTTGTATAGCCTTCAGTGGCATTGACAACAATGGTTTGCATCAACAAGGACAATAGTAAGCATACAGCCTCTATCCCTGTAAAGATGAACAAAACATCACTTATATGAGTGATGAATTCAGGCGTAGTGACGCCACTGGCAAGGGAGTACAAAGAACTGATTGCAAATGACACAGCCACTAGAACTGCAGCAGGTAAGTAAGTGCCTATGGACACAAAATGGCGTGGCGACATCAAAAGATAGAAAAAGAATGACTGATGGAATTTTTCGAGCAAATTGTTGACAGAACGAAATGAAGAATCAATGATTCTACCAAATTGAGTAACATCGTGTCCTTTCTCGCCAGCCGCTGAGATGGTGATTGCTTGAATCTGCCATCCTGAGAAGGACTCACATCCCGGAGACTTTGAAGATATTCCAGCAGTGGCTAGGCGCAAAATACCAGACGCAAATACCTGCAACCGTGACCAGTAATCACGCTTGTCTATGTCATCTGGACTCATGCCCTGAACACTGACTCTGATACCCTCGTGGCTTGCCACAGTCGTCACAGTGTTGATTAAGTCCAAGTTCGGTAACTGACCATTGAGACCCTCATAATTGATTTCTAAATGACCAAAAGCATCGCTGTCTGAGGGATACTCGACCACAAGAGCTGCGTCAATAGAACCTGCAGTTGCATCCAATGTAGTATGATAAGCCTCGACCCACGACCGAAGGACAGAATGACCATTATGGGGAAACACCAAAATGAGATTTTTTGACCAGATGGACATTTTTGCAAAATAATTGGCCAAGGCTGGGCCTAGAGTGAGCCCACCTTTATTAGGCATACCTTCAGAGGTGAAATAGGGAACAACTAAAACCATTGCCTCTGTGTTGTCTCCACGTGGAGCGTGCATTATGGCATAAGTTGTGGTGGTATTTGTCTTTGGATCGCGGTGTTTCGAAACAGACCATCCAAAATCTTGAAGCCAATTAGTTAGGAGCTCGTTGTCTGTTGACATTTCCGAGAAATTCCAGTTGACCACTTCCGAGCGGAATCCACGTACGTAGTTCCATTCACTTTCACGAAAGTACGATGTCACTTGACCAGGCATCAATGCGTTTTCAGAAATGTACGTGTTCCTGAACTGGCCATCCATTGGTAACATAAGTAACCAAGCAACACTAGCCAATGCTAAAAGAAATGACACTCGCGGAAGTATCAAGAATAGCTTTGGCAATAAACCAAGTTTATACACCTTGCGTAGAACTGTCTCCGCTAACGCCATTGTGGGTATTGTGGGGTATCAAGTGGAGAGGTAATACGAGATAGTGGTAGGTGTTTGATGTTAGAGTGTATGTAGCTCTCACATAATATCAAGTCAAAAGCAGATGGGAATATAAAACAACGAAACAGATGCTACGATACTATAAACAATTATATCGGCGAATAAATCGTCTACCGTTAGACCTCTACAGCTTAGAGTATTTGCGTTTAAAAACACGACGGTGGTTTCAAGACGCGAAGTGTGTGTCTTCCAAAGTAGTGATAGATAAAAAGAAGTATGATCACGCAATTAAGACAATGGACCAGATATTGATGAAGAACCAGTACACGTCTTTTGGATTGGTTCTAGACCTTGTCTACAAATTCGATGAAAGCAGGCCTCTGTGGGTTTCAGATTTTCTTCATACAAAGTATAGCGCTTTCAGAAGAGTGTGGCCGCAAAATGACTTAATAAAGGAATTTGCTGATTCTTCTAGTATTGCAGAATACGAAAGAGAGCTCAAAAAGTGCTTGCCAATTGAAGAATTTCTGATTATGGAGGAACTCAAGATAAGGGATGATTCAACTTTTGAGCCCCTAGTTCCCATTAGACACGCCAGTGGTGACACCTCTTTGAACAAACTATTAATGAATCATGCAAAATCATTCTACATGTTCTTGACTCCCCGTTTCACTGTGATACTGCAGGGCAACAAGCTTCGACCCTTTGAGATTCACTACGATCCGAGTCCCTTCGGCCTACCGCAAAGCGTAGTTGCGAGAGACAAAGTGCTCAAAGAGAAAATAAACTACATCAAGAGTTTACTCAAGACCTATGTACCCATCGAAGAGAAGAATCTAGGAAAATTAATATTGTTTATCCAAGACGAAAACAAAACCGTGAACTCTAACTTCTTCAGATTCATGACACGCAAGATGCAGAAAGACAATAGACAGCATTCTGTGTCACCACTAGAACGAAAGCATGTTTGGGATAAGCAGTTAATTCCTGACATGCGTTCAATTCGTCAGTACTACCGAGAGTACACCATTGCACAGTTTGTGCGTAAGGCTGATGGTGCCCTAGAAATGAGCCCTTTCAAAAATTATTATGACTAGATTACTATCACTGAATATTTTCGCTTTGTCGAATCAACCAAGAACCCTAAGGACTCTGAGCTGGAGTAGGAGCCATTGATATGCAAAAACGTCGGTTGCGGGGTGAATGAAGTAGTGGAATAGACAGAGGACTTGACCTTTTTCGTTGTATCGTAAAAGTATTTTTTCCGGGTCCAATCGATTTCAATTTCATCTAGACAAAATTGGTCTGCGGCGCTTCTCTGTAGAACGAATAAGTTGCGGGTGTTGAATGAAGCATTTAAGATGAGCTCATCCCGAAACTCAATTGTACAATGCTTTTTTGAATCATGAGAAAGCTCAACTACTTGAAGGGATTTTGAATCACTCACTGAGATAAAGTCAGTGTCCTTCGTGAAAGTGCACCTGACGACTGATTCTGGTTTGGCAGTAGTTAAATAAGTTTTCTCCTTGAATTTGAATGCCCCAGCGATAAATTTCTCAAGTCCTGCTCGCAAACGAACTGATTCAGCAAGGAATTCGTTGAAGTGGTGCTCGATTGCTTGTTTCGATGATATTGAGCATTGGATTACTTCGTTGTTGGGGCATTCCAATACAAAACCTCTCAGGAATGCAGGAGAAAGCAAAGACGAATCAAAATATTGTATGAGATCAGACACATTGAAATCAAGCGTTTGATGTAATCTGAAAAATTCCTCCAGGTCAGAATCATGCTTTGCCAATTTTTCGATGACCTCGATCTCGCACCAATTCAAAAATTTATTGAATAGCTCCTGCTCATCATTTAACTTCCAAACAAAGTCTATGACAGTTTTAATGAAATTTTTGAGGTACTCAATGGCCCTATCTGCCACGTCGTCAAGGACACCGAAGCAATTGTGACGCGCAAATTGCTCGGATTGAGCTATCGCTCGGAGGTCACTTAAAATAATAATAAGTTTCTCGGCTGCGAGAATAATTTGTGCATAAATAGTGTCACGAGTAAAGTCGTACGCGTTGTTACCAACACTTGAGAGACGAGCTAAGCCCCTGACACCAAATTGATTCTGCCAATAATCCCTCGTCCTCTCGGGTATAAGGCCGGTTAAGAGCATGTCGCTCAAATCTAAAATCATTTCTTCACTTCTCGAATCCAAGCCAGCTGGATCCGAGTCATTGGGACTAACTCCAAGAGAATCCTTATAATTTGAGAGATAACGATCAAAAAGAATAGTGAAATCAGCAGCGCACTTCGATATGAGACCCAAATGTTCCCTTATGTGATGAGAAATTGAGATCATTTGCACCATTAATTCGATAACTCGTAGAAAATTCTGACGTTGGAAGTGGCTTTGAATTTCGAGATCACCCTCCAACATGTACAATTTTTTTTCTTCGTCCCGTACAATAAATTTTTGAGAAAGAAAATGGCCAGGCATGCCATGTTTGAGGTATACGTATTTGGGCGGTAGAGGTATCTGAGCGACCACAAACGAATTGCAAAAAATCAAAGACATGCTTGTATTGTCGTTGATGACAAGAATCAAATCTAGCTCAGTACCAGTCTCTTTAGTATAGGTGGATTTCGACAGCTCAGTCCGTTTATGCAAGGAACTTGTTCCATGTTGTGTTTCCACTGTTTCACATTCGAAACTCAATTTAGGAAGTGCCTTGAGAATATCCAAATTGGACAAATCAATTGCAAGAGAGTGATTAAATGGCTTTTCGCCTGAGTTTGAATTTGTTATAGAGTGCCAAGTCATTAACGATATGGGAAGTTCATTATGAGTTGGAAAGGAACTGATATTGGCACCGGTATTTGAGTCGAACACATTTATCAAGCGATCAGCACCGGAGCAAACAAAATATTTTCCGTTCTGACTCCATGCAAAGTCCAATATTTGTGCTTTATTATTGATAGAGTATACTCTTTCACCATCGACACGAAATATCCAAATTGAAGTCTTATTCATGGATATAGCTAGTAGGTCCATTTGAGGGCACCAACTAAAAACATTCCCATCTGGAAGTCCCACAACCTTGTTATGACTCAACTCCGTGAAGGCGGGAACAGCCATGTTTTCAGGTTTCGTATAAGGGTACTAATTGTGGGGGAGGGGTAAACAACTCCAAAGTGACAAAATATAGGCAAAAGAAAAGTCTAGGTTGTAGATTGACAACACTTTACAAGTTCATTTAAAGTATCTAGATCATTAAATTCGTAATTATACAAAAAATTTCAATTCCTTGACTTTGTGGCTCAAGTTTTCTTTATCCACAAAGAAAGACGTCTACTCATAAGATTTTTCGTTCCCGGAGCCAGCTCTGGCTTATGAGTTGAAAGTAGCAAGTCGTCCACGGATTTATTCACTGGTTCACCTGTAATGCTCTTGGTAGACTTGCTAATACTAATTGTCCGTGTTCTCTCTATTTTAGTATTGTCAGAGCTCGGGCTACGGTGAGCTCCAAAAATAGACAATCTTCTCTTCGGCTTAGAAGAGTTTCTTCTCGATCTATCGGCAGAGACATTTCTTTCCAAACTTGCTCCTCGCTCTTCAGTTGCCAGTAGTAATTCGATAGGCTTTCGATATGCATTTGAAGAGACAAAAATATTCTCAATGCTTTCCATAGACTTGTTGTTCTCGTGTGGACAGACAGATGAGCCTGGGCAACCAAGATCATCGGAGGATTTGTCAGACTCACGGGACATAAAGGAGAAACGTCTAGACTTGCTAAATGGCAGTGTGTAGCCATCCCAAAAAGAGCTGAACTTTTGCGATATAGAGAACCGGCCGCCAGCGTCCGGCATTCCATTGCTTGGATTGTTACTAGGCGAAGCTTGAACAGAAGAATAGTCTGTCGATGTAGTTTTGGATGGGGAGTATAATGACGTTACAGATATTACGTCCGTGTCAGCTTCATCAACACATTCCCCTAAAACGCTGTAATTCTTTTGGTACTCTTCGATCAATTGCTTTTCATTGATTATGAGAAGGGCAAGAATTTCTTGCAACGTCAGCAACACTGAGAGGTTCGTCGAGGTAAATATGTATGGTTGGAAGATAATAGAGAGGTTCTCGGGTGTCATTTTCGTTATCTCTTGATGATCCAGTATTTCTCGTAGGGTGTAAATAAGGTAAAAGAACAAGTTGTTCCTCCGGGATGAATTTTTGGTAAGAAGCAAGTGCGCTACAGACTCGGCAAATGGATGCACATTTAGTTCTCTGATTCTTTCGGCATCACCAACCTCATCAATGCAGGGAAGCGCAGATGAGCTTGACAGCACAGAAACAGACGAGTTGCCACTAAAGCCCGAACTTGAACTGACAGCACTGTTATGTCTAATTTGAGATAAGTAAATTTTGCGGATCGCTTGCAAAAACGAAGGGCTGAACAATCCGTTCATTGAGGTTGTATAGTCGCGAAGAAACAGTTTAATAACACCACAAACGTCGTGGGGCAGAGGTTTTTTCTCTGAGTTATCAAGCCACGATTTGTAGTTATTGAAATCAGAGGATACTTCACGAATTCTGCGAACAGAACCATTCACACGGAAGATTCCTTCTACTAAGCCATCTTTGGCAATATAGCTGAAACAATCCACCAAGAGGCTCGGAACTTCAAACGACAACTGACCAACCTCAACATGAGAAACGGCCAAATTGTCAGGAATCCCTGCAAGTCTCTCTGGGGGAGTTTTTGTCGGAGAAACCGACAATACCAGCATTTCCGGGTAGTCCAGCAGATCGGCACAAACCCAGATTCGAAGCGAGGGGTGAAGTTTGAGGAGAGAAAATGACGTTGATCAGCAGGGCTGTGCGAAAGTTTATATGATTCTTTGAAGTGGAATCTGCAAACGGTATTTCTTTCTGTTGCGAGTGAAAAGTGGTTGGTGGTAGTCAAGATGATCTCCGAATGTAGACTGCTGCGCGGTACAAAAAAAGATGACTCGCCAAATGCGGAGAGGCGGGCGACTATATGTATGCGAAGATTCAACCACGCGACTGGGGATAAGGGTGCCAAAAGATTTGAGGCACCGCGATATATTTGAAAAGCTATCGCCAGAATGTGAACGGAGGAAAAAAAGATACAACAAATGGCACAGGTCTTGACCGACGATCACCTGGTTAATAGGCTGTGTCTTCCGTCAGAATGATGACTGTTTAGCTTTGCACCTATTTCATTAAAGTGGATGTCCAGAGCAGGCTGAAGGACGCCTAGTCCCATGCGAGGAGTGCAGGTAGGGCTCTTCGTACAGTAGTGGAAGCGGCGGGGGTACTTTTGTGCCGTCATTGCACTGTTTAACCAGCGAGTCAACGAAACCGTTGAGTTATCTGCACACCGCGCCCTGACTCTGGCTGCCGTGAATTTTTGCCCACGATTGCGGAGCAAAGGATGTACTCCAGAATACGAAGTTATAGAATTTACTACGACGGCTCTTTGGTTCCAGAATCTCCAAGAAACATCCGAGCCTTTTGAACAAGTTTCCCATTTGAAGGAATCCGTCACTAGTCGCGACAAAGGGGGGGCTACTTGGGAGTGTCTATAGTGGCACCTTCGAACGGGGAAGATTACAACTATTTCCACAATAGGCTCAAATGATAGAATTGCCTGTGGACAAGTACAACCTTAATTGTAGACAGCCAATTAATCATGAATATCTGATTGCGTGAGGTAGATGGCAGACTTTACGACTCCTTAGTGAAGACCCTGAAATTCCCTTCGTCTTTTGGGGAACCTTGTTTACCATCGTTTGTAGGTTTGTAGTGAAATACACTTGCCCTGCAGTCCATCGTTGTGTAAATCTTCCCCTATTCCTAGGATCAACAGTAGAACGATCATGACGTAGCCTGCGGGCCTAGGTCGAGCTTTTCGGATTCCATGATCATCTTCAGGGGAACCTGAAAGTAGTAGGTGGTACCCGGATTTTAGGTCCCTTTTTTTTTGGCACCTTGCTGTAGTCTTTCTATCTCAATTAGATGCATCCAGGTTTGCTGAAAGGTGTATTGAGAGACACGGGCCACAAATTCTGCAGAGGCCGTTCCCTTTGAGCCTCATTCTGATTTCCGGCGCCCCCTGTTTTTTTGAATCTTTTTTTAGTGATTTTTTTCCGCTTCATTCGGTCGGTGTCATGCGAGACTATTATACCCAATAATTAAACGAAATCCGCCAGAACTTGTGCACCACTCACTTGGGACACAAAAAACAGAAACTGGACTCATCAAGTTTTAAATTGTCTCGCATTCCTTTATTTATTTTGACAATTTCTTCGGTCCAGTTAGTATGTGTCACCTGTTCATATTCACGTGACCACGTCTATTCTCATAGTTTTCCAGTACAACACCTCAAAATTTTCCCACCAAAAAACGAACAGGACATGCTTAAATCCGGGTTCCAGAGCTTCCGCTCCTGTTACTTCTCTAGAGGGTTCGCTTCTTCCCTATTTCTGTTAAATGCTACCGGCGCAACTCTGTCTGTACTCAGAGCATCTCCAAAGGATCATCGCAAGGACCCAAAGGTAATTTTGCAAAGAGTCTCTAGAAAAAAGCAAAGAGCTAAAAGACCTGCCGATATGAATCCTATTTACATGGATATTCCCCTCGCAATGAAGTACATGCGTGCTGCTGAGGTTGGAAACCCTGCAAAGAGAACTACTGTATCTGTGCAAGTCACTATAATCCCAGAAAAGGGTGTTTCTCCAATACAAGGCCTGGTGGCGCTTCCTAAACCAATCAAGGACACTTGTGCTCTCGTATTTACTGAAAACGCACTGCAAGTCGAGAAACTTGCGGCCACTAGTTACTCCTACAAAGTTGGTGGAAACGATTTAGTGGAACAAATTAATCAAGGCTTATCTCTCGACGGCTTCTCGCACTGCTTTGCCACTCCAGAGGCATTGTCTATTCTCAAGCCCATTCAAAGAACACTTGGTGTCGCCGGTTTGATGCCAACTGTCAAGAAGGGAACTGTTTCTGATGATATATTGAGTCTTGTTGAAAAGTCCGCAGGACAATTATCCTACAGACTGAAGGGATACAATTTAGCGATCCCTGTTGGTCGTTGTGACTTCACTGACAAAGAGATCATTCAAAACATTAAGGCCATTGCTGACCACGTTAACGCTAGTCAACCTACTGGAAACAAGAAACACATTGTGGGAAGATGCAGTTTGAGTTCAACCAATGGACCATCCGTCGTCATTGATTTCAAGAACCTTTAATGTATATAGTAGTGTAATCATCAAATGTACGACTCTCGATAATTCATTCGAGATCTCACCAATGAAGAAGATCAGTATTAGTGATACAATGCAGGGTATGGTAATTTCTAGTGGATCTGGACCTCAATTTCGTCTCGTTCGAATATTGAACATTCACGATGCGCAGTCTAAGAATAGAGTCTTGCTCATATCAAAATGGACTCCGAGTAATGCAAATATCATAACCATTCTTGATTCGGAAAGTAGCAAAATGATTATATAGATACCAAGCTCATTTACGGAAAATATCGCCGCCACTCGACCAGATAACTTGACGTATGATGACTTGCATAAGCTGTGGGTACACGTCTGGGCAGCCGCTTCAAAAACATATTGCTAGACTCAATTTGATGTATCGTACAGAAATTTCAGTAGATTTTCTATGAAATTCTTTCCTACCAAAAGATTCTTTAACTAAGGACGTAATGCGGTGCACTAGTTCGGCAAGATCTTGCGTCTCATCATACTTGATCCTCCGATGTGGTGACATGAGGGCATCTGTCTCCAGTCTTGAGCCTTGGGTGCGGAACTTGGTACCTGAAACCAGTGAAGTCATCGAAGAGTAACCAGTAAATAGACAAGATCTACACTTTGCAAATCACATGGTATCTAGCAAACACCATTCTCAAATATTTTTGTGGAGAGTATGGCCTGACAAGCCTAGAAATCGCTTCGTTTCCATCTTAAAACACCAGCTGAATTCCTGCGTGAAAACGCATCACCAGGTTGAAATGCTTAAGAATAGGTTCCCAACTCTGCCGCGCAGGACGACTAGCCAGGGCGCAGGCGCAGATCCGCTAAGCGATGCGGTCGCGAATTTCGGCAGAAATAGCCGTGTTTTGGCGAGGGTCAATGTCTAAGGAAACAAGCTAACAGAGGCCTGTGACGTCCAAAGTTCAGTCAGCTGGACGTTTCGGCAAAAAATAAGATAATCTTTAAAGAGTCTGTCGCTCAATGAAAAGAAACATAAACCGACCAGTTCTGCTCAAAATTGCAACCTCGTTTCTATATTCAGCATGGCTGGATCAGCCCCGGCACGGGCTCAACCTCTCCGCTTTACAGGAACATTATGAGCCTGGGGAGAGAAAAACGTCCCAAGACTCCATGCTGCAGCAAAATATATCGCTTATTATTGCTGACAGTGTGACATCGGAAAATTAGGAAAGTTTCGATAAGCGCCCTCAGCGCCTCACTCGCAACAACTTGGTTCATTTCGGTCTAAAACTGACGGGATTATCCACGGGGCATGTCAAGTGAGACATAGTATCCTGCAGAAGTACCGAAGGCTTCCCACCCGATGGTATTCGCTTCCTCTGATTTTCCGCACCAGAGATCAAAAGTGAGGGACTGTACACCGAGGTGACGAAACAGCAATAGACAGGACCGATCTGACCATGGGATACTGCGGACGCCGTAAATGCGCTATCACGCTATGAGCGAACAAAAGTGTCTTCTGTGCGTCAGATGGGGGTTCTCCACGGGGCCTAGAGTCCGGCTTGCGTTTCTGCAATGCCGCCCCATGCCTTAACCAGTGCATTGCGTGGGCGTGCGTGTAAGTGCGAGATGCAGAAGAGCACCGGCTTGTGTGTAGGCTTGTTCGTCATGTAATCGCACTTTTCTCTCATGTACTTGTACATATCCACATCCGTATCTTCAATATTCGAAACTATTTTAGCGCCCTGGATCTGATATCGCTGCTGGCCCTTTATCCGCCAAAACCCTGAGCTAGAGCACCAGAATCTCGGTGTTTTTTCTTTCGACCTTACTCAAACTTCTGCTTTCCCTTCCGGAAATCTGCCTATTCTATCTTTCTTCTTTGATTTACTCCTTGCTGCTCCACTTATGGGTCCCTCTCTTGTTGTCTGTTGATCCACCTCAGAATATAACACTTTCCTTGTATACCCTCTTTTATTGTTTGCATCCCGTTGTATCTTTTCCTTGTGTTGTAAATGAGCTCGGCGAAACTGCCCTCAAGGAACTTCCAGCCCTTGAGTTCCTCACCGTTGGCTGACTCTCGGGAAACCCCTAAACAACTGCAGTCGACACTACATCCTTCAAAAACCGATGTATCAAATGAAACCGGTGGGGCCGAAGATGAAATTAGGTCTGATAGTGATGATGAGTTGCTACGAGACCTGAATATACCTGCCACGCTCCTTGACAAACTCAAGACGTTTCCTTTGTTCAGAGACGCTCCCAAATCCTTTCATGCAAAAGTTGGTTCGAAACTCAAACTCGTTCAATATCATGCTCAAGAATATATCATTAAGGAAGGAGATCCTGCATTATCCATGTTTTGGATTTTAAAGGGCACTGTAGGTGTCACATCCACCGACGGTGAGTCGGTGTACGCTGAATTGAAGCCTGGATCTTTTTTCGGAGAGATTGGAATTCTATTCAAACGGCCTAGAACTGCAACTGTTGTTGCTCGTGGAAGAGTCTTGGTCGGTGTTCTCACTGCCGACTCGTTGAATGATGTTCTAAGATCGTACCCTGTAATGGAACGCCGTATTCGTGATGAGGCCCAAGAGCGTCTCGCCATGCAAGAGAAAAAGAACAGAGCTGATATACCAATAATTAAGGTAAGCAAGAAGCTTTCTCCTGCGAACTGGGTTGAGAATCGCCTACCGCCGCTACCAGCAGTTCCTCGGATGATCCTGCCCTCTGGACTACTGCCTTTGTCCCAGCTAGTGCACAATTCAAGCAGTAACTCGAAAGTTCATCTCGCCCAAGCCGACAATGTCGACCAGACTGTGTCTATACAAGATTTTATTACTTCCGTGCCCATCTTCAGCAAACTACCCTCGCGAATCATTCATAGATTAGCCTTGGGTGTAGAGCCTCTCACATTTAATGCCTATGAAATGATTGTCCGTAAAGACACAAAGGGATCGGATATTTATTTCATAACATGGGGAACGGTGGAAGTCATTGACTATCAGGATAAGTCTGAGGTGATATTAGCCCATCTTAAACCTGGATCATTCTTTGGAGAAATGTCATTTTTGGAATTCATCCAAGGCACTGCTGATCCAATCAGGAGCGCAAGCATTAGATCGGTAACCTCTGTTGAGTTGTTGGTTATTCGTACAGATTCTTTGCAAGCTGTCTGCCAACAATACCCAAATATTGTAGCTGAAATGCGTAAAACAGCCAATGAGCGCAAAACCTCAAATCAAAACGCACTGACAGCTCAATCTGAACCTCCATATTTGATTCAATTCCAAAAACCCGATTTTTCAAAGCCATCAGAGCCCCTCTCTCGCCCTGTTCTGCCCTCATTCAATTCAAACAACCAGCATGGAGATCTGACCGGGCCAAACTCCATATTCAATCCCAATTGGAATTTCGGTTCTAACGATCTAAATCTGCCGGGAAGCAGAGCATCCTCACATACCATTTCTCGATCGGTGTCTCCAGTGTCCAACACGGAAAGCGAGATTCTGTGGGCAACAAAAACTGCCAGAACTCTGGCGTTTTCAACAGAGGATCCAATGAAATCTAGAAAAAGAAAATCCATTTCAGACTTCAGCTTGTCTCAAATGCATTTACCCCAAGGCCCAATTGACTTCACTGTCCCCCCTGAGCATCAACCCAACAGTCTAAGACGATTTCTGGCAATTCCGAGCCGCAGACAATCTTTTCAATACATCCCACACAACAAGCGTATAAGATTGATGGAGATGGCTGGTAGGCGAAGATCTTCTATCTTGTCTAGCACAGGTTCGATACCAGACAGTATTCTCCTCAAAGTATTTGAGTTCCTTACTCTTCCGGAATTGATGAAATTTCGGGGGATTTGTCGACGTTGGAGGCAACTCTTATATGTTGCCCCTAATTTATTTAAGACACTTGATCTTACGCCTTGGAACACTTCTGTTGATGACCAAGCCTTGATTCGGATTACTGATTTTGTTGGTTCAAGACCAAAGTACATTGACATTTCGAATTGCTTCCATGTTACAAATGAAGGTTTCAGTTACATGGTGAATGAAATAGGCATGTCTGGTCGCATAAAAATGCTCAAAATGCGTTGTCTTTGGGAAGTCAGTGCAATGGCAATCATGGACTTAACCTCACCCTCAGTTGGCAGATACTTGGAGGAAGTTGATTTATCAAACTGTAGAAAGGTTGAAGATGTTGTAATAGAGCGTCTCATTGGTTGGAGCAATGAAGGCTCGACCCATCTAGATCATCCACATGGTTCTGAAGGTATCTCTAGTAATGAGACTGGCTCTCGCAATCTTAGAGTCCTCAACCTCGGATATTGCAAACATTTGACAGATCACACCATGTATCACCTTTCCAAGCATGCCAATGAGAGCTTAGAGAGTCTAGATCTCACCCGTTGTACGACCATCTCTGATGCTGGGTTTCAATACTGGTCACAACACTCATTTCCCAACTTGAAGAAACTCTCGTTGAAAGACTGTACTTTCCTTACAGACCAAGCGATCATTTCTCTCGCTAATGCTGCTCCCAATTTGGAAATACTAGATCTTAATTTTTGTTGCGCTTTGCTGGATGTTGCAATTGAAGTGCTTTGTCTTGGCTGCCCTAAGTTGAGAGAGCTCGATCTATCATTCTGTGGATCAGCTGTTAGCGACTCGTCGCTTGTTGCAATTTCGATTCATCTATTCAATTTGGAAAGACTTTACGTTAAAGGCTGCATTCGTGTAACAAGAGCAGGAGTTGATGCGCTTCTTAGTGGGTACTGTCCTCTCACTTACATAAATATCAGCCAGTGCAGAAATGCCCATATGTATCCTGGCCGGATACCAGCTCAGAAACTTGAGGTAAATCCATCAACAAAATCAGCTTATATCACAGCTGGTCCTGCCCAAAAAATTATCGAATTGGTGATTTAAGATGAACCGCTATGTTTCCGATGAAATAACGATATTACATGACCTCTATTTACTATTTTCCGTAGATGTCTTTAAGACCGCTTCTTTTTGCCTTTACTCTTATCCTCGAATTCTATAAATGCTGTGGGAACTCCTTTGGACTTCAAGTACTCAATCGCGGTACTCCCATGAGGTCCTTGAACCATAACTTCCAAAACAGCAGGATTATGTTTGCAGGGGTTGATCGCTGTTGAACCAGAACAGGCATTTTTCAAATCTTCAGCAAGTTTCTGTGGTTTGATGTGAAATTGTTCAAAGTTCAGAACGGTCGTTGTTTTCTTCCTCCCTAAAACAGTTTGGGTAGTAATTTTAATTTTAGCCGGCTGGCCTTTTTTCACGTCCAGCGAAGAGTTGTATTCTTCGCCCGGGTCAAGAATGGCGTAGTGGGGCGAACAGCCTTTGATAAAGTTTGCACAAATAGTTTCGCGACTCACAGCTGTTTTCCCACTACTATTGATGGCAGAAGATAAAGCTTCATCCGGATTGATCAATTTCGGCGAGTTTGCATCCACTAGTTCATGTTTCTTCACGTAATTGTTCACGATAACTTTAATCTCGGGAGCAGTGTATAGCCTATTGAATACAAGCTCCAAACTATTGAATATCATACGAGACTTGCTGGTAGGCTTGTAGAGACTTAAAACGGTCATCTTGTTTTCATTGTCTTTCTTACTGGGGGTCATTGAAGGCCCTTTAACGTCCCCAGTCTTATGAGTTACAAAGTTCCTCAATATTTCTTCAGGAACTGTGACAGTCAAAACTGTAACATCATCTCCTTTGCCCTTGAGGGTCAAGTAGTTAATCTTTTCTAAGTGTTTCAAGAATTTAGCACTCTTCTTCCACAGGGTCTTCTTGATAGACCGGTACTTCGGGTCAATTCTGGGAAGATTCTTTAAGACAAAATCTGACATGATAGTGGAAGAGGAGATTGGCAAGCCTAAATCGCTTGTTTTGACTGACTGGATGAATGAACGAATGAAGAAATTGTCAATGTCTTCGGTTTGCATTTCCTCTGTCTCCGGGACGATAGAAGAAGAACTTTCCTTCGAACCATCTGTAGCATCTACAATTTCGGACTCTTCCATAATCTCTTCTTCCTCGCCTATTTGTTGGTTGTTCGAGTCGCTTTCAATGCCATCTTGATTCGAGCTATCTTCGATGTTGAGTGAGTTGAGTGACAATTCAATTGATTCCGGAATACCTACTTTTTCATCGTACAACTTGAAAAGTTCGTCTCCTAAAAAGTGTTTCACTATAACAGCAGTTCCCTGTCTGCCTTGCACATCATCGAACTGAGTCAAGTTGAGAGCACAGACGCCAATGGCCATGACAACATCTGGACTCTTATAAGATGCAATTCCAACCAAGGCCCCCTTGGTCATTCTTTTGTCAAAAGGAGGTATACAGCCGGGCAACATAAGGTTAGCATTATCAAGTATTCTTTCAATGACAAAAGAGTTTGTCAAGACAACCGGTAGGATATTTGAAATGCTCCATAATGTATAGATAGTCGGGTATAAGATAGAATCTCTATTTCTAAACCATATTGGCTTTTCTTGTGAATCAAAGTAAATGGTACCTTTTTGGTCCTCGTTGTGATATGTTGATTGCTTTGTGATTGAAGGAAGAAGTGCCAATTCTTGCTCCTTCAGTAGAAGCGTTTTGTCAAAATTATATGTTTCGCAGACCTTATTCAATAGATTTCGCCTCTCAGAAGACTTTATATTCAGAGAGGACTTTACTTGTGGTTTCTTTTTAAACATGATGCGTGAAGTGTTGCCGCTCTTCGCATGCACAGTGTAGTGATATTGACACCAAAGAAAAGTGAGTGTTTTACAAAAAGTACTTTCAAAACATAAACTTGTAATAGATTAATGATGATTTTCCTTTTTCAATAACTCTGACACGAATTTTCAGTTTAAGTCAGGATTCGTCCAACTTTGTTAATTTTACATAAAGTTCGCAAGATTTGTGCCAATGTAACAAGTTAAATTTAAATCACAGGTCAACAAGGGGTAAGCGGCGCAATGGGCCTCATTTAGAATATTTTTAAACAAAAGAAACTCAATTCTAACAAAGTTTTTAGCACAAAGAGTTATTTTTGCAACGAGGAGATGTGTCTTTTGTATCAAGGTTGGCCTTGTTCATACTGAAGCACACAGATATGCTATCAGATTAAATCGTACAAAAGACAAGAGCATAATAATATATTTTCTAGCATTATATTAATAAAACTTGACTGGATCTGTTTTTATTTTTATCAATTATGCATTTATGTACGCAACGTAGACCACGATCCTAGACCACGATCCCAGACATACCCCACAACTAATGCTACAGTCCAAAGAGACCCCATACAGCAAGGTCGTCAGAGACCGGATCGTCTTGGTCATAGCTCTCTTTGTCTTCTGTTTAGGCGCTCCACTCTTTCTTTACACGACTCGCGTCCACAGAGCGGATCTTCCCGTTCTCGAACTAGACCAACGTGTTGAAACGTTTGCAGACTCCGTGAAATTTCGTATCCCAGTATATGTCAATTCCACTAATGAAGCTGCAATTGCACAAATTCAAAGCGCAACCGACAATTACATCTCAACGACCACAAACTTAGATCTGTTGTGGAGTCTCGAGTTCAGGCCATACACACAAGAGATTGACTCGTACCAGGACTATGTTCTCTCTTTAATTGAAGACGACGAGTCATCGCTGGATCATTTGACACAATCGTTTGTGTTGTCCCCATTTTCGAAGGGTATCACAGTTGTCCTGCCTTCGTCCTTAAGCATATCGAATGTTTCACAATATGTGACGGAGGTGCTATTCAATCAAGTGTTTGGAAGCGAGATTCAAATGTTTTCTGCTCTCAAAAGCAATTCATTATCTTCAGACATGTCTTTTCCCTATTCTACAGTCTTTAATGTTGTATTCAACTTGTTTGTTCAGGATGGCACCCCGGTTGATTGGGCGATTGCAGAAGCAGTTCCTCTGATGCAGCCTATCTTTCAAGCTTTGCAGCATTATTGCAAATTCAAGGTGAGTACACAAATCCAATACTATTCTAAGCTCACCAACGAGCCAACATTCAACGAGGAGCAAAATGCAAATATAATCTCTCAGGAAAATCTACCAACGTTCGTCAATTTCGGGGACTGGAACCTCCATAATCATGAAGTGACACCCTCTATCAATTTTGTCATCTATTTCTCTGAGCTGAACTACGAGAATATCCCTCTCCTCGTTGAAGGTTCTGAAACTAATTCCTTTTCAATCCCTCAATGGGGCGGTGTATACATCTACAATCCTGCGTTACCGCCTTTGGAAGGATCGCGCATAAAGATCTCGGAGTCAGAGCTCAACAAAATTTTGGATATTTTTGCCTCTCAACTTTTCGAGCTCTTGGGTGTTCCATCTGAACCCGTTTCTCCGTTAATGAGAATCGATTCATTCCAAAGATTTTCCAGTTACAAGAATTTGAAGCGTTCCTTGGATAACTTGTCTGCTTTGGTCAAACTTTCCAATTCGCTCATCGGAATTTCCATTCCTGAGGCAACCAAAACGAATGTCGTAGACTCAATGGCTCGTTTTGATGAAGCCGTGCAAAACCTATCAGTAGCCGATTTTTCTCATGCACTCGAAAATTCTGGAATTAGTTTGGAAAGCTCTGACAAGGCTTTCTTCGAGAAAGAAATGCTTCAACAAGCGCATTTCCCCAATGAGCATAAACTCGCCATTTTCCTGCCTCTCCTTGGACCGATTTGCTCTATTGTTCTTTTCGGAATCCTCAAGAGGTTCATTGCATGGAAGAAAAACAGAAGCGCTCTCTCCCAAACAGAAAAAGCTAAAAAGGAGATCTAAAGTGTCATGTACCAATCCACTACGAGTGTCCAAGACATCAATTGCTTTGTACTAATCGTATCCATAAATTCAATGCACAGTACATATTGAGTTAGGGAATGCAAGACGGCGCTGATATAATGAATGTCGAATTTTATTTTAGTTTAATCTATATTATTTTATCTTTGTGTTTTAAATTTTTTTCGGTTGTGTTTCGTACCACCTATTGCTTTGGGTCTTACTACAACTTCCTCTTGCATACGACTATACTTTCACAGATCGCTTTCTGGTTAAGGATATCGGCAAAGAAAGTGCTTATATGCATGATTAATCAATCGCGCGCGTAAGGGGAATTTCCAGCCTCGTCATGAAATGGTATCAAAGCAAGCATAATTCTGGAAAATATTCCTCATAAATAGTAAAAGATTAAAGATTTATTTTCCTCTTTATAAATCGCGTATTTTCATTTGATTTTATCGCTGCTCCCTTACCAAAAGTGATGACAGAGTCGCACAGCCGATGAACATATCTGTATACGGCTAGCTCCCATACTCTTTTGAAGTGTGCCTCAGTTCTTTACCAGTTTAAAACAACTTAATCCCACATTCTTTACCCAATATAGCCAAAAAGCAATCAGTCATTCCTTTGAGATTACTTCCAGTTAATTAACACCCCGCTCTTTTCGCCTGTACACCCTAAAATGTCGAATCCTCACGTTAGTGTATCGTCTAGCGTGTATTCGGAAATCGAAGCCGACTATAAAACGAAACGATCTACGAACCACTTCCCAAGTATCGAAGAAGATGAGCAAGAAAGTCTCGACTCTGATTTTGAGGGTTCTGACACGAACTCAATACGCAAGTCTCTTGACAGAATGCATTTCCCTCAGACAAAGTCTGCCCAAACGATCTTTTCGCAACAATCCCAAGAATCGCATGCGAGAAGCAATCATCTGTACAGCGATATTAGCACGAATAGCACAAGCAGTTATCATGAGCCCTACAGGCGGATAGATAACGACGAGACACCGCGTCTAAATGAACACGGTCAGTTTCTTGACCATGACAAAACTCCAAAAATGAAAGATTGGAGAGCACACACTAAAAGTCCTAAAGTCCTTGTACCAGATGCTTCAACTGAAGTCCAGAAACTGCCACCAAACTTCACTGACTCAACTCTCGCAATGAAATTTCAGCGACTTTCTTCTACTTTGCAACAGAATGACTCAAAAGTTTCTCAAGAATCCCAAAAATTTCAAGTATCTTTTTCTCTGAACGTCGAACGCGCGAAATCATTGAACCCAGGCACGTCAAGAACCAGCCAATACTACAAGAAAGTCCACTCTAATCCAAAAGATGAGCCAAGTGATAGACAACAGCAAAGTTCATACAATGGCTCTGCGTCGACCAATTCGCAACAAAATTCTTACAGTAATGACAATAATGCGAGCATGGGCTCTCAGCATGATTTTGCTTCTGGTGGCTTGAATATTTCGTTTTCGCAGGATCGAGAGTTGACAAGCGACAACTACTCCTATGTTCCTACTGAAAACTTAAGTTCTGAACAAGATCGTAGATATTCTGATCCCGATCCGGAAGCTGACATGTCTGTTTTATTTATTCGTGCCCTTCACTCCTTTGACGCGACCGAGTCTCAAACCGAGTCTATGAACTCCGTGTGTCTATCATTCGAGAAAGGAGACTTAGCATTTGTTCACACGATCGATGATTCTGGCTGGGGTGAAGTAACACTCCTTGAAACCTTGGACAGAGGTTGGATACCAATGAATTTTTTTTCGATGGCTGTCAACAGTGCCGCAAATGTGGATACTGAAGATGGTGAAAGTGCCCTCCAATACGCTCATTACATGTGGAAGCTCTTGAATTCGTGTGGTAAATTTCTCATGAACCCAATATCTCACATAACAAAACATGGAGTCAAAACTTTTTCAATTCGAATCGTGAATGAGATTCGTGATGGTGTCCGATCTTTGTTACAGGAAACAGATTGTTTATCTCGCTCCAATGAAATTGTCATTAAGAGGCCAATAGTTCGAAAATGCAGAAAGACGCTTCTTTCAGACTGGTATAATTTGATGCTAAAAGCTAACGATTTTCGAGGAACCTCTAATTATGACAAGATTGAAATTTTGACCTTGTTGATTTTTCAGGTAATCCGCCGTGCTGCCGCGTTTTTTAGAGTCTGGTTGTCTGAGAGTAGTGATATAATCAAAAGAGAATCAGAGAAGTCTCTTCAAACAGACTTGAGTCAATATCCCCTCTTATCAAGTCCTCCAATGGCGAGACAACGGGTGACCGAAATCAATGGTATTCTCTACTCATATTTGGGTCTAATAATCGGCAGACTTGATATTATCGAGCACAACCCAGCAGGATGTGATGTCTTGGAAAGTGTTGTTCATCATATTATTCTTTTATTGCGGGAGCTTTTGTTCATCTCAAAAACCGGATCCAATTATTCTATGACAAAGCCCGCCGAACTTGACAATTCGTTGGACTCACTTCTTTCGCTTGTGAGTGAAATAGTAACGGGAGTCAAGAGCTTAGTAATTCTAACTATGAATGAGCACAAGAGAAACGCAAATCCAGAGCTTGGCAACCATAACGATGACCAGTATCTATACACAGTGGAGGGTAAACGCTTGATTTACATAGCTGCAAAGATGGTTACCACCATTCAAGTCACCATTTCATGCATCAAAAAGATATTTGAGAGTATTGGCGATTATAAATTGAGCTCCGAAAGGTCATATCCTGATTATTCGCAGATGCGCATCGATCCTGATATATTCATCAATAAGTGTACTATGGGCCTCGCGAAATCCCACTCGGTGAAAAATAGGGACTTACGATCTATGAAGCTGAAGATTCCCGCTAACTCAAACAGATATTCAATGATAAGGTCAGGTAACAAGGGCAATCTTGGTATCACAGCAAACGGTGTCAATGTTCTTCATAAGATCTTACTCGTTGAAAGTGATGATAACACTCCTTTTGGATCTGATTTGCAGGAATTTCAAAAGTATAAACCTTCAAGTGACACAGATTCAAGAAAAGATTCTTCTGCGATCAAAGATGAATTGCTCGTTGATGCCAATGGGAATTTATTAGGTGCTTCACTCAAGGGTCTCGTATTCACCTTAACGGACGAGATATCTCCTCCTGAGTACTTTTTCGTTTCTACATTTTTCATTTCCTTCAGAAGTTTTGCGAACGGGCTTGACTTAATGGAGAAATTAATCAGTCGATTCGAATCAGTTGCCGCAGACGACAACAGAAATGATATGCTGCAAGAAGTTCGAGCCAAGAATAGGCGGAAATTAATTTGCAAAGTATTTCAAATCTGGCTCGAGTCCTATTGGGATTCAGAATCAGATTCAGTCTACTTAGCCACATTGATTAATTTCTTCAACGAATGTGTTTTCAAATTCTTACCGATTGAAGCAATGAAACTAATTGAGATCGCCGTTTGTCTCATAGAACAGGAGGAAAAACCTAGTAAACAACTCGTTCATCGTCACATCACACTTGCCAAAATGGAAAGAAAGAACGCGATAACAAAGGGCTCAAACAATGACGCTTTAACTTCAAGATACTCTATGATAGACGGGTATGAGCTTTCAAGAATTAATACTAATAGTTCAGTCGCAAGCTCTTTGAAGTCTCTAACTCTTCCAATGCCGCTTGGAATTAGCGGTCAAACCTCTTCGTCGAGCTCTTTGTTGACGAAGAGCCAATTGGGCAATATCGAGGCTCTTGTTATTGCTCATCGTAGGATCTTAGGTGAGCAGTGGTGCCCCATCGATCTCATAAATTCAAGGGATTTCCGTGCCTTGGATGTGGATCCTTTGCTTCAGCGCTGGGCTACTCTTTGTCAAGGTGAGTGGAATATCACCAATCATCAAACAAGGCTCGTGGACTTCAATGGACTTGAAGTTGCAAAGCAGCTCACACTCATTGAATCGGAGATTTTCTGTTCAATTGGAGTTGATGAGCTTGTTAACAATCACTACATGTCCGAAAAAGCTCACTTAAAACGTGCAGAAAATGTGCGCATTTCAGTTTTATTCACCAACAGTCTCTCGGGCTACGTTCTCGAATCAATTTTGCAGCCAGACATTTCGTTTCAAAAGCGTACCAACATTTTGAAAACATGGCTCAAAGTGGCAATCTCATGTCTTTATTTAAGGAACTTCAATTCACTTGCAGCAATTATCACTTCCTTGCAGTCTCACTTGGTCACTAGGGTTTCAAGAATTTGGGAGGACCTTTCGGAAAAGTATCAGGACTTGTACGATTATCTATGCAGCATTATCCACCCTGAGCGTAACTATAGTGTTTACAGGACAAAACTCAAGAGCTTTCTTCTGGCCAACGACTACAATATTCCTGTCGTACCATACTTCTCTTTGTTTCTCCAGGACTTGACTTTTGTTTCAGAAGGTAATCCCAACTATAGAAAGGCTAATACGTTTCTTAACCAGAAACTCATCAACATTGATAAATACTTGAAACTCACTAGGGTCTTGGCAGATATTGAGAGTCTACAAATTCCTTACCTGAGGGAGCCCGCTGAGAAGACAAGGAAGTTCTCGATCAGTGGCCCAAAACGAAGTTCAGATTCTATGGATGACTACACCATTGCCGCTGTTCCAGCCCTCAAAGAATTGATACTCTTAGAGCTTTGGAAACTCTCTCAAGTGAACAAAAAAGACGACGACAGAGCGTGGAAACTCAGTTGTGTAATCCAACCAAGAGAGAGTTCCTCTTCTTCTCATCTGATAGATTAACAGCAGTGATGTGCAGGCATCATGCAAGCACGCGTATTTAGCCGCGCTAAGTTATGGCATTGGTACGATGACTCACATGATGCACTCCCACTGGCACAGATAATCGTATCTTTCACAAAATTCATTGGCCGGGATTTATATGCACTCTTGCATGGGGTGAAAAATATATGTAAGTGATCCGGAGTTCACTCCTCAAAACTTTTTACTTTTACCATTTTTTTCTTTGTAAACAATGTTGGGTGCTCGTAGAAATTTGAGGTTCCCAGTGTCCGTGTCAAGGAGATTGTTGGCTACACAAAGTGACGCTTCCTTATCTGTCCCATCAGAGTATCAAGCAAGATGTCCACCTTACGCCAAGTTGATTAACACCTTGGGTCAAGTCAGAGAGGTCACTGGCAATAAGCCATTGACCTTGGCTGAAAAGATCTTGTACTCACATTTGGTCGATCCAGTGGAGTCATTGGGTTCTGCTAATGGTGATCTCTCCAAGATTAGAGGCCAACAGTATTTGAAGTTGAACCCTGACCGTGTGGCCATGCAAGATGCTTCAGCTCAAACTGCGCTTCTACAGTTCATGACTACGCAAATGCCCAGTACCTGTGTCCCTGCTTCGATTCATTGTGACCATTTGATTGTGGGCAAGGACGGAGCTGACCAGGACTTGACATCATCGATCGCTACTAACAAGGAGGTCTTTGACTTCTTGCAGAGCTGTGGTGAGAAGTACGGTATCCAATTCTGGGGTCCAGGTTCCGGTATTATTCATCAGATCGTTTTGGAGAACTTCTCTGTTCCTGGTTTGATGATGTTGGGTACTGACTCCCATACTCCAAATGCTGGTGGTTTGGGTGCTATTGCCATCGGAGTCGGAGGTGCTGACGCTGTCGATGCCTTGACCGGTACTCCATGGGAATTGAAGGCTCCTAAGATTTTGGGTGTGAAGTTGGTCGGTGAGTTGAGCGGATGGTCGTCTCCAAAGGATGTCATTACATACTTGGCTGGATTGTTGACCGTCCGTGGTGGAACTGGCCACATTATTGAGTATTTTGGTGAAGGTGTCAAGTCTTTGTCCTGTACCGGTATGGCCACCATTTGTAACATGGGTGCCGAAGTCGGTGCTACCACTTCCACATTCCCTTACCAAGACGCTCACCGCAGATACTTGCAACAAACAAACAGAGGCCCAATTGCTGACGCTGCTGATGTTGCATTGAACAAATACAACTTTTTGAAAGCCGATGAGGGAGCTGACTATGACCAGATCATTGAGATTAACTTGAACACCTTGGAGCCTCATGTAAATGGTCCGTTCACTCCAGACTTGTCAACTCCAATCTCTGTCTTCGGCAAGACCGCTCAGACAGAAAAGTGGCCTTCTACTGTCAGTGCTGGTTTGATCGGTTCTTGTACAAACTCCTCTTATCAAGACATGTCTCGTGCTGCTTCGATCATTCGTCAAGCTGAAAACGCAGGTATTAAACCAAAGATCCCATTCTTTGTGACCCCTGGATCAGAAAAAATCAGAGCTACTATTGAGAGAGACGGTTTGATTGATCTTTTTGAACGTAATGGTGCTATTGTCTTGGCAAACGCTTGTGGTCCTTGCATTGGACAATGGGATAGAACTGACGTTTCGAAGACCTCAACAGAGTCTAACGCTATTTTCACTTCTTTTAACAGAAACTTCCGTGCTAGAAACGACGGTAACAGAAACACTATGAACTTTTTGACTTCCCCTGATATTGTCACTGCCATGATTTATTCAGGAGACATGAACTACAATCCAATTACGGATTCCATCAAGACTGAAAGTGGAGATTTCAAATTCACACCTCCCAAGGGTGATGAATTGCCAGGTTCCGGCTTTATTGATGGACGTGCTGAGTTCTACCCTGATCCTAACCCAAAACCAAACGCTGAAGTTGAGATCAACGTCTCACCTTCTTCTGATAGATTGCAGATTTTGGAGCCATTTGCTCCATGGTCTGGAGAGGAATTGGACACCACCGTTTTGTTGAAGGTTGAAGGTAAATGTACAACCGATCACATTTCCGCTGCTGGTGTTTGGTTGAAGTACAAGGGTCATTTGGAAAACATCTCGTACAACACTTTAATTGGAGCTGTAAACAAGGAGACTGGGGAGGTCAACAAAGCATATGACTTGGATGGATCAGCCCATTCGATTCCTGAGTTGATGTTTAAGTGGAAGCTGGAGCAAAGACCATGGATTGTCGTTGCTGAACACAACTACGGTGAAGGATCCGCTAGAGAGCATGCAGCTATGTCTCCAAGATTCACAGGAGGATCAATCATCCTTGTGAAATCTTTCGCCAGAATTCACGAGACCAACTTGAAAAAGCAAGGTATGTTGCCATTGACTTTTGCAGATGAGGCTGATTATGATAAGATTTCTTCGGGAGACAAGATCTCTACTGTCGACTTGCGTGACATGATCGCCAAGGACGGTAACAACGGTGGTCACTTGAAATTGAAGGTCACCAAAAAGGATGGATCTGAGTTTGATCTCTTGTGTAAGCACACCATGTCCAAAGACCAAATTGACTTCTTCAAGGCTGGTTCCGCCATTAATTACATCGGTAATTTGAGAAAGGCTGAAATGTCTTCTTAGGCCAATGTATCTTCGCATATAGCATTTTAATAAAAAGAGAGGTAAAACAATGGAAAATAAAAATGTCGTTACGAAAATGATAATAATTTGTAGATATTCATCTAAAAGATACGAATGGGAAGTTGTCCACGGTGTTGGGTCTTATCTCACTTCACGAATTAAAGAGCCTGGATCGAGTTTATATCAGGGTGCAAGGATTAATGGGAGTAGCCACATAACTCTTAAGCGTCGATCAAGTCGTGAGACTTGTCAGCGTCCTCTCTTTCATCCTCGTCATCGTCATCCAAGTCTCTGGCACGCTCGTAGAATTCGTTCAAAATCTTTGGACTGATTCTGTTCAACATCTCCTTAGGGAAGATTCTCAACAAAGACCAAGCAAGATCCAAGGAGTCAAAGATGGTTCTATCTTCGTAGGCACCTTGAGAGATGAAGTTCTTCTCGAACTTCTCCAAGAATTCCAAAGACAACTTGTCCTCAGCAGACAAGGCCTCCTCACCAACGACGGACTTCATAGCAGCAGCATCTCTACCGATAGCGTACTTTGCGTACAACTGGTTGGACACATCACCGTGGTCCTTTCTGGTCATACCTTCACCAATGGCGGACTTCATCAAACGAGACAAAGAAGGCAAGACATTGATTGGTGGGTAGATACCTCTGTTGTCCAATTGACGGTCAATGAAAATTTGACCCTCGGTAATGTAACCGGTCAAATCTGGAATAGGGTGAGTGATATCATCATTAGGCATAGTCAAGATAGGAATTTGAGTGATGGAACCGTTTCTACCCTCAACTCTACCAGCTCTCTCGTAGATGGTAGACAAATCTGTGTACATGTAACCTGGGTAACCTCTTCTACCTGGAACCTCCTCTCTAGCAGCAGAGACTTCTCTCAAAGCATCGGCATAGGACGACATATCGGTCAAGATAGTCAAGACGTGTCTCTCAGTTTGGTAAGCCAAGTACTCAGCAGTAGTCAAAGCCAAACGAGGAGTGATAATTCTTTCAATGGTTGGGTCATTGGCCAAGTTCAAGAACAAAGAGGTTCTGTCCAAAGATCCGTTCTCTTCGAAATCTTGCTTGAAGAATCTGGAAGTTTCCAAGTTGACACCCATAGCAGCGAAAACAATAGAGAAGTTCTCCTCATGACCATCGTGAACGTCCTTGGTTGGTCTGACCAAACCAGCTTGTCTACAAATTTGAGCGGCAATCTCATTGTGAGGCAAACCAGAGGCAGAGAAAATAGGAATCTTCTGACCTCTAGCAATAGAGTTCATGGTGTCAATGGCAGAGATACCAGTCGAAATCATCTCCTCGGGATAGATACGGGCGTAAGGGTTGATAGGGGAACCGTTGATGTCTAAGTAATCCTCCGCAAAGATCTTAGGACCCTTGTCAATAGGACGACCAGAACCGTCGAAAACACGACCCAACATGTCTTCAGACACTGAGATCTTCAAGTTCTCACCAGTGAACTCAACACGAGTCTTCTTGATGTCAATGCCCGAAGTTCCCTCGAAGACTTGGACAATGGCTTTGGAACCTCTGACCTCCAAAACCTGACCGGCTCTCACTGTTCCGTCAGGAAGGGTCAAGTTCACAATCTCATTGAAACGTGGGAACTTAACATTGTCCAAGATGACCAAAGGACCATTGACACCGCCGACAGTGTTGTAGTTGATTCTAGGCTTAATCTTGAAGCCCTCGGTGACGGCTTTTTTGTTCAATTCAAACAATTCTTTCTCAGACAACATGATGTATACTAATCAAATGCAATGACGTTTGTGTGTTGATACGATAAGCAGGAAAGCTGACCGAACTGTCGAGAGAAGTGTTATCGGGGCTGGACGATAATTTGGCAGTGGACATGCGGTATTAACATTCTGAGAATTACTCATGCGCTTCAGAGTTACGCGCAAATATTGCAGCCACTGGCATTGTATCTACTATTAATTCTGTAATTTAATTCAAATAAGGTTTTTTGAGTGTTTTCTGGTACTAAATAATCAGTACATGAGGCTGACCATATCCCATTCATCAAGCCGGGCCTTGGACTGTTCCAACATGGACGTTGTTACCTTGCGAGCCTCAATCCTAGACTCCTCAGAAAACGCACCAGCTCCCCCCTCAGAAATCATCGAATGCACAACCTCCATAATGTGCTTTAAATTTTGTTCTGTTGGCCTTCCCTTTTCAGTGGGCTCCTTGGTCTCAGTGCCTGATCTAAGGCTCAGACTGCTTGTATTAGATGACTGAGTCTCACTAATCATCCCGTAAATATTTATATCCTCATTTACAGCACCTAAAACCGACATATCTTTTTCTAAATTATTCTTTTTCGGTCTGTCTCTTTGTAGCAAAGAATTGTAGAATCTTTTTATGTTCGAAGGACTTGCCAGCGCAGGCACCTGGGAACTATTGATGTTCACAAGGGACATGTTGATAACAGAATCATTGGTAATTGTCAGGATTAAAGATGCGTCAGGAAAGGATGAAGATGCAAAATTTTTGGGGGTATTCCATGGTGTAATAGATTGGTCAATTACGTCACACTTGAAGTGGTCATCGAGATTGGCCAACTGATGTAGAATTTTTTCTACATCAAACAGAAACTCTTTACTTGATTCATGTCTCATTCGCGGCTTTGAACGTAGGTTACTGATAGCGCCGAGAACAGAGTTAGAATGCTTGAGCTTCTTCACTGGCATTCTGTCACAAATTTCTGACAAGATGGAGTTGAATGTCAACAAAATCTTCACCAAAATCAGTACAAATTTGAGGTAGTCTTTGGGTTTGAGTCTGGTGAAGGGCCTGGTCAAAATCTTATGTGGAACAATTACAATTTTTTTGCCATCAAGAGCTCTCTGAGAGTTCTGAACACTCGTTGCTGCTGAAGCAGGGGTTTTATCTTTATGAGGATCCTGTGAAGTCTCCACTGGTTGATCTTGTTCTTTCAAAGAAGCTCTACGGTTGAGATTTGCAGTTCGAGATGAAATCGGGATCTGGATTGTCTTGTTTTGAATTGTAATTTTGCCAAGATTCGTGCTTCCGTCTATCGAAATTGCATTTTGATTTTCACCAGTCACATTCGATAAGTCCGGTTTTGTATCTGGTTCGTGACTTTCATTGGTTATTGCGGAAATCTTATCTTGCACTGAGCGATAGAATTTCTCATCAGGTAGTAACGTCTGAAGATAAGGTAGGAAAGGTAAAGTCCCTGGCTCGTCAAGTGATAAAAGGTCTTTAAATAGGATTTGAGTTCGGATCAAATTTTCAAGAAAGTTATTCACTGCGTCAACTTTGTTATTGTAGTTGAGAAAGGACGAGAATTTGATGACTGGCTGGCCGAACAACAAAATCGATGACTTCTGTGCGCCTCGCAAACCAAGGCTTTTTGTAGGAGAATAGTTATCGAATATCAACGAACGCATAGTAGTGTAATGTTGCCTCTGTAGCGACGTAGCGTGCCGTGTGATCTGTTGAGAACTCTCAACTCGTAGTCTGGTGTCTTCGAGATGTTTTCGGGACGACTCTGCTTCGAAATCGTTGTTCAATTGCACTTTCTTTCTTTGGAAACATTGCTCTCTGCGAGCAATTTCACCTCTGAGCTCACTTAGTTTAGATTCAGCTGTGGCAATCTTCTCTTGTAGTAGCTTCTGAGAACGGTCAATGGCCTGGAGTTTTGTTTTCACGTTCTGGGTGTCAAGTCTTCGGAGCTGAAGAGATAGACTCTTCACAGCCTCTTCGCTGGTTTGCAATTGAGTGTGCGTGACTTTAGGGTCCGTTTCTCTTTGTAGTCCATGCTCTAATTTATTATCGCAGCTGTCAAAAATGAGATTGATTTCTTGTCGTAGTTCCAAAGTGATATTCTCGTTTTCGATGACGGAGTTTCTGACTAATTCGATATCATTATGGATACATGTTTCGCATATCAAGTCTTGATGTTTGCATGTCTCAACCTTTTGGCAAATTAAACAAGACGATTGCAAACTTGAGACTGCATTAGGCGGCATACGTTATGAAGTTCACCCAGAGAGTCGCTAATTCGGATGCTATCACAAGTATCGGTAAGGTGGTGGAGTGTAACAGTAAGTTCTGCATGCCGCGATTAGATAAGTGGGAGAGAGAAGGATCCGATAAAGCCATGGAGCAGTACACATTATCGGCTTATTACTAAAATAAGGCATGTTCCCCGTAAAACCAATGTTATTATGTTCTATATACTGCTATCCGATTATTTTGTTTTGCGTGCTTCTCTGCGTTCTATAATTTCTCTTAGCATCAAATCAAGAGTGATATCCACATTCTCCGATGCATCCACGGCAATGAAGCTGCAATTCCATTGTTTTGCGTAATTTTTCCCTTGTTCGATTAAATTGGGTGACATAAGTGGCAGATTTTTGTGAGTGCAGACTATAAGAATAGGTGGTAGGCACAGCTTGTCATAAGGATCTTGTGAAATGCTTTCAGGCTTTCCACGAAGCGGAACTTCTTTTTTTACTTTTGTGTCAAACATGTTCTTAAACGCATTTTTCAAAGAAAATATGTCCGACTCTCCACAACTTGAGTGTTGCGTTCGGTACATGTAGTATTCGCTCCAAGCCTCGATAAGACCATCGCGTATCACCGGAAGATCACTCAAGGATGTTTTTGTAGGTTGCAGCACCTTAGAGTCTGCGTCATACGCAGGTATTTGGGCTGGAGGAACTGCACTATAAACTAAAACGTAGCCATCAATTGCTCCATTCAACTCAGCAGCTCCGCTAGCGACTAAAAGAGGTTCAGCATTGACAGAATGTCCTGCGTCATTCGCCAAATTCCGCAACACGTCTTTGGCAAGTTTGGCATGCAATGAGACTTCTAGGAACGGCACTGATCGGTCAGGCTCGAAGGCCGGAGTATCTATGAGTTCAGTAAGAATTGGTGTAACAGTCTTTGCAGTTTGATTTGAGCTGGTGTTTACATGATAAACTTTGTTTTTGGCAAGTGTCTGGGCTATTTCAGATAATGATGTAGTACTCGCATCTGCATTAGTTCTACTCAAACCATGTTTCATGACAGGGCTTAGTATCAAATTTGAGTCCTGTGCACCTAGAATTTCGTGTGCATTCTTATCGAGTGGATCCAATATGGGGACCAGCGCTGCACTTGGTCTATATGTATATAGCACTGGGTTTGTCTTCCTCAGGGGGTAGTACGTTTCTCTATAGTGTTTGGTGACAAGTTGTGAGATAATGGAGGTTTTGCCCGTCTTGGGACCTCCTAAAAAGGCGATCCGCACAGGACTGCTTTTGTTCCTGGGAATAGGATCTGTGCTATCTATGCTATTCTTCGTACCCGACATCAATTAACGAGTTAGAGGTATGGATCAACGCAGAATAACAATTGGGAGCTACAACAAAACGGAACAGCAAGATAAGGGGTATAAGTAAATGTTTTGGTGGAGACAATTGTTATTATAACAATTGCAATTGCACACACCAACACAAATATGGTAATGTGCGGGGCCGGCCAAGTCCGTAAACTTATAATTCAAACAAGACCACATAAAATGCTGAGCAACTGACAAGACTTAAATCCCGGAAAATAATTTAATATTTGATGGCTCTTTCATTTGTTTTGTATCTCTTGTTCATCTCCAATCACCAATGTAGGTCCCACAAAATGGCACCCGGAACGGAAAGCGGTCGTTCCTAATCGAAGAAGAACATAGACACTCACAGTTTCAATAGAATGGAACGACTATATTTATCCTGACATAGACATACGTAAGAACCATCCACTCATGCCAAAGAATCAAACCCTCTCATGCACCAACAAATTGGCTAGCTACAAAACAACATCTATGAAGCACTCAATAATTTGGGGAATTTTTGGCATGCTTATTTCGCTCACCTCAAACTTTAACACCGCAAATCTTCCAATTCTACTGCGCCTAAAAACGTCACCCGAGTCTGTTGAGCGCGAAGTAGCAGCCGTGCAACACCTACTATCCTGTAACAAGCTGTTATTTCTACAAGTCAGCACACCACCGATTAAGCGCATACCCTTAGAATACAGAATTCCATATCATCTCTGTCGCTTCTAATCTATTCTCACCAATTCGGCGGCTTTTATAAGATCTCCTCTCGCCACCTCAGTTGTAGCTGCTTCATTCCACTAAATTCAAAATGGGGCAACTTCTCTCCCACCCGGTGGAAGAGAAGGCGATTGATTTCCGCTCCTTTGATTCAATGACTTATTGCATAGGGTCCATGCAAGGATATCGTATGACCATGGAGGATGCACATGATGTCAGGATATCGGAGGACGAGTCGCTAGCAGTCTTTGGCGTATTTGATGGCCATGGAGGAAAGGACGTTGCCGAGCTTCTTCGTAAAAGACTTGTTGCATCGGTTTTCAAGGAATTGAACATTCTTGTCAGGGCCAACAAAAACGTTGAGTTGGCCACACTTACTAAAACCATCAAGAACTGCTTCTTTGCGGTGGACTCCGGATTACCGGAGCCTGCTGCCAGTAATTGTGGATCCACCGCCATCGTGACTACGATTGTGGCCAACAAATATGTAATTGTATCCAACACCGGTGATTCGCGGTCAATTTTATCTATGAAAGGAGGTCTCCCCAAGAACCTTTCTTTCGATCACAAACCATCCAACATGGGTGAGCGCGTCAGAATCGAAAACAGTGGTGGTTATGTCATCAATTCGCGCGTTAATGAGATTCTTGCATTGTCTCGTGCGTTTGGCGATTACAAATTCAAGCTACCCTGGCTTCAATTGGCTGCGCCTGGCAATAATAATTCCTTTTTGGAGCAAAACCGCAAGTTGGTCAAGAACAATTTGGTTGCGCTACCGCCAGAGTTGTATCAAGTCACGGTTGAACCGGAGTTCGTGATCTATGACATCGCGGCACTCTCCAACCCAGAGTTTGTGGTTTTGGCTTGTGATGGTATCTGGGACTGCTACACTAACAACCAATTGATACTGCTTATACGCAAGAAGCTCCGTGATCGCTGGTCCTTACAGCATATTACTGAGTACATTTTGAACGATTGTATCAGCATGGCCTCTAGTGCAACTGGTATTGGTTTTGATAATATGACATTGATGATAATTGCGATCCACCCAGACAGTACAATGGACGATTGGAGCATAATGATGGAGAAACGAGTTAATGAAGAGGAGATGCGGGCAGAGGCTGCTTAGCTGTTGTTTTATTTTTATATGTTTTTACGATGACTGCAGCTCATTGACACTCTGTTAGGCCTGCCATATCTTCTCCCTAGCATGAGTATAGAGATTCTGATGGCGAATATTCTCGAATTTAATCACGAAAGTAGGAAAGTTGTAGCATTTAGTCCGCTGTTGATTGGGAGAATCGGTGATATTTATCTAGCCCTTATAGCTGTTTGGCTTGCGGTTTTCAAAAGATAGCCAAGCTAATCTCAAAATCTTTTCAAGAATTTGATATATTAATTATCCTCGCCGAGAGGATTTCAATAGAAGAGGTTGCCTAAGGTGTCTAGAACCTGGTTTTATATCGAATTAGTCCATAATGAACCCAGAGTCAAAGCATGATCTAATATCCAATTAAAAGATCATCAAACAATTTCACTCTAAAAAGCATTTTATTTAATGGTATAAGCAATGCCTGGTTTGGAACAATCAGCTCTGTTCTGTGAGCAGCCAAAATATCAGATCATAAACTGCACAGTCCCATTCAGCTATCTCGCTAAACACCGATTATTGGACCAGAATTCACTTCCAGCACCAACACCTTAGAGTACTCACTGAAGAATCTTCTCCTGAATTAATGTGCTTTGGAAACCCACAAATCCGATTTTAATATATACATGTTGACTACAAGAGTGGATTCGTTCTCCAGTGATGACAGTTACGATGACGAGATACTAAGGCTTGCTCGAGACCCGGAGTTGAATCGGCAAAAGAACAAAACCTCGCGATTAATCCTGCTCATTCTGGGGTTCTCAATAGCTGAGAGAAAAGTATCGCGTCTTTGCCAGCTATCACTTAAAATCCTTCAAACACTCGAGAAAATAGAGTTAAACCTCAAAAACTGGGCCTTCTTATCCCTTGATATCAACTCTTCAAACCATTTCGATGCCTCCAACACGGATGAAATCAAACTATTCAATACAAACGTCAGTGTCCGTGTTTTGGCAACATGCCAGGACTTAACTGTCAAGCTCAACAAGGTGTCTGCAGACATCGACTTTATCACAAAAGCACTGCGAACATTAACTCCTATCGAGTACATCAGTGATAGTGGCACTCTTCTTACGTCGCTTACTCTCCGAAGCATCCGTTTGAAGGATGAGCTCCGACGTAAAATAACTATTGCATACCTGAAAGCCACACTAATCACAATTGGAAGTGATCTAGAGACAATGCTCTCCGATGGCTTGGAAGAACAACTAGCCACGGTATCATCTTATAAACAATTTGTGGTGAGTTTGCTTGATCAATTAAATCAGGCCATCGAGGAGGAGAATGACGAGGACGTGAACGAGTGCTTCGCCGTAATCAGTGATATGGAGCAAATGTTTGAAGTATTCAAACTTGAAACGGCACAGAAAGCTAGACAGGAATTGGTTCCAGTCAAAACCTCTGGGGAAGAGACTTCACCCCTTCTGGATGAATCAGTTGATGGTAGCGAATTCTCTGTGTCTGAGGAGCCAAATTGGCCATCACAAGCAAGCTCTCAGCTGTATCTGCGTCCAATTGTTCGTTCAATTACCAAACCTTCCACTTCAGAGACAGCAAGCCATCACAGAAGTGGCCTGGTCTCTTCATTCGCATCCACAAGCATCTTGCAGAAATCCACCATTTCGGAGGAGCTTCCTTACTTAATGTCCGCTTTTAATCTGGCAAAGACCTTAGAAGAAGACATGCATCATTTCAAAGATGAGGACGACACCGTCCCCTCTCCCAACGCTAGTGCGCCTCCGCCAGCCAGACCCTCAACAACATCACAAAGTCATTTCCTAGACCACAGCAGCAAATTGCCACGAACCGCTCTATATTCAAACAGTCAAATTCTCTCACAGCCAATGTCGTCCCCGTCTTCGTATCTTTACGCTAATAACTCCTTGCTTTCAAAGTTAGGTATCAAGCCGCAAGTTATCATAGCAAATCTTCCATCTCATATGAGTGAAAGCTCTTTGAGCTCCAGCGGAGAATCAAAATTTCTGATTTCTCTGAGTTCCACAACATTTGATGAAAGCAAAGAGGATGAGGCCAAGAAAGACGTCAAAGCAATACAAGGGCGTCTCATACCATTGACAAAAGAGAACCTTGCAACTCATAACTTGACCGCTTTGTCTACTGTGGATATAGAGTTGGGCGCAGACTATGTTGAATAACCTATCCAACACTAACATATTCCCTCACATATACCCTAATTATGATACGTTACGAATTGATATTTATTGCATAAATTCCAACAAAAATGTAGGCATTACTTTTGATCACCATTAGCCTTGCATTTGAACAATTCCTTGACGAAACTCTCTCCCCAGAAACCGGAGGTGTATTTGGAAATATAGGAAAACAATTTATTGAAATTGAGCTCCTTCTTTTCCTCGGGTAATGTCAAACTCTCTTTAATGGACTCGCTCAATTCGTCGATATTCCAAGGGTTCACAATAAGAGCTCCGTTCAAGGATTGTGCGGCACCAGCAAACTCCGACAAAATCAAAGCACCCTTCTTTTCGCTTTGACAGGCGATGTATTCGTAACTCACCAAGTTCATACCATCTCTTGTAGAGCTGACAAGACAGACATCAGAAATGGCGTACAAGCTTATTAGCTCATTAAAAGGCACGGATTTGTGCATGTAGTGGATTGGCACGAACTCAACAGTGCCAAACTTACCATTGATGCGTCCAACAAGCTCATTGACCGTTGCTCTTAAGTTCTGGTATTCTTCGACGTCGCCTCTCGAGGGAACAGCGACCTGCACCAACACAACTTTGCCAATCCATTCTGGGTTTTCAGTAAGGAATACTTCGAAAGCGTGCAATTTCTGAGGAACACCCTTGATATAGTCCAATCTGTCGACACCCACGATGATCTTCACGTCCTTGAACTTGTTTTTGAGTTGCTTGACTCTTTCAACAACCTCTGGCTTTTCCAAACCGTCAGTGAAGTTGTTCACATCAATTCCGATGGGAAAAGCACCCACGCTGATTGAGCGACCTTCATATTCGATTCCGTTAGGAAGTGTCTTCAGGTTGGGTACAATTCTCGAAACCGAAGAAATAAAGTGTCTGGCGTAGTCATAAGTGTGGAAGCCGATCAAGTCACAGCTCAAAACACCAACCAAAATCTCCTTTCTCACCGGTAAGATTCTGTAAATCTCAGAGGATGGGAATGGGGTGTGGAGGAAGAAACCGAAACGAACATTCTTCTTTGAGGTGCCCAATTCCTCTCTTAGCATTTGAGGTAACAACATCAAATGGTAGTCATGAATCCAGACCAAATCGTTGTCCTCCACCTGCGAAGCAATCTTAGAAGCAAAGGTTCTGTTTGCTTCAATGTAAGCGGCCCAAGCAACCTCGTCGAAATTCATTTCACCCGGGTGGTAGTGAAACAATGGCCACAATATACTGTTAGAGAACCCATTGTAGTGCAAGTCGGCGATAGCATCACTCAAGTAGATAGCAGTGCAATTGAACTTGTCCATAAGATCCTTGTTGACTTTCTCCTGCTCGTCCTCACGGATTTCCAATCCCGGCCAGCCGAGCCATTGAAATTCAGTGGACTTCTTCAAGCCTTGGAGAGCGGTCACCAAACCGCCAGAAGACATGGAGTAGTCGTACGTGCCATCATCCTTTCTGGTGATAGTCACGGGCAATCTGTTCGACACTACCAATACTTTACCTTCTTTTCTTTCAGACATTGATGCTCAATTGAGAAAAATGTGATGCTGGTGGATGAAATAATCTAGGTTCCAGCAAGGATGGTGGGGCAATATATACAGACTTGGGGGGGACAGGGGATCGATCCAAGATAGCAAGAAAAAGAAATTAAGGGGTCGGGGAGAACCAAAAAGGGTGCGCAAATTAAGGTATTTTATCCTCTCTTAATTGACTAAACTGTAACTCAGATTTGTAATATTTCTTCAGTCTCCTTTACTTGTGTAGTGTTCTGATTCTGAAGAGGGGCTATCATAGATAGGTTGCGCGGAAGTTTAGGCACTGGCTCAGCAGTTAAGAGGTATGAAGCGCGGGGGATTGCTTCGGAACTCCTAAAAATGGACACCTTATTTTATTTTTGAGATATCCCAATTTGGCGTATCGACTGGTCTCGCCAGAATTCATACCGATCGGATCACGGTTGCTTGGATGGGTGAGAGGCTGATTTGCAGCCACCTATACCTTTACCTGGGCACAATCACCTCCTAATTATCAATACAATGCAATGTTTGAAATATGTATATCTATCGCTAGATTTCAAATCTTTAAATGGTCTAAATTTTCTGCTTCAATAAATTTGTCTTTTTTTAATCAGCCGATTTTTGTAGATTTTTTTTCTGACCATTTATTTCTGTCGCTCAACCTATCTGGGGTTCCACATTTCATGCGCAGTTACAGCTCTCGCGTTTCACACACTTACCACCTACTATATGAGCAATCCCTACGCCTCCAACGCCTACTCGGGCCAAGGTTTGGAACATCCCCAGCCTCAACATGCGGCGCTGCATTCTCAGTCGGACTCTTCCTACAACCAGTATGGATACCAACAAGGATATGGCCAACAACAATCCCTGAACCTGCAACAGTACCAACAGCAGTATCAACAACAGTACCAACAACAATACCAACAACCTTATCAAGCAGACTATCAACAAACATATCAGCAAGGCTATCAGCCCCAATCTACACAGCAGTTCCATGACCAGGCAGGTGCCGGCTATTCCCAACTGGCTCAATTCCTGCCAAACCAACAATATCTGCAACAAACACAACGAGCCCCACAACCACAACAAAACGCAGGGTATGGCAACTTCTTTTCTGACCCTGCTGCATCAATGGCTGCGCAATTCGCCAAGAACAGTCTCGGCCAGTCCAACCAATATCTCCAGCAGAACTTCGGACTGTACATCCCTGTTGCCGGCGAAATCAGCTACTACTTCAAAGTGAGTAACTCTTATGTGCTCCAGAAACTCATCCTAATACTTTTTCCGTATCGCCACCGCGATTGGTCACGTATGATTTCTGCCGAGGGTGGTAATACAAATGGCACCACAGGAGGCTCCACACTGTACGCGGCAGCAACTGAGGATGTGAACGCACCTGATTTGTACATTCCTTTGATGTCTTTCGTGACCTACATTTTGTTGTGGGCTTTATTCCTGGGTTTGAGGGGCGATTTCCACCCTGAGGTGTTTGGTTACTTGGCCTCGCAAACCTTAGCATGTTCGTTCATCGACATCGCCTTTTTCAAAATCGGGCTCTACCTTCTCAATTGCTCCACCAATTCGTCGCTCTGGGATCTCGTCGCATTCAGTGGCTATAAATATGTGCCCATTATCCTTTTGCTTTGTGCAAAGCAAGTTTTTGCTTCCTTGTGGGTTTTCGGCTTCTCTTTGGCTGTAGTCTCGAACTTGTCTGTGTTCTTGATGAGATCCTTGAAATTTTTGGTGTTGCCAATCGGTGCTGTTGATTCCAATGTCACTATTTCCAACAGCCAGAGACGTATGCGCGTGCAATTCTTGTTCTTGTACTCTGTGGTGTTCCAATTCGTCATAGTCTTGTTCATGTCACGGTAGACAGCTCTGAAGGATTATGCGAAATTAAAAGACGGCGAAATAAAAATAGAATGTGGAAATGAATAAATCGATACTATCATTGAGTGGTAATTTGCAGCCACATCGGTAGGCGCACCTGATCCAAGTCACGAGACTTGTAATCTGAGACGCATCGGGTCCTCCGCGTCTGTACTATAGGCATGGTTCACCAGCCTTCAATACATAAGTAAATCGCCGAGCAGCCTCTATTTTGCGCGTATTCTTGTAAAATTGGTGGAATCACCACCATTGTATTTAATTTCCACAAGCAATCTTCCCATAATTCTTGCACACACCATGTCCTATCCCAAATCATTCAAAGGATCGAATAGCGCTCGATTTGTCAAGAACAAATCTTCAAAAGTCACCACCACCAAATTCAAACTAGATCGAGATGATGTAGATGTCACGAAACTTAACCCAATGCTGAACGATGTTCTGAAACGAGAATTGGTCGAAAAAATCGACCATTTGGACTCTCTCATGGGATTCGACAGGTTCGACCAGGGAGAGTCAGACGGCGCAAAACCTAGAAAAGGATGGTTGGTTAATATGCATGCGACAACAATTCATTCTGCAGATTATGCGGGTGGCTACTCCGGTGTTGACTTTTATTTCTTGGACGAAGAGGGAGGATCCTTCAAGTCGACCCTACAGTACGACCCATACTTTTTCCTACTAGTTGTACCTGGTAAAGAGGCAGAGGTTGAAGAGTCATTAAAGAAATTGCTAGAAGAGTTCAATGCCAAGTCTGTCTCGCGCGAGGTGAAGGATGATTTGGCTCAGCCCAATCACTTGATAGGTCTAAAGCGGCCTCTCATCAAGTTGGTATTCCACAATGTGTCTGACCTATTAGGCGCGAAGCGTTTTCTCGCTCCAATTGTCAAGGAAAACCAATCAAAGAGAGATACACGTGATGTCTTCCAGGTCCTTAGTATCAACAACGTAAATAGTGTGGATCATCGCAAAACAAGAGCCAACGAAGTCACTGTCGACCCAACATCTTACATCGATGATATCAGAGAACATGACGTGCCATACCATGTTCGAGTTTCCATTGATAAAAATATTAGAATCGGCAAGTGGTATGATGTGTATGCCCATCATGGTGTCATTGACATTCAAGAAGACACCGCTAAGATAGCGTTCGCCGACCCTGTCGTTTTAGCTTTTGATATAGAGACGACAAAAGCTCCGCTCAAATTCCCAGATGCCAAAATTGATCAGGTGATGATGATTTCTTACATGATTGATGGCGAGGGTTACTTAATCACAAATCGAGAAATCATATCGGAAGATATTGAGGATTTCGAATACACACCAAAGCCAGAATTTCATGGTGAATTCACTATTTTCAATGAGCCTGATGAAAAGCATGTTCTCTTACGCTTCTTCGAACATATTCGTGATGTGAGGCCCACAGTCATCGCAACATTTAACGGTGACTTTTTCGATTGGCCATTCGTCGAAAACAGATCAAACTTTCACGGCATTGACATGTTCGAGGAAATTGGTTTTGCTAAGGACAATGACAATGAATACAAATCTAAATACTGTGTTCATATGGACTGTTTTAGGTGGGTGCAGAGAGATTCCTATTTACCTCAAGGATCTCAAGGTTTAAAAGCTGTGACCACTGCAAAATTGGGATATAATCCAATTGAGTTGGACCCTGAATTGATGACGCCATATGCTTATGAAAAGCCACAAATTCTTTCTGAGTACTCGGTCTCTGATGCAGTTGCAACTTATTACTTGTACTTTAAGTACGTTCACCCCTTCATCTTTTCTTTAGGTACCATTATTCCTCTTAATCCCGATGAAGTTCTACGGAAGGGAACCGGAACTTTGTGCGAGATGTTATTGATGGTGCAAGCATACGAGAAAGAGATCCTTCTCCCGAACAAATATACCGATCCCATCGAAAGATTTTTTGAAGGCCATCTACTTGAGTCAGAAACGTATGTTGGAGGGCATGTGGAGTCACTTGAATCTGGAGTGTTTAGAAGTGATATTCCAAATGAATTCAAAATCCAACCTGCTGCAATAGATGAGCTCATAACTGATCTCAAATCCTCTATCGAGTTTTGCATTGAAGTTGAGCATAATCAAAAAGTTGAAGAGGTCACTAACTTTGACGAAGTTTACAATGACATCAAAGCAAAACTTGAGAACCTTCGAGAGAAACCAAATCGAACAGAAACGCCACTCATTTATCACGTGGATGTAGCTTCCATGTATCCCAACATTATGACTTCTAATCGTCTTCAGCCTGACTCCATGAAAACAGAGGAAGATTGTGCTGCTTGCGACTTCAGTAGACCTGGAAAGAACTGTGACAGAAGATTAGAATGGGATTGGAGGGGAGAGTTCTCTCCCGCCAAAGCCAATGATTATGGCTTGGTTAAGCGGACACTACAAAACGAATTTTTCCCGGGCGCAAAGCCATGGCTTCCAAGAAGAACCTTCGACGAGCTTCCTTATCCTGAGCAAGCTGCTTTGATTAGAAAGCGATTAGGAGAATATTCCAGAAAAGCCTACAAAAAGAAGAAGATTACCAAAACAGTCACACGAGAGGCCATTGTCTGTCAAAGAGAAAACCCCTTCTATGTTAACACGGTTAGAAATTTCAGAGATCGTCGTTATGAGTTTAAAAATTTAGCTAAAGTGTGGAAAGGAAAAGTTGGAAAATGTAAGGATACAATTTCCAAAGATGAAGCGAATAAGATGGTTGTCTTGTACGACTCCTTGCAACTTGCTCACAAAGTCATTTTGAACTCTTTCTATGGATATGTCATGAGAAAGGGATCCAGATGGTACTCAATGGAAATGGCAGGTATCACATGTCTTACAGGTTCTAAGATTATTCAAATGGCACGCTCATTGGTGGAACGAATCGGGAGACCTCTTGAATTAGATACGGATGGTATCTGGTGTATCTTGCCAAAATCATTCCCCGAAAACTACAAACTCAAATGCAAAAACGGAAAAACGGTGTTTTTAGAGTACCCATGCTCCATGCTTAATTTTTTGGTCCATCAAAAGTTCACTAATCACCAATACCAAGATCTAGTTGATCCTGCGAGATTAAAATACAAAACTCATTCGGAAAATTCGATTTTCTTTGAAGTGGACGGTCCATATCGAGCTATGATTTTGCCTACTTCTAAGGAAGAGGGCAAAGGTCTTAAAAAGAGATATGCTGTATTCAATATGGATGGTTCATTGGCAGAGCTTAAAGGTTTTGAAATCAAAAGAAGAGGAGAGCTCAATTTGATCAAAAATTTCCAGTCGGATATTTTTAAGCTCTTCTTGGAAGGTGAGACACTAAGCACATGTTACGAAGCTGTTGCAACTGTGGCTAACAATTGGTTGGATGTCTTGGACACAAAAGGTGGAACACTTGAGGATGAAGACTTAATTGAACTTATTTGTGAGAATAAGAGCATGAGCAAGCCTTTGACTGAGTACGAGGGTCAAAAATCGACTTCTATCACTACTGCAAAGAGGTTGGGTGAATTTTTAGGAGCCGAGATGATCAAAGACGCTGGTTTGGCTTGTAAGTATATCATTAGCGCAAAGCCACTTGATAGCCCTGTGACAGAGCGGGCAATCCCTGTGGCAATTTTTTCATCGGATAAAAAAGAATACTTTCTCAAACGGTGGTTGAAAGACCCATCATTGAGTGAGTTTGATCCACGTTCGGTAATTGACTGGAATTACTACCATGAGCGTCTTGCATCGGTCGTGCAGAAAATTATTACAATCCCTGCCGCTTACCAGAGTGTTCAAAATCCAGTACCAAGAGTTCCCCATCCTGACTGGTTGAGACAAAAAATTGCGGTTCAAGAAGACAAATTTCAACAGAAATCCATCACTAATTTTTTCTCAGCAAGTTCTAAAAAAGAAGTTCAAACAAAAGCAATTAAGGATATCGAGGATTTTGCTGACTTCGACGAAGCAAATTTACTTAAGTCTAAAGTTGGAAAGGTGACAAGCAAGAAGAGAAAGTTGCGGGAGGCTCAAAGAGCACGTGCACTTGAAGATGAACGCAACGAAGCTATTTTGTCAGGTCCCTGCCCATCTATGATGGAGGACTATGTTGGCTTCTTGACTTACCAAAAGGCGAAGTGGCTGCTGCAATCACAAAATAGAGAAAGGAGAAAAAAACTCTTCGGAGATAATACTGATACTAGCAGCAGATCGTCTGTCAGCAACATGTTTCGCCGTCATGCCGAGACGGTTGCAGGAACAGATTGGGAAATTTTAGAATACAAACCTGATCCGATGAAAGCCGGTGCTTTAAGAGTATTGGTCTCTATTTCTGGAAAAATCCATTCTCTTCTTTTCCACATTCCTAAACAGATTTTTGCAACCTTCAAGAACGACATTTCTTTAAAGAAGCACATAATGAATTGTGAAGTTGAAAAATCAAAGGCCACTTTGCCCAACGGACATGACAGCACCAATTTATACAAGTTGACAATGTCTGAAAGTGTATTCAACGAAGAGATCAGCAAAGTGGACAGTATATTACATCATACCAACATTTTGGGATTGTACGAATCGCAAGTTACAGCAATCGATCGCGCTATCATCAGCTTGGGAAATGCTGTAAGATTCGATGATACCCGCATCGGTGCACTTGGAAAATGCTTAAAGAATGGTTTTACGAAGAAAGACTTGATGAAAATCGAGAATAAGCCTTACTTAAAGAGGTTTAACATGGATATCCTTTATTTGTTGCACATCGTTACGAACAGTTATGAATTCTATGCTGTGTTCAATACATGGGACAACACTGCTGAGTTGTATATCTTGAAACCCTCAAGCAGCGCTCAAGAGCTTCCTACCAATACTGAGAAAATATATCAAGAGATCCATAGAGCTCGTGAGGAAAAGCTCTCGAGGTTACTGAACATCATCGATTACCAGAGCGAAGTCAAGTTCGACACCAAGTATTTTAACAATGCGACCAACTTGCATAAAAAGCTTAATTCTGTTTTCCGGAAAATTCATGAGAGCCGCAACAACAAAGCTTTATTCGTTGTACAATCGCCATTCTGCCACAAAATTTTGCCTATCCTAGAGAATGCCAAAGATTTTCCAACAATCCGTATGAGTGTGGGTGAGGTTGCTTTGCCTGCTGTTGGATGGCAATCTCTCATTTCTGAACGAATTATTAAGCATTACTTTCAACTAGCCTCCTGGATCAAGAACTTGATTGAGCTCTCGAACCAATCAAAAATTCCTCTTTGCAATTTGCAAGTCGAGAATATGGATTATTTAATTGATGTTCAATATGCCAGAGTCTTGTCTGAAAACAACGTCGTATTGTGGTGGTCCCCACAACCTTATCCTGATCATGGTGGGTTCGAATCTGATAGACTTGACAATGTGTCTAGTCTAGACTTTGTCACTATCAACAATCCTGAAATTTACGAGACTGCTTGTTTGGAGATTGAAATAGGTACGTTGACGATTAACACACTTTTAACTAGTTCTTTGATCAATGAAGCCGAGGGTGCAGACTTGGCTGATGACCCGCTTAACAATTCTGATGGTGCCTCAACATTAGCTGCGGATGCATTTTCGCCCGTTTCGCTTTCTCATTTACGATCATTGGTGAAAGGCTGGTGGGATCTTGCGGTAAATGACAATGTTTTTGCTGATTCTATGATGGGACACATGGTCTCTTGGATCCAAAACAAGGACTCCTACTTGTACGATTTCAATTTGCATCGTCATATTCATAATTTTACCTGCAAAACCCTCTTGCAATTAGTTGGTGAATTCAAGAGAATGAATGCAAATATTGTTTTTGCAAACCGACAAAAAGTCATCATACAAACCTCGAAAATCTCCGTTGAGAATTCGTATGCTTTCGGTAACTATGTGGTGAATACCACTAGATCAAAGCCTTTGTTCAACTATTTGGATTTGAGAGTGATACGCTATTGGGATATTCTCATGTGGATGGACCAGTACAATTACGCTGGTCGTAGTTGCACTGAAATCTCGGACGAGGATGTTGATAATTTAGTTCCAGTCAGTCATTGGGACATAAAGAATTATCTTCCAATTATGTTTCAAAATGAGTTGGAGGATTGGCTAGTTGTCTTCCTTGACTCCTTATCTACTCATAAGACTGAAAAGGTCATGAATGGAACACAGTTTGGAACTCAGCGGGTAACCCAATTGGCACATGTTTTGAATGGGCAAAAGAATGGTGGAGATGCTGATGATGATGATGAAATTGTAGGTGAGATCATGACAAGCTTCAGGAAGCCTCTTCAACAGCGTATCAAAAAGTTGCAACGTCGTCAAAATGAGTCAATTCTTAACCCCGACATGAAAGCTGAATATGAGTTCCCAAGATTAGCAGGCTCTCATTTAAGTATGAGAAATCCAGTCTTAGAATTGGTGAAATTCATGTGCGCCGTCTTTTCGTTGTCAGCTAAAAGAAGCATAGAGGTGCGAATGATTCGCCATGATCTCTTGAATGAGCTTAATGTTCGTGAGTTCAGTGAAGAGTCAATTTTCCGTAATCCAAGTGCTTCTTTAGTTGTTGGTTCCGTTATTTGTGGGTACTGCAGTTGCATTCGGGACATTGACCTCTGTCGGGACCTGGAGGATGCAATCTGGACATGCACCAATTGTCACAAGGGCTATAATAAAGCCTCTTTGGAAGAAGAAGTAATTGGTCAACTACACCGGACCATTTTTGAGTATCAGGCTCAAGACCTTAAGTGTGCCAAATGTCACGCTGTCCGCAATAATAATATGAGCGAGTATTGTAGATGCTCCGGCCGTTGGGAAGAAACAATTCCATACTCCTCAGTTGCCCAAAAATTCGTCACCTTGAAGAATGTTGCACAGACCTACGGCATGAAGATGCTATTAGATCTTTTGGACGAAGTGGCATAATAGAACTAAATTAGATCCATACGAAAAATTGTTAATAGATATCGCGCATTGTTTGCTCTCAGTGTATCATTTTGATGGGGTTCTCGTGCTTTTTTTTCCCTATTCATTTCCTCCTCTGTGTGGCATTCTCTACATATTTACATCTAAGCGCGTACCAGTATTCTGGCTACATATGGTCAAACCAAACCCAGTGAGATTCAGGGAAACGGAATACAGTTTACTCAGCTCCTTCATTGCCAATGACTCGCATATTCTGGTTCCGCACGTAATCGTCCAGGGCTACAAGTCTGTGGGTAAGACATTTGTTGTGAAATCCTTTCTAGATGACATTGGAATCAACAAGACAATAGTAAACTGCGATGAGTTTCTCACTCAAAAGCTTCTTCTACAAAAATGCCTACATCGCATCAAGCAAGACAGTGGAATTGATCTTGACAAATACCAGCAGAGATTCATGTACAAGGGCTTGGAGGCATCTAGAGAATCAGTATTGTGCGAAACATTCTCGCAGTTTCTTATGACTCTTGAACAATTCATAGACGAAACCAATTATAGAGAGCCACATGTGCTAGTTCTTGACAGGTTCGATCAATGTCTTGATCAGACTAATGAATTGTTTCGGGCTTTCCTTAAGCTCAGAGAGTATTCAAGCATCACAAACATAATCGTAATTTATATTACGTCACATGAAGACCCCAAAGAAATTGCACCCTTTGTAATTCCTCATGTTCATTTTCCTCCCTACACACAAGAAAGTTTGGTCGAAATTCTAGCTGATTCCCGCCCAAAGGAAGTGACAGAAGGACTAATAGATGTGAGCGCATGGCAAAGTTTTTCCAAACTTGTCGTTGATTCTTTATTTCACTATACTGGCACAGATCTTTCACTTATTAAGGATATTTGCAGTAAGTCTTGGCCCAAATTTAGTGCCCAATGCATCGAGAGTGGACAAGGTAACACAGGTTTTTTGAAAGCATTGCGATCACTAAGAGATGAAATTTTTCAGGATGACATCATCACCAATAGTAGTGTCGTTACTTTTGGCGGGCTGGTGGACGAAAAAGGGTCCAACTCTTCTTTGGGTGATCTCCCATATCATTCAAAATTTATTCTCATTGCATCATACTTGGCTTCATACACGGATGTGAAGCTGGATATTCAGCTATTTTCCCGTGTGAAGACCGCTAAGAAAAGACCTAGAAAGAAAACCAATAGTTCAAGAGCAGATGCACATTTCATGTCAGCGGCATATTTCGACCTAGAGCGATTAAAAGCGATCCTTTCTGTCATATACAGAAACGAATCTTTGAGTTTATCACGGAACAATGAGGAGTTTCTCAATCTTTATCATGATCTTTCTGAAAAAGACTTGGCCAAAAAAGAGGCTGAGTTCACATATTTTACTCCGAACAAATCTGTCGATGTAAATACTCAAATAGCGACATTGCTGTCACTTGGAATGATAGATAGAACGTATTCCCTGGACGCCTTGTCCTCAAGAATTCGGTGGAAGTGCAATGTCAGCTGGGATATCATTAGTAGTCTAGCTGAGGATATTCGGTTTCCACTCCATAATTACATGATAGATAATTGAAAAGACTAAATCGCTTACCTATTGAGTCATGCATTAAATAATTACTATTTTAAGATTCGTCCGCAAAATCCAATTCCGAGATATGTAAAAAGGCATCCTCGCCACATTTGCGAGCTTCTGCCTTATTCTCGAAATAATTGTCAACCCAGTATCTCATTTCGTATGTTGTATATGGCCCGTTGATATCTTGTTCACCGATCCAGCGGAATTCCCAAATCTTCGGGTCATTATCGTCATCCTCAGCCTCACTGTGGTCAGCCTGGTGCTCTTGTGAGATCTCTGCCTCATCAGCGGACCTTTTGGTACCCCTTGTTTCATGTTCTCTTCCGGATAACTGCTTGAAAGCTCTCATGAGCTGCTCGCGGCTCACTTCATATATCTGCGATGTGTTGTAGGAGTTGAGCAATGTCTCGCATATATCCGTGAGCTCAAAAACCTGGGATTTGCGTTTCTTTTCGTTCTCTATGCTGTCATTAGTACGTTTGCTTCGCTTGGATTTGGCAGGGCGTAGCCTACTCAACGCCTCATAAGGGGTTTCAGATGGCTCAAGCAAATCAATGAGTGCGCCGATAAGTACATCTTTCGATCGTAGTTGCTTGGTATCTGCTTTTTTGCGATCCTGGAGCTCTTGTGCTATCTTTGCCTTTGCTATATCACTCTTTTCGAGCCCTTCCATCCAGAATTCTTCATCATCATCTCTTGTTGCTTTGGCATAGGTAGATCCGTCGTTGAATTCTCCATCTTCAACCTCCTTTCTCAAACTGAATGCCTCTAATTCGATTTCATCTTTAGCTCCCGAATTTTCATTATCACCATCACCCAGAGTGGGTTGGTTTTCGAGTTCAAATTTATCGAGATCAAAAGCATCTGTCTCTTCATCATCTAAATTCTCGATCTTTTTTTGAGTTTCGTCATCACTGGCAAACATATCGTCTTCATCTTCTTCACTTATCGCATCCTTAGGTGCTTCCTTCAGCTCAACAGCTTTTGAGGAACTCTCTGAATCATCGGAGAGATTGGCTTCGGAATCTGACTCGTAGCCATATCCTACTACTTGCTTCCTTGCTAGACCATTTTCCGTATCAGTGACGTCTTCAGAGTCAGACATTCAGTCTTTCTTCTACTATAATGTGTCTGCACCAGAGCTATGCAGTAAAGCTTACTAGAACAACCATGACAGATATAAATTTGGATACTGCACTCGAATTTGAGAATGAGCTATATTCACAGGGCTATGAAGAAGGTAAAGAAGCTGCCAACAATGAGCAGTTCTTAGAAGGTAAGATCTATGGCCTACAAACGGGGTTTCAACGCTTCTTGATCGTTGGCTACATGGATGGGCTTCTACAAGAATGGAGGAAAGACGGGCATAGTAAAAACATTGAATCGCATCTCAATCAATTGCAAAAACTACTTGATAAAATTTCTAATGGTAACAGCGATCAGTCTGTGGCTGACTATGAAAGGGCTTTGAGCGCTGCTCGGAACAAGGTTAGAGTCATTGCCTCGATTACTAAGACCACCGACAAAATAGCCGGTTTAGATAAAATGGTTCAGGAAGTTGGCGGCACGTTGGCCGTGTCTAGCAATCCAGACGACATGTGGTAATCAACACGCTATTTAAAAAGCGAAATCAAACTGAGGCAATTTCTGGGGTGTCTCTAAATTGTATGTGAGAATTCCCCCTAACGGGTGATCGTTCACTCCGATCACGAGCTTCTCGTCGTGACCATCCATTGCGCAAGTATTGAGTCCAATGCATTTTCCAATGAAATCTATTGATTGGACATTGAGGTGCTTCGTAACAAGACCAGATCTCAATTCTTCGACTGGTACTACTCCGACATGATCAAGTGTTTCGGCCCATACCACATAGCTACCGCTCTGGCTGAACTTACAGTTTCTCACTGGCCCTCCCAAAGCTGAGCTGTTGATATCATAGATTGGAGACCCTAATGCACTGTTCCAGCAGTACACGCTGTCTCCGGTCTTTCGATTATCCCAAAGTCTCATGGTACCGTCTTGATTGCCTGAAATCAAAAGGTTGTCGTCTGCCTGGCTCCAGTCACAACAGAAACTGTAGTCTTTATGTCCTGACAATACAAGTGATGAATCGAGCGAATTTCGTGGTTGAAATCTGTAGTCCACGATGAACGCATCTACATTATCACCCACTATCACTGCGACATTTGAGTTTTTCGGGTTAACAGACAAGGCATTAACTGCAAATGGAGTGTTAGCCTTGAAAACTACCTTTGTCTTCTCAAGGTCCATCACTCTTGTTGTAAGATCATTAGATGCAATGAATAAATGGCTGCTATCACCGTTGAATGCTAGACAGTTAGTGATCCCATCTGAAGACTTTGTAAGCAGACGCTCAGCGATCAAGATATGTTCGTCCGGGTTTTCTATATTATGTATCAATAAGCCTCCTTCGAACGTCCCGCTGGCCAAATGCTTTTTGGAACATGTAGAAGAAGAAATTCTACTGTTGGAGCTCATCTTGAGCGAGCGAGAGTCTTGAATGCAATCAACCTTCATTGTCCGCCTAGAGGTTTCTGTCGGATCAGGCATGAGCCGGCATAGTTTAAAAAAACTATGATGGCCCCCGAAACTGTCCATTGGGTTAACTTGATTTAGTTGATCATCATGAAGGCACATGGAAGGGTAGAAGATGCCATTTTCCAATCTCTCGCCACATACAACAAGTGAGCGGAGCTGGAAATGAGTTATATGGTTTTTCAATTTGCTGTAAAAGTTCTCGAACGTAAAGAACTGGTTTCTGGAATAGCTAAGTGCCTTATCTAGGCTCTGTAATGATAGTTAGTACTGACACCATTGAACACAAGTTTCTCTGTACTTACAGTTAAAGCTGCATGTCGCGAGCTGGGTATATTTCGGAACCAAGCGGGCAGTCCAACTCGGAATCTTTCGAGGCAAAACTTTTGCTTGAGGCCCGCAGGTAGTAGGAGTCCCTGGATGGTTGTGCTATCCTTAAGATCCTTGAACGAAAACGGTAGATTTTTCTCTCTGTGCTCGAAAGAATTGAGAATTGTCAATATTTCTGTCTTAGATAACAGAGATTGTGGGTCATAGAGAAGGTTGTATAGAAATGTAAGCGAATGGGACTGACTGAGTTCATACTCATGTAGTGTGTTCTGGGTTTCTACTTGAGTTGGAGGCGACAAATGACTCGGAAGGAAATGTTCATTTAGGTGATTATCGTTTTCTGTGCGTATCAGCGAAACGGGGCCAACTTGCATCGTTTCGTTTAGGATGTTCTAATCTATTGCGTGCGATTGGGAAGATGATGAGACACACTGATAAGTGATACGGGGCATCACAACCATAACACAAATTCTGAGCACTAGTACAAGCTCTTCTCAGAATTTGTGAACGAATTTGATGTAAAAAGAATTGTTTCTATATTGTAGAATAATACTATACGCTCTGTAGGATGTAGTGGCAAAAGGGACTTGAGGCCTACAAAGTACACTGTTGCACGAAAGCGAAAGTTTATATTGTTTCTCAGAGAAGGAGGGTGAAACCTTTTTCTCTAAGCATCTCTATGTTCCGATTCCAGGTGGTGTCTATGTTGTCCTTATTCAGTGCTACTCTGGAAGGTTCAATGATTGAACCACCTGTGATGAGATACGATCCTGAATCATCCTCACCCAAAGACTGGTCCATTGCAGCTCTTAGAGTAGCAAGAGAGCCTTCCTCTGACGAAACGCCGATGAAATATCCCGCCACGTTGCGAGCGGTATGAAAGATGCTGCCCAAGAAAGGCAATTTGTCCCACCAACTATACAACTCTGTCTCGCCAATTACACCCGGATGTATCGAAAAGGCAAGAATTCCGGGATAGTTCGCTGCGAATTTCTTCATAAACTGAATTGCGGCACATTTTGCATTTCCGTACCGAATCCAGGTGTAGAGCATCAGAGGGAAGTGATTGATATGATCGCTAGGATCAAAATATCTATAGGCAGCATTGTGTCCGACAGAAGAAAGAGTTAATACTCTAGGCACCGCATCCGATTTGGCAGCTTTGAGAGCTGGGAGTAAATTCAATGTGAATAGGAATGGCGCCACTAAATTGACCTGATATTGTATCTCATACCCATCTTTTGTAATTTCAAATGGAATACCCATCACTCCAGCATTGTTAATTAGAACATGTAATCGTCTCTCTTTGCTTAAAAATGCTGTAGCACATCGTTCCACTGATTCAAGATCACAACAGTCGAAATGAATATATTCCATGCTACCAAGGTGACGAGTCTTCTTCTGAAATGAGTCATAGGAGCTGGTTCTCCTTCTTGCCTCGTCTTCAATGTCTTTAATGGCCTTTTTCACTCTACTTTCATTTCTTCCAACTACATATACCGCATACCCATGCAAATAGAGATGGAGAACGGTATACCATCCGATACCTGAATTTCCGCCGGAAACGATAGCAACACGGTGTGTTTCTTTTGGATCGAAATACTCGGCGGTTTCTGGATTGTAAAATCCGGCTGCTTGGGTCATACTTTGTGCACACGATCCGAGTCTTATCAGGTCAGATATGGGGTAGAGAGTGTATGGTGAAAGATTCACTTGAGAGAGGCATAACAGCGTGCTACGCGGAACAAATTCAGAAAAACTGAGACAATTTGACTTGCTTTAGAAACATAAACAAACTCTCTGTAAATTTATTCGAAATGTATTTTAGTTGTGTCTATTAAATCCTTTGAAGTTATTGCTTATCTTCATCTCTTAGACTGGAGATATGCCTCACTCTCTAAATTGGCAATAAGCTCTTCCAAAATCTCTTCTGTCTCTCGTGGACTCGAAATCCACACAGTGCATGCACTCAATCTTGCCTTAAAGTCATTGGCCCCTACTGATGCGAATTGGTCACCAATGTGGAGACTCTCACTATGTGATATCAATTTTTTGTCCTTTCTTGTACTTGTACTGTAAAGATATTGCTGCAATGCAGCCACTCCAAGTGACTTGTCACCAATGTCGACCCACACATCTGCCCCTCCATTAAAGGCACACGCACGAATGTCGTGGTCCTCCATTTGACCAGATGGCTCTGGTAACTCCTCGTTCGTCTTATGGAATAAATGAATTCCCTGCGATTTTTGCAGAAAAAGTACCTCGTTCAATCTTGCCAGGACAGACAAAACCATTTCTTCCAAAATTTCACGTGAAATTTTGTAACCCTCGACTGGGATGATTCCAAGAGATCTCTCCTTTCTAATAATCTTTGTTTTTGCATCATCATCAAGTCTGAATTTCTTCTGGAGGTGTACAATGTGTTCGTGGCAAACATCCATGGTTTCAAGTATCTTGCTTTGATCCCAGCTCCTCATGAGAGGGAGATACCATTCATCACCATCGATGAAACGGAGGCCTCCAATTTTGCTGTCGTAGCGGAACAAATAATTGGATTCTCCTCCCATAATTAAGAAATTGTTCTTTTGTCTGTCACTGAGAGCTGTGCTTGTTTTGAGCTGCTCAATGAGTCCATTCAAGCGGCTCTGATAAGAAAGAGCACCTTGGTGGCCAGGATATCCTGCGGCGGTGACAACAGCTACATACAAATCGTTTGCCAACAATCTAACTAAGCAGCTGACAAGTGGAGAATCCAGGGAGAGATTTTTTCCATCCTCATAAAGGGTAACATCTCCATCGAAAGTCATGAGGCGCACTTTCGATCCGCTGGTGTTGTTGGTAAGTGCAAGTACCTGAGCCGTGTTCAAGATCGAGCGTATATCATTGAAAGAGGGACTGACGAGATTACGTCTCGAAATCAGACGCTTTTTATCCTCAATCAAGAACGCTTCCCGCAATGGGAGTTTGGTAAAAAACTTACCCACGGTGGGGACCAATTGTCTCAACCGGCTGCGAGCAACATGGTGTGGATCCTTATGAACCTCGTCCAACAAAATTGTGTCCTCAATAAGCTTTTCTACATCTTCAAACACTTCCAAATATCTTGTTTGGAGTGTCTTTTCAACTCGTTTCTCCACAATCTCCAATTTACTCTCGTCTATATCGTGGCCCGCCAATTGCCGGTCATACTTCTCAATGTCACCGTGAAGCACGAAAGGCACAGCAAGGAGTCCTTTGATCCATTCAATGAGTTCGTCTCTTTTGTGAGTTTTGAGTGCATATTCCACTCTGTATCTAGATGTCATTTTAACTGTAAGCAATATAGGTTGATACTAGGTTTGTGAGTAACTTAAATAGCTCGAACCTGTGTATACGAAAACCGTGGGGTAAGATCCATGTTGGAAATTAGGAACGGGAGTTAGAGGACCATAATCTAAACAAGAGTTAAAAACGCCAAGAATTGAAATTTTGATTTAATTTCAGTGCTGAGTTCAAATTAAGAACAACATTTAAGTCATTTCCTTTTCAAATTTTATTCCTGAATAAATTCTATGATATACTATATTACAAACCGGTTTGAGCTCTTCTTCTGTCACGCTCCTCAGTGATAGACAACTTGATACCCTTACCCTTTGGCAAGGAGACGTATGGCTTACCAGCCTCGGTACCGATGACGAAAACGTTAGAAAGTCTGGTGACGAAAGAGTTGTCCAATTGATCCTTGATGTGGACCAAGTCGAAACCACCCTCGTGCTTCTCTCTGTGGGTGATAACACCAATTCTACCCATGTTCTTACCACCAGTGACCATGACCAATTTACCGGTGTCGAACTTGATGAAGTCGGTGATCTTACCAGTAGCCAAGTCGATCTTGACAGTGTCGTTAGCCTTGATCAATGGGTCTGGGTATCTGATAGTTCTACCGTCGTGGGTGACAACGTATGGAATACCTCTCTTACCCAAGGCGATCTTCTTGACTTTACCCAACTTGTAGGAAGCCTCCTCAGCGGTGATTCTGTGGACAGTGAATCTACCCTTGACGTCGTAAACCAATCTGAAGTTCTCGTTGGTAGCCTCCAAGGTGATGACATCCATGAAACCAGCTGGGAAGGTAGAGTCAGTTCTGACCTTACCGTCGACCTTGACGTGCTCTTGCATCAAGATAGCCTTGACCTCTCTGCCGTTCAAAGCGTACTTCAATCTGTTTCTCAAGAAAACGATCAAAGGCAAGGACTCTCTCAACTTGTGAGGACCAGCAGATGGTCTTGGAGCGTAGGTACCGGACAATTTGTCCAACATCCAGTGGGATGGTGCTGCCAATCTCTTAAGGTGCTTCTTTCTGGAATTGTTAGTCAAGGTTCTCTACAATCTACAAGGATAAACATCATCGGATGCAAAGCACCGATCACTATCCGTCAGAAGGTCAGACAGCAGTCTGGCAAAATACCGTCAACCAATGGGACCAACATAGAGATGATTCAATCGGTCAACGCTAATTGCCTAACAGTCACAACGGGCGTCGATTGAAGCAACAAAACTGCTAAACATTCGTGCCCAACAACAATACCACGACACTATGAGTTTCGTGGTATTGAGCGCTGTGTATCTGATCTCCCTCAAAAAGACAGATGATCAATGATCTACATCCGATTATCAAGACAAGGCTCCCATCCGGGCCACTTTGAAAAATTCATAGTGGCTGGAAACCGACTTATCACCATAAAGGTGTGCAGTATTGAGAAGTTATTCGCTTAAAGCAAATGTCTTGTGAGTCTATCCTTGCTGAAAGGTAGTTTTCACATACGGGCCTCTTGCCATTTTTGATAATCGAGTGTGATGAGGAAGTGAAAATTCTGACCATAACCCAAGCTTTATAGTTACCGCGTGTGTAGTACACGCCCTTTCCTCACGTGACTTCTCTTAGGGCTTGACCTTTTCAGATAGATGGCCATACATAGAATGAATAATTGTTGAATTTATTTTCAAAAGACATTATTGTAATTGCTGATTCTCTGTTGCTCCGTGAAAGCCTCATGTAGATTCTGGTATCTCTGAGTACATGACTTAAAGCGATGAACAGGATTACATTCATGAATTAAACATAGGAAAAGTAAAGCCGACGATGTTGTGAATTTTATGGTATTTATTGGTATGCAAATATGGATCATATAGTGTTTCGAAATATCAGCCAGCTGACTGTCACAAACATCCTGACAAGAAAGACTTCTCAAAAGACTGTGACCTTTGGCTCCTCGTACTTGTGAGTGTTGAGGGCAGAACCGCCACGCCCCGTGGGCATATTGGTTCCCATATCTTTGTGGTCCTCACTCTTGTTCAAGCCGCTCTCAAGAGCCAATCTCTCAATGCGCAGTTTTTTGGCAACCTTCTCAACCTCGGCGCCAGTCATTACCTTAATCCAGTCAACTTGCAAGGAGAAAGGGCCATACTGCTTGTCTAACAAGCCAACACCGACAGTCTTAACCTCTGCCTTGTTGAGCTCGTTTCCATCTTGGATGACACCCCAATTGGTCATGACAAAGTCATTGAGAGGAATCACAGCTGTTTCCCACTCTCCAGGGTGGTGCAAGAACAATCTATGCTGGAATAAGTCGGTCACAAGAGGTGTGTTGGCCTGAATGTTGACCAAATACTTCCGGCGATCTCCCTTCACACGCATGACCAACAGGCTGTACTGCGACCAGTCCCAATACGAGTCTCCCAGGAACCAGGATTCCTTTTGGTCCGTGGTGCGGAACATAGCGTATCCCGAACGGGTAATTTCTGGGTTTTCTTTTGGTAAGTCCAAATTCAAGTACCCATGAAAGTGGCCGGCACCTGTGTGTGGGTCCAAGTCGAAATGGACTGTGGAGTAGCCACCCATTTCTTTGTCACATCTGGTCATGACTTTGGACAAAGATTCTTGAGGGTTCTTACGAAAGTTGAGCACCGTCAGCACGGGTTTGGTTTGCTCTACCAGCTTGGCAAAGATACGGCCAAATACAGAGCTTGCTCCAAGATTCCGCAATGACATGGTTTATGTTATGATAGTGTTTCAGAATAGAGAAGTGACTAGATGCTGATGAAGAATACAGTAGAGAACTGCGTCACGTGGAAGACCAATTGAATTGAATATGAGAAGTGTGTGTCTTACCAACTACAGGAATGTAACTTGATCAACTTAGATTTCAAGTCAATTGCTGAAGAGCTAATAGTTCTGGAGAAAAAAAAAATTCGAACTAAGGTGGTTGGGAAATTAAGTGCCCTTATATATGTGGGGAGTTGTGTCTTGAAGTCGATCACCTGTATGTAACTGAAATTTGTAGTGGGTGTGCATCCCGGAGTTGCTGGGCAGACGTGCAACATAACGGGCCCCACCCAAAGAAGATAGGAACTGAGGTCCAAGGCAGAAGAAAGGGGGTCCAGAAACACCATATTCGATGATCATCCGCTTCAATTACTCATTTCTTTGGCTCAACTGTGCGGAGAATCATTCAATTGGCTACTAGGCAAATTATTTAGTGCATTAGTAATACCGCTAGCCGAACCTAGCCCAGGTACAACGTAATCAACTTTTCAATTAGCAGGATGGATTCTCAGTCTAGGGATAGAGGCTCTTCAGGTCTACTATGCATCATTGCAGAAGGGTTCCCCACAATGTATTCCTAATTGATAGGTGTGGGTGGTGCATAGATCCCACATTATGCCTGCATATCCTACTCCGATGCAAGTCCGAACGGATTGGTGAATCGGAGTGGAGCGGAGTTGTATGTATGTGATAAGAATTTCCAAGACATGGGTGGAATTGGTCCTTCAATGGCCGGGATTGAGTCATTTGCTCCGAGTTGCCCCATATTTATGCGGTGGTCTTTGATTCCGGGCATTGTGCGGTGTCTTCAATTCTACATAATTTTACTGTGTGGAATTTCAAAAGTTAATTTTGCACGCTGATTGCTTAGTGCAAGTGAGGAGAAGGATGGGGAGTACTATCGATAAGATACGCTCCCCCCTTTACCTGCCAAAGCGATCAGCCTTTCTTCAGAGTTCTTTCCTCCATACAATACCCCTTGCATCTAAAGGTCATTGGATACTAGGTGGGGAGTCCAAAATGAGGTAAGAGGAGAAGAATTTACACAGTCCACAGTTGTAACTACCAGTGCAATTGTGAGACAACGCTTGGAATCCTAAGATTGGTGTTTGATATCCTTTATTGTGTGCGGCTTGTCAAAAGTAAATAGCACGATAATATGTTAAACTTGATTTAGCCTCGAGTAATACTTTTACAGTTACTATATGAAAGCTATAAGTAGACTTAATAATTTATTCTCTAATCATAATAATTTGAATCTATTGAATTGGCCAGTAACCTGGGAAAAGGAAGTGCATCTTCTCCAACAATTCCTTTTTCACACCATGTGGACTTGTGCTAACTGAATATTTCATCGAGCCTTCCAAATCAGAGCCCAATCCCAGCTTTCCAGTGCGCAAGTCCTCGGAAACAACCTCGATAAGCTTGCTTGCAACTTTGAGGGCATTGGAGGAGTTAGCCTTCAAATTTCCAACCACCGTCTCAACAGTAACTGGCTCCTCACTCTCGTTCCACGAGTCGTAGTCGGTAGACATACAGATCATCTGATAAGCAATCTCAGCCTCTCTGGCCAATTTGGCTTCTGGCAAAACAGACATGTTAATAACAGATCCACCCCAACTGCGGTACATCTTGGACTCGGCTCTGGTACTGAATTGTGGACCCTCCATGCAAATAACGGTCAAGTCCTCACCATTGGAAGTGTGTTGCTTCGTGTGCAAAATTGGCTCGACATCGGTATCATGAGCCTCTAAGAAACCCTTTGTGGGGATAGAGTCTGCAATGATTTTGTTGAGCTTCAAGTCGAAGGGCTCGCCAAACATGGCATGGGCAACGAAACCTTTCTCAAAGAAAGTGGAAGGTCTGATGCCCTTGGTTCTGTCGATGATTTGCGTAGGAACAACGAAGTCACGAGGACGAATCTCTTGTTGCAAAGAGCCCACTGCAGAGAATGCAATGATAGCCTTCACACCAACCTTCTTCAAAGCAGCGATGTTGGCTCTCAGGGGAACATCGGTTGGGAGCAAGTCATGGTGGGGGCCATGACGGGCCAAGAAAGCCACTGCTTCACCACTTTGTGTCTCTGCAATGGTAATTGGAGCAGATGGAAATCCCCATGGAGTTGATACTGTGAGACGTGCAACGGGCTTGAGATTTGGCAATTCGTAGAGACCTGTGCCTCCAATGACAGCCAAATGGACAGGCTTGCTGAAGGTGTGAGGCAACGATGCCAAGTCGGTTTTTTCGTGGGACATAGCTTGGGTGTATAACTTAATTGATGGACTAGAATGCAACGGGCACACTATGGCACTGTGGCTACCCACGTTTCGGTACGGACCGATGCGGCTGAATAATCATGATTGCCACAGAATTTATTCACTTTGTTGAAAATATTTTTTTTAAATGGATTCATATTATTTTCACGCTTTTTTCAATCTTCTTTTTGCGGATGCCTTTGAAGGATACCTTTGGGATTGTAGTGACTCCCGATTCGCTGGTGTATTAGTCATATCTAAGGAAACAAGCTAGTTTTAAGTTGAGAGCTCTCTCCAATTAGAAGAATAGATGCCATTTGCTCATGATACTAATTATCTTTTTCAATCTCTTTGATCCAAAAGGACCTGTGGGAAATGAAAAAAGGATTGTTTGTGGACTTCACCCAGATGAATTTAAAATTTGCTAAAACTTTCAGTTATAATAGATATTCTAGAAGATTTTTTAAGATACTATAGTACTCCTTTTATAGCGAGGCTTACTACAATTTGTCTTGTATTGACCATTCCTCATGAAATCATGGAACAACAATCAGTCACTCGTATTCGGGGCAACAATTAGATCAGAAAACTACGAAATTTGTAAAAGCGCGGCAACGTCCCGACTGTGCTTTTTTAGTAAATTAAGGAGATAAAGTATTCCATGCCCGGCGCGATTTAACTCAAAGAACAAGGAATAATAGTTCAACGTATAGTCAAGACATTGTATATCAACACCTCCAATCATAATTGATGCAGAGCGAAATAGAAACGAGACAGGATTCGATTAAAGATTAAAGAATATTTTCTTGAACACTTGTACTCACGACTCCTCCTTGAAAATTGTATTCAGACATGATCTAGTGTAGCTCTCCGAAAACATGCAATATGAGAGAATTAAATGAAAGCAATTCTATACAGTCAGAGATTAAACAAACACATAAAAATGTTAGCTAGAATTTGCAGCTTTATCACTATAAATCCTCTGTGACTATACATCACGTGACAGCCAGTATCATTCCTACTAAATGAGGCGGCACTCCCCTTCACAACGTAATCATACTCAAATGAGATCTTTCATTACCCCCACCAGACGAGCCCTCGCATTTCCTATATCCCCGAGGATCTCTCATAATTTGGTGAGATTTAACTCGTCAAAGAAATCAGATAATGTTCCATCAGATGCTTCATCTCCCACAAAACTTCCAATACCAGACAAGCTGAATGCCTCTGTCGATGTCCAAAAGGCCAAAAGTGCAGGCGAGCCAGAGAGAAAAGATACCACGAATAACAGCCTGGACAAATATCTTTCGTTCGATGAGCTTCCAAAGGTACCACAGGCAGAAGTTGATAGAGTTGTTTCCATTAACCAACTATATTCCTACCAACCACGCAACATTTTTGATCCGGAAGAAGAGTCAAAGCCAGAAACTTTTGCATACAACTTTTCCATGCTACCGAGTGATGTCAACTACCCCAGACGATACTCAGCCGTAGATGTCTGGCACGAAGTAAACGGACAATCTCCTGATCACACAATCAAAGTTCACCCTCTCAAAAGATCTATCACCGGCAAATTCGAAAGAAGCACTCTATTGAATGAAGTAAGCGATTTTTATCTCTGGGATATGTTTCCTCAAGAAGATTCCTTTGGTGCTGCACCATTTGATGGCGACAAAACCATCGACAGCGTCAAAAATTATGAGAAAAAACACAACGATCTTTTGAAAAAGAAGTTTGATGAAGAAATGGCCAAATCCAAGGAGCTCGAGAATTTCCGAAATGAAATCAATGCTGCCAAGTCATTCGTCAAGAAAAAGTACTCTACAGACGAAGATACAACAGTCGGTCAACCTCGCGGAAGAAAGAAGTTTGACAGAGAGCTATACAAAAAGTACTTGAAGCTAGTGCAGGGCTCGAGGGATAAGAACTAGTGACCCTCGGCTGAAGGATCCGCTTGAACGTATATACGAATATTAATGGGGTAGGATTTAATTGAATATAATTTGAATGAAATTTAAGATCAAGGCATTAAGAATGAGAGTCTACTCAATGATTTTTAACTCGACATCTCCGTAGCCAAATTTGTCCTTGTTACATTCGTAGATTCTTCTTAACTCATCAACGTACAATCGGTGGTAATGGTCAAGAATGTCTTGTGGAATTTGTCTTCTCACATGAGTCTTCGATCTGTTCAATTTGAGTAAAGAAGTAAATGAAGACAGTCTAGGCTTAGTAACCGGAGAAGGCTCTGCCTGATCTTGAAGTAGCCCAGAAGGTACATATATTGGTCTTCCGGTGACAATGTTAATAGGTGTTCGGTATGGGATAAAGCCGAAATCGTAGAAAAAAATGCCCCTGGCACTGAAGAAAGGAAGAGTGAAATGGAAAGTCTTTTTCATCCATTGCTGGAACTTGTATCCGAAAGATCCAGGCTGTGGTTTTGAGAGTTTATAGATGTCTGCTTCACCGAAGGCAAAAACTGGCACTAACGAAACGTTCCCCAACTCAATTGCAAGTTTAACAAACCCTTTCCTTTTTTGCAAAACCAAACGGATTTGCTTGGTGTAAGTAGGGTCGTTTACATCGTCCGGCTCTTGTACTTCATTGTATCCCATGCTGATTCGGCGGTGGTTGCCAACCACATCATTCAACAAGGATTCCTGCGCGCCTCCAACCACAAGACATACGGAGTTGTCTCCATTGTTGATGATGGATTTTATATTCTTGGCGCTTGCACTTGTAAGGCCCATACTTAAAAGGTAGTCTCTGAAGAAAGGGACAGTGAATTGAGTGGTAAGTGTCAAAGGGAAAATGTATCCAACACCGGGGAAGAGTCTCTCACCCTTGGATGGGTCGTGAAATAATGGCTTCAAAAATTTCATAAATGGCTTGAAAGGTTCGTTGCGCACGATATTTGTTGCGAAAAGCCCCATGACACCCATTGAGATGACACCATGAGGGTGGTAACCAAAAATGTAACGCGGTCCGACCGAAAGTTTACGCAACTTGTGTGTCGTGCTTTTCTTGCTATCATCCTCGGTTTCCAGCGATTCTGATACTGAAGACAGATCCATATCATTGAGCCTTTTCTGAAGACCAAAGAACTTAAAAATCTTATCAATTGGGGTGCGCGAATTCTCCGATACCAAATCCTCTTCGTCACTAGGAGTTGTTTCGACTTGAACGTACTCAGTGGTAAATGTAGGTTCCAAGTCACAGGTCTTGTGAACAGTGATAGGGAAGTAGTTCACAAACCACTCCCATAGGACCAAATTACGCATCCAATCTCTGACTCTGTAGACAACTTTGCCGTTCGTCGGTGTGTGAAGATCAAACCCATAGAACCAGATGAAATACGGCACCACTATGAACAACCAGGCCACCCAACCGAGGTAAAGCACAAAGAAAAACAATGCAAAAAATGAAGGGATGGAAACTGTGTGCCAGGTAACAGCAAGCGTTTGCAAGCGCCTCTTCAATGGTGTATTTAAGGGTGCTACATTTATCGGTGGCCATAAACGTGCCTTAGTAGCCTTGCCCTTCTTTCTCGCGCCATTATTCAACTCAAGTCCTCCATCCAGATCCTCTGCTTCTGTGTCTTTGATCACAGAGCCGGTTTTGGATCGAGTCTTTTGAGCTGTCTTCTCAGCAGCTCGAGCATTGTTTCTGTTGCGGACACCTCTCAGTGAAGCGCCTGCTTTCGATCCCGTTGACATTTGAGATTAGAATCGCTTCTCCCAAACAGTAAGAGAGCCACAAAATTGAAATTGAGTAATGGGCGTCGATCCAGGCGACAAAGAAGTGAGCGGGGTTCGTTAATCAGTAAGCAAGGTGTCAAAGAATATCTTGTAGGGAGCTCCCTCAAAATCGATTATGGAATATATTGAAAAGCGGAAAACTCCTGCTTTCTTTTAGAGTAAACCCAGCTAAAAGCAACAGGCAATGGAGAGATTGATACAAGAATTATTATTCTCTTACATATTGCACCTAAACCCCATATTTCCTGTTCAGATGCAGTACCTTTGACCTTGTGAAAACACCACTTAATCGCTGCGTTCGAAAGTCTCACCAAAATACTGGCCAAATTGAAAACGGCCCCGACGAATTCCACTCATTTATTTTTTAAACAACCGGGATCATCCCAATAATTTGCTTTACCATGAAGAAGCATACCTCAATGGACCCTAATTATCAAAAAACACACTACTTCCTAGATACGACTCAATTCAAGAGAAGACGAATCGCAAATCCTTTATTTGGCGTAGAAGATTTGAACACCCATGACTGCGTCTTTACCAAACTCTCTGAGGAAACAGACGATGATGTGAAGCATCGCTTCCACCTTTATGAAAAAGTATGGTCACACCAAAAGAGTAAAATTGAGCAGATTTTAGGAAGCGCGAACAATGAGCTCTTTGAGGATTTGATACACTACATCCATACTCCACTCTCGCTGAAACTAGATATCGCGTTCTTGAGTCTAAGCACAAATACTGCCAATAACCTACGTATCCTTGACGAATTCTCCTCAAATGTAGTAAAAAATACACAAGCTGATAACACACATATACGAATAGTGCGCTTGAGTTCCAAGGTTTGCTTCAATGGAAAGGCTGCCATCAAGGAGGTTGTCAAACAGGTGTTGGAGGATCCTAAGGACCACGGCCAGACTCTGCAAAACGGGAACGCTGGAGATTACAATCTAGACCAAGACGATGAAGATGATGCTACGGTTAAAGAGGCGGCAAATGATGAGGCAGATGAGCTTGATAATCCAAGCGATGGGGATGGTGACGATGGCGACGATGGCGACGATGGAGCATCCGGCAAAATCTCATACGATTTCGAAATAGTCGAGGATTGGGTTCAAAACTATATCAAGAAGCACAAATGCGAGGATTCGTTCCGTATAGTTGTGATTTTTGATGATGCTGATTCGTTCCAAAACGAAATATTGAATCTGCTTCTCCAGCTCTTCTGCGTTTACCGATTGAAGTGTCCAATGAAAATCGTCATGGGCCTTATTTCCAAGAATGCCTCTAGCTGGATCAACAACAATGTGACAAGCAAACTTCGTAATCTTCTTCTGGGGGTGAGATTGGAGGCTAAGGACAATAAAAATATTGGGTTTCGTGTCATCAATGAGATTTTGCTTCAAAACACCATCACGCAACAAAATCCGCTCTTAGTCAGTGCACACCTTTCCCTGATTATTCTCAATCGCTTCGAGAATACAAATAACTCCATTGATAGTTTGATTACCGAGTTGAAACTTTCCTATATGACTTACTTCTATCAACTGCATCTATCCACTCTATTAGATCCCGAATTTGTGGCCAAGCCCTATCATTACGATGGTCTCAGAAAACTATCATCATTTAAAACACATGTGGAGTACTTCCTTCACGAGTTCATCAAAACTAGCGATGATAAACACAAGACCTACTTATGCAATTTACTCGAGGATGACTCAAAGTTAAGCAATTTATTCAGAGATGCCAGGATGAAGTTCCAACAATACCAGAATACTGTGATGAACGCTGTGAATGTTGTATACTGGTTATGCGACCATAGAAAAGAAAAATTCGAGGTATACAAACTCATCACGAATAATCAGCTCATCAATTCTCCTTTCTTGACAGATTTGCTTAAAACCGTCAAATCCTTCGATGAGAAGAAAAGCAGCGACTTTGTGGATTTTCTATCTAGCGACAACATTCACCCAGATCTTGAAGAATGTTCTGACCCGGATGTCAAAAACCTCAAAAATTCTATTGCAAAGGATTCGAATAGACTTTTGGACAGTTTAACCGACTATTTTCATCAAAACCACAGCCTCAATATGAAGATCAGTGATAACCTCTTCCACGAGGTGCTCACCATCACTGGAGGAAGCAACGAATTTGAAGAACAAATTCCAAAATTTTCTATTGAGGAAAATTTCGAAAACCTAATGATTAATCTCATTAGACCCAAACTGAGAGAGATAATTGAGTCTGCATTGGAGGAGCCACAAAAATATTTGCGCAATTCAATCCTCGTACAGAAGTTAGGAACTGCCGGAAACTTCCATCGCATCCTAGGGCCAGCGTTGCCCAGGTTTTATCAAATTTACAAGGATGCTCCAGTAAACATAAATCTTTGGGATTTCTACACAGCGTTCAAACAGTCATTGCTCAAGCGCGAAATTGTGGATGAGATCGAAGAGAACTACAAAGCATACCAACCAACTCTCAACCCAATTCTTGGTGAATATGTCTCAAAGCTCAGAAACTCCGAGGAAGCATGGGATAAGATGACATTCTCATGGTTCATCCAAAGTTGCTATGAGCTTAGCTCGATGGGATTCATGAGAGATAAGTCGAAAGGAAACTACATGGAGAAGATGATATGGAGAAATCTTTAAGTCAACTCAATGCCCCTAAATTGATGTAGATTGATATAGTTACATGTAATTAAATTCCCATTTGCACGCGATACCGCGTCGAAAAGTGTGGTACTGTGTTGAGTTTCCTGTAAGTCCCATTGTGTCATATTTCAAGTCAAGGCTACGTATAGCAAGTCCAGCTCAAGCTCTACGGTTTATGCATTCTATGTGGTTGGTGAAAGCTTGCAACAGTTCTTTGCGAAGCGCGTATTAAGCCCTATCCTAATCAGCTTTGATACGACCAACCATACTGTTGGGAGAATCACGCTTGTCCGCGGATTTAATCCACATATTCATAGTCTAGGATTGTGGTATCTTCATTGTATTCGGCCAAAGGTGGTTCTTTAAACCAGTATTGGCGTTTCGCTCTTCCTAGCATAGGCTCCGGATGTGAAACCATGGATTCAAGAATGGTCGACACTGTGAAGAATGAGATGAACACGATTGCAAACGCTAGTATGATTTTTCTTTGAGGGCGCCTTAGTAGCTTGTGAAATTTCACGGATGAAAATTCGTTCATCGTGATCCAAAATGAATGAAATACTAGTCGAACACGGTTCAACCTGAGAGAAAACAGCCAGGTATATATACAACTCACTAAACAGGACTCTTAATACCTTATTAGTACATAACGGTCGTTAACCAGCACAAAAGAGTCAGATCAAAGAAGACAGGAGAGGCTATTACGAGCAAAAATGTCAGCTTATGTGACCACCAGAGCCGCAGCTGCAGCTTTTATACAATCTTGTTTTATTTCGCGCAATATTCGTCTAATTCAAGGGGGGTTTCAGTAGACCCTGCAATCTGATGCATTGCCTCTGCAGGATAGTCTGTTTCATGTCAGATTGTGCACACCTCCCTGCAAAATGATCCTGCAGGTATCCTTTTCTCGTTTGAACATTCCACTTGTTTCCGCCATTCAACAGTAGGTGATACTATCCCGGAATGTCAAAAAAGATTACGGAGTTCGGAAACAGAAATTTTTGAAAGATTGTTTACACACAAATTGGTACATACTCTTGGTGTTTACCCTCAGCAAGGCGGCGCATTGTCTGAATTAATTCCCTTTTGAGCGCATCTGTCAATTGGTACCTAACTCTTGTCCTGCACGACACGCCAACAAAAGCCGTTCTTACACAGTTGCCAATCCCAACTGGGATGAACCTGGATGGCTGGCTATATTCCCCTAAGCAATTTCCAACGGAGAACTGTCATTCATCCACCAAAACTCTTTTACGAAATTGCTTTGTTCAATCACTGCAAAAATTTACATAAGTCCTTGTTGGTTGGGTCCCCGAGCCTTTTCACTGTGGATTGAAATGTTGACAGCCGTGAAGATTTGATAGATTAAGCGTGAATAAACAGGAAGATAGACGATCGCGAATTTTGCTCATGAGCCTCTCGAGACTTCACTGCGTCTGTTAATACGCATTGACTATAGAAAAGGGAGTGCGGCGTTGTGGGGCTCACAACCAGCTCTCGTTTGGTGGATGTTCGCACCATCTTGAGACCGTGCATCTGAGCGTGTATGAGCAGTCATGTGTCGTCGTCGTATTCGGCGGTAAAAGTTACAAAAATGATAGCTGGTTAGCACCGAGTGGTATTTAATTGAAGCCGTAGGGTTGTGCGTTTTTCGTTGTGAAACACTATCATACAGTCCCAGCCAATCTTAGATGGCCATTTTGTCCCACGTAAGTGAATATTCGAGAAATGGGGTAGCGAACTCAGCGGTTCCCGCGCCTATTAGTGCTTATTGCATATTTTGGGGAACACGTTGGGGAACGGGTCCAAGATCGTGGAATGAGATCGTTTTGTAGATTAATTGCGAGAAGTGTTTCCCCTTTTTTGGCTTTATTTCTCCTAATCTATTGCTTGGCTGTCTTAAAAGTAAAAGTTCAATACACAAACATTTTACAGTCAAAGTCTTTTGAGCCGACGAACAAATCAAATCAAAATTTTTTTGATTAACGCATCCAGTGGCCACAGGTGTTCTTAAGTCCCAAGAGGCCAACTAGTAGTCAATACCGGCGGGGATGGAGTTTGGTGGTAGAAGGTTAATGGTGAGAATGACCATAAAATAGAGCTGGGCTACCAATACGGAAAGTGGACAAAGAAAAATGAAATTATTGACATTTACATGTGAAAATCCAACCAGCATCTAAATCTCGACCATTTTGGTTCAGAATGGTTTGAATCTTCTATTTTGCAACTCAACGAAGCTTATTTTCATAGGTCAGGACTGAAAAAAAAAAAGAGAACCTCGGAATGGCAAAATAAAAAAGAGAAAAGAGAACAATCTAATATAAAATCGACGTGATACTAAAATAAATTCGATTATAGCGCTGCCTACAGTGTTCGAATCTCCGCCGTTTTTTTCCCTCAACGTTAGCAAGCGCACACCCTTACCTCTCTTCCACTGCCCGTGTGTACGTAGAGATCAGGCCATTTCTTATATGCCCAAAAGTGGTCCACAGTCATCATTCGGTAACAGCCCACCAGTTTTTTTTTCGGCATCGCTCTAGTTGCTCTTTTCTGTTGACGCATATTTTGATCCATTCACCAACAAACTCTTCGAGCTTGATCTCCACATCCCCTTAGGCAAACGTCGCTCTTATCGGATCGTTCCTCATTGATTCATCGTGAGGCTACCTTTCAACCCCCATCGGTCCTTTATCCATCTCGAACCTTAATCGGACACACCTCGTTTATAAGAGGGAACCGAACATCCAATCACGAAGGTCCGTGCTCATCTCTCACCAAATTTTCAATACCCGAAGTGAATTAACTTCCTTGTACCCACTCACCTAGCTCAATTTAAACTATCTCATCTGGGAGACAAATAACACCATGGAACAACTCAATTACGGATCGCTCCTAGACTTTGACGAGACCAGCAAGTTCTTGTCTGCCATTCAGAATACTGTCCCTGCCCTCGAAGAGGTTCCTGAATGGGACGAGTTCAATTTGGCACTCGGCAACGCTGATGTTGCCCCATTGTACAGCCCTAGCTTTGAGGTTTCAGCAGAAGACACAAAGCAAAACCTGTCGCTCTTTCCAGCTGACCAATACTCGTCCACTCGTCTGACATCGTATACTGAGTCCATTGACTCCAACTTTGTGGCCTCATTGGAGCAGTCTCCTAACACAACTTTCCTGTCCCCACACGCGCTGCCAGATGGTTTGATGAATAAAGAAGCTCCTCTCTTCGAATACTCGCATGCGGATTACCAGCTTCCATCTTTCACACAAAGCAGCTCCAACGGGCTTGTCAAGAAGGAAACTGCTGATTCTGTTCAATATGATGAAACCGCGGAGTCCGATGTCTCCACAAAAAAAGACTCTCCAAGCTCTCATGCCAAACGCACCCACGATGATGACGACTCTGAAGAGGAAACAAAGACTGAAAAAAAGGTCAGAACATCTCACAGAGTCATTGAAAGAAACTACAGATGCAACATAAACTCGAAGATTAACGAGCTTCGTGATGTCGTTCCAACTTTGAAAATAGTAACAGGAAAGACAGGCATGCTGATTGCCGATTTGGAGGGCTTAGTCCCAGCTTCTAAATTGAATAAGGCATCGGTCTTGTCAAAAGCCATCGAGTATATCGATCACCTCCAAAGAAAGAATGACTCGTTGCAAGATAAAATTGCCAGATTGCAGGCTCTTGTAAGTGAAGCCAGTACACAAGGTCCTAGTTTACAAGGCCTTAAAATGGAGCCATCTACTTCAGTAAGATCTCAGTTTGATTTCAACTTCAATCTTGGTGACAACAACTTTGCCCTGATGTATGCCAACGATGCTGTTGCACCGGAAAATGCCGCGCAGGCATATCCAATGGGTTTCTCGCAATCAAGAAACTCCAACATGATGTTGGGAGGCATTGCTATCGCTATGGGTTCTTCATTTATCACTGATGATAATTTCCGTGGACTTGGAGCCATACCGATGTCTGGTTTATTTTCCAATTCACCAATGGTTGCGAACCATCTCATATCCGTCCTCAGGTTGGTGGTCATGGCCTCGGGTCTCATTATGATGCTAGAACCTCTCCGACAAATGTTTTACTCTCAGAAGGACAAAAAATCAACATCACAACAGCCTCTTTGGCTTACTTGGCTTCTAGTTTCCTGTGGTCTTCAGCTCCCCCCTGCCATCTCATCTATTGAGAAGGAGGCTATTTGCCAACGTCTCCTCGGAAGAACAAAGACAGATTCCACACAACTTTTGAAAGATTATGCTTTGCTCAGCTCATCCGAGATTACCTTTGAAAATTGCTTATTGTCCGTTTTGGTTGGAACACTTCTCATACGCAAGAACCCTTCGGTCTCCACCTTCATGAGTCTTGGGTTGAAACGTAGAGGATCTCTACTTGTTAACCTTGAGTACAACGGTTCAAACAAGAACTTGAAGAGCCTTTCAACATTCATCAAGACTGTTGATGGCCTTGCTTTGTTTGAATCCGAGAATTTGTTACAGAGATTTATCAATTTGTCGTCGCAAATTCCGATCTGCACAAACGTCAAATCTGCTGAGAACGAAATGACCTACGTTGACTTCTACCTTAGAAGCAGACATGATGTGTTTGGTGTTTTGTATTCCTGGAGAATACTTGAGCTCATCTACGAATTGAACATTGTATTCTTAGAACTCTTGGTTTCTCAGAATGACGGGAAAACGGATGCAATGAAGAGTCTCTCCGAAGATATTGAGAAATTGCAGAAACTCATCTCCGACAATGGCGCTTTGACAAGACACTTGCTCCTATTGAAAGGTGTCATCTCATCTGAGAATGTCCCTTCTCTGATTTCTCAAATCCAGGATGATATCCGGGGGTACTTGTCTAAATTAGACGCAATCTATAACGAACCAGAGATCACGGACGATGAGTCAGATATCGAGGAAACTTCAAAAACAACCATTGCCAACGAGTCAACGAATTCTCTTGCAGCAGACATCGTCGCCAATCTGTCAATCATTTACTCCTTAAACATTGTTGATGAAGAGACAATTGTTGCCCTCGTTTCCTCAGCTATATCATATTTCTTGAATCGTGAGCATAATTTGAAGCTGCTTCAATTGCTTCGCTTGCTCAAATTCGAAAAAACTGATCAATCTGTTTCTCTCTTTTCTCTTACCTGTTTTGTCAAGCTTCTCTGCGTTCTTGTTAAGTCTGAGAATGAAGACAAAGCAGAAGACTCCGATGAAGACAAGAAATCCCTCTGGGCTAGCATGGACTCTGAGTCATGCAGTGTCCTTGAGTCTCTTGTCAAGATTATGAGAACTTGGTTGAATGATAATAACAAAAAAGATTGCTTGAGTCTGGAGCTCCGTAGCGATCTCTCAGACTTGGTAGTTCACAAAGGTCTTACATTGAATGGTATTTGAAGAACCGACAGAATGGTTTTACATCCTTTATTTATTTCGAGACAGACTTTTTAACTTCCCAAAGCTTGTTTCATATTCCGTACTGAAAATCATCAATTGCTGCAGTATTCTGCGGTTGTCATGCTTTACGATTAGACAGAGAAGTCTATAAAACACTCAATTATTTATCAATACATTAGATTATTTCTGTTAACACTATCGTGCATTTCATCTTTATATACAAAAGATAGCAAACATTTTATCATCATGTATCCCTGATTTCAAAAACCCCAAGTATCAAGACTTCCTTCACAATGCGGCTCATTGAACGAGACTTGAGCAGTAAGTCCTCAAAAAAAGCTAGTAATCAATACTGCTGAAAGAGAAAGGCTCATATGCATAACCCTCTCCCTCAAAGAATTTAGACATTGCTTCGACCCAATGCAATCTTAATGAGTGCAACATTGCGGAAGTACCTTCCATCAACACAAGGATGCAAACCGTCAAGACAAACCACATGGCAAACAAGCAGACTGTAATAGCGATACCCAGCAGCCCTTTTGTTCCAAAAGCATTTTGAATAGTCATTGTCCAAAGGACACTCGACAACTGAGCGTGCGCCAAAGACAACGCCCATAAACGAAGGTACGATGCTGTATGTGAGACACAGTTCAAACAAAATTCAATCGTGTGTATGACTTGATGTATGACAACATCCATGAGATTGAAGTCTTCTTCGCCATGGCCGTGTCCCGAACTCAAATTCATTGGCTCAACGTCGTTTGGAAAGGTAAAGGTTTGACTGAGCTCGTCAATTTCATCACCCTCGTTCAAGTCTCCATCATCATCACGATTATCTGGACCTTGGCTATTGAGCAAACGCTCGAAGGCAAGCTCCTCTTCCTGTGCTTGCGCAAAATGATTTTGCTGCAGTTTGAGATTGTCAAAGCCGAGATTCTTAGCCCTTTTGTTCTTTTTATTGAGCACAATTGGCTTATACAAGAGTAGCCAAGGCACACAGCAAAGAGCAATAAGAACAAGGACAATTTGCACAAATTTCTGTCCACTATAAAGAGGATCCTCTATACTTCCTGGCGCTAAAAACATGTTAATCAACATATTAAGAAGACCAGGGGGTTGACGATTAGTACCAAACCAATCCACACACCATTTGTACACAATGGTCAATGCCAAGTAGCCAAAAATACTTTGCATAAAGAAGAATCCCGGAAGAAAATTTCCGATGATATCGACCAGCGACTTAAAAAAGCGGTAGTTCACAAGACTGAACATTAATGAATAGTTCATATGGCAATATCCCATTAAGATGGACATTTTCATCTTGTACGAATTCGTAAAAAGCAATCCGTTTTCTGCTCCATGCCAAATCCAGTCAAGACCTATGGGATATGTTTTTCCAGAAACTCTGACGGCTGTGAGTGATATAGGACCGGAATGAGGATCATAGCCCTCTGGCCATACCCATTTCCATCCAGAGGCAAATAATGTCATCGATTTTGAGAAAATATCATTGTACATAAGACCAGTGTACATGGAAAACAATCCCATCAACAAAATGATGTATCTTCCGTTAAAAGCCATCTCGAAAATTTCATCCTTTTTCCGCATGGCGTTGAACTTTGTTTCGTTCACAATGAAAAACAATGCCACCAACAAGACAATAAAACCATGTCCCAAATCTCCGAACATGATTGCAAACATGAAGGGAAATGTGATGATTGTCGCTAAACCAGGGTTGACTTCTTGGTAAGAAGCAATACCGTATGTGTCCACGATAGCCTGAAAACCTGAGGTGAACTTGTTAGTTTTGTGATAAGTTGGAGGGACTCTGTTGGTTGTAAGCTCATTGACAACCGCGACGAAGCTGAATTCTTGATCATCGTCATCATCGCTGTTAGAATTATCATCATAGTCACTTCTACCAATAGCGAAATATGAATTGCTAGGTTGTTCATTTTGCGTGTTGGCCAATGTGTCTGTTGACAAGCTTATTGAGTGCTCAGCTTCTAGCAGATTTCTATTTGATTGCTGTGCTTTTGATCTGACTAGAGCTTTTAAGCTGTGACGAATAGAGCGGAGCTCTTCCAGCGGTATCCATCCCTCTCCAACAAGACATCTTCTAGTACTATCCTCGTCAAATTTGTTTAAAGTCTCATAGATAGCCTTTTCTCTTTTGATGATATAATGCCAATCAGGATACTTTTCTTGGAAAAATATAAGCTCGGATACCAAATGAGATTTCGTTGAATCGATTACACTAGTAAGGTCCTCGATTTTGTTGTTTAGTTGGGAAAGGGTAACTTGACGTGAACTCGAAGAGCCCTCAACATTATCATAGATAAAACCGTCCAATGAATGGATTATCCGGCGAACTCTTGATTTCAAATAGTCACCATGGGTATAGATGATGAACACATTTTTGTCGATATGCTCTGCCGAGCCAGTTAGAGCGGCATCGTCATCTATAATTGGGATGTCATTGAAGTAGAGATTACCTCTGAGGGTTCTCCATAGAATTTTGCGCAAAATTGGAATCTTGGTTCTGGCAATAGTTCCAGTAATTGCATGCATGACGGACTCGTCGAGGTTGACAGACGTTTCCTGAACATCCAAAGACGTTCTTGCGCCGCCTAAAAGGGCCTCTTCATCTTCGTCATCGAGGTCCTCGATTTCGAATTGACGGAACTCATCATCCTGGGCGGAGTCAACAGTCCGCCTGTGGAAGTTATTGACTAGATTGAGGACGTGTCTATTCTCGATTAATTGAGATCTTTTCACTTCAAGTGAGGTGTATGAGCCATCTAAATGTTTAATTTTTTCGTATGATGTTTCCAATGTAGACTTGATATCGTCTATTTCTGACGTAGGCGGCAAAGGCCTCTTGTCGGCCATCAAGGTTGCAAAAGGGTCACCTTTCAAGGTTCCATACTTCACCATCGCATTGTGCAAAAACTCAAACTGAATTTCCATCGCATCAACATCGCGCAACTCTGACACAAATGTTCTTTGAAACGGCGTGAGCTTGGAGTTAAGATCTCTGAAATGCACTTGGCCCAGCAGACCAAGAGCAAACACCACGTCTCGTGCAATTTCAATAGTGACGTAGAACTGCACCAATGTCATTGGGGCAGACCGAAAAACGGCCTCGTTGGCTGAGGGCTGTTCGTTATCCTGCCAACGCATAGTGAATATAGGCGCCTAGGTAAGAGACAAGTTGAGCCAGTCGACTTCCGAATTCGTGCTTTCTGAAAGCCTAGGTATATGGATAGAGGGCAGAGTGACGAGGGACAATAATGGTAGGTGGGGGTGGTCGCAATTGCCAAGTGTCCAAGCCGACTATCTGTAGTTGAATATCCCTGGAGTGTACAGGCACATCTAAAGTTAGTGAAATTATAAGAGTTAGTCAAGGGATCTGAACCGGATTTTCAATTTTTAGTGCGGGCATTTGAAAACAAACCTAGGTTTTGATGTGAGAATATTTGTAAGAGGCTGTTTTTTTTTGATTTTTTGCTGATTGATACCAGGTTCTTTGTGCTACGTATACTATAGCCGATCCAATGAATCAGCTACTGATTATTGGAGCATGAGAATGAATTTAATAACTTGAATTATCTCTGCCGGTGATCAAATCATTACAATTGGTTTTTCTACCGTTGTCGTATTGCGCTATACTCTAAAGCATGCATGTATCGGTGGTAGACAAAGAACCATATCAGAATGTTGCTGAAGTAATTTTTTCCAAATATATTTCTGATTTAAAGCATAAATTCAAGAAAACTGGATTCTTGAGAGCTTTTCTGCATGAAATTCTGATTTATGATATTTATCTTCAGATACCCTCTCCTTCTTTATCGCACCAGCTATGCCTCTCTGATTCAACCAGTGGGTGGATTCTCAATTCAAAATGAGACTACTCCGTCAAATTACAAGTCTCAATGTGTTGGCATTATGCTTGGCACTAAACTCAACAGCCCTATTTAATGCTGCCATTGATTCTCTCCGACACCTCCCGCACAAGTATCATGCTCTTACCCCAATTTACACATCAGAGAACATAGACGAAGGTATTTGGATACCCGAGTACGATCTACACACACAAAACTATAAAACAAATCATGTATATAAACCGATTCCTGAAGCTTCAGCTGGGATTTCCTTGCTCGAACAGGCGGTTGAAGCTGGATCTTCAGACGCTGCCGCTGCATTAGGCGACATTTACACCTTTGGCAATTTCCTGGTGCCCACGAACTACACCAAAGCACTACTGTACTACCACAAAGCGATTGCTACGAAAGCAAATGGTCATGCGTACTTCATGTTGGGTTACATGTACTCAACGGGGATGTTTGGCGAAATTCCGCAAAACAAACAGAAAGCAGCCGTGTATTATGAATTTGCTGCGAAGAACGATGACCTCAATGCCATTCTAGTCCTTGCAAATAATTTCTATCATGGAATTGGCCGCGCAGCTGACTGTGGCGTGTCAAAGTTCTACTATGCCACAGCTGCTCGCAAGACAATGTCAGTCCTTTCACAGCTTGCGCCCGAAACAATAAACGAGTTTCTTACATACAACATTGCTTTACCTGACTACAATGGAGGTATTTATGGAAGAAGAGTGAGCGAGTCGCCATCATCGACAACCAATAAGGTGAGCAATTTTTTGGCTTTAAGAGAGTCAATACGGGACCTGAATTTTGAATCACAGGATTCCAACCTTATAGACTACTATTTCAATGCCTATGAAAACTATCATGGTGGCCATTTCAAGGATAGGAATTACACGGAAGCATATGTCAATTCGATCATGTGCGTCGTGCAAGGTGATGAAAAATTCGGTGGTGCCTATTTTGAACTTGCAACCGATATTGACAAATACTTTTTAAGCAAATGTCACGGCTTATTGAGCAAATTGTATCTCAACGGTCACGGTGTGCAAAGAAATTTGACCAGGGCTTATGCCTGGCTCCGTAGCGCTCAAAAGATTTATAATGAGCCAGAAACTCTATTGACATTTGCTCAATTCCACAACCTTGATCCTAGCTACACGGGAGGATTCACAGATAAGGGCTTGCGATATTTGCGAGATGCGGCATCGAACAATAGTGCTCGAGCTGCTTTCATTCTTTCTAAATCAGGAATTGCCCCAAAGCACCCTTTGCAAACTACTTACACCAAGAGCAACTATGATCTAGTTAAGTTTGCCGCAAAGAAAGATATCCTCGAAGCACTCTTTTATTTTGCGGATGCGGTAGAATCGGGATTTGGGGCCTCTGTTGGCGACAAATATGAGTGCGAACATGTGGTGGGCTTTTACAAGGAGTTTGTTGAAAGATCAGAGAAGATTGTGTTGCCTCATATTAAATATGCTTTCGAAGAATTCCGATATGGAAATTTCAAGAATTCTTTGTTGGGTTTTCTGATCGCAGCAGAGCAAGGCTTAATTAATTCTCAGATTTCTGCGGCATATCTCCTACAACAATTGGAACCACTTTTTCCTTTCAAAAAGAAAATTCAGCATGGAAGTCGAATTCGGTCAGCCATCGCATACCTTGAGCTTGCATCCGCTCAAGATCACCTTGATGCTACAGTCCTTCTCGGAGATTTTTACTCAACCGGATTTAATTCAGCAAATATCTCGGCCGACTTTACTCAAGCTTTTGCATATTACAGTAAAGCAGCTCTGTCCGCCTCTAGCCATGGGTGCTACAAACTAGGGTATATGTATGAGTATGGGCTTGGTTCGCCAAACAACACCAAAGATTATTTCATGGCCAAAAGATACTATGACTTGTCACGAAAATACACTAAGGACAGAGATCTCTCTCAGCTTTCACAAATCAAAGCCAGTACATTTCCAGTTACCTTGGCTTTATTGAGGCTCAGATTCAAAATGCTATTCAACGGTAGTTCGAATGAGAGAGAATTGGATTCCACTGGCTGGTTCAGTACTTTTGAAAAGCTCAGAAAAAGCAAGGAGGTTGAAAAACACGAAAACACTGCTCAAGCTAAGTCCGAAGCACACCTGGAGGGCGGGAATTACGACGGTGATGACGAGTATGAAACTTTCGACTACATTGTGCTAATATTCACTATTGCATTTTTCGTATACATGGCCCTTGAAAACGTTCGGGGACATTTTAGAAGAATGGATCGGAGGCGTGAAGCACCTGGAAATCAGAATGTAAATGCAGAGGCCAACAATAGATTTGGTGTTCAGTTTTTCTTTGCGATTTGAGTTTCTTATTTCCGATGTATAGATGAAATACTAATTAAATCATATCATCTAGAATATTTTTCAAGATTGGGTGTCGTTGTAAAGCTGCAGGAGCAAGTTTTCCACTTTGTATCTTTGTGCTTCGAAACTGTTGAGTATCTCCTATAGCTTCCGGATACTGAGTCAAATTAAAGGTCCAGCCTTTTCTTGATGACAAATCAGTGAACTTGCGAGCAGATTCTGCAGTTGACATCGTTTTTTCAGAGCCAAAAATTATTAATTTGGATCGAGCTCTGGTGACTGCAACATTTATTCTTCGCCAATCTTTCAACAAGGCTCCAGAGCGACATTCAGGATTCGCCCGAACCATAGATATTATAATACATTTTTTGTCTCGACCTTGAAATCTGTCAGCAGTCAAAACCTCGAGTTCCGGAATGTGCTCAAACGCATCGAGCAACAATTTGAGCTGCGCTTTGTATAAGGTCATGACACCAATATCGGCAGGATCTACTCCTGATGCGCAAAATGCATTAACTAATTGTACAGTGAGATTGACCTCGGTAGGGTTGACTATGTTTTCTCCAACCGACTTTTCAAAAGCAGCAATTGGGTCATGATTAAAGAATGCGACATGGGTATCTTCGTTGAGAGCATGTTGTATCCAAGAAATGTCATTTTGTCCAGGGCTAGTGGACAGAAAACCAGAGGGGCGCGGGAGAACGAGCTTTTGATTTGCTACTTCCAATGACCCACATTGTAAACGATTGTCATAAACCAAAACATTCGAAATTTCCATGATTTCCTTGCTCATACGGTATTGATGATGGAGCTCTACGACACTCTCGGGATGCTCGACAGCTAGATATTGGAACAATGACTTGGAGAGACCATGCCGTACATCAGGATCGGGGTGAGTTACCAATGGAGGGAGCTGAAAATGGTCTCCTACCAAAACAAATTTGTCACAACGTGAAATGGGCCCTATGCTGACCGGCATCGAAACTTGCGATGCCTCATCAACAATGCAATAATCAAACAGGGTTCTGACGCTGAAGATCAAGTCCTTCATACCCAAGCAAGTGGTTGCAACAACATACGGCTCTGTAATCTCTCGCTCAAAGTCACGGAAGGTATTTATTTGCTTTTGGTCTGAACTGACACAATAAGGTCGTATTTCAGGATGAACTCTCGTAAAGTGACCCGTCCTAATGAAATCCACTCCGAGTTGTAGTAACTTGAGAAGGATGTTATCAACGGCTGAATTTGTATAGGAAGTCAAAAGAACAGTTTTTTTTGAATTGACTAGCATTTTGATGAGGTGTGCAATAACTGTCGTTTTACCAGTGCCAGGCATGCCCAAAATCAAACAGTAGTCCTTTGTGCAACTAACACGTTTGAAGGCCAATAGCTGATCATCATTAAAACATTCCTCGTCTCCGTCTATGAGAAACTGAGGAGAAGAAGTGAACGTCGGTGGGCGCAAATTAACTATCAAGTCGCGTCTCTTCAGGTCACCTTGAGCGAGGAATAAATTAAGTATGTTGAACCTCGCCAAGCCCATACCATAATAAAATTCATCCTTGTCTATGCGAAATACAACCTCGTTTCCTTGTGATATCGGACTCTGAGATTTGTGCAAAACCTGAGCTCTGTGAAAAATGTCTGACTTTTTATGAGTTCCAACAATTTGTCTTCTAGTCAGGATTGTAATTGAACGTGCATCAATAAAGGTGACAACACCTTGCGCCAAGGCAAAATGACCCTCTTGGTCGCTCACAATGATCCTATCATGTTTTCCAATTTGAGTGTTTAACATTGACTCATTAGTTCCATCTTTGTTTCTCCGAAAGACATAAACATATGAGTTAGAATTAACGTCTTCATCTAAACACTTACTAATGATCAAATCACCTAGCGCTTTGCCGCGCAACTTCTCTCTTTCTTTAGCTGTCATCACCCATAGCTCTTTGTTGACTCTTGATTGAAATTGTTCTTCTTTAGAAATCAAATTGTCCCAAAATTTAAAAAATTGTCCGTACTCCGGATGGTTATTTAAATGCTCGACAAGTTCAACGTACTGATCTTCTTCAAGGCCACTTTCGGAGGGTAGACCATCTTCAATCATGTAATTGATGGTCATGCAGCTATCACGCACAACACACCTTTGGCATTCTTGCCGTCTTATCAAGTCAGGAAGGCTTTGATCACCTGGCTTCAAGAAGCTCGAGATTCTGTTTCTTAAATTCACTAGCGAGCGAAGATCGGGTGTTGAGATTGTGTGCTTTGTTGTAGAACCTTCGTCCAGCGAATATACAAGAAGAAATGATGAGATTTCAACATTGTACCTATCCTTGAATAAAAGAGAATACAAGGCAGCTTGCGCTTGATGGCTCAAATGTGGACGACCGGTTTTAATTTCCATGGGAAGAAGAAATTGACCTGTACCAGTGTCGCCACCAATGTTGGCTTTTATAGTAACATCTGCAATTCCTTTCAATCCAAACATGGGGGACCAAACACTTTCCTCAATATCAAGAATTTCTGCCACTGAAAACTTCACTTTTTGCTGCCTTTTGTTGGTGGGGATTTCTCTAGGTCTTGTTTTGTAATACTGGAGAAACCAATCACGCAAAAATTTAAACTGTTTGCGAGCTTCTGATTTTAGCTCCTCCACGATGTCACCGATTGAAAATATTTCAAAAAGATTCTTTTGAACTTCTTCACTCAATAGATTCTCCATAAAATCTAATGTAAATTTTTCAGTGATCATGCAAATCTGAAATATCTCGTGAACTATTGTACCAAGAATCAAAGGGAGAGACAGGGCGCCTGGAAAAGAGTATCTTTTGAGGAGGACTGTTTTGCGAGGACAAAATATTTGATCTGCCACAACAGTTGATGAAATGAGTATATCTGGGTTCCATATAAGTAGATTATGAGCATCGTCAATCAATTTCTGATTGTCAGGATATGTATGTATGACATGGATAATGTCATTAACCATAAGGTTGAGCTCGCTAGCCTCTCCTCTCACGACAAGCTTTGCGTCTAAGCCAAATGAGTCCACAACGGAGAGGATGAGTTGATTTCTTTTATGACCTTGATGTTGGTATGACGAACGTAGTATAGATTTTAATTGGTACCGGGCAAAGTCAGGCCGTTCGTATGAAAGTTTCGGTCCGTCGTCAATCTCTACATACATTTCATTTTCACAGGTTGCATCTGGCTCGGACTTCCTGTCATTAGTGGATTTCTGACCAGTAGTATTTGTGGAGGGCTGGGTTGCAAGGGTGTTCAAAAACAGGATATCAAGCTCATCAGAGAAGGGGTCCGCATCTTCGTCAGATACCAGCAGATTAGTCGCATGATCCAATGAGTTGGTAGCATTATTGGGGTGCACACTTGATGTCGCTGATTGAGTTAAGCTGTCAACTCTAAGGTTTGCGAGAAACAAATCATCATCGGATGAGAGGTTATCGTCATCCGGCTCTATAGTCTTTTCATGCTGTAATGAGGCTGTTTCTTTAGGACTAGAATGTAGCAAGTTAGATTCCAGGAGTGTGACAGGAGGTCTCTCTTCAATACGGACCTCGTTTGAAGAATTTTTATAGGGAGTGTCGTCGAATTGATCGATCCATCTATGAAGACCATATTCATAAGTGCCATGGCCATCTTGTAATTGGTCATTTCGAGCGGTGAGGGAGTTTGGATCAAATGATTTCGATCGGCTTAACGAGGGTGATGCATCCGAGCTTAGAGCGGGCATATCAGAGTAGGCTCTCAGAAAATGAGGAGTCTGCGATAAACTGTTCTCCAATCCAACACCATATTTTGTGAGCATTGAATCTGTTATTTCGTTTGTGATGGATTCTACGGGTTTTTCAGAAGTATCTCTAATTTCGGATCTCTTCAAGGGAGAAGATAGGATAGGGCGAGAGAATTTGGAGAGTTTTTGGTCGGAACGCCAGCGCACGCCATCGAAACTATCATCTGAACTCTGTTGCTCATTCGGTTTGTCATTGTTTCTTGCAAGTAGAGTACGGTTAGCAATCTCAGGTCTCATACCATGTTCTTGCAGACTCGGTAGTCTCAGATCCAGTACTAAAACTGTATGAGCAGGAGCTTCGGGCTTCTGATTTCCCAATTCATCTGCATTGGGTTGTTTGGCAGGTGCTCGGAAGGTGGCGTCTATCGAGGAAGATGCGTTTGGACTGAATGCTAGAGTGTTCTGTGGCTTAAAGAAATATGTTTTGCGTGATTGAGCCAATGACTTTGATTTTTTTCGCGCCGGTGATCGCGTGTCGTTCGAATCGGGGGACTTGTTCATAATCGCCACATGTGGGAGCAAGAGATACTTTCAATTTCTATTATGTGTATTTCGCGTCCTTCAATGAAGATCGATGGAGCAGACATACCTGCTGGTAGTTGAATTCGAAATTTCAGGGAAACTATATACTGTCAACCGTGATGAAGTGTTTCTGTTAACGTTTGATTTTCCTTTTTTTTTCAGCCGAGTTGTATTTGTCTCAATAGAGGAGAAGGTTTGATCTTGAGGTTCCGAGTGACACCTGAATGAATCCATAAACTTACAAATATTTCTATAAAAGACCTGTCTTCAAGATTTGTTCGTCTATTCGCCGTTTGGTTTAGTTTAATCAACAGAGGTTCCTTGACTCAAACACCATGAGATTGAAAGTGGTCCGGTGGAACCGACGTACGACTAAAATGACAACTGTTACAAAATTCAATATAGAAAAGTGAAAACTTCGAAAAGACGGTCCAGGAGAAATGCTCTTACCCCAGTGGCAATGTATTTCTAGGTACCTTTATTGGCTGCAAATCCACAGAACCTGCACCTAGTTCTTTGTTCAAACTAGACAAAGACAGATTTTCCAGATTAAAAATTGCAGAACAATATTTGCAAGAGTGAAAAATTCATAGCAAAGATCTGTGAAGTGACAGCATTCGAAAGTTGTTCCTTTTTTTTTCTGGATATCCTAGGCCATCACACCAGTACCTCCCCACCATGCCGGCTGCTCTTGTGCAGTTTTTTCTCGACCTCATCTCTGAACAGAAATTATCAATCCACCGATTCCAACTAAACAATGGCTTACGTGTTGACTGAGACTGCCGCAGGTTACGCCCTCTTGAAGGCGGCAGACAAGAAGATACATAAGTCCTCTTCTATCCTTGAAGACTTGAACTCTGCCGAGAAAGTTGCCAACCAGTTCAAGATCCACCGTTTTGAAAAATTCCAGTCCGCTGCCAATGCTTTGGAGGAGGCCAACGCTGTCATTGAGGGTAAGGTTTCTGACAACTTGAAGAAGCTTTTGGAGGATGTTAAGCTTGAAAAGAAAGCCACTTTGGTTGTTTCCGAGGCCAAGTTGGGTAACGCTATCAACAAGTTGGGTTTGAACTACTCTGTTGTCTCCGATGCTGCCTCTTTGGACTTGCACAGAGCTATCAGAGAATTCTTGCCAGAGCTTTTACCAGGTTTGGATGACACTGTCTTGAAGCAAATGTCCTTGGGTTTGGCCCACTCTATTGGTAGACACAAGTTGAAGTTCAGTGCCGACAAGGTCGACACTATGATTGTGCAAGCCATTGCTCTTTTGGACGACTTGGACAAGGAGCTCAATACCTACGCCATGAGATGTAAGGAATGGTATGGTTGGCATTTCCCGGAGTTGGCTAAGCTTATAACCGACTCCGTTGCCTACGCCAGAATCATTTTGACCATGGGTGTCAGATCTAAGGCTGCTGAGACTGATCTCTCTGAGATTTTGCCTGAGGAGGCTGAGGAGCAAGTTAAGGCTGCTGCTGAGGTTTCTATGGGTACCGAGATCACCGAGAACGATCTTGACAACATCAAGTCTTTGGCTGACCAAATCGTTGACTTTGCCGCATACAGAGAGCAATTGTCTAACTATTTGTCTTCTAGAATGAAGGCCATTGCTCCTAACTTGACTGCTTTGGTCGGTGAGTTGGTTGGTGCTAGATTGATTGCCCACGCTGGTTCTTTGACCTCTTTGGCCAAGGCCCCTGCCTCTACCATTCAAATTTTGGGTGCTGAGAAGGCTTTGTTCAGAGCTTTGAAGACTAAGCATGACACACCAAAGTACGGTTTGTTGTACCATGCCTCTTTGGTTGGTCAAGCTTCTGGTAAGAACAAGGGTAAAATCGCTAGAGTTCTTGCTGCCAAGGCTGCCGTTGCCTTGAGATACGACTCTTTGGCTGAGGAGAGAGACGACTCTGGTGACTTCGGTTTGGAGGTCAGAGCTAAGGTTGAGTCCAGATTGAGTGCTTTGGAGGGTCGTGACTTGAGAACTACCACCAAGGTTGTCAGAGAGAACAAGAAGATTGACATCACAGAGGCTAGAGCTTACAACGCCGACGGAGATGCCACTGCCCCAATGGAGCAAACTCCAGAGGCTGACTCCGACGATGAGTCTGATGAAGAATCCGAGGAGACTCCAAAGAAGAGAAAGAGAGACGACGAAGACGAGGAGAAGAGCTCTAAGAAGTCCAAGAAAGACAAGAAGGAGAAGAAGGACAAGAAGGAAAAGAAGGAGAAGAAGGAGAAGAAAGAAAAGAAAGAAAAGAAGGAGAAGAAAGACAAGAAGGAGAAGAAGGAGAAGAAATAAGTGATGAGTGAATCACACTTGAAGTTGAGACGCGCCTGAGTCGTCGATTTATATTGCATGTATCGTAACTAGAATTTTTGTTATAATTGTTAAAGAGATTCTTGTAGGCAAAGTGCCAACGATTATTGTTCAAATTTAAAGGGATACCTCCAAGATATACTTCGAAAAGTGACAAAACAAGTGCTGTTGTTGCTTGTGTATGTATCATCATGTATGCACTTAGTGATTGAACGAAAGCATACATTCAACCGTATTTTGAAAATTCAAGAGAGAGAGGCCTTCATCTAAACTTAGGTAACGTTGTATAACATTCAAATTAACAGCACCATCGAAACGACCTTACAACCATCCCAACCACCTGAAGTTCATTTTGTATTTCGCGTCTTTCCCCTCGAATACATAAAAACGCAAAAAGTTGAATACTTGAAACAAAAGCATAATAATACAAAAAGCAAAATCTTTCAAGAAGAAGAAAACAATAAAAGAAAAATCACAAGAGAGAAAAAAAAAAAAAGATAGACAACTCGAATGAGATTTACTGGTAAAAGACAACTAGCTGTCTCAGAGACAAAGCACCACTAAAAACACATCCAATGACAATCCTCCTACCTCAACTCTTCAGCCTCACCGGATATATGGCAGGGCTATGACCTAGCAACTCAGACCACCCCACACTACTCAAATCGATAGGAACGAAACCACCAGAATGCCGCGACAGCATGCACTACTTAGAATGTGATAAGGTTTTGACAGGTCAAGAACTATCTGACATACATGCCACAGCTGGGGGCCTCTATGTACCCCGTCCTGCCCCCTCTCAAATATGCCGAGGCAGGGGAATTGATTCTCCACCGTTGAGAGAACAGCCTGTAAATCTTACCCCATTCGGCGGTCAGTCTTCTTAAGCATCAGAAAGGGCAATGAAGGCACTGTATTGGAACTCCGAGTGGAAAGGACTGCAGAGGATGTTCTCATGGAGGCCTTTTGCAAGTGCGAAAGCCGCACCCGCCTTCGGTTGTATCTTTTACAACTATGTGTCTTATCTATCTGAACAGTCGCACGGCAATAGTGCTGAACTGATGTTTCAAATTTCGGAAGGTAGCAAAGGCTCTGCGTTGCGTATCGCGCCTGCCCGATAGAGCAAAAGCTTCTTCTGCGTAGACTTTCTGGGTTGATAAGGTAGGGCGTGCATAGATGCTGTCGTCACCAGATGCACATCCGTTCTTGAGAGCGAGATTGAGTCTATGTGGGAGCTCCGCCGAAGCGAGGTGACTTTCATGGACATGTTATGGAACAGTTAGCCTTTTTGCACTCAGAGGATGGTTGCGCTCAAGAAATTATTTGTATTATTTTTCTTAGCATCGTTCCGCGTAGTATCTCTGACCGATGGATTGAGCCCCTCTGTGTGCATACAGTTTGATAAGCGAGATATATCTATGAAAGTTCCTTCAGATCGCATAGGCGTGAGCGAATTACAGTGGTAAGGGCAAAAACTGGAATCTACAAAACGACTAAAACTGTGCGACACTCAGTCTCGCTTATCTATGCATTTAGGATTGGCAAAATTGCCTAGGCAATATCTCCGTAGCACCTCACCTTTGAACTAAGTTCAAATAAGCTACTCCACATGTGCAGCATCTCTATTAGGCTTGGCCAAATCGACATCAGCAAAGATGACAGTGGCTTAATGGCGATTTGAGAAAACAAAAAAAAAAAAAAAACTCGGACCCCACACTCGATCTCATTTTTTTCCTTTTTTGCCCTTCTCGCCCTGTTCTGAAAGCCTTAGACAGTTATGAAACGCCTCTTGTCCTACGATACTGCAAGATGCATACAGGAACGCGGCGATTTTGCACCCACTTCCCTGCACTCCATGCACTGGCTGTCACTCTTATCAGCGCTTGGTCCCAGATGCCGTTTTCTTTTGATCTTATATAAGGTCAGGTCAATCGCCGGATGCTGGCCTGCTTTCTTCTTTGTTTGTCTCTACACATACTTTTACACAATGCCTGAGAAGGAACTTAATTACATCACCTCGCGTGAGCAGGCCTCCAACGAGAAGGATGGTGGAGTCTACATCGATGCCTTCGACGCTCAGGATACTAAGGAGCCAATGACCAGATGGGAATCGTTCAAGGATGGTTTCCGTAGATTTGACGAGAAGGACTTGGGTCTCGACCCTAACTTGTCGGAGGTCGAGAGAGCTGCTATCATTACTGCTAACTCTCCTTTGTCCAGATCCTTGAAGTCCAGACACTTGCAAATGATTGCCATTGGTGGTGCCATTGGTACTGGTTTGTTTATTGGTTCTGGTAAGGTGTTGAGACAAGGTGGTCCCGCCTCCGTCTTAATTGCCTACTCGTTGATTGGAAGTATGATCTTCTCTACTGTGCATGCTTTGGGTGAGTTGGCTATCACTTTCCCTGTTTCCGGTGCCTTCGTCACTTACAACACTAGATTCATTGACCCATCTTGGGGTTTCGCCATGGCTTGGAACTACGCCTTGCAATGGTTGGTCGTTTTGCCTTTGGAATTGGTCGCTGCTGCTATCACCGTCCAATTCTGGGACACGAAAACAAATCCAGCTGCCTACTGTGCCATCTTCTATGTTCTTATTATTGTCATTAACTTCTTCGGTGTTAAAGGTTACGGTGAAGCCGAATTCGTCTTCTCCCTCATTAAGGTTGTTGCCGTCATTGGTTTTATCATCTTGAGTATCGTTTTGGTTTGTGGTGGTGGTCCAAAGGGTGGATACATCGGTGGTAAATACTGGCACAACCCTGGTGCTTTTAACAACGGTTTCAAGGGTCTTTGTTCTGTCTTTGTCACTGCTGCTTTCGCTTTTGCTGGTACTGAGTTGGTCGGTTTGGCTGCTGCTGAGTCCGCTAACCCAAGAAAGTCTATGCCAAAGGCTATCAAGCAAGTCTTCTGGAGAATTACTTTGTTCTACATCGTCTCTTTGATTTTGGTTGGTTTGCTTGTTCCTTACAACAACCCTGAATTAGCCAAGGGAGACGGTACCGCTCGTTACTCTCCTTTCGTCATCGCTATTCAAAACGCTGGAATCGGTGGTTTGCCATCTGTCATGAATGTCGTCATTATGATCGCAGTTTTGTCTGTTGGTAACTCTTCCGTTTTCGGCTCTTCTAGAACATTGGCTGCTTTGGCCGCAGCTGGTCAAGCTCCAAAGATTTTCAACTACATTGACAAGAAGGGTAGACCATTGTTTGGTATCATTCTTCAAGCTCTCTTTGGTTTGATCTGTTTCGTCTCTGCCTCTGGCAAACAAGGTGAAGCTTTCAACTGGATGTTGGCTATCTCTGGTTTGTCGTCTCTTTTCACTTGGGGCTCCATCTGTTTCTGCCATATCAGATTCAGACGCGCTTTGAAAGTTCAAGGTAGAGGCACTGATGAGCTTGCCTTCAAGTCTCAAGCTGGTGTCATTGGTTCTTACTACGGTGTCATCTTGAACATTTTGGTCATCATTGCTCAATTCTGGGTCGCATTATTCCCTATTGGAGGTAAGCCCGATGCCAGTGACTTTTTCTCTGCATTCTTGTCCTTCCCTGTCGTTATGGCATTTTACATTGGTCACAAGATTTGGAGAAAAAACTGGAAGTTCTACATTAGAGCCAAGGACATTGACATTGACACCGGTAGAAGAGAGTTGGACTTGGACCTTTTGAAGCAAGAGCTTGCAGAGGAGAAAGCTATTCTTGCCGCCAAGCCATTCTACTACAGAGCTTGGGCTTTCTTGTGCTAAATCACAATTCGCCCCTTTTCAATTCCTTCAGTTGAATACAACTTGTATTTTATTTAAATCTTGAATATTTTAATTCATCCTTACCTGTGATTTCATAATGTAAGTCGTAATTTGATCTATAAAGTCTATGAAGATAATGAATTAATACACAACGCCGAGGATTCTTCTCCAAAGCGGCCTTGGATCATTTTTTTCGGCCATCATATCTGGATCTGGTACTAAACGGCCTGTCTCTAGGTCAACCTCCGTTGCTGGGATAATCAATCTTAAGTCTCTCTTCCAAACCTTGTAGAATATGTAAGTGGCCACAATGACGGGAAGGCCGAGAACTTGTTGAAAGAAATTGCTAGCCGTTGCTTTTTCTCCGATTGGAGAAATGGCCAACCAGAACGTGGCTACAATAACGAGGAAACAGAGGATAAAAGAGTACCATGATCCAATTCTGCCGGTCGATGCAACGAAGGCTAATTCATCAAGCGATCTATTTTGAGCTTTCATTGCAGAACGGAATCTTAAATGAGCAATGTTGATCGACATCCAAGTGAATATAGATGAAAGACCAGAAATGGCAAGTAACCAAGCAAAAGCCTCAGCTTGAGCATCAGATGCAACAACGAAAGAGATGAGGCCAAAAAGGTTTGCAAAAACAAGTGCAAATAATGGTCTTCCTTTTCTGTCAATGTAGCCAGTCCATTTAGGAGCCATCCCTTGCTCTGCAAGAGAATTGAGGGACCTGGAACAGGCGTACACAGAGATATTACCCACTGAGAGCACGGAGATAAGAATGACAGCATTGAAGATACTAGGTAAGACCTTCACACCTCCATTGACAATAGCAAGAACAAAAGGCGATGCACTGGCATCAGCCGAATTGGCGCTGAGAAGACGGGGGTCATTTGAGGGAACCAAGGTTGCAATGAGGACAATTGTGCCAAAATAAAAAATCGCAATTCTGAAGAATACGGCCTTAATGGCTTTAGGAACTGCTCTTCCTGGATCATCGGCCTCGGCAGCGCTCAAACTCACTAACTCTGTGCCACCAAAAGAAAAGGCAGCCATAATGAAGACAGAAGCAACACCCTTGAAACCATTGGCAAAAGGACCTGGGTTTCTCCAATACATGCCTCCCACAAATTGATGATTTGGACCGCCACCGCAAATGAGAACAATCCCTAAAATAATGAATCCGGTCACTGCGACAACTTTAATGAGACAGAAAATAAACTCGGCTTCACCAAACCACTTCACACCTGTCATAGTCACAACAAAAATGAAGCACCAGAAAATAGCCACGAAAATGACCGGATTGAGTGATTGGTTCCAGTACTTGATAGAGATCGAAGCTGCCACCAATTCAAGTGGTAGAAGGACAAGAAATTGCATAAAGTAGTTCCAACCGACTGCGAAACCAATCGAAGGCTCAATGAATCTGGTGGCATAAACATTAAATCCACCACTGACTGGGTAAGCTGTGCTAAGTTCACCAAGTCCTTGCATAGTAGTGTAAACGAAGGTAGCTGTAACAGCCCATGCAATGACAATACCAGCAGGTCCTCCGGCCCCTAGTGCGGAACCTGTTCCAACGAACAAACCAGTGCCAATTGATCCACCGACAGCGATCATTTGCAAATGTCTCTGCTTCAAACCCTTAGAAAGTTTTGAGTTCGAGGTATTGATGTTTGCCTTTTCCACCAGATCTAGGTCCTCGTAAGTTACCTTATCTTCTATGGCAGGCTTAAATGAATCCTTGAATGATTGCCATTTAGAAACCGATTCAGGAACGCTCATGTCTTGCGACAAGAACGACAGACTGTTCTTTGCTGATGAACTTGACATTGGGTTTAAATGATGTGAGACTGGATAATGATTCGAATTGATGTGTTAAAGAATGAAATGATATGAATGCAGTTTGATATGAAGATTTGAATGCAATTATGAATATGAGAAAAAAATGTGATAAGAAGAAATCAGGCTGCAGTTGCTAACTATAAAGGGTCGATTTGAAGAGTTTAACTCCATCTTATCCTGCACACCATATAACAGGTGATGCAGCCCTCTCTTTCTCTTGCCGTAAATGACATAAATTACGAAAGGTGAAAAGTTTCATCGGCTCAAAAATTTCCACTGAAGTATACGATTAAATAATGTGGCATTGACTGTGATTTTTTCTAGATTTTTTCAGTGTCAATACAATGCGGACCGACTATTCATGAGTCCATCGTTTAACTTTAGACGCCGGAATCGAAATAGACCTGCACTTAACCGACCAAAAACGTCTTTGTGCACTTCAATACCCGTTTTCCAACGGTGATGGAGGAATGACGACGCATCGGAAAAAAAAAAGAAAAGTGAGTTCGGGAGACCACCTATCTTGGTTACCTCACTTACAAAAAAGCTCGGAAACTGTGAATTTGTTATTTTATTGTTTGAGTTCGCCCCGTCATTATGGCCTAAGGTGACAGCCAAGGCGTGCGCGATGGCTCAAGGCAATTCTCAAAAGCCGTAGAACAATGACCTGACTCAGCTTCTAAGTAGTAGCACCCCTGACTCATACTTGAAATATGCCGTTGCCTTCTAGAAAGGAGCGGAATCCATAAGCGCGTTTACACAAAGTCAAGCTGTAAACCTAGGCTACCGGTAACTAATAGCGATCATAATCATTATTTTTCCGATCAATTAATTAGTTTGACTTGGTTGTAATTTGTAGTGTCGCGGTTAATGCTACCAGATGCTCGTCAGCGATCGGCAAAAGTGGTGCGCCATCCGGCTATTCTGATCTCCGGACCAATTTGACGGAATGCACAATCGTCACTTTGTTTCTAATGTTCAACTTATTCAATCAAGTAGATCTCTTGTTGACAGATCGAATTTGGAAAAATCCACAAATGGTTTTCTGAAAACAAGCTCGATGACTTCATTCAGGGACTGATTACCCATTTTAATTTTTTTTTTCGTTGTTTTTTGTGATATAATTTGCTTTGCACTTGTGTTTTGGCGGCTTCTTAACCTTGGATCAGTCTCTCTCATCACTACTCTCCACACGTGATCACGTACATTTTAAGTTTCACATATTCAATCAATACTATGTCCGCTTTACGAGAGTATATAGGTAGTATGTATCAATTGCGTTTCCGTGATAAAACATGGCCTTATGGCTTGTACTAACAATAGAAAAAATACGAGTTACTACCACAGATGCTCGTCTCTTTGAGGGCACTCTCATAAGTTATGATCACTCAACAAACATGATTCTAGGTGATACAATCGAGCGTGTGATCTACCCAGATGACGAGAATCAAATGCTACTGTTAGGAGTCTACCTACTTCGTGGCGGAACTGTTGTTTGTGCTGGGGAAGTCGACGAAAGTGAACACGTTGATTGGATGAAAGTCAAAGGACAAGAACTAAAAGGCACAAAAAACCCGCTCTAGCACTTATGCTCTACAAACACTCGACTCTAAAACTGCTCATTGATTCATCAATCTTAATGGATACACTGATGCTGTGCACTTACTCCTTTACCAAAGGGATTCCATTTTGGTGCATCTTAAGCGCCAACTCTAAAAGGTAATCGATGGCTTCATTGTAAACTTTTGCCTTCCATACTGTTTCGCCCCAAACATAAATACCATGACGACGAACCAATACGGCAGTTGCTCCAGGATACTTTCTAATGGCCTCCTGGAGTGAGTCGGTCAAATCCTCTTCGTGCGGCGTATTCTCAATGATCGGAAGAACCATTGTGTCATAAAATTGCATGCTTCCAACCTTCTCAACCTTTCCAGTTTTGTCATTCAATTCGAGCTGCGGAAGCGCCTTGATCTGTTCGATATGGCTCATACTGAACTCAACTTTGTCCTCCCAAATCAAGGTGGCCATCACTGCATTTTGCGAATGAGTATGAATACATGCACCTGCATCTCTCATGTTGTAGCAACTCAAAAACAAGGGCGTACATGCCAGCGGTTTGTATTTGAAATTGGCAGCTAGATCCTTTGATAAGGGAAGGGAGTTCTCATCATTGGGAGTTTTGATAATAGTTCCCGGCAATTCAGCAACAAACATTTCGCCAGGCTGAAGACGCTCCTTTTGGATTCCTGAAGGCGCAATGTATACGATATTAGGGTTTTCTCCATCAACGTCCCTAATTGAAATTCCTCCTCCGGTTCCAGTCACCCAACCATTATCGTAGAATAGTCTACACAATTCACAAATGAGGCTAGCAGGGTGGTTTTGGTGGAATTCTTCGGATCCAGACATGTTGATCTTCAATTGTTGCACACAATTCCAATCAATCTTTGAAACACATGGGATTCAAGCTGCCTGGTGCACGGATGCAAAACTGTGGAGTCTGCAAATTGGACCTTTCGATAAGAATAAAATAAAAAAGTATTTCCTTTCGAAGGTCGTAAATTATTATTGAATTATTGAAACAATTATTGCAACTCAACATTGTTTCTCTATAATCGGCTCTTCTTTACTAACATTTTTCACTGGAGTCTGTGGTGTAAGCCATGGTCAAAACCTTTTCAATGATTAAATAATTGACGATTTTTTGTAAAGTTTGAGCTTAGAAGCCACTGACTTTGGCAAGCACAATACCGGATCTACCTCTTCCAAGCTATACTTGTCTGCGGAAGCTAACGCCAATCCGCAGATTGAGAAGCATGTATGATACACATCGGTTTGATTACCTGGTCGGTCAGCAAACCCACCATCTTCAAGATCCTGGCATCCTAAAATGAAGCTTTCCAACTTCTCTGTATTTATCCAATGAGCCTTATTTAAAGCCACTAAGCTCAGGAGCACCCACCAACTGTAGCACAGATCTGGTAACTTTTCCGGACGACCATTAAAGCCCCCCAGAGGTAATACTTGTCTCTCTGATAGCCAAGAGGCTGTCATATCAGACAGACTTGATAGCGAATCGCACAATGCAAGAGCACCAACACATGTGTAGACTTGAGCAGCATGCGATTCGGCTACGGGAAACATTCCAAACCCACCGTCAAAGTTCTGACAATCCATTATGAAATTTTGAGATGATTCAGCAATTTCTGTGGTCATTCTCTGCAAGATAGTGAGTACATAGACAGCCACAAAGACGAATCTGGTGTCAATCTCACCGAACCGATCGCCAGTAAAGGATCCGTCATCCAATCGCAAACTCAACACAAATTCGGCGGTCTGCGCCTTCTGCGATTCATCCAAAGCGTTCAATCTGTCATAAATGAGTAAGATTTGAAGTCCTGATAAAGTGGTGAGTATATGTGCATCATGCCCTGGATAGGCTGCAAATCCGCCTGTAGTTGCATCGTAACATGACAAAACAAAAGAAACGACTTCTTCTTCCGGGAGGCTTTCCTTCGAGTTCATTGTGGCTAGGGCCATAACACCCCAGTAAAGGCCATTGAGTCTCAAATGTTCCAGAAGCCAATACTCATATGTTTCTTTGGTGACTTTTGAATCTAGGTTTTGTATATATTTGATATGAAGCTGCTTTTCAAAGGATGTAGTGTGATCGTTAGACATGACGCTTATGACAAGTTTGATAGGAACAAGGGATACTCCACACAAAGTGACAATGCATCATTGAGATATACGCACAAATACAGAAGAAATTTTTCTACAAACTGTAAGGCTAAAACTGAATAAATTATATGATTATATTAAATCTATCAAAAAGTATGCATGTTCTATGGCAATTACGAGGGGTAATTGAGATTAAGCCTAGAAGTATAGTTCTTTATAGGTGTACTTCTTGGAGCTTGGACAGTATTCCGCATAATTAAACTTTTTAGAGTTTTGATTGCTGATCAAATTTCCAAGATTTGACACCTTGCAGCCATTGTAAGTGACTTCGAAGCTCTCGAAGTTAGCATCAAAAAGAGCGATTGTTGTAGGTAACGGTTCAATCCTGGTAACGTGTTGAAAATTGGGGTCGGTGACCCTAAGATTCTTTAGGAAAGGTTGAATAGTTCCTTGATCAAGTAATGTTTTCACGAGCTTACGCGCCTGTTTTGTTTTGGGAGGTAAATGAACCTCTTCGCTAACAATATTTTCGACTTTTTTATCTTCACCCTTAGATTGCAATTCTAATTCGAGTTCCCCAATTTCGAGATCATGCTCGAAAATGATGTCATTTCTTTTGAATTTGTTCATCAAATCGTCACGAAAGAATACTATCTCCTGAGAAATGTAGTTGATCCTCATGGGGTTCCATCCAGATATCAAATGACCCTTGGGTAAAAGTCTTTCCAATCTTGTAAGAAAAACTTTGGGAATTGGGGCTTGAGGTAAAAGTGATGAGCTTGACTTTCCTAAAGAAAACGTGGACTGTGATGGATCATTCACCCCTGGAATAAGAAGAAGTTTGCAATGTTTTACTATTAGTGGGTATTTTGATAGCGTAGCAGCAAATGTGTCAAAATTGCTTTTGTAATCCTCAGAAGTTGACGACTGAGATGCGGATCTCTGTGTGGCACATAAGGGTTTGGACACAAATGACCCACTCAAGACTAAAACTGTATGGGCAATGGATTCATTGGCATCTTGTTCTTCTTCGAAACGGCCCTCAAGTCTAGCGAGAAACTTGTCTAGACCAAATTGTATCTTCGGGTCATCAAGATGCACATTGGCACCTAATATAATTAGTTTGTGACCCACTAGCGTCTTCTCGAGAGCCGAAAGTTTTTTTTGTAACGATTTGTCAATCTTTACTAATCCAGAAGCTTTCGAATTAGAATCCTTGTGCATTCCCATGAAATCCAAGTGGCCGTACGCGTCCAAGCTTTGGTCTCTCCTCTCTGCTGGAGGGTGGCCAATGTTTGAAACATAGAAGCAGCCGCTTATAACGGAAGCATCATTTTTCATGGAACCACCAGAGGCCGAGTAGATACCTTCCACTATTAAAAACATTCCGGGCGCGTAAAACGACCCTTCTGCCTTGTGTGCTTTGGTAATATTTAGCTCAATGAAGTCAGAGCAGTCCTCAAGAATAAAGTCTCCATTTGCATTTGTTGATAGCAAACCCATCAATATAAATCTGCCACCATCTCTTCCCAACACATTTTTTATAAGAGTTATCTCATAGTTCGAGAATGAACCGTTCATGTTCGTGCTTAAGGCTGCAATACTTGAGAGGGAATTTTTTTTGAAATTGTCATCGCGAGACACTCTATCCATGATAAGGTGATACCTCTGATTGTAAAAGTCAATGTTGGCTTGCATGGACGCGTGTAGCTTGCGTCCTGTGGCATCACGGGCTGAAAACTGTTTTCGTAGTTTGTCGAACACAAACTTGGGCTGTACATCAGGTGAAACAAACAGAAAAAAGTCACTCCAATCTAGTTCCTCTTTGCTAGCTAATGTTACATCAGGTAAATCATCTTCAATTGTGTCGTTTCGAGTTGCCTTTACGCTATCAAGAGTCCCATTGCGGTTACTTGAGTCTTTGGTGAGCTCTTTTATAACCTGTGTGAGGCCGGGCCCATCAACAAATAGGCCACGGTCTTGTTGCTTCCAAGCTTTTGCTACATCCTCTAGAAACTGTTGGGACTTAGCGTCTCTCCACGCAGCACCAAAGCGTTGACTGATAGTTTCCGTTAAAACCACAAGTGCGTCTGACTGAATATTGAGACCATGCTTTTTTGATATGATACGGTATGCAATTGGACGAATATTTGACGGTTGAAGACGAACCGGTAAAAGTGTCGGGCCTGCCATTACTTTCTGGTGTTCGTTGGAAGCCTTGTGAGTGGTGTTTAGGGTAACGCGGAAGATGAAACTTCTCTATGGAAGTCCTATGACGCGTGTAAATAGAGAATGTGCCAATATTTCAAGTTTCAAACAAATTGACTTCTTTTTTGTATCCACTTTTCACTTCCAAAATTTTTAAACTTCTCAACAAATTGTTTATGTCTTTCTGGAGATTTAGAAGTTGGCTCTGAGTGACAAATAGGTGAATATTTCTGACGAATGCACATAAGCTCTCAGCCAAATTCTCTGGGGTGGATATAATCAGCTCCAATTTGGAGAGGAGTTTAAAATTCTCTTTGACGTGATCTTTCAATTTCTGTGATTTTTGGTGGTTTATTTTTTGGATCCCACTGAAACAAGTCTCAATTCTGTTAAGAGTTTTTTGGTCAAAATCAAAGAACCGACATGTACCAAATGTATTCTGAAGAAGATTCAAATCACAATCAGCCAAGAATTCTTGACATCTCTGTACTTTGTCATATGTCTCTGTAATAAACTCAGCCATTTTTCGGCTACTCACATCATAACTTTTGGTGATGGGAGAATCTTCAGACAAAAGACAGGCCAAAATTCTCAGAGGTTTTAGTTGACTGCTAGATTCAGTTGCTTCTATGAGGTTCAATAAGTTTTTCCCATATTCCGTATTCAATCTTCTTGAGGCTGCAACAAATTCAAATTCCTTTGTTAGAACCGACGCATTTTGGCTGCTTTCCTTTTTTATTGTTTCGAGTGTGATTTGCAACAACCTAAAAGAGTTTTCAGATGATTCTTGACTGTGCTCAAGTTTTCGCTCTCTTCTGTCTAGTTCAGCCTGCTTTTCTTCAATCTCTCTCAAAATGGCTCTATGCTTCGACTCGGTTTCATGTTTTGAGGTGAGGAAGACCTCATTTTCTTTGAAAAGTTTGCTCTCAATTGTTTTCAAATCATTATCTGTCATTGTACCGTATTTTTTTGCAGTCTTCGTGGTTAGATCTCGTATCGCTTCGGTAGCTTTATCTAACTCGTTCCTGAAGTCCAATTTCATTTGCAGTGCTTGCTTCTCAAATGATGCCTTCAATTCCAGAGCTTTCTTTTTCTCGTCTTGTAGTTCAGCAATGAGTGCTTTTACCGACTCCGCCTGGGTTTTCGTCTTTTGCTGCTCTTTTGCTTGTTTTATAGAATCCTCGACTAGATCGACATCTTGCACAGTCCTCCTCGTACCCTTTAATTCAAGAAGGCTTTCAATATCAACATATGAGTTTCCTCGGTCATGACTACTCGGCGCTAACGTGGTGGCCAGCGACCCTTGCAACCTCGTATCCTGGGTTCTTGCTCCAAGAGTCTTTGCAAATTGCCACAAGCCATGTAGAACACCTTTATGATTTTTGTTCTGTGTCTTAACAGGCTCTTTAGTTATTCTGTATTTTCGTGGTTTTCTGGGATCATTGAGGTCGAATGTGGGATACTTCCCGGCGGTTCCGGTATTCCTCCCGAAACTACGAAGTGATTTGATTGGCGACCTGAATGTGCCGGGCATTTTTGAGGTGCTTCTTCTCGCCAGAAGTCTGTTAGATTCGTAAAATCGCCTTTGTGGTGTGCTATACATGTAGTTCTGGTGAAATTCGGACCTTAGTTCTGACCTCTGCGGACTTCCATCTCTTTTCGAGCCTCCGACCTGCGAATTATGCGTCCACAAATTACCAGAACTCTGTTTATGCTCGGCATATTTCCTCGCTAATGTCAGGTTGAGTGCCATGAAAGTATTGTCAAGTGTTGTAGGCCTGCACGTCTCGAAACAAAAACAATCGATATGTGGAGAAGCGCGATGCATCACTGCACCTTATCCACCCAAGTGATTTCGTATGAAATTGAACAAGATGAACATAGATATGAATTGGAACTAGATAAACATTGATTTCTATATTTTCGCAGGCTCCAAAGCTGAAGTACCGATTTCGATTTCTCCAACAAGCTCGATTTTCCTACTCGAACTTGCTACATAGACCTTGTAGGTACCTGTCTGGATGATCCATTGTTGCGTTTGTGTGTCCCAAATACTCAAATCGCGATGCAAAAGCTTGAATTTCACTATTGCAGACTGCTTTGGTTCCAAGTAAACCTTTTCGAAGCCGCGAAGGACCTTTGGTGGCGATTGGACTATCTTATTTGGAAATTCTAGGTACAACTGCGAAACATATGCGCCAGGAAGTGCACCATCGTTGGCTACAGCTGCAGTGACTTCATAGATTTCCTCCCATAGGGCTGGATTGCCCCCAAGTCCACCGCCGGAGACCGGAGGAGTTCTTTTGTGCTGTTTGTTATATCCTTTTGGATAAGGATAAGTCTCATCATCTTCCAATAGTTGGACCTTTTCATCAAAGAGATACGGGTAAATTACCCCCGGAGAAGCTTGGAACTGGCCATATGGAAAAAGAGCATCTTCGGGGTCACAAATATCATCTTGAACTGCAGAGTTTAAAGGAATGTAATCTTTTGGTCTGGGAAGGAATTCAGTTGGCGGAGAGATTTCCCGAATTTTCAAATTGAAGACCAGAAATTCTGTGTAGGAGAGGCCGAACCCAAATGGATACCTGGGTCGTATAGTGTGCTTGTCGAAGAAACGATAATCCAAATAGATACCGCGGTCAAATATATCTTGTGGTATGAACCCTTGTGTGAGATCTTCTACCAAGGGTACATAGTGCTGCGATTTTTTGGCGATGGTAAATGGCAATCTACCTGAAGGATTTATTTCACCAAAGAGCACCTCAGCGATAGCCTGGCCAACATATTGACCAAGTGGCGCCGTTAAAAGCACTGCCACAACATTTTCGTGATCTATCCACTCCTCAAGATCTACCGGACCAACCGTGCTAATTACCACAACTGTGCGGCGACACCGGTTTGCGACATGTTTGATGAGCTCGTTGCCGTTATTCCATAAACTAACATTCTTGCGGTCTCCATAGTTTCCATCAACCTCAATATATCCCTCGCCTGAGTAGGAGCCAACCATGACAATTGACATATCCGCGTAGTCTGCTTGTTCTTCTGCGTGGAATACATCCCAGTCATCTGTGTTTGTATCTACTATTATTCCGCGTTTTGCCGCTCTTTCCTTGATAGCCTCGAAAGGTGTCACAACGAATGGATTGTTTACAGCAGCAGACCCCCATCCTGATGTCATCACTCCCGAAGTGCATTTCTGGTCTTTGCAATTGAATCCCCTTTTATCGGAGCTTTGAGCCAGACCGGCCACAAATAATCTTCTGAGACCATTATTTTTGTCAATTGGTAAATGATGTCCGTTGTTTTTTAAAAGGACTATAGCTTCTCGAGCTATACTCAATGAGACTGTGTCTGACATTTCAGTTTGAGCATCAATGTGCCAATTCTGCTGTGTGATAGGGCCAAAGTGTTGATATGGAAATTGCTGGCCAAATGTATGAGAGGTCCATGAGGAAAAATTTGGAAGGTCATTCTCAAGAGGTAGGTTCACTGTCTTGCTTGCAAAGAATGGTGCTAACACTCTGGCTGCCATATCGTTCAAGCGCTCCTGTGGAACAGTGTCATTGTAAACTGCGCGAGTCAAGGAGGGACCCCAGTAAGACCTCCCGCTAAGCCACTCGTCAAATATTTCGCCAGGCATGGACATGTCAAGTCCTGCAAGGGCAGATTCAACTCCAGAATGTTGAGCGCCCCAGTCAGAAACGACGAAGCCTTGGAACCCGAGCTCTTCCTTCAAGAGGTAATTGATGAGATAGGAGTTCTCACAAGCCTGAGTGTTATTGACTTGATTGAAGGAGCATATAATTCCTCCAACACCAGCGTGAATAGCATCAGCAAAGGGCCATAGGAATATTTCATGCATTGTTCGGTCACCAATATTTGAACTGATGGACTTCTGTAGTTTGTCCCATCCATTAACGTTCCATTCATTTACTTGTCTGAAATGCTCTTGTTCGTTTCCCACTAAATGCCTAGCCACAGCGACGATGCCTTCTTCTTGCAAGCCCTTGATCTGCTGTGCGCCTGCCACGCCTTGCAAGTATGGATCTGCTCCAAAACTTTCCCAATTTCTTCCACCTTGAGCCTTCAATCCAATTGGCCCAATCGTTGGTGCGAGGGCGATGTGTATGTTTTTATACTTGAACTCCCGTCCGAGTGCCTTTCCCTTTAGAAACATCAAGTCACGATTGAAAGTGCTTCCCGTAGCTAGACCGGACGGATAGTGCGAAACAAAATCAGCGTATCTTATTCCATTGGGTCCATCTTGTAAGCATAAACTCGGAATTCCAAGTCTGGGCACTGATCCGGTGTTCCCAACACAAGGACCAGACCCCCAGCCCGTGCCAGTTGTTAAATTCACTTTCTCTTGAATCGACATTCTTTCGACAATTTTTCGTGCGCGACCATAGGCGATTTGCCATACAGAGTCAATTCTACCTCCTAGTGCTGTTTGTTGTTAATACTAATCTAAAGCACTCTACGTTGAGATACATACGAGACGGGTAATGAGATGACAGTGAGTAGTAGTCCAGCACATGGTCATCTGAAACAAAAAATGAAGGGCTTTGCTCATGAAACCCTCGCTTTTGGTTGCCGCTGAGCCCTCGTCTGTTTAGCTCGTGGCTGGCTTCCTCGCGAGCTATGGCTGCTCGAAATTGAATTTCGCCAAAATCCAACAGAAATCCAATGAAAGGAAAAAGTATGAACAAAATCCAATACATCGTAACGCGATTTTTTGGCTTGAGGAAAGACTAGGTAGTTTGAAGAGAAACGTCATGGCGCCACGAAGAAATGAACAGAGTTGAAAATTCTTGGTAATGTTTTGAGGTCGTTTATTGTTCCCTAAAATCCAGCTGTAAAAATTAAAAGCTATTGAAAACCCTCTACCTGTACTTGAACTGCAGTTATCACACTCGGCGCTGGATTCTGTGTGGCCGGTGAGTCTAAGTCAATACGATGCATTGTTACTGAGCTTCTAAGAGTACTTTCTGAACCATTTCCAGTCATGTACAACATTGGGGACAGATATTGTCTAACCATTGGTGGCATCTTTCCTGTTGGATAATGTGGCTGATTACCCAAGTTCTGATTTGGAAGCAACGGTAATATTGTCTTGGGGAAGCTCTTGAGTGACGGGCTGGACTGAGCACTGTTGACCAGAGAAGTTGGCGTGAATACCTTTGGCGTCGTTTCCGCTGTTGAGGATGCTGTGGTCATCACACTACTCTGCTTACGGCTAGTAATGGTATTCTCGAGGTCTTGGATGTCGAGCTTTGTCAAAGACTCTAAGACATCACTTGTAGATGTAAGTCGGCTCGAAACACGTTGCCTTTCTGGTGTACGGGGTCTTAAGTTAAGTTCTTTAGAGATGGCCGGAGGAACAGCTACAGATTCCTGCTCTGATGCTTGCAGCTCCGAATCTTCTGGAGAATCCAAGTTCATAAATTTTCGGTAGTGTTTAAGGGACCCTTCTGGGTCTAAAAGCATCGCGCTTTCAAAATATCCTGGCCTGGAGTCGTCGATTTTGATCTCATTCTTTGGCCTGGCACCATTAAATAGGTTGAATAGTTCTGCTCTGTATGTTCTTGGAAGGCTGTTACTACTGATAAAGATGTTATTAAGTTCAGCTCCTGGCGAGGCAACCAATTGTATAAGCCCTCTTAATTGAGAGAGTGCACTCAATTTATTTCGCCTGAGATCAACACGTTGTACCGTTAAAAGATTTTGGATCCCATCAAGACTTTCAATCTTGTTATTGTTGAAATTAATTGTCGTGAGGTGTTTCAAGTTCAGAGGAAGCTTTTTCAAGTTAGTGATGTAATTGTCAGCAAGATTGATGTACTTGATGTTTCTTAAATGATGAAGACCATCAGGAATATCTTCAAGTAAATTTCCAGAAAGGTTCAATTTGACGAGATTGGTCAACGGCTCAAAGACATATGGCATGACAGAGCCGATAGAGCTCTCACTAACAGTTAGTTGTTTGAGGTACTGCCATTTTGCATCTGGTAATTTGTTACTAGACAGCTCATTCAAGATGTTTGAATGAATGTGTTTATCTTCTCTAGGGTTGTAGGAGCCGTCCCTCCATGAATTGCTCAGAAAGTGAGGAGTAGACATTGTCCTTTCCAGGCGCATCCGGGACTGCGAAGCCATGAGATTTTGAGCTTCGTTGACATCGGGACTGTTGCTGTATGGAAATTTGCGGCTTTGACGATTGCTGTTGAAAGAGGACCTGCCATTTTCATCATCAATTACCAACGAGAAAAGTATCTCTGCCAAATCTGAAACTTTGGTCTTGCGGACAATAAGTATGCGTAACTTTTCACTTAAAGTGTGCCACCCATAGACCTCATGAGGCTCATACTCAAAAAGCTCGAACACTTGAAGATTCTTGAACATTCGAAGAGGGAGTGATGTGTCACAGGGGTACTCTTCGTAACCGGCAATACTGTTGATCTTCGTATGAGGACTGAGCACTAAGCATGGAATCTTGGTGAAAGACGAATACAAATATTTCACATCTTTTTGAATGACTTTTGGATCTTTACTGAAGGAAAATGACATCCAATAAACAGACGCACTGGACACGATAGACTTAACAGAATTGATCGAAGTAATGGATTTGGCGTCACTTTCAAAGTGACGCTGGTTGCGAGCATTATTGGCCATGAATGAGATAAATGTCGGTTCATGATTTGGGGTATCCAACTTGATGTTGAGAGGTCCGGTGTCAACATCTAATGTAGAGTTAGCGATCCGCTCAGTGACATAGTAAAGATGATGAATCGTAAAGCTTGGCCGAAGCGGTTTTACCTTTGACAGTGTTCTCGTTTTGGAGAAGCACAAAAGACCATTCGCCAATGCCTCTTCATTTCTACGAATGTAGGTGGCGAGCCTTTGGACATAAACATCGCCCTCGATGGACGAGTCGTTTCCAAATGCACCCATGGTGATTCTTTAGGAGATTCTGGTGGTTGATGAGAAGTTTCGAAGAATCAATGAACTGAGAGGTCGATGTGTGTTATTGTTTTGGTGCCTGCATCGTTGGTAATCAGCCTTCCGAAAACGGAAAATCAACAAAAAAAGGGTTTAATCGCAAACCAAATTATTAAGAATGGATCCGCTCACTTTTTGTATTCTTGCTCAAGTTTTTTAAAATGAGGTTTTGATCTGAATTAAATTCGCATCGCTTGTACATCTCTGCTGTCGTTTGGTGGTCAAAGAATTTAGTGTGTCAATGTGCAGGTGAAATTTTGGAAGAAATGCTTGGTTTTTTCAATCAACAGACGTGTGGTCATATGAAGAAATGGAACCCTTGTATGAATTATGAGAAAGTTTACCCATGATCGAAACTTAGATTTAAAAGAAGAGCCCTTTAAAACCATGGTAGGTCAAATATATAAGAATTCATGAGTATCAATTTTGTTGAGTATAGACTCGCTTTTGTTCATTCTCATTCTGCTTCGATAGTACTTTCAGTAAACTCTAAACGTATTGAGCTTTAAGGTTCACAATGGGATCATCGATAAAATTCTCATTTGGTCTCTTGATCTTGCTGCAATGCCATAATTGTAAATCACAGCATGTTTTAAACTCCTTGATGTGATCCTTCTGTCAGTCACTCTTGTGCGTACCACCGAAGCATACGCAATACATTTCTCCTGTGAAACACGTCAACCAAATTTTTAGACCTTTGGTAATTTGCTTATTTATTTCATACCTGGATCCCGCGATTTGTTTCCCGCTAACTCTGATTTTCCTGTATTAGCCCTGTGTACAATCATACCTCCAACACATACCATTTCTATACTCCTCACCATCATGAATCTCCGAGAACAATTGACGCAATTGCTCACGTTAGCATATGTCTTCCTGTCGGCCTTTGTAGCATGGAAAGCCTTAGGATTAGTCACCAACTCCCATTCGCCGATTGTGGTTGTTTTGTCGGGGTCGATGTTACCTGCCTTCGACAGAGGTGATATCTTGCTTTTGTGGAACAGAGACCAGCAAGCTCGCGTCGGAGATATTGTTGTGTATGAAATTGCCGACAAAAGCATTCCTATTGTGCACAGAGTTCTTCGTGAGCATCATAGTACAGAAAAACAGCTTCTACTTACTAAGGGTGACAACAACATGCAAGATGATCTTCCACTTTATGCCAAGGGCCAGCTGTATCTTAACCAAAAAACGGATTTGGTTGGTACTGCCAAATTTTTCTTTCCTAAGCTTGGTTATGTGACGATCTTGCTTACTGAAAACCAGTATTTCAAGTTCGGTTTGTTGGGACTAATGGGAATTTCGGCGGTGTTGACAAGCGAGTAAAGCGCTTTTTCAAAGGATTCAACATGTCATTGTGTGAAATCAAGATTGTCTACATACCATAGATGAGGCTCATGCGCTAGGATAAGGCACAAAGGCTCATACAAGAAAGAAGAAACTGATAAACATATTGATCCATCTGGCCTGAATTCAAACGACCTCACGATTCATGTCTTTGTAGCGCAGGCCTTTTTTGTTGAATCATAGTCACATGAATAGCTAAGATTATACTCTTATGATGTGCACATGGGAAGCCTGTCCTCAACTAGGTTTTCTGGAAGGTTTTAGCCCAAAGAGTGTAGGAAATAGAAAGCATAATTTGATATCAAAAACTACAATTTTCATAAGGAGATGGCCGTTGAAAACCGAGCTGGTCTCTAATTTTTTTTGATTTTCTTCCTTTAAAAAAGAAATTGGTTGACACATTCACGTGAGGGCTCCGAATCGGACCATTCGGCATATGGCAGATCACAGGACCTGTCTCTTATCAGTATATCTCATCTAAGGTCGTTTAAGCCCTCGCCCCACCGCATTTGTTTTCTTTTTCCGATTATATATAAACTCCTCGCCCGGATACTTTCAAATTCTTGTACTAATATGTTCTTCACGGATCTACCAACAGATATACTATCACAGGTGTTTAGCCACTTACCAACTGAATCGTTGAAGTCATTTCTCCAATGCAGAGATACATATGTATGTGCATATCATCAAATCCAAACAACACTGTCAGTGGAAATTAAAATTGAATCCCCAGAATTCGATAATGATCATCACGACTTCGGTTTGTACGCTCCTATTCACGAGAGAAGGGACATTCTCTGTACTAATTTCAGAGAACTCACACCATCAGGAAATCTCAAAGTCCTACGCAAAAGCTCTCTGGTCTTGTTGCAAGCTGACTTTGGTAATAACTTCGAGTTTGCTGCACTTCTTCTCCTCTTAATCGACGTTTGGCGCAGATCTAATCATAAAGTACTAGAGCTACATTTGAAAGTGAGCACACAAAGCAGCTTACAAGCGTGTCTCGAGTACCTCACAAAATTCTCTGATCTTCTGAGTCTAACTTTGTCACTTAAATTAGAAATTTGCGAAGATCTATTCGCTGACTTCGCAAGTGTGGTCCATTGTTTCCAGCTCGAGTCAATTAATATCTTCATCACTAGCCCGATGGGCATGCAAAGAAAAAATGAAGTCAGGATTGAACTCAACAATTGTACTAGAAGATTTAAACTCAAATCGAGTCATAACCTTACGAGTTTACAAATCTCTGGCAGTGCACTAGAATGGCTCGAACTCGATCTGCCAATGACTTATGACACGATATTGAAATCAATGAACCTCACAGAATTTACTAGGTTGACAGACTTGAGACTCTTCAAAATTCAAAAAGCTCCGTACCACGGGCTTTGTGATTCATTTCCTAAAATCTCAAGCTTGAGGCGTCTCTACTTAGGGTTTGCAGAGAAACTTCATGGCATCGATTTTAATGATTTCTTCCACCACAACGGTAATTTAGAATACCTTTTCTTTGCAGACGAAAAAACTACCAGCAGTAAATACAAGAAATAAAAAAGAAATGCCTTCAGCCAGATTCGAACTGACGATCTCCTCATTACTAGTGAGGTGCCTTACCAACTTGGCCATAAAGGCAAACGACCCCGGTGAGGATCGAACTCACGATCTCAAGATTAACAGTCTTACGCCTTAACCAGCTTGGCCACGGAGTCATTTGATGTTTGTTGGAAAAATGACGTTTGCTATATAGCAACTTGTACACTTTTATTGTGAGGCTACTAGGCATCTCTATATTCCCTTGCGACTCAGCTCTTTTCTTGCTAAAATTGAACTACTATATATTGAATCCTTTCTGATGTCATTGCCTTATGAATCATCTGGAAGGCTGTGACCAGTGCTTTAATACGTGCTGATATATTAAATCCTATCATGAGAAACAACAGATGTGATTCTTTTTTTTTTTATCTCTTTTTTTTACGCGCTTCATTGTTTATTTTATGGTGTCTGTTTCAAAGTTGTGCGTTACTAGAGCATTCCCACCGGTTTTGCAATTCTCTGCAATGATCTACTGATTTGTGAAATTTTACGGGCGAGACGCAAACTTAATTTTAAAATTATCAAAATAAAAGACAAAAGATTTAAAGCGTGTTGAAGCGATGATGTAATTTAAATGGCAAATGAAGATTTCGCTACTCTCAGCAATAAATCTTGATGTATTTGATTGCTTCAGCAATGTCAATTCTGCAGGTATTTGCAACCCCATAAATACGACTGGGAATGTCTCCAATCACGAAATACAACTAAAATGCTTGCAGGTCAAAGAGCAGTTATAACAGGCGCTTCCAAAGGTATCGGGAGTGCTTTAGCAGTGCGCCTTTCCCAACTAGGATGCGCCATTACAATGGTCTCCAGAAACGAGGCCCTTCTTTCAGACACATTGGACAAGCTCTCCACCGATTCCGACCAAAAACATGATTATGTAGTGTATGATCTCCTGAAACTCATGCGTGAGGCTGGAACATCAAGAACAGATGAATTGAGCAAGACCTTTGACGAGAGCTCGATTTTGGTTAATTGCGCTGGAGTTGCAAATCATAACTTGTTGTACAAGCTTTCCAATGAAGCTGTTGCGGATACATTGCAGGTCAACTTGCTTTCTCCTATCCTTCTTAGTAAGATGGCAATCATGCCTATGATCAAGTATCTGAGGAAGACCAAGGTCGTTCCTAGCATTTTGAACATTTCTTCAATGCTCTCATTGAGTGGAGTTACAATTGGGGGCACGACACCATACGCTGCCCTGAAATCGGGGCTTTTGGGATTTACTCAGTCCCTACTGAACGAGTTGGGAGGTAAAGTTAGAGTGAATGCAGTTTTACCTGGTCTAGTCCCAGAAACAGAAATGGGGAAAACTGGATCCAAGTCCCTCCCACAAGTACCACTTGCTGACGTCATTGAAACATGCGAAAAAGTTATCACAGGTTCAGAGTATAATGGCGACTTAATTGTCGCTGATGGCAAGGGCTTTAGAAAATTGGAACAAACATATTAAATTGAACTATATTAGTCTTCTACGCTTTGTAGCTCCTTTCAGATCGCAAAACCGCTCCAAAATACTTTCGCCGAGATCGTTTAAATTCGCGTCATTCGATTCACTGAGCCAGTCGAGAAAGTCCTGATAAACTGAGCCATGAAGGTCATCTTCGAAAATTCGTCGAAACGATTCCGCTACATCTTCAGGCAGAACTTTATTAAAGCCACCTTTGAAAGGTACGTTCAAATAGAAGCTTCGCAAAGCTTGAATAGCCATCGCGAGAGCGCAGATCCGAGCGTCTAGGTCGAGGATTTGCGTTATTAGATGTTGAATCTTTCTCCGGCTTGAGTGTTTCAACAAATAATCCACTATTTTATTCGATTGCTTGTGGTTAAATGCAGATAACTGCAAAAGAGAATTGAAAATCTGGATGTTACCATTGTCTTGGAAGTGAAAAATGCAATTGTCGTTGAGGGCAAGCCATTGCAGAGCAAATTCAGCCGTCTTAACATAAGTTTTTAGGAGGGTATTATGAGTGTCTTTTGATAATGTGGCCATTGCTAGACCTCTCGAGTTAGACTCTATGAATAGCGCTATAATGCATGTCAAGATTGCTGAATTTCTTGAATACTGAGAATTGAGCCTCATAAGCCTGTATGTTTCTTTGAGCCGATCGCGTTTTATATCTAGTTTATCAGTGTTCGAAAAGGCGTCGAGCATCAATGCATGGAACTGACAGTAAACATCATATCTACTAGTGTTCGAAGAGGTGAGTTGTAAGGTTGTGACAAGATTTTGCCAATACCCATTCTTGTAAAAAAGCCAAAATGTATCCTTGCTGGATTCACAAGTCAAGGTAAGAAGGTCTTGGAAGTTCTTCAAGTCACCGTCAGTTCTAGAGAAGTTCCAATAGCTACTGAAAAAGCATCGTACCACTGGAACTCGACATTCTTCAAGCCAATGGAGTAGTACGGGGATCAATGTGTAGAATAGGGTATTCAGATGCATCACTAGAATATGTATGACGTATCCAAAAAGCAAAGTGTTTGTGTACCTACCAAAAATAGGTTGGGGCTCCATGGAGAGCCACGGTTCAATATTGTCTTCAAGGTCATCACAATACTGCCTTAGGTGCTGGGGGAAGGTGTCAGGATTGAAAGCCATAGCTTGATTGATACGCTGAAAGCTTGTTTTTGTACCTAGCGCGATTGACTTGCCCATCTTAAGAGCCGCTAGTGTTGTCAATCTAGGAACATTTGCGCCAGGAATACACAGCAAGCTATGTTGGATGGGACCCGTTCTGTGTCTTTTGCGCTTGGGATTGAGGTCCATATCGAACAAGACAGCAGTAAGCTTTTTGAAATTCATGAAAATTTCGCAAAAAGCTTCGAATACTTCCGTCTGTAGGAAAGGTCTTAGTTCCAAAAGCCTTTGTTGTGAGGTAGATGGATTGATAAACGAGTCAAGTGCTTTCTTGTGCAACAAGGAGCACCTGTTCACGTCAAACTGAAATTGGGTGGGGTTCTTATCATGCAAATCAACTAGCTTGTGAATTTTCGCGAGAAGTGGTCTTGTGAGCTTCAAACATTTAGTAGTGCTTAGATTCACAGACCACTCCTTGGGCGATTCTGGACACGGAGAGGAGTACGTGGAGCTTTCAGGACATGTTGTATCAAGAATGATTGATTTCATAGACTCTTCACTATCAGAGCCATATTCAGGCGAAAGGCAATTCTGTGCAATTAGGTGTTGGCAAAAAAAAGGAAACACAAAAGTAAAAGCCTCTATATCAAAGTGTCTAAAAGCCTTAATTAGTCTAACAGGGATTGTAATAAAATAGGGAATGAAACCGTGGGAATAGTTAAAGATCAGAAGAGTTGAAGATTCGAGTTCTTGTATTTACCACCTTTCAGTGGCCTGAATCAAATAAACAGGGCCCTCTTCTACACACAACTGTACAGTCTTCATATAAGTTGGAGAACAGATATCCATAAAAATCAAGATAGTTCAAGAGGGTGGCAAGCCAAGCTTTCAATCGGATACACTTTTATTCAATCGAGTCTAGATGTTTTTGCGAGCCTACCTTTCCGGATTCGCTGCGTCTGTTGTAGTTGCCGGGTCCATATTGGGTGTAAGTCCTGATAAGCAAGAGCTATACAAACCTAATGCCGATGGTTTCTGGCATTGCCTTCTGGACCCTTCGATTGTCCTTCTGTTTGATCAAATCAATGACGATTTCTGCGATTGTCCTGATGGATCTGATGAACCGGGCACAAATGCCTGTGAATACACTTCGGAACATCCACAATTGTTTTATTGCGCGAACCAAGGATTTAAACCAAATTACATCGAAAATTACAAGCTCAATGATGGAGTCTGTGACTATGAATTGTGCTGCGATGGTTCAGACGAATACCGCAGCGGACAATGTCCAAATGTTTGCGCTAAAGTGAAGGAACAATACGACGAGCACATATCGAAAAGACGCGAGGAGTCCGAAAGAGGACTTCTGGTCAAATTGGAGTTCGAGCAGAAAGCTGCCAAATTGAAACGGATTGCTGAAGAGCAGCTTGCACAACTCGGTAAAGAGATTGAACTATTACATGAACAAATTGATGGTGGAAAAACAGCTTCGACCAGCGAAGTTAAAGATGAAAAGTTCATAGTAGTTGATGAAGCAAAGCTCAATCGGAAACTAGAGGCATTTAAGGCTGAGAATTCTCTTTTGACAAAAAAGCTCGCATCCCTCGAAAGCGCATTCCGCGAAATGACAGAAAAATACAATCCCAATTTCAATGATGCTGCTGTCAAAAATGCAATTCATACGTACCAAGATTACATCTCCAATAAGGCTGAGGAAATTGAGGTGGACCTTGAGTATAAAGATATCGTTGTTCAGACCATAGAACGTTCAGAGAATGCCTTGCAAGATAATGACCAGTCAAAGATTCTCCCCACACTCCAAAATATGATTCATTATTATTACAACAAGCTTGTCGAGACGTTTCCGCACAACAACGAGATTAGCACTCCTCCTTCAAAACTCTCAAAACAGCAAACGTTCAACGCCGAAGAAAACGAGGCGCTTATTCAAGAAATCAAATCAAAACAGATTGAATTAGACGCATCCGAAAGAAGATTTAAGCAAGACTATGGCGAGAATGACATTCTAAGGGCCATTGAGGGTGGTGGATACGAAAAAAAAATTGGAGACTACAATTATCGGATAGCATTCATGAATGCTGTATATCAAGATAATACCTTAGTTGGAAGGTACACCGGCTTTGATGGCAAATCGATGCACTTTACTGGTGGAGATAGATGCTGGAATGGACCACAGCGTTCTGCAACTGTGGAGTTCGTCTGTGCCCCAGAACATGACCTTTTGTCTGTGTTCGAGCCACAAAAATGCCAATACAAGTTTGTCCTTGCGTCACCTTTAGTGTGTGAGAAGTTTTCGGAATCTGAACTAGCAGAAAACTTTTCAGTAGACAAGACGAAATTTTAATGAAATAAAGAACAGAAGTATCCGAAAATTAATCGAATGTAATTTTTTTCCCTGTAAATTTGACATCCTTTTGCTTTTGCTCGGCCAACTTTCGTGCTTCCCAAGAAGGATGCAATTTGTTCGTTGCGGCAAGTTTGGCAGCTGAGCCGTCTGGCAAATCCGCCGCCATCTTGGCTTTGAGGTCTCTCTTCCGTTGTCTTTCTTCGAACTCCTGTTGCTTCTTCTCTCTCTCACTTGCAATTCTGTTGTTCTCCTGCTGAACATGATTCGCTTTTTGCCCGTACTTTTGTTCCCAAATCTTTTGTCTGGCTCGTTGACCTCTTCTATTCTTGCGAACGGTGGTGGCCTCTTTGACAACTTTATCGTTGTCCACATCGTCTTCGTCATCTGAACCTCCGGAAAAATATCCCGATGCCAATTGTGGAAGTTTACGCTCAGGCTGCTTCTCTTTTTTCTCTTTTTTCTCCTTCGATTGTTTCTTCAGACTGAGTTGCGTTCCCTCAATTTCACTTTCCGCATCATCGCTCATTTCGCTGTCGGAGCCTGCTACGAGATGGTCGTACCTATCCATATCTTCGTCATCAGAATCACTATTTGACTCCTCCTCATCGCTATCAATCTCACTGTCAACTGAATCATCACCGTTCTTGCTTTGATTGTCCTTAGACTTGACGTTTACCGAAGTCTTCGAATGCTGTGCGATCTCCTCTTTTGTAAGGTTACCTCTTATCTTGCGGAATGTCCAGTCAATTTCGTTTGAAAGGGCTTTCATTTCCTTGGAGTTCCATAATTTAGAAATGTAACCGTTTACAACCTTGTCGTTCTGGCAGTGCTCGATGTAGAATGTAGTTGGGTTACAGGCATTGCTCTTGTCAGTAATGACATTAATTAATTCCGGCGAAAAATAGCTGGGAGGATTAGATTTGAGCTCCTTATTAGTCAATATTGCTGCGGAGATGATCTTGGCCAATTTAGCTGTCACTAAGGATGTTACGAATTCTTTATCATTAAAGAGTTCGTCTAGCTTTTCGCTCCGGTCGCTTTTACTTCTCTGCTGCTTAAAGATACGAATGACCTCACGATTCATTTTCTTTTGAGCGCCGTGCGCCTTTTTGATGAACAAATCGGTCTTGAGAGCATGTATCTGTTTGAGTGCATCGTTTCTTGTGGATGGAAGTTTCTTCAAAAGGTGCGAGTTGTTGTGCGCATTTATGAGTTTTTTCGTAAATCCAAAACGGGGCGTGACATTTGTGAATTTTACTTCTAGAAGATCTAGCCACCAAAACTCGTTCTTTTTCTCCTTCATGTTGCACAATTGGTTGTAGGTTGTAAGTGCTCGCCGCGATGCTCATCGCATTCGCGGAGTACTGTGCGACAGGATAAGGACACCAGAGATTAGCGAACAATTACAGACAAGAGTCTTAGTGGAGTCTTGAAATAATCCCAAGTTGGCACACTTACGTTATTTTTGTTAAACGAAAAAGGTTTACACTTATATTCAGTTCTTTGAAGGGCTTACGATGACCACCACAGATTTGCCTAACCAGAATGACAATAAACGGCGAAAGAAGAGCAAACCAATTGATCCGAATCGATGCGAATTCATACTTTTAAACAAGAAAAGACGCTGCGGCATGATGCGTCAAAAGGACCATCGGTTTTGTTTGGATCACCAAAAGTTGCAACCCAAAAGCGACGATGTCGATGCTCAAGACCGAATTCCATGTCCATTGGATCCAAAACACACCGTTTGGAAGAATGATCTAGAACAGCATCTAAAAAAATGTAACGCTCGTGCCGTGGAAACACATGAGGCATGGTACAAGAAGAACTACAACACTGTTTTGCAATCGCAAATTGAGGTCCCTAAGAAGTCCAATGAACTAGATCTGTGCGCCACGAAGACTGAAGAGCAAATTAATGAGAGACACCAAGTTTTCACAAAAGTAATAGAATTACTCAAGGAGTACAGTAAAACTCTTGAACCCTTGCTGGAGAAGGTTTACCGGCACCCTGGTCTAGACAGTTGGGTACAGGCGAAAGAGAATAAGAAGCACATATTACAACAATCATCGCTAGCTGGTCTATTGAAAGAACTCGAATTATTGAATCCACATAATTTTTTTGTTGAGTTTGGTTGTGGAAAGGGCGAATTGTCTAGAACAATTAATGCTTGTGTTGTGAGTGACTACAACAACCAATTTCCAAAGGATTGCAAATATGGTTTTGGTTTCATTGACAGAGGCTGTAACCGTATGAAGGTAGACAATAAAATCCTACAAGACTGTGAAAAACATGAGATTCATCCTCATATCAAACGATCTCGCATAGATATCGAGCATTTAGTCGTGGACAAATTTCTAGAATCAGTGGAGCCTGATGGGGTAGTAGCCATCTCCAAACATTTATGTGGTGTTGCCACGGATCTCACTTTAAAATGCTTGCTCAACCTGACCACCACTTTGAAGAACTTAAAAGGATTGGTGGTAGCTATGTGCTGTCGACATGTATGTGATTACGAGCAAATGTTACCCGAATCAAGAGAATATCTTGCTGCTAATGGTATTGAAGATGATACTATGTTCTCCGTGTTGAAAAAAGTGGTCACTTGGGCGGTCTGTGGCTCGATGACTGGTGACGAGGACCCTAATTACAAAGAGAAAGAACAACTCGGCCTTATCGCTAGATCTATGATAGACAACGCGCGTGTCACTGCCATCAATAAGCTCATGCCGCTGTTTCATGCTCGATTGACAAGGTATGCCACCATGGACATTACATTAGAGAATCATTGTTTACAGATAACAAAGCGTCAATGAGTCCTTCTACAAAGACGAACCTAATTAAGTGCTAAATGTATTGAAAGTGGTTTGAACTTAGATCTTGGTCTCCTTGATACCGTGCTTCCAGACAGCGACGTATGGAGTCTCACCATCCTCACGGTAGTTCAACAAAACAACCATGGCATCTGGGTCCATGGACTCACCAGTGTAGAAGTCCCAGTCCTTGAAAGAACCAATGACCTTCTTGACGTAAGCTTGAGCACCCTTCTCGAAGACCTCAACCTGGTCTGGAGCGGTCTCAGCCAACTTAGCCTTGACAGCCTTCATGTAACCCTTGATGTAGGTCAAGAAAGACTTCTTGTCGAATTGGGTCTGTTGCAATCTGAAGGAGTTGACAACGTTGTTGACGGTCTCAACACCGTCCTCCAAGTCCTCAGCAGCCTCCTCAGCGGAAGCGTTGGCACCAATGTCAAAGTCACCACCAGAACGGACCTGGACCATGGCACAGTCAGCCTCGTAAACGACGCCGTCAACCTCCTTGACATCGTAAGCGTCGGACAACAACTCGTCGCCGGAGAAAATGTCAATAAAAATCTTCATGATGATGGTCAGATGCGGCTTGGATTAACGGGTTCACGCTTGTATTTATACTGGTGGTAAAAATTTTCGACCAAGAACAGTAGGCCACGTGAGGGATGGTGTTACCCGGCCACTACAGATGAAACACGTCTAGAATCGGCTGAGAGAGCAAGGAATTCGCAGCTGAGCTACTTTGATGCAATATTAAGACTTATAATTATTCTAAGAGTCTGAAATACTCAGTTTACATACATTGTTGGAGGTATAATTGTAACTGAGAGATACCAAAGTAGAGTGCATGTACTGGTGCGTTGCGCATACGCATGATGGACTAAATGCCGATGAGCATCGCACTCCGATAAACACCAGATAAGACGATTGTTTTGCTAGACTGGTAAAAAGAAGAAATCCACGAAAAACTCACATTTGCATACACCTCTTAGAGTCAATTGCATTGAAGATGCTATTCATTGCCACAGATAGATCGTATGCCTGACATCGAAACTGAATTTGAGTTTTTTGCCAGTAAACCCTGCAGTTTGACTTGGATCACATACGAGATGGGACATTACACATTACACTCTGAATGGATTCCATTATAATATTCAGCCATGATAAACGGGACTCCTAGGTGATATAATCTAATTGAGAGAGGGTGAGTTTGAACGAGTGAAGTCGTTGGCAAAAGCGCGTCTGAGCCAATCCACAATACGGTCATAGACGACCTTATTACCATTGTGGTAGCTGATTGAGTGGTCTGAATCTGGGAACACCATGAAATCAAAATTCTCCACTGAGTGTAAATTAAATTCATCGAGAAGACGCAAGCTGTTTTGAAAATGGACATTGTCATCTCCGGATCCATGCATGATCAAGAATCGTGTGACATCCTTGAAACTCTCTGGATCCGAGATGCTTGCTGTAACATAACCCTCTGGATTCTCCTGAGGAGTACGCATGTATCTTTCAGTATAGATCGAGTCGTAAAGCTTCCACTGAGTGACAGGGGCGACGGAGACTCCATACGAGAACACACGATCCTTGTCTTTTTCCAAGGTTTTCAAGGTCAAAAAGCCTCCGTAAGACCAGCCCCAGATGGCGATTCTCGTTTCGTCGACATATGTGCGGCTAGCCCATTCTTTCGCAGCTGCAATTTGATCGAGTGGCTCAAAATGTCCCAACTTATCACGAACACAAAATTTGAATTGAGACCCCAAGTCCAGATTTAAGTTGTTAAACCCGGTACCCCGTCCATCGACAGTGACAACCACAGAGTTTAAATGAGCTGCGATGACGTGGCTGAAATCAATTGCAAAAGTTTGTGTAACCAATTGCGACCCAGGGCCACCATAAACGTAGAATAGAACCGGGTATCTCTTCGATGGGTCGAAGTTTGGCGGCAAAATTTCCACAGTGTTTACCTTAATAGATTTTCCTTTGTTACCATCTGGAATTAAATCAATGACCGAGACATTGGCCTTTGGCAAGTCGTATTCTGTCATCAGTTTTGCGATATGCTCATTGGTTTCTAATGTCTTAACGACCCTGTTTTCGTGCAAATCGACAAGACGTTGCAGAGGTACATCAGGACCGAGATCGTTTAAGAGCAAGAATCTGGAGCCTGAAGAGAATGAGCCCCCATACCATTTTGTTCCATTTGTTATTGGGTTAATTTTAGGCAAACCCTGTTCGTGAAAAATATGGAGCAAATCAATTGAGTAAAAATGGCGTTCCACAGAAGCTGAGATTGTAGCAGTAAAGTAAACAATATTGTTCTGTAAATCCACGTAGTTAGATAGAACTTCCCATTGTCCTCCTGTAAGAAAGATAGGATTCGAGCTTTCAGGAGGCAGGAAGTAAGCTAAGTGATTGAAACCGTCCTTCTCAACAAGGTCAATATAGCCATCGGCATATCTACCCAAAGAAGCATTCTTGGGTACGAACATGGCATTGGCGTTGACCTCAAACCATCCACTTGAGGCCTTGAGACTCCTTACGATTGAAACTTGCTGGTCTTGCTCGGAAGGAATCAAGTAGACTTCCTGAACATCACTTGCACGGTTTGTAATTTTGGCAAGTACTTGAGTGTTGGAAACCCAGAGAACCTCCGTGATCAATCTTTCTTTTATTTCAGACGAGGAGAAATCAACGTTGTACATTTTGAACGCCGAACCCGAAGATTTAGGAAGCTGAGCAACCACCAATTCAACAATGGGGTTGGAATAGCCTGGCTTCGGATATTTCAAAGACACCATCTCTGGATATTCGTCGTGACCATCTTGAACATAGTATGGAATTGGGAAGTCAGGAACCGAGGCATCGTTGAATTTCAAGAAAGTAAACTTATCGCCTTCAGGCGACCACCATAAGACGCGATCTGAAGCGTATACCTCTTCCTCGTACACCCAGTCTGGCTTCCCGTTGAATACATCAGCACTGCCATCAAAGGTAAGCTGAGATATAGTTCCTGAAGCGAGATCCTTGACAAAAATATTGTTGTCGTAAACGAAAGCAATGTGATCAGATGTTGGCGACCAAGAGGCAAAGGATATTTTGTCATTTGTGTTAAAAAGAGGAACAATCTGCTGACTCTCAACATCTAATATCCAAAAAAGTGCCGAGGACGAATGTCTCCAGCCGTGAACCCAATCAGTTCTGATTACGGCGCGAGTCAAATCTGGCGAGGCTTGTAAGTCGTGCACTTTATATTCGACACCATGATACTTGAACGACGATCCACTGAACAAAGTATGGGTGTATTTGTCATCAAGAATGCTTTTCACTACGTAGGCATTCTTGTCGCTGTCAGAAGTTTCCTTCACTAGATAGGTTCCTTGGTCATTGTGGACAGACTCGGGGCTCTGAATCCACTGTATCAGCTGGAAAGTAGGTCTGAATGTTCCTTTCCTCCAAGTCTCGAGAGTCAACTGATGCTTAGAGGAAGATTTTTGCCACGAGTAATCATCATTTATGTGGTTCACAGCTGTGGTAATGACCAGTTCGTCTTTTAATGATACCAAAGTATTCACCGACGAAACAAGAAGAACGGACCCCCAAATGAGACCAACAAGCAAAGTGAGCCCATAGAGGAACGATCGTGAGATAGTTTTTTTGTCATTATGCGTCCAGCGCTCAATATCTATGGACGTCATTGTTAATTTACCGGCAAGAGACCAGATCTGCCGGGGTTTACGGCTGAACCTCGATAAAGAGTAAATTTGCGGTTTAGTTGTTCTGGAAGGAATACAGTGTTAGAAGACTAACAAGAACAAAAAAAGCTAGCTTTGAGAAGGGGGCTGAAAGACGGCTGGTTTTTATGTTAATTTAAGCACAGGTACAGACCTGAGACGCAGGTCATAATGTGGTGCTCACACCAGGGTGGTTCTACGGAAAGTACATATATTCTGATCGTGTAAAAAACTATTAAAACAAATGAACAAGAAAATATAGTGATATGCAAATAGGTTTATGTCAATGAAATTGACATTAGGGTCTTCTTGAAATTTTTTTTATGTTGGAGTGTGGGCTGGAGAATGCTGGCTATCTTTGATATTATGATATCCACGCATTGGTGCGGCCTCTCCAACAAATTTCATCAGCGTTATCTATGAATAATTCACAAATGACGAGGCCCCGAGTACTAATGAAAAAAATGAACAAGATTTTGAGCTTTTTTAAATCGGTGTTTGATCATCATTTGGAGGACTATGGGAATCCAAGACGCTTCTCTTCCTCAGAAAATGTTGTGGGAGTTGTAACTGTTCCGCTGAGTAAAGCTGGACTAAACTCAGTGACAATTTTTCTCAAATTAGTTCTCTTAATAGGCTTGGACAAGAATCCGGACATGCCAGAAGTCAAACACTCCTTCACGTTGCTCTCATCTGCGAATGCAGTCAAAGCAATGATCGGCTTTTTGAATTGTAGGTTGTTACGAATGATCTTTGTAGCAGTCAAACCATCCATCTTAGGCATTTGTACATCCATGAAGATAATGTCGTAGAACTTCAAAGTGTCATATGAGTTTTTGACCAAGTCGACTGCTTCAGCTCCGTTCGCAGCCATGGTTATATTAGTAAAACCTTCCAAACGAAGCATTCTCTTAATGACCTCTTGGTTCACTGAATTATCTTCTGCAACCATAATGTTAAGATGTGACAAATTGTCCAAACAACTCTCTCCTGAAATCTGATTCACAGCGCCTGTTGAGGTGCTACGAATAGTACTATACGATTTAAGCCTTGCTGGTTTCGGAGCAGAGTCAGTCTCATTAGAAGCAGTAGAATCTTTTCTGTCATTTTCCAGCTCGTCGGCATCAGCAATATCGAAAAGAACCTTGCGATTGATTTTCGAACTCGAATTGAACTCGTCATTACTGAATTCTTCCATGTCCATTTCGGGAACAACAATCTCGCCATTTTGAGGTAAAGGAACAGTGAACAAAAACGTTGAGCCTTTTCCAATGCTTGATTTTAGTGTTAATGTTCCATGCATCATCTTAGCAAGCTGTCTACAAATGGACAAGCCAAGGCCCGTTCCACCGTAACTTCTCGATAGAGTCTGATCACCCTGGACGAATGGCTCAAAAACTTTCTCTTGGAGAGCTGGCTCAATTCCAGAGCCCGTATCCTTGACCTCGATCTGTATAACCCACGTCTTGGGGTGATACAATTTACGTAGACGATATACCTTGTTGTTTTTGAGTAGCTCACTATTTGATAGCTCAGTAGTCAAGAAGGAAGCATCCGAGTCAGTATGCTTCAATGAAAGGTTAGATGTTCTTCTTTTAAAGCTGTTTGGGTTGAGTTCTGGCAGAGGTGGAAAATTAGAAGTTTGATTGTGATCAACAGCGTCTGGCCATCCTGGGGAATTTTCCTCTGGCTTCGGCGCTGGAACATCGGACAGCGAAGAGCTTGCTAAAGCATCCATTTCTGCGGCGGTTGGCGATAAGTCACTTGGCGAGGAAGTTGTATCCAAACTTGGGTTTGCAATACGTGGAACCTGAGGCAAAGGCTTTGTTGAGGTGAACTGTGATTGGAATAAAGTGTTTTCATATTCTGTGGTGGATATGGTGGCCAAACTAGATGCATCTGAGTCATTGATGAGACAGTTGTCATTGGATTTTGTAGAATAGACGCTTTTGTTCAGAGAATGATACTTCTCAGGTTCATCGCCGTTGAGACTCGTAGAATCGCCTTCACTGGAAGATGTCATAGCATCCTTAGCTCCTATGACAGAAAGCTGCGCGTGTTTATCTTCCTCGTCAGCTTTGGTAGTTTCCGAAGAATGCTTGCTTCCCGATTTTACAGTTTCTTTGAGGAGGCAAACCTCTGAAAATTCGGTGAGCTTCGAAGCTTCGTGATCATATTCTCCCACAAGCTTAAAAGAGACGTCAACAGAACCATCCACGGGAGTAAACTTCAAACTGTTAGAGACAAGATTCATCACGATTTGAATTATTCTGTTCGAGTCCCCAAACAAAATAAGTTTTCTCATGATATTAGGTTTAATGAGTATTTTGAAGTGAACGCGCTGATCCAGAGCAACTTTTCCAAAGATTGATTTCACTTGATGAGCCACTTCAAGAATCTGAAAGTTTGATTTTTCGAGCTTTGATCTGTTGAGTGTATTCTTTGAGTAAGTCAAAAGCTCCGTGAAAATATGGAGAAGAAGCTCTCCAGATCTATGGATAAGCTTCAAAGAATCTTGGATCTGCAGGTGATCTGTCTCTTCCATTGCGATGGAGGTCATACCCAAAATTCCATTAAGTGGTGTTCGCAACTCATGGGAAATGTTGGCGATGAAGACGGTTTTAGCTTCATTTGCCGCCTCAGCTTCAATTTTCGAGGCTTCTAGCTCTTTGGTTCTCTGCTTAACTCTGTCTTCTAAATGAGTGTATTGTTTCTCCAACTCTTCCGTCATAATGTTAAAGGCATCCAGGAGTTCAGTCAACTCATCTTTAAATAGCTTCTTAGATTTGGGAATTTTACCTGGAAGTCTGATACCAGTAGTATAACCATTTGAGCCTCCACTGCTGACTGTATTAACAGAATTTCTTTTCTCGCAGGTGTTCATTTCGGTTGAAGCCGCGCTAGCATGTTCAAACTGGTTCGGTGTAATATATCCCCCATTCTGTGAATCTTTCTCGCGTTTCAGTCGGGTAATTTCTTCTGTGGCTTCTTTCAATTTAGTAATTGGATTGATAAACCAAACTGCCAATCCGAACGTAACAAGGCACATAAAAGCACCTGTACCGATCACAACTCCGATCATAATATCAGTAAGCTTCTTGATAGGTGCAACAAAAGTGCTTCTTTTTTGTTGAATCAATATACTCCAAGAAGAAGTTGAGTCTATGCCGATTCTAGTGAAACCGATAGCTAAATTAGGACCGTCAATTTGCGGTGCGTCACTTTCAAGTCCACTTTCAAAGGTTAATGCTAGCCCAGCTGCTTCCGAACTATTAATAGGGTAAAGTGTGTTTGGAATGAGTGGACTATTGATGTTTGGAAATATACTCTCGAAACCTACGAGATAGACTGGGTCGCCTGCCACCGATGCATTTTGATAGATTGCTCGAAGTGCTAACGAATCGTAATCCGAAGATTCTGTAGTCTCTAGAGCATCTTGAACATTTGCGGCAGATGCTAAAACACTTAGATAGCCGGAGACAGCTGGTCTGTTAATAATAATAGATGAGTTCGAATATATGGGAATGGTTATTCCCAAGAAATATGCAGCATCATAATCCGAGGAGTTTTTCAATGGCCCAGACATGTATCCCGCTCCTAGTGCGTTTGACTGGTTTTTTGTTGTGACAGCGAGAGGAATGCTTGCGTTCGGTTGCAACGGATAAAGAGCATCCTGCGCAGTGCTACTTATGTTGAGCACATTACTCTGTGATTGCGCAACAATCTTGAGATCAAGGTTGTACAACCGAGCCAGAACAAATGTCTCTGAAGAAGAGAGGAACTGGTCAAGGGCACCTTGCGCCGCAACAAACATGTCCGCAGAGGTATTTCCAGCTCGATAAGAGGAAAGCGGAAAAGATATCAGATCCTTCAGCGATAGCGACACTACTTGGAAGTAGAGAAACTGTATGGATTGTTTGACTTGAACCGCTTTGAGCTGAGCGATGACCAGAAGTCGGTCACCTCGTAGCGCAGACAAATTCTTGGAAAAGTATATTCCGGTGACAATGGCAAGGATTAGAAGGGACGTTAGTGACGAGAAGCACACTATTATGATGAGTTGCGGTCTTATACCGACTTTGAGTCTGCGCTTTCGTGTAATGATATCGGGAAGCTTCATGGTTTGGGAAAATGAGTTGTGTCGTATATAGGAAGGGATAGAAAAGAAATGCTACTGTAGAAATGGAACAATTAGATATTCTGGCCAGAGGTAAGCCATGCACAGAAGTGTTGTGTTTGTAAAATCAAATACGAATTGAAGGATAAGAAATGGGCCATTGTTTTCCTGCAGAGAATAACCACGACGTCAGGAAGGAAGACGCAAACAATGCCTGAGTAAGGAAATTTTCGGAAATAATCCCGGATAATTCTGTCAAAAAAAATATTTTGGTATATCATACGAATTTTTTTTTCTAAAGCTCATTTCTTGCGTCTCGTCGGATGGAAACTAATTATAGATATGTCACATCCGGTATAGTTGGGATTAGTGGGTTGCAGATTGTCTGGAGACGGCTAAACGGCTTTTGATTGACTTCATTTTCCATTCATCGATTTATACATGATCTATCTGATGATCCTTATCAAAAAAAGAAATTGCTGAAATTGGCAACGTAAGTATTCCTAAGATCCAGAAGTGGTATCAATTATTGCAGTACTCTACATCTTATACGCAAAAAAGTAGCCAGTTTAGTCAGCTTTCGAAGGGGGTTTCCTACAATAGATCTTAGTAAGCATGAGACTTGCTTGTAATCTCTCTTGTTCAACTCTAGAGGGCCTCGGTCCAAAAGCACGCTTAGACCTATTCCATACCAATGGATTTAGCAAGACAAGATAGGACAAGATGTCATAGATTTCAAAATTCTAGTAAATATGGTCAGATTTATCTACTTCACAGCGGCCTCAGCAGAATTCCTATTTAGTTCATGTCCATCATCTCCTTAAAAGAAGGGTAGACCTCGTAGAGACACAAAATTTCTTACACAACCCAAAAACCAAACGTAGTCTTCATTTTACATTTCGCCTATCTGGCCGCAATGCTCAGGTTTATTTTTAACTTCGAGTTGCAAGACTCAGCCGCTCATATGATTGATAGCCTTCCCCTCTGTCATCGCGACAGGATTCCGAAAATAGTGTTTGGAGCCTCACACATCTCAGAGTAGCCGTTCATTAAATTCCACCCCGGGGAAGATTTGCGCATTTCCAGGACCGTTCCCAAGATTTCTTCTGCTAATATTCTCATATCTGACGTCGAAGTCTTATCACTGTCACTTCCGATTTCAACACAAAGTGTCTGTTTGGCTCTGTTGCAAACAAGTTTTCCCAATCAAGACCGCACAGTGAAATGTTATTCTCAGCATTTCTCCCGGCTGTCGTGGCAGCAAGCTTCATGGCTTCTGTAACATCACAAGAGAAGTCCCTCATAACTCAAGCCTCGCTAGTTCGTTTAGAACCAACTACTACCGAGACCCCACTGACGATTCTGGGAACTGTGAGCGGGATAGTTTCCATTCCTATTTCTATGTCTACAGTCGAACTGTTCTATAATGCTTATTTCACTGATACATCTGGAAAGGTGGTTGGCGGAAGATTGGATTTACTTCAGCCTAACGTGTGGCTCCTTAACGGTGAAATTAATGCGGACTGCCAATCTGTCGGCTCTTTCCTCAGCTCATTGTCGAGAGTTCTGGCGACAGAGGTGCCCTCTTATCTTACATACAATAATTCGACGTATGGCTTGGATAACTGCTTCAGCAATGGCGCTATCTACCCAAACACAGTGATAACTACAACTATGGGCTCCATGAATGCTACAATTACGACCCTGTTGTATTCGGTCGTGCAAACACTGACGTTATCGTATGGAATGGTCAATTATGCGACTGGACCTTACGTGAAGGGTAACCTTACAATACAGGCTTCTAACGGAACAGACATCGAACTAAATGATTTCGAATTTCTTATAGCGAACAATGCCACAAGAGTCACCGGTGCTCTTGGGCTTGCAAACAGTCTTCGGGGTGAAGGTCTTCTCGACTATTTGATAGCGAAGGGCCAGGTTGGAGGAAACGGGTATTCTATTTTCTTTGGCCCTCATCAGAATGAAACCGACGGCACTGGAATTGTTCTCCTAGGCGGAGTGTCAGAAGCGTTCATGTCGGGGCCACTATATTCATTTCCTAGGGTGCCCCATACTTTATCCAACTCGCTGTTGTTTCCAATTGTCGTCCTAGAGCTGGTCTGGATGATAAATTTGGCCAATGATGAGCTGATTAGTTTATACTCGGATGATCCTTTTGGAGTTCTCTTTGAGAGTAGACTGCGCTACTCATTCTTCCCAATCAATTTGATTCTCAATCTAGCAGTCCAAATGAATGCCGTCTATAGCAATCAATTCAAACGTTGGATTGTTAGATGTCAAGATATATGGAACACAGACGCTGAGCTCAGGTTTAAGATTGGACCATTGACTATAGCGGTTCCCCTTCAATCTATGTTAATGAAGACGGAGCTTTTCAAGTACACTGATGGTGGCGAAGCATGCTATGTTACAGTCTTGCCCACGTCATTCCAAGGGTATTCTGCTCTCGGCCTCAATGTGATGTCACATGTCTATATGGCAATGGACAATGAGAAAGGAAATATCGCATTGGCCAACCCAAATCCTAATGTCTACTTTGTAGATTCGCAACCTGTTCTCAATTCATCGTATCTGGATTCTAACAGCACAGGAATGGCTAGAATCGTCAATGGAAATATACCTTTTGCCGTACTGGTAACACTGCAGCCACAAGTGGTGTTTACTTTTTCGACGGCAAACGCATCCCTGGAAGCCAATATTCCGGCACGATTCTCTGGATCATTTCTCATGTCGGATTCGCTATTAATTTCAGACAACATCCAATCAACTATGTCCTATAGCGCTGTGTCATCTGTGCGGACCAAGACCATGAGTGGACTGGGACTTTCTTTCACCGTTCCGAATCAAACAGCTCTACTATGCTACGTTCTACTTGCTACAATCGGGTTTCTAGGTATTGCAGCATTATAGTTTGCAAAGAAACAATTAATTTTAAAAGTCATCATTATATGTTCGTATCCAATGTCTAATTAACGAGTCTGTAGCTCGATGTCCTCTGAGTCTTCTGTTTGAGAGACCGAGATGTAATCTTTGTTTTCAGTGTCATTGACATTCTCTGTATATCTGTGATAGTTATACCATAGAATGTTAACGATGGTAATTGAAAGGCCAATGGCATTCACGACGCTGAGAATATCACCAAACACTAGTGCACTCATGGCAATTGTGAATAGTTCTTTTGCAACGCCGGCAATGGATAAAGTCAAGAGCTGAACTAGTGTGAGTAACTGGAACTCGCAAACCATCATGACGAATGCTAACACCGAGGGAAATGTCATGAGAAGCATGGTTCCGAAAAAGCCCTTTTCTTCCCACACCGGCAGGGACACAAAATTCGACCATCCCTCAACTATCAACGCCATGCCAAATAGAAATAATGCCATTCCTGGGGCTAGGTAGAATATGGTGAGGATGGGGTTACTGGTGTACTTATTTTTCTTTAATAAAAGTTGTGTAAAACACCATCTGACACCCAGCAATGCAGACGCGAGTAGAATGAGCATAACTCCAAACGAATGATTTGGATTTTCGGGTTTGGAGTCCGATCTGGGTTTCATGGTCATCATGGCCACGGACACACACATCACCACGACAATGAGAACCAATCTCCAACTGAACTTCTCTAGGCGAAACAAAAGGCCAAAAATTAGCACAAAAAGCAAACTGGAGGTTTTCACCATCGTGTACAACGACAAAGGAATGAAGATGAGGGAGACGTTGCTCAAGCCAATATCTCCAGCTGATGCCAACGCACAAGGAATGATCTGGGTAAGAAACGCATAGAGTGGGATTGCCAACAGGCGAGACTCGATATCTCCGGCTGATAATTTGGGCCGGAGACTAGGGCGTAAGAGGATGACTATGAAACTGAATAATGAAAGGCATACCTGATGGTAGGCGGTGATGAATAGAGGAAAGCCAAACTTAAGACCCTCGTCAAACATCCATTTGTTGTAAATGGATATGAGAACAGAAGCCGAAAACCATCCTGCCGCGCAGAGAAACGCGTACGATAGTTTCAGTGTCATAGGAAACGAATACGGACAAGAATATGGTTTACCTCTTCTGGAGATGCATATGTGGAGTGTGTCTAATCTGACTGAGATACAAGTACCCTGATGAGGTAAAGATAGGTTTGTGAGAAGCAAACCAAATTTCTTTTTTCAAACAAATTGAATGAGTCGAAACAATTTGATACTAATCATAAGACTTTTTATCCATAACACTTGATTTAGCGGATTGAGTGTGGTCAACGCAGCTGCGATACTCGAATCTCAAGTCTTACTTTAAAAACAGGTTGAGGATTCCAGAGTAAAGGACAAAAGAACTCCTAGGCAATTATACGCGTGGGAAAATTTTCTGTTTTTTGCCGTTGAGTGTTTGCTTGACCTTATCGTGTTTGGCAAGTGCTCGCACATCACCATCTCTGCCTCAAATGTAGAACTACCTCGACACTAGACGTAAATAGAAAAGAACACGTTTCAATGAAACTTGAAAAACATCATCCTTCATTTAAAGCCGGAAAAGTTTGTACGCTCATTGATTGTGCCCAATTAGAACTTTTCCCGAAATTGTGGTTCAGGACATGATGAACAAGACTAGCACTAATCAGAGATCGCCCGACGCGGTTCAATTGAATAGTATGTTGAAAAAAACCACCAAAAAAACGATAACAATTTTTCAGGTTTTGCCGTTAATTTGCTACCGCATGAATTTTGGCATATCGTCGGTGCCTTGTCTACTCCGGATTCCACACCTTCCGAATTGATCGTGGTGATCCACACAGGCCTAGCAATCGCAAGATCAGATCACCATAAATAGTATCAACCAATAAACCCAGCATGAGCGCCAATTCTGATCCAGGCTCCCTATATCTGCTCCAGCAGACATATTTACTCCTGAAAATTCGACTGGTGTGTGAGCCAGGTCAACTCTACGCTTTGGTATTGGATCGTAAGACAGAGGCGGCACTTCTCCTGGTAACCAAAAAAGATGCGCTTTTGCGAATTGTCACTACCGTGGAGGTCATCGATGATAAGAGAAGATTGCTGCCTTTTTTGCATGCCATTTATTTCGTAGAGCCGCTGGTTTTCAACTTCAATTGCATTCTCGCCGACGTTCACACCAACCGATACAAGGACGGAACGGGCCTTTTGCTACCGTTCCTGCAGTGGGACGAGGAAGCAAACCGGTTCTTTCGGTCCGGCAGATTTTTGGAGAATCAGGATGTTGCTCGTTACTTCCAGGGCGGTATCAATTATGTCCATGGCTCGATGGTTCCAGTCGAGTCTCGGGTGTTCCTAGCCGATAAGGTCACCCCCAATTCTATGCCGATATATTATAACGAGAATTGCGGTGAGACTGTCCTATACCAGATTCGGAAAACGGCGCGTGCGATCGTGAATGCTGTAATTGTGGCTGACGAGTATCCTCTCATCCGTTTTTATTCTCTGCCAGAGGCCACGCACCAAGCTGCCCGGTTGCCAGAGTTGATAGCAGACGAAGTTCAAAGGCAATTGGATGACTATGCTCGAGCTAATAATGACTACCCTCCAGCTTCTGTCGCCGAGAAACCACGTGCTGTGCTTGTAATTTGCGACCGTACAATAGACCTCTTTGCGCCGCTCCTTCATGAGTTCAGTTACCAAGCTATGGCAATGGACATCGTCGAGAATTTAGAACGCAATGGTGTTTATGAGTACTCCGCTGAAAGCGAAGCCGGAGAAGAACAAAAGCTAGAGAGTCGCTTGGACTCCGAGGAGGACGAAACTTGGGTAGCATTGAGACATACCCATATCATAGAAGCTTCAGAGTTGGTTGTCATGAAAATCAACGAACTTATAAAAAACAACCCCATGATGATAGACAGAACAAAAGCAAAAACATCGTCCGATTTGATGTACGTTGTTGCCCATCTTCAAGGTTTCGATTCAGAGCGTCGCCAGGTCACACTCCACAAGTCATTGATTGATGAGTGTTTGTCTCTTAATGCTAGCCGCAAATTGGCCGAGTTTGCTGCTGATTTCGAGCAGAACTGTACCGCGAAAGGTATCTCATTCGAGGGAGTCAAGAATAAGCACTTGCATGAGGACCTAATCGTATTACTTGCAAGAGACGACCTCACAGTGAATGACAAAATCCGTCTTGTTCTCATTTATGGCCTCTACCGTGGAGGGTTGGCGGAGTCAGACTTTGTGAAATTGGCAAAGTTCATCGGTGTTTCGAACAATCAAATTGTATCATTGGTTCTGCGCTGTTTCACGAATCTACATAAACTTAATTTCCCTATTGTGAAAAAGTCTGCCAAAGACAAGCCCATTACGCATCACAATTTCCATGTGATCAACAACGAGGGTACCTACAACACATCGAGATTCATTCCTGGTGTAAAAACTGTTCTACAATCTGCTGTACGCCATGAACTAGACGAAGAATGGTTCCCATACTTTCGAGACAAGCCGCTTGAGGGAGAATTACCAGTTAAAACTTCCCGACCAGGTCTTGAGCTGACGGGCTCTTTGAGAAATGTCCGAATCAAAGCATCGTGGGCTCCAACTGGTGCCAAAAATAACGGTAAATCTATATCACGAAACAAACAACGTGTTTTCTGCTATGTTGCAGGAGGTATCACATACTCGGAAATACGACTGGTCTATGAACTCTCCACAGCAATGAACAAAGACTTCTACATTGGTTCTGAATTCATTCTTAAACCCCGTGATTTTCTTATTGGGCTTCAAAATATCGACGATGTTAAAAATTTGGAGAACCTACAGCTTCCTGTGTGGCATGAAATGAATATGTCTCTGAGTAGGGCACCCGACCACCTTATACAAGCACAACCACCGGCGCAGCCAAACGTCTCCGGACAAGTCCGCTCTTCTACATCTTCCCAACAAACACCACCGGGTCAAAATGGACAAAGTGTATCTTCTCCAGTCAAGAAAGCACCTACTCAAGCGTCTGTCCCTCAAAATTACCAGAAGAGGGTCAATCAATATGCAACAGACCTCACGGCCGAGCCCGCAAAGGAAAAAAAGACCTCAAGACTTAAAAGGCTTTTCAAATAGAAATCATATTTGGACAAAGAACATTTTTCACTGAGGCTTCCAACACATATCAGCCACTTATCTCCTGTACAAGGAAAAGCCAAGACTCATGACGCACTCCGGACATTCCGGAGTAAATGAATACAACGGTTCTAGCGGAGTTAAAAAATTATATAGAAACATATATAACACCCTTGACAATCCCTTGTTATCAAGAATACATCAACATCAATTCAAATCATTTTCTCATTTGTCAGCAGCCATACCAGTCCTGTATATACACATACTCGATAAGTGCTTGCAGATCGAATCCATTCTTATCCACTAGTAGCCTCTTCCTCGTACCAGTCGCCATGGAAAATCTAGATTGGCAACAGCAGTCTGCCCTACATTTTTGGAAGGGAAACCGCATTGATAAGAATTGGGAAGCGTTGACCGTGCTCTCACACAGCAATGCCACTGCTTCGTTTCCCAGAAACTTCATCTCTTGCCCTTGTAAAGATGGCTGGGGCCCAATGTCGCCAATTTATAAGGATATTGCCCCATGTTTCTTTTCAGGTGCACTTTACTCCATTGTTGGCTTAATCTTGGTCTTCACCGCAATCCATCAAATCCAAGTCTTGAGAAACAAAAAGATCACTACAGGTAACAAGGTTGCATGGACATTCTATGTGAAGCAAGCTCTCAGCGCCTTGCACGTTGCGTTTTCAGTCATTTTGGTGACGACATCCGGCAAGCCAAGTATCCTCCAGACTGCTTTCATCATCTCTATTGTAAACTCTGTTTTAGCATATATCGTTCACTACTTGGAGCAATTTAAGTCCCATAAGGCCAGTGGCACTCTCTTATTCTTCTGGCTCACTCAATTTTTGTTCAATGGCGGTAGAGCTGTGGCTTTGTACTTGAGATCCGATTTGGATGACAAATTGGGCTTGTTCTCAATTCTTGCGGCAGTGAACGGTGCTCTCGTTTTACTCATCGAGATTTACTTTCCTCCTCGCTCGCTTAATCCTGCTTTCAATGTCGAGAATGCTTCTCCTTTTGACCAAGCAAATGTCTTCTCGAAATTGTCATTCAGTTGGATGGCGCCATTGATGAGGAAGGGTTACTATCAATTTTTGACTGAGCGTGACCTTCCATTCTTGCCAAGGGAGCTTCGGTCTTCTGCCACCTCTGCCGAGTTTTACAAGTATTGGCACAACCAAGCAAACCCCTCGCTTGTTTTGGCAATCTGTAAAGCCTTTGGAACTCCATTTTTGCTCGGCGGTGCATTTAAAGGTATGCAAGACATGTTGGCATTTGTACAGCCTCAACTTCTCCGTATGTTGATCGTTTTTGTAAATGACTACTCCGAGGCAAAGAAGGAAGGAGATCTCATTCCATTGACAAAAGGATTCATGATCGCTGGTGCCATGTTTTTGGTTTCAGTAACGCAAACCGCTTGCTTGCATCAATACTTCCAAAGGGTTTTCGATTTGGGTATGAGAATCAAATCATCTCTTACGACTGTGGTCTACGAGAAATCTCTTGTTTTGTCAAATGAGACTAAACAGGCTTCTAACACAGGTGACATTGTTAATTTGATGTCAGTAGATGTCCAAAGATTGCAAGACTTGGTCCAGAATTTGCAAATTATTTGGTCGGGACCTTTTCAAATCATTATCTGTTTGTATTCTTTGCACGGCCTACTTGGCAATTCTATGTGGGCAGGTGTTTTCATAATGATTATCATGATTCCTTTGAACGCGGTTCTTGCTAAGATTCAAAAGAGATTGCAGAAAACTCAAATGAAATACAAAGATGAGAGATCTAGGCTCATCAGTGAAATTTTGAACAACATTAAGTCTTTGAAGTTGTACGGATGGGAACTTCCCTACCTTGATAGATTGAACAATGTTAGAAATAACAAAGAACTTGCAAACTTGAGAAGAATGGGAATTTTCAGTTCCGTTACAATGTTTTCGTGGAACATGGCTCCTTTTTTGGTTTCTTGCTCCACCTTTGGCCTTTTTGTTCTCTTTAACAAGAATGCTAGTTTGTCAACCGACATAGTTTTCCCAGCTCTTTCGTTGTTCAACCTTCTCTCTTTCCCACTAGCTGTGGTTCCTATGGTTATCACCAACATTGTAGAGGCACAAGTCGCTGTATCAAGATTAACTAAATTCTTGACCAGCACTGAGTTGCAAAATAATGCCGTAACAAAGGGCCCTAGGGCAGCCAAGATTGGTGAAACTGCTGTCTCCGTGAGAAATGGTACCTTCCTTTGGTCTAAGACAAAGGGCGAGGAGTCGTACAAGGTGGCATTGTCAAACATCAACTTGGAAGTCAAGAAAGGTGAATTGGATTGTATTGTTGGTAGAGTCGGATCTGGTAAGTCTTCCATCCTACAATGTCTTCTTGGTGATCTCTATAAACTTGATGGTGAGGCGAAAGTCAACGGTAAAGTTGCTTACGTTTCACAGGTTCCGTGGATCATCAATGGTACAGTTAGGGAGAATATCTTGTTTGGACACAAGCATGATGCTAAGTTTTACAACCTTGTATTGAAAGCTTGTGCATTGAACATTGATTTGAAAATCTTACCCCAAGGTGACAAGACTCAAGTTGGTGAGAAAGGAATTTCTTTGTCTGGTGGGCAAAAAGCCCGTCTTTCGTTGGCAAGAGCTGTTTATGCCAGAGCCGACGTGTACTTGCTTGATGATCCATTGAGCGCTGTTGACGAACATGTTGGAAGACATCTTATTGACAATGTTTTGGGACCTAATGGTCTTTTGAAAACGAAGTGTAGAATTTTGGCAACCAATGCTATTCATGTGTTGAGTATTGCTGACAATATGCACATGGTAAAGGATGGAAAAATCGTGGAACAAGGCTCTTATGATGAAATTATGGGTCAAGATAAAAGTCAATTGCGTCAATTGGTCCTTGAGTTCGGAAAAGGCTCTCGCACACCAAGTGTTGCACCAACGGACGAGCCGATGGAAAATTTTACCGAGAAAGATCTTGATGCTCCTGAGCTTGAACTGTCCGACTTTTCAGATGCCAACCAGGATTCTGAAATCACAAGTTTGCGGAGGGCTTCAGAAGCACCGCTCATAACCGACGAGGAGAGAGTTTTGTTATTACAAGAGGAGGAAGAAGATGAAAATGATGAGGAAGTGAAAGCCAGAAAAGAGCATTCTGAACAAGGAAAAGTCAAGTGGGATGTCTATCTCGAGTATGCACGGGCCTGTAACCCTCGCAATGTTATAATCTATATGTGTTTCATCTTCTGCTCGATGTCTTTCAATGTTTTGTCCAGTGTTTGGTTGAAGCATTGGTCCGAGGTGAACACAGAATTAGGAAGTAATCCAAACATCCCTAAATATTTGGGTATTTACTTCCTCCTTGGAATTGGATTCTCATTTTGCTCATTGATTCAGACTTCGTTCATGTGGATCTTCTGTTCGATTGCAGGCTCTACAAAATTACACAATGCCATGGCCACCAGTGTCTTGAGAGCTCCGATGTCATTTTTTGAAACCACCCCTATCGGACGTGTTCTCAACAGATTCTCAAGCGATATCTATAAGATTGATGAGATTCTCGGAAGAGTGTTTGGTATGTTTTTCAGCAATTCCATCAAGGTTTTCTTCACAATTCTCGTTATTTGTTTTTCGACTTGGCAGTTCATTTTCATTGCTATTCCATTGGGTGTGCTGTATGTCATGTATCAGCAATATTACTTGAAAACTTCAAGAGAATTACGTCGTTTGGACTCAGTCTCTCGATCCCCCATTTTTGCAAATTTCCAAGAATCTCTCAGCGGTGTCTCGATTATCCGTGCGTACGGTCAAGAGGAGAGATTCAAGTTTTTGAACCAGTCAAGGATTGACAGAAACCTCCGTGCTTATCATCCCTCAGTCAATGCAAACAGATGGTTGGCTGTGAGACTTGAGCTTTTGGGATCGTTTATCATTCTTGGAGCTTCTGGTTTAGCTATCTTCACATTGAAGAACGGCGCCGTCAGTGCTGGTATTGTCGGTTTGTCGGTCTCATACTCTTTACAAATCACACAATCATTGAATTGGATTGTTAGAATGACTGTTGAAGTCGAGAGTAACATTGTTGCTGTTGAGAGAGTGATGGAGTACTCTAATTTGACGCCAGAGGCTCCTGAGTATATTGAAGAGACTGCACCAGCTGATTCTTGGCCAGAGAGAGGTGAAGTTATATTCAAAGACTACTCCACTCGCTACAGACCAAACTTGGATCTCGTTTTGAGAGGCGTTAACTTGCATGTGAAACCTCAAGAAAAGATTGGTATTGTTGGCCGTACAGGAGCAGGTAAATCCTCTTTGACTCTTGCTCTTTTTAGAATCATCGAAGCTGCAAGTGGTAATATTGATATTGACAATGTCAATACCAGCGAAATAGGCTTAGCAGATTTGAGACACAAGCTTTCTATCATTCCACAAGATGCTCAGGTCTTCGAGGGCTCTGTGCGGAGCAATTTAGATCCTACCAATAGCTACACCGATGCTCAGATGTGGAAAGCTTTAGAATTGTCACATCTTAAGGATCATGTTTTGAAAATGTTTGAAGAGAGAGACGAGGCAGAGAAAGATTTGGAAAGCGCTCTTGATGTTCGGATGAGTGAGGGAGGTTCAAATTTGTCTGTTGGACAAAGACAATTGATTTGTCTCGCAAGAGCTTTGTTGATCCCCTCATGCATCTTAGTTTTGGATGAGGCTACTGCTGCTGTTGACGTCGAAACTGATCGAGTTTTACAAGAGACTATTCGTTCAGAGTTTAAGGATAGAACCATTTTGACGATTGCTCACAGATTGAATACCATTATGGATTCTGACAAGATTGTTGTGTTAGAGCAAGGAAAAGTTGCCGAATTTGATACCCCTGAAAATCTCTTGAAGCGTAAAGAATCGTTGTTCTACGCTTTGAGCAAGGAGGGCGGATTTGTTAAGGATGAGAAGGTCGTCGAAGTGGAGTGATGACTGTAAGATTTAGAATACAAAAATACATGCTATTTTGAAAGATAATTAATGTTCACTTCTTTTTCTCAAAGAACTGATGTAATATAATGGGTAGAAGTCAGCGCGACCAGATACCTCACACTCAACAGATTTGCTTATGACTTTAGTGAGGTCTGAATCCTCGTGATGTAAAGAACAAGAGTCGTCGAAGCGGAAAAGCTGGAGCAAATTATCTTCAGATTCGACATCCACGGCCGCGAGGACGGCATCGGAGACAATAACAAAATCAATAATAGAATCAGTTGTCGAAAGTGTTTGCTTGTGAGTGAGGCTCATGTCCTCATTGAAAGAAAAGGTCAAAATGCACTTAGTGTTTTCACACAAAACAACCAAAAGCTTTTGATCACCTTGTTCATACACTCTGACCTTCGAGATGCAAATCTCACGAGGCGAGTCTTCACGAAAAAATCTCTCAGGTGGCAAATGGGAGTCGGTCAAAAACGGAGCTACCAATTCACGGAGCTCAACTTTGGCGAGTTCCTTTTTCTCCCACCAATTCCAAACCAACAAATAATCGTCACCTCCGCCACTAACGAGAATGTCCTCGTTGAACGGACAAATTTGCAAACAAGAAACGAATTCATGGTGCCCGAATAGCCAGTTTCTTACTACATATGATTTTGGATAATGGCTCACCTTGATATGTTCATCTCTGTCACCGGTGAGCACAAATTGTTTCCCGTCATGCTCTGCGACAATAACTTCACTCAACATGGAAACATGTCCCAAGATTGGAACAAGGTCTTTCTCTGCCACCACAGCCGAGTCCTTCCCTTGAATTTCATAAACATCTCCGAATTTGTCTGCAACCACAACCTTTTCATCATCAAGTGTGGTCAGCACAGAGCATGGTCTCTTTGGAAATACTTGGCGCTTGACAAGAGAGAGACAATTGTCTTGACTATAATCAATTTTGAAAATGACAGCAGCTTTATCACTGTCTGTAGTACCTATGAGATAGCTTTCATCTCTCGAGAGAGTTAATGAACGTATATAGTTGTAAATGGTGGGTGCTCCAGGGCCTGGAGCTGGAACCTTTGGTTCTTTCTTATTGTTTTTCAACTTCTTAGCGGCATTCTCGTCTTCATTTGCCTCTTCCTTCTTTTTTTGCTCCTCCATTCTGGCCTTGAATCTCTTTTCCTGGAACTCTTGTGCATCTACGGGATCAACCCAAGAGCCAATTAGCTTTCCATCGGAAGCACGCAAAACCAAAAGATGGTTAGTGACGGATGCGAAAATGTGCTCGCCCGATTTGTCAGCAATTAGAATCTGAATGGGGTGCTTCATCTTGTACGGGTTGGGTCAAACTAAACTCTTGATGCTCTTCTCAATACAACAGACTGCCAGAACTGCATACAGGACTCTGATAAAGACAACATTTACTTCTTGAATCCCCAATTCCAGTAAGATTTTGGTTCAGATGATTCATTTTCTTGCTGATCTGAGGAATTGTCTTGGGATTCATCAGCCACTTTGGAAATGAACTTTTGAGGTTCCTTTCCACGAGAGGTAGAACTCGAGGTCTTCTCAGACAGCTTGCTGACAACCCTCGTCTTTTTAAAAGTAGAAATAATTCCGCTTAGATAGCTCGAATCTTGGTTCGGAAGCTCTGCTGCAATGTGTACTGGCAGGTGGAAATTGAACACCATGTCGTCGCAAGTGGCATTCCAAATCTCGTAATTTTTTGTAGAAGTCCACAGTTCGTGAAAAGACGACCCAAAATTTCTGATATTTCCTAGGTTTGGATTCTCGACGATATCGAAACCTGGAGGCAGACAACTGAACTTTTCAGTGTAGTTATGGAGCTTAGTCGTGGATAGTAAGCTTCGAATATAATCTTCAAACTGATACCTGATATAATCATCACTTCCAATGTAGCCATCTTCTTGCTGAGTTGTGGAAAGCAAGACAGACATGAATTTTTTGTCCATACTAGAGAGTTTCAAGTCCTCTGACTTTCCTACGGGATGAGAGACCGTGGAATCATCCAAATTTACCAAAACATCGATCTTAAATGTTTCCAGCTGATTTGCAATAATTAAATTTGAGCATCCAACCATGAGAGAGTCTGCAGCTAGCTCATCAATTTGCTGAAGGGGGAGATATGGATTCCAAAATGATCCTTTGGTGCTGAATATCTGTAAGGGCAAACCAAAAAACCGTAGCATTGACATTCTGTCATTTGTTTTCAATGATGTTGGCTTTGAGAGAGGAGAATGTTTCTCCTTGTAGTCACATAAAGGACTTCCGCAAAGGTCAAGGTTTTTGAGTAAGTTTGGTATGAGTGCAATCATATTATTTTGAAATTGTGTGAGTAGCTCGAGATCGTTACTGGAATACACCATCACTTTCTTCTCCAAAAATAAGGCTTTCAAGATCACAAGCATGTCTGTTTTGAATTGGAATAAAATTCCTCTGAGATTGAGATTAACAAAATATTCTTCCTGCTCCTCGTAGCGCTGCTCACGAAGCAAATCTTCCAGTGAGCTCAGAGTTTGAGGACGTTTGATACTCAAGGGTTGTTCGTCTTCTCCTAGTTTGAAAGTTCCGTTGAGATTGTCAAAAAGACTGTCCAACAAGGCGAAATCCTCGAAGTCCTTTTGCTCAAAAAAAGTCTGTGTTATGATTGACAATTTTTCCTTGACTTTGGTGAAAATAGGCTGCTTTCTGGTGATTACAACAACAGCCTTTTGCACTATCGAGCGAGTGATATCCTTGTTCCGGGCGACCTCTTCTTGAGACATGTCAGTAGTTTTAATCTGGCGGACACAAGAACAGCCAAAGAGTGTTTCCAAATGATTAGGGTTGCCTTGAAAATGATCAATGTCCTTTCGATCATCAAGTGAGCTCTGAGATCGGAAATCGTACACTAGGTTGAAGTTCGAAAACGTTTCTTCGAAGAGATGTGATCCATCCGGCAAAGCCTGGAATGGCAAGTGTCTAAACAACTTGTGATCAGAATTGAGCTCCGGTAGATAGTTGGATCTCCACCACAGGACCTCAGGACCTCTGACATGATGGAAATCAACTAAGCATATCGCAAAGACCATCTCGAGAATCCCACTAGGATCAGTGGAGATTTTTCGGGGAAGCAAAGGTGCTGCAACGTTCTTAACCTGGATCGGCGAGGAATTTGTGGTCGATAATTGGTCTGGGTTTGGAGCAGAAGAAACCAGTTTCCTCGACAGCCGTGACAGCATAGAGATTTCGCTAGATCGGTCACTCACACTATCAATAGTACGATCAATTGTATGAAGACTAGCCTTGTCACTACTGGATAATCGTTTTTGGGCTGTTGTCACACCCAGGCCAAGTCTCATAGGGCGACATACGAACTCACTCAGACCAGCCAGCTTCAGCTTTGCAGCCTCGCCACGTTTGGCTATATGGAGTGGGCGGAGCTGATTTGGGTCGATGTCATAGTCGGGCTTTTTGCGTGAGTCGCCTGAGTCAGCCATGAGAGTTCAGGTTCAACTGGTGAGATCCGATTCGGTGGGGTGAAAGATAGGATAACTGAATCAGTCGAAGCCAAAAAGTTGAAGAGGCAGTTATGCCGGTAAGAATTAATGTTTCGAATTTTCGATCTACCGGGATTATTATCTCTTTGTGTCTACTACAATTCTTTCCAATTTACTTGAGTCTCTGTGCTTTTAAGACTAGAAGGCTTTAACTCACTAGATAGAATACTTTGATTTTTACACTTTAGTCGATAAGCCTAACGTGAAATGCAGTCAAAGAATTGGTTTTGACTCAATTGAATACAATAAGAATTCTTAAAGTAACTGATGTATTTAATTAGGTATAGCAGGGTGCAATATCTGAGGCCTATGATGCAACTGGTCCAGGCCCTATGCTAAAGAGCGGAACCGAGTTTTAGACATCCTTTCAAGAACGATAATAAAGACATTGTAAAAAGATTAAAAAAAAAATCGAGGATAAGATATTTTTCATTTGCTTGAACAAAGCATTCATCCAAGTTAACAATCCCTACCACATCGATCAATTCGAATTCAAAGACCTCAGTTTGCTGTGGCTCCCCTAATACATGCAACAGACTCAATTGATCTGATCCAATAAATCAGCGAATGCACGATGATTTTTTATTTTCTACCATCATTTATTCTACGACAAGACGGACGTCACAGCCCCCTTACAGAGCTCGCTCGTATCCATTAATTGCTACTTAACCCAACATCTGGAATATTCGTTAGTGCATAGATGATGGACGTTCCGCACCTAGTCTAAATTAGTAATGCGACCTGTCGGGGTATATAACCGCACCCAAGCCGCCTCGACTCCACAATTTCCAATTGTTTTTTTCAAACACATATAACTATACCAAAAATGGCTATCTCCACCGGTTCCACTTTCCCATCAGGCATTGAGTTCTCCTACGTTCCAATTGACTTGGATCAAGTCTCTGCAGATGACGCTTTGGCCTGCTCTAAACCACTTCCATTGGCTTTGGACAAATTGCTCGAGAAGAACGCTGGTGGCAACGTTTTGTTCGTTTCCGTTCCAGGTGCTTTCACTCCAACCTGTACCGAGAACCACATCCCACCATACTTGGACAACTTGGCCTCTTTGAAGAAGGAGAAGAACATCTCTACCGTGGTCATTTTGTCTGCCAACGATGCCTTCGTCCAAAACGCATGGGGTAAGTTGTTGTTGAAGAACGCTAAGTTGGGCGCTGTTGATCAATTGCCTAAGGTTATCTTCGCTTCCGACCCTAACGCCAAGTTCTCCGTTGACAATGGTATCTCTTTGGACTTGACTGGTATGGGACTTGGTGTCAGAACTGGCAGATACGCTTTCGTTGTCAATGCTGACTCCAGAAACGTTTCTTACTACGGCGTCGAGCTGGGCAGCGGCGTCACTGTCAGTGGTTTGGAGGCTGTTCAAGCCGCCAAGTTGTAGTTAGGATGATATACATCGAAATAACAATACAAAAACATGTCATTATGAGATACTATGCATTGAAAGCCTTACTGAAATATAATTCAATAATTGCTCCATTGCTACACTAGCTCCAACAGTGTCAATTGCACTTTAGTTTAGTCTCCTTCTAGTAGCAAGTAACAAAAGACTGAGCTTCAGAACTGAGTAGTCTACAGTAATAAGATTCAAATGGCCGGCCATTGCATAAAAAGCTATACGCTACAAATCAATAAACGGATCTAATTTTGGAGGTCATTTACAACTCACCAGAAGCGTCAATGGTAATTCTGGCCTTGGTAGCACCAGAGTTAGAACCGTAGGACTCAATGGTCTTGACAATGTCGAAACCCTCGGTGACCTCACCGAAGACAACGTGCTTACCGTCCAACCAGGAGCATGGAACAGTGGTAATGAAGAATTGAGAACCGTTGGTGTTTGGACCAGCGTTGGCCATGGACAACAAACCTGGTCTGTCGTGCTTCTTGGCGAAGTTCTCGTCAGCGAACTTCTCACCGTAGATGGACTTACCACCGGTACCGTTACCACGGGTGAAGTCACCACCTTGCAACATGAAGCTTGGGATCACTCTGTGGAAAGCAGAGTTGGCGTAACCGAAACCCTTCTCACCAGTACACAAAGCTCTGAAGTTCTCAGCAGTCTTTGGGACAACATCGTTGTACAACTTGAAGGTGATTCTGCCGAGCTTGTTGCCGTTGGCGGAGACGTCGAAATAAACTTGGGACATGATTTTAGGTTGTTCGGAAACAATTCCTTTGACGCTGACCTGGACACATGGCCCTTATATAGTATTTTTCGTATGCAAACGGGTGGAACTGAATAGAAGGAAAATATGACGAAACAACTGCATGTGTGCAGTACACAGCCTCTTTTTTGGGGGACACCTCAGATGCAGGTTCTTCTGGATACCTGTGTGCAATTAGATCCAAGACCAGCGAAAAGAGGCCTTGTATGTTGAATGATTGGTATGGACGAGAGCCAAATCACTGTTGAAACAAATTTACAAAGAAGGAAGTAAAAAAAATTCATGACGGGACAATCGATAATTTCTATGCATAAGCTGTAGATAAGTACGTGTTGTGTTCAATGTTTTCATACTCTGCCCAATGAGGGTACGGTTAGAGAGAGGCTGGATTTGGGTGTTGCACAATGGACTCCACTCGAGAAGCGTTCTGGCCTGTGTCTCAAAGAGGGCAATATATGTCAGCTAACAACCCGCGTCAAGTGTATTTTTAGAGTTCGGTTGTTTTAGTTGTGATTTAGGTTTGCGAAAGATTCCCGAAAGATACCCGAGGCAAAAGTCATGTTGCGCTGGATTTTTTCTTTTGGCAAGTGTTATCCGATCGTCCTTTTTTTCTATTAAGGCTCAGGTCTCATTTTCAGTAGTGAACGTGACCTCATTTTGTAACTACTTCAGTAAGCTCTAGAGTTTATGCTCATGAAGTAACGTTCGTGTATTGTATGCAAAGGATAGTTTAGTAAAATGTATAGCTCCTATCCCAGAGCTTATTCAAGTTTTCTATGATTGTTGACTCTTTGTTGGCACGGCAGAATTCAAGCTCTTCAATTGATTCATCAGCGTTCAACCTCAACCGCTTTCTCATGGTTCTCATGTATTTGTAGTCACGGCATTTATCCAAGGCCTCAAGCTCTTTCTCCTCGTCCTTGAGCAAGGCATCTTCTAACAAATAATCCTGTAATATTCTTTTTGTAGGTACGCGGGTAGGTTTTTGTACTAATTCCTCTGGGCTCATGAAACGAGACATTTGCCCATTTGGAATTGAAAGCGGTGGATCAAGGCCGTCTTTCAGCGGAATGAAACTTTGCACATCAGTGCAATTCGAAACACTGGTGTTTCGCAGAATCATGCTTTCGTTTTCTGCGCAGAAGCTCTCGTCGTCATTGTCGGCAGAGTCCAGCATTGAGGAGGCAGCCAATTCATCTTCGCCTACGGTTGCCACAACAACGCTTTCTGTGTCGTTACAACCATTGCAATGATTTTGGCGTTCTGTCTCAGTGACGAAAAGGGCCTCCTCTGGTTCATTCTTGATGACCGGAGCTGATTTTTCGGATTCATTATTCGCCAGGGATGCAATTGAGCCATGATCATGATCAGTATGTGATTGAAAGGTGTCTCTCCTAGATACGTTGTTATTGGATCCAACAACCTCGGGGGCTTCGTTTCCAGAGACCTCAATCTCAACATCACTCGATCCTTCGCTGTCTGCATTGGCCTCCAGAACACCCCGAGCTCCATAAATCATCATTTCATTCCAGTCATCAGAGTCAGATGACTTTGCATCCACTGGATGCATGAAATGTTTGTCACCCAAGACAGGTTCGCTGTACTGCTCGAAGGCAAGAAACTTTTTGCGTGACATTTGCGGCCCTGGCTCATGAGATTCAAGATCGATGTCTAGAGACTGAACGACTTTTCTCCAATATTGATCTAAGAATGGATATTTTCCGTCACGATATCTGCTTTTGCTGCCCACGGAGGTTTCAAAGATCAGTGTATCAACAATGGACTTGTAGACGTCTCCAGTGTTGACAAGAATTTTCGCGCCATGAAGCAAACCTGTGTCCTCGTTCTGGCCATCGAAGACAGTGGTCTTATTATAAATAATATTCTCGAGTATTTGTCTGGTTCTAAGTTTGACTAATTGCTCAATAAGGAAATATGAGGCGAGAGAAAATCGGCATGATTTTCTACCAGCAACAGTTGGTGTAATCTGATTCGCACGATAGATTTTCGCTAGACCGTTTGCATTTTCCTCGTCAATTAGAAGCGCGTTTCTTGACTCGGCGTCTTTAACGTATTGAGAAAAGAAATTCTTTCGCTTGGACGCACGTTTCGTTGCAGCAACATGATCTTTTGTGCCAAGGAGGATGCTCTGATCCTCTTCATACTCAATATATTCCTCGTCTACCTCATGCGCAATTGGTACTTCCGAATAGGGAACGCTCGAGGGATATGTTTTGACAGCAACGCGACCGGTCTCAACGTCGTCCTCAATATATCCAAAGTTTTTTAAGTGTCGTAGCTCATTAGCTAGTAAATTGTAGTATGCAAGGATGTCCGCCTGGGACTTAGAAGGAAGGTGAGGAAGAAATTCTTCCGATCTATGTATGGTGAAGCGTGCTAGACAATTGAAGAAAGTATCTTTCTCCTGAGATGTCCAGAAGGTGCCTGGAAGATGAATCGTATCCTTGTTATCGAAGCTAAAATCATTTTGCACTGGATTCTGAGTGGTGATCTCAGTCATACTATGCTCATCGTCCAGAAGAGAAACACTTTCGCCCACAGCTGAAGAAAGCGGGCAGTAGTACGATGAATTAAGTGTGATTTTGCTTGGCTGTGGAACAAATCTGGCAGGAGTCCTTTTCTTCGGTCTTGATGTTTGCAAATAAGAGAGGCTGAAAAATTCAGTCACAGAGTCACTAAAGAATTCACAATATTCTTCGTCAAGCTCCTGAGACCTGTTGCTTCTCGGTAGGCTATCTTTTGCATCGGGATTAGCATCATGGCCCTCGATATCAGAGGAGCTCATGTTTTGTTCAACATAAGTAGCGATGGCCTAAATAGCAGAGACTGCAGAGACAGAACACAAGGAATAGAAGGGGTTGTACACCCAAATTAAAATGTCACTATTGAAATTCTATATTCAACCAGATCCAAATTTTGCTAGCCTAGATTATTTGCAATCTTCGCATTGACGAATCCTCTTTGACCGGAAGTGACAGATTCGCTAGAAGAGCATACATCAGTGAAGCCAAGATTTAGAACAGTGGTATAACCACATTTAGATGACTATTTATAGGCTGTGACATCCCCGAGCTTCTAATTAATACCTGCTTTCTCAAACTGTCCTTCAAGTTTCTCTACATCGTCGCTTTTTCGGAGGGAGCGCAGCTTTGTATGGCTATCGTCTTCGTCCACGTCTTCCCATTCTTCTTCACGAGCCTCATCAAGCTGCCGAAGAAATTGTGGCATAAATGGCTTTGGATCGTCCTCGAATTCGGGCTCTTCGAAGACGAACTCTACGTACTCTTCTGGCACAAGACCATTCCTCCCCAGCTCTACATCCTCTGCAACTAGCCATCCCTGCCCATGGCGATATGTGATCCATACACTTTGTCCTTCGTACAATTCGATTTCATTATCGTTCTCTGGTGTGAAGTCGAATAAAGCTATCGCTCGAAGATTTATCACGCGTGAGCTTTGCGGAGAATCCTCATATCTCTGGCTATATGGCGAGCTATCCGAACAGTAGTCACTATCTTCTAACTCTGACGACTCAGCACTGCTCGGATGGTGGCCGTGCCTTAGCGGGTGGTCTTTCTCGTAGGCAAAGTCACATATGGAAGTTGAGGATGGGTATAGATCTTGAGGGCTCATCGGTGAAGCATATAAAGGAGTGGAATGTGAGCGGCGGTATTGTTATAAAGGAGAGACTGTTGTTTGTAGTTGAGTAAAAGGTTTGTAAGGGACGAGTGCTAATATTATCTCGAGCTCAGGTTATCTAGCCTGATCCATTATGTGCAGCGCATCCACAGAAGTTGGGAGCACGACCGTATCTTTGAATGCTGAAGTTTTTCTGACAATATTAAAGAATAGAGTGAAAATTCCAGAGCTCTCCGCACACAAGAGTGTCTTACGTGTATTATTCTTGTTGTTGTTTTAATCGAATTGTGCCTGTTGTCTTTCACATAGAAGAGACAGAACCTTCAAAAGAGTATTTTGTTCTTCTACGTTATTAAATCAATGGAATTAGGTTTTATAGAAGTTAAAGTACTACCTATAAACATATCGTTCTAGTACCGTTGACATGAGAAGAGCTCTTATTAGGTACAGAGTCCGATTAATTGGAGAATTCTCAACGGTTCAATATAATTCTATTACGATAATAATTTCAATCAAATTATGCAGTCTTGACAAAATTCTTTTAAGTTAAAATTTGTCAGAGTCGATGTTTTTAACTCTTTTGTTTCTGTTCTCTTCTTCCCCATACAGTACGAATTGATGCCCTTTGATCCATCTTCGCCATAAAATGGATTATCAGGACGAACAGAAACAGGAACTTGAAGTCCTTGAATCAATCTATCCAGATGAGCTTGAAATCTTGTCTGAAACACACTTCACAATCAGAATCGGCCTCGACACGCAAACAGACAGAAGGCATGGTTTACTTCTTGATGTGAGATTCCCAGAAACATACCCAGAAGTTGTTCCTAAACTTGGTATCGAATATCTTGAGGAAGAAGACGAAGAAGAAGTATACGATCTGGACGAAGATGATGATGGCGATGAAAAATTCGTGAGTCTAGCTGAGACAATGATTTTCGAAAAGCCAGACTTTGCGACGTTGCTATCTAAGCTCGATGAAGAAGCAGAGCTCAATGTTGGCATGCCTTCTATTTTTGCCATTGCTGCTATTCTAAAAGACGAAGCCGAGATTTTATTCCAGAATAAGGTGGATAATGCCCAGAAAGCGTATGATGAAGAACTTCTAGCAAAAGAGAAGGAGGAACAAAAGAAATTCCACGGAACGGAAGTCACAAAAGAATCATTCAGTAACTGGAGGAAGAGTTTCCGTCAAGAAATGAATATCGACAAACTTATTAAGGAAAGGTTTGAGAAGATGCATAATGGTAAGATGACTGGTCGTGAGATATTCGAGAAGGGCCTCGCTGGTGAAGCTGACGATGATTTCCCCGAACTTGCCGAATCGACTGCTAAGTTAGAAATATAAATATTTATATATAAATCATTCTATATAATGCAATTGTGTGACAGAGGGTCATTTTAGCTTACTCTCTACTTCCAATCCACTGCCACACTTTCATGACCTCACCATGAACCTCTAATAATTCTGACTTCACATTCGTGTTTTTGTCAACTCTCCGACTTATTCCTTCCCAAAGACGCATCTTGTATGCTAAATTTGTGTCGCTACTAAGAATCAAATCTCTAAGCTGAATAGACCCAATAAAAGCAGGAAGCTCGGATGATTCCTGAGCTAAACGTGCTTGCCTTTGAAGCTTATTGAGAACTTCCTTGTAGATGGTCTCGATTTTTTGCGCGTATACCTGCGATTGTTGGTACTTCCAATAACCTCCATAGGACACCAATAAGATAGATGCAGCAATAAATACAGCCATCTTGAATTTCATGAGAATAGAGACTATGGTATTAGACATCAAACACTTGAAACTGAGGTGCGATAAGGACGTTGATCGAAAAACTTTGTTCTTGCTGTTCTTCGTTTCAACAGCGTTGTGAGAGTTATCTGGGGTACTAGACTCACTAGACTCAAGTCCGACCTGAATGTTAGTATGCGTACTTGATTGGTTGGTATGATCAAAAATGGTAACTTGCCTTACAATTATTTCTGGTTCTTTTTCCAATTCCACCACGGAACGCTCCCATAGTTCCTCGAATTCTTCTACCGTAATGTAGGGAGCTTTCAAAGATAACAAAAGATCGTGGAGATCAGAAAGGCTAATGCCAGCAGTCATGTCTTCTGGAGAGGACCTACCGCATTTAATGTTTGCGTTGCGAGCTCTCAATAAGTCTAGAGAGATATCAATCATACTTTCGATTTTCTCGGCCTTCTTAGTGTCTGGAATACACTTTTGAGCTTTGGGATCAACAAAAGGGATATATCTATAGTACCAAGGGGCATACGGCATGAAATCATCGTAGCAAGCGATCTCTAAGTGAGGGAAGCATCTTGCATGCTGAGGGCAGTCAACACAATTTGGTTTGAAATTGTCGTCCAAATACTCTCCGAATTGAATGAATGCGCTCGGATATTTATCAGTTTTTGGAATGGTCCTCTGGTTGATTTCATGACCGCAGTAGCCAACTAGAAGGGTCTGCTCCCTAAACCAATACGTGTAAAGCAATGAACCAACAACTGAGAGCCATAACAAAAGGTAGAAGAAAAACTTTAATACTGAACTCGAAAATGGTTTTTTAGGTTGCTCGATATCGGCATCAGAACAAAGCGATGAGTCTGAGTGATTAGCATCGTCCAAGATATTGACGGTATCAATTTCTTCGATCTCAACCTGACTTTGGTTCTTGGCTTCATCTCTCAGACGACTGAGTTCTGCTTTCAGAATGTAAATTGGTCTCCGAGGCGTGATAGACCTGCGACCTTTGGGTTTTGGCTTAACACTATGAATGTCAACCCCCAAAAGTTTTGCCAAATCTTCGTCCTGTTTCTCGCGAGAACTTGTTTCAAAATCAGAGCTTGAATCACTAGAGGGTTTCAACTTATTCAAAGCCCTGTCGAAAGAGGATGCAGTATCAAATGAACTATGAGCAGAGTGAGGCTTTTGAGACCCTTCATCACTCTTCGAAGAAATAGAGTTTGCAAGGCTAGCGCGAGAAGATGGCACAGGAGATGAAGACTGTTGCACTGTTGATCTACTTGGGATTTCACTAGAGGTCTCAAGGACATTTGCGGCATCTGGTGAATTTGATTTAGATTTTTCGGAATGAGCGGTGTCAGGAGTTGATCTTGCGTTCTGTAATGGTGTGCGGGTTGAGCTATTTGTCGCCTGCTTTCTAGGTGTAATGGACTTAGAGGTGGGGGTAGAGGGAGACTTCAATAACTTGCTCAAGTTTGGCGATGCAGCTATGAGAAGGTCTGGCTTCAACTTTTTTTTCCTAGGAGAGAGAACATCTGTCTCAGAATCGCTGTCAATTTCGAAGACATTGCCCTTAGAGGGTGAGTCAGAATGAGGAATCCCAACTTCCAGTAGCATTGAGCGTCTTTTTTTCGAAGCTGTTGAGCCAGGCTTCTCGCTGCCAAAAGACTTAGATGCATTATCGGATTTTTGTGACTCTCTAGTGGGTGTTTCGGGACTTTTTCTGATGGGTTTCAGCACTTTTTCTGCCTTGCTGATCTTCGCGGGCACGGAGGCACTCGAATCAACAACCGCCTCTTCAGATACAGCCAAGGGCTCAACAATTGAACCAGACTCCTCCTTTGCATTAACTTCAGCATCCAGCACAGTCTTCGAGTCGGCTGTGGCTTTTGCTTTATTCTTTCCGCGTCTCTTGCGAACCTTTTTCTTTGTAGGACCCTCTACAACAGGTTCCTCTGCCTGAATTGGCTTCTGGCTCGAAGTCGCATTCCAGAAGATGCTAACAAGCTCCTTTTTTTTGGCCTCTGCTGGATATGAGATCTTGTGCTTCTTGAGAATGGATCTCAACTCAGCACTTTTCAACGCCAGTGGATCAATCTCTGTAGTTAGTAATGACTCTAGAATATAGAAGATATTGGTCCGGGGCTAGTTTCACAATTTTGACATACCGTCGAGAAGATATTGTTCCATTTGTTGATGATTCCAATGATGTAAACAAAAAAATAATATGAGTGCATGCAAGACCCCGAGGAAAACATGTACAAGAGCAAGGATGAAAAATCACCCACAACCACTTTATTCGCAAGATCTATACGAAATTCTTCAGAAATTCTTGTTCATTAGTATTTGGTCTGTGGAATCGTTGTCCTTTTTGTATGAAACAGGTATCGGCAATTTCATATCCCGAGTAGCAAAGAATACTTGGAGATCCATTCTTGATCAATGTAGTCTCTGTTTATTACTCAAGGAAAGATTTCAATTTTCATCTCATTTTTTTGACTGCTCATCTCTCAGAAATGCTTGCATCATGTGTGTTCTCATTTAATATACACCAGTACATGAGCATAACACGTTCAAGTCAAAATTAAAGTAGGAAAGAACATAACAGTAGAGATTATCGAAGTCAAAGGGGATGTGTTTATGACAAGTGCGACAGCTCTTACGCTCGGGCTCGTCGATTGGCTTGCGACTGAAAAAGTGCTTTGATCTCCATTGATGAGCACAGTGTTCAAATTTTCTATTCCTGCTGCTGATTTTTCAGCCCCAATTGTACTTTTTGAGGACTTTTGCGTTATCTCTCTTCAAGAATTTAGGTATAATGTTCCTGAGAGTCTGTTTAGTCTTGAGCGTCATACATCAGAGCCAATGGCCAACAACGAACCCCAAGAAGTTGAAAAATATTTGGTTTTGGCAGTCGGATCTGGAATGCTAATTGTGCCGAGTAAATCAGTAGCTGCATCTGCAGTTTTAGAAACACGCACCATTAGATATGAAGACGTTGCAATCTGCGAGTAACCTCATGCTTCCAGAGCAGGTGGAATGTTGCCATTTGCGACTTGAAAAACTTATCAGAGGAGTGGTCGAATGGTGCCAATGCGATCCCGGAATTTTTAGATCTACTGCAACATGAGCTATGCGAAGGAAATAAGTATTTAGGACAATGTCGTCGCATCTCAAGTGGAGGGCAGAGTATGGGCGAATCATCAAGTAACAGCTATTACCATTCTCCACTGTCAGTTCAGTCAACGGAATTAGGATTTCGAGACCATTGAATATCAAATACATCGTAGTCTTGCCCGTCATATAGGCATTCAATGTAATACAAGTCTAAACTAAAACTATATTCAAGGTGCGAGCGACGCCTCGGGACATATTGAGGACATTATTTGCAGAACTTGAAATCGCTGCCACTAGTGCATTAGACAAAACGATTGAACTGAACCACACTTGACCAAGAATTCGCTCACTGTAATCTTTGGATATCGAGCAACTGTCTCTTATCCATTTATGATGGATGAAAGCAGCTGAAGGGCTCCAGAATACTCAGAACAGTCAACAGAGCCGAAGAGAAACGAAAAAATCAATTAATCGATACGATTCTTAGTGAAGCTAATACAAAGATGTTCTGATAAGTATAGTTGAACTTTACGGCATAGGAAAATTCTCACAAACGCAATATCCACGAGTATTCTCATACATTACAAGCTCCCCTGCTAGAGGGGCCACGCCAAGCAAGCCGCCTTCATAAATACAATTATTGAGAAGACCCACCTAGAATTTGTAGATTTCAGCGTCACACAATTTGATTGCATCTAACTTCATGCGCCTGTTGCATAGTTCTACAGCCTAAAGAGACGTGAGCGAGCGTGATCAGAAGCCTTCATACAGTAAGACAGAAAACTAGAAAAACTGAATACTACTCACAGAAAACGAAAAAAATTCTGTATCTTGACTCGATTATGTTTTAGACTCAGTAATTATTCGTCGTGATAGGCCTGACATTCCGCTAGGTAGTCTCTCCAAGCGTAGTCTTCTAGAGAACCTCAAAGTCAAGCAGCCAAACCGATGAAACTATTGTTTTGAAATTTAAGTACGAAAAGAATTAATGCGTCAGCTGCAATTGTTCTCGTAGCCTTTTTTAGTAACTGGTGATCTGACCCGAACGAAAGAGGTAGCTTCCATCCACGCCTTCCTAGAGAATGTCACCGGAATCATCAGAATCTATTACTCGAGCCTCAAATTTGAGGTACCCTAGCTTCACTTCAAAGGTAAAAATGCTGGCTGCAATGTTCTAGGATATCAAGAATGGAGAGGCCACAAGTTGCCTTGTTCCTCGCTATATAGAGAAACCGATTGGAATTGATAAGTCCCTTTTACAAAAGATATTTTGACTCTATAGTGAAAGTGAAATTAAAAAGTTTGCTTTAGTACTGGACAGAATACCCGTTTAGGATGAGTAAAAATGATGATCTGAATATAAGACTTTAAGCAAATTCGATTGCGCTATACTATTCCAGTTAACAGGTCCTTCGTTGGGCTCGTGCTACTTCTTGGAATTCCATTGAATTCTGGGGCACACTTTCTACAGATTCAATGCCTCAACACTCAGAATTAAACTATCTCGGCTACTGACTATGCAGGATGACGCACCACGCTACTTTGCGAAGTCATTTCTCTCGGGGAACTATCAGGGACAAACGGAATACAAAGTTGGGAGCTAATAAGACTCCAACTGACCCAAATTGTCATAGATGACTCGTATTTCTCGGCGAATATTTAAAGAAGAGCCGTATATGTTTTGAACAATATTGCGCATTGGCGTTTCTTGAAATGTGAATCAGCTTCCTGCAGGTCATGGCAACTGGCTCAGAACGGGTCACGTGCATGCCCGGCTGAACTAGGAATCTTTTGGACCATGACTATTCCATGACCACTGAGATTCAATTGAGACCCAAACGTGGGAGGAAAATCGACATAAATCCTGGTATCAGAATCCTGCTTCGCCCTATGAAGCCTAAGGCCTGCATTTTTTTTCTCTTTGCAAATTTCAAAGGAGTTCAACTGATGGAAGGTTCTTTTAAAGTGATCTAGATTGTCTGTGACTAGTTGATAAAATGGGTGAAAACCTTATTTTAATTCCATGAGGTTGGCATACTATACAGAATCTCATCTACACGCAGAACATTATTGACAATTTTTGTTCATAACTTATAATTTTTGTTGGTGTAGATACAATTGGCCTTCAGTTGCACAAATCATGACCTCGAATATAAGGTCCGAATGAAAGAGCCACATCAATATCTGAATAAAGAATAGATCCTCAGGTTGTTGAAATCCGGTAGTCAATTTTTGGTTTCACCCTTTTCGTTTCGGCAGTCATGGGTGTGGCCTCCAGTACAGTTATACCTTATGTAGGGTATCATCATGGTTATAACAGACTCTGAAATTGGATATTGATGCGAAGTCAAGCATGGAGTTGACACACTATTTCTCATCTAATCAATGAATTTTGAGTTAGTTAGCACTGGATTTGGTATGATGGAGGATGGGATCTTAGAGACCAAGATACATCATATGAGGAAGTTTGCCTCAACAAGCCCCGGCATTGAAGCACTTCAAACATGTGTTACTAGAATTGCCCATAGTTCCAGTTGTATGTGTTGAAACTGGCAAGTAGGATTTTCGAAGCTTCTGGCTCAATATCCTCGCCCTCTGTTTCGCGAGTATTCTTTTGCAAAAGTCTGTGAGGCCAAGTGGCAATTGGCTGTCGGTCGGTTCATAGTCTATAGTTTCTCTAATCACACCTCGGTAAAGTTGTATGATAAATTCTCATGTCAGAATTTCTATTTCAACTTCAAACTTCTATGCTGCTAAGTTACTCTTCTCAAATTTTTGACTTAGACTCAAGATAGGTAGTGTTATAACATGTTCGGGCGTGTGGTGACACAGCACACTCATTCTCCTTTGGATGGATAAAGTATCGATCAGAATAGTTTTTGATGTATTTGAAACCATACAGATTGTGGGTATTGACTCGTATAGCCCCTCGTATTCGATGACTGAGGATGAGAGCTGAGGCGTCACTGGAGCCGCGAGCAAAACACAGGGGCTTGACAAAAAACTCACTTCTCCCTCCGAAGCTCTGGTTCGAACACTTATATCTGGAGAATTAATTAGCTGAATCGAATCAATGAAGCAAACCTAGGATTATCGAAGAATGCAAAGATCGAAAAAACTACATTCAACCATAAGACCAACTTAAAGCTTGATCGAACGTTTTCAAATGCCAGTATCAGCAAAAGAAGTATACAACCGTGAAGTTTTTTATTCTATGGGAAGACTGATGACTTAAAGTGGTGGAATTCATTTGTTAATAACAGAACCTGGGATAGAATACCAAAAAACCGGACTTGGAGAGAGACTAGGTAAAGAAAGGACCTATGTGATTGTCAAATTCTGAGATAGTGGCTCGGCCATATTCTAAAGTCACGATCATTCCAGGTTTCAGTGTATATCCGTGGAACTTGAATGTAGCTCTTAAAACAATCTGCAACGAAAAGAATGTAAAGCCAATTTGATTGATACGTGTGATATCAGGCAAAACTTGTCTGTTGTCCAAACCCGGCTTGTCCAGGTACTTGTCCGATTACGAAATCATCACTTATGCAGCGCCACTAATCGCCTGGTGTCATGTTCTCATCTTTTCTTGGCGAATGAAACGAAATAAGCTACGACTTGACAGATTTTTCTTCGAGCAATCCAGAGAATGTTTTGTATTCGATTTGAAATTAGTTTCGCTCGGTAGTTGCTCGTGTACACCTTAGGTGAAAATTACAAGCGTATCGAATTTGGGAAGGTATCTTTTTTCCTATCCATGGACACTCCAGTTTGACTTTCGATGCTGAGAATATCACATAAAATGGAAGAGTGAATTCGAAGTATTCACAACTTCAAACACAATGAATTGTAACAAAATGGAGCATGTTTATTTTGGATAGCATGACACAGCGCCGCAACTGATTAATTCAATATTGAGCTAATCATCATTCTGAAATTAAAAACTCGACAACACAATGTTATTAGAACTTCTTCCGGTAGTCTAGTGGGGCAAGTGGTTATTAAACCTCCTAACCCCATGAATTGTGTATTCTTTCAAGGCGCAAAATTTTTCTTCGTCCAGTATCGATTAACGCCATTTTGAATCCGCGGTAAAAAGGTTAATGAGGCGCTCAATAGAGATAAGAGAACCTCGATGCTCCTTGGAGTTCATCTTGAATTTTACACTTAAAAGATTCCAGGTTTTTTTTAAAAACAAACTCGTGACTGGTTCTAGCCATTGATATAACAATCTCCAACCATGAGCTGAGGGCAAAACTTTCCACAAGACATAGAAAGAGACTCATTTTGGAAAAACAAGTTTTGGAATCATTTATTTGCTGACTGCTAAAAAGAAATGGGCTCTAATCATTCTGCCAAAGCCTCATCTAGAGTGTTGGAAATACGTAAAGATCTAGTTAAGCGCCATGCAGTATTCTTTGGTCTAAAAAGCCTAAGACAGTGTGAAGTTGCATACTTTCGGCAGTTTTTCAGAGAAGAAATTGGATCTCCGCTGGCACATATTTTTTTTTTTGGACCTCCATCGAAGTCGAACAACCTGTGATTTTTTATACCATCATGCCCTCATCACCCAGTTTACTTCAATCAAACTACGCCCTCACATACTTTACACGACATACAGCTCTCACAAAACAACCTCCCAACAAAGAATCACATATTAGCCGTCTCCTTCGCGACCATGCCGGATCTCGATAAGTGTGTGCGAGGCTTACCAAATTGATATAATTGTGACAGGCTTTGTCTGTAGCCCTGGAATAGTGGTGTCGGCCTCCGCAATCATGGATTTGAGGCGGCCTAAATTGGCACTGTTGTCTGCAGGACGTCCTTTGTAGTGCATTAGAATGTGTTCGGGGCGTCAGTCGGTACGCAACTGTTTTTTGGCGAGGGCGTCTATGCAAGAAGGGCTAAAACAATTGCCTGGGGTGCATGATATATGCCATTCTGGGCTTTGGTCCAAAAAAAAATTGGTTAGGGGTGCGTGCGCTCAGCCAGGCTTTTACAATAAAAGGAAGGTGACTCGCCGGTCTGTTTTAAGTTTCTTTCTTTTCGACAAAAGCTTTCATCAAAGACGTTCCTGACTTCCTTTTGCCTTCCTAGTCTTTGACTAATCTGGTATTCGAGTATCGTGTTATTGGTAACCCCACCTGTTGGTTGGTCTCAAGGGTGTTTCACAATCCTTGTCTCTTCTTCTTTGACAAGTGATCCCTTCACTTCAACTTGCACATCAGGTTGCTTGTTCTTTTCAATTCCCTTATCCTAATTAGCCACGGCGACTTCTCTTTTCGTGTCTTGACACTTTTCTTTGCGCTTTGGCCTTTTGTCTATTTCTCCTCGTTGATCGACACCCAAGACACCTCCAAATTTTCTAATTAATCAAATCCCAAGAGTCCCCGAACTGAGAATAATGACTTCTTTACCCTCAATAGCTGAATTGATGGTTGGTATTCTAAATTCCAGTCCAGGAAGATCTACTGAAAAGAATGTAAATAAACTGGTTGGGGCATTCGAAGCCAATTTACCACGAGCATCCTCTTCAATTTCCAGTTTGCCAGCTGTTGATTCACGGACTTCTTCACTTTCTTCCCTGCCTGCAAGTAAAGAACCTTCATCTGTGACTGGGAGCTACACCTTGGGATCTTCAAAAAGCAGCCTGGTCAGTGTAACAAACTCCCCGGAAAAATTGGGCTCAAATGTGCCTGCTATAGACAGTAATCTTCTTTCACACCAGACATATGCATGCTTTGTAAATGGCTCTTTGCAGAGGCCTGGCTTGCCAAATCGATATATTTCCTCAGAGACTAACATCCATGGTGACACGGCAAGAATGGCCCAGTCTTTCGGTCGTGATCAATTTTCAACTGATAATTTGGGTCATTATGTCTCGAGAGAGTACGGCTCTGAGCTACGCTTCCCTCCTTTACGGTACTCACTTAGCGAAGCCGACCAGTTTAATTCTGACACGGGTATGCATACATCACCACACACACCACATGCGTATCTGATGGATCCTTATCAACGTCCACGTCCATCTTCTGTTTCTCATTTTCCAAATGTTGGGTATTCAAGTCGAGTCGGCTCTATTGTCATGCCTCCTTCTTACTTTCCACATGAAAATGCAACAGCATTTCCATTTGGCCTGGGCCTGAGACCAAATTTGCAAGAAACAGTTCAGTTTAATCGTGTACAAACAAACTTCGAAAGGCCCGCATTCGGAAATATACCCGTCGGATTTACCCTGCAACCCCTCATGAATACCATGGGCCACCAGGAAAGGCCAGCTGCTGTAGCTCCCGCACTTCAACTACAACGTCAGGATGATCCTAAAATTCCCAAGCGGCGAGTGATAAAGCGTCGCACACGAACCGGGTGTCTTACATGCCGTAAAAGAAGAATCAAATGTGATGAAGCGAAACCGCATTGTTTGAACTGTCAAAGGTCTCGTAAGCTCTGCTTGGGTTATGAGGCAATTCCAAAAAATCGTCTGCTTGCCGAGCAGGAGCCTGTATCTCAGGAGGCATAAGTTGCCGCTTCCCCAGGCCGTAACCGAATGCAGCAAGCTTTCCACTGTGACTCCTATTTTGGCGAAATGCCATCTGCGCGTCGGCTATTCAGCGAAATCAATCTTCGTAAAATGTCTCGGGTGACGAGCTGGCTCTGGAGCTCTTAGACATTATTATGTCCAGATTGTATAAATTTATTTCTTCCTATTGGCTGTATTGAATATTAATGTATGTTTCTTTTATTGTTTCTTGACGTAACTGCCGCTATTGAAAACACGAGGCGTAATCCTTGTAACGAGTGTAAATTGATGGTATTTCTAAATACCTGATATGCACTACTTTTAATTTTTACCAGAATGGAAAGCTATTCAAGGCACTTTTATTAGGACTCCATGCAACCTGTGGCCCTCTTCAGCATTGGTGTTCAGAGACCATGTCGACAAAAAAGCATCCTCATTACGAAAATACAATTTATCATTTTTGTGTATTTCGTGCTAGAGCTTCCAAGTCTAACAAGAAATACTCCGCGATCAGGCTGACCTTTTCGTAAAAATTGGACCCGCCATTCAACGTCTTATTGTGCACAATAAGGTGGGACATCCCGCAATATGCACACCACGTTAGGAGCTTTGGGCATTGACATCAGGAAAGACTACTGAATATGCGCCCTTGACAGTGAGGCGTTCGTATTCAAAGTATTGTCATCAATTCAGTCCATGTTAGGCTATGATACTGCCAAGAAGACCCTATGAGCTCCACACCGTTTCATTGTCCTTTTTCTGATTGGCACACCCCTTTTTCGGAATACCGCGGTGTAGTCATTGGATCGATTTCAGGAAGATCACTGATCCGTAATTCCTATTCCTAGCCTTGAACAATTTTTGAAACATGAGAGCTACCGGGGGTACACTTTCTCCATAGGCATTCGGTTTTAGGGATTGCCGGATTAAAAATTGATAGATTACGAGAAGAATAGTCATGCTTTCATTCCTTTTATTCTATTAAACGCTCTGCATCTCATTGATCACATAGTCAAGGATGTAGGTCTCCTCGAGCATGTCATCTAGACGCTGGAAATGCCTCTCATTGTAAGGGATAATCAGATCCATCGCCTTCCTCATCTCGGCGGATTCAGTGTCAATGAAGTCAAGAACGACAGAAAGGACCTTCTGCGCAATCTCAAATTGCTTGAAATTAATATTCCAGTCTCTAATTTTTTTGAGAAGAGATATTAATTGGGTAGGTTGGAGTTCTTGCATCGTAGTTTCGAGAGCCTTCAGGCCAACCACCAGCTCAGGGTCTTGATTAGCTCCAATTGAAGCTTTCACGACATTGTATACTCTCATCAGGTGCTCCAATGTGAGCGCCAACAAGAAAGCATTACTCCAGTCATTCTGATTAATATAGTTACTGAGAGATTGTTCTTGTTCCACCTTCAATTTCTCGTTCTCCTCTCGTTCTAATAGTAGCTGTTCGGTATTGTCGACCCAAAATGTTATGAAACCATCAGCGTCAGCAGAAAGTAGATCCAAGCCATCTTCTTTGAGGTCAAGTGCCCACAATCTATTATTATGATTGTCGAGTGTCACCGTGCACTCTCCCTCGCTGATGTCCCAAACTTTAACCAAACCATCAGCTCCGGAAGTTACGAGTTGTGTGTTTTTGTTCATGAACTGGCATCTTTGGACAGCATTGGTGTGTCCTTCAAAAGTCTTTGTACAACTAAAATCCTTCAACAGCCATACCTTAGCTGTCTTGTCACCAGAGCTCGTAGCAATCAATTTGTCATATTGACAGAACGAAACGTCCCACAAACCTCTTTTATGACCCTTCAATATACCAACAGTCTCTCCAGAGTCCGAATTCCAGACCTTTGCAGTCTTATCAAACGACGCAGTAGCGAAGAATTCGTCGTTTGGTGCAATGGCCATAGAGTTAATCTCTTTGTCGTGCGCTCTTCTAGTGTAATCACTTCCCTTAACAACGGAACCAGCCTCTTTTGGAATTTTCCATTTCTTCACTGTTAAGTCAGTTGATGCAGTTAATGCAAATGTAGGTTTGCTTGAACTTCGTGAAAGTCCGCACGCAGTCACAGCGCCCACATGGCCGTGGAAAGTGGTGTGGAGGATAAACTCTTCAGAGTCTGCGTCGTAATGCCATAATATAGCGTTATTATCCTTTGATCCGGTAAGAATCCATAGTCCATCCTGTGAAACATCCAAGCAGTTGAGTAAGTCTGTATGGCCCTCGTAGAGTTGAACGTCAAAAGGGACCAATGGGTCAATGACACGAAGGGCGGGTGCGTTTGTAGCCATTGCAACAAGAGTCGAGTTTGGGCCGGCGTAACGGATGTCCGCAATTATTCCGTGATTACCTGCAATTTTGCGGACCTCAGGGACAATCAAGTGGTCGTCAACATTTTCACTTAAGCTTAGGTCTAACAATACAAGAGTTTGATCACTCAAGACAAGCCATAAACTTTCATCCTCAATTTGAGCGACATCGATGATCATGAGTTCTTCTGATGTTTGCAATGGTGGTTTTGAGCCTCCTAATGGCGTTCCAGAATTAATATCCCAAAGCTTCAAGCAACATTCGGAGCCAGCAGTGTAGAAAACCAGTTTCCCGCAGACCTCGAGAAAGCCACACTTTTCCACTTGATGTCTGACTGTGTAAGTCTTGATGGACTTTTTCAAATTGTCCAATTTATATAGAACAACGATTTGGTCACGACCTGCAGTCATGAAATACTCTCCGTCGGGCAGGAAGGCCAAACCTCTGACAGCTCCACCGTGCTCGTTGGTTGTCAGAATACACTTTCTTTTGACAAGATTCCAGACTTTGCATGTTCCCATTGTGTCTCCCAGTGCTAACATCCAGTTAGATGAATGGAGTTCTCCATAGAATGCAAGGGAACATATCGTAGTTCCGTGTCCTTTAAGTGAATGTGTAACATATCCAGCTTCAATGTCCCAGACAGTAACCACACCATCAGTGGCACCAAAAGCGAAAAGAGTAGAGGTAGCATCGGCGGCAGCGATGTACACTGGCGCTGAGAATCTGAACTGTTTGACCAAACTGCCATCAGAAGTGTCGTAAACTCGAAGCTGCTGACTTTGCGAAACGACCGCTAAACGGCTTCCATCTGGAGTTAATGCAAGAGCAGTGATGGTTTCTCCGTCACCTTCGATTTTATGTACAATAGTGTTGGATTCGATGTCTGTAACGACTACATCTTCCTCAATCGGAGTGGCCAAGAGGGAATTTTCACTTGAGAATACAGCCAGTGTTGAGCCAACATAAAATGGCTCGAGAGATGTTGAGCCATACGAACACCTTATCGCTTCGGCCATGTTTCGATGAATGTACTTGTTACCTTAAATCTGTAAGGTGTGTAGATCCACTATGAGATGGGGTAATGTGTGCAGGTCGATGAGCTGCCATCGAGATAGAACTTAAGGTTGATTCTAGACACGAGTTAAATGCATTGGGAAATACCAAAAAAGCAGCTATGAAAAACAAAAAGAAAAAACAATTCGAAAAAAGAGTAAAACAGTCACAGATGTAGTGTCTGGAAAATGTCAAGTAATCGAAAAAAGAAAGCCCGATGCGGGGCTCGAACCCGCAACCTTTTGATTGACCTTATGATGTTTAAGAGTCAAATGCTCTACCGATTGAGCTAACCAGGCTTTGTTGAAGTTTGATTGACCACTCATTGAGACAACTTGCATTTTTGCATCAGATCCAAATAATAAACCAATTTGAGAACATTCATCTAAGTTCCCAAGGATTACCGTTTTTGTCCAGTTTTTTAATGACTTCTTGCGGGCTTGTGCTATTTATTATTAAACTTTGGCAGAAGTCTTGATATATCTCATACTCAAATTTCAAAGGGTGTTGTTCGATTAGTCAACACAATGGCTACAAGTTCTTTTGCCGGTACTAAAAATGATCTCATACTGTTTGCTAATTTCGCAATCGAAATTTGAATCTCAATTCTGCAACTGCGGCATCATCCTCTGCTGGCGGGATTGAGCGAGTATAGGAAGAGGAAAGCGCAACGGAATGCAGGCGATTATACTTCCTAAAAAAGACAACTTATCTATATTGCTTGATTAAACAAGAATCTTTTTCATACTTGCAACTAAGCTCAATATTGTAAATTACATATATACAAGTTGTTGAGATATGTCTGGTAGCAGCGGGAAGAGAAATCGATATCGAAAGGTTTGCTTGGCATGCCGAAGAAGAAAGTCAAAATGTAACTGTCGTCGTCCAGTTTGTGATACATGCGTCATTCGCCAGACAGAGCATATATGCATATACGATGATCTGTTTCCTTTTCAAAGAAGCCTTCGGCAATATCAACCGCAAGCAGTGAATCCCAATTTTCCTCAATTCGATATGGTTCATCTCCCACAAATGATAGCTGCAGGTCAGTCAATGTCTTTTCCACGTGAATACACGGAGAATCTTTTGCAATTTGACAATCTCATTCAGAATAGTTCAAGAGCTAGTCCACAACAACATGAATCTCAAAGCCAACGCCAACCTTCACCAACAAATGGGGCCGAGTTGCCACAAAAAGATTCGAGCAATCAAGAGCCAGAACCCATTGCTAGGTCAAAGAGTCAATCACCCTCTCGTGAATCAAGCAAAACAGAGACAAAAGCAAAAGAGCGGCGGAACAGATCAAAGCCCTGATTGACTACAAACCATCCACAATTTCAAATCCCATTGACTTGGCGCTTTCACGAATATGTTCTTCAATGAAATCCTCCATACCTTCTCCCTTTCCTCCATACTTATCTCCCAATAGTATTTGGCGAGCTCTCAAAAAGAGGAACACAGTCTCACTAATGAAAATAAAAAATCTAGATTTGATCGAGATGAACCAATTTTTCAACGTAAACTCTCTTCTATCTGTCACCAGGTAGATTGCAGACTTCGTTAAAACGTTAATTCTGTTGACGGGACTTCCCATAGTTTGATTTAAATTTTGGATCATTCTCATCGTTCTCATGATGAACATAAGGTCTGGTGGAAATTTCGTCAGATCACTGAGAAGCTCTCTCATAAGTTCTATGGCATTGGGGACTTTGCCCATATTTGTAGGTGGTCTGAGTTGGGCCATTCCTCTCAAAAACTCACTAGATCCAACACCCCATTCAGCTGAGACCTGGTTTACCTTCTTTTGATCCATGTTGAACATAGCTTCCCAAAGTTCGCTATATTCCTGTCTGAACTTCTCCGGCAAGGATATGTATAAACCATGGTCCAAGATCACCAATTGTTGTCTTCCGCCAATTTTTCTAACAAGCAAGTTGCCGGGGTGCGGGTCTGAGTGCACAAAACCGTATTCAAAGATTTGACGGGCAAAAACAGTAATGTATTGATACATGACTCTGGGCAAAGAGTAGGAATTGTCAATGAGTTTCTCCTTGTCTGTCAAGGATATACCTTCTATCCATTCTGTAATAAGAATTTTCTTACTTGATAAATCCTTGTAACATTCTGGAACGTAAATGTCTAGGTTTTGCACATGAGGATCGTTTGCAAGTAGACTTGCAAGCCTTTCGCTGTTGGCAGCTTCGGTGACAAAGTTGGTCTCCTTAAACATTTGCTCCGCTACATACTTTGTAATGAAAGTCAACGGTATATCAAACACTTTGGAGTAAACCCAACTCATGAGTCGATAGACTCTCAAATCGACCGGCATTTGTTTGGCAATGTATGGGTGCTGGACCTTGACGGCCACCACGTCTCCATTCAGCTTAAGCTTTGCTTTGTGCACTTGTGCTATCAGAGCGGATGCAATTGGATTGTGTTCTATATATTCAAAGACTTCTTTCTCGTAGTTGGATCCAAGAGATTGCCGAAGAAGCCGATCTACCAGGTCCCAAGAGTCAACAGGGGCAGCATCGTACAAGTTCACGAAATGCTTTTGGTAAGCAACAGGAAAGACAGCACCTTGATTAGCGATTGCCTGTCCCAATTTGATGTAGAGGCCCTTATTGGCAGCCAACATGTCAAAGATGCTCTTTGCACCCTGTTCATGAAAGGCTTGTATTTCTGTTATACTGGATGCAGTTGAGTAGCGATACGCAACATAAGACAAAACACTTATAGCCCTAACTGACCTTTGAAGTAAAGATTGCAAGTAATACTCATCGATGAGGTAGCATGTTCCAGCAACGCCACCAAAGATGGCAAATAATCTGGGTAGACGGGACTTTTGCTCCAATCTATTCAAATTATTCGAAGTGTGGACATTTCTCAAACCCAAATTTTTGGAATTTCGAAATGCTGGAGAGCAATTGTGCCAACTTCGGCTAGCGAGGAACATGTCAGTGTTGTGTGCTCTAAAGGTGTGAGCAATGAATGAGGTAAGCAAGAGTTACAGAAACCGGCAGTGACTTCGATCAAAAAAAGAAGAGAAATGAAATAATTGAGCAAATATTTCGAAAAATTCATCGAATTTAGACAGCCAGTTTGTTATTCGCACTTGGATAGATCAAGTATTATTTTGTCCATCTAGCAAGTAAGGGATTGAGACATGGTACACTTATTGATTGAATTCACCAAATGAAGAGACAACGTTCTTGTGTCAATCGATTTCCAAATATTTGCTTCAATTTCTTATTTATGTCTGTATCTAGTCCTAACCATGGACAACGCCTTTGCGAACGTAAGATCCTTCGATTCCCTAAACGACAGGAGACTACCAACAATTATTCCCATGATTAGGCCAGTATAGCTTGAATTCCTAAAAGCCGAGAGAATTCAATGTCTTGAAGTATGCCATTCACAAACGTGGTATTTATCACCACAGTACGACTACAAGGAACTGGCACATGAAATCCCGTAAGTATTCAAGAAAAATCGCCTCGTTTTTTTCATCTTCTTTTAAACATTTTTGTTCGAGTTCTTTCGACTTTGCCAAAATCCGTTCCTCTTCTCACTCCACTAATCATGGTGGTTTCCTATCCTCCCCGGGTATATTTTTCGCGGACAGCCAAACTCACCTCCCTTTTAACCAATTATGTTCTCATCCACAGCTCGCTCAATGCTTGCAGCCTCCCGGTCATATTCCACTGCTCCTGTGGTCGCTCCAAAGAGAATTGGTGCCGTTAGAGGTGGCCTCACTGGTTTCTTGCTCGGTGTCACTCTCACTGGTGCCGGATGCTACTACTACTTGTTGGATGAGTACAAGAGATCCAACAATGTTCTTGTTCTTGACTTGTTGTCTTTGACAGAGACTGTCAAGAACTTGGAGAAGCATGTCAAGACCTTGGAATCGAAGAAGTAAACTCTGGATTGGCTATCTCTGTGTTGGTAGTATTCCAAGTTGAGCCCTATATACATATATTCATAGACTGAATTAACATCTAAACGAAATTCCCACGGCATGAAAGCAACACGTGCAATTGTGTTGGACGAACATCTGTAGTAATTTCTGTTGCAAGATCATGCATTGTTTCATCACTGTGGGTCTCACAACTCACTAATAAACTCCGCACAATAGTCGATTAACAGATCGAAATTTTCCCTCGAAATTCCATCCCCATACTCTCCAATAAATCTTACCTCAAGCCTACGACCACCGGATTGGCCTCCGTCGATGACATTGAGTTGCACAGTCTTTTTGTTCTCCAATTCTAAGGAGAGCTCTCTTCTGTGTCTCAAACTAATGAATGCATATTGAACCTTCTTCCCGTTAATAACAACATCCATATAGTTCGGTATATGCGGCCTCGTCCCGCTAGCAAAGTCCACCCGCAAATCGCCGATATACCTCTCGACACCAGGTTGAGCAGATAAATGAGAGAATTTTTTTGCAGTTTGGCTGAGGACGTATGTGTCTTCGTTTGTTCCGTTTGTAATAGCAAGGTTTGTGCCGTTCAAGACTTCGCCGGTCATTTGACAGGTCACCTTGAAGTCTGAAGGGAGTTTAGGAAGGCACACGTAAGCATTGTTTTCGCCCTCCACAGTGACAACTTGAACAGATTCTAGATCCAAGACCGACTTTTCATTAAGACGAATCCACATTTCAATTGGTGGGTATTTCATTTTGTCTTCTAATACCTCTGCCAGAGCCTCTTCATATGGAGATGGTAAAAACTTGAACTGTAGGTAATAATTATGTGGGTCATCTTGAGTGCTCATTTCCTCCTTTACCATCAATCGAGCGAGTGCCTGATCGTACACCAAAGGCGTGTTTGTCGAAAACGAAAAGGACTCAGTAAGTTTGTCTTTACTTGGAGCAGTGCCAAAAATAGAGTTCTCCTCCCTGTCTTTTGAAAAAAGAGTACGTCCAAGCGTCACTGTGAATATTGCTGAGTCTAATTTTCCCTCAGAAACACCATGAAGAGCTCTTCGGTACCCAAAGTCAGTGAGTTGGGAATAAAGCGAGGCTTTGTCAGACTCTACAATGTGCAGCTCATATCGCAGCTGTGGAGTCATTTGCTCATCCATGGACATAGGCATCTCGGCATCAAGATTTGGGCTGACGGCGGATTTTTCGTGTTCAATATCTTCTTTCAGGAATCCAAGTCTTTCAAGCAAATCGAAAGTCTCGTCAGAATTTACTACCTGGTTCCGGATACCTTCCGCAGGATCCAGACTGAGATCTAAATCGTCAATTTGCAAGTTTGAGAATCTTTCCAACTCATTCTTGACCCTGGAAGACACTTCTTGGCTATGACTTTCATTGATGAGATGAAAATGTGACTTCGAGCGTCCTTCCCAATCACTAGAAAGCGTGTCAGTGTATTGTATTAACAGACAGTGCTCCAACTCAGCGCTCGAAGGCAAGTGTAAGAGCGTTTTATGATGTTGGTTGTTATTCAAGTTCCACAACAATAACCTCTTTACTCGTTCCACCTTTGCTGGCTGCAAAGAACATAGGAGATATTTGTGATCTTTAAGCTTCTCGGAATAAACGTCATTTTCCCTCATGATTTTTTCAAGCGATTTCGATTTCGATTCCTTTTCATACATGTGAGTAATAAAGGACAAGTCCTCTTCAACTTTATAAACAGACTCGAATTTGGCAGCCAAGAGCACCTTTGCATTGGCTACTTGACTTGCCGTTCCATTCAACACTAGGCTCTGGTTATCAGATTCAAGTTCAAGCGATGTAACGGCGTTTCTCATGTGCTGCAAGATGTAGCCATTTTGTGCCGAAAGAAAGAAGAGCTCCATTTTGGAGAGTGGAACAATTTCTTTCGAAAGAAAAGTAGCATTTGTAGAACCAGATTCCGATTTCCAAATATTCGTGACAATGTATTCAGCAATCTCCCGTTTTGAGTATCTAGAAGGGGGTTGTTTGTGTCTCAGTTCAGCTAGATATTGTCTCATCTGATCTCTGGTGAAACTTTTGTACAAATTCTGAGTTAAATCCTTGACTGATCCTTGGTTAAGCGGTTCTCCCGACTGCGGCTTGAAAAATTCAACCGCTTCGATCATGCTCGATTGAGAAGTAGCCTCCGATCCTGAAAGAAATGAGTCTATCTTAAGCATCTCTTGTGCAATCTGCAGCTTTTTCTTCGAGATGGTACCCCGTCTTCTCTTGTGTTCATGAAGATGTTGGCTCAACATCTTGTCTCTCGTCTCATTTGGCTTTAGAATAAGGATTCGCTTGGGTTTGACTTTGTCTCCCTTCAGAGGGTACTCCATAAAGCTAAGTAGATCCTTTTCAGCATTGCAGCATGTTTGAGTTTGTGAAAGAGATCTTCTGGATAATCTTCGTAGAGCTGTGTGCGTCAAAGATCTCATTGAACGGTTATGGAGGGTCAGTTCGTAGTGCGATGAGGAGTGATGAACATGACTTTAATGATACCTCATTTCCCCGACAAATCTTTCTGTCAATAGAACAAAATATATTTGAATTGAAATCTACAACTCCTTCTGAGGAGTGAATTTGCACTTTGACACTTTTGATGTCTTTTGTGTATCAGAGAGTATCTAATGAACACACGATTGGAGAAGACCTACAAAGATATTTTTCGAACAATAGTATATCATCTGAACTAAACTTATAATCCCTTGATCAATGCCATAAAATCTCTGTCATCACCCATGACCTCCTCGACATCTGCCAACACGTTCTCGCTGAACAACCCCGATTTTGTTGGTCGATACCCTTCAGAAACAGCATCAGCTATAGACGCTCTACGCCTTATCAGCTTCGAAGACATGTTCAAGTCCTTAGCCAAGTTTGCATTTGCTTGAGATTCCAGTTCCCTTTGCGCTGCTAACTTAGCACGGATCTGCAGACTTCTCCGCCCAGAAACACCGCTGTTAATTTTTGACACATTGTATCCAGACAAGGCTTCTGGGAGGTGACCTTGATGCATCTTACTCTTGTTTCTGAAGGCTCCAAGTGGAACATGCTTCTTGTTGTTATTGAAGTCTCTCCATATCCGAACATCGTTCTCGTCGTCATTGTCTAGCTCACTGACGTTCAAAAGTTCTTCTAATTCGATAGCCAGATCTTCCGAGTCATTTTTGAGACTAAAACTTTTCCAGTTCTTGGTGCGAGGATTCCGTTGATTTGACTGATTAGTCAAGGTTCGAGTCGATAACCCATCAATGATGCTAAACGGCTTACTATCAATTGCTACCCACGTTCCCAAAACAGGAGGACGGTAGTCGGCAGTGCGAGACGATAATACCTCTTTGGCCAGCTTTGAACCGAGTGTACTTCCACGCCCAGATGATGGGAGAGACAAATCGACATCCGTCGACTCGCCGCTATCATATCCGGCATCCAATTTGTTGTCTTGGTTTTCCAATGAAACTTCATCACGGCCCAATTGCTTTTGCTTCTCTTCGAACTCTTTCCGGAAGACTTCTTCAAGCAAAAGCTGTTCCTCTACATCATAGTCATCTAGATCTTTAGCCTCGGCGTCACTCTCAGCATCAGAACTGAAGAAATAATTCCAAAGATACGAATCATCTTCCTCTTCACTGTCGAGGGGCCCACGTCTAGAGCCCCGCTTTTTTGGAAACTTGGATTTCTCTTCTTTCTTTGCTGTTCCCTTTCCAATTCCAGGAAGAATCTTTTCTTCCTTTTTATGATCGCTAGAGGTGGCAGGAGTGTCAATGTCAATAAAGTCAATGTAATCATCGATCTCATTATCATTATCATCATAACTCAATTTGAGGTCATCGAATTCCGATCCAGATTCATCTTCACTTGAACTTGCATATTGTATGACTTGATCGTCTCTTGTACCTGTCATGTTGAATGAGTCCATGACTTTAGCTGTTTCATTTCCAGTCCTGCCGGGTTCTTCGTCATCAAATCCATTTACCTCAAATTCATTCACGAGAAACTTCTCTTCTTCTCGTAGAAATGGATCTTCTGTATCATCATTCATGGAACTCATCGAGCTTTGTCTTGTGCGGATATTTTCACGATTTTCGGAGGGCAAGAACTCGTCAATATCATTCTCTGCTTGCAAAGTTGCGAGCAAATCATTGTCATCGAATTCATAGTCATCATCTGAGTTGAGTTCTTCATCCTTGATTTTCGGTACATCAATCATCGGCTCATCAAAGTGAAATTCAAAATCAGGCCGTTGGTTGAGATCCTGGACTTCTTCACCGATGTCCTCTTCTTCTTCTTCGATCTTTGGTTCTTTCAATGCAGTCGTCAGCTCTTGATCCGAATCATCGAAGACACTTTCGTTTTTAGATTGATCAAACTCAAATTGGAAATTGATGTCCTCTGGGAGTGCTACTTCTGATCTTTTACGGATGGCAGTACTTCTCCTTCTCTTCAGTGCTTTTGTCTTACTTTGAGTTGGTTTGCCAGGTAATCCCTTTATGGCTTTGAGATTGTTTAATCTCTGCTCAGCCTGCAAACGAACAAAATCAACTTCAGAATCATCGGATGAAGAAGATTCATTTCCATTATCCTGCGAGTCATCTGAGCTTTCACTCCCCGATGAATCGCCTTCAGTCTTACCCATCATTGAGTAAAGACCCATCGTGAATTTCTCTGCGTCTATAGCATCTTCATCTCCATCGTCTGAAGAAGCGGAATCATCTGAGATGTCGGCGTCACGATAGTGTGTTTTTGTAGATACTCTCTTGCGAACAGTCTTGGTGGATTTCGCAGATCTACTTTTAGTTGCATTTTGCGAACGAGGCTTACTCTTTGCAGCAACTCTTGAGCCAGAATACTTTGTGACGCTCTTTCCGGAGTTGCCGATGTGTTGGGACTCCTCCTGCTCCGACAAGGCGGTCAAGGAAGATTCCGAGTCAGAATTGATGTCAAATTGACTGATGGCCCTTTGCGATGGAAGGCCATCGGAAGACTCTGACGAAGTGGACTCGGCTAAACTAAATCTTCTGCTCTTAGACATTGGGTTCTTCAAATTCTGGAAATTTTTCCCACCATATTGGTGGGGCCGGGCCGTTTTGGAGGCCATGGTTGGGGCCAGGGCTACTGCCTTCTGGCGAAACGGCTGAGCCTTTCTGGGGGTTTTCGCCATTGCACCAACTGACTAGTGCTTCAACAGTATATAGGAATTTTCAAATAAGCTGGAAACAAGTAATTGGGCATTCTTTGGATCTCTGTGAAGAGGCAAGTCTTACTCCGTAAGAAACTTGAAATCTTAGATGAGAAGATGTAGGAGGTCTTCCTTTTAGTGGGATGAGTGGAAATGCCAAATGGTATGGCAGGAGCAAATTTCGCTTTACGGTTAGGAAACGGGCAAGACTTATGGTCCTCTGGTCTTTCAATATGTGTCCGGGAGTAAAAACTATGGCTTTGGGTAAGTGTGGTTTCAGTATTATGGGTGCGATGAGGCCCCATCTCTGGGTGCAGGTACGATGTGATAAAGATGGAGATTTCCCCCTAAGAGTGTTGATCCACGGAATTCGGAGAAAAATAACATTTTGTGACAATCTTTTTGTTAAGGAAAGAATTTTAATTTTCATTCGTTTGGATGGGCATCGTGATTTATGCCTTCAATTCTATACAGCCCCTGATTTGGTGTAACCGCCGCTTTTGTCTTGAACATTTGATGTTACTGATGGTGGTATACGGTACACAACATAGATAATTAGAAGTACAAAGGGAACGAATAATTCAGATCAAGGGGTCGATTTAAAGTTTAATAATTATTTGTGTATTTGCACGCCACTATCAAGAGTTCCCATCCTCATGTGTTCGGTTGGTCCAAGAGGCTTCGCCTAAGTGATTAGTCTTGCAACCTATTCATATACGGAAGTAGAAGAACTCTCAGTATAAAAAATTGCCATGCGCTCTCATAATCTCTTTTCTATCTCATTTTCCTAATTTTTTATGTTGTGACGAATGTCATTATGGAAAAGATTTTCCATTTTTACGGTGTATCACGCCTTATCCATGAAAACACGGATCGCCAGAATCTGAAATAATTGACAAATCTACTGATAAAAACATTCTCAAAGGCATTGTTGGAAATTAGAAACTTGATCGCTCAGAATATAAAATTTAAATCGTTTCTTCAATTTCGGTACTTTTGATCTACCACTTTTCTACCCCCTCCTGATATCACTTACCTGTCTGTCAAAAGATATGTGTACTGCAGGAGTGGACGGAAATCATCATTAAGGCTGGAATGTCGCCAGGAAATCATAGATATAGTGCTGATTCATCTCATCGAGCCCCATTCCGCCAAAATAATACGCGTTTTTGCACATTGACACATCATAATCTGAGTTTTGCATTCCATGAATTCCAAACCTGAAAAAAGAAAGCAGCCGCACCTGCATCCAGCGACGATGTGTCTGCGTCTCTAAAAGTTGATAAATCACTTACCATTAAGTCTGCTACTTATGACGATGTTGAGCACCCGTAACATACGTGTCGTTGTAGGCGCGCTCATACTCCTCTCGTTAACAAGCTATCTTGCCTTCTCTGCAAGATCGTTCCATGAGACTGAGATCAAAGTCCCTGCTTCCTTCAAGTCGGGTCTGGAGTCTCAAGACACGCCTAAGGATGCCGAGCCACCAGTCAAAATTAATAACCCAGCTCAGGCACAACCGGCTGCTGGTGAGATCCCTAAACCAAATAAAAACAATATTGCTGTTACCGGTGAAGATAAGGACAACCATGCCAAGCCCAAGATGGGATCCTTGAGCGGAATTGGTGACCTGGCCGACAAGGAGAAGTCTAACAAGGATAACGAAGGCTCGCTCTCTGGTGACAGTGGTGTCGACACACAACCTGGTAAGGCTGTTCCTCCTCCTGCCGCTCCCGCTGCTGAGAAGCCAGCTGGTTGGGAGGCTGAAGGTCAGGATAAGAATGCACCTGGTAAAGCTCCCGATGGATTTCCCGCCAAGAAGCCTACCGACAAGAAGCCACTCGAGAAGAAGCCACTCGAGAAGGCTCCTGAAAACGCTAACGGTAAGCCTGGTGCTGGAAAAGTTGCTGGTGCAAATGGTGCCTGTAAAAAGACTGATTATGTTGTGATGATTGACGCCGGTTCCACTGGTTCTCGTGTTCACGTGTATGCATTTGACACCTGTGTCTCACCTCCAGTATTGTTGAAGGAAGAATTCAAGATGTTGAAGCCCGGTTTGTCTTCTTTCGACACTGATACCGCCGGTGCTGCTAAGTCATTGGACCCTCTTTTGAAGCTCGCCTTGGATACCGTTCCTGAAGATAAGCAATCATGTACCCCTATTGCAGTCAAGGCTACTGCTGGTTTGAGATTGCTTGGAAAGACTAAGTCTGATGCCATTTTGAAGGAGGTCCGTCAACACTTGGAGACCGACTATCCATTCGCAGTTGTGGAAGGTGACGGAATTTCCATCATGGACGGTTCAGATGAGGGTGTGTTCGCTTGGATCACAACGAACTACCTCTTGGGTAACATTGGTACTGCTGAAAAGACCGACACCGCTGCTGTTTTTGATTTGGGTGGTGGTTCCACTCAAATTGTTTTCGAGCCAGACATGGGTGACACTGCACAAATGACCAAGGGAAGTCACGTCTACGATTTTACTTTCGGTGGCCGTAAATTTACTTTGTACCAGTTCAGTCACTTGGGCTACGGTTTGATGCAAGGTAGAAACAAGATTAACTCTTTAGTAGTCCAAAGTGCCATTAAAGATGGCCAAGCCTTGCTGAAAATCATCACAAAGGCCGAAACTAAGACTGCTAAAGCTGAAGTTACAGTCAAGAACCCATGTATGCCCCCAGGAGTCAAGGCTTCGGATGTTGTTGTTGAAATCAGTGAGAACGAATTCTACGTTGTGAACTTCCAGGGTCCTTCTGAGGCTTCTGGTGCCCAATGTAGATACTTGGCTGAGAAGGTGTTGAACCTTGAGACCGAATGTACCTCCAAGCCCTGCTCTTTCAACGGTGTTTACCAACCATCTTTGACCAAGGCCTTCCACCAAAACTCCGAGATGTGGGTTTTCTCATACTTCTACGACCGTACCAACCCATTGGGCTTCCCTAACTCTTTCTCCGTGGAAGAGTTGAAGGACTTGACTAAGCACGTTTGTGCTGGTGAGACCATGTGGAAGGACATTTTGTTGGGTGACTCTGTTAAAGCTTTACAGGAGGAGCCTCACTGGTGTCTTGACTTGTCATTCATTACCGCAATGCTCCACACTGGATACAATATTCCTTTGCATCGTGAGTTGAGAACCGCTAAGACCATCGCAAACAACGAGCTTGGCTGGTGTCTTGGAGCTTCTTTGCCTTTGTTAGATCCAAAGGAGGGTGGATGGAAGTGCAAAGTGAAGAAGGTGTCTCCTAATATTTAAGTAGATTGTATTGAATTAATTCTCGAGTTCTTAATTAGTTTCTTCACAGCTTGATATGTATTGAACAACATCGAACAACATTGAATGGTTCCATTGCTACAACTCTAGATCATCGATCAATATCTTCTGAACTGTGTGCAAAAGCATTTAAATTACTATCATGCGCTAAATTTCAATTCAAATGACTGTGAAAAGCCGCTTTGTACTGCAAATCCCAGCTTGTCTCCCCTTTTTAGAAGTCCGATCTCGGGAAACGAAACATGAATAGGCGTCATCTGCAAACTTTGCACAAGCCACTGCTGCAGACAAAAGCAAAAATTAATTCATTAGTATCCCAAATCAATCATTTTCCAAAATTTAAGCGAAAATAAAACTACTCTACCCCAGATTCAACCCTGGAATTATTCAGACTGATTTCCTCGGAATATTCCGTCAGTCTCGGCTAATAAAGTGCTTCGGTCTGCGCATCAATAAGATAACAAACCCTTTTTCATTTCATTCAAGACGGTCTTCAGTCACGATTTCTCTTCCCTACATCGAGATTCACTTCTAAAAAGTCATTGACCCTCTATAGTTTCCGTTGCCCCTCTTGTTCCCCGCCACCTACAGAAGAATTGATCAAGAGATGGGAGCAACGAAATTCACGATCAATGGGCTGGGAGACAGTCCGCATTCCCAACTGGATTCATCAGTCATACCGATCCGCCGGGTTCTGGAGACAAGGTCTTCTTCTTGGTCTAAGTTGGGCCTGGAGAATAGTCCCTGTAACAAAATGTTGAAGGACTTTGCGCCCGATGATCTCAAGCTGGTTCGGTCACACACAGAACTAGCCCAGACCGCAAATGGTGTTCGCATGTTGACGAAAAATTTGGCTAAGGCTAATATCCAACTCCACGTGCAAGCAATAATGATTGTGACCAAGGCTCGGGACAACTCCTTGATATATCTCACCCGAGAAATAGCAGAATGGCTTCTAAATCGTAAGGATGACATTGTGGTTTACGTTGACTCCAATCTCAAGGATCTGCGCAGATTCGATGCTACTGGACTCATGCGGGCTTACCCGAAGGCTTCATCCATGTTAAAGTTTTGGACAAAACACTCAGTTGCAAAGCAACCCCAAAAGATAGATTTATGTATTGCATTAGGAGGCGACGGAACTGTGTTGTATGTCCTGAGTCTTTTTCAGCAAATCGTTCCCCCTGTCTTGTCGTTTGCACTCGGCTCCCTTGGGTTTCTCACCAACTTCAGATTTGAGCAATTCCGAAAAGTCCTCACGACAGTCCTAGATGATGGTGTTAGTGCATATCTACGCATGAGATTCACATGCCGTGTCTATGACTCCGAAGGCGTTTTAAAACGAGAGCAGCAAGTCCTAAATGAGTTGGTCGTTGATCGTGGTCCAAGCCCATATGTCACTAACTTAGAAATTTTTGGAGACGGTTCACTTCTCACCATTGCACAGGCAGATGGTGTCATCATCGCTACCCCCACGGGCTCAACTGCATACTCTCTATCAGCAGGAGGTTCTTTGGTTCACCCTGGCGTAAGTGCAATCAGCGTCACACCAATCTGTCCACATACACTTTCATTCAGACCTATTCTTCTACCCGACGGAATGTGTCTTAAGGTCAAAGTGCCCTCCAGTAGCAGATCGACAGCTTGGGCATCTTTCGATGGTAAAGTGAGGACAGAAATGAGACGAGGCGATTATGTAACTATCCAGGCGAGCCCCTTCCCGTTCCCAACGGTCAAATCATCTAAAACCGAGTTCATTGATTCTGTGAGTCAAAACTTAAACTGGAATGTGCGTGAACAGCAAAAAGCATTTTCTCATTACTTAACCGGCAACACCAAATCAGCGTTCGAGAAGTCGAATGAGAAGAACGACTTTTTGGAAATGAATAGCAATTTGAGCGATGAGATATTTGACATTGAATACAGTGATGGTGATGACATTAGCTCAAGCAGCGTATCTAATTCTCCGGTTGGCGAGCTTGATCATGATTTGGACACTGCCGAATACTATGCACTGTTGAAACGCGGTATAAATGGGATCCATAGCCCTTCAAGTGTCGATAATAGAACATGCTACGCTCACCCAAACGCGACGATTCTGCTTATCGAAGATTCTTTGGGCAAAGCTAGCATCAATGACCTGGACCTGTCAAACTTACAATTTTGATTAAGTTCATCCTGCGGATATGCATGCCCCGAATTATGAAATTGTTCATTGTATTTTAGCTTCGGATTTCTTGCAGCCTGGTGTAATATTAATAGACTCCTTCTAATACTATGTACGTAAGTAAATTATGGCTTACATCTGCCAGTAAATCTTGGGTATAAAGAGCACTCTCTAACAGTTTCTCTGTGACACAACCAAGCCAAGATTCTCTCAGTTCCCAAACCATAACCACCGTGAGGACAAGTACCGTACTTTCTCAAGTCCATGAACCAGTAGTAATCTTCAGCACTCAAGTTCTCACGTTTGAGGGCAGCAGCCAACTCATCGTAGTCATCAATTCTCATGGAGCCACCAGTAACCTCACCAACGTTAGGCATCAAGACATCAACAGACTCGGTAACACGAGGGTCGTCAGAACACTTCTTCATATAGAAAGACTTGATCTCCACAGGGAAACGGGTCAACAAGATTGGAACGTTCAATTCATCTGTCATTCTTCTCTCGGCAGCCTCAGCAATGTCGTCACCGAACTTGAATTTTTCACCATCCTCGTTTGGAATACCGTGTTCGTTCAACCATTCCAAGGCATCGACGTAGGCCATTCTCTTAAAAGGCATCTCTGGGACCTTGAAACCTGGGTTCAACTTCTCCACCAAAGGACCAGCAATTGGGTCTTCAAGAACATACTTGATGACAGTAGTGAAAAGTCTCTCCAAGTGGTCCAACATCTCGTCGAAGGTCAAGAAAGCCAATTCACTCTCAACGTGAGTGTACTCAGACAAGTGTCTTCTGGTGTGAGACTTCTCAGCACGGAAAGACTCCTGGACACAGAACACGTCACCAAGGGCTGGCAAACAGGTCTCCAAGTACAATTGGGATGATTGAGTCAAGTAAGCCTCCTCACCGTAGTAGTCTAACTTGAACAAAGTGGAACCACCCTCGACTTGGGTTTGCACCATGCATGGAGGAGTGACCTCGGTCAAACCCTCCTCGGCGAAGAAACGTCTCATGGCAGACAACAAAACAGCTCTAACCTTGAAAACAGAAGACAAGGTCTCACCTCTCATGGCCAAGTGACGTTGGTCCAACAACAAAGATGGGTCAGCCTTTTCTTGGACCTTGTTAGTGAATGCGTCATCACCAGATGGAGCCAAACCAATGACCTCAAAGTAATCAGCCTTCAACTCAACACCTCCTGGGGCAGACTTACCCTCTGGCAACTTCTCGACAACACCCTTGATGAGGATGGTGGACTCGATGGTCAATTCGTTGGCAACACGGGATTTGGCCAAGTCACCGGTCAAGACAGACTGGAGGAATCCCGTACCGTCTCTCAAGGTAACGAAACCAAGACCCTTCTGCAATCTGAAACGATGAACCCAACCTCTGACAGCAACTCTCTTACCAATGAAGTCACCAATGGACTTCAACTTGATCTTGTCGGCAGCTGGAAGAGAAGTGTCCTCGGTGATCTCCACCAAGTCCAACTCAGCCAATTTCTTAGCGGCGTCAGCAGCCTTCTTAGCAGCATCTTGCTCTTGCTTGGCCTGTTTCTCTTGCTTTTTCTTCAAACCTTCGGCACCCTTCTTGGCTTTTTTCAAGGCAGAGGCGGAGATCTCGACATACTCAAACTCCTTGGTCTCATCGTTCTCCTTGTGAACGAGAATCGAGCTTTCGGGTGCGACAAATTGTGCGTAGGCAGCAGTTTGGTATGGCTTCTCTTGCGAGCCACAGCCGGCGGCGTCCTCGCCAGCTTTTTCGTTAACGTATACGGAAACCATGATGGTGTTTTAGGGTTTGACTTTTGACAAGCTATAAGTGTAGTCAAATCCTGCAGGCGGGGAGATCAAGATTAGTCACAGTGAATCTACGACTCATGAAAGAGGTGATAAGAAGAGCAGGCGTATCGGCTTATCTTCCGAATTGATGAAACAGTATTTTGTAGAATTTATTTGGTGTAAAGTAGGTTAGGCTTGTAGTCGAGTTCGATTCGTAGGGGTTTGATTGGGATGAGCCGTTGCACAACTTAGAAAATGAATAAATTGAGAGGCCCCATCACAGACGTAGTTCGTGAATATATGAATGTCAATCAAGATCTAATTTTTTTAATCTTGTGAATGTGATTTCGGCGCCCAAACAGGCTGAAAGGTAAATCGTCAAAAACCAGGACAAGAAAACTTTTTTAGAGTTGACATAAATCAAAAAAGTTAAACCTTCTGGTTTCATCTTCAATTATCGCTTACATTTTGTGCTTGTCTTACCCATAGATTGGAACTACAGTACAGTCCGTTTCACCAAACCACAATGAATACAAGGAGAGACAAAAGGCGGTAATAGTTATACAAGGTCAGAACCAATCACATAACAACAAAAAATGCCACGCGTTCCTTTCGTGATGCAAAATGCAAAATAAAATTGCTTTATAGGGGTTATCCATAGCCGAAACTATTCCGGCTGCTACATGTTACAGTAAGAGCCATTCCCTTTGAAGGCATCCATACCAAAGCAGAGAGTACCCTCTGGAACAGATGCCGACTCCGGCCCTGTTTCAGATCTCGTTGACCATTTCCGCGACAAAAACAACGAAAAAAATCTGACCCCATTTCTCCTCCAATAGTCTAAACGCCAAGTGCATCCATATCTTGCATTATCAACTCTATGTTCCAATGCCTAGTCGCTTCATCCTGCCATTAGGTGGAACGTACCCTCCCCCCGCAATAACGGTGAGGCTCTTCGGTAGTCGCAGCGCTCGCCAACAGTACACTATTTCGCACACGCCTGCCATTAGGTGCACGCCCACACCTGTTTCGCTGGTGCGATTGTCGCGCACACTTGCCTGATTGTGTCTATCTGCGGTCACTTATCACAAAAGGAAAGAATATAAATGCCTGGGTCATGGCTCCCAGATGAGTTCAGCAGAACACTTTTTCCCTCACTCTTCACTTAATTACACATCAGTTATCACCACCATTTCTATTTATTTAGACTTCCATCCCAGTTTCATCCCAAGCTTCCTTCTCTATTATCCACCTAATTAATGTTATCTGTGCGCCTGATTCCACTTGCACCACTTCTTAAAGCAAACTTGAAGCAAAGCTTGCAAGCCAGCAGCCGACTTGGCCCAATTACATTTTCGCGTCAGTTCAACATCTCGACGAAAAAAAGAAACTCGTATATTGCCAACAACGCTGGCCCAGCAACCTTGGCTCCCATGAACGATGCTACCAAGTTCGACTCCACATTCTTGAAGCAGTTCAAAACCAGCGAGCTTGTCTCGTTCATGCTCATTGGCATCTGCACTTTAAACAAGCCAATCTTGAACTTGTGTATCAAGCTTTTCCCATATGTTCCTATGCCAGTGATCAAGGCTTTGGTATACAAAATCTACTGTGGTGGCGAGACCATCGAGGAGGTCAAGACTACTGGCGAGCGTTTGACCGAAAGAGGCATCAACAACATGATGATTTCCTTGACCATTGAGGCCTGCAACGGTAATGACAACATTGACCCACAATACATTGTTAGCGAAACACAGAAGTCTGTTGAAGAGATCTTGATTCCTCACACTCTTTCTATCATTGAAAATTCGGGTAAGAGCATCAACTCCATTCCTGCCGGATATGTGGCTTTGAAACCAACTGGCTTCACTAAGAACGCCGCCGCCGTGTTGAAGAATTTCGACTCGCCAGAGTACAAGGACTCCTTTGACGAGCTCGTTGCCAATGCTTCCGCTATTTGCAAGACCATTTTTGATGCCAACAAGAACTTGGCCAAGCAATACCCAGAAAGAACTGCTCCATTTGTTGTTGGTGTCATCGATGCCGAGAAATATGATCTCCAGCCTGGTGTTTACGAATTGCAAAGACGTCTTTACAAACAATTCAACCCAGTCAACTCACCTGTTTCTGTCGTTGGAACTTTGCAAATGTACTTATCGGGCTCTGCTGACTTGTTGACCAAGGAAGAGCAGCTTGCTAAAGATCAAAACTACAGAGTTGGAATGAAGTTGGTTAGAGGTGCTTACATTCATTCAGAAAAGGATAGAGCCAACGTTATTCACAAGACCAAGACGGATACTGACAACAACTACAACTCCGGTATCACTTACTGCATCAAGTCAATTTTGGATGACCAGCTCAACAAAAGCCCTATTGGTCATTTGGTTGTAGCTTCACACAACGCCGACTCTTTGAAACTCGCAACTGATCTTGTCAACAAGTCAAGCCCTGAAAACTCAAGCAGAGCAAACGTTTGCTTGGGTCAACTTCTCGGAATGGCTGATTCCATCACATACGATCTCATCAAGAAGGACAATGTCGAAAATGTGATCAAGTACGTGCCTTGGGGTCCTCCATTGGAGACCAAAGAATACTTGTTGAGAAGATTGGAGGAGAACGGAGACGCAGTGAAGAACGACAATGGTTTGCCCTTAGTCAAGGCTGCTTTCACCACCTTGATGTCCAGAATTTTTGCCTAATTTATATCAATCCGGAATTGTATAGAGTAAAGTATATTTAGAACTTAAATTTGATGTAGCAACAACTCCGAGTACACCACAGTTCGCTTTGTAGTACAGATGTGAAAAACTCCGTAAAGTTCGTGTCTATTGTCCGTTATGGATTATATAGTTAGAAAAAGATCAGGGTTCCGGGTTCCCAAACAAGATTGCTAATGACACATTGAACAACCCATTCCCAATCTACGACGTCCACTTTCAAGTTAGATCTGCTGGGCTTCCTTTTGTCTTTTCTTGCAAACTTGTTCCGGAACTCGTGATCGCTGTTGTCGTAGACAGTAAACGAGTCTCCACCATTTTTCCTGATATAGTTCTCGATTGAAGAAATATCCTTGAATGAAGTGATAGATCTTGACCCGAATGCATGAAAAATGAAGCCACACATACTGAGGACTTTTTGATCCTGGTTTCTCTCTAAAATTAAGATATTTCTCGACGTCATGAGGCTGCTGTTATTATTGAGTTGCAAACTCATGTCCATCCCGGCCTCATACTTGTTGCGAAACTGAAAAACATCATGGCTTTTAGTGCCCTTAAAATACAATGATACACCAGCCGGTAGAAGAAATGCCGGCCAGTTAAATAGAAGGCTCGGATTGTCTAGTGCTTTCTCGACAAAAGCATCAGCTAAAATGGGCCAGCCCAAAGCCAAAGCCTGTAGATACTTGGCACTTCTAGAAAATCCATCGGATAACAAAGCCCCAAACTTGAAGTGTTCTAAAGTTTGCAGCGAAAGGGCGCAGTTATGAAGAGAGGTGTGAGTCTTTTCGAGTATCAGATCAATCTCATCATCAATGAACAACCCACCATTGGAAGTAACTAATTTATTGAGCTGATCTTTTCTTTCGCCTTCAATTGATGTAACGAAGAAAAACATACCCGAAAATATCCCAGTGTTCTCTTGAGGTGTTAATAGCGACAGTTGAACTGAATTCGCATTTTGATTCATTAATTTACCTTGCGAGCTATTGAGAGACGCCTTTGCTTTGATTATATGGTTCGCCTCAAGATATGTTAATTGTAGCAAGTTTGTAGTGTCAGACATCAATCGAAACTTTACATGATGTGCAGCCAACTGGTCAGCCTCCATACAAACTTCATGCAAAGGCACCTTGAATTCGACATTGCTGTGGCGACCCTTTTTCAATAGAAACACGGTATTGTGCCCTCTAAGACAATTGAACCGAGACCCGCCCAGTTCAAAGGTGAGGCCAGTCACGAGATACTGGCCGAATTTCAGAGAAACCAGAACAGAATCGCCAATACGAAGATCCAAAATATTGAGGTCTGAATTCCTTATAGTTATTTCTTTGAGGTTGTGCATCAAGACCAAAGAGGATTCTTCTCCTACAGTTAAAACAATGGCAGGGAAATTGCGAAACAGCGAAAAAACCCAAACTGCTTGAGCATTACACACCGAAGCAACATCAAGTGAATCATTTTTTTCTTGCCGAAGAATTGTCTCCTGTGTTTCGTTTTGCTCATCGGGAACACCGTTGTCTCTCCGAGGTTTGGCGAATTTTATTTCTTGAGACGGCTCTTCTGCTGTCAAATGAAAAGAATCCGTTGGTTGATCTAAGAGAAGAGTCTCACTGGGATCTTGACTGATATCCTCAAGATCAGAGGACGATGTGCTCCAATTTGAATCATTCAGTCTATGCGGCAGTGACGATGTCGATAGTGCGCCGGTAGTCACTAGAGACAGCAGGTTGCATTGATCCCTTCCTTCCGTCTGGGTGGCATCAAGTGAGTCTACTTGCGAAAGCTTTTCCAGAACATCCGATTGGGAATTGTGCGTAATACCCGTGCGCAAAATACGACTTGTCAACTTTCTCTTCTTGAGATTAAATATGCTATCTTCACATACGAATGTCGAATCTTCAAAATCAGAGTGTACACCTTCTTCAACATCAGATATACTCAAAGAAGACAATTCACGTTTCAAGTCGTTTTGACTACTGGAGGAAACAGGCTTAGTTCCTAGATCAACAAGCTTCAAAGACGCATCATCATAAATCTCTTCTTGTGTGTTGAGAACTTGAGTGGTAGCTTCACCAGCTAGACCTTGATGTTGACAGTCAAAGGTTGTGTCATTAATGGATATATCATAATCATTGTCATCTGTCTCTGGCCCATGGTTAATGGAGCCTCTCGTCTTTTGGATGTGTTCTATCTTATTGTCATGGGAGGGGATTGCTTCATTTGGTGAACTAAAAATTTCTTTCTCGGCGGATCCAAAAGGAAATTTAGCCAGAAGGGTTGCAGCCCCATTTTGGCCCTCTGAATGATTGTTTGCGGCAGAAACCTCAAGTGGCCCTTTGTCCATGTCCTTCGGAAATTCGAAGGCACTATCCAATTCTGTGTTTCTTTCTTTCAGTGACTTCATGTTCGATTTTGGATTCAACTCCGCTTCAACATAGTGTGATTGTGACGGCGTATGGGTTGAAGATGACTTCCGAGAGAGTTGTTTGACACCAGGATCTATTACTTGGGTTACCCTGCCAATATTTACATTGTCTGTGTATACGTCATTGATAATTTGCGTTTCTCCAGAGCAAGTGTTGTCCAACAGTACATGATTGTTTGATGTAAAATGATTGACACTCGTGGAGTGTTCGAAACGAGAAGGTTGACTTGGAGAGCTGTTTGGCAACGGCGTTTTAGTTGAGTAACTTGGGTGTTCGTCTGCAGAATTTGCAGTTAGCTCTTTGTGCGTAGAATCAGATAACATACTTTGGTCGTCAGATATTCCTTTTTGACTAGAAGACGTCTCGCCATTGGGATGGGACTTTGCATCAACTGAGAACGAAGGTACAGTCGTGCTCCGACCATTCAAATGAAGAATTTGTGTTTGAGAGAGGCAATCATTGTCGATTTTTTGTGTCTCGGCACCAGGATACTGAAGCGAGTTGCTAGTCGAATCTATGTCGCAAGGAATTACTTGTGTTTCTGCGCAGTGATTTTCACTCTGTTGAGAGTCGCCAATGACCTGCGTCGCGATTGTACTCAAGTTAGGTTGATGCACGGATGGAATTGTGGTGCCGATCAATTGAGTGGCTTGTTCACTGGGTAGAACTTGAGTCGCCCCGTCATCATGTATAACTTGAGTCGCCCCGTCATCATGTATAACTTGAGTCGCCCCATCGTTATGTATAACTTGAGTCGCCCGTTCATTGGGTATAATTTGAGTTGCATTCTCTTGCAGTTGATCTGTGTGAGGAACAGTCAGCAGTGTGCTCTGTCGTAGATCAAATTTGTTCGTTACAAGTGGACTACTGGCAAAATGTATGTGGAGCGGATTTGTAGGATTCTTGTCAGCATCACTGGCATCTATCTTGCGGGAAAAACTCGGGCTCAGGCCGCTGGTCGATGCACCCTTACCAATAGCACTCGCGTCAGGGCTGGTGGCAACTCCCGGTGAAAATGTATGGAACAAAATATCTTGCTCACCATCTCCAGATCCAGAAGGAAAGCCCGTGTGCAATTCGCTACTCGGATCTGCCTGCGTAGTCTCGAAGTCTTGTTTCGGTGAGCCAAAGATATCAGACGTATTCGCAAGATCTGGCTCACTCCACTTTTTATCGGGCCAGTGAGATTCTGTCGCAAAAACAAGGCTATCGTCTTGCGTAGATCGCAGCATTTTGGCTACTTGCCTGAAGTCTATACACCTATATTGTACGAATGAATTGCGGAGTTCAATTGACTGTGGCTGCAAAACTCAATTCGCGGAGACGTCTAAATCGAGTGATGTGTATTGTACAATAATTAATGAACGGATATCTCAAGAGATGTTATTATGTTATTATGTTTTTATGTTGAATTAATCTACTTTATTAAATTTAAATTTATTCATCTGCTTATGTAGCGGTGATTTGATTAAGCAATAAGGGCGCAGAGCTGGTGTTTGAAATACTAGGTAGCTCAATTTAATGATTATTGTGTAGTGATGTCAGCATAGCAGGCTGATTGTTGTTGTTTTGGCCATTTTGGCTGACAAGATCTGTAAGAAACATTAGTTGTTCTTGAGTGAGACCGGAAGTTGCTTGCTGAGGGCCCGCTTGATACTGCCCGTGAGGCATGCTTGAGGCAGGAGCCAGTGGATGAGCTGAGATTACTGGTTTTGCAGGTAAATGACCGGGAAGCTGACTTACGGGGGCTTGATTAGTTGTCGGGCCTCCCAATTTAGAAAGAATAGAGTCAAGACTTGGAGGAGCTTTTTTGGCAGCATGGGGCGTAGTGGGCTTCTTCAATATACTCTTCCCAACGGGCACATAGTCTTTCTTCACTACATAAACAATGTACAATCCATCGCCACTTAATGTTGCAGACTCGAAAAATGGAGGAGGAGTGCCGCTTAAAGCGTACAAGTATGCGTCTTTAACGAATGAAGCTCGGCATGAAATGACACCGACCTTGGATCTCTTTAAGAAGTATTGGTACAACTTGTCGAAATTTGATTCAGTGGATTTGCTGGTGAGCTTTACTATGAATAAATCCCGAGATGATCTGATCTTGTCAACGTAGGGGTCCGCACGAGAACGATCCAAGCGACCCTGTATTAGAATTTTGGAGTTTTCTATAAGCTCCTTGCAAATACGCATCGCTTTATTATGGAAGCTAACTGTAATGTTATCCTTGGGCTCTTCATATTTGGAGCAGGAGATAAACTCTGCACTCATTATTGCACTCGCGACATCCGGGAGTTCTACTTCTCCCGACCAGAATTTAGTAGGAATAGTCGGTGGGAGCTTAGGCTTCTTTGGGATTTGGATGGAATCTGTAGCCTTTGGCTCTGGGCTTTTTGACTTTCTCTCTAAAATGAGATCCATATCATCTTCACTGTCGGATGCGTCCGCATTATTTGATTCAGATTTTGAGTCTTGTACTGTAGCAGGTGTAGAGTAATCGTCGTCGTCTTCATAGTGATAGCTTGTCTGAGATGAATTTCCAGGGATAATCTTCTTCCGGGAAGACTCTTGCATCTCAGCAGATTTTTTCAGTGATACGTTCTTCGCAACAACAGAGACGGTATGGTCATCAACTTCGTCTTTGGCGGACTCGACAATCTCTTCACCTTTATGTGTGCGACGAACTCGTTGACTCTGGTCATCCTCTACCACTAACACAGACCTTCTGATCAGCTCTTGTCTGACTTTCTCGGCGTAATGTTTCAAGTCAGGGTCGATTTCTTCCACCGGTAAAGTAGTTAGTTGTGTAGCACTAATTTCTCCGTTGATAAGTCTATTTAATACTATGGGCTTCTTCACCAAAGCCATGATAGCCCTGCTCTTTTCTATGTATTTCTTGTCAGTGCATTGAGCCCATTCAAAGATGGCATTCTCGATTTTAACACTCCAATCATGAGCGTCATTCAATTCTGAGTTACATTTTACTATGACATTTAGCAATGCTTTAGAGACACTATCTCTAGTCTTTTGGGCAGCTGCAACAACTGCCGCTTTTTTTGCTGCCGCTGCGCTATGCACCTTTGGCTTGGCACTCGTTGTCTTGATCAGAGATGGGGCAGTAGTCGAATCTGGTGTCGTGATACCTTGAATGGATTTACTGGTCTCAAACGTTGGATCATCTTTGTCTTTGCATACATTGCACAAATAGACTTTAGGAATAGCCCGCTCGGATTTGTATCCCATGCACTTTGCATGTTGCCATGTGGTACATCGTTCACATTCAATCATCAAGCCACCTTGATCAGTCTCTTCGTTATAATTGGCATCTGTGGTGCCGCAAGGGAGACATTTGACGACTTCAGATGGCGCTGGTATTTCAAAAATGGAATCTTGGTCGTTTGATTCATCCACTTTAATTCTCTTGTGAGCAGGTTCATCCGCCAGATTCACATAATAAACGTCCAGGAGATCGCGCCCAGAGTGGACTCCTTTGTTGGCTCTAGCCGAGCGCCTTGGTTCTTCCATGATGAACTCGAATTTGATGGACCGATACGATTTAGGGTTGAAGATGAGATTAGTTGATAGTAAGTGTCAGTGTGCGCACACGAGCAGTAATGTGTGGAGTAGAGGTTTAAGTAAAAGTAATGAAAATGGAAAGTAAGCTTTACATGAAAAAATAAAAAGATCTCGTTGTACAATGAAGAGTTTGAACTTATTTAAAAATTAATTTTACAATTGTGTTTGATTGGGACGTAGGCCATCCATACTGGAAGACAGGTTGAGTACTGAGAAGAACACAAATTATTGAATGATCCAGAAAATCTATCAGTTCCTTAATTATGAAAATCTTTCTCTCAATCTACAGAATATGTTATTGCTCTTTTAAGCAATATTTCATTACCCAAGAACCGCAATTTCGTTAGCCCTTCCATGAGCCTGAAAACATATGATGAACATAGGCCCATTCATCGTTGATATCGCCTGCTCCCATTTGACCCACATTAGGAGAGAATGAGGTTATCGGCAATACTAGAACGTCGTCAATCAAGATTGGAACACGCATACCGGTGAAAATCTCCCATGAAACAGGCTGGGCGGTCTTGCCCTTAACGATAGCAGAGCCACCAAATGGACCGTTCAAGTATTCGAAAACCATATCCGTAAAGATTCCTGGACCGGTCCAGTTCATGATATCACCACCCCCATCTTTACCCAACACTTTTGTGAGTTCACCTTTGCGTTTACGATCGAGTGTAATTTCAGCGATTTTGGCAATCAAGTCACGTAACATGGGATGTCCCTTCTTCGCCTGGATGGTCCATTGACAGAACTGAATTCTTCTGGCGTACCACTCAGCCCAGTCTGGTCTGTCTGGGTCAGCCTCTATGCCCACCACTAGGCCAGCTGTATTAGGTTTCTTGTAGATACTACTTTGAGCTGAGAGCCACAGTGAAATGGGTTTCAAGGAAACAGTATCAATATCTGAGTAAACACCGCCCTTGGCATATAGGATGAGGTATCTAAAGAAGTCAGCTTTGAGAATGCTCTTTGGCATCGAATTCCAGGCCTCAACAACATCAGGTATGTTTTTGAATAGACGTTTCACCATGACATCACACTGAGGGTCAGATATCACATGATGCTTATATCCCGGGTTGATCTCATCCCAACTTTCCTGGAATGACATATATGCGTGGGGAAAACTTCCATCATCGAGACCTACTTTCCAAGTCTGCCAAACGTTCTTTGCAAATCCCTTCTCTGGGGCATAAGGAAACTCTGCCGCCAACTGAGACTTCACCTTCGATAATACCGGGTCTCGAGATTCCTTAATACTCTGGAAATTTAGTCCAGTCTCTTTCCAGTCTTTGGTTCGTTCAAGATCTCGTTGCAATCTGACACTATTGGGGACAACACGTCTCAGAGGACCCGCCAGGCCATCGGATCTTAATAGAATGATTAGAAATATCAAACCAGTGATAATCGCTAGGGAATATCGCGATCTTGGGATTCTGATCATTTGCGTGTCTCTATAGTGAAAAGTACTGTCCAGCTATATAAATTTGTATGTGCGAAAGAACTGCTTGTATAATCACAAGGGTTCGAGGTGTGTCTTGCTGTTCAGCTTCGACAATTTGGCGCAACCACGGAAAAAAGTAGAATACTCACAACTACCTCAAAGAACAATTCCAGAATCCTTCAAGTACTATATAGAGGAAGAACGTGAGAGGTGTAAACAGCCGGATCAATTAGCCTCTCTTAAAAAATTTACTAGAATTGAATTTACTCACTCATAATATTCAAATCATACTAAAAGCATTCCATTAAAATAACACATGTCTATATATGCCCACGTCTAAATCAGTGTATCAAAAAACCAATGATTATAAAAACCAAAAGGTAGATAAATAAATAATCGCCCTTTGCGGGTTTCGTAGAAGAGTGAAGTTCTTCCTTATCCCATTTCCCATTACCTTTTCTTTTCGCTAAACCATTTCCTTATCCCAATATCTTTCGTCTACTCGAGCCATGAATCAATTAAATGACATCGAGACAGAGTCAAACGTAACGACTATCCCAAAACTCAAATATCAAACAAAAGAATGAAGACAAAAAAACCAAAAAAACAAACACCATTGATGTTCATTGCAACAGCACGAAAATGAAGGATCATAATAAAAAAAATGCAAGATCTTTCGATCAGAACTTCGGACCACCAGTTTTCTCCAAATTTAGATTTGGACCTTAGGAGCAAGTCGGGTCGTGGCTTTAAGGAGAGTTTTGCGAACTCGACCCGCGAACCAACTGAATAAATTATTGTAACACAATGCTGTAAAAACAATAACAGTGTGTGCGCCAAGAAGGCGGCTAGCCCTCATAACGACACATTAAAAGAAAAAAGAAGGACAAACGGTAAAAGATAGAAAAATCAATCTGCAATCGCACCACATGATGTGACCAAAGATCGAGGCGGGATTGTCCTAAGACTTACCACCACGAGGCACTTTGGGATTGGTTACCGTAATCCTGGGAGTAGCCTCCACTTCTGGAGCTACCACCAAAATCGCTTCTGCCACCGGCACTAGCACCGTTGCTGGAGCCCCAAGAGCTTTGAGAAGAGGCACCGAATCCGCCGCCACCTTGTCTTCTGAAGTCCTTGGAGGCGCCACCACCGCCCATACGGCTGCCCATTCCACCGGCGCGACCACGGCCACCCATGCCGCCACGGCCGAAAGAAGACTCTCTGGAAATCTTGGCCAAGAAGTCTGGAACCTCTTGGTCAGCCTCGGCCAACAAAGAGATCATGTCCTTAACAATGTTTCTGTTGTTTCTGTTAAAGAAAGAGGTGGCGACACCGACATTACCAGCACGTCCTGTACGACCAATTCTGTGAACGTAGTCGTCGATGTCATTTGGCAAGTCATAGTTGATGACGTGCTGAACGTTAGGAATATCCAAACCTCTGGCAGCGACGGCAGTAGCCACCAAGATAGGAGCAGAACCATTCTTGAAAGCGGCAAGAGCCTTCTCTCTCTCGTATTGGGTTCTGTTACCGTGGATGGCGGTAGCTGGGAAGCCTTGATCATACAAGAAGTCGGCCAAGTAGTCGGCCATTCTCTTGGTTTCAGTGAAAACAATCGTAAGCTCCTTGTCACCAGCATTTAACAAGTCCAAGATGACGGATCTCTTCTCGTCGTCCTCAACCAACAAAATCTTTTGAGTAATGTTAGAAGAAGTAGAACCAACTCTACCGACGGACAAGAAGATGTAGTCCTTCAAGAAGTCTCTGGCCAACATTTGGATGTTTCTTGGGAAGGTGGCCGAGAACATCAAGGTTTGTCTGTCTTGAACATCTGGCATGTCACACTCCTGGACAATGTGTCTGATTTGAGGCTCGAAACCCATATCCAACATTCTGTCGGCTTCGTCCAAGACCAAGTATTTGACGTTTTGCAAGGAGACCTTGCCTCTCTCCAACAAGTCAGTCAAACGACCTGGAGCGGCGACCAACAAATCGCATCCTCTTTGCAAGGTTCTGATTTGTTGTCCGATGTCAACACCACCGTAGGCGACACCAGGGCGGACCCAAGATCTGTAACAGAACTTTCTGGCCTCGTCGTAGATTTGGGACACCAACTCTCTGGTTGGAGCCATGATCAAGACAGTTGGGAACACCATGTTGGCAGTGAAGTGACCAGTTTGAGGTCTTGGGGCTGGGCCATTGATGTAACACTCAGACAAGACTGGGAACAAGAAACCACCAGTCTTACCGGAACCAGTCTGGGCACAAGCCATCAAGTCTCTGCCACCAGCGACAATAGGAACGGAGTACTTCTGGACTGGGGTTGGCTTGGTGAATCTGGACAAGACAATGTTCTCCACCAACAAGTCAGCCAATGGAGGAGTCTCGAAAGAGGTGATGGGCTCTGGGACATCGTCACCGGTAGCCTCAACAGGAATATCGTCGTAGTTGTCGAAGTTGATACCGGAAGATTGGAAAGAAGAGTCCTCGGCAACACCGAAGAGCTCGAGCTCCATGCGCTCGTTCTTAGGAGCAGGTTGGTGCTTTCCGTCGGCCCATCTACCAACACCAGCACGAGCACCGCCACCGTTACGGTCTCTGTTGTATCCACCTCCGAAGCCGGAGCCTCCGAAGCCACTACGGTTGTTGCCTCCGAAACCAGAGCCACCAAAGTCGCGACGGGAGTTGTTGTTGTAGCCGCCGTTGCTTCTGCCCTCACCGGAGTCGGAGTTGCTAGAGCCACCAGCGCCACCCTTTCTGCCTCTGAGATGAGGAGGGACGTACTGGGAGCGAGAGGACTCGCCGTTGCCCGACACCGAAAGGTTGTTCATTTGTTGAGATAAGTCAGTCATGTTGTTGCTGTTTCTCTGAAAATAAGCTGTAGGACCTATTTTTTAGGGGAAATTTTTTTTACTCTTCGCGGTGGTGAGGGTCACGTGACACGCTGAGGTGCCAGCCTTGTAAAAGAAATGTTTGGAGGAAATGGAGGGTATGATTTTTTTGCGAGACGGATATTTGACCGTGAGCAGTATTTTTGAATTGTACTGGATTTTTTAAGTCTTACTCTCGTTTTTCTGGCTGGAGTCGTGTCTTGAGAAATCATTTATGGCCCTTTGTGTGATGCGATGGGATGGTCCAAAAATTGGTGGATCCGTCCGCGTGCTACTTTTAGCGAAGGACCAAGGATATACGTGTGATTAGGGCCTAGGTGGAATTTTGCAAATATAAGTGATTTTTGTTATTTAATAGCGACATTTGTCACTATTTCTATATTCTAAGTTATCAAATTGGGAATCAATTTATATCTCTCTGTTTCAGAATCCACAGGCCTTCCTGTATCGAATTGGATGGGTGATTGATCATACATGGGAGTGACCTATATTCTCTCACAAACATTTCCGTTGAATCTGCAAACAAGAATTAGTCGAGGATTCGAGATCTCATATCGTATTTTCATTGCTTCTTGGAAACAATATTATTCAGGAAGAACACAGCTTCACAAAGGTTGGATAGTTGCACCCAGTTCACGTGACACCCTGAGTCATGGGCCCAAAAAGGAAAATTCTTCTTAACCGCGGTGACGAATCAGTTCCTATCTATACTACTTTATTCCATTGCAACCATGTCCAACACAGCCGAAAAGCCTTCTGAAGCCAGATTATGGGGTGGAAGATTCACAGGAGCCTCTGATCCATTGATGGACCTCTACAATGCATCGTTGCCTTATGACAAGATCATGTTCGATGCTGATTTGACTGGAACCAAAGTGTACACTCAAGGATTGAACAAGCTTCAATTGATTACTGACGATGAGCTCGCTAAGATCCACGAGGGCTTAGAGGAAATCAGAAAGGAATGGCAAAATGGCACTTTCGTCGAGAAGCCTGGAGACGAAGATATCCACACTGCTAACGAGAGAAGATTGGGTGAAATTATTGGAAAGCACATCGCTGGTAAGGTTCACACTGGTAGATCCAGAAACGATCAGGTGGCCACAGACATGCGTATTTTCGTCAGAGAAACCTTGACAAAGCTTTTGGATTTCTTGGCCACCTTCATTGGCAGCATCATCAAGAGAGCTGAGTCTGAAATCGACGTGTTGATGCCTGGCTACACTCATTTGCAAAGAGCACAACCAATTAGATGGGCGCACTGGTTGAGCTCCTATGCCACCTACTTCACAGAGGACTACAAGCGTTTGCAACAGATTTTGGAGAGAGTTAACCAATCTCCTCTTGGAGCAGGCGCTTTGGCTGGCCATCCATACGGTATTGACCGTGAGTTTTTGGCTGCAGGCTTGGGCTTCAACGATGTGATTGGAAACTCTTTGACTGCTGTTAGTGACAGAGATTTTGTTGTGGAGACCTTGTTCTGGTCCTCGTTGTTCATGAACCATATCTCTAGATTCTCTGAGGATTTGATCATTTATTCTACTGCTGAGTTTGGATTCATTCAGCTTGCCGATGCATACTCCACGGGCTCATCCTTGATGCCACAAAAGAAGAACCCAGACTCGCTCGAGTTGTTGAGAGGTAAGTCCGGTCGTGTCTTCGGCTCCTTGGCTGGCTTCTTGATGTCTTTGAAATCTATCCCATCTACTTACAACAAAGACATGCAAGAGGACAAGGAGCCTTTGTTTGACGCTATGACAACTGTGGAGCATTCCATTCTCATTGCCACAGGTGTGATCTCTACTTTGTCTATCAAAAAAGAGAAAATGGAGGGCGCCTTGACCATGGACATGTTGGCAACTGATTTGGCTGACTATTTGGTTAGAAGAGGTGTTCCATTCAGAGAGACTCACCACATCTCTGGAGAGTGTGTTCGTAAAGCCGAGGAGGAAAAACTCACAGGTATTGATCAATTGAGCTTTGAACAATTTCAAAGCATCGATTCTCGTTTTGAGAAAGATGTCATGGATGTATTTGATTTCGAAGTTAGCGTCGAAAGACGTACTGCAACTGGTGGAACTGCAAAGTCAGCCGTCTTGAAGCAACTTAAAAAGTTGACTGATCAGCTTAATTAAATGGGCATTGGCATACTATTTCAAGCCCTCGTGATGGAATGGTGCATAAGAAATTACTTTATTGATTAAAAGAGAATAAAACATGTATTATAATGTACCAGTACAGATAAGAAGAATCACAATTCCAGATCCTTCTTGCGATGTTTTTTAGAAAATCGCATGCTTAAAAAGTCAAATTATGGAGCCGAAATGTCGGCTGAAGAATCGAAAACAAAAGAATGTGGGGTTGGTACAACTTTTAAAGTGCCAACGAGAAGTCGAGTAGTCTATATACTTCATTTCTTGCGATACATGTGAAGCATGTTGATGGAGGTTTGAGGCAAGAGCATCTCCGTTGGAATGTTTGAAATAGCACTAGCGTCATCTTCAAAGTAGGAGATCTGCAACACCTTTTTTATATCGTCTTGACGTTGAAGTCGAAGTTTCTCCTTATAAAGGCCATATTGTCTGGTGACCTCGTTCAAGTCAGTCATGGTATACCCAAGTGAGTCGTCGCTGAAGTTGCTAGTGGAATCAGAAGTAGAAGGCGAAGATAATGCACTGTATGATTCCATCACGGACCGATTGAACAAAATTTTACGCCCCGAAAATGAGGTGAACCCTCTTCTTTAATACTATTTTGAAGAAAGGTTGCAAACCACAGGCGACCTGCGCAGAACCCTGACCCAGCCCATGCATCGTGTAGCCTAGTCGGGGAACAGCCTGCACCGTAGCCTTGTTCTGTCACATTGTGGTCCGGAACACTGCTTCTATTGCATATGTGGCCCAAGTGAAACGTGAGGGTAACATCGGAACAGGTCACTTGATGCTCACGCAAAAAACAGTTGCAACAGTTTCTCGGTTCTGGATCTATGGTTGTTTGAGGGGCTTTGATCCCATCCGTTTCGACAAGACCTTTGATTGACTCTGCAACCGACTCAGTGCAACCAATCGAGCCCCACACCTGTATTAGCCATCCCACTTACGAGAGCAGTTTGGGTACAGGAAAGAAATTGGGTTCGGAAAAGTGGCTGTCAAGATATGCAATACAGGTTTTTAGGCGGCTGGACCATTTGAAGCAGTTGTTCAACATGCGGACAATCAAGGTGTCGTTTTTTCGAATGGGTCGAATTCGTGTCTGGAATACATTTTCGAATGAATGCAAATCCGACTGCCGGGCAACAGAGTACTCATTCTTCATAACCCCTGTCTGGCTCACTGGGGGTCCCATCAGTTCTCCATTCTCTGCAGTACCCGAAGGTCTTGAACTAGAAGTGCTCTTTTGCCTGCAGTCTGAAGCTGCCAAAGTATAGCAGCCCCCGCCTACACGAGTTGTCTGCAGGTACAGTCCATATCCGGCTCAAGTTTACACCTCAGGTGTACACATTCGAGCTTTTGGTTTAAGCTTAATTTGTCATGGGCGGGTACTTCATGATCATGAGATACCGACAACGGTATCCGTCTTCGGACTGTTTTGGGTTGAGTTGTTTTTGGGTTGAGTTGTTTTTGTGGTCTGGAATGTGAAACTCATCTTGAAACATTCCGGAGGCGAACATGAAACACGGGGACAATATTTAAGGAGAGCAACTGTACTTCACCTTTTTTTTATATCACTGATTTTTATTTTATCTTTCTCACCTCCTTTGGTTGTTTGTCTTCTCACTAGAACTCATTGAGAGTGAGTGGATATATCAATCTTCCGAGTGAGGCCATTTTCAGTCCAAGTATCTTCTAAGCTTCCTTGTAGCAATATTTTCTGTAGATATAATCACTGTATTCAGTAAATGTCACTTAAGGCTGTCCATCAAGAGTTACTTGAAGTGACTGCTTCAAGTAATGCAGGCGACGATGAATGGCTCAAAAATGCAACAAACTTGTCGGATAGAGCTTTCTCCCTCTTAGAATTAAATAGTACCAATATCAAAGCTAATTGGAAGGGTTCAAAGCTGCAGAATGAACCTTCTGGCGCCAAAACCATCGCCGCCACATTGGCACAGTCGATTGTTAGCAAGTATGCGGAAACAAGTCAATCGCAGGGCAGTCAAGCTAGAAATTCCGAGAATATTACGTATGAAGTAAATGTTCCCTCTTTCTTGCCTGTGTTCGCACGCTTGTTCTCTTTGAGGCCAGACTCGGTGCAAATGCAAACTATTTTTGTGAAAACAGTGTTGTTGCATTTCTTTGATCCTATATTGTACTCAATTTTGTGCAAAGAGTTGATCCACCCAGTATCCTCTGATGGAAGTTCTTCGAAAGAATATGCTTCTACGTTGCCTGAATGGTGGCCACAGCTCCAAGAGTCGTTGGTGGCCAAACAGATTCAGATGCAAAACCCGATGGAGTATGCTTCCCACATGGATGTGAATTCTCCCGTCCAAGTTTACTTGCTCATGAAGGTGTTTTATTCGGTGTCATCTCAATTGCAGGTATTAGACGCCCGTGCTGCCAACACTACTACGGCAGCACTCAATTCGATTCTTCAACTTACACTTGGAAGCAAAGCTCAGAAGGATGCAGTCATTTTGGTTCTTTCTCAGAGAAAGGAAGCTGTTGAGCAAATTTACTCTTTGGCAACTCTGAACGGTTCTGGGCCGATGAAGAAACAGTCCAATCTCATCATGGAAGTTGTTTGCAATCGCCAAACTACTGTGTCAGTCTTGGCGACATTGCATAATTTGCCCGGCGCTCAGCGTATGCTCAGTTTATTCTTCCAGAAGCAGAAACCAGCTTTTGAACTCGTCGCCAAGCATCCTTTCAAGTTCATTCTTGACCTTTTTGACCAATCGAGTGAATCAAATGACTTGAAGGTTGCCACTGTTTTGACTTATGTCTTTATCCTGAGTCAAAAGGTCTCAATGCTCAACTGTGAGCCAAGCCATTTGGCGGTGTACGAGAATTTTAACAAGCAGTCAAGAGTACGTTCTCTTTTTGTTGTGTTGAGTTCATTTGAGATTGCGATCTCGAAGTTTAGGGCTCAGTTGATTGGCGACAGTTCGGCGGGCGCCATTCTTGTTCATTTGGAGGAAGAGTTCGGTTCTTCTCTTCCACCCTTTGCGAAGCCTAATTACTTCTTCATTGACGAGAACACCTCAAACAGTCCTTCAAATTCCAATGCGGTTGACACGGCTTCTTTTATTGGAGATTTGAACATCAGTACTCGCTTGGTTTTGCAATGTATCAATTCGACGGCTCAAAAGGAATTTGAACAAATTATGAATGTTACTTTAGATCAGAAGCTCAGGGAGAAGGTTGTTTCAAGAAACTTTGAATATTTTCTTGCTCTGATGCTTTCGATCCTTCTTACCAATTCTGAAATTGGTGAGCCTGGCAGTGGCACAGTTGAATACAAGCAAATCATCTCGCTGATCTCTGTGACTATATTTGAGACCTGCCGTGACTACACTGCGGTCTTGCTGGTCACCTTGTTCAACTTTGTGAATGATGTGTGTCATCTTCACACAACAGCTATCAACTCACTGATTGAATTGCTCAATATCGTCATCAACAGCAATGACTTGAGTGAGCATCAATCTCTAGTTGATAGCGCTATTAGCTTATTTGAGGCAACATTTGGGACACCTGTCGACGGTCTGCCCAAATCGTTCAAGAACGTCACCATTCCAAAGTCTGAATATGCCTTTCTCTACAATGAGGGTAGAATTGGCAAAGTTTAGCTAAATTCATTTAATAGTAATTGAAAATTTTTTGTATTAAACAATCACTCAATGCTCCGTATTTTAAGATTGGATTGGAAGCGATTCTTCTGAGATCACGTGATCATCGAAATCTTTAGGTGCAAGGTGCGAGATGATCATCTCATTGACATCCCTCCATCATACCGTATTGAAGATGGTTTTGAAATCTACCTCCGCTGGAGATGTTTCCGTCTATCAAGTCGCGGGTTCCAATCTGTCTCGTTCTTTGCCAGACTGGATCGCAAGAAAAAGACGGAAGGAATTGAAGAAGGATGCCGATTACATGAATAGAGTGGAGTTGATTCAAGACTTTGAATTTAGTGAAGCATCCAACAAAATCAGATGTACTCCAGATGGTCAATTTGTAATGGCTACAGGTACATACAAGCCACAAATCCACGTTTACGACTTGTCCAACTTGTCTCTTAAGTTTGACAGACACACTGACAGTGAAAATGTTGACTTCACAATCCTCTCCAATGATTGGACCAAGTCCGTTCACTTGCAAAATGACAGAACCATTGAATTTCATACCAAGGGAGGTATACATTACAAGACTAGGATCCCCAAGTTTGGAAGAAGTTTGTCATATAACCCCTCAAGCTGTGACTTACTAGTTGGCGCCTCAGGAAATGAGATTTACAGACTAAATCTCGAGCAAGGCCGATTCCTTAGTCCCCTTGTGTTAGATACTGAGGAAGGTGTAAATTGTTTGGATATCAATTCCGTGCATGGCTTGATCTCTGCTGGTCTAGAAGATGGTACCGTCGAGTTTTGGGACCCAAGAAGTAGGCTGAGAGCAGCAAAACTACATGTAGCAGACACTCTCGGTGAGCAAACACAAATCACAGCTTCAGTATTCAGGAATGATGGCTTGAACTTTGCATGCGGTACCTCTTCCGGTAAGACTCTCCTTTATGACCTCAGAGCACCAACCCCATCTGTGATCAAGGACCAAGGTTACGGTTTCGACATCAAAAAGATCATTTGGATCGATGAAAACAGTCAAGACTCTAGCAAAATCATGACCGCTGACAAGCGAATTGCAAAGGTATGGAATCGTCTAGACGGTAAGCCATTCACTTCCATGGAGCCTAATGTTGATATTAACGACGTTGAATATGTCAAGGACAGTGGTATGTTCTTCTTTGCTAATGAAGGTATGCCAATGCACTCATACTATATTCCAAATTTGGGCCCCGCTCCTAAATGGTGTTCCTTCTTGGACAATATCACTGAGGAGCTCGAGGAGAAACCTTCCGACACTATTTACTCGAATTACAGATTCATTACTAGAGACGATGTTGCCAAATTGAATCTCTCCCATTTGATTGGATCCAATGTGTTGCGTTCTTATATGCATGGTTTCTTCATCAACACCGACTTGTATGATAAGGTTAACCTTATCGCCAACCCTAACTCCTACAGAGACCAAAGAGAAAGAGAAATCAGAAAGAAGATTGAGAAGGAGCGTGAGTCTAGAATCAGAACGACTGGTGCCGCTGCTGCTAAGGCTTCTAAGATCAAGGTTAACAAGGAATTGGCTGATAAGTTGACTCAAGGTAGTGAGGCTGTTGACGATCGTTTCGCAGAATTGTTTGAGAATCCAGATTTCATGATTGACCAGGAATCGCACGAGTACAAGCAAATGAACCCTGTGCAATCCACAAAGGATATTACGAAGACCGAGAGATCTCGTGCTCTAACTGCCGCTGAGGAATCTGATGAGGAACGAATGAATAATGCTAGCGGCGACGAAAAGCAAAACTCGGAATCGGAATCGGAATCGGAAAGTGAACCGGAGGAGATGACAGAGAAACAGAAAGAGAAGGTACAAAAAGAGTTGAAGAAGCTACGCGAGAAGAAGAAGAGGCAAGAAGAGGAGAAGCGCTTCATGAATGAGATGACGGCTGTCACTGAAAATGAGACAGAAGCCAGAAACAACGAGAGTCTCGGCAAACAAGCCTCCAGAATCAACAAAATTGCCAAGCAACAAGCTGCTGACAGACAAAACTCGAGAACGCGTCATCATGGTAAGGGAGAAATGGAGCTCACATTCAATCCAAAGAAGCAAGAGAAGAAGGTCAAGTTCCGCTCTGACAAGCGCAATGACGATGAGGACGGTGAAGATCGTGGAGATGAGGGCAACAATGGTAGAACAAAGCAGCGCTTTGCTGGCCGTAGAAGTGCCTCTAAAAACAAATTCAGGGGTATGTAATGGGTATCTGTTAATAGGATTAATCAATTGTAGATTTATGACTGGGCTAACTATTTCTTCAACGAGGTCAAGTACTCGTCAATACTCTCAAACAATGCGACGCCTGCGTCGCCATACAACTTTTCTGTCTCTGCTATCTTGTCTTGATAAACACTTCTGCAACAATTCTTGAGGACTGCGGTCGAGAATCCAGACATCTGGCTGTCTATTGCGGAGTTCAAGACGCAGAAATCGTACGCTAATCCCACGCAAACGACATGATTGATGTCATTCTTGAGTAGGAAATCTTCAAGATCGGTTTTGTGCAACTTCCACACATCACTGAAGCACAGATAGTACTCGCGATCATGCAAGCATCCCTTCTGAACGACAATTTTGGGAAGTTCCTCAGGTAGCTTGTAGTATGTCTCCATTATGCTCTTCTCGATAGAAGCACCAAACGTTCCTTGCACGCAGTGATCGGGCCAAACCGTCTGTACCTTAGTTTTCACTTTTCCAGTGCATGCGTTCTTCTCTTCCAATGGATGTTCGAACTCAACATCTGTAAAGGGCTCCACACCATGCTGGGATGCAAACGAGGTGTGATTTGGTGGATGCCAATCCTGAGTCACTGCCACGGCCAGCCAAGGGTACTTAGATAGGTCACACAATTTTGTTATCTGTTCGATTACTTCTCTTCCGTTTGGAACAACCAATGTGCCATTAGGAGGAAGAAAGTCTTCTTGGATATCAATTATGAGCAAAGCAACTTTCAACATAGTCAATTGCAAGGCAAAACGGACCTTTTATTCCGAATGGATCGATTATCGCGATTGAAACCGAAATGAAGAAAAAAGTGTTGAGATATTACGAAATGTGCGCAACTTGTTGCTCTAGATCAAAGACCAGGTACTCCTCAGCCGGTATATGCAAGGGCTTCTAGCTTCAGGGCAGCATTACAGCGCGGGGACAACATTAGGGGAAATTTTGGAATAACAATGGATGTTGAAGTATTTTCAGTCCTAACAACAATATGAACTTGGACATTTAGAGATGACTTAATCCAGGCGTAATTTTTTGCTTCAGTCTGTTTTGTTTGTTTTGAAGTCTAAGGTTTATGTTCATGAGACGATGCTGCACATTTCGCATAGCCTGGATGTTCAAAACGTAAAAATTCTGGTGTCTCAAGAAAACATTTTCAGGCGTATACATGAGAAATCGGAGCATTTTTTGAGTAAAGCGTGGGTCGAGATTCGGTAGATATAGAAGTCTTTTCACTGGCAATGGAAGGAAATGCAGATGGTCCGTCCTTACCAAGTAGTATTACAAAAAAGCATACATGGTTGAAAGAAATTTGATATTTACGAAAATTCGATTTCCTTGCAAATTTTAATCGTATTCCATTTTCCAACTCAATTTGAGGATCCCCCCAATTTCACAAAGGGGGGTAATACACGAGATTACGCAAGTCAATTTTGTCGTGCCAAACGATAAGTCAAATAAAATTCGACGATAAAATTTCTTCTTCGAAAAGCTGAAGAATAATAACTGGGAATACGAAGCTTGATTATCAATGTACGACAATTAGGGTTTCTACTAATGCAAAACAACACATAGCCATGTACCTGATAAAACAAAACCATTAGAAGATATGAAAAAGTTGAATTTAGTCACTTAGCTGATCAAAGCCGCTCATTCCAATTGAGTTCTCAAGAGTCCATTCCTCCTACCAGTGATATTTGACACAGGTCAATCATTCCAGACCCACTCAAGGAAGCATTTTTGTCATGCAACAAGGTCAATGGAACTGGATATGGCTGAAATTTGAGCACAAATTTCTTGTCTAATTTATGATTGTTTCTACGTAACGCTATTTGAGTTTTCCTCGCTCACCTTTCCACGCCGTGCACTTCCAAAAATTTCTCCACCACATAGTCTCCAGTTCACATCATGGCTCTTGAACAATCTTTGGCAGCCCTCTCTTTGGCTACCGTCTCTAGCCCAGACGCTCTTGCCACCAAGACTTTGATTTTCAAGCCTAAAACCGCCAAAAACGCTGTTCCTGTTCCAGTGTTGGTCTTCGCTTTGGCTTCAACTGAAACTCCATCGAAGGTGATCGCTTCCGCTGCTGGTGTGAAGGAGCCAAGATTGGCTCGTGATGACTTGATCCAAGAGTTTTTCTCCACTTCTTCTAAGGAGGTCTCTATTGCCAACTTGAACGCTTCTTTGGCAGGCAAAATCAAGCTTTTGGTCGACTCTGCTGTCTTGGCCGCTGAAGATTCCATCTTGGAGTTGTCCACAGAGCTGGCCAAGGCCCAGTTGCCAGCAAAGACCCTTGTAGACTTCATCAACTCCACCGGTATTGAGGTGACATCTGTTGACTTCGCCGCTGAGGCTTCCGCCGCTCCTGCTGCTGCCCCAACTCAAAAGGCTGAGGTTGCAAAGAAAGACAAGTCTGCCGGTAAGATCGAAGATGCCAAGTTGATTGGTATTACTGTTGACAAGGTAAAGGATTTCTCCTCTTGGTACTCTCAAATCGTTACCAAGGGTGAGATGTTGGACTACTATGATGTCTCTGGTTGTTACATCTTGAGACCAAACTCTTACTTCGTTTGGGAGGAAATTCAGAACTGGTTCAACATCGAAATCAAGAAGTTGGGTGTCCAGAACTCTTACTTCCCAATGTTCGTCTCTCAAAGAGTCTTGGAGAAGGAGAAGGACCACATTGAGGGTTTCGCTCCAGAGGTCGCTTGGGTCACTCGTGCTGGCTCTTCCGAATTGGAGGAGCACATTGCCATTAGACCAACATCTGAAACCGTCATGTACCCATACTATGCCAAGTGGATCAGATCTCACCGTGACTTGCCATTGAGATTGAACCAATGGAACTCTGTCGTCAGATGGGAGTTCAAGCACCCTCAACCATTCTTGAGAACCAGAGAGTTCTTGTGGCAAGAGGGCCACACTGCACACTTGTCTCAAGAAGGTGCTATGGAGGAGGTTGACCAAATTTTGGAGCTCTACAAGCGTATCTACGAAGAATTGTTAGCTGTCCCAGTCATCAAGGGTAAGAAGACCGAGAACGAGAAGTTTGCCGGAGCTGCCTACACCACTACCTGTGAGGGTTTCATTGCCGCCACCGGTAGAGGTATCCAAGGTGCCACTTCCCACCACTTGGGAACCAACTTCTCTAAGATGTTCAACATCTCTGTTGAGAACCCAGACGGACCAGAGGGTTCCAGAGTGCATGCTTTCCAAAACTCTTGGGGTTTGTCCACTCGTTCCTTGGGTGTCATGATCATGACTCACTCGGACAACAAGGGTTTGGTTTTGCCTCCAAGAGTTGCTCAAACCCAGGTGACTATCGTTCCTGTTGGTTTGACTGCCAAGACCACCAAGGAAGAGAGAGAGGCTATCAACTCTGGTGCTAAGTCCGTTGAGCAAAGCTTGCGCGATGCTGGCCTCAGAGTTATTGCTGACTACAGAGACAACTACTCTCCTGGTTGGAAGTTTGCCGATGCTGAATTGAAGGGTGTGCCATTGCGTGTTGAATTTGGTCCTAAGGACTTGGCTGCCGGCAGAGTCACTGCTGTTAGAAGAGACAACAGCAAGAAGTACGAGGTCGGCTTGACTGAATTGGCTACTAGAATCCCTGAGATTTTGGAGGAAATGCAGGTTGAGATGTTGGAGAATGCTCGTGCTGATTTCGACAAGCACAGAATTGTTGTCGACGAGTGGAAGGACTTTGTCCCAACTTTGAATGCCAAGAATGTCATCTTGTCTCCATGGTGTGGTGTTCCAGAGTGTGAGGACGACATTAAGGATTCTTCTGCAACTAAGGATGATGGTGAGGAAGCTGAACAAGATGAGAGAGCTCCATCCATGGGTGCTAAGTCGTTGTGTATTCCAAACGACCAACCAACGTTGAAGGAGGGACAGAAGTGTGTTAGATGTGACAAGCCTGCCATTCAATACTGTATGTTTGGTAGATCTTACTAATTGGGGATGATGTTTATAAATAATGTATAAAGTGGTATGATATCTACTTGTATTGGGCCCAGAAAGACAGCAAAGATAGTTCTGAAGTTTTGTCTTCAACAACGGTAACTGCTCCAGTAGGATCGAAATCTAGATGGTAGATTGTTTCCAAATGCAAAGTATTGACAATGTAGTCCCATACCTTATGATAATTTAGTCCAATTTGAGCATATGTGTGCGAGTCATCAGATAAAGAGAACTTTCCTCCCTGTCTGATAATCTCCTGAGCAATATCGGTTTGCGGATAAGGGGTTTCCCAGCCTTTTCTGATTGCAGCTCCATTAATTTCAAATAGCCCGCCGTACTCAACAACAAAGTTAACGTTCCTGACAATGAGAGACCAAACGTCGGGCCAATCTTGCTGTATCGTTCTCGCGTGGAAGTCTTTACCAGTAGTAGGATCATGGTCTTTCACATCGAATAATCTAATGAGATCGAAATGACCAACAACTGCAGGTTTTAATGTCTTCAACACCCTGTATTGCAATTCAAAGTATTCCTTATAAAGCTCCCGTGAGGTTCCACCAACACTCTCACGTGCCTTTAACCAGAGATCGGCATTGAAGTCAATTGGAATGTGGTTGACATAGTGTACCGAGCCCACGCACATATCTGTTCTTTCCGATATGAGATTTGCAGCTTCTATATGTGCATCATCTATGCCTTCAACTTCATATCCTACCAATATTTTGATATCACCCAACGCATTTTCTCGAGCCTGGATTTTGCGCGCATGAGCCAAGTACCTCTCGAAATTCTCGCCGAGATCAAGTTTGGTGTATTTCTTATCGATTTCCTCAGGATACAAGTACATATCATCCAATCTAGGCATATGCTCGGTTAAACAGAAGTGTGTGAAGCCGTTCTTCTTTGCAGTGAGGACCATTTCCTCCAATTGGCCTTCTGCATGAGAGATGTAGTCTCCGCTATGGGAATGATGAGAATGCATTGAGGACAAGGATACAAGTGCCAGTGAATTATTAGAAGATAGGTTATGCAGGCTATAACCTGTCAAGTCCACAACCCAGTAGGCACAAGAATGAGAGAGACTAAATTGTTTGGTGAAGTTCAGTAGGATCTAAATTCAAGTTATCTTTTTGATTTAGATTCATTTGTCTCTTCTACACATTCTCTTCTTACTATGACTTTGAAAGCACCCTTCCAACTAACAAGTTGACCAATTCTAAATTATTCAATGAAAGTATGGTTCAAGAAACTTTCCTAAATGGAATGAAAACAAATGTTGGTTGATTTTAAGAATTTGTTAGGGTAGGTGAGAACCAAGTCTTGTTACTCTTAATTTGCAACCACTCACAGATTCATGTGCGACTTCTCCGGATTTCACCGACTAACAGATGTTCAGGCTCCGACAATTCCGTGCCTATTCGACCTTGGCGCCAACCATCCGAGATGTCTTTCTCAACCCATTGCCCATAAATTCTGAAATTACCTGCTATGGTCATATCAAAAGCATCAGGAGCTTCAAAAAGTTGACATTTGTAGATATCTCAGACGGATCCAGCCACAGATCTCTTAACGTGGTCATGGATAACAATTCTGCAGAAAGCGCTTCTAATTTTGCTGTGGGCCAGAGTGTGGAAGTCAAAGGTAAATGGGTCGAATCAAGGGGCACCCAGGCAAATGAAGTGAGGATTGTCAGTGATGATCCAAAACATGGAGTGACCATTTTGGGCCAAGTTCCAGACTCATACCCTATACAGAAAAAGACTCTGACTCTACAATTCCTTCGTGGTCATCCAACTCTACGTCACAGAACAAGTACCCTAGCATCGGTGATGCGCCTAAGGTCTAAGATAGAGACAGAGTTGGCAACTTTTTTCCAAAAAAACAGCTGCGTAAAAGTTGGTCCACCTCTTCTTACTGCTTCAGATTGCGAAGGTGGCGGTCAACAATTCATAGTCGGGCAAGGGAATAGACCAAAAGAAGAGTTCTTCTCAAAAGCTGCCTACTTGACAGTCTCAGCTCAACTCCATCTCGAGGTGTTATCTCAGTCTCTCAACAGAGTCTGGTGCCTCAGTCCTTGTTTTCGGGCAGAAGACTCAAATACAAACAGACACCTCTGTGAGTTCTGGATGTTAGAGGGTGAGCTTTCATACGTAACGAAAATCGAACAGCTTACGAGTTTCGTGGAAGACATGATCAGAAATGTTGCTCAAAGCTTGAAAACTGATAACCAAGAGAACGATGCGGGCCTGTTTAAAGATTTAGAGCAATCAAGATACTCGAAGGAAGACCGCCAGAAGCTTACAGAACGCTGGGACACAATGCTATCGAGAGAAAAATGGCCATCTGTTACATACACAGAAGCTATAAATCTTATCAATTTACACAAATACAATTCTAAAGAAACCTTGCGTTGGGGCGATGATATTCTGACCGAACACGAGAAATGGCTTGCAGGTGATCATTTCAAATCACCAGTATTTGTTACCGACTACCCGAAAGCACAAAAGCCATTTTACATGCCAAATCTGAGCACGGAGATTTATGATGCTGAGAAACCCACCGTGGCATGCTTCGATCTCATTTTTCCTGAAATTGGTGAGCTTGTCGGAGGTTCCTTGAGAGAGCATAATTATGACCTATTAGTGAAAGAAATGAAGGAACGCGGGATGAATATTGAGGCTATGGACTGGTATGTTTCTACTCGCGAGAATGGGTCCATCCCTCATGGTGGATTCGGATTGGGTTTCGAACGATTTGTGGCTTACTTGGGAGGTATTGACAACATCAAGGATGTAAGCGCATTTCCAAGGGCCCCTGGGATTTTAGCATGCTAATTTTGCATGTATTCTATTTTGAAGATAGGTTTGCTTACTCACTCTTATTTGAGAGTTTGCCTTCTTTTTTTTTGCAACCATGCGGTGTACGGGTCTCGGGGTAAGCATTGCTGAAAAAGTTTTGAGGGCCAAGGTAGAAGGAGCTGAGAACAAATCAAGCACACACACTACAATGGATCAATTAAACGTCAAAGAACAACAAGAGTTTCAACAAGTTGTTGAACAAAAGCAGATGAAAGACTTCATGAGATTGTACTCGAACTTGGTCTCCAGATGTTTCGAGGACTGTGTCAACGACTTTACCTCCGCCAACTTGACCACCAAGGAGAACAACTGTATCAACAAATGTTCCGAGAAGTTTTTGAAACACAGCGAGAGAGTTGGTCAAAGATTCCAAGAGCAAAAGTATGTATTGCCACCTTCTATGAAGCAACCCATAGCCATCACATATACTAACTGTCAGTGCCCTTTTGATGCAAAACATAAAGAAGTAAACGAGCATGTGAGGCTCATTATGTACATAAGAATAAAAATTAAACGCAGAAGCGTTCTTGCCAAGCCAATCAGTGATCTTCTTAAGAGGCGTTCAAGCCGACAGTTGTATCTATCGTAAAATTAACTGCAAAGATAACAATATAAAATCATACTAAAATACATCATGAAACCTGTAAGCTGCCATGGATCGTTTGGTGTCTCCATTTCAAAGTTGAAATCTCCATCCCAAGTTCCTTTTCCCTACTGCATGTTCACTCTTGACCATAAACACACTATCAACAATCAGAGGTCACAACAGCTCGAGCAAAAAGCATCTGTTAACTAAATCAATTCACCGAGGGACAATAAAGGCCGCACAATAAGACAGCTATATCAAAGAACCTACTCATTCTTATTGACAATCGAATTACCAACAAATGACACTACCTAACAAAGATGTATGCTATTTACTAATGGCGCAGGTGATTAATAATGCATTAATACGGCTCCGTCCGAAGAGTGATCTGGTAGAGATTCCTCTACTGCGATTTTTAGCCGATCTCAACAATTTGGCACATTCTTACAAAGACTTATTCCAATACTCGGAATCGTATGAGCTCTTTGACCTAGAGTTCCTCGAGGATTCCATCAAAAACAGCGGCTTCAACAATTTCTCTTCTATTAAAGATGATGTCATACAGATTGAAATAGTTCCACAAAAGTTCCAGGCTCTTTTAACTGGAATCATCGTAGATGCTTCTGTGAATCGAAGTCGAACGCTAATAGCTGATATTGATCTGCTCCGCACCCGATACACTACTGCTTCTTCTGAGCCGTTCAAAAGCGAGGAGCCTCTACCTCAAGAATCTGACCGGACTGCCCTTCTTGTAAATACTGATACTCCTGTTGCAGAAGACACACCAGCAGCTACGCCACTCAACAGCAGCGCACAGGTACAACTACTGGAGGATGTTGAAATGGTAGACGCCGTCGATCTGATTCCGGGTCCGTTAGACTTGGAGCCGATATCATCTAAAGACGAAACAAAGACAATAGAAGAGACAGCGAATAATGAACTAAACATCTCTGCTAACTCGGAGCTGTCTGCAACAAGCCTTGTTACAGATTTGGAATTGTCTACTGTACCAGCGAATACATCCCTCAATGATGCAACGGCCCAAATCACGATTGCCGAATTCGGTGACTTAGAAAACATCAAATCAGAGGATCCTTCGGATGAGATAACGCTCATTCAGAGTTCATCTCTGTCTCCATCAGAATCAAAGCTCAATCTTGACCCATCCGAAACCTCGCTCACAAACGTCGACAAAGAAGAGCCAGAACTCAAAGAAGAAGACCTTCTTAGAACAACGCCTATAAATGAGATTCAAGACAAGGTCGAACTCACAAATGAAAAAGAATTGGAGAATTCTGATCAAGATGATGGTGATGACATGTCCAAGAGAACTAGAACAAAAACGCACTTAGCAAACAAGAGGTCTGCTTCTCCTCTGGGAAACCTCTCACCGCATAAACATAAAAGATTCCAAAACATTGCTGTTAATTTGATTCGAAGTATCGAAGGACACAGGTTCTCATCGCCATTTTTATTACCTGTCTCTGCGCCAAACTATGGTAATACTGTGTTTGAGCCAACTGATCTTAAAACAATCATGAAGGCGCTCAAACTGAAGCAAGAACCACCTAAGTATGAAACACTCAAGGAACTCGAGCGCGACATTATGCTCATGTTCGCCAACTGTGTCATGTTTAATAAGTCTTCCACGCCAATTGTGGATATGGCAAAGGAAATGAAACAGGATGTTTCGAGGACGTTTAAGATGTTTGAAGAGGCAGAGTCTAATATAAATTAATACATTGGTTGTATAGTTATAGAAAGATCATTAGCATTAAACTTTAAATTACAAAATTCCACATCATCTATTTTCTCTTGAACAATCCTCTGAAGAAGTCGAAGATAGGGTCCTTGTCAAAGTTATTGACAACAATGATGTCCTTATTGGCTGCTTTGCTGCCAGTGATTCCCTCACCATGGTGTTCTTCATCCAAAGATTGGGCGTTTGTCAATTTGTGATTTCTCAAGAAAATGGTCATACACAACAATGGCACACAAAGACAGATACCAACAATACACAACTTCCTTTGAATATGAGCATACGCCAATGCAACAGCTATTCTTCCTGGGGAGCCCCATGGATGAGTAATGATGAAGGTAAATGGAGCTTGGTAGGCAGTTCCAGCGAGGGAGGTATCGACGCCCAAAGCACTCATCTGCTTAACAATTTCTGCAGGCATGAGCTGAGTCCAGACAGCACCCGAAACTGCGACACCAAAAGCGGAACCAATGTTGTATGAAGCCAAGTACAAGGAGAGAACAATGGACATGTACTCGTGGTTAGTACAGGTTTGAATCGAAAGCTGAGTTGTGTAAGTAAAGAAACCAGCACCAAAACCAAACAAACACAATCCGCCAATGACACCGTCTTGGAACTTTTTGTACTCCAAACCGTCATTTGAACCTCTGAAGTGCAAAAGAATACCCATGGCAATGAACCAAAATGCGCAACCAGCAACAATGAAATATTTCGTTCTTCTGACTCTGACAATAACGAGACCCAAAATTGGGCCTGTAATGACTGAAACAAAAGAGTACAACGAGGAAATACGAGTAGCAGCTTTGATGGAGGCGTTCATACCAACAACCAAAACGGTATAGATGAAGTCATTTGGCATGTACCAGATGAAGTTAATGAGACAAGCAATGGCAAGAGCAGACCACACACCTCTGTCCTTGAGAAGAGGAAATGGAATCACAGGGAACTTAGCAAAGCGAGCTTCCCAGAAAATGAGAGCGGGAATCAAACAAAATCCGACCACAAGAGGAGCAATGACGTAAGCCTTCTTCCAAGTCTCTTTAGCGCTAACAAAAATTGTGGTCTTGTTTCCCGCTAAGGTGAATGGGACTAAAATGAAACCAAAAACACAAACAATGAGAAGAATACCAACAATATCCAACTTCCAGAAGAGATCGACGAAGACATTTTTTCCCTTCTTTTCGGCCTTCTCCTCTTCACAAATGAGCTTCCACTCAGGCGTTCTGCCAGCAGCGATTCTCATGTGAATGAAACAACCAAGGAGAGGAACACATGCCAATGGGAAAATGAAAGCAAAGATTCCGATAGCATAATTCCAAGAGTGAGAAGTTAACAATGATTGGGCCACATCACCAGACACCCAGGTGTTAATAATGAAAGGAAGTGCTGGAACAAAAGAAGCAAACAAACGCCAGTTCAATTGGGACATATCAGACAAAGCAACTTCAAGCAAAAGCATTACACCAGAGTAACCGATTTGGTAAAGCACAGCACCACCAGCGAAACGTTGGACATCGTAAGCTTGAGACTCAATAACAGTTCCCACAGCATAGAAGATAATGGAGACAATGAAAAGCTCAAGTCTACCAAACTGGTCAGACAATCTGGCGTATGCGGGTTGCGATGCAGCAGCAACCACAGATCTGATCACACCCACAGTGGTGAACAAGGAGTGTTGCGAGTAAGAATTTGTAGCGTAAGTTTGAAAAGTGTATCTAATTGTACCATCCAAACCGTAACAGTATGCGCAGAGAAAGGTGGAGAAATAGAAGAGGGCCTTCAACCATCCACTTTTATATTGGGCTGTCATCAACTCAGCCTTCCGAACACCAAAAGATCTAGCAGTAGATTTAAACGGAGTCTCACCATTGGGGTGGCCATCAACGGAGAGGTTTCTTTCACTCTTGTGGTCTAATTGAGACTCCTCTGAGGAAGAATGTTGACCTTTATTTTCTCCATCGAGGGAAAGTCTTTCGGCCCGTTGGACAATTTCAACTCCACCGTTCATTATTAATAGCTTTGGTTGAGCAGATAAAGAATTCGAACACCTTGTTTGTCCGTGGAAATCTCCGCATCTTATATATTCTTGATGAAAAAGATAAAGCTGGAGTGCCGCAGCCAGGTGTGCATAATCTAAACGATCAAACCAGGGTTAGCCCTACATGCATGAATAACGGCAGAGGTACATAGAGTACTACTCAGGAACCCGTTCAAACCCCACAAAAAACCCTTTGAAGAAGCGAAGATGGGCCTTGAATATTGAATCAAATAGGGCGATTGGTAGCAGGAGATACCTTCTAAAGTTTCATTTTCCACCCTTTTCTTTCTGACGCCCAGATTTTCAAACCATAGAAAAAGTCTTCTGCTTTGCTAAGCCCTTGGAGTTTTCTCAATGTGACATAAGTGAAAAATTCTGTGATTAGCTGTTTCATCTCCGAGTCGGCCATAATGCGCCAAGGCTGCAAACTGCGGGACTAAATGCCGTTCTACGTGCAGGCCTGTTGCACGGAAATCGTTAAAAGGCACAGGCAATATATGACGAAATCCGCGTTTGGCCGGTCTTTATTATGAGCGTTGACAACTATTTTCTGGTAGTAGTGTGGATAAGAAAGCTGAGAGTTGTGATTCTTTAGTAAAAATGTACTCAGTATGCAGATGAGCCAAATACGGGCTTGACAGATGAAATAGAATTAATAATTATAGCAAGATGAATCGGAGAAATAGAAACTAAAGATCACCTGACGCCAAAAGCTCTGCTTCAACTTCCTTGACGCTCTTGATCAAAGTTGTCGCAATGAAATTTGCGTCTTCCTCGGTAATGATAAAAGTCGGAGCGATGGAGACGTGATCGCCAACTACGCCATCTATGGTACCACCGAGGCCCATAGATGTCATGCCATTCTCGAGCGTTTTGGCAGTTACTCTCAATCCCATTTTCATGCTGGCTGCAAAAGGCTCCTTGGTGGCTTTGTTCTTCACAAGCTCGATCGACCAGAAGCCACCGAGTCCTCTAACATCACCGATGATTTTAGTTTCAGAAGCCAACTGAGTGAGCTTCTCACCAATGAGCATTCCCATATCATACATGTTCTGTCTCAAGCCCAATTTGTCAATTTTCTGTTGCACGGCCAAAGCAACCTGACAATTGAAAGAGTGTTGGTGGTAGGTCTGGGCTCCATAGACCATGTTAGATCCATTGACAAAAACATCTCTGACTTTGGGTGAAATGAGGAGCCCGGCAATGGTGACAAAGCCTCCACCCAAGGTCTTGCCGATGGATTGTAAGTCTGGGCCCGAGAAGTCTGGGTAGCTCTCCCAACAGTGCAAGCCTCCTGTAGCGCTGGCACGGCCAGTACCACACATAACCTCGTCCAACCACATCAAGACTCCGTATTTGTCGCAGATCTTGCGGACTCCAGCCAAGTATCCTGGGACAGCTGGGACGGTACCCAAGGAAGAGCCAGATTGAGTCTCTAACAAGAAGGCACCAACACGGTCAGGACCAGCTTTGAGAATGGCGTCTTCGATTTCCTGTAACAACTCTGCCAAATACTCTTCATCTGATTGGCCCTCCTTCTGATATCTGTAAGGGTAACACGGAGACACTTTTGGAGTGATCTCGGCTGGCACGGAGATAGCCTTGAAAGGCATGGCTCTGGTAGACTCACTGAGACCAACGCAACCAATTGTGTATCCGTGATAGGACTGCTTTCTCGACAAAAACACGGTTCTTTGAGGTTGGTTCTTCTCCAACCAATATTGATAGACAGTCTTCATACCATTCTCATTGGTTTCAGAGCCCGAGCATGTAAATAATGCGGCGGAAAAAGCACCCTCAGGGGACTTCTCGATCAAGAACTTAGCCAACTTCTCGGCGTGGTAGTTGGTGATCAGTGCTGGAAAGGTGTAGGTAGACGTCTTAGCAGCGGCCGCAATAGCCTCCACGATATCTTCATCACAATGTCCAAGGGCAACTACTGCAGCGCCGCCCATAGCGTCGAAGATTTCTCTTCTTGTGCCAGTAATAGCATCCTCGATGGTGATGTAGTTTCCCTTACTGGAAACAGCCATTGGAGCGTGGTTGTCCACTGCTCCACTGAAAAGAACTGAGTTTGTTTTTACTGTCATGAAGGATTCGTTTGAAGTATGAACTTTTAGTAGGCACTTATGTTTGTGGTAGATTCTGGTTGGTGTATCTCAACTATCGCCAGAACTAAAAGTAAGGATTGTCAGATCTGCAAAATAAAATGGGCGCAGATTCTCAGCTTTATAGTCGGCGGTTATTAGTTTCTGGGTAGAATAGCCCGTCTCGGGATACTCGTTCCGTTATCAGATGATAGTGAATGGGCCTTCTGTGGATCAATTAGGAAGATCGCGATTTTGCAACCGATAACGATTACCAAATAGGCAGGTGTCAACCGTTTGGCGCGGGTACCTGGGTGGAACAACCTCACGCGATGCGGAATAATTGTCTAATATTGACTCATACAAGATAAAATCGAACGAGGAACGAACCTCCATGAACTTGGAAAAAAAATAAGAATAGCGCAAATTGATTGTGGCTGCGCCAGATGATCAAGTACTCGACAAGATATGTACGACAAAAACGATCTAAAGTGCATTGTAGATTAGAATTATACGATTAAAGGAGTGAGCAATTATTCAAGCTTAAATGAGTGATCTGGACGTTGCTCTGGAAGAACAATACGTCCCTTCAGCTCCATAGTTTTCTTTTGAACCACCTGTAGTAAATGATAGATCAACGAGAGCATAGGCGCCTCCACACCATTCTTCTGTGCGACACGAACAGTGTTTCCAACAATGACCTCGACTTCAATGTAGTTCCCTTTTATTATATCAACGAGCATTGATGGCGCATAATAGACGCCGTCATCTGAGGCTAACATGATATCTGCCACTTCGGTTGGTAAGTCTACCCCATCAGATGCAGCTACCGCATACACCTCCTTCATGGCTGCCCTAACAAGAGTATCATTGCCTCCAAAGATTTCTAAGCGACCCACATCCACACCAGTTAAGGCACAAATAGGGTTCAATGTTGCGTTGTAAACCAACTTTCTCCAACGGGTGAAATTGACGTTCTCATCATAGTAGCAGTGATTTTTGCCATTATGGTAACACTCTATGAAACTCATGGCAGAATCCTTCTGAGCTTGTGTTGCAATGTTTTCATTGTTAAAATAGCCAATGGCCAAAGAATCTTGACTGGTATGCGTGATATCTGCATTGTAATTTGTGGATGAAATCATGGAGACACCGCTCAATACGATGTTACCGGGGTATTTTTCAATGAAAGGCTCACCAATATGTATACCGTTTTGTAGAAGCACAATGGTTGTCTTTTCAGGAGTCACAACAGCATCCACCAAGTCCTCAGTTTTAAAGATATCTGGCGTGTTCTTTGTCGAGACCACCACATAATCAAACGGTCCAAATTTAGCTGCTTCGCTCACTGTTTTTACCACATGAGACGGAGTATACTTCTCGATTTTTCCATAGTCAACGGATTCGATCTTGTATCCCCTCTCTTGAACAATATCATAGTCAGATCTTACTACCACCGTTACTTCGGCCAGCGGGCTGAGGTCCAATGCATATGCAGCCATAACGCCGACGCCTCCAGAACCAACGATAAGAATTTTGTACATTTGTAAATCAATTGCAGAAGTAAACTTGAGTATACCTCTTCAACAGTATTCCAGATTACTACTAGTATAAGTACCCACCTGCACAGCATACAGCTCCCCGATTAGGAAGTTAACGCGTGATCCGCTAGTCACCAAGTACAAACGTCGGGAACAACTCAAAACAGCAGGAGATTTCTGTGGCACTCAAGACGCCTAATTCCGATCCCATGTTCCGCACGATCAATGTCGCTACGTTCCAAACGGTGGAGCTGGACCTGCGGCCTATGCAAGTTCAGGTTCCGATTCTGCGCTTAACCAAATTCCATGGTGCGAGAGCGAGATCGTCCGACGGGTGTTTATCTTGTAGATCGAAAAGGTATGTTCCGCGTTTTATTTAAAATCGGCTCTATGAAATATCTGTGACTAACATACAGAAAGAAATGCGACGAGGTCCATCCTTCTTGTACAAGATGTAAACGTACCGGTGAGGCATGTAAATGGCCCGATAAGAAGAAAAACAAGTCAAAATTCAAAGGCAAGCATGAAATAAAACTGGAGGTAGTTCTGGGTCACGCAGATAGTCTGTGCGAACCAAATGAAACTGTAGCTGTAGTGACGCAAGATCAAGAGATCGAGGAGAAGAATACTGAAAATGAGACCAATATTGATGCATGCAATGATTCGGACTTCGTTTTCGATTTCAATGGGCCTGTCGTAGAGGATCTCCAAGGCTTCAAGGATGACCTTGCTCTATTTCAAATGGAATTGGATGAGCAGAGACCAGACCAACCAAACAATTTGCTGGAAAACGATGAACTACAGGAATTCTTAATGCCACTGAATCTTGACCAAAACATGGGATTGCGTTGCGTTGCCGATCTCGATGCCGAGGGTATCGTCTTTTTCGAATACTACAGGACAACCTACTGTAATTTCGTCTCTATTGGCTTGAAGTCACTGAATTACTTCAACAAAACATTTATTGGACTCGCAAATGTATGCACAGGTGTTGCCTATGCAGTAACAGCTTGGGGAGGGTTCTATTTGGAATTACAGAAGCCCAGGTGTGATTTCACTCGCCCATGGACATACATGCAGAAGGCGGCCAAGGCAATGTGTGACGAAATGGGCTCAGAATTGAAACCAAGCAGCAAAGAGCAACTTCTTTCTCTATTCGGTTTCTATCTCATTTTCATTGGTATTGAGGTGTGCACTGGGGACATCCGGAATTGGCGTGGTCTCATGAATCAGTGCAAAGATCTAATACACTCCTATGGAGGCCCGATTTCGTTAAGCCATGCTTTTGAAGATAGCAACGATATTAAATGGCTCCTCTCAAATTTCTGCTTCCATGATATTTTATCATCGCACACTCTTACAGTTGGGACAACATTTCCAATGTCAGAATATGAGACAGTAGTGTCCCCCAACCTGTCCTACGGCATAGATCCGCTACATGGAATTGTAAGTCCTGTATATCTCATTTTCGGCCACATTGGCAACAGTAAAGCCAGATTAGGGAGTCTTTGGGAAGTGGTGACTGAAAAGGTAGCTAATAATGACCCACAAGGTGATATTTTGCGGGAGCAGTACTACGAGGAGGTTGAAAGAGTGACAGCAGAGATAAAGGGTAAAATTGATACCTGTCACCCTTCAGATACTCACTTGGAATTGTTAGGAAATGATCCGAAAGCCCGCGAAATCCATACAGCTCTCTTTCAGCTCTACATTTTTGCAAGCAGAATCCAATTAGGCACTTCTATTCAGAAGTTGCCACAATGTGCACTCAGTCAGCAGCACCTACTTTTGCAGTCATTTAAACTACTAGACATGCTATTGGTTACCCCAGTCAAGGTAGCGCTTTCACTACTGATATTAGTTTGTGGGGTCCTATGTTGCAATGAAAGGGACCGGCTGCGAATGACCACAATGTTTCGAATGCATCTGAAACAATACGAAATTGGCAACTTACAACGAATCGAAGAGACAGTTCTTGAAGCATGGCAATTGAGCCCCGAGGGAAATACTTGTCTTGATTGGGCTGATCTTGTCAGAGATAAGAGTTGGCATCTCTATGTCGGTTAGGACCGAAAAGCATTGTTACGTCATTATTGTGGGTCGGTTTTCATTGTGCAGGACTGGAATTCGCGGTTCCCCATTGCTTAGATCACGCAAACCTTTAAGAGCGTCACATTTCTCTCAAGCCACGTTTGAAGCCACGTTTGAAACCACGTTTTTGAAACTTGAGTCATTGCACAGCGTGACTGGTCTTGTTTCCCCGGAATCTTTCTGAAAGTAATATATAAGTGCTCGAATTGCTTGGTCAGGACTACAAACTAACCAAATCTCGCAACACACACAAAGATATTCTAATCACTGTCGAACAATCTTGATCAATACTCTCCCAATACAATTGAACAAAAAGAATTTTTAAAGTCACTTACCATCATGTCTGAAGAATTCGCTGAAGACAATTATTCCATCACTAAGGAGCCACCGTTGATTGCAAAGCCTGAGTTGGTTTTCAAAAACTTCGCTAAGACCTACCCTACACCTCCTCACAACACCTACCAGAGTTTAGTATCTTGTTTTGGTGAGTTTTTTGGTCTCTGTGGTATGATCCCATGTTGCTGTTGTAAGAACCCATACAGCACCGTCAGCCAGGGTGAGGTTGGCTTGATTCAAACTTTTGGTGCCTTATCTAGAACAGTTGAGCCTGGAATTGCGTACGTGAACATTTTGTCTGAAGACTTGACTAAGGTCAACGTCAAAGTCAATACCAGAGAGCTTCCTCCTCAGTCGTGCTTTACCAGAGACAACTTATCTGTTCTGATTACCTCTGTCGTTTACTACAATATCATTGATCCCCAAAAGGCCATCTTTTCGATCTCTGACATTGATCGTGCTATCATTGAGAGAACACAAAACACTATGCGTGACGTTATTGGTGGCCGTGTCTTACAAGATGTGGTGGAAAAGAGAGATGAGATTGCCAGAGGAATCGAGAATATTATCCTGAAGACTGCAGCTGAGTGGGGTGTCAACGTGGAAGCAATCTTGATCAAGGATTTGACGTTGCCAGTCAGTGTGCAAGATTCTTTCGCCAAGGCTGCTGAAGCCAAGAGAATTGGTGAGGCTAAGATTATCAACGCCAAGGCTGAAGTTGAGAGTGCTAAACAGATGAGAAAGGCCTCTGACATCTTATCTTCTCCTGCTGCTTTGCAAATCAGATACTTGGAAGCTTTACAAGCCATGAGTAGAAACTCTGGCACAAAGGTTATTTTCATGCCAAGTGCTGATTCTATTGAGAAGATTGTCCATTCACGGGGTCCTAATCAAAATTCTGGAGCTCGTCCCTCCACAATTGAGGAGGAGCACGCTGTTCCTGATGAAAACCAACGTAAGATTCAAGAGCACTTTCTGATGCAAGAGGCTCTCAGAGACTAGGTTTGAATGCCCTGGTTTATTTTGATTCCAATTCATGGATCAATCTATGAAGTTTCATTTTCGTTTATGAGTCTTCACCTAACTTATTATCCTCAAAGACCATACACCTTATCACGTCGACTCAAGTATTCCTATCTCAATTACCGTCGCGATTCACCCACACTCCATTCAATTCCAATACAATGGAGCACTCTGGTGAATCAGCTTGACATTTTTACGAATTTTCAATAAACATATGTGTGGCGCAAGACGAAACTCAAATTCCCAGCACCCATTGTATCAACAGAGTAAGGTCTTCTATAGTGTGGATGCAATGAACGTCAGGAATTAGTCTTTAGATGAAGATGGCTTTCATGGAATAGGATGAATGAGTTCCATAAACACTATCGCTCAGTGTAACTTGATGACTAGAAACACTTCGTCATGGAATTTGCAGTCCGCTTTTGATTGTTGTCGTGAAGCTGTGCCATCGACAAGCAATTTGATGTGTTTCGATCGCTGAGGTACCTCGGAGGCTTTAAGTTCAAGGTCAGGCCGAGTAAGAAGTAATGGACACACCCAATTGCATGAAACTTTTCCAAAATGGTGTGCTAGTATCTCTCTTAGTCCTCATGGGTCCAGATTTTTACATTCAATTCATTGTTACTCATATCTTTCATGTGTAGTTTTGCTTGGCTTCAAATTTCTGAAATCCTCCAATAAGCGCGCTGATTCCATCTTTGACGGCGTAAACAACCATTGTTCTTGAAACTTATCTTCTTTCGATCATTGAGCAAAGCCCAACTGAAGTGGCAGGACAACGTTGAAGGAGATTGTCAGCGCCTGAAAATTTTGAATGGGGGGGGCGCTGGCTCAAGAGCGGAGGGATAAACGAGATTGCCAGAAAGATTCAAAACAATAAGTCAAAACATTCCGATTTCTCTACTAGTTCTGAGAGCTTTGAAAGAACAATTGGGAATATTAAGCACACGTACAGCATGCACGCTGTGTTATACCTGAGCTGTTGCCTGTAAGATTGAATGTGGCCTTCTTTCAAATTAGCACGGGCCGCTTGGAGCATTCTTTTAGCATACGAGTCACCAGTATACAGAATTGGAAATTCAATCTATCAAAATTTCCGCAGAATAGCTGGTCGATTAACTTAGGATTGGTTAAACAGGAAGGCCGTGCCGTTGACTCGTATTGTTCCGGATTAGTCGCTCTTTAAACTGAGCCGATATAAAGTATACAATTAAAAGGAAAAGTGGTAGACAGAGATTAAGGTTTCCGCGTAAGTATCGAAAAATTCGTCAAAAACTGCGCCAGGGCTTGAATACGATCGTAAGAGTATTGCTTAAAGTATGCCTCTACCCCAAGCTGTCAACGAGGCATGGTGTATACTCAGATGAAATCTGCTTGAGCCAAGATGCGGTTCTACGCCAGAATCATTGATATGCTGGGGTTGCCAAAATTGCGTCCTGTTTGATTCTTCAGCTCCGTCCAGCTCGTGTCTCTCTTGAAATGAGTCCAGAAATGCGGGAGCTCATGTGTATTCTTGAATTCTACTATATTTAATGTGACGACTGAGTCCTGGCACGACGCCAGAGGTCTCCTTATGGCTTGAGTCTTTTAGTAGTTTTCTTGCAATGGCCCCAAATAAACACCCCATTAATAATGTGAGATAGCTAGATCAAGTGAATAGAGATACTTTATCTAATAAGTTGTTTTAAGTAGCTGTAAATTTGTCTACTTTCCCAAAGAGTATGTAAATTTGGGAATTACTAGTAATTTTTAAGGGCACATCTGGCATTCGAACTAATAGATTTCTTGATAAATTATACTAGAAATTCAAATCCAATTATTGGACTATTACGTTTAGTACAGAAATATTTTGATAGCAGAGATATGCTGAATTCATTATTCTTGTTGCAAGTACAATAAATCCTGAACCCTTGCTAATTGAGGGCTCTGTATAGAGAACGACTTGTATTCAGGCTAGAGTTGATAGCAGGCGAAAAGCCATGAATAGCATACATACACAAGGCACATTTGGGATAGTCATCAGCTCGCTAGGAATAATTGCAGCGAAGTTTTATAAACGTGCAATTCTAGTCTTAAAGGTAGAATGCAGTTTCTATGTATCCTCCTGGGGAGTCTGGGAGTGAACCACATGGCACAATTAATTCAGGAAAATAGGACTCAATATTGCTGAAATCTGCATAAAAGAATAACAAACACTGTGTTCTATTTGGCTGCCAAATAATCGAAACAAACCGCATGAACTTGCAAAGTGATGTTATCCTATTGGCAAATACTGAAACCCAAACACCACAAAACAGAAGCAGACCTTCGATTGAACCTAACCATTTTGAAATCAGAATGCGTTTGACTTTAAACTGATATTCATTAATTTGATCGAATTTATACCGAATCTAGATTCAACTAGTAGGGACTTGTCTTCGTTGCAGTCAATCCTGCCTACCCGATTTTAATTTATATGAATAAAATCTGGTCACATCAATTGTGACAAAAGATTAAGAACACTCAACCCGAATCCATCAATAATTATTCATTCTGAAGTTCCTGTTCCAGGGTTCATTCTATGAGGTAAAACTACACAGTGGACCTGCATCAAGAGATTCAACATGAGACTCCTACTACCTATTCTCCATAAATAGCCTAGACGTAGTGTAGTTTGGTGGGTCAATCGTGCTTGCATTTTCAAGACAATTACAATCATCAATTAGCAAACATCCGCTTCGTCTAATTGGTGGATTACTGCATTTCGGCCATTCGTATACCCTAGCCCCTGTCAGCATAGAAACAATGGAAACGCAATTCAATTGGTTCCAACCCATGGCCAACGAGCCTCTACCTCAAAGACCCGATCTAGCGCCCCCGCCTGTGTCATTTGGCTTCAACTCAACCACTACATCGCCCAAGGCGTCGGACAATAGGGGTATTTCAGGCAATTCGTCTACTGGCAATCTATCCCTATTGCTGGACGAACACCAGGGGATTTCTCTTTCGCTCACAGCGAAAGATTTGACGCTTCAAGAGCTGAAGACTTATATGAGATGGTATCTGGATATCTTAGCAAGGACGAACCTGCGGACGATTACCCTCAACGATGTGTATCAGTTTCTCAGCAATTTCAAGATTAGTCATGCAATCAAAGAGGCCATCAATCGTATATTCTACAAAATCACACATCTGATCAACATTGGGGAGTTCTTTGCCCTTCTTCGTGTCATCTCCCATTCGCTACAGGGACAAAGCCCGTCCAGAGCATTGATTAGAGTTCAGACTGCTGTTCCAGTTCCTCCGTCTATTCTATGGAAGAAACGTCAGAAGGACGACAATGACTCCGAAGATGACGTGCCGGTACAACATGAACCTCAGGTCCAGGAATCTAATGATCCATTGGATATTGATCTGTTCACCCAATTCATGCTAACAGGTCAGAGACCAGGCGACAAACCACAAAAGAAGAAGAGACTGAAGAAGCTCAAGACTGTAAAGTTCTCCGATGAAGTGGAGACTAACTATACAGAGGAGTATGTTCCCTCGCCAGCACCCCAGAATCCTGGAGAACTTGACTACTCACTATCTATGGATCAACTATTGTCTCGCATGAACTCGAACAAATCTTCCAACAACCTCGCGGTTCCGGAAACAAGCAATAGGCCACTTTCATCGCCAGACCCCGAAGAGAAACAAATTCTTCAAGATATGGAGCCACAAATGAATCATTTCCAGAATCTACATTCCGTTGATACTATCCTGGTTGATGGTGTGCCCTCCAACATCCATTTACAGGCAAATTCAGACTTCTGTCTGCCACGAAACATGCTGCCGCAACCGCCCCTACTTAAACCGAATATGACCGGACCTGCCCAGATGGCACAAATGGGATTCTACAATGGAGTCAAACTTGGTGACGCAGACTACAAGTACAATGACCCTACCCTTGAGGGGGCGCAAAGAATGGCCCGATTATTTGCTCCTGATCAGGATCAGACTCCGAAAGTGTCTCTCGAATCATTCACATCTCAGATGACAGGAAATCAACCCCAAAATATGAATTCTCCAACTGTAACAAGGATGCGTTCCATGTCTCAACCAAGTCCAATGCATTTCAGTCCTCCTGCAAGTGAGCATACGGGCAGATTTTTATCGCCAGACCCAATTAGCACCGGTGCTCGTACTGGTGAATTTAGATCAGCCTCCCTGTCTCCAGCCCCTCCAGTTCCTCCGAGAGCTTCCCCAAGTTTGCAAGGCAGGCCTGTTCCTCCACCTCCCAGATCAAGAAAAACTTCTCTTTCTACGCTTCAGCAAGTTCCACCTCCACTACCTGCCAAGATTCCTAACGATGAATTCTATCAAAACTCAGAAAACTCAAGTACAACCAATATTTTAGATGACTTGAAAGCTTTACAAGAAGAAGTCGATAAAATTCGTGATCTAACAGGAGGCTTTTAATCCACCTTGCACGCTGGTTTTGCAAGGGGTTCATGAATCTAGTTCAATTTCATTGAAGCTATTGTGCATCAACGATATGATTCCCGAGGCCACTGTTTCCAATTTAGTTTATACACTTTTTCCTCCATTATCAGGACAAGACAGAATTGGAATAAAGATAAAAATAACGAATACATTCAATAAGACAGTATATAGAAAGAAAGAATTTGTAGACCAAAAAGCCTTGTTAATGTACATTAATTACCTTCGTTCATCTCGTTTGCTTTCTTCATCGTGGCAATCTTAACCAATGGCGCCAAAGAGGCAACGTTATCGCTTTCTAAGATGAATCGATCTTGCAATAACTGCAGAGCGTTTGCTCTCTTTTGTGGTTCCACTTGTAAACAGAGAGCCAAAAATTTCTTCATCTCGTAACTGAGAGCTTGAGGTTCTTTCAAAGTTGGGGTTCCGTTTGTGGCAATTAAATAAAGGGCTCTGAGAGGAGTTTCATTGAGATAAGGAGGTTCGCCTTCAATCATTTCAATAGCCATGATACCAAGGGACCATATGTCGACCTTAGGGCCGTACTCCTTCCTAGAAACGACTTCTGGAGCCATCCAGTATGGTGTTCCCACCATGGTAGTTCTTTTCAAATTCAACTCATTAATTTGGGCACAGAAGCCGAAATCTGTCATCTTAATATTTCCCTCAGTGTTGAGCAAGATATTGTCAGACTTTATATCCCTGTGAATCACACCCTTGCTATGCAAGAACTGCAAACCCTTGAGAGTTTCGCGACAAACGGCTCCAATTTGGCCTTCTGTCATAACACTGTGTGTTACAATCTCTGTCAATGAGCCACCTTCCATGTACTCCATAACAACCCATAACTCCCCTTTCAAGAGATAAGAATCGATAAAATTGACAATGTTAGGATGTTTACTGTCCTTCATAACCAAAATCTCGTTAATGATTAACTCTTTCTTGGGTTGCTCCTCGAGATTCATTTGTTTGATAGCCACAACTCCATCGGTAAGGACAGATCTAGCGATGTAGACACCTCCCGAAGCACCTTGACCAATTTTTTGAAGATTGGTGTAATATTCCTTAGGATTGCCTGGAGTACAAATCAGCTGTAATTTTGCCACGATTTGAAGGTGCTTGCGTTTCTTGTCTTCACGCTTTTTCTGTGCGAGAAGAGCTGCGACTTTTGGATCTCTAGTTGGTTGATTCTTTGGGTCAACAGACTTGTGCGTCGATTCTTCGGGCTGCTTCTGTTTATCTATGTCTTGCTTTGTCTTAGAATCAATTAGAGGCGAAGATTGAACCAGGGAACTCTGCGCGTTATTGGAAGAAGGTGGAGGAGGGGGAGGAGGTCTGTGAGACTTGAACTCGCTGCTACTGAATTTAGCAACTCCACTGATGGGAGCAGTAGTTGCACCCTTGGGTTGTTTGTGAGCCTTTGTTGTAAGAGAACTGCTGTGGGAGCGCGATTTAGGAATGCTGGCCGTTGGAGGTGGGCCGCTAGGTCTAAATAACGAGTGGCTTGGACCATTTCTATCCTCCCTTTTGATTGAGTTCTTCTTTACTTTGATGGAATGACCATCATCCGCATTTCTTGAAGATGATCTATCCAAACCAGGTGTGCTTGGGGGTTTAGGAGCTGGCCTACTAGGAATGTACTGTTTTTCGACTGTGGGTCCAGTTTTTGGAGTGCTCACTGTTTGTCCGCCATGAAGGGAAGGAGTCATCGGAGGATGCGAGATTGGTGTTGAAAGAGGAGATCCGCTATCATTTAGTTCAAAGCTGCCTGAAATAGTTGGAGTTGAAGGAGGAGTAGAATGCGGAAGCGAGCTGGCTGAAGTATTAAAGCGACTAGCTGTCTGGGCAGAATTACCTTGTTGTTGATATTGTGTTTGCTTGAATTTTTTGAATGCATTGTCATCAGCATTTTCATTAGAATCTTGATAGAAAGCAACGATGTCCATCACGGCTTGAGGGTGTTGTTCTTGCTCTTTTCTGGAAATACCGCTTGCACTCAATAGTCTTTCCCATTCAATAGGTAAACCAGTGTAAAGGCCGTCCAGATCAACGCCAACGTGTGCAACGTGCTTGGCATTAAATGGAGTACTGATTTTCATATTGAGTTCTGGAGAGGCAGGATTTCCAGAACTCGAGGAGCTCTTGGATTTACCGAACATCGAGGTGAAAACGCCTTTAACTCGGCTGCTTTTCTTGCCATTCGACGACTTCAAAATTGGAGAGAATTTTCCGGTATTCATATTTGAAGAGGGACTCATTTGAAAGACGTTTCTTTGCTGCGACGTTGGGGTCACCGCGGCCATCTGAGGTCTCGGAGGCAGAAATATGTCTTCAGTAGCAGACGTGGCAACGAAAGGCCTTGTGGGATTTCGAACTACAGTCAGAGTAGAAGCTGCACGCCTTCCTTCAAAACCACCAAATGACGGATCCAAATTATGGATGCTCAAACCACCTAGCGGAGCTTCCAAAGCGGTAGAATGGCTTATGTCCATGTCCCTGTTGAAATCGGCACTAAGATCGTCATTGGTACGGCCTTTTTCTGAATCTGTTTGTTCATTTCTTTTACTGAGCTCAGAAGGACTTGCTGATGATACCAGGAAAGCAGATCCACGCTCATTTGAATTGAGATATTGATCTAGCTCGATAGAGTTATGTGTCTCGGCAAGAGGCTTACCAGGGTCTAGGACCGGCTTGTATGACGCAATTTCAGGAGTTGTGAGATAGGGACTATTCGAAAGCGCCACTTTTCCGTTTAGAAGGTCACCTCGCACAGGCACCTCAAACGATTCTGGATCAGTGGGTGAGGGAAGGTCAGACTGCCCATATGGCACCTCAACTTCCTGCAAAAGGCTTTTTGAAGATGTACTAGAAGGTACATCAGAACTCAATACTTTGGCCTTTGCCGTTACCTCTGTTTCGTCAGATGAGAGATGAGTATCTTCAACAGGATGGGTTTCACCTTGCGTAGGCTTAGCGGGAAGTTCGACATCCGATTTGAATGTAGACAAAGACACTTCGACAACGCCATCATCTGAGTCGTGTGATTGAATCTTTACAACATCCTTTTCGGGAACTGAGGCAGGGGGAGAAGGAGAAGAAGAAGAAAGAGGAGGAGAAGAGGGGGCGTCCTCGCCAGCGACGTGAGCAGGACTCTCTTCGGCCAACTCGGTGAAATTATATGTGCCTGGCATCCTGGGGAGAGGACTGGCAGAACTGTTTAGCTGTGGATCGATATCGATCTTAGGCGAATGGAGAATCGGGTCAAACGCAGGATTCTCGAACGCATTTTCGAAGGCCTTTTCGAGGGTGAACACAGGCAGATGAGGAGACAAGGCCGGGTCGGGCTTCATATCAGCGAGAGTGGGTTTCTTCTTGGTTACCTCATCATTTTGAGAGGAAGTTGGCTCGACTTCAAGGGCTACGTCAGCAGGAGTTTTTGACGTGTCCACCAGCTTCGTCACGTTCTCCACGACGGGAGATGTATCAGGAATTGACATGGCTCAAAAAAGTAGAGGGGTTGATATTGGAAAAAAGGTAAGGAACGGATATGGTTTAAACGGATGTTGAGGACGCGGAAAACGCGCAAGCGGAGCACAATGGTACTGTTTGAATTGAGCCGCACGAGAGGAAGTAGTGGCCGCCAGGAAGAGCCTTCGAAGGGTGTGTTGTAGAATAGGATAGTGTTAAAGAAAACCCACACGCACTCGGGCACCTGTTGGTATTGGACTTGGGAGTGCAGCAGAAGTTCTGCACATAGCCGATCCCGACCGTTATATGCAATAGCTGATCCTGAGCCCCGGACAAACGAAAAGGAAAAGAGGATGGGATTTGGCGAGGGTTTCGTGGTTCTTGATTTTGCTCGAAAGTTTGGAGGACGGTTGACAGCGTTATGGCACTCTGTTGACGTTTCCTTCAAAGAAGCTTTTTCTTTCCTGCAGGAGGCCTCCTATCACGGGGGTTCGAAAAAAACCTAAACGCAGAAGAATAGGCAGGTTAGTGGAAATTGTTGCATGATGAAAGCGTTGGAGTGTCAACGACCGCTAAAAGTTGTTCCGTGAATATCTTCGGCGTTGGTTCAAGAATTTGATGTTATTTATTTTTTGTTTTTTGCGTTTCGCTTTTTTTATTTCATTCTATGTTTATTCTTGTGTTGCGATTAGCATTCGCTTTGATTTGACCAGGAATTAAGTGGTCTCGGCCAACCACCTCAGAGTAAGTCGTGGCTTTAAGAGCTATATGGTTTAAGCGCCAACGACTCCTATGAGAAATTCTGTGACTTTGTGGTGCGTTGATTGAAAATTAAATTTCTTAAATGCTCCGTTTTGCCTCACTGTATTCCACCTTGCGAACAGTTCATCAAGCTAATTCTCAACCAAGAAATAAGACAGAGACATGTACTTCAAATCATCTTACGGTTGCGGCCATATCAAGTGGAAAATACTGTTTCCCGTCCGATCAACGTTAGTCAAGCCACTTAGAGCCACACTGAGTAATGCAGTGGGAGACCATGTGTGAAATTGTGGTGCTGCAATCTTTTTTGTAATTGATATTTTTGTGGGATCCTTTTTGTGGTTTTGATCTCTGAGTGTGTCTGGAGAACCTTAGTTGCACCGATCAAGGATTGTCAAACTCACTATTCCTAACTTGAACACAGAGAAATTCAAATCGCTGCATTGAATCAAATTGTTCAAACTTTTTTATCTATCATTCACATTCATTGGTTTACTCAATTTTCCTTTTCACCAGATTTTATTGACAAGCCGGCACACTAGCCCTCCCGGCCAATTGCGACCTCTAAATTCCAGTGAACACATCCAAACGGAACCGAGACTTCTATACATAATATTCGTATGTTTGACATTGATTTATTAGGATAACATCGCGTATTGCTTCACGGCTTTCCTCTGTACGCGCTTCAATGATCCTTCTCCCTTCATCCCGAATTTTCACTAACCACAGATACCATAATGGCTGATCAAAAACAAGTAGTTACCCCATCTCACAGCTTGTTGAACGACAAGGTATGTACCTCCCTCTGATCTGGTGGATTGTTTTAATCTTGTTCATGTTGAATAGAGATTCTTTCGATTGAGCTTGGACTTGTAGTCTGCTCGAATGTTAGGTGCACAAGTCTATGTAAAGGCTAGTATGACAAAAATGCTTTATATTGATGAGATGTATGAGTTTCTATCTTTTGTGGCTTTTTTTCTCTTGGTGTGACCTTGTACTGTTGAACTAGCAGTTAGAGACTCACCCTTTCTTACATGAAAGTGACCTGAACAAAAAAAAATCTCATCAAAAGTGATGCGCGCTTTCACTTCTCCTGGGGATCTTCACTCCTAGCTATTTCATACACTGCCCCCTCATCATTTAGTTGCAAACTCATGTTCGAAAGAGAACACAACAATTGATATACTAACTCACAGTGGGACGTCGTTTTGTCAAACACCTTGATCAAGACCGGTTTGGGTTTGGGTGGTGGTGTTCTTGCCTCCATCTTGTTTTTCAAAAGAAGAGCCTTCCCAGTCTGGATTGGCGTTGGCTTCGGCTTGGGCAGAGGTTACTCCGAGGGTGATGCCATCTTTAGAGCCGATCACGGTATTAGAACTTACAAGGCCTAAACAACATACATACAGTCTAAATATACTTCACCGTTATGATTTATTCTAGGCTCTCTGTCAATTGTATATGACATACATTGGAACGAATGACGCGTATCGCACATGATAAATCACATCTATATTTAAATTGATGAAGCTAATCGACATTATCATTGGATGGCGACAGTTTGAGGCTTGTTTCAGTTTGGCCAACTGGGCTGCATGTAGTTACTTCTGAAACCTGGGTGCAAATGTATTTAAAGATGCACCTTTGCACGGTCGACGTTTTTTTTTCCTCTCAGGATCTCATATTATTGTTTGTTTATCTGATTGATTTTCAATCATTGGTGATTTTTGCTGTAGTTGTATCCGTAGACATCAAATGTATTCATATCCTAAGTACGGTAGTAAAGGTACAAGCTCCAGTTCTGGCTCTACTGGGGCTCAAAAGTCCAGAGAGAGAAAGGTTGCTCCTCAAGTAGTTGTCAAGACAGAGGATCCAGGGGCACCATTTCGTAAAGCTTCCTCATATGAAATGGACTATTCGAATCACTATATTCACACAGGGCATTATCCGACCCAGGTGATTAGAAATGTAAATTTTCAGACTGATGGCTATCCTAAATTACAAAAATTGAAAGATTTGAAGGAGGCTCAAGTGGAACGTCATGCTACGAAACCATTTGGCGCAAAAGTACAGACTGACCAGATGATTTCTGTACTTAACAAGTGGGCTTCTCAAGGACTTCAATTTGATGTGATTATGATCGGCGCGTTAGTGGAAAATCAATTTATAGTCGAGATTCTCAACCTGTTGCCTTTGTTCAAATTGTGCGCTAAGCCAGGCTTTGTCTTCATTTGGGCTACGACTGCCAACATCAAGCAGTTGACTACGTTGCTTAACGGCGAGAGATGGAACAAGAAGTTCCGTCGCTCTGAAGAGTTGGTCTTCGTACCCGTTGATGACACCAGCGAGTATTTTAAACCAGGAGTCAATGACGGGTCTCACAGAGGTGAAGGTAACGGCAACAACGAGTCACTCTTGGGCAGAAAACAGTGGCATTGTTGGATGTGCATCACCGGAACGGCGCGTAGAAGCACAGATACCGATCTCATTCACTGCAATGTAGATACAGACTTGCAAATTGAGCCACAGGGTGGAGCTCGGGTAAATCATAACGATGCTGTTCCAGAAACGTTCTACAAAGTTGTCGAGAATTTCTCTAATTCGACCAGGAGATTACATATCGTGCCTTGTCACACTGGCTACAAACACCCGGTTAGAGTGCGTCCTGGATGGGTAGTCATGCTGCCTGATGTTATACTTGATAATTTCGACATTGAGGCGTATGAGCAAGAACTTCACTCCAAGTCCTATGTCAAATTTCGGAACACCTCAATGAATGGGCACCAAAAGCTGGTTCCTCAGTACTTGGTTGCGCAGACATCCGAAATCGAAACCTTGAGACCCAAAAGTCCCAACTAAGTGCCAGTGTCGACACAGAGAATCAGATAAACAAGAGCACAAATTGATAATACAAACTACAATAAAAGGTTTTAACATAAATATCACAAGTGAAGACGAAACACTGAATGTTAGTATTGAATGCAAAATGTGGTTTCAGATATAAAGTTGGATATAGGTAAGTTATCAGCATCATTTTCTCTGAGTGAGCTGAGTTAGTTTATCATCAGATACACATGTTTAAACATACTCTTAGAATTGCAAAGCAGATAGAATCTGATATACAAAAGTGTAGTGGTACTCAATCGAGCACAATTTTTCACTGTAATATTCGCTTTCTCGGGTCGGGTAACCCTCAAGCTCCGCCCGGCATTTCACGGGTGCCCTCAGGACATATTCACCAAATTTGGTCTCGGAGTCAACAGATATATGCCGCCATAGAATTTGCAGTCCTATTCAATTCTCCATGGATATTATTCCAGTCAATGTTCAAGGAGTTGTCATAAACAAGATTCTTCTGATTCGCTACCATATCTTTGAAACCGACTACAGAGAAAAAAATAAATAAAATCGATGTTTTGGCCTCGGTAAATCTTCTATCGCCAAAAACCGCAACGCGTATTCTTTTTGTTAATTTGCAGAATCCGCTAATACCCCTAACGTTCCTACCCCGGCTTACGTTCACGGCTCCGATGATTTACTAACGAAGCACCTGCACACAGGCACTACCCCAGTCCCGTCATTACCCCGGAGGGGCCATATATATAAAGGCTTGAATTTCCACTAGGTGCCCAATATCTTGAGCAGACTGTCTCACTATAACCTAGACACATTACATGACCATGCCTGAAAAAATCACTGTCAAATCTCCCATCGTCGAGATGGATGGTGACGAGATGACCAGAATTATTTGGCAATTCATCAAGGACAAGCTCATCTTCCCATACCTTAACATTGACTTGAAATACTATGACTTGGGAATGGAGTACAGAGACCAGACCGACGATAAGGTCACCACTGATGCTGCCGAGGCCATTTTGAAGTACGGTGTTGGTGTTAAATGCGCTACCATCACTCCAGATGAGGCCAGAGTCAAGGAGTTCAACTTGAAGAAGATGTGGTTGTCTCCAAATGGAACCTTGAGAAACATCTTGGGTGGTACTGTGTTCCGTGAGCCTATTGTCATCGACAACATCCCTAGAATTGTGCCTCAATGGGAGAAGCCTATTATCATTGGAAGACATGCTTTTGGAGACCAATACAAGGCTACCGATCTTGTTGTTCCTCTGGCCGGTAAGTTGTCGCTTGTTTTCCAACCAGATGATGGTTCTGCCGCTCAAGAGTTCCCTGTCTACCACTACGATGCCCCTGGTGTTGCATTGGCCATGTACAACACAGACGAGTCCATCACGGCTTTCGCCGAGTCCTCGTTCAACATGGCCTTGGACAGAAAGATGAACTTGTTCTCTTCTACCAAAAACACCATCTTGAAGAAGTACGACGGAAGATTCAAGGACATCTTCGAAGATCTTTACGAGACCAAATTCAAGGCCAAGTTCGATGCAGCAGGTATCTGGTACGAGCATCGTTTGATCGACGACATGGTCGCTCAGATGTTGAAGTCTAAAGGTGGTTACATCATCGCAATGAAGAACTACGACGGTGACGTGCAGTCTGATATCGTCGCTCAAGGTTTCGGTTCCTTGGGTCTTATGACTTCTGTTCTCATGACTCCTGACGGAAAAGCTTTCGAAGCCGAAGCCGCCCACGGTACCGTCACCAGACATTACAGACAACATCAACAGGGTAAGGAGACCTCAACAAACTCCATTGCATCTATTTTCGCATGGACCAGAGGTATCATCCAAAGAGGTAAGTTGGATAACACCCCAGAGGTTGTTCAGTTCGGTGAAGCTTTGGAAACCGCCGTCATTGACACCGTTTCCAAGGACAGCATCATGACCAAGGATTTGGCATTGGCACAAGGACGTACTGACAGAGCATCGTATGTCACCACCGAGGAATTCATTGACGCAATTCAAGCCCGTTTGAACAAGAACTTGAACTGGTAAGCTGATCCCAGATAACTACGATACACAGGTGTAAAAAAAAACAGGATCCTGCCAAGAAGGTTTCATGGCCTCAATATCCACTTTAGTTCTTATTTATTTGGATCTTGTCCAGGTAAATAGGCTTGCAATTGACGGTCTGATTTTAGTCGACTATGCCGAGATAGTGAGTTATTACTTATAGAAAACATATTCCTATGAATTGTGTGTAGCCGTAAATTTAGATTTGCATTGAGGTGCGCCATAAAAAACGATCAACTCAACAGGCCCGAATGTGAACAATGCAAATCTGCGAGAGTTAGAAGAGAATAGTCCAACAATTCTCTATTCAGAAGTTAATCGAGAAATGGTGTAGAAAATAGCTGAACAAGTATTTCCCCTCGAACAACTCATTGGAATCCTGATCAAAATTGGAGAGGAACAGACGTACCTAAGTCTATATTAGGTTTCGAGTTGATACGGTACTTGCAATATTACCTTCAAGGCCTTTCCTTTTCAGCAGACACATTCAACATTGTGAATGAAATTAGACCTTGGAGATAAGTCATTTTCATTCTAAATAAATGCGTATAAAGGTTGTTGTGTTCCCAAGTCTAAATCATTCCTGGTCAATGCAATACTGGCCTCACAATGCCACTGCACCATGCTTGCATTAGCAATTCGAAATGAATAAATTTCAGCAGAAATTCAAAGTTTTAAATAAATTCTATACGGCGCGAAGCAGAGTCTATTATTTCCCAATTCATACATATCTTGTCTCCATTCTCTTGAGGATCAAAATGCAGGCTCAAATTTCAACTACACAATCGACAATCTCTTCCAACACATCTTCCCCATATAATGAATGTTGGCTCGATTCTCAATGGCGACTCGCCTTCCGAAGACACCAAATTTGAAAACCAGGGGGACTCAATCAGACCCGTTCCCCCACCCATGGTACAAAAGCATTCAATCACCAACTTACTAAACGACTCCCCCGCAACTGCTGAAGGTCTGGGAAAACAAGAATCGGACGAAGACAAATCTTTCCAGGATGATGACGAAGATGTCGACAGTGCAGCTGAGATGATTGACCGGGAATTGGAAATTCAGTCACAGATGGAAAAGGAACAACAAGATAAGAAGATAGCGACGGCAGAGTCCAAGGCATCAGAAACAAAGCAACCAGTTGCTGGTGAGAATCTGCTTCCGAAAAGTAGAAAGAGTCTTCTGCCCAAGTCTCAAAAACCACCGCTGCCTAAGAATGGTAGCTCCAAATCGAACAATGTCAAACGAGAGAAACCACACTCGCCTCGAAACAAGTCTCACTCTCAGAATGAGTCTAAAGCAAGCTTGGTTCTGAGCGAAATCAATCGCTTGAATGAGCTCAAGAAGACAAAATGGAAACCCAAGAGATACTCTGAACCTCCCATTTGGGCCCAGCAGTACATGTCTCCGTCGCAACAGGAAAAGCTACCCTTCAGCAGTCAGAGACCAGTAAGCTCACTGGGAAATGTCAAGCCTGTATTTGATCGTGGATCTATGCAATCTGGTGATCTCGAGTGTCTGATAACGGGGGTGATTCCGCCACAATCCACGGTGAGAACAATAGCAGAGTGGATCTACGCCAACTTTGTAGAAATCTCGGTGGAAAACCGCCAGTATGTTGAGCTCGAATTGAAATTCGGAACATTGATGGATAAAACTTCTGGGCGCCGTCTTGCGATAGGTGTGTCCTCGGAGTGCATTTTTACCGATACATCTGCCATTAACTTTGAACTGAGCGTTCACGAGGCTGGATGGAAAGAAATAAAGACGTTCATGGATGAACTAGAAAAACAGTACCAGGAAGAGAATCGTCGTGACCCAACGAAGCCCCGGAAAAAGTTCGCAGTAACGGAAACAGACAATATCGACTACTTCTACAGTTGTGGAGAGCGTAATGAAAAACCTCAGAAAATCCGTATTACGAAAGATCAACTTCTTACTCCACCACGCTATACTGGAATTGAGAAGAAGCGTCTCTCTGACATCCACATATTCAATCCCTCCAGTATGTTTGACTTCCGTCTTTCGCTCAACCTAGAAATGCCAATTCCAGAGGGAAGTGTTGAACCCACCATGAAAAACAACAAAATAGCTCTCCAAAGAGGTAAAAAGCGTACCTCCTTCACTCATTCATCGACGGTGACCAGATTTGATTTCACAGAGGTATTTGTCCCAAAGCCTTCAAGGAACAAGGCAGGCAAAGCGGTAGCATCAAACGAGACGTCATATGAGCTTGAATTAGAACTCGATACTTTTCTGATTTTCCGTGGCTTTGACAAGGTCAGGGATGGGCTGGACTCCATCCGCTTTGAAGAGCTTGTGGAGGTGTTCTTGAATAATGCCCGTTGTTGCAATAATCGGGTAACGAAATTTGCATCAAAATAGTCAATATACGTCTCGTAATTCTTGCGCCTTATCATTGAATTCTATTAATTGTATTTGTGTGTCTTTTGGTATACAGAGACAACTGAATGAGACACCAATCTTCTAAACTAAGAGAGACACAAAATGCCCTAAGTTATTTCTTGATCTTAAATCGGAGAAAAATGAATTCTTTTTTCTTGTCTGGACGCTGCAAATCCCCGCGTCATTGACTATTTAGGCTGATGTAATTTTTCACGTCCTTGAATACTACGCGCTCACGCACAAGTGTTAATTAACCAACTGTCCTTCTATCATACCCAATTGCATGTCGTGGCCTGTGATTGCTGCATCAATCCTCAGTACGCTTCTAGCGTTATTGTATGGAACAGTTCTTATATTTTCTCATCTACCACGAGTGCCCACTCCATCTGAGGGGAAGTATAAAACTAACAATGGTGAAGGTGCTGTGAACGATCTACCACCTCGAGGCTCCTCTAGAAAAAGCAAAGCAGACGACTCTTCTCTTGAATTGACCGTAGTGGTGCCTTCTTATAACGAGACTGGTCGCTTAGGTAAAATGCTTGAAGAGTCTGTAGCATACTTGGAAGATCATCACAAAGGTGACTACGAGATTCTCATTGTAGATGATGGCAGCAAAGATCACACTGATGAGTTTGCATTGCTGGAGGCTACTCGGTTGGGCCTCCCACCCCATGTGGTGAAGGTAGTTCTGCTCTCTAAGAATAGAGGTAAAGGTGGGGCTGTCACCCATGGCATTCTACATGGAAGCGGCAAGTATCTTCTTTTTGCTGATGCTGATGGTGCTACGCGTTTCAGCGACATGGAGAAATTGCTACTGTTTGTGAAACTGGAGAAAGGCCCTGTGGTAGCGATCGGGTCTCGTGCTCACATGGTGAATACAGACGCAGTGGTGAAGAGGCTGTTGATCCGGAACTTTTTGATGTACGGTCTTCATGCCTTGGTGTATACCTTTGGTATTAGAAATATTCAGGACACTCAGTGTGGGTTCAAGATGTTCAACCAAGAGGCCGCCCGGATGATATTTCCTCACATGCATACAGAGAGATGGATTTTCGACGTTGAAGTTTTGTTGTTGGGAGGACTTCAAAATATCACAATTAGAGAGGTCCCTGTGAATTGGCAGGAGATTGATGGCTCCAAGGTGGACTTGGCCAGGGACCTGATCCAGATGGCCATTGACTTGGTGGTGACCCGGATGGCGTATCTTATGGGAATTTACAAACTCGATGAATGTGGCCGCAAGAGTGGGTAGGTATTTTTACTATATTGAAATGGACAAACATCAGGATCATGGATTGTATCATGTCTTTTAACTATTGAGATCAATAGATGCCAGAAGTCTCATAAACGAGGGACAACCTTTTTTGAGTAATACAAAGAATCACTTGGTGTAACTGCGCAAAACCCTTCAATCTGACATCTCTGAGACACATAAATATTTATTTGTCCCAACCATTTCCATTCCGATACATGAGTTTTCAATGAGCCATAAGAACTGATGTAGTACCATTCACATTCAATAAAACTGAAAATCAAAAATTAAAAACAGTGAGTATACAAACAAAAGTCTATCATCAGTCCTTACAACTATTTCAAGCCAAAAAATAAAAATCTCCCTATGGCACGGAGTACTAGACGGACTTCCATCCCACCACCCACAATCCCCCCATAAAGAAACAAAAATTGAATTTTGGCAAACAAACAAATACGATTTTCTACATTCATTGATAAGCGCCTAATTTCCAAAAAGTTTCTCAACCACGGCAACCTCAACAAGGTCACATATTTTGCAGCCAGTCAATAACCACCACCGGCCCTCGCACTACAGAAACCCACGTCTAGACACTGTCAACACACATTGACGCCACCAAAATGGAAACGTCCAAACGCAACGTCCAAACCAAGAATTATTTATATATTTCCCACTTCCCGGGATACCGCTTTGTTAGCCGGAGCAGGCAGCCCCGGTAGACACACTCCTAGGGGTGCCCGGAGTCAATCGGCGCGGCGTCTGTATACCCAACCCTCATCTGTACCAGTCAAGTAAGCAGTACTTCCCAGCTACTTCTGCAAAAGAAACATCTCTAGTCGTCATGTTGAGAGCCAACGTCAGACAATTCCTCAGATTCAACTCCTCCAAGGCCGGCCACTACGACGCCGTCGTCATCGGTGGTGGTCCCGGTGGTTACGTCCATGCCATCAAGTTGGCCCAACTCAACTACAAGGTTGCATGTATCGAGTCCCGTGGCTCTTTGGGTGGTACCTGTCTTAACGTCGGATGTATCCCATCCAAGGCTTTGTTGAACAACACCCACTTGTACCATCAAATCAAGCACGACTCTGCTCAAAGAGGTATCGAGATCGGTGGAGACGTGAACATCAACGTGTCCAAGTTGCAGGCCGCCAAGGAGAAGGCCGTCGTTGGATTGACTTCCGGTATCGAGATGCTTTTCAAGAAGAACGGTGTCACCTACTTGAAGGGTAAGGGTTCTTTTGTCGATGACAAGACCCTTAAGGTTGAGGGCCTTGATGGCTCCGACTACCAGGTCACCGCCGACAACATCACCATTGCCACTGGTTCCGAGCCAACCCCATTCCCAGGTATTGAAATCGACGAGGAGAGAATTGTCTCTTCCACCGGTGCCTTGGCCTTGAAGGAGGTTCCAAAGAAGATGGCCATCATTGGTGGTGGTATCATCGGTTTGGAGATGGCCTCTGTCTGGTCCAGATTGGGCTCTGAGGTCACTATTCTCGAGTTCTCCGACGCCATTGGTGCCGGTATGGACGCCGAGGTTGCTAAGACCACCCAAAAGTTGTTGGCCAAGCAAGGCTTGAAGTTCAAGTGTGGCACCAAGGTCACCAGCGGTGTCAGAGAGGGTGACATCGTCAAGGTCGGTCTTGAGGATGTTAAGTCCGGTAAGACCTCCGACATCGAGGCTGACGTTTTGTTGGTCGCCATCGGTAGAAGACCATACACCAAGGGCTTGAACCACGAGGCTGTTGGTTTGGAGCAAGATGACAGAGGAAGATTGGTCATCGACTCCCAATTCAGAACCGCCAAGCCTCACATCAGAGTTATTGGTGATGTTACTTTCGGTGCCATGTTGGCTCACAAGGCCGAGGAGGAGGGTATCGCTGCCGCCGAGTACATGAAGCACGGCCACGGTCACGTCAACTACGGTAACATTCCATCTGTCATGTACACCCACCCTGAGGTCGCTTGGGTTGGTGCTTCCGAGCAACAATTGAAGGCTGACGGTATCAAGTACAACGTTGGTAAGTTCCCATTCATCGCCAACTCCAGAGCTAAGACCAACCTCGACACCGATGGTTTCGTCAAGTTCCTTGCTGACTCCGAGACCCAAAGAATCTTGGGTGTCCACATCATTGGTCCTAACGCCGGTGAGATGATCGCTGAGGGTGTTTTGGCCATCGAGTATGGTGCTTCCACCGAGGACGTTGCCAGAACTTGCCACGCTCACCCAACTTTGGCTGAGGCCTTCAAGGAGGCTGCTTTGGCCACTTTCGACAAGCCAATTAACTTCTAAGGTCAGTTCTTATCTCCGTGAAGTCACATCTACAAATCTAAGCATGAAGCTATTCAAGTATCAATTTTTTTTAGCCGTGGATTAAAATACATAAAATATAGTGCTAGTGTCTCCTGTAAGAGTCGGGTCAAGCTTCGAGCTTATTACCAGCAATTGACTGTGGTGCACTGTGACAGGAACTAGCCATTGAGCCCCTCGTCAGACCTCAATGGATTTAAGGGGCACTACTACCGAGTCGTGATGATGTAAACAGCATGGATTATACCTGGAATGTATCCCAAAATTGTCAAAAGGATGTTCAACAAGAATGCGCCGGAACATCCGGTCTCTAGGAACACTCCCAATGGTGGAAGGATGATGGCAATGATGATTTTAATGATGTCTCCGCAAGTCATAGTGTAGGAATATGTGTTGTAAAAATATTAGAGAATTGATTTTGGTGACCGATTCGCGTTCTTTTATAGCCGCCGGTTTCACTATCCATGATCTGATCTGGTCAACCCTGGTTGCTTTGGCATCTACCGTTTGCTACCCACTTGTACAGGAGAGGTTAGGAGAGCTTCAATGGGCCGGCAATACATACTCAAGAAAGTCGAATTTTGACACAGCCAAATTTCTCAGAAGCCATGACGATGGTTTGGTTCCCATTTTTTGAACCGAATCGTCTATTTGTTCTTCGTGGATGGACATTTACCATGGCTGTGCCGCATCGTGATGGTTGCAAATTCCTGCGTACAAGGGTAATCACTGGGCAATTGAGACAAGTCTCCAAAAATAACAATGGTGGTAGATAAACTATCGTGCCTGAACGGGTAGGAGCTCGCGGATAAATTCTTGTTCAGTGTGGGGTTGGCCTTGGCTGGCCAAACCTAAGATGTATCAGTGACGCAAGTGACTACTAGGCCACTAGATATCTGAGGGGGGCATGGATGTACTCAGATACACTTTTAGTCTGAGGGACAGACGGAAATTTTCTAAAAAGGTGTATAGATCTGTGTAAGGGATATTGAATTTCGTAGAATTGAGTCGAGTTGTAGGCTATGAAACCATCACTTGTGGAGTGGATACTCAGATCAAGTATGGAGTCTAAGATCATTTACATAGTCACACTTTTATTACTGGGTTATAGCTGTTAGAGCAGGAGATTGCGAGTAGTACAAATATTTGAAACAGTAATGAGAGCCCAAGGCTTATTGAGAGGCCAACGAAGAGGGAATCAATCTATGAAAATGAATGTGATTATGAAACGATAGACGTCCAAAATATATCAAAGCTATAAATACTTCGGGAGTTAGAACTCCTTGAGCAATTTTTTAGCTGGACTCACTTCCAAAAGTCGAATGTGTTCTGTAAAGACCAGTCACAAAACCAATCCGTGCACTGATCCTATGCAAGAAACCATCGACAATGAAAAAGATTTCCAGAATTTATCTCACTTGTAAATCCTAAAAACTGAAATCTTCAGAACTTCATACTTTTTGTCTTCAGCTTTAGAACCACCGGCCATCTGCGACCCCAAAACCAGCGCAGTTGTAAGGATCATCCACAATTCAATTGACGCAAAAATATCACTCCAATCTTAATTCTACAGTCCAGTAAACTTTCACATCAACACTCATACATAACACTCCGTGGCCATAATTCATACCCTGATTTACACACTCACTGTGAGCATCCCCCAGATCTCCTGCGTAACTCGTAGCACACACGAAAAACTTCTTCTAACCAAACAGAAGCTCCTCCATATCTTCATCATGGCCGACTTGTCCCTCCAAATCTTGCAGGTTGTCGACAAGAACAACGGTGTCGAAAACACCTTGGACACTCCGGAGTTCAAAAATGTGGACGCCAACACTTTGCAGTCTTCTTTGACTTCGTTGTGGGCCAAAGAAATGATCACCTTCAAAAAGATCGAGACCGACAATTGGATCTTGAGCAAAGAGGCCGAGGAGTTCTTGGTTTCCGGTTCTCACGAAATCCGTTTGTTGAAAGAGGTCTTGCTGGCTATTGAAGGATTGAAGATCTCCGACGTCAACTCGAAGTTGGGTCAGGTTGGTAAATTGGGTCAGGGTAAGGCCTTCAAGAATGGCTGGATCTCCAAGGATGGCGACAAGTTGGTTCCAAAGGTTGCCGACTTGCCCTCCGACACTGTCGTTGAGCAGTTGAAGACCATTAAAGAGACTGGCTCGTTGTCTGACAAGAACGAATTGTCCGACTTGAAGAAGAGAAAGCTTATCACTTTGACTAAGATTGTGGGCTTCAAGATCGAGAAGGCCAAGAACTTCTCCTTGACCATCAAGGAGTATGAGACAGACATTACTTCCGACATGGTGGCCACTGGTAGCTGGAAGGATGCTACGTTCAAGCCATACAACTTCAACTCCGAGGGTTTGTACCCAAGCTCCGGTGCTTTGCATCCTTTGATGAAGGTCAGAGAGGAGTTCAGACAGATTTTCTTCTCCATGGGTTTCACCGAGATGCCCGCCAACCAATACGTCGAGACCGGTTTCTGGAACTTCGATACCTTGTTCGTTCCTCAACAGCACCCTGCTAGAGACTTGCAGGATACATTCTACTTGAAGGACCCTGTTGCCGCCAAGAAGCCCGAGGATGAGCAATATTGGAACGACATCAAGGCCGTGCACGAGGAAGGTAAGTTCGGCTCGATTGGTTACAGATACCCATGGAAGGAGGACGAGTCTCTCCGGATGGTCTTGAGAACACACACAACTGCCATTTCTTCCGCCATGTTGAAGAAATTGGCCGAGGACCCTAAGCCTACAAGATTGTTCTCCATCGACAGAGTTTTCCGTAACGAGGCTGTTGACGCTACCCACTTGGCTGAGTTTCACCAGGTTGAGGGTGTTCTTGCTGGTTACGACATCACTCTTGGCGACTTGATTGGCTTCATGGAGGATTTCTTCTCCAAGATGGGTGTCGACGGTTTGAGATTCAAAGCTGCTTACAACCCTTACACCGAGCCTTCGATGGAGATTTTTGCATACCACAAGGGTTTGGGCAAGTGGGTCGAGATTGGTAACTCCGGTATGTTCAGACCAGAGATGTTGGAACCAATGGGCTTGCCAAAGAACTTGAGAGTTTTGGGTTGGGGTCTTTCGTTGGAGAGACCAACCATGATCAAATACGGTGTCTCCAACATCAGAGAGTTGTTGGGACACAAGGTTTCTTTGGACTTCATTGAAACCAACCCTGCCGCCAGACTTGATGATGACATGGTCGGTAGTACATAATTAATCGCTGAATACAATAGATAGAACAGAAAATTTGAGTGTTCTTGTAGGGTTTTGGTGGACTTTGTTGGATTCTATGTTGGTATTTTCCTTAGACAAAAGACTATTCTTTGAGGTGCTTCAGAACAAGCCACGATATCCAATGAGACAGGATAGATGAACAGATCATTGTCTATGACTATTTTCATTAAAAATTTGACTTGATTCTTTCGAATGATCCTTCAAAGTTGGTTGATTCTAGATTTTACCAGTTCCATACATTATAATCTCACCCCCACACTAACGTTCTTCAGATACGAACAACTCGAGCCGAACAATGTCACAGAAAGCCGCTACTGGTGGAGCTTCAGTAAAAAAGAAAGCTAACAGAGAAAAGGGCGAGGAATACACATGCAAATGGGCAAATTGCACGGCCGGATGCTTTCCTGTGCTCACATCTTTGGTGGATCATGTCACCAATAATCACCTCCAAAACTTCGTATTCGTCGGATCCCTGGCTCCACCGCGCTATGTTTGTCTCTGGGAGGGCTGTTCACGCTATGAAGTGGAGCAACCCTCGAAATTTGCGCTCATTTCACACTGTCGTACCCACACTGGTGAGAAACCGTACTTCTGTCCGCTTCCAGAATGTGAGAAGCATTTCACCAGATCTGATGCCTTGGCTAAACACGTGAAAGGTGTCCATGATCTCCATCCCATTCGAGATGCAATTGGGTTGATGCGTACCCGTTCCGACAAGCGGGACCTCGACTTGGGTCCACGAGTAGATTTAAATAGACTTACAGACGATCAGTACCGTGAATTGTTGGCGCGGGACTACGAGCTTCGTGTTCCTTGGTGGTATTCTCAGAGGTTTACGGATGGACTACAAGAGCAGTCGTCGACCTTACAGACTATCTACGATCAGGAAATCGAGACTCGGCAGAATGACTTGGCCAATCTTAGATACAAGAAGTTCCTTACATATCCCGACGAGGAGCTCATAACTGCTCGTGACACTGAGCAAAACCCCGTCTTAAAGAACTTGGCTGATGATATCAAATCGGTGACTACGAGCTACACTAAACCTATCGATTATACCCTGCGACATGAGTTTGATGAGACCGCGGAGGATTGCGAGCGTCTACGCTCAGTTTTAGCCACTGCTACAAAGGTCAACAAAATTGTCCGCGCTCAACTCAATAGTGCTGTGAAGGAACGCAGGCGGTTGTGGGTATTGAATCGTATTCTCCTAGAGGCCAATGTTCAGAAGACACTCCCAAAAAATGATGATGCGCCCGAGACTGACGAAATCGACGAATTTGTTATGAGAGAAGGAATCGCCAAGGAATAATTCACGTTCTCCCTTTTTTTTTTTTTTCTGTGAGACGGTTTTTTCTTCCGTTGGTTACTTATCAAGGTGAATTGTCCTACATGCAGAGATGGCATCTCATCAGTAGTCACTACACCACAATTCTACAAGAGCCACAATGGGAAAACGAACTCTAAAAAAGATAAATGAGAAGGATGAGCTGATCGTTGCCAGCGATGCCCAAGCAAATTCTGTTGAGCAGATGTCATTGGACCAGCTTTTCAAGGAACTTGCAAAAGAGACCAAGGGCAGCGATGAGGCCACACAAGACCCCGAAAACGAATTCGAAAAATTACAGAAAGAGGTCTCAACACTCCCGAAAATCGAGTGTGAACTTGAGCTCAAATCAGATCCCAAGGCTATCAAGCCACAGACTAAATCTTTCGTGGTGAACGTGAACGATCCAATCATGGTTGTGCGCAAGAAGAGCAAAGAAGAGCCAACTGATGCTGGCTCCAAATGGTTTGGCATGAAAAAGCCCGAGATGACTGATGCATTGAAACGTGACCTTCTTGTTCTCAAGAATAGAAGTGTTTTAGATCCGAAGAGACATTACAAAAAGGAGAAGTGGGAAGTTCCCAAATTCTTTGAGACAGGTACTGTTGTGGAAGGTAATACTGAATTCTATTCTGCTCGCATGAACAAAAAGGACCGTGGAAGAACCTTGGCAGACGAAATATTGCAAGATAGTGCTGCTAACACTTACTTCAAGAGAAAGTATGGCGAGATTCAAAAGAAAAATAGCAGTGGAAGTCAACTGCGTTACAAAAAAATCAAGTCTAAGAGACAGGGTCATTAGTCTATTAATTTGAATATATATTACAGGGGCAAAATCGTAAATCAATTGACTCTGAGTTCGCGGAGTATCGCTATGATCAGACGTTAAGCAGAGATACAGTTCATATCACTCTTCAAGACCAGCTCTTTTAAAGACGTCCAGACGCACGCTGTCCCATAGTTCCTTCTTCTCTTCTCTTGTGAGTTTCCTCTTCTCTCCCTCAGCTAACTGTTTCTTCAATTGTCTCTTGGCTGCATCACTTCTGATTTTATACTCGTAGGCCGTGGTGGCGGCGGCAGCTAAGTTCACCATGTAGTTCCGTAGGGCTATTTCCTTATGGCGGAATGTGAGATAGGATTGCTCCGCGGGCGTGATTGGAGGAGATGGGAGATGCTTTTTCGGTTGACTTATCTGTAGAAGACGAGATTGTTTGACAGAAACTTCTGCCACAGATTTTTTGAAGTGGGGATCGAGATTGTGCTCCACGTAGAGGTTGGATGTGTAGAGAGTATGTATGAGCTCCTTGTCAGTGATGTGTGGCTGCAAGAGAATAATGTGACAAATTTGAGCGAGATCGCCGACCAAAAGCGGCAACGACTGGCCAGATACAATTCCGTCGGGCGAAGACGAAACCATGGGCATTCCCGTAATCATAAGCTTACATCTTGTCACATTCAAGTTCCAGTCAACCAAAGACTCGGGCACATTCTGGTACTGGAGATCACTTCCCAATGAGATTTTATACTCTTCACATTCATCGTCGTCCACTATTAGAGACTTTTGCGACAGAATATCATCGCCCATCGTCTCTCGTTTATGCTGGTAGAGCTGTTCCTTGAAGTAATTCTCATGTAGCGCGATGTCATTAATGAGTTGCTCGATGGTTGTAGTAAGAGGCTCGCTATCTTCGGGAATAGTTGTGGTGGAAGATGAGTAGATCGAGGGTGCGGATCTGACGCTCCGTTTTCCCCAAGAAAAGACGCTTGACGCCAGCGAACGGCGCAGTCTTTGCGAGTGGTTGAAATGTTTCACCTGTGTGGGCGCCGACCGCACAGACGTTGCTGAAGACTGGATCAACAGCGCAGGCAACTGCTGGTAGATGGCATTTCTGGCCGAATCCCGGAAATGGGTTGGGGGCAGCAGGAGACTTTGCAGGTTATTTCTGGCACCTGGGTATCCGAACATGGCTAAGCGGGTAGTTGTATAGGTATGATTTCTCGACTAGATGGTGGTGAATTATGTGTGTGTGTGATCGATCGAGTGACAAGTAGGAAAAATGTAGATAGTGTGCGAGCCGAATACTGGGGAGGAGGTCGGAAAAATATGGGGGCCGGAAAAACAGAAGCGAAGAGAATTGGCTGTGAGGGGGTGAGAAAGATATTTGGCGGATGATTTTTCGCAACTTAATTTTGTTTTTTTCTTGTTGGCTTTTTTTTTCCTATTAGATTACGCTTTTGTTCAACTATTGAGCCGTGAAGTCTCGATGTCTTGCATTTCTTTTTCTGTCTTGGACGTCACTTTGAACGGCTGATAAGCGGTATGGGGTATGACAAGTCCGGGGCATATTTTTGAGACAAAGAAAAAAATCTGTTTTTGGAAAATTGCGTGGAGTTTTTTGTAATGCCCCAAGGATTAAAAAAAAAAATAGAGATAGAGGAGCGTGGAGCGTGTGTTGTGGACGAATAGGTGGAAAAGGTGTAGAAGCCTGTTGAACAGTGCGCCTTGTTGGATAGTGTATTTGCAAAGAATTTTCCAGTTTAGAAGGTTTTGAGAAGGTTTTAGATATTGTTTGGATTTAGGATCGTCTTCTGTTGCAAAATTTTATGTTGACCATCTCACAGAGCTCATCAAATCTTCTGGAGTCACTACTTTCTTTGGAAGCGGTGGCTAAAGAAGACGGATTTTGATTCCTGAGCTGAGCCTAAAAACTCTTATAATCAAACAGTTTATTTGAAGTCGAAATTTTAATTTGTTTTTCTTTCTGATCTTTACAGTTTTCCGAGATGTACGTGTTGAGTAGGAACAACTTTGGTAGTACCATTACGGGTAAACTGCCGCCATGTCACTGAAGTCGCTAAGTTTCGAACGACATGATTTTCACATTCAATTGAATCTACTTAATGAATCGGAAAAATTCTTTTGGACCAACTTTGATTTTGGTGTTGGTAAGATAGCCCCCTTCAAGCCATCAAACCTCGGATATCTTTAATTTTGTACACTTTAGGGCCACCAAGAAAACAGGAAATACAAATTCACTTTTGAGAAAAAATAAGACCTTTGTTCATCACCTAGGTATTCGTTACAGATATGCACAGTTTAACTAAATGGAATCACAACCCCGAAATCAAGAGGCAGTTTGAACCCAAAAAATTTGGGCAAACAAATAATTACTGTAATAGAGATTTAAATTCCTCATATAATCTTACGCTCACATTCCGTATAATTAATTGTGTGTAATAGTATCAGACTCTTAATAGCATCTAGTACCTACACATACACACAGCACTATTCTCCATCTAATTCACACTATGAGTGAAAATGAACTCCCGGAGGTGGCCTCTGAATCCTTTGGGTTCAGGCTTCTGGGCTCAAAGATGGGCGTTCGCTTATTCGATGCCCCAATCGATTTTTCCCCGTCCGCCGAAGACGGTATACCCTTGCATTTGTTGGACATTGGCTATAAAAGAGAAATCTACGCTGCTGCAAACACTGAGTCGGTAGGCGTGGGTAAGCTTAGAGACCTCGATGATCAGGCTACCGCTAGCGACAAATTTCACGCCACCGATTTGGAAGGTGTCAGCTCAATTCGTTTCAATTGCACCAATGACACTTTATACGCTTTGGCAGATGGCATTCTATACAAAGCCACGGTAGACGAGCTATTTGCCCGGAAAGAGAGTCCGTTCGCTAAAATTGATACAAAAGGCGATGTCGCTCAGTTTCAGCCCCATTTTTCAGGGCCCTCCTCATACTTCTACATCACCAAGGAGCAAACACTATATATGGTCCAAGATGGAAAAGAAACGGCTTATGATTCTGTGAAAAGTGCATCGTTTAACATTCAGACTGGCGAACTTGGCTACATCCAAAACGGCTCCTTCAAATTATCAGGCAACCTGACGACACAATTCAACGATGATAACTGGGGCGATATCTTCTCATTGACATCTCTTGACAAAGACCACTGGTTGACTGTAGGAAAGTCTGTAACCGATGAGAATGATGAAGACCCAATATATACAGTGGTGACACTACTGGACAACTCCGTTCGTGAGTGGTGTACTGTTCCTCTATTGCTGCCCGTAGGTTTTGCAGAAAGATCAGAGGCTGTGTATGTTGCAAGCATCGTGGACTGGATCAAAGGATCAACATTTTCGTTCATTACATATGGCCTCTCCACAGAGATCAACGTTGTTCAGCTCGGAGAAGACTCCCTGCTCCTTAACCCCGTGAACGATACAGATCGCGCCGAATTACCAATGAACGAGGAAACCAGTGACGACACGCTACCAGTTGGATTTGCCGTTGATCTTTCTGGAAAAGACACTGTTGTTGAAGCGCCCTCCACTTCCATTGAAGAAGCCAAGGGCGTGCTTCCCAGACTATTGTGCTTGAACAACGATGGCTATCTCTTGATGTGGCATGCGTTTGATGCTGATGGTGTAAACAAAGGATTGGCCTCTCTAGAGAGACCTTTGGAAGAGCTCGTCAATCCAAAGGGTAAGTCTACTTCAAGCGCTGCCTCCACTAGCTTGAATAAATCTGAGGAGTCAAAAGACTCTGCGCCCAGCATAGAAGTCGCCAAAGACACGAAACCAACACCAAGTCCTTTCGGGTCAAATGTTTTTTCGGGTGAGCAATCGCTCGAGAATCCTTTCTCGAACCTCATGTCGAAAGATTCTAAGAAGGACAGCAGTGCCTCTGGTTCAAAAAATATCTTCTCCACCCCAAGCATTCTCGAGGTTGAGAATGTCAAGAGCTCTGGTGCTCCAGCTTTCGGTACCAGCCTGTTTGGATCCAGTAGTTCTAAGGCGGGCGCTTTTAATTCATTCGCCTCGAGTGCACAGCCGGCCCAATTTGGAGCAACAACTGCCCTGGATCAAAATGCAACCGGTGCAACTACCTCTCAAGCACCTGCTACACAATCGGCATTCGGCCAAACTTCATTTGGCCAACCAAACTCTGGTCAGTCCAGCTTTGGTCAGTCCAGCTTTGGTCAGTCCAGCTTTGGTCAGTCCAATTTTGGCAAGTCCAGCTTCGGCAAAACAGCGTTTGGGCAATCTAGCTTTGGCAACAGCAACAGCACAAGCTTCGGAAAGTCGGGTTTTGGTACCTCTCTGCAGAACAATTCAAAGGGAGGTTCAACCTTCGGCAGTAACACTGCCTTTGGTTCATCAAACTCCGCTTCGCCTTTCGCAAATATGACGAATTCCTCTAAAGACATATTTGGAGGTGGTGCGTCATCCTCTCCATTTGCTAGTTTGATGCCAGCAGGGTCAACGACCGCGCACTCTAATACAAACATTTTCCAACCAAATGAAAAATCTGGTCCAACAATCGGTGCATCTTCGGACTCGATCGCGCTTCAGGAGGCCATAGGCTCGGGTGAAAATCTTAATGCGGATAGTTCAGACATGAAGGACGAGGCCTCGTCGGATGAAAGCGACGACTTTGACAAGTCTTCAGGTGATGAGTCCGAGGAAGGCGACGACGCTTCTGAAGATTTGCACACGAATGATAAGCTCATAGAAAGTTTAGACTTATCTGAAGCGCCCGATTCAAAACAAGACTTGAGCTCTGTTGATGTTGATAAACCTTTGCCTTTTTCTGACAAAAGTGTTGAATCTAGCTGGCAAACAATTCCGAGCCCTGATGTCTCGGGGAATCAAAGTCCTTCCAGAAAATCTGCGGAGATCAAGCAAAATCTTAGCGAGAGTGAGGCTGAGGAAGAACCACACGGAAATGGTACTGAAGAAGAACATGACAACGGTCTTGAAAGCGAGAAGGAAGACATTGAGGAAGTAACCATGACCAAACAGGAAGAGAAGCCCGAGGAAGAAGAGCAAGAGCAAGAGCAAGAGCAAGAGGTTGAAGAGAAGCTCGAGGGAAAGAAGCTCCAAGAAAAGAAGCTCGAGGAAAAGAAGCTTGAGGAAAAGAATCTCGAGGAAGAAGAGAAAAAGCAAAAAGTCGAAGAAGAGGAAAAACAAGATGTTGAAGAAGAGGAAGAAGAAGAAGAAGAAGAGGAAGAAGAAGAAGAAGAAAATTTGGTGCATAATGTCATTCCCCAACAACGGTCACCGGAGATTCAGAAGCCGCAAGCGCTGGAAGAGGAAACACCTCCTTCATCTCCCTCTCCCCCTCCATCCCCTTCTCCTTCGCCGCCTCCGCCACCAAAACTGTTAAATGAAGTTGTCTCCAGCGTGGAGTTTGTGAAGTTCAACGGTTTCGAAGGTGCCCACTCTACAGGTGAGGATATCCATGGTTTGATGTTACAACTGATTCAATCAGCTCAGGCACAGTTGGACGTGTTCTTACAGAATGAGGAGTCAATGTATGAGTTATTCACTGCTTACGAACGGGATGAACCTTTAAATGAAGAGGCCGACTTGCAAGAAGATGGTGAATGGACTTTAGCTAAAATCAACGACTTGCAAGCTTCTACGAACGAGCAAATTGAGCGCATGGACCATGCTCTTCAATTTGTGAAAGACAGAAACCTGGAAGTTTCAAATCTAGTCTCACAATTTGCAGCAACAGACGAGCATAGGCAAGTTCTACAAAAATTTGTCGAGCAAATCCGCTCGTTTGAACAAACGATGCACTCACCTAAGGTGCGGGAGAGGCCTATGAGTCTCCAGGCCGAGCGTCTCAAATTGAAACTTAGAAGAGGTCTCGCGCGTATAGATAGCCTTCACGAAGAGCTTCTTCACAAACTCGTTCCATTCGGAATCAAACATGATTTCAGCAACAACGCAAACGATCAATTGGAGAAGGTTGAAGCGGTGGTGCGTCAAATTACAGCTAAAGTGCGGGTCTACATGGACGACATACACGCATTGGAGAGGCAATTGAGTGACATACCTCAAGTAAAGCTTCTTACTCAGGGGAATGAAGATTTGCAACTGGCTTCTTCACCTCTTTCTCGTCGCGGTGGGATTCTACAAACTCGCTTGGCCTGTGCTTCCAGGTTCAAAAGCGTAGCTCTGCGCGAAGTGAACTTTAAATAGATATGACTTCTCCCTCCCACCCTTTTTTTTTGGCATTTATTAATAAAGCACGATTCGAAATCTTCTGATTTTTGACCTAAACTTGAATACCGTTTTCCTGCAGACTGAGCCTGAATGTGTATATATACATGATAGAATAAACACTGATCTGATATCTCTTACCTAGCCGTCAGGTAAATAATGACATGCTGACTTTACTAGATATACAAGTGAACGTTCCAGGGTCTGAAACCGGATCCGGAATTATCAAGTACATAGGCCCCATCCGTGGGAAACTGGGAACATTCGCAGGAATAGAAGTTGACCCAACAATAGCAGCTACAAGAGGCAGAAACAACGGTGATGTTGAAGGAGTGCAATATTTCGAGGTCTCTCTACAAGGCTCAGGCTTGTTCTTGCCTTGGGAGCGGCTCCGGTCGGTGAATTCGCACCTACCACCTAATATACGGCCAATAAGTAGAAGTGCCAGTACTCACGAAAAGCTAAGCACGCCTTCTCCCACGTCTCGAGCAATACATCTGCGCGTATCGAGCTCTGCGGGGACAGATGATAGAATTGTATTTGGCAGAGAAAGCCCACTCATGGCTGCGCCAAAGCTAAATATACCTAAACGTAGAGTATCCTCTAGAGACCACCAAAGACCTCCAACACAAGGCACACGAGCCACTTCCACTGGTGGGTTGATCAGTGCGCTACCTGAAAATGGACTTGAAAGTGCCATTGAGGGCCTCAGGAAAGAACTCGATGCCACGAAACTGCTACTAGAAAGCAAACAAGATGCTCTCATGAAGAAAAATGCTGTTCTTGAGGACCTCCAGGCCACTGTCAACGAAATCAACCCACTTCTACGAGAGTACGAGGCGTCTCTTGCTGAGAAGGATAAGAAAATGCAGAAACAGAAACATGAATACGAGGCTGCAAGAGAAGAATGGCGCCAGAGCTTGGAGTTGATGCTCAATGCTCAGCAAGAAACCGAGCTGCTTTATGAACTGGAGCTTGCTGATTTGAAAGAAGAAATGAAGAAGCTAGTTACGAGCAGAAGCAGTCCTCTGCGAAGCAGAGCTCATGAGACTGAATTGGCAAACCAGGTACGTCAGTTAAAGAGAGAGAACGAAATCCTACTATCACAAGTACAAGCGGTCCAAGATGGAGACGGAAAATCCGGAGACGTGACTTCATATATACACCGTATTGAGGATCTAGAGGTAGAGCTTGAGAGAACAATGAGAGACCTCGCGTCGACCAGAGACTCTCTTGAGTCTGCTGGCAGTGAAATCAGCGCAAGCAAAATGATTATTTCCGAATTGAAAGATCGGAAACTGGCTGTCTCCAGCGATCGCGATGACTTGGTTGAGAATATGAAGACTCTATCAGTTCAAGACTGGGAGCTGCAAAAATCTGAGTTTGAGGCTAAGATCGAAAAGTTGGAGGGAGCTCTCGCAATAGCAGAAAATGCTTCACTGAAGCACACAATTGCCGAAACAAATGAGAAAATGCAGCTTGAATACGAAGCAAGAATCAAGGAATTGGAAGCACAAGCGACTAGCAGTGCAGATCTAATATCAGAATTGACGAACAAGCTCAGAACCTTCGAAGCTGGTCATACGGTGGCTTCAGAAGCACACAAAGACACACGAGAATTGTCAGAGGCTCAAGAACAGATCAAAGAATTGAAATACCAATTAGAATTGAGACCATCTTTTCAGGAGCTCACCGAACTTCAAGTGGCCATGGATGAAGTGGAAACCTTGCATAAACTGCAATTGGATTTCAAAGATGACAAAATCGCCCAACTTCAAAAGAGATGTGAAGAGTTGGAAATTGGCGCGAAAAGTCTCAAGCCTACAGAAGTGGATCCTCCAGCAGAAGCTCTGATAAAAGCTCCTCAACCTACCATCGAAAGCAGCTCAGCATCCTTGCCAAAGCCACTTGAAGTGTATGTGCCTTCACGCACAACAGACGCAAGTGCTGGAAGAGACAATTGGTGTGGTTTATGCGAGAGAGAAGGACACGGCAGTTTAGAATGTCCTTACGAAAACGATATGTTCTAACTGTATCATGGTGTATCTAAAACCATCAGCTCTTCTCGGAGCCTGGTGTTTTTGGTCCTTCCCGTTTCAATGGCTGTACCATTTTCTTTATTAGACTCTGACGATACAATTCTGGATGAGTGTTTGTTGCAGTTGAGTTGTACATGAGTATATCTTTGTGCATCGCAATTGATGCTAGGGTGTCGCGGTGAATTTGTGTCGCAAATTCTTCACGAGTAGTTTCGGGATTGCCGAGTCCGATATACTTTGCCTTGTGGCGCAAGTACTGCTGATTTTCACGAACTTTGTCAGCCATGATGGGGTCAAGTGTTGAAAGTAGAAGTGGTACTGCACTAAATACGGGAACTAGAATGGTCGAAGAAATTCAAGTAAAAACGCGAAACAAAGAAACAATCAGCGACATCGTTTATAGAGTTTTGTTCGCGAATTTTTCACAAAGGTCTTCAATTTCTTTGCACCGGCGTTCGTGGTGTTGGGATCGGGTATTTTTTTGAAATGATTAAAGGGCTCTAACCTTACTGGCGACTTTGAGAAATTTATAGATGCATGCGGCGAGTGATCGCAAATACAAGATTTTCGGATTCATAAAACGAGTCTGGTGAACATTTGGCTATATTCGTGTATTCTATTTAATCACCTGTTCTATTGTAGAATTGCATAACTGTGGCAAATATCGTTTGAGAAATGTACCAGTACAATTATAGAGTGAGAAAATTCTCAGTTTGAGAAATAGCCTTTACAGTCCGAGGATCTGTGATGATCTTAAACTTCTGCTAAGTTTCTTTTGGGCCGGTGTTTCTCTGTGTTATGTGCAGGATATATGCATCTTGTCAAAATTTACGAACTCTAAGTTACTCTGGCCAAAGTTATCGATTTCCTTTTGCATCGGGACAATACATCGAACAATTTTATTGACAAAATTAGCCTTTGTCATGAATTCGTATATGGCTGGGAGATGAAGAATAGTTATACTCACCACTATTCTGCATTTGGTTTGAATCAGTTTCACTCTCCAGTGCATCGCAGTGCCTCTTCAGGATCCACTCATCCTATTGTGATAGAAGCTCTCATTTGATGCAACCTGAGTCTTTTTTCCATGACTCCAACTTACAAACTGAACAAAACTGTTTTATGGTGTAGGCTGAGAACCTTGTTCAAAACTATATCGAAGCTAGTAGCCATATGTGAGAAAGCCCACACAAATACCAAATTCCTAAGAAACTTTTGTAAAATCCTTCTATTCGCTTAATTCTTATCAAGAGCGCCGCCCGAGTACTATCTACAATAACGGAATGGGCAATTCAAACTGCGGAAGCGCCCTCCTCTATCAAGACTGCAGAGACTGCAGCGACTTCAACGGTTCTGCAACCAATCCAGATATGCAGCACAGTGTTAGTCATCCATACGTAGCGTAGGTGATTGGATAAGTGTATGGAGCTATAGCGCTTGAGAGACATTGTATTTTTTTTGCAACAATTCTATTACCCAACGATTACTCTATTCCCCTCTCCAAAACTTTCAAAGTGGACCTTCTCGGAATTCCTGCGGACAGGCATACCCGCCCCTCCCTCACGGATGACTGTGCCCTATACTTTCACCTTCGAAGAAAAAGGTACTGGTCAGGAATACTTTCAGGGTCACAAAACATTTTCCGGTAAAATCATCTTTAATCCCTTTGTAGCTCTATCAAAAATTTGAACTGAAATTCTGTTGTAGCCACTGTCGTGAGTGGTATTTGCGAGACCAGGCCCTGCACAGATGCCGTTTATTTAATCCTCCCCGATCCTACCTTCTCCACAAATACCCATATAATTCCTCCTCAAGGTGGTGATACACAACCCAGCACTCCAAAAGTGCCCGTAATTCTTCATTTCTAGTCTTCCTTATACTCCGGGACTGAACCTATTTAATTTCGTGCGGGATCTCGTCCATAGAATCCTCCTTGCCCTTATCTATTCCCAGGGGTCTGTCAATCTGACCGAACCTTTTTTTTAAGTAGCGCTATCGCATTCCGAACGCAAGTTTTATAGAAGAGACCTTTCTGGCTGGATCTCGTCTCAAGTGCCGCAAGTCGCACCCACCATCGTACCCGTTCTATAGATTCAAACATGTCATCTCGAAAACCAAGCCAGCCAAGTGCAGCTGAATTGATCCAGGATCTTGACGATGCGTCGCTCAAGATATTCTCCATGTATCAGAATAAGTCGTACTTGCCTCATAATGAGCGAGTGCAGAATATTGCATGGAGAATCCAGAATCAGAAGGCCATGAAACAGGCCAGCACTCGTGTGGTGAAGAAACAAACGCCTGTGCGGCAAAAACGATCGTCGTCGTCATTCACTGCAGACGCAGAAGAGTTCGATTACGTGGCTCATATACGTAGAATATCCCAAGAGGAATATGGCCTGGATGCCAATAAATCTCTGAAATCTTCGTCCACCATGTCAACGACAAGCTCGTATTCCGGTTCGAATTTCAATCCTCGAGATGGGAAATTCCATCATTCAAAGGTTGATGGCGCCTTGGACATGCTTGGTTCTACGCCTATGGCTACGTCCATGCTGGTCCCTCTGAGTATAAACCCGGTGTCTGTGTTCGCAAAAACACCATCACGGGCACCACTACGAAAATCCATTTCTCAGCTGAAAACAACCAAGCCTAATGCTCCTAGCACTTTTCTCAGCTCTTACATTAATCTGCTTGAATCAACACTAAAAAATGATTACAAGATGTCTCCAAGCTCCAGCAACCTGCAAGCTTCGCCATCAGTTGCCAGTTTAACCGATGCTAGCGCATCCAAAAGAACTCTCCAGTGCTCGAACTGTAAAACCAAGACGACTCCGTTGTGGCGTAAAACTAATCATGGAGACGTCTTGTGTAACGCCTGTGGTTTGTTTTATAAATTGCACGGAATCTTACGCCCCGTCAATACGGCTCAGAATTCTAGCAATCAGACTTTTGCTCCAAGCAGTTTAGGTCAGAACCAGGGAACTCTTCCAAATCAAACAGGCTACCCTGTGAAAACACCTAACTCCATCAATATGAACCCAAGCAGATCTCAAATGGGGCAATACAACGAGCTTTCACAATCTACCAGGCCCTCCGGTTTTCACGGCCGTCAAAACAGCTTCAAAGACCAACTATATTCATCCAGTGCTCCAAACTACTCGCAACTAGATAATGTCCCAGATGATGTTAATTCATTTTTGCATTCTCAGTATGGTGAGCCCCAGTCATCTTTAGATTTCAACATGAACAACAATCAAAATTCTACTTCGAATGGCGCTGATGAGATTGATAAATTGCTTAATGTGAACTTGTTTCAACTGGATACCTTCGTTATTGGTTCAGATAAGCACAAGACTGACGTGGACATTGATGCATTTACATTTGGTGACGGTGCAACAGACGAGATACTCATAGACAAGAGGCAACCAAGTTCAAACTCGTGGAACTGGTTAGACTTCAATTCAACTACGAGCGGTGATATGTAATTCACCTGCAGCTTATCATGGATTATTAATTATACTGAGACAAGTCAAAAGCAATGTCAGCAAGAGATTCTCAAACTTTGATCATAATGCTGTCAGAATTGGGGTTCTGTAGTTATTGAAAACTATTCGATACTTGCCTAGTATTATGGTTGAACCTAATTGTCGTGTGTATGCGAATGAATATTCAAAATCTACATAAAATGAAGTAGACCTTTTTGTACGATGAATTAAATTTAAAGCATTCCGGACGTCAAGCGACCCATAGATGCTTCTCTCAGAATACTAAATGGCAAGATCCATACTCAGCGAAAAATATAGTTTATGTGCAGATTAATTCAATTCCAAACAAGGAAGTAATTACATGCATCTGCCTGCATGCAACGATACTCAATTTTTCAGTCCATTAGTTTCTGTCAAGCATCTATGAGGAAGAAGTCCAATTAGTCTTCAATGACTTTTTGCGAACCAAATTGAATTGTGACTTGAGTATCTGTTGTCTTACACTAGTGTGCAATTCTACTGTCTCCGTTCTTCTAGGCCACTTATTTCTTTTTTCTGCAAACGCCCTTGCTTTCTCGATGCAGTCACTGATTTGCCTTGCAGAATTCCAATTTTTCGGAGAAACATGACGGAAGAGGTGGGAGTAGAGGAAAAAACATGCTGTCATAGTTACTCTGTATCTGGAAATCTATAACAAAGGCGCTGGATTAGTTTGCGGTACCCTCTTACCTCTACACTAAACAGGTTTAAGCTCCTTCCATGAGGATTCTAACCAGAATAGATGAGCTCTGAAATTCATTGGGAATCGGAGTTTCGTCACCAGACGTTTGGGGCGCTGTTACCAGTTCTCTTTTTTTAGCGTCAATCCTTGACTTAGGGCATCCCCTTCGGATTGACTGTTTCAATTTGGCCGATCGAAAAAGGCGATCTGCAGGCGCAGCTGTGCAGCGCTTAAATTGCCCACATAGTGGCGGGACGAGAACGGCCGCTACATCGACGTCACCTGGACAAAATCAACCGGAGATTTCATGACAAACAAAAGTCCATTCTCAGAAGAATCTATCAGTTGATCGATCAAGCTCTAACTATATTCTTCTGAGACAACGGCATCCGTGAGGCTCTCCGAGAAGCTAGGTGAAGCCCTGTATACGAGCGGTGCATACACACCTATTTACCTCTTCTACCTTTCCGGGACACTAGTTATTCTTAGCCTATCCCTTCAAATTGGACGTCTTTGCAAAAAAGGTAGTGTTCCTTTCCAAAGCCCGGTTTGTTGCAGAACAGAACACTGTCGCACATATTCCATTTTTTTGCGTTTGCAACGTGGGGCCTGCACTGTCTCCGTTTTTGTTCCAATAACAACATCTACAAATTGCACGGTCTCTTTCCACCTACCCGATTATTCATCAGTATAGTGCATCTGCTCCTCTCTCTATCTTTCTCCAAACCCCCTGTGTGATCAACATACAACAGCATAAACTTGAGGAAAAGAAAGCCAACTCTGATCTGTTATAGCATCAGTTCTCACAGCATCTTTGTCTCAATTTCATTGTATAGGAGCAAGAAATGGGTCTTCTTTCCAGACTTCGGTCGCACGAAAACAGCCCCAAACCACAAACAAAACGGGGCAACGGGCATAAAAGAGGTCTCACGTCGGGCTCGTCGTCCGCCAGTGAGTTCCTGGCCACGTCCTTTTCGTCCCACTCATCTGTAGACTCTCCAAAACTTGTAGAGAACCACAAGGACCAGAGCACCAGAAAGCCCCCGCCAGCGGCCATTGAGCTTCCGAAAAGAGGCATGGACACGCCGCTGCAGATGCATCCAATGCCGGGGCAATATAATGGGGCCAACAAAGGTCCGATGAGACGCAGCCCGAATGAGCCAGAACCAAGCTCTCATTCGCAACACCATCCACAACAACAATATCAGCAAGCTCCACAGGCACAACATAGTTACCAACACAACGGCGGGAGACCGCAGTCCTCGTTTAATTTGCCCAAGACACGCGTGAACCAGGTCTATAACCAGGACTATCCATCTCCACAGATGCATCCTCCATCCGGACTCTCGAGGGGCGTTTCCGATCTCAGTTTGTCGGAAACGGACTACTCCAGCTCGGACATCAATTCGGGCACTGAGTGCGACGACGATCTGGAATTCTCTGCTGCCCAGAATCATCCATACTATAATCAGTGGAAGCAGTACTACCAGGCGATGGCGCTGTATCAAGCGCTCATGGCGCAGAAGCAAGGCGGGGGTAACGTTTCGGCCAGAAACTCGATGTTTCCAGGAGCTTTACCTTCATCGCGAATTCCTTCCGCGCTTCTGTTGCATTCTAGATCGGCGTCTGCTGCAAATAACTTCGACGCTACTATGAACGTGTCTGACAATAACTTGCTCAGAAACAGCAGAAAATGTACAATGAAATCCAATAGGTCCGCCTCTGTTCCGCTGTTGTACCAGAATGGCACCGTTGAAAGGAGTAACACTCGGTCAGTGTCTGTCGACGTCTCGGCTCCCATCCAGACTTTGGATGACAATTCACCAGAAATCATCGACGACAAACCAACACAGAGTGTGCTAGTGGCATCTCCTTCCAAGCGCGCTTCCCACAATTTGCATGAGATGTTGAGCGAGCCTCGGGGCACTCGTCAAATCTCTGATTACGGCGCGTTCTTGCAGAGTGATGATGATTCACGTCTGTCCTCTCCTGAGCCCCAGCCTCGTAATCCTGAGCCCTCTAAGTTATCTACTGTCAGTCTGCCGGGTTCAGAGGATGATATCCTTCACGACTTAGAGGTCTACTCATTGCCCCCCGAATCTCCCAAAAAAAGTGTTGGCTTTGAACCGCCCACGATTCCAGGCGACGATTTGAACAGACAGAATTCGTCCGCTTCTACAACCTCATATAACTCTTTGCAGAGTGAAAAGAACTTCTTCGTCAGCAAAACTCCGCACAGGGTTTCTACCATAACTTCTCAATCCCTGGCTCGTATTGCTAAAGTTCAGAATAGTGGCCCAACATTTGTGCCTCCAATGGCCGGCCCACCGCCACCAATTTTTACGAACACCCCACGTGAGGTTCCAGAACCAATGACAGCCTACAACCCAGGTACGGGTACGGAACTTCATAGACACAGCATGATTAATCTCAACGCGCCTCCCACACAAATGTACATGCAAGCAGTACCTCAACAGCATTACCAATCGCAGATACTGCCAATGAGACCTTATCTGATGTACCAACCTCAGCTTCAACAAATGATGGCTCCACAAGCCTCCGCGCCAACCTATTCCACAGATCCCGTCATAAATCAGCGCATCGAGGAATTTATTCAATTGCGCAGCATTATTGCTTCTGGTAACAAGACTCTCGAATACCGATTGAAGTGGATGAAAATGTTGCTCATTGCGGTGAACTACAAGCTCTTTTCTTACATCAACGTGAGGGGCAGCGCTGTAGCACCTGATCAGGTAATGGCCAACAAACACTTGTTCATCAAGTCATTTGTCACCCATTTGCAAAAATTGCTTCGAGAGCTTGATTCCAACAAAGATCCAAGAAAAAACAAGATGTTTGCAGAGGTATGCTACGTTCAGGGCTGTCTCTATATGAATGACTTCATCGAGAAATATAGTCAAGACTTTGGGTTCGAGCGCCATGACGGTGAAGCTGAGCGCTTCTTCCAGCATTGCTTGGAATTGGACCCAGCTTGCTTCCGGGCTTACTATAAGTTAGGAGAACTTTACGAATCTCACGAAACAGAAGAGAAATTTGACATGGCATTGGAACATTACAAAGAGTCTGCTAAAATGGGCTACAACAAAGCCATCTACAAAGTTGCCTTGATCTTCTTGTTTGTCCCCAAGGTTCGTCTGATTAAGTTCTATCGGTATTTGAAAGATTTGGCCAGCATTGATATGGAGTCAACTGATATACAGCTTGAGGGCCCTGACCGCGAAGAGTTGGAAGAGGTTGTTGGACTGGCTCTGTTTCAGCTCGGCAAAGTGCACGAGGGTATCTATCCTGGAGATTTGACCCTTGAAGACGAGTTTGTCACCGAAGCAACGTCTATCGCAAAAGTGGACTACGCAAAAAGTCTTTCGTTTTACAATAGGGCAGCCAAAGTGCACTGCCTTGAAGCACAAGTTCGTTTGGGTCGTATCTATGAATTTGGAGAATTGAACAGAAAGCCAAATGCTGGAAAGTCCATCCAATGGTACATTAAGGCGTCGACCTCTCCTCTCAAGTTTAAGCGTCACCCTGAGGCCATGTTGGGAGTCAGCAGATGGTTCCTCAAGGGCTCAGATGGCACCAGTAAACATATTCCATATCCAAACCCCGAGACGGCCATCACATGGTGTGAAAGAGCCTGCAAGGAGTTCAAGTATCCAGAGGCATACTATCAAATGGGCCTCTTGGTTGAAGGGGATTTCGTGAAAGGAGACGCATATGAGTGGTTCGCCGAGGCGGCTCAACATGGACATGCCGAGGCACAAGCCAGATTGCACACATAACAAAACTTCATCTCAGCATTTGAAACATAATAATGAACAATTTAATTCGAAATCACCAAGACGTGAAGGGCACATTGTAGGGTCCCAATTCATACTGGGCAGCGTAAACAGTAAAGATCAAAATCAAAGACGATTAAAGATATGTTGAAATGGCGCAAATATTAAGATATGTTGAAATGGCGCAAATTTTTAATGTAAATTTACTAATTATGTATGACATGACCCCAAAAAAACACATCCATTTGGTTTCGTCTGGTCCTGAAAAATCTCTGCACCCTGCAGTCCCGCTGTACCACTGCCAGCGTTTTACTGCGGACCCCAAATTTCGTCTACTCCACAGACTCGACTCTTTTCCAACCCGGTACAAAAGAGCAGTGTCCCTCGAATTGCGTCCGTCATGTCTGCAAACACACAATTTTTCTGTATGTATCGTTTGCCCGCGTGGAAATTGGGATGATCCATCTCAGGCCAACGATTGACCAAGAGTGAATACGAGTTGAAGCATTTACGTTCCATTCGTCCTTTGAGTATTTCAGTTGAAAGAGTACATTTTATACTTTCCTATTGTATGCCCTCGACTTATGCTTTATTTGTAAAGATGGGCGCGTCTTTCTCTTGTCAAACTTGTCTTTTGGCAGTATTCATCTGTCCCCCATCGGGATTCAGTAGAGTGCCTCTCACTTGAGCCTTTCAGTTGAGCTCCTTCTAAATTCACCTCTTTGTGCAATCTGTGGCCCTCACCCCTCAAAGTAATTCATAGACTCATGTACTAACTCCAGGCCGCCAACCCAAGTCGATAGACTTGATCCAAGACTACAAGGAGATCGAGGGTTTCCCCAAACCAACTCTGGAGGTGAGATGTACGTCCTACAGTGCCAACGGTGACTACTTGGCATATACACAACCCACGGGTGTCGTTGTGGTCAACACCAAGGAGGGCCTGCCTTCCAACCAGATTGCAGCCAACATTGACGTGAAAGACACCTTCGACTTGATTTTTTCTCCGGACGGGAAGTACTTGACCCTCTGGACAAAGCCAGTGGTGCTCAATAAGGAAAGCGGTGTCTGGTCCGACAACGTCTTGTTGTATGATGTGGAGGCCCAACAAGTCCTCACTCAATGGTCCAACAAACACCAAGCCGGATGGCAGCCACAGTTCACCCATGACGGCAAGATCATGGCCAAAAACTACAACAACAAGGAAATCCACTTCTACGAGTTGAACTCTGCATTGGACATCAAGAAGCCCACCCACAAGTACCGCGTCCAGGACAAAAACGCATCTTTCCAGACATTCAAGCTCAGTCCCGGTCTCAATCCGTCCGTTGCTGTGTTTATTCCAGAAAAGGGAGGCAAGCCTGCCGAAGTGGTCATTTATAACATCCCCAGCTTCAACCAACCCATCTGCTCGAAGAACTTCTTCAAGGCCGAGAAGTGTCAATTGGTGTGGAATGCATTGGGAACTGCTTTGCTAGCTCTTGCCTCCACGGACCATGACACAAGCAACAAGTCCTACTATGGAGAAACCAACTTGTATTTATTGGGCATTGCTGGCTCCTACGAAAGAATCGACTTGAAGAGAGAGGGTCCTATCCACGACATCACTTGGTCGCCTCTGGCCAGAGAATTTGCTGTCTCTTACGGTTACATGCCATCGGAGACCACGTTCTTTGACTCCAGAGGTAACTCCATTCACTCTTTGCCAACAGCTCCAAGGAACACCATCTTGTACTCTCCACATGGAAGATACGTGTTGGTTGCTGGATTCGGAAACTTGCAAGGTAAGGTCGATGTCTACGATCGCCAAGATAAGTTTTCCAAGGTATGCACATTTGAGGCTGACAATACCTCCGTGTGTGAATGGTCTCCTTGTGGTAGATTCATCTTGACTGCAACCACCTCCCCTAGATTGAGAGTGGACAACGGATTGAAGGTGTGGCATGCCAGTGGTAAATTGATTTACTTGAAAGAATACCCAGAGTTGTTCTCCATATCCTGGAGACCTCAAAAGATCGACAGATTCCCTGCATTGAGACAATTAGAGGCTTGTCCTGAGCCAGATGCCTCCGCTAAAGAATTTCTTGCCAAGAAGGCTGCTGCAAGTGGAGGTAACGTAGTCAAGAAGGCAGGCGCTTATAGACCACCCCATGCCAGAGTTGCTGGTGTTGCTGCTCCTGCTACTACTTTGTATCAGAAGGAGATGCAAAAGAACGTTGCATCTGAACCATACGTGCCGGGATTTGCGGCCAAGAGAGTGGTTCCAGGCGCAGCCCCTCCACCTGTGGCAAAGGAGTCGAAGGCTGCAGCAAAGAACAGAAAAAAGAGAGAAGCCAAAAAGGCTACAGATGAAGCTACGCCTGAGCCTGCTCCTGTTCCTGCCTCCGCTGGGTCAGCTTCCGCTGTTGGAAGCGTTGTTGGTGGTGTTGTCTCGTTGGAGGAGAAGAAAATCAGATCGTTGTTGAAAAAGCTTCGGGCTATAGAGACCTTGAAGATGAAACAGGCACAAGGAGAGCCTTTAGAAGACACACAGGTTAGCAAGATTAATAAGGAGGATGAGCTCAGACGTGAGTTGAGCAGTTTGGGGTGGACCGAGTGATTCTTGATACTATTCTATAGAAATAAAATTGCACATACCTTAATCTACATATTCACTTTGTACCTATGAGGATTAGAAAAATTTGATTCGGTATGCTATTTGGTCTGGTAAGCCGAAAACAATCCTTCGAACAAAAACATTCATCGGTTCTACATTAATGAGGTAACTTTTTCAGTCAATAATATTTTCTTGACAATTCGACTGAAATTGTGTTTCTCAGATGAATGATTGAAAAAAACGAGAACTTCATCCCAGAGCTTGTGCAACAGTGGAGTTTAGACAAAAGGGAAGTGGTCTGTTGGCCGTGATTGAACGGTCGTGGGCGCAAATTGTCTTTTATGAGTATCTATTCAATTGCTTCGTATCTAATTACTTAATTTTGAGGAATCTTGTGAGCATTGAAAATTGCGTGCTTATACATTATTTGTAAGAATTGACAATCTCTGGATAAAATGCTGATCGGTTGCAAATAGTGAATTTGAAAGAATTGATGAAACAAAATCGCATAGTTTTAGCTTGTAATTAGTAGTTCTCTTTTACAATCCTAATTTCATGAAAATACTTAACTTGAGATTCCATTCTTGTAAACATCAAGTTTTACACTCCCTTAGGTCAATTGATCGACTCGTAGGTCTAACATTTGTAAGCAAAAAAGAAAAGTTGAGTTGTTTGGTAACAAACATATCGATCACAATAAAAATAAACAATAAAACGTTTCAGTTTTACCATGTCACAATAATACGTGTCAAAAGGATGTCTCGAAATTCCACCATAACACCAAGTGTGTTTGTGATGGTTTGCAGCCACTAGTTTCCGGAGATATCAATGCAAGACACCAGAATCCAGAAAAAAAGAAAACCAAAAAGACAAAAATACAAAAAGACATCAATGCTTGAAATCCCGATATCCGAAAATCATCCCGCCCGCATCTTTTCTCCTTCCTTGGCTCCCACGTCTTGGACCCTGGGAACCCCTGGTCGTGCCCACCTCGCGAAGTTTCTGCCACCTCTGGGACATTTTCTACTATCGTATCCATCACTCTATCATCACTGATCGTTGAAGAAAGGTATGTACAAAACACCGATCCATGAAACAAAGCAGGGATTCCAGCAGAATTGAGCCTCGCCCCATTTCTGCGGATATCGCCCCTGTTTAGATTCTGGAGGATCCAGCTTGTAACTGTTTCAGAGACTCAAACACAGTGTAGACCTGTTTTTATTGAGTTTTTTTTGAGAAGTATTTGACCGTTGGCGAATATGACAAGATTTAGATGTGAACGAATGACCACGCGGCCTTTTGCCTACTAGTGAGCGAAGAGTACCCTATTGTATAGTGAGTTGACAGAGACAACGAGTATATGAGACGAGCACGAGTATATGAGACGAGCACCACAAGAGTGAAGAGAGTGAACTTTCATGATTTGACCAGTCGAAAAGAATTTTGAGAAACCAGTGAGAGTGTGAACATAGACGCTGTGTGAACATTGAAGCAGTGGATGATAGATGCTGTGAGTGATGGATTCTGTGCTTGAGGTGATCCCATGGAGAATGAACACACATCCTTTCCTTGCACAACAGAAGCCGAGGAAGCTAGACAACAGATGGTGAGGCATAGATTATTTGTGACTTTATTCTTTTCCTAGGTGATCCTTGGCCATTTCAGAAACTGTCCACCGATAAAGTACTACGACCCGGACATGTGAATCGCCTACATTAGACAAAGATCTACTAATTGATTTCGAGATGGATCTGTTCAAGTGACTCTGGAATTGGTTCTTACATCTTGACCGTACCTAAGGTTAGTGCTACTTCAATCGGCTACAGCATCTAGGGAAAAGTCGAACCAAGGCTCTGAGAAATCGCGGCAGGTGAATTCTGATTAAAAATTCATCATGATTTCCCAATGTCCGATATCCGATGCCCAATTCTTCCGAGTCTTTCACATTCTTCATCACCTTCAATGTCCTCATACTCTACTCTCCCTCTCTGGCTCTGGCGGTTTGCCACGAATTTCTTTTGATCCAGGTTCACGTGACGTCTGTAAGGAAGAATCGTCGGGCCGGCATCCTGCACTGCTACCTGTAGGCGGTGGTCCAAGGAGCCCTCCAGTTGCAGGTCTCTAGCGTGGTTAATTGCGGTCACGTGCGCAGATCCTACAGGGACGCTCCAAGCTCTTCCCGAGGTGCCTATACCATCGCGTGTACGATCCCAGGAACAAACGCGCCGGTGTTCTCGCGTCAAACGAAAAGCATTTCATTCCAAAACTCCCCAGTTTCAAAGAAATACTTTCGCGTGCCCCCGAGAAGCCTTTCCGCAAAAAAAATTCCCCTTACACCACCGCTCGAACTTTAGCACCAGATGCATTTAGGCGCAGTCTACTCCTGCTGCAGGGACTGCAAACAAGCGCGTATATGTTCCGCCCACTCCTATTTGGATGTTCGAGGCATCGTGCTATTTTTGTGCACAAAATTCCTGCGTGGTCTTATCGTGCCTTTTCTTTTTTTTTTTTTACGCTCCCGGTTATAACTCGCACTGTCTCCCCGTGTACCAGTCTTCTTACTCTAGACATTCTGGAGCCACTCCCTTCAGTATCTCGCCTCGGCCTCGCCACTGTCTTTCGCTTCTCTCTTTTGCGCTCTTCGCACAAAGTGAACTCTGAAACTTCGAAATCTAGAATCGACCAGGTCAAGATAAGCACACTCCGGCAAATCACACCAGAACCATCGTGCAACCTCTTCGATCTCTCACGTCTAATTCGCTAATATTCTTACTTCCCGTGGATCACATCTGAACATTACACTACTATCCTTTACAAGTCCGTTCCGGAAAACTAACCTTCACAGATGTCTTACGACAACAATCACAACAATCAGAATTACTACGAGCCCCAGCAGCCGATGGGTGAGGGTGACCCTTACTACGCTCAGGGCTCGTACAACGACATGGGTCAGCCCATGAACTACAACCAGGGTGGAGAGTACTACGACCAACAATACCAACAACAGCAGCCGTACGATGAGAACTACCAGAACTACGGCAACAACGGTATGGGCTACAACGGTCCCCCAGAGACCTTCTCCGAGTTCTCTGGCCAGGGTGGTACAGGCTACGACCAGTATGGTGCACAATACACTCCATCCCAGATGAGTTACGGCGGTGGAAACACCTCGGGCACCTCCACTCCCATCTACGGTGGTGCTGGCAACTACGACCCACTGCAGTTCCAGGCCACCTCCAGCTTGCCTTACCCTGCCTGGTCTGCTGATGTGACCGTTCCCATCAAGGTGGAGCACATCGAGGACATTTTCATCGACTTGACCAATAAGTTTGGATTCCAAAGAGACTCCATGCGTAACATGTTCGACTACTTCTTGACCTTGTTAGACTCGCGTGCTTCTCGTATGGCTCCGCTGCAAGCCTTGTTGTCCTTGCACGCCGACTACATCGGTGGTGAGAATGCTAACTACAGAAAGTGGTTCTTTGCCTCTCAGCAAGACTTGGATGACTCGATTGGATTCAGCAACATGAGTCTTGGTAAGATCGGTAAGAAGGCCCGTAAGGCTACCAAGAAGTCCAAGAAGGCTCTGGCAATCAGTGATGAGGTTGGCCAAGACGTTGACGCTTTGGCAACCGAGCTCGAGGGCGACTACTCTTTGGAAGCTGCTGAGATCCAGTGGAAAGCCAAGATGAACAGTCTTACTCCAGAGGAGCGTGTTCGTGACATTGCTCTTTACTTGTTGTTGTGGGGTGAGGCCAACCAGGTCCGTTTCACTCCTGAAACCCTCTGTTACATCTACAAGTGTGCCAAGGACTACTTGTTGTCGCCAGCCAGCGAGCAACAACCTCCTATGCAAGAGGGTGACTACTTGAACAGAGTCATCACTCCACTTTACACTTTCTTGAAGTCGCAAGTGTACGAAGTCCACGAAGGTCGTTTCGTGAAGCGTGAGAAAGACCACAACAAGATCATTGGATACGATGACGTCAATCAGCTCTTCTGGTACCCAGAGGGTATCTCCCGTATTATAACTTCCAACGGCGACCGTCTCGTGGATATGCCAAAGGAGACTCGTTACTTGTCGTTAGGAGATGCCGATTGGGATAACGTGTTTTTCAAAACCTACAAGGAGACACGTACTTGGCTTCATTTCATCACTAACTTCAACCGTATCTGGGTCATTCACGTGGGTATGTACTGGATGTACACTGCCTACAACTCCCCTACACTCTACACCAAGAACTACGTTCAAACTGTTAATAACCAACCTACCGCGCTGTCCAAGTGGTCCGCACCTGCAATTGGTGGTGCTGTTGTTTCGCTCATCCAGATTTTTGCTACCCTTTTCGAGTGGACATTCGTCCCACGTGAGTGGGCCGGTGCTCAGCATCTTACACGTCGTTTGATGTTCCTCATTCTAATTTTCATTGTGAACTTGGCTCCACCAGTGTTTTCCTTCTACTGGGCTGGATTGCTGTCCATTTCCAAGACAGCTCATATTCTTTCCATCGTCGGATTCTTTGTCTCCGTTGCCACTCTTTTGTTCTTCTCTGTCATGCCTCTTGGTGGTCTTTTCACCCCATACTTGAACAAGAAATCTAGAAGATACATGGCTTCGCAACAATTCACCGCCAACTTTTACAAGTTGAAGGGATTGGACATGTGGATGTCTTACTTGCTTTGGTGTCTTGTTTTCGCTGCTAAGTTGGCTGAATCTTATTTCTTCTTGACTCTTTCCTTGCGTGATCCAATCAGAAGTTTGTCAACAATGGTCGTTCGTTGTAACGGTGACTATTGGTTTGGAAACAAATTGTGTCAACAACAAGGACGTATTGTCTTGGGTTTGATGATTTTGGTTGATTTGTTGTTGTTCTTCTTGGATACTTACATGTGGTACATTGTCTGTAACTGTGTCTTCTCGATCGGTCGTTCTTTCTACTTGGGTATTTCTATCTTGACCCCATGGAGAAACATCTTCACCCGTCTTCCAAAGAGAATTTACTCCAAGATCTTAGCTACTACCGAGATGGAAATCAAGTACAAACCAAAGGTTCTTATTTCCCAAGTCTGGAATGCCATTGTTATTTCTATGTACAGAGAGCATTTGTTGGCCATCGATCACGTCCAACGTTTGTTGTACCACCAAGTTCCTCTGGAGGATGAGGGTAAGAGAACCTTGCGTGCTCCAACTTTCTTCGTATCCCAAGATGACAACAGTTATGACAACGAGTACTTCCCACGTAACTCTGAGGCAGAGAGACGTATTTCTTTCTTTGCTCAATCTTTGGCAACTCCTATCTTGGAGCCTTTACCTGTTGACAACATGCCAACCTTCACTGTTTTCACTCCTCACTACTCCGAAAAGATCTTGTTGTCTTTGCGTGAGATTATCAGGGAGGACGATGAGTTTGCACGTGTGACTTTGTTGGAATACTTGAAACAATTGCACCCAGTCGAGTGGGACTGTTTCGTTAAGGACACGAAGATTCTCGCTGAGGAGACTGCTGATGATGACAATGTTGCTGATGAGGAGCGTCTGAATGAGGACGTTTTGAAATCAAAGATTGACGACTTGCCTTTTTACTGTATTGGTTTCAAGAGTGCTGCACCAGAGTACACTTTGCGTACTCGTATTTGGGCTTCTTTGCGCTCTCAAACCCTTTACCGTACCGTTTCTGGTTTCATGAACTATGCTCGTGCTATTAAATTGTTGTACAGAGTCGAGAACCCTGAATTGGTCCAATACTATGGCGGTGATGATCTCGGATTGGAAATGGCTTTGGAGAAAATGGCTCGCAGAAAATTCAAATTTGTTGTTTCTATGCAAAGAATGGCTAAGTTCAAAGACGACGAGATGGAGAATGCTGAGTTTTTGTTGAGAGCATACCCTGACTTGCAAATTGCTTTCTTGGATGAGGAGCCACCACTCGAAGAGGGTGGCCAGCCTCGTGTTTTCTCTGCTTTGATTGATGGTCACTGTGAGGTTTTGGAGAATGGTCGTCGTAGACCAAAGTTCAGAGTTCAATTGTCCGGTAACCCAATTTTGGGTGACGGTAAGTCTGATAACCAAAACCATGCTGTCATTTTCCACCGTGGTGAGTATATCCAATTGATTGATGCCAATCAAGATAACTACTTGGAGGAATGTTTGAAGATCCGTTCTGTTTTGGCTGAGTTCGAAGAATTGAACGTGGAACATGTCAACCCATACGCACGTAACCTTAAGAAGACTCAAGATGACACCCCAGCTCCTGTTGCTATTCTTGGTGCCCGTGAGTACATTTTCTCTGAGAACTCTGGTGTTTTGGGTGATGTTGCTGCCGGTAAGGAACAAACTTTCGGTACTTTGTTTGCCCGTACATTGGCCCAGATTGGTGGTAAATTGCATTATGGTCACCCTGATTTCTTGAATGCTACTTTCATGTTGACCCGTGGTGGTGTTTCTAAAGCCCAGAAGGGTTTGCATCTTAACGAGGATATTTACGCTGGTATGACTGCTATGTTGAGAGGTGGTAGAATTAAGCACTGTGAGTACTACCAGTGTGGTAAGGGTAGAGATATGGGTTTCGGTTCTATCTGTAACTTTACAACAAAGATTGGTGCTGGTATGGGAGAACAAATGTTGTCTCGTGAGTACTACTACTTGTCGACTCAGCTTCCATTGGACAGATTCTTGTCTTTCTACTATGGTCACCCAGGTTTCCACATCAATAACTTGTTCATTCAATTGTCTCTCCAGACTTTCATGCTTGTTTTGGCTAACTTGAACTCTTTGGCTCATGAGACGATTATTTGCTCTTACAACAGAAACCTTCCAATCACTGATCTCCTTAGACCTTACGGTTGTTACAACTTGGCTACCTCTGTTGATTGGATCAGACGTTATACTTTGTCCATCTTCATTGTGTTCTTCATTTCGTTTATTCCATTAGCTGTTCAGGAATTGATTGAGCGTGGTTTGTGGAAGGCTACTCAAAGATTCTGCAGACATTTTATCTCTTTGTCTCCACTCTTCGAGGTCTTCATTGCTCAAGTTTACTCGACTTCGTTGCTGACTGACATGACTTTTGGTGGTGCAAGATATATCTCTACTGGTCGTGGTTTCGCTACTTCGCGTATTCCATTTTCCATTTTGTATTCTCGTTTCGCCGACTCATCCATCTACATGGGTGCCCGTTGTATGTTGATCATTTTGTTTGGATCAGTGGCACACTGGCAAGCCCCACTTTTGTGGTTCTGGGCTTCCTTGTCTGCTCTTATGTTCTCTCCATTTATTTTCAACCCACATCAGTTCGCTTGGGAAGACTTCTTCATTGATTACCGTGACTTCATCAGATGGTTGTCGCGTGGTAACACCAAATGGCACAGAAACTCTTGGATCGGTTATATCAAACTTTCCCGTTCGCGTATTACTGGTTTCAAGAGAAAGTTGACAAACGATGTCTCTGAGAAGGGCGCCGCTGACACAACTCGTGCTCACAGAACCAACGTCTTGTTTGCTGACTTCCTTCCATGTGTGTTCTACACAGCTGCTTTGTTTGTGGCTTACACTTTCATCAATGCTCAAACAGGTGTTACTCAATGGGAGGTGACCGGAAGATCATCGACTGACCCTATCACTGTCAACTCCACTGTTAGAGTCCTTGTCTGTGCTTTGGCTCCTGTTGTGATTGATATGGGATGCTTGGGTGTTTGTCTTGCCATGGCTTGTTGTGCTGGTCCTATGTTGGGCATGTGTTGCAAGAAGACTGGTGCTGTCATTGCAGGTGTTGCTCATGGTGTGGCTGTGATTGTTCACTTGGTCTTCTTCATTGTCATGTGGGTCCTCGAGGGATTCAACTTTGCCCGCATGTTGTTGGGAATTGTGACCATGATTTACATCCAAAGAACTTTGTTCAAGCTCATGACTCTTTTGTTCTTGACAAGAGAGTTTAAGAATGACAAAGCCAACACTGCCTTCTGGACTGGTAAATGGTACGGAACCGGAATGGGTTACATGGCTTTCACCCAGCCTGCTAGAGAATTCTGTGCCAAGACTATTGAGATGTCTGACTTCGCAGGTGACTTTATCTTGGCTCATCTTATTCTTTTCATCCAATTGCCAATTTTGTTTGTTCCTTTGATTGACAGATGGCACTCAACCATGTTGTTCTGGTTGAAGCCTTCTAGATTGATCAGACCACCAATCTACTCTTTGCACCAGGCCAAGTTGAGAAAGAGAATGGTTCGCAAGTACTGTGTTTTGTGTTTCGCTGTGCTCATTCTTTTCGTTATTGTCATTGCTGCTCCTGCCGTTGCTGCATCTCATATTCCTGACGACCTCGGAATCAGCTTGAGCGGTGTGTTCCAAGGTATCTTCCAACCAAGAGGAGTCAACCAGAACGACACTGGTGCCGTTTCGTCTTGGTGGAGTAGTGACGGTGTCTCGATCACCTTCTGGTCTTTCACTCCTAGTGTGACCCGGACCTACACATCCAAGGCATTCTAGACGATGTCTTACTGTATTGTTAGTTACATAGATAAGAGAATAGAAATTTTTGATTTATTAATAATATAGACAATACTACTTCATCTTTGATATTACGGATCACCCATTAATAGCTCTATACTTGCTAGACTAGGGTTCCTGCAAGAGACTGACGTAGTTAGCCAAAATAGACTCACAGCTATCCGGAGAATTACACTCGATCCATTGTGCAACTAGGTCTCCAGAGAAGTAACTAATTGGATCAGTTTCTCTCTCTTCCTCAGGAACCAAGGGATTGTGCAGAGAACTGATCATTCTTGCAGGGACCAAGGCCAACTTTGAAAGGAAGTATGGGTGCCATTGCAAAATATGTGTGATTGCAGAATCGGGGCCAAACGGAAAATTATTGTATTGCAAAAACAACTTGTCCAGCCAAGTGTCAAGAATACCTTTCGCAATGAGGGTGTTTTTTAGCACGAATGAGCCGGTCTCGATCTTTTGCCTCGACTGTGTAAGGACGAGTTCAACATCTTCTGCTTTGGTGGACTCGTAGGACTTAATGATTCCAGTTGGCGGAATCAATGGGTGGCTTCTCATCATGGCACCATCCAAAGAAGCCGGGTTCAAAAGATATTCGGCGATGTCAACATCCCTGTTCATGATCAAAGAGTCCTCGTCAAGGAACCAAAACCACTCGGCGTGTGGGAATGCAAACATGGCTGCTCTCAAACAGAACAAACGAGCCCACTTTGATTTCTCCTGATCGGTATAGAACTCATAGTCGTTCATCTCAGCAACGAATTCTTGAGTCCAACGGACATACACACCGTAGTCGTACTTGATAGCATAGTCGACTCTGTTCTGGATGAGATTGACAAGTGACTGAAGCTTGTATTTCTCATAGTTGATGGCCGACACGATCACCACGCGTGGACTGTTGGAGCTACTGGTGGAGTCATAGACGTACTTGCGGCGGTTCTTGAAATCGTTTTTGATCTTGTTGTCAGGCAGAGCCGCGTTCTGCGTCTCTTCCTTTGTCTTTTGTTCCACGGGGTCTTTCTCATCGAAGTGGTTCAAAGAGACAAGATCGGCGCCCACACGACTGAACAACGTGTAGATGCCAAGCCCCTGCAACGCAGGCACATCTTCGATGGCCGGATAGATGAATCGCAGCGAGGTTTTGATGATCTCATGTGCGCCCTGAGGGTGTGCCGCCGGGTACTGATGGCTGCTGGCCGACCACTGGATCGATGGACCAGTAGGCTTGAAGAACCAGAAGACAAAGAGCACCACTGCAACCAACAGAATCCGTTTGGAGTACCAGGATTTGCTGCGGACGGAGCGGGACGGAGGAGTGGATAAAAGCCCGCCTTCGCCCGGGGGCACCATGGAAGTTTTAGCCCGGAACCGCATCTTTATGTGTACGCGCTTTCAGGAGGTCAGTGTACAAGCGAAGCGCAGACGGTTGGCGGAGAAGAGTACACTTTGGAGGATAGGGAGTATTGATGGTTGAGTTGTGAGTGTCTGCGCAACTGCAGGCAGTACGTGTCTGAATGCGGTGGCTGCAGGAGAGGAACAAGATCGGAATTTGGATGCAACGTGCCGATGGGGGTCGATAATTGTCATTGGAAAAGGCTGTTTTTGGAGGGAAATTATGATTTATGTGTTTTGATGTTCTTTTTGGAAGTTTAGGCGCCAGGATCGTGTTCTGTCAGTGTTGTTGGAGGTGGCATCCCTGCAGGTTCGGATCAATGACAGATCAAAAGGAGATGGCGTCCAGAGGGCGCTATACGGGAAGCATGCATGAATTCAAGGCCTCAACGGTGACTTTCGGAGCGGCAGCTTATAATTTTAGTTTTTATTTTGCGTAAACTTCACGAGGAAAATGTATAGGTACGAGTATTAATTCATATAGTTAACAGCTTCGCAAGGAGGATTCTAAGTCCATCTCGATGGTGAAGCTGTTCCGCTGGAATACCAAATTTTAAGTCTTGTATCATAGACTTGTAAAATATGAATGAATTTAGTCCATCTCATTCTTAAGAGAAAAGGACTGGGTCAGGTCGTGTTCGATGCTAGAGAATGCCATACTCAGTCCAGTTGGAACGCTGTACTCGAAGATACATGAACCTTTTGTTGGAACCTACTTAAATATTCATTACTATTCTTGATTGAATTTTTATCTGAATTCGACTCCGAGATAATTGTGGAATAAAGTCAATGTGTGATTTCAAGCAAATACAATCAGTACACATCTGCAATTGATCCTGCCAAAAGTAGTTTCTGAGTCGCCGTGATTTGGCAGTAACAGTTCAAGATTTGAAACGAATTAATTGTAATTTGCATCGTACAGTGTGAGAGTCTCACAGAAGCTTGAATAACACCACGTATGTGAACATTTTAGATTCAAGCTTCTGTCTACAATACTAGCTTAGCCGTAGTTCTAAGACATTCATGTCATTTAAGTGGTTAGGAGAAATCTTTGTAAAACGAGACCATACACTGAAAATCTAGTTATATGAATCAAGAAATCACACTGCAATTTGAGGCTTTTGTTCCTTTCTTTCTGTGACTAGATTCAAGTTCAGCAAGATGATCCCAATCACTATTCACAGGTTAGTACATAATAGCTTGAGTGACTATTCAAATGGAGCGCAATTGATAAAAATAATTGATGAATTTGCGCCGAAAAAGACTTCGGAAGGGTTGGTGTTCCGATTTCGCTTCCAACAATCGAAAAGCGCATTCTCCCCCGGTTCTAATTTCCAGGTAATATACACGCATCTCGAACCTGGATCCATTAAAGAAACAAAAGAAAATACATTTTTCTTTCCTGATTCAAGATTCACTGAATTCTTCACATCGACTTTACAAATACACATTCATTCATGCACAGATTGCAGGATTGCACGTTTTCCGATTCGGGCTAACGCACCATTTGTCTATTATGGATCATGCGGGCCGGTATATGAGCAGCGAAGCACAGCTAAGTCCGAGTGCATTCTCAGGCAGAAACCTAGTGTTTGTTTTCCAATTGCGGCTTGTTAATCAATTTGTGCTTTGAGGTATAGAGGTTCAAAATTCAATTTCTAAAATTGGACCATATCCCCCAAAAACTACCCTATATCCGATCCCCAGAACCACCATCTGAGATCCCGATCCAGTAAGCTGTAATCCTCTACATAGGACGATCAGAGAGGGAAATGGATTCCCTAACCCCTCTCCGTAGATATCTTGGCATAAAGTATATAAGACTTCGTAGTTTCTCTACAAGCTGTCCACGCAAGATGCCCACCGCGACCAGACCCCCCAAAGCTCCTAAAATTGAAGAATCGCCCTTTACGCACCCATGGAGTGACGATTTCTGGGGCCAGGCCGCGCCTAAAGGTGTAGATGAAGACATACTCATTACCATCAGTAGTGAGATCAGAAAAAAGCCCGACTGGGTGACAAAGTTCCAGAACCCGGAGATTGTTGCCAAGTGGAAGGACGAGCTCGAGCAGCAGGCGACCAATTGTCTGGACTTCAATGCAATCTACGAGTATGCTCTCAAGGAATTGCAATGGTACAAGGAACAGGAGGAGGGTGAGCTTGCGCAGAGTGGGTTCAAGTATTCTGTGAATGAGCAGGTCCTCTATAGTGACACGGCCATTTCTGAGGCCACGAAAAATAGCTTGAAGGAACAGGAGCAGAAATTCGAGGCCTCAATTGAGAAGGATTATCACCCTAACTCTCACAATATGGTCGTGGACGTGGTACATCCATCGTTGTATCCAATCGTATATGGCAGAACTCAAGAACTCGTTAATGGGGAAGTCCAAACAGTCGAGTACCTGGACGAAATTAAAAAGGTGAAGAAATTTGTTCCTGATACCGGAGCATCCAAAACCTTCCAGTGGCTTCCCGCAAAGATGACCTTCGACAAAGACTCACAGAGTTTCACATTCGTTTCCTACATCAACAACCTTCATCCAATTCAATTCGCCGAGCTCTACACCCAAATCTCCGACGTGTTCAATCAGAGTTTGCCAGGCTTGAAGCGTTGCTTGTCACACGCCCAATCGGAGCCATACACGAGAATCGATATTCCAGAGGGCGAAGAGGCCTATGAACAAGAATTCTACGATCTCAGGGACAAATTATACGATGCCGATGACTTGTCGGCAGAGGAAGAGTCCAATCTTGAGGAAGAGCTCGAGAAAAAGAAGGCCTCTCTCGTGAAGAAGATCTCTCCCGTTTGGGAGGGAGGCCCTACACTCAAGCCTTTCGATTTTTCCTACTTCGGAAACTTGAATGTGATTGTCAAGCTTGCCAACATAGAATTAACACCTGAGAATCCAAAGTACAATGGCGGTTCATGGCACGTCGAAGGTACAATTAATGAAGATATCGTTGCCACTATATTGTACTACTATGATGTCGAGAACATTGACGACTCGAAATTGTCATTTAGAGAGTCAATGGCCGATCCACGCTATGAACAAGGCGACGAATTCTTCTGCCAACACTACTATGGATTGCTGGATGGCGATATTATGGTCAGATCGCGCGGTTCTGAGGTTACAAAGCAAGACAGAGTTCTCATTTTCCCTAATGTGTTCCAGCATCATGTTGACGCATTCGAGTTGGCTGATAAAAGCAAACCTGGGCACAGAAAAATCTTGTGTTTCTTTGTGGTGGACCCATATAACAAGCTTGTGAAGAGCTCGGAGACAATACTCCCCCAACAAGAAGACTGGGCCAATGACAGCGAGCTTATGAATAAATTTTTCCCTGGAATCAATGGCCAAAGTACCATGACTCGTGCAGAAGCCTTGGAGTACAGGGAGAAATTAATGGCTGAGAGAAGTGCAGCGGTCGCCGCCGAGTTAGAAGATGACTTTTCAGCCTTCCACAGAACTTTCTCTCTTTGTGAACATTGATCGACAATTTTGGAGATCATTCTCAGAGAAGTATAGTATGAATTTATAAAATTGACGGAACAAGCATACAATAAACATAATAACAGGCTTTTGTTCTCTAAATTGAGTGCGATATATATTATCATGATACCTACTGCTGATTTGCCCTTTCCTCGATTACTTGTAGCGCAATCTGCCTTCTCCGATCTGCATCAGAAGTGCCCTTTTGCGTCATTTTCTCTGCTTGCTTACTCATAGACTGGAGCCTCAAGTTACTCAGCTCGATCGCGTCATCATCGAATGGTGCTATGAGACTCAAGAGAACACTGATATCGTAGATCCTGTCAATGACGATCAGCAATGGAGGTCTCATGATTTCCGGAAAGAACTTGACAAATTGGAACGCATCAGAAGCGTCGCCGCGGATGATCGTCAGATCCCTACTTCCAGTGGTGGCGGTATTGGTAGTGGGCAAAAGTGAGTCCGCATAAAATGACTGGAAAAAGCGTAGATAATTATACGACACCGTGAATGCAAAGAATGATGGAAGCAAAGGATAGAACGACTTGAAAATCACAGACCACAATGTCGCAGAGACCAATGCAATAAATGGGAAATGCTTCACGCGGAAGTTCACAAGGCCCTTGAATAAAACAACATTATGTTCAGGGATGACTTGTTTGAGAACAACCAAGAACCCCATGTAGTAGGATATACCTCCACCCAAAGGCAGATTCATTCCTAGCACATCATTTCTCAAAACATTTATGATGATCACAACAATGACCGTTGAAAAATTGGTGACGGTACCAACAAGGAAGATGAATTTGAGCACCTCTTTATAGCCCCAGAACTTCTCCACGTACTTGGTAGATAATATTAGCACACTGAGCGACGTGATGAATCCTAGAAGCGAGATTTCGGCAAAAATTGCGGTAGCAAACACCCACGGATAGAAAATAGCATATTTGGGGAGAAGCTGGAGATACGGAATAGAGGATCCGGGTTCAAGTCCAATCTTCAATACTACAAGGGCCCCTGAGATCAAAACCAAGAGACCAACAACAATCTGGGTAGAGCGTGACAACAGTCCCAACAGCACTGCTCGAATCATCGTGAATCTAGTCAATTCTTTGCCACCGCTTAGCTAAGTGGAATATCTAATGTTTGGGTGTATCTGAATGAGAATGTATGTGCGGAGGTCTTGTGCAGTACATGTCAAAAATCGGATAGAGAAACTGCCAGAGAAAGAGCTGGTGCATTTATATCAGTATTTTTGTTACTGGAAAGTTGTCGACGTAATTCCTCCCAACTGGCGATTATGTCAGCCATCCGTTTGGCCGACTCTGGATTGTGTGTGTTGACAGTGGGAATGACCTGGCCAATGCGTAAAAAAACCACAAAGTAACAGAGTTCGCGAAATGACAGATGCTCACTATATGGTAGCGAGAGCACTCTGTATGTAGAAGGATCGAATTTGGCGTATTTTTTGGCCGTGTATGGATTCTGTCTCAAGATGTCCTGGGAAGTAAAACTCTGGGAAGTCTTGAGTAATTGGATAGTGTCCTGAGTTGGTCCAACGCTGGATTCGGGTGTATTTTCTGGGGTCTCCGAATTATCTTTAGATCCATTTTGAAATGTCCATCCAGTGGGCCGTAGTCCAACGCACCTCTCAAATGAATCATGATATTTGTTGAAATTGAAGTAGCTAGTTAACTCTTTCAAAGTGCCCACAATTTTCATGGGCACAAGATGTACAACCACCGGATGGTCGGAATTACCAAGTGGATCATCTGTGAGTACTGAATCTAGATACTCATGCTGGAATGCTTTCACGATGTCCAATTTATCTCCTCTACTATTGATGTTTGAGACGTAAATAGGACAGCCACCTAGTTGTTTCAGGATCGACATTGCTATACGTTCCTTCCCAATGAGGTAGGTGCCAACGAGCACCAAACACTTCTTTTTCTTTCGTGGGGCGCTGGAGGAGAGGAATTGCGTGATACGTGATTGCAAGCTTTTGCCAAACGAATCCTTGGTCATTTCCTTATTTTCAACAATATCACTGACAAGATTTGCAATTGAAGAGCAGACTTGCTCCTGTTTCGGAAAGTTATAGCTCGGGTTCATGTAGGTTGTGTCCAAGTAGACCTTTGCGAGTTTTCGAGAGCCATTGAGGTGGAACTGGGTAAGTAATGGATGGTTAAGCATCGTAGCATTTATCCTAAAATCGCCGCAATGAAGATAGAATGTAGGTTCGCCGCGAAAAGGGACACTCTCAAATAGAAAAATAACCGCGCCTGGACAATGATTGGCGTCAATGAGTGTTACGTAAAGGCCGGGCAGAGTATCTTCTGAGAGTTTCCCGCCATGTTCTATATCTCCGTCCGTGTAACACTGCACTATGTATCGTTTATCGTTCTCCATGTCAAAGATGAATTTTGGGTCTATATTGAAGCGAATGGTGAGTAGTCTTGCAGTAATTGAAGAGCAATAAATAATCTTGGAGTCAATTGTACGCTCTAAAGACCATCTCTTGGTGATTCCACCATAGTGGTCAGAATGGAAATGAGAGAGAAAGTATTGACGAATCAGTTCATGGGGCTTATAGTTGAAAGCATCTACTGACACACAGTACTCCTGAGATGGCGATGCGTAAAAGCGGAGGACTTTGAGCTCGGGAATTTCATACTTTTTCGACGATGGTAAGAGCTCGCGGATTTTCTCTGTTGAATCTTCAGCGGTTTCAGACACCACAATTCTTCTTTTCTTTCGAGCCTCCGATACGCTATTCACATACTTGGCCCTATGAACTTGGACCTGTCCCAATGGTTTCTTAACCGAAATATCAGGGCTTTTTGGCTTTTCGGAGTTGGACTCGGGTTCTGTACTATGTGGTTTCTGTTCATGGCTGCCAGTTAAGCACTGTTCAACATGTCTCACGCGGAGATCTAGCGAGATCAAGCCCAATTTGGTTGAACAAACGGGACATGTGACAGAAGAGTCATCTTGACGCTCAAATTTGACATCTGTTTGCTCGACTTTGTCTTCATCTTCTATGACTATGACCAGACTATAGGAAGAGGCCACTGACGAGTGCTTCTTGAGCGCAGGAAAGTCGAACAAGGACTGCTGCTTTTTATCCTTTTTGGACATGGCTCATGGTTCCTTGTTGTTGAAAAAAATCACGGCGGCAATGTGAAATTCAAGCACAGTTTGGTAGACCTGGGGGTGTATATGGGGTTCCGCTACATTGAGCTGAAGCGAATCAAGGATATACATAGGCGGAGATGGGACTTTTGGCAATTATTCGAAAACAGAAAATGAAGGACCAGGAGGTGCGGGTGTTGCTTCTCGGTCTAGATAGCGCTGGAAAAACCACCATCATCAATAACTTGATGGGCAAAGATCCAATGAAAGTATCTCCAACGATGGGGTTCCAAATCAACACTTTGCCCTGGAAAGGCTATAGTCTAAACATATGGGACATCGGAGGCCAGTCTTCGCTACGTAGTTTCTGGGGCAATTACTTTGATCGGCTGGATGTAGTTGTTTGGGTTGTAGACGCAGTCAGCACTCTGAAGTTGGAGGAGCTGTATCTGGAGTTGAGGGAGAAAGTAATAAAGCAAGACCAGCTACAAGGGACATGTTTTGTTGTTTTGGTAAATAAAATTGATTTGGTGTCAGAAAATGACCGGGATGCTGTCGCTTCGGAAATAAAGAAGGCTCTTCTGCTAGAACACGAATTATCGGCTACAAGGTACACCATACGGGCAGTTCTGGGATATACTGGGGAAGGATTGCCGGGAGCAATGGATTGGATCGTCGAAAATTGCGGGAATTTACTGTGAAGATCGGAAGTTTGGAGAGCCTCAAGTTGAACTTGACCAAAATTGAACGAGATTTGAGATACTATCTCTGATAGCAAACAAAACAAGAGATCAGTTGTGATTTCGCGGGTACAATAGTGTTTACAGTACCCATTCACGCTGAAGATAATTTCTTCCGCCTACGGAAATGGTTGCATTTCTTCAAGCACACGGATATGTGTATGGAGGGCTGTTTAGCGTAGGTGATCAAGTCACACAACTCTCGAAGATTTCTTTGCTAATCGAAAGGAACTCTGCAATGGAAGATTGTGGTTCAATAGTAGTTGGAGTCTTTTGGCTTTAGTTGGAATACAAAGAAAACTGGGATCAATCGCGGCAATGTTCAATTATAGAGATGGCTACTTAGAATGAGAAATTTCAGTGGCGCCTTGAATTTCCCTCAAAAGACAAAGGAAGTTCGAAACTCTGTCTTACCTCCAGCTCCAGTTTGGTTTTCAATGAACAATTTACTGAATCTCAGAGGAATAGTTATCCTGAGGTCCTCGCTGCTTCTGTGTGAGAGCACTAGAAGTGGCAAACTGTTAGCGTGTGGTGGCCAGCTTAACATACTAGGAGGCCCAGCAAACGTCGCATTAGGATGGTCTCTCTTGGCGGCTCTTATCATTTGGTCTTCTTCAATGAACAGCGCCCGAGCGGCTTTACTCCAACGACTAGAAATCCATGCGACAACGTAGCCATCCGTATAGGAAACAACAAGAGTTAGTGTCGATACGATGAAGACTACGAATGATGGCAAGGTACACAATATGGCAAAAAGATTGGCACCGGAAAGAACCATGAATGGAAGATACAATAAGTTTACAGCTCCGAAAACTATGCTCAAGAACCAGAGGCGTGACCTCTTGCTTTTAATTTGCTCAATCCATGCGCAGCGTTTTCGCGAGTAGTACAACTTCTCACCTTGCAATTCAGCTTTGTGATACCACTCAAAGGAAGGACAAATGCGAGCAAGCTGCCGGAAGAAATTCTCGCGGAAACACTCACAGAGGTATTTAGCTCTTCCATCAGGTAACGAGTTCAATTCAGATCCAAGTTCAGTGCAAGTTTGAACCAATCCAGGCTCAAATTCCATAGCATAGACATTCCACTGAGGTTTCAATTGATCCGGAATCTTGCACCCATCATTTCCAAAAGAGTCCAGTTTGACAAGGGATCCATTTTCATTTCTTTGAAGCTGATGAAGAGGTGTACAGAGATTCCGCAATGCCATGGTGAGACAGTTGATGTAGTTGTCCATGAGCGCCTGGTCAATATCCATGTTTCTGATCTCTGGTTCAACCTTGTACCCGAGGAGCCAAGTATACAAATCGAACACATCGTTTACAGTAATTTCAGTGACCTCGTATTCAGCAGGACCTGAATATGGGTCGGCCTTGTCGAGGCTCAGAGCTGATTGTGTCAGTGGCATCAGTTCAATGTCACAAACCGGTTGTCTTGAGCGGAATCCAAAGAATTCTTTCCAGCCCATGTTTCTAGTTTTAAAGATTTTGTTCTTTTCGTTTTCTATGTCGGCTATTGAGTGCTTTTGTAGAAAAAGTGGTTGTACAAATGGAACACAAACACAAATGGGCCTTTTATAGGAAGTCAAACGAATTCAATGAGCCATGAACCTGAAGTTATAACGAAATGTTTGATTTTAAACTGACAAAAAATTCTAATACTCTGTCTGCATTGATTATTAGCTGTTCCTTCTGAGAAGCGTTTTGTCTTCTTCGCCATGTTCCACAATTCTTAGTCTTCTTCTAATTGAAGAAAATAAATTAAGCACAAGTTTATACTCCTCACCAATCATTATATGTATTGGATCAGTCACCACGGCACAGTTGACAACTCCACTCAGATGGCACAGGCCGAAACTGTTTACGGAGCAGACCATGGATATTGGTCCAAATACAAGTCTCCTGCGGAGTCTAAAAAGTAGCCAACCAATTGTGAGATCCGATCACATTCCCGCTAAATTGGACCCAAAGGTCAAGGCCGTTTTGCTCACACCGCGTCCCCTTTCTTTGTTTCGGTTGCAAAGGTGAAACAATATTAGCGCCCGTATGCCGTGACATTTTGGCCAAGACCTGGCTCCGCAACATTAGCAGTGTGCATCTACAGTATGCGCCGCGGCTAGCACAGATTGACTTCCTGATGCGTCCCAAATTGGCCATATGAGTTCCTTTCTCGTGATATAGTGCATCGAGGTCGACTCCTGCTGCGCTGTCTGCAGGATCACCAAAATACCCGTTCGTTGCACTGGCATCTATGTCGTACCTCCTGCAGAATCGAGAGGCCAAAGAAGGTCCCAAGATAATGCATCACTTGGAGAAGCGCGTTCTTTTTTAAAGGAAAAGAGACATTACTTTGTTCAGAACATGCTTAAAGTTTTCCCCCGAACGCTTTCTCCAAAATCTCGCATCTCCCGGCCTGTCTCAGCGTTCTCGCCAATATTTTAAGTTTATTCTTTGACGTTTTCTTGCAGGACTTCCAAGCGCGCCTTTGGGACCACCGCGTTTAACCCGTCGCGTGTTCCGTATATAAAGACACCAGACACCAACCGCCTCGTGATGGGATAATTTGTTGCGGACATTGATATAAGGCACACTTTGTCGACCTCTGTTTTCCTCACAATCAAGAACACTTTCATTGCAAGTAATTGCACAAAGCAACGCATAGCTAGACACTTCTTCTCATCTCTCATACATCCACATCTCTTCCCCTGAACACACAATAGCAGGTATCATCGAGTTCACACAAACTCGCTCAATTCGTTTTTTTCAACAGACTTTTCTTCTTCACGTTTCGCACATTATACCCCCATTTCACCCGTCATGCAAAGTGCCATCGACGCTCTTCGAGGCTTCGAATTGGTCCAACAAGAAAACCTCATCGAGGTCTTGGGCGCGGTCTCAGCACCAAGAAACAAAAACGCACTGAACAATGTTCAGTCCATCGCGAGAGGGCTCTGCACGATAAATCAGAAGATCATCTCGTCAATAAACATCTGCATCGCTGATGCCGAATCCCAGGGAGTGGAGGCATACAAGAACTTTGTGAACGAGTTCATTCTTTGGTTTTCAGGCAGCAGTGTCATCTTCGACAAGTACTTACATTGCTTACCTCCAAGCGCGTTTGATCAGGATTCGGTATTCCAAAAACCACTCGTGCATTATGAACACTACTTGGCCTTCATCGATGTGGCCTTGGCCTCTCTTCGCAATCCGTTCGTCGTAGATAAACTCAAGGAGGCGCACATGAAGATCGATGCGCTTGTGGCTACGAAACGCGACCTCATGCGCCGCTCTCATCTCGACAATATTTCTTTCGAGCATGTCCAGAGCTTCGGTGGTTCAACTGTATCCTGTTTCTTTACTGTGAGCCAAATCATTGAACGTACGGAGGATGCAACCATCTTCATGGGAGACAAAAAAGTTGAGCTCGCCCTCCTAAATCTTGATAAGGAGAGTTCCATGTACACCATGCGTGATTTCAACGCGCTTGCCATTCTTAAGTTTCCTGTTGGGAAGGGTGCTAGGACCGTGGTGTATCCCCCTTTCCGAATTAATGACCTCTCGATGTCTCTCTCAAATAATTGCATAAATTTTTCTAGCGTATCCTACGCCAGCGACTCTGAAGGCGCTTCATTTGCTCTTACCGGTTCTGAACTGATTATTCAGGAGTGGTATGAGAAACTCAAGTTATTGTTTCCTGCCTCTGATGAGGTCTTGTCTAGTGAAACTATTCTGTTAGAGGGCCTCGGGATTAATACCATGCTGGAAAGTTATCGCTTCGAAAGAACATACTCCTTCAATGACTCCAACTCAGTATCACTGCCACTTCTGAGCCATAGACAAATTCGTCAAGATGATTCTGCTGCCTTTGAATATTCAACTGCAAGCACTTCAAAACTTGACAACTCTTCGCTCAGTCGTCAATCTTTACGCAAGGATACGTCTTCTCAATCAGACGCATGTTCTGTGGACAGTGACGGATTTGAAATCGTCACAAAAAATCAAGTTAAGGTCTTTGCCAACAACGAAGCTGCTCAGTCGCTTCCGAACATTCAAGCATCAAAGCCCCGGAAGGTGTTCCAAAATACAGCTGGTTCTGCTATTGACATCTCCAACTTTGGAAAATCCCACAAGCCAACATTCACGCCTGATCTCAAAGTCCAAGAAAAGAAATCGTTCTTCGGATTATTCCGCAAAAGGCAGGGGAGTTTGTCGGCAGAAGATAAGCTCAGGGCTGGTGTTGCCGCTGGAGGAGAAAAAACCAAAAGCTCAACATCGAAGAAAGTAACGAATGAAAAAGAAGTGCAAGACCTGAAATCTCAGGTGAATTTGGAAAAGAAATCTGATGTTCTCAAGAGTGAACAAGACATCAAGACAGCTTCTGCGAAGCCTTCCACCAAGAAAGAGCGTGTTAAACCCGACCTCAAGATCTCTATTCCTAAGTCTCTAGATGCTCCTCAGCCCGCGTTCCTGTCTCTGAAATCCACTCTGTTTTCTCCTTCAAGTGCTCTCCCGCTGCCATTTGCTCTTCCCTCTTCCACTTCTACTTATTTCTTCAAACATTATGTACTGGAAAACCCTAACCTGGCTAGCGAAAATGGTTCCGCCGTTGACTTGAGTGCTCTTGAACAGCTTCCTGTATTGCAAATCCCACAAGGTTTAAAAGATGAAATCAACTCCGAAGATTCGCTAGACTTTTTCATTTCTCCATCTACAACCAAAACATTAAAAGTCTCGAAATGGAAGGCGCGCGCTGGAAAATGGGAAATGCTTACAGCCAGTGACGATGTTTTCGTAAAGATTGTGGTAAACTACATTCTTGACAAGCGGTGGATGTTAGTGTTCAAGGAAGACGCCAGTGGAGAAGAAGTTGTTGATGTCCCGCTTTTGATTCTTGAGTTGACGACCCAAAGCAATTTCAGAAGGTCCTCTGCTACCGACATTGAAATTGGAGCAGTGAATGCTGTTACCAGAGAAAAGATGCTCATTATCACAAGATGTTACAAGGGAGAGGTATTCGACTCCTTCTACAATAGCTTGAGCAACTGTTTCGAGTCTTTAAAATCCCCTGGCCCTCTTCAAAAATCTTCCAATTACGGATCAAGTGGAACTCTCACCTCTTCATTAATGAGTCGCCCAAGTACCACTTCTACCTTAGCAAGCCTTTACACTTCCGTTGATCAAAAGTCAATCCCTGAAATAGATGCATCTGGGGGCGAAAAAGTTTTGCTTGAGCGTATGACGGTGAAGGTCCACAAGCAGTTGGAGTCATATGACCACATTCACCAACTGTCCGCATGGAAAGCCATCTCGATGTATTCACTTAGTTTGTTCCATTCGGTAGATGAATTCGGGGCATCTTTCTTCCATTTCAATTTATACAACAAACGATGCGGTGAGGATAATCAACAGGAACTCGAGTGGACATTCAGCGCTAACTCCATCGAGAAACATGTGGAGAAAATAGGCAAAGCTGGTCTTTTGGTCAAAGCTGACTCCAGCCAAATCTATATGCTCGAATGTAAAGGTGGCAAAGAGCTCAAACGTCTTTTGTCGACCTTCTAAATAACTCTATAAATGTATTATAAGCCATTCATCCCCCAACTCAAAATAGGTATTGACTACAGTTCACTCTCATCAAATGTTGTTTAACTCTAATTCTCTACAAAAGACAAAATTTATACAATTTTTCATGTGATGAAATCCATTCATTATTTGCTTCAATTGGGGGTTTTGCAAGCATGTATTATCTCTACCACCCAGAACCAGAAAACAGTTCTCACAAAAATTTGAGCCGAAAATAACTCAATGATTTCGAACGTTATTGCAAATCCACAAGAAGAGTCTGTTTGGAATTTGCACCAGATTCTTTTTATATGGTATTGGGATGAGATTCAGAACCATGCTACCTCCAATCTAATGAAGCTCTTGAATCTCCTAACGTTCATTAGTTTGATAACAAATGTACTGGGAGCTATCCAAATTCAATCAGCGCCGGCGATTGAGATTAGTGGCAATAAGTTTTTCAACTCCTTGGACCATTCTCAGTTTTTTGTTAGAGGAATTGCTTACCAAAGGCCGCGGCCACTAGTTTCTGAGCTTGGCTTCGTTGACTCTTTGGCACTGCCCTCTCATTGCCTCAAAGATCTTTTTCTTTTGAATGAATTGGGTGTCAATACCGTGCGTGTGTACCAAATCGATCCAGCGGCAGACCATGACTTGTGTATGGATGCATTTGCAGCCAATGGGATATATGTCTTTGTAGACCTATCAGAGCCGAAAATGTCTATCAATCGCGAGAATCCTTCTTGGGATACAGATTTGTATGAGCGATACACTTCTGTGATCGATACGATGCATCGATACTCGAATGTCATTGGCTTCATTGCAGGAAACGAAGTCGTGAACTCAGTTGAAACTTCCAACGCTGCTCCATTTGTCAAAGCTTCTATCCGCGATATGAAGCGTTACATAATACAAAAGAAATATCGTTCCATTCCAATTGGATACGCAAGCAGCGATGAGAGCACAACGAGATTGGCGAGCGCCAGCTATTTCGTATGCGCCGAACACGACGATAAAGACGACAGGGCCGACTTTTATGCCTTGAACATGTTTGAGTGGTGTGGCTATTCTACGTACGATGCTTCTGGCTATCGAGATCGTACAGCCGAATTTAGCATGATGCCAGTTCCAGTCTTTTTCAGCGAGTATGGATGCAATGTCATAAGTCCTAGGCCTTTTACGGAAATCGAGCAAATATATGGGCCTGCAATGTGTCAAGTATGGTCCGGAGGTATTGTTTATGAATTGTTTCAAGGAAGCAACCATTTTGGGTTGGTGGAAGAGAATGCCAACGGGAGGATAACGAAAACGAATGAATTTAACACAGTCCGGCTCAGGTTGACAGAGAACAAGCCACAAAGAGATAAGAAAGGAGCCGTTGCTGGGTCTCTGTTTCAAACACCATGTCCACCGGTGACCACATCTTGGCGGGCTCTGCCCGCTCTTCCACCAACACCTGATGAGGCAATGTGCGAATGTCTACAAGCCACGCTTTCATGCATCTTAACTCCTTACCGAAAAGTTCATGAGCTGAGCTTCTTGAGTGAACTATGCGCCTTGACAGATTGCTCTGAGATTTTGGCCAACGGGACTTCCGCACAGTATGGAGCCTTTTCCAGCTGCGGACTCAGGCAAAAAATATCATTTGCGCTCAATAGGTATTGGCTTGAAAGCAATCGTGATCCAGAAGTATGTGATTTCGGTAAGAGAGCTGTGCTTATCAGCAACGCCGAAATCGGTGACCTAGCCAATTTGCAAGCCGCCGACAGCAGATCATGTGCAGAAACATTGATAGATATGCTCAAATTACAGGCGTTTACACCCGAAGAGCGCCTACACCTATTGAGTGATAAACTCAAGGATGGCATGATCCGATTCAATGCCTATGGTGTCAAGAGTACTGGGTGCAACGCACATTCATGGGATCACGTATGGCAGCTCTTGTTCATTATTTCTTTGATATCATTGTACTATTTGGCTATTTGATGAATATATGTGGGTAGCATTCGAACTAGTCCTTCTTCGGTCCCCAATTGAGTCCAAGAAATCCGCTGCCAGAGCCTAATCCTGAGCCTCTGGGAACCAAGTTTTTGGAAGAGAATTTTGGCTCGACCACGTAAACCCTTTTTCCACCATATATGTCCAATGCAATATAAGAAAACTCCGAAGTCCAGAAGGAAGTATCTATCTGCTCCACCAAAACAGTAGCATGTTTACCCGACTTGGTCTCCACATGAAACTTCACCACCATTATGTCCTTACCATCTGCGCTCTTCTTGCGAGCGCTTTGAATTGGTCTGTTTCTGACCCATTTGTCACCTGGAACATCACCGTAAGCCTTCAAACGCTCGCCAGGTGCAAAATTAAGGGATTTTTGGGCAACTTCACTAGACTCAATGACTTTAAGTGCCTTGTTGAAAGTTTTTGTCTCTCCAGACGGCAAAAAGAGCTCTGAGAACATCAAGTATATGACCATTCCCGAAACACCCAAGGCTCCGACCACTAAGAGAGACGAGATGGAAAAGGTCGCAAATCTGGAGATTGTGGACAAGATCTTCATACCTTTGGCATTTTTGGGTGGTGGTGGGGGTGGTGGTGCTGATGCAGTAGAGTATTTCTTGTGTTGGTACAGATGAATAGATCTGATTCCAATAGGGCGAATTGCCGAAAAGCAGGAAATTCCCACATGACGAGGAGCTAGCCTGGCACTGGGGAGAAGCAAAGTTCTCATGCCAATTGCTGACACTGGAGTTTTCAGAAAGAACATGTTACAGTGGAGTGAAAATGTGGAGAGCGTGAAATTTCGAAGTCACCAATCATTAGGTAGTCGCCGCATATGAAGAGTAAGGGAATTATCCATATTAGGAGCAAAAGGAATTTGAGAGTATCCCTTGGAAATTTGTTTGAGCATTGAGCTTAGACGCTCATTTAAGAGGTCATGTCAATCGCTAACGGTTTTCCCCACAAGAAGCCCGCCTGGCCTAATTGGTTAAGGTACCGTCCTCCGGAGACGGCGATTGCGGGTTCGAGTCCCGCGGTGGGTTTCCTTTTTGCATGTCAGCCATAGATTATTGTGAAATGTTCCGTACTTTTTTTTTTTCGAGAATCTGATTCGATCTGTTTCAGTCTATTTTGAAGAAAGGCAAATTTGATTTGTTGAAGTGTTTTTCATGTTCTGATCTTTTATTTTGCGTGGTGTCAAGTGCTACAGTGTATTGACAAAAGTGCACTTAGGGCACAAGCCCTGACATCCTGTACATAGTATCGCATCGAAAATTTTCCAACTACACATAGAGAACGCACTCTTCTCGATTAGCACTCACTTCTCATCACTAACAAAATGGCCAAGATCAGTCAAGGTATGTAAACTGAGATGCTTTATGGCTCCGGGTGCCTGTTTAGATCCCTAGTTTTGGTTCTGTGCCGAAATTGGTCGTTCTTTACCTTCTTTATCCGATGTCATTACGAAAAGTCGTACAATCAAACTTTGCGCCTCTCCACCATGAACCCTACTAACTCTTAGACGTTTCTTCCTCCCGTTCCAAGTCCAGAAAGGCTCACTTCTCTGCTGGCTCTGCTCAAAGAAGAGTGTTGATGTCCGCTCCTTTGTCCAAGGAGTTGAGAGCTCAATACAACATCAGATCTCTCCCAATCAGAAAGGAGGACGAGGTCACTGTTGTCAGAGGTTCTAAGAAGGGTTCCGAGGGTAAGATCTCCACCGTCTACAGATTGAAGTTCTCTGTTCAGATCGACAAGTTGCAAAAGGAGAAGTCTTCTGGTGCTTCTATCCCAATCAACATCCACCCATCCAAGGTTGTCATCACCAAGTTGTACTTGGACGACAAGAGAAAGGCTTACATTGTCAAGAAGGGCGGTAAGGCCGAGTAAATTCTGTAATTTTATTTGAATAATACACATTTGGGGCGATCCTTCAATAGTAGTGTAGGTGTACACGAGACGACACAGAATAGCGTAAATCTAAGAGGACTATTGGTGCTAGTTTAATGAGATTTGATTTTCTTGAGCATTGTTGTTGTTTGTTTGGTTTTTAACGTTTTTCGTGCATATCAAGGGAACAGTACGTGATATATTGGCGTTGAGAGTGAACTATCTTAAAGATAGGAATTTTTTGGTTCCGATCTACAGTCAATTTCAAGCTTTGCTCTGTTCTGTCCATTGAGATGCTGTTTGTTCTTGATTTCGTAGTTTCAGTATTTCCACAAATTAGCGCTGTGTTCGTAGTTTTTATGGGTGTATGAATATCTACTCAATTTGACGAGAGCAATACCCGTGTAAGTACGAAAGGTTCAGAACTTCTCTGTAAATTATTCTCCTGATTAATTAGCTACCATGTTATGGAAGAGTTGGTAAATTGATATCTGGGAACATTGACGTTTTGTCGATCTGTGGCATTTATCTTAGTTCAAGAAGAGCATGCATACAATAAACATCTCATCGAACGAAACAAATGAACTACTATTTTAACTAAATCGGATCAATACCTCTTTAATCAATTCAACTGGCCATAGGTATCTTACAAGAATTCCTATGAACTGGATTTTGGTTGCAAAAACCTGCACATGGTAGTGGAGCTAAAGTCAATAGCCTGATTTGTGTCTTCGAATCGATTTATTTCTATTCCAATAAAAAAACGCGACCGATATCATTTTGATGCACCTGACTCGAGAGTATTAGCAGATTTTTACTCTTTGCCACTTAGATGACTATTGTGTCTATCTCTAATTATACACCGGGGCAGCGGATGCAGAGCCACAATCTAGAGCTATGAATCTTGTAAAGAGTAATACTTTGCAGTGTATAAGTTCAACAGAATGGGCATAACGAAATTTAAACCTGAAATAGAGTAATTATTCGGCTCTTTTTGCGGAAGCACTGCATCAATAAAAGTGACAAAACTCCAATAACGTCTACATATTGCTAACTATAGGATAACACCGAAGACAAACAAATTTGGAGATTCTTTAGTAGCACTTCAAAAATTCATTGGCAACTGCTTCGTTCTCTCAAATTTCAAACCTTCTCGTTGAACCCTATTTCTTTCTCAACAACGAAGCCTCCACCTATGGTGTTCCTTGAATAAATTCTTCACTAAATTTGATCAAATCAAAATACAAGTAGATTAATCGTCTCTCTCGTATTCTTTTTTTCATATTTTCCCGACCAGATCTCGCCACCTTCCCCTTTCACCTTATCTGGGCCAACCCCCATATTCCTGCACCGCCTTAATGTCTGGGGAAAGTATCCACCAACTACCGATCACAACCCAAATTCTGCCCACATGTCGGCCATAGAACTGGATCCCGAGTATGACTTGGAGATCTTCAACGGGTTTGGCTCCTCGCCCTTACTGCGTAACCTCTCGCTGGGAAGAAGAACCAAGAAAAGATGGTCTTTCCATCTCAACTCCAAACCGAACTTGATTGACCGTTCCCCCAATGTTCCTGTTCGCAGAAGACTAAGCGATGTCACGGGAATCGACGCGGTGCACAAACAGATCGATCCTCATCATATCTCCCCGGCGCAGCTCTATTCCACGGAGTCCGGAAGGCTCTTCCACGCTGGAAAGATCTGTATTGCTTTAGCGGGTTTGCCCGGGAGAGGAAAAACCCATTTGTCTGTTTCTCTCACACGTTACTTGCGTTGGTTAGGTGTCAAGACACACAGTTTCCACTTGAGCAACTATCGACGTGCTGCGGCACCCGCAGATGACTTGGATCATGCGTCGTTCGTGATGTACCCACATGATTCTCAGGAGGCGATGTTCAGGGACAAGACTGTAGAGAACTGTTTGAACGACATTTTGAACTTTTTCGAGACCGACAAGGGTCAGGTTGCTATTTACGACGCTGTCAATGCCACACCGGAGTATCGTAGACAACTTAACAAGCGGTTCCAAGACGTTAATATCCAGTGTATCTTCATTGAGCTGACTGTCACCGACGAAAATATGTTGAAAAAAAATATGGAGCTGGCCGCTCGCTCGCTGCCTGACTACGAGAACTGGAACTATGAAGACGCTTACAAGGACTACTCAGCACGTATCAATGCACTTTCTCCTTACTACAAGGAGATGTCACAGGACTCGGAGGATAAAACATTGGCATACATCAAGATGATTAATTTTGGTCAGAGAATCGAATTGCACAATTCCAACTATGGCTACTTAATCAACAAAGTCGTGTTTTTCCTTATGAACTCTCGGATCAAGCTGGGCTCGGTCTATTTTGCCAGATGCTACAAAAACGAATGGGACTACTCCAAAGATCCGCCATTAGATGAGGGCGGAATAAATTACGCCAAGAACCTCACAAAGACAATGATCAAGCACTTGAAGTCCAAGGGCAGAGTGTTCGAAGATGACGGAGAGTCTGGATTCCTTGCTACAAAGCTCAAGACCACTTTATCTATTGATGAGAAGCACCCGCCAACGGGTGCTGATGGTGTAGAAGACGACTCTTTTGTGGTTTGGACATCTGTGAAGAAGAGAACCAAACAGACCACGCAATTTTTCAAAGAGAGAGGCGTCAATATCCGTCACCGGATTCAATTGTCCCAGAAAAACCCAGGAGTCGTTGGCGCCATGACCGAGGAAGAGATTCGTGATAACTTTCCTACCGAATATGAACTGTTCTTAGCAGACCCATACCATCACCGGTTCTCCCGGGCGGAGCTGTACCATGACTTGGCCATCAAGATTGAGCCGTTGATTCTTGAGATGGAGCGCATGAGCGGAGACATTTTAATTATTGCCGACGAGACTGTGCTTAGAGTTTTGCATGGCTATCTTATGGCCTGTTCGTGCTACGACATTCCATGGTTGGAGTTCTGTACTGACGAGATTGTCGAGGTCAAGTTCAATGCTTACTCCAACACCGCCAGACGTATTCCGATCGAAAATCTGAGTGATTAGAATGTGGTGTCACTTGTGACTTGTATTTGTTAATTACGATCAACTAATGAATTAAAGATTTACTTAGATATCTAGGTAGACAGACTAGTATATATTCTGAATGGAAAAACAATATCGAAAGTGATCAATTATTTTAATTTACTAAATTGCTTAATTTCCCGTGAATTTTGTGTTTACTCCCTCCATGATCGATGGTAACAAGTCACTGGTCTTAGACTGGTCCCACATCTCACTCCAAGTACTCACCACTTATCTATACCTTCGATATTTTTGGTATCAAACCAGATCAAACTCTGTTCTTTGTACAGTAATCAATACTACCTCATTCCATACCTCATACTAGGAAGACTCTTTCTGTTTTATCGACCCTACCCCTTATAATGACTACCTTAGTTCCCACTGCTATCTACACCTCGCCCACTGAACCCATTGAGGTGAAACTTATACCTGGCGTTGGCCCCCATTCTACTGACGGAAAGACAACGCAAATTTCAGAGATTGTTCTCAAGGCTGGCGGAGAAGATAGAGATAAACCCAGTGCGGCCAAAGACACCCCTCTTGGGAACCTTAGAGCACAACTCACGACGCTTCAGGACAAACTCAATGAGTTCTTGACTCAGAAAATGCTGAACAAAAGGAAATTGGAGGATGACGATATCGAGAGACGGATCTTGGATGACGGTGTTGATGAAGATAGTGATTGAGGGTCTAGCATAGTGTAACATTAATAGCTGGCATTTTCAAAGTGGCCGGAACCTCTTTAATACTTACTGGGAAATAGGATATTTGCTTAAGTTTAGATAGTGGTTTTATCAGGTAGTCAATGGGCTTGGCCGGTATTGATGGAGTGTACTATGTATGACAACTATTTGACGATGAACTGACTGGCCATTTAAGGTATAGAATATTGACGATAAACTGGCTGGCCAATAAAGACAGACAATATTGACGACATCTTATGGAATTGAATGATAGACCAGATCGTCTCCATGGCTCTGGTGCCATGAACGACAGCAACTTCCTGACGCAATTGGTCTACATAATCAGCCTAAGTAATAAATACTTCTCGGCCGCAAATTTTTCATATCATTAATTTCTTGCAATGCAAATTAAAATACATCCGGCACGAGCCAAATCGTGTAAACCACCCCTCTGGCCTACTTCCGTCCGACGATATCGGTCATGCTCTTGATCGTGTTTTCCAAGGTTGTTTCTAGATAGTGCTGTTTCGTTTTCAAGCCCTTCTGCGTCTCCAAAAACTCCTTCTTGTCTTTGTTGATTTGGTCCAAGTACTGCGTGGTGTCTGTTTTCAAAAAGGCACGGCCAACACCCTTCCAGACCGAGTCCTCGGGTTTGGTAAGTTCTTTCAATTTGCTGCTGGTGTTCTCCACAATGCTGATATTGGTTTCCACTCTGTTGAGCTGAACGTTGCACATGGACAACTCTGCTCTCGATTTATTGAGCTGACTGTCCATTTCAAGAAGCAATTTCTGGAGTGCCTGGGGATCTAGCGACATCTTTACAGTATATGTGTTGGAATTCAGGGAGTGCTGATTTCTAAATCTAACAGCTCGTGAAGAAGGGTAGTACTGGTAATATTGGTTGGAGGTGTCTGGGGAATCATAGGGTACAGGACCACTGAAGAATAGTACTTCTACCACCATCCACACATTTCCAGCAACAGGAGGTTACATTTCACAATATGCTCGCGTCTGTACTTCCGTTGGGAAAAGCCACCCGGTTCTTGCCGTTGGCGTGTCGTAGCTTCTCTGTGTCGTATAAATTGAGCCAGGTTTCCTCTGGCGATGCCAGAACTCAAACCAACCGCTTGGAGAAAACGTTGAACCGTTTCTGGAAAAACGCTCAAACGAAGGAAAACCCACAAACAAAACTCTACGAGGTTTGCCTAGATGACAAGCCCCTCAAGACCCCACTAGGACACACGTTGGCTATACCTGCTGAGAAGAAGCAGTTGGCGCATTTGGTGGAGCACGAGTGGGACACATTGAATGACTTGAAAATCAAGCCCAACTCTTTGCCGTTGACGTCGATGGTTTCGCGTGCTGTAGACTTGCAAACGGTTCATTTCGCCGAGGAAGTAGATGCAAACATGGTAGCCAAGATTGGCGACTTGAATGATATCAAATACAACATGTTGAGATACTTGGACACAGACACGTGTTTGATCTTCACTGTTGCCGAGGAATACGAGGGTCGGTTGAGAGCCAAACAGGAGGAGTTGTATCGCCCATTGATAGCCGAGTACGAGGACTTCTTCACTGCCTACGGCAAAAAGCACAATCTCTTGCCGGATGAGAACGCCAGAATTCACTTGGAAGTTTTAGATTGTGAGACTGATGGTCTCTGTGGTAAAAGCCAGTCCATCACCACGCAGAATGTAGTTTTGAAGTGGTTGGATCTGTTGCCGATCTATGACCTTGTGGCTTTGGAGAAAGCCATTTTGTCTTCCAAATCTTTCCTCTGTGGTGCTTCTATCCTTCGGTCCAATGTTGGCGACGAAGACGCCCAGAAGAACTTGTATCAGGTGAACAAGTCAGACGTCTCCGACTACTTCTACAAGTCCGTCGATGAGATCATGGAGTTGGGCAATCTTGAGACCATTTTTCAAACCGGTGAGTGGGGTGAAGTCGAAGATACCCATGATGTTGACAACGCTGATTGGTTGAGAAACTTGTCTTCTAGTGCACTTGTATGTCATTAGTGCCGCCAGGAAGGAACAGAAAGACCGAACCAATGAAGGCTTCGGTATTTGTAAATAAACATAGCAATTGATGGATTTCCATTCTCCACTCTATTCTTCGACAAATTGAATGAAAATGGTATGATGGCCTACTAAGATCATCTGAGATCTTTCGAACGGAACTCGAACTCTCTGCGAAACCTGAATCGGTCTGTCAGATGAAACTGTCCCGAACAATCATCGTAAAATTCATCTTAATTCCACCTTCGCAAAATAAATTTCTTTTTCGCCGACCGTTTTCTTTATATTCTTCCATGCTGTCAAACCGTCACGCGACGCAGGAGATGCAGAAATACGACTCTTAAATACATAACGGCGCTACAGGGTAATGGAACACGCAAACAAATCAAAATTAAAAATAAACATAAATTCCAACAAGACCAATCACAAAAATCTCTCTCCGTTTTAAAAATATCCGCACGCTGCCCCATTCCCCAGAAATTTCTACTGATTGAATACCAGATCCATCTGTCTATGAGCACCTCCGCAATATATGTGTGAACCTGTACATCAACCAGACCAGCCATACTTACACCTACCACTGACCTTCTCCCAATCCACCAACGCAAGCCATTTTCAGCGTAAGAGACGTGTAAGCGCGCAGTTTTCCAACATCCACACGCTCCTTCCTTCTGTCTACGCGTTCTTTCCCTCTTCTGGCACCACCACTGTAGACAGACCTTAAATCAAGAGCACCGACTATATTTTCCATAGGGATCTCAAGCCACACATACATCCATATCCCAATAGACATTTCACACTATTGGAGAGATCGCTTTCCAAGATCGCACCCGAAAGCCTATTATTGCTTCTCCATTCCAGCCATTCAGTGTAGTCTGTTTGAATGATACAAGAACAAACCGGCGACGCGCAACCATCGTTGTCGTCGGGCGCCGATTCCACCGATACGCCGTCCGGCGATGTAGACGAGCGCATGCATATCCAGAGCAAGTCGCCCCGACGCGTCAAGGTATACCTTCTACAGGGTGACGACTGGCTTGATAACGGAACAGGCTACTGTATGGGCAAAGTCGACGTCAAGACACAAAAGCCGTATTTTATAGTGAGAAATGAGCTCGATTCCGAAGACATCATTCTTCGATCGTATTTGGAGGGCTCCATCCAGTACCAGCGCCAGCAAGAGACCTTAATAGTGTGGTCGGACTCGTCTGGCAAGGACTTGGCGCTTTCGTTCCAGGAGAACGAAGGCTGCGCTGATTTGTGTGATTTCATTGTAAAAGTGCAGCAGGAAAACTTGAGTCCCATGATATCTTTGTACTACGTCATTACCTCGCTGGGTCAAGAAGGGATCAACAATGATGGCCCTCGTGAAATCACAGAGCTTATAGCAGGCCCGATTACATATCCTCCTACTTCACCTGTGAGCGAGGGACTTGCGGAGATGCTGGAAATTTTCGCTCAAGGTTCCAATTCTCTATACTCGCGGTTCAAGATTCTGAGCTTCGTAATCGAACACAACTACTTGGCCCGTCTTTACGCTCTATTTCTAACTTGTGAGAAAAAGCACGATCTCAAGAGCTTGCATTTACTCAACGATATCATGAAAACACTCCTCATTTACAACGAAACCCTACTACTCAACGAATTTTTCGCCCGGGACGAGTCAATTATAGCTCTTGCGGCAATGCTTGAGTACGACCGCGAATACCCGAACCATAAGGCTGGCCATAGAGATGCCCTTGCAAAAGAATTCAAATTTGAGTGTTTGAAACAACTTAAGAACATACCGACTTTTCCCGATACGAAGCTCTCTATTCTACGCATGGAGCACGTCCTTGTTTACTTTCGTTCTGTTTTTGTTTCTCTATTTTTTGATGATCATGTAATTGGCACCTTGTCCTCCATGATTTACAAGTGCCAGCTCGAGCTCCTTAATTACCTCCGACGTTCGCTGGCGAACGGCAATTTTCTCGAGCTGCTCTTCCTGCTGTACGCTTCCAACAATTTGAACTCTGAACAAAAGCGAGACGGAATCCGCATGATTCATAATTTCGCAATGGTGGCCAAATGCCATGTGGCTGCAGTGAAACCGGAGTTTTTTGGAACTTTGATTAAATCAGGGTTCTCCAAAATGATTCCTTGTGCTTTAAATGACGAGGATCCAGCCATTCGATCCTTGGGAACCGAGTTGGTTGTTACCGTTCTCGACCAGGATGTTACCTTTTCGAATTCGGTATCAAATGAAGAGCAACATGTGGATGAAATGGAAGATCTCGAGGAGCATGCCAGCAATTCTGCTCTTTCTGGAGAACAAGGCCCACATCCTTTGAGGCTCAATCTCATTTTTGATGTTAATCTCATAGTGTCTTTGAGTCGAGTGTTGCTAGAATCACGTATTCCGGGACTCCAAATGCAAGCTTTCGAAGCTCTCAAGTCTGTCTTGTATGCTGCATCTGCTGAGATCTCAGCTGTGAACGAAGATCAAACCTCTGAGGGCGAATGTATCAAAAAGGCTGATCCGAAAAAGTCAGCTGAAATTGCTGAGAAGCATTATCACCAATTTTACACTTCTGTGGCACCGATTCTATTCGAAGACTTCTTCAATCTACTATCAGATGACCCAATTATCAAGGACAAAGCACAAGAGAATCTAAAAGGACAGCCAGGTTTGTATCAGCATTTGTGTGATATTATCTCCTTCTGCTGCAGAGAACATGGTCAAGACAATTGTTGCTCTTTTCTACTCGAAACTGGTTTACTTAAAGGGTTGTTCGTATCCTTGAGTCTGCGATCTAGTGCTCTTCTCAAGCTTGCCGTCATACGAGCTTTGAAAAGTATCGTTCTCGTGAAGAACACTAGAGTCTCACAATTTATTGTTGATCATGATTTGATGCGTCATTTCTTCTCCTATTTTGAGAAGGTTTCCATGCACAATTCTTGTGCAAACTCTCTGTGTCTAGATCTACTCTCAGTCATAGAAAAGCGGGCTTTTAGTGATGCTGGCTTTATTTTGGCTGCAGACATCTCGAAAAAATACCGCGATTTCTTAGAAACAAAGCTTGAGTATGTCTCTATTGGTAGAACGTTTTTGAAGACATATGAAGCTGCAGAAAATGAGAGAGCATCCAGTTTCAATGGCAAAAAGTACACCAGGCGGTCGCAAGTTTCGAGCGACCAATTGTCGTCTCCCATTCTGGACGAGCGTTTAGAAGGCGATGAAGAACCCTCGGAGCCCGTCGAGAATGGGGTGCAATCTCGAGACCTATTTCAAGGTGTCAAAGTTCAAAATGGAGCTCATAAAAGACAAAGAGACGACGTGACAGAAGGTTCTTTGCGAAACGGAGATTGTTCTTCTGCTTCCGAGGCAAAACGGAAGGCGCCAGTGCTTTGGGCAGACAAACCCAATCTTGAAGAGGAAACCTGTTCATAAATTTTTACATGGAATACCTTTGGCTTTTGTTCAGTAGTATATTCTGCAAAAGTCTATAGCGCTGAATCATTAGTCTTATTCTCGCCAGATAGGTTTAATACAACATAACAAGTACAAAGCATTCTACAAAAAAAAAAAACGATCCCAGTTTATTAATTCTATCTTTTTTTCTGTCTCTCTTTCCCCTGTCATTTTTCTACACATTTCTATTTTCAGTTCTTCGCTTATCGTCACTCGGCACTCGGTAAAGTTCCCCACAAACAAACTGCACAGGATCTACCCCAGACCAGGTCACATGGAATATAAAAGCAGTCCATTTCCCATATTCTTCCACAATATAATTTCATAAATGGTTTTAGACAGCACCTTCCTCGACACGTGCGTCTGGAAACCAGACATCTTCAAAGGGAAAGTTGTGTTTGTCACCGGCGGTGCAGGCACAATCTGCCGTGTTCAAACAGAAGCAATGGTTCTTCTAGGAGCCAACGCTGCAATTGTTGGAAGAAACAAGGAGAAGACGGATTCTGTAGCGCGGGAAATCGCCGCTTTGCGTCTGGGCGCCGTAGTTGTCAGTTGTGCCAATACTGACGTCAGAGATGTCAATTCCATTGCCAAAGCTGTAGAACTCACCGTTGAGAAGCTTGGCCGCATCGATTATGTAATAGCGGGAGCCGCGGGCAACTTTTTGGCCGACTTCAATCATTTGTCCAGCAATGCGTTCTCCAGTGTGGTGAACATCGATTTGCTCGGCTCGTACAACACTGTAAAAGCGACCTTCAATGAGCTTCGCAAGAATAAGGGAGCCGTTCTTTTCGTCAGTGCAACATTGCACTATTACGGTGTTCCATTCCAGATCCATGTAGGAGCAGCCAAGGCAGGTGTGGATGCGTTATCGAACGCATTGGCTGTCGAGTTGGGACCATTGGGGATCCGCAGCAATTGTATCGCTCCCGGGCCAATTGCAGGCACCGAGGGGCTCGAACGGTTGGTGAAGAATAAGGATGAGTGCATGCGTAAGGTACCCCTTCAGCGGATGGGCTCGACGCGTGACATTGCTGAGGCGACAGTATATTTATTCTCTCCTGCTGCTGACTACGTCACCGGCACTGTGCATGTAGTTGACGGTGGATCGTGGCATATAGGGCTGTTGACTGGCGGTAACATGTATCCAGTGGAGCTTACCAAGAGGAACAGCGAGATTTTGACCAAACTTTAGGTTTTTAGCCAGATGTTTTGATTGCAAGGGATCACGCGTTTTCCATGTTGAATTTACGAATCTGACTCTGTGCGACTGAAACTTTCTCTTTGTGATCTCTGACATTGTGCTCGAAAGACACCACCAGAAATGAAGTGATATGCTACGAATAAATGACAACAAGTAATCCTTATAAAACAAAGAAAAGATGGCTATCTAACACAAAAAAAAGTATTCAATATTAATTCAATATCCACATCTACCTCTTATGAGTCTTATAAACAATTGATCCTGTCACTCCCATTCCTTCTCCGCCGCGTATCTCCTACACATTATCTGCCACACCCATTTCCACTATCTACTACTCCAGACACCATCCATGTCAATAGACCCGGAAACACGCCGCAAGCTCTTGCTCTTGCAGAAACAGCCCGAGAACAAGCGCTGCTTCGACTGTGACGCCTTCAATCCCCAGTGGGCCCTGCCCAAGTTCGGTATCTTCATCTGTCTTGAATGTGCTGGTGTTCATCGTGGTCTAGGTGTCCACATTTCGTTTGTTCGCTCCATCACCATGGACCAGTTTAAGCCGGAAGAGGTCTTGCGTATGGAGAAGGGCGGCAACGCCAACTGTAAAGAGTACTTCGAGGATCATGGTGTAGACATGTCTGCACTGGCCAAAGTGAAGTTCGACAACTTTGTGGCAGAGGACTACAAGGAGAAATTGACGTGCATTGTTGAGGGAAGACCGTTTGTTGCTCCTGACAGATCGGGCCAGACACTCCCCACCGGCGAGTCGCTGCTTGCTTCCTCCACTCATTCCAACCTCAGCTCCGAGAACTTCTCGCAGAAAGCTCTGAACGAGGCATACTTCAACAGACTCGGGTCTGCCAACCAGACCAGGTCGGCAAACTTGCCTCCTTCCCAGGGCGGTAGATACGGTGGATTTGGCAACGATCCATCTCCTCCGCCAGAGGCCTCTCGTGGCGGCGCCGCAGCCGGTTTGTCCATAAATGCATTGCAGAGCGACCCATTGGGCACCTTGTCCAAGGGATGGAGTCTTTTCTCCTCGACTGTGGCTCATTCTGTGAGTGAAGTCCACGAGTCCGTGATCAAACCAGGAATCAACCAGTTGCAAGAGAGTGATTTGGGAAGCGAGGCTAAAAGAGCCATGGCCCAATTTGGCCAGAAAATGCAGGAGACTGGCAAGTATGGTCAAGAAACCTTCAATACTTTCACGAAAGATGTGCAGAGTAAGGGTCTCAACAATACCATGGGAAACTTCTTTGGCGGGCGCGCCTCGGGGCCACAAGTTGATAGTGCCTTTGGCTTGGAGAAGCCGCAAAGCAAATCAACCTTGGGCTCTATGAGTAGCACAGCTAACAACAAGAAGAAGGATGATGATGATTGGGATGATTTTTAGATTTTTCCTTCATAAATGAAGATTAATACCGCGGGAAAGCAAATCTAGACGTTTTTTATCTAAAATATGTAAATTCATTCAGAAAGCGCGTTCGCTCCTACCGTTATGCTCTTTCTGAAAACACATTCTTAATCTCTGAACATATATTCTTACTACTATAGTCATCTCTTCACAGAAGAATCTCTTGCCAAATTGTACTGCTTTCAAATCAACCTCGATTGTGCTTGTCCACATGAGCACTGGAATCAACCACATATTCGCTCAGTCGAAACTCACTTCGGTCCATTGGAGTACAGTCACATTGAGGTGCATTGTGGGTTCTGTTGAATTTCTATTTGGTTGCTAGCGTAGATTTCAGGAAAAACTGCTTGAAATTCCTTGTCGTTATTATTGAATGCCCTGCTTCCTCTTGCGCATCGTTTCTTATAATCTTCAGTTGATGCCGTGCAGCCCAAGGCATTTTCAGTTCCCGTGAAAAAGCTCAAGAATCCATTCAAAATGGTCAGCACGCCCCATGTTGGGTTCCACTCTTCTGGATGATAGTCGCTCATACTCAAACAAATACGTTGTCCACACAGAAAACGACCATTGGGCGTACAAATAGAAATCGATGGACCTGCGAATGGATATTTATCAGTGAAAGTAAGAATTCCGTGGTATTGGCCGTTTTCGTAGGGAGTTTCAGGTGGACCGGTGATGATGTAGTGCCATTGTAGGAGGTTTCGTTCGTTTGGCCTTGCGATGATAAATGGCGTTGGGTTTTGGAGTAGTATTTTGTACTCTTTAGCCAATCTTTGTTTTGCGTTATTGGAGTTTGAAAACATCGTGTTACAAAAATGAGCTTCTTGCAAAGGGCGCTCAGCCTAATTTGATATTTATTAATGTATCTTCTTTCTATGCCATTGAAAAAAATGGTTAATTATAGTATCGACGCGGTGAAAAATTCCAACTTTGGTATGGTATGCCATTGAAAGTGAGATGGATCTAGCATAGACAATGAGCCAGAAAGGAATATAGTCCCGAGGCAGATAAAATTTTGCCAACGTCAACCGAGTGCACAATATGAACAGGAAAGATGCATATGTTTAGATAAATAAAACCAGCATGCTCCTTATGTTCAAAGAGTCAACTTCATTAAAGCCTACAGATTTAATTTTCGATTCCAACAATGTCGATAACCTGCTTACAAACATGACTAGGCTGGAGATATCGAGTAGAAATAATGCTACAAATTTCCAGGCCCATAATTTCGAAGTGCATGGCTCACTTGAACCACTTTATTCTCACATGAGTCTTAACTTTCTAGCATGCGTAGGTTAGGCCATGAGTAGATCGAAACAAGCGAAAGAATAAGAGTTTGCCAAGAAAAAATTACTCGAATACATCTTCGTCATGGTCTAAGATATAATATTTGTCTCGAAATACTAGATTTTTGTGTATCTTAAAGTATCGTTACACCAGCTCTCTTTTAAATTCTAAACGGTAAGTATAAGCCTTAAAGTTACAATACACTGATGCTTCTCTTCAAAAGCAACAACAATCGATTTTCATATTCATATCCAATTCAATTTGTATTCATTCAACTTCAGATACTTTTCTATAAACATTCTATTAGTACTGTAGTTCCATAAACGTTTTTCCCCTGCTCTAACATCTACTGGAATCGCCATTCCCCTCTAAAACAATTACTCGATTCTTAATTGCACTTTTTTTGTTTCGCTGCCTCCACTTCTTTGTACTCGGTCTCGAACAGCTTGTAATTGTGGTAGTACGAGTCCTTGATCCAGAAGAGACGAACAATTCTCCACAGAAGCACCCAATCTACAAGCCCGATGTCTCTCAAAACCACTACTATAGCACCGTAAACAGACCCCACTGTCATTCCAAAAAACATACCGGCAAAAACCTGTTCCACTGAATGGTACATCAAGTACCATCGAGAACAAGCCACGCCAGAACAAGCTGTGAGCAACCCCAAGCCTACAAGAACCTTACAATTGCGCAGAAGCGGAGTCGATGTACAAGCCATGACAGTGTAGTATGCCGCAAAAAACCCCATGAACTGTGAGTGAGCAGAGGGCATTCCGTAGGACAACGCTTTACCACCTCCAAACCCTATATGAAAGTCCGGCCGAGCTTGTCTAAAAATTCGTTTAAGGATCTTGTTGATACCTTCGCTCACAAGCTGCCCACCGACTGCAACCACTGGCTCAATCTCTCTAGTAATGATGAACCATGAAGCATAGAACACCATCAAATAGATCGGTAGTAAGGAGAAGTGGACTGCCAATAGTCCAAAAGGATCGTTTGAGTCGTACACAATATGTGTATCATCAAAGGATATGTATTGAGACATCTGGCGAGACAACCACACTTCGAATTGGTTCAGGTAGTGTAGCAGTGTTGGAGGGTCGGAAAAGTGGAGGATAACATGAAAATGGTTTGTGGAATTTGTGCTACACAGTGAAAGTTATTGATCAGAAAATATTTTAGTCAAAGTTTGTGTTTCTTTTTTCTGTTGAGGTTAGCTTCTGTTTCGAGTATTCCTTTTCTTGTTGCAGAACTAGACTTAACACAGGCCATTTTTCGAGTAAATGAAATTATGGTATAAATTTTTGAGTTGAATTTCAGTAGGTGCGAGTTCAGATGCCCGGGTCACGCGAGAAATATATTGTGATATGAAGGTGTTGATTTTAGAGATGCATGTGTTTATTCATACAGATATTAGAGTCAAATGAGATGATGAGAGGTTATGAGAGATAATGAGAGGTTATGAGAGATAATGAGAGATAATGAGAGTGTGTAGAGATGCAGAGGTAAGAGAAGATGAGGATGATTGCATTGAATAGAAAACAAATTTCAAACAAGCAACGAAGAAATGTGAGAGGGTATGATATTTGAAGAGACATGAGAGGTGCAAATGGAGAGGGAAGAGATAAGAGTGTAGAGGAGAGTGGAGCATGAATCATGGAGACTGTAGAGTGGAGAGTGGAGAGGAGAGTGGAGAGTGGAGAGTGAAGAGATGTGTAGAGATGAAAGTATATAAGAGTTGAGAGGTCAGAGTTGAATCAACAATGAGAGAATGTTGGAAGGGAGCCAAGAGAGCACCACAAATCATTGACAGCCAGTCCAGGTGTTGCTAATTAGGCGACTTGTCTCTTTTGACGGTCGCGAGCCCATCTAGCAGCATCCTTGGTTTGCTGAGAGAAAACAATGTTGCCACGAGTTTTCTTGATGAAGTTTGTCACCCAGTCTGGAGCGTAATAGTTTCTGAGTTGGCCATCGTTGTACATTGCTGCAATATCACCCAATAATCCGACGGCTGATCTGGCAGCTGACTCGTTCATGGACAACTCGATATCACCGGCAACTTGCTGGATAAGCTGGAAAATTGGGTCAAGATAACGGACCAACACTTCGGGCTTCGAGCTCAACCCACTCACAATTCCCACGTAGCAGTCCAATACTGCCTCCTTGACAGATGTAACGTAGTCCATCGAGTCGTATGAACTGTCTTCTGGTACCATGTGTGTGAGGTTGGCGCAAACTTGCATGACTGGTTCCATGTATTGCATAAAATCTGCCCCCATGACACCAGCGATGTCTCCGAAACAAGAAATGATCGCAGGCTTCAATTCGCGCTTAATGTCGTTGTTCAAAATGGCGAGACCCAAAATGTCCATCAAGCCGCCTAAGTATGGGGCAATTTTGGCGCCTAAAGACTGGGCCAAGTCCGCCACCAATCCTACAGCGGTAACACAGGTTTGAGATTGAACATTGCGCAAAGCTTGACTCAAGTATGGGACGAACGAGTCCATGAAAGGCAAGAATTGTTCACCCAAGGCACTTGCAACGGCAGAAATAGCAATGAAAACATCTTCTTCGATTAATGCGTTAGGCTCTTGTGCCTCTAGCAACTTGATGAACATGTTCATCAAGTCTGGGGCAGCGGAGGCAACCTCACCACTCAATCTACGGATGATGTTGGTCAACAAGGACAAGATGTTTATCTGCAATTCTTCCAAAGCAGCTCTGTTTTCTATGCTGAGGCCCTGCTGTTGCATGGAGATTGTGGATTGGATTCTGGTCAAAACTTCATTGGCAATGCTCTGAATAATGGGCATGGTGTCCATTGCACTGTAGGATACAAAAGCGGACAAAGCCTCGTAAGCAGACGCACGGGAGTTGAAGTCATTGTCAGCCTTATTTGAGAGCAAAATCAAGGCCTGTACGAAATTCTCGTAATACTTGGACATCAAGTTACTTTGGTCATGTTGAGTGTCAGCACAAAGTTGTTCCAAGAGATTAATCAAGGCCCAACAAGAGTTGACCGAAACCTTAGGGTGATCTCTCAATCCGTCTAAAAGTGCCAATAACAATGGCTCCAAATCCTTATTCAATTCAAGTGCACTCAAGGCGACTTCTGTGATTTTTCCCAAGCACCAAGTAACAGTTTCCTTCACTTGGATACTGTTATCGTGAATCAAGCTCTCGATTGGTTTAATTGCTTCTTGAATAGCCGGCTTGAGCTGCTCGATGTCTGGGCCTTCGAGAATGGAACCGAATGCCATCACTGAGGCCTCACGGTTTCTCCAATCTGGCAGTTCGATGTTGGCAACAAAGAATGACAAGGTTGGCTCCACAACATAAATTCCGGTTGTTGTGGCCAATAATTGCAAACAAGAACCAGCAGCCATGGCAACAGACCAGTCATCATCTTCAGGGTCTTCGTTTTGTTTGGTGAGCAAAGTCAACAATCTTGGCAAAACCTCTCTGCAAGCGAGAAGAGCAAAATTGTAAGAGGTGAGCTCGGCAGAAGCAGGCTCGCCGCGCTCATTTTGCTCGTGCAATTGATAAGCAATCTCGAACTCTTCCTCGCAGATGGTGGACCAGAACTCGATGGCCATGCACGCAACTCTGTCGTTGGGGCTCAGCATACCATTCATGGACAAGACATACAAAGCCTTCTCCATGTAAAGAGACATGTAATGGTAGTACAATTGGACGATACGGGCTAGACATCCGAAAGCGGCAGCCTGCAATTCAACATCGCTAGACTGAGTAGCTTCGCAGACGACTTGCATAATATAGTTACGTTCGCCCTCCCTTTGGAAGTTGTTCTTGATGAATTGTAAGGAGTAAATCAAGGCATTGAGGGCAGTCAATCTAACTAGGGTCAGGGGCTCGGTGGATTGGACACCTTGAGCAATGGCAATAAGAATACCATTTGATTGAGCAATAATTTGAGGATCGTTGGCATCGGCGCTCTCACAGATATAGCCAATAGCCAACAAACATGATCTTTTCACATTCAATGGGCTCTCGACCTTGGTGTGTTCGGTGATGGTTGGAATCAACTCGGGCCACTCGTTGCGTGGAAGTTCAATGAGGGCAATGGCAGACACAAGCTGTGAAATGGAGGTGGTCATGTCTCTGTTATCGCTCAACAACACTTTGACGGCAGCGTCCTTAACGGAGGCCTTCAATTGAGGGTTGGTGTTGACCCATCTGTTCAGTTGCTCGGCTCTCTTGTTGGCCAACTTGGACGTCAACTGGTTCTTCATACCGAGCGCGGCCAAAATGCGCACCTGGGGCGTGCTGCCGTTCAACAACACATCCGAAAACTGCTTCATGTACTCGTCGTAGTGCTGTTCAGCAAGCTGCGAGAGCTGCTGCTCGGCGTTGTTTCTGGACGCAGCATCGCTGGCCATCAAAGCCGTCTCCAAGAGCTGGGCGATATCCATTCTGGGCGAGCTGACTGCGGGTTTTTGTGGATTCTAGGTTGCTTGCGGTGAATACTCGGTAGCTGAGAAAGCTAAATCAACGGGAAAAAAACGACACGCGGTTGCCAGAGTTGGGAATTGCAATTCTTGAAACAGAATCACAGGAGGGGAATTCAATTGGCTACAGAAAAGTCGGGGGGTTAGAACAACGGCGCTTGGGCGGGAGTTTCTGTAGTCTAAGTGTGTCTTTGCAGTTAGCGACAAGATCAAAAAAATACTCGGGCGTGTGTGCACCACTTTTGGTGGAGAATTTAGTCAAACAAGCTACTGGGGTGGAAAATGTAGGTGAGAAAAAACTTTTCCGTGAGCTTATGTTCTTTGTTGTTTTTTTTTTTTTTGATTCTTCATTTGCTTTTCTTTGATGGGAAAGACGAGTTCTCTGGAGTAGAAGATGACAATATTCATGTAAGAATGCTACGTGTAAAAAACGGAAAAAAAAATCAATGCTAATTACAGTCAAATTTTTTATAGGCAACTAAACTTGAAGATGAGCGGCCTTTTGAGTATTACTCTCATGGCTAAATCTTGGAATGGCCTTAAAGAAGTCTTCACTGGTCCTAAAGAGAGAACACATATTTGTGTATAGTTGACAATTTTAAATTCCTTAAATTGCAATCACATTCGGTATAGCGTGGAGGAGTATCGTGATCAATGCTACGACTAGTAACCTGACAATGTTGTGGGTTCTTCTCAAGTTCAATACCTCGCTAATGGTCTATATTTTATGGGATATAATTTATAAGAATGTAAATCTAGTGTTGCTCGTGTATCTCCTCTTCAACTTCTGTGACATCATCTCCATCCTCATCGTCATGAATTTCGGTATAGTTTTGAGAGTCCTCCTTTTCATTGTCCTTCAATTCTAGAACACTTTGATCATCCTCTGGTCTTTTTGTTTCAACACTGTTCCTTTGGCTTTCGGCTTTCTTAGCTGCCTCGAGTCTTTGCAAGAGTATTTTCTCCTTAGCCTTCAATTCGGCTGCTTTTTGCTCCAACAATGCAGCTCTATTGGCTAATTCACGAGCACTGGCCATTTCAATCTCTTCGAGCTTCTGCTGTCTCTCCAAGATACGTTCGTGTCTAATGACATATGGCACCGTCTCGGAAATTTGTCGTAACTGGTGTCTTTGAGGTGCAATGGACATTCTCTTGAATGATTGATTGGTGGAGTCAAGACCAGTTCTAGCGGAAGTTCCAGACTGTGCAGATGAAGACGACACGAAAGAAGCACTATCATTAATCTGAGGAGACAACTTCTGTGATTCTTCCTCGGAAAATAGCATGGATTTTGGTTTTGGCGAAGACTTAACAACGAATGATTCGTCAACTTGTGTCTCATCCTGGGTTTCATTCATGAGCATGGAGACCTCCCCGTTCTTGGTCAATTGGGCCAAATTCGACAAAGAGGGAACAGCAGCCAGAATTTGTTGGTTATCGGAGCCTTCATATTGGGAGTCATCTTCAAGAGCATCATCACTCTTACCAGTAACTTTACTCAATCTCTCTGTTCTATAGGTTTCATACAAGAAGTCGTGGGTCAAATCCTTCAAGTCTTGCAAATGGGATCCTAAGAGGACGGACTTCAAGATAGGAAAGTCACTGTATTTTGGATTGTTGATGTCAACCAAGCCCCATGGATATTGTCTCGCCTTGATTGTCTTGGACTCACCGGTGTTGATGTCTCTGATCTCGAAGTTTTGCTCTGATGCGACAACTGCAAATGGTTGCAATTTGGTCAAGAACTTGCACTCTTGGATCAAATCATAATCCTCGTCAGCGTCATATTCGTCCATGAAGTTGTCGAACTGGAACACTGGGACGTTGAACCGCTCGATATCGATTTTAATTTGGTTCTTGAAGTGCTTCAATTCTGCCTCGGTGAAAGTGTCGGCTCTTCCAATGACAGGAATGATGTTTACGTATTTGGCCAACCTCTTCATACACAGCACATCGAGCTCACGCAACCCGTGGCCCGTGGGGGTGATGAAGTACAACAAGACGTGCACTCTGGTGTCCACAAAACGGGGGTTTCTACGGATACGTGTCTCCTCGGCCAAAACCAAGTCGAATTGCTGCTTCAAGTAGTTCTCGATCTCCACGAAACACAACTCGTTGTTCAAGTTATCTCCAAAACCAGGCGTGTCTATTATGTTTAAGTGTAAGCGAACACTATCCTCGTCCAGTACCTCGACCGAGGTCTCAGTCAATGCAATACCCGGCTCCTCGTTGGCAGTGGAAGCATCGAACTGAGACAGCGGCAATACAGATGTGTTGGGCAACGCCACGGTGGCAGCCAGTGTGAACGTCAATGTCTTCTGGGCGACGGGTGTTCCTTCGTACGCGTGAGGCATGATATTACGGTCCAACAAACAGTTGACAAAGGTGGACTTGCCTGTTCCCAGCTCACCGGACACCATGATGGTGAACTTGATGGCCTTCTTAGCGTCTTTTCTGTAGTTGATCATCGGAGAACCTCCGGCATTAGCGCCTTGCAGCGAAAAGCTGTAGTTCATTGTAGCAGTCAATGTGCGTCCCGTGTGTAGAGTGGCAGAGGTTTTTAGGGATGTGTGATCCTAGCAGGAAGCGTGGGCTACGTGTTGTCAATTGGGGCCAAGTGTTTACCTCGAGAAGTATGAAAACAGGTTGATTTGATTTCCAGTGCGCCTGTTGTCTGCACCACCGGTCTGGATCGGGGAATGTACATGGCAGAAAAAGGGAAATTTGAGGCCTGCGGGTCAGGGGGGGGATTGGGTCTATTTATATACTGTCGAGTTAAAATATGTAAAGGAATTTGGAGAGTTGGAATTGCACTGCGTGTTGTTAGCTAAGCTAAATTTCATGGGAGGTTGGGGTGGTGCTTAGGGAGAAAGACCACGACGGGGTGATAGTTAATGGTTTTTTTGAGTAGATAATTTTCCAAGGATAATTGTGAATTATTTTCTGTTAGATGAAGTTTTTCGAATTACCTTAGTACTTGTGTGTGTGTCAAGTGCTTTCTTCCAGTTCTTTTAGGTTTCTATTTATATGTCACTACCAGCATACGCGTAACTATTTTTCAGGCACTTCTGGTGCAGAGGCCTAGGCAGCTGTACGTAAGTCTAAAGATGAGCAAAAAATACTCAAAACAAAAATTCTTATCCTTGAATTTATTCCATCCTCTGGTTCTATATTTTTATTTCATTTGAGAAAATTCTTGGGCAGAATCTGTTTTATGTACCCCTTTGTCTATCCACACAAGCCCATTCGGATATAGCCTCTACCAAATCCATACATATGGTTTATCTACTCTTAATCATCAAAATTTTGATCTTATTTCTATTAAATATACATCACCCATGGCGTCTCTATCGAAGGTCAAATAGCACATGGATCATACACCAATGGGCTGCAAATAGGAAAAGAACTGCGGCTGAAACGGACGGAGAAATTTGGATGTGTGGCACTTTGACGTAGCTGCTCGCGAATTGGAAACTCTTTCCAAACTCGATGATATCTAGCCAATTCTTCACTGTATCTATCTCCATCACCGCTATCAGTATTTTGGTTGTTTCGTATTGGGGTCCTTTGAATGTGCTGTGTGTTGTTCCAGACAATGTAGTGTTCAGCGAAAAAAAGAGCGATGAATAAATAGATAAAACGATCGGAGTGCAAATAGACTGAGAGCGCGAGCATTGGAATCCTGGTCGTATTTATACCTTGTTCTTATCAGTAGACAGCCGCCTGCCTGCATGGCGGATACTTGACACTCCTCCATACCGACTGGTATTTCAATTTTAGTACGATCGTTCCTGTTTGTAGCATCTGTGAAAGCAAGAAAATAGGAATTTTTTTGAAGTTTTCTTCGAACATAAGACTTACACACCTAACACTTCTTGAATTGAAGGTATAAAGGTTGTATTCATTAAGTTTTGGGAAGTGGGCTGATTGTCACTTCGGAAGACGGATAGCAATTGGGAAAGAATTAAGCACAAAATGTTCAAGGCGATTTCGGCAAAAACAGCGGCTTTGCTTGATAAAGAGCTTATGTCTACCGGTGCTTTTTCCATCGATCAATTGATGGAATTGGCTGGACAGGCGGTAGCCAAAGCCATCTACAAGGAGTACCCACCAACAGATAAAAATCAAAAAGTTTTGGTTTTGGTCGGACCTGGAAACAATGGTGGTGATGGATTAGTGTGTGCTCGCCACTTGAAGGTTTGGAATTATGCTCAACCCGTCATCTACTATCCGAAAAGACCCCAGAATGAGCTTTACATGAACTTGACAAAACAACTTTCCGATATGGGCGTCGAACAATTGCATGACTTGGGACAGGTCCAGTCGCTTTTGAAGGGTACTTCTGTCAAGGTTATTGTAGATGCCCTCTTTGGTTTTTCTTTCCATCCTCCAATCAGAGATCCGTTCAATGATCTTTTGAAATACTTGAGCGATAATAATGCTGAGCTTCCTCCTATTGTATCTGTTGATATCCCCTCTGGTTGGGATGTAGATGAGGGACCTGGTGAGTGTGACATCGGCGCATCAATGCTCGTCAGTTTGACAGCCCCAAAACCCTGCTCTGAGAAATTCATGGCCAAAGGAAAGGCACACTATCTTGGTGGTCGTTTCATCAATGATGACGTTGCTCTGAGATATGGCATTGAGGACTACATCAAATTGTACAAGGATGATTCTTTGATAGCCAAACTTAGCTAACTGTGAAGCGTTCAATGTGTTAGCGGGCTACAAAAACGTCTCTTTGAATCTCTGTGATTTTTTCAAAGTAAATTTAAAAACTCTCGTATCATCAAAGCTTGCTTCAACGATGTTATGTAAAAAAATGTGTGGGTATGACGACACTACAACACAATTCGATTGATATCATTATCATTATCATTCATTGAAAAATAACGGGTCTATGTAAGCCTTAATCTCTCAATTTCCCGACCCTCGGAGTATTCTCTTGATCTCCATTATTGAATTAGAGACAGCCCGTTGCGATGGATTCACATACATAGATTGTCTTTTCTGGCTGTTAGGATCTTGAAGGGTTTGCATCATTTTCGCTTTGTAGTTGAAAGAAGAAACATCTGTCGAATGACGATGCTGTGGCACCGCTCTCACTTTAGGTAACTCTTTTGCCAATACATCATAATGTGGCACACTCTTATGCAGAGTCGAAGTCTCTTCTTTTGCTGGTATACTTTCAGGCACACTGAAGTGTTTAGTAGGTACATGTGACCAACGCTTCCAAGCTGCTGATTTGGTTTTGGGTTTGTCTAGGGACGAGCTCGACGCAGAAGACGACAGCATCTTCTGAACGACACTCATTGGAATCTGTGATGATGAATATCTCTTGCTTTGGATTCTCTGATCGACTGGGATCATGAATCTTGATTTGTCGTAATCCGCGCCGGCATCAAGGCGAAAGTCGGTATTGGCAAAAGATGCTTTCGTGATACTTGATCTTGGTGATTCACTCTTGATTCGTCTTTGATTGTGAATCATATGCTGAGATTCGCTCCTCGAATCTGAGTTCATGGGCATGGAACGGCTGTGGTAATGGGATGCTACGGGGTTCGTGTTTGTTGCCACGCTGGGGTACTTAAAGGTCGCTTGTTCCGTGGCGCGAATAAAACTTCCCTCGTTGGATGCTGGAGGAGGTGTCAACGGCTCATCATATACTGAGCTGGATTGAGAGGCGACGCTTTCAACATCGTCCTTGAGATAGACATGAAGAAGCGAGCTGATATAGCTGGGATTATCGGCAAGTTGGTATACTTGGGAGCCTATCGTACTGCTAGAGTGGTATGGTGCTGCATTGTATGGTGTTGCGTTGTCAAATGTCGAGCTTTGTTTCAGGGTAGTGCTGATTGTTGTACAGTCTATTGCCGTATCCAACGGTTGATGAGATACCGGCAGATCCGAGAACCCCGACTGGAACTCGTCTAATTCCTCCATATCACCGGGCTGACCAATTTCGCTTTGTAGCGGCCGCAGCTGCTCTTGCACTACAAGCGGTGCCAGTGTGTATGGGCCATAACTACTCAGACGGAAGCCGCCATGAGAACTATAAGTCTTCTCCTTTTTTGGAACCGGTGGAGGCAATTCTGGCAACGGAACATCCTGATACGCAAACTTCCTCGTATCGTTTCTCCCTGTGTGCGGCGTCGACATCACTCTCTTTCCATCCAAGAGCTGGCCAGTCTTATGATCGTAGACAGGCATCGTAGGCATATGTCTCACGGAGTATTGGCGGGTCACGCGCGACTGAACATCCATCAAATCGTCCAAATCATGGACCACATCTCTTGGAGTCTCGAAATCCACTGCTGGAGCTCCATTTTTGGAGCGGGTTTTGGGTAGATGGAAGCTAGGGAAGAAGGAGGGCATGGGCCGGGTATTCAGCTTGGATCTCACAAAGGTGTCAAATAAAGTAAGGGTCCAGACGTCATTGCCAGTGCGGAACTGCTCAATATATAAAGACGGGTCCGGATATGCACGGGGTGGCTGGTGGTTTCTTTACAGAGTAGTGGGTGCAAAAAGTGCAGTACAGATGACAGAGGAGGATGTAGGGGGCAAGTCAAGCGCAAACGCGATCGGGACAGGGGGTTATCCCATTTTTCTGTGCAATGACATTGTAGCTATACCATACTTTGTTCGAGTTGTTTTTTTCTTTGTTTTAGCTTCTACTTCGTCGTTCTCCTCGGAATTCTCATATCTCTTCTGATGCACAAGAGGTATATATAGCCGCCGTGAATCAGTTGTCTGCAGTCCGGCCTGCTCTAAATTAAGCTGGCAGAAGCGTTTAATAGAGCCAGCTAAGGGTAGATCTATATTAAGCTCGTAACGATATTCGTGAAACATAGCTCCATAACCGAATCCGTCGATTTGCGCAGAAACGGCGGTGGCAAGTATCATTTCTGGTGTTCACCGTTTTTGGCCATAACCGTTTTTGAGATAGCACCTGTCACAATCCCTCAAGGTGTGTGGTGCCGATAAGAACAAGAGTCACTATAATCCATTACATACATATTTACACATATCTATATAAATACAGATACATTTGTTCAATTCAAATTAATTCGACTTTGCAATTTTCCAGATACGCTTGTCAGTTCTTGTTTAAACCGTTTTTGTCCTAGTTCTCTTACCCATCTACCCACTCTTATCGTGTATAGTACTAATAGTATGGATCCACTCTTAGCATTGCGAGAACTGCTCTGGGAGGCAGCAGTCAATGTTCGCATCAAATATGGCCGTCATGAGTATCTCGCCCGGTTCCATCGCTCAGCCTATTTGCCGCTCTACTACACGGAAATCGCCCTGTTCTTCTCTGTGCTTTCTCTTTCTCCACAACTAGAATCAAGCCCGATTTGGCTTCAGGACGGAGACACCCCGCTCAAATGGAACTTGCCCATCGGTGTTCTCTATGATTTGCATTGGCTACATCGAAGAAATGGAATCGAACCCTGGACACTTACGTTGTGTGTTTCTGGGGAAGGCCAGTATCCAAGAGACACAATAATTCCTTTTCCTTCTCCTGTAATGGGTGAAGTGGTTAACTATCGAGACACGGTTTTCCAAGTAATAATCAATCTGCTCAAACAGTCATGCTATGTCCTACGAGGCAACTCGCGTGCCATCTTGAGCATGAGCGAGCACGACACCAAGGCATTGTGGAAAGCAATCCAAACACATGATTACGATATGTATCTGACAACCATGCGCGAAAACTTCGACATTGAGACTGTCCGCAGGTTGCCTGTGAAGGTTTTTAGCGTTCCTTTGCGGTCCTATACCCAATTGTCTCTATCTCCCAAAACAGAAAACGACGAGCCAACAATTTTGGGAGATACTCTTCAAGAATTCAATTCGGATAAGTTATACATACAAGGAATTGCAATCGATGATATGCTATCTATGGAGGTCCTCCAGGTGTGGCGCCAATTCCGCCACTTGGACAATTTTCTATACATTGTCGCATTCTAAAAATATTATTAAATATGGTCTTACTCTGGCTTGCGGAAAACAGCTTGGAGCCAAATCCGGTACATCTTCAATTGCTTTTTACGATTGACGAGAAGTCGTCTGTCAGTTGCAATATTTCCCTCTTCAAATGGACCATCGGTGCAGAAAATAGTCCTCAACTCCTCCTCGGTGAAGAAGTAGACTCTGGTACCATCACCTCTGATATAGAAGTTGTCCTCTAACAACCGGTCCTTCTTGAATCTAACCTGAGCCAAGTCATATCTACCATAATCTCTGAAGAGGATCTGGCCGCCAGGTTTAAGAACCTTGTTAAGGTTGCAAATGGCATGCTTCCATTGCTCGGGGCTCAATGCTGAGAAGACAAAGACCATAATCACAATATCCACTGAGTTTGGTTCCATGTCCTCGGGAATGGTCTGTTCTGGGTTTGCCAAGTCCCATACAGATGAGTAGGCAATACCCTTTTCATGCTCTGGCTCAAAGTTTTCATTTTTCTTGACGATATCTACTGCCACCTTCAGGTAGTCGCAGCCGAAGATCTTCAAATTTGGGTTCTTGTTTTGGTTCAAGATAGGGTAAAATGTGTTACCTGCACCGCATCCAACCTCCAAGATGGTGACTGGTTTGTCATATGTCTCAGAAGTCATCTCGTACAAGGATGGAAATTCAATCTGCAACCATTTACGGTCCTTGAAGAAGTTTTCTTGGTTATGACGATAGAATATATCCCAGTATTTTGCTGGGTTGGAGTTATATAGCTTTTTGTTGAACTCGTTTACGGGCTGTTCATATTGCTTTGCTATGAGTTTTTCAGCATCGTCTATTTGTTCTTGTCCCCATTCGACATGATCCCAGGCGTTGTGGCTGAAAACCTGGTCTTCATCCGTAAGGAATCTTTGACCAAAAGTAAACGGTTTGTCTTTGCCAATTCTGGACTCCAATGGAGGCTTTTGCTCGACGGGCTGTTCTGTGTTTTCCATTTGATGTATGAAATTTGGAGATGAGGTCTGCAGGATGAGATTGATAAGATATAATTCAAGAGAGGACCACAAAAATGGGCGTTCATTGATGGAAATCATGCTGTAGTTTTTTTTAATGACATTTTCTATTTGAGCTTATTCATTTGTTTGGGAGTTTTGCGCGTTTTGTTTGAATGAAGTCAGGGTATCAACCAAGTGTAGTAGTGTCCACTGCTAGCATGCTTGATTCTTGACCGCTCCATGTCATAATTGCATACATGCTTCATTTGAGTGGAACTCGATTTTCTCAGTATCGTAATAATGATGGTGTTCAATTTTTCGAGTTCTACAAAAAATTGACTTCTATCCTCAGTAGCTCCAATTGTATCAATCAAACCCATCAGATCATATCGTTTCAATACGCAACTTCAACAGTGCACGGAATTATTACTTTCGAGAGATGAAAATGCCTAAGACAATCCAGATAAATCATTCTCCGAGATCGTCAGGATCACCAACTCGACATCTACTCCATCTGTAATTGCCTTTTTACCAGATGCAAGATCCAAAAAGGTTTTTATCCTCAGCTTTCAACCTATGCTTCACAAACTGACTTTATTTTCGCCTCGAAAAGTGTGCTTTTGATGGGCATATCCGTAGAATAGAAAGGATCCTTCATCACATAATCACAGTACAACACATACAATTGCTTGAAATACTCCTCCACCAACTCGTATTGCTTTCGAAGCTCGCCCTTGGTCGAGAGAGGACTCTCATGAGAATGGTCTTGTTTAGCCACCGGACTAGTCACTAGCACAAACTTAATACCCGTGAGAGTTTGAAATACATACAAACTGAAGTAGTCAGTGTCTACATGTTGGAGCCCCAGATTGTTAACGTTTGGTGTGGAGGCCTTGCCTGAACTCAAGATTTGTCCATTGACAGTTTGTGCGGTTTCGTTGAGACTACGACATTCAGCAGGTTTTAGATTCGTGGCAATGGCATGGACAGAATGTAGCGTTCCTGCTAAGACAAGATAATCGTTCGCTGTGAGTTTGGCAATTCCAGGATTGACATCCTTTTGGAAAACTAGACCGCCTGCCTTATTGAGGATATAGAGACTGAAGATACGCATATAGATAAGTATTGGGAGAATTCAAAAATGTGGTTGCGAAGGAAGCGAAGCAGGCGATGAAAGGTGTATGTAGAGCCAATGCGTTTGTAAAGCTAAATTGTATTAGTTCTTCTAGTTGAGGACAAGACGTTATTCTGAATTGTGGAGGTGAATGGTTTATGGTGCGGTATAGGAGCGCGAATCTATGCGAGACTGGATAGAAGCAAAAAAATGCAAAAAAGTAAGCTTCCCCACCAGGAGTCGAACCTGGAATCTTCTGGTTCCAACAGAAGTGGTTACTTTCGTAGCCAGACGCCTTGACCATTGGGCCATGAGGAACGAAGCTTGTGAGTTGAATTTTTGACATCACTATGACAAGTAAATATTTTCTTTGTTGTGTCAGTTATATCTTCCTTTATATGATTTATATACTATGTATCTGTTTGTTCCGTATCCTTTGCTTTTTTGTACTGGCGAAGAAACTCCTCCGTTCTCTTCCTTTTTTCTTTAGACTGTAGCTTCTTCTTATGGCGCCGACTATTCTGATGTATCTCCCAGCTCTGCTCTCCGACAGCTACTAATGGTTCGCCTTTTGCATCCACACACACAGAGCATTCATAGTGTTTCCAATTATTGGACGCTTGAAGGGTCTTGTTGCTGTTGAAAGTCTCAAAGAAGTCTGTCAGTGGAAGAAGTGAAGTGAGATTTTCTGGCGCCTGTTCTTGTGAAACACCCAATGGGCCCTTATTAATGAACTCCTCTGCAATAGCGAGGCCCCTATCCGAAACATTCTCTTTCCACTTAGAGAGGTCTGTTGCATCTAGAAGATATAGTTTTCCACCGTACTTGTAGTTAAACCGGCTCTCCTTGAATAATTCAACTCCTAGCAATTTTTTAATCCACTTGACCTGGTATTTGGCATACTGGCGTGTCCTGATCTTCATTCTGTCGACTCCCTCGTCAAACAATTTCTGGTCAGATTGCCCATTCTCGAGCCAAGGAAGAAACTCCTTGAAGCCGATGACCTGCCAGATTCCGGTGGTAATATCTGGTTTCGGCTCGCTGGCTTGATACACTGCGTTCATTTCTTTTATCTCATCCAATGCTCCGCTGGTCATCATTGCATCTACACGCTTGTCGAGTCTATCACGTAGAGTATCAGGGTCGCAGTATATCCAATAAAAGAGTGTGTTGAATTTGAGAGAGGTATCTTCCAACTCTTCGAGCTTTTGTTCTTGATACATGTCACTAGGTTTCTGGCCAGTCGTATAGTATATTTCGAGCGCACGACGCAACTTCCTCTGATCTTTTGGGTGAAATTTATGGCTTATAAGAGGATCGACTTTCTCAAGCGTAGAAAAAAGCTGTTCCACGGGCCCATCAAGGATTTGAAGTTCTTCAGTGGTCACATCCCTCTTCCCATAGGTTTGTTCCATCTCTCCCACAGTCTTGTTCTTGAACAAAAGATTTTGAAGATAATAGTGGGTGCCACCGATGATAATTGGAGTCTTGTTTTCCGCGTGAATCCTCTCAATGGCCGCATTGGCTTCGTCACTGTATCTATGAATGAAATACTCTTCATCCCAGTTGACATGATCCATTACATGGTGCGGGACGCCCTCACGCTCAGCAATCGGGTGCTTGTTGGTGATAATCGGAACACGCTTGTATACTTGCATAGAATCCGCATTGATGATTTCACCGTTGAGTGCTTTCGCTAGCTCGATGCTATACTAATTGTTAGAGAGATTCGGGTCAGAAGAGGGTTGGCAGACAACAAAAACACATACCTGTGATTTCCCGACACCAGTGGTACCGACAATGGTGATAACATTTTTCTTTGGCTGCGTCATGATGTAATTTTTGGCGTATCGTAGATACAGCCGAAGCATCAACCATATAAATAGTGAGGGCGATGCGCATCGCTTAAATCGAATTCAACCATTTCTGTTGGAGACGAAAATTAAAAGGACAGGCCCTAGGCAAGGAGCTTATATTTCATTTAATGTTTAGTTTTCTACGAAATATTATATGCTAGTCCGTTTTAAATAGGTATTCATGTTGCATGGGTGCACAGCTACAGCTCATATAATTATGACTTACCGTTAAATTCGGATCCGAATGTTCAAATTGAATTATCACTAAATAATCACTGACTATCGTCAGAAAGGCGGTTTAGTGGGTTAGGTCTAACACTCTGTGGCGTGGCCAAAGACAGAGACATAGAATGTTCTATTTGATTGAACTTTTGCTGGTTTTGAAGCTCGATGCTCAATCTTCGTGCTTCATCTCGTCTAGAATACAAGAAGTCATCGAGCTCTCTGAGGACACCATTTCCTTTTTCTAAGAAGTCACTATAGAATGACGAGGCCCGGTTCAAGTTTGCGATCAATTCGAGATATTGAACGTATGCATGTTCGAAGTATTGGAGCGCCTTAAGGCGCTCTTGCTGTGCCGCATTGTTGAGAATTTCCTTGCAACGCGCAAAGCGCAAGTTTGTCTCCTCAATCTGTCCTTCTAATTGTGTTTGTTTCTGCTTCAGACTTTCAACAAACGATAAGTCCTCTGTGTAGAGTTGAAGCTGCTTCTCGTAAATCACTTCGAATTTCGCTGGATCCACGACTCCGTTCGATTCTTGAAAGTATGATGGCCTTTTTCTATACTCACTCAATACCAAGGGCAAAATGCTGTGGTTACGCACCTTTCCGTCGACACCATGTATAAATCGTTGCCTAGTTATCTCAAGCTTATTCGCCTCCGAAAGTAACTCTTTTAAATCGTTGACTAGCTTTCCCATCTCTGGATTCAACTTAACATAAACAGAGCTTGGGATCTTCTTCTGGAGTGCATCTTTTCCACCGCAATACACAACAAGTGCCGGCCGTATGTTCTCGAATGCATCACCAATTAGGAGGTCACTTTGATGGCCTTGATCTAGGTAGCTCTGCATTTTCTCTATTTTGGCAGTCAAGTTAGTAGTCACCGTCAGAGAAGGAGCTCTGTTCCAGTTGATATCGCCGGCTCGTTTGCGTAAGAGCTCATCTTCATAATTTTCCATCCTGAGTCTCTCTTCACATTCGAATATGAGATTCTTGGACTTGATTGCTAGCTCCGAGATCTCTGCCATGGAATCTGATAGTATACTTATGCCGCCCAAAGATTTTATTTCGGCCAGATGGCTCAAAATAGATTCGGGGACATTCTCCGGCTTTTGTATTGTATCTATAGTTGCAGGTAGATCCCTTTCTGCAAGGAATTGTCGAAGCATTCTTCCGAGCGCCAGCAATGGCTCTGTAAGGACTTGTTGAATATAGCTTTCTTCTCTCTCTTTAAACGCTTGCGCAATTTGGATAATAGTGAATGGAACAAGAGAAGCAAAGGCGGAATTATGATCAGTAGTATCCAATTCTGTGGGAACTTCAGGAAGCACCATTGAAACTGCATCAATACGCGGGAGATCTTGAAACATTGGCACCGGTTTCAAGAAGACCAAATCGTTCTCTTTTTCTGCTGTTTTCAAAATCGACTCGACAGTGTCTGTGAGCCCACGCAAGTCTTCTATAACTTCGGAGACAACATACCTTTTATGCTTCAATGCTTCTGAACACAGCTCAGAAGCCGCTTTCAAGTATGCTACTTGCTTACCGTACTCAAAGTTATCAAGAGCCACGATCGACATTCTATAATACGTTGCAGCCAAAAAGTGGTGCATTTTCATACGCATATGGTTTTTCCAATCCAATATGATAGTATTTGACTTCTGCGCTTGCTCGAATGCCTCCTCATAGTATTCTGCAACCTTCTTAGACAAACGAGCTATTAATGTGTTTTTCATTGATGGATTACTCACAGCTTTTAGCCAGATAACCTCTTGGGCTTGTGCTAGCATGATGAGTTTCAAGGTTGAAACAGTATGTAGATCGAAGTCCAATGGTTGTTTTCCAGTGGCTCCCTCTTGTAGCATTGATATGAGATACTCGAAGCATCCTGCTGACTGCTTAAAGAACAAGCATGCCTTCTTCACCCCCTCCTCATGGAAAATGTTTTCTTCGTGTGCCTTAGTGCAATACAAGGCACCCAACTGATACACCAAATATGCTTGTTCCTCCTTCCAGCTCGTCACAAGACGACTAACTGGTTGGTATCTGAGAGTTGAAAACCATTCAAACGAAGTGACATCATCTGGAAATCTACGAGAAACATCACGTATCATGCAATAAAATGCTGCTATAACTTTTTGATATTGCACCAAATCTAGTGTCTCTGACGTAGATTTCGACGCTAGCAAGTCTTGAAGCTGCTGGATTCTGTTTAAGTCATCAGAAAACGTTGAAACCGGCTGAAAGAAATCTTTCTTTATGATTTGGGCCAAGTTTTCCTTAATTGGGGATATTCCAACATGAAATAACGGAATGCTTAGGAAATTGCCTATCATTATCAGTGTTTAGGTGTATGCAAAGAACTGATGGAGACGTCTTGTGGGAGTAATCCTAAAAAGTAAATAATTGTCTATGGGAATTGTTTGCTTGAATTGAGTCCGAGTATGGATCAATGGGCTAGAATTAAGCCAAGTGCCCGATAGTAGCGTTTGTCTTGATAAGTAGATAAGTCAGTCTGGAGAGAAATTGCACCAGTGCACCACCCTAGACAAAGGAAAGAGAAGACAATTAAGGCCCACCAAACAAATTTGTCTCTATAAGTAACAATTTTATGAATATGAACGGTGAGATTATATGATCGTTGGCCCTCTATCATGTCTGGTGGATAGCTGAACGATGCTAGAGTACTCTAGTGGCTCACCAAACACCATTTAGATACCTAGTTGGGCTCTGCGCTCAGCAGCACGTATGTCATCTACTAGCTCATGGAGTCTTGCTGACCGCACAGAAACTGCCACATTTTCGTCCTGCAAAATTTGTTTGTGAAGCTGTTCATCTGCGCATAGGCCCGCAAATTCTAGAAAATTCGCATGTAAATCTGCCGCAATTGACTCACTGTCTGGAATCTCTGACTCTTTGCCAAATTGTACGGCATTCTCGGCTGCTGTTGCTTTCGAGTCTAGTTGTACTAGTTGTTCGACGACCTTCTCGTACATCTCCTCTCCAATTGGGAGATCACTCATCCTTGCGTCGAATTCCTTGACACTTTTTTGTTCTTTTAATTCTTCCTCGATTTGTTTTTCGACGGCTAACCAAGATTTCTCAGATATGCCAGGAATCACTTTGCCTGGAAAGATTGGATTCACAAATTGGATATAGTCTGAAGTGACAAGGCCAATAAATTGGTCATTGATCTGCTTCTCGATCTCCGATTCGCCATTTGAGACATTCAAAAGTGTCGGTTTTGGAATTGGATACCCCTTTTCAACGACAATAGTTTGTTTGTCAACGGCAATGTCCAGAGAGCTCAAGACTGCACTATCAGTCAGAACAGGTTCTTTTAGGCTTATTGGGGGCATGAGAGGAGGATTGGTATTCTTTGGGGCCGAAATTTTGGCGAGATGATCCTTGAGAAAAGATGAGTACTTCTTCCTGGAGTCTGAGGTATGCTGCTTTGAAGGCTCTAGTACTTCTTGATTGGTACTGTTTGAAACCAAAGCCTGTGTTTTTTGCAATATTCTTTTCTTCGTTTCCTCCTCGGTATCATGCGCCCCTGGCTCAGGCAATATGAGACCACGACGTTTCGAAAGTTGATATTCTGCCACTTCTGAGACTGCCCCAGCAGCATCTGCAATACTTTTTTTCGCTCTCTTAGCACTCTTCTCGTCATCTTCTGCCTTTCCCTTAGGCTTCTTATCCAAATCTTCTAGTCCCTTAAATTTGACACTTTTCTGAAAGCTAGTTTGATCCAGTGTATTCTGTGAATCCTCGATGGTTGTATCGTAGAGTCCAGGAGGCGGTTTTCGTTCGTGCGGAATGTCGCCATTATAATCAAACTCTTTTCTTCGTTTTTTGTTTTTCAGAATCAAGCTAATATTGATGCCCGCAGCCTTGAGTTCTCTACGTTTCTGAAGCAATGCTATACGTCTGCTCTCCTCCAAAAGACGCTCGCGCTCTTTTCTCTTGGCCTTCTTTCCCTGTGTGTTGGCAAGTCTCGCCTTGGCTTCAGACAACATCTCAGCCTCATCTTCGTCCATGTCCTCCATGTCGGGTCTCAGAGGAAGACTCTCAAATGCATTTCCCAACGCCGGAAGGGCCTCGATTCCGGGGCCAGTAAGACTCGTATCTATGGCACCTTCCTCCTCTTCATCCTTCACCTGCAGCGCATCGCTTAGTAGCTTTTGATATCTCTCTAGACAATGTGTAGCGGTTCTACCCATGACAGAAGCTATACTGCGCCATTGATTTGGAAGAAGCTTCGCAAGATTAAGAAGTTTCTCATCATCTTGCAGAGACCACTCTGTGCGATTAATGGTAGGGTTGAGGTACTCGTTCCATCTTGCCTTAGCCTGTTTGGCTGTTTTCTTTGGTAGAAGCGACGAGACACGCGCCCATTGTGTTAAGCCATATTTGGAAACGGCAGCGCGAAGAATTTGATCTTCGGCATTGGTCCATGCCCCGCCTTTGACGTAAATTGGAGGAGCCATTCTGGGCCTGGATTCAATGAGATGTACCCCAGATTCTATTAGAAGACCATATTGGGATGAGGTGTGAGCGATGGCTTTGAAACATTCAAATATAGTTGAATATTGAATTTGAATTTTCAGTAATGCGAATCATTTTCTTTCCATACTTTTGCCTTTATAGAATAGTTGCTATATTGTCTACATCCCTATCCACTTCAACAACGACTACCGTACCTCATCTGGCCCGAAACTTATGAAATTACCTCATTTGATGAGAGAAAAAGAACTTGTCAACAATTATCGAAAGTGAAAGAGAAAAAAATTCTACTGAGAAGTTCACAGAATAAAAAAAAGAAGCGACCTCGGTGAGGATCGAACTCACGATCTCAAGATTAACAGTCTTACGCCTTAACCAGCTTGGCCACGAAGTCTTGCTTGCAAAATGAGGAGCGACTGTCGAACAGCTCCTATATTTTTTACAAAGCTATTATACAGGTCCCTCACTCTACCTCACATACTAACTACTCCTAATGAAAAACCTACGAACTTCGCTCTCGTTAGCCCTCATTGCTCGGCGCAATTTCACATGTGTTACAGACCACTATGAGCACTGTGTTCACGAAATTATTACGCGGCTCACTCAATTCGATGCCTCTTTATCGTGGACAGAGGTAGACATCCTGAAGGGAAGTCAAGACCTCATATCGAAAATGTGCCGAGAAGAAAAAAGTGGCGACGATTCACAAGCATTAAAACTACATAATATCGTTATTTGGAATCACCTCGAGTCTTATTCGATGGACTTGGCCACGAAGAACGATCTTTTGAGGACATTCGACCAACTCGAGATGCACAACGCCATTGATTCGCGCAAAGAAGACCATAAGAAACCAGTAATAATTCAGAACCAAGAAGTCATTGTTCCAGACATTTTCATTATAATTCCTGTGATGAAGTTGGGCAATACGATTCCAAAGATCAATCCCCAAATCAAAGAACGCTTCTGGTTTTGCCAGAGCGTCTTCTTTAAAAGAATTGACAAAAGAGCTGAATCTTCTGAGTGGGATTGGGATCTCGAAGAATGCCGCAACAGGCTTGCGGATGTTTATTTCGATCCTGAAGTACGAGAATATGTCAGTTCTCTCATGGTGTTCACTCGTTCCCATAGACTCACATCTCTAGCTCCACTCACATCGAGACCCACATACAAAGGAACTCTATCGATTGTGGAACTAGCGAAAGCTTTGGTGGTTTGGAACAACAGGCTAAACTTCGATAGATTGTATGTCACTCCAGACTACGTGAAGGTTGCCTATCGAAAAGTGTGCTACTGGTTAGTAGACTGGGAAACAAATCCGACTTTCATCAGCAAAAGCAATCAAACTGAGCATGACAGACGCATGCAAATTTCCATACTCACTGGTGATTGGTATGGAAGTGAATGGCAGAGTGTCAAGAGCTATTTGAAGGAGAACGAGTCTCACAAGGATTTTAAAACAACTACGGGCTTTCAAAATAAGATCGTTGAAGATGTCCTTGATTCTGTACTGCCTCCCTTATAGCTTGTTATCAAGTTTGTATCATTTAATTTGCATTCATATTTCTCAAAACCTTGACTAAATTCTAACCGTAGCTTCTAATCAAATTACATGAGTCATCAGATGATACATTTGTAAGATGTGTTTGCTATCATCTTATAATTCGAAATTCTTGGTTACGCAATTGTCGAAGGATCACTCTGTCATCTCAATTATCATTTTTTACATGGAACAGGGTGTAGAATGCAAAATGTAGAATCAATCTCAAAATTCGAATATTGGGAATCTGACAAAGAAGCTTGAACAAGAGCTTTTTCCAGGTCCTTAAATATGAGTTCTTTCAAAACAAATTATAAAAACAAGTCGTAGTCCTTGAAGATCATCTCATGCTACTAAACGTGTTCACATCAAGATCAAAATCCTAGACCCAAAAGGAAGAAAAAAAATCGACAATTCAGATCATATCATATAATGATCCAAAATCATTTTTGGAAATGATAGAGTAAATTATCAATCCTTACTTGCTCATCGCTTATCTCATCGTACCCCATATTCCATCGTCTACACCTTGATCTGGTCGATATTATCGTTTTTCAGTAAAACAACCTCTCTCATGTTGAAAAATGCATCCAATATGTTAAATCCCAGAATACTACGACGCGCCACTCAGCGCTTCTATCTGAGTATCTTTCAAAAAACGTTCCCTCACCCAACATTGCCAGAACCATTTGCTTATCCTCAATCACAGCCCCAGGAGAATGACGAAATTGTCGTAGCTATGAGTTCTGGAGTCGACTCTTCAGTGACTGCGGCACTTCTCACTGAAAAGTTTGGTGCTGGAAGGGTTCGAGGCATATACATGGCAAATTGGTCTCAAACAGCAAAATGTACTGAAGGAGAATGGAACGATGTTCAGAAAGTGTGCGCGCAGCTTGAAATTCCATGTGAAAGAGTCAACTTCGAAAAGGAATATTGGTCAGATGTCTTTAGTCCCATGATTGAGATGTACGAGCAGGGCATGACTCCGAATCCGGATTTGGGCTGTAATAAATATATAAAATTTGGGAAGATGGTTGAGCACTTGAAGCGACGGTCTGGAAGTGGAAAGACAAATTGGTGGTTGGCTACAGGTCACTATGCTCGAGTTGAACATAGGCCAGATGGTAATTGTAATCTCATAAGAGGATTTGACGGAAACAAGGATCAGTCATATTACTTGGCCAGCATAGCTCAAGGAGTATTGTCAAATGTTCTCATGCCACTTGGGCATTTCACAAAACCACAGGTGCGAGAAATGGCCCGCTCAAGAGGAATTTGTACGGCCGAGAAACCCGACTCAGTAGGTTTATGTTTTGTGAGTCCAGATCATACTAAATTCCGGCATTTCCTTGATGAATACATCCCTCCTAACCCAGGAAACATTGTGACAGAGGATGGCCGTGTATGGGGGACTCACCAAGGCTTATGGCACGCTACAATAGGCCAGAAACTGGGCATTTCAATGCCACAAGGCGACCCCAATTTCAAAGGCATTTGGTTTGTGAGCGAGAAGCGAGTCGAATCCAACGAAATTGTCATTGTTAAAGGAGGCAACAACGAGGCCTTATTTAAGGATAGCCTAGATGCCCTGGAATGGCAGTGGTTTGGCGATCAGCCCAACTCATTCCCTCCTCTGGAATTTCAAATTCAATATCGCTCGTTGCAGACTCCAATTCCCGTGCAATCATGTGAACTCTTAAGAGATAACAAATTGCGCTTCAATTTGGACTCTAAACAACGTGCGATGGCGCCAGGGCAGAATGTCGTTCTTTACAAAGGAAATCAGATCATGGGGTCAGGAGTATTAACTAGAGCATACAACTCAGACTTGTAAATAGAAAGTATGACAGGATAGATACTGAAACCGCAAATTGAAACATTGACGTAGCTCAAGGGACTGGGCTTACAGATTCCGAGCTAAATACAATATTGATTCGAAATACGTTGTATTCATAAATAAATCAATCACTTAAGTGAATCAAAGTATAAAGTAAAACTAAAAAATACATGAACTGAAGAAACAAACCAAACCTGACACCAAGAATAAATCAATCAAGAAGAAAAAACCCCAAATATCTCTGTTTCCTTTAGAAAGCAGCTATCGTAGGGTACAAGGACTCTTTCTCTTCTTTTTGATTTTGAATATCCTCGGCATTTGCTGTATCAGATTTCTGTTCCTTCAATTCCTTAGAGACATTGCTCAAGTACTCACAAACCATCTTCAACATATCACGATGCTTCTTGACTGTCTCAATGTCATATTGCTTCTTGTTGTCCAAAGACAAAGAACCCAAAGCAGCAACAACATCGTCTTCGGTGGATTGCTTCTTCTCTGTCTCTGGTTCCTTGGCTTCTTCAGCTCCGAGCTTCTTGCCAGACTTTTGGGAGCTGCTGATGCCACTGAAGTCTGATGAGAGTGGGAAGCCGTTTCCAGGGTACATCGCACCCAATTGTCTGTTCACTTGAGGGTAACTTGAAGTAAAGCCCGAGTTGTGGTTGTTGACAAAATGGTCTTGGCTCTCAGCAGGTCTAGCCAGGAATTGAGGCAAGACTGGGTACATTGGTTGTTGGCTGTACGAGTAAGACTGGTTGAGAGGTTGGGCAGGGTGTGCTTGCTGAGGACCGCTCAAAGTCTGGTATTGCATGTCAACGGAAGCGGACAAATTGTTGAAGAACTTTTCGGCCTCACTGATGTTGCTTTGGTTAAAGCTGTGCGAGATTTGGTAGCCCGGAGCGCTACCGTAGTTGTTCACAGGAACTTGAGAACCAAAAATTGGGAATTGAGGAGCAGGATTAGCACTTCCCAAATTCTCCTCAACATTAACTAGACGGTTGTACATGTCCATGTTGTACAGAGGCTCCATCTTGACTCTCTTGGAAGAATCCTGTTGCATGCCATAGAAGTTGAAGTCACTCAAAATTCCGTTCACAACGTGCATGTTGGATTGACCAAAGCTATCCATGCCTCTTTTCTTGGAGTCATTGCCAGCGCTAGGGTGGAGGACAGAGCTGGAATCGAAAAGCTCAGAGCGGTGGGTCATCTCGTTGCCAAGAGTTGGATATTGGATGTCTTGAGTTGGATGGCCAGGGTAAAGCGAGTAAGCTGGAAATCTATGTTCATCTTCTTGCTTGATTTTCTTCTGAGCCTTCTTCAAGCTCTTTTGATGAGTGTCTTCGTGGACTTTAGAGTGCTTCTTCAAGTCCTGGGGTCTCTTGAAACTCTTTGGACACAAGTCACAGTGGAATGGCTTCAAAGGAACATGGACTCTCAAATGGGAGGTGATATGGTCTCTCTTGACTGTGCGAGTACCACAGTTGTCCCAGCAACAGACCAAAGACAAGTTGTTGCTAGACTTTCTGCCTACATGGTCATCACACAAGTGGTCGTACAACACCTCTGGTGTCTCGAAGACAATGGAGCAGTCGCCCCAAGAACATTTAAAGGGGCCCTTCAAGTCGGACTCCTTGATCTTCTTGTATGTCTTCTTTGGCTTCTTCTCGGTCTCTGCTGTTGGCAGGACGGAAACCGAGTTGAGAGTAGTGTCTGTGAGCAAGGATGGGTATTGAGGAACGATTTGCTTAACTGGGTTGCCCAAAAAGTCCGAAGCAGGAGTCATGAGCTTCATGGTGGCCTCCCTCTGGAGGGGCGAGTTTGCCGAGGACTGAGACGAGAATGAGGCCAGAGGCGAGTTCTCCGAGTGGGTGGCAGGGGAGTTCGAAGACACTGCATCGGAAACAGCATCGATGTCGAAGTCGAACTCGCCCGGTGCCTTCTCGGTGGTGGCATTTAAGTATGTGACTGGGTGCAAGTTGTAGTTAGAATTCATGATGAATCAACACAAATATTCAGGAATAATAGTTTAATGGCAAGCTGGGAAGGATCTCGAGGTAATCGTTGGAGATATTGGATCGTAAACTCAGATTCTAGTGATTTGTTGTATCTTGGAATGTGCTCAGATAAGATCTACAGATGGAACGGAGCAGGGTGTGGACGGGCGTTAGGTGCACTTTTCCGATAACCGATAGACGAGTTGAGCAATAAAAAAGCAGTTTGGGACACAACGGGCACAAGAAGAAAGTGGTGTCTTTATGTAACAGTCATCGGCAGTTGGCGAACATTGGTCAGGTGTGCCAAGAAGCATACGGTGCAGGCCGCACAAGGCCCACGGTAATATAACAGCTGGGGAGGATGCGGGCGTGGGTGCAGGATGCCCAGGCAAAATGCAAAGAAAAAAAAATTGAGGCAGTGACTGGTGGGATATGAGTAAAAATAGTATGATTGGGTAGTTTAATGGTATCCCGGGCGGACCTGAAAGGCGCAATTCTTCTGTTTACGACAAGAGGGGTGCAACGTTGAGAGAATGTGGGACTTGTCTGGGGGAGGATCTGCATTATCTCCCAGCCGCGGAACCCTGCCCCAGAAGAAGTTTGACAATAGGAAGGTTCAAGAGTCTCAGTGGGTACTCAATCGGCCAAGTGAAAAGTCCTCAATGGGCCGGATTAGAATAGAGAAAAACGTCACATCAGTGGCACGAGACAAATCAGACCAGTTTGATTGTAGTCGAGTGTCTATTTTTATTTTTAATTTTCTTACCCTTTGTTGTGGTTGCATGGTGGAGCTCGGGGGAATGTTGTTTCAGACCGGAATTTGCAACCATGACTGGTGGTTAACTCCCATTATCTCCTAGCCTGGTGACTACAAAGTGACTCAAGTAAGTGTGTTTTGTTTTCATGTTTGTGTGAGACTGAATATTTCATTGAATGAAGTGTGCTGCCTCACAGAATTCCCTCCGTTTTTTCGTTCAGAGCCTGCTTCAGTCTATGGTTGTGCGCCTATTGTTATTAGGACAACTACACAACTTGCTACCCTACTGTGCCATGTCTACCCCCTCCCCTTCATGAGGCCCAGTACAAAACGAATCAATTGTACGATCTCCGATCGTTGTCAATTATGTCCGACACAAGACCCTTGGTTGAATATTACAGCGTCATGTCTTGTCCTTTACCCCTTCGTATATGGTGCATCATGTGTATATAGCAACTATGCATATACCATGGCATGCATATGCGGGCCACCTGAAGGATCAACGGTAACGTTATATCGTATGCACCAGAGTGGAGAACAGTTGACGCGAAAAGAGAAAATATGTCTAAATAAGTATCCCGATCTGATTGCCATATCAGATCAGCGAGTGCATTATGGAGCTCGAGGTGTCCCGCGCAAAGGGTTACGGGCCGCCACACTTCCACGGTACAAGATTCTTATCGAATTAATCCGCAGGACCCAAGACTTGGGGTATTACGTATTGTTTGTGAATACCAAGCAGTTTCTGGAGTAGGCCGACAAGAGATTCTCACACCCGGGATTGTATTTTGACTCGATTTCCATGGTCAATTTAATATGCTCGTCCCAGGGCTTCCTTCCCACCTCACAGCTCTGTCTCGTCCCCTCGATCTTGTACGTCACTGCTGACAATGCATCTTGACATGCCTATTCGCGACCACCATCCTGAGGCACGACTATATACTCTACGACTAGACAATAGGGGGTTGAAACAATACCAAACGATAAAAAAGCAAAGCCCAAACAAAAAAAATGATGCCTTCAGCCAGATTCGAACTGACGATCTCCTCATTACTAGTGAGGTGCCTTACCAACTTGGCCATAAAGGCAGAAATTCTCTCCCGGGGGTGAGTCGAACACCCGATCTCAAGATTACAATACATTACAGTCTCGCGCCTTAGCCAGCTTGGCCACCGAGAGATTTCTGATGTTTGGGAATTTGTGCTTTGATATCATTACAAAAGTGTGCATTTGTTTCAACCAGGTATTTATAGCAAGGATTCGTCAAACATGTAGCAAAAAACTCTCTGGGCGGATTACGGGCCTTATTTATGTACCTTTTGACTTATGATATGCCCTAACATCGCGGGCAGATCATCTGCCATGAAGAACATGAAACCTGCGCCGTTGTGATAAGCTATGCCAGTCATTGGAGCTACATCCGAACAAATAGGATATGTTCTTTGTTATGTTTCTTGTCATGCATCCGATAGAACAAGGCTACGATTATTCTGGCATAACGCGAGCAGATTCAATTTCTATACAATATTTATTTTATGTTGCTCATGTAGTAGAAGTTTCCTTCTTGTTAATTGTATGTCACTCGAGGATATCATTTGTTGTAGTTCACTCTGCATTCACCATTCATTCTGCTCCAACTCTATCATTTCTATCAATAGTGAGTCAAACATGGTCACAAAAAAAAAGTAATGTGCATTCAATTAAAGAAAATTAAAATACTAACAATATTCCTAGATCTAATTAAGAATATGTAGCTTTTACTGATTGGTTTTTCCATGCGGCAATACTCCGGTTGCTCAGGTGATCCCCCACAAAGTCACTCTACAACGGCTCAAAGGTTAATAGTACATGACCTCTCCAGACATTTTAATCATCGCAAACATATACCAATTTTGCACCACACAACAACACAGACATAGTCCTTGAACTTTCAATACATTCAAACATGACTCAAAGAGGCACCAGCTCAACTGCCTCCCAGACACAGACACAGACACAAACTGCACCACAGGAACATAGACCGGTGCTACATTTGCGAGCCTCCGATAATTCACAAGAGGCTCCAATACTGCAGGGCCGTCCCAGAGTTCGTTGGACTGAGGATGTGGTCGATAACGAACACATGGACAAGAAGAAGTCAAAGATTTGCTGCATATTCCATCCACAGAGAGAATTTGGCGAGAGCTCTGATGAGTCACTGGACAGCTCTAGTGACTCCAGTGATGAATCAGGCAACGAAGGGACTGAAGGCAAGGCAGTAGGGACTGGGGGAGGAAACTCTGACAAGAAGAAGAAGAAAAAGCATGGCAATTGTTGTAACAATAAGAAGGCATCATCGCCGAATGCATACGAGAGACAACCGAATTACAAGAATCAGAGTGTATTACCTGAAAATGCTATATAGAAGAAAGAAAGAGCATGCGCCGGAGCTGCGTGACGCTCCTGATACAAGAAGAATTGATATTAAACACGGCATGGCACATGCCCTAGTAGACATAGAAATCATCAAATAGGCGAATTATTAGGAATGCTGAGAGACATTTTGCTCTTGCGCAGTCTTCGCAATGCATGTTGTTGTGACTACTCAATCATGGGTTCGCCACATGAAGTATTCTTCTTGAGTAGTCGTTCTCGTCAGCAAATGAAGGCCGCGAGTGGTTTGGGTTGGTGAAAATTTTGCTGGGGTCCAAAACATTATCGAATTCCGAAATGGGGAACATTATGGGTCCTCCCGTGTCCTGGGGATCAACTCTAGGATTAAGTTTCTTCTTAGACAAGCTTCGGCTAACACTGGCGGAGCCGGCCCCGCCTGCACCAGCAGTCATTGCGTTGAGTAGCGAAAGCACTGACTTTGACGAGCTGTTACGTTTGATATTTGTGTTAGACGCTACCAGAGAAGTTTTAGAGTGATCAGCAGACCCGCGTGGGGGAGGACGCTTTTCAGGAGCCACATACGACTCATCCGAAGAGTATTGGGCTTCTTCGTCTGAGTAGTCATCGTTGTGACGTCCTCCTGCAAAGCAGCAGCAGTAGAGCAAAGTGCCAATGAAAGCCAAGGCCACCACACCAACAGCTGTAAAGGTACCGGCTACTTTCGCGGTAGAGTCGAAGAAAGACGATTTTTGCGACGATGCGGCCGCAGTCGCAGTAGGGGTAGGGGTAGCCAATTGTGTGATGTACCTCGTCGATACTATGGCAGAGGACGATCCATCCACCGTTTGAATAGATATGATCGTGGTCGAATACACCGCTGTAGATACCAGAGGCGAAGATGTTGTTTGTGGAGCTTGGCTCGAACGGCCAGATGTGGAAGCCAGAGTTTGCAGTGATACCAGGCTCAGAGACGACCCTTGCAGCAGCAGAGACAACAGCGAAGACGAAGAAGACGAAGAAGAAGAGGACGAAGAACTCGAGCTTGAGCTCGAACTCGAACTTGTAGATGGAGAAGAAGATGCGCTCGAGCTCAGGCCCAGGCCCAGACTCAGTGCTGCGGAACTTCTACTCAGAGACGACGACAGCGTGCTCACGCTGCCAATGATAACATACCCATACACGCCATTGCCGCCACAAACCTCGTCATAGCCAGGACACTTGCTGTTGCACGAACTTAGGGAGACAGTGTCAGCAGGCACCGTGTTGGAACACCAACAGCTGTAGCCCTGAGTGATGGCCGCACCATACCCAGCAGAGCGGCAGTGGTCCGAGCACCACCCATTCGACATGTACGTGTCCAGGGCAAAGTTTGTGCCCAAGTTACTCGAGGAACATAGCTGGATCAGCACCGCAGCTAGGCATGTGTGGAAAAAGATGAGGAAGGGGACAACACCCAACATGGCAGCCCTCAGAAAGAAACAAAGCAGATTTAAATACAACTATACGAGAGTCAAAGCCGGGCTGACCAGAGGAAATTGGGGTTTTGGCAGCTCCAGCAGAAGGGGACTTGAAGAAATTGGAATGGAAGAGAGTCCTCAAGGAGAAGAGGAAGGCCAGAAATAGCACGGAGGGACGACGCACCAAACCAGGCGATACAAAAACAAGGGTGGACCCACAGAGAAATATAATAGGTGGAAGAACAGTGGAGATTAGCAGCGAGGAGAGAATAGGCTGCGTTTCCGGCGGTGCTTGAAAAATCCAGCGTGTGAGTGGAAGAAAAAGGTGCCAATGGGTCTTTTTAGTGCGTCCTGATGCTATCCTGTCTTAACTAGCTAATCTTCAAGTGTGCGTGGGTTACTGTGCCCGGTGCTGGTCTCGGCTGCAGGAATGCATGCACAGTGAGACACTGCAAGAGATGGGGGTACAGGTTGGACCAGGGGAAAGAACTCAGGGAATGGAGGATATTTAGAGTGGTGGATGGCGGCTGGAGAGAATTTGCGAATGCGAACGAGAGTTTGGAGATTGGCCTATGTTTCTGATAAATTGTATGATCTCGCTTTTGGAATGAGTTTCCACGCACATACACAGATGGTTATAATTACAATAATTAGCGCGGTATATTGGTGGTGGTCATTAGGTGCCCTGTTGTACCATGCTCTAGATGGGCTTATCTATAATTGTACGCCCTCTTTCTGTTCTGTTGCCGACTCCGACATGAAAGCATAGTTCGCCGAAGTAAAGCTATGGCTGCATTTTGCAAGCTGCTGAAACATTCCTTTTTTTTGCACCTTACATTGAGAATGTGGTGCTCCTGCAGACACACAGATGCTTAGATGAGGCATCATGGCTCTACTTATTTAACGCACGGAGACAGGGAAGACCAAACAACAACGAGACCAAATTTGCGAACCTGACCAAATATCGAGCTTGACCAAATATTTCTGGAATCGCAGGCTGGCTCTCTAATTCTGCAACCATTAATTCATTCATGCGCTTAATATACAATCCTGTGTGTCCAACCTTAATTAGGCCTTCATGCAGAAACCCTTTTCCTCTATCGGCACAAATTAGTGTTTGGGTGAAGAACTTTTTCTATTTACATACCAATACAAGCCATCAGTTGCCTCCCGCCCAAACGCAGCGTCCTGCCTGCAGGCCCGTGGAATGCGGGTGGTGTACATAGAATCAGATGATACAGGCTGCTTCGAATTCTAGGTTCGGACCGCATGGGGGAAGTGTCCAAGATAACACACCAGGTTCGGTGAATATCACAATAAATGTCAACCGTGATACACTTGACACCTCCCTAATGTGGCTAAAATGCAAAACATATCATTCGGGTGCCAAAGTTCGGCAAATCGCGACGGCCATCGCCATGCGCCTAGAGAGCAATCTTCCTTGCCGAAAACAGGACATGTGAGACACCCCAGTACCCAGAACAGTAAAAAAGAGATCACACAATCCCGGAGGCAAGTATTGTTCATTACGCCTGGACCGACAGTTCAACAAAATCTGTTGCTCCAAAGGCCGACTCTATGCCCTGTGTTCGTGAAGACCTGTGTCGGGCTATAGTTTCTAGTCCCCGTATATTGGCGGGTCTCTGCAGGCGTGTTTGTTTTGGTTTGGTGCATTTTTGTGGAGCGACACATCTGGCCCTGGCAAATTGCCCAAACGGGATTATTGTCAACGCACTTGAAACTGACCTACACCGTAAAACTGCAGAGCGGGCCGCAGAAAATGGGACAACAAACGGTTTCTGGTCTGTAGCTTGGTAGGTGACAAGGTTGGAAGGATGCGGAGCTGAACCTAAGAATGACATGTTCTCGGTTTGCGCATTGGAAGTTACCATTTCCTTTTTTGTGTTCTTGTAAAAAAAAATTTTTTTCTTTTCTTTTCTTGGATATTACACCTCGAGGTTAGTTCCTGTTCTCATCACATATTTGAACGGTGATACACACTTCTCTATGAACCACAATTGGAGATACTCACCTCAAAAAGGTGGCTCAAAAAACACAGAACATAATTATGCCGGTCAAAGCAACTCCGGTTCTGTACTTCGTCCCGTCTGCAAAATTCATTTTGATTTTTAAACACAGTTATCAATTTTTCAATCGAGTGAAGAGCCTACAAAAATTTTATGAAGTGGTGTCATTAACCAAGTATTGAGTAAAGAGCATTGCCTATGAAGACTCGCTTTCGAAAACAAAAATCTTCAAAACATGTTTCAGCACATAGCGCCATTTGTCAGCCATGTTTTGACACTCACCTAACCTTATTAATCATACCCCCCGATGCGGATCGGCTCCATTCAATGTCCGTGGAAGGCGGGCCTGCAGATACCCCATTCCACCCAGCCTGCAGGAGAACGGTTGAGAGTAGTTTGTAATCTTAGTAAATTAGTGTGAAGTGTGGTTCAGCCGTCTCACTAAGTGTCTGTAGATGCAACATATATAAATCCGTAGTTTTAGGCTTGAGTGGTTCAATTCATCATCTTAATCTTCCAATTGTATCCATCAATTGTATCTGCTTCTCATAGCTCTATCTCATAAATCTATCTAAATCATCTTCAACATCATGGCTAAACACTCTATTGCAATCTTGGGTGCAAATGGTGCCTTGGGCGCACCTGTTTTGGCCGCATTGGAAAGTTCTACTTTTAGAGACAGCTTCCAAAAGCCAGCCATCCTCATCACCAGAAACGCTGCTGACAAGAAAAACACCGACGCTGTGGAATACAGAAGCGGCGACCTTGTCGCTGATCCAGAGGGAGTTGCCGAAACCATCAAGGGTGTTGATGTGGTGATTTCTTTGTTGGGTTTCACCCCTGAAGTTTCTCAGGCCGCTGAGAAGTTGGTCTCGATTGTAAAACCAAAACTCTACATTCCTTCTCAATTCGGTGTAGACGTTTCCTCGGTCCAATCGGTGTTCCCCGGGTTCTTGTTGGGCAAAAAGCAACACAGTGATGCTTTGAGATCAAAGGGAATCAAGGTGGTTGATATCAGCACCAGTTGTTTCGCCGGTGACGCCTGGTTGTATGAAATCAACTTCCATTTCGGTGTCGACCAAGAACACAAGTCTGTCACCTTCTTGGGCTCGCCTGAGCAAAGAGTTGCGTTTACCCATTTAATTGATGTCGGTCGCACCGTGGCCGCCGTTGCTACCGCAGACCCAGCCCAACTTCCAGATAAAATTGAGGTTCAATCTGGTGTTGTGACACCAAAGCAAGTGGTTGAGCTGTGGGAGTCAAGACACGGTTCCAAGATTGAGGTTAAGGCTGTCATTTCTAAGGAGCAAGCATTGAAGGATGCACAGGAGGACTGGACCAAGAACGGCTTCCAGCCTCAGAAGTTCTTCTACTACCTCAATGTGATCATTTCTCAGGATGGCCTCGTCACAGATAAGAATGACAATGAGCTCGTTAACCCAGGCGAGTCATTGTGGAAGTGGGAGAAATTTTAAAATTGTTCTCTTAATAGGATTATAAAATAGACATTGGTTTAGTCTCCGTTTTGTTGTAGGTGATCCATAGAAACCATCACGAACTAGATTTACATTAGAATATTCTAACAACGAATAACAAGGAACATTTAAAATTTAGTCGCCGAGAAAAACGTCATGTCAAATCGAACTTTTGTCAAGCTGAAACGTACACATCGGAGAATTCTACAAAGTGCGCTCTGCAAAAATGAACACGCCATTTTTGACCAATTGACATTTCAATTTTTCATTAATATTCTGAGCGCTAATTATAGTAATTCAATTTGCATCGTTTTGTGATCCAGATGTACCCCATCACTTGATTTCGATCCAGAAACACTTCTGTACACCCCCCATTTTTGACACGTTCGCTACGTAGACATTGTACTCGACCTATGGAAAATGAGCTTCTAGAACTCGAGAACGATATCCGTTCGCTTCAAGCAGACATTGCCCCTCTCCAGACAGAATACCATTCGCTTCTTCGTCAAGTTGCGCAGAACGAAGCGCCTAGTCATGCTCCCAATATTCCCACGAAAAATCTCTTTGTTGAGAAAGATCTAGTTCCTGTAGACGAACAAGACGAAGTGCCGCCAGTTTACCATTACAACTTCTTCGATGAGTCTATTTTGAAATACTTTGAGAAGAAGGATGTAAAGGATAGTTCCCATAGTAGAAGCATAAAGAGTAAGATATGTTCGCAACAGATCTTGGCTGAGATCGAGCAGTGGACTGCAAACAAGAATCATCTTTTGGTTGAGAATATCATGAGGTTTGGAGGTGTCACTGCGTTTCCTATAAACGACCGTCTATATGATGCAGAAGATTGTTTTCTATTGGGGTTGAGGTACGACGTGATGGACCATATTACGCGGCTGTATGTCAAGCCATTCTATATTATATTGCGTCGGAAACGATACCTTCACGACCCAGAAGCCGAAGATACAGCTCCCTGGCAGGTCTTTCGCTACACAACACCTCTGTATGTAGCCCTCGATCGGTACAGTGCCCTCCTCAACAACAAGGATAGAGAAGAGGGCCTTCGTAGTTTTGCCAATAGTGTTCATCACCGATTGGTATTTGTGCAGAGAAAGAAGGGCTTGTTTAGTCGTGTCAGCCAGATGACATATTCGAGTTTGTTCAAGGAAGCTTCAAATAATCCAATTGTAATCATTGAACCGGATGAATCCTATTCGCACGTCCTATTGAGTTTCTCAAAGGACACTCACATAGAGCTTGTTTGCAACGATGAAAATATTCGTGATATCAAGTCTTCCTCAAGTCTACAAGAGTATGATTCACATATACGTGGTATTGCGACTATATCTGATATCTCACAATTGGTCTCTGCAATGGAGCGTGTGTTCACGTTTCTCCGCTCGAAAGGATTGATACGACCATGATTTTGTGATAAGGTATCACGTTCTAATCATAGAATTTAGATTTGAAATTTCCAAGATCTGATATGCTTTGACCGTACAAGATAAAGCAAAATTGCCACAGTAAAGGGAATTTCCATAGAATCTCATGTTGAGCCATGTTCTTGGAGATACAATATCTTCAGAATCATCGATGCAAGTTGCGTTTCGAAAATCAAAGTATTCGTTAGAATCGCTAGTAATTAGTGCGAGTTTCTAAAAATGAATGTTAGAGAATCTGCGAAAACTCCAATGAAATAAAATGGAGCTTCATGCCAATTTGGAAGAGAGCAGAAGTCAATTGGATTAGCACGCATAAAAGCCATTTAAGTATTACCAATAAAGCTCTGGCTTGTGTGTGGCCGTGTGTTTTTACATATACCTAGAAGTTCTCTTGTTCGAATCGAATCGAAGCCATATTATGTTTAAATACATTATAATACTTGTTTTACGTGACTCATCAACATTTCCATACTGAATTCATATCTCCAAAAACACCCCAATCAGCCAAATGGTGGTTTTTGGTAGAGATGTTTACAGTTGTCTAATAAGAGTTTCCAAAGCCAGTGCCGGTGGGCTGGTATCCCAAACCCATCATTGGGCCATTTGTGATCATCAATGGTTGGCCAGCTACAGGCTCAGAATCGTCAGTCTTCTCCGCCTTTCTCTTTTGCAAATCCTCGTAAACCTCATCAAGTTTCTTTTTGTTCTCATAAATGTTGGAGATCTCGTAGGGTTTGATAAAGTTGCCCAAGTCATGCAACCATGACAACTCTAGGACGTAGTCATACTCCACCAAACCATATGCAGCATACAAAAGGGCAACAAAGCACTCGTGGTTTCCAGTTTCAACAAAGTAGTCAAGAGTCTCATGAGCCAACTTTGTCGATTGAGAAATGGCAATAGTCTTGATGAGATCAGGCCACAATTTGTCGTTTTTCAAGATGGAAATAGCCTTGATGTACTTCTTGTTCTTTGTGTACAAAGTTGCAGAGATTTGTCTGAAAAAGATCAAATCGTGGTTCTCCAATCTTTCGGCCAAATCAAGAGAGTTGAATCTGTTATTAGACTCGTTCTCAATGACAGAGCGCATAGACTTGTAGTCCTCCTCTTCGATCAAGATGTCATGGTATGCACCATTTACCACGGAATTGTTCTTGTCCAAGACAGAGATCAAGAAAGGTTTAATCAATGGCAAGTTGTTTGACTTGATGAACATTCTCACGACTCTGGGCAAATCGATCTTTGGAGTCAAAACGGAAAGAAGATCAACCAAAAGGTTAGGGTTCTCCGAAACATAGAAGTTGATAGCCTTGTAGTAAATCTCCAAGTTTGAGACCTTGATAATGATCTCTTTGAACGATGAGTGGTCGAAGGCAAATTCGGATTTCTCAATCATTGTCAAAGCAGCATTGTCCCATTCTTCGTAGTGACAGTACAAGAAAATCAATTCTGGGTACAAGTGTGCCTTTTCACAGGCGCTCAACACCTTGGGGATATTGATACGAGACCAGAACAATTTCAAGTGCTCCATGACCTTTTCAGGACTGTATTTACAGTAAAGAATGGCAAGCTCGGTGAACATTCCCATATGAGCTCTCTCCAAACCCAAACCATTCTCGAAAAGAGCAATAACCTCGTTGAAATAGCCGTTGTGCTCGTAAGTACGAACAAGCTCCGGTAATTCCTCAGCATCAATGATCAAGTTCAAACCACAGATTTGAGCCAAACGGAACTCCTTGTTTTCGATACAAGCATTGTTAACTTGCTTCCAGACAGAGGTGTTGGAAGCTTTACGAGCACAATCAACAGCGCTCTGGTAGTCTTCCAAGTAAACCAAGGTGGTAGCCAACTTGGAGTAGTTAGAAACGCTAGAGTACAAGATTTTGGCAGCCTTGTAATTTTGAGATTCAAACAACTTGTCACCAATATCATTCAAAACTGCAACATTAGGGCCAGCAACAAAGCGCTCGATATCGGAAAGTCTTCCCAATACGGCATAACAATTGATAAGAGCATTGTCGATAGCTGGCTCACGGAGGGACTCTCTAGCCATATCAAGGTATTGAATCAACTCTTCTTCCTTTCCGGCACGCTCAGAAATTTCGATAACTTGCTCGAAGTTAGAGGCGTTCTTGGACTTGACATATGACTTAATAGCCTCTGGAATTCTCAAACCGTTCAATTGAGCATTACCCAATTGGAACCACAAGTCGGAGGTATCATACTTCTCAGCATATTGCTCACCTCTGTCAAGAGACATGATGTCGTCAACCAACACCTTCATAGCCTCATTTCTCAACTCAAATTTATCATACACTTCGAATGCTTCCTCAAGCAACTCATTGTCAATACACAAAGGTGCGATCTCGTTAGGATCATACTTGTCCAACTTCTCGATGTAGTTAGCCACACGACTTGGGTCTGCCTTGATAGCAGTCAAAATCATAAGACCTTGCAAAGAGGTGTTGTCATTGAATGGGGATGGCTCGAGAATAATCTTCTCCAACAATTCGATCAATTCTTGTGGCATATCGTTCTCCATCAAGGCTTTAACAGTGATGGAAACAGGCTCAGGATCACTCAACTCAGAAATGCCGGTAGCAATGACATGATCAACCAATTGGCGACGGTGTGGATTCTCTGGGGTCAAGACCTTGTCCCAGAGACCAAAGTCAGACTTAGCCAACAAGTAACGAGCTTGGTACTTGTACATCTTGTTCTCATTGGTGATGTTAATCAACTCATCGTCATTGCCACCCTTGGAGTAAGCAATGTAGGCTAAGTAAGGATCACGCTTCTCACAGTAGCGACCGACGGACAAAGTGTCGTAGTTGTTGTTCTCTTCCAAGAACTTCTCTGGGCTATTGTTGGAATCGATGTAGATCTTGGCCAAGGTGTTATAGACCTCTTGGTCAGTGGAACCACCCTCCAAAGTCTTCTCCAAAAATGGTAACAAGAGCTTCAAGCGATTACGCTTCTCAACCTCAGCAACCAATTCCTTGAGAGGAACACGTCCCAATACAGACATCAACAAACCCTTGATGATGTTCTCATCACAATCGACATCCAACAAACCAGCAATAACTTGAGGAGTGTTTGATGGGTTGACTTGCTGAACGTAGACCTCAATAAACTTGTAGTATTGGTTCTTGTACAAGTAGAGGATCAAGTCATGAACGAAGTTGAAACGGTCACAGACAATAATCAAAGGAAGTTGGTCTTCTAATTGTGCTTCCTTCAAGAAGTTCTTGACCTTCTCACCATTGTAAACATTGTTGTCACGAACAACACGCTCAATCTCCTTGATTTGGTTAACCTTAGCAGCAGCCTCAATGTACTTGAACACTACATCTGGTTCTTGCGTGAAGTTTACAATCAGCGACAAGTAGTAGTACTTACCCTCATTGCACTTGTAAGATTCGAAAAACTTGATCAAGTTCAATGGGCCAAGCAAGTCAGAGTACTTGGTGGCAACTTGGATCACGACTTGCAAGTTTTGTTGCATGTTTGAAGTCATCAACTCGTTCAAGGCGGCCATAGATTGTTGAACATTCAACTGACCGAAGTACGAGACCAACCAGTCATGTGGCAACACATTGGTGTGCACAATCACACGCTTAATGTCCTTAATGTCGTCGTAGTGTTCCAAAGCTCTTTGGAACAATCCGGACTTCTCGCACAATTTACCGATGGTAGGCTTGTCATAGTGGGAGAACATCTGGTTACCCAAAATAGCATCAGCAACTTGTGGAGCATGCATCAAGTTGATTTCCAAAAGTTTGGTTTGCAATTGTCCTTCAGCTGGGGAATCGCTCTTCAAAGCATCCAATAAGAATGCAGTTCCTTGTTGAATATAATTTTGAGAGAAGAACAAGTCAGCAACAGACTCCACATTCAATTGTGCCTCACCGTTGGCAAGAAGGGAAGTAGCGAACTCACTGGCCTTGTCAGGGTTCACACGAACCAAATTTTGAATCAAGTTGGTGTAGTCTGGTTGATAGCCGACCTTTTGACAATAAGGCAAAATTTTGTCGAACTGACCCAACTCGGCCAAACAAGAAACAACCTTGATACTAACGTTGGCTCTGATGTACACAGCCAAAGCGAGAGCAGGGTCATTGTAAGACTTGACAATATCACCCAACTCTTCAGAGCAAGTCAATTTGTCCTCCTTCAACCATTTCTCAAAGAGAGGCTTACGATCTTGCTGCAAGACAGGCTTTGCAAGTTCAATTGACTCATATTGGTTCAACGAGCCACTGTCTAACAAAGTTGAGAAGTACTGCAAAATTGGAGAGATTTGACCGGGTTGAGGGGTGATGTGCTTCAATTTGTCAATAGTGTCTTGGGTTCTCAACTGTTCGGAAGAGGCAGCGACTTTAGCAGCATTGGCGTAATCTCCTTGGTTCAAACAATTTTGGAACTGTTGTCTAAACAAGTTTTCGGCGCCTGGGAAACCACCTCTGGAGGCAATAGCCAAGGCCAAAGGAACATCAGACAACTTCTCCAACAAGTAAGGGATAATTTGGTCTTGAGCAATTTCCACGGCGAGGACCTGACCCTGCTTGTTGATAGTCAAGATACCAGTTCCATCGTTGTAAGGAGATGCCGTAAACACAGGGTCAACGGTGATTCTGTTGACGAACAAGTTGGAACCAGACTCAATGTCGTACAAGTGAATGAAACCGTACTTGGTCAAGATGTAGATGATACCGTACTTGTCGGAAGCTTGCAAACTGACGGGGAAGTCGTTGCTAGCATCTGGAGGGAAGAAGATGTCCACACTCTTCTTGGCGAAAGGCGGGTTGCCGTCGGCGTGGTCGATTTCAATGATGTGCAAGGTTCCTTGGCCCAGGGCAGTTTTGTTACCGATACAGAAGACCTTGGTTGGCTGAGCAGCACCGTTCAACTTGACTTGGGCGAACTTGGCAACATGGCCCTCGATGGCCTGGGAGACACCTCTGGACTTGCAGTACAATTGGGTGTGGCCGGCAATACGGCCGTCCTCCTGGGCGATACCGGTCACGGCGAACCAGTTCAAGGCTGGCTCTGCAACCATGTTGATGATCTGGCAGTTGTTCAAGCAGTGGTGTCTATCGGACAACTTCTGGGGGCCGTCGTTAGTGCCATCAAAGACGTTCCACGTGTAGATGGTGGAAGCAGTGACAAGACCCAACACCTGCTCGTCCAACCACTTCCACAACACCACGGGAGTGTCGAGCGTGAAGGACTTCAATCTCTGCTTGGTGCCCAAGTTGAAAATCTGCAACGTGGTGCCGTTGGCTCGCAACGCAATGACGTTCTGCGTGGGGTGCATGATGGCATTGTCGGCGCTCATGTTCTTTCTGACCACGTTGAAGTTGTTCTTCAACTCTACAATGGCCACGGTGTTGCCCTGCGGGCCGCTTTCTCTCACACACACATAGCTGTCGGACTCCAAGGTGGTGGACTTGAAGTCTAGCGACTGGGGCAGAATGCCCAACTGCGTCAACTCTGTCAACTGGGTGAAGTTGATGGGGATGTCGGACATTTTCCAAGATCGTCTACGAAAAAGTGCGAGGGGGGAGTGTCTTTATATATTGCAGAGGCGGATAATTGACTCTGTCTCTTTTGGGGAGCAGTCACTGGTCAGGTTCACGTCTGACTGCTGGCGGTGGGAGCTAGGGAGCGGATAGCCTCGGATGTGGATGCGAGCCGCAATTGGAGGTTGGGATAGGATGCAATTACACTAGGCGAACAGGCGGGGAACTGCGGCGGGGGCTGATTGGCGCAGGACTGGGGTTTATGTTCACTGGTGGAGGTTGTATCCGGTGGTAGTTGTGGAGGACAAGTTGTTGGCCGGTATAGGCAGGACTGGGAGGCAGGGGTGCGGGTGGGCATTTGTGGGAGGTACAAATATAGCTGGGGAGATCTATTAATGGGGTTATCTGTGGTGGAATTGGGCTAGAATTTTTTTATTTTCGAATTCTCTTCTTTTGATTATTTTAAGAATGAGGAAATTTCTCTTTTTTTTTTCTTTTTCGTTGTGGGTATTGGTTTTGTTTGCCATTTGTTGCTCTGGAATAGATGGCAGGAGATCTTTGAAAAGTCGGCAATATTGAGTTTGTTTTATATTTCTGTATTTATTTTGTCATGTATTTTGTGTGTTTGTATTTTGTGTTTACGTAGATTTTGTGAATGATAGTTAAGAGTTTGTGGATGTAGCAGTTGGCTCGATGGATTTACCGTAGGATAAATAACTATTCCATTCGATCATAATTATTGTGATATTGGGCTGTACAAGATAATCTAAATAATATAGTATGAAATAATTATATCAATACTTCTCGTTCTGGCTCTAATTCCAATGGGATATCCTTCACTTCCTAATGTCTGTTGAGAGAGCCACTGGCGAATTGAGCGACAGGCCTCCGTTGTTCAGTGCATTCATTTTTCCTTCCGGATTATTATCAGCAGGTTTGAAATCGATTTGAAGTCTCTCTCAGTCGAGTGTCTATTCTCACTACATGTGCTTTGTCAGACAAACAGGAGGAATTGGTTCCAAAGGATTGAAAGAGGAGATTCGAAAATGCACTCAAAATATTGAATAAGTATCGGCTGGTGTTTGGTGGTCTGGCTATCGTAGCTTTGTTCGTACTCAACGTTGACACTTGTGAGAAGAGCCAACGTTGATCCACGAGACAACAAAACTGTATAGTCTCAGAAATTTCATGTTTCTTCTTCGGCAATTTTCATCCTTTCATTTTCCCGACTGGTGGTCGATAGCTTTCCAGTCTATAGTGTAGTCCATCGAGGCAAAAGTGCACAAAAGATGTCAGCCAATTCAGTCCCAATTCAGTCCATCAAACTCTCAAAAAATCGGCACAGGCGACAGCCTTCAAACTACATCAGCCCTAGTACTGTTCGTATACGTTCGTCACCGAGACGTTCTAATCACAAATCCAAACTGTAGTCCTAAATCAAAAAAAGATTGTTCCTATTCACAAAATTAAATGGAACTTGATAGTTTTTTTTGATTTCGAATGGCTATTTCTCCGCTTAATGACTCAAAAGACACTCATACGTTGAGTGGAAGCACTATCTCTATTCAGGTTCTAATACATAGGCTAATACATAGGCTTTCGATTAGCGAGCTACAATGGCTCCTATTTTCCTTTTTCTCTAAAAATACACGAGTCTTTGAATTCCTTTAAACAGACCACGACAGGTACGCCTTGGGCTCCACCACACTGATCGGCATATCTTCCGCTATCTGGTCCTTCTTCTGCACGGCACTTACCTCCGAAGCATCCTCCAAGTTGGTTTTGTTGAAGTTCTCATTCACCTCTTTGATGTTGATCGGCGTCAATAGGTCGTCCAACAATTCTTCCAAGTCCGGGTTGTTTGTCTGCTTCTTGAATTTGCTCAACTTCTCAAAGTTCAACCATCTCTCGACCAAAACCTGCTTTCTCTGCAAATTCAACAAGTTCTCTGTTTTTACCAAGTCAGCCTCCAACCGATCAAGCACCTTCATTTTGGCTTCGAATTTCTCTAGCGTCAACTCAATCACTTGGTTGATCAAATTAGATTGGCTCTGAATGCTCTCTTCAAGCTTCTCCTTACCGTTTTGTTTCAAGATATCCCGGCCCTGGTTTGTCTCGATCAATTTGGAAACAACTTCCAGGATGATGGTGTCCCTGGGTATTCCCTCACCGACAACACCCGTTTTCTCGGGCTTGGCGACGTTCTGGAGATACTTGTCTTCGATAGGCAACTGCAAGAAGCGGGTCAAACACTCTGATCTTGTCTTGGTGGCGACGTGTTCGCTGATCTTGTCCCACTGTCCGTTTGAATTGATGAAGAGAGACTGGGGGTTAGATTCGCAGCTGCCGTACATCTCCACACCTTCCAAAAGCAACAACGTCTCCTGCTGCGTCCACTCAGAGCCAGCCGTTGCGCGGTCCAACTTGATGAAGTCGGAAGCTGTGAAATTCAGAGGGAACAAGCCTTGCTCATAGCAGTCTTTGCTGATGACCGAGGGGCCAAGCGAGCCGCCAATCGAAACCTTGCTCTTCAAGTTGTGGTATCTGACATCCGAGATGTCGTTGGCAGTCTCACTACAGTAGAAAGACACCGACGAGAGGGTCTTCTGAGACTTGGAGTTGTCGAAGATGTTTCTGGTGATTTCCATGTTGAGCGGGATGGCGGCGTTTTCATCCTCCTCCTCCTTGACAGCCACCTTCGGAACGGCGGTGTTGTTGTCGCTGGTGACATCCATCGCATCCTCAGCTTCGTTTTTGGGGGTAGCGCCCGAAACAGACTCCGGCACAAACGGCGTCAAACCCTTGGGCGTGTCTAGCGTAATCTGGAAGTGGCCGGTGTACTGGGGCCCCACCAAGGACGGTTTCGTGTTTGGATCGATCTGGTAGTTGATCAAGCCCCATTTCTCCAAGAAGCGATGGATGCGAATGACAGAGCCCACGTCGCCGGCCAAGTTTCTTCTGACCGCCGTGACCGTCAAGTACTCGATCGGGTTTATGCGGTACGTGTTGATCATGAAATCTCTCATGTGCTTGTATGTTTGGGCAGACTTATAGGAGGACACAAACAGGGCGCCGTTCTCTGCGGCAAAGTAATCGGGGAACAGTTTTTTCTCGATGGCGTGGATGTCGTTCATGTCAAACCACTTGGCGAACGACGGAATGATGACATGTCGCGACTGCTCGATCAAGTACATGCGAGCCTTTTCCTGGAAGTCTTCCTTCAATTTCTCCACGTCCACGGACTCCTGCGACTCGGTTTTTTGCTCGTCGGCGGCGGCGGGCGCCGGAGAGTCGTGTGCGGCGGGTGTTTCCGGCTTGACGGGTTCCTGCGGCGTGGACATGGCGGCGGGGTGGGTTTTGAGTAGGTGGTTGTGGTGTAGTTGATAGTGGTAGTGCACGACGCGAGATCTGAGAAGAAGAGGTAGGAGTATTGGGAAAAGTTGTCGATGGTGAATAGAGAAAAAGGGAGATTTATATACGTTGATTTGAAATTAATATTGGAATTATTTTTCACTTTTAAGTAGAGATTTGGTGTGGGTTAAGTGGTGATTGAGTGTGTTTTCTTGTACCATAGATGAATGAGGAAAGTGATATATATTTACAAGTGGAAAAAGATGAATGGTAACGTTTTGTGAATGATTCGCAGATTTCTAAATTTCTGAAAGTTTTTTGTCATTACAGACAATTTTGCTGCATGGTTTGTGCACTTGGTTCAGTAGTGACTGCCCACTGTCACAGAAGCGTACTTAAAATGAGAGACATTGCATTGAGATTTGACATCTTGCAAGAGAATGCGCATTCAAGACAGCTTCCAGACATAGTGATGTCTAGACCCTGACATGCTGTTGCAATGTTCAACTCGAAGACTTTTAAAAAGTCTAGTTCAAATAGAAAAGAATAATTGCTTTGTTTTATACGTTTGCCTTCTTTCGCATTTATGAAAACGACTCATTGGGTCCCGTATCATTCACCTGCTTGAGTAGGCTTCAGAAAAAGCACAATCCAAGGTCAGATAAATCCCGCTTCTAAATTTATTCCAGAATTTTCTCACGCCCAAAACTACAATCAAAATGTCTCGCACGCGTCAATCTCTCCAGCCACCATCACCCATAATGCTCCAATCCAGAACATGACAAGACTAATTGCAAACACAGCCCCTTACTAATTAACACATAGTAAACTTTACCAAAATAATTTACATACAAAATTCCACCAATTTCTTCTCTCCCTACTCCAATTCTTATATTATCGATATCTATCTGTAAACACTAATTATCACGCGTCTACTCCATACATTAGCACCAAATCACCCATTATGGCTCCGGCTGCGCTAAGAAAGCATCGGAAAAGAAGCTACGTGTCAGACTCTGATTCGTCAGGATCAGACTACCTCTCCAAAAGCGAGGAATCGGACGCCGTTTCCGACGATGCAGTCGAAGAGGAGGAAGAAGCTCCCAAACAACTGAAAAGCAGGAAAAAAGCGCGTGCGGCAGTGGCGCCAACCCGCACAATTGATTCAGAACCATCGGAAGACGTTCACTTGTTCAGAGCGCTCTCTCACGATGGAGTTGCAGTGACAGATTTGGCACTTGATTGGGTGGAAAAGATGGAAGATGCACCAGAGAACGTCTCGGTCGAGGCGCTCGCTGAGATGTTCAATTTGATCCTCCGGTGCTGTGGATGCGTGCACTTGGCACAGCCGCATGATTTGGCTTCGTATGACTCTGCCGCTGCCACTGTGGCCGAGGTTGGCCACTTCTTCAAGCGCCAGAAGTCTCACGAATATCCGTTTGTATCTAAAAGTAAAAACACAAAACATTTCCGCCGCAACGTGACGGAGTTTTTTGTGAACATCATTGATCTCTCGCACGAAAAGGGCCTTTTGTTCAAGGATACTGCTTCCTCGGACGACTCTTCGATGTCTTCGCCTATGATTAATGCCATCCTTGCGTGGCTTTTCGCATTCAGCAGCTCTGAATACCGACCATTTCGGTACGTTTCGGTCTGCTTGCTCTATTCGGTGCAAGAGCAATTGTGTAGACTTGCCGCTTCTCTGACCTTGACGGTAGAGAAACAGCAGCGCCAGCTCGCAGGCGCACAGAACGGCACAAGCGTGCGCAACAGAACAGCAAACCAGCGTAAAATTGATCTCATCTCGAACAACATCGCCATCTCGAAAAGACAGAGAGAGGCCATTCTCGAAAACTTGGGAGATATCTCCCAAAATGTCTTTAACAGCAGATATAGAGATATTGACAGTTCCATACGAGTTGAGAGCTTGAAGGCATTGGCTCTGTGGGCGGCTGCTTATCCTGATATGTTTTTGCAAGCGAATTACCTCCGCTACTTCGGTTGGATGCTCTCAGATCCTGTAGATCAGGTGAAAAGAGAAGCACTCAAAGCGCTTCAAAAATTGTACAAGAATGTCAGTACAAAAGGAGAAATAATGCCCATTAGTCTACGTCAATTTACAGAAAGTTTTAAGGCTCAGCTCTTAAACATGATTTGGACAGACTCGGCCATTTTGGGACCAATGCTTATAGGAGTCTACATCGAGCTCACTAAACTTGGCTTTCTCAATGAAGAGACGGAGGTTCGCCAAATTTGCCTGTACGGATTCTACCTCATTGAGACCTCAGCTCTGTCCCCCCCTCTGGCCTCTCTCTTGCACGAGTATTGCAATTATGTGACAACACTCTGTGATATCGCCGCTGAGTCAAACATGGAAAAATACTCTCATTTTCTCTCTACCCACGAATCGCTGTTTTTTGGTGATGGTGAAGATCAGCTCGATGTACTAACTTGTCTAAAATTTAAACACTTGGCCGAATTGTTCGCAGCTTCTTACAAACACTACTGCAAAATTGAGAGGCCGAAGTTTACTGTCGACTCTATGAAATTGTCCCTTCGAACAATGCTTGAGCGTCTCTTGAACAGTATGTACGCACAACCGGTATTTCATGGCAAATGGCTTCAATTTTTGAAATACATTCTCCTCGATATCTCATTGGTACAATTCTCTGAGAAGAATGAGACCATATCCGGAAGTGACGAATTGGAAGAGACTGAACTCAAAGACTTATTGGCGTTGTCATCCAAAGACTTGCGATATTCTGCTATGAGTATATTCTCGGGCATGCTATTGAGAATCTTGACGAGCACTGCTCCAAAAAAGGCAATTGGGGAAAAAAATATTGATGAGCTTGATGTAGCCCTTCCGATTCTCGTTGGATTCATTCCCAGGATTGAAAAGTTCCTGAATTCCTCTGAGAGTCTATACGCCGTTTTCTTAAACATTTGGAACTCTCTACTAGTCACCTTGCCAACATCTATTATGAAGTTGTTTTCTCTTCATACGTCCATCGACATGTACAACAGTATTCACGCAAACATAATGTCCTATTTCATTGAGATGGATAGTCAGGATGAGGAAATGAAATCGTCCTTTGAAACATACTTCTCTATCATGTCGCGGAGCCATGATGGCAGAGGATCGATAGACCTGGCAACTCTGGCAGAAAGACTCCTGACCACAAACATCACAATTAGATTCGAAGACCTAGTAGCGACTTTGGTTGCAGAGGTGACAGATGCAATACTAAATGAGGAAATAATAGTTGCCAGTGCACCTGAGGATGTAGATGACAATGATGAGCTATCTAAGGAGCAGCTTCTTCTAATGTCATGTCTCCTCAAGGTCCTGGAGGCACTGAACAAACTAGCTCAAATTGCGAAATCGACAAACATCAACCGATTCATTACTGAGCCAATTTTGGAATCACCCAACAGTCTCATGGAGATTGTGCAAGTTAAATTACTTTCGAAGATCGACATGTCTGGTATGATTCTAAGACTTCCATATACTTGTGCAAGGCAGGCTATTGGCATCTCAGAATCCTGGAAGTCTCTTGTACATTTACTCCTGTTAACCTTTTGCTGGAGTTTAGAGGATTTGACTTATGCCAGCGGTGACAACACTGCGTCTATTGACATAAACGTATTCATGGCAGATTACACTCAAGTCATACCGAGTCTATGCAAAATACTTGTTTCAATCCAAAACTCTATGAAACAATTGAATGATTCGCTTCCAGGCAATGACCAGCAGATTCGCGAATACATAGGCGCTCTCATGAGGCTCAGTTCCTTTTTCGCAGCAGATGTATGTGACTTACTCGTAGCGGTAAGAACTTTCTATTCGAGGTTCAAAGGGGCAGATAATTTCAAGAATTTTGAGCAGTTTTTTGAATCTCTGAGTTCTTTGCTGAGTCTAGTCATAGACGTACTTCCACGTGAATTGCAAGCAGCTTTGCTAAACATATTTTTGGTGAAGGAAACATCCTGCGCTACAATACTGGAAGTAACTTTGGAGCGTGCGGCCGAGGAAGATGTCAATATAGGCGATTTCGTGATTGATATCCAATCACATGAAAAGTCAATGGAGGAAGTTCAGCCCAGTGAAGAATCTGAGATTGTGCAAGAATCTGACATTGAGACTGCAGCTGATAGAATTCTTGCCAAAGCTACGGAGAAGAAATGGATTTCTGAGAAAGAACTCTGTGTCTACGCACTAAAATTGATTCTTTTGGAAAAGACAGGCGCACTTTCACAGACCGTATCCGAAAGATTGCGCCTCAACCAACGTCGTTTTGGAAGTTTATACCCTGAAGTCTTGAGACTGGGCACAATGCCTGAAGTTCCTGCTTCTGCATCTAACGAAGACCCAACCGAATCGTGATTTATACATCGTTAATTTCATCTACTTAATTATGCTTTGTAACTCCTATATTGATCTAGTGCTGATACAGATTCTTTATCAAAAGACTGTCAGTAGAGGACATTGCCGTGCTGGACAGCAAAAATGACGAGGCGCGCCCACGAGTGAATTCAGAAGCGGAAATACTTCGCAAGCGACTATCTATATGACCCGAATGATACCTTGCGGGCTGCAAATTTGATGCGGTGCCAGAAATGGCATCAGCGCAATTTGAGGCTTTGGACTCAGACTTGCGCATTTCAGAGGAGCTCTCTAAACTCGGAAATGGAAGCATTGACAGGAAAGAGTTGACAGATTTTCTCGAGGGCGCAGTGTTGAGCTTGGATTGAAGTTTCATTTTGAGCGATGCGCCAAGGTCCTGTGTTGGACTAGAGCTTCGAGTGTTTGACAGGAGTTTTCCCAACTCAGCTCGGTAACCGGAGCAACTTGGAGTGAGAGAGCCGGTGTCAGAATGATCGTTTTTTTCCTCAAGTTTTAAGGATTTGTACTCTTCAGTAATGAACTTTCTAGCATAGTAAGCTGAATCTTGACGGAAGACCCTGATTAGGCCAGTACTGTCACTAGTAACGATAATCTCGCCTCGCTCCAACTCGTCCGCTTGAGCACTTTCCTTGACAGCCGTATTGCCCATCATCTTCCGTCTTCTGACCAAATCGTAAATCAAATCATCAGAAAATGCTAAGAGGCGTTTCGTGCTCTCTGGAGCAAAAATGGCGACATTACAGCGAGTATGATGCGCATGGATCGAAGTGTAGGTGTGGTTTTCATTCGAAATGAAAGGCTTGTCACCGTGTTCATCAAGCGAGAGAAGCTTCTTCCAGCGACCATCAGGGGCAATCTTCTTGAGCTTCGAGTTTTGTGCCAAAGTACTCTTGCCATCTTCAAAGATTTCTTTGAGAGATGCTTTGATTTTATTGTTTATGATTGAATGATCGTTTTTCCAGACATAGAAGTAATGGTCTTCCGAGCCACTGATAATGTAATTCGAATCATCTGTGACCGTTGCAACCACGGATAAGCCATCGTTATGGCTACCTTTAAATCTAGTCATGAGTTTGTTCAGATTCAAGTCTATGAGTCTGACGTTTGAGTCATTAGTGGTAACAAGTATATGGTACTTGCCTAGATCGGAGTCAAGCTTCTCTGATGCATGTGGATTCTCAAATACCATTATACCAGTAATTTTGCGATCGTCTTTGCTGTGGAATGGATTGTGGACAGAACGTTCTTTTACGTCCACTCTGTAAGAAAGGTGCAAATCTTTTGTCTCCAATATGAAAAGAGAGCCGTCAAAGGCTCCCACAATGCAATGGTCTCCCAGCGGAGTAAATTGTAAGGCTGTAATGAGAACATTCTCGCCAAAGTTTTTGGAATATGCTACGGAGCTCTCTAAAATGGACCATAATTGCACAGAGTCATCTAATGCTCCACTGACGAAGAATCTGTCGTCGTTAGGATGGAATCTCACGCTTGTGACGAAGTCGTTATGATTAAACGTCTCAAGACATTCGGCACGATCAACGTTCCACAATTTAACTGTCTTGTCCATACTGCCCGAGGCAAGAAAATTGTTCTTGCTCCAGTCAAGACATAAGATAGTATTTGTATGGCCCTCAAACACACGAACTGGCTCTTGGAGGAAGACAGGAGCATTTTGAAATAGTTTCAGCTTCGAATTGGGCTTTTTGAATGCTTTGGCTGTATCCTCCTGGTTCTTGTACTCGAGCCGACTGAGCGGGGACGAGATGACTTGCCACACAGTGATACGTGCGTCTCTACCAGCTACCGCAAGATACTTTCCGTCGCGGGAGAATTGCATGACCAAGATTTCGTCCGGGTTCATGGATGCAAGGGTCTGAGTGTGACTGCTGCCTTTGGGCTCCTTTAGCAGTGGACGCTCTATTTCAGACTCCGTATCAGAGGACTCTGTCACCGAGCAGCGCAATTCCTGAGCCAAGAAGATATTGTTGAGAATCTTGGGACTTTTCTTTCCCTTTCGAAGCGGCTTGAAGTATTTGGGTTGTTCAAGGGCTTCGTAGGTTAAGTTTGCCCAGGGAGCGGTAAGCTCCGTGGTCTCGTTCTCCTGGAAAAGAGGCGAGTTTGGTGTATGAAAAGATTTGTCATTTACAGCCATCGATTCGGAAGCAGAGAAAATGTCCGGGTCTGGGTTCAGCATGATATCGAGGTTATCGCCCTCATGGTCATAGAGAAGCAGACAGTTGTCTATATACGTTTGGCTCAGCGAATCGTGCGGCCCGCGCACATTCGAAGTCGAATCGACCGAATGGGACAATTTCGTATCGTCGCTCTCGGCAGTGGACAGACTGGTATTCATCAGGGATTGGGAATGCCGTCTGCGTAAGATCTTCCTGAAGAAGGCCCTTTTGGGCTGTTCCGGCTTGATTTTCACGGAAGAAAGGGGCGACGACATGGCGATAATTGCTGGTGCATCCAAAATAGCAATTCAAGTCGCCTGTAATTCCAAATCACCTTTATGACTAGAGGTGTTCTAAATTAAGCAAACAGGAGAGAGACTCGAGCGGAGTTTGGCGGAGACAAACGGTTTACAGACTCTCCGACTCAATTGAGTAAGATTGAATATATTTCTGCTTGCTGTTGGCTGTTGCAGGGCTATCTCCGAAGGAAGACTTACTAACCAAGACACAAGGGGCAAGTCTATGCGGAAAAGATAGAGGGAAGATCCAATTGAGCGCAGAATTGGGTAACAGAAACCGCAGAAAATCGCTACGGACCTAAAGAGCCTGTTGTTGTTTGGAAGGAATATGTGAATGGTCTGTTCGACAAAACCTGGGGCCGATATTAACTCCGGTAGTAGTAGTGTAGTCTCACGGTAGCCGGTAACAACCGAGAGGAGATGGATAGACGTGAAAATACGGCGGGAGAATTGGCGGGGGGCAAAGGGTTGTATTTATAGATGGGTATTTTTTTCAGATTTAGGCACGCCGAGAATTTTGCTCCAATCGCTATGCACTGGTTATGAAGTGCTACATCCATCTTCTGTTTTGCTATGGGAGCTTGCATCTTGTGCCTGACAGGGTTTGCAGCCAGGAGGACATGGCCATTGGGGGTGCGGAAAATGTTCAGCTGAGGTATGGACGAGAGAGGTTTTTTTTTTTTCTCTTTGAATTGTATTTACAGTCTTGATGGAATGAAAAGTTTTTTTTTTAAAATTACGGTTGCTCTGGAGGATTTCCTGTCGCCAATGGCTCAATGTCAATTGTCTACCTTGTAGAAACCTTAATTTGGTTGCCGGCCATAATGCACTGAAACATCTAAAAAAAAAGTGTTCAACTACTGAAAAAAAAAGTGGAGTGAATCAAAGGGAAATACTTAAATCTCACAATAAAGATAGAACCTCAACTCATGTGGGAATCGGCCCTGGTAGGACGAGTGTCCAACCTCAAACCACAAAAAATAGCAATTTCAATGTATTTGGCTATAGAAAGCTCCTATTTTACAAGCCGCCATTGGCAAAGATACTCCACAAGCATAGCTAGAATCGCAAGACCCATGGAACCAACCCTCACCAACAACCTCGTGTGCGGCGGTCTAGGCCGCCGACAATTACCCTGTAATCCTCGCAGCGACATCAAATGCCGCCGTCCATGCAAACCTAGGTCTTCTTCTTTTTCGACCACTCCAATCTCAAAATCAACGAGTAGAAACCCTTGCCGTTCAACTCGTTCAAAGCACGCTCGGCCATCGACTCGCTGTGGAAGGTCACGTAAGCAAATCCCTTGGACTCGCCTGTGTCTCTGTGAGTAATAAGAGTGACTCTCTGCAATGGACCGTACTTGCCGAACAACTCGCCACGGATCATGTCCTCGTTGACCATGGTGTTCAATTGCGACACACGTAACGTACACGAGTCGTCTCTCTCCTCCTTGGATGGAGCACCCGCACGCAAGTGTGCTGGAACGTATTTGGTCGACTCCAGGGCCTCGCCGGCAGCCTCGGCCACGGCCTCTCCTCCCAAGGTGTCCTTGAATGGACACTGGAAGGTCAAGTGCAGACCGGAACCACAGATTCTACACTTAAGTCTCTTGGTACCGACCAAGTTGGCCTTCTCCTCGGCTCTCTCGTCCTCCTCCTTCTTCTCCATCTCCTTCCAGGAAGCAGCCAACTTCAACTCGACCTTTTCACCTAGTTGGGTGGTTCTGGTATCGGGGCCCGGAGAGGTGTGTTTTTCCTTTCCGTACTTGGCCCATCCTCGGCGCACGGCTATGGAAGGATGCACTCTTTCTTTGACCTTGACTTCTTTGATTTTCTGGGTGATTTTCACTTTCTGGCCCTTGGCGTTGAGACGGAAGCTGACGACCGTCTTGGTGCCGTCGGCGTTTGTGGTGATCTCTGGCACGGGGATATCGTCCTCGGCATCGGCCCACGACTGAAACATATTTGCGGATGGCTGTGTTTGGAGAAGTGAGTAGAGTGTTGGTCCTGGAAAATTTTGTGCTTGGTGTGCGTACACTACTCTGCGCACTGGGGAAATAATTTGGAGGGAACACATGAATCGGTGCGGTGGTGGGGTGGATTTTGGGCGGTGATTTAATTAAAAGGAATGTGAGAATTCCCGTTTGTGGGGTTTTTTTTATTTTGATTCGAATAGAATGCTTGGGTGTGTGGTGGGCTGTGTATATTTGGTGAGACTCTGGACGACTGAGGTGTGAGGGTGGAAATTTGCAGCCAAGGGTCGCTGCGGTGAATGAACGAAGAATAGTGATTTTCTATTAATTTTTACTATTTACTGTCATGGGAATATATAACTGACCATGGTCGTCTATATATAATTCGAAAAAAGTCGAAAAAAGTTCAACATGACGAATTTCGGTGTCTCCTCAACACACATTATGTAATATCGTCCGATTGAAGAGGTAGTATATTGAAAGTTTCAGAAATCAATTGCCACAAGCCGCCTCCTCCCTCGAAATCAATTGCGCCAACTCTACGCGGCGATACACCTCTTCGTGCTTCCCCCATGCACCCTTCACCACAGTAGCCTGTATCCCATTCCGTTGGAGAAACTCTACAAAGATGTCTGGCTGGTGCATCGAGAGTAACTCGTCTTGTTGAGAGTGAACCACCACAAATTTCTTTGGAAAATGCGCAAAACCCTCAAAGTCCGCGAGACCCATTTGTGTCGCACCCTCCAATGTGTGCTCCTCTCCAAACGCCATAGTCACGAATTCTTTATAGCCCTCACCATACTCTTCAATGAGAGCTGAAATATCGTAGATTCCGTCCACAAAGTACATTGTGTCGATTTTATCAAGCACCCCCGAAAAATCCGCGGCAATATCTTTTCCGCCTAATTTCATGATTTGCACGTAATTGAGTAGCTGTAACATTAATGTAGCTCCCACAGAGTGGCCTACCATCAGAATAGATGTTGGTGAGACGGTTTTGTCTATGAACTGTAGTGCCAGGAACACATCATATAGATGGGTGGGATGGATGAATTCTGGAGATAGACGGTAATTGATTCCGATTATGTTGACGTCATTGACACTGTGTTGGTTGAAGTGTTGGTTTAGTTCCTGGAAATCGTCGTATGTGTTGTTGGGGTCTCTCCAAGCCCCGCCATGGATAAGTACTATTGCTCGACTGTTCTTGGGCAGATAACGAAAGAATTTGATTTGCTGAAGGGCATGATCGCCGTAGTTGATGATGCTCCCAGTCGTGATCATGTTACCTTTGTCTATACGAGTTGGGGTCGAATTATGGGGTTACAGGATTAAATAATCAGTGCTACTGATTTTGATTGATGAGTTGCTAGCAATTTTAGCGATATTCTGGGATCATTGCGTATTCAAAAATTACCTTAGGACAATTGTATTAAGTATTATTACTCTGTCCGATGTCCAACCCAAGTGGAAGGCCAGCTTTCAATCGAATAATCGGCAATATAGAATATTATTTTTAAACTCTTCCTTATTCCAGCTTCCGCAAAACTCTCCGAAAGCTGGATAGACCTTAGCAAAACCTCTTCACACCCAGGTCATATCGACTCTTTAATTGTGTCGTACGATGAATCAAGCACTTGTAGAAATATGCGAACGGTTTTAAATACGAGCAAATTATTACACTACAATTGAGGTAGACTTTCTATGCAATGCTTAGTTTAATGGTGTGATGCATTAGAATTGAAAATGTAAGTAATGATAGCATTAACAGTGAATAAGAAGTGAATGATATGCAATGGAAGTGGTATCATCAACAAAAAAGGAACATTGTGCAGCACAAGGTGCCGTAGTATGGTGAATGATATCATCGCCAACTTGATGATCCCTTTTTATGATTCAATGAAGAAACGAAGGGAGTTAAGTCTAAGTGTCGTAATGTTCACACATTGGGTAATAAGATGCGGAAAGTAAATCATTCTAGAGTGTTTAAATTTCAGGAAGCCAATAGTTATTCTTTTTTGATTCATTTCAGTTGTCACTTGTTTCTCTAGTATGGGAATGATTCTGTGCGCTTCATGGCCACATATGCGCTACTTCTAGGTATTCAATGGAGTTTCGGATTTCGGATTTCGGATACAAATTTGGGGAAGAGAAAACTAGGTCGCCAGAAAAGACATCGAGCCTCGGAGAATGCGTACAAATTTTTTAAAAACAATAGGGATCCACAAAACTAGTAACGGGTTGGGGATCTGTCACGCACGTAAGAGTCTCTCTCGTAGCTGTCGCCACGGTCGCCACGGTCGAAACCGCCACGGCCGCCACGGCCACCACGGCCACCACGGAATCCACCTCTGTCGCCACCTCTGCCACCACGGAATCCACCTCTGAAGTCATCTCTGCCTCTGAAGTCATCTCTGTAGCCACCACGGCCGCCTCTGCCACCACGGAAGCCACCGTCTCTGAAGCCACCACGGCCACCACGGCCGCCACGGAATCCACCGCCTCTACCACCACGGAAACCACCGTCTCTTCTTGGTGGGGGAACAAATGGAGTGGTGTCCTCCTCAGCAGCCAAGACGACGTCCTGGTACTCAGCCTCGTTCAAAGCAGAAACAGCATCTTGGAGCTCCTCGGAAGAACCGAACTCGAGCTGACCGATGGTCTCACCAGACTCCTCCTCACGGAAGACCTTGGCGAAGGTTGGGGAGTGGCCGGACTTCTCTCTGACAAAGTCCTTGAAGTCTTGCCAAGCAGTTCCGTCTGGCAACTTGGTGACACGCACACGGTACTTACCACGGGTGTCCTCCTTCTTTGGCTTGGCGAACTCGAGCTGCAAAGCGTTACCGGCAAGGTCGGAGTTGGCCAAGGTCTCGAAAGCACGTTGGGCGTCCTCTGGGTTCTCAAAGGTGACGAAAGCGTAACCGCGCATCAACTGGATGTCGGCGACATTGCCACATGGGGAGAAGTGGTCCTCAACATGTTCTCTGGTAACGTCGAAAGCAATTGGTCTGACAAAAAGTTTAGAAGGTTGGGACTCACCGGCCTCGGTGGTTTGAGCTGGAGCGTTGTCGTACTCCTCAGCTGGGGGTGTGACGTTGTCAGACATGATTTATGGGAAAAAAGAAGTGATGGTTGACAAAATTTGGGGGAAGAGGCATTGAGATGGGGTGGCCTACAGGAACGGGCTGCGTGGTAGGGACACGACTAATAAATGTGAGGGTTTTGGTCTAATGTGGCAGGGGACGCGATGAGATGGGGTACAGATGGGAATGGGTGTGGAATGTGATGAACGGCGGACTCTTTTGAGAGAGATTGCCTTTTGGGTCCACTTGATCTTCTTTTTATAGATCTAGGGGCCAAAAAAATAGAATGAGTGGTACGGGAATCGAACCCATGTCTGCTGCTTGGAAGGCAGCAATGCTAACCATTACACCAACCACCCAATTCTGAAAATTTAAAGAAAGCGGTTAGATAAGACTGTGGGCTTTGCGATTGCAAGGCTTGTGCCAGCTTCTAAAAAAATCAGTTACGAAGACCGGGGTATGTCCAATGAGGATCCCTAGATGGAATCTTCAAACCATTGATGCACAAATATGCCTGGTACATTCTATAGTACATGAGGAGAAGTACTAATACTCTTAAAAGAACACCTTCGATTCTGTCAGCTTTCCCAACTCGTCGCCCGCGCCTGGCAAATATCAGACTCTAGGAGGAATCGACAAAATTGAGAACGGCTTGTTAAATATCGGTGATCAGATGATGTAAATCGAAGGTTTATTTGTATCCCAGCCTTTCAAGTAGCAGACAATGGTTCAAATCTAACTTCTAACGACGCATCAAATTGATTATAAAATAGCTAAATGGAGTTAAGTTGATGTCACTGATCCTCTTTTGGTACCTGCTCTTGCCTTTTTCTGATGTTGCATCCTGGCTCACGAAGTCTCTAGTCCAACATACAACGCACACTCAGACCCTTCCGTGAAATACCTCAAGAACCAATTCATTACAATTACAATCTCAATGATATCCGCTAAGTATATGGTAAATAATGGGGCTGATTTTCTCTCCTGAATTGCCCAGGTAATTTGTCTTATCTACTATTCTGATATTGTCAAATCATACTTGTCGTACCCAACTTCAAGAATTCACTATTGATATGATATCATTGAGCCGTTAACACCGGACCAATCTAGTGTAGTCATGCTAGATATCAGGTAGATCTTCGAAACTGACTGCCTCAGATCATTGCTAAAATGACAGATCTTGACAGTATGGAACTCAAGCAGAACACTGATAATGAAGAAATAATAATGAGGATTCGTGCTTATGCCGGATTTCATCTTGACTTGCGTACTCCTAAGACTTCGATCACGATTTTCCGGAAAGTGCTTAGTATTCTTAGGACTAAAGCGAACTTCATAATCCCTTCGCTCGGCGTGAGCAAGTAGCTCAATGAAATAATATTGAGGGAACCAATGCTCTACTCAAAACAAACGGAAGAAGTGATTACAAGGCTACAGCCCTATCAACAAAACAAACACCAGCGGTCTATCAACAACACTGCCGCCAAAACAAATGGTAGTATTTAACACAATCGTCAAAATTAGAGCCAATGTCTACACCTGGGTGGATATGACTAAGAAGCACATTCATTTCTGAATTAGGTTTCAGATCTGTGCTACTCAAACTTCCAAAATATCAAATTTCCAATTGCATTTTTCATCTCTTTATCCAGTACCTCTTCAATTGTGAATGTCTCAAAGAAAACAAATATGCGCATTCCCACGAGAAGATCTTCATAGTCGACCGAGGAGCTTTGAATCCACATTCATGACAATCCATTTAACAAACCTAGACAGCAAAATTTTTCCAGTCTATCCATACCAAGAACACCTAGCTCGATTGATCTACTATATCATTGGACATGACTTTCTGCGGTGAGTTCAATAATCAGAGCGTACAATATAATCATACAAGACAAATGACAAAAACAAGAGGAAAGTCTGGCTAATTCAAGAGCAGAATCTATTTGACTTAGGTTTTGTATAGGGTAAATGATGATGGCTGATATCTAGCCCATATTCTTTTGCAAACGATATTTGAAAAGAAGAATGGTCAAAATAACAAGATGCGACATATAAATCACCAAATATTCATCGTCAACAAACGGGCGTGTGGTCTAGTGGTATGATTCTCGCTTTGGGCGACAGTTGTTTCAACTGACAAATATGCGAGAGGCCCTGGGTTCAATTCCCAGCTCGCCCCTTTCTTTTTTCCATTTTTCTTAGAGTTACCTACCTGGTGATGTACCTATAAGATCTCATTTATTCTTTACATTAAACTAATTATTGTTTTAAGATTTTTGAAGTATGTGCAATTGACTTTAATCGTCGAGAAGCGAGTATTGATGAAGTAGAATGCAATCGCCTCCCCTCTCTGGGTCTAACCCGTATGTATAGAAGTAGCCCTCAGAAGTGACCACGTTGATATGGAGCAAATTTAATGGGAGGTTATCTTTTGAAGAAGTGGAAGATCCCGAAGACGTGACTGGCCTGAGTCCTGAGTCCTGCGAGTCTTTGGTGGCCAAATGGGCCAACGATACATGCTCTGTGCGAAGTTCAATGTCAAGCATTGCAATTGATTTGACGTCTTTGCCCACGCTCTGTATTTTCAATGAAGCGAAATGGCGTGTTGGCTCCAAAATTGAGGAAAATCGAGAGGGTAAGAGATCCCCCATCCTCTGCGCAGCCTTACGGCCTAAAGTTTGTGAAGATCGGCGTATGATTCGGGCCACCGATAATCTCGTTTGATCAACTATAGGTTCTGTGCGCTCCCGAAGCTCGTCTGAGTTGCTGATACCAGACATTCCGGAGGCAGCGCTGTTATTGGAGGCCACGGAGCTTTGAGATAATTTACGTTGCTTCATAGGGACATTGCTACTGCCGTCGTCACTGTCACCATCGCCATCGCCATCATTGTCATTATCACTGTCGTCACCGTCATCAGCCATGTCATCATCGTCGTTGTCTATCTCTTCATTTATGCTTTCGGCCACAGCCTTATCAGTCTCCTCGACAATGGTTTCATAGCTCCGAGGTTTTTCTTCCTTGGCCTCTCTCTTTTGGCGCTGCTTGTTGGCGAGAAGCTCCTCCTCGCCCAAGCGAAAGATGTGCACAGTTCCACTGGAACTAGTGGCCACCACATATCTATTATCCAGACTAATGATCAACGAATAGATCTTGGTTGGATATGTTCCACGACGGAATTGATAGAGCTTCACTCCAGTTTGTACATTGAAGACACGCACAATTGTGCCCTTGTCTGAGGCTGTCGCAAGAAGAGTGCCATCGTTGGACAAGCACATGGCTGACAAGGCAGCCTTATGAGCTTCGATGACCGCAAGCGGCTGAAGCGAGATGAGATCGAAGATAATGGCATCGCCAACGCGATTGGGAGCATTGCTCACAGACAGGATGTTATTTTGTGCCAGGTTCAGCCCACCATTGGTATTGATTCCGTTCACCAAGAGCGACTCGTGAGTGACCGTTTTCGGCGGCGACGGATATGCTAAAAGACTAGCCCCATCCTCATCGGTATTGTTGCTAAGCGCACACAATCTGTTGACGTTGGGAGATGTCTCAATGGTATGAAGTAGCGTCATGGTCGCCACGTCGTAGATGTAGATCTGCAGCTCCAACAACACCACCATGCGGCGCACTCCAAGCCTCACCAGGAGGATTGTGGAGGGGAAAATCAAGTCACATATGGTGGCCGAACGGCGGGTATTTATAATCTTCAATTTGCGGGGCAGCGAGCCTGGCTCGTCTCCCAAGGCCACCACTGCCAAAAGCGAGGTCGTATATAACATTTCTACAATTCCTACAGCCTCGGCACGATCCAGATAAAACCGCTTGCTAATTTCGGGCTTACAGGAGTATATTCTGTAGCCATTATTCACACCCAAAGCCACACATGTGGCATCCTGGTTAAAGGTGATGTAATTGACGGAATCGCCGGAGGTCGATGTTGGGCCGTCGACAAATTCCGTATCGGACCCGTTTTCGGATAGATGCGACATGTAGGAGGCGCTTCCGATTTGTGTTTTTAACATTTCAGATAGAGTAGTATGTAGTAGATATTAGGGATGTGTGCGGGCCTTAGATAGAGGAACGAACGGTGGGAGATAGTGGGGAGAAAACGGCGTGGTAATTGATACTTGATTTGACGGAAAAAAATAGTGGGCGTATATGATTGGATGGTTTCTAATTGGATCTAGGGGATGGCGATTTTTTTGTCCTGCTGATAGATTTAGTTTTGTTCAGTTTGAGTCGAGAAGAGACCACACCCACAAAGAACAACAGATGGGGGCTGGAAAGCTTTCTAAATAATGCGTCAGTGCGCTTGAATCTCTCTTCAATAGAATTGGAATCTTTTTCTTTGCAATTGAGAAGTTGTTCACAATTCATAAGCTGTAGGATATGTGAACCTCTTGGTCTAACCATTTAAACTTTTCACCATCATCATTGGCCTCCTGACAATTCTTTTAGGTATTTTTTTTTCTCTTTCTAAAATCCGTTCTGGCTCAAATTGTCGGCTATGTCCAAGTACAAGGCTATAGGGTTAAACGACTCTTGCTCCACAAACGGAATCTTCAATGTGTTGGTCCAATTGATCAAATCCAAATGGTCAACATTATCTAAAGTACCCTTGTAATCGCCCCATCTCGCCAGCGAGACGCTCACCATTCCGTCGTTCTCCACAAACGTACCGCCCGACTGCTCAATTGCCAGCTTGATGATTTCGTACGTGGCGCGGAACAACTTGAATCCACTTGGATCCATCAGTGCCCCAAAAGAGAAGTATCCCACCTTCGGATCGTTACGAACCTCTCTGTTGAAGCCCTTTAGGTAGCCTGTGGTTAGCTGCGAGATAGCAACCGGTGTAGCCGCAGAGAGGAGGTCGTCCTTCTCCACAACACTCATGACAAAATCTGCAACCTCAGACCCCTGGTGCGGAGTACCAATTGTGGTTAGACTAACTACTTCATAAGGCGAGTCCCGGTTTTGGATCTTTGATATGAGATACCTTGCATCAAGACCACCCATGGAATGTCCCACCAAGTTAACTTTTATTCTCTCTCCTGGTTTCTTCCCCGGGAAATCCCGACATTTCTCCGATAGAAGCATATCCAACAGCTTGGCCCGATCCGAAATGGAGTCAAAGGGAGGTACCTTGGCAGTAATTACATCGGCGCCCACTTTAGCTAGAGCGTCTTCGATCCCGTACCAGTAATTCACCATGACAGATGAGGACTTGACCTGTTCAGTGACCTCGCTCGGCATTTTCTTGAGGTTCTCTTCTGGATTCTCCGATCCTTTTTTGACGCTGGCCTTGAATTGAGGCAATTGCAAGAGAATGAGGGTATCGAACCCAGAAAGCCCATGACACAATACGATCGGGTATTTGGGCGGCTTGTAGTCATCTCGGAGATGGAAGTATTTGTCTTTGATTAGCTTTAGGTCCTCTGGTTTGGCTAGAGGTGCAATTTCGTCCGTGAGAGTGGCATGGTGCTTTTTATATGGATTCCAGAGCGATGTGACTATCACCGGGAGCGCAATGGCCAAACGACGGTGGGTGTAGAGTGGCATCTTATTGTGGTGTGTGGGTAATTAGCAAGTATTAGTATCTGTAGTTGGTAGCAATGGAGTCCGATTACGTAATGAGTTGAGATGGGATGGAAATTTGGTGGGTGGGCCAAAACATTGTGGAAATTGAGAGTGGAATTGTTTGACAAGAGAAGTGATTTGCATGTGAAAATTGTTCTCTGCCATCTATTGTATTGTGCCTTAGTCGTAGCTTAAATTATTAGCAGCGAGTGGTACATAGATACACAAAGTGTGAAACACGAGACCGAAAAGATGATCGAGAGATAAGATTTATCAATTCAAAATTAAAAAAAAAGAAGTTATCGTATTGTTTTTGTTGTATTGTTTCTCTGTTGTAGTTATTTACGCTCTTCAAACCCACTATCTGTCTGACCAATAATGGGTAATTTTTTTAGTACTGGCTCGATCAAGATCAAGTCTTTGCACCGTATTTTCTAGATCAAGTCGGCCTTGGCTCTCAACCAACTGATGAATCCATCGACCATCTCAAGGGTGATATCATGAATACGTCCCTTCTCGTAGTACACAGCAGAATCAGTATTGCTGTTCAAACAAGTATCCACCCATAACTTGGAGATACGTGGAGGCACCAAAGGATCATCATCGTAGAATGTAGCGTACATCAAGACCTGGTTTACTGGGAACCGTTCGAAGATCTGCATGTCCTCTTGACTGAGGTACTTGTGCAATGCCTCCGGATATCTTTTTCTCTCGGTGGCATCTAATTCTAACTCGCCGTAAGTGCTATAAAAGAACTTCTTGTCGAAGTTCTTGCTTCTCTTCAAGCGGTTGTAGAGAAGACTGGTCAAGTCAGAGCAGCCAACGTTAGGATTGATGGCAGAAACAAGCTCGGGATACCGGCTGGCGAAACGGATCACTACATGTCCACCAATTGAGTAGCCGGCGAGAATGTTGTGGAACTTGAGTCCCACATTCTCTTCCTTCAAAGATGCGTTTACATGTGCATCAAGATCGAGATATCCCGGCAAGAAGTCCATGATTAGCTTCAAATCATGGATGGTCAGGTCAATGCAACTGATCATATCCAAAGCGTGCGTCTCATTACCCGATCTCCAATCCTCATTGGCCAATTCACTAACCTTCCGTTCTCCATGGTTGGCGATATCAAAAGTGACGGCAATCATTGGAACCTTGGCATCTTTGGAGTACTCAGCTACGACTCTCTCCGCCACTGCCTCGGTGTACGAATAGTCGCCCTGTCTGTGGTGGACTAGGTATAGCACATTGACGGGAATGTTCAAGCATTTGTGCTCTTGTTTGAACAGTTCCACGTATGCGGGAAGAATGTCGGCATTGTATACGTACACCTTGATACTTCCGATGAAGAATTCCTTTTTGCTGATTGTGTTTGAGTATTCGAGCTTTAGCATTGATAAAGAGATGTGAAACGTGGGGTAGGATTGGCGTGGAGGTGAAAAATATATGTTCATCCATGGGGCCAAAGATTTTTCTTTTACACACCCGAATTTTTTTGGATTGTTTATTTTGAGTGGAGAATATTGAGTATTGGGTTATTTGCGAAAGTTTGTGATTTTAGAATCGTTTTAACGTCTTGGTTCTTTACTTCAAGCGATCAAAATGATAAGTCTGCAATTCTTAGGAGGTGATAAGAGGAAATCGAGCATAAACAATTCTCGAAATGTCACAAAGCTCGGCAAGATATGCCTACAATATATATCTAAAAGATCATAAATTTACCCAAAAGAGTAGTCCTTGGGTTTGGTGGTTGAGTCCATTGTGCAGGTGTAAATCATGAAATTGCAACCAAATTGTAAGAGATTGCTAATGAACGAACGAGGCGATCATAATTTTTCTCCATAGTATGTTACACTAATTTCAAGTGAATTTGATTTGCTCCCTTCTGTTTTCTGCTGTAAATGTTATCTGGCGGGTCGCAATTCGTATTTTCTGCTTGTACCTAGTACAAAACTCACCAGCTTTCCATCCATCAAAAACACAATGTCAGATAGAGGCAAAAAGTGGCTCCTGTTGCTGGAGATGACAAACACTGTCAAAGAAACCGTAGCCGGTTATGATTTCGAGAATATCAAGAGAACCGCTGAGACCGAGTTGAGCGCTACTTGGTCTCTTGGACGAGACTTTGCGCAGCAGAAATTGGGGGCACTCACAAAGAGGTTTGTTAAGTAAATTAGTTATGACTCGCTAGAGAATACATGTTGCTGGCTGCGAATTTGTAGAACAAGCTGTGTTTGTGTTGGGGCTCATTATCATATTAAAAGCGGCCAAGTTCAGTTGAATTGCGCTGAAAGTATGGAAGGAGAAAACTTCTCCAGAAAAGTATATCAGAAAAAGGGCTGCGCTCGTAGGCGGTTTAACTGAACCAAGCCATAAGATGAGTTGTTTTCCGTTTATACATGATGTATCTGCTGCTACCTTGTCAAGCTTTCATGAGCATACTCATAATAACAAATTTGATAGAAATTTCTCTTGATGACAGCAAAGAATGACCCGCCTTGTATACATCTATTCATTGATGGTTTTCTCCAACTATTAATCCACTCGTGGTCGTGGTCTGTGTACTACTTATAAGCATGTTTGAGACTTGTTGATTGAGTCCACCGTTGATCTTCACTAATCCAGATACATTCTAGTTGACAAAGACTTCAAACATTGTACGTCTATCATTACAGAAAAATGCAATCTGTTCTCTTCCCAACAATAAAATAGATTACGCATGGTACAATTGGAAGCTCAGGCAATGGAGTACCTCACCAATCGGACCAAATATCCGCCACTCCTCTCCTCTTTAAGATACTCACCCCACCACCCATTTAATTTTCATCTCCTCTTTATCTCCGAGAATTTATACTTCCCTCGGTCCACACTCTGCGTTGTGGCCTGACCAAAGCGTTCAAAATAAAGCATTTTATAATTTTATTGTATCAAAAACTACTTCATTCTCAACCGAAGAACTCAACTCTCCGACTTTCTGCTGAAAATACCCATACTAAGTCTACTTCCCGAGACAGAAATTTATACTCTTCACAGGCTGCTACATGTCCTGCACCCAAAGCGATTCACATGCTAGATCGCCACCCGCATACAGGAACTACCCCAGATTACTTCTATATATCTACCATCTCGATTGTTCCTGAATCTGAACACAGCCCACATATTACGAAACGGACAATACCAAGATATTGAGCCTTCTCTTCTGTGTTTGATCCTACACAATAGAATCCACCATGCCTCCCGCCAAAACCGAATCGGCTCCTTACGAGAAGAGCATCAAGAAACCAAAGTTATTGGATAACGTATTGAAGTACACTCCCACAAAGGAGATCCCGGAGATTATTTCCCGGTTAAACCGTTCATTTCACGAGGATGGGAAGACGCACAAGTTGCAGTACCGTTTGAACCAATTGAGAAACCTCTACTTTGCTATCAGGGACAACAAGGAACAGATCTGTGATGCGTTGTTCAAGGACTTCAATCGGTCGCCTTCCGAGACCATGAACATGGAGTATGCGGTTGTGATGGGTCACTTGATCCACACCATGTCGCACTTGCACAAGTGGGCTGCTCCAGAGAAAGTTTCTGACGTGCCCATCAATATGCGCACGAACCCAGTTTACATCGAAAGAATCCCATTAGGTACTGTGTTGGTCATTTCGCCCTTCAATTACCCTTTGGTTCTTGCTGTCGAGTCCATTGCTGCAGCCATTGCCGCGGGAAACTGTGTTGTGTTGAAGCCTGCCGAATCAACGCCTCACTTTTCTCAACTCCTCACAGATATTCTCACCAAAGCTATGGATCCAGATACTTTCGCTATGATCAATGGTGCGATCGAAGAGACCACTGTGCTCTTGGATCAGAAGTTCGACAAGATCATGTACACTGGCTCCACACAAGTAGGTACCATTATCGCAAAGAAGGCAGCAGAAACTCTCACTCCTGTCTTGTTGGAGTTGGGTGGAAAATCTCCGGGTTTCGTTCTCGAGGATGTCAAAGACTCGGACTTGAAGGTTATTGCCAGAAGAATTGTATGGGGCCGCTACACAAACGCCGGCCAGACGTGCGTGGCCATCGACTATGTCTTAGTGCATGAAAAGGTCAAGGCTAAGTTGGTCGATACCATTGCCAAGGTAATGAAGGAGGAATTTTACGAGGATTTGACCCCAAGAAGTACCGGCTACACACACATGATTCACAGGAGAGCTTACGAGGGTGTCAAGAAAATGATCGAGACGACCGGAGGTACCGTTGTCGTGGGCGGAGAAACTGACGAAAAATCTAACTACGTATCTCCTACCCTTATTGACAACGTTGGCTGGGACGACTCAACAATGCGCCAGGAGATTTTTGGTCCTGTGTTGCCTGTTATCACGTACACTAATCTTGAAGAGGCTGTCTCACAAGTGGTGAAGCGCCACGATACACCTTTAGCGCTGTACATCTTCACTTCTGGCAGTTTGCTGAGAGAGAAGAACCCTCAAGTTGAATTGATCCGTAGATCCATCCGCTCGGGTGGAACTATTGTGAACGACTCTATTTTGCAGGTCGGTCTTCACAACGCACCTTTTGGAGGCATTGGATACTCTGGCCAGGGCGCGTACCACGGCTTCTACTCATACCGTGCTTTTACACATGAGCGGACCACAATCGAGCTGAGTCTTGCCATGGACTTTGTTTCGCAAGTCAGATACCCTCCAGCAAATGACAGAAAGGACGCAGTGGTCCAGTCCGCCCAGGAAGCGTACAACGGAGCTGTTTGGTTCTCGCGCACCGGCAACGTTGCTGTTGGAGGTCCAGGCTTGTTGTGGAGTGCCTGGCATACGACTGTTGGATTGGGTAGATTGGTGTCCAATGTTTTGGGGTCTTTGTAATTGCAGCTTATTGTATATGGATTGTGAAAGAATATGATTTATTGAAGTGTCTTTGTTGTATTGAAATATTTAGTGCGTCTAGAGGTAGAGATGCTCTTAGTTCCTTGCAAATTAGTATTTAAGTCTCATGTAATGTCGATCATTATTCAAAGTGAACCGGTGTGTCTCATGACAATTTACGCAAGTCAAGAAGAGGAGAAACGGAAATAATTCTCATTAAAATTTAATGACTGAGTCTACTAAATATCAAATCACTTTTGTAAGTCCTTTACTCTTTGTGATAATAATTCTCGTAATTTCCTGTGCCATTTTAGATCACGATTATCAATACAAGGTTAACGTTAAAGCTATAAACAAACCAACAAATAAAATTTTAAATTTGCATCAACTATAAAATCTCAAAATTTCCCCTTGCACAAATTTCCAGAAATCGAAAATTGCCCTATTTCTCAAACATGTCTACCCCATATCTGAACCATCAATACTACATACCGCACCAAATTCCCCTAGTACTAATCCCACCTACTCCACTACTACACTCGCCAAAATGCCAATCACCGTGAAAATAAAAAACGCCGGCAAGATCTACGACATCGAGGTCGTCGACAACGCCACCGGCGCCGAATTCAAACAAAAAATCTTCGAACAGACGCAAATCCCGCCCCACAGACAAAAGGTCGTCATGAAGGGTGGCAAATTGACCGACGACGCCACGATGTCCTCGTTCAAAATCAATCCGAAGATTCCCGTGATGGTGTTGGGCACTCCCGAAGAAGGAGCGGTTTCGGCGGTGCCCCGTCCTGTGTTCATTGAGGACTTGAATCAGGATTCACTCACGCAGGTTTCCCACGAACCGTCGGGATTGTTGAACTTGGGAAACACCTGTTATCTCAATTCGTCGTTGCAAGCGTTGTATCAGATCAAGGATCTTTCTCTGAAGGTCGGCGAGGCCAAACAGTCGCAGGATTCGTTGGTGAGAGCCATGAGTAATGTGTTCGGAAACATGGACCAGAAACAGGAGAACATCAACCCGGCAATGTTGCTTCTCCAGCTTAGAAATAGGTTTCCGCAATTTGCTGAACAGTCACACGGGATGTATCTGCAGCAAGATGCCGAGGAGGCTTACTCGCAGTTGCTTCGAGTATTGACTGAAGAGCTCCAAGTGGGCGAGTTGTTTACTGTAGGATACAAGACCAAAACCAAATGTTTGGCTGCGCCAGAGGAAGAGGTGAAAGAAGGCTCCGAGGAGGCGCTCAAGTTGAACTGCCACATTGACATCAGCACCAACTTCTTGCGTGACGGCCTCTTGAACAGCATGAAGGATACTTTCGAGAAGCACAACGACACATTGGGCGGCAATGCCACCTATGAAACCACACGCACAATCACTCGCTTGCCCAAATACTTGACGGTACACTTCATGCGTTTCTTCTGGCGTGACGACACCAAGTTGAAGTCCAAGATCTTGCGTAAGGTGCAGTTTCCGTTCGAGTTGGACTTGGCCGAGATGCTCGACGAGTCCATCAAAAAGGATAAAATCGCCATTAGAGACAAATTGCACAAGATCGAGAAGGACAACGAAGAGCTTATACGCGACTTCAAGAAGGCCAAAAAGGATTCTGCATTGACGCCTCAGCAACAGCAAGAGGAAGACGAGCTCAAGGTGGCATCCATCCAGTCTAAATTTAAGGATGACTATAACGATATTCTCCCTGCCGATTTTCCTCTTGCGACTGCGACAGAGAACCCATCGTCCGTCTACGAGTTGACGGCAGTCATCACCCACCAAGGTATTTCTGCCGATCTGGGCCATTACCAGGCCTTTGTTAAAGATGATAAGTCTTTGGATGACGATGTCTGGTGGAAGTTCAACGACAACAAGGTAAGCACCGTGAACAGAGAGAAGGTGGAGATGCTTGCCGGAGGAGGAGAGTCGGACTCAGCATTGATTCTTATATATAAAGCCAAGGGCTTGTAGTGATGAAGCCTCAGAAAAGTGGGGACCAGGAGACTAGAACATGGATATGAAACTTGATACACGACTACCATACATATCTGAAATTAAGAAATTGTAAAACAGAATGTAAAATAGCAGATCACTTGCGTGTAAAGCTAAAGCTACAATTTTATGCCAACTGAGTTCAATTGCACTACGAGATGTGTCTCGGAGGTGCGGAGCCAGCGGGCCAACGTAATGTCATGAATCTATTTCTATACATGGATCAAATCGCTCGAATATACTATTTTGAAAATCTCCCTCCCCTAGAGGCCGTGCACCAACTTCTTAAACTCAGTCACCTCATCCCAACAGTTCAAGGGCTTGCCCTGGTTATCCTTCAAACACTGGAGCACAGCCAGCTTCAGTTTCTGGACGTTCTCCGAAAGCTCAAGACGCACCAGCTCCGAGCTCTCGCGCAAAGACTTGGTGAGCGCCTCGATCTTATCGTTGGTGGAGGCCACCGAAACCTTACTTCCATTGTCCTTCGAAACGGCGTCGGAGGCGGTCTTCTTGAACTTGCCAATAGCCTCGGCCTCCAAGCGAGTCAACTCCTTGGCCACACGCTCCTGGATGTAGCTTTCGGTATATTGGGAGCGGGTGTAGTCTGATTCCTGGGAGTTTTCCAAGTGGGCCAAGAACGAGGCCGACAAGTCGACGGGCGCCGAGGGAGTAAATACCTTGGCTTCTGGTTTAGAGGCAGCAGATCCCATCTTTATATACGCGTGGAAGTGGACGAGTGTATGACTGGAAGCACCTACGGTAGTAGTGTGTGAATGGGTGAGAGTGCGGGTGTGTGTGGTTGGTGCGACTGCAAATGTGTATGTTCAGGAATGGAGTAGTAGATCAGAGCGACAGATGAAAAAAGAGCGGGAGGGGAGACTGGAGGGAAATTGGGCTGTATTTATAGTTTTTTTTTTTAACCTTCAATGCGGGGAAACCAATTCTATTCTCGTTATGTGCTAATTCCATTTGCGCTCTCCATCTGACGTTTCTTCTCGTTCCTTCTCTCTCGGTCCTCCACATCTGTCACCGGTGTGTATACTCCCCACTGCGAACCACATCTCCATTCCTCTCACTAGTATTTAGTACATACCTTCACTCTACTATTCACTATGGCTGTGCACTACCAACAACCTTCTAACTTTGACAAGTTCAAGATGGGAGCCCTCATGGGCGGAACCGTCGGTGTTTGCGTGGGAGTTCTTTTCGGAGGCTTTGCCATCTTCCAACATGGTGCTGGTCCAAACGGTGTGATGAGAACGTTGGGCAACTACATTATGGGATCTGCTGCCACATTCACGTTGTTCATGTCGATCGGTTCTGTTATCCGTTCGGACTCTCAGTACCTCACCTACCAGAGAGCCATGGTGCAGAGCCAGAAGGAGAGATTGAGACAGATCTACGGAATGGAGTAGGCGAGGATGGCTCTGTCTGCGTGTATATATTGAATGAACCATTATGAGAGCGTGTGTAGAGATTTTGGCATCTGTGTAGCTTTTTGTAGTTCGATCATTGGGATGGTAGAGGGTGATCAGGTACACTTATATTTTGGAATTATCTGGTCACATCTGGGTTTTTTTTTGAGAGTCTATGCTAATTCATTTAGCCAATGTGATGCATTTCTGTTTCAATAGTCTTTTATATTTTCATTTCAGGTCGTTTGTCTAGTTCTTTCTGGAAGCACTGAAGCCGTCTGGAGCCTTGATTTTGCTCAAATCATACACGTATGTGAGCCCAAACTCGGGCACCTTGTACTCGTCGGTTCCGAGCTCCTCTGCAAGTTGCAACAACTTGTTCTTTGGCTCGAGAATGGGTTCTGAGCTCAACTTGTATGTTCCAAAATGTATGCCAAAAATCTTGGTTGATCCCACCTGCGACGCAACCTCAACACTCTCGCTGGGAGAAATGTGTCTGGGACTCTGATGCCACGACGGACAGTACTGTCCAATAGGAAGAAGCAGTAGTTTGATTGGACCAAATTGTTTTCCAATCGTGTCAAACAAGTCCTTGCAGTAGCCAGTATCACCGACATGGTATAGAAGAGATTCGCCGTTTCGACGAAGAATGAATGAACCCCAAAGCGAGAGATTGGCATCAACCACATGCCGCCCTGACCAGTGCATGGACGGAACACACAGAACCTCGTACTTATCAGGCAACGAGGCACCGTCACCACCAGAAAGACAATCGTTCACTGGAAGAGTCTCCCACCAGTCCATCTCAATCACATTATATATACCTTTGCGGCCGAGAGTCAGTTTAAGTCCCAAGGGAACGATCCAAGTCGCCAGGTTGCCGATCTCCTTGGCTGCATCAAGATCAAGATGATCCGGATGATTGTGTGACACAAGAACCAAATCTAAGTGGCCACCGGTTGCCTGCTTGATATCTTCTACGGACATGGGCGATTTCACCAATCGCTTTGGACCTACATTTTTGGATAAGAGATGGTCACTGAAGATCGGATCTGTCAAAATGTTCAAGCCTCCAATCTGGACCAAGCAACATGACTGTCCTAGCCAGGTAAAGAGCATCTGGTCTCTTACTGGTGGTTTCCCTCTTGCTGAACGTGCCATAGACTTGTAGTTCCCGGATGCCATACACAGACGAAGAATAAGGCTGTTTTCACGCATGAGCTCATAATTGGGTCTGAAGGTTTTGAGCAAATCTCCCACCTCGGCGAATTCGCCGTCTGCGGTGGGATACTTATCATGAATCTCGATTTTGTTAGCGTAGAAGCTCTCAGCGAATTCAATGACTCGCACAAGGAGAAATTCAAAAGCGGTTTGTGGCCGGTATTCCTCGAACGGATTCACGAAAAAGTTATTTATATTGGCAGATTTGAACCTTGTTTCGATATCCAGTTCTGTTACAATACCCTCACTTCTATCGTTTATGAGACGCTTTGTACGTAAATGCATGTATAGTTCGAATGAGGAGTATGAAAGAAGAAACCCAGTTCCAACCTTGGCCTTGGTGGAAAGCCGTCGGAGGAAATTCATGTTAGAACTTGCAATTGCTTCTATAATGTGGGGGACCAGATGAGTATATACGCGATAAGAGAGATGGTAGAAAATAGTTGGAAAGAAATGAAATATCGATCATGAGAGATTAAAAACATTCAATTCTTGAAAATTTCCTGATTGAATTTTTTTTCTTGACTCTCAGATCTCGAATCTATAGATTACAATTAAATTTAAGATTTATAGACTACGATTTGCACAATGGCCGTTTGAATCCCAAACCTATATTGATTAATGCTTTGCCACAACACCACTGGCGCCGGCCAACTTCAAAATATGCTTCTTGTAGTCGTGAATGTTTCCAGGGAACTTCTTGACTGTGTAATCTTCACAAACCCAGATCTCATTACAAACACGCTCAATAGTTGCAACATCGTGCGAAACCATAAGAACACCTCCCTTGAAATTGATCAAGGCATCTGCAAGTGCATCCAAACCTTGCGTATCCAAGTGATTGGAAGGCTCGTCTAGAATGAGGATATGTGGGTTGTTGAGACAGAGCGCCGCGAATGCCACTCTGGATTTCTGACCTCCTGACAACAACTCCATCTTCTGCAAACCCAAAGAACCGGTGATACCAAAGGATCCCAAATGTCTTCTGTATTCCTCGTCGGATTTACCAGGATAAGCCTTAGCCATCCAAGAGACGGCAGAAAGAGTCAAGTCCATAGCGTCAACGTGATGCTGGGCAAAGTAGCCGACTCTGAGACGCCCGTTCTTGTTGATAACACCTTCTAGAGGACGCAATTGATCTAGAAGAAGTTTTAAGAGTGTAGTCTTACCAGTACCGTTACCACCACAGAAGGCAATACGGGAGTCCATTTGCACATCCATGTCAACGTTCTTCAACAAAATCTTCTCTGGAGTGTAGCCAAATGCAACATCGTGCATTTGCAAAATAGGTGGCGAAAGTCCATCTGGATCTGGAAACTTGAATGTAATGACTTTATCATCCTCAGGTGGTTCCAAGAGAGGCAATTTCTCCAATTTCTTGATACGCGATTGTGCCTCGGAGGATTTGGCGGCATTGTATCTGAACTTGTCAATAAATGCTTGCAAATGTTCTCTGTATGCCATTTGATTGTCGTACTCTCTACGCTGGTTCTTGATTCTCTCTTCTCTTGTAGCGTGGAAAGAGTCGAAGTTCGAGCCACGGTAGTAGTCCAAACGCTCAGAGTGTTGATGAATAATATCGGTAGCCACCTCGTTCAAGAACGAACGATCGTGCGACACGACTAACACGGTACCCTTGTATCCTTGAAGATATTTGGCCAAGTAAGTGATAGATGGAACATCCAACATATTGGAGGGTTCGTCTAGCAACAACAAATCGGGTTCACAGAATAACGCACGGGCCAAGGACAATCTCATTCTCCAACCACCAGAGAACGAGTTGGTTGGATTACTTTGCGATTCCTTGGAGAAACCCAAACCGAACAAGATAGAAGCAGCTCTACTCTCAGCTTTATCAGACTCCATCTCATATAGCTTCTCACTGATTTCTTGAAGATGTTTGTCCAAGTCACCACGTTCATTATCGAGCTTCATCACTTCACCGGACTCTTCGTCGAACTGTTTTCTCAATTCTTCAATTTCTTCAATTCTCTCGGTGATCTTCTGCTCTTCTTGCAAGAGCGACTTACGCCAAACATCGGCATCCAAAACAGCCTGGATGGCTGGCGTGTCATCTCCTCGAAGTTCTTGCTCCACGTGAAGAATCGTGATGTGCTTAGGAATGTTCAACTCTCTTCTCGACAATGCTCTCAACAATGTAGACTTACCAATACCGTTCTGACCCACCAAACCATATCTTCTTTGATGTGCCAACGTCAAACTAGCGTCGCTAAGAATACGTCTACCTTCACCAACATACAAATCGAAGTTATCCACCTTGATATCCTTAGACTTACCTGCACTGGAACCGAAGTCAAGAGGGTTGATCTCCAAGTAGAACGAGTCGTAATCTTCCTTCTTTTTCTCGTTAAGCAATTTGGATGCTTCGTACTTGACAAATTGATTATTTCTCTTGGCCACCTTTTTGGCAATCTTCCGCTCCTGTTTCTCCAACTTCTTCTTGTCAACACGACTCTCTACTTGTCTACCAGCATGAGCAATATCTCTTGAGGTTCCAAGAAGTGCCAAAGAAGAGTTGATATCTCTTTTGGAGCTGTTTTTTAAGACGTTGACGTCCAAAAGTCTCTTGGACTTATCACCTGTAATAGCCAACTTGGCCATGTTCTTGTCCAATTTCTCGGTAAGCTGGGCGGAGATTCCGGAAACCAAGCCGTGCACTTTTTCAACGTTACCGCCTGCTTGGATCAAGATCTCTTCAATGAAGGTCAATTCTTTAGGGATGTCTAGTTGTTGAGCTGAGACAGAATCTTCAGTGGCATGGGATACATGCTGGATATATCCAACAGCATAGTCTGCCACGATTGGGTCAATCGACGGAACAGCACGTCTGATCTGAAGACTGACGTTAGACATGGTGTATTGAAGAAGTAGGTGCTATCTGAAAATTTCAGTCTTTGGTGGTGCACGGAGGTATAGATTTGGAGTTGAGGCAGAATAAATGATACGAAGAGGGAGATGTAAAATTCTGTAGTATAAGGTTATTTTGAGTAGAAATAGTCACAGTCTTTTGATTTATATCGTCGTGCTGGTATAGTTCAGATGGTGGACTAAATTGATCTCATCTAGAGTGCCAGGACAGCCTTGCATTAATATCTATAAAAACCCCGATGTCAAAGCTTTTACAAAAATAAACGGTCATTTTCTTCGTCGTCCCGTTCATCTTGGTATCGGCCGTTGGTGGGCAATCTGCTCCCGACGGCAGTTTTGAGTCCTCCAATGACACCTCCCAAACGTCCCCATATAGACAGATGTGGGCTATCAGAATCATCTGCGTCGTCATGATAAGACTCTATTCTGTTGCTCATTGTGTTTGGCGTGCTCTCTAGCTGTATACTATCTCTGTACGTGTCCGTTTCGTTGCGTGCCTCGTATGGTCTCAGTGGGTTTGAGCCCGCGTTGCCACGACGTGATAATTCCATTGTCACAATACGTTTGCCTTCAACTATGAGGAGGTCTTTTCGTTTTGCTTGAGATCTTTCCGGGTTGCTGTCACCACCGGCAGCCTCCTCGTCGTCAAAGTCAGCCCAACCATAGAAATCAGAGGAGAACCCTAATTTCGTTTTGAGTTTATCATACACATTGAAAGTCGTGAGAATGACGGGAATTAGGCAAAGGCGTGGAATCCAATTGTTCATCATGTTGAAAAGACCAGTCAAGTGAATTGACTTACCATACCACTCCTCGAAAACTGAGTCTCGACTTGTAAACAATGTGATGAAATTATACGAAAGCGGAACAGTCATACGAGCAATGTATGATGCATAAAAACACGCAGATACCGGATCGGAGTTGCGTGGAACCAAGTGGTACATGTTGAAGAGTTTTAATCTTGTCAAGGAGTTGAGCGAACAAAAGAGCATGTACAGAAAGAAACAGAACGAGATAATCACCTGTAAATAAGCACTATTCTTCACGCCAGTATCAAAAATTAAGACATTGAGTAAGGATATTTTCGTCGAGTGGAAAAATTCCGATTGGAGTATGATAAAACAGACTCCGTACAAACAAACGGCAATGAACCTGGCAGCATAGAGCTTCAAATAGCATTGGTAGTAATAATTTAAGCGAGGTGGTAAGATTCCGGGTAGAGATGACATGATGCTTTCTTTGTTGGAAGTTCCCTGGGTTGTTTTTGCCTCTATAAGGGTCTGTAGTCTGACAATTCTAGCCAAGAGAATGTCGTAGTCAGATTCATAAGCCCTGAAATTGTACAAGTTTTTCTGAAATTTTGTAGCGAGATTCGCCATGAATTTTTCTGTCACCTGCTCGGCGGTGATTGTGCGAGAACTATCGTGTATGTAGTTGCGGCGGACCAGATCTTTGAGCGAATCTGGGATTTGCAGATGAAGATCCATGATCCAATTATGGTACACGAAACGTTCAGCGTACTGTGCGTTGGTGAAATTCTCTTTGAGAAGAATTACTGTAAGGATTTCCTCTTTTAGATCCACCTTAGTGTCCTCAAGAGCGTCTACTAGGTGAGACACTTTCAAGTAGTAATGATTTAGATTTTCCACCAAATTGCCCTCCTGCCACCGATTTCTAGCTACAGACACCAATCCATGAGCCATCAACCAAAGAGCAAGCACAAGCGCATAAATATGCGATAGCGCAATGATCATCAATTTCATATTACTAAAGGAAAGGCCTACTTCCAATATCAAATACACAGCGGCAATCACAGAAACACCCAAGACAATAAGTTGAAAGCGCAAATTCAGACGCATGGACTCTTTGAGCCGATTGAGCTTCAGATGGTGTCCTGTTCTATAGAAGTCTTGAAGTACTGGGAGAAATAACCATGTCAACACGAACGTGGACCAATAAGCAGACTTCCAGGAAAAGAGGGTCGCTTTATCCGAAAGCGAAAGGCCAGGGACCAGCCCCGAGTGATGTGAAATGTAGTCAATTGGTAAGAGAAACGTCACTGAAAGTGGAATATACACTGCCAAAACCAACGGGATCAGATAGTACAACGGGTACTTTCGGAGGTTGATGTGGGTAAAGAAAAACGCAAGTGATCCGGCTAGAGCCGCTAGATGGCATGCAATTAGTGCTAACATTGCCAATGGTATGAAGATCGTGTATAGTTGTAGGGTTTAGATCTGAAAGGTAGCTTTTGAAATCTGGGGTTGTAGAGGAGATAAGACACGGAAAAGAAAGCGCAAAGAAGAAAACGTAGTTTTCCAAATACAAAGCTTGGAATTCAATATGAATTTTGTATTTAGTGTTGTTTTTGGAAAGATTTTTATCTGAATTCGTTTTGATATGATACTCTATTTAAGGAAATAACAAGAGACGACAGACCAGACCTACCATTTCAATCCTCAATATTCAAGAACCTAAATTAATGAAACCATTCAAAATATGATACGATAATCTTAAAAATTCAGTTTTACATGATGCCTGATCTCAAACATTTCTTGTGGATAATGAACCCTTCAAAAGAGGAAATACTATTGGGAGATCAAGAGAAATAGGCAAAATACGAAATTCGGTTGCATTCTGTTGGAAGCATATTGACTCTTTCCTATAATTGCATGAGATCAGCTACAGAATAAGACGAAGAGTACAAAAAGGTTTTCGTTAATTCATAAATGTTTGGTAATCTCCCAATGATGAGAGATGTGAGACTTTGTCTTCAGTAGAGGAAAATAAAAGAAAAACAATACAATGTTTAGGTCCGGTAGCACCTGTTTGCAAAATGTTCCAAAGCCTTGTCGTAGCCTTGTTCAAACTGCCAGATATCACCCAGATTTCCTCTCTCTCGAATGTGTTGTTGTTTTCTTGCAAATTTGAGGGCTTGTTTACGCCCAACCATAGCACCGCGCTCTGCAAATGCATAGGCGTCTGACCATCCAGCTTCGAAGCCTAGCTTGTATCTGTCAAAATCATAGTTGAGGCCTTTGTCAGTCCAATATTTGATATGCCCATTGTATTCTCCGTCACGAAGTTCTTCGAAAAGACCACCCGGTGGCATTGAGACTGAGGGTGCCCCAATATATCCATTGAATACCTCTCTGGCATCCCATTCGCCCCAATCGTATGGAAATTTGTAGCTCCAAAAATAGATGGCTGCAGGAGTTCTTTTCAATGCAAGTTCAATCTGCTTACGACCAAATCTAGCTGCCAATTCTCTTCTGCCTGGATCATTTCGTTCACCAGGATTCACGCCTGAGTGACTCCAACTTTCTCCACTAAGAACGCAAGTAAACTCACCAAGCATGAGATCAACTACCTTCTTCTCCTCATCAGTAATAAATTTAGAGCCGTTCACAAAGTCTCCTTCAAGATCATCAGTGATTTGCTGGGCGCTCTTGCCTTTATCTTCTCCAGTGACCATCCGGTAGCAATGTGCATCCAAGATAAAGCCAAAGTTTTGGTCATCTCCCTGGAGGTTTTTGATCCAACCAGTAAAATTCGGGGTCCACCAACCATCTGAGATTACAACCGGAACCGAGTTGTCCTCCTCTCTAATTGCCCTCATAGCCCTCTCGTAATATCTGTACAGACTGTCTTTAGGTTTGACGTCCATAGCTTCGTTCACAATTTGAATTCCACTGATGTTGTTGTAGCCTCTCAAGTCACGGGCAATGAAGCGGACTGCGTCCACCATTAGGCCCTGCTTCCCTTCATCCCACCAGAAATCAGCAGTGTGCTCTTCTCCGCTGTGGCTGTCTGCGTTCGCACCTCCAGGTAAAGCATGTACGTCCACTAGAACAGAGATATTGAATCTTGCTGCTGCCTCGATAAAGTGAGACTTGAAGATCTGCCATGAGTTCCTATAAATATCAGCATATGGAGCGAACTTGGTGCCTCCAGTAAAATTTCCTCCATCAATATTCCAGTATCCGATTGGCACTCTGACGCTGTTCATTCCCTTGGATCGAATCCAATCCCAGTCACCATCGTTCATGAAGCCGCGCCAGAAGTTCTCCAAGAAATCACGAGCGCCATCATGGTTCCGTGCTCCTACTTCTAGCTTGAGAGCCTGGAGCTCAGTCTTATGATTCCATTCATCACCCATCATTGAATTTTCGAACATCCATTTTTCACGGACAAAACAACCGCCTAAGTTGACACCAAAGTTCGTTCTGTACTGAACAAAGGATTTGTCAGATATGTTTTCCGAGATGTTAATAGGATCCTGCATTCTTAAAATAGGTTGTATGCTTTAGTTAATTTTCTTTGATGAAGAATTCACGAAAAGGTAGGAGACTGAACCTCTTAAATATTGGCTGCAAATGTCGAATCTGCAGGTAGATCTGGAGGGGCAATCTGATAATGCATTTGCATCTGCGCGAAGGATTAAATATTTACGAAGTCACTTTTTCTCGACGCCCATGTCCTGCAATCAGCCATCCAATTTTCTTGTCATTGTGATGGAGATTTCTCCAATTTTATGTATATTTTTTCGTCTTTTCGCGATCCCAATCTCGTTTTTCATGACTTTGAGTCCTGCTCTCATTGCCAGTCCAATTATTGATCTCAATGTATAGAGACGGTCAGTTCACATGTACTACCACGACAAGCATGGAACAAAGCCATGGAAGATAGAAGGTGCTAAAAATGGGCTGACCAGATTTCCGGTATAGAAATTAATTAAGACAAGAAAAATTCCCCCGATCATTGATCGAATAGATACGCGGAGAATGATCGAGAGTGTGGGGAGAACAAATAGAAGGGGGTTATGAGGGGTCCCGATTGGCTGCAAAAAATGTTTCATATCAGACGCGGAGGGCCTAATTATTCAATACAATCAAGTCAATGGAACCCCACTCATGAGTTGAAAACTCAAAAAGTACCGTATGAAAATTATACACCTAGGGTAAAAACAGAAAATCGAATTGTTTGACGGGCAAAACTTGATCGCCTGAAAGGTCCTTTGATCCAACACACGCCCACATCATCAGGTGTACATTAGACATGTACATATCCTTTCAAGTCTTAAGGGGGAGACCAGAGTCTCGATCGCGATGGGTCATTCTTTTGTTGTACGATCCGAAATAGGTATTGAGGGTAGCTTCGAGACTCTTCGTAAATTACGAGAGAGAGCTTCTGTTCTACCCCATTTACATGCGAGACAGTGTGTGTGACAATCTGGTGCTCTGTGCCAATCAAAGCTTGGACCTTCCACCTCTGCCCTTGGCGATACTTCTCTTTCAACGATCAGTCCCGAGGTCTAATTTGAATTTCAGAACCAAACCTGTCCGAGCAAAAAAAAGCTGACAATTCTGTTGTCTGGAGTAAACAAACGTGCTAGAATTCAATGCTTCGTTGATTATAGTAGCGTTATGTGTTTAAGTAGCCTACGACAACTGTCGTTTCAATTTCATCAATTGCGCTTTCCATGCGAGGGTTTCATTGATTGCACCACATTCGTGACAACCTTTTGAATAACTTTCTGGTTACTCAATGTACTTTAACTGTGTGTCTGCTCCAGGATCACCTCCTCATACTATCGTCAGTTTCTAGCGTTAAGACAGGAATCATAGAGAAAAGTCGTAGCTTCGTTGCACGGAACTGTATGAGGATCGAATATTTGAGAAGCTTAAAAATTTTCTTCTTTTTTGGCACAAATTTTAGTGATTTGTTGCATTTTCCAGAACAAACTGGAACGTGTACTACCAACACATGATTGACTGCACGAATATTGACGGAATTTTCAAAGGGCCTAGCATCACCTTAGTTCTAATAGGAGTTCATACCGGGCAGGAATCAGTGAAATGACTACTCAGCATGTTTCTATCTATTCAATGACTCTCCTTTACATGGGTAGATTCTACTGTCTCAAGTGAAAAAACACTCCAGAGGCTTATCTCTGTTTGCAAACACTCATGTCTTAAGGTCTCCAATCGCCAATTATATGTGAAAACCTCGCAATCACCCCAATTTCAACTCACTACAAGGAAAACGCAAAGATCTAATTCCAGGAACAGCTTCATATCGTTATGCTGAAATGCTACGTCTAACTGGGAGAAAAAGATCAAGGGCACTAAATCTGTGGCGCGATTGAAGTTAAGAGATAGACAGACCTTGAGAAGTTTCGGAACTCTCTAAAAATCTGTGTCAATAATGATTACTGTAAATCGGAGATTAAACAATTCAAAATCATTTTGTCTTGTCAAGATCAACACTTCTCCATTTTCGCTTTTCCATCCGTTGCTCCTCTCCTGTCACGACCCATTGTCTCTCATTCAAAAATCAGGGCACCTCCTTTCTAAAATTCGTAACATGCTTCAACACTACGTTGCCAGGAGCAACAGACACAAAATTAGAGAAACTAAAATCATTATGATAGAAACGGAAGAAAATTGTTGCAGAAAGCTTGAAGAACATGCTGGTGCCAAGAGCATACGCCTAAAGTTGACTTCCGTCAGACATATAGACTCCTTTCCGATCTCCAGAATCGTGCATTGGCCGTTTTGCAGCCCGATAGACGCAGAGGTTGCGTTTAAGAGCTTAATTTAGCCGCAGTGCAGAATGGCCCATATACGCGCGTCTTGTTGGCGGATCTCTGCAGTTCGCTTCCATCAACATGTCTGCAAGTATTTGGTACACTTCTGTCATTGGACCATTTCTGCTAGGTTGAGCAAATAAATCGACTGATTCGGCATAGCGCTTGCAAGTGAAGAGTTTATTTTCCATGCGGATTCAGGAACAGAATTCTTGTGGTTGTGTTCAGCCTTTCTAGGAACCGTCCAACGGGCTGACCTGGAACTTTATTCCTGCCTTATTGTGTACTGGTCGTCGAGTTTTAGCGAGAACAGAATTGACTTTTAAGTAATGATCAATTAGTGGTACATGCTTGTATTTTTGTTTTGTTTTGTTTTGTTTGTCAATAGAACACAATCTTTTTATTTGTTTACATGTTTATATAACACCATTTCAAATGAACTCTCCGGCCATTTGATGAATATGGTACACTACTGATACACGGCTTAAAGCAAATTAAGCCTTTGCTTTTTTCTCGTTGTCCTTGGAATCCTTTTGACCAGGAGAGCCCTGTTGTTTTGGAAGGCTGGCTTTGCTTGCTTTCAGACCTTGGTCGAAAGAAGACTTCTGGCCTACAGCCTGGGCAGCACTCGACATATTGCTTTGAGGATATCCAGGATATGAGGAGTATTGCTCTTGTGAGTAAGATGAATAGTTGGCGGCTCCACCAGCTCCATTGCCAACAGCTCCGCCCTGGTTATACTGGCCATAGTATTGATTATAATATGGCTGAGAGTAGCCATAGACTTGTTGAGGAGCCTGTTGTTGTTGTTGAGTTTGTTGAGCTTGTTGATTAGCTTGATGCTGTTGTTGTTGCTGTTGTTGTTGTTGAACGTGCTGAGATGCGGTATTGCCGGGCTCGGCAGCAGAAGCTGCTGGGTTGGAAGAAGAAGCACCAGCCTGAGGATACTGTCCGGCGTACTGTTGTTGGAAGAAGTTACTATTAGATGCAGCTGAAGCACCACCGGCAGAAGCGCCTGGATAGCTGCCAGCAGTAGCAAGAGAAACCGCTTTTCCGGCAGCAGCAGACGATGCAGCGGCATTGGAAGCAGTATTCAGATGCGATGCTGGAGTGACACCGGTTTGAATCATTCTCTTGATATCACGTACGAACAATGGGTACAACATGTCCACGATACCTTCACGTTGAGCCATTGCAAGCGCACGTTCAAAAGGAATCCATACACCCTTCAAATGCATGGAACCAATCTTTACTACGTGACGCATCTTTTCCAGTTTCAAAATACCGTCACGACGACCACGGGTCATCTGAGCGACATTCAAGAGCTTAGTACCGTTTATCATATTGTTGTCAGCACGGCGCACCACAGAAACATTGTTGGCATCAACCTGGTAACAAAGAGTCTTCTCATCCTCCCACATGGTGGTGGTGACTCTTGGACGAATTCCAGGAGGTTGGAGTTGACCCAAAGTTGAGTTCGAGGAAGGGGTCTCCAACTCTTCCCTCTTAGCTTTAACCGCAGCTGCGTCGGAACTCACACTTCCTGCAGTCCGCGCTCCTGTGCCTGGCACAGATGCTGCGTTGGACACAGTGCTTTGTGGACGACCAGATTGCGAGGTGGCGTTGCTAGCCTGGGTGGCCAGGGTACTAGAAGAAGAGGCAGGAACACCAGTAGTTGGTCCAGTGGGGGTGGCCAAGGTGGCCTTCTGCTGTTGAGCCGAGGAGGCACCAGTCAGATTTGAGCCAGACGCAGTGCGGTAGTCTTGTCTCTGGTTTGAAGCCCCTTCGTAGAGTTGCGGCTGGGGGGCAGCTGAGTTGGCTCCCGTGCCGGCCGTTGCAGAGATCTGAGGACCACCAGGGACGTTCTGGTACATAGGATATTGTGCATACGAGTTTTGACCCGCGTTGTATGCAGGGAAATGATGGGAATACTCGACATTACCGTTACCACCGATAGCACTGGCATTACCTTGTTGAGAGCCTTGGGCCAATTGAGGTTGTTGATATTGCGAGTATTGCGACTGCTGGCCATTTTGTTGTTGGGATTGGTGCCCCGGTTGTTGTTGTTGCAGAGATTGCAGTTGCAGTTGTTGCGGTTGATGCTGTTGCAGCTGGGATTGCAGCTGTTGTTGTTGACCCTGAGCTGCAACCTGTTGGTTGTTCATCATGTAGTATTGATTATAGGATTGCAGGCCGTATTGACCGGCTTGATTCTGCAATTGTTGACCACTCATGGGCTGTTGAGGCTGTTGTTGCATCTGCTGGCCCTGTTGCAGTTGGGTTTGGCCCTGTTGACCCTGGTACTGATAAGGGTACTGTTCTGGGTAGTACCCAGGATATTGTTGGAACTGTTTGGTAGACATTTTTGGCTTTGATGGTGGGGCTCTAGATATATGAATCTGGAGAGTCCGTTTGTAAAGGGATTGATGCTAAGATGAGTGTGGATGGGATAACAGATACCAAAATATCGGGGAATACTAACAGAATATTTTGTGACTTCTGGTTAGAAAACGCGCCAATGTGTTGTCCTTGTGCAAATCAAAAAAACAAGCGTTGATTCTCACGACTTGGGTTCGACAACTTACGCAAATCGATCACTAGAGATCCTTTGGTAGGTACAACAAATCAATTGATTGACGAACGATTGGCAGTTATCTCGAAAAATGCCAACGCGTGTTGCTATCAGAGTTCTGTCAAAAACAAACGTCGCTAATAGTTGACCAGGAACGGGATCGTATCGATGAAACAACTAGCAATTCCGATGAGGCAAAGTCTTTTTCAAAACTTTCGTGTTAGGCTCTTCGACTTTGGCTAGCTCGATGTTGACTAGTCTGATCTGTGGGCTGTGTTGTGTTTCTGATAAATTGTAGTCGATAGACGGCGATCTCGAAACAAGCAGGAAGCAACCGATGGACTCTGAGGACTCTGGAATAGAGAAATGTGTTTACAGATTTCAGATCAAGCAATCAGCGGGTGTGACAATGGATCAATAGGAAACTGGAGTAACTTCGATAAGAGAGGAAACTGCAACAGAGTAATTGAATCGGGGGAGGAGCGACGGGTTCGAGCTTAGGAAGGTGGGAGGAATTGACACCGGTGGTTTCGAGAAAAAAGTCAACGAAACGTAGATATTCGGATTGGAAGAAAAGAATACCAGTAGGAAACAGACACAACATAGAAAAAATCTGCCGCATGAACAGGAAGGCATACATGATGCGCCTACCTGTGGGTGTGTGCCGGTGCCAAACTGTGGCCTCGGATGCAGGGCAATGCATATGATTTGCAGAGGCGTGTGTAGGGTTTTGTGCTTCTGCAGGAGAGCATATGCGCCCGGGTTTTATTGGCCGCCTTGCGGCACCTTGTGCAAGCTCTGCAGCTTTGGGTTGGAAGCGGGGGAATGCGTGCCGCTGGAACGCTTTTCCGGAAAGAGAGGCGAAACCTGGAGTATAGTCTGTTAGCACGTTTGATCGAAAAGATGACGAAAAACTGTGAAAACTTTCGGTCATTTTTGGGCAAGTAACGCTTTTGTGGTTTACCAATACATAACCCTCGTTCAACCATCTCTATCAGCATGGTGTGTACACATTGCCAAAGGGGGGGCGAGAACGACCTCTGCCAAGGATGCAGCCGGTGTATAATCTAATTTGTGCAGCTGAGTCTTACAAGGCTGCTACCTTGATCTGAATTTCCTGCAGTACGTGGTTGTTTTGGTGAGAGAGTATGAACGGTAGATAATTCGCTCTTTTGAGGGTGTGGAGAGTGTAAAATCTCGCGAAAAAGGCTACGTACATCCGGAAGATTCTGGGTGTCCGCTAGGATTATACTCTAAGCCAACGGACTCCATTGTCGATCATTTTGGGCGTCATGCCGGAAACACACTAAAATCGAATGCCGGTACTCTGCAGGTTCTACAGGATGCGTGCCAACTTGTGCGTTTTAAGGTTTGGAGTATGCAGTGTATGCGGAGCGGCAAAGCGGGCCTGCAGTTAGGCATTTTCACGCCGGTGTTAGTGCTTCTTTAGAGAGTATAGATTAAAAGGCTCTACTTGATTCTATTCAATTACAATACACTCATCTAACCCGATATCTTTCTAGAAGTTCAGAGCTTATGTCTCGGATATCTGCAACCGTTTACGAGCCCTGGTTTGGCCGGGTGGACTGAGATCCGTCGCAAGCGGAATTTTGTGGCCAAAAGTTTAATTTATTGATCTGATTGGCGCGCATATAGGCAATGCTGGAAGGCAAGATCGCAAAATTGCTGAAAGGCTAATATGCTGCGTAAACTCCGAAACGAGAACCCAATTTCTCTCCTTGGGTCACCCACAGCAATGGTCTCCTATCCCAGGGCCACATATTCTAGCCTGACTTAGGGGTAAGTGAAAAGTATGATCCACAGGTTGTAAAGGAGAAAAGAGTGGGTGGTGAAAATTCTAAGTTCTAGTAATATTCTACTCAAGGTCGATGAGGGCTGAATGTCAACTGCTTGCACTGGGCATTTTGCATATGAGTCGGCGTTATATTCTTCTGATGTGCATGGAATGCGGCAGCGACATGGTGCAGTTAAGCCAGTCAGGGGCAAGGGACCACTTTTTTTGTAGTTTCGAGTTGCAACGGAGAGAAGGAGCCTTTGGTAGGGGTAATTTCAATGAAGATGTCTATTGGACATCGGTTAATTTGGATCCACTTGTGGTTCTCTCCGCATTACAGATCACATTTGTCGGATGTCACAAGGCCGGTTTGTAGCTTTGTGGAGATATACGAATGATGTCAGCATTCGAGGCGTCGCGGCAGCTACCCTTCAGTGGTCCGTTTGTGCACAACGACAAGAATATGTGTACCAATACTGTTTGAAAGCCGTTTTCTGCATCAAATACTATGCGCAGATTGCGTAAATTACGATGCTTGATTCAAGGATGACCATACCTTATGTTGGTACAAGGTGTGAAACAGATGAAGCGGGGATGGAGCAGGTTGGCAATACTAGCGAGAAGTTTGTTTCTTTTCGTCAGAGTTTTCTTCTCCGATAGCTGCCAGTGTCAAGCGAGACTGATTTCGAGTGTCAATCGGGTTCTTTGACATCCTTCTAACCCCATCCCATGGGTCCTAAACCAAGCGCATTTTGGCCGAATTAGAGATGTTTCGCCGGTGATGCGTCGGAGATCTCGCCTCAAATTAAGAAATATTCCATACTTAATCCCGATCTTGTCCTTTCCATAATCTGAAGAGCATTTTAACGCAGGGCGCTTTTCTTGCAGAGGTTCGATCTCCCATGCATGGTGATGCATGCAGGTAGTTGAATGTAGATCAGTTTCAATACGGTGATAACGAGTACGAACGAAGAGCTCTCTGTCATTTTGAAACTAGTGATCTGGCTGTAGCTATTTTCTGTCATGCATGGATCATTTGCAGACCTTGACAAAAAACTCATGTCTTAATTGGCAGATACGTGCGTGTGTATCGTGATCTGATGCGCTTGCTTGAGGACGTTTAATACATGTTCTCTCAATAAATGCCTCTCTTAATGATTTTTCTGAGACTGTTGCTAAATCAATTTTCCAATGTCGATCTTGAATAGTTGACTGGGTGCTGATTCATCCGACACTACTGGATCTGTCTCAAATCGCCTCTGTACAATTCTTTGATGATTTTTTTTCCAATCACAGTTTCTCTGACTATCCCCTGAACTTTCTCTGGAAAGACTCTACCATACCATACAACAGGGCACAGCACTGTATCAGCTGGAAAGTAAATAACATTACCAGCATAGGCGTGACCACCTATATGAGATATGAGGCCCACATCCACAGAAAGAGCCAATCCTTCTCGCTCCAATACTTCTGTAAATTCATTTTCAATAATAGGGCCCAATGTTCCACAGCGAATATCTCTCTGAGTGTGTCCACAAACTAAAACAAGGTCCTTTCCAAAATCCTGTTCTTCGAATAAATCCGGTCGTTTCACACTGACATGCTCTTCTTTGTCGTCACTTGTAAATGGATTGTATGTCTCCATAGAAGATCTCTCGTCTGGGAGCAAGTAATGTTCAACGAATTGCAGAAGATGCTCTTTCTTGAACCTAACTAGTTTACCCTCGGGATAAACGATTACTTCATGCAAAGAAGCGTCCACGGAATTTGTCCGCAGATCATTTGTTATAATATTAGAAAGTAACACTGGGTGGGTTGGACTGAGTTTTGATTTCTTCAAAGACTCAAACTCATTAGCCAATGATCCTGGAACGAGATTGATTTTGGACGGCATTTCGGCAAAATCACCAAAACCATGCAGTGTAACGAGTACATGTTTCCATGGCTGAGAGGCTGTTTGGTTCAAATTCTTCTCGAAGTCGATTCCTTTATCTTCAGGGAATTCAGGTATTCCGCAGTACGTGCAGCCCGTATCGTAAAGCGGTTTTGGACAATTGTCAACTATACGAGATATATAACGTGCAGCTCGTATAATTCGAACGCCAAACATCTCAAACGATCGTGCAGCCTTTAAAATCCATGATGACAAAGCAAAGCTCAATTTTGGAGCAAATTATGTACAGGGTACGCATGTACGACTTCACACAGAAGGACTGTCGCTTTACATCGCTTTGCATCGCTTTAAAAGGAGCATAGTTCATTGAAAATAGTTATTTCGAAAAAAGCAATAATTTTAAATAATGATGCGTTGATACTGCAATTGGCAAAGATCGTGAGCATGTATTTAATTTCATGGGTAGTAACTGGTAGATGAAGGTTCAGGAATACTTGAATATCTATGGAGCATATGAATCCTTAAGTTTCCACCCTTTTCTAGCGGAATCCCATGTGGCGACTTCGCGGAGTAAAGAGCGGATCAACACAACTTGTTTCTCGCTTTTTGAATCAAATGTCTTGGGTAATGACGATAAAATTGAATTGGACAGGCTGAAAAAATCGGGCTGCTTCGAAAGATAGTCAGTGAGATGCTTGGCTAAAGAATCGTGATTTGTGGCTGTAATATCGCTGCTTGTTTTACTTTTCTTAGCGAATGGCGAGTCTGCCGATGAAGTAGCCTTTTTGCTTCTGACTTCACTTAATATAGACACTGAGCTTAATGGATTGGGCGTCGCCTCAGTGTCAGGAGTTGTCAGTCTCAGAACAGTTAGCGCCCTTTTTGTTCCCTTACTTTTTGGTCCAAAACGTCCGGCGGAGCCAAACTTACCCGTCCACGTCGGAGTTCCCACAGCTGTTCTTCTAGCCACAAGACGTGACTTCTTTAATGCTTCTGCAGCTTCTTTAGCCACTTGGTTTGCCTCACGTTCAATGATACTCACGTCGTGGTGAGACAGATTCACAATATCATCGTGTTGCAATGTACTTTGCACCACCCCTGAGTTCGAAAAAAGGCCGTCCATGATACGGTTATCATCCTTGTTTCTGTCGTCCGCATCTTCATCTGCGTCGACGAATTTGTCTAATTTAGAGACTCCTTGCATGCTGGCTACGTTGTAAAAATCATCCTTGTTGCTGGCTCCAGAACTCAGAAGTTTGGTTGATTTTCTCTCCTTGCCTTCGCTAAATGTCTTTTCGGACCCGTGAAACAAATCGCCTGTTTCGGTTCCTGCCTCTTCGGGGTCACCCAAAGAGAACAAATCATGCAAGTCGTTAAGCTTGAAGAACCGACGCTGTTTCGGATCCTTCAAAATTTTGTTTGTCAAGAACGTTTTGAAAATTTGACGATGATAAATTTTCTCCTCAATGGTTCCAGCAGTCATGAGACGATAGATTGTAATATCTTTAGTTTGGCCGAGTCTCCAAGCTCTCTCTCGAGCTTGCATGTCTGTTGACGGATTCCAATCCGGATCGAATATAATGACACGATCAGCACCTGTAAGGTTCACGCCGAGACCACCAACCTTAGTGGTTAATAGAAAAACATGGTAATAATGGTTGGTGTTGAATGTATCCACTAATTGTTGTCTCCGTATAATTGGCGTAGATCCATCCATTCGTAAGTAGTGGAAGTAGTCTGGGTTTTCTTCAGGCTCGATCAGCTTTTGTTCCAAATTGGCGACAAATTTTTCAAGAATGTCAAGCATCTGCTTGGTTTGGCAAAAGAGAAGTGTCCGGTGGCCTTGGCTCTGCCATAACTGAAGAAGATTTTTGACGACTTGCATTTTACCTGATTTTGCGGGCAGACCGTAATTATAAGAGCTTCTTTTGGACAATATCTCTCGATCTATGAGATCGGGATGATTGCAGATCTTTCGAAGCATATCCACACCCATCAAAACGTTTCTCTTTCCTCTCATTATAGCATTTACATCTTCACTCCCCAAAAACTTTTCGTATAGATCTTGTTGAAACTTAGTGAGCTTCACGAACACGACCATTTCATTCTTTTTTGGGAGGTCTTGCGCTACGTCCACCTTGAGTCGTCTTAAAAGATAAGGAGATATTAGATCCCTGAGTATGACTGCGCATTTGTATCCTGCTTGAACTTGGACATTAGTTGCGTTTGCATAGCCACCCATGTTGATTGGCACAGCAAACTGTTGCTCAAAAACTGGAAGTGTCCCGAGTCTTCCTGGAAAGACAAAGTCAAATAGAGACCAAAGCTCGATGAGATTGTTCTGAATAGGTGTTCCGGACAAAATAATTCTATTATATGTCTTCACCCGCTTGCATGCTAGCGAGATCTCTGAATTTGGATTACGAATTTTGTGTCCTTCATCAAGGACTACATATCCCCATTCATGAGGTAATATTTGCTTTGAATAGATGCGGAGTCCAACATATGTGGTGATCAATACGTGACCTTTCTCTAGTACCCGCCCAACAATCTCACGCGCATTGATTTGGTTGTTAGCCATTTTTATACTGATGTCCTGACTTGCGTCTGCATCTTCAGTCTCCATTAAAGCCTCTAGCTGCTCCTCTGATCGAATCAGATTTTTATTCATTCCAGAACCAATGCTGTGTAGAATTACACATCGAAGAGGTGGCCACCATCGGTGAAATTCGTTCACCCATTGATTAAGGACTGTTGCAGGTACTACCAACAAAACAGGTTTATCTAGTAAACCAGAATAGTGAAGGCCGGCTAAGAAGGCAATCACTTGAATAGTTTTTCCAAGACCCATTTCATCACCAATGATACCTCCTGTCTTTTGTGAATATAGCTCCCAGAGCCATTGCACGCAAGTTTTTTGGTATTCGAATAAAGAGGGATACACGTCGCCAGGTAGTTTGAATTGCGCGTTGAGCACGGCATCGTCAATTGAAGGGTGGGGCCTGAGCCACTCTGGAATTGTATCATCCTGAGCATCGGCCCCTAATTTGTCTCTTCGGAGCTTTGACCTTTGCTCCACCCATTCTTTGAGTCTAGCTTGGTAGTACAATTCATCACCATCGTCGACATTCCGCTGCGCGACCGCGCCAGTGCTCTGAACCTCAGTATTATCTTGCAAATCCTCAACTTCGGCACTATCTATTATTTCGCCTTCTGATTGTCCTTCAGAAAGTTCTTCTGGGCTGTAGGCATCGTCAGATACATCACGATCACCATTGTCTTGTTCCGAAGGTGGAGAGCCCTCGCCATCATTGTGGTCAACATTTGATTCTTCGACTGGTTCAGATTTTACCGCTGCGGATGGTTCGTCTATGAAGCCTGGAGCTCGAAGATGTGTATGAGACTTGAAGGTCTCGTCACTCCCAGCCTTGAATGCATTATTGCTACCAAAAGCGGTGATTTTACCAGTACGGATTAAAAAGTCACGCTGTGACTCGCCCTCTGCTGCTGTGTTTTCCCCGATGTTAAGTTGTTTCTTGTTGTCTTTCAACCGTTGTTCTATATCGTTTACATCCTGTTGAAGTGGTGCCAATTCATTGTCTTCAAACCAAGTAATTTCATCCTGAAGGGTTTTTCTCTGTGAGATCTTGGTTCTGGGATTGTTGAGTCTGCTTCGTAGAGCTTTCACCTTGCGTGATGCCTTATCTAGCTCTGCTTTTGCCTTTTGAAGTCGTTTCTCGTCTATTTCCGATTCTTTCGCAAGAAGAGCAGCATTGGCCTTTCTCGTGATCTTGGACTCTAGCTCCGATTGGTCGACGAGCTCTATTTGGGGCTGATCAAGCTCTTGGTCGGAGGTATCCATAAGGGTGATGTCTAGTTAGATTGCTAAAATGAAGCCAAAGATAGTGATTGAGGAGCTTGTAGCAATTCGATTCGAAAATTGATTGAGACGTAGGGAATTGAACGTGAGTGGTTTTTTTATCTTAGTACATGACTTTTGTGCATGAATTGATTTTCTGTTAATCTGAACTTTCACACGGAATTTACGTTTAGTTATCTACAGGTGGGATTTCCAGACCAAGTGCAAATTGCCAATAAAACTACGAACAGCAAAAATCAACCAGATGTCTTGGAAATTCCATAAAATCGGAAGAACTATTAAATTCCGATCGATTATGATTATGTTAAGTAAATACTGAATAATTTTAATGTTCATTTAAGATTATATTTGACTGTGTCGTTAACGCCGAGAAGTATCCAATACACATACGTCATTCAAATCGTTTATTTGGTGTTCATTTCTCATAGCGTTCCGCTCGACATAATAAATACGGGTCAGAACCCAATAATTTAGTCCCTCTTGTCCTGCAAGTTGGGCAAAGGAATAGCCTTCACAGTCAAGTAGGTGTTTTGAGAGTTGGCAATACCGGCGTATGCGTTATACCATGCTAGGAACGCAGTAATAATACCAAAGATACCACCGGCCTTCTTGACTGGCACAGAACCCTTGAACTCAGAAATAGCCAACAATAAGAATGTGATACTCAAGCAGAAGAACAAGAGGAAGAAACCAACCGTAGACTTCAACGTCATCACACACATGAAAAATGTAAAAATAAACCAGCCGACCAAGAAGATACCTAAGGCATATCTCAACTCAGTTTTGTCATCACCGTAAGCAGAAACAATACCAAAAGAGTCAACCTGAATGGCACCCCAAGCGCACCAGAAAGCAGCGTAAGAAGACAAAGCGACACCACCAAAAGTGTTGGCCACAGCCAACTCAAACATACCAGCAACAAATTGGGCAGCACCTCCGTAGAAGAAGGCCAAACCCACAACGACGTTGGGGATCTTGACACCACGCACCTCGGCGTTAATCAAAGACAAAACAAAAGTGGTCAAGGCGAAAGCAGACAATCCCAAAGGAGCTGGGTTGGCCAAGTCATTCTTGGGAGGTGGAGCCAAACCTGGGTTAAGGGTACCACCGAAAGCGGTCATAAGGTCGCTCTTCAAGTATTTTTCATTTCCAAATTGGATGTAGTCCTCATCGTGCACAACACGGCTGACTTTGCTGGTGGTAGCAGCATTGTTTTCGTTGCCCAAGATGAAGGTGTGGTCCTCGGCGGTTTGGTTCTCCAAGTCGACCATTGTGATGAGTTAGTTAAGTAGAAGTTGTATTAGGGTGAAATAAGTAGTACCTATAAGAAAATAGTACTAGCTGCAGACTACTATGGAGTATGCTTAAGTGCGACTGAGTGCAACGGAGTAGGATAGAGTTGAGTTGGAACTGTAGGAAAGTAACTCAAAATTAAACTGGGGGATTGAAATGTAGAGCAGCGGAAGATTGGCCTTATATACGTTATAGCCAGTGGGGTTTACTTGGAGCGGGTCAACCCACAGTAATGGTGAGGCGCTGCATAGGGACCGAGCCAACTTTGATCTATGTACCGTACGTCGCATCGGTTCATACGCTGTGTGCACTACACTGGCCTCATTCTCGGCTTTATTCTCACCCTATGGCCTGTCTTGTTAACCGCATTGGCGGCCACCGCCACGTGATCCACCACCCCATAAACGTATCAATATCATGCCTATGGGGTGTCGAGGAAAATTCTGCGAAAAATTCGGGTGCTTGAAGGCCGCCACTTCGAATCTCCAGAATTAAAACAACGGCCGGTGTCGCCGCCAAAAGTCCGAGACGCCGAAACGGTGTTTTGTGGGGAAGTGGTAGGCCTTCCTGCAGGAAAGCCTCCCCCATAGCACTGTCTCGGGGATTGCTGCAAGCGGCGATAATGCACCCACGAGGAGAAGCCATCAAAAATACAGTTTTCACTATACGATGCAGCCAATACGCGTTTTAGAAATGTTCAAAGTGTCAAGAATTTCAAGAAATTCGAAAAATCGAGGAAATTGAGATAAGTGTTGTGCAACTACAGAGTTGTCATCCTGACACCAGTTCCTGCAGCAAGCACTTCTTTACGAAACACCCACACTGGCATTGGAGTGGAGACATCGGCGCACCGAAGGGAATTACTTGGGTGCACAAAATGCACCGGGTGTAAATTTCTGGGTGTGTTTCAGAAATGGGGATGTTGACGTATAGTGGCTGCAATTCATGTTAAGACCGAGCTAGGCAATTCGCGAAAAAGAGGAGTAGAATGTGTGTGAAATGTATTTGAAATCTATGTTTTTTTATTTAGTTTCCCCGTTGTTAAATCGCAGAATTTTTTGGTCTAGAGTATTTCCCGGAGACGGAATTCTTGTTTTGCGGGTTCTTCTCGGAGCCAACTCCGAGATTACGTAATTTGTGGGGCCTGTGGGGCCTAAGAGTCCAGATAGCGGAACTGAATCTCAAAAAATATTTTTGACATGCCCTGTATGATGGAAGTTTGAAATAATTCAATTTTGGTTGGCAATGCATGGGTTCTCACCTACGAATTATAGTTGTATTTATGGCAAACCCGGAAAGAAACGTTGATGATTTGATCTGTGAAAGGCCTTTCTTAACTGGAACTCCGAAGAACAAAAAGTAAATTTGGCTTTTTCCGTGATTGAGGAATCCTGCAGCTCTTGTTGAATGGAAAAGTGAGTTTGATCTAAATGCAAATGTACTACCTTTTGGAGTACACTTGAGCATTGAATCTCTCTTGAAATCGCTGACCCGTGTATGGCGCCCACTTCTATACGAATGCCCAAGTTTGAAATTCATTCTTTTGCCTCTCACTCGACCAATTACCATTGAAATTCATACGCAAATGGATCAGTTTGCAAAGTCAAAAAAATTGAAAGAAATAGTTCCAACTATCTTTCAAGAAGCTTAGAAATAATGGATGATACTTTGGGGTATGCTAATATCAACGTTTGTTGTTTTGAGAGGATAATGGACAGCAAAGCTTAATCTTCAATCCTCAATTCAAACACCTCTTTAATTCAAAGTTTGAGCTATCATCTATTGAGCCATGAGAATTCAAAGACATAATTCTACTGGGATATGCAAACTTGTTCTGCGGAAGAATTGCATTTGTCAGAAAAAATGTTTCTTGAACCAGACTACACCCTAATGCTAAAGTGTTGAGTCGTGCTATTGTTTTATTACATACCACACACTAAACACCAACCTCTAGCTTTCCTAGAGGTCAGCAATGAAACTAGTTCATTTTCTTCCTTTGCAAGAACAGCTGGCGTACTTGTGATAGTGCTCGCCTTTGTTTGAAATGGATTTGTATAAACAATGTCATCAACCACACTGGACAATACCACCGGAGATAATGCAAAAGGTACGCACCCCAACCAGCATATATATTGAAGCCAACATCGCGACGTTTGCAAATCTTATTGGCAACTCCCTCGGCATATTGGTCAGGGGTGATAGTTGTCCTAGGGTTTCGACTCATATCGGCTGCACAAGACATACTGTCACGAACCGCATCCACATCAAAGTATGGCAGTCTAAGACCGGAGCTCAGCGCACTATCACCAATACCGGTGTTTACGCCTCCAGTAATAACACTATGAACCTTCACACCGAAAGGCTTCATTTCGCTCCTCAAAACAAGCGCATACTGATCTATTGCCGCCTTGGTAGCACAATAAACGGAAATCCAAGAAAGGGGAACACGAGCGGCAACAGAAGATGTAAATATGATTGTTCCAGCAGCCTCAATGACCATTTCAGAACAGTATTTGGTCATGTACATGTGACCCACGACGTTCACGTCCATAATTTTTTTGACTGCAAGATCATCAGCATCAATTGCAGGCCCACCAACTGGACAGATTCCAGCGTTGTTGTATAAGATATCCAATCTGTTGCCAGTTATCTCCTTGACTTTTGCGGCTGCGGTTTTGACCTGGTCCAAATCACTGATATCGCAAGCCACCGGGATGAGGCCGATCTGCTGTTCCAACGGTTTCATTTCCCAGAGGAATTGTTCAGGCGCAATGCCAATGATTCTATATCCACGTTTGTGGAGTGCAATGGCCATTGAGTAGCCGATTCCTGATGATGCACCAGTAATTAGAGCGTATTTAGGCATCTTCTGCAAGGTTTATGATTGAATTGTGAGTTGTGAAAGTGTCCCGTGAGATAATGTTCGAAAGAAAAAAAACTGGTTTTGTCTGTGAAAGCATTGCTCCTCCTGTCTGTATTTATATATGAATGTTGAGTGAGAAAATGGTCCTGTGACAGATTTTGCAGCCGTGCAACCTGCGGCTAAAGTACGGCGCGAACCTCAATTATTGCATTCGATGCAGGGAGATAGGAAAGAAAAGTGGGTAAAGAAATATGCTACTTGATGTGTATTCTTGCTTGAAGACTTTGTTTCAATTATTTAGTCAAAGCTCGCATCAGTGGATATGTTTGGTCTGTTGATGGCGGGGTATATTGTTGGGATCCGTTACACATGCAATACCGTAGTGGGCAACTACTTGAAGGACGACAGGTGAGGCTGCATGAAGGATCTTTCGGAGATAGATGGGTGTGAAAGAAGTACCATGATAATTGGGAAGGCAAGCACTAAAAAGAAGTTAAAGAAGATTTTTCGAATGAATGGGTTGGCTGGAACTAAACTGTTTATTAAAATGGCATTGCTTTTTTGTCCAACCATGTCTGTCCACAGATGACTAGTATCTCCTGTTCGCAGCAAGAATGATTCCAAAGACCATCAACACACAAAAAAATTAGGATCAAATATATGTACACATACACAGAGAATTTTCATCTATCCCAAAACGGCCCTCGTCGCGCCTTTCTTCCTCACGCCGAAGCTTCTGCCTTGCCCGTCTCGACGTCCATGCACGTAATTACTTCCGCATCCGGCCAGTTTGTAAACACAGATCCCTCACCTACTCATAAATTCTATTCTAGCAAGAATCAGAAACTACAACGTGTGTACGACGCTCTTCTCAACATGTCGTTTTTCCGCTCGCCTAGGTCGCCTCGCAAGGCAGACTACGAGGTGGCAGATATCTCCCACTCATTGGAGAACATCTCTTTCTCATCGAATATGATGGATGTCGATTCTTCCTATACCAATGCTCACACACCACGCAAACCGCAGAACGATAAAGAAAACATCACTCCCGGAAACTCGCCAACAAAGCTGATTGTGCACAAATCTCCGTTGAGGCGCAAATCGCTAGGCGCCAACACACATGCACAGAACATGAAACTTCACAACCACATCTCGGAGCTTCAACCACCAAATGCATACCTCGGACCCGATTTCCGGACCAAGGCCAACTCTGCAAAGACGAAGCGTCTCACATCCGTGGCTCAGCTCTACTTCTTGGACTACTATTGCGACATGTTCGACTATGTCATTCTGAGACAGGAAAGGTGCAGAATGGTCGAAGATCGTCTCAGCAACGACCCGCAATACGCGGCCAATCCGCGCCGCCAACAAATGGAGTGGAAGAATTACGTCGGCCGTGAAAGAGCGTTTTTGCGTAAACGCAGACTAAAACCCAAACACAAGGACTTCGAGATGATCACCCAAGTTGGTCAGGGTGGATATGGCCAGGTATTTCTTGCCCGCAAGAAAGACACCCGTGAGGTCTGTGCTCTCAAAATCTTGAACAAGTCTCTTTTGCTCAAGCTAGATGAGACAAGACACGTTTTGACCGAAAGAGACATTCTTACCAACACTCGACTGGAATGGTTGGTCAAATTATTATACGCGTTCCAAGACGCAGAGAAGGTATACTTGGCAATGGAGTTTGTCCCCGGTGGTGACTTCAGAACGCTTCTTAACAACACTGGATACTTGATTCCTCCTCATGCTCGGTTCTACATCGCTGAGATGTTTGCAGCGGTCAACTCGCTTCACGACTTGGGTTTCACACACCGTGATTTGAAACCAGAAAACTTTTTGATCGACTCAAAGGGCCACATCAAGCTCACGGACTTTGGGCTTGCGGCTGGTACCGTTTCCAAAGATAGAATCGAGTCCATGCGGTTGAAATTGGCCAATTTGCAGGATATAGAGGACTATCAGGTGCCTTCAAAGTTAATGTCTGAGCGTCAAAAACTCTTCAAGCAATCCCAGGGTCACCACAACTTAGCCAACTCCATTGTTGGATCGCCCGACTACATGGCTTTAGAGGTGCTTGAAGGAAAGAGCTATGACTTTACTATAGACTATTGGTCCTTAGGCTGTATGCTTTTTGAGGCTTTGTGTGGATATCCACCTTTCAGTGGATCTAAACAAGACGAGACATATCACAATCTCAAACACTGGAAGACGGCATTGCGGAGACCACAGACCAGAGATGGTAGATATGTTTTCAGTGACCGCACATGGCAACTCATAATTCGTCTTATTGCCTCCTCGTCGACCAGATTGCGCAACTTCAAGCAGGTTCAACAGCAGCCTTATTTCAGCGACATTGACAACTGGGACACCTTGCGCACACGTTCGCCTCCTTTCACACCGCAGCTCGACAACGAAGAAGATGCTGGCTATTTTGACGACTTCGAGGACGAGCAAAGTATGATGAAATACAAGGATGTCTTTGCCAGACAAGAGCAAAATGAATCGCTTCTAGGCGGCGCTGGCGGGCTAGACCGGAAGGGGGCCAGCAATTTCATCGGCTTCACATTCAAACATAAGTCTGATCCCAACAACAAATTTCAAAACGGGGAGATCAATCTTTTGGGTGGTGCAGCCGGAGGATTTGGCAGGAGACCACAAGGACCCACCAGAAGCAACTACTTGGACCCGTTGGCTACTCTTTATTAAATACACATTTTGATTGGTTTGGAAGCGAATTTCGGTTGTCTCTGTAATATTCTATGGTACACGTATTTTGTATGCTTATAGGTATGTGACTATTTGCTCCAGATGTAGTCTGCATCGATTTTCTTCTCCAAAACCAGTCTTTGAACCTCCGAATGAATACGCTCGCACTCTACGCTCGCACTTTGAATCGTGGAAAGAAGCTGCTCCTCGGAGAACGCACCATTACTTTCGACCAAAAGAATCTTGGATGCCTTCTTCTCCTGAATGTCAAAACACACCGTATGATGACTCAAAGACTTCTTCAAGACGGGCAATTCCGCGTTGAACACCGGAGCATTATTTTCATCGATGGCAATCGACGTGGCAGCAAATGACGTGTGCAAGGCTACGTTCGCATCGGCGAGGGCAAAGTAACAGCAATTGATGGCTGCACTCAACTCGTTGGTCATATAACTGGCACCGGTGTTGAAGCGGCCACCGGTTTCACTGGAAGACTCATCTTTATCTAGATCGCTGGCCAAAAACTGCACCACAATTTGGATTAGCTGTCTTGGGTATTTGAAACGCACAATCACGGCCTGCAACACCAGACGCAACAAGTCTTCTAGCGTTTTTTCTCGTGTGCCAGAAAGACCTCGACTGGGTCTCACTATTATTTCCAAGCTGGCCTGGGTGGGGAGTTCCTGGCGGATTTTTGGCTCGATTGGTCCGGTGACAGAAACCACGACTTTTGTGCTTCCCACGGACAAACGGGCGCTTCCGTCAACGTTGTTGAGTTCGCCTAGAGTTACCTGTAGTTTAGACATATTGTATCGTATGGAATTGGAGAACTGCTCGGAATTGACGGACTCCTTATTGTATTAGCTCTGATTCCAGATACCTGGGGGAGATGAGATGTCAGTCACGTGACACTATACTATGAGATCTAAATAGAGACAGAAGAACCACAGTACCGAATTCTGATTCATTTCCCGGAAAACCTATAAATCGAATACATTCTGCTTACACGATCTAATCATGACAGACTATGCAGATGCTCTAGCGGCCGACTTTGGCAGCGACGACTCAGACTCAGAGGAACAGATTGAACACACAGAATCTATAGAAAAAGACACAAGCGCGCCGCAGAATTTGGAGCAGGTTTTGCAGGCGACTAAAAAAGTCGATCTCAAACACAAACTTCAGCAGATCGACCCCAAAACGATGTTTTCTGTGGCCGAATTGAGCCAAATTAGCTCCAACATGGGATTGATCAGACAGGAACTCGAGAAGTATGCAGACAAATTTAACGTGGAAAATATGGAGTTGGTTGCCGGTGTAACGGGGTCTACACAGAGCGATGAGTATATGTTTTTGATGAGGTTGAGTGCACTTCCTGACCTCATATCTGATGAAATTGAGGTGCTACACAAGTATGTCTCTTCTAGATATAAAGCTGTATTCCCCGAATTAGAGACTCTTGCCAAAAATTCGGTTGATTATTGTCGTATAGTTGCCACTATTGGACAAGATCTCGATGAAGTGAGGACCCACCAGGAGTTCTTGAAACTGATCTTTTCGGGCGAGAAGGTGCTTGCCATAGTCATGGCAGCCATTCAACAGGCGCCGAAAAGCAGAGAGCTCAGACCTTTGGAATGGACAAGTGTCAAAGAAGCCTGCCAGGCAGCAGTGGACTTGGGCGCCTTTTTGAAGGAAGTCACAGACTTCGTGGCTGATAAACTATCGAAGTATGCTCCCAACGTGTCGGCCATTGTAGGAGAGAAAGTCGCTTCCCAACTTTTAATCAGTACCGGATCATTGGCGCAGCTAGCGCTGACTCCATCTTGTAATCTTCCCTCGTTTGGCGTGAGGGATCTTCTGTCACAGCAAAGCACACGAACCACGCACATTCGGTCCACCGGATATCTATACCATTGCCTGCTAGTGTGCGGAATGCCGCCCGAGAATGTGAAACAGGCGCTCAGAATTGTTTCTGGTAAAGTGATTCTTGCCGCCCGAATTGATGTTTCACGCAGTAGCCCGGGTGGGGAGCTAGGCGCCAAGTTCCGCCGTGAGATCCAAGAGAAGTTGGACAAGCTTCTTATTCCGCCCGACCAATCTGGCCCCAAAGCTCTTCCGGTACCGCAGGAACGGAAATCGAAGAAAAGAGCCGGTAGAAGATTGCGGAAGATGAAGGAGCGCTTCAACATGTCTGAGCTCCGCAAGGCACAGAACAAAATGGAGTTTGGCAAGGAAGAGCGCACGATCACCGACAGTTTCGGCGAGGAAGTGGGCTTGGGTATGTCTCGCGACCTCGATGCCGCCAGAGCCAATCGAAACACAGATGCTCGCTTGTCCAAGGCCATGATTAGTCGATTGCAGAAGCAGAAAGAGACGGACACAATGGAGGGTGTTTTCGCAGCAGCCAAGCGTGGCGGCACCAGCACTGGTTCCAATCAACCTACAAAAAGACCTCGCATTATCTAGAACAACAATTGTCTGTATCACCCATTCATTTCTCAACTTCTGGAGGTCAGACAAGTCCTAGATGCATCATAGACCCAATTGCATCTCAACCCAAACAATAATTCGGCAACAATACACAACCCAAACAATAATTCCATCAAAAATAACAAAACTCTCTCACGTATCTCTCGTATAAATCCCAAGTGCGTTCCTCCAGCCAACCACTTTATGGCCAAACTTGAACCTGCACTGTTGGCTGCAAATCTGGCGAGGTACAGGTCTGAGCGTCAAATTTTCAATGTGACTATGGTATCTACCAGGCTCCTTCTTCCTAGATTAAGACCAAGTTACACATTCCGCCCCGTTATCAATACCTTCATAACACGCGCAATGTCTGATTTGAAAGCCGAGTCTCAGGCCGCTGCCGCCGCCGCCGTAGACGCACCTCCAAAGGAGAAAACCGCCAAAGAAATCGAGAAAGAGAAGAAAAAGGCAGAGAAGATGGCCAAATTCTTGGCCAAGAAGCAAAAGCAAGACGCCGACGCCAAGAACAAAAAGCCCGCCGAGCCCAAGCCAAAGAAGGAGAAGAAGGTCGCTGAGCCTGTTCCTGAATGGGTTGACGAGACCAAACCTGGAGAGAAGAAGATTCTTGCTTCTTTGGAAGATCCTGCTTTCAAGGCCTACAACCCTAAGAATGTCGAGAGCTCGTGGTACTCGTGGTGGGAACAACAAAAGTTTTTCGAGCCTAAGTTGGAGAATGGCGAGATTAGTAAAGAGGGCGCTTTCACCATCCCTGCTCCTCCTCCTAATGTGACCGGTGTGCTTCACATTGGACATGCATTGACGTTTGCCATCCAAGATAGTTTAATTCGTTATAACCGTATGAAGGGTAAGACTACGTTGTACGTTCCTGGCTTCGACCACGCCGGTATCTCCACCCAGTCTGTTGTCGAGAAGCAAATCTGGAAGGCCGAGAAGAAGACCAGACACGACTTTGGCAGAGAGAAGTTCTTGGAGAAGGTTTGGGAGTGGAAGGAAGACTACCACGGACGTATCAAGTCCCAGGTCAAGAGAATGGGTGCCTCGTTCGACTGGAGCAAGGAGGCCTTCACTTTGAACCCAGAGCTTTCTGCTGCCGTCACCGAGGCTTTCGTTAGATTGCACGAGGACGGTACCATTTACAGAGCCAGCAGATTGGTCAACTGGTCCACCAAATTGAACACCGCCATTTCCAACTTGGAGGTTGACAACAAGAACGTCTCCGGCCGTACCCTTCTCAGTGTGCCTGACTACGACGAGAAGATTGAGTTTGGTTTGTTGACCTCTTACTCCTACAGGGTCGTTGGCTCCGACGAAAAGGTCACTGTTGCTACTACTAGACCTGAGACTGTCTTCGGTGACACCGGTGTTGCCGTCCACCCAGACGACTCTCGTTACACCCACTTGCACGGCAAGTTTGTGCAGCACCCATTCTTGGATCGTCAAATTCCAATTGTCTTGGACAAAGAGGCCGTCGACATGACCTTCGGTACTGGTGCTGTTAAGATTACCCCAGCTCACGACAACAACGATTACAACACCGGTAAGAGACACAACTTGGAGTTCATCAACATCTTCACTGATGACGGTTTGTTGAACGAGAACTGTGGTCCTGAGTGGCAGGGTGTCAAGAGATTCGATGCCAGAGCCAAGGTCATCGAGAAGTTGAAGGAGCTTGACTTGTATGTTGACCAAAAGGACAACGAAATGACTATCCCAACCTGTTCCAGATCTGGTGATATCATTGAGCCTTTGTTGAAGCCTCAATGGTGGGTTAGACAAGATGAGATGGCTCAAGAGGCCATCAAGGCTGTCAAGAGCGGAGAGGTCACCATTACTCCTAAGACTTCTGAGAGAGAGTACTTCCACTGGATGGAGAACATCCAAGATTGGTGTATTTCCAGACAATTGTGGTGGGGTCACAGATGCCCTGTCTACTTCGTTGTCATTGAGAACCAAGAGAACGACAGATTGGACAACAACTACTGGGTCTCCGGTAGAACTTATGAGGAGGCTTTGACTAAGGCCAATGCCAAGTTCCCAGATGTCAAGTTCACTTTGGAGCAAGATGAGGATGTCTTGGACACCTGGTTTTCGTCTGGTTTGTGGTCCATCTCTACTTTGGGCTGGCCAAACAACACTCAAGACTTGAAGCTTTACGCTCCATTCTCCATGTTGGAGACTGGATGGGATATCTTGTTCTTCTGGGTGTCTCGTATGATCTTGTTGACCTTGAAATTGACCGGTAAGGTTCCTTTCAAGGAGGTCTTCTGCCACTCCTTGGTCAGAGACGCTCAAGGTCGTAAGATGTCCAAGTCTTTGGGTAATGTTATCGACCCATTGGATGTCATCAACGGTATCTCTTTGCTGTCCTTGCACGACAAATTGAAGATCGGTAACTTGGACCCTAAGGAGATCGAGAAGGCTTCCGCCGGCCAAAAGGCTTCCTACCCTAACGGTATTCCTGAGTGTGGTACTGATGCTTTGAGATTCGCTTTGTGTGCTTACACCACCGGTGGTAGAGACATCAACTTGGACATCTTGCGTGTCGAAGGTTACAGAAAGTTCTGTAACAAGATTTACCAAGCCACCAAATTCGTTTTGGGTAAGTTGGGCGAGGGCTACCAACCACCAGTCTCTTCTCAAAAGTCTGGCAACGAGAGCTTGGTCGAGAAATGGATTTTGCACAAGTTGACTGTTGCCTCTCGCGAGGTCAACGAGCACTTGGACAAGCGTGAGTTCTCCGAGGCCACTACCGCCGTGTACAACTTCTGGTACGACTTGTGTGATGTCTACATCGAGAACTCGAAGTCCTTGATCCAAAACGGCAATGAGACCCAGAGCAAGTCTGCTCAAGACACCTTGTACACCTGTATTGACTCTGCCTTGAGAATGATCCACCCATTCATGCCATTCCTTACCGAGGAGATGTGGCAAAGATTGCCACGTAGAGCAGGCGAGACTGTTCCATCTATCACAATCGCTCCTTACCCAACCTACGATGCTGGGTTTGACGACGTTGCCTCTTACGAGGGCTACGAGTTGGTGTTGAACATCACCAAGGGCGCCAGATCTTTGTTGTCGCAATACAACATCTTGAAGAATGGCCAGGTCTACGTTGAGTCTACTGATGCTACTGTCAGAGAGGTGTGCAAGAACCAGAAGGAGTCGATCATCTCCTTGATGAAGGGTGTTGAGGACATCCACGTTCTCGAAAGCGGTGAGCCAGTTCCAAGTGGATGTGCTTTGAACGGTATCAGTGCCACCACTAATGTTCATGTGATGGTCAAGGGTCAAATTGACATTGACGCCGAAATCGCCAAGGTTGAGAAGAAGTTGGCCAACCTTAAGGAGATGCAAGCCAAGACCGCCGACTCCATCTCCAAGTTCACCGAGAAGACCAAGCCAGAGGCCAAGGAGGCTGCTTTCAAGAGAGCAGAGAACTTGAACGCCGAGGCCGAGGGTTACAACCAGACCATTGCCATTTTGGAGAAGTTGAAGCTTTAAGTATATAGGAATACGAATTAATCTAGAGGAGTTTAGGAAATTGACCTGGGTGAACCTGACCTGGATTGTCACTGTACGTTTTAGGAGTGTCAGTCGAATGTAGTGTTTCTGAACCATCAGTTGATAAAACAGATCCAGTGAGACCACTAATTTTTTTTACCAACCACAATATAGTATTGAGAGTAAATCTGTATTGAGCTACTCATTTCCTTATCATTAAAAAAACTTTTTGGAGTTTGATGTATTTGGTCCATTTACAGAATTGCATCGCGTATCTTGTAAACTCCGTACTACATATCTCTTGGATCGAAGAATGGAAAATGAAAGTCTCCCGGGTATTTTGTCCTCGATAGACACACTTCTATGTCTACATTTCGCTTCGAGCACCACAATCCCAACTCTCTTTGAAATATGTACAAAAGCTACTCATCTCACGAAAAGACGAGTAGACCAATCAGTAGTAGAACAAATCGTAGGCTACGACCCTACCCTCTACAATGTAGTATACACGGGCACATCATGTAATGACTATGGCTTGTCGATTCCGTCGGGAGTGTCTTTGGCTAAGTTTGGAGCATCGATTCCTCATAGAAAGACTAGACTAGAGGAGAAAGTGCGTGACACGAGCACGAGTTATCCTCCTGCGAAGTTGGCGTCGCTTGTTCGACTGCAGAAACCGGTTTTCGTGGAATCGCCGTCCAAATTCCACCGCCACAGTTTGTCTGTATCGTCCTCTCCCAGTAAAGATCGAGGAGGCTTCGGAAGTGCATCTCTGTCGCCAACTAAACGATTGGCAAGTAATCTAGACTTGTTGCCGGTCACGCCGACGAAAAAAGGCGGTGCTGGTTTGGACTATGACTTAGATTCGCCCACAGACATGCCTGACTCGCCGACCAAATCAAGATACCGTACTTCGCCATCCAAAGTCACTAAGTTATCGGAGCTTCTATCCAACAGCCCTAAAAAGTTTGTCCTTAAGCAAATGCCTGTAGAGAAAGGAAGCATGTCTCTTCTTGAGCGAATCAAATTGAAGGAGAAGCTCCGAAATGAGGAAAAAGAGTTGCATTCGCCCGAGAAGGCCTACCGGGAAAGGATACTAAGTAAAATGCCTCAGCTATACGACGTCATTTATGAGCTTTCGAGCTCCGACGAGGATCTGCTGCCGCAGTTCAAGTGCTTTTCGATCCCGAAGATAATTTCCATGGTCCAAGACTCATTTACACTCACGATTAGCGAACAAGAGGTGAAGGATACCATCAGCGAGCTCACTAAAGCAATCCCTAGTCGTATCGAGATAATAGAGCAGGGCAGCATTCTGGCAATCAAAGTGCACAAGTTGAACCGCGAGGAAGACTTAGTAAATATCAACGAATCAATAAAGATTAACTAATAGCTATATACTCTTTCTATAAAACCCTGTCCTAGTAGTCGCGGTCAGCAATGTCAGAGGCACCTGAGTTCATGAAGAAGTGCTTCAAAACGACCTCGATCATCCAGGTGAAAGACAAATCTATAAGGATACTCGAAGTCAACTTGACCTTGAACTCGGTAGTCATTGGAACAAATTGCATTGCCTCGTTCAACTCAGGCATAAATTCGGTCGATCCGATAAGAGCCAAACCAGCAACACCCAAGAGCCCATAGTACATACCCTTGTTATCCTTGATACCTTCCTTAAATGGCAAACCAATGTAGTTGACAGCAAAAGTGGAAACTTGCTGCGCCAATTGGAGCAAGAACATACCCGTGTTCAACAAAGAAGGCACAAACTTCTTCTCCAAGTCGACTTGAGCCACTCTTGGTTCCAAAATGTAGATCTCCCGAGTAATGTAAATCAAAGTGATGATGTGAATGGCAAACTGGCCCAAAATAGATCCCATGATGTAAATGTTGAAAATTCCAGCAGATGGTCTCTCTTTACTTAATTTCTCGAGAGGCTTACCACGGGAGATGGAAAAGAAACAAACAGACAATAAAACTCCAGAAACGGTCGACTGACCGTCTCCAAATTTGATTCCTGCCAAATACAAAACAGACAAGGAGTAAGCCGAAATCAAACAGTTCAAAGCCAAGATCTTGTACATTTGAATTGTGGAAACCAAAGCGCACCGACCTTGACGAATAATGTTGGTAACAGCAGAGACATTTGACAACTTGGAAGTGAATGGAGCGGCCACAGAGGCATCACCAAGTTTCAAGGTAGGAACTTCGTCCTCCTCTTCGATATTGCCCATTTGGGTCATAAAAGAGTCGGCAAAACTTGAGGCAGTGATCTTTCCGGCTTCGTCCTTCACGAAAGTGATTGGAAGAGTCTCATCACGAATGGCCTTCTCAACGTTTTGGCGGATTTCTGGGGTGATCTCTACACCCTTCTTCTCCAAGGAATCAATATAGTGAGGGTTATACTTACCAGGTGGATACAAGTGAGCGATAACAGCAGGGACTGGTGGAGGAGGTCTCAGCCAGTTTGCCATGATTTGAGCTTGTTTGTAGTACACGTTCTTCATGGTTTCGATCTTTCTGTTCTCAGCGATCTTCTTCATTCCTTCCTCCGTACCGTTCAACAAAGCCACTCCAATGTGGGCTTGCTTCAAGGCACCGACGTCGTTTGTTCCATCACCACACATCAAAGTGTTGTATCCAGCATCCTTGAAGGAAGCCAACAAGAACTCCTTCTGAGCTGGAGAAACTCTAGCGTAAACCCAAGTGTGCTTCAAAAGATCCAAAATTTGAGGATGCTCAGTCAAGTATCCCAAAGCATAACCAGTAATACAAATGTCATAGTTCTTGAACATATCCACATCAATAGACTTACTGCTGTTGAATGGAATGACCTTTGATTCGTCGACGTTTCTCCAAACCAAATTATGCTCCTCATCAACAGCATGATGATCTTCTGGAGCATCCAAGATCAAAACTTCCTTAGATGTGATAGCAACCTCTTTGGCCACATGACAGGCAGTCAAAGGGTTGTCACCAGTGATCATAACAGAGCGGTGAGAAGATTCGTTCAACATCTCGATAGTCTTGATTGCATCATCTTTCAATGGACAATGGAAAACAATGAAACCAGCGAACAAAAGGTCGGATTCAACCTTTTTTCTATCAAGCTTAGTCACATTTTGAGAAGAATCGATGTACTTGTAGGCCAAAGCCAACACACGTGAGCCAGCTCTGGTGAACAGCTTGTAACACTCTTCGTAGTGAGCTGGAGCATCAGTCAACATAGTTTTAATTGTTTCTGGTGCACCTTTGACAGCAACAAAATTCTTACCTTTAACGGTGTTAATCGATGTGATAGTAGAAGAACGCTTCAAGCTCGAAGAAAACTGGAAACGACGCAAAATGTTGATTTTTTCGGTCTTCTCCTTTTCTTCACTGTGAATGGTTCTCTCAACAGAGTCCTTCCAGCCAACGGTCCAATCAGCTGCCTTGAGAGTGGCTTGTTCCATTGGGTCACCAACAATATCGCCGTCATCCAATTTAACAAGAGCATGGGCAGAACCCAAAACGTGAGCAGTTGCGAGGGGTGCTTTGTCACAAGTAATAAGTTCAGTGTTGTCCAGGGAGTTAAAACCAGCAAGACCCTCGAAGACCAAATCCTCAGCTGTGAGAGTACCGGTCTTGTCGAAACAACAGACGTCGATTCTACCAGCAATAGGAATACGGAAAGGTTCAGTACAGTAGATGAAGTGCTTTTGCAAGGAGGACAAGGAAGAATTGACGGCCAAGGTCAACTCCATTGGCAATTCAGGAGGCACGACGGAAGTAATGACAATGATACAGTCCAAGATCAATTTAGATTGAATACGGCCCATTCTGGAGCCCTCAACCCAAACATACCAAGAGGCGGCAATAGCGAAAATCAACAAGAACAAGATAAAGAAGAAAGCCTCCTTGTTGTCGACCGACACTCTTTCACTAGAAAAGATCATCATTCTGACCAAAGAACCTTGAGAAGTCTCGAAACCGGTCTTTGTGACGTAGGCCAAAGCTCCATGGTCGGGAGCCACAGGAAGGGCAGGATTAACAGGAGCGGTCACTTGTAATGCAACAGTACCACCATGAAGCAAAGAGTTCTTGTCGAAACCATCTGGCTGGAAAAATTCCTCAGAGGGTCTCAATTTGATCGACTCCTTCAACAACGGGGTGGATTCACCAGACAACATGGCCTCGTTCATGATAGCGGAACCGTCAAGAAGAATCAAGTCACAAGGAATTGCGCTTTCATCCTTCGTTCTGGTAACAGAAACAATATCACCAGGTAACAATTGGTCAGTAGTCAACTCCACCCATGTGCTATCTCTGTATGCATAAATCTCATACGGCTTGATACCCATGCTTTGGAATTCGTTCATGGTAGTTCTACGTTGGAACACGGTAGACATCTCAAAGGAGACCAACATGAACAACGAGAAAAGAGAAAAGTACCATTGTTCATCCATGCACCACAAGGCCACACAGAAGATCTGGAATACAAAGAAGGGAGCGACGGCGTGTTCCTTGAACAACTCCAAAAAGGTAGGGATTGGGATGTCGAACCTGTTCAAGCCATAGTTTCTAGTAGTCTTCTCCAAGTCGCCGTTCAAACCGCGGTTGTTCTGGAAGAACGACAACGCTGGCAACTCGTCCACCTCGAAGTGTGGTGGAGAGAAGTAGCCCTTGGAGGGCACATACAAGTGCCGTCTCTTTTGGTACAAGAACGAGGTCTGTTTCTCGCCATCCTGGAAGGTCTCACGCTGGATGACACAGATCTCGCCCACGCCCGAGTTGGGCGCGGGAGTGATCTTGATGTGCGAGGCCTGGGCCATCAGAGACACCACGTTGTAGTTGAACTTGGCGTCGATGTTCAAGTTCCAGTGGGGCATCAACCAGAGCAACATGTTGACGGAGCAGAGCGCCATCAAGTACACGAACGTCCACTCGGAGCCGCCAATGTACTTGTCGTAGTGGTTGAGGTAGACGTGGAGAAAAGCCGAGTAGACGATACCAAACGGCCACACGTAGACGCGGGCAAACGCCGGTTTGGGCACCAACAAGTCTGCCGCGGCCACAGCGGGGTTGTGGACGAGAGACATTGTGTGGTGGGACAAAGATGGGGGGAGGGGGGGGGGGGGGGTTTATATAGTTTTTGGAGGTGAGTGGCTGAAAAATGTATGGGTGCGGATAAAGGTGTAGGTGAAGGATTGGGAGAGTTGGGATGGTAGACGTGGAGGTAGGGCGATGGAATTTGGTGGAGGGAGAGAAAAGGGGAGTTTGGGATTTTTTTGTTGACGTTGGAGTTTTTCTACTTTTTTCTTGTTTCTTTGATCAGTGGGTTCTCTGGTCTGCTGTGGTTGTGTCTGGTTACTAATGCACTTGTGCGTAGTAAATGTGACGTGGTCGATGAATGGTGGCAATTTCAGCGAGACGATTTTTTTTCTGGGCGTTAATTGAGAGGATTTTGAGAATTATAAAAAGTTTGCGGAGAATGTTTGTAAGTTCATTTAGTTTTCAGGTATTGTTGGTGTTGGAGAGTCAGTCTCGTCTGAATTTGCAGCCAATTTAGATGACCTACCTTAAGTTACTGATTCGTAGTCGTCGACAATAGTACGTAAATGGAAATACAGAAATATGCTAGAATAGCAGGTTTATGTGAGAAAATATAGTTTTTCCTTCTTTTGTGCAGATTATTTCTTTACTGGAAAAGAATGCTGTCCCACTAGCTCTTCGGTCTGTCCTTGATCCCACAATCTGAACACACTAATAAAATTTGGACCATTCAAGAAAATTCTCTACCATTCGCTTTCTCTCAAATTCAACAAATTTTCTTTTTTGGTTCGTTTCTAATTGTTCCTGTCTTCTCCAAACAAGACAGACTTTCTGTAGCACAGACTGGTAGACAAACACAACTTATCCATCCCAAATGTAATTCTTCTATCACAAAAAAGCCAACTATAAACCCATTTCCAATAATTAAAATTTGATTTCACAAAAATATAAATTCTCCATTTCCGTGCCCCTAGTACCTTATCGTTATCTGCCCCTCACTTATCTACCAGCACATATACCATGTCACTAATCAATCCACCTCTATTCACAGAGCTCACGGAATCGGTGCCATGGCTCAAAACCAACAATGCCCTCAAAACACGTCTTCTGGAAGCGTACACTGAGAATTCCAGCCAATGGATCGCCGTCAATTGTATCATAGATAGCCTAGATCTCCAACCATACAAGACAGAACCGGTAGAGGAGCAGGAACATGAGCTACTGAAGGCTGCACCTGATCCTGTCCCAGCCCGGGTATCCGAAGCAGTAGATATGCAGAGAAGGGTGTCGATTGATTTGATGCTGAAAGCTGCAGCAGTTCCACCTATCCGTAGACCATCCCTAAGTAAAGCGGCGGAAACGGCAGTTTCCACAGTCAGTGTGGTCACGAAAGTCACCGAGCTCGAAAATGGAGACTATAAACCTCTATACACACAGAAAGACCCGAGAACCAAGGGGCTACATTACAGACTAGCGTTCCAAAGAGAACGGTGGGATCCGCTCAAAATGAGAAGGAAAAGCTCTGAAAGTCCAGAAGAAGCAAGTACTGAGCCGGCAAGTCCCACCGTAGATACTGCTCTGACCACATCTGACGCCATCAAAGCGGCAAGAAGAATGTCTCTAGTCACTAAACACCTCCCACTGTATATCCGCGACCAGCTCGTGCCTACGCCTACAATAAGTCAGGCGGGACTGCCAGAACCCACTTCGGTAACTCCGATACTGCCAGGAACCGGTAATCTTCAAGCTGTGACCTCTAAGAAGGGAACACCACAGGCGCAACTGCAAGCAGCATCTACCTCGTCTGCCAACCCTAGTGGTAAAACAGAAAATGCTAGAATCAACAATCTTCTCGCGAATTCTCTCTCTTTCTACTACAATGATGACCATGAGCCCAACATCAGCGTCGGCGATACATCGAGTGTGTCAGAAGCCGACAAGGAATATATTCTGCCTAGTCTGTTTGCCAGATCCGAAGATTATGGCCACAGCACGGCCTATGGTCATATGGGAGACGAGACGGATGGTTTTGAACTTGATGATGATGATGATGACGAAGACGACGACGATGATGAAGACGATGAGGATGACTATTTGTTCCGCTGAACGGAATCAAAATTTTAATTTCCGTTCAGCTTGAATTGCATATTCGTAAACAGCCATCGAAATGGCGCTCGTGGGTGCCGTTTTAAGGAGGCTCACCATGAAGCCACCGTAGAATCCTAGGATTCCATGACCACGCCAGTGTTTCACTAACATAGCCAACACCGATTTTGGAGGAGACACTTGCACACGCTTACGAATTGTGTCTAAAGGAAATGATAATGCCTTTGCCGTGGTTCCCGCGACTAAGCCACAAAGGGCTTCCACACCCCAAAGATGTTCTACTGGAAGACGTTCAGTTGCAGAACGAGCAAGTGCGTAAGACCAGAAAAAAAAGCCAGAAGTTGCAACAATCGACAACAAAGATGGCTGGAGACCCACATAAAATCCCGACAATCCATGTTCGCGGTAAATAATCCCAATCGTCTTGGACATGGACAAGAATTGTTTAGACTCGTGTGCCACTAAACGCGTACGCAAAAGATCGAACGGATACGTCACTGCAGTGCTGACAACCCCGGCTCCACATCCTACAATGAATGAATGGGTCAGCTGCGATAAATTAAACCCATGTTTCTCCTGGAATTCATTAAACCGATGGTTTAATTCCGAGTATGATGTGAACTGAGCTCCTCCGTACAAAATGTACAAGTACTCGGCTGGAACATTTCCTTTCCAGAGAGCGCGCACACCTTCCTGTCGAAGGATATCTTTTATGACTTTTAAACCGGGCGCAGGATTTGGTTTGACTTGTTCGAGTTGCAATCTTATCTTGATGGTATCGAGCGGGGCAGTGATGGCCCTAAAAATTAGTAAATTGACCGCAAGATTGCCATTTTAGGAAACATACCGCGCTACTGCGCCGGAGACGGAGCCAGCAATGAGCGATTCGAGTGCGGAAACATCAGAATCCTTGCGGAGATGATCTTCTCCGGATTTGGGCATTGGACATTGGAACAGTCGTAGGGATGAAGCGAAGACTAGTCATGTGTTATCTGCAGTCCACACAATAACAGAGTGGGGCTAATCGTTCAGGGGAAGCGAGGCAATTCGGGAAAAAAGAACTTTGAAATCTCCAAATCCAATTATTGAAAGAAATATTTCGGAAATTGCGAACTCATTTTGATGCTGTTACCGAAAGTCGAATGAAGTGCTGTGAATTCCGTACCGATAAGCATCCTGCAGGATTGGAGATCTGTACTCTCTCCACAATTCGATTTTCCACAAACCATAGGCTCTCCTATGGCCCGAGTTCATAAGCTACCGAGCGAACTCTCGCGGCGCATTCATGCTTACAGTGTGGTAGACTCTATTTTCACCGTTTTTCTGGAACTTCTATGTCTATCACTCGCGGCAGAGGCAACCGAGATATCGGTAATACTCGATCTTAGTTCATTGAGCATAGCAGTTCTAGACAATGGAAACGGATTTCCAGAGCTAATGCAAGATAATAAGGCGCCACTTGATTCTGGTCTGAACCCCGGGTTGGAGTGCATTTCTAGCTCATGCGCATATTTGTTCCTCGTGGCTAAGAATGGGCCTGAGATAAATTCGACATCATTGGGACAAGATATGGACCAGAGGGTTCTAAGCACTTATATGAAACATTTTCAAGTCGCCGAGTCAGGATTCCGCTCAATTGTGATGGCATGTAGATTGTTTAGTCACCTCCCTATCAGAGCAAGAATTAGTAGGGCCATACCACGGAAAAAGTTGAAGAGACAACTCCGAAAAATTGTATTTCTAAGCTTGCTACAGAATCCTGGTACTCTGGTCTCAATTCAATTTGTAGGTGAAAACCCATGGCTATCTATAAAGTCTTCTAACACCGTAGAAGACCTTTTCCAGTCCCTCTATAACGCACCCACACTATCGATTGATCTTGAAGATGCCAAAATTCATGTTGTTGGATTCGTAGCTGCGGTTGTCGGATGTTCGTTCCAATTAATTAAATGGTCTGATTCCTATGTCCAACTTACAGCTGCCGAACGAAACGCTTTAAATGACAAATTGTCTTCTCGAGATACCTTAAACAATTTAAACTGCAATAGATCTAGACTTTCGTTTTATCTAGAAGCTCGTCTGTGCACAGACCAGTCGTCTTTAGTGGACATTCCCATGCCCGAACTATTGCAGTTAATATCACCTCATACTCATAAACCCCAGAACAGTCAAAATGAACTACGAAACCCGCAATTTTCTGCTCAAGTCCAGAATAAATCAGAGCATTTCAATTGCACTGTTCTCGATACTCAGGCGCTCGGTGAGGCAGTAGTGCTTTCACAGATCGCAAATCAAATATTACTCGCACATATAAATGACGGCATTTACTTCATAGACCAACATGCCTGTGATGAGCGCTACCAATTCGAACAATTTTTATCTCGTTTCCTCGAATTGGTAGGTAATGAATCGGTTGATGTGGGAGTCAAGCTCGAACATCCCATTCCCTTCGCAATCAGCGACGACAACCAAGAGATTTTGGAGGAATACCGGATTCTTTTCTTTTGCTTCGGAATTTCATACAAGTTTGAGGCAGGTTTTTGCCAGATAACGCACCTTCCTTTTTGCATGAAGAGCTGTTCACCACAGGATGGACTGCTGATTGGAGCGTCACTACTTACACATGCAACAAAATTTTCATCACATCCCATCAAAAAGTATAGCGACTGGTTTAGTCAAGTGAGGGAAATTCCATCTTGCATTTATGATGCGCTTGCACTGTCTGCTTGTCGTCTGAGCGTCAAGTTTGGCCAGATTCTCAACACACAAGAGCAGGAATATTTGGTGCAAAACTTGAGACAATGCCGTCTACCATTTCAGTGTGCTCATGGCCGCCCGACAATTATACCGATGACATCAACTGATTTGGGCAGCTTCAATGATGATTTGCAGCTATAATGGTTCCTGCACCTACCTCCCACTGTTTTTGATTCAACTTATCACTTCTTTTCCACATATCATGTTCAGGGCCTCGATGAACGACCATTTGTATACTGAGGATGATACCTTTGTCACCGGCATAGATACCTCTATTGCGGAACTTACAACACCGCTCCGAAGATTAGCCAACACCAGTGTCAATGATGCGAGGCAGAACGTATCGCAACTACACAATCAAACAGAAAACAGTAGAGCTATGAAGTACAAAATGTTTGAAGCTCCAAGCCCCAACATGCAAAGAGCTCCAGAAGAGTCGGGACTCGTGCCTCTAGGGAAGACAGCATTTCAACTTCAGATGCAGCGAGATCAATTGAAATCAAATGCCGATCTGCTATTTGAAACGGGCAATCAAGCGCACACGCCTGCGCCTGATGTACAGCTATATTCGTCTTTATCAAGAGGTGGTCCAATCGTTCTGAAAGACTTTCTCCCGCCTAGAATCACACCAAGAAACAAAAACCCTATTGTAGTAGCTCCACAATATAGACCATTTGGAAATGGTAACGATGATGAAGATGAGTTCGAGGCACCTTCAGGCGAGTGGACGAGTCCTGTAATTCAGGAAGCTCTCCGGAGACAGGTCAACAAAGAGCAACAGTTCAAGACTCTTTGGAGAAGAGTTGCAAGTCTTTTCTGTTTCCACATGACTCTTCTGCTTGCTGAATATCTCTATTTCTTGTACGAGATCACATATCACGACGAAAACCAAATGTACCGTAATACGATGTGGACACGCTTCTATTCTCTGAAAGGTTTCCAGAGCTGTTTTCCCTACATTTTATCTGCATACCACCATGTGAGAGACCTACAATGGATTCTCGTTGCACTCATATTCACCAGCATCATTCGTCTTTTCATACCGCAGGACCAATGTAAAGACTTGCCTTTGACCAACCACCAGAGATCGTTGATTGGATTGAAGCCATTGGAGGAGAATGGTGAGGTGGAAGGCGTGGATTCAAATCTCATCGTTAAGCAAAGATTGTTCAAAGCTACCACCTCTGCTCCACTTCTGGTCCCCAAATATACCCAAGAAAACGAATTGAGTGGTATTGTCAGGCCAAACCGGACCGATGACACTGAGGTTGCCATCGCTTTGAAGGATCTACTCCCTGCGCGCAAACTTCGCAGATCATAAGAGTGATGTTTGTATCTCTCAATTGCATTGAGTACATAGCCTCGATGGTCGAGTTATGTATAATAAAAGTGACATTGCAGGTTTTTTGTGCTCATTTCTCAATTTCAGCATATTCTGAACTGCTGAGTTCTTCCTGTAGATTCCAAAGATACGCCTCCTCTATTCAAGGAATTGATGGTACTTCGGTATAGTTCAATTGAGCTTCTGATGTGTCACACCTTTCTACTCCGCTATTGACCAACGAGAACATAAGTCAAGAAATCTAATTACGGCGATATTCAATTTCGTAGTGTAAAACAATATTGGTTTAAGGACCACCTATTCTTACAGGCACAACACGCAAATAGAAGTTAATTCACACTAGAAGATGCAATCAATTACTTTAGTCTCTTTAAAAAATTAAACCCATCTGCTAAATCGCTCAATTTTTTTTTCCCGAACATAAACTCTTCTACTCGCACTTGTCACTGGCACATAATCACACTCTCACATTCACAGCGGGGCACCCCGGATATAAACATGTACCCCACGTAAATCCGGCCATAAAGGTCCACCACAATCCTATGTAGAACGTAGATATTTCCATTCTTTGTGCTTCTTACTAAATTCAAGCTTTCCTAACCAATTGCGTATTTATTTATCATGATCCAAGCACCAGATAACACGGACGATTTTGAAGAAGCACTCAGAGTCCACCAAATAGATACCAATACTTGGGAGGGAGTCCATCCGCTCAGACTCCCGATTCAAGGAGCAAGAGGTGTTTATGGTGGACATATGTGTGCGCAAACTCTTTTAGTAGCCATTGAATCTGCGCCAGGGTATGTGCCGCTTCTGTTCCACTCACATTTCATTAAACCGGGTAATCCAAGGGTGGTCGCGCGTTACAATGTTGAGAACATACGAGACGATGTAGACATTTGCGTTCGGCAGATCCATTTGATCCAAAAGGGACAGGTGATGTATCTGGCACTGTGTACGCTAGTCAAGAAGGGCAGTGGATACCGTAGAGATTTATTGCAGGTGCCGCCGCCAGCACTTACGAAAAAGTACAGAGACCCGGAGCTGCTCCATCAGAGTTTCCATACAGATTTCATCCGAAACGCATACTCGGATGAGTTCGTAGAGCACGAATTGTGTCCAGAGGAGAAGGCACAAGACGCCAGTGAGCGGTGGATCTCACTTTGGAGCAGATTACACCAGCCTCACAAAAGTCATGTTTCCGATAGCAAGTTTAATTTCGTCGGGTTGGCGGATTTGTCAGACGCTGTGATTCTAACCACTCTAGCCAGAGTGATGCATTTGGATTGGAATCCAACCGTCGATAATCCATTTGAGGAATACGACGAAGGCAAGGATGCAAGGCAGCTCATGCACATGTCGCTCAATGGTCTACATTTATTCCATTACCAAGCCATGTCGCTCGATCACCACATATACTTTCATTGTGACGACTTTGATGCATTCAACGTCATTGGAGATTGGACGTCATTGGCATATCAATTCAAAATCTCGAAAAACCACCGGTCCTTACTGCGTGGCTATTTTTTCGACAAAAATGACCGATGCATTGCGACCTTTGTCCAAGAAGGTTTGACCATTCTGCATGCTGGTGTGGTCAAGGATCAAGATACTCTGAAGCTTTAGGCGAAGCAGGGAGGCAATATTCGAAAACTAGAATTTTATGAATACAACTCACGAATCAAATTGAATAGATCTCATAGACCAAAGAGACCTTATGAAAACAACTCACTTATAGAATCAAATAGAAACTGTTAGCCAAATGAATCTCATTTATTATGCTCCTTAACTCCGTCTTCCACAATCGCTTATCGGCCTGCAGATAAATGTTTTAGATTTATGTCTTAGATTTAACCGAGTTAGAACCCCATGTAAAAGTGTCACGCTCGAAGTGAAATTTCAATGGCAACTTAAAACTCCTGTAATGAATCTGCTTCTGAAATTTTCACCTTTTTGTCATTTCCTATTGCGGACCGTTCGTGCTCTCATGCCTGCCTCGGCAGATGCATGTGCCGAGGTTAGAACGTTCGACCGGAGGGTATATAAACGCGGCATCTTCCACAAGCAAGTCATCAAACTCCAATACTTATTTCAGAAGTTTATTTATTAGGGCTTTCGCAATTCGGCGCTCTTCAAGTCTTCCTTGTTCTTATCTTTATTAATTAATCGTTTGCTGATCTCAATTCCACAACCATGAGTCTACAAACAGTGTATGACAATACTCAAATATGCAAGCTAGAGGAGAAATTCTCCGTTGTGAAGAGTGAAAATACACCTGGCGCCGATCCCAAAACGTTTCTGTTCGAGGGAAAATACCCATTGGAGCCATTCAGGGAAGGAACCAGAGGAACTTATGGCGGAGAGTTCGTTGCCCAAGCATTGGTCGCTGCCTACGACTCCATAGAGGATAAGGATTTCGACGTCCATTCGCTTCATTCCTACTTCCTCAAGGCCGGCCTGATGGACTCCAACATGCGGTATGAGGTGACAATTACGTCTGAAGGCAGAAACTACTGTAACCGCTTGGTGAAGTGCTATCAAATACATAGCAACGAACTTTGTTTTATACTCATGGCTTCTTTTACCCGCGCAAATAGCATTCAGCAACGTCAGGAATCTTTCGGCGCTTTAGACGAAGAGAAGATGAACCATCCCAGAACCAAGGTTCCGTTCGAGTTCCTGCGAGAGCCATTCTACACTTTTGACAAGTACAAGCATAAGCTCGATAAATTGCCCCAGTTGGAACATACGAACGGCAATTTAATGCACATAATTACTCCAGAGGTTTGGAAAGCTACCGATAAGGAGAAACTGATCGATCCGGGAAGAAGGGAATTCGGAATCTTCTTTAAAGTGATCGACAATACCAAATTGGCCGAGGAGCCTCGTAAAGCCAATATGGTTGACTTCGCCTTTGCCTCTGATTCATTCTATTTGAGTACAGTGATGCGTGCCGTGTTCCCATTGTTGGACTACAAAAAGGATTTCTTCCGTGTTTCACTTGATCACACCATCCACTTCCATGACACGAATTTTGACCCAACAGAGTGGATGTTCATAGACTATAAGTTTGTGCGTTTGAGTAATGACCGTGTGCTTGTCACCAGTCTGTACTTTACTTTGGACCGCCGCTTGGTGGCTTCAGTTCTGCAAGAAGCCATGGCTTTGTTTCCTTTGAAGTTGGCTCTGCAGAGCAAGCACGGTTCGTACAAGCTTTGATTCCGTCAGTCGAACCAGAGGAAATCTGCTATGAGTTATGACAATTACACGATCAAAACTAGATAAAATACAGCCGGAGCCAAATTTCTCAAATCTGGCCGTTTAATGAAGTCCCGAAATATACACCTTTTCTTATTCAAATAGTGCAAAGCGTTTCTGTTAGCTCTTTGAGATTCACACCAAATTAAGGTATCGCTTTAGAGGCACATTTAGTATTGTATTGCTTTGCGACGAAATTCATGCTAAATAAAACTCAAACTCTTTGCTACTATTAAATTTCAATTCATGCAAATTGAGTATTTACATTACTTGTTGTAGAACACCAAACGATAGCATTCTAGAACAATAGTACGCACTCAATACAATTCCCTTTCACCTATAGGCCCATCATTTTAAATATAGAATATAATTCCTCTCAATATATAGATATATAGAAAAATTCACGAAACACTTCTAGAAAGCACCCTTATCAGCCTCTCACAAGTATTTACTCTTCTACCCCAGATTCAACACCACCTGAAATCAAATCATGAGTACAACCTCAATCCAAGAGGATTTAAACCAATCGTCTCGCGACAATCTACTTCTGTGTCTAGATCGTGTCTACACTAACGATAACCTCTTCCTTATTCCTCAGAGGTTGTCCAAGGTTGTCAATTGCCTTTCTCCATTTCTGGAAGTACGAGCCAGAGGGAAATTCCAAGAGCTGACTTGGCTAGAAAAATTTGTCAATGATTCGGTGTTGCAGCTGTCTCTTTCCAGCTATGGGACGTTGATTGTTGTTGTCGAAAGTAGTTCTGTAGATCTAGAACTACTTCGAGAGTTGTGGGCCAACTTGGGCACTTCTCGTCAGAAAATTAACCTCATTGTGCGCAACTTGTCTCAATCATTCTACTATGAGCTCTGTTCAAAGGTCTTTGGGCGTGACAAGTCGACTCTTTTGGATTCAGTGGTGGATGTAGACCTAAACCTACCAAATATTCGCATGTCCTCCAACTGCCGTCTCCTGAATTGGAAAACCTACCCAATTTGCATTGAAGATTTTGTACTCACACTAGATATGGCGAACGGTGGCCTCGACTCGTACTTCAATGATCCCATTGAATTGGTATCTGGTTTAGCCGACGCTGTGACCGAGCTTATCTCAAAATCCACCAGTCGCAAGGATATCATCAAGTTGAAAAATGTGTTTGCAAAGGGAGATCACTCGTCGCTTCTACTAAGCATATTGATGGGCACAAAGCTCCCGGAACTTGTGTCGACTCTGTTCTCTGCCAATGAGGCCGAGTTCTACCAAAAGAAACTCACTGGAAATACCGACCTTGTCATTCTAGAGCGTAATTTAGATTATTTTCCATTGATTCTCAGTCATATGAATTATCTGGGGCTTCTAGATGACATATATGGAACGTTCGATGAATTCAACGGTATACTTGAGAATAAAGAAAATCTTCACGATGAACTTTACGAGAACCTCAAAGACTTGAATTTTGCCTCCATTGGAGCCAAGTTAAATAAGCTCGCGAAGTATTTACAACTGGAATACAGTAACTCCGACAAACTCACTGACCTACGAGAAATCAAGCAATTAGTCCAAAATCTCGGTAATTTAACGACCAAGCACGAATTAGTGCGGAAGCATACCACTCTAAGTGAAGGGATTTTGACAAAAATCAAGTCCGATGTTGAAGGAGATTACGTTTACAATTATAGAGAGCAATGGCTTGAGTTGCAAAACGAAATCTTTGATCTAGAATACCGTCTGCAGATTCAAAAGATTTCCGATATTATGGAGATCAGTGTGCCCTTTGAGCTTGTCCTATGTTTGGTAATTGCAGTATCAATCATCAATGATGGTATTCGGAAGAAAGATCTCGACAACATTGAGCGTGAGCTCGGTCTAAATTATGGTTCAGTGCCCTTATTAATCCTTCTCAATATGATCGAAAGAAAACTTGTGAAGGTCAACAACAAGGGAAATGATTTCTTTGGAGCATTTACTTTTGGTAAAACGGAGCTTGACACTATGGCTACAACTACTACAACTACGGCGACAACGAGGTCTGGAGGCGGAACGCAATCTCCACCAACAAACGGCGGGAACCCCGATAGCTCTCCAGAAGTCAACTACGAAGATATCAGTTTGGTCGGGGTCAGTGGTGGCCAAGATATTTATAAAAGTACCTACACACTCATTAGCAAATTTTGGAACCTCCATCCTTTAGAGGATGATGAAGATGCTGGTGGACCGATAGAGTCTGCTAGCGACTACGCACAACCCTCTTTTGCCCTTACAGGAGCCACGGTCCCACTTCTTTCACGATTGGTGGAGTCACTTTATTCAAGGGAGTTCCTCAAGTATAAGCCTGTCAACAGTGTCTCCAAGAGGCCAAACTGGGCTTTTCTCAATCTAGAGACTATGTTCAAGGGGCAAACTGTGGACAAAAATCTCTGTGACGAGCTGGATAACAGGAAAAGTCCAGCCAAGGGAAGCACACGCCAAGAGTATGTGGTTGTTGTTATAATAGGAGGAATTACAAGGAGCGAGATAAGCGCTCTCGTGTACCTACAGAGTAAGATCAATAAGAAAATTCTCGTTGTTACAAGCGGCTTGGTGACCACGAAGAAGCTTATTAACTCGTTGTCGTAGACCGCATCAATAGATATAATAGATAAACATCATTTACCATGCTATTTCGAGGCTTCTGCTCTTCTTTTGGAATTAACGATTTACGTTTTAAGCATGTCCCAATGCAGAGCATTGGGACATGGCTAATACGTGATCTAACATATCCCTCAGACTAGTGCTTGAAAGTCAACACATAGTTCTGAAGTTTTTTCGAAACGGCTCAGAAGCATGTTTTTTGGGATGAGTCAATTTGGGCGCAACCAACAGGTTAAGTATCTTATCTACTTGTGATCTAGCCAAATTTGGCATAGGAGATGGAGTCCAATTGAGTAGCCAAGGGACTTTCGACTACACAATTAAGTAAGTTCAAACAAGATATTCATCTTGTCCAACGTATGCAGCCTATCCTTTCTGAGCTTAGCTTCTTCTTGACTGATTGAATTCTGGAGCAAAAATCAAACATCATGCCAGCGTCTTTTAACACGGAAGAGCTTCAACCACATTTCGAACTCGTTTTGAGTCAATTGAAGAGAAAAGTGTATATTTGGTGACTAGTAGGTGCAGATGAGCACAGTCCAATTACCATTCACCGTCCACCCTCTATTAGAATTCCGCCAAAATCAGTTCCAGAAACTAAATTGGCTCGACAATGGCTTCAACGTTTTTGCAGAAGGATAAAGTGCAGAGCGAGAAGTACTCTAGCGTATGCATCTCCTAACCTCCCCACCGAAGCTATGCTCAAACAACACCAACTTCGATTCCAAGAACAACAATGACACAAACAATGCCATGTTCAACATCACTTACTCCCTCATTGTGCTCTAGGGGCATCCAATCAACAGCCCACATCCTGTCTCCCCCAACCCACTCCACACTCTACTCTCTACTACCTACATCTACACGGTTCTAGTAACGTGATATATATTGACTTATGCGAGGTGCTTGAAACGGTCCAGCGTATTACACGGAGTCTTCGGCCTCCTTTTGAGCCTTCAACTGGGCGTAGAAGGCCTCTCTCTTCTGAACGAGCGGTTTGTGCTCAAACTCCCAGTAAAGACCGGCGAAAATGAAGCCGCAGCCGAAGGCCAACGATATGTCGGTGATGATTTTTCTTCTCAAGGTGCCGGTGATAGGAGCGATGGCCATGGTGAATATCTTATGGAAATAACGGGGGTAAGAGAGGTTGTTAGAACTGGTATGTGGGTGTTGTAGGTAGGGGAGGCCGTCTGTGTGCAGGCGCCATGGACTGACTTTTTTTTGCGTCGTCTCATATGTAAATGGAGTGTAGCCAATAAACGCGCGCCGTTATCTAGATGGGAGGGAAGACCTCTGTGGATCTCCCTCCCGCAATGCCTGGGTGCACGGGTGCAATCCTCACCTCACCTCACCTCACTTTACACCTTGGTCTGAAAACATATAGTGTCATTCACCCCTTCATTCAAACAACGCAAAAATGATCTCCAGAGTCGGATTGAGAGCCCCACGTGCCACCAGAAACTTCCAGGTTTCCGCCAAGTCTATGAACTCTGTGTTCGGTACCCCAAAGACCGGTACCTACTCCAACATCCCTTTCCCAGTTAAGACCAAGAGAGTTCCTTTTGCTCTTGTGTGGTACGGCACTTTTGGTTTCTTCTTTGCCTTCCCATTCATCACTGCTTACTGGCACATGAAGAAGGCTGGTAACATCTAAGGAGCGTTATGGATGGGAGCTGGTGCTTCTGTTGTAGGCCATGTATAGTGTAGAATACAATCATATTCAGGGGATGCGTGATGAGCTGCGAGCGTAGCGAGTTGCGGATGATGTAGATGTAGATTTTGTGAGAGTAGGCCGTTGCGGATAATGGAATTGTAAGGATGCTGTTCGTGGGGATCTTGTGGGTGAGAATAGAGTGTGAGATGGTTCATAGTTGGAGCTATTGGTTGTGACTCTCTCGTGGATTTTGGATCGCCGTTTCAAGCGAATGATTAAATTCAATTGTCTTGTTACGATGGGGAGGGTTAGCATCTCATTCGTGTGGTGTTGAGGGGCTACATGCTAGTTTGAAGCTATGGCAAAAACTTCGATGGCTCTTATCATTAGGAAATGACGACATGCATTGTCAAATGCATTGTTTAAACTTATATAAATTTGTTCGCTGAAAGACCATCTGACATAAAGGCTCATGTTGATGCAATTGGACGCTATCATTCACTTGATAGGTGTGACTTAAAGGCATGCGGCAACATTTTTCAAGTTTAAATCGAAATTATGTACCAAACCAAAGGCTCTGACATACACAAATAATTGGCTCCCAATTATTGCAATCCGATCGTGTCTCAGCTCATTGTAGAATCCAACAACAGAGTACATTGAGTAAATACTTTTCGCAGAAAACACGACGGTCCTCAATGCACATCTCAAATTTAACAATTGTTCTATGATTGTCCTTACTTATCCCTTTCAGTCGTCGAAACGTACACGCTTGACGACCCGCTCCTCGGAATCTCTAGCACGCTTCAAGCTCAGCTTTTGTACCACGATGTCTTTCCGTGGCTCTTTGGGTATAAATTGAGGTTCATGATCAAGAGCTATTGCATGTTCGGGATCGTATCCATCTCCATCTCCATCCTCTGCGTCCTCGCATTCATCGAAAGACCCATGACGGATCTTATCCTTCCCGAAATCCGGGAAATCAATAGAGGCGAAATCCAACCCTAGACTTTGAGCGAGTGATATCTCATTGGGTTTGGTCAGAGACGGAAGAGGGGCTGTTGCCGCAAGTTCTTCTGTAAATGCAATGGGTTCAGCGATCTGACTCTTCGGCAGCTGTGTAGCTGCCGCTTGGCTAGATTCATCTTGTTTTGATGCCAGATTAATCACATTCTCCTTTGGTTGTCCCCAGCATTTCACACTGTTCATGAATTTCTCATCCTTTGGATCGAGGATCATAAGGACTCTTACTCTTTTGTAAACATTGTTGAGTTCCGGATACCATGCGGCTGCATCTGTCGTTGTTGGAGCTTGCGCTGCTTCTTTGATAAGATTCTGTTGTTGTACAGCTTGCCCATCCAAATCCTTTCGTATACGACGTAGATCTTCAGCATAGCCGTCTTTCAATCTCTCAAACGCATCTTTGGCTTTTGTCATGGTACTTTCACAGATTGTATTGATCTCAAACACCAAATCGTTTCTAAAACGTCTCCATTGTTGGATTTGCTCTGTATAGTCGGGCGTCAGATCTTCAAATCTTTCAAGCTCATCATCCATTGCAATTATATGCTGTAGAAGAACATTGCCCTCTCTGAGAATTGCGTCTCTATTCACTTTTGGTGCTCCTTGGGCGGATCCACCAGCCAACGACGTTGCCTTTATGATGAATGTTTCGATCTTCTGCAAGACCTCTTTAGGGAAGATTTCAAGGCCATTGCTGCTCTGTCCAGTCATCCATGTTTGGAACAAGTTGATAAGATCTTGGCGGGTGTGGGTGTCTTCAACTATTAGATAGGACTCTGTGAATGTCTTGTATAGATTTTTGGCAAACAAGAGATTATATGGGTTGCCTATGTTCTTAATTACAGAGTCTAATAGATAAAACGAGAAAAGCTTGTACTTCGGGAGGATCTTGGTGATTCTGTCCTCGATCAATCGGACAATCTCAGGCGCATTGTCCACGTAAATTTCTGCCAATGCTGTGAGTTCAGTTATAAGGGCCTTGGAATTGAGTGTGAGCGACAGGAGCATGTGCTGATAGTACTCTGCACTAAAGGGCTCGTCTGGATTTGTCATTGGAATCTACAAACTACGATGTTACGGGGATGGAGCAGATTGAGGCCGAGGTGAATATGAGGCCGAGGAATAAGCCCTGTCAGTTAGTGAGACAGAAGAAGTAGTTCGTACCAGGAAGTGAATTGATGCGATTGTGGTACTTGTATCAAGAAAGAAGAGATGAAATGAGAGGTACTAGCAGTGCACACTGGGTAATGTGTAGGCGCAGATCAAGATTTGGGAACAGTGAGATTGTTGGGAGGCGGGATACTTTATGTGGTTGGGTTCGAGTGCAACGGATTTTCGCGGAATATTTTGATTAGTTTTTGTCTTCTGGTGTTTGATTGTCGTGGATATGCTTGTGTCAATTGATGGATTTGGAGTTGTCGGTGAATATAGTGATCGTGGTGGGTGAGGATGATAGATTTGGTTGTCATGAGATAGGTATTTATGTGTGTCTATTCTTTGACGTATTAAGTTGTATTGATGAATAATGACGGTTCAATTGAGGTAGGTTCCGAGGTGGATATTGAGCTACACTCTACGGTGCTTGACTGTACATTGATTCTAACTGAACTAGGCTGGGGAGTGCTACGATTTCAATTTTCGAAATTCGGCTTTAGAAACTCTTGCTGGCCTTTGATGTGGTTCTATTTCCTAGGGGAGTTCTTGACTTTTGTAACTCGGGTTACAAGACAAGCATGCGTGAAGAGACATATCCAACAGACATAACTAAAGTCACAATAATCCAGTAACACAATTTGCGTAAAACAATTTCAAACCGGTTTTCAGATTTAGCTAGAATTTTGGTATGGACTCCCCGTTGCCAAAAACTCACAGTTTGAGGTTGTTTATGTCGGGACTACAATCTCTGCAAAACATTAAAAGTGTTTAATGTAGAAAATACCAACTTACGACCAAATATGCCGGCAAAATTGGAAAACAAAAAATGTGGAAAAAAACGTCCACACTTTCGTTCTCGATATCCCACTGATTTCCTACTTACAATCTTGAACCTACCTTCTCCAACAAACCATACATAAAAACAACTACACTCAAAAAACACAGAAACAATAAAAAAACCAATTTCCATCTCATTCACAAACAACTCCGAATCCATTTCCCCTTTGTCCCCGATATATCCGTCCTGTGCACCATATTCTGACTCAGTTCCGTTATCGGGGTGAGTCCGCGCGGAATCGGATTTTTTCACCTACTTAAACCACCTCCCTTCTTCCCACTCACTCCCCCACCACCCATGTTGAGAACATCCTACAGAAGTGCCACGCGCACGTTCAGCTCTTCTGCTGCCACGGCCAGCAAAATCCAGGTCAAAAACCCCATTGTCGAGATGGACGGTGACGAGATGACTCGTATCATTTGGGCCAGAATCAAGGACAAGTTGATCAACCCATACTTGGACGTCGACTTGAAGTACTACGACTTGGGTATCGAGGCCAGAGACAAGACCAACGACCAGATCACCATCGACGCTGCCAATGCCATCAAGGAGTTCGGTGTTGGTGTCAAGTGTGCTACCATTACCCCAGATGAAGCTAGAGTGGCCGAGTTCAACTTGAAGAAGATGTGGTTGTCTCCAAACGGTACCATCAGAAACATTTTGGGCGGTACTGTTTTCCGTGAGTCCATTATCATCCCAAGAATTCCTCGTTTGATTCCTGGCTGGGAGAAGCCAATTGTCATTGGTAGACATGCTCACGGTGACCAGTACAAGGCTACCGATTTGGTGATCGAGGAGCCTGGTAAGTTGGAGATGGTTTTCACTCCTGCCAACGGCGGAGAGACCATCACCAAGACTATCTACGACTACAAGAGCAGAGGTGTCGGCTTGGCCATGTACAACACCGACGAGTCCATCATTGGGTTCGCTCACTCTTCGTTCAAGATGGCTCTTGCCCAAAAGTTGCCATTGTACTTGTCCACCAAGAACACCATCTTGAAGAAGTACGACGGTCGTTTCAAGGATATCTTCCAAGCTATCTTCGAGGAGAGCTACAAGCTGGAGTTCGATGCCGCTGGTATCTGGTACGAGCACAGATTGATCGATGACATGGTCGCTCAAATGATCAAGTCCAAGGGTGGTTTCGTCATGGCCTTGAAGAACTACGATGGTGACGTGCAATCCGACATTGTCGCTCAAGGTTTCGGTTCCTTGGGTCTTATGACCTCTGCCTTGATGACTCCTGACGGAAAGGCATACGAGTCTGAGGCTGCTCACGGTACTGTCACCAGACATTACAGACAACATCAACAGGGCAAGGAGACCTCCACCAACTCCATTGCTTCCATCTTCGCATGGTCCAGAGGTATTGCCCAAAGAGGTAGATTGGACGGCACTCAGGATGTTGTTGACTTTGCCAACACCTTGGAGCAAGCCACCGTGGCCACCGTCCAGGATGACGGTATCATGACCAAGGACTTGGCCTTGGCCTGTGGCAAGACCAGCCGTGACTCTTATGTCACCACCACTGAATTCTTGGATGCTGTTTCTGACAAGTTGAAGGGATCTTTCTAAAACAATTAATAATTTGAATAGACGTTGAAAAGGATTTTTGATGTGTGTATGAAATGTAACGGTGATCGACTGGCGGACAGCTCCCTTTGAGTGTGGAATGGTTGCAAATTGAACAACTGGTGTTTCAACGCGAATTTACACAAACTGAACTTGTCAGAATTACACGACATCTTTCAGTTGGAACTCTAAGTTTAATTTTCGTAAAAATCTTAAATATTTCTTAGTATCTTTTCCGATCCACATTACTATCGTGGTTACCTGCATACCCTCCACATAGGCTCCACAAGACTTCAACTACCATCCATCTAAATACATCTAGAAGCAGTCTCTGAGTCGTAGTCTCTCACAAAAATGGACTACATTGCATTTGAGCCCTTTCCGGAAAATGACGCGCTTCCCTCACCTCAACCGTCGCTTTCAATCCCCCTCAAGTCGAACATTGAAAATTTGGGTGCCAAACTATCCCAGTTCAATAACTTGAAACAGTTCTTACAGCTGAACGCAGCTGACAACATCGAGGAAAAGGTCGAAGACTCGAAGTTGGCCGAGAAGTATGCACTTTTATCACTTGAGCAGTTGACGAAAGATCAGAAACCCTCTGATAGTTCGTCCTCACAAGACCCATTGGCCCGATCAGAAGCTTTGTCCACGCGATTGTCAAGGGGACTCAATCCGACTTTTGGAGATGCTTCTATGCGTGAGCTTTTCACTCGGTTAGAATCGAAGTCCTACGAAGAAAGCATGGATCATTTGGTAGACGCAGGCATAGAAGGATCGATAGCTCGTAAAAATTTGAGATCGCAGGTAGAAGCGGAGCTTATCAAAAATTATGCATCTATTCTTGCCGATTATGCGAAGCCGGTGAAAGTATTGAAGACGTTGGGCGAAAGAGTGTCTGCTCTTGTGGTCTCTATTAATGAAACTAAAGATCTACTAGAAAAGGACGTCGCAGCTACGTCTGATCTAATGAGCGAAATAGACGCCTTGAATTCTGAGAAAAAATCAATTGATTTGAAGAAGAGTCTTTTGGTGGCATTCCGCCAGAAGTTCACCCTCAATGAGTACGAACAGTACGTCTTGGAATACAATGACATCAACCAGGAGTTTTTCGATGCCCTTCTGCGTGCGGAGAAAATTAATGAGGATTGTCTGATTCTTCTTGCTGTTGATAACCCCAAGCAGGGTCGTAGCCTCTTGGCTAAGAACAACGATTTGGTTTCGAAAGCAAACCAGAAGATTACTACATTTTGTACCCGCTCGCTTTCCAATATCTATTCGCTCAATAATCGTGAAAGACTAAACACTTTACATATGTGCCTTGACTATCTCTCTCGATCCCCAGAAAAGTTGAATTCTGTTCTAGAATCATTCGTGAAAACACGCTCGGCGTCTCTCTTAGACGAATTCAGCTCTCAAATTAACGGAAATAATCTGTCAGATGGAAAGAGCAGCATATCCGACTCTCGCCCGGTTTATTTTTCGTCTCACGATCCCGTAAGATATATTGCAGACTTGCTAGCCTATGTTCATTCTATCGTTGCCAACGAGGCAGAGACAGTCAAAAACTTATTCGAGGGAGAGCAGGATCTTTCTCAAACAGCCAGTAAAATCTTGGAGCAAACTTTAGGTTCGCTTGCAAAACCAATCAAAGCCGAAATTGACCGCGTCGTTTCAGCAGAAACGAGGCTTCAAACTACTTGTCAAATCATGACCCATCTAGAACTCTATCATTTGATGTTCAATAAGATTTCCGATGCAATTGGAATCAATGAATCCATTGCCGCTGCAATGTTACTAGCCAAAGAAAAGGTAGAACTTATATTGTCAAACCGTTTGGCAGCTGCAAAAACATCCAACCTGGCAAGATTGGATCTCTCTTCAGATTTACAGCCACCAGAATGGATTATTGATTTCTATTCGGACATTCTTCCGGTGTTAGACACAATGACTTCAGCTACTGTTTTTGACATGCCTGAAGCTGAACACAAAAAATTCCTTGAGCTTATTGTCGATCAGCCTATCTCAGTTTTCGAGGAGCACTTGAATTTTGAATCTTCTGCATTTGATAGGCGCGACCTCGTCATTTTCAAGCTCAACTTCCTAGATCTTATAACATCTAAAGTTACACCAATTGTCTTGCTATCACTGAAAGTTGCAGAATTAGTATTGAAGACAAAGTCTCTTCGACAAGAAGCACAAGAAATTCAGCTCCAAGAATTGCTTCGAAGCTGTTCACTCACTGATTTCTACAATGTCACAAACATGATTTTCCCTATTGACAAGGAGCTTTTGGATCCATCAATATACCAGGCTATCACAGAAAACAAGCTCTTCAACAAGGAAGCGATTGCTGCTGCAAATGAGGACATTCAAGCAGTACTTCCAACTGCTTTAATGGACTCCCAATCAACGCTCATAAAACTTAACAATCCCATTGATGTCAAGGAGATTGTTACATCTTCCTTCGAACAATTTCAAGTCTTCTACACGTTATTTTCGGCTATAGTGACAGAGTATTTACAGGAGCCGCTCTTGTCATGGTCTTCAGATGATGTTGGAACCATGCTTGGTATTGACGATTCTGACTCCTACCTGATATTAGAATAATACAATTGAATCAGTGTAGAACTGATGCCATCTATTAAGTTCTCTCGGGAATTTGGCCTCTTCCATAACCATCCTTTTTGTAGTAGTCCATAGGATAATAATCCTTTACCCAAGTATCTTCATTTAACATTACCATAGCTTCGTACGGGGTGAGTAAAGGCTTTTCAAATGCGTAACCCCAATCAATCGACAATCGAGGACAAGCAACTTGAACAAATGCATCGATGTCATCGAACATTGCAAGTTTCTGAGGGAAAATTTCACTTAAAATGATTTTTACCACACTGATACCAACCTTGCTGAAAGCCTGTTCCAATCTGTCAAGGGTTTGTGGGTTACCCTGGCGACCCAATGCGCCTAGGATAAGACCAATTTTCTTTGCGTTTCTGGCTGTCTGAATGGCGTCCTGACGCACGTTCACCATCTGCTGCTGATCGTACCGCTCTCTCGTTAATTTCCGAGAGTATGGGTCGTAGCGGAAGGCAGGGATCTCGGGATTGTGGATCATAGCACTTTCAAGATGAAATCTTCCGTCTCCAATGTATATCATGGCATTGAGAGTTTTGTCGAGTCTAGCTGAAGTACAGCCTAGGACCTCACCTTTGGAAAGTGGCATTGTTTGAGGAGGAATGATATATATGGTTTTCTCGGGATCAGACGCTAGCTTATCAACAATACCATGAATAGCAGGATTGAATTGGATTGTTCCGAAACAGGCAATGCGATCACCGTGAGCGAAATTGAGCTTGATGGTGTTGACCAAATGGGTCTCATCAATGGCAATAGTGACAAAAACATACAAAACCTTGATTTTTGTAACATCAATTGGCACGAGACACAGGTGAGCATAGTGAATAATGAAATCACAATCTAGTGCCCTTGCGGTGTAGTCATCAATGCAACATGCACCATATGAAACATCGCCCATTACCACCGTCTCAACATTCCCAAATTGCTCCAAAATATCGGCAACAATCATGGAGTATATGAGAAGTCCCTCAGGCATCTGAAGTGCCACTCTGGTAGCATTGTTCTTGCGGATATTCCATATGCACTTGTGGATCTCAAAGTTGTAGTTGGAAGGTAGAAGTTTGATAGCCTCATTGAGATCCTTGTCCTCTAAGATTTCCTGAGGGATCTGATTCAATGCTCTACGAATTGGGCGCTTTTGAGTTTGAACCAACGCACTTTTTGCATCACCCGTGGGCGCTTTGCGTCCGACAAATCGTCTTGGCTTTTCAGAGACTTCACTTGACGACATTTGAAAGTTAGCTTCAAATTTCTATGTTTGAGTTCGCCAATTTAATGCAATCGAGTATCTAGTGGATTTAAAGACGAGATGAGCATCGCACCGGTCTTACTGCAGGAAAGTGATCCCTGGGGTAGATGCGATAAAGATACTCCAAAACAGCAGGGCCAGATAATGATTACGCCATTATTCACCGTCACGCAGGACGACGAGTTTCTCTATGTGTCCGTCAAAGTCTCGCATGTTCGATTCTCGGCGTCTGCCATCGAGATGGTCGTTGACTCTGAGCTATTCATATTCTCACTCAATCCATACTATTTGAGACTCCGCTTTCCCTACCCACTTATAGATGATGAGAGGGCGACGGCGACATTCAATTCGAAAGAGAGTTGTGTGGACGTGAAGTTGCCCAAGGAGAACCGTGGGCAGGAGTTCCCGGACTTGGATCTTGCCGCCAAACTTCTAGCTAGGAAGGAAGAGCCCGGTCCCCAAACCGCATCCAAACCACTTATCGAGGAGCTCGAGATTTCTCAGAATGTCGAAGATAAGTTTCAAAATGTCACCGCCGACTTGGCTCAAGAGGGAGAATCTCATGACTGGGAGCTTCCACAGGCGGTCGCCGAGGAGCCTCAAACCACAATCAGATATGGCTTCAACAACACTTACAATACCATAGTGGGTGTGTCACTTAGTAACGGAAACGACATAAATGAATTGGGCAATCCAGAAGCTGCGTTGCCCAACGATCGTATTGTGGAGCGTCTTATCAAAGAGAACATCAAGTTCGATCCGGAGTTCTATGCAGCCGACTACATTATGCACAAGCATCCATCCGAAGATGACGATAAAGACTTTGCGGCTGCTCTTGTCTGGAAGTCGCCAGTTACGCGCCAATTCATGGCTTGGTATAAGGAACAGAGTCAAGCAAGCGCTGAGTCTAAACAACAGGTCGTTCCCCTCTCATTCACCGAACAAGAGCAACAGCGAATGCTCCAACTTCCAAGGAAATCATATCTCATCGATGAATCCTACAAGCCTCAGCTCTTTGTCCTCATTTTGTCTGTATTGTTCGCGTACAACTACGACATGCGTGAAAACCAGGGCGAACACAACATAGAAAGCGTTTGGACGGTTGGAAAGTTGATTCCCCAATTTGCTTTTCTCGATTCTCAGCTCTTCGTGCCGGGAGAGAGTCACAATTCCATCTTGAAGTCAGCTGTCATCACAGGTATCAGACGAGCGCTCTGTTATCCACTCTACAGACAGTACTCGATAGCTATAAAGGCCTGGAATGATGTATATTATACTCTTCGAAGTGGAAAGCGTGTGGTTATGAAGTGCTTGCTCGAAGCCCGAGAGCTTTTCCGGTACCATGATGTCTACTACGTCTACGATAAGATATGGTTGGAAGACTTGTGTCTGTGGGTCTTGAGTGACTCGGTCTCCGAAGGAAGTCTCAGACAAGTAGCACATGACTTGAAGAAGGAGATAGATGCTCTCCAGAAGACGGAGATCACGTTTGAGAAGATAGACGATACCCAATCCGGCGACGCTATGATGGTTCTAGACATCGAAGAGATTGAAGCCTTTGCTGACCAATCTTATGCCGAGTATCTCGCACAAAACTGAGACATTCATTTACAGCTACTGAAAAACAAATGCAAATGTATAGATTGCATAAATCATGCTAATGGGTATTATTAGTGTAGGACTTGAGGATTACTCAACCTCATGAAATCATGTCCATTTGATTTCATCTAAATGATCGAATTATTCTCTATTCCTTCGAGGGCGCCCAGGTTTCTTCTTAGGCCATCTTTCCTCAAGCAGCTTCATGTCACTATTGCTCACATCGCTTATCTCCATCGACACATCTTCTTCAGGTGCCTCGTTGAGTCTGTAAGATGGTCCGCCAGGAGCAACTCCATAAATCGGGGCCGAAAAGTAAGGGTTAGCTTGGGACAGAAGGTCCACAGACATGTCACTAGATTTATGCCGTTTGTGGGTCATTGCAGCACGGCTACTGCTTCGTGAATGACCCAAGGGCTCAGTCGTATACTGCCCCAAAGGAACGTCGGGCGCTGGACCTGGCGGCTTGTCTGGCATAGGCGGATCACCTGGGTTTTGTGGTTTCCAGTGGTGGAACTGAATGATATGCTGGAAAGAAGTCATCGACTCCTGGGATGGGATCTGACTATTTTTAGTCTGCTTATTAAGTGGCTGCGCAGGCGACGGCTTGACCTGAATTGCCGAAGTGGAGCCTTGAGGCGATCTGAGTCGCGAGGGTTGCGGAACCTTTGGCTTCGTGCGGTCTCCGGGCCTCAGGGTCAGCAACCCTGGATCGGCGGGCATGGAGAAATGCCGTTGATGGCTCGGAAGAGTGCGATAAGTTTGTCGATATGGAGTGACGGGATTGGTGAGGTTTGCTACTGCAGCTGCACCTATTTTTGCTGGAGATTGTGTTCTCTGAGGAGATTCGGGGGCAAATTTAGCGCCCATTCCAAAGCGGAAATTCATTGGAGCCACGAGACTAGCATTGTCGGGATTTTCGTACGCCCTGCCCGCAGGAGATTGGCCCGAACCAGCGTATGGCGAAGCTTGTGGGTAGTAAGGTGCAAAGACTGGCGGCATGGCTGCTGCAGACGGAAGAGTCACACTTTCAGGAGCAACCAAGGGAGTGGATCCTGAAACTGACACTGCTCGCACAGGAACCATTGGTACAGCCGAAGACTTTTGCGGTGACATTATCTGCCGAGGGTCCGACGGATCTCCGACCACCAAGTATGGTATCAAATGCGGTGGAACCTCATTCCTAGTCGCGTGCTCCATGATAGCTAGATTTCGAGAAGCAACTTCTAGACGAATCTGCTCTTGTCTCGTTTTTTCTTGTTCAGTTCGTAGCTTTATTGCCTCTCTGAATGTGGATTCTGTCATAGGAAATATGGCAGCATCGGGTCCCAAGAGAGACGCCACGGTTGCTGTTGGCACAACAGGATTAGAAGTGCCGATTTGCGGCAGAAGATTATCATGTTCTTTATAATCGACTCTATCTGGATTTCTCAGAATGAGTAGCTGTGGAGCCGGTGCCAATCCAACAGAATGTGGTGGATCCAAACGTGGAGGCAAGGACTCCGCATTTCGCTTGTCTTTCTCTGACAGCGACAGCTGTGGGTCGATGAGATTTTTGACGTTCATTGAACTCATGGGCCCGGCATGTGTGGAATCGATGTGATCAAGTGCTTTGATGGAGGGAACCTGTAGGGATTGGAATCTGAAGGCTTGTTGATGGGCTGTGCCAAAGACAGGGACAAAACAAGGAGCTTGATAAGAAAGGCAAGTGCGAAAAAAAACCAAAATACAAAGAAATGACCACAGGAGGGGCAATTCGGGGGACGAAAGCTTGACAGCGAAAAAAATAAGAGTCAGAGGGAAGGAAAGTCCGTCAAAAGAAGAAAAGAAGCACCAGTTGCCAAGCAGAGATGGTACCCACAGTCAGTTGAAGATATGGAGGAGCGAAGATTCTATTTTCGGGTTTGAAACGGCTCATAATTTTAATCCGACCAGTTTAGGCAATGTAATTGCCCGTAACTGTGGCTATGTGCCGACCGCGTGCGAGCCCTGGCCATGCCTATTTGTACGTGCCTAACAGTTATGGGTGCCAGCACGCCCTATTGGGAAAAAGTTGCTGTCAAAATCGCGTCGAGACGTGTCTAAAACGCCCATTTGGCTTACTTTCGGCCAACTACAAGCATTGCCTTGTTACGAGCTCTTGTCTATAGTCGCCCGCTCAGCTTCGTGCCTGCAGAACATACCTTTTTTTACGTGCCGCTTTGAGTTGTGTGCCGGATGTGCCTCCTGTATTGACCATTTTAGTCAATTTAAGGTTGACGGTTGGCTGTTGCCGATTCACTTGACTGATTTTGGTGTTTTAGGTGTGTTTACCAATCGGGAGCCAAAAAAATGAATAACTCTGCTCTTTTGGGACACAACACATTTGGCACTGTGATTTGTTCTCTAAATAAGTCAAACTGTCTCTGTTTGTAGTGTCTGACTCCTTGAAAAACGCCAAATTTAAAGTTAGTCGCTTGTACATATTGAGTACATGAGTGATCAGGACCTAGACCGTTTGTCCAAGGCACCACCAGAATAAACCGATAAATCTTCTCGTAAATTAAAGTATCCTGTCCCTTTTGCTAAGGTTTTTATCCTAACCAGCAAAATTTTACGAACTTTATGACCCTACATGCACTTCTTACATCTGGCTGATTTGCTTTGTTTGGCCGCACGTATCTACAAACAAATAGGGAACAAGGAAAATGCAATGACTTAAAATGGTTCGACTTTAAACACGATTTCTGCATCATAGTTTTGAATGTTTTGGATGTCTCTTCTGAAATTGTTTCTCCAATCAACTACCTTATCGACCTTCATGAGAAGCTCGCCTGCTTTGAATACTTGAAGACCTTCTTCAAGCCATTCCTTCCTAATCTCTAGTTCAAGCTTTTCACTGTATGTGTAGCCATTAACAAACAGATTGGCAATGGCCAGCGTCCAGCCCATGGACCAAGGACTAAATACTGACTTGTTCGAGGTGCCCAGCACGTCAACCAGGTATGTAGGCTCTGGGGTGTCGAAGTCACGATACGACACATACATACAGCCACTGGATTTTGGTTGCATTAATTTCAAGAATAATGGTTCCGGATTCTCTCCAAAAAGATGACTGAGTCCCTTCTGCTTGGCACGTGAAACCAAAAGCTTCTCCATTCGGACTGGTGCTTGGAACATTTTCTTGCTGCCAATTATATCAACGAATAAGTCAAGTCTAGGATCCTCCTTTGATGGAATCTTAAGCGGGTTCTTGCCTGCAAGCACCGCTTCAAATAACTCTAAGCAAAACAGGTTGTATTCCCTGTATTTAATTGGTACAGTCTCACCCTTAAGATAAAGATCCTTGTTGGGCTGATCAAATGGGATTATTTCAAATCGGCGAGTATCTGATTTCCCTAGGAGACTGAGAAGTGCTTCCATTTGAGGAATGCTCTGATGCTTGACAACTAGGTAAACATTTAAATTGTAGAGAAAATTGCTGTAGAGGCTAGAAGCAAGAATTTGTGCAATCGTATATCCCAAGCAAGTGTCAGCTCCATTTATGAGGACGTTCGCAGTATTTCTGGCCCTGAGAACATCTTCCACAGCAGAGATTGACTGTTTCGCTCTACAGTAAAGGGCACCAAAAGTCGCGAATTTTGCCATCGGCGTAAGCACGTCTTCGATTTCATAAGACTCTTTTGGAGGCAATTTCAACTTTGACTGCTTCACTGGCTCTTTCGGCTTCTGTGGCTCCTCGGTCTCCTGAGAACCGTCTTCAATTGCAAAAAACGATGATGGTTTGAGAGAAAGACGAACATCCAAACTCTCGACCTTCAAGAAATCATCATCGTTTATGGGTATAACAGAGTCGGAGGGGCTCAAGACTATGCACGTCTGTAATGCACCTTTTTTCTGGGCTGGGTCTGTGCAGCCAAACACTCTTGTTCCCACCAGAAATTGGGATCCTTTGTAATCCGAACCGATCTTCGAAACTACACCAACAAAGTTGTAGCCCAAGCCAACCTTCTCGTCCGATATGTTGTAAGTGTATGAACTGAGCTTAGTCATATCCAAAGTGGACACAGATGCATACTGAATGTCAACCATCATCCGATTGGCAGGCAAGGGAAACTTGAACTCAGAATAATGAAAATTGATTGCCGTGCTTTTGTTCACAGTAGATATCTCTTTGATGGCCCGGGTCGGACGGTCTGGAATATCCTTAAGTTTGAGTGTCTTACTAGTCTTTACTGCCGGCAACGTATCGACAGCATGCTGGCCATCTTTGCGATCTAAATATGCGAGTTCCGAAGGCAATTTCCAAAACGGATTGTCCTTGAGCTTCTCCCTCTTTCTCATTTCAAGGTACCGATGATGTTCCTGTAGATCTTCCTCCGGCTCAGGAGCAAAACCTACCGATTTACGTTGTTTCGGTTGTTTTGAAGGGATTTTATTTTCTTCTGATTTGTTCATTTCAGGAGAGTCTTTCTCTTCCTCTTCGGAAAATGTAGTAGCTGATCCGAGGACCAGACTGTCTGATCCGGGTATTGCGGGAAGCATTTTGGCCTCCTTTTGATGAGAACTTTGGTCAATTGGAGTCTTCACGTCCAACGGATCTACAACATCCGTTTCATTGAGCGGAATATCCGAAAATCCGGTTCCACTTGCCATCGAATGTTGTACTGTGGGGAACACCTTGGTAGCAGCCACAGCGATTGTGCTAGTGACCAAAAAATGGGAAGTCGCGGAAATTAAATGCTCTCAAGAAACCCTGGAAATGTCAATATTTCAAATTTTTACTCTGGGATTTAGATGGAAGGTTATTTATTATGGATTATTTTTGTCTGTGTAGCTTTTAAATGGCTCATGTTATCTCTAAATTCAGGTGATGAGTGACTGATAAGCACTTGACTGCAATGTATGATCCATATCCTTGTATTATTTGCATTTGGAAAGAAAGTGTGCTTCTGTTCAAAAGGAATTCTTAAGGATGCATTCCTTCCGGCTCATTTCGGCTGTGTTGTAATCACCCCGAGAGCTATCCAATTCACATAATGATAGAGATTTTTGGTCCTTAAGGGTAAGCGTCTCAAATGATTTTTTTTGCCTCAAAAATTTGCAGAAGAGATTTTTTGATGTTGATATAGGTTGCCCCGAATAATTGAGACATCGACCTTTGGCGATTTTGCTCTATAGCTTTTCTTACAATGGTATCTGGTCCGGTAGATTTTCTATCGAGAAGATCCAGTTCGGAATCGTCGTCAAAAATATCCACCAAGATCATTGCTTTGTGGAAAGAACTGAAACTAATCATTCTTGGCTGGCTCTATTTTTTAAAAACTCTAGGTATCCACCATTGATTCTGGGTGCGCAGAAACATATGCATTGAACCCAAAGCAGGAATGAAATTGTACAACTGCAAAATTTCCGTTTTCGATGAGTGCTCCTTCAGCTGTGTTGTTATGTGATGGGAATGAAGTATCCTTGTGGGATTAGTTCAGTCATGATCGAGCTTTGTCAAAGAAATCAACAATGTATCTGGGCACTTCTTCAGAAGTTTCAATGGGGAAGATTATTTTAAGATACTCTTTTCCTCCATGATAGTAGCCAAAAGAGTCAGCATTGAGCGTGGCCTAGATCCACGAGAAGAGATGACCCCATAAATTCAAGTACTTGTCCGACTCAAGTTTGAGTCCCAAGTTGATGTTCTTGATGTATCAGGGCTCATAAGCTGCTCTTACCTACGCATACGAGAGAAGTGCTAGATGTCCTGAGGGGCATCTACCTTATTATTATCCATCGTGAGGCTGTACTTGATTTACTAGTAACTTGGTTTGTTAGTCTAGATTCACTGTCCTTTCAAAGAAGACACAAAGACGTATTTATATAGTATGTTAGGATGCAACGCCGAGGGTACTCGCTGTGCGCCTAGGTGTATAGTACCTATTCTGGTATCAACACCCGTACCTCGGGCATAGTCTCAACGGTTTGCAGCCAATTCATGCTTTGGAACGAGATCACATGCGCAACAACTTATGTCAGGGTTTCCCAGCATAACTTGATATTCATGAATGTCATTGAAGGGCTCTGCGGAATGAGTGACAACACTGGGTACCATTCTCCCCTCATTGTTAGCTCAGAATGCCTGCGAAAAGAATGTTCATACTCCGGGTATAGTGTTCTTCCTGGCAATTCAATCTCCTCCTTTTTCAAACTTTATTTATGTTACTCTGTTTCCCGGTCAGTAACGGGTCAATCCTATCTGCGTCTTGATTCACCTGGTTTCATGCATTGTTCTATACTACACATTGGGACGTCATCCTGTACCGACCTGTATATACATTCACCATTTTTTGGATACTTCCGCATATTTTTCTTTAGAATCAAGGTCGTCGACAAACAAGCGATATCCTTCCCTGTTAATACTTTTCGTATGGGTCATTGCATGTAGAATGAGATTCATCACTCGGATTAAGGTTTCACATAACCAATTTAAGCCAATTTCACAGGCGAAACTGGAGTCTTTGACTCTTCTCGCATCAGAAAACAACGACTTGTATTAATTTTTAGCCTCTTCAAAATTGAACAAACACTATGAAAAGTACTCGAAGATACCGCTTTTCTTTTTATTAATTTTTGTAGTTTCAGAGCGATCACTACTTTATTGACAATGCAGCTCATTCAAAGATCACAAATGATTCTAGACAGTCGCATTGGCTATTCGTTCAAACCGGTCGGTATACCGAAAGCACTATCCAACATCACGGTGCAAAGTGCTACCTTTGCCCAGAACTATCGTGTGTCTTGTAGCCAGTACTTCATTACAGTAGATGAACTTAAAAGAAGGGCTCTGTTTTTCTCAAACAACGCAAAAATGGGCCGTTTGGAATGGAGACAAGTAACCAAAACCCTCTTTTTTAACCAAAGAATTACAAAATCAATCCGAAGATCTATAAATAAACCATATTTTATCAAAACCACGGCTGAGTCTAGGTTCATGCTACATAGTCTCAACCCTTAAATCTCTATCGCGACACTATGAGCCCCTAGTTTTCCAAAACGCCGGCTCAGGCCTCCTAATCATCCTTGCTTCTCTCCTCCAGTGGGGTCAAGGCATCGTAAGCCGTCTGTGCGCTCTTGAGCTGCTTCTTCATTGTTTCAAGGTCAGTCTCCTTCTGTTTGAGCTGCTTCTTCAACTCAGCCACCACCTCACTATCATCATGTTTAGGCTCCTGCTGCAACTTGCGAAGCGCAGCTTCCTTGGTGACTAGGTTGCGCAAGATAGACACTACTGTGTTGATGGACAAGGCCAAGTACAAGACCGCACCTGTGATGTACAAGTTTCTCTGCGCATAGAACTTCAGGGCGAGCTGATCGTACAGCATATCACCACCCCTGGCAGCGTTGGCCATCTGCGCATAGTAGGGATTGTCGGTGTGAGCATATCTCTGGAGTTTCTTCACACAATCGGTGAACTGAAGCGCCATGAGAATTGACGAGAATACCAAACCCACCTTGAAGTTTGCGTTCTGACGCAACGCAGCTGCGCCGTTGACCAAATTGCGACGGATCACAAATGGCATTGGCAAGAGGTAGATGAACAAAACCACCATTTCTGTGACTAGCACTGCGAAGACTATAGACATTTGAATACTCATGATGGCAATGGAGATATTGAAACTATCAGGTGTGGAGAAGTTATGCGAGTGTGTGGAGCTTCTGGTTTTGTGTGCTTCAGAAGTAAGTAAGGGGTGTGAAATATGGTTCAGTGGCAAGCTACGTGGACTAAGTGTGCGGAAAAGTTATAATTAGGATTGAAGATAAATTGAGTGTTGCGAGAGAATAGGCTATCAGGAAAATGTTTTGGGTTTTATAAAAAAATATCTTGGCATGGGTATTCATTACTTAAAGGTTGACTGCTGAAAATTCGCAGCCCAAGTATTAAAGAACAAGGTCTCGACTTTGCAACTGCGACATAAATTGCAGAATACTTAAGAGAATTTGATAGGCTTCCTATCAACTCACTTTTTGATTCATCTTCTGTTTTGTTTGTTCTTTGTCTTACAAGCCTGTGACTCTTCTGGCGTAGATGTACGAGATGATACTGAACACCGTGATACCCAACAAAATACCGTAGAACCACACGAGGCCAGGATGCTCTTGGCCAGGAACGATACAGTTCATACCCCATAAACCGGTCACAACATTGATAGGAAGAAGAATAGTACCCAAAATAGTCACCTTACCCAAGATGTCGTTAGTATCATTATTAATCTTGGTCATATCGATGTTGATGATAGCCAAGTAGTTGGAATGCGACCGCGCAAGTAGTTTCTCATAGTGATTGAGCGATTGCACCATGGTGACAATGTGATCCTGAATGTCTCCCAAGTACATCAAGATCTCCTGTCTCAGAGACTGTCTCACTGGGAAACTGCGCGAGTCTGCTGGAAGACTCACCAAGGACTCGTTCTCAGAAAAACGTTTACTGAATCCTTTGATGACGTCCGCCTTGGTACCCAAGAGTCTCATGACAGACATAACTCTCTTCCTACACTCACCAATTCTCCGCAACATGTCTCCCTTTCTCTTCCAGGCAACAATACCTGACAGAGTAGACCTTGTAGTAGTAGTTGTATTGGACTTGGTTCCATGGCTTCTTTTAGAGTCGCTCATCGCATAATCTGACCGGGAACCACGATGAGTAGGACGCCATGAGATCTTGCTCTCTCCTGGAACTTCCACGATAGACTTGGATCTCTGTCGACGATAGAACACATTATTTGCACCCTGTTTTGCTCTACGGTGATCGATCAGACTAACTTCTGAGTCGGTATCGGGATCAGAATCGGTATCAGAATCAGAATCATGGCTCGAGTTGAGCTTCATAATTTGATCTTCAATCAAATATACCTCTTGCTCAATGCTATCAACCAATGGTGCGAAAGAGTCGGTGATGTCGTCAATTAAGCCATAACAGATCCAGTCTGATGAAACAGTCAAGTGATCCTTAAGCATCCGAATTCTACGACGCACATTGATAGGATGAGGAGTGGCACTAAAGTGAAAGGTCAAGACACCATGTTTGAAGACAATCATGTACATGTTCAATGGGCAAAGCTCGCCGCTACGAACTTTTCCCCTCTTAGAAATTGTCGACAGACTCTTGGAATTTTTAGATGATTTCTTTGATGAGTTATCGCTCAGTTTACCGAAAAGTTTTCTTAAGTAATTGAAGCGCAGTTCGTGGTTCTCATCTTTAGAATATTCCAGGATTTTGTTGATCTTCTTCTCATGCTCCATGGCTCGTTGTTTCCGTCTTTCGTAAACCACATCGAAAGAGGTGAAACAAAGGAGATAGTACAGTTTGAATAGCTCGACTTTTTCTCTTGCCTCACTCAAGAAAATATCCTCGGTTGTGAGCGGGTGAAGACCAAATGTCTTCGAAATGACCTTCATTTCTTCCTCCAGCGGGTCAAGGATATCTAACCAGAAAGGAGATCTATGACCATGATGCCCATTGCTTGTGGAAGGTGCTGTGGATGAAGTATTGGCATTGGGGGGAGAGAGTTTGATGGCTGAGGGCGTGGGTGGTTGCAAATGAGTATTAGATGAAGCAGCAGTCTGAGCTGTATTAACCTTTTTACTCTGGCCACTGAGGTCTGCCGATGAGCTCCTAGATGCTAAGCCAGTTTTGGTATGGTACTGACCGAAAAGATGATTCAAAGATGACAGTAATTGCTCCCGATCAACTTGTTGTAGATCGGAACTTACCAAACCAGAAAGGGTTGGTGAGTGGATGGTGCCTTCGAAGTCTTCACGGAAATATGTGAAACGACACAAGCGCTCCGATTTGCGCTGGTTGGGGTTGTTGAGGATGGTAGTGACCTGTTCCTGGCTCTTTTGCCATGGGTGGATCTGTTTCGGACGGAAGCGAAGCGACAGTGATCCCAGCCGCAACAGGCTTTCTTCGTCGACACGAATCAGTTGTAAGAGTGGAGTGCCCTCGGATACTGGCAGAACTTGGGTAGGATCCACACTCTGCACTGGTATCTGAGATGAGCCTACATGGCGCGCCACTGGGACTCTGAAATTTACAGCCTGAAACGTTTCGGCATCTTCCTTCATTTCGGCTTGCAAGTCTTCGATCTCCTCGGCGATGTACTCCTGCAAAACCAGCAAATCGGGCCATACATAGGGTCTATCGGAGCTATCATCATCTATCCTGTGGTCGTAGTAATCAGGGAAACACACATCGTCCAATGACGTCAGGTCACTCAGATGGTCCAGTGAAGGGTTCAGCTCGCCGAATTCAAGCAGCAGCTTGTTGGATTGGCCCGAAAACTCACTATAGTTATCATGTTCGTGCTGCACGCCAAACTCATTCACATCGCGCGTGTAGTGGTCTACATCCAACGCAATCGGTCTATCGCGCCCGCCGTTCTGTCCGCTCTGTTCAAGGAGCGTCTGTAAATTTCTGTTCGTGAGTGGCGCCTGTGAATTGTATTGATGTTCTGATCCTTGGCCGTTGACGGATCCTGGAAAGTACAGCTCTGTGACGGAAGGAATGGCCGGTCCACTAAATGGAGATGGTTGATCGGTCGCGTTATGGCGTCTGCCATCCAGAACCAGGCTGCCGTGGGCCGATTTCAACAGGGGTCTATGTGGCTTCCTCTTGTTCTTTGATCTGCTTTTCTTCGCCATGATGTGGGATTAGGTTATGAGAATATGGTATATTAAGGGATAGAAATTTGTGTTTGTGGGGATTTCTGCGGTCGCATATATCCGATGGACTAGACGGAAAAAGAGTGGTGCTGATGATTTCGGGCTAGGAATATTCAGGGTCTGAATCATTGCTGCATCGAATAAGCGCCTTCTGTCTGCAGGATCAACAGCTTCTCAGCCGGGCGTGAAACACACGCAATAGCCGCTGAGGTGAATGGAGGATATATAAAGTAAAAAAGATAATCAGAGTAAAAGATACGGATGTTTTGAGTTTTCTTGGACTCTTTCATTTTCTCTTTCTCTTGTCCCGATTTCTGGATTGTTGCCTGCTATTCGCATAATTGGTTGCAATTTTAGCTATCGTTCTACTTAGAGAAGCTCGGGTTTCTCCGTCGATAAGACTTTCTGATGCAAAACATGAGGAGAAGAATAATTTGGGCACTCAACGTTGAGCTCGGCTTTCTGTTCTTACTGTTCGACTTCGGATCGCGTAGATTTCTAAACTGATCGTATTTGCTGGATCTTATAGGCTCACTTCGCTTTCGCAATTATTTCACAAGCCATTGGAAAATCGATCAAGACATTTACGACCTCTTTCTTGATTCTGAAGTGCCTTGACATGATTCGGATGCTTTTTGGTGACACCATCTTCTGAGTTGCACATCCTTGTTGAGGCTTAGAAAGTACTGTAACTTAGCAATCATCAAACAATAAGGAACATGCTCTATTCAGAGTCTTCGCTGTCTTCTACCAATTCCTCTGATTTCTCCTTTTTCGGTGCCTCTGCCTTGTTCTTCTTCACTTTCTCATCAGAAGACTCTGTCTTGGCCTTTTTGTCTCCAAGACGCTTTAAAGCAGCTGAAATTTCGTCTGCAGATTCAAGTAGCTTCTTCCATGTCTCCTCGTTGAGTGAAATTCCTTTGGATCCGGGCTTCATGGTGTTGGTTTTCTTGTCTTCGTAGAACTCCCTGATATCCACCAACTTCATTCCATTGAACAGGCGAACACTTACTCTCTTTTTGGTATCCAACTCAATTGTGGCTGCCGTCTCATTTTGCAGGTCGTCAAAGGTTCTTTTCGGTGGCATTGGAAGAAGTATGTTGTTGGAGAGTGATCACGTGTATTTGCAGCCAATACAAGGTCTTACAAAATGTGAAAAATTATCAATTGCTTTTGAACGATTCGTTCACTAGAAACTGAAGCTTTACTCAATAATGACCAATTTGCTTCCTGTGCTAGTTCTTTATAACAAGTACAGTAATTTGAATTCTAAAGGCAACATGGGTGAATGTTCAATTGATAAAATCTATAAAACGTGCTTATCTTCAAAGAACTTGGACAATTGACTGATCAGTGCTCGATGCCACTGGGCCAGGTCTCGTTGAAATGGGAGCCCAACAGAAACTGGAACTTTTCGAAAAGCGCCTCATCTCCATTATCCAAATCACTTCTGACATCTTCGAAACCCTTGAGCGCCGACTCCAATTCCGCAATGGAAGACACGCCCAAGACAGTGCTCACCTTAGGATTTATCTTCAACTTACCCTCAGAGTCCTTCTCTCCGGGAAGAAACAGCCACTTCTTGATTGCGTATCTCGTGGCGAGCTCGGCTAGCTCAACATTATCTTCCTTCAAGAGCTTGTCGGCGGAATCTTGCACGGCATCTCTGAGCTCTTTCGACGCAGGATGGAAATCGTGTGTTGGTCCGGATCGAAGCAACGACATACTCAAAATGGACCCGTTCATGAGCTTTTTGACGTGAGCCTTGGTGAGGAAGTCCTCGTAAATGTCAAAAAGCTTGTTGTTCTGTAAACATCCATGACTGTAGGAAAGAATTACGTCCAAGGCCCCGATTTCGTTACTATGGGTGGTGCTACATTCGTAAGCGAGCTTGTACAAGTACTCGACGGGATATCCGGAAATACCGATGTACTTAATAATCCCCTCCTTTTTGAGCTGCACGAGCTCACGAAGTGCCTCAAATGCCTCGTCGGCAGTAACAAATTCAACATCATGCATGTATACCGCATCCAAGTATGTGGTCTTGAGTCTCTGTAAAGATCTCAACACCGATTTCCGCACATGTTGTCTACTATAGTCAAATTCGTCCTCTTGGATTCTTCCGGCTTTAGTGAAAATAAAATACTTCTCACGTGGCCATTCCTCCTTAATTGAGTCCAAAGCGGCGCCCATAAGCTCCTCCGATTTACCATAGTACGGCGAGGTATCCAAAGCGGTATTGCCCTTCGAAAATGCTTCCCTGAAAATATCAGCTAGCGGAAGCTTCGATGGATCCTTTGAATATATGGTGTTGCAGACGGCTCCACCAATGATAAGTGGTGGAAGCTCGTCTAAAGTGTAATTGCTGGAAGAAGATTGAGACATGAGGATGGAAAATTTTAAAGATGTTCAGCTACAAAGACGGTGGTCTCTTTTATATAGTTCTACCAGATCTAAGTTTGTCTATGTTGCGATTTGTGGGATTCCGAGAGACTCTATTAGCAATGGTTAATAGTGGTAGCAAGGTTGGGGGTTAGAAAATTAATAAGCAGGAGAGGCAGCGTAGATATATTGTAAAAGTGTTTGTAGACCTGTAATTTCACGATTGGTTTTAAAAAAAAAATTCTAGAACTGTCAACTAATTTGATTCTTGTTTTGGTTTGTGGCCCTTGCCGATCTGAGACAACCACACTTCATATAGGGTGGTATTGAATAGTACTCTGGCAAACTTACACAGGTTGTTTTGAAAGAATTTCTTTTTATTGTGGTTGCAAATAAAATGGATTTGCCAAACAAATATTCTTACGGTTCGAACTTGAATCCAGTCCCATTGTTATCTAAAATACATCGTCACCTTCAATGACATAATTATATGGCACCAATCCAACAGATCCCCTTTCGGATCCACAATTTTCGCCCAACTCACAAACATACCAATTGTCCTCTTGTTTGTGGATCACATACATATGCCAGCCCTTCTTGAAGGCAAGTTCTCCGTCCTCGCGGGCCTTGTATCCATACTTTGCAACCGCCTTCGTGACAAAATGAGCCTTGGTAATTGGTGTGATGCCTTCCACAAAAGAATTGAGATTCTTGAAGGATTTCGTTGGAGACTGCAGCAAAGACCGTCTGTGTGTTCTGACGGGCAGATCTTGAGCCAGACCTGGCAGTCTTCGTTGAGGGCTACCACCATTGTCGACACCAGAGTAGGACTTGCTGAAGTTTGTCTCAGGAGCCCTGAACAGGATTGAATCTTTTCTGGTGGCCTTTTCTTGGGAATCGTCCACAAAATCAGACGCAGGTCGTGGTGGACTGGAGTTTTGCTGCGTTGACCGCACAGAGCGTCTGAACTTGTTGACGTCTCCGTTTCCGCCTGCGTTGAGGTCATCGAGCGCTTTGGCGATGAAATCAATGGAGAAATCTTTGGTAATATGCACCGGCTTGCTGGCCTCTTTGTCCTTTTCTGGCGATTTGGGGAACATGTAGCTCAAATCTTGCAGGCGGCGATTGATTTCCTGTTGGAGCTCCTGTCTCAGCTTTCTTCTTGGAGAAGCCCAGCTTCTCTTAGTGTCGTTGGAATAACTCGATGGATGCGAATAAACAGACAGATGCGTGGATGCATGGTGTTGTTTGTCGTCGAAGATGTCGTTGCTGTCTCCAGTTACATTACTATACTGTGATGGCTGTTTGAGCAAAGTTGTATGGCTCTCAGGTAGCAAAACAGGCTTTGATTTGATGCCGGTGTCTGGTGAAAGGTCAAGAGACTTGCGGATTGGCGGTAGCGTTTTCTGGGGCGAAGGGGTTCTGGCCACTGGCGCTGGTTGACTTTTTGGAGGAGACGTTGAGGGTGATCTAGCACTTCCGGTCGTTGCTGTCATTCCAGAATGTGTCGAGAATGTCCGTGACAAGATCTGAGTGTAGTCTGGGTCCTTGAAGTTGGCAACAGTGTATTTATCCTCCGAGGTGTCGTCGCAACCTCCAGCAAAGTTCACAAATTCTGGTGGGGAAGGAATCTGGCTGCCTGTGCCGTAAGTGACTACGAAGTCAGTTGCATCTTTAGGAGCTGCCACGTTAGCAAAAGAAGACCTGGTGGTATCTACTGCCTGGTCCCAGTCGACACACAAAGAAGCGACATGGTTGCAGAAACTGAAACAATTGAGTTTGCAGATTTGGATCCGCTCCACCTCCAAGGAGTAGATGCTCAGCAAGGCGATGGACCAGTCCCTCACCCAAATTTCATGAATCTCCCTGTATCTCTCGACCGCCAGTTGGTAGTTCTGCGAGAGTGTCGCCAACGTCAGTCTCACTTTGTTGAGCTTCACAGTGTGATTATCAAGCTCCTTACCCCAGGTTGTTTGACATTGTAGCGACAATGTTTTCTCTTGTGCACATGCAAGTCTGTACTTCTCCTTTGCTGCACTTACAGTCTGCTTCAAATCATGCTTCCTTGCCAAAACTTTGTGCATGTGGGTCTCGATTTTGGCGATATTCCGGTCGTAGATCTGGCAGAAATTATGCAACTTCTCATAGTTGTGAAGCGACACCGATCGAACAAACTTGCTGTGTTGCTGTACCATCCGGTCCAGCTCGAGCCGGAACTTATCTAGAGCTATCTTCAACGTGCCCGTCTCGCCGTTCCCATATTTAGACGAGCCCGAAAGCTTTTCGAGTTTTCTGTTGTATTCGCGCTCAATTGCGAGTCGTTCTTTGTAGAAATGAAGAAGTTCTGTGAGGGTAGCTTGAGACGTTTTGATGCGCAGCTGTATGGCTGCAAAGCCCGCATCCTGGAGGCCCCAGAACGAGTTGACGAACGCCTGTTCCGAGGATGCCATTTGGACGGTATTAACGTTGTGTTGTATTGTTTTCAGCACAAGAAGAGCTGAAGAATGTGGTAGTATGGAGCGTTTGTTGTTGTATTGCCGGATTGGGCTGGCCATGTTGATCTGCAGGCCGTGCGTCAACTATAAATGCGGGTACTGCACATCGGATCCATTAGTGCCTAAAACAGAACCCACAGTATCGCGTACCGTTCTAGGACATTTGGCGACTTATCTGCAGGTATTTTTCGGACTTGCCCATTGTCTCCGAGACCCTGTCACAAACTGTTCGTGCTACATGTCGGGGAAACACTTTAATCGAAAGATCATGAGATGGCAGTCAAGCACACGACGACCCCTGGCCAGGGCTCCAAATCTCCAGAACAAATTTTCCCCACAATTACCTTCCCGGCGACATTGAAAAACGGCCCGCACCCCAGATGTGGCTTTGTCACGTGACCACTTGTCACCTCCATCCCTCCATCGATTTTGTCCGGGGTTGTGACTAATCTACACCCTACAACTTTTTCTTCATGAACGAGGCTATCAAGAACAACCGCCTATATCGGTGGCTCCTTTGGGTATGGAACTTTCTCCTCACCAACTGGTTCTTCGTCTTTTTGGCGGTGGCCATTGCACTAGCACATCTGTTCCCGAACTTTGCTAAACAGGGCGGAATGATTAGATCGGAATATCTGATCAGTTATGGTGCGGTTGCAATTATTTTCTTGGTTTCGGGCCTACTGATCTCCTCCAAGACACTTTTCAATAACTTGACTCACTGGAGAGCGCACACCACCGTTCTTACCATGTCATTTCTTATCACTTCCTCTATCGTGTACGGAATTTGTTGCGGAATTCGTGCTGCTCACGATTCGCTCATTGACGACTGGCTTTTGGTTGGACTTATAGTTGCGCAGTCATGTCCCACCACTGTTTCTTCGAACGTTGTCATGACCAAGGCTGCTGATGGAAACGATGTTCTCACTGTGAGCGAGGTGGTGATCGGAAACGTCTTGGGTGCGTTCATCACCCCTGCTCTTGTGCAGATGTACCTCACCGGTCCATGGGATTTCGGAAACCCTTCGCATCAGTCAACTCACATTTCTGTAGGACAGTTGTATGGAAACGTCATGAAACAGATCAGTCTCTCTGTATTCCTTCCTCTCTTTGTGGGCCAAGTGGTGCAGAACATCTTCCCTGCTAAGACCAAGTGGTGTCTCACCACCTTCAAGTTGGCCAAGGTGGGTTCGTTCATGTTGATCTTGATTATGTTCCAGTCATTTTCCACTGCGTTTGCTCAAAATGCGTTTACCTCTGTCAGTCATGCATCCATCATTTTCCTTGTGTTTTTCAATATTGGCATCTATTTATTCTTCACCATCATCACATACTTATACCTGAGGCCCCGTTTCCTTCTCCGCATCTTCCCTCGTGAACCTACCGCAGAAGACACCAAGCTCTACACATGGAGCTACAAAATCTTCCGTCCTTTTTACTACGACCGTAGAGATACAGTGGCCATCATGTTGTGTGGTCCCTCGAAGACTGCTGCATTGGGTGTTTCTCTTGTCTCTTCTCAATATGGCTCCGACAACCCAAAGTTGGGTATTCTTCTTGTCCCATTGGTTTTGTACCAGGCCGAGCAGGTGTTTACTGCTCAAATTTTGGTCAGATTCATGAAAAAATGGATCCATGCAGAAGACCCAAAGGAGGACCCTGAAACAGGGTCTCTCATCGAAAGCTCGGAAAACGACCCGGGCCATGAAAGTTACGACTCGGCACCAACTGTTCAAGTTCAGGGCCCAAAATAATGTCCTCTCACATCCATTCTACACATTGACGCTTTCGCATTCCATCATTAATGCTTTTTATGGACTAGAATCTCATTTTTTGTTCATCGATTTGTTTATTAGCACTGCCTTTATTTATCGACTCATTTACTTCTTTGCTACCTTCTGTATTATTGGCTACTTTGTGGCTACAGTTCTGAAACAAGTATCAGGTACAGCTTGTTTCAGCGCTTACAGTATCATGCATAATCTTGAAACAGGAGGAATATATATAAATAGGAATTTTTGTCATCATTTCTCGCTAAACTTTATTCTCCAGGTCGAATAAACAACCGCTTTACTGTTTGTTTTGTCTTGAGTCTTTGATTATTATAGGTATTTACAATGGATAGCTACGATTTGAAAAGTTTTCCCGGAAATAAACTCGAGGAACTTTTCAATCAATCTGCGCCGAGACAGAATGAATTCGAGATACCCGCAATGACTTACAGTGCAGATTTATGCACTAACATATGGCCAACAGATGATATGGTGGATGGGCAATACATACCCTTCATGACGATGTTTCCTGACACAGATTCGCCACTGGAGGAATCAACAGGCGAATCGTTTGGGAGGCCCGACTCGAGTCCACCACCGGAGCAACAAGTTGTACGTTACGAGCCGGACGTAGCGTCGAACGATGATCTAGAGTCTGAGATCAACCAACAGGAAGATTCTTTGTGCGAAGGAGAGTCGCGAGACGTTGCGACAGAAATATATGGTCCAGAAAGCTCAAACTGTCCAGAACTGCCACCAAAGACTGTTCGTGCGAAGAGAATATTGGATATGGCAACACTTATTGCACCAGGACCGGACAGCGAGTCTGAGCTGAGCTCCTCTTCCTATCAGAACGGACTCTCAGTCTTCAGCTATGGAGAAGTGAGCGAAGTAAAGACCTCGTTTGGAGAAGAGACTGAGAACGTCCCGTTGGAAGGTAAGAATCAGATTCTTTTTTTCAGTTCCGACCCAGTCTCCGAAAATTCTGGACATGAGAATTATACCAATTCCAGTGACGTTGCAGAGGTAGACAAGAATGCTCTCAATGACACAACATGCGCGGGTGGAAAGCACAGAGCACACGACGAGAGAACTAAGCAACTCAGTGCCAGGAAATACACAAAACAGGTATGGGACAGCTACGACCTGCAGCTCGATCGAGAATGTCGCTTCATGAACGCCAATGATCTAGGATATCCCTGTCCTCGTTGCGGCAAGGTATTTGTCCGAAACGATAACCGGAGGCGCCATTTTCGGTCGGCGCATGCAATGGTTCGGCCCTACAAATGTCCTCAGTGCGGTCGGGATTTCTCCCGGTCAGATAACTTGGCAATGCACCTTCGTTCACACGCCATGAGAGGACGTGTGGAGAGATCCAAGATCCCCCAGTCCATCCACCAGCAAACATGGTTCTATGCTTCAAGCGATCTTTTCTAAGTATAATCAAACGTAATGTTCTCCTTTACAATTCTCATGCATCGTGTCTGTTGTAGATTCTATGTACATGCAAGCAGACGCTGTCGATGCCTCCGAAACCTCGGGCCCCGTCTATTCCTCGTCCATGTCGTATTTTCCGTCCAAAATATCGTTCAATGTATCCTGAATGTACGCACTCTCCTCGTCCATTGGAGCTGCAGCCACCTCCTTCTCCTTCTTGTCTCCACCCATCAACGCCTTCATTCTCCAGCCAAACTCCTTGAAACTCAGCACATCGGTCACCCAGCATGTTCCGAATATAAGCATGGACGACACGGACGCACAAAGCATCGTTCCTGTGCCTACGGCCACAGCGGCGTCCGAGGTGAAGTTGTAACTCAACGGAGGCAGGTGGTTTCCCTGGAAAAGCGTGGGAATATATTGTCTTGTGATGGTGGACTTGTAGGCAAATCTGGAGGTGAAGATCGAGGCGGCGGCAGCAGCCAAGAAGAACACCGCTTGTTTCTTTCTTCTTTGGATGTATTCTGGGGATGCGTCTGCGAGAGCGAAGTTGAGTTTTTTGAGCGTGGGGTTAGGTGAAGGTGTTGTGGCAGGTTCCATGTTGTGCGGCGTTGAATTGGTATGGGGATAGAAGCAGGGCTAGTTGTAAATTAATGGTGTAACTGAACTGGTTGATGAAGGTCTGAGTATATGAGATCTATGTATGTAGGAGAAATGAGTAAATGTGGTAGTGAGACTGGAAAGCAGGTTCATATTTAGGATTTACGATTTACTATAAAACTAGATTTAGAAATAGAAGATATGGATTTTAATATAGTTCAGGTATTTATCTGATGCTGTGGAAGTTCGGTTCTGTTTCGACAAAACGAACGTTTCATGCGTTCGAAGTATCGGGATTACTCCAGACTTTATTAAGGTCAATATTCCGGGCACTTTTCTCGTAGCGATTTTGTACATTTGGCTGGATTACGGCCCTTATACCCCATGGGTTTGCTACCTCCTTTAGTCGCTAGTATGCCGACTATTGGAGGTCATCGTATAAGTCAAAATTCCATTCTAATGCTGTATGTTGTGAGTCAAATCTAATTGAAAACTCAAAGGTATATAATTCAGCGACAAAATCAGCCTCCTTCTGCCGAATCGAGAGACTTAGCGAAACAACCCATTCTCAATGATCGAAAGTGAACCTTGCATGTATACATTCCTTGAAATCTGTGAGAGTACCATAATTTGCGATACATGGTTACACAAATCCCACGTATTAAGCCTATCGCAACGGATTGACAACTAAAAGTTCTCTGAATGAATGCATTCTTATAATGTTATACAGCTGTTGATACATAAATGGCGCCTTTACGAAACATTAATGGCGCTGAATAGCTTCTTTGGTCTTATTGACCAGAGTTTTCACTGGATTTAGATGAAGGAAGGAATGAGTGCTTCATTCCAGACAACTTCTCACGGAAGCTCTTTCTGTGCTTGGCAGTGTCACGCTCAGCCTTGACTGGCTTCACCTCAGGAACTTCAGCAACATGCTTCTTCTTCTCAACAGAGAATAAGGAACCAGTGTCGAGAAGCTTGTCTTCGTGGATGGTTTCCTTCAAGTGCTCTGGCAACTCGTTGTTAATCTTGTGTGCATCAATGACACGCTCCTCGTGTGCTGCCAAAATATCCTTCTTTGTAGTAGCCTTTGCAGAAGTGTACTCTTCTTTTTGCTTCTCCAAATCTGAGACGTCTTTGTCAAGCTCAGTCTTGCTTTGACCAGCATTGAGCAATTGCGCAGCTGACTTTTCCTCCAACTCGCCAACCTCAGTATCAAGTGCCTCGCGCTTTGGAATAATCTCCAGGAGCAAGGTATTGTGCTGCTCTATGCTCTCGGCAAGAGACTCGAGCTTCTTCTTCATCTCAGCGACCTTGGCAGCGCGCTCGTCATTGAGTTTTTGGGTCTCCTCATACTCTGCCTTGACACTGTCTCTCTGCTCAGTCAATTCATTGAGTTTGCCTGTCTCAACCTCTAATTCCTCATTAACAGGACGAAGAATTTCATCCTTTTCGGCTTGCATATTCTCCAATTCCTCCTTGCGGTCGGCGATAAGCTTCGACTCCTCTTCTTCAATACGCGCCTCGTTCTCAGTCTTGGTCTTGAGAAGCTCTTCTTGCTCAGCAGCATGAGTAGCCTTCAACTCCTCCAACTCCTTCTCTTTCTCACCAACAATGGCAAGCTTCTCAGCTTCAAATTGTTTGACTTTTTCGTCTTCTTCGAGCTTGTCTTGTTCGTGACCAGCAAGTCTCTCTTGCTTGGCCTGCTCTCTTTCAGCCTTCTCGGCGACCTTACGTTCTTCGTCTTCTTTCTTGGATTTCTGGTGCAATTGGAGCAACTCAAACTTCTTACGCTTTTGCTTAGCGTCAGTGTCTCTTTGAGCATCTGCCTTGGTTCCAAGATCATCCAAAACAGGTTGAACGATCAAGTTGGCCAACTTATCAACCTCGCTGATGGGCAAAGATAAGCCTCCACCCAAGTCAACCATACCAGATTTGTGGTCCTTCATTCTAGCTTCAGAATCTCTCTGAGCAGCAGCCAACGCCTTGCTATAAACTTGCGCGCGTTGTTTGATGTCCAGGTCGGATGCCAGGCTGATAGAGTTGAGTCTTTCAGAGGCCTTGGCGCTAGCGGCAGCCAACAAAGCAGCGTCAACAACATCGGAGGCTTGGAAAGTTTGAGTACGTCTTTGCGAAGAGACTGCATCGGTGTGGCCGGAGCCATGTCTCATCAAGTTTGGAGCTGTGGCAGCAGCAGTTGCAGCAGAAGGGTCCACTTTCGAGGAGTTAATGCCCGAACGGTAGTCATTCTCAGGGTTGAAACGCTTGTTGATCAACAGAGAAGAGTTTTGATCAGCCAATTGGGAGATCTTACCGATGTTGAGTGGGGCTGCAGGCGCAGCTGGCTTACCAGCCAAACCATGCTTCGAGACCAACTTATCTGGGGTCGATCTAGATGTCATTGAATTGGTGGAATTGGTCATGGCTTGGTTGTAAACAGATGTCTTGTTGTAAGCGGCTGGAAGACCCAACTCTGGAGCAACAGAAGATGTTGGAGCGATCTTGGCGCTGGCAGCAGCGGCATCAGCGTGGGGGTCAGTTGAGGTACGCGACCATGCCTTGGTCTCGGACTTCTTCGCAGCCAAAGCGGCGGTGTGGGCCTCCGGAGCAGCCTTGGTTCTCTCGTAGGATGGCTTCACAGTGAGATCAGAGGACGCAGCCAACAAGGCAGCGGTGTCAGAAGCGTTGGAACTGACACCGACCGATGGCTTACCGGGGCTGTCATAGACACCCTGGCGCAACTTTTGTTGGTACAATGCTTGCTGGGACAAAGGCTTCCCGTTGTTTTGGTAGACGGACATATTAGGCTAATTGGCTTTATTACACGGGCTAAATCGCACCAATGGGAATTGAACAAGTGGTGAAAGGCAAGCTAGTTTCGCAGAAGCAACAGGAATGTGTGCTTTTTGTGTTTTCAGCTAAGGGAACGCAAATAGACTAACTGACAACAAATGTGGACGAAACCGGTACCGATCTGTTGCAATTGACACGGAGAATGTGGAAATCAACAAATTGAGGTCGTAAAACAAACGAACACCGCACAATTCGACACGAGAACAATCGGGTTTCTCTATGGACTAATCACCGAGGACGATGGGACGAATATCAACAGCTGACAGATCCAAATAGGCAATTCTCAGCAAAGATCAAAGGGAGCGGTTTCCACTGCAATTGATCGAAAATGGACGGGAAAAGTGGGATGCACAGGGCTATATATTGGAAGAAGGGGGATTGCTCGGAAGTGACGACATGCGGGTGAAGAGTGGGACCTGCCTGTGCTTGTCTGCAGGATGGAAGCAGCAACCGGCGTAGAATATTGCGTAGTGAACTGGGGCTATATTTAGGAGAGATGCGAAGAAAAAATAAAGAATTGAGAGAAGGTTGCGGCGTCGGCGAAATTGTGGTCGTTTACATAGAGCGACGGTTGGGAGCCCTGCGGCGGCTATTGGTTGGGAGCCCATTTCGTAGTCCATGTTCCACCTACTGGTCCTGCGGCACTGGACGTAAGTGAGGTAGGTAGTAGCGGCACTGTGGTTAAGGTTTATGTGGGATTATGCGAGATGGGCAAGAAGAAACGCGGCAGGAATGTTGGGGGAGAGAAGGAGATTAGCTGATACGTTTGATCAATTGATTGAAACTTTGTTTTGTCGAGGTTTTTTTTCTGTGTTTAATTAGTTTTAAGGTTTTATCGTTAGTGGTCGTCTGCTTGTTGTGAACTGCTCGTTGCGTTTTAACCGGATTTAACAGGTGAAATTTATTTGGAGAGTGGTTAACAATATGGAGCCGGATATATTGCAAAATGTTTCACTTTTGGGTGTTTGAGATTTGCAAGGGTGTACTGAAGTCTGAGGGAGTTTCTTCTGGGACTTTTGGCGCTAGACTCACTATTGCTATGTTCGATAATAAAATGTGAGGCTCCTGCCTGAGTTTGTTTTACGGAGCTACTGGAAATTTCCGAGTTTGGCTGCTCTCATGATTTGAATGGGCAGTACTATTGGAATAGTATGGGGCGACCCTTTTATTGGCGATCTGCTTTTTTTCAGTGGACTTGAATTGTAGTGAATGAAACATATAGAATCAGTTCTCAATTCTGCTTAGGAAGTCTTCTTCTTTGACTTTTATGCCATGCAAGACATAATGAACTCTATTAGTAAACAACAGCCTTTATTACCGAAAGTATAGAGCGTCAAAAAGATTTAAAGCGGTCATTGAGTCCGAAAAAATTGCAAAAAGAAAGGGGCGAGCTGGGAATTGAACCCAGGGCCTCTCGCATATTTGTCAGTTGAAACAACCGTCGCCCAAAGCGAGAATCATACCACTAGACCACACGCCCTTATCTGTTCAATGAAAAATACGTGTTTGATATGTACAAAACATTCAAGCTTCAAACTAATTTTTTGTTTATCAAGTTTCAATGTTCCTTTCGGAATATAGTTGTTTCTCCCATACCTTCGAAATTGATCCTCAAAATCTTGCACAGAAGTATCAAATTCCAGCTCAGTCTAGTAAATCTCGTGGAGCCTCGTCCAGAAAAACGGTTCCAAAAACATCTTAAATTTCTCAAACCCGCCTCGGAGCGCCGCAGAAGAATCTCGGATTCTGGTTCAAGCTGCGGGCCAATAATCTTGCTCGCAGAAGCTCCGTGCGTTGTCCGCGGGCGCCATAAATGAAATTACTGGCCCGATTAGATCCTGCCGCTGACGCCCGAAATATGCATATCTTTATTCATGTGAAACAATGAACATTCCAAATTCTGAGCCAGAATTCCATCTGACCAGCAGGAATGGCCAACAACTACCCAATCTATACGAAACAATCACAACATAAACAAGTGACTGTGTTTACTTCGAAATAAGGTTGACATTGCTGTCATCCCCCACCGACACGACAATTTCAAATATCAAGGGATAGATCATTCATTTGCAGCCAGCCAGCACAATATTTACGCTTAAATCGGATCGGACGGCAGATAAGCCACAGTCTACTACCACTAATTCACATCCAGGAACATACACCCGCCCATTCACTCTGTAGCCACATAAATTTCAAAACAAAAGTGTAGGTAGCATGATATTGTACCCTTAAAAAAAGAGAACTACTTTTCCAATCTAAACTTCTCTACCTCCCTCCAAACGACCAACATCACATCTCTCAATTTGACGTTTTCCACTTTAGGCAACCCTGCATTCCTCCTGCAGAATACCAGATCGTGCAGCCGTTCCCCCATTCACTATCGGCTCCCCTCTCGTGACAATTATTCGCTAGTACTACTTCTTTTTTCTTCTCTCATCTGCCTCCATTCCTACTCCCAAATTGCCCGCGCATTATTGCCCGATATTTCACCATTTTGACCCTCTGGTTGTCTGGCACAGTTTCACCAGAGTATTTCAAGTGGAAAGTTTCAGGTCTGTTTCAGCTTCCCCTTTCAATTATATAGGGGGACCTGGCTAACCACACAAAGCAGAAACAAAACAGAAACAAAACAGTAGAAGCAATGACTGCATTGGCCAATAAGGCCGTGTATGTGCGTGGTCCAGACGACGTGTTTCGGCGGAAGTCGGAGGATGGCAACGTGACAAAGACTCAGGTCGACACATTCATCAACGAACTCATGGAATGTGGCTTCCGTGTTGCCCCTGAACCAGACACTGCTTCGAAAAAAGAGAAACCCCAGGATCTATCGGGACTCATGGATCCAAAGAGACCGGATCCGGGTGCATTGCAGGGGAAACAGAACCAGCTTCGCTCGGCGCCTAACTTGCGTCCTCTCCCACGTCTCAATACAGATTTGTCGCTGGCGACGATTCTGCCCCGTTCCGGCTCTCCTGTGACCTGCTACAGTCATGCCTCGGCTGACGTGCTGGAATGTGTCCCTGACAAGTTGACTTCGGAAGCTAATTGTGACGGTGAGCCTGCTGCCAAGACTTTTATGGAAGGTTTTGAAGCTTACAGACAAAAATTCGGTGATGCTGGGTTGGACAAAGTGAAGGCATGGGCTCCTCCGTTCGTGCTTGGCATGATCACAACATACGTGCTCCAGCAGATGCAACCCTTGTTGATGTATTACGGAGTCATCGTTGCACATTTGTTGAAACTCTTCATTGTGTGGCTTGTGTTCACAGGATCTGTGTGTTGGTATTTTGGTGTTTTGAGTCTTCCCGCTGGTTCTGAGTATGTCCAAAAGGCACAGGCTCTCATGGGTCAACTTCCTGTAGTTTTCAACCAAAAGGGCGGTGCCACGCCGCACACACCCTCGCGTGCCGAAGTTTTTTCCCAAGCAGAGGCACATCCAGATGCCGATCAAGTCATCGCAAAAGCACCCTCTCTTCCAAAGAAGGAATCGCATGAAGACCAATTGCTGCCCACTTCGGTCGTAAACGTGATGCCTTTCAAGGCACCGAAAAGAGAAACGTTCCGTAGAGCAAACACAGACGATCCTAGGTCTAATCATACTCGTGATAGTAGAAAGCACTCGGACACGGGGTCACCAAGACTTGCTTTTATCCAAAAGACTTACAAGAGACCTCAGTCTTCTAGCCCTGTCCACAGTGGTGGTCGCTCTGACCGTAGACATTCCTCATCATCGCTTCCTTTGGACAAAGACCCAAGGCTGCGCAAGCCCCTTCCCCAAATTGTGCCTACGACCCAGCCCAACCCCGACTCGGAACTTCCTTTCATTTGCGAGATGAAGCTTAGACCCAAGACTGAAGGCAGCGGTTATGACAATCCTCCCAGAGCTGACTTGAAGAGAAGCGGTACCTACATGAGTCAAAAATCTGTGCTTGGCACCAGAGCCAACTACGCCAAGTTTATCGCCAATTTCGACGAGTAGCTCTAATGAACTTAATGATTTTCTGTATACATTCCATTCAGACATTAAAATAGAGCGCCCAATCTTTCCGACTAATTCTAAACATACCACCCGGAAACCGTTCTATCCGAATTGAAATACTATATACAACAGACAAATTAACATTTGATTCTTTCAAAACATGGTCTGAGCCAGACTTTATATTGTTATCGTAGGCTATATTTTTCTTCTCTTAGATAGGTGTGTCGCCTCATCAAGTAAGTGTTTCTCCATGAGATCGGCTCCCATGTGAGCAAGCCTAGTAGCAGACAAAATACCTACTTTATCTGGATCACCGTCCACTGTGAAATAAACTTTGTTTGGATACCGATCATTCAATTTCCGAAAAAGCTCGTAGACTTCAATAATCAAGTCCAAGTTCTTTGGTTGTTTGTTATAAGCATTTCTCCAGCTATTCTTCTCCCACGCTTTCCCACGAATCTCGATACTAATGAAAGAATATACTGTATTGAGACAGATGCAATAATTGCAATAATCAAACTTGGAAGAGCGGTGCTCGATATAGTCCAATATATGTTTGACAGCATGAAGCTCAGCCCTATGGCTTGAAGGTGGGATCCAAGGATCATCAACATAGATGAGAGGCACACAATTATTCTCTGGGTGATTTGGTTCAAACCATAAACCATACCCACTCATAGATCTTTCATCGTGAGGGCTTCGTCTGCAAATTCCTTTCGCGTAGATCCTATGAGTATCTTCGTAAATTCCGTCGCAATTATATGAATCTTCAGGATTGTCCAGCTCTTCTGAAATGTACGGCTCAATATCCTGATCTGAATCATCATCATCATCATCATAGCGCTCTGAATCATAATCATCAAACCGCTCTGAATCATAATCATCAAACCGCTCTGAATCATGGTCATCATACTGTTCTGAATCATAATCATCATATTGTTCTGAATCATAATTATCATATTGTTCTGAATCATAATTATCATACTGTTCTGAATCATAATTATCATACTGTTCTGAATCATTGTTATCATACTGTTCTGAATCATGGTCATCGGATTGTTCTTCATAGCCGTTTTGAGGCGATTTCCTCGTCGATTGGACAATTCGAATACTTGGAATGAGTATTGTACGGACCGGTTTCTCTTCAGGATAGTCCAAGAATTTGACTGAACTGTATGCTCTCCAGTTGTCTCCGAGCTCTTGGTTCAATAGATTCGCAGCATCACAGTGCCTTTCAAATTTCCTAAACTTATTATTACGATAGTTCTTCACTTGTTTTTGGCATTCAACGCTGGAGTCGTAGAGACCGGGGTTTCTTCCCCGAATGACAGCATAATACGGCATTTTTCGTTTGAACTAGTTTTCTTTTAGAGAAACAGACAGAAATAATCTATGCTTTCTAGTCAATTCCTTCTTGAATGGAGGTTGATTATGTAGGGAAGTACAACTACAGAGCGCTTAACAAAAGAGGTATACAATGCTCACTGGTGTTTAAAGCGCATTCCAAAAAGCTTTTAGTTACGCTCGTCCTTCCCAACTCCTTTATATATTCTCATAATTCAGTTCCACCTGGCCAGGATTTTCCACTTGGGAGAACTTTCTCCTAATTTCGATAATGCGCCGTTCATGTCCGACTGTATAAGTCAGGTTTATGACCAAATAGGAAACTAGTGGGGATGGGAAAGTCTAGAATGACACGGGGAATTGGGCCGATACAAAGAGTCATTTACGAGAGTCTTAAAAAAAATTATTCATAGATCTGCAGTAATTAGTCTTGTTGTACTTTTTGTGAAACTGTATAGTGAGTGAGTGAATGAATACGAGAGCATACCAGTTTTACGAGGTACGGGAGTCTCAAGAACATAGTACCAAAATATGCATTCTATCCACTCGAAGTGCTCACAGCATATTATATTGTAAATCGTCACGTTTATTCACATAATTACTAGTAGTTTATAGTAGTGAACATTTCCTTACTTTTAAGAAGGCAGACATTCACGTCTTTTAATAAAAGACACATCTACAGTTCAGTTTCATATGTTGCCGCCATGCAGGACACTCGTCGTAACGGTTTTTTAGTTATCCAACCCTTTTTGGCTCTAACTATCATGCGTTTCTTATAAATCGATTATTCGAAGGTTTAGGAGTATTCTCGCCTCTTCGGTCTTTTGGCCTCGCCATTTCCTTGACAATTTTCATTTTCTTTCATGGGCCTGGCTTGTGGTTCTTGAATACTAAATACGTCAAACAATGAATCAGATTGTGCCGTATTTTTGAGTTGTGCATGAAGATTGTCGCTTGGTCTGAAAATATATTTAATCGCTCAAATTTGGCATGTCGTAGGAATATTTGCCCGGTGCAGTGACGTATATGCCAGTGGCTTCGAAAGATCACTCAAACATGTAAAACCCAGTCGAAAGCATTGAGCGCAGTCGCAAGTGAATAATAATATTGGACGTGTGATATTGACCTCTTGGGAAGAATTTCATAGGAGAGGATTTTACCCGAGATGAAAGCTGTATCTTAGCACAATTGAGAGTTCTAAGGACCGTAAACCTTCACTTAACGGATCAGCAAAATATTTTTCGAACTCAGTTGATTTTCCGTTGAGAACTCTTGATCATTTTTGGAAGCTCAAAATTGTGTGTCTCTTGCAATAACTATTTGGCAGAATAAAGCCAGCTTCTAAACAATATTGTATAGATCAATGCTGCACAATGATAGCACTCTTTTAATTTGCTTGCAACAACTAACTCAAGTTTTGTGGTATTCATGTGAAAATTATACTATACAATGTTATATTAGTTCTAAAGAATGATGTCCCAGATAGCCAGAGGACCCAGCTCTTCGTAGATTTCCGTATCAATGAACGAATCGCCTCCATGGTTCGAGTTTGTGCCGTAAATCTGCTTGGCATAAATTTGAGCGCCCAAAATGTAGACATCTGCCCAGGCCCCGCCTGTTTCCTTTGGCACTTTCCATTCGGGGAAGTAGTCTGGGATCTTGGCCATTTTGATCGTGGAAGGAACCTGCAAGAGTTTGTTGTGCTCTACAGGACCCTCCAGGGTTTCCTCTGTCAGTTGGTAAGCTGCGATGGCAGAATTCACGCCAGAATCAGTCTTTGACTTCTTTTTTGTGACCTGGGGCTTGGCCAAGTAATCCTCGATGAGTTTTATTATGATGGCCTGCTTGAAGCCAGAAATATCACAGGTGTGTCCCGTGAAAACAATGTTATCGTAGCATTCCTGTCTCTTATCTAATTCGGGCACACGCTCGATACATTCATAGATTTGTTCTGTGAGGGCTGCAATCAACTTGGAGGTACCCTGGAAACGCTCTTTACCTACCGAAATCAGCTTTCCGTCGTGGTCTACAAACGAGTTTGTTTGCAACTCGCTGTTGGGTTTCTCCTCCTCGTCGCTCTTCTCCTGGTTCTGTTGGTCCTCGGCCGTGATGATCTTTGCCACGTCCAACTCGTCGGGAACGTTGTTTGTGGATTCGTTCAAGTCGGCCATCGAGTAGAAGGAGTCTTGGTGATCGTTCAACACCTCGAATATACGGGACTTCTTCAACGCATTGATCTGGCGGCCATTCAAATGAGGCAACAACGTCTGGAGCTCATCGTCGATGGTTTTACCTCCAATGCTCAATCTTTTTCCAGCATACTTCAATGTGGTTCCGTTGACTACAGGCATGATTTGCGAGGACTCGTGGCCGATATTGACCACTACAGACGAAGACGTAATGCCCAAGCCAAACGCGCTAGCGGTGGACAAGTCGGCAATGTTAAAAGCAGTGAGCTCCAAAACCTCAAATACATATTTAGTGATGGCCTCCACAGCCTCGCGCGAGTACGAGAGCGATGGAGCTACAAGTAACAATGGCACCAGATTGATGGTGACGACCGGATGTTTCTCGATGATGGTCTGCATGATGATCTTCAAAAGAGCCTGGAACGCGCCGATGTCGACGATCCGGGAGCCCCGAATGGGCCGTATTTCCTGGTAACTGCCGGCTGGGTTCGTCAAATGGTACTCATTCGTTGTGGTGTCCAAGTAGACCAACGTGGGGATCTTATACTGGGGAGGCGTTAACGAGTCACGCAACCCGAATAGGAACACGGTGTCCTCCGAGCCGGCGTGCACAATGAGGAAGTATTCTTCTCTGTAGAGAGGCATTGTGATGGAGGAAGAAGGTGTTGTTGATAGTAGCCCTGCAGAGGGTGGAAATTCCGTGGGGTAGATGATGGAGACGGGGGAAAACTAGTGAGAATAAATGAGAATTGGTGTGTTTTTATTGGTGTATTTGTATTTGTTTTGTTTGTTTTGCTTTGTTTTTAAACTGGTGTTTGTGTGGATACTGGTTCTGCAAGTGCAAGTAGTTATGTGTATGTGCGTAGTAGAGTGTAGATTAAAGGACCATATCTTTAGAGTTCATAAAGAGGGGGTGGAATTTCCAAATCAATCTTTTGTCGGCTTTTGTACTCTCTCTTAATTGAGAATCTGTGTTCTTTATCGATCCACTCTCAACACAATCAAACCTGTTAGTGTGAAAATTACATTCACGTCAAACAAATTCCTTTTCAATGGAACATAAAATATTATAAATTATATTCGAAATTGTCTCTTCCCGACTTTGATCTTTTTCTGGTGCAAGAATCAACTGCCTGAAATGTCTATCTAAATTTCCACAGCTACACACAATTACTCCCAAATCCATGAATGAGCAAAAAAAAACCAAACAATGGTATCATTGCCCATAAATAAGACTCAGAAGCACATTTATCAAATACATAAAAAGGAGGAAAAAGTATCAATCACGCAATCTCAAAACTTCACTACTTCTTCCTTTCTCACCATTTCCATAACTCGCACTAATCTCCATTACGCGTCTACTAAGGAATAATTGTATTCTAATACTTCAACACCAATTGAGCGCAAAAAAAGAAACTCAAAAGCCTGTTCAATTCTTTACTTCACCAATCACTCTATTTGTGGATGTTCCTTCGAGCAGCACGCACTTGTCTTAGATCCCAACCCTTTCTCTTCAGAAACCCCATGGCTCAACAGCTGATCCTCAATTTTTTCGGCGGCCAAGCAAAGCCGAGCCCGAAACGGGCAAGCGCTTCTAAAAGCGAACAGCCTTCCAAGCTCCAAAAGGGAGTGAATGGTGCGAAAGATGTGAATACTCCAGTTGCAACCGAGACTGGAACCAAAGAAACTGAAGTGGTCAGCAGTGAGAAGTTGAACGATACTCGCGATGAAAAAACGTCTGTTCTCAAATCGGACGGTGAGGAATTAGCCGGCGCGCCTGCCATCACCGAAGAAGATGCTTCAAAGCTCATTAAACTCTCCGAAAAGGAACATAAGCACCAAGAACCGTTGCCTGCGTCAAGCAAGATTCCCTATGCCAGACTCACAGATGTTCTTGAACGCATTGAACAGGAACCGGGCCGGTTGAAGATGACTGCGATGGTTTCTGAGTTCTTCCTAGAGGTCTTGGAACAGTTCCCTGGGCCAGAGAAAATTACCCATGTAGTGTACTTATTCATCAATAGACTCGGGCCGGACTACGAGCCCGATTTGGAGCTAGGCTTGGGTGAAACTCTTCTCATCAAAGCCATCAGTGAATGTTACGGTAGAGGTGTATCTAAGATCAAGGAAGACTACAAGGAGGTTGGAGACTTGGGCTTGGTGGCCCAAAAGTCTCGTTCGGCGCAGCCTACGATGTTCAAGCCTGCTCCATTAGATGTTGATCTCGTATTTGAGAATTTGACCAAAATTGCCAGAGCCACAGGAAAGGATTCCCAGGCTCGTAAAATCGGCATCATCAAACAGATGCTCACTTCCTGCAACCTCAAAAGTAACGAGGCAAAGTTCTTGATTCGTTCTTTGGAGGGAAAGCTACGTATTGGGTTGGCTGAGAAAACTGTCCTAGTCGGCTTGGCTCAGGCATTATTGAACTTCGAAAACAAATCCTCCAAGCGCATTCTGCCTGAAACTTTGAGCAAAACAGAGGACATCATGCGTGAAGCTTTCTCCTTGATCCCAAACTACGAAATTATCATCAAATCGGCCTTGACGTATGGCGTAGCTAATTTATTGGAGCACTGTCATTTGACTCCAGGTGTGCCCTTGAAGCCAATGTTGGCAAAGCCAACAAAGTCTATTGGAGAGGTTCTTGATAGATTTCAAGGCGAAGAATTTACCTGTGAATACAAATATGACGGTGAGCGTGCACAAGTGCATCTTTTGGAGTCGGGAGAGGTCAGAGTTTACTCTCGTAATTCAGAAGATATGTCAGAGCGCTATCCTGATCTCTTGTCAATTGTGAAAGATTTTGTCAGAGTCACTGATGAGACAAAAGACAAGCCCAAGTCTATGATTTTGGATTGTGAGGCTGTGGCCTGGGATAGAGAGGCCAAAAAGATTCTTCCATTCCAGGTTCTTTCAACTAGAAAACGGAAAGATGTTAATGAAAAGGACATCAAAGTCCATATTTGCCTCTTTGCTTTCGATGTTCTTTGTTACAATGGCGAATCCTTCATTACGCGCTCATTCGGCGAAAGAAGAAAGTGTTTGATGGAAAACTTTACTCCCATGGAAGGCAAATTCCAATACGCCACATCTAAGGATTCCTCCGATCTCAACGAATTGCAAGCATTTCTTGATCAGTCTGTGAAGGATTCTTGCGAGGGCTTGATGGTCAAGATGCTTCATGGCCCAGAATCTTTCTACGAGCCATCGAAGCGTTCCCGGAACTGGTTGAAATTGAAGAAGGATTATTTGGCCGGAGTGGGAGACTCTCTTGATTTGGTCGTGGTTGGTGCTTACGTTGGCAAGGGTAAAAGAACAGGTTCCTACGGTGGGTTCCTCTTGGCTGCGTACAACGATGACACTGGTGAATATGAGACTACTTGCAAAATTGGAACTGGTTTCTCGGACGAAGATTTGGTACTGCTATATAACAAACTCAAACCAAGTGAGATTGCGCAGCCAAAACCATTTTACGTCTACGACACCAAAAACTCAAACTCTGCTCCTGATGTTTGGCTTGAACCAACTACCGTGTTTGAGATTTTGATTGCCGATCTTTCTTTGAGTCCAATTTACAAGGCCGCTCATTCAGAGTACGGTAAAGGTGTATCTCTTCGATTCCCAAGGTTCATAAGAACAAGGGAAGATAAAGGAATCGAGGATGCCACAACATCAACACAAATCTCGGAGTTTTACGAAAGGCAGGCAAATGTTACCAAGTAGCGCAACGAAATTAATTATGTATATTATTAACGTGCTGACGGAATATATAATTCAGAAGAGAAGAAGTAGAAGGTTTATTGAGAACCACGAGATTGGCGAATCTTGGACTGGATTTTGCTGCTAATGTTTTTTTCATCTTTGAGTGCGCCAAAGTTCAACTCGAAGTCTGAGCTCTCCTGTGACAGCTCGTGTCCAGACAGAGACTTCTGGTGATCAAAGTCATCGATGATGGAAGAGCTAGAGGGCAAAGCGGATTGTAGGGCGGAGGGTAGTGCTGAAGAGCCAACAGACTTCAAGTCGACCTGACTGTTCTTTTCGTTCATATGCAAGTCGTAATCTGAGAACATTGGAATGTTGGTATAGGACTGGGTGTTTCTGAGAGGCACACTCTCCACAATGGAGGAGGAGTCACTGTCCGAAGCTTTAGCCGACTCAGCGACAGATTGAAGAGCGGCTTTCCGTGCTGCGCGCTCTTTCTTAACGGCAGTACGTCTGTTGCGCATTTGTTGTGTCTTGAACTCCTCTTCCTCATCGGAATCCATCTCCTTCTGGACTGGCTCCTTATAATCCTTAATCTCCAACAAGTTGAAGTCATCAGGGAAGAGTTCGAGGCCGTATCTATTCACGAAATCTGTAATCTCCTCACTCAATTCTCTTCTCAACTCTTTGAGCTTGGTAATGGAGGCACCAGAGAAAATCGAAAGGTAGACAGGGCGAATCGACTTCAACAAATCCAAGCCTTGCTCACCAGTAATCAATGCAGAGTAAGTAACAAGAACACCAAGCATGTAAAGAATAAACCAGATACTGATCAAGCCGTAAGAAGAGAGGTAACTCTTTCTCTTACAGTACCACGTACCAATAGAAGCATAGAAACTGTACAAGACGGGAGCAGCACCCATACTGATGAGAATCTTCCAAGTTGCAACAACATCATTAGCTTTGACCTTCACGGTGGAATTAGCCAAAGCAGTTTCGGCTTTCTTCTTGGAGACATGTTTTGAAATGGCAAAGACAGGCGAAAACAAGATCGCACCAGGAAGGGCAAGAATTACAAAAAATATCAATTTCATGATGCGGAAAACGAGAATGGGAATCAAGTTAAGCTTATGACTTACATCACAATCCTCAACGTGGTGATCGGGGAGATGGTTGATCTTTAAAAGCTCATTGTAATGCAAGATCTTGCTCTTCAATCTCTTCAAGTCGGGTTGATCCTTGAAAGTTTCATAGCCAAGCACCAAACGACGGTTCATTTCAACCACCATCGGCAAGGGTAAATACTGAGCAAAGTTACCAGCATAGAGTCTTCTGGCAGCCTGGACCACCATCAACGTCTCATAGTCCTGACAATTGACAGTCACAGCACGCAAACCATTGGTGATGATTTCGAGACACTCGGAAATACTCTGTTTGTGGGTTGCAGGGTCGTTGTACTTGTCGACCAAGTCACGCAGGAACTCAATAGGATGGCCAAACTCCACCACGGCTCTGGAGCGGAATTTATGGGCATTGAAGTAGTTCATACCGCACGGAACGATCTTGACATTACAATCGGGGTCGTTTGTCATGGCACCAAGCGCCATGATCGCAACACCCGCCTTCAACGGAAGCAAGTCCGTTCTGTCGTGGGAGCCGCCCTCGGGGAATATACCTACACAGTTGCCAGCGCTCAAATGGTCAAACACGTACTGATAAACCTGTTTCTGGTCGATTTTATCGGCGACCTTGAATGGCGTGCCCTTACTCAAGAGCTTAACGATGGTGTCTGAGCGAGTGAACTCTTTACGAAGCGTGAGCTTAGTGTCGGAAATGATCTCATCAATCTCCACTGCACCGAGCGATTTCGGCAAGGCAAGCAAGCCACGGTGCATGCACTCGTGGGTGAACTTGGTTCCCTCGCCGGTGACCAACAATGGGTTCTTCTCGAAGTCCAAGTAGATTTTACCAGTTCCAGCTTGGAGCATATCCTGGGCTCTTTGCACCGGGATCGAGAGCTGCGCGCGCGACAACGGCCCAATTACAGAGTGCTTATACGACTTCTGGGCGATTAAAAACGAGACTCTGCGGCCAGCCTCTCGTTTGACCTGGTTCATGAGAATCATCGGATCTACGAATTGGTTGGCGTGCGGCGCCGCCACAAAGATCACCGCGCCCTTTTTGGGGAGCCGGAACGCACCACGCGGGCGGATCTCTCGAAAAAAGCAGTCGAAGATCACCAGAAACATCCACATGATGAAATCGTACAACCACATCTGGCGGGCACTAAAGGGCCGATACTGGAGGGGCTGCGAGCCCAGCGAACGACGCAGCGTCTTGTTCGAGTCGGCACTCCCGGAGCTTTCATTGCTGCTGCCCGGGTTGGCGGCGTGGTGAGACATTGTCGTGTTCTTAGATAAGTGACTGGAAGAGAATATGTAGTTGGTGGGGGTGCAGTGAGGAATGGTAGCCAATGGCAGGCGCGGATATGAAAATGTTTGGGGAAGTGGGGGAATGGGTTTGGAGGGTGGAAAAGTGAATTTGGGCGTGGTTTTAATTTGGCCGGTAATTTTGGCGGCGTGGTTGGTGGACAGATTGGTTGGTTTGTGGTGTGACAGGATGGCTTGGGGGCGGCGGATGGCATTGGGGAAAACATTGCGGGGTGTATTTGGAAACAAGAGAGGATGAGGATTTTGAGGATTTCTCTTATTTTTTATGAAAGAGAATTTTTGGTGCTTTTGATGGACTCAATAGAACACTGGCATTGACAGTGTCGTGCAGATAGAGACGTCGTCCTGCAGCCCGTTCGAGATGGTTTCCTAATTGAGAATTCTTAGTGCGATCGAAACAATGGGTTTTTGTGGTCCTACAGGACTAAATTTGGGAGGTGGTTTTTAGATGGTTCGAGTGGTGAATTTCGGGGGAGGTTCTATTTTTGTGCTTCGAGGGGATTGAAGTTTTGAAGGAGGTCCAAGCTGCATTTTCGTAGTGGCTGGATGAGGAAATTAAGAAAATGGTGGATGTGAAGGTTGGTGGGAAGCTGTGGTACTGGCGGGTGCAATTCCGATAGAAGCCCGAAATTCTCTGCCACTGGAAAAAGTAGCTGTTAGATTATTGATTGTTTATCTGATTTATTACTTGGATCAGAGCAATGGTGATTGACCTTCTAACAGAAACGGACGGGCGAAGCCTTCCTTTTATATACGACAAGTTCTACCATTACAACCTGTGACCAATGAGCTAGGTGACGCAGTTCGCTTAACACCTTCCTGGTACACTTAACAACCGTGCCCCAGATCGGGACTTACGGATTCCGTCAGCTGACGTGAGAAATTTAACGTCTTCCTGAAATTAATTTGCTGAGGAATCAAGTTTTTGATACTTGAAAGTTTCTGAGTGCTGGTCACTTCTGTTGGATTGTCCCAATCCCCAGTGTATGTTAGCAAGGCCAGAGTGAGCGACCGCGACAGTACAAAACATGCACATTTTGAAAACCTCAAACCATTAATAGAATTCAAAGGGCCCGTGCGCACTTTAGAACCGCTGGTGGCTCGGCCTACACTATTGATACCACTACGTCAGTCCCGTCAAACACAAAAAAAATAGAAAATGACCTTGAGCAACCACCATGACCAACTTTTAAGTAAATCAAAAAAAAATACAACAACAATGACAAATAATCACATACATAGACTAGTTCCAATTCATCTACCACTTCGGGGTCGGAGTTCTCGTTCAGTGCAGGCATCTGCCGAGGTTCCCTGGACCGAGGAGCTCCACCTAGAGAGACAACCAAAGAGCCACAAAAGCTGAACAAATCACAACGCGGCACACCGGAACACACCAAATCTCTCTAAATTGTCTGCCATATTAACGTTAAATTCAGTCCAAATTAAACACCGTCTAACAACCAAAAAGACTCAAACAATTCGTTCAACTTGACCCTTATTCCTACAACTACCTACTACTACCTAATACATGCCAGTACATGCTCAATACATACATGCATTTGAGACATAACGTCTGTTCTGCGGCAGACCCAACTTGTCCACCAACACTTTTCATCCAATCGTCGTCCCGTGACCAAATCCAACACAAAAAAGTACAAACAAAAAATTGACGAACTCTAGACCCAACTCTCACACTCCCATTGTCTTTCTCTGTCACAGTCTACCATCAGAACCCATGCCGCGCTGGCTGCAGGACTCGGTCCGGGGAAGCTCTCACAAGCCCACCCCGCAAAACGGTGTAGTATATAAGGCCTGGATTTTCCACGGACAATCCAGCAATCCGAAATTTTTCTTCTCGTAACACAATTCTGTTTTTGAAAGCATAGGCGTTTTCAACACCCCTTTCTCTCCCAGATATTTATATATATACACCCCTATATATATCTATCGGTACAATCATATATATACACCTCTATATATATTTAACGGTACATACATTACACTATAGCTAATTGAGCACACTCCGAACACTCCAGTCTTCCAACATGACCATTTCCTTCAAAGACAAGGTCGTGGTCGTCACCGGCGCAGGTGGCGGCTTGGGCAAACACTACTGTCTCGAATACGCCAAGCGAGGCGCCAAGGTGGTGGTGAACGACTTGGGCGGCACTCTCGGTGGCCAGGGCGGAGACTCCAAAGCGGCCGACTTGGTGGTCGAGGAGATCCGCAAGTTGGGCGGACAGGCCGTTGCCGACTACAACAACGTGTTGGACGGCGAGAAGATCATCGAGACCGCCGTCAAGGCGTTTGGAACGGTCCATGTGGTGGTCAACAACGCCGGAATCTTGCGCGATGCCCAGTTCAAGAAGATGTCCGATCTGGACTTCCAGTTGGTCACCGATGTGCACACCAACGGTGCGTTCAAGGTCACCAAGGCCGCATGGCCATATTTCCGTAAACAAAACTATGGCCGTATCGTGAACACCGCCTCTCCGGCCGGCTTGTATGGTAACTTCGGCCAGGCCAACTACTCGGCAGCCAAGATGGGGTTGATCGGCTTTGCAGAGACCTTGGCCAAGGAGGGCGAGAACCACAACATCAAGGCCAACGTCATCGCGCCTCTTGCGCGGTCCAGAATGACCGAGTCCATCTTGCCGCCTCCAATCTTGGAGCAGCTCGGCCCAGAGAAGGTAGCCCCAATGGTGCTCTACTTGTCCTCCGAAAACAACACCGAGCTCAACGGTGAGATCTTCGAGGTTGCCGCGGGCTTCTACGCGCAAATCCGCTGGGAAAGATCTGGCGGTGCTTTGTTCAAGCCCGACGACACCTTCACCCCTGAGTCTGTCGCAAAGAGATTCGATGAGATCATGAACTTCGACGACTCCTCGAAGCCCGACTTGTTGAAGAACCAACATCCAAAGATGCTCAATGACTACACTTCGCTCGTGGACGCTGCCCACAAGTTGCCGGAGAACGACAACTCGGGCGCTCCTGCTGTCAGTGTCAAGGGCAGAGTTGTGGTTATTACCGGTGCTGGTGCTGGTTTGGGCCGTGACTACGCCTTGGCCTTCGCCAAGGCTGGTGCTAAGGTCGTTGTCAATGACTTTAAGGATCCTTCTAAGGTCGTTGACGAGATCAAGGCTGCTGGAGGCGAGGCCCATGGCGACAAGCACGATGTTGCTACTCAAGCCAAGGATATCATTGACAACGTCATCAACAAGTACGGCACAATTGACATTTTGGTCAACAATGCCGGAATCTTGCGTGACCGTTCCTTCGCCAAAATGACATACGACGAATGGATTCAAGTCCAAAAGGTCCACTTGATTGGTACTTACCAATTGACCAAATTGGCTTGGCCACACTTCTTGGAAAAGAAGTTTGGTAGAGTTGTCAACATCTCCTCCACTTCTGGTATCTACGGTAACTTTGGCCAGGCCAACTACGCTGCTGCTAAGAGTGCTATCATTGGTCTTACTAGAACTATTGCCATTGAGGGTGCCCGTGCTAACATCAAGGCAAACGTTGTTGCTCCACATGCCGAGACTGCTATGACTCTTACTATTTTCAGAGAGGAGGACAAGAACTTATACCCACCAAAGTTGGTAGCTCCATTGTTGATCTTCTTGGCTTCTGACGATGTTCCAGTTACTGGTGAGTTGTTCGAGGCTGGTGGTGGATGGATTGGTAACACCAGATGGCAAAGAGCCAAGGGTGCTGTTTCCAAGGATGAGCAAACTACTCCCGAGTTTGTTGCTGACCATTTGGAGGAGATTACCGACTTCACATCTGGAACTGCCAACCCTAAGACCACCACTGAATCCTCTATGGCTATTTTGAGCGCCGTCGGTGATGATGACGATGAGGATGACGAGGAGGATGAAGACGAGGAAGATGACGATGACGACCCATCGAAAATGCCAGACCCAGAATTTTCTTGGAACGACAGGGATGTCATTTTGTACAACCTTGGTGTTGGCGCCAAGCGTAAGGAGTTGAGATACGTCTACGAGAATGACAGCGACTTCCAAGTGGTGCCAACCTTCTGCCACTTGCCTACCTTCAATTCCGTCAAGTCACAAGCTACATTTGCTGCCTTGTTGAGAAACTTCAACCCAATGCTCTTGTTGCATGGTGAGCATTACCTCAAGATCAACAAGTTCCCAATTCCTATCGAAAGCACAGTGGTTACATCCTACCAACCATTGGCTGTTGTCCAGAAGGGAACTAACACCATTGTTGTCCAAGGCTCAAAGTCTGTAGACAAAGCTACTGGAGAAGAGTTGTTTGAGAACGAGGCTACTTTGTTCATTAGAAAGTGTGAGGGTGACACCAAGAAGTACGCAGAGAGAAGAACCTTTGCCACTCAGCCATTCAACGCACCAAAGTCCGAGCCAATCTTCACCAAGGATATCATCACCTCCGATGATCAGGCGGCTTTGTACAGATTGACTGGTGACAGAAATCCTTTGCACATTGATCCCGACTTTGCCGCAGGCGCCAACTTCGACAAGCCAATTTTGCACGGAATGTGTACATATGGTTTGACTGCTAAGGTCTTGTTGGACCAATTCGGACCATTTAACGAGATCAAGGGTAGATTCACAGGCATCGTCTTCCCAGGTGAGACTTTGAGAGTCTTTGCTTGGAAGGAGGGCGACGTTGTCACCTTCCAAACCCACGTTGTTGACAGAAAGACCATTGCCATCAACAATGCTGCGATCAAGTTGGTTTCTGACAAGAGCAAGTTGTAAGTGGAGTTTTTTATTTAAATTTTATGTATAGTGACGCAAATAATGAAAGTTTCAGTTAAGAACACGACTATGTACCAATAGGATTATAGCACTGATAGGGTTTATGTTCGTAAGTGAATTCAATCTCATACGAGCTTCAATCCCGTATAGACTACTTTCTTAAACTACCGCTACAATAATGAGTACACGACAAAACGACGAAGATTCGATGATGATAATGATGATGAGGATTCTTATACAAGAAAATGCAAAATGAGGGTGCTTTGAGAAGCTATTGGAATGCGCATTCACATTCGCACTCAGAAAGGGTCGGTTGACAGAAACGCATCGTCCTCCGACAAGTCGTCAATACCTCCGAGGCCTCCCATGCCTGAAAACAAAGGAGACGCAATGGTTGGAGATACGAGCAGAGGCGCGTAGCTAGCCCGAGTGTTGGAGCGCGTCAAGGATAACCTAGGTCTCACAACTTTGGCCGAAGCACACTGGCTGCCTTTTGCTGCAGGGACGGAGGGAGAAACGAAGTCATATTCGTCGAGCGAGTCAGTGAATGGAGAGGGAGCGTCCATCAAGGAATCAGTGGAAGAATAGGCTGTTGCGACCGAGTACACAGACTCCAGAGGCAGTTGTGCTGAGAGCAGCAGCATCGACAGGCTCTTGCCATGGCCTCTGAACAATGCCGGAGGAGGTGCAAACTCGTCGAGATGATCGGACGCTGAAAATGGGTTGATGCTAGGTTCATGTGGTTCTTGGGAGAGATTGTATAAAGATTGGGTGAACAGGGGACGACTGTCTCTGCGCTTCTGGACCTTAGTGGAGCGGCTTCTGCGGAGCGCTGGCGGGTTCATTACGGCTAACAGCAGGTCGGAGGAAGAAAGAGTTGTTGTGAGCGATGCAGAGCGAGTGTGGGTGATAGGAGGGCGTGGCTTGGCAATGTTGAAGGATTTGGCGCGTATGAGTTTGGACGCTTGGATCACCTTGTTCATTTCAACCTCGCAGACACGTTTATGTTTGGTGTCCTTCATTTCCACGTATCCCTGTGGTTCACAGAGATGGATGTACTTGTCGAAGAAGCTCTTGTATCCACCCTCGAGCACGACAATATCCGGGTATGTGAGATATGGATATCTGTCTGCGTTATGAAGACGGTCGAGTTTTCGAAGATGAGCGGCCATTGTGGGACCACGAAGTAAGGAGTACTCGCAGTGGAACACTAGAAGCGTCTTCTTGGGCTGATGCAAGGCCGGCGGCCGGTTGACCACAAACTCCTTTTCTAGATGCTGTTGCAGGGATATATTGAGCGCATTCTCGATGTGGCCGCCCTCGTACTCGTAGGGAAAGCGGCAGTCTACAATGATGTGTTCGTCGAACCGGTTGGCATAGGCGCCCGTGACGATCTTATGGAACTCCTCCGGGTCTACGCGAGGAATCAGATCGTGCGGTACCGAAAACGACCGCAAGCTTGTGTTGGGAAGGTGGTCGTTGGCGGTGAACAGCATCTGCGGGAACGGATGGAGGTCTGCCGCGCCACGGAACAGCGGCGGCAGGAGCTTGCGTTTCTGCGTCGGCGAGCTGAGCCACGCCGCGGCATCTGCATCCTCATCGTTGAGTGTGGTGTCGTTGTCGCTGCAGTCGGACTCGGTCTCATCGTGGCAGAACATGGGGAGACGCACCGAGCGCGCAAGCTTGGCCGACACGCCGGAGAGGCCCAACGAGCCCACGAACGTATCGAGCGACAGCCGTCTCTCGCCAAAGAAGGTATCCTTCAGGGCCATTCTGGTACCAGACAAGGAATGGGTCCGCAAGAGGAACGAGGCGGGAACAGAAATAGGAGAAGAAACAGGAACGGAGCGCCGGGTCACTTGTACGTCCAGACAGAGCTGGAGCGGACGGCGGTGGCGGACTAGAGGGCACCGCTATAGATAGAACTATAGGGTGAATCAGGGAACAGAAAGAAGGGCGGCGGCAGGTCCTTATATAGTTTTTTTTTTCCAAAAGGAGGGGAAGCCGAATTATGAGCCCGGGGTCGCCAGTACGGAAGGCACACACAGAATTAACAATCCGTAGCTAAGGGCAGACAGTAGCAGTAATATTGCCTAGGGTCAGGCAGTAGTCACTAGTATAAGTTGTAGTGAGTAGGCAGTAGTAGGAGATGTGCGCGACCAGACGGAAATGGGAACAAGGCACCGCACAAAGACAAGAAGGAAAAGATAAATTAAAGATACAATGAAAAACAACCTGGAACTGAAATCAAAGACATACTGTAAAAAAAAAAATAGCCCACCGGTTGCGGATTCGCGCTCAAGATAAACCCTGGTCGCTTGCACCCCCAAGTGTGGACACCAGCCCCGATGAGGAAGCCCGACGGCCGCACACAGGGTTAGGTCGCGCCAGACAGGCGGCCACGCGAAAAAGGGTCCTCTGCGGCACCCAATGTGGAAGGAGCAAGTGTTTGTGCGGTGGAATGGGGCCGCAACGAAGTCACGGTGGGAGGTGCGAAGCGGTGGTCATAGAGTGGCAGAATTGCAACTTGACCCGAAAGGGTCCAATGCCAAATAGAAGACGTGCAGATGGGCGCGCGGCCTGTGTATGAGTAGTCACGGTACTGCATATAACCCGGTTTAGCTGTGTAGTCGACGCACGCCGCGAACCCTGCATGCATTTAGGTGGTTGTGCGCCGTCTGAACCCCATCTGATGTTTCTAATCTAAGTGTTGTTTGCTCGAAAAAGCCGTTATTTTTTTTTTGGTGGTCGTGCTTCTTTCAGTTCTTCTGTTCGCGTGCTCCCGCGTCCCTATTTCTCCCGGGCTTGTTCATTTGTTCGCTTGTTCACTGCCATTATGTCATCTTGCCTCAAGCCATCGCCCAGTGAGAACGCGGAGAATAGAATAGAATAGTCTCGCTAGTGCTCTTGAGCCCTGTCCCCCCACCCCCCCTCGTTTCCTTAATTAACACCCCCGATCTCAGTATCACGGTGCAACTGCCTCAACAAGTCACACCTCTGCCTTTTCGGTGCCCGGTTGCAATTATTCTGTTTTGGAACATGCAATAGTGCGTCGGTCGGCACTTTCTGCAGGACCATTTAGCTGTTTGTGTACGTGGACGCGTGCTATATACACGCAACAGCTCAATGTGTCTCACTCGCGAGGAAATATTAACCGCCTAGCTTCACTTGCATGAGCTGAGGAAGGATATTTCCATCCGGTATCACCGTAAAACGGGAGCATTCGCTTTTTCCATACGCCAATGTTTGCTTGTTATGATTCGGATCGTTCGTTAGTTTTGCGTCTTTTTTTGTCTCTTGCTCTCTGGCTTGGGGCCAGCATCGGCCGAGATGAGGAACAGAATCCCTTGCAAAATCATGCAATGGCGCTGATCATTCATCTCGTCCTTCTCCACTAATTTCCGTGCATGTTTCTTCATTTTCTGCATGGTCTGCACTGCGGGCTATCTCCGAGGCCCTAATACCGTTGCAAGATTGCCGATGAGAGAACCAATCCATCGCGAGTCAAGATACCTTAGCTTCACACAAGATATCCAATATGCCGCGTTGTTTGTGTTACATGTATCAAGATCCACTGTAGCCTTCTGCTTGTAGATAGAAATACCGCGTTCCGCTGGGTAGGAGCCTTTCCACACATGGAATCTCGCAATTGGGGCTATGCATTCTTGCGTTAGGAACTATGCTTCGTCACCGTCGAGCCGAGAGCTGCTCGAGATACTCGTCCATGGAGAAGGTCCGATCTGCATCCTCGTTGTAGTCACTGGAGGTGTTTGTGTGTGTATATGTGTCGTTGAAACTGAAGGCCTCCGCTTCGTTCCGGCGGTAGTCTAGGCTCAGGCTCGTGTTGCCAGCAACGGGATTCGTGCCCACAGTAGTCAGTATGAACTTCCGGTCAAACACGTCCTCGCCAAAGTTGATTCTTTCGCTAGAATGCGCTGATCCGGTGGGTGTGCTTGCTCCTGCTAGTCCTCCACTATCGTCCATTAGGTATGCGTGTAGATTGAGAGATGAGCTGGAGCTGGAGAGTTTCAGGAGCATGTTCAGACCCATTGAGCTCATGGAGTTCTTTCTTCCCTTGATTGGGCCAGAGTCGACACTGGTTGTCAGTCCGCGGCGGCTGAGCGTAGTTCGTGGGACGCCGCCTACCCCTGGCGGAGGTTCGAAGTCGCCATACCCTTCGCTGTGATTAACCGATGCCAAAGATCCTATCGTTGGCTTTTTCTCCTTCTTGAGTCTGGAGAAGAACCTCCTTGACGGACTGAACATCGACTTGATGGACAGAGGAGACCCAGCGCCAATGGTCACAGCCGCACCACCACTAATTGGTGTGTGAAACCCTGAGCTAGAATTTTTGCGTGTATCTGACGAGAACGAGCCTCGTTTGGACGAGTACAAATTGGATTCGCTGAGCTGTAGTGGAGGTGGAACGTTGAGCTTCGAGGAAACCGAACTGGACTTGGATCTTGTTCCGCCAAGAGCATTGCTACGCAACTTCGTTGGACTGACGCTTTTAATGGAGTTGGCGTCCTGCTTCCGAGGACTAAGCGAGCTCTTGAACGACCGTTTGGAGCCGGATTCGACGAGTTTGTATGGCTCACTAGACTCAGGTTTAGAGGACCCTTGTCTGGAGTCGAACGAGCCAACGACGAGTTCCAGGTGCTTGCTGGCTGAAGACTCTTCTCCAATGGACATTTTGTCAATTGAGGAAAGTAAGTTTGACGTATCCACTGGTTGCGTTGTGACCTCATCTTCAAGAGAGCCCATCGAGCTGGAATCGTCTAGATAGGAGTCTAGTAGATCGTCCACTTTCTCGAGATCTTTGTAAACTAATTCTGGGTCCTGCTCTACCTCGAGTTCAGCTTGAGGAACGGACGCCAGTGGTGGGGGTGCACCCCATGCATTTTCGTAAGTTTTACCAATAAATAAGCGCCGTAGCCTTCCCGTGAGACTGTTATCGATTTCAACTCCGCCCTGCGCCTTAAATATCTGTTGGTTGATTTTGTTGTATTTGTCGATTTCTTGTCTGCTGAGCCCAAACGTCGTGAACGGGTGCGCCTTGATCTCCTGGATGGTCGGTCGTTGGTTGGGGTCCTTAGACAAGAGCTTTTCGATTAGATTTTTTAGCAACTCGGCCTCCTTTGAATCCTGCTCGCGAGCCTTTGCGCTTTCGATTGTGCGCGGGAAACGAAGCGGTCCGTTGACGATGTTCTTGAAGAGACTGAACTCGTTGTGTCCCTCAAACGGCAACTGGTGGAAAAACAAGCAGAAAAGAATCACGCCCAACGACCAGATGTCAATGCGAGCGTCGATTTTGCTCTGGATCAAGTCGTTATCGTTGAGCATCAGCAAGCGCTTGTTCACAAACTGACATAGTTCGGGCGCAAAGAACGCAGGCGTGCCCATGGTTTTCCCGAGCTCCTTATCGTCATTGGCATTATTTTCTAGAATGAGCGACACGCCAAAGTCGGAGATTTTGATCGTGCGGTCGCGGCTTATTAGGAGGTTGGACGGCTTAAGGTCTCTATGGATTATGTGTTTGAACGTGTGCAAGTACTCGAGCCCATTGAGCACATCGCGCAAGATCTTATTGAGCGGGAGCGACTTGCCGGCGTCTTTGAAGTACTTTTCGTGATAATGGTTGTATTTCTTCCAGTCGATCTCTCCATACTGACAATACTCTAGCACCAAGAGGATCTTATCGAACTTCATATCGTCGATGACCTGGTACAACTTGACGACGTTGGGATGGTCGCACTGCTTCATGATGCGGATCTCACGCTTGATCTTTGTGGTATGACTTAGGTACGTTTTCGTGATCAAACGTGAAGTATCGATTCTATTGATCGTTTTGATCGCATAGTACTTCGCCGGATCGACGCTTTTGTCTCGCGCAAGAATGACCTTGCCGAACTGGCCCTGCCCGATGCTCAGAAGAAGCTCATACCGCAGATTAACCACCTTGTGTCCTGAAGACTTATCGACGTCGATAGATAGCGTCAGGAGATCCATTTTCTGCCCGGAAAGCGGGGGTATGGTCTAGACTGACTGCAGAAATAGGCCAGAGCTCTTTTTCTATTAATTTTCGCGTTCCTGACGGAGCAATTGCCTTTTTAAGTAGAACAGTAGATGCAAGATATGGCAAATCTGGGGTAAGAAAGTGAAATTTTTTGAGAGCGTTCAAAATTCGGCTTTGGCTACTTTTTCGATTTTGATATTTACTGTGGCTGTGGTCGTGGTTTCTCATTAATAAATAGTTGGGTGGTTCCTTGGAATGGCCCATGATGGATGGTAATAAAACAGGGGTGGAAAGAAAAAAGAAAAAAGAAAAAGATGGTCTATGCAAAGGTCTCCATCGGGCGCGCCTCATCCTTGACCTTCTGCGCGAGGCGCGTGCCCTCGTCCTCGGTCTCGTCGTTGATCTCCTTGATGAGCTGGTCTTCCTCCTCGGTAAGCGCCGAGAAGTCGGGCGGGATGTCGTCCATTCTGACCGACGGCGCGTGGTCGATGAAGCGGAGCTGCTCGAGCACCCGTTGCTTGACGCTCTCGAGGTACTTCTTGGAGTTTTTGTTGTCGAGCGGCCCCTCCAACGCCGGGTGGAGCGAGTGGTCGGGGCCAAACCAGTCGTACGTCGGGATCGACGACGGGATCTTCAGGTCGAGCGTCACGTCGTTGAGAATGGCGGTCTCGTAGCACCACAACCGCGACACGTTGCGCGGCGTGTACCCGCCGCCGCCAAGCACAAGCATCGGGATGCCAAACGTCTTGATGAACTTGACGCAGGCGCCGTGGGCACGGATGTTGAGGTTGAAGCAGCCGAGACGGTCGTAGCCGAGCGAGTCCGCACCGCACTGCTGCACGATGACCGTGGGCTGGAACTTGGTGATGAGCGGCTCCATGATCAGCTTGAACAACCGGAGGTACGAGTCGTCGTCGATGCCATCCTTGAGCGGCACGTTGACGCTATAGTTGAGCCCGCGGCCGATTCCGGCCTCGTCGATGGCGCCCGTGCCAGGGAAAAACTCGCCGTTGTACTTGTGGAACGACACCGTCATCACGCGGTCGGTCATGTTGAACGCTTCCTGGACGCCGTCTCCATGGTGTAAGTCTATATCAATATACATAACCCGCGCATGCACGCGGAGCAAATTAAGGATGGCCAACACAATATCGTTGATGTAGCAAAACCCGCTAGGTTCAAACTTCTTCGCGTGGTGGAGCCCGCCCGACCAGTTGATGGCAATGTCGCTCATCCCACTGATGAGTTTCCGCAGCGCATCCAACGTCGCGCCCGTATAGAGCCGCAGATACGTATACATGCCGTCGAAAATGGGACAGTCGTCTCCAATGTTGAACTGCGCAATCTTATCCTCGTCCATCTTGAGCGCCATTTCGGGCGTGATGGATTGTAAGAAGTCTACATATTCCTCAGCATGGAAGTCCAAAAGCTCATCGCGCGTAGCCTCACGTGTTTCGTACAAGTCCATTTTCTCATAGAGACGGTACAGCGACACCAAGTGGTCGGTCAACATCAACCTGAACGGCTTCATTGGGTGGTGTGGTCCATAGTGGTAGTGGGATACGTCGGAGTTGTAGTGGTACAGGACGTTTTTGAGCGGCAGCAGGTGCTCCGGGAAGTAGTGCGGGGTGTGTTTCGTTGTGGCCGCGTCTGTGGAGAACGTCGCCATTTGAATGTGTTTTGGAGTTGTGCTGGTTATATAGTGTAGTGTAGTGTGTAGTGTAGTGTGTAGTGTGTAGGTGATGGAGATGGATTGGGGTTGAGGATTTTGAGGATTTTGAGATTTTTTCTAAAGTTTTGTGGGATTTGGGTGGATTTGATGTTTTGGATATATTTGTGTTTTTGTCAGTGTGGGTTTAGTGGAAATTGGGTGGCTGTTTTGATGGTGGTTACAGTTTGATGGAGTTGGTGGTAGGTCGGGTGATGAATGAGCTGGAGGTTTTTGCGTAGAAATTGACAGCGCTCAATATTATTTCTTATCTTATAGAGAAACCTTTTTGTGAATTTGGTGTAGCATGCACTGTGCTGAGACGATGAAACTGCTATGGTCCTCTTTGCACACTAGTCCATACTCTTGCCTATCGATGAGGACATTCACAATATTGATTAAGATTTGAGAAATTGGGAAATTTAAAATTAGAAGATTTTCTCATTTAGTAGTGATTTGCGGGGTGTCAATCGGTTGAGGGGTGTGTTTGATGAGGTGACTAGTGGAACAGGCGCCAAGAGAGAATTCACACAGATTCGACCAAATGGCAATCTGTAAAGTATTTTTGGGATATAAAGGGACAAAATTATTTTGGCGTGAACTCCAGGATATATTTGTAGGCTGGATTCCAACGTCTGATGGAGTTACCAGCTCAAATATACCGTCAACCACCGCCAAAACGAGAACTCTAGTCACCAAAACCAACAGAATTCTCTCTGATTTATTTTCACCCGAATTATCTGCAAATTCGCGCAGTTCACCAACAACTGTCATCAAAGATAGTGACTCTTTAGTGAGAACAATTCCATACCTAACACTACAGAAGAACCCACGATCAAAGACCCCAACTCGCCAAAATAGATAAACTAAATTCAAGAAATATTGTCAATAAAAAAAATCAACAGAATTTGTTTCTAATTTCCCACAATTATCTCCCCAAATCGTCCCTCCTAATTTCTCCCTCTTTCTCTCCCACTTTCTCTCACTCTATCTCCACACTCCACACTCACATACCTATTGCCACCACCAACTCTTCTTCAACAATGTCAAGTACGTTCCAATTGACCGCCGAACATTGAACCCCGACCACCGCCCCACTTCCCCGCACCCACTAAAAAACATAAATAACCCCCCTTCCCACCTCTTGCCTCCTCCTGTTTCGTTTTTTGATTCAATGTTCGTTCCTTCTAAATCAACCCTTCTCTCCTACTAACACCTCCCCCTAGGCTCCGCAGGCTTCGACAGACACATCACCATCTTCTCCCCCGAGGGAAGATTGTACCAGGTCGAGTATTCGTTCAAGGCCATCAACTCCGCCAGCATCACGTCGATCGGTGTTACTGGTAAGGACTCGGCCGTGCTCATTTCGCAGAAGAAGATCCCCGATAAGTTGTTGGATCCCGCCACGGTGTCGTATCTCTTTAAAATCACGCCTTCGATGGGCATGCTAGCTACGGGCTCCATTGCCGATGCCCGTTCGTTGGCGTTGCGTGCCAGAGCAGAAGCAGCCGAGTTCCGCTACCAGAACGGGTACGAGATGCCCGTGCAGAGCATTGCCAAGCGTATGGCCAACATCTCTCAGTTGTATACCCAGCGTGCATACATGCGTCCGCTCGGCGTGGCGTTGACCTTCTGTCAGGTCGACTTCGAGGATGAGGGCAGAGGTCCTCAGATCTTCAAGTGTGACCCCGCAGGCTACTTCACAGGCGTCAAGGCCGTGTCGACGGGCCCCAAGCAGCAGGAGGCCACCACGTATTTGGAGAAAAAATTCAAGAAAATGGACTGTGTGGATGGCGACTGGCAGCAGACGGTCGAGTTCGCCATCACCTCCTTGAGCTCGGTGCTCGGCACAGATTTCCGCAAGAACGACATCGAGATCGGTGTGGCTACGCAAGGCGAGTTCCGCATCTTGACTGCCGACGAGATTGACGAAAGATTGGTTGCCATTGCTGAACTCGATTAGACTTACCCCCCTACAGGCACTTGAGCAGGCCAAACAGTGCTGTAAATAGCATCGCAACGATACGACGAAGCTTTGTAATGAATTAGTATATTATCTGTAGAGACAGGACTACGATTGTTTTAGCTGGATATGTGATATACCTATATGGAATCTATACGTGCTTAACTAAGTAAGCTTTTCTAAATCAGTTCCCCAGTTCTTACCAAACGTAAGGAATGAACATGTAAGGACAAGCCTCAAGATAGCGGTCCCAGTCCTCACCGTACTTACGAGCACACTTTCTTTGGTCTCTGTAGGCTCTGTGAACCAAGACAATAAAGAAGAATACTGGGAAAAACCATGGAAATGGCGACTGGAAGCCACAGATAAGGCCCCAGGTGAGCGCTTGAGTGTAATCGGCGGTGTAATGAGCCTTACGCGCGTACTTGTACCATCCATCAGTCAACAAGACAGAACCGTTCTTGCACTTAATGTAGGTCGGGTTGACCAAGTCCGAGTATGGCAAGTATGGGAACGTTTTACGGATGGTGTTGTTGCCGCCCATAACTCTACGGAAACTGTTCTTTTGTCTGTTTCCAGTGTCAAAGAAGTAGTAGGCAATGGTCAACACCACAAACAAGGCGGTGTTGTATTGCCAAGACCATTGGTACTCCAGAGGATCGTGGTACAGCAAGAACAAGGTACAGTGACAGTAGGTGAAAGGAACACCGGCGATGTTCCAGAAACAAAGCATGAAGCCGAACTTCTCGTAGGCCATGTCCCAGGTTGGAACGATCAACTCCTCACCCTTGGAACAAGCGTTGGCATACAACCAGAAGGCGTACACCACAAATGCCATCTGAGGAGAAACGTAGCCGTAGGTGTCGTACTGCTTCAAAGCAGCTGCAACGGCCAAGAAATGAAGGAAGTACCAAGGAAGACGGACCTCGAAGAACATCTTGATGTCCAAATATTTGCCCACACGTGGGTTCAATGGTGCGCCCATGAAACAGTCGTAGATGGGGTTTCCAGTCATGCGATGGTAATCCTTGGAGACATAGAGAGTGTACAAGTACAAGCCAATGGAGAAAATGAAACCGTAGGCAATGGCGGTAATCATCATCTCACCAAAATGGTCCAAGATGTAGTACAATTTAATTCCGTAGAAGTGCATGCCGAGCAAGATGACGTTTGTCACATAGAAAGACCACACCGCATTACAGTAGTATGGCAATTGGCGGCCGTTCAAATGGTCCAATGGCAAACCCTTACTCCAGATACCAGGCAAAGTCAAATAAAAGAGACCCTGGACGACGAAGAATGTGGTGAATACCAATACTACCATTGGCGATGGAATGGCGTTCTCGACGAATAATTGCCACAACTCCAAGCCGAAAACGGACCATGTCTGTTCCTCTGTTGGCCACGCAGGCAATCCATTGTAAAAACGAGCCGAAAGCCACATGTATACCATCAAAAGAGGGAATCCGATCATCATTCCTAACGCACCGGCTGGTCCACCAAACTCCCACTCAATTTGATCTTTGGGAAGGTATTTTGGATCAGCAGGTTGGGCGCTTTCCACCAATGAGGTGGTCTCATTTGGCTCTCCTTGCACTGCGGTCCGAGACATTGATTTGGGAAGCAAGAATTGGTGTTTTCAAAAGTATATATGTGAAACGTCTGGATGCAGGACTGTACACAAGGTTCGTTTTGCTTAAACGAGGATACGACACAAACGTGTGTGCGAGATCACAGTGCGCGCATAAAGAGACCAGGGATTGGATAGTTGGTTATGGGCCCTGTGCGATGCAGCTTTAGTATTCAGCGACCTTTTGCTTGGGTTGAACGAAGGACCGATGATGAGATGAGGCGATGAGATGCTCGGGCGATGAGATGATGAAGCGATGAGATGATGAGGCGATGAGGTTATGATTGAAGGGTGTTTTACACCAAACTTAACAGTTATTGGACCCAGGTCTTTGTAGAGACTTTGTGCAGAAAATCGTTCCGGTTGTGTCGGAAACGCGACGTGCATTTGCCGATGCATCAGATCCAGGATGCTTATTTTTGGCTCTCCCTACATATCCATAATAGCCGTTTAGCACATGCATGGAAAAGAGCTGTCACACTTAGAAAATTTTGTTATAAGCGGTTGCAATCGATTAAGTGTTAGTTGGAGATAGACGGACTTTTTATATTGTTCGTTGCCTCTTCGGACTCAAGTTTCGCCTTTTTTTTGAGATATCAACGATTTCTCGTACATCAGAATTGACACGGAATATGATGGTTATCCACCCAATTCTTGCCTTGTAGTTCTTAAATTCTCCCTGAAATTTTTCAGTGGCTGGGAAGAATTAAACAAATTGTATGTTCGGCTTAGGCAAACGGGATGTCGGTCAGAACTGAGAATGAATCGTAGACCTCGTCATCTATCTCATTTGGATGGCTCTCACGATAGATGCGCCTAAGCTCCTTGAACTTTATGACGTGATCGAGGAAGGAAAGCGCACTCCCGTTTCCGAGCTTGACCAACCCCATGAAGAATAGCTCGATTCTCTCGAAATCGACCTCGTCAACGACCACACCGGAAATCATACGGAATATAGATTGATGCATGATACAGTGATAGTCAAATGTACTGGGGCTGAGGTAGAAATGTTCACTTTGTAGAATTACCTGTGACTCGTCAAGTTGATATGGCGCTGATTTCTTCTTAATGAAGAAGAAACCGTCCGTTATGTTTTGCAAAACAGATTGTACCTGAGGATGTGTTCGAGGCAATCCGAGAAAGTACTTCGAGGTAAGCACTCTCATGTACATGTTGTTGCAAACATTGTGGGCAGAGGCGTCAAACCATGAATAGGTTCTCTGAACACCATCCTCCAGACTCTCGGTAGAGAAGCATGCTTCTGAGATACCACAGCGGGCTGCAAACGCTGGCACGCTTGGCTCGGTCTTAGGTACATTTACTTCAAATGTTGGAAACGTGACACCAGGCACGATCGTATCTGCTAAAAGCCCGTCAATTAATGCAATGAGGTGGATGGTCCATCTTGCAGGCACAATCTTCAAGTTCCTCTGCTGAATTGAATGGTTAATGCAATCTAGGGTTACAATCATTCTCACTGTAGAGGATGTATATCCCCAAAATAGATTGAAATCAGCGCCACTTTGGGTCTGGCAAATGAGGCCAGCGCGTTCCAATGCGTTGTGATAGTTTGCATTGGCTTTTGCCTCGGTAGTTCCAGTATCTAGCCAGGCCTCATAGTCTGGATTTGCCTCTATTGAGGGAGCGGCGTCGAAAAAGTCAGTTCCCTGTGCCTGCTCCAACTCTGGCCCACTGACTGCTTGCAGAAAGGGTCTTCCTACGGTTGTATGTAGCACAGCAGAACTTTCGATGGCGAAAAACCAGGACTTTGCGAAGGCAAGACCGCTAGTCATGTACAACGACAGGGGACCACCTGAGAATTTGGTTTTTTGGGAGTAATCAATGAGCAAATCACGAGCGCCTTTAAGATGTGTCTGCCATTGGTTGAGGTAGTTATCAGAGACAGTGTATTTAGTGGCTGTGAAACAGGAACTCAAGACCAAAATGGTCAACAACAACAGCTCGATATTGCTTGCAAGCATTGAAGGGTCCGAAAAGCTGGAATACTCGGCAAAAGCACCACTCAATGCTTTCAAGCACCTGGCGGTATAAGTTTGACGAGCTCTATCATGGCGCAGTTTGCCTGTCTGGTTGAACTGAAATGTAGCCGAAATAGCCAAGAGAGAAGATAGAAGATACGGACATTTTGCCAGGTAAATCAACAAAAGTTTCACACCCTGGTTCGACTCAATCAGCGAAGCATAGGGGAAGATATGGTATGAAAGATCTGTAGTTGTAAGTGTCTTGAGATATTCCACATGGGGCTCTGTGAGCGTATGTTCTGCCACGCAGTTCTTGATGAGCTCCGAGTTGGAGAGAAGAAGTCTTTCCGTGACGCCGTTGGGGCTCGGAAACGCCCGCGGCTCCATATAGAGCTCGTACTCCGACATGTCCACTCGATACGACGAGCTGCTTTCGGACATTTCGCCGCTCTGAGGGACCAGAGGCGTGTAATGGCCGTGAGGAGTGACACCTGCCGAGTTGTTGGATGCGTTATCCGCATCCATGGGTACCAAAAACTCGCTCATATCGTGAACAAGGTCACTGGCCCTATTGAAGAGCCCAAGCAAGTCTTGCGTCTCAAAAGACTCAGCAGCAGGGATATCAATGGTCAACCCTTCGCCGCCATTGCCGGTTGCCGGCGGCTTCTCTTCTGGTGACGCCTGTGGCTCGAGTTCGACCCCATTGTTCAGTACAAATGTGATTGTATGTTTCGGCGACGGCTTGCTATCTACAGCGGCTACAGGCACAGGAGAAGGTTCTACGGCGTTTTCCGGAGGACTCGTCTCGAAGCTCGACCGATACATCTTCACGCGGAGGGTTCCCGGGCCCTTTTGCTGTAGGTCTGTTTTCTTCGCCAGATTCATGGAATGGTCGTACTCGCACGCTTTTTTCAAGCGCGTGCAGTTGTTGCATTCCGGCACTGTTTCGTCGCATTTGATTTTGCGCCGTTTGCACTCCTTGCATCCGTTTCGAGAGTACTTTCTCTTTCGGATCCGTTTGGAGCTGTCAAGCGCCAGTTCCAGCATTTTTATATTTCAATCGGGAGTGTTTTTTGAGCCTCAGGATTGGGCACGTGATTTTTCAGTCCTGAATTTTGGTACCTGTACCCTCAAAGTCTGTAGATTGTGTTTCTATCTCAACACGAAATAGTCCGCTCTAGACGCAACACAGACGCCAATTGAAGCGGATATCGTCCCAAAAAGGTCGCCGGCGCTCCGCGGCAAATGTTTACGAACCTTAAATACGACGCTAGCCTCGTATTCACGGCAATAAGACCAGAATAGGAAATCACTCTTTTCTAGCCCTGGACAAACGACAATCGACACAAAGACACTGCGTTAGTTATAAGTGTGTTCCTGAGTTTTTGGCTGTGGCCGCACCATCTAGTACATTCTCAGACGAATGCGTTTGTATCTGATTTGTGTCGATCGGTGATGATGCGAAAACTCCGGATTGGGAAATCGAATCTGGGGTAAATCGGGAATCTCAAAAATGGTTCTTAATGAGGTGAGAGTTTACTCTTCTATAAATTGGGGCCGTTTTCAGTGGTGCTTTTTGTTTCCTAGAATTAAATATTTAATGTACACCTAAAATACATGAGACTAAAGGATATGCTGGATTTTCGTGAAAATTCTTCTTCCGTGGGGAGTATTCTTGATGTTGGGCAAGAGCGGCTGCAAGCTCTGCGCGAGCTTGGGCAAGTTGGTGGGGCTAGCGACGTCCAACCCGGTCTGGAGCACGTAGTTGCCGTAGGGGTCATTCAACAACACCAGAAGGTGGCTGCTGTTTTTCAACAACACCTCGATGACCTCCTCGCTCAACTTGCGCGTGCGCAACGTCTTCTCGATGACGTTGGAGCCGAACTTGTGGAGCGACAACGAGATGATGTTGGCGCGGATGTGGTCCAAGATGATGGCGATGGACTTCTCGTCGCCACGCGAGAGAACATACTGCACCACGTAGTTGCCGTAGGGGTCCAACGAGAGCGTGGTCGCGATCTCGGCCACGCGCAACGAGAGCTGCTCGCGCTGCTTGTTGTTGCCGTGGTCCAAGCACCGCTGCAAAACACAACATCCGTGTCTGTGGGTCGCGATTTCCACGCAGTGCTGGGCCGCGGCATCAAACACAAACTGGTTGTCCTCCGGACTGAGCCTTTGCAAGCACTTTTGGACGACGTGGTTACCGTTCAAGTCGCGAGATAAGGCTACTACATGGGGTGACAAGCTATCGATGATGTAGCGAGCTTCCTCGGGAGAGGAGATCTGCTCCATGAGCTTCTGCAACGCTCTGGTGCCGTGCGGATCAAGAGCAATACGGATGAATTCTGGCGCGGCGTTTCTCACCAAGATGAGGCGTTGAGAGGGTGTGACGTTCTCGAACAACTTCTGCACCAAGTAGTTTCCAAAGGGGTCGACCATGAGCTCAACGATCTTTGGATGGATCTCGTTGAAGATCATTGTGGCGGCTCTGTCGCCATTGTTGCTGGAGTCAGAACCGGTGCTTTTTTCGGAGCTTTGTTCCTTGCTCAAGTCCAACTGGCGCTGCAAAAACCGACAGCCATGTTGGTCCTTACAGAGAGAGTAGATGTCGCCGGTGAAGTCATCCAAAGTAGCGTTTGCATACTTGGTAGCCATGTCTCCCTTTTTACGGTTGGAATTATGCATCTTGCGATGGATATTGACCCGGCTGTTCATGCCGTTGAAATGGTCGTTTTGACGCCTATTGTAGGGGTATCCGCCGGGACCTCCAACTCCGCTGTCGTTTTCGCCAGAGTTGGGGTGGTGAGCATGGCCAGCGTTGTTTCCGGCGGCCATGTTCCCGCGGTTGTATCCGTGGAAGTTTCCTTGCATGGCACCTCTAGGTTCCATCTGCTGAGCGCCGGAATTGCCATAATGGGAATTAGCGGGCTGCGGGTTTCCATGTTGCATCGGATACAATTGTTTCTGGTTCCAGAGGTTCATTCCGGACAAAATGGGAGGCGAAGAGAAGACGTCCAACAGCGAGTCCAAGTGCGGGTAGAACGACATGTTGGAAAACTCCTGTCCGCCAGGAGTGGCCGACTTGTCGACGGACTTGTCTGCGGAGGAGTCGCTTCCCACCGGGCTGGCGTTCTTGGGGCCAAACCGGTTGTATTCACTGAACTCAGGCGTTTGAGCGTACGCATCGAATGGGATGCGCAGGTTCAAGATGCCGCCAAACTGAGGCCCAGGCTGTGGCGAGGGCGACACCGCGTGCGAGCCGTTGAGGCCAGGCGTGCCTGCGTTCAGCAGAAGCGTCTCGTCGGGCAATGCAAAGGGCGCAATCAGCATTGCCATCTGAGACGTCAAGAGCGGGTCTGCGACCGGGTATGCAAAGGGAGGCGCCGAGAACGGGACAAACGTGTTGCCCCACTTCGACAGCGGCGTGGCGTCGGATTCGGCGACCCGGAAAGCGCCCATCTGTGGAGGATGGGGTGTCAACGACTCGTGCGGCTCAAGCACCGAGCCCGGTATCTTGGAGTTCGCAGAAACGTTGGCCAGGTCGGACGAAACAGACGTGTCTTCCAAGCCGAGCTGCGACGAGGATTCCGGCACGTCGTCGATGTTGAGCGTGCCCAAGGCATCGACAATGTCCAATGGGGGCTCGTCGGCGGCGAAAAACGGCGCCGGGTCGGATTTCTTGAAGAATTGCAGCGACCCGAACGACGCGGAGCGCAACGGCTCGCCGGCGGGCGCGGGCGCGTGCGAAATGGACGCTGCTCTGGTTTGGTCGTTGGACATGATGCAGAGGCAGACACAGATGCTAAGAGAGGAAAAAAGTAATGTACACGGGGTAAAGACGAGCGGCTCGTCACGAAGAAAGTGAAATCGTACACCCTTGGAGCGCAGGGCAACTATGGTACAAGAGGGTTGGTTTGGCGATGCCTATAGGCGGCGATAATCGCAGTTTCGGACGGGAAAAAGGCGGGAAAAGACACACTTTCTGTGATAGGAAGTGGGGCCGATGCAAGTAGTCTGCTTTTTCTCGAACTTTTCCGGCTTTTCTGCGGCAGAATCAGTGGTTTCTTCAGTTTCCACTGATATCCAGTTCCAGCGGGATCCAGAAGGGCTACGGGAACGGCGAAAACAGCAATCGGTGCAGATTCAGACGCTGCAGACGATGGGCGCGTTTGTGGGTACAGATTCGGGGCGTGGCGTGGCCAGGAGGAGCCCTAGGGATATGTGGTAGAGTGACACAGAAAAAAAAATAGCAGGTGTGCTCTGCAGGTAATATGAGGGTAGGATCTGAGACATGAGGAATGGTGTTTGAGGGACGGGGATTTTTTTTTGGGAAACGGAGGTTGGTTTTGGGAAATTCGGAGAGCCCGGATTTTTGCGGTGTGATTGGTTTTTCTTTTTTTTGCGTGGCGGCCATTTTGACGGTAATACATTGAGCGAAGTGTACTAAGTAAGGGCTAGGAGAAGAATTGACGGGACTGTGGAAAATCAGTTTCGAAAGTCTTGGCGGCGATGCACTCTTTGGTTCTGTATTTATTGCGGTCATTTTGGTGTAATTTGGGCTGGAATTGGTGGAGTTACGGGTCGTTTCTATGGATTTGCAGCCAGTACAGAAGACAGTAGATTTAGCTGAACAAATGATTGATCTGAATACACAGTTGAGCTGTTTCGGTTTAATTAATGGGAATTTGGGTAGAAGTTGCGGTGAGTCGTGAATATTGTTGCATTGGCTGACTGTTTCTGTAATACTACTGAATGGGATCCTATCTGTACTCCAACAAGAGATTGAAACTAAAATTGGACAAGTATCATTCAAAACATACTTTCACGTTTTTGTGAATTTAGTTCGATCAAAGTATTGTTCCGTGTGTATTGACCTAGTGCCACACTTTGTACTTTTAAGTAGTTCATGGACTACACATCAGACTGTAAAGTAGCGGAATCAGAGACAAATTTTGACTTCTTCTAAAGTGAGTTCAAAGCCTTTCAATCTTCGGCTTTTAAATTCTCAAATCTTTCCTGAAGATTGTGACGAGAATGCGATTTCACGTCGTCAATTCTATACTGCATTACCTCGCCCAAGACCAAATTTGACAGGTTATTGGGAACAATTCCAATTCCACTCGACCTATTTAAACCTTTCCGAACGGACTTTTTTATCTTATTTGACAGTGTGCCACGACCAAGGGTATTCCATGGCTTTTGTTGAATGATGAGTCTTATATCCAAATACAGTTCTGAGCTTCAAGTCGATCTTACTAGTTTCTTTGTTAACAAAGTGGTATTTATTAAAAGCAAATCTCCGATTCAAACACTTTGGTCATATCAAACAGTCACTTTCCATAAGTATAATCCGGTTTCGTGGTCTAGTTGGTCATGGCATCTGCTTAACACGCAGAACGTCCCCAGTTCGATCCTGGGCGAAATCACGATTATATTTTTTCGTTTTTGTAAAACCTCATTTTTTTGATAGTTTTATTCTATTCGTCGACAATTCCGTATACTCTTGGTGGTATTGTGATCTCAGATCACAGAACTTTTCATCAGAGAGTCTTTTCCCATAAACAAGAAAGAATTAGACTTCATGAAAGTTTTTAACTCACAGAATTGACTCGTTGAAAGTGGAAACTCTCCTCTCATAACAAATCTTTCGAACACTTTCTATGTCTACAGTTGCTTCTAGATCATTATCTATTATGTAACGAATTTAAATGACGGGAATGGGGAATCAGACAAAAATAAGGGGAGAGCGTCTAAGAAGACTTCTCGTGCTGGGTGGAAACTCTGGCCATGGAGACCAAGAAGTCCTCGACAGATCTTCTGTCTTGCTCAGGCTTCTTCTGCTTTCTGCCATTGCACAAGTCGTCAAAGGCCTCAGAGGTGGACATCAAGTAGTAAGCACCACCCATGACACAGAAGACACCGAAGGAAAGAATCCAGGTTCTGACAACAGAGACAATGTCAGTCCAGTTTTGGGACCACCAGCCGAACAAAGTGAAACAGGTGGCGATGATGTCGACAATCAAGACGGCACCAGACAATTGCCAAGATGGCAAGGAGGACCAGAATGGACCGTTGGCTCTGGTGATGAAAATCAACCAGTTCTCAGTCAAGGAGATCTCCAAGAACAAGATACCGTCAATGGAACCGAAGTTCTGGATGATACCACCCTTGGACATGAACATAGTGGTCAAGGTGATCCAAGTACCAACAGCCAAAATGACACCCAAGACAATGGACATACCCCACAATCTTGGAAGGTTCCACTTAACTGGCTCTGGGTCGTATGGAGCATTGTCGTAAGCAATGGCCAAGGTAGCAACATCAGCGAAAATGGCAATGAAAACAACCAAGTCAATGTTCAAGGATTGGTTCAAGATAGCGATCCAAAGACCCAAGAAGATCTCCAAGTGCAAGGACAAAGCGATACGGTAGACAACGTAGGCATACATTCTGTGGAAAATTTGTCTGGAAGTCTTGATGGCATCAATGATAGCAGACAAACCTGGGGCAAGGAAAACAATGTCAGCAGCGGATCTGGCGGCGTCAGTGGCACCCTCGACGGCAATACCAGTGTCAGCCTTCTTCAAAGATGGGGCGTCGTTGACACCGTCACCAGTCATAGCAACCAAGTAACCTCTGTTTTGCAAAATCTCAACGGCGTTGTACTTGTGTTGAGGGAAAACCTCAGCGAAACCATCGGCGTTCTCAACAAAGTCAGCAATCTCGGAACCAGCAAGGTCACCACCACCGGAAAGACCCAACTTCTCGGCGTCGTAAATGTTAGTACCAAGTCCCAATTGTCTACAGGTCTCCTTAGCGATACCGACGGCATCACCAGTTAACATCTTAACTCTAAGACCCAATCTTCTGGCCTCGTTAACAGTAGCAGCAGTGTCATCTCTTGGAGGGTCCATACATGGCATAATACCCAAGATTTCCCAGTGGCCCTCACCTCTCTTTCTGGCAACACCAAGAGATCTGAAACCTCTGGAAGCAAACTCAGCAACAGTGTTTTGGTAGTTCTCGTGGATGTCCTCAGGGATTGGGTGGTCATCCTCAACAGTCTTCAAGACGAACAAAGGAGCACCCTTAACACAGATAATTCTCTCGCCCTCTGGGGACTCGACAATAGCGGTAACCTTCTTGGAAACAGGGTCGAATGGCTGGAACTCAAGGACCTTGTACTTTGGCAAAGCAGCCTTGGCTCTTGGGTAGTTAATCAAGGACTTCAAGAAAGCCTTGTCAATAGCGTCCAAACCCTTCTTCTTTCTGGAAGCAGCGAGACAGGCGGTCAACATCAAGTCGTCGGCCTCAACACCCTCAACGGTGTATGGCTCGTGCAAGGACAACTTGTTCTTGGTCAAGGTACCGGTCTTGTCGGAACACAAGATCTCGACACCAGCAAGGGACTCAATAGCAGACAACTTTTGGACAATGGCTTGCTTCTTAGCCAAGTAAGCAGCACCGACAGCCATGGTGGTGGTGACGACAGCTGGCAAACCGACAGGGACACCAATGATGGTGATAGCAAGAGTGTGTCTCAAGATAGGGACAATCTTAACGGATCTGTAGAAACAAGCGACCCAGACAACGAGCAAAGTGACAATGACCAAAACCAACAAAATCGTACCGATACCGTTCAAGACCTCGGTGAAGTGACCTTGGCCTTGAGCAGCCTTGTTGACCAAAGCAGCAGCACGGCCGACGAAGGTGTTGTCACCGGTAGCACAAACAACCATGAAAGCCTCACCGGTCTTGACGGTGGAGGAAGAGTAGGTGGAGTCACCGTGTCTCTTGTCAACAGCCAAGGACTCACCGGTGATGGCGGACTGGTCAACTTGCAACAAACAGTTCTCGGTAACGATTCTACCATCGGCTGGGATGACGGTACCGTCCTCCAACTGCAAAATGTCACCAGGGACAATCTGGTTAGCCTCGACCTCAACAAGAGCACCGTTTCTGATGACGTTGGCGGTGTTGGCCAAGGTCTTCTTCAACTCATCAACAATGGAGCCGGCCTGGTATTCCTGGATGAAACCGACCGAAGCGTTCAACAACAAAAGAGCACAGATCACACCGAAATCGACCCAGTCCTCCAAACCAGCAGCCAAGACAGCAGCGGCCTCCATAACGAATTGGATAGGACCAACAAAGAACATGATGAACTTGACAATCAAGTTCTCCTGCTCCTCGGCCATCTGGTTGAGACCGTACTTCTTTCTTCTTCTCAAAACCTCGTCCTCGGATAAACCGGTGGCAGGGTCAGTTTGCAAGAGTTCTTCAGGGACTTGGACGAAAGAAGCTCCTTCGTCCTCCTCCTCTTCGTCTTCCTCGGCGCCGACGGCGTGGTTGGATTGAAGGTCGAGCACCAATTGGTCGATGTCGATGTCATCCTCCTCGTCGGCGGCAGCCTTGTCGATCTTTTCTACAGTTGGTTCAGTTGCGCTCATGGTGAATGCGGGCGAGAGACAACTGGAGTCAAAAGAGATGCGAGGAAAAAAAAAGAGAAGGGCAGAAAGTGGGCAGGCGTGGGATTTATATGGGAAAAATACCCTGGCGGGCAATAGGGCATGGGTCTCTAGTGCAGGCTGAGGGAATTTAATTTGGCATAAACAGAGCGGGACCGATTGGGCAAGGATGTCGCGGGAGTGCAGGGACGTGCATAGGGATGCGGCGGCTTGTGTGCAGGTGCTGGATTGGGGATGAGGGAAGAGCGAAGAGATGGCTGGTAGGTTGGTTGGTGGGTAGTGTATTCCGACTTCCTGCAGGACAAAATGTCGCACCTCACTCTGAGCTTGGTGGTTCATGGTTCATGGTTCATTCGAACGCACGCCCGCCTAATCGCTGGACGCTCTCATGTACGCTTATTAGTGTAGCCGCTGCCGGGCTCGTTGTCCATGTCCAGTGGATGGGGGGTCTGTGTGCACGTTTCGGCCTCGCTTCTTCCACCTTACTGGCGCACAGCTCCAGCCAGAAACTTAAGCTATTGATGATAAGAGATTGGCGGAGGGGTACATTTTTCCGCATCCAGCGTTTTGCGTTGTTCTTTTGTCTGTTCTGTTGTAATTAATTGCCTCTGCGTTGTTTCGGCCGCTTTGTCATGTCTGTATCTACCATGCGTCTAAAAGCTCGGGTTAGCCGGATATAGAACTGAACCCCGAGGAATTGGCTCAGCAACGTTGGTCGTGCCGGCAGATTGATTGTAGATGTCGACATCTAAACACTGTGGAGCGGAACTGCGGTGGATCTTCTTTTGCAGCCAGCTTACCGGTTTGAGTGGTTATTATTGATGTAGATTCAGTAGAGCAGCTATAGGGCATGGTGATCTGGTAATCGTTGGAAAGATTTGGGAGTGTTTCGGATTGTATATTTGGAATTGTTTGGGCTGGAGAGTGGCTCGTAGAAATTCTGTGCTGCGTTGTTCCAGTTCGGTAGGCTTTACAATAGTAGTCATTTGATCCTGGTTTATTTGGTAGTGGCTACACTCTAAGGTGAACGATTTGTTCAGTGGAGACTATTTTGAAATAAGAACTTGAATGACAAGCAGTATAATTCGAGCCTGGCCTACAATGCTTCCGATAGTAGCTCTACATTGACAATTGCTTTAACTAGAGGAGGGCGGTCATATTCATTGCTTTGAGAGTAGCTGTCCAATGTCTCCATCTGAAAGTGACTCTCTCCCTCTCGTCCTATCCCCTTTACAGTCGTTGCCGTTTCTTCACCCTTTCCTCTATCCTCGTAATCTCCCATACTAGACTTTCTGAAATCTTTCTTGCATACATCTCTTTCAAATTCCAATTATTTTTAAACCGACTCTGTTTGAGCCGCACATCTCCCAATCTTTCCCACTCCCCCAACTCCTCCATTTCTCAAAAATTTCAATACATGTTCCCAATCACCACACGGCCTCCTCAACCTCTTTCTCTTCCTATTTTTCAAGCACATTTTGCAGCCATTTCCCGTAACCTCGTATGCTCTTCCAGCGCTGTCAATACGTCACGATCCGATGTACGGCTCGGATTCAGATAAGCGGCCCTATAAGCGGCTCAGACTATATCCAAATCCCTCACTGCGACCTCATTGCGACCTCATCCCGGCTGCGGGCCAACCGATGCCTGGAATGCCTCCGTGTGTATTTTCGTTCTGTCTTGTGCCGAAGTTTTAGCCCTCGTTGCTTTCCGACTTCCTGGATTTCCCATCCCGTAGATCGGCAAACACTCACAACACTCAGATCACATTATTCAGCTGTTCCTGACACCGGCATACAGCTCCGTCCCATTATGCTTTCCAGTGCACTCCGAAAGTCTTGAAAGTGCACCTGGATTTGACTGGACTGAGCAACCACCGCCGTGTCAAGATCTAGACGTGGTTCGTTCTGTGGTTGGTTTTGTGTTTGATTCTGTGGTAGGTTCTGTGGTTCAGAAGAAAATCCTTGCTTTCTTTTGCGCCCGGTTTTCGGAAAGTTGATCTTCATTACCGATCTCTGTTTTGCAGCCGCCTTTCATAACAGAAGCCACACCCATTTGGGCCCTCTGTCCGTGTCGGAACAGTCCGTGAGGCTAACGTTGCGTTTGAGTCCATTTTTCGATTTTAGAGCGTACGTCTGCCGAGTTACCGAGCCGAGCACCGGGGCCGAGTTGGAACATTATCGCTGATTAAGCTACATCCTATTGTCAGCGTTGTTTAATTTGGTGGAACGCAATTGACAACGAAAAAGTCTACGGACAATCAATTCAGGGCTACAGCCTACAGGCAACAATGGCGTTTTGTTTTTCCGGAAGATCATTTGTGCTTTCTTTTTGGTTGTTCTTCCGTCAAAATGTCGCAAAGGTATTAATTATCTCAATCGAGTAATCAATGTCGCGGCAGTCTGGTTCGCTGAGAGCTTCCAGCAGCAACCATCGAATGTCCAGTGTCGAACGTCAAATGTCGAATGTCCCATGTCGGATGTCCAATGTCGTCTTAATTAGCCCACATCCGTCTTTTAGTATGTCCATCCTAAACGACTCTATCCATTCCTATCGTTCCCAAAGTCGCTCATGCACAGGTTCGGAGCCACGCTGCTTATCTGCCGGCCATGCACTTCCGTCGACGTCAGAGAAAGTCTACTTCTGGTTGGATCTCCGCGGCTGGCTTCGGCTATTTTCCACGACCTTCCCGGAACAAGCCAGCATCGGGAATCGTCCTGCAGCACAGACCATGAGAGTAGAGCTGTTCTTGCAACAAAACTCTTCAAAACTCTTTTAGTTCAGTCCCTCAACAGGCCCTATCATCCATACGAAATCCACTATCTTCTGCAGTGCTGCTATGCATGGAAGTGCCTGGTTGCAGGATGTCGCAGGCGGGATGCAGACCCTGACTGGGTGGTGTGTGCTGGCAATGTCGCAATGTCGCAATGTCGCTTGTCTCCAAACTAAATGTCGCACCAGTGTGTCCAAAACCGCTTGTGCGCATGGCGCCAATACCCTTGACCCCGACATCGTCAATTCCCAAACAAATGTCGCACCTGTCTGCATCCGATTGGACAACGTCCACTATCCCAAAATGGATCGGTATCGGCTAAAAGAAAACAGTCTGGTGCATTTGTTCCTGCAGCCGGATCGCAATGAAGTTTAACTGAATGTCCATTCCCAAACAGGATCTCTCCAAAACAAAGCTTGGAATCGGTTCCTAAACAAACATCGGCACCACTGTAGAGAGAGCGCTTCTAGTCAAGACAGACTTCGATTAGCAAAAAAAGTAAGAGTAGAGTAAAAACAACCGCCGCCACTGTGTGCACTCCCGATTTGCAGTCGTCCGTCGGTTTAATGTCGCTATTGCAATGAGGCATCTTGCGGAAATAACTCAAATGCAAAATGATTTATCTCCGCGAAGATTGTCTGTTCGCAGCGTAATCGCAAATTTGCAAAAGCTTATTAATGTATTAACGTAATAATTAAAGGACTGCAATACGTAAAAACTCAATAGTGCCACTTTTGTCTGTTTCAATGGCTCCAGTAGACACTCGATGCCCCAATTAGCCCACTCCAGAGTTTTTCCGCCAACTCAGAAAATGTCCCTCCACAGACTAAAATGTCTCTAGTCGCAATCCCGTCGAACGTCAACAAATCCCTCTCCCCAATTAGCAGCGACGATCGGAACATTCCCACCGAAAAAATGTCGCCGCCCTGAACAGATGCCGTTGCGTTGACGCCGTGGCACACACAAGGCCGGGAAATCTGCGTCAGAATTTAAAACCTCACCAAGAACCCCACAAGCTGCCCCATCCTTGACGTCTTGGCGCAGGGGCGCCGTAATTTTGGCGGACGCTGGCGGTTAGTGTTTTGTTCGTGGGTGATTTGTGATTGGCAAGTGCCAATAGGCGATCCTTTGGTATTGGTTAGGCACTGGCTGCAAAATTTTTCAGTGACGTGGGGGAGGAGAAGCGAAATCCGCCCGGCGACATTGGTGTGGTTGGGGATTGGCGGCGCGACTTGGCACAGACCGGCGTTTTGTTGTCGCGAGGTGTGTCTGTGTGTGCGATGATTGAATTACTTCATTTTCACAAGTTTTGTCGTCTTTTTTCAGGCCATCGGAGGGGCACTTGATGACTCAAATCGTTGGCGGGGGTAAGAACAATAGCCCCAGTTGCTGCACCCACTCTGCAGGACTGCGGTCAACCCTAAATTAGGTGTGAATGTTTATTCGCCGAGGGGAAGTCGTGCGGTTTTCCTTGTTTTTTTCGATCACATGATTTTTCATAGCCTTGTTGTTTGTTTGTGCAACTCGCTCCGCTGTAGTTTGGGCCAAAGTTTGCCCTTAGGTCGGTTTTCTGCCTGTCTCCCAAATCGTAGATAGCTAATTGTATACACGCTGGCAGATGCACGGCCTGCAGACAGGCCCATTTAAGGTTTTGCGCTGCGCTTCGGTCCTAACTGCCACCGCAAAAACCGTTTTCATAACCAGCGCCCAGGTCTTATCAAGCTTTGGCTCAGATCATTGGTTCTTAATCGCTCATGCTTATCGACTTAATCTCTGTTGATCCAATCATGGAACTGGGGGTTGTGTTCCTGGAGAAAAGCTCTTGTGAATTTCTTTTTTTGTCAGCCGCTCATCAATCTCCGATATACGAGATGAGGTCCGGAAAAACGCACTTGAAATTATCAGTGGAATTGCGGTTTGAAGAGCCTTGGTCTGTAGTGGCTGTGTTATATGTAGTTTGAAGTTTAAAAAGTCTAAATTGTGGGACCCCAGCGAGATTCTAGAATCCTTGGTTAGAAGAAATGCTACATTGGAAGCATTTGGTAGTCTTCCATAAGGGATAATATCTCTGCTTTGGGCAATTATCGTATGAATTTATTAAGTTTATTTCGCTCATTCAACACTCTTCCTCTTCTGCATCCACCACTTGACGGGCCTACCCATTTTCTGTAGCACATACAAAACGCTTCCAATAAGACGGAACGCAGCCAAGGCGCACACCACCCAAAGAATCACAGTCAAGAAGATGGTGGAGTTTCTGTAGTCATTCCAGATGTTGTCCTTGTTACCGCCAGCTGCCAAAACAATGGCAATGAGAATAGCATTTGTGAGCATCCACACCAAAACAGTCACAGTACGGACCAAAGCGTAGTAAGAATCATCTTTTTCCTTCTGGCTCTTGACCCTTGGAACAGGCACAGCAGGGATTTTAAGCTCCTCCAATGTATTCTTGTAGGCGTCTTCGAGCTCCCCTTGTGAGCCGGGCACAACCATCATAACCAATTCTCCGTCGACGTCACTGACTTTAGCAGCTCCCAAGTCTTTGGCTTGTGGTGTATCTCTGTTTCCCCAGGAGACGTCATGAATGTTACAGAAGGAGTAAATGTTAAGCACATTGACGTACGATGGTGAAAGAAGAAGGTATTGCAAGAAAGATGTTACCATGAATGATGGCTCTCCATGAAGAACGGCACCGATGGCATACAACAAGTAGGTACTGAGCATCGACACCACCAAGTCACGGAACTTCTCGTTTGTAATAAGCATTTTGGCATCGAAATGTCCATCCGTACTCTTCAACACCAATTTGACCGTCGAGATCGCCAAATAGACTGCTGCAAACAACAAGTAAGCCATTAGAACTGCAAAGAAAATCGTAATACCGTAGTAAAATCTTCTTGTACCTCTTGGCGTATTACCAAAAGCAAGAACGAAAGTACACACAACACACCCAATGTAGATCCATAGGAATGCAGTCGAGATATACTTTCCTAAGGCGAAACCAACGTCTGGCGATCCTAAATTTCTAGTCAAAATCCGGAAAACCAAAAAGAAAGAAGACAAAGAGAACCAAGACACCAAGACAGTCATCAAGTGGTAGTAGAACTCGAGTTGAAGCCAAATCTTTCTGAAAAGAGAATGATTGGAGCGCCAGATTTGAGTCCAGTGGAAAATGGCATACATAGCGGCGAACAAAGAACCATTAAGCCATCTACGACGTTGCAAAACAAAGTCGTCGATCTTTTCTGGAACATCTGTTTCGGCTTTAGCTCCGCTGACGAATCTCAACACATAGTTCTTATTTCTCTTGGCCACAAGCTCAAAACACAAGATTCTGTCCTCTGCAAGATACATATTGGATGTAAAAATACCGGATTCTTGGTAGTTTCTTTCCATAAGCTCGAACTCGTCGTCTTCCTCGTCAATCTTCGATGTTTGATGCAAGAACTCACCCTTGAAGTACTTTTCTAGTGGGCCTTGACCATCAACATTTAGAAGAGCGTCCCATCTGTATGCTGAGAACGCACCAGGCAACACTGAAATGAAGCCGAAGACAGACTCCATGGGTTTGTCAAGAACGTTCGAGATCTTGTACTCGAAGTTTTGCGCAGCCACCAATGGATTGGCTAGAAGTCCCTTTCCGGGACCCAATCCAACTCTCATCTCACCACAAGCACCAGCAACATTTGGATCTCTGAAAGCACTCCACAAATGATAGAATGCATCCTTAGAAGGTTTGGTACCACAGTCCAAAAGCATGATGACTTTGGGGTTGAGAAGAGGTGCAAAAGCTTGGAAACACCATCTGTGCGAGTTGATTTTACGGGCGTTCTTTTCTTTCAAACAGAAAATCAACTGGACGGGGGTAGCGTTCACGTTGAGATGGACTCTATCCTTTGTCACCTTCTCGATGCCCACGGTGGTTGTATACTCATAAACATGCGCTTTCACATCGCTGTTGTTGACCTTAGACTTTGCATAACCTTCTTGAAAGAGACCCAATGCTGTGAGAAGACTTTGGGTTCTCTCATTGAGCTGGAGACGACCATCGTTCACGATGACTACGGTGACCTTTTTCCACGATCCGTCACCCCAGGTGGCATTGTTACGGTTGGTGAGGTTTTTGATGTTATCGAAGACACCCTTGAGGGTCCTGCCCAAAAGAATTTCGTCTTCGTTATACATGGTGATACAGACCATGATCTCCGTTTCTCTGGGCGGGCTGTATATGTTCTGACGGATGTTGTAGTTGAACTTGACAAAATTAGAAGGCCCACAGGTGACACCAGAATATCTGACGAACGAGGTTTCGTTACTCTTTCCGAACTGTTTGCTTGTGAAGTCCTGCAATAGTCTCTGCGGAACAGGGGCATCAATGACATAGTTACCATGCACCAATTTCGCGCGCTTGATGGTTTTTGTGTAGTTGAGTCTTGGCTTGAAGTCCTCGTCGTCGGCGAAATGGGCGTTGTTGCCCGAACTGCGTCCGATCGTGGTTCCACGTCTGATGGGCTCTTCGCCGATGTCCGAGAACAACGAGTCATCGTCGCCAAACGGATCCTGGTCGGCGTCCTCCAAAAGGTTGACGTTGTAATTATTGGTCTGGAGCGGCATGACCATCGACTGGCGCATCCCAGGCCCCATGGCATTGGGGTCCAGACTCGGGTACGCAGTGACCCCCTCAAAGAACTTATCTGGACGGTTATACGCCGACTGCGGATACTCGAGCCCGTAGGGCAGCTGCGCCGGCTCCTCGGCAAATGTGGTGATGTTCTGCGCCGAGTAGCGCGAGAGGTTGTTCATCCCGATGGCACTGTCTCTAGAACGGCCGTAGACGCTCTCTCCCAACTTCTCATAGAAGTCGTCGTCGTTCTCGTCGCTGACAGCCGTGTTGGACGAGTTTTTCTCGCTCAGAAGCGACACGATGCGTCGGTGGTGTGGCCGGGGCGACCCGCCATACAGCAGCGCCGATAATGGTGTTCGCAGCGACGGCATCATGCCCGGAGAAGGGTAGGGAGCCAGGAACGGGGCTGCTGCCGTTCGTTCATCGTCGGAGCCGTCAAAAAGATCGTCCTCGTAGTAGGTTTGGGTGTTCCGCTTCTCCATTGTGGTAGCAGATGTCACTGGTCACAATCGTCGAGGAGGCACTAAAAAGTAAAACTTGTTGGCGGCAAAATATTCCAGAATATCTGTTCAAACGTCCAGTGTCCAGATCCGAAGCGCTTCTGTATCCGAAGAAGCAAGATCAGTGGTAGTAGATAGGAGAAGCCGGTGAAAAATTCAGTCAGGAAAAGAATGGACGACTGGGATTTGGCTGGAACAGGATATCGGCGGACGACTAAAAAATCCTGTGGTTTTCGATTGTTTGCTTTGTGTAGCTGTGCAAGGCAGGACCTCCAAACGGGCTAGGGTCTGTCTTTTTGATTTCTTTGTGGGATATTTTTCTTCTGTCCCGATTGGGAAGTAATGGCACCCTGGTGCGCTTTAAATAGCGGCTGTCTGCAGGGATATCGAAGATGCGATTGCAGTCTGGAATCTGAGGGCTTCTTCAGAGGTGATTGGTGGGCCATTTTATTTTTTGTTGTGGGTGTGTTTGGTGGTTCTGTTTTTGTGTTGGTTTTATGTTTTTGGCGCTGTGCTTTTGTAATTGGTAGGTGCAAGTTTACATCTCCTTAGCGCCGGAAATCGCTAATTAATACCGAAAAACCATGTAGTATGGACTTCGAAACAATTTTATTTCTCTGATTTTTTGTCGCTTCATGCTTCACAAAGAACACAATGGCCCCAGCTGCCCAAATTGCGGAGGCACTTGCTGTGGTACCCGTGGTGGCACTTGAACAAAACAATCTCGCAGTCCAAATAGTCGTCTTTGTCAAATTTGGCCAAAACAACTCGGCTCCGCTGGCGGTCCTCCCACGCCATAAATTGGCGGACGGATATATCTTTTCCACATATCGGCAAGCCGCAACTTGCGCACAGCTTCTTCTCGATTCCCCATCCTTGTAGAATCTCGTTTCGGACAGTATGCATGTACTTCAAAACACCGGTGTTGATTTTTTTAAGCGAGATACTAAGCATCTCAATCTCAAAAAAGTACGATGTGAGGAGGTCCTGGAGAGTTTCACGGATATTCGATACCTGTGCGCTATCCATGATGTCATGTAAGATACCTTGAAACATTTCCGGCTCAGGGTTGGTGTCCAAGAGTCGCCGGAACAGCCTATAAATACCATGGTCGAGCATTTCCATTGCCGCCGTAGAGGTGGAACTGGTCAATTGCACTAAGCGCTGTATCATTTTGTTCCAAAGAGTGCCATCACTTGCTTCACATACTTGCACAGCCGCATCGATGTACTTTTCCAAATTATCGCAGTGCTTTTTGGATGATTCATTGTCAATTTTTTCGAGCAAAAGCTCGAGGGCCTCACCGGTTTTATTCTCGAGTACCAAAAAGTGACACAAAGCCTCAACCTGATCAAAGTTCCTGAATACTGATAAAAGGCTATCATCTTGTTTCAAGTATTTCTGGATGGTGCCTGAATATTCTCTGACAGTTGCCATGACCTGCGCCGGCTCGCACTGACAAAGAACCTTGAGATAAGTGATAAGAAGTTCTTCTCGATGGGTTCCAAAGTCAACTTTTGAAGTCCCGTCAAAGAGCTCCTTGAGGTATTTGTATTGTAAAGACGGATCATCGCAACCAACCGCCATGAGATGGATTTCCGGGTTGTAAGCGTTCGCAAGCGCCGCTAAGTCAGCGGGTCCTGCTGTAGCTAGCTGGGAAAAGTTTTTTTGAATGGCATTGAGCACCTCCTTTTTCTGTTTTGGTGAAACAACGCTCCGGAGAAACGTTGACTCTAGTATTTCCGCCAAAATCGAAAAATTGATGCCGTCCTCAACGTTTTGCGACGTCTTCAGCCACACCTCAATAGCTTGCGAAAACTCACCCTTTTGTTTGTAGATGGAAAAGAGAACGTTGTGGAATTTTGCTGCCTTTAGTTGATCGTAGAAAAACGACTCGTCGCCAACATTGTATGCTTGTATCAAGCTCTGCAATGCAAGTTCGCATTCGTCGTGAAGCTCAATATCTTTGTTGTTGCAAAGCCTCTGCATTGAGTCCTGCAATACTGAGTCTGAGAGCCTAATGAACTGAATAAACTTTGGATAGTTTCTAGCAATAAATATTGCCAAGTATACATGCTCCTCGTCCGTAAACTCCTGGATTTCAAAGATGTCAAGTAGAGCCTCAATAATGTCTTGTCTATCATAGCCGATTTCTCCATCGTTGAGACAAGGATTCTCGAAAAACTCATTCATTGTCATCAAAGTCTCCCGCACACTGAACTTCAAAAGATGAGTGAGAAATGGAAAGACGCTGTTAGTGTTGGTGCCCAAAACCGTCTTACTTTCTCCATGAAGAAGCAGATCTGAGGAGTAGCTGAAGATTGTTGCACAAATTTCTCGCCGCGACCGTTCTTCATCGGAGTCACTTAGGTAGTCGTCTGTTGGAAATTGCCTTCCTGACAAAACATAGGACAAATAGCTAAACACCAACATTTTCTGTTCTTGAGAAAGACTCTCATCGCAAAAGTCGGATATCAAAGTAATTAAAGGCGTCAAATAGTCGTGAAGTAGTTTGTTCCAGATGTACGTGCTACACTCGCGTAGTTTATTCTCTTCGCATAACTTCAATGTTGCATCGATGTTCAACGTTGAAGTTTCAAGTAGGCAAACTGTTTCTGTAAGAGTTGACTCCTTTCCTGTAGATACAAGATACTGAATGAGTTTTTCGAAAAGAATTGGCGACAAATTAGGAATGGCTTGTCCAATGATGAACTCTTCGAGTAGGGAGAAAAACTCGGTGTCATCGTCAAGAGTTTCACGAATGAGCTCCAAGATATTGAGAAGATCGTCTCCAATGCTGCCACCTCTATTTTGAGTCAAAAGAGATACGAGGTGGAAGTAGAATCGCAAAAGATCGCTGTTTGACATTCTCGGAGACTCATATTCGACGCTAAGATTTGCGGACACCTTGAAAAGAGGTTCGACTGCTTCTTTCATGAGTTTCACAAGGAAGGGCTCTACAACAGCTTGCCGTTCGAGCTCTGTATGTGGTAATCCGCATAGAATGAGCTTTCCTGATTCTGTAGAATGGTAGAAGTCATAGGCGGAAAGCAAAGCAGCCATGAAATCTTTTCTCACAAGCAGCTGCATAATTCTATCTCCCCATTTCAAATTTGTTCCCGTGAAAATCGCTTTGCCTGAGATCGAGCGGGATTGGGCTAGCAAAACGGGTCTATGTCGGAATATCTGGAAAGATGACTGGTATGATTGGTACTGGAAGTATTTTGATGTTGAGCTCATCTTACAGTCACTGATGATCTGAGACTCTAAGTTGTCCAGCCCTATTGAGTGGAATTCGGCGTTCAATTCAAATGATGTGTAGTACAACACATGCAACTTGAACTCTGTGGAAGTGGTATTCTGGGCAATTACTGTCAAGATTTCTGAGTTAAGCCACTTGAGAGCAACAATTCTATCTGTGGGCTCTGGTGTGTGCCATTTGGCAGTCTTGAAAAGCGGAATGATTGGAATAGCCTTGTCTTTATCCTTTACGTCTGCGAGAGTGGAGAGGATATTCGATGGGATTCCATTATTATTGACCTCGAGTATTGTCACTACATTGTTCCAGGAATATGCAAGCTTTGCATTTACGATCCCGCCATCTTTATTGAGGCAGGGATACCAGGCCAAGCAGCCGTGAGTCGGTAGATGTGGGGACATGTCCACCTTTTTCGATCTGAACACCTTAAAATGTGTTAACACACGAGTAGAGCTGGTATTGTTGAGTGATCGCACCGAAACCACCTTCAATATGTTACTAGTTATCACTGCTGTTAACCCAATGAGATCTGTCACCTGAGGCGAAGTGCCGTGGGGAAGCAACTGACAGTCGAAAATCGTGGTTTTCGTAGAGACTTCACTTTCGTGAATGTCATTGGGACCCAATATCTTCTCGGAGAAGAGGTGTTTCCGTAGAAACTTCTTAAAGCCATGATGGTAGAGCACGAGGCCTGAGCAGTCGGACGATAGGAGATATTGGTGCAGATCGTCAAGAAACATCACATTAGTGATGGGTACCCCCGAAGTATGGCCGATTCTCTCCTCTTGGAGAGTGACACGGGGATTTCTGGGATAGATCATATTGTAAGGTGGTACCATTGGAGTTGTTTCAGACCGCTCCAAAGGCAGCGTGGCCTTCGATATGTCCCATAAAACTATTGTGCCGTCGTTTTGGCCCGCCGCCACGAAAAGGCCATCGGATGAATACGCAACGCAGGTTATTGGCAGAGCTCGATTGGTTGCAGCATGGTCAGAGACATTCCGGGGACCCGCTTCATGCGCAGAGTTTACATTTGAGTCAACTACGCTCTCGACGAAGAGCATATAACTGAGCCGCTGAGAGTAATCAAACGCAGCCACTGCTCCTTTCGAGGTTCCTACAAGTATATGCGACGGTGAGAGCGCGAAGACCGAAGCGCTGCCAAATTGGGATATAAAAGGGGCAGAGTTTAGCGTCCGTGAAATCCTAGCCGTTTCTGTCCATCGTAGTATATTTGTGAGGCGATTGCACTCGCTTGCAAGTTGAGCATAGTTATCCAGCCCTATAGCGGTTCCTGGCACCCGGGATCGAAGCAGGAGCGCAATTGCCGTCTGCGAGCGGTCGTCAAATCTTTTTCGTGCCCCCAGTCGCATCGATGACACAGTTGGGACTGTGGAAGTGCTTGCCGAAGACGGTAGAAGCTGAAACAGCTCATTTTGCGCCATTGGAGAGTTTAGAGTGTTGAAATTCAATGGTTTAGAAACAATACAGTGTAGAAGACTGAAATTCGAGTTTCAATCGATGTTCAAACTAGGTATTCTGGTGTTGGTTCGGTGATTTACCAGGATCACTAATATTAGGAATTGAGGGACTGTCGGAGATAATTTGAAGCGTTCAAAGCAGCAGAATGAACCTTAGAGCTAACTTTTGTATATTTGAGTGGTTTTCGCCTAAAAATTCCCGGCTGAACTGCAAATATCTGAATTTCAATGTATTAGCACGGAACAAAATCTGGGGTAAAGATGAACCGGTACTTTTGAGCACATTCGGAATATAAAAAGGGACAAAGTAAGACGAAATTCGACATTCTCCAATTCTTTTTCTTTTCGGTGTCTCGCACATTTTCTCGACCGTGTATCACCTACTTCTTTTTCTCCATATACTACTATACAAAACACAAACTGTCAGTGATCTCGCGCCACGCCCCCGCCGTGACATATTCTGCTAGTAATTCGCAATCTCTCGGGTATAAATAGTCGCACTATTCCCTTTATTTCCCGAAATTCTCGCGCTTTTGTCGATTTTTCACTCCCTAAACCAGAAATGAACTTAGCCCTCCAGGACCCCTTCACAGTGGCCAAAGAGTTCCCAGATACGCTCGTCCACACGCTTCAGTACGGACATTCCGTGTACATCCAGTTTAATCGCAAGGGAGACTACCTAGCGTCCGGACTTTCGAACGGAGCCATTGTCATCTACGATCTCAGCACAAACACGATTGTGTGTGTTTTAAGCCGAGAAGGACATGTGCGTCCGATCACCTCCATCTCCTGGTCCCATTGCGGCCGCTATCTTCTATCGTCGTCGCAAGATTGGGCATGTATATTGTGGGACTTGCAGTATGCCAATACCGACACCAACGACGGCAGCAACAAGGCCATAGTGCGGCGCGTGCAGTTTGATGGACCCATCTGGCAGGCATGTATCCATCCGAAGAAACCCCGTGTATTCACTGCGTCGCTTTTCGAGAATGATCCAGTGTATGTAAATATGGAGAACGAAACTGAAATACGCACACTTGCAACTGAGCCGGTTGAAAAGAGGACTTCTGACGATGAGAATGAAAATGACGCAGATGCAGACGCAGAGCCTGTCAAGAAAACCAACTACAAACACATGACTCTTGTCACGCAGTTCACGACCTCCGGCGACTACATTTTCTCGGGCACCAGTCGAGGCTGGCTCAACATCATCGACGCGAATACGTTGCAGACAGTGCACCTGGTGCGTGTAACGTCTGCCAACATGAAGACGTTAGTGTTCTCTCCAGATGGGCGCAAGTTGGCTGTCAACTCCTCTGACAGAATCATCCGCCAAATTAACCTTCCCGACATGGTCGAAGAGCAGAACCCTGACTTGTGGGAATTCGAGGTCGAGCACCGGTACCAGGATGTGGTCAACAGATTACAATGGAACACCGTAGCGTTCAGTCACAACTCGGAATTCTTGGTTGCATCGACCTTCGGCCAGAGCTCACAGGACCTCTACTTATGGGAAACTTCCATGGGCACGCTTATTAAAATTCTAGAAGGAAGCCATGAGGAGCTCATCGACGTGAAATGGAACTACAACAAGTGCATGATCGGCTCTACAGGACTCGACTCGGGCTCCATCTACCTCTGGCTGGTCCAATTCCCTCTGAAATGGAGTGCTTTGGCGCCGGATTTCGTCGAAATTGAGGAAAACGAAGAGTACGAGGAGAAGGAAGACGAGTTTGACATCATTGACGAAACAGACTTGATGAAGCGCCGCTTGGAGGAAGAAGATACACAAGTGGACATTGCCACGATGGACGCTACTGATGTTCGAGGCTTCGATACGCAAATCCGTTCGTTCGTAATTCCCGTAAATTACGAACTGGCAGTGGTTTAAGATAAGCGGCCCTGCGTCAGAGCCGGATCGTGTGCAGGTATTGTGATGTAAATCCTGCAGAAACGAGAGACATTACGTAGGTCGTCTTCCCCCACAATTTTTCACTGACTCACAGTTTCCAACAAACGTCTCTGAAAATCAAGAATTGATGAAACTCGATAAAACAATCTTGAGTATCAAGAATGCAGTTTTCGCCAAGACGTTGCGGAGGTCACGTGCGCCGGAACTCGTGTTCCAGAACCCAATCAAAGACTTCACCATCACCAACAACACCGCATGGGGTGTGCTAGGACCAGCAAAAGGAGAATTTTTGAACGTAATTGCCGGCAAGTATGTGGCCACTCCCGGAAAAGCGAGGTCCTACCCGGGATTGACCGACTCGCATGGCAGTAGGCGGATCCAATATCTCAACTTCAGAGATAACTCGGGCTTGGATCATGCGCACGTATCGGCAAGATACGAGAGTTTTTCCTTCAAGGGCGTGCTTGAGATGTCCGACGACGTCAACTCTGTGTTCAATTACATTACCGGGGCAAACAACTACAATCGTATGGAAGACAAAACTGATGTGGCCCTCACTGAGAGGCTCTTGACGCTTTTCAATCTTAATCATCGTAGAAATAACTGGATCAATAGTCTTAGTAATGGCCAAAGGCGCAGAGCTAGAATTGCGAAGGCTCTATATCCGCGCCCGGAACTATTGGTAATCGACGATCCGTTCTTGGGTCTCGATCCTCAGGCCACAGCGACCGTATCCGAGGGCTTGCATCTGGTCATGAAAGAACTCGATGTTGTGATTGCCATGGGTCTCCGGATCCAGGATGATGTTCCGCTGTACATCACCCATTTGGTACATGTAGATCAACAGGGCATCACAATTAGTGGAGAGAAGGACGCAGTTCTCGATAAAATTAAAAGTGCAAATAAGTCTGCCCTCAATGCTCATCAGCGCAACGAAGTTTTGCACAGTCGCGGCCGGTATGAGCCCCTTGAGGACGAGTGTGTGACAGACCCTGTCATTGAATTCAACAATGCATATGTGGCTTACAAGGGCCATCACATCTTGCGGGACTTTACCTGGAAAGTCCCCAAAGGCTCGCGTTGGCGTGTTTTGGGTGAAAACGGCTCCGGGAAGACCACTGTGTTCTCGCTCATCACCGCTGACCATCCACAGTCATGGAGATCTGTTGTGCTGGTCAATGGACATCTCCGCAAAACCGGCAGCGGACAAACGTATTTTGGAGTCAACAATCAGATTGGCATGACATCTCCGGAGCTTCATGCCGTAGTGCCGTTTAGAATGACCATGAAGCAGGTAATTTTAAATGGATTGGTTCCGGGCATTGGCAACATGAACTTCGCCACGAAGTACAAAGAGAGTGAGGTGCCTTTATTTGCAGAAAAAGTATTGGGTGCATTTGCCGAATATGTCGATCCAAATGCAGACGTTCCGTTCGGAGAGCTCTCGACATCTTTGCAGAAATTGGCCTTGTTCTTGAGGGCAGCCATCAAGTATCCAAGTATTCTCTTGTTGGACGAGGCGTTTTCGTGCATGGATGATGAGGCACTTGTGATGAAGTGCCACACGTTCATCGAGGAGGCCATGCCAGAGTCGACAGTTTTGGCTATCGGTCATATTGAGTGGGAAACGCCATTTCACGACAGAGTTTTGAAGCTTGTTGGTGACAAAGAAAGGAGCTACGAGATGTATAGAGTGGTCAAAGAGTGATTTATAAAGGACATAGAGCAGAAATAGATTAGACAGCTTCATTGTGTTGAACTTTAGATGTTGATAGACTGGAGGCAGATATAAATGGATCAAAGGTAATTTATGAGCTTCATTACGGAATTTACCTTCAATTAATATCTTTATTAGAATTAATTGTAGTATTCTTGAAAATAATTTGCTGGTTTGATCAGAAGTCCAAGGTGAACGATTGGGTTTGTAGATTTTTTGGTCCAGAAGAGTATGTGTCATAAAATGAAAAACACACAATAAATGTCCATCGAAGTATTTTAAGACCAAAAAAATAAAGACCAGGATCCAAAGGGCCACAAAACTCTATGAACAAAATTTTACTCCGATTTGAGAACTTCTGTATCGATTGATCGCTTTCAGTCAGAGATATCACACTATCGTAGACACCAGTAGCGAAAACCAGTCCCAAGACGAAAAACTCTGTCAAAAAAAAAGGAGACCAAAGTGATTTATCTTTACTTTTCTTTCTGACCGACATTGTGACTACATCTTGGACATAATACCGTCACTTTCGTCAATCATCAAATATCTACAACAACTGTCATCGCCAAATTTTCACGCAATCTACATTCACTCAAATGAGAGACCGAATTCAAAGAAGAATCCCTCAACAATTTCCTCCATTACCTAGAATCTTCAATGGGACTAGTCTGTAACCAAAACACCACAATCAACGAGACTAATAGAGCGGCAAAAAATCAAAACACCATTTTTCCACCACCCAAATCCCAAACATTAACAAAAAACTATCTACTCCAAAAATCATCCTCTCCCCGGAATTGTTAATTGTCTGATCTAGAAACATATTTGCTCCTGCAGAAAAGACCCTTGTGTCAAATTATATACTAATACATCTATCACTACACCCACACCCAATGAACCCCCCTGCGACACGAAAAAAGAAACCCGGAAAACTATAAAAGGAACCCACATTTCCCTCCAAAAATTTCCCCCCTCCCCCACCTCTTCTCCTCCTTTCATCCCCGTGACTGAGCCAGGGTCAACCACCCTGGCGCTGCCTGCAGGTCGTTTGTTTTCTCCATTAAGAACAGAAAACTTTCTCACCCTACAACACCAAACATCTCCCACGTTACACGTCCGGGCCTGCCTCCACGCGAACTAGTGTCCGTCCCAAGACCCACGGAACTGCCCCCACGTCCCGTATATATACCTGTATAGCTTTTTTTCCCGTAGAAAAGTGCCTATATCCGGTGAGGTTGCTCTATTTACATATCTGGACCGACCATAATAGACCCTTCAGGAAGGAGCACTCGCCAACAATTGCCTATTGCGGTGGTCTCCAGCTACTGTAGTCCCTTTTATAGCCACAGATTCCCACAAAAGCCGCCGCTCCTGCCATGTCTGATAACAAGAGGCCGCGTGACGAGGGGCCTTCTTTTGAGGACCCCATGGACATGGTCAACGCCGTGATTTCCACGCTCAATGCTCCGCAGGACCGAACCAACGTCGCCATCACCTATTCCAACGACAAAAACGTCGCCACCGAGGTCCAGGCGTACGCCAAGATTGCCGGTTGTGATTGGACCTACTACGTCAAAACACTACTGCTTGTCATTGGCAGGAACACAGACGCAGCCGCGGGTGCGTCCACGAGCCTTCCCCAGCCGGTCGACATTGATTTAGGTCTGGCCAAGGTGGTGAGCCGCAAACACGCGGTGATAACGTATAACATCGAGTTACGGTGTTGGGAACTCAAGGTGCTTGGACGGAACGGTGCACGCATGGATGGCGTGAAAATGTCCGTCGGTGCTGAGCACGCGACGCCCTTGCATTCCGGAGCCATTTTGGACGTTGGCGGCACTCAGATGATGTTCATCTTGCCCGACGCGCCTCCAAGCGTGCTGCAGAAAATGCTCAACGAGTGTATGGCTCGTTACCGTCCCGAAAAGAACAAGTTCCCTCGCATTGCATCTGGGCTGGGCCCAATGAGCTCTGTTCCTGATGGACAAAACATCTTTGCCCCCCAGGGTCCCTACCGTGTCTCTAGCTTTCAGATGTTCGAGAAGGGCTCGCTCGGCCAATCTCCCTCCGCTGTATCTGCTGTATCTTTACAAAACAATTTGGATCAGGATCTTTCTAAGGAGGACTCCAAGGACATCAAGCCTCCTTATTCATATGCCACCATGATCACTCAGGCGATCTTGTCCAATCCGGATGGCGTCATGTCTCTCTCCGAGATCTACAACTGGATTGCATCTCACTACGCATACTATAAATACTCCAAAACTGGATGGCAGAACTCCATTCGTCATAACTTGTCTCTCAACAAGGCTTTCGAGAAAGTGCCCAGAAGACCAAACGAACCTGGTAAGGGTATGAAGTGGCAGATCAGTGAATCTTACCGAAGTGAGTTCATGAAAAAGATTCAAAACGGAACCCTTCTGAAGTCGAGGCGCGGTTCGTCTGTGTCTAGAACCCTCCAGATACATTTGGCAACTCACCAGGGCCTCCCTGAATCGAAGCTATACCCCAAACAAGAACAGAATGGCAACATTCCTCAAATCGACCATGCAAACTACCAGACTACTCCAGGACCTTCAATGTCAATGGATGCAAACAAACACAACACTGGCCAACAATACGCGAGAAACCAACCTCCTAATATGGTGATGCAATCAGGATACATGCCACAGTCTATGCCCCCTCAGATGGGATATCAAGCTCCTTATGGCAATCCCGGATACCCACCACAGCGAGTTATGATGTACGGTCAACCAGGCAACCCCGCAGGCATGCTACCTCCACCACCAGACAATCAACTCGAAGCCGCAGGAATACGCCAGATGCCTGGCGCTGATCCAAACTCTCTCAAAAATACCAAGCCAGGAGAGAATGGAACGTTATATTTACCAAACCCAAATAGCATGAACCCAGGTGAAAACCCCTCATATATGGGAGGATTTGCCTACAAGCCTCCACATAGTCAACCAGGACCAAACTATGAGCTTCCTGTTAACGAAAATCCAGGACAGAGTTCGTTTGCAAACTCATCTGTGCCAAATACAAGCGAGTCTGTGCAAAATTCCACGGCTCCAACAACTTCCAACACCACAGAACTCGGACTCGGATTTACTTCCCCCAAGAAAATTGCTCCCCTCGAAGCATTTACACCCGAGCGAGGTTCTAAAGCTATCAATTCCAAAAATGCCTCAGGCACCAACCAATCGTCTCCAGCATTTTGGAACTTTGTCCAATTCAGCACCCCCAACGGTCAAACCCCTGGCCGAAAAGACAGTGAAGAGAGTAACGTGCAAATAAGTCCCACGTTGGCTCGCCGTACGAACGGTAAAGTAGAAGACGCGCAGTTAAACGGGTCAGCTTGACTAGTCCGAAGCCCACCAAAGATTATTCAGTTCAACCATTCTGTTTGAAGCTGCAAGTTGTTTAGGATTTTCCTCTCATGATGATGTATTAATGCAAAGACAAATGTTTATTTCTTTAGAATGCTGCTCTATTACGTAAGTCATACAACTTCCGTTCAACCTCGCGCGGAACCCGCCCCAATTCACTGCCTATCTTTATTTTTGTGCCAGAGTCCAATTCGAAATATTTTTCCAACAAATCTCCGTCTATAACGTTTTTCACTGGGTTGTAGTAGCCCCTGAACTTGAGATGTTCTCTACCCACAAGATTGATTCGCTGACTTGGCTTCTCAATGTCATCCAATTCTCTTTCATAGAACTTTCTGATTGCTTTCTCGAAATTAAGTAGAAATTCTACCTCCTGATAGGTGCCGACCGGCAACATAATGCCGATTGTACCTTGTATACCAGTGTAGACCAAACTCTCTGTGCCACCCACGACGAACGAACCTTTGTGAAATGATGTAGGAACATCAGCTATGTAAAAATCACAAAGTTTCGAGAGACGGTAGTTGGGTCCGTTGAGATACTCATCTTGAAATTGAGTCAAAACATTATTAGAAATCTGAGATGCAGCCTCTTGCGGAACTCTGTTCACGAATATGTTGCCAAACTTGTCGCCTGCTACCACAGTACGAGTGTCGAGAGTTGTGAAAGCTGTCACAGCACGACTGACCGTGTCACTGATGATGGGTACGAAGTGATTTGTTGTAGCGTCGTAGCTGACGTAGATCACTGAAGAGGAGGCATCGGCGACAATGAAGAGTCCAGACTCCAAATGCTCTATTTTGTTCACCCTACTCAAACATTCTATCGTGGTGGAGGATTTCCTCAATAGATGTTTCATTCCCTTCTCGTAGATTCGAATACTATTTCCAACAACTGCCACGAGTTTGTCTTCAAATTCTTCGAGAGCAGTCACTGGGCCATCTGTTTTGGTCTCATAAAGCAATTGGAGCTTGTGATCTGAATCAACTTTGAAGGTAAACATCGAGTATGATTGGTTCGTGCCGCATTGTGTTGCACTCACAACAAGGTGAACTCCAGAGCCAAATTTGGCGAATGCCATACATACAGCGTACTTGTTATCAAGAAACTCGTATGTTTGGAGAATCTCCTCTTGATTATGGTCAACTACCTGAATGCAAGAGGCCCAAGAATTAGCGTGTCTAGGATACCCAAAAGTTTCAAATTGTTCCTCGTCAGCAGTCTCACTGTCCTTGAACGGCGACTTGATGTTTGGTTCGGCTTGAAGTACGTAGTAGATGTTCTTTTTTGTGGACTTGAGCAATCTACGGGGAGTATACCGAAGCTTCACTTCACTGGTGACAAAGTCCGAACTGTAGTCTAAACCACCACCATCTTCCTTGCCAATGGTGAATATACTCATGTTATCATTGTAAATGCCAACCACGCTCTCAACACCAATATCCTCTGAGTAAAATGAAGCACCACTAGAGATCTTGGAGTTTAGAAGCGGGAACAACTTGAGATTTTTGTCAAAATTGAAGTAACCCAACCAGGGTCGTGAGCTGAAGGCCAATATCGCAGCGCTCTCCATATTTGGGAGTGACAAACTCCGCAATTGAACTGGCTTAGTTCCTAGGTACTTAAGTCTCGAATCTGACAATTTACCAGAAATTGGGTCAATGCTGACACGAACATAAATACCATTGTCCATTCCGATATGCACATACAAGGTATCCTTGTCAACGGGGAGCAAAAGTAAGGAGCGACAATTAGACGAAAGCGCCTGAAGGGTTAAAACTTCCAAGCAATTATGTGGTTGCAACGAGAGAACTTGGATGCTCTCATCAGAAACACCAACGACTAAAAATGAGCTTCGGCGTTCGTTCAATAGACTCGTGGCTATGGCAATGGCGGTGATCGAGCCTTCAGAGACTTCGAATCTCTCTTGATACTCTAAAAGCTGATCATCTGCCTTGTCAATCTCAAAATAAACGATTTCTCTATTGGACAAGCCCACCACGACTTGCTCGCTGTTGCACGAAGCTTGAAGCACTTGAATTCCAGCAGGAGGAAACCAGTCTGTGACTTTTCGACCGGTGACATTAAGTTCCTCGTCAAATGTGTGATGAATGTTACGAATACCGTTAGTGTGAATCTGGACAAGTGAATTTGTACCAATTTGTTGCACCATCAATGTGTGTTGATCAATTTCTAGGCCAGAGTCACTGACTTCTTCCACAACCTCTCCAATCGATAAAACCATCGTCTTTTGACTCAAAGAAGACGAAAGTACCAAGTACTGGTCATTTATAGCCCCTTGCAGAAGTTTTGCGGTGTAAATATCGGTAGGATTGATGGGAAGTGGCGAAGACACTAACTCAGAGACCGAGAGACCGTAGTCCAAAGTCTTGAGTGAAGATTTCGAAGAGGTGGTTACAAGACGCTTGAGCGGGTCCAGTGACTCTTTCGAAAGAGTCTCAACAAGCATACTATCTGTCAATGGCCCCAAGGACTCAATTTCATCGATACGAGCTAGGTGTCGGAGTGTTTTTGGTTGATATTTCGTTTTTTCGGGAAGTTCGTCTTTCAGTGCCACCGAAGTTTGAGTTGTCTCGTTGTCTTCTCCGAGCAGCTCAAATTGATACATGACCTTGTTTCTGTCCGAGCAGTTTGCAAACAAGTATCCAGCCTTGAAAACATTTATGCTGTTGCAGATGGGAATAGTGTCGAAGTAGGTAGCAGATATAGACCGTATCATATCCTTCTCATTGTCATAGTCGACTGTCACTTTAATCAAGTCACCCAACGATGTCTGGAGAAGAAGGAAGAAGTCAGTTTTTTTGAGGGTATGCAGCAAGGAACACACAATTGTCGACTCTTCGGAGTCCTCTCTAATTGGAAGGGGGACGTATAGACGGCTGGAGTTTACAGGTCCATCCTCGTATATCAAATATGTCCCACAACAGATTACCAAGCCACCAACATGGCCAGGCATGGCTACGAGTGAGGACGCCGAGCTTGGAATGAGGTGTTTAGATTTGCGCCGCACTACATGGTTCAAACCCTGGTCAAATTCGTAGTATGCGAGCTGGAGAGGAGTCGATTCCGCATCGTAGGATCTATTTTCGTAGGCCAGATGGTCGATTTCGATGGCGGCCCACATGGGATTCTCAAATCCCGTATCCAACGAGCAAAGAGAGAGCGTCAAGATGCCCTTTGTTGAAACTGTGAGCGGAGATGAAAGAGCCAAAGACCCTTTGCTGTCGTCCATCTGGACCTTGTACGCTAAGCCGTCTCTTTCGATGGCGCCGACGAGAATTGCGCGCCCACGGGGCTCAACACATAAATACTCACCCGGCGTGAGTCTTCGAAGTGCATTTTTGGAGTGTGGTTCTTGCACAATGGGCACGAATCGCATCGACGTTGGTTCAAGTTGCAAAACGGTAAGTATACCCGAGTCTGCGGTCACTACGAGAAGGTCCTTGGTGGTGCCAACAAGCCGGATTTTATCTATCCTTTGGATCAAGGCAAATGCTCGCTGGCACAGAAATCGATCCAACTTCCCTGTGTCTGTGTTTAGTCTATATACTTCAAGAGTGGTGTTCGAGGCCAAAACTAATTCCTGAACTTTCTTATCGCCAGAGAAATTCCCCACGATCGAGGCAAAGCTATTGGACGGCAGCCGAAGCGTGAGATGGTAGAGCCAGAGTGAATCTGGATGATGGAGCATAGTGAGTGTAGTCTACGGGAGAAGAGAAGAAGAGAAGGAAGTGGTAAATTGGAAATTTGAATGCGACAGGAAGGCGGAATTGGCTCCCTTTAAGTACTTTTCCTGGCTCCGGTATGTGGCCTTGTAACGAATGTAATTGTCAGTGGAATACTCTTAGCGATATGTGGAGTAGATGAGATGAGTAGGTGGGAGAGTGAATGACGTAGGCAGGTGAGAAGGACTGGGATTTTTGATTTGATAATAGGAAAAATCACCGAATTAAAACGTTTTCCTCATATAACGGGAGAAAGTTTGTTGTTAAGTTACGGATCTGTTCGATTGTATTGTTCAAACCATGGTTCCAGATCTGAAGAGATAATCAAGATCCATGCCGACGGAAGAGGTTTTGATATTCGTCATTCGATAAATGAAATAGCAAAAAAATAAATAAAAAAATACACGTTTCCGTAATGTATAGTTTTACTCATAATTATTGTATCTTCTGTATACTCTCACACCACCGCCTATACCACTCTACACTACTAGCTTATAGCACTATAGATTGCCTCCAACATACGGCTTTTCACAAATAGAACTTCGTCTATTACCCCTCACATACTCTACATCCCAACGCTCATAACCCTTGCTGCTGAACTATAAATATGGGTGCCAGGTACGTTTCCTTTTCAATCCTAATCTACAGATCATGTACTGACCTCCAGTTGCAAAGACCAGAAAAAGGCCTTGGCCATCTGTCTCCAGAGATCGCCCTGCGTGCTAATAGAGCGTCACACCCCAAAAGAGTGTCTCACGGATCCTGAGTTGAAGAAAGAGTTGCCTGAACTATGTGTCCACACCTTCCGTGCGTTCATGGAATGCAAAAGAGGCTTTTTTGATATGCGCAAGCGGATGAGAGGAAACGCTCCATTGTCTACAGGTAAGTATGACGAGACTTACGAAGCTTTGTCGTCTGGAAACTTCAACGCACATGAGGAGATGCAGAAGCTCGAGATGTTGAACCTGAACTTGGCCAAACAACGGGAGATCAACGAGGAGAAAAACGCAAAATAGAACGGTGGACTTTGATATTATTCATGTATATATATGTGGCTGGAGAGTGCTCCACGATTCGATTATGGAGGCATCTAGCTTAAGTGGAGGACACACTGAGCCCACGTAGTGGAAGATCTCACAATTAATTCAATCAATCTCGAGAAGAAATTGTGACTACCTTAATGTCGAGTAAGTACGGTTAAGAAATTTGTATTTAGGTACAGTGAAAGAATAAAAGTAAGTATGAATACGCGGCCAGAAAAGAATTATAAAAAGGCCAAGAAAGTTCAGAAAGTCCCGTTAATGTATCGAAATGACGCTGGCTGCCGGCGAAAGACAACCCTTCCCGAATCAGCTGTCTAACGTTTGCCAGTCAGAACGACACCGCAGGATGCGGAACCTATACTCTCATAAACGGGAGGGGCATCAGAATAAGATCCAGGAATCTCTTCAACTCTTGGGGCAGCGCTGGCGCCATAGAAGCCGGTTGTGGTCTCCGATTCCAGACGTATCTGGGTACCTTGGCTGCGCAGCTCAGCGGTGTAAACTTGAGAGTATGTGCGGCCTCCAGAATTGTGATTTTTGGCTTTGGTGAGAATGGTTTCGCCTGCAAGCAAGACATTTCCGATGAGGCCGCCGCCGAGAACAGGCGCATCTAGAGAGCTGGAGCTGTACTTCTCCTTCCTCTTTCTGTCGCATTTTTTACGATGACATGAGCCGTTTCTGCAGTGTCGGCGGTGATGTTTGCTGCTGCACTGGTTATCACAGTGACTGTAGTCGTTGTCACAGTGACTATTGCGACCATAGTTTGGGTTGTTCTGAAAGAAATTCTGACTGTACGCTTCATTGTAGCCATGATTACTTGGCATAAATCTAGAATGATCCTCATATGTATAATGTGTATGGTTCATTCTGCCCGTGCCCTGGCTGTAATTGGAATACTGCTGGTTCTGATGCGAATCCAAATTGGAATATGTATGGACACCATCGACATATCCTCTCCTGTCATTGATACTGTAATCATTGGGGCTGTATCTGCGGCCGGAATTGTCTTTCCCGTTTCTGTTAAGAGAGTCCACTATTCCGCTCAAAAGACCGTTGTTATGGCGACGATTAGGGTTGGGCTCCTGGCCCGTGGCAACATCAAGAAGGCTAGCAATTAAACGGCCCATTTTTCTTTAACAATGGAATGTAGATAATGGAGATCTGAGATTGGGAGGGTCCATTTTGTCGTCCTTATATACCGCTGATAGCTTTCGCTTACATAATCGCAGCCGGGACGGGGTTATGAGTAGCACGGCCTCGATATGTAGATTGTCACCACCCCCACGGCTGAAACGACAATAACCATTCTGTGACGTAATAGATCGGAGCCCGCAAGTTCCGATTGTTCACAATGGGGACGATTTGGTTTTTTCTTTAGTTTGGCTGCAAAATACTGCACGCACCATCTCTAAAACTGGGTGACACATTTTGCCTGTACATCAGTTGGGTGCAAAAAGAAGGGAGCAAGAACAACAGAACTGTAAAAGATGGTTTTCAAAAAGGCGATTTGAGATGAAGGGACAACATTATTAGAAATGAAGGTGAAGCCAATGCAAATTATGCAAACACTGTCTCAAACCTTGACCTCTCTATGTCCAGTGAGCGTATCACACATGGACACGAACGATGAGTTCAGAGCAGGTATCTTCGGCGAAAATCGAGGGAAATTCCATTGATCTTCATTAAAATCACAATGAAAACATGCTACGATAGAGAAGTCCAGCTTCAATTTTCCATCATCCACGTTTTTGCATCTCTACCATCTAGACTCTCACATGCACAGTGAGTCAGTCATGTCTCACTCTCGTAAACCAATAACTCAGAGTAACCCCACGAGACAGAAAATTCAAAGAATACAAATTGACGGAAATTGACTTGACACTGAACACCGATACACGCAAGCTTTCTCCCTCCGAAAATTCCCACCCGCCCTCACAGCCATGATTCGCTACTGTGGCTACCCAATTACGAAACACTGCTCCTGCAGGCAGGCGGGAAATTTTGCAACCTACCCAAATTCATAGACCAAATTGCAAGTGCTCTGTTCACCCCCAAAGACAAATGACAATTGAAACATCGCTAGAAGCCAACCGTGCGCAAGAACTCGAAGAGCTTTTGGCGGTTCTCCAGCCGAAATTGGTGCTGTACGTGGCCGCCGTGGACCTGAAAAAGTCGGATTTGGGCACCTACCATGACCCACAATGGCTTAAGAAAAAATTCACCGCAAACGAGGCCCTTCTACAAGGCGGGTTGCAGAGCAACCATTCGGAGCTTTTCAAGATTATTGACGATGTGTTGAAGTATTCCGTCAACACATGGAACCCGGGCTTCTTGGATAAGTTGTATGCGTCTAATAATCCAATCGGTGTGGTGAGTGATATTCTTCTTTCCATGCTCAATACCAACTCGCATGTGTACACGGTGTCTCCCGTGCTCACGGTATTGGAAAATTTCATCGGGAAAAAATACGCCAAGTTGTTTTTCAACGATCTGGACCGCTGTGGAGGCTTGACGTTCTCTGGAGGTCTGTACTCCAACATCACCGCCATGCACATGGCGCGGTCTCTCAAATTTCCCGAAACGAAGGCTTTGGGTAACGGCTCCTATAAATTTGCCATTTACACCTCCAGCAACTGCCACTACTCGGTGGTCAAGTCGGCAATCCTCTTGGGCTTGGGCAAGAATAACGTTTTCAAGATCCCCATCAATAGCGATGGCACCATGAACATTGATGCTCTCCAGAAAGTTATAGTCGAGTCCATTGAGAACGGCTTCACTCCCCTTCTTATCAATGCCACTGCCGGAACCACCGTGTTCGGCCTGTACGACGATTTGGTGGGAGTAGGCGCCTTGGCCAAAAAGTACAATGCCTGGTTCCATGTCGATGGCTCTTGGGGCGGAAACGTGGTGTTTTCCGAGAAGAGACGGGGGTATCTCAAAGGAATAGAGGCCGCCGATTCCATCACCACCAATCCACACAAAATGCTCGGTGTACCCAACACATGCTCGTTTTTGTTGGTGGCTGACGTGAACTGGTTCACCGAGGCCAATTCTTTAGAAGCATCATATCTCTTCCACTCCAGAGAGGAAGGCGAAGATAACGTGGACTTAGCCGACGGCACTATGGGCTGTGGCAGAAGAGCAGACTCATTCAAATTCTACCTAGCATGGCTTTACTATGGCTACGATGGATTCCAGGAACGTGTTGACCATGCCTACGACATCGTGGCCTACTTTGTGGACACCTTGAAGAAGCACCCCCAATTCGAATTGGTGACCGACAGCCCCCAATGCCTTCAAGTTTGCTTCTACTACCGCCCAAAGAATTTCAAGGATGAGGATTTCACGCCTGTGACTCGTTTTGTCTCGCGCGAGCTCCACAAAAGGGCCAAATATTTGGTTGATTTTAGCACCAACCCATTGAATGCACAAAAGGGAGAGTTTTTCCGAGTTGTCTTCAACCTGCCTATCATTACTGATAAGATCGTGGATGACTTGGTTGCGACGATAGTTGATGCCGCAGAGGGACAGTCTTGGGAGAGTTGAGGATATTTATTTGAGCGGGTTTTGGTTTGTATATATGTATGTTCTATGATAAAATGTCAATAAATACGGTTGCAGTTTCAGAATTGAGTCACCAGCGAGCCATCTACCAAGGCGCCTAAGACAAGATAAGAAGAATCAGATAAGAAGATAGAAAAGAGGTGAAACCCATCAAATCTCCAAAAACTTCTCGACTGAAAGTTAAAATTCTAACACAACCCGTCAGTTTCCTTTTTTTCCCTGGCCCGTCCATCATAGTCCCCTTTTGCAGCCAATGTCTCAGTCTCAGTCTCAGTCTCAGTCTCAGTCTCAGTCTCAGTCTCAGTCTCAGTCTCAGCCGTTCGTACCACTTCTCACAGGGCCAAGTCGTCTTCCAAACACAGCAGGGGCAAAAAAGCAATTCATACGCAAAAAATATAAATAGGACCAGATTCCCGCCCGATATTAATCGCGCATTTTTCTTCCTTTTCCCCTCTCTCATATGCCCGGACCATAGTCTTCGCCAGCCCTCTTATCTGCTCCCGCCTGCAGACACACCACAGTGCAGCCGCAGATCCATGACATATTTTCACATCGTACTTTTATGGTCCAGGTCTGGCCAAACTCATTACTAAGTAGGACCAGGGACTGCCAAGTGTAGGATAGCGACACGCGTAGCCGACCCGTCTTTGCACTTCTCTGTGGCCCCGTTTCTCCGGTCGAATGAGTAAAAATAGCTCTCTGGTCACTACTGATATGGTAGTCAGAGATTCCCAAGAAGATGATCTGGTGAGAATTCCGGACAAACTACGCTCAGATATGCACGATCCAACGTCATGGTACAACCGCCGCTATGTTTCGTGGCTTCCGCCGTACTCGAACTCGATGGTGCAGATAGTGGTGATGTCGTTTGTGCTATTTTTAACGCCTGGGTGTTTCAACGCCATCACCGGCATTGGAAATTCCGGAATTTCGGACCCGAAGGTGTCTGACAACGCGAACGTGGCCTTGTACTCCACGTTTGCGACCATTGGCGCTATTGGCGGTGTGGTGTGTAATGTTATAGGTATAAGATGGTGCTTGATGATAGGTGGAACGGGGTACGTCATGTATACGCTATCGTTGCTCGTGTATCACTATAAGCAAAATGCTGCCTTCTGCATTTTTGCAGGCGCTTACCTAGGGTTCTGTGCTTCCTTGACTTGGGCTGCACAAGGTCTGGTGGTGATGTCATATACTCTAGAGAACAACAAAGCCCATGCAATCATGGTATTTTGGGTGATCTTCAATTTCGGTGCTGTTTTGGGCTCGCTCATTCCACTCGTGCAGAACCTCGAGCTGGGCGCCTCCAACGTAAACGCTGGTACGTACGTTGGTTTCATTGTTCTCATGGCTGCAGGCATTGTTGTGGCTGCGTTCTTACTCCCGATGGACAAAGTGTATCGCTCAGACGGTTCGCAGGTTATCGAGAAGAAGTATCCCCGCATTTCGGACGAGATTCGTGGAATGTTCCGGGTCTTGAAGCACGAGCCTCGCATATACGCCATGTTTCCCATGTTTGCTGCATCAAATTGGTTCTACACATATCAATTCAACGACGTCAACGCGGTGCGGTTCAATGTGCGCACCCGTTCCCTCAACTCTTTGCTTTACTGGCTCTTTCAGATGATCGGATCCATTCTAGTGGGCTTCGTTCTCGACTGGCGCCGATACACCCGTCCGGTACGGGCCAGAATAGGCTTTGCAATAATCTTTTTATCTGGCTTGGCGATTTGGGGCGGTGGGCTCAAGTTTCAAATGGGGGTCACTCGTCAAAACGTGAAGAGTATTCCACCAATCGACTTTACGGAAAGCAGATATATTGGGCCCATGTTCCTATATATCTGCTATGGTGCATTTGATGCGATGTTTCAGTCGTTCATTTTCTGGGTTCTAGGTACCTTTTCGAACAATCCCAAAAAGGTGGCTTTGTATGCTTCATTTTACAAATCATTGCAGAGTGCATTTGCGGCTATATCATGGCGCCTCGATGCGACGGAGCATTCATTTTTGGCAATGTTCATCAGTTCCTGGGCTTTAATCCAGGGATCTTTATTGTTAGCGGCTCCTCTAATTTTGTTCAAAATTACCGAGACAACAGCCCCAGAAACAGAAGAAATTCTGCAAATCTCACTCGACGATGAAGTGACTACCGCACCATCTATCGAAGGAAAGACAGAACAGGATTCGAAGTTGAAATCATAGGTCCATTCTGGATTGGCCCCCAGACTTTAAACATACCAAAGGCAAGAGCTTTTTTATCCTTGAGATGAGAAAGAGATATTCTTAAATCAAAAGTCCAACAATCCTTCTCCCTAAGGTCTCTGTGTCCTTGGATCATCTATTTCCTCAACTGAACAAAGAACACTTCCTCGCCAAAACGAACTTGAAAATAAGGTAAGCAACCTTCGGAAATAATCATAAAACGAAAACTGAAAATTACTTATAGACACTTGTTTCTTCTCATTAATTTAATTTTCAGACCTTGTTAATAGTCTCTCCACTACTACTCCACAGTATTCTATAGATCAGCGTAATTTCCCACATCGCCAACAAAAATGACGATTCACTTCGTCCCGGGCGACCCCAACCCCTCGCCTGACTGTCTGCACCAGGTAGTTTGGCGCAAAACACACATCGTAGCATATTCTTCGGGTAATAACTTGATTATCTATACCGTCACCAAAAACCAACCGCAAAACATCCAAACAGTGACATTGGAAAAAGACGTGGTGTCTGTTGTGATAAACGAGACCAACGGATTAATCTGTGCTTCCATTGGCTCTCAGATCGCTGTTTTTGGCCTAGTTGATGAGTATTCTTCTGTTCTCAGATGGACAGAGAAAGTTCGCCTTGATAATGATGATTCGGCCGTCAATTGTCTACAGTGGGCCTTAGAGGAGGACGAATTGGTTGTAGGATCCCAGAATTCCCTTTCTTTGTATCATTTATGGATAGAATACGGCGATATAAAGTGGACCAGACGCTGGACCAAGAACCAGCCCAGTGCGGTCGAGACGGTTGCTATTACCAATGATGGAAGCAAAATAGTGACATACTGTAACTCTAATTTCGACAGCTTTGCAAAGGTGTGGCTCCGCATCGCTTATGGTGATGAGTCTACTCTTTTCGACCTAGTATATGCTGACCACGAAGCATCCTCATACATTGTAGATTTGCAATGGCGAAAGAAGGCACGCCAGCATGAGGAAGAAAATAACGCCGACGCCTTGGCTCTGATGCTACATATTAAGAACATGCGTACGGTGATGACCAAGCTTCCTAATGACGACAATGATATTCTTTACACGGTCACCAACGATCACAAATTACATGTTTGGGCTACCTGCGAGTTTAATGGCCATAGCTACTTAAAGCAGTGGCACTCTCAGGACCTCCAGAGCCTAGTTTCGGGGAATTACATGGCCTCAATCATAATCGAAAGTGCCTATGTGAGCGAGCTACTAGCGGCTTCTACATACAAAGGAACAGAAATCGAGTCTTCTTTCCTTCAAAATAACGATCTCGGCAAATTTGACCTCCTAATAGTCGCTGGAAAAACTATGTCGAGCTTATACTCTATACTGAACATATCAACGAATCCGCCTAGCTCAATTGAGTTCGAACAGATTTGCACTTTTGATACAGATTTACGATGCATTCCGCACTATCGAGCCAAGATTTTATCTTGCGATGAGGATACACCACTCTACGAGTTCAGAAAACGTCAAAATCCAATCGGCAACGGCAGTCTTGTGGTGCTCCCTTCGGCCACAGATCTTGCCTTTCTCATGCATGACAAGGTGAAGAACAACATTCGTTGCATAAAGGTAAATCTCGATTCTACATTTCTGGAGAAACCCAATGTGAAGCTCCTGCTCCTCGAAAAATTCCAGGGTCATTCCAAACCAGTACGCAAACTCATTGCCTCATCTTCCTCACACGAAAATAACATCATGCTTTCAATTCTGGACTTTCCAGAGTACAACTACATCTGGGAGCCATTGCATTTGGACTACTATAACAAGTCAATGTCCATCACGAAAAGATTCCGTCTCAATGTATCCCGACCCGATTCAGATCCTCAGGGCGTCGTTGACGCTGTAATTATAAACGATATCACGCCGCCCTCAAAGAACCTTCGTCATCATTTGATCGCAGCCGTCGAAAAGACTGGATATTTGAGTATTTGGGACTGTGATGGTGTGACAATGGACGACAACGATGTGAAATTGATCGAGCGACTTCGAATCAACGACAAGTCCGGCAACAATAGAACCGATGATCCAAGTACGTTACTTCTACAGAAAACAGGTGAGCTGGTGTACGTGGTGGTGGCCGTCTATGGACCCTCAGATCATTGTGCTTGGAGATTGAATGTAGATGGCAGTAACACTAGTTGTCAGACTATTGAGTCTCAACCCTTCCCTGGTGAATATTCGTCAAACCTCAAGATATCTACTGTCGATACATTCCTTGAGAAAGACGTATCTGTGATTGATGAAGATGGCCGCTTGTCACTCTTGTCTGGTTCATTTGATTCGAAGAACAACACAATGTCATGGTCTAAAATTGCCAAGTTTCCGACCTCAGTAAAAAATGCGCAATACATCAGAGGAGCTTCTCTCATCAATAAGGTTGCCATTGTGGACCAAACGGGAAGCTCGTTGTCTATCTGGGATACCAAGTTCTCCAATCTTGAATTCGAAGAAAAGTTCCCCGAAAGCCACGGTCCCATAAAAGATATCGACTGGACTTTCATCAGCTCCAAGGGTTATGCAGCCAACGCGCTTCTTTCCGTTGGCTTCCGCGACTTTGTCTACATCTACGCCCAGTTGCGTTACGACTACACCAATAAAGTACCTACTTTTGCAGTGTTAAAGAAAATTGACATTTCGCATTTCTCAACCATCCCAGTTGCCGATCTGATCTGGCTCGATGACTCCAATCTCATTATAGGCAGCGGAAACCAATTCTTTGTTGACGATAAATTCGTGGAATTAGGCGAGAACAACCATGGTGTGCTTACGACCGGTGCAATTGACTCAACAGTAAGACAGCTTTTGCCAGTGAACCAATCTCAAGATGCAATTTATGAGGTTTCAGATCTAGTCAAAGTCTTGAATGGTCCAATTCCAGTGTATCATCCCCAGTTCCTCATACAAGCTTTATTGAATGATGAAATTGATGCAGTGGAAGCAGTTCTAGTACGTATGCTCCAATTTCTCCGTGGAAGCGACGACATACCATGGGATCTTAAAATTGATTTCAAAGATCTTGCTGGCTCTGAGAGTACCCCAGCGTCGCGAAGAAGAAGCTCAATCATTAGCGGCTTGGAACGAAATGGCAATATTTTCGATGCATTCAATACGCATACAGCGGATCTTCTTACTGAAAAACTAGCAACCACATCGATGCCATTACTCACAAGGCACCAACAAGGAACTCTCCGCAACATCGTAGTGATTCTTAACAAATTGAAACCCCAGAGAGCATCCTTGGATGAAGATGGCTTCAAGTTTTTGTTCAGTTTTGAGTTGCTCAGAGCTTCCAAAAAGCAAAAGAGATTGTCGATTCGTGACATAAGTTGGGCATTACACAGTGACCAAAAGGAAGTTCTTTTCTCTGCTGTAAAGCATGCGTACAAGCGGATGGATTGGGAGGTTGTGAAAAAGTGCGGTTTGGTATACTGGCTAGACGAGATCAAGCTCAAGGAGTTGGTTGAGAGCGTCGCCAAATGCGAGTTTGCGGACGAAAGAGATGCGTCTGGACGTGTCTCTGTCCTATACTTGGCAATAAAAAAGAAACAACTTCTCATTGGATTATGGAAAACCACTTCACACACAGAGAAAGACAAGGTCCTCAAGTTCTTGAGCAACAATTTCGCAGAACCGCGATGGCAATCTGCAGCATTGAAAAATGCCTTCGTATTGCTAGGAAAACATAGGTATCTCGATGCCGCCTATTTCTTTTTGCTTGCTGGCAAAGTGAAAGATTGTTGTCTCACGTTATGCAGCAAATTGGACGAGATAGAATTGGCACTTGCAGTCGCAAAAGTGAATTCAGACAAAGAAGCCACAATGCTGATTATTGAGCGCTTTATTTTGCCTCTGGCGGTCGCCAAAGGTGACCGTTGGTACACCAGTTGGGTATTCTGGGAGCTTGGAATGGCAGAGATAGCTATTCAAGCACTTGTGAAGTCGCCCCGGAGGGTTGTCAATCAAAACGCAAGCCAATTTCTGGACGCTTTCCAAAAAGAAATGAAAAAGGCGCTGCTTGATGCGCACAGCCGGAGTTTCCTTCGTGATGATCCAGTGCTTGCCACATTGTACGAGAAGTTGCGTGGAACCAGAGAGAGTTACTACAAAGGTTCCAAAGCGGTTCTGCCCGAGGAAGAGTTTGATTTTGTTGTCCGAGTCGCAAGCATCTATGCTCGCATGGGATGTGACTATCTTGCCTTGATGTTTTTGCGAAACTGGAAGTTCGCAGCCAGGCAAACGAAGAAGAATATAGAACCCACGCCTGAAGCCAAGGACATTTTCCTGGATTTTAAGATGGACCTGTTTGGAGGTGGAAATGGGAACGGCTTTTCGGAGCAAAAAGAGGCTACTCCGACTACGTTCGTGGAACCAGACATGAGCTCATTTTCATTTGGATTTTAGGCGAGTTAATAAAAGTTTTCAATTCATATTAAAAGATTAATTGTAAACAAAAAATTGAATTCCCCGTGGCCGTTACAAAAATCAACCCCACCCGGGACTCGAACCCGGAGTCTTCCGCTTAGGAGGCGGATGCCTTAACCATTTGGCCAGAAGGGCCTAGACAATTGAAAAGAGAGGTGCGGATAAATATGTAGTGTCAATTAAAAAGATGATGCTTGGCTTTGCTGTTCATTTCTATACATCAACCTCCAGATAAATTACCTCTTCCGTCGCCCTGCCCGCAGAGTTGATCACAGATACGCTAGGATTGTTAGAATCAGTATCAAGAGTCTCCGGAATCGAACGATCAAACTGCAAAATGCACAGAGAGCCTCCATAGAAAGTTTGGTCCTCAATACCAGTACGATTGCAGATCACAGCGGTTGTCTTTTGAGGCTGTTTGGGCAAGCCGTTCATTGGATGGCTCAAAAATGGAAATAGACGCACAATCCAGTAGTCTATCAACAGAGTCAGCAGATCCTTGGCATCAGGATACGTCTCGGTCTCAAGCTGCTTCTTGATTTTGGCTGCAAGCTCCAGCTTCTCTTTGTCGGAGCAGTCTTCTTGGATATCTGGAGACTCAGAGTCGAGCCAGGCGGTTGGAACAACCACAAGCCGCGCCAGATTCGCATACGCACTCATAGAGAATTCGAATTCGTTGAAGGGCGCAGTGAACTTGTACGGATTGAGATCCATGCAAATGCCTATGCTGGTTCTTATGGTCTGACGCTCAGAACCCTTCCCAAGCACCAAATCTACCGCCGCAAAGTCCTTCTCTGGATTCTCAACACAACCCCACGCCTCATCGGTCTCATACAAGTGTGTTTTCCGATAATTATGCACCAAATCCCCCTCTTCATTCACCACCATTGCCAGGTTATACGTTGTACCCTCGTAATTCTCAGGATAGCCAACGATGGTTGTACATTTGTAGAGCGTAGATAAGTCCCTTGCCAAAGAATAAGTGGGCCCCGTTCTTCCCTCCAAAAAGGGCTGGATCTCGGCGGCGTTTTTGAAGTTGTAGCCTGTGACTGCCAATTCCGGAAGAACCAACAAATCAATTGGTTTTGTGAGAGTAGCAGCAAGCGAGCGGATCTTGGCAACGTTTTGTTCCACTTGGCCAAGTACCGGATTGAACTGAATACCAGCTATTCTTAGTTTTGGCATTGTGGTAGGAAGAAGAGTAGGTGAAAAATGATGACTAGGTAATGTGAATGAACGTGGAGATTGGAAAATTTAAATACTGACAAAATTTTATACTTGTAATAGTTGGAATTTGCCTTTATAGTCTGATTAAAGGCTGCATCTACTGAATCGATTAGTTAAGGGTCAAACTGAAAGGAGATTCTTGAACAGAACATTAGTCTGTGTTTAGAATGCTATTTCGCGCATTGTTTGGTTCCGCCAAGAAGACATAATTGAAGAATAAATTACCACTATCTAAGTTGAGTTCCCGCTCCTGCCTTAGATGCCCTTCGAGACTACCTACAATCTTTTCTCTGTTGAGTCTATGCCTGACCGGAGCCTTATTGGTACATCACACCTGAAATTCCATATCCTCCATTCCGGGCATCCCGTCGAATAGCTTGCCGTAACAAGGACTGGACTTTTCTCTGTAGTGTTCGTAGGGATCATTCCAGTCTAGCGCCAAGCCACAAATATTGCAGAAGAGAGCAAAACATGAGACACACCGCATTTTGTTGCAACCCTCCATTCTTTGAGTTACCACCGCACATACAGGGCACTTGACAAAGTCTTCGTCTTTGCTCAGGATCAACTCATTGAATAGTTTATCCATGAGGTATTCGTCTGACATCCTCTTGAGGAGGTCCAGGCCGTATCTGAACCGAAGCTCTGTACGCTGGTTGTAGTCTTCACAATCAAGCCACTTTTCAAGAGCCTCGACTGGAATGCCCATGTACTGTTTACTGGCTTTGGCCCTGTAGCAGTCTATATACTCGTTGTGGTAAGATTTACAACAGAGATTACAGAAGGCATAGTCACACTTTTTGCAAATAACGAGACGTTGAGCAGTATTTTCTCGGAATATCATTGACGTGCACCCTTTTCTTGGGCACGAGACAAGTCGTTGAGGAAAGAGCTTAGCAATAAGGGCATGTTGACGGTCCACATAGAGCTGCAAGTACCTCTCAAATAGCTGATTTCCATCTTTCTCTTTATTCAAGATCTGCTGTAGAACTCCAAGCTTAATTGGATATGCCATCAACTGGGCGCGGAAATGGTTGAAATCATGTTTGTCCAGGTATATGTTCTGCACTGCCAAGGTCTTTTCCCTCTCCTCGAAGATCTTCTTGGTGCACTCGAAGTTCGGACAATGGATTTTCTCAACCTCACCCCTCAAGATGAGCGAGCTGAAGAATTCGTAGACACACTGCTGACAGAAGACGTGGCCACATTGGTCGAATTCAGTACAGCGGTCCCCCTTGAGCTCAGCTTGGCAAATATCACAAGTGAACGTGTTCATTTCAAATAGTTCTCTTTTACGTAGGGCGTCGGAATCTATGATTGTATCGAATAGCATTGGGTCGGTGAATGTGTCCACCAGATGCCCGAAAAATTGCAGAGGTGCTAATGCAGCAGCCTTCTCCTGTAGCACATCAACGACGGTGTACATGACGAAGTCCCTTACTTCTTCCCATTTCTCATTGAGCTCAGAGATGAGTTGTGAACGTTGGAGGTCTTGCAAGATCGGCGACTCAAGTACCAACAGCGGCGGTGAGTCGCTAGGATAGTTTTCAGGAAGACGAAATGCAAGTACCAAAGGCGGTAGGTGAGAAATCGAGCCCACACGCAATACCAGCCCTTCTACATCTAGTAGTCTTACCTCGATCTCATGAGGAAGAGGGAAATGGATCCGAAACCGGCCACAAAATTCCGCGTCGCGGATCTCTATCGTTTCGTCAAATATAGCCTTGAGGGTTTCGAGTTCTTCAGATCTCGGATCTTCGCTCATCTTGTCACACCCTAGCTTTAATATGTGAACGGATTGTTTCAATAAGACAAGCTAATCTATAAAAATTCTTCAGGTGCAGAAGTTCGATACTCGATTGACGATGTTCTTCTTATAACGATCAATTAGCAATTGAGTCTATCAGGCCACAAACACCGTTGAGTTCGTCTTGTGAACTCAAACTGAACAGATATCGTACAAGCGATCGAGTGGCCACACCTATTTTTTCAATATTGCAACACGTATGAAAGAAAAACCAGAAGTCGCAGTGGTTTCCTTTCTACCAAAGCAAAAACCGTATGTATGCTATTCCTTATTGCTTAGATAGGAATACACGAAGCAAAATCAACCCAGAACCACAATCACACAGATGTGAAATAGAACTAGCGATGAAGATTCATGTGAGATGATAGGCCAGGGCTCAAACAAAGCGGAATATTGCGAACGCAAGGCAAGATGACAATTCAAATGACTCAGAGTAGTCCAGTTCTGAGATATGAGTTAGGGTGTAGGAAGAGAGTAAGCAAAATCGGAATTGGACACAGAAATTATACGAACAGGGAATATTGAAGCTGACTAATTTTAGATTAAAATCAAATGTTTTAAAGAATAATATATGATTAAAAAGCCGTTTGTGGTTGTGCTCATTTACACCGTATCGAGAGAGATTCGTGTAGACTAACAATTTGACCCACAGAAACTAATATGGAGAATAATAGCATTGTAAAATCCGAAGATAAACATGTCCATAAAAACTAGCTGTCATATAGATTCAAAAAAATCAACTTTCGGTTGCGGCCATATCAAGTGGAAAATACTGTTTCCCGTCCGATCAACGTTAGTCAAGCCACTTAGAGCCACACTGAGTAATGCAGTGGGAGACCATGTGTGAAATTGTGGTGCTGCAATCTTTTTTCTATTTTTTGATAGTTATCTCTGATGGTAATATTTGATTGTATGTATCATGGAATCTTTTATATCTATGTTCTTACAATTCATGATTCTTACAGTTCTTACATTACCACCACAGTGCCAACATAACCCTACAAGTAGAAGCAAAATATTATTGGAACTCCAATCCATTGAGAATTCTTTGACTCATTTCTTCATATTCAGCATGACCCCTCCTCCATTCGTATATTTAGCTTTTCTCCCTCGCACACTCTGGGCCTAGATAGTGTCACCAGTCACTCCACCCCGCCTCGTATATCTTGGACCAATCAGAGGAAGAAATTGCAAAAGCGAAAAGCATTGCCAAATACAAAAGCAAGAACAACCCACAAAACGATTGTTTCTGGAAAATCCACTGCGTTCTGCCCGGTTCCTTGGGATCTGTCATAGGCAGTACTGCAGAAAAGCCCAGATGATCCGTCCTACATACACTCCCTGCGTCGTTTCTCCAGATTGTCTCCCCACACTATGGTCATGCTACACTTACCCTACTCTTCCAAAAGTCTATAAATATGAGGCTTTCCCCCCTTTTTTCTTTTCTCATCAGAAATTTGATTTTACATTTCAACACAATCGACAATTAGCAAACAACACTAATCAATTGACAAATACCGATATCAATTGACAAACAGCGAGAATCAATTGACAAACTACCAAAAACCATTCACATTTAACAGTTACCAATTGACAATTACTTATTAGCTACCATCAATACATCATGACAAGAACTAACAAATGGACAGTTCATGAGAAAGCCTCAGAACCAAGATTCTTCACCCACAATGGCCACTACAAATCCGACCCAAATAAGGTCTGTAAGCATGGCTCTGGAAAGTTCAATTGGGGTAAGGCCGGAGACGAAATGATGGATGAAGAGCCCCAAAACAACACTATGGGCCGTAGGAACTCCAACCACGACGCCAACGAGGCCGAGATCAAGAAGACAATGGAGAAGTGTGACAAGTTGGTCACCAGTTAGACTTTCGCATTCGCAGCTTGCATTACATATACTGATTTAACGAATAATGAATAACGAATTAGCATTAACAAATACATGAATGAAAACGATATAACGTGTAGGTACAAGCCCCATGGTTATCCCCTCTGTGTAAGAACATAATGTGTAGGCACTACTTATGGCAGTATTTTGTGTAATAAGATACAAGATTCTTTTTTACTCAATTACTCTCGTTTGTGTATTTGCATGTAGCATATGGTATCTATAATCCCCAATTCAGCTGCACCGTCTAATCAGACGTATCACTGTTTCTTGAGTTTGGCAGCACGAAGAAGCTCCTCATCCCGAATCTTTTTCTCAATCTCTCCCTTCCAGCCCTTCTTTCTCTGTCTCTCCTCATAAGCTGCTTTGTTCTCGAGCACACGATTGACAATGAACTCGGTGTTCATGTCGTCAAACTTGTGCGCCGGCAACTGCTTCAAGAGATCCAGCACTTCATCGTAAACCCCCTCATCCACAGGCGTTGGCCCATGGAATATAGTCACCACCGGTCCGGGAAGCTTGTTTAAAAATTGCTTCGAAGGCTCGTATGGAGCGCCAATTACTACAGAGTCCACATACTTGCATTGCAACACACAGAGCGATCTCTCGAAAAGATTCATAATCGGATAGTTTAATCCTTTGTACTGGTTGACCGTCTTGTCATCGTGAAGACCAACAACAACAGCAGACCCGGTGCGATTGGCCTCCTCTCTAACAAGTCTCAAAGCTTCAATCTGACCCGGGTTGAAGAGATCAAAACCTCCATCCACATACACAATAGAGCGCTGCAACATCGTCTTTACTTTCTCGCTGCCCTCAATTACACACGTGAGCGCAGGTGCAGCGTCGACATTTACATACACCGCAGAATGGCTTGCTCTGCCGGTCTCGTCCAGGGCATAGTTGCCAAAACGTGTGAGTGCATCTTCTGCAAAAAGGGCATGGTCCAAGACCAACGCAGCATCTACAATCGGACGGAAGTGATGGGTCTTACTCATCAAGAGCATACGTCCTACCAAGTCCGTCGTAGAGATGTTTGGAGTTCTTTTCACCACCACAAAGAGGCCCATATCCTTGACTGTTTTATAGCAATCTTCACCATTGGCATCAGTGGTGATATCATCTCCATGGACAACATATTTGCAACCGTGTTCCTCCATGAATTTGGGATCGGTGACGTACGGTGCACGTGCTATTGCTTCTGTCGACCATTTACAAGCATTGACCGCAGTCATGCGCTCATCTAGCTTCATCACGACAGGGCCTTTATTTTCTAGGATTTCCTCATCGGAATGGACACCAACATAGAGCTCTTTGCCTAGCTGGCGAGCCTGTAGCATGGCACCGGCGTGGCCTAGATGTTAGTATGGAATTGGACCAGAAATAGGGCTTTCAATCGGAAAACTGTGGGAAAATCATACCATGGTGGGCAAAGTCAAAACATCCATCCACCCAGATGCGACAATGTTCAATTCCGTGTGGTTTTTCGTACATGTGGTAGATAGGAAAGGTGGTTGATGTGGGATCTGGGGTAATTACGTGGTTGCGAATATTTGACCAGAACCGAGAAAATAATCGGACTTTGAAAATGACAAAGGCTTTCTTTCTCTTGATATTCTTCTTAAAATCAATAACTCGAAATCGATTTATTACTTTTTTTCTTATCGATTTGATGGTCAGTTCTGATATCAGCAACTACACTTGGACCGTCCCCAGCTGTTGTTGTCCAACTTGAATGGGCTCTTGCTTTTTCTTGCCAAAAAATTTCTTCTCCTTGGGCTCAGAATAATTCAAAGGCTTCATGATGACAGGCTGGTTGGCCTTGGTGTGTCCCTCCGACTCTCGTCCTATGTAAGTAGGTAGTTCACCCAGTGCTCTTTTCTTCGACAAAAACTCGAGATATACAAAAATCATTCCCGCATTTCTGGTCAGGCAACCGTGTAGCCAGGAGAGAAACGCGCCGATGACAGGCGGAAGAGAAATAAGCAAGTCAAAGAGGATATTGCCGTGGATTTTCGCCTCCATCTTGGGTGGAATATACATATGTTCACTGGCTATAGTTAATAGCCGACAATGAACAGCATACATTACCAAAGGTCCAGCAATTGGTAGCAAAAACACAGCGAGGGGCACCAAACCTAAGCCAAAGTCCAACCCAATGCCACACAGGCCGAGAAAGCACTTGTCATGGATCCATGCCTGGCGCTGGATCGCTTTCCAGGCCCTTTTTTCATCAGGGGTGCTGCCATCTCCCAAGCGCCGCCAGTTGCCCTCTTTGTCTTCATATGGATTTGTGTTATTGAAATGTTCCTCTGCATAATCGTTGAAAGCGTCCATGATTAGACCCCATCCGGGTATGCTCTCAAGCTGATTCTGGATATCTGCCATTGTGAGGTGATATAATTAGAGAGTCTCTGGAATTTGCAGCCAGCTAAAATGGAATTAGCCAATTAGAATTGGCCTGTGAGACTTCTGGATCTTCGATACTGCGAACAATAGACTTGTTGTGATAGCCAAGAACTGTTGAAAGTCAATTGCTTTCTCAATTGATCCTTCTTCCCCAAGAAAGCTACTAAAGCAGTCGTTTCTTAAAATTTGTTTTATACTCGAGGGCAGAACAACGGTTCAATGTGAGTTGATTGCTCTAATTGCACAGATAAACTGACTAAAACTGAAACAGTTGGATGCAGGTGCGATCTGGGGCCGAAGACCACTTCGAATAGCCGGATCCACGGGAAAAGCCGACGAAATCAGATACTTCTTCATCTCATGAAGATTGAACTTAAGTGTGGCCTAATTTCAAATAATTGAATCTAATCGGTTTCTGGTCAAATCAGTAAAGCTGGGGTTGCATCACCCAGCACTGATTACCTAGATCATTTGATCTTGACCGGCTGCACCACTCCACCAGTATCGGTCTTGCAAATAAAACATTTGGCTTTCTTTTTTTCCTTGTATCGTTTCATGAAACAATCACGGCAGAACTGATGCCCACATAGCGTCTCAACAGGGTTTTTGTAGTCGTTCTTGCAAATTGGACACTTGAACGGGATCTCTTTTTCTTTTTTCTCCGTGCCAGTCCCTGCTACGGTCTCCCACTCCTTGGCAATCACCTTTTTCTGTCGCAGTTCGTCTCGAATATGGAGAAACTTACAAGTATCGCCGTATCCACAATAGCCAGTCTGCTGGAAGTCTTTACACACATCTGGCTGGAAATCTGTCAAGGTGGTGACTCGGATATTTTTGGGAGGGGCTTTTGGACCAACAGCTTTGACTGGTTTGCCAGTGGGTTGTTGTAGTTCTTCTTTGTTTAGCGCACTTGTGGCATTTTTATCGTTCTGGTCTCTATCTCCTTCCAATTTATTCTGTATTTCTGAATTGTCGTTCGATCTATTTGATTTATCAAGTTCGGTGGCGTTCACAGCGCTGGTTGATGAGTTCTGATTGACGAGTACTGGCTCTGATCTTGCCTTTTTGGGAGTGCTGCCAAATTCAGACACTTCTACAGCAGCGGATTCTTCGGACAATTCGATCTGCTTTCTTTTCTGCTCGCGGTTTATTGTTCTTTTCTTGAACATGTGTTTTTAGGAGATGGTGTGGAATCTGGGGTAACGATGAGCGATGAGACCAAATATTTGTACACCAGGTAACGTACAATAATTTGAACGTCAATTTTTTTTTTTTTTTTGATATTTGAGAGTAGTTGGGAATCGCTCGTCTATGTTCGTTTCGTACGTTTATTCGGTCTCTCGTAGGCATCTTTTTGTTCAAAACAGGTGACAAATGAGGGTTCATATGAAATGAACCCGATGACGAGTGAATGGAGATCAAGAACGATTCCTCTGAAGTTTTAGATTCAGTTGCATTCCTAATTTCCGAGCTTTCCAAAGAGAGAATGAACAAACACCGAGAAGCTATAGGATTGAATGCAATATCAGAAGTCTCTTCTAATCAATCAAATAGAAACATTTCGTTCAGTCTAAAAACGCCGATGAACTCATTCACTCAATTCTTCACAATCACATCAAAAAGTCAAGCAATCTGTCAAAACGATCACCACCATAATTTCAAAAAAACGCGAAGCAAATGAGACCATAAATAATTCAATCGAAATTGCCCTAAAATCTCGTACCATTCTAATCCTCGCCCTCAACTGAGTTTTCTGCTCTCCACACTATACTATATTTTCTGCTCTCCACACTTACTATATATAGACGATACTAGTTCTTTCCAAAAGCACTTGAAAAAAGCTCCAATCAAAGCTATTTTCCAATTCGAGTGCCTGTATTATACAAAAAAGTGCACGGACGGCTCTCAATGGAATTGATCTCTCAATTGTACTCGTTATCTTACTGATCCCAATTCACTTGCAAGATCTTATCTCACTGATCTTCACTTAAACATTCAAAATGTACAGCTTAGAGAAAATCTGGCACGCCAATCTACCCAGATCGTGGGCCTTGGGGATCTTGTTGTACATATTATCCATGATTACCGCTATCTATTACGTCTTTCCTCTTTTGAGCTTAAGACTCCGAAAAAACAAGAACGAGGTGACCATTTTGGTGCTTGGTGACTTGGGCCATTCTCCAAGAATGTGCTATCATGCACTTTCCTTGGCTAGAGCTGATATGCTGGTTAATCTCTGTGGATACATGGATATGGATCTTCCTGAGAGTATTCAGGAGGAGGTAATGATCGATGTGTATCCGATTAAAGTGATAAAGAACACGCGAAAGTTGCCATTCATTGCTTTTGCAGCTTACAAGGTGGCCATGCAACTCTACCAATTATTTGCGCTCTTGTTACAGGTTCAGGGAAGCAAATACTACATGCTTCAGAACCCACCCTCGATGCCACTTCTATTGGTTCTTGTGGTGTTCATACGTATTTTTAGTCCGCGTTCAAAGCTCATCATTGACTGGCACAATTTGAACTATACAATTTTGAACTTAAAGTTCAACAATCTCAAACACCCGCTCGTACGGGTTCTTAGAGCATACGAGAGGATTTTAGCCCAATTTGCTGCAATCAACATCACAGTGACTCATCAAATGAAGGAGTTTTTAATAAAAGAGTTTCTGCTAAGAGAAGATTCGATCATTCCTTTTCATGACCGGCCAGGGCCACAATTCCGCCCTCTACGCGATTCAACCATCACCAAATCAGAAATCCTCGCCACTCGTGATCTATTCTCTGAGATCGACAACATCGCTGACTACAAGATTCTTGTCAGCGCTACCTCATTCACACCCGATGAAGACTTTAGCATTCTTCTCAATGCACTCAAGCTCTATGACGACAACAAAAACGAAAAGACACCTATCTTCGCAATCATCACCGGTAAGGGCCCCATGCAAAAGCAGTTCTTGGAGAGCGTGTCGAGTCTCAACTTTACAAAAAAGGTCATCATTCGCAACGCGTGGCTATCAGCAGAAGACTATCCACTTGTTTTAGCTTGCGCTGATGTGGCAGTCTCGCTTCACACCTCACTGAGTGGAATTGACCTTCCTATGAAAATCGTCGACTTCTTCGGCGTTGGTGTGCCCGTACTTACGTTAAGATTTCCAGCTATTGGGGAGTTGGTTCAAGATGGTAAGAACGGATTAATTCTTCCAGGTATCAAGCTGGAAGATCAGGAAATGTACGACGGCTTGACCAGAGTTCTCAATGACTCTGAAATTCTCAATAAATTGAAAGACGGTGCTTTGGCAGAGTCTGAAAAGAGATGGGACGAGAATTGGGACCGCATATTACACCCAGCTCTCTGCAACTAATGGACATCCAGGGAATTTTCATCTCTCCTCCCAGGTTTTGCACGGCAGACATCGTCAGTCCAAAATTCAAATCTGTCCTCGTGGAAATGCTCCAAACTTGGGTGCGACGGAATGGTTGTCCATTCTTCTGATACATTAGCCATTTGACCTGTAATGTAACACCACAAACGCGCTGTATCTCTGTGATTGTACCCGCCACCACCAAGGAGCATTATATGCGCTGAAGTGACAGAATTTAGAGCCGTCAACAATGCGTCTGTATACCCCTTGATGGTTAAGTTCCACTCACCATGCGGGTCAGAGGCCAATCCGTCTGCGCCGCACTGTATAACCAAAACTTCAGGTTGTTCCTGCTCAAGAAGAGGAATAATCTTATTTTCTACAATCTGCCTAAAACTTGCATCACTGAGCCCCCTCTTTGTAGGAAAATTGTACGTCCCTGTGTCTGACAGTGCACCCGATCCAGGGAAAAACCCAACATCAAAGCGATGGATTGAGCATGTTGTCACATTTTTAGAAAACCTGAATGCATTCTCCACCCCATCGCCGTGATGTAAATCAAGATCCAAGTAGAAAATTCGTCTGTATCGAGTCCGTAGCTTTAGAATTGCCAACACTACATCATTCACATAACAAAACCCAGCGGCCTTCTCTTTCAGGCAATGATGTCTTCCTCCATACCAATTGATCACTGCGGTCCGTTCCGATTGTGGATTTCTCTTGCATTCTAGCAATTTTTCAGCTGCACAAATACTGGACCCTGCGATTCTCTCTACGTAACCTTTTAGCTCAGGAAAGATAGGACAATCGTAACTCAAACCATACGACGTATCCAATTGAGCAGTTGCAGCACCACCAATCTCCCTTTCTCTTAGTAACTCTTCAACAAACTCATTACTGTGGAACTTTTGTAATTCGAACTCGTCAGCCGGCTCGACGTCAAATACTTCGCAAATTTCATGGAGACCAAAGGCCTCTATCAATGAATCAACCAAAATCTGTCTTCCTTCATTTGATGGGAGCAAGTTGGCCAATCTGGATGTTTCGTCGCAAGAAGCTAGATAGACCTTCATGGAAATCAGCTGAATGTGGGGGAAGAGACATAAAACCCAAATAATTTAGATGTCAAAACAAAAAAAGGTGGACAATATACTAGAAGACTGCAATACATCTGCAATGCCCATGGTAAACGAAATTCTTTGGTTCTAGTGTCGAGTTCTAAGCAAGTGATACTAGCAGGTTACGAATTAAGGATCAAAATCAATCTCGATCCCTTTATCTTGGCCCAATTGCACTAAAACATTCTGCGCTTCATTGACAACAGAAATCCATTCACCCAACCCATGTTGGACGGCCAATTGATGACGATCTGTGTAGCATAGTTTCGCTTTGGTCGATTCCATTTCAATTCTCAGCGTCAAAAACTTGACTAAGGTAATGGCTCTGTTGAATATTCCACCGACAGCCAATTCTCGCAAATACTCCACGAATAATGATACGTCATCTGGATGGGGTCCTCCTTCAGCCAGTGACAGATGTATCCATTCACCCAATTGCACAACCAATTGAGAGTACTCAGACGCTAGCCCTGGCATAGTTGGTTGCCTGACAAGCCTGGGCTGTGACTTGAGCCATTCCTCGTCAATAGTGTTCTCTTCCATGTGTTTTCGTTGCTGATCCTTTAATTCTAGTTTCTCACGGATCGAAACAAACGCTAGTTTTTTATTTCGTTGTTGTTTCTCGCACTCAGCGATGAACTCATTCCGAATCGACGACGGAATCTCGTTCAACACATCTTCATCATACACCATCGTTTCATCATTGTAAGGCGTGGGTGACTCCTCTTTGAAGATCACATTCTGCACCTTTGTAGGAGATTCCCGTATCTTACGCTTTTTCTTTGTGGGTGATTCTAAGACCCGAACAGATTTGTAGCTTCCGAAGGGTTGAGATGGGAACAATTGTTGCATAAACACCTTTTGTCCGGGTTGTTTTGTTGGACTCTTCTCTTTCGACGAAACTGGGATTCCTCGCCGAAGTAATTCCTTCTTGAATTCCAATCTTATGGCGTCTGGGAGTTGATTGAAGACTTCCCAATCAATGGATTCGCTATTGACCACTCGTTCGGCATAAGGGAACATTTGGGAAGATTGAACTGCTGATACTGGCTTCAATCGAGTGTTCTTGCTAAATTGCAACTTTTGTTGATGTGTCTTTTTAGCAACTTCAATATCAACTAGTTTCGCCATGGTCACTCCAACTCCTCGAAGCTCTTCAGGTGGTATATTGAGTGAGCGGCAAAGAGCTTTCAATTCAGATCCCACAAGTCCCCAGTCATTTGTAGGTATACCCATGCTCGAAGTTCGGCTAAAAAAGTCGACTTTTCCCATTCCCATGTATTTTGGGGGATTCACAGGACTGTTGGGTTGTCTTCTCGCCAATTTGAGCAGCAAACGCGAGCCACAGACACCGATATTAATCATTCTTGTTTGCAACTCCTTGGCCACATTTACGAGAAAGGTCTCCACTTGATTGAAGGTGTCGAATCTTATACCAAAGTTGACCTCTACAGAAACGCTTTTTCTGCCTAGCAACGCTTCGCTACTTGAAGTGTCTAATTTTATCAGAGTTTGGTCGATTCCTCGGCAAAAGTTGAACAATTTCTGTCCAGTAGCCTCTCCGAGAATTCTCATAAGCTTTTGAAGAGAGAAATGTTTGACATCCCTAACAAAAATCATTGAACTGTCATTCAAGTCGGTCTCATCACACAACTTTCTGCAAAGACCGTAGCCCATACCCGGCATGTCGCGTAGGTTGGTACCGTCAAGAAATGACTCAATATCCTTGTGCAAGTAAAATTGCCCGTTCGGTTTTGCTTGTCTTGTAGCTAGTTTAGCTAAAAGAATATTCTTAGATGCTCCAATACTAATAGTGCATCCCGATAGTTTTAACACGTCATCGCGAATTTGCTTGCAGAATGAATCCACATTCACTTCTGGTTTTGAACAATGAGTTGAAGCGTCCACCAATACTTCGTCAATCAGGACAGGAAAGATTGAATCAAAGAAATTTGATGAAATCAAGTATGTATAAAATGCATGCGACGCTTTCTCATAAGCATTGAAATCATAGTCAATGACTTTAAGGTCTGGACACAACTGCATTGCATTGCCTAGCCACAGTCCATTTCTGATTCCTTTCAGTCTAGCGACATAATTGCAACTGGCTACATCAGAAGATTTGCCTCCATGAGATACAGCAATTGGATCTCTGTTGATGTCTAAATTGGGGTGCAGTAAGGCAGAAACAGCGGCAAAGAAACAATCAAAATCTATGTGAAGGACCACATGAGGCACATCAGGTTTCTTAGCCAGAAAATCAGGATGATTTGCCACAAGTCGAATGAATTTGGATCGCAAATCCGCTTTCCAGGTACTCAAATGATGCAAACGAGAGTTGGCAAAGAAATGCGCTAAAAAGTCAGGATGTTTCGCATCCATTTGCCCAAAAGCATTTCGAGGGCGAGCAATTTGGAATTGGGAAAACTTAGGTTCAGTTTGCTTATCAAGGGTCGTTCCCGAGGCAGTTTTACTAGGGTCCTCTGCAATCTCTCTGAAATCATCTACAACAGAATTCACTCGGATACCTTCTAAATCACCATCAAGATTCGTCGATTCTTCTGCTCCTAAACCGAGCAATAACTCGTCATCATCTAGTATCTCAGAGTCGAGGATTTCGTTGTCGTCAATCAAATTCTCAAGTGCATTGACGCTAAGAGACTCAGGTGTTGGCGATGTTGCAGGAGCGGAAGTATCGTCTATTGTTGACTTGACTTTTTCAAATCCTAGTCTTTTCTGATCGTAATCCACATCGTCAATGAGTCTGTAATTCCTCCAATCTTGTAAGACTTGTTTCTCTACAGAATCGGCTATCCAAGCAGCTCTCACAACTTTATAATTGCGAAATTCAATCCGCTTCCGAGGAGTCAATTTGTCGCAAACAATATGTGTGGCCGCGGACTTATTGTTCAAGTACTGGAGAAAGACGCCGCCATGAAGTATAACCAATTTATGGATCACAGGAAGGGAAGGAACAGTGTTTCCGTTGACGAATATGGTGCAGTTAGCAAAAATGGTTGGGATTTGGGAGCTTTCGCCGTTGGCCCTACGACGACGTTTCTCCCACTGAACGAAGTATTGATCCGCTAGCTGCTGCTTACGGTGCTTGTTATCAAAATATGTTTCAAAATCGCCAAATTTGTGCTGGTCGCCCACGTGGCCAAAGTTAGACACATCCGCCTCATCGTCGCTGTCCAGCAGTTCTTTCGAGACGACATCTGGTATTGGGTTAATGGGATCGACAAGGACATCTGTCGAAATGGATAAGCCGCTAGCTTGTCGTAGTTCGTTCGAATTTGTCAATTGGCGATTTTGGTCCGTTTGAGTTCCAAAGGTGAAGCTAGAGCGCATGACATTTGAGATGGGGCCTTCTTGCAGGTTACCAACCTCAAATTCTATGTCACTTGCTGCATCTTGTGCGAATTGAGCACCTGATTTTTCATCTCCTTTGTTGCCTTCTGCACCTACTTCTCCCCTGTCTGAGTCTGCATCATCATCCGTAACTACAGCAGCCAATTGATTGGCACAAATCTCGAACGACAGCGTAGACGCAGAGTGAAAAGAGTTCTGGGATCTCTGTTTGGGCACTGAATTGTTCAATTTCATCAACACCGAATCGAGGTCATCATTGAATGGGTCCGAGCCAAAGGACGAAAGAACAGACGGAATACGGCCAGCGTGCGCTTTTTCCTTCTGGCTTGCGTGGCCAATATTATTTATGTGTGCTACTAGTTGCGAGTCATCGAGCAGGTGGAAGAACAGATCGATTGAGTCTTCATTTTCCATGGATCATAGGTCAAATGTGGAGAAACAAGATGTATAAGATAGGATAATGTAAACTATGAAGGTTAGGGTATTGGCATGCGGTATGGCCTAGCATACAGTATTGTTTTTTTTTTTAGAATTTAGTGTTACGATATAAGATATACTACAGTTACTAGTAGTAGAAGTAGTGATAGTAGTAGTAGTAGAGTGGATGTAGTAGAGGTACTAGTAGAGGTACTAGTAGTGGTGCGAGTGCTACTGAACATTGTTCAAATGTTGCCATGGTAGATATAGTAAAATGTTTGAAAGTTGATAATATCATTTATTAGGAATATTTGAATGAGAGTTTCTCGGAGCAGACTGATTGTCCTCGTGAAATTAGTATCGCATTTCCAGTACACATTGGATAGCCTCGTCGACCAAATTCCAAATTGGACAAGAGAATTCATAGAAGATACTCAAAAAAAGTCTCGCTTTCTGATACATGAACGAATCTGAAATATTTTGAGCTGTTTTCTATCTCTGTATATTGCCGAGACTGTTGGGTTGATGATTCTGCCTTATTTGCTCTTTAACTACTATAGCTAGCAGAGCGGTATTTGTTGCCCTATATACCCAACTATAGCTAGACTTATTTAAATCACGCTTTGAACCAGCATAGCGCCAACGTCACTTGATATTTTCAATACGGTAATCTGGTGGTACTTTATGACTTATCTGTCCAACAGGGACCATGGCCCAAATTATTCTTCAGTGCATGTATTCAAATGTCCGGCTCATATCCAGTTTCTTTTGTTCTCAATTTATACTTCTCAATAAATCTGGAGTTGTAATTACCTTCAAAAATCTATACTTTATATTATTGATTTTCTTCTCCTATGCTGGGCGTGCAATACACAATTTCCTCTCACATACTGAGGAGACCTGCTCCTCATACTCCACCACCCACTTTTTTCTCGAAATGGACTGCTTACGCGAGATATAAAGCCTACAGCCAGTAAGAATGAAATAGATTATTATAGAGATGGTTAAATCATCAGACCAGCTGCTGATATGTTGACTAAAAGTGAAAGATTGCCTCAACGACATCCCGATGTCTGAGTTTATGCTGCGTGTTGTTGTGCCTGACGATTCCGCACTTCAGCAACGATACCAAGATCGTGAATAATACATTCTATGGGTATCTTGACTCTGCAGCGGTTGACCTGCTTTTGCTCAGCTCTCTTTTCAAAGAACGATTTTTCATTTGGCCCGAGTTCTTTCAAGTGCATAATTTGGCGTTCTCCGTTCTTGACAGTTCTGACCTGCCTGAAATCTTCCTCTGAGATATCGGATGGCCAAGCGTCCCCAATAGTCTTTCTTATCTTTCTCCGACCTGCGAAAGCTTCCCGTCTCTCCAGATCGACCGAATTGTTGAGCCGCCGGCAAGAGTCAGGTTTGGTAAACAGCAAAATCAACCAGATTCCTAACATCAATGTGCAAGCTGAGGCAAAGCATACCCGAAACTTCTCTATGGAAGTCCAACTCTGCCATGAAACAACAACGTGTTCCCGAAAGGTGGGGTCCTGGGCAAAGTATTTCAAGTTTTGAAATACTGTCGTTGAAGCAACGGTTTGCACTGCTGATGCTATTTCCTGAACGGGTAAAAATATAGGAATCAAAAACGAGAAGCACAAGATTGCGAGAAAGACTCCGAATTTCTGATTGCCAAGCCCCAAATCCAATCTTTGTGTCTCTTTAGCCATTCCCCACATGAGTGGTACAAGCCCGAGGTAGTACACAAGCAGTTGAGTATCTTCGTTGAACTCTGCGAGAATCTCGTCCTTCACGGCGTTGGTACTTTTCCCCCACAGATTCTCCTCGGGAAATTTCCAATCCACGAAAGAATTGACATTTTTTCTGACTTCGGAATAATCCTCAATTAACCTATCTGGCTGCAGTTCCAAGACTGAGGGTTGTCCTTGTGCCATAGCCTGGGCGTCTTTCATGATCGTTTTGTGATCTGACACAAGTCTTCCAACACCTCCAAACACCGTAGTATGGAAAAAACTGGTACTAGAGAAGAATTCGGCCTGCTCCCCAATACTTAAACGGCTTATTACGGAGAGCAAATTAGAGTTCCAGATAACATTCATACGTGTGTACTTGAAGTCAAGTATCTCTCCATGGATGTTCACATCCACTTCCTGGAGACCTGCTTCTTCATCATCAGCATTGCCATCAGCACTTTCTTGAGTGGGACTCTTCAGAAACCAGCCGACGATACGCTTTATCCAAGACTTCTGAGCTGCTTCAGGCTGCCCTACAGCGGCACTCTCCTGAATAGGCTGCTTCTCAATCTGAATGCCTCCTTCTTGGCCTCTCTTCACATATACCAATTCAATGCTTTTTCTGTTCATGGCTTGGGTGAAATTAAGTTTGATCTCGAAGAAGTATGTATGATTACAAACACAAAGCCAAAGCGCCGCGCATTTATATCGACAAAAAAAAATAAAATCCAAATGAAATAAAAAATAAAAAGTCTTTCGAAAACTGGATTGTCAAATTATACAAATTATTAGACATTCATTTTTGTTTCTCTTTTGATTATTGCAAATCGAGTTCTGTAGATGATATCGTGTTGTGATAGACATCATTGGATCTCAGGCAAAAATGAATAATAAGACTAGCGTTTTTCGGTCGAATTTGCCTATCGCATAATTCACATAAGCTGGAAGCCGTTGATAGAACACAAATTTTCCCTTTGTGGTGGAGTGTGTCTACTGCTGGTGGTTGTGTTGGTATTGGTTTGCAAAAGATCGACTTTGAGTGCGACATTGAGCGTGTGTTCCAACCGGTTCAGCATCAAGGTCAATCTTACTCCGGTGACTCTGGTGTGTTCTTGGAGAGATTTGTGGAGAACGCTCGTCACGCTGAGATCCAAACGTTCGGTGATGGTAACGGTAAGGCTATTGCCTTGAAGGAAAGAGTTTATCATCGCAAAAAAGAAAGATGGCTGTTTCTGGCTGTATTACCAACATCGACTACTTGCGTTCTCTCGCAAATTCTGCGATGTTTGAACAGGCTAAGATTGCAACCAAGGTATTCGAATTGTACGCTTGCAATCCAAACGCTTTCGAGGTGGTTGTTTCTGGCACTTGCACCACTGTACAAAATTTTTCTAATAGAAAGGGATTGTGGCACGTTGGTGTACCTCCTTCTGGTTGTATGGATGAGTATGCCTCTAGAATTGCAAACAGCCGTGTGGGTAACCACAAGAAGTCTCCAGCTTTGGAGATTACCTTTAGCCGTCTAACTCTCTTTCTGTATCACGATGGTATTGTTGGCCAAGTCCCAGTGGAGGTTGATGGTGTTGCCGTTAAGCAATGGACACCAATCCATATCAAGAAAGGCGAGAAATTGCCTACTGGCAAATTGAAGAACGGATGCAGAGCTTACTCAGCCACTAGTGGCTGCAGTAAAGTTTGCGAGTGTTTGGGTTTTCGTTTCTGATTACTACTGGTGGCACGCCAATGAGGTTTTCGGAGGATGGGTTGACTATTGGTATTCTGCCAGAAGGACAATGCTAGATTCACCAATCTTCTTTTCAATGCAATGTGCGAGCAGAGAGGCGCCAACAATGACTGCGTGCCTTCCGACCTGAGTATGAGCGAGGTTAATGATGGTCAGGGTGTTTGGAGTATGACCATCATGCAAGCTGTGGAGAGAAACTTCACCAATGGAGATAAGTCGTGGCTTTAATTGACCCAAGCCGTTTCTATCACCATGAACAATCGTTGGGATCCTAGCATGTGTCAGGGAGGCTTGAGATGGCAAATTTTCACCTGGAACTTGGGATATAATTGCAAGAACAGTATCGCCAACGAATGTCTTTACCACATCGATGCTCATTCGTATAGATACACCGAGCAACAGGTTTACTTGGATAATGTCAACAATGTCTTCAACTGCATGTGGTCCGTTGGCTTCTTTGGTAACACCCTGGAGTTCATCATCTATGATGGTGCTGAGGATATCAGCAACTGTCCCCGTGATAACAATCTATAGAATTCAAAGTTCCAAAGTTTTCTCATTTCTCTGTTGATTCCAGTTTTGTTAATGAGTCTTGTGCGTATAATGCAGTTCATGAACTCAGATGTTCTCCACCCATATTTATTAAAAGGTTCCTATATAGAGGTACTATCTATGCTCTCATTACAGACAAGAAGAGCTTCTACACTCGTTTTTCCGTAAAACTTCATATAAATGCTTCTTCTTACTAATCCATCCAAAACTTCATGTTCATAACCAGGAGAACGACCTAGCTGTAGCAAACAAGAGCAACCCTTAGAAAACAAATAAAAAAGAAGAGAAAAAAGTTCGAGTTTCATGTTCCTTAAATACTGTCCCTTCACCAAGATATTCCATTCCCTACTTGTACAGAGACCAATTGGAACCAAACCAACCTGCATCCCGAATCTTCGATCCTGTTTCAACAATTCCAGGGTCCCATGCACATAACCACAAAATGAATCGACAAATCGGCATCATATACAGTTGATTTATAGTATCAATTGCGAAGTTACATCCAGCAGGCTAGATTCCATGGTAAGTTGCCAAATTTTGGTATCATATCCGTTGAGATCACACCTGTTTTGGATGGATTTGACAGCATCCTGACCAGACCAGACCTGCAGGGCCACACGTCAATTAAAGATGCGGGTGTTAACTTCCTTAGATCAAGTGTCTAAATCGCGCATTTTCAGAGATATGATAGGCTACGAAATCAAAATATTGCTGCTTGACTTCAATTCGCGTGACTTTTGAGTGAATCTGGCGGTTTCACTTGCCCAAGTTCCTGCAATAGGCAATTTACCGCTAGATGTATCCGGTACATCAGTGAACAGAATGGAACCCAAATCCCTATAAATAGGGTGGTTGAGGGCACCTTCAACATTTTATTTGTCCTTTAATTTTGTATTCCTTATTAAAGAAAAGCATGAGATTCTCTGCCATATTTCTCCTTGCAGAAGCAGTTAGCACTGTCGTCATTAGTTCCAACACCATTGTGTCTGCAAATTATCCCACAGCAGATATCACGGTAAATCTGGGTGTATTCTATACCATTATCAATCCAGCGGGTCAATTTACTGGATCATTGAACATCGCAGGAGAGCTCTTTTTCGTGGCCTCGGGTCAGATATCATCTCCCCCGGGCGTCCTGCTCCAGCTTAGCTCTTTTTCTAACACAGGAACCATTGTTTTTGAGAATCTTGTAAAACTCAATCCTGTTACCATTAACATCAAGTCTAATCTGTTTTCAAACTCTGGAACCATGTTTATGGCCGCCGACACTTCAACCTTTGGCGGATACAGCTATTCACTCGGATCCGCTGGAACTTGGCAAAACACAGGAACAATTCTTGTTGTAGGTTCGTCCTTGGCATCTACGCCAACTCTTTTTGTCGCAGCTTCAGTTGCCGCAGAAAACTCAGGAGCGATCTGCTTTAGGAACGCAAGCTTTTTCCCAGGCAACATGAACGTGAATAGTGGTGGCTGCATCAATTTAGGAGCCGGGGGATCAATCACTATTTCTGATGGATTTTTGCTCGATCAAACCATCTACATGTCTGACACAACCTCTACTGTTTCAGTGAGTGTGACCGCCAACCCATGCATGTTCTCTATTGGAGGCTTCACTGGGTCCAACAAAATCATTGTTTTCGGAACCAGCCCAACAGTTTTGGCTCGGACTTCTAACCTCATCACAGCATTATATGTTACTGTCGGTGGTTATACTTGTTCTTTCTCGCTTCTTGGATATTATCCAGGAAATTTCGGTTTTCTGGGCAGTAGACTAACTTATCTGGGAACTGTTCCCACCCTCAACGCTCCATCGACTTGTTCGTGCCCTGGTTCCATTCCCTTGTCTCCAAATGTTGTAGTAACCACGACCGTGTTCTGGACGGGATCAGTAACAGAAACTGCAACCAGTACCGGGGCTACTCTTGCAACAGATTTAGTTCTTGTTCAAGTTCCCGTGCCTACCACCACTGTTACCACCACAGTATTTAATATTACTGGGGCTATCACAACCACCATCACAGGGCTTACACAAAACACTGTGCTTGTTGAAGAACCTAGTCCTACTACCACCATCATTACAACTGTGACATCTCTCACTGCCACTACCACTACTACAGTTGCCGGTTCTTCTACAGTGACGGTCGTGGTTGAAGTTCCAATCCCTGTAAGTACAGTCACATCCACGACAGGTAGTTCGAGTGCAACTACAACTTCAAGTGGCGGGGCATCTAACACAGTTGTCAGTTCTGTGACTACATCATCAGGGTCAAACACTAGCGGAAATATTGGCTCGTCTGGTTCTGTTTCTACTTCTACTTCGACTTCAACTTCAACTTCTAGTTCAGGTTCTAGTTCTAGCTTTAGCACTGTCAGTTCCACTTCTTCTCGGAAATCTGGGGCCGACAAATCCACAGCTTCTTTAGTTATGCTTCTCCTTCTGCTACTTGGAGTATAGTTGTATCGAGGTGCTGAAGCTTTGGCAGCCTACGTGTGCAAGTATCCCTTGCTATACATAATTATTAGAAATTAAACTCGGGCTGCCTCACTATATCACCCTAGGGTTATTATGGTCGAGTAGTTATAGCTTTATAAAGTGGAAGCTAACCTTCGATTATTGTCATTTTGATGGTATGGTTTGAATTCATTCTTACGTCAACCAAGAGCACAGTTGTAGTGGCACCGGATCATGAACTTGAGTAGAAAAAAAGGTCCAAAACGAATCATTCTTCACGATTTTTAAACGAAATTGTGATTCAAAGACATCCCAGGCCGTCTTTCAGCATTCACTGTATAAACATCGTCCTTTCCTAGTTATTGAGCTCTGGAAGTCTTCACAGCAAACCTAGGAATATATATGAAGAAAATTCAGGTTCAAAAGATTCTGTTATTAGCCATTCATATAAATTCCTCATTTATGGTCATTTTTTATCATTTCTCTTCCCTCGCCCTGCAAGGCAAAGCACAACTTGATGTCTACTAATGAATAGAGATGAATATCACTCCTTCATTATGAATTTTGATTGATTGGCTGATACCAGCTCAAAGTATATTCTTCACAGTGTTCTGGGGAAGTTCCAGCTCAGTTATTTTCAATGAGTCCTCGAATCAGGTCTGGTCTCAAATTAAGTACTCGCTTCACTCAAATATTCTTCCAAAATTGTTTTTCTTCTCGTGGATATTAGAATATCTTCAATACATGAAGAAGTATTTGAGTTCAGATGATTGCAAGTTCAAGCATTTCAGTGAGCAGCATCTTATATGGAAGTAGAATCTGTAATTTAGCTTTGTGAATCCTTTATCTTGGAACTATTATCTTTCTGAATTGCCTCATATCATGAATGGGGAAGATTTTGTCTCCTTTTATGCTCTGGTTTTGTCAAGGGGTATGTATTGGTCTACGTAACGCCATGTTGAAATTACGAAGTCTTAACGAATTCTTCCAAATTGGATCAACAGGTGATTTAATCCCAATTGTGGCTATATCCTATTTGCTGAGGGCTATTATATCTGCACCGGTTCAGGTCCTACTCATACTCTCTTGCAGTAAAATTGTTTGATACCTACGTCAAACTCTCCGTACCTCCGAATCACAACCATACTTTATATAATCTCTTATCTCGGAATTACAATTGCAGGTAATTCTGCTCTTTGCTCACCGGAATTTCTTGTCATGCAAGAGTCATTTAACATCGAAAACACCACAACAGCAATTATCAAGAGAGAGGACGTGTCGCTTTCACGCCCAGAAGAAGTAGGCATTTACGCATATCTTTTATAGAGAACACAGTCATGATCGAATTCTCGCGTGACTTAGTTTATCATTCATCTGCCAATTCTTGGGCCATATACTCCAATAAAAACCAAATGATTTGTCTTAGGGAAGTTAAGCTGTTGCACAAATTATCAAGTTCTCTTTTGTTGCTAAAACATTAGCTTCATATTGAGCATATCTGAGTCTTAACAAGAAGGATTAGTTTAGATGGCGGTATTAAATGACATAATTCATGTTAGGTTACTGATAGTTTGAGTGATTTATGACTTAGAAATAAGTAGATAGTGATTGACCTTCTAACACAAATGGGCGGGCGGAGCCTCCCTTTTGTATACGAGAATTACTAGCATCCCAATCTGTGACCCTTCAGCTAGGCGTCGCAGATCGGTTTACACCTTCCTGGTACACCTAACAACTGTGCTCCAGATCGAGACTTCCCTATCTGGTCAGCTGACGTAAGCATTCTAACGTCTCCCTAACAATTCAAGTCCAGATTTGCAATGGCCGAAATGTGTGTGGAAATGAGCATGTGGATAAATGAAACTCATAGTTGCGCGATCTGGGTGACCCTGATCACAATAATCCTTGTAACGTTCATGGATTCGTACTAGAATTAAATACCGCCCATTTTAATACTTTATGCTGCAGGCTTTTGTAGTGGCAGAACACATGCAAATAGACATTTCTGATAGCACCAGAGCTGGCCAAGACATTTGTTTAGCTCTCAAACTTAGTTCGAAGAATGGATACACTTTATCTAGAGAAAACCGGGGAGCGGTTGCTCGATTTAGAAAAGAAAGTACTCTCTGCACTTTTCAATCCAAAAGATGCGGACATTGAAGGCATCATCGACTTAGGGTCCGAATTCCTTGCCGATTTGAAGGAATCGAATGCGCAAAATGTCAGAAATATAGAAGAAGATGCGCTTTGGATACTTGGATTTATGAATCGGCGGCTACGGGATGAATTATTCGCCTACAGAGATGCCTTTGAGGAAGCTATGGAAAGTGGGAAAAGACTGTATGATATCAAGGAGCTCAAGGTCAATTTGATAAAGGCCCTTGATAATTTGACACCTGGGACACGGAAGCTTGCGGATGATCTTGCCAAAATCCAGAGCACGGCGAAAGCCACATACGCGAAAATAAACGATACGGGTCAAGGGGATGAACCTGAGTCTTTTACGGTACAGGCTGAATTAAGAAAAGCTTGTATAGAAGTGCAGTCCAAGATTCAGGGTCACTATGTTTTCTTAGAATTCACAAAGTTCTACCTTCATCGCGCAAAAGAAGCGAATTACAGTTTCAAACGTGTTAACGAGGTCTTACTGAGCTATTTGGATCAAAATCACGAAAGGAGTGATGAGAAATCCACTAGACGAAAAGCTTTGTAACAGTACAGTTGTATAGGTTGACGCCTCAGAACAACATTTTATGAGGACCTCTGTTGGCAACAACAGGGCTTGGTGAAGTTTCGTATAGTAGTATTCTCGTTATATATTCAAGTCATCTGATTGACCACAGAGTTGCGTTATTGTTTCTATATGCTCTACATTAATCAATAAATTTAACTCATAGAGTATTACGGCTAGATAACTGAATCAAGAATATCGAGATAGCTGTCGACCCTAGGATAAAAAGCGATCGAATAAGGTGCTCTAGATAATGAACGTAAGATAAGAGACATCGAATGAGAAGCTCTGGACAACGACGATAGGGCAAGACAGAAGCGTCGGGCCGCTAGGACGGCCCGTCGATAAGCCTTAGACGGCCCAATGATGGTTCTTTGATAACAAGAGGTGGGGTTCGTAAGCTTGCCCGAAGATCTGACCAGTAGGTTAGATCCGGCTATAAGTATGACTAACTATGGTCAGTTTTGAGAGCCACTAGTACAGGTTTTATGACTTAAGAAACAACCGAGTAAACAGATCATTGAAAATGAATGATCGTCCTAACAATTCCGGCCGGGTAAAACTGGAAGCTATGAACGAAATTCTCGGTACAAATGAATTTTACACTACCTGAAAGGCGAGTCGCACTTCTTTTGGACTCACTCACTTATTGGCTCTTGTTAGTACCTGCTGATTTTTTTTCTGTGGGAGCAGATCAATTCTTGTAAGCATAAAGAGTCGAAGTGACATGAGTTTTCCGCATATCAAATACTTCAATCCACTGAGTAACTTAATTTTTGTACGGTGTCCGGGACACAGTGTCTCAAAGTTGTTGCAATTCTCTCAAAATGAGTTGGTGGGACGATCTCTATGTAGATCTTCAGGACTCTGACAGACAATGGTTCTTAAGTTCTTTACAAATCATCATGAAACGTCGACTCGACGGGCACGATCAGCAACAAATACCGAAAATACCACTTAATGGGAATAGCGTACAGTGTGTAAATGCAATCGAAGATGCTGTTAGTATAGGACACAGACTATTAGAAGAAATGGATGAGGTCATGAATAAATACAAAGAGACAACTGCCGAGTTTCTTAGAAACTACGAGGCAAGTGAGGAATCATTGCGACTTTTGAACTTACAGGGGTATTTCTCCAATGTCCACCAGCAGGTATTTGAATCTTGCGTGACGAATTTTAAGCGAGAGTCAAAGACTTTCAATGTTGCTACAAAAGCTCAAAAAAATAGATTAAAGCGGTACGAAAGGGATTTTGATAAACTCTCCAACGAGCTTCGTCAGTCATTCAGTGTTAGAATGAGTGGTGACACGAAGAAAAGAAGAGAAACCTTGAAAGAATTCCGTCAGCTATGTACTGATATGAAGGATGATTACTATAATCTGTACATCAAGCTTTTTCACTTGTTTCAAGTCCCCTTCCTTGTTCAGTCAGATCCTTCATACCAAGCAATACGAGAAACAGTCGAGATGGACTTTTTGAATCATCAAGACGGCAGTGTGCGATACCAGGTCCATAAATCCTTGGCTTTGGAGTTGGATAAGGCACGTAGGCTGAAGAACAGCAGCAAAATCTGGAAAGCCATGAAGCCACCGTTCTGAACTTGCCCCAGAAAGAATCATGCTCAACCTATCAGCTAAGTTCCAGTCCAAAAACGCTGAGATTTGACTCTACTTGAATTTGGAAACTGTCTGCTTTTTGTGAGGTTGTCTGTTCATCTCTGTTGATATAGTTACCCAGTTGTTGCCTCGGACAAAAGACCTGAACTAGTTTACCTTTGAAAGCAGCTGTAGCTAGCTAGCCCCATTTTTATTCCAAGATGATCTACTGGCATATCGTGAGGAAGCGGCGGGCCATCAGAGACCCATCTTCGGGTCGCCATGATAGCCCGAAGGTGCTGTGCTGTCCTTTCGTTGAAATTCAGAGCGCTTCAATCGATGAGTCTTTTTCGACCGTCAACATCTAACTCGATATTTTTAATTCGGTAATCTAGCGGTAACAATATATGAGTTCCCAAGCAGAGACCAAATAATTCAATACTCGACAGTCGATCTTAGCAAACACGCGCACACAATTTTCAGTAGAGAGCATCACCGGAGCCGTATCAATACATTGAAATAAATTCAGAAATAAAAAAACTTCTCCTTCTCATAATTCCCGAGCTTCTTTATGCCTTCTATCTCCTTGTTCCTTGGGTCTGCCTGCAGTCCCCATACACCCCAAGTTCATGCGACAACACATATTTTGCTGCTTCTTAATCCAACATCATGGTACGTGAGACGCCCGTTCTGGACGCAATTGACGTGTCTTGGCCCCCTAGCCACATGCTGCTGGTCGTGCTGAACATCTCAATTCTTCTTTTCCGCTCATACTAACACCGCAGGCTGAGAAATTATCTGAAGAACAAATCGCAGAATTCAAAGAGGCTTTCGCCCTTTTTGACAAGGACAGCGATGGAAAGGTCACCACCAAAGAGTTGGGTACCGTCATGAGATCCTTGGGCCAGAATCCTTCCGAATCTGAGTTGGCTGACATGATTAATGAGGTTGACGCCAACAGCGACGGCTCTATCGACTTCCCAGAGTTTTTAACAATGATGGCTAAGAAAATGAAGGACACAGACTCCGAGGCCGAGATTGCTGAGGCTTTCAAGGTGTTTGACCGTAACGGAGACGGCAAGATCAGCGCCGCTGAGTTGAGACATGTATTGACATCCATTGGCGAGAAGTTGTCTGACGAGGATGTTGATCAGATGATCCGTGAGGCTGACACTAACAACGATGGCGAGATTGACATCCAGGAGTTTACCCAATTGTTGGCTTCCAAGTAGGAGTTCTCTTCACGTCTGTAGATTATATATATTGCTGTTTATTTCATTAATAGGTCCCTCGAGTGTATCTATCGGAAAGTGAATTCAGCTGTAGTCTACTGTAATTTATTTTATTCTGCTATATTTCACTATAGCCTACAGTAGCCTTCTGTAGCAACAAGTGTCACTAATTCATACTTTTTTATATACTTTACTTCGCAGAATTGCCTCGAATACTCTGGAATTGCCCAATTGACCGCATCCGTGGCATCGTAGATGATCTAGGCATCGTTGATGACCTTGGGAATGCATGTCTGGTCGAATTCTCCACGTCAACATTCGCATCATACAAACTTTCAATCTCATCAGGGCCTGCGGTGTTGCGAACTGGCAGACGAACGCTTTGCGCTGCTGTCATCGGCCTCAGGCCTATTCCCTCGTCAAGATTTCTATTGACAAGGTATCTCAATGCGTTGAGCCAAATATTGTGTCTCTGTCTTGTAGGACAAGTAATCTTAATCGAGCCGGTTTGGGAGTGCACCACGATAGACTTGTGATGAAGTCCTGGCGGCAATGGGTTAGGGTCTTCCACATCTTCAACTTTGATGATGGCCATGGCCTTTGTCTTCACCTCTGAAGGGTTGGTCAACACTGGGTTTGAAGACGACCAGTAGAGCGTCAAAGAGTATGGATGAACCCAGAAGTACCGCTCATGACGCGAGGCAGAGATGACGCTCAAAGGTCCAAGCTTTCGGTAGTACTTGAACAAGTATTCACCAATCACCACTTGAGTAATGGCTGGGATCATGGACTTGTCGGTAAATGAGATATTGGTGGCTATCGAGAGAGCAGTGATGGAATGTGGAATACTGTTATGCGAGTGAATGCTGAGGTTAGACCTCGCAGATTTGGATCTTACCATTCCTGTTCCTGACAAATTGGACGCGATTGTGTCCGCGCCTATCGATGGCACCTTCTGAAGGGTAGAAGATCCCACTTCAAAGAAACCCTTCTTCTCCGCAAACTGTTTGAAGGTGTCCTCATCGATGGTTTCAATGTTCATAGACTCGCTATGAGTGAGCCTATTGAAATATGGTGTTGGAATAACCTTAACTTGATTCAATTCAGGAGTCTGCTGAGAATCCGTAGCAACAAAAGCGGTCTCAGGAATGCAAAGCATGTTCCATTTCTTTGCCAAGTCCCGGAACATTGTTTGGTCATTTATAGTGGCAGAAGCACGTTTCATTTCTTGTAACTCCGAGTCTGGAACAACGTTGAGACCCAACTCCTCAGCATCCTTCTTGAGACTCTCCTCCGTTGCAAATTCCTTTTGTTGTGGCAAAGGCGTTTTAATCTCCTGGTATTCGTCCTTACTCAATACCACCATATCCAAGTTACGCAACTTTTGTACAAGTTCTTCCGTGTTTGGAGTTTGGTTTGACAGACGAAGCTCGTGGATTGTGGAGTCACGTTCTGCGAGAGTTTGCTTCAACTTAGTGACCTCGACCGCTGGAATCAAGGACATCGAGAGTCCTGCTGCAAGTGCCAGAAGTGTTTCCACGGTGTGTGGCTTTTGGAGTCTCTCATATTCGTCAAGCCCAATTGCAACTAATCCATAATCGGGTGCCATGGACTTGAACTCTTCCAGATTCTTTGTAAGATTCTCGTCCTTGCCCATAAGGCTAAATCCGAGCCCTTCAATGCGAGATCTTATATCGGGCAAAGACTCGGGATCTGAGAAATATTTGTTGATCGCAACATCAGAGTCTTGTGGATTTTCATCGAGAAGCGCCTTTTGATTCTTGATTTCTGTCTGAAGATTATTCAATTCCTCATCTGAAATGAGTGAAAATCCGAAAACTCCAGCTTGCTCGCGGAGAAGGGGAACCAGGTACACATCTTCTTTCAGCTCTAGCTCTTTCAACTTCGCGGAAAATTCATCTCTTTCGAGAATGGCCTGCTGATTAGTCTCCTTGAGCTCCGCAAATTCCATGGCCATCGATGAGAAATTCTCAAACTCATCGTTAGAAATGAGTTTGAACTCACTTCCTGCTGCACGGTCTTCCAACGATTTGTTCGCCTCACGTCTAAGTTCCTCGAGAGTAAATGTAGATATGATGCTGTGCTCTTTAGCGGCAGCAGCAGACTCAAGATCGTCAATTGTCGGTTCACGAGCTTTCTGATACATGTCGCTGAACTCACCAACAGATACGACTACCAAGCCATCACGTGTTGCCCGTTCCTCCAAGGAAAGCGCCACCTCCTTGCGCAATTCTGCAAGTTCGTCGACTGCAATTAGCTCCTTGTTATATCCACGAGCTTTATCGGAGAGAAGGCTTAGGGATGGGGCGTTTAACTGGTTGATCATGACCTCGTGATCCGAAATAGCTAACAATTTGAAACCATTTCTGGTAGCCTTGTTCTCTAGAGGTTCGGCAACAGAAGACTTCAAGTCAGCCAACTCGTTTTTGTTAATAAGACAAAACTCACGTTCGTCACTCCATTCGAGCAACTTTTCAAAAGAGGGATGTTTGAGCGATTCAAAATCCGCATTACTCAATAGTATTGAATCAATTTGCAGAACGAGACCATTCACAAATTCTGTGGTTGGCTGATCGACCTGTTCACGTAACTCCTTATACTGAGTCACTTGCTTGTTCAACGACTCGAGATCATCAGATTTAACTGCAAACATGCCGACAGAAGCTGCCTTCTCATCTAGAGTTTGGTCAGAAGAAGCTTTCAATTCCGAAAATTCCTGCATTCCAAGAACAATTGAGTCTTGTTTGGCCGCTAAGTCAGACAATGGCAATTTTTTATATGATCTCAAATCTTCAACTTCTTGCAGATCAACAATTTCTTTATTCAACAATTTGGCGTTCTGTTCCAAATATTCAGACGATGGCGATGCGAAGCTTTCCTTTATATTCATCAATTCAGCTAAAGCCGCAGCTGTGACAATACTTGATCCAAATACAGAAGCCTTGGATTCCAAGTACTCGAGAGATGGAGTTTCGTGTGCTTCCAGGATATCGCGAAGCTTTTGATGCTCTTGATTCGATAATACAATACGGCTGTTGATTTGCGCGTGTTTCTCCAAGTAATCAACTGATGGCTGGTTGAACAGGGATTCAGTGGACTTGAATTCCTCAAGCCTTTCTACTGGCACTAGCATGTGATTCTTCTTCTTCGATTCTTCTTCCAAGTACTCAAACAGAGGTGACTTGTGTGACTTTTCGGTGTTTTCAAGACTCTTGAGTCTGTCAGAACCAAGCACGACAGATCCGAGCAGCAAAGCACCCATTGCAAGAATATCCAATGTAGGCGACTGAAGTTGCTTTTCTCTACTCACAAGCTCTTCATATCTGTCGTTGGGTAAAGCAACATGCTGATGCACCAGAAGATGATCTTGCAAAAACTCGAAAGGAGGAGCTAGAAGGATTTTCTCCTTCTCGGTGAGTTCTGAGACACGTTGCGAGGTAAGGACCTGTCTATCAAGCTTTTGCACATGGGATTCTAAGTACTCAAGACTAGGCTCTTTGTATTGCTTCTCTGTTTGCTCGAGGCTCTCCAATCTGTCCTTACTCAACATCAAATGGTCATAGTTGGCTACCTTAGACTCAAGATATTCATAGCTTGGCTCATTATAATTTTGCTTGAGTTCATCGAATTCTTGCTCCTGGCGAGATTCTAAGACAGAATAATCTAAAGCTTTTGCTTTTTCCTGCAAATACTCTAGAGTTGGACTCTCGTACCGTAAGGCAGTATCACTCAACATAGCAGAGTCCTCACGAGTCAAGAGAACATGGTTCTGAGAGGTAGCTTGTTCTTTCAAGTATTCCAAAGAAGGACTCTCAAATTTGGCTTTAGTACTTTCAAACATACTCAATTCGGTGTTAGGAAGTAATACATGACCCTTTGAGCAGGCCTTTTCCTTCAAGTAATCTAAACTTGGTTCATTGTACTGGGCATCCGCAGAGACCAATTGAGCGTACTTTTCATTTGATGAAGCAACGTAGCCATGATTGCTCAAATTTTCAGTCAAATATTCGAGCGATGGTTGTCCAAATTGTGACTGGATGTTCTTTAACTCGTTTAATGTCGTTGTTTCCAAGATAGCATGGTCTTTTTCCTGTGCTTTGTTTTGTAAATACTCAAGATCAGGATTGTTGTAAGCACTTTGAATGCCTACCAAGCTATCAAATTCAGTCATAGCTATCGTCTTGTAGCCAAGAGCCTCAGACTTAGCGGAAAGAAGCGAGAGTGGTGGAGCATCAATTTGGCGTTTCATTTCATCAAGATCCGCGCTCAAAACAGTCTCGTATCCGAGACTCTTTGAGTGCGATTGAAGGTAATCAAGAGTTGGCAGTTCAATATTGCTCTTCATGCTAAGAACTTCGGCTTCTGGAAGTATGAGCATGTTGTGAACCTTCGCTTTGTCTTCCAAGAATGCCACACTTGGGCGCTCGGCAATTTCTTGGAGCGTTGCAAAGGTCTTGGTATCAACAAGTTGTAGGTTATGTCTTACAGCTTGTTCTTGCAAGTATTCTGTCTTTGGTTCTTTTAGTTGTTCAACAAGGGCATCATACTCATCTTGATTCACAATAAGAGATCGGTAACCCTTGATCTTTTCATCCAAATAATCCAAGGTTGGGTTCGAAAGTCTCTCCTCAAGGTCACTGAGCTTAGAAATCGAGATAATCTGGTGATCGTTGGCTCCAGCCTTATCCTGGATATATTCAAGGGTAGGGTGCTCAATGCTGTCTTTGAGAACCGTATGATCACTCTCTTTCATAACAATTAGATTGAAACTTTGAGCCTTCTCTTTCAAGTAGTCAATAGAGGGGTTGCTTACTTGGCCTTGAAGTTCTGCAAGTTCGTTCTTAAGATTTTTGTAGTCACTAATGCCCACGAGCTCCAATTCGACTACCTTAGACTTTTCTCTCAAGTACTCAATAGATGGGGACTCAATCTTTCCCTTGAGCTCATCAAAAACATCCCTCTTAACGAGTGCATAGTCCAATCCCTCTGATTTTTCTTGCAAAAATTGCAAAGATGGAGAGTTGACAGCTTCGTGGAGGGCTTCCAATTCACTCTTCTTAATAACGACAGTATCAAGAAGTGCAGCTTTTTCTTCCAAATATTGCATTGATGGGCTATCGACCTTCTGATTGAGAGCATCAAGAGCGCTCTTCTCAATCACCAAAAGGCCCAACGTCTCTGCTTTCTCCGAGAGTATATCTCTTGATGGATTGGCATCTTTTTTGCGGAGCTCAATTAACTTATCCATTTCGTCACTTTCAGTGAGGACACAACCTAGAGAGCTTGCCTTCTGGCTCAAAAGCTCCCTGGTTGGATGTAAATCACGTTCCAACAAATTCTTATATTGCTCACGATTCACTAAAGCAAGGTCTAGGTTTCTTGCTTTCTCTTTAAGGAAGTCTGTTGTAGGTGATTCATATGTGGACTTCCAAATCTGATATTGCTCATTTGGAACAAGTTTCATTGTTTTCGCCCTCTCCTTGTCCTCAAGGTGTTTTTCAAATTCTTCATTTGGTACCAGTACATAGCCATGTTTCGATAGAGAAGATATCAAAAATTCTTTTTCCGGATTCTCTGCCAAGGATCTTAAGTCTTTAAGCTCATCCGCCTCAATGATCTCCAAGTCGAGACGTTGAGCACACTTTTTCAAATGTCCCGAGTCTGGTTCATTGGCAAGCTGGAGAATCTTGTAATGCTCGGTTTGAGGCAATACAACTGCTTCCACATCCCTTGCCTTTTGCTGTAAATGGGCGATTGATGGAGTATGCGCGAGCTGATTTAACTCACTATATTGTGCGTCTGGAATCACAGAGTATTTATGAGATGCTGCAGACGATTTAATGAATTCTAAGTCTGGCAGCTCGGTTTTCTGTTTTAATTGCTCCAATTCCTTTTGGTCTACAAGCTCGTATCCTTGCTTCTTCGCACTAGTTACGATCTCGTCAAAGGACGGATTATTTGCGGATTTTTTCAAGGCTGCTAAAGCTGCGGTTGACATTGTTGCAAGACCTAATAATCCTGCAACTTTTTCAACATGTGCTGTAGGAGGTGATGAAGCAAGTGATTTGAGATTATTCAACTGCGTAACTCCGATGACAGTTGCTCCATGCTTCTGAGCAGATGTCTCCAAATCTTCCTTTGAAGGTTCAACGAGAGCATTGTAAGCCTCATTCGCAACCAAGGTATAAGAAAATCCTTCAGCCAATTTTTTGACGTGATCGAGAGGTGGCGTATCGGCAAGAGCGCACACTTCGTCGTACTTATTCTCATCAACAGCCACATAATTGTGAAGGAGGGCGAGTTCCTTAATCTCATCAAGACTTGGATGTTTGAAACCGTCCAATTGAGCTTCGGAAATGACACAATAGTGCTGTTCCTTTGCAAGCTTCTCTAGACGTGGAATAGAAAATTCGTTTGCGAGCTTTTTGAGCTCATCAAATTCTTTTTGTGGTACACAAGCATGCGAGTGCGACTCACAAAGCTCTTTAATTTTTGGAATGCTTGGCTCTACAAGGGCGCAATGTTCCTGTTCAGATAACAAGACAAAATGGTTCTTTGTCACTAATTCCTTAATATGCTCCATTGATGGACTGTGGGCCAAGTCATTAAGAGCATTGTAAGACTTTTGATCAATGACAATGTGGTCTAATTTAGAAGCTACATCCTGAAGATGCACAATATCTGGCTCGTATGCGAGTTTTTGCAATCTGGTAAGTTCATCTTTATCAAGAACGTGCTGATTGTGAAGAGCAGCAAATTCGCGCACTTTGGCCATGTCTGGAGAGGTTGAGATTTGCCTAAGCTCGTTTAGCTCTGCTGAGGGTACAACAGAATACTCGATGGACTTTGCGTGGGTCTGGAGATGACTCAAGTCAGGCGAGTGCGCCAATGACTCGAGGTTTTCGAATTCTTGTCTCTCTAAAGCCACATAATTGAGGCGCTCTGCCATTGACTTCAACTCATTTGGATTTGGGGTCTCTGCAACGCGTCTCAATTCTTGAAGATCGTAGACTGAGATAATGGCATGATGGTGCAAATCTGCGAGCCTTTTAAATTTTTCGTAACTATCGTCGCTGGCAGCATCTCGAAGTTCAGCAATCTCGTTGTGAGGGATGGCGCTGAGTTCGTAGAGGCCACAAGTTTCGAGGATTTTGTCCTTCGTGGGTTTCTCAGCTTGTTCCACAAGGGTATTATGAGCCTCTCTCTCCAAAAGAACATGATCATTCCTTTCAGCAAGCTCACGTACTCTTTCAATCAGAGGGTGATTAGCGGTTTGCTCCAAGAGTTCATAGTCAGTCTTTAAGAGAACAGTGTGTCCCATTTGCAGAGCTTTTGCAGAAATGAATTCGTGAGAAGGTGATTCAAGGTCATGCTTTAATTTGGCAAACTCGGAGGATTCAATGACCTCGTGGTTCAAATCTGAAGCTTTCGTCTTGATGTGTTCGATTGCAGGAGAATTAGCACGAAGCTCGAGGGAACTGTAGTCAGCCATTGGAACTATAGTATGATCCAAAGCAGAAGCTTTTTCGACTAAGAATTCCAAAGGTGGTTGCTTGACAAAATTTTGAACTTCTTCAAAATCTTCTTTCTCAACGACAAGCAGGTCGTACAAGGCAGCCTTTTCCTCCAAATAGTGATAGTTTGGCTTTTCATACTCCTCTACAGGGAGGAGAATATAATTTTGCTTGGAAGCCTTTTCTTTCAAGTCTTCAATGCTAGGAGATTCGATGAGCAGTTCAAGTTTCTCATGATCCTGTTTGCTCAACAAAACCATGCCAGAAAATTCAGCTTTTTCCCTCAAGTATGTGGTGGACGGAGATTGAATGGATTTTTCCATGGTTGCAAATTTATCTGCATCGACCAAACAATGTCCCAGCAAATCTGCCTTTCCGCTCAAGTAATCGATGGAAGGAGATTCTATAGAACGCATAAGATCTTCATAAGCTGGCTTTTCAAGGACTTTCATGCCGACACTGTCCGCCTTTTCCAGCAAGTATTCAACAGACGGGCTTTCAATAGATTTTTTCATAGAGTCATAGGTTAATTGGTCCAAAACAATAGATTGATGCAATGCCGCCTTTTCTTGCAAGTACTCCACGCCTGGTGTTTCCATAGACTGTACCATCCGGGCATATTCATCTTTGTCGGTAACAATAAGGGAGTGAGAGGCTGCCTTTTCTACCAAATACTCGGTGGAAGGAGATTCAAGAGATGCGGTAATTGCGTCATAATTCGATTTCTCAACTAAGAGCATTCCCTTCGTCTCTGCTTTCGCATTCAAGTAGTCAAGAGAGGGTGTTTCAAGCGATTCAACCATCTCATCATATTTTGCTTTGTCTGTCACTACCATCTCACTCTTTTCTGCTTGTGTCTTCAAATACTCAACGGAGGGCGAGTCAATAGAGGCTGACATCGCGTCAAATTGACTCTTCTCCACAAGAAGCATACCTCTTGGCTCAGACTTAGCCTGCAAGTACTCTAGGGAAGGCGACTCGATCGATTCGGTCATTTTTTCATATTCAGCTTTTTGTAACAAAATCAAAGATCTAGCAGCAGCCTTCTCCTCCAAGTGTTCATTTGAAGGGGTATCAATGGTGTGCACCATCATATCATATTTCAGTTTGTCAGTAACTACCAAATCTTCTAAAACCGCCTTTTCCTTCAAGTAGTCTTCAGCAGAGAGCAGGGTTATGCGTTTAAATGTAATGAACTCGTCTTCAGGTATTAAAACCCTAGAATTAGCAGCAGCCTTAGTATTCAAATACTCTAGACTTGGGCTATCTAACAGCGTCTTCAAGGCATTCAATTCATCATTCGGTATGACACTATAATCAAAAGGCTTGGCATTTGCAATGACTTCTTCAATAGTTGGCTCATTGGCAGCCTGAGTCAATTTAGCGAGATCATCACTGTGGATAGTTTTCATTCCATGACCATCTGCCAACAGATTGATTTCATCAATTGATGGATTCTCCACTTTTCTCTTCAATTCCTCGAAGTATGATGTCTCGATAACCAGATGGCCAGCAGCCTTTTCCCGGATATGATCAAGACTTGGTTGGAAAGCAAGATTTTCCAACTCGAGCAATCTATCGTTCTTCAATATACTATGGCCAAGCTTTGAAGCTCTGTTTGTTACAGTATCAAGATCTGGATTGTAAGCCAATGTCTCAAGTTCTGAGAGCTTATCGCTCGTGATTACCTTATGACCAAGCTCCCCTGCTCTTAATTCCAACGAAGGCAAATCAGGACAGGTAAGCTTCTGATGATCATCATTAGAGATTACTTGGCTGTTGAACAATGAGGCTTTTTTGCCCAAATATTCAAGCAGAGGTGAGTTCACCGAATCATTGAGATTATCCATGACCTCTTTCGCAACAACGACGTGCTCTAATGACTCAGCATTTGCTCTAATCAGCTCGATTGATGGCTTCAAGAGCGACAAGTGGTCAGATTCCTGGATAACCGAGTACCCAAGTCGTTCTGCCTTTTCTTTCAAGTGATCTATAGAAGGTTCCTCTGCTTTTTTCTTGATCTCATCGTAGAGCTGGATCGATGAGAGCAACAAGCCCATTTCATTGGCTTTTTCAGTGAGGTACTCTTTGGATGGTCGATCGAAGTTGATCTCAACATGTTTAAGTCTTGCATACTCTTCGTTGTTTATCGTTTGCAAACCGAGAGACTGAGCTTTTGAAGAGAGGAAACTTTCGGTTGGAGACTCAACCATAGCCTGAGATTTCTCAAGACTTTTGAGGTGATCTTTTGTAATAGTTTCGAATCCCACAGACTGTAATTTCTCAGATAGATATTCAAATGGTGGTGAAACAAATTGAGTCTGAATGTCTCTTAGTTGTGAAAGCTCGTCAGATGGAATGGTGACAAGACCGCTGGCCTCTAATTTATTTTTCATTTCTTGCTCATCCAAGAGGTCTGAATATTCCTCTTGTGTCAAAAGAACCGAACCCTTGTCTTTAAGCAAAGCTGAGAGTCTGTCGGAGGACATGTCCTCAACATTATTATGTTCGAGTTTAGCGTAGTCGGCCAGCGAAAGTAAAACCAAACCGTTGTCTTTAGCAAATTTTTGCACTTGCTCTTCAGTGATAGTGCCCATAGCGCTTGTGAGCTCCTTAGAAAGAACACGGTTGCGCGAGATGTGAGATGGAGATTCAAAATCTAGTTCAGAGCTGTCTGAGTCATGAAGTACGGCTCTCTCGAGCTCAGGAGTGTCACTACTGGCGATGATACTGCTGAGATCAGCTTTTGCATTTTCTTTGGGAAGACCAGATTTCGAAGGCTTGGAAGGAGTATTGGGGGGTAACAGCTCCCAGTCCTCATCATTAGCCCATTTGGGTTGCTGAGCAGACTCTGATTCACTCTCCAGATCATTGAGTACGATGAAATTTGAAGCACGCTTAGCGGGAGAAAGAAAGTGGCTGGCTCTGGTGGCTGATGGGGGCTGTGTGAAATCCTTGCGGTTGAATTTCTTTGAACTCTTAGGGGTATTATGCGAGGATGCGGAAGGAGCATTTCTCAATTTAAGCAAAGAGGACTGTAAGCGAAGAATAGTTTTGTTAGAATTTACAATATTGGCCTTGAGTGTCTCAAGCTCGAGGTCTTTATTGCTTGGGTCAGAGGCAGGAATTGATATTGGAAGAGCACTGAACTCGTCGATGATTTTGTCAAGGTCAGTGGGATCTTCAAGGTCAGGAACCAGTGCTACCAAGAGCTTCTCTGCTGCGGAGCCTTTCGTAACAGTCTCAGTAATTTTGACGTTTTTCAGCGCCGAGACCTGGAGAAGAAGATTATCATTTTCATCGTTGAGGTTTTCAATACGATCTTGCAATTCTGCGACCTCGTTACGATAAGCGTCAGAAACCTGTCTTATTTCGGAGCTCAAAGTCGCAGTTTTGAGATTGAGCTCCTCGTTATCTCGCTGCAAAGAAGACACGCGAAGCGTTGTTTCGTTGTGCGTTTTGACCAACCGCTCGTTAGCGGACTTAAGCGCACCCATCTCCTCGTTTACCTTCGACAACATCGTCTCCAACTCCCAATTCTTATCCTTGAGCTGGACTTCGGTATCGGCAGCCGACCGTGATGACTTGGAGAGGGTGTTCACGTGCAGTTTGAACTCGGCTAGCTCATCCGTTTGTCCTTTCAATTTCGATTTTAACTTCAGGTTCTCAGCTGCCAAACGTCTACATTCGCTGAGCAAATTTTCACTGAGTCCAACTACAAAATTCATATCCTGGCCCTTGGATTCAGGCCGCAAGTGTGGCCGAGGCAGCGGGATCACGGTGGTATTTCCACTTACATTGTCTGACCTCGACAGACCTGGAGTCGGCAAGTTTCGGCGAGAAGTTTGAGCCAGAGATGAATTCGACGCGGTGAGATTCTGGAGGGGCAGTTTTTTATCTACGACAGGCGGAGTTTGCCCCGGTTTCTTTGCTCCAAAGAGTTTCTTCTGGATCTCCAGAAGCTGGCCCCGGAGATCGTCCTTGGACGGCGGATGCAGGGACATTAGAAGAAGAGGACCTTAAAAAATAATCTGACTATATCACAGGGGGGAAGTCGCGTATTTATATGTACAAGGTAGAAAATATGTGGTTGGGGTGATATTTCAAGTACATAAACAGACTGCAGGATCGGTTATTAGCAGATCTGGAGTGGTAATGGTGGAGGAAGACCAGAAGTCGAGAAAAGGTGAAAGTCAACGATTAGATTTGGTGATAGGAATGTGGATTTTGAAATCATGGAGAGATATTCCTGAGCAGATATTTTTCGTCTTTTTTTCTGTTTCTGGCCTTTGGTTTTGGTATTGGTCTAATTGATTCAGGGTCCTACAACACGGCGTGAGGGAAGGTTGTAGTAGCAATAAAATCTACTATGAAAAATATGTCTCAAATTGATTAATTGTTTCTGTTTGTGTCCAATGAGGGATCATTACTAGTATTTGTCACAATTACTCCGAATCTTTATAGCTACTGTAATTTCAGAAAGCAGAAACATCTTTACACTATATAGCTATCTGTCTCAGCATTAGACGAATTTTCGAATTTTTTTGGCGCGGCAGGGGCCGTTGTTTCCTTTACAGACAAATCTGTAGCGACCTTTATTTGGAATGTCTACAAGCTTGACAACTTGATCCTTCTCAGGAGGCTTGCGTTCAGACATGTCGTATGGGGGAGGATAGGAGTTCATGAACTCCTCAGCGTAGGCACTGGCGGCGGTTGCAAGGGCGACGAGGACGTACAAGAGCTTCATGGTCAAAAAGTGGATACTTGCAGAACGCATCAAATCGTCTCTCATTATATACCATTTGGAAGTAATGATCAATTCGAACCTGGAGAGATCGCCTTGATGCGCGGCGATCGCATCAGTCATATCCTTACAAGCTTACAAAGGAATACTATCTCAACTATTCAAACGTACATTGTGCAATAGATTAGTGATCTTCGAAACAATTCGAACGATAAAATGACGAAAAAATTAGTTAGGCAACACCTTCTTCAGGTTGAGAGCCCGGAATTCAAGGAGTGATCACTGGATCGGAGCTTGCGCCGATCCTCATGGCTCCAAATTGATGGCCTCGCCATCTTCATGGCGGAATTTCTCGAGGAACTCCTCTTCTTGGCGTTGTTTCTCTGCTATAGCGCGGGCAGCCATTTTCTTTCCGAAGAACACCGATGTCACAGTCAACAGCACAGTTGCAATACATACCCAGGCTACAAGAATTCCGTAGTTACGTCCCAAGGCGCCCTTGTAAGTGTCGAAAATGATGACTTTGGTAATCTCGTATGAGGCATGAATAGGCATTGCGTACGAGTAACGGTAGAAGGCAGGGGTAAGCGCAATTGGAGAGAAGGTAGCGGAAATGTTTGCGACAACCCAAAACAACAACCAGAAACCAATCATGGGTGGATAGACCATAATGATCAACATTCCAGCTACCTCGTTGATACCGCCCACAGCCCACATGGTCAAGAAGTTGGTGGCCCAGTATACTGGCCAGCCACCTTTGCCAAAAGCCTTGGTGAAGTCGACCTGAAACGCAAGTGAGACCATGGAAAAGAAGAAACTCAAAACAAGGAAACTGATAATTGTAGAGCCAACACGATAGAGCAAAAACTGCACTGGCTTTACGTTCATCTTAGCAACTTTTGGATAGACAGTGGAGAAGAAGTTGAAAGAGAAAAATGTAAGAATGACCATGTAAATGAGACCCACCTGTGCTGGAGCAGTGATCACTGCATCGGTGAAGGGAATACCGTCAATCTTGAAGAATTCTAGCGACGAAGCTGCCACTTTAACAGCGTTAATATCGGCGAAAATATCCGAGGTGTTCTTTCCGGTCATCATGTTGTCTATGATAGATCCCTGCATGCGAAGAAACATGTCGTTGATTCTTGCCACGTTTGGAGTGACATATGAGTTCATGGCCAAATAGTCTCTTCCGGTTTCGTAATAGGATACAACAGAGTTGTAAGAGACATTGTAAGCTGTGTTTCCCGCCTCTATAGCATTGAGTAAGTTAGCGGTAGCATTGGGCTTGACATAAATGGAAGACCAGTAGTGTTGATGGTGGACCTGTTTCTTTACCTCGTCAAAGATACTGAGGCCATCCTTTGCGGCCAAAGCAGAAAATTCAGAGGAGTTGTATATTTTCCAGTCACCCAAGAAATGAGCCTGAGACGTGTTCAAAATTTGGCGCACCGAGTTTCCAATAAATGGCTCCATGCCATCGACGATCTGATCATCCTCGATGACCACAAGCATTCGAAGATTCTTGTAACGCAGACTTCTGTCGAAATATGAACCCCAGTAGATGGAAAACACTGCCAACACAAAAACAGCCATGATGAGGTAGATGCGAAGTGTTTCAAGGTAGATGCCTTTTCTGCCCTCCCGCAATTGCTCATTGAAGAAAGACAACTTGCTTTGCACGCGCAGAAGAAGTGTCTCTGTACGTTTGAGACTTTGCAGCTCTACTTCCGTTCCACGGAATTGTTGCACCTCGGCGCTGTTGTCTGATGCGTTAGATGGGAGACTTTCTTTAGATAAATCCATTGTCACAGATTATATTAGGTGGAGAAGTTATGTAATCGAGAAGATCTATATAGTATCAGTGGGCGAGATGAGGGATGATCTTAGTGGTGGTAGTCTAATTCTCGGATGAGGCAGATGCGACAATTGCGGTGTTCTGAATTTCAGTCACTGAGAAATGAAGGGAAATAGACCAACTTATATAGATATAGCGGTTATGAGCGGTATATGTCTAATGCCGCACTGCGTCTGTGTACTTGGCAGCAGCGGCGAAACTACCCGAACAGTGCACTGCCGAAGATTATTAATCTGAAAGTGTTACGTAAGCCCTGATTAGAATCAGGAACCTTCCGAGACCGAGACTTCAGCTTTTCTGCAGGATATACCGATATGAACGAAAACCACTAGAATTGTGAAATTCTGAGAGCAACCGACGTGAAAATTTTATTTTCTTTCAATTTTAGATAGCACATCTAGATTGCGCCATTTTTTTGGAAAACTTTCCATCTTTTTATGCATAGTTCCAGGGAATACTGTTGTAGGCAACATAGATCTCTTGCGTATAGATGTCGGCCCGATCTGTCAGTTGCAGGATCGGTGACGGATATAAGACGGCGGACGAAACCAACCACAGTTGGAAGCCCGGAGCTACCTGCAGTATTTCGGTAAAAATGACAGGATTCCGAAGTGGAAGAAAGGAGCCTTGCAGTCGTAATTTTGAAAATGCTTTTACGCGGCTATTGAGTTCAAGATTATTAATATCTTCATGGGACCTTGTATTTTTTCCAAAAAGGTTTGTGGTCATACATTCTGAAGTTAATGTGTTTAGTAATGGTTGCGAGCCAATCGTTCCATGGTAATCATTGATGAACAATTAATAGTGAGAAGTCCGGTTAAAAAATTATTGTCCTTTATATTTCTGAATTGATCTATCCTACATTGCTAAGCCAATTTATCTTTGAGAAAAAATCGGATAGAACATCGAAGTCTTAGGACAACGAAGATGCGGAAAGACGCGTAATGGAATACCCTCTTGAAGTTTCCAAAAGTACTCCATTCCCAAATTGTCAAACGAGACCTGCCTCAAACTTCAATCGTCTCTATCGTTTCTTAGGGCAATATACCCCGATAAACAACGTGAGAGCATGAAAAATCCTAGCGAATTGAAAAAAAAAAAGAATGTAATTTCATTCAAACCAAAAGAGGGTTCCAGTGATTATGTTCGTATGTGTTTCCAGGCGTTTTTGCTGTATCTGTGGAAGCCCATCCTGCTTACTAACATCACTGGCTGCAAATTGTTCAACAAGCACAAAACAATTGCACATCAAACCTTAAAATGACAATTGACTTTCCAGAACCTTCTAGATATAATTCCATAAATGTTTGCGCTCAATTATTTGCGCGCAACATTTCGCGCCATCTGTTTGTAGGTGACTCATGGCTTCCCACTATATATACCCCCCGCCAGTATCACATAGAGGCTCATCTGGCTCGTATCACTTCCTCAAACTTAATTGACTACAGAAATACACAATGCCTCGTTTCATGCAAGTAGACGTCTTCACGGCGCAGAAATATATGGGCAACCCTGTGGCTGTGTTCTTCGACGCTGAGAATCTCACCACCGAAGAAATGAAGCGCATGTCGACGTGGACAAATTTATCGGAAGCAACCTTTGTTCATAAGCCAACGGTCGAAGGCGCGGACTACAAAGTCAGAATTTTCTCATTGGATGAGGAATTGCCATTCGCTGGACATCCTACTCTTGGGACGTGCCATGCCCTAGTAGAGTCAGGAGTCGTCACTCCAAAAGACGGCAAGATTTATCAGCAGTGTGACGCGGGACTTGTGGAAATCTCTGTAAAAGATGGCAAGTACTCGTTTAAATTGCCATATGCTAAGCGTCAAGAGCTCTCTGTAGAGAGTCAAAATGAAGTGGAGAAGGCATTGAAAGGCCCAGCTATATTGAATCTGGCCATCTATGACGTGGGGCCTGTTTGGCTTACAGCTGAGTTGGCCTCTGGTGCGGATGTTGTGTCTCTCAAGCCAGACTCCCAAGATCTTTCTGTAGTGAGCAAGAAACTCGGAGTATGTGGAGTTCAGGTGATTGGTCCATGCGCAGAAGAGGCTTCCTACCAGGTGAGAACATTTGCTCCTGCAATTGGTCTTGTAGAGGATCCAGCTTGTGGTTCGGGCGCTGGCGCCACGGGTGCTCACCTTCGTGAATTCCATGGCAAGGCCGGAGGGTTCAGCTTAAGTCAAGGTATTTCTATTGGCCGAGATGCAAAAATAGATCTCCATATTGCTGAAAAGATATCTGTCGGCGGTAATGCTGTCACTGTCATCGAGGGTACATACTAGGGATTGGTAGCGAATCCAACGTGAAGACGCGAAATGGCATCGAGGAATTTCGCAAGTAGAACTTTTTCAAATGGAAAACATGAGCTTTCGTTCAGCATCTTTGTCCTTATGCAAGCCATGTGTTGAATCCTTCTATCTTATATGAGCAATTGGCTGCAGCATCAATTGGATATATCCCTGTTTCAATTTTCTATTTCTTTTTAAAAGTCGTCTAATCCTAAATTTCACAATTATCTCGCGTCAATACTATGAACTGAACACTGACATCACCTTTCGTAAAGGCTAATAAATACAACCGTCAGACCTCAACAAGCCAACAACTTGGGCCTATAAAAATCGATTCGAGCAAAATTCGGTCCCACCAATTTCCATTTTTAAATTTCACGCTCCAAATATCCAATTTCTTACGCTCCAATCCCACGTTCCCTTTTCAAACTCTACTAGTACTTCGCGATCTCATGTACCTCTTTCCACCCAACTAATACTACAACACACCATGTCTTCAGCGACAGGCTACTCCAATGGCAAATCGCAGCTAAGGCAGCGTACCGGACACGAGAAAACAAAACCGTATCTCGGGACCGAGGAGTACGTGGAAGAACTCATCGAAAAGACATCCACGCTTTCGCTCAAAGAACAAACTCCTCAGCTGCTGCAATTATGGCTCTGGAAATACTTCGTGTCTCCGCTCATCTTAACTGCAATCGCTGCTTTTGTTAGACTCTACGGTATTGGAGATAATCAGAGCGTGATCTGGGACGAGGCTCACTTTGGAAAGTTTGGATCATACTACATCCAACACGAATTCTACTTCGATGTGCATCCTCCATTGGGCAAATTGTTGGTTGGCCTCTCTGGATGGTTGGCTGGCTTTGATGGTGTCTTCAAATTTGATAGCGGAATGTCGTTTCCAAAGGGCTCGCACTTTACATATATGAGGGTGTTCAATAGTGCGTTTGGCATTCTCTGTACCCCATTGGCGTATTATTCTGCGGTGGAATTGAACTTCAGTATGTGGAGTAGCTGGACAGTGGGGCTTTCTGTTGCCCTTGAGATGCTCTCGCTCATTCTTTCGCGATTCATTCTTCTAGACTCGATGCTTATGTTCTTCACTGCTGCCACGTTCTTCTGCCTCACAAAGGTGCACACCTTGAGTTTCTCCCAGCAATTGATCTCTTTCCGTGGTGCTCTCTGGACGGCTTTGCTCGGATTGTCTATCGGCTGCGTTTGTTCTGTCAAGTTGGTGGGTCTCTTCGTCACTACCTTGGTAGGCCTTTACACGGTGTACGACCTCTTGGTCAAACTCTGCCAAACGCAAATCACAGACGAGAAGAACGCGAAATTCAAGATCTCCTACTTTAAATATTTTTCGCACTGGGTGTTCCGTGTGGTAGGTTTGATCGCTATACCCATTGCGGTCTACGTGTTGTCATTTGTAGTTCACTTCAAGGTCCTTTCAAAATCAGGTACTGGTGATGGCTCCATATCTACTCTATTGCAAGGTACTCTTGAAGGTAACTCTTTGAAGTATGGTCCTAGATCGGTCGCCTATGGATCCTTGGTGACAATCAGATCCCAGGGCCTATCTCCAAATATTCTTCACTCCCACGGCCATTTCTACCCTGAGGGCTCCCGCCAGCAACAGCTCACCACGTATGGGTACAAGGACGATAACAATGAATTCATCTTTGAGTTTGGCTTAGAAACCTCGAAGCTGCAAAATAGATTTGCTACACTTCAATATGATCCTGAGTCGCCAGATACGATTTTAGACTATAATACTATCATCAAAGACGGTGACACTGTCCGTATTCAACACAAATCGACTGGTGCATTCATCCACTCCCACTCAATTGCAGCCGCGGTGCTGAAGTCTCAGTACGAAGCTACCTGCTATGGTGGACTTCATCTCGAAGACGAAAAAGACGATTGGGTCATTGAGATCCAAACACAATCACAATCTCCTTCTCCAGATTTTCAAAACGAAGACCCTGAAGAGCTTCATCCAGTTTCCACAAATTTCAGATTGAGACACAAAGTTTTGGGCTGTTATTTGGCTACGACTGGCTACTCTTACCCTGCTTGGGGATTCCAACAAGGAGAGGTGGTCTGCAAACATGCAATTTTTGCTCTGGACAAGAGCACATGGTGGAACATTGAAGACCACGTGAATGACAAGCTTGCGATGCCAAATGTCAGTTATGTGCCTCCTAATCCTAACTTCTGGAAGGAGTTTATTTTGTTGAATTATGGAATGATGGCTTCAAACAACGCCTTAGTGCCAGACAACGATCACTTCGATCCGCTCGCTTCTTCTTGGTGGGAGTGGCCAATTTTAAGAACAGGCTTGCGTATGGCCGCGTGGCACGCGTATTCCGTGCGCTACTTCCTCATGGGGCATGTTTTCATCACATATCTCTCCACGATTTGTATTCCAATTGCGATTATTGTTGTTTTTGCTACTCTTTTGAGAGGACAGAGACAATCTCTAGACTTGAACGTAATGGGAGCTGATTGGAACTTTCATTTATCGGCGGGCATTCTCCCTATACTAGGTTGGGTTTTGCATTACCTTCCATTCGTCATCATGGCCCGTGTGACATATCTTCACCACTACGTGCCTGCGCAATATTTTGGCATCTTCATTTATGGTTACTTACTCGAGTATTTTGTATCTCGGAATAGTCCCGCTACAGTGAAATTCACCGTGTTCTCAATCATGTACATTTGCCTTGTTGGCGGTTTTTGGTATTTGCACCCACTTGCCATGGGCATGCGTGGACCTTTAGAAGACTACCACTATCTTCAACTTTTGAGCACATGGACCCTTGGTTAAGAGAAAAAACTTTTCAAAATGCGACACGACGATATTTCACTAACAGATCTGAGATACGTTGCCATCTTAACCACTCCCAGAAGTTTCTTCAACAAAGAAAGACAACTCAAGAATGCCCAATAAGAAGAATTCTCCAATTTGACGAAAAAATTCGTGAATGTTGTCTATTATCATCCCCTCTTTTTTATTGAGATTCCCGTTTAGTACCGAAAGCCCTTTTCTCGGAGATTGACCTGCATCCAGCACACATTTGAAGTTGGAAAATAACACCGTCAGATAAGTCCCTCTCATATTCAACGTACGGACGCCAAAACACAATAATTAGCCGGCTATTCATACCCAAAACATTCTTAGAATTAACTCAGTGCTGCTAACCCGCAACTAAGTCCTCTCATAGCTCATACTCCCATCACCATGGAATACAATCCAGCGTACCTCGACGAGGAAGAACTACCCCAGCTCGACCAAGACCACAACTCTGGAGCCGTTGAGCAACAACAATACATACATGATACAGGTTTGAATGGAAACGGTCTGCCCCCAGACCCTCGTCAAGTTGTAGATGAGGAAGAGCTTTTGGCTGCTCAAGCAGCAGCTGATGCAGCAGTAGCTCAGCAACAACAACACGGTATTCCTGGAGGTGTTTTCGCCAATGTGGCCCAAGGATTGGTCGGCAAGAACAGAGACACGATGATGCAGTATTGGCAGGAAACAATCAATTCGATCGAACATGATGACCACGATTTCAAGAACCACCAGTTGCCCTTGGCACGGATCAAGAAGGTGATGAAGACAGACGAAGATGTGAAGATGATCAGTGCAGAGGCTCCAATTTTGTTTGCCAAAGGGTGTGATGTTTTTATCACGGAATTGTCTATGCGAGCGTGGATTCATGCTGAGGAAAACAAGCGCAGAACCCTCCAGAAGTCCGACATTGCCGCTGCACTCACTAAAAGTGACATGTTTGACTTCCTCATCGATGTCGTTCCACGTGAGGAGGAGAAACCCAAGAAGTCGTATCCACAACATCGTCCCAGTTACGGCCATACACCGCTGCAACTCAACATGCTCAACCAACCGCACATGCAACACATGCGAGGCAACGTTCCTCCAGGACCCCCAGGTGCCCCTGGCCATCTACAGCAGCCTGGTGGAGCTCCGATTGCGGGTATTGTGGGCGACAAGAGAGAATCGGATGTTGGTCTTATCAAAACCGAGCTTCTGCAACAGGCCATGCCGGGCATGAAGGGTACGCAGTCGCCAGACGGGCAGCCGTCGTCACACAACGGAACACACATGTCGCCTCCGCAGCGAGCAGGAGACGAGAAACTGGAGATGTATGGGAACTACTCACACTACGAAGGAAACTACTAGGACTCTTTTACTTCTAGGCTTTCATATTAGGGGGCTGCACGCTAGAACCTATTGCTGACCCCGACCCTACTATTTTGGCTACTATCTAATAATTGTTATAAATGACTGCGTGATGGAATGTGTAGTTTGTGAAAGAGTGGATCAGATCAAATCGATTGTCTCATGAGGTGCATACACTGTGCAGAACTGCCCAAAGACCGACCCGGACTTCGGTGACAGCAAAACCCAAAGTTTGCCATGGAATCGGCCATACAGAATAAACCGTAAATACAAAGCTGACTTTCCTTCGCAGTTCGCTCTGATCCGATCCAAAAACCCGAAATAAATCTCCTCTGCCGTCTAAACCTGCTCCAATGTCCCCCCACATAGCTCTACTCCAATAACGCACTCCCACTAGTTGCATGCACTCACAGCACTTCACCTGGAGCCAACTAATTTGCTTCGCTCCCCACAGCAATCTCGCCACTCTGGGCCATGTATAAATTCGCCAGTGTATTGCGGCGGCTGCGGATTATCAATTGTGCATCGACAAGTCCTTTGCTTCGATATCGGACACTGTTACACATCTCCAGAATGAACTTGATGACTATCTCTCAGCTGCTTGAGGAGGCCTACAACAAGCACAAAATTGTGCCAGACGTGGTCGACAAGTTCGATACCCATGGCTTGTTAACAATTGAGTATTCTCCAGAGTCATTGGTCACATTGGGCAACACCTTAAAGGTGAAAGACACCCAGAAGAGTCCCAAGATTCAGTTCACACTCAATTCACCCAACCAGGAGGAAGAATTGCAGGTGGAGCAAGAGGATCGATTCTTGTTGGTTCTTACGGATCCAGATGCGCCATCTAACTCAGACCATAAGTGGTCAGAGTATTGTCACTGGATTGCTAAGGATCTCACTTTGAACACCAATAATGCCCAAGAAGATAGCTTGTCGACTGTGTTAGACCTCAGCAAAGCCACACACATCGTTCCGTATGAGGGTCCAGCACCTCCAGAAAAGACTGGCAAGCATCGCTATGTGTTTTTGTTGTACAAGCAGGATCCAAGCGTGAAGTACGAGCCCCCAAAGGATAGACCTACTTGGGGTACGGACACTCCGGGGCTGGGCGTGGCGGAATGGATCAAGTCTGTTGGAGGAAAGTCTCAACTTCTTGGAGTGAACTTCTTCTACGCACAGAACGAGGTCCAGGAGTAAACTCAGCGTCCCATGTATCATATATTTTTGTAGCATCGATGAATGAAATCTGATTTCAAAAAGCGGAATTAGCGTTCATAGACGTAGTCACTCGTCGGCACTTTCTCAATTAGAGTCTTTGCTTGTGGACTCTCACCTAGCCCTTGCCGAACTATAATCCTTCGGGCTGGCCACCAAACCCTTACCCTTGGTAGCTCCTCTATAAATAGTCTCTATAATATCGATCATTTCCTGTTTGTTATCTATTGTGAAATTGAGCTTGTTGTTGTTTCCTGTTCCAAAGTCACACATCATGTGCTTATTACGGAAAAAGAACATCACCGTGCATGGATCATAGAGCTCATACATTTCGTTGAAGTCTGGTACCTGCTCGATGTCACAAACATAGATGGCTGCAAAATTCTTCACCTTCTCTGCTATTCCATAGAGAACCTCATCCATAATCATACACGTTCGATCGTGATCTCTGCCAAAGCGGATTATGACGAGTCGCTGGTCCTCGGATAGAATGGCCTGGTCTACGTGCCACCCTGTACGGAGGTGAGTTAGAAAGATTGAACTCATGATTTCGTAGGTTGCAGTTAGTAGTTAGTAGTTGGATTGAAGGTGTATATGTGAGACGTGTGCGAAAGTAACATTGGTGTAACATTTATGATAGATGAGAAAGTGATTAAAAAAATTGACTCTTGTTACAATTTTGGTTCTTGTTGTGAAAAATTAATTTGTGCTCTTGCAGCTTTAGTTTGAAGCACTCGAGTTTTATGTTTTGGTACAACTGAACTCATTTCTCACATTTATCAGAAAATCATTTCAGATAAATTAATATGTTGCACATATATTAGGAAGGACAGCTATTTGACGAGTTGATTCTGCCAGGAACCAAAAAAAAATTCCCGTACATTGGTATCTTTTAAGTGAATGAATGAGACCACTAAATGGAATTTACATAAGAAGAACAATGAATTGACTGATGGGCGCATGAAAGCAAGGAAACGCTTTTTTATTCACACTTCAATTTCATAATATCTCAAGAAGGGCAGTGTCTGACGTGTGCAAATGTAAAAGAACAATCGAAGGGAATTGCCGAAAAATAAAAGTTCCCCTTCACAATTCAAATTCTTTGGGCTATGGCTCTTATCCATATCAATGGAATTAAAATCAGCGGCGACGATAATCACCTAAAGTGAGCCTCATATGTCTCTGACTTTGTGGTTGCAATTCGCTACGCTTTCTTCTCACTAGATGCCACTGTATCTGAGGAGCAATCACTCTCATTCTCGAGGTGGCTGGCATAAAAGAGATGGCAAATATCACAAAATACCGCTGCAGGAAAGTGTCTTTAATGTTCGACCCAGTAGTTCTTCACGACCTGATACAGCAGACAGCGCCAAAACATACCACGGGTGGGGCAGTTTTTTTGGCTACTTCAGCAATGGAAAATCAACGCGACAAATTCAATTTGATTCAAGTCAATTATGTGCCCACGAAAAATTAGCGCTCCTCCAGCGCCCACTGATTCAAGGTTCTATATCTACACATGAGGAATTCAACATGTGTAGGTACTTGGCCAACCGAACAAATTTCTCGAAATCAGGTAGATTTTACTTTCCATGGTCGATCAATGTAACTTTGGGGGTTAATTCACCTACCTGTGAATCGATATTTGACACCGAGAAAATGCGCCAGGCGCTTCAAATAACAAGCGATCCTGATTTCTCAGCTATATACCTTCTACGAATGTTAGTAGAAAAAGAAGGTGACATTCCTATGCTTGTGCTACAAGTAGATCGAATGTTGGAGAACGAGATATTTATGGCTCTAGCTACCTTTGTTGCTCACAACGAACAGTCATTCGGAGCAGAGTCATCGATAGCCTTAGAAACAGTTTCGCAAAACAATGCAAGTTCCTCTTCTATTCCAATAGTTGGACTAGCTCTTTTACATGTTGGTGATGCATCGATACAACGAGTCTACCTTGGAGGATTACCTAAAAATAACGATAACGATACTCATAGGATCCTAGAAGATATAATGAAGGCCGTCAATTTCGAAAGAAGCGACCTCTTTCAATTGGGAATCAAAAGTGCCGCTTTTTTAGATATTGAAGAAAACACGTCTCTCAAATAGTCAAGCCCCTCACTACTCAAAACATTCAAGGCTACGAAAACAAAGTAAAACAAAATGGCCTGAAAAAAACCATTTAATAAAAAAACCAAATTTAATTTGAAATGAAATTTCCACCCAATCGTAAATCATCCATTGTTCTATCTAATCAGACAGACCCCAAATTCACGTGATCTCATCTGTTGAATGTAATCTCCACAAATCATCTCCACAACCCATCCAACTTCCAAAAAATGGCCGAAATCGAACTTGGCATCACTGCCGACATGCACGTCCATCTTCGTGATGGAAAAATGATGGAACTTGTAGCTCCAACCGTCAGAGAAGGTGGTGTGTCCATCGCATACATCATGCCCAACTTGGTTCCACCAGTAACCACTATTGACAGGGTAGTTGAGTACAAAAAGCTGCTCCAAGCATTGGCCCCAAAAACTACATTCCTTATGAGTTTCTATTTGTGCAAGGAGCTCACGCCAGAACTCATTAATGAGGCTGCAAAGCTTGGAGCTATCCAAGGTGTGAAATGCTATCCTGCTGGAGTGACAACCAATTCTGCTGCTGGAGTTGATCCAAATGATTTCTCGTCCTTCTACGGAATCTTCAAAGCCATGGAGGAGAACAACTTGGTGTTGAATCTTCATGGTGAGAGACCACCTTCCAAAGATGAAGATATCCATGTTCTCAACGCCGAGCCCAAATTCCTCCCAGCGCTCATCAAGCTCTCTCAGGACTTCCCCAACCTTAAGATTATTTTAGAGCACTGCACAACTAAGGCTGCTATTGATACTGTTCGCTCTCTTCACAAGGAGAACCCTAACTGTAAGGTGGCAGCTACTATCACCGCCCACCATCTCTACTTGACAATCGACTCTTGGGCCGGAAATCCTATCAATTTCTGCAAGCCTGTTGCTAAATTGCCTGAGGATCTTCGTGCTTTAGTGGATGCTGCCACCAGTGGAGAGCCATACTTCTTCTTTGGGTCAGACTCTGCTCCACACCCAATTGAGTCTAAGGCTAGACATGTTGGCGTCTGTGCTGGTGTTTTCACTCAATCGCATGCCATTGCCTATGTGGCTGAGATCTTCCATGCTGCCGGAAAATTGGAGAACATTAAGAAATTCGTGTCGGACAACGGAGTTGCCTTCTACGGACTTTCATCTGATGATGTGATCAGCAAAGATACCGTTGTTCTCGTGGAACGTGAGAATTACGTTCCGGAGATCATCGGCAACGACACCCTCAAAGTTGTTCCATTCAGAGCAGGTGAAAAATTACGTTACGCTGTTGAATGGAGAAGCTAACAATGTAAATATACTTTATAACACACATAAAAGAACCTCTACTAACCAAACCGTCCTTCACATAATATGTTTCAGATCTCTCAAGTTGGACTTTTTACCAAGAGAAATGGGCGGCGTTTGCACAAACTTGAAGCGCCTATGGCAGTGGTTAGGAGATGCGATTAATATTACTTGCAGCCGCGTACTGCAGACAACTGCACTGTGAACGTGTCAGACCGAACTCTATTAACGCGTTACAATAATTTACATAAATTGGTCTTGAAATGTCATACAGGTACCACAGGAGCCAATCCATGATTCCGTGTGGATGTCATGTATTTCATATTTGTCCGCGGATACACATCGCCACTCTTGACGATAGAGACGAAGAGGCCGCGGAAAGAAGTGAAAAAGAAAGATCGGATTTAAGAAGCAATGCGCCGGATCCCATAAAACATGAACTTCGGTGAGATTGCCAAGAAATATAAGCGAAGATATACGGAAGGCTTGTTGTCGTTTGACTGTGTCTTCCAGATATTGCTCTGCATGTAATGGATTCCGAAATCAGTCCTGTGGAAGAGACGGAAACAGCCAACCACGTTGCGAGAGCTGGACTTACTCTATGATGTCTAAATTAACCCACGAGGATACTGGAACGGCACATTACCGGCTGCAAATGTCAAACGGTTTTCTTTCGAGCAATGGACCAATGTGCGTGTCAATACAATAGTTTAGCCGGAGTGCGTCAGCGATAGTGCACTCCGTACAATTGAGATCCAAACTTATCTACTGACCGACATGTATGGTAATTGCCACGTAACGCAAAAAAAAAAGGCAAATTTCCGCTCGGCAAATCAGAAGTCATACTAAATCAGAAAAATTCTGACCCCGGAATCCATTCCTGTCTTCTAATTCTCTATAACGGCTGCTCAACGTGGTACCTAGATCCTGCAGCGATCACCATCAGTGCCGCACGAAGGTAAAATTAAGTGCAGCTTGTACGCACGAGCTTCGTATCGATGATAGGAAGTTTTCACGCGCCGTTCACAAGCTTCCACTATAAAAAGACGCCAGTTCCCTCACTAAACACATTTTCTACCCAATTCTAACACATACTAATCCTCTGCAACCACTAGCACTCATGGCATCCAGAGATTTACCACACTCCTTCAGCGAGGGCCTTTTTGGCTGGGTCAAGAGACTTCCTGAGGAAATCGCCTACAAGCCCCCAAAAGAATACGACGAACATGGAGAAGAGAAAAAGGTCACCGGCAGTAAGTTGTGGCCAGCATTTGTGTCGGGCGCTGGTTTGTTTTCCGACGGTTATGTGAACAACTCCATCTCTACTGTCACCACATGCTTGTCGCTTATTTATGGATCAAAGTATAAAGACTCCAATGCCATCTCTAACATTTCTGCCATTGCATTTGCAGGTACGGTGATCGGCCAGTTGGGTTTTGGTTATATTTCTGACCACTTTGCTCGTAGATCGGGTATGCTCATCGCTAACGTGATGCTTATCTTCTTTACTCTTCTCTGTGCTGTAGCCACTTGGGGCAAAACTCCAGAGGGCTTGTTCACTGCCATCACTGTATTCAGATTTTTCTTGGGTATTTCCATCGGTGCTGAATATCCTACTTCGTCGGTCATTGCTGCTGAGTTCGCTAACCAGTTGCCTCCCGGACATAGAAACAGATACTTCTGTTGGTTTACCAACTTCGCAATCGACTTCGGCTTCATTGTCTCTGCCTTTGTGCCATTGGTTTTGTTGTGGATTTTCTCCGAGCGCCACTTGAATGTTATCTGGAGACTCACCTTGGGTTTGGGCTGTATCCCTCCCTTCATGTTGTTCTTCATGCGTATGAAGATCACTGACTCAGATGCCTTCCGCAAGCTCAACATGAAGAAGGTCAAGAAATACCCAGTCTGGCTTATTGTTAAATTCTACTGGTTTAGATTGAGTATCGTGTCCATCTTGTGGTTCATCTACGACTTCTCTGCCTACTCATTTGGTCTCTACTCGTCTTTCATTCTCTCGGTCATCTTGCCAGGTGACAACATCTACAAGGCCTGGGGCTGGAATGTTGTCTTCAACTTGTTCTACATGCCTGGTGCCATTTTGGGTGGTTTCTTTAGTGACTACATTGGTCCTAGACTCACTCTTGTGACTGGTCTTGTGCTCCAAGGTGCCATTGGCTTCGGTATGACCGCTGGCTACCCATACTTGAAAGAGCACATTGCTGGTTTCGTCGTTGTCTTTGGTATTTTCACCACTCTTGGTGAGTTCGGTGCTGGTAACAACGTCGGATGCTTAGCTTCCAAGACTGCTGCCACTCCAATTAGAGGTCAATACTACGGTATCGCTGCTGCCACTGGTAAGGTTGGTGCCTTTGTTGGTGCCTACATCTTCCCAGTTATCATCAGACAACATGGAGGCTTCAAGAGCGACACTGGTATCCAAACTGCGTTCTACGTTTCTTCCGCTTTGTGTTTCTTCTCTGCCTTCCTTGCCTTGTTCTTCTTGCCATCTCTCGGCCAGGACGCCATCGAGAAGGAGGATGACGCATTTGTCAACTACTTGAGAGATAACGGTTATGATGTCACTCTCTTGGGTGACGTCGATGTGAGAGATGTCGAGAGCGACCAATCTGAGGACATGGACAAGAATGACCATGTCCAGACTTCCACTATTGTGGCAAAGTAATTTTTGTTTCCTTTCTTCTCTATATAGCATCTAGTTCTCGATGTCGCGACTAGTCACGACCACTTTTGGTTCTTTCACTTACATTTAATATATTGTGCTGAACAATTTGCTTAAAGTCTAGTGCCCTTGACGACAATAGGAATCATTCCGCCTGTAGATATGGTGAATCTTCTATGTCCAAAAACGACAATGAACAGTCGGATTGACCCGGCGTGAGTAGTAGTGGATATGAACGAGTGCTCCACAGCCTTAGCCTTGTCGACCACTCCAGTAGAGACATCCCAATCGTCTGCGAAGAGCTGCTGACAAAAACGATTGATTCTCACAGCATGTTCTACATCTGTCTCTCGGCGCGGACTGAAGAGTGAATCTTCCTCTGCAAAGCTAGGCTCACACTGGAACCCATGTGGTCCGAACCGTTGCTCAATCTCAGTTCGAGTGGACCGCTTATCGCACAAATTACCACCAATAGTCTCACGGAGATTTTCCACAATCACTGTCTTCTTTTCAGCAGGCTTGAGCCCATCCCAGGTGATCTTATGGGTCCAGCACGATCTCTGGAGCGGTGAAGCGTAGTACTTGGAGGGCAAAGGAGCACTGTGCTGGAGCACTTCTTTCTCCCACGCCATGTGGTTTTCTTGTGCCTGTTTTAAACCTATGTCCGTTAACATTGGATCTGGTGCATAAGTCACCTCACCATCTGTGGTCAACGTTCTCCATTTCTCGTTCCAAGCCGGCACGCCGTATTTATCTACTATGTAATTGTGGAAGCCCTGACCGTGACGCGCGCAGATGATCAATTTGTAGCTGACGTTTGGTTCAGCGTTCTCATTCAATTCTGCCAATTTTGCGCTGATCTGGTTCCATTCCAATTTCCGTCCCATTTGGCTATCCGTGTACCTGAACGCCAAATCGTCGGTTGCTTCGTCTGCTTGCACAAAGAACCCTGGAACAGTTTCAAAGTCCCATTTGAACTCATGTGGATTATTTTGACGTAATTGTTCTAAGGCTTCCCGGTATAGAATTTCAGTTTGTGGATTTTCGTGAGCATCTTCGAAATCACATTCGCTGGGAATGAGCAATGACATTGTATTTTGGTGAGCGGGAGTGCGAAGGAGATTCAAGTTGGGAATTTTGAGGGTGTGGCATAAGGGATCTATATATATAGATGTATTCTATTTCGCGATAGATTAGGCGATTACAAGGGATTTCGGAACGATTACCGCATTCGGAAAAGAGCACCGACTACCCAGAAATCGAACGTTTACTGTGCTCATAAGGTCAAATGAGTTGAAAATTGTTGAAATGATACAATTCCAAATTCCAATGGATCGTCAATTCGGAAATGATTATCCGTGTTCTATTGGTACTTCGGACTTGAGGAGCAAAAATTAAAAGAAAAATAGTATAATAAAATTTCCATGATTGTGAAAACAGCATTCAGACGTCTATTTATACGTTTCATACTGTTTTTTTTTTTGCGGTTCTGAAGCTGAGGCAAGGGCATCTCATCTACCCCAGATTCGTGATGAGCAGACTTGAACTAATTAATTTACAAACTGCGAAGCACGATATACCATAGGATTTAAATTAATCAACTCTTATTTGACAGGAACTCAGAAGCATTCTTCATATTTTACAAATTCTCCGTGTATCGACTGTGGAAATGGCTGGGAATTGCTCCATTTGCAACCAAAAGAAGGCAAACTACAAATGTCCAAAATGCCTCATCGGCTACTGCTCGCTCGTGTGTTACAAAGACCCTTCACATTCTCATGAACAGAAAGAACTAGCCGCAAAAGGAGAGCCAACGGCGGTAGAATCTGAACTTCAGGAGACTGCAAAACAAGAGACAGAACATACAGAAAGCCCCAAAGATGACAAAGCTATTAGCAGTCCAAAAGAGAAACTTTTTGAAAGAATTGCACAGGATCCACAGATCAAAAGCATGCTTTCTTGCAAGTCCCTACAAGTGCATCTAGCCGTTATCGTGAAGCTTCTTGAAGATTCACTGTTGACAAATGAGCCTATGTCTGAAAATCGAAGAGAAATTGCAAATATGCGCCTTTGCGAATTAAGAATGGGTGGAGCTAGCCAGAATGTATTGGTTGAAGAATTCGTGCAGCGTATACTACATGTGTACAACGAAAACGATCGTGAAGATTATAATTAATTATACAGATTACGCATGGTATCCAGCAAGCATGTTTCAAGTACAAAGCTCGTGTAATGCTGCATCACCTATTTGCCGGCCCACAAGGCCTTGGCACTGCTGTTCACCTTATCAGGTAAGTCGCAGCGATACAAGAATCCGCCCAAGTCGCCAGCACGATCCTCTGGGTCGATACTGACGTCAAATTCGTCGAGGTGCAAGTGAGCAGTCGTGATGAACAACTTATCGTCGTTCGCACCACCGAGGGCAGTCGAGGTAATTCTACAAGCCGGCAACACGTATTTGTGAAGTACCTCTGCATCAGAGTTGTATCTGATTACCAGAGATGTTCCAAAGACAGCATGATAGAACACACCGTCATTTGAGCGAGAGAGTCCATCCGGCTCTGGACTATCCTGTTCAGGAAACACGTTTCGCATGTCAATGAGGGGTTTGCGGTCCGATAATTCTTTTGTTTCATTATTGTAGTCAAACTGCCAAACTGTGAATGTCAAAGAGTCTGTCCAGTAGAACTTTGACCCATCCTTGTTGAAGGCTAACCCATTTGAGATCTGAGTGTTCTCTAGCATAATCTTCACAGACATATCGCTGGCATCAATACGATACAAGGTTCCCTCTGGCAAAACTCCTTCCTTTTTCGTGATTGGGAAGTCATTCATGGTTCCAATCCATAAGTTGCCCCAAGGGTCAATAATACCGTCATTAGAACGCATTCTCAGCGAAGTGGCATCATCGCTCGGGAACCTCAAGACATATTCAATTTGTTTCAATCGGAAATCGGCTTTGGCCAACCCAAATTTGGCGCAAACCATAACTACATTGGGATCTTTGGTCAAAAAGAGTGCACCAATTGACTCGCCTGGTACGTCAAGAGTGACGCATTCATGAGTTTCTTCGAAATTGTCATTGTCCAATGAAATTCTGTGCACTTCAGCAAGAATGATATCGACCCATAAAAGGGTGTTGTTGGTGGGGTTATACGTGATACCCTCCAAAAGTCTACCTCTATACGAGGGAAAAAGAATCTAATGTTAGTCCATAGTATCAATTGGGTGCAATTGAGTAAAGAGGAGTCAATTCATACGTTTGAAGCTGTGAGGGTCGTCGTCATTTGGGAACAAGATGTAGTTTGGAGTTATGAGTGGGGGTCCCACAGGTGAAAAGTGGGGGAGGGGAAAAAAGGTGAGATAATGATTCCCGGAGAAAAAACCGAGCTGACTATTACGGTATTAATTATTATAAATCTATAGTGGAGGAGCGATTCTTGAGAGTATTCAATTTGTGGTGCGTGCTAGATTTTATTTGCTAGTAAGAACAGAACGAATATGGAAGAATCAACTTGGATGCTGACTTGTTTGTCAAGAAACCAAATTGATTTTGTGAATACTATTATGTAATCCTTTGCTTGTGTTTGTACTAATTTGTAGCAAAGAAATGGTCTTCGATTCAGTAAATTTCTATATGATCCTTGACCGTTCTACTGAAGTTTTTGCCATTCGCGCGCAAGCTCAGCCATTGCTTCACTATTGAGCAGCGCATCTACCACTTCAATAGGAACTTGGCTTTCACTGTGTTCTTTTCTGCCCATCGCGCCCATGTTGGTCTCTGTAATCAAGCGTAGCTCGAATATACCATCCACGTCTTTTTCCAAGAGTTCCATCCATGTGAATAATAGCCCATCCCATTTTCTAGTGAAAGGATTTATGTCGATGATAGTCACCGTGTCGTAAGGGCTGGCAATATAGACGTCCATGATGTAGTCACGCAAGGGAAACTTAGATTGCGAAAGCACGTTCCGATGGAATTTCGAAATTGTGCTATGAATTTTCTCTTTGAGTCCCTCTAGAAACTGGTAATGATTCAAGTCTCTCTGGGACGCAGCTATGATTTCGCCGCCACGAACGAACAAGCGAAATTCTAGAGCAGGATTTAGTTCACTGATATGTTTTTTGATCACCAACTCTGGCTCCAAACTCTCGCCAGTATCTTTGTCTTCGCACTCGTCGTAGATATGTCCGTTTAAGTCATGCGTGATATGGTCTGATGCATTAAGAAGAAGATAAATATCATTCACACATGTGCACTCGAGCGAGTTATTAATCAAGATCCATTTGGCATCTTTTGGAGCAGACCAGTTGAGTTTAACGACTACTTTTCTCCATTTCGAAACTAAAGACTGAAGTTCCTGATGAAAGTCCATGAAAGGAGCAACGGGGTCAATGCTAGACGATTCTTCATCTTCCCAATCACTATAATCATTATCGCTATTTGCCTCCACTCTATCAATTATGGCTGAATTCGGAAGCCTGATACTTTCACTTCTGAGATACTCTAAAAAGGCTTGTGGAACGTCTTTGAATATTTTCGCAGCAGGAATATGATCCTCGAAGTATTTACTCCAATGTGAATATGCACAGGCATTGATTTGAGCACATGTCACGGGAGTTTCCTCGAAAATGTGGGCGGTCATGATAATCAAGAGGCGATGAGATGAGATATGATAAGATGAGAAGCGTTGAACTGAAAAATGAAGTATGAAATGAGTGATGAAAGATGCTCCAAGATACAATAAGGATTGTACTTTCTGTGTGCAAGTAATTAATTGAGATGGATTAGTTATCGCTTAGTCACTAATGATCGGTTGTATGTAAGCTAGTGTTGTAGACAATGTGAAATGAGGTTGTGGAGTAGAAATCAAGTGGCCATACTGATGAAAGCTACTGATGAAAGGAACGATTGAAAATACTGTGCAAATTTCGTCGTTTACTTCAAAAAATATTTACGGAGATGGATTTAAGTCCTTCAAAAGTCTGGTTTAGCATATCTAAGCAAAGTCTTGGTACTCACGAGAATTGGAAAGGAGCTGCGATATCAGTAAAACAAAAATTGCAGCACCACAATTGAGCACCTGTTTTTTACTGCACCACTCAGTGTGATCATAGTGCTTCATCAACGACGGGAAGGCGAGAAATAATTCACGTGGTCGAGTGTTAGGTGACGCATAGGGTACTACGACAAGAATACCGAATTAAGGATATTGAGCTAGATTTCAACGCGAGGATAAGACTCATTGACTGGAAAGTTCTGGATTAGGTTGATATGACAGCGCAGAAGCTTCGGGCCGCTATGATGGGCCGCCGCCTCCTCGTGATCTGACTAGTAGGTCGTCTCGGGATATAAACAGGGCTAGCTACCGCAGTTTACATGGGGCAACCATGACAGGTCGTTTGTTCAAGGTAAAACTTGGATAACTAGATCAACAGAGATGAATAGTCAACCTAACAAAAAGCAGACAATTACCAATTTCAAATAAAGGCAGAATCTCAGTGTTTTTGAATTGGAACTTGGCTAATAGGTTGAGCATGATTCTCTTTATGGCTAGTTCAGAACGGTAGCTTCATGGCTTTCCAGATCTTGCTAGTGTTCTTCAGCCTACGGGCCTTACTCAACTCCAATGCCAAAGATTTATGGACCAGGTATTGTCGCACACTCCCGTCTTGATTCAAAAAGTCTTTCTCCACTGTTTTGCGTATTGCTTGGTATGAAGGATTTGAGATAGCAAAGAGAGGGACTTGAAAAAAGTGGAAGTTCTTGATGTACAGATCATAGTAATCATCTTGTATATCGAAACATAGCTGACGGAATTCTTTCAAAGACTTTCTTCCCTTCTTTATGTCACCACTACTTTCAATTCTGAATGACTGACGAAGCTCTGTAGAGAGTTTCTCTAACTCCCTTCCGTACCGCTTCAATCTTTTTTTCTGAGTTTTGGTAGCAATATCTAAGGGCTTAGAGTCTCGCTTAAAATCTGTCACGCAAGTTTCAAGTACCTGCTGGTGGATATTAAAGAAATACCCCTGTAAGTTCAAAAGGCGCAACGATTCCTCACTGGCCTCGTAGTTTCCAAGAAACTCAGCAGTTGTCTCCTCGTATTTGTTCATGACCTCATTCATTTCTTCTGATAGTCTGCTTCCTATACTAACAGCTTCCTTGATTGCATTTACACACTGTACGCTATTTCCATCAAGCTGTATCTTCGGTATTTGTTGCTGATCATGCTCGTCAAATCGACGTTTCATGATGACTTGTAAAGAACCAAAGATGCAATTCTTGTTTGAGCCCTGAAATATTACACAGAGATCGTCCCACCAACTCATTTTGAAACAATTGTTACAAATTTGAGACACTGTATCTCGTTCACCGTACAAAAATTGAGCTCTTCGTTGGATCAAAGTATTTGATATGCTGAACACGCATGTCAGAACCACTTCGATTTTTAATGCTTCAAGAATTGATCTGCTCCCACGGTAAGAATACCCAGTGCGTTCTACCAAGAGCCTATAAGTGGATCCAAGAGAAGTGCGACTCGCCTTTCAGGTGGTGTAGAGTTCATTTGTGTCGAGAATTTCATTTATAGCATTCATTTACACTTGGCCAGATTGTTTTGTTTAATGTAGAGTCTAGCGAGACAGTTACGCAGCTCTGTGGTCAACTAGTGGGCTTCAATATACAACGAGAGTATTACTTACTGAAACTTCACCAGGCCTTGTTGCTGCCAACGAAGGCCCTTGTAGAATGTTGTTCTGGGGCGTCGATCTCAACAAATGCACTGTAAAAAAGCATTCATTGAGTGGATTTTTTATCACCCTTTTCGTGTTTTTGATTCAAATAGCTCAGTAAGACCTCGTTCACACGTTTGAAATTGGAATTAGCTTCTTTTACGCGATATAGGTAGAATTTTGTGAATTCTAGCAATAGATAGAGACCCTGAACCTTGGACTGCGCTTCTTTACAAGCTTTTCTCAATTCATCCTGTATCGTTAGAGCTTCTGGTTCATCTTCTTGGCCCGTATCCTTTATTTTCGCGTATGTGGCTATTGCCGTGCTCTGGATTTTGGCAAGATCATCCGCAAGCCTCCGTGTCCCTGGTGTCAAATTATTAAGGGTATTTATTAAATTGACCTTGAGCTCCTTGATATCATAAAGTCTATTCCTAGCTTGGAATATTTCCTCGTAAGCATCTCTGTAGGCGAAAGATTCATCCCGCAGCCGCCAATCCATGCTTCTGATTAGCAGATACCTTTTTTTCTCTGTATAATTAACATTTATCGCATTAAGCCACTTCAAGTTTTTGTGTAGATCGGATCCCAACTTAATGATGCCTTCAAAGTCCGCTTCTTTTGGATTGAAAAGTGCAAAAAGTACTTTATTTTCTAAATTGAGCAACCGCTTCCCTGTTTCCTCTAGATAAAGTGTATCCATTTTCAAACTAAGTTTGAGAGCTAAACAAAAGTCTTGGCCAGCTCTGGTGCTATCAGAAATGTTTTTTTGCATATGTTCTGCCATTACAAAACTTGCAACAGAAAGGACTCATAGCGAGAGGCAGTGTTGTTCTAGCACGAGTTCATGAGCGATTCGAGGAAGATATTATGACCAGGTTCGCCCAAATCGAGCAATTATGGATTTCGATTATATGAGTGCTCATGCCGTCACACATTTCTGCCGTTGCAAACTTCAGACTTGCAAAGATGTCATTCAACACCACCATTTAGACCATTACTTCTTGCCGAAACTCAGATATGCGCGAAAAGGAGCTATAGGTTTTGCAGCAGAAGAGGATTTGATAATTTGTGCAACAGCTTAGCTTCCCAAAGACAAAGAATTTGGTTTCGATTGCATTATATGGCCCAAAAATTGCCAGATGAATGATAAACTAAACCAAGCGAAAATTCGATCATAACCGTATTCGCTATAGAAAATCAGCAGAAATGCCTACCTCTTGTAGGCGTCAAAAAGCCATGCCCTTTTATGTCCTTCGAGCGACACTCTCCAAACGAGAAAAATTTGGTTTATATCAACGATTAGGTGATTTATCCGATAGGCAAGCTCAACTGTTAATAGCTAGCTGTAGTGTTCATGTTGGTTTGAGACTCGATAATGTGTCTCTTTCAGCACGAAATCATCTTAGGAAATTGATTTGGAATAATCGAAAGAGAAGCAAAAAAAAGTGAGCAGGTCAAATAATTTTCACTATTCGGCACCCCAGTCTTCAAAAGATTTTTGGTTTCTTATTATATTTCAAAGCTTCCTTTTGTGATACATGCGCGGCGCTTTGACTTTGTGTTTGTACCATACATACTTCTTCTAAATCAGACTTGATTTGACCATGAATCAAGAAGGGAGAGAATTACAACACATGAGACCAGTCAACGCTGATGGAAATCCCGTTGTAGCAGATGTCGATCAAGGGGATGCCAATGAAGTTCGGAGGTCTTGGATAAAGCGTTTCTTCGACTGGGTTCGTGGGCGTCCACAAAGAAACGCTAATGGTAATGCCAATGATGCAGAAAATAATCAAAATGGAAATGCCAATGCACAGCAGCCTGTAGCAGCTCAGAAATCTTGGATAAAGCGTTTCTTCGACTGGGTTCGTGGGCGTCCACAAAGAAACGCTAATGGTAATGCCAATGATGCAGAAAATAATCAAAATGGAAATGCCAATGCACAGCAGCCTGTAGCAGCTCGGAAATCTTGGATAAAGCGTTTCTTCGACTGGGTTCGTGGGCGTCCACAAAGAAACGCTAATGGTAATGCCAATGATGAAGAAGCAGCTTTTGTGGATGTGGAAGTTAAAATCCATGGAGAGATACTTGACTTCAAGTACAAACGTATGCAAATTATCTGGAACTCTCATTTAAACTCCATGTTGACCAAGAATTCGAAATTTAAAGAAAACTTTTTGATCATGACCAAGGACTTCCATACTACGGTGTTTGATAGCGTTGGAAAGCTTGTATCAGACCACAAAACTATCATGAACGGAGCTCAGGCTATGGCAAAGGGAGAACCAGACTTAGATTTGCGGCCAGAAAGTTTGATCGATAATTATTTCGAAGTCAGGAATAGAATTAACTTTTTCGGGACTATTGAATTTGATTCGCCCGACGCGTCATTGAAGGATAGTTGCAACAAGGTAAGGGATAAGATTCTCGCAGAGTTCAACGAAGATACTCAACTGCTTGTGTACTATCTCGAGCTTGTACCGCTCATGTGGGAAATGGCTAAACAGGCACGAACGTTGTATTTGGGGCTTGCCTTCCAGATAACGGGAGCTTTTCTCGGGCTCTTAGCCTTTGTGCCACCACTTGTTGACGCAATAGAGGTGAAAGAATTAGCAGCTCCAACCGTTGTTTCTGCGACACCCATATTTCAAAGCTTGCAATACATTGCCCAGGACCCCACTTTTCAGAAACACTTTGTCGTTCCATGGGAGCTTTGGTCATCTCTGCTGAAATTTAAGTTATGCTTCTGCTCAGTTTGCATATTGATGCTCATAATCTGGTTAGTTTCAATTTTCGTCATACCCAACTATTTTCGGTGGCTCAACAATTCCCCCTATAGGGGAAAACGGAGAGCTTTCAAAAGGCGGGGAGAAATTAGAAAAACTATTGGGGTCGCTTGGCCATCCGACATCTCCGAAAATGATTTTAAGCGAGTTTCAACTGTCGATGACGAGCTGCCCAAACTTGAACATGGGTCGGATGAAGAAGAAGTCTTCGAAAGGAGAGCTGCAAAAAAACAAATCAACATTTGCACAGTCAAGATACCCGTCGAACATATTATTGTGGATCCTCCGGTTGTTGCTATAGGCCGGAGGTTACAACAAGAGGAACGACAGGCAGCTTAAACTCAGACATCGGGATGTCGTTGAGGCAGTCCGTCACTTTTAGTCATCAAATCAGCAGCTGGTCTGCTGATTTAGCCATTTCTATATTTCAATTCATTTCATTCATACGAGTTGTAGGCTTCATATCTCGTGTTAGAGGTTCATTCTGAGAAAAAGGAGTGGATGACCGAAAATGAGGAGCAGGTCGGGTTGTGAGAGGATTGCGTGTTGCACGCCCTTGGGTATAGCATAGAACAGGATAATCAATCATGGAACATGTATACTTTTTCACAGCAAGTATAAAATCTGAAAAAAAATGGAGACGAGAAAAAAAAAAAACATTTATGAGCCTGACGTGTATTGATTACATGCATTGAAGTATTGTTCAGGGTTTATCGCTACTTGCTAGGCAACTCATAGAGTACTTCCACTAGATTGCCGAATTAAGAATATTGAGCTAGATTTCAACGCTAGGATAAGACTCATTGTTTGAAAAGCTCTGGATAACAACAATATGACAGCACAGAAGCTTCGGGCCGCTGTGATGCCCCACCGCTTCCCCGTGATCGGACTAGTGGTTCATCAAGGGATATAAACAGGGCTAGCTACCGCTGTTTATATAGGGCAACTATTACAGGTCTTTTGTCCGAGGTAATAATTGGGTAACTAGATCAACAGAAATGATTGGTCAACCTAACAAGAAGCGGACAATTATTAATTTCAAATGAGGGCAATTTCTAAGCGTTTTTGAACCGAAACTTGGCTAATAGGTTGAGCATGATTCTTTTTATGGCAAGTTCAGAACGGCGGCTTCATGGCTTTCCAGATTTTGCTGCTGTTTTTCAGCCTAAGGGCCTTGTCCAACTCCAAACCTAAAGATTTATGGACCAGGTATTGTCGCACACTGCCGTCTTGATGATTCAAAAAGTCCTTCTCGACTGTTTCACGTATTGCTTGAAATGAAGGATCTGAGAGAACAAAGAGAGGGACTTCAAAAAAGTGAAAAAACTTGATGTACAGATTATAGTAATCATCCTTGATATCAGTGCATAGCTGACGGAATTCTTTCAAGGTTTCTCTTCTTTTCTTCGTGTCACCACTCATTCTAGCACTGAATGACTGACGAAGCTCGGTAGAGAGTTTCTCAAACTCCCGTTCGTGCCGCTTCAATCTTTTCGTTTGAGCTTTCGTAGCAGTATCGAAAGTCTTTGCGTCGCGCTTAAAATCTGTCAGGCAAGTTCCAAGTACCTGCTGGTGGATATTTAAGAAATACCCCTGTAAGTTCAAAAGTCGCAACGATTCCACACTGGCCTCGTAGTTTTCAAGAAACTCGGCAGTTGTCTCTTTGTATTTATTCATGACCTCATCGATTTCTTCTAATAGTCTGTGTCCTATACTCACTGCGTCTTCGATTGCATTTACACACTGTACGCTATTTCCATTGAGTGGTATTTTCGGTATTTGTTGTTGATCGTGCTCGTCGAATCGACGTTTCATGATGATTTGTAAAGAACTTAAGAACCAACGTCTGTCAGGGTCCTGAAAATCTACAAAAAGATCGTCCCGCCAACTCATTTTGAGAGAATTGAAACAACTTTGAGACACTGTGTCTCGGACACCGTACAAAAATTAAGTTACTCGGTGAATTAAAGTATTTGATATGCTGAAAACTCATGTCACTTCGAATTTTCATGCTTACAAGAATTGATCTGCTCCCACAGAAAAAAAATCAGCGGGTACTAACAAGAGCCAATATGTGAGTGAGTCCAAAAGAAGTGCGACTCGCCTTTCAGGTAGTGTAAAATTCATTTGTACCGAGGATTTCGTTCATAGCTTCCAGTTTTACCCGGCCGGAATTGTTAGGACGATCATTCAAGTCTAATGATCTATTTACTCGGTTACTACTTTGGTTAGAAGACCTGTATTTGTTAGGGCGATCATTCATGGCGAATAATCTGTTTACTCGATTATTACTTCAGTTAGAAAACTTGTATTAGTTGCTCTCTACAATCGACCATAGCTAGCCATACTTATAGCCAGATCTGACCTAAGGGTCAGATCTTCGGCAAGCTTATGACCCCTCCTCTTGTTACCTGAGGACAATCATTGGGTCATCTGAGACATATTGACGAGCCGTCGTAGCGGCCCGACGCTTCTGTCTTGGCCTAACGTCGTTGTCCAGAGCTTCTTATTCGATGTCTCTTATCTTACGTTCATTATCTAGAGCATCTCATTATCTAGAGCATCTTATTCGATCGCTTCTTATCCTAGGGTCGACAGCTATTTCGATATTCTTGATTCAGTAATCTAGCCGTAATACTCTATGAGTTAAATGTTTTGATTAATGTAGAGCATATAGAAACAATTACGCAACTCTGTGGTCAATCCGATGACTTGAATATATAACGAGAGTACTACTTCATGAAACTTCACCAAGCCCTGTTGTTGTCAACAGAGGTCATCATAACATGTTGTTCTGAGGCGTAGACCTCGACAGGTGTACTGTAAGGAAGCTTCTCAATTGGAGGATTTTTCATCATTCTTTTCACGTCTTTGATCTAAATAGCTCAGTAAGATCTCGTTAACACGTTTGAAACTGTAATTCGCTTCTTTTACGCGATGAAGGTAGAACTTTGTGAATTTTAAGAAAAGATAGTGAGCCTGAATCTTGGACTGCACTTCTATACAAGCTTTTCTCAATTCAGCCTGTACCGTAAAAGACTCTGGTTCATCCCCTTGACCCGTATCGTTTATTTTCGCGTATGTGGCTTTCGCCGTGCTCTGGATTTTGGCAAGATCATCCGCAAGCTTCCGTGTCCCAGGCGTCATATTATCTAGGGCCTTTATCAAATTGACCTTGAGCTCTTTGATATCATACAGTCTTTTCCCACTTTCCAAAGCTTCCTCTAAGGCATCTCTGTAGGCAAATAATTCATCCTGCAGCCGCCGATCCATAAATCCAATCATCCAAAGCGCAAATTCTTCTGCACCACTGATACCTTGCGCATTCGATTCCTTCAAATCGCCAAGTAATATAGATCCTAAGTCAATGATGCCTTCAATGTCTGCTTCTTTTGGATTGAAAAGCGCAGAAAGTACTTTCTTTTCTAAATCGAGCAACCGCTCCCCGGATTCCTCTAGATAAAGTGTATCCATTTTTTAATTTAAGTTTGAGAGCTATACAAAAGTCTTGGCCAGCCCTGGTGCTATCAGAAATGTCTTTTTGCATGTGTTCTGCCATTACAAAAGCCTGCAGCATAAAGTATTAAAATGGGCGGCATTCTAGCAAGAATTTGTGATAGGTAAAAGGAAGATATCGTGATCGGAGCTACCCAATTCGTGCAATTTTAAGTTTCATTCAAGCTGAAACAAATTCGATTCCAGGATGATTTAAAATTAGTACCAAGAGTATGAAACGTCACCGGAACAAAATTTGAGCAGCGAAGAGGCGGTTTTGATACAGATGTTCGTTCTTATGATGCTGAACAATCTTGTACTAATATGATACATGAGAAGGATTGATGGTTGAGCTATTGGTTGATCACCCTGACTCCCGTATTTTTCTTTCAATTTACGACTCATATTGACCTTAAAAACTTCATAAAGAAATTTATTGTTGTGAACCGGCCTGTATTAGTTTCCAAGTGGCACTGTGCTTTGTCTAGGTAATTTCATTCTATTAAAGAAGTGCGAACTAGCAGGCTCAGATGATCTAGCACTTTGTAATTTCTCAGCATGCATGAGGTTTTTCTTTGAAATTAAATTCAACTTCCCGAGAGAACATAGCACAGGTGGGCATAGATTTGAATCGTGCCACACCTTCATGAGGCAATCTTTGAGAAGAACGATTTGTATTTGAATAAAAATGCCTTTCTCATCAAAGAGCAGGAGCTTTTGAGTCATGGGAATTTCTCCTCCTCTCCTATCTCATGCGTTCAATGCTGAGTCTTGAGTTACCGTTAATTTAAGTATCAGATGAATTCCGTTTAGTAAATACTTGACATGTAGACACATACATAGCGTCGAAATTGGAGTATTTTTCTAAATATAATTTAAGCCGACACGCATTTTAATGAGATATTTTTTTGTTGAGTCCAGCCACTCTAGCTTACAAACACCTTCCAGGAAGGACATTCTACATTCTGAGAATGCGAGCCTAGTACAATATCATGACAAAAGGCTTTGCCAATGTATTGACTAAGTATTATGGCTAGATCAAAACAAATATCCTTCATTTTAATTTCCCCACGTGGAGCTTCGTGAGTCGAAACTATAAATATTCTATCAAACCTCATCAATATTTTTAAAAGCACATCAAACAGAAATCAAAATGGCTCAAGTACGTTCATTGTTGCCTCACCCTTAGATCATTGTACTAACAACGTTTTAGAACAACGAAACCTCAAAACTTGCAGTAGAAACCGGCGCTAACGAAGGTGTCTCAGAAATCAAGAATTGGATTTCCTCGGAGCCTGGAGCCCGCTTCCCACCTGAAAAAAAAAGATACCACTTGTACGTTTGTTACGGCTGTCCATGGGCCCAACGTGTCTTATTGGTTAGAGAACTCAAGGGATTACAGTCATACTTGGATGTTTCTGTGGTGCACTGGCAATTGGCCGAAAAAGGATGGAGATTTCCAACCTCCAGTGAAATTGCAGAGTATGGTACTTCTGTGGGCACAGAAGACCATTTGTATGGTTCTCAGCGTCTTAGTGAGCTTTACTTGAAAGCAGAGCCCAATTACAAAGGCAAGTTTTCCGTTCCACTTCTCTGGGACTCTAAAGAAAAGACAATTGTTAGCAACCAAAGTGCAGATATTGTCCGCATGTTGAACTCCGAGTTCAACGGACTTCTTGAAGAGCCTTTTGCGAAGGTGGATTTGTACCCAGAAGGATTGCGTGAACAAATCAATGGCTTCAACCAGTGTATTAAAGGGCACCTCAATGATGGTGTTTACAATGCTGGACTTGCCAAGGAACAAAAAGTCTACGAAGAACACGTCCAAGATGTGTTTTCTCACTTGGACATGCTCGAGGGTGTTCTTCAATCAAATCTACAGGGTAGCCCTGATAATGTATTTTTGACTGGTGCTCAATTGGCAGAGCTGGATATTTGGTTGTTTCCAACTATTGTTAGATTTGATGTTGTGTACCATCAGCACTTCAAGTGCAACTTGAAAATGTTGAGACATGATTATCCGCACATTCAGAAGTGGTTGCAGAACTTGTACTGGAATGTTCCTGGATTCAAAGAGACAACACATTTCGATCATATCAAGAAGTTTTACGCATCCAACAGGGAGCTTAACCCACATGGAATCACACCTCTTGGCCCAGTTCCAGACATGTTGCCTTTGTGATTTTTTATCTAGACCAAACATTCAACTCGCTGGATTTGATTTGGAATTTTAGAGGCCAGCATCTATAAATCATTCAGTAATGCTTCAATGTATCATTGATGACTTTGTCCGTGTTGTTCTCTGAAACAAGCGCCAATAAATAGATAATACAAGTTAGAATATAGACCCTGCTAAGAACACAATGTAATTAATAGCCAAGATTAAGTTCGAACAATTTCTGGTTTTGTACACCCCGTCGGCAGAGACAGTCATTTCTATGTAAAATTTGAGAGCATCAAGAGATACAGCACCTCCAAAAAAGACAAAAAAGGGACAAAACATCCTCAACTGATCTTAATGTGAGCAAGGTTTTCTTCCAATGAATTATTGAGTTAGTACTTAATACCTATAGAATTGAAACTCTGGGACAAAACACTCCTACGAAGAGATACAGGGAACTTCATTAGAAACATTCATAGGCACTTGCCTGTTAGCTGAATGAAATATTTAATTAGCTTCAGGGCATACCATTTGGAATTATGCCTGCGCGATAATCATAACCGAAAATATTCTTCAAAGTCATTTGCTCTCATTTCTCCCTTTCAAGTATTGACCAGGCTACACACTACACAACAAGCAAACAACAAAGCTCATACCACGAGAACTGTAAATTCAAACAGAAGAAAGCCCCAATCTTTCAAATCTAAAAAAGTTACATAATTCGATTCGAATCCTCGATCCTCAACTTCGAACCTAGTTGCTCACGTGACCACTCCCTCCATACCTCATTTTCCACCTATTCCTTAGTCCAACTACAAAGCATCAATTACACAATGGCACCGGCTAAACCCGCCCAGTTGCCGCTGAACGCTACGTTCCGTGACAAGGATAAGCCACAAGAAGTGCGCCGTGCCAACATTCTTGCTGCACGTGCCGTCTCGGACGCTATTCGGACCTCTTTAGGTCCCAAAGGAATGGACAAGATGATCAAGACCAAAAACGGAGAGGTGATCATTTCCAACGACGGTGCCACCATCCTTAAACACATGGCGATTTTGCATCCTGCTGCTCGTATGCTTGTGGACGTTAGTGCTGCGCAAGATGTAGAGGCTGGTGATGGTACAACCAGTGTGGCTATTTTGACTGGATCTTTTCTTGGAGCTGCTGAGAAGTTACTCAACATGGGAATCCATCCAAATCTTATTGGTGAGTCTTTTCAACGTGCCGCTCAGCGTGCATGTGAGGTGTTTTTGGAGATGTCGCATAAGGTGTCTTTGAGTGACAGAGAGGTGCTCATCAAGGCTGCCACGACGTCGCTTTCGTCCAAGATTGTGTCGCAGCACTCGCAACTTTTGTCGCCATTGTCTGTCGATGCGGTTCTTCGCGTGGTCAACGAATCTCAGAACAACGTGGACTTGAATGATATCAGACTCATCAAGAAGGTTGGTGGTACTATTGAGGATACTGAGATGGTAGATGGTGTTGTACTTACACAGAATGTCTTGAAATCTGCTGGTGGACCCACCCGTGTTGAGAAGGCACGTATTGGTTTCATTCAGTTCCAACTCTCGCCTCCTAAGCCAGACATGGAGAATAACGTGGTGGTCAGCGACTACAGACAGATGGACAAGATTCTTAAAGAGGAGCGTGCATACTTACTTAACATGTGTAAGAAGATCAAAAAGGCTCGTTGTAACGTTTTGTTGATCCAAAAATCCATCCTTCGAGATGCTGTCTCTGACTTGGCCTTGCACTTTTTGGCCAAACTAAACATCTTGGTCGTTAAGGACATCGATCGTGATGAGGTTGAATTTTTGACCAAGGCTACTGGATGTAAGCCAATTGCTGACATCGACAACTTCACAGAGGACCGCTTGGGTTCTGCAGACTTGATAGAGGAAATCGAGTCCTCTGGAAGCAAGATTGTCAAGATCCAGGGCATTAGCTCGCGTGGCACTAAACCCACCGTGTCCATAGTTGTTAGAGGTGCCAACACGCTTGTTCTTGACGAGGCTGAGAGATCTATTCATGATGCTCTTTGTGTCATCAGATGTTTGGTTAAGGAGAAGGCTCTCATCGCTGGTGGTGGTGCTCCAGAGGTTGAGGCTCTGCGTGTGTTGTCCAAGGAGGCCAACAGATTGGAGGGCATCGAGCACTTTGTCTTCAAAGAATTCGCCGAAGCCTTGGAAGTGATTCCTACAACTTTGGCAGAGAACGCTGGTTTGAATCCAATTCAGGTCGTCACCGACTTGCGCAACAGACATGAGATGGGCGAAAAGAACGCTGGTATTTCTGTCAGAAGATCTGGTGCAACCAACACATTTGCCGAAAACGTCTTGCAACCAACTTTAGTCAGTACCAGCGCGATTACATTGGCTGCTGAGACTGTCAAATCGATCTTGCGTATCGACGATATCACATTCAGTCGTTGATCAAATTGGGTGAACTAATGTCTGCGATTTTTGTACCGTCATGTAAATTAATTTAAAGGTGTGTTAAGCTACAGAACATAAAATTTGCCAATTAGAATTGTGAACGATAGATTCAGAATCTTGTCGCTCTATGCCTTAGAAATATACACGGAAAAATGATAGAAAAGAAATACATGCGTAATCAGGAAATGTTGTGGCCACACTAAGTGAATTTGATGGAACGTGAAAGACCCTTCTTGATACCAGTCTTTTCTCCTCCATATGGACCTTGCGAGCCCTCGTAAACTTGTCTGACAGACTTGAGCTTCTTTTTGGCTTGTTCGTACTTCTTTCTCTTCTTGACTCTTGCATTTCTGTTCTCGTTCTTGCGGTGAGGTGTAAGACCTTTGTTCTTCGCAATCTGGAAGTTCAAGGCTCTCTTTCCATCAGCGCCAACAGACTCCTGCAATTCGGCTAGCTTGCCATCTCTAGCAGCTCTCTTGGCGCTCTCATGTGCTGCAACACGGGCCTCCTTTTTGTTCTGCTTGGCCATTCTCACAGAGTCGTAGTAGTCAGCGGCATCTGCATTAATATCTTGGGCCATTTTGTCATCATCGAGGCCAAAATCTTCACCGTCCAAGTCAGCGCCAGCAGAATCTTTGTCCAAGCCCAAACCTCTCTTTCTAGCTTCTTCCAGAAGACGCTGTTGTCTTTCGAAGAGACGTTCTCTATAAGGCAAATCGAGGTCGCCTGTAAACTTCTCATGCCTGGCACCCTTTTGTGCAGCCTGGTCAATCTTAGAGGTGTAGAACCGCAAGGACTTCTTTCTACGTTCTTTCTCTTCTCTGTCGATCTTGTCAGGAAGGGCAGTCTCAGTGTAGTCACCAACTGCTGGAACATTCTTAACCTTCTTGATGTTTCTTCTGGCAGTGACATCAATGTTGAGCTCCTTATCAGAGTCCTCTTCAGCAATCTGTTCCTCCATCTCTTCTTCCTCCTCAGAGTCAGTCTCGAGTCTTCCTTCTCCTTCCTCTTCTTCTTCAGACTCCTCCATGGCTTCGTGGGTTTCAGCTGTCTCTGACTCCTCAGATAATGCGGTTTCAACAGCTGATGAGGGTCTAGCCTTTGAGTTCAATTCGCTAGCTTGTCTCCAAAGCTCCCTTGAGCTGAGGATAGACTCCATCACCGGGTGATCTTTCATGGAGACAGACTCCTGTGATTTTAGGTTTTCCACAAAAAGGGCGAGATATGACGATATACAACTAAGGTATGCGGACAACGCGGAAATCTTTGCAGAAATCACATCATTGGTTTCCTGGGCCCTGAGAGCACTGAGAGTCGGCAGCAAAGAGTTCAATTCTTTGAGAAGAGGGATGAACTCGGGAAATTGACCATTTAAATGTTTGAGTTTGTCATCCTCATCCATCGCTTCGAAGTCGACCTCTTGGGCCTCTGTCTGTGCGCTTTGATCCTCCATCATATCGGCCTTCTCGGCCTTTTTCCAGTCCGAGATCATGTCCTCATCTACAAAATCATCCATTTGAAGATCTTGCAAGTGTTTTTTCTGTTGCCGGAGAGCTTCTTCTACCATCTGTCGAGCATCTTCGTCATCACTGGCATCATCACCTCCATAATAGTTGCGCTTGGAGCCCCAGCCACTTTTCTCATCTTCTTCATCCTCATCCTCTTCTTCATCCTCGTCTAATTCTTCATCTTCACTCTCATCATCGCTTTCCTTCTGCGCATGTTTCAATGTCATGACTTCTTCATCGGAGGCCACCTCATCTGAGTCACTGTCATTGAGATAATCACCTGCGGCATCAAGCATGACCTTCTCACGACGAGAGTCGAATTGATCGAGCTCATTATCCGATAAGTCCTCGGGATCCATTGTGATTCTGGAGTTGATGGGTTTTGGAGATGAGACTGGTAAAGTAGTATGTGCCGGAGTACGATGGGGAAGAGATGAGGTACAGAGATGGGGGAAAGGTATGAGGACGCCGAATAGAGATGATGTGAGAGAATGTAATTGATGCAATCAAATATTTTGCAGAATTCTTGGTAGGGCCTTTTAATTTTTTTCAGCTTCTGTTGTTGTCAAAATTCGATAATATGCTTGTGTTGGTCAATAGCAAAGCCAGACACGTAGAGTAAATGATTGAAAATCTGGTGAAGACAAGAGTATACACTGATTGTTTGCAGAAAGTTCGGAGATTTCAGAGATCATCTAAAAAAACAAGTTACCATCGTGTCAATTAGCACTTCTGGCCATAGGCATTCTAGGTAGTTAATTCGGTAATCACGGATCGAAAACATGTAAAATAACAATTTATTGAAACAGGTTTGAAGAGTTTACGATGAATATTCTGTTGCGTGGGTTTGATACACCATGTCTTCTGAACTGAGGCCCTTCAGTCGACGCAAAGAAATCCAAAACCTAGTTACATTACAAGTATATAATAAAATTTATGTGAATATTTACTCATAAGAGAAACTAATTCCCAAAGTATACATCCATTTTGCATTAGTCTCCTCTTTACCTACCCCATATGTATACTCAGATGAGATGAGCATCTCATCTATATACTATTTGTATCACTGATTGAGCGACCAATTGTCTCGAGCAACAAAATCAGCCAATACCAGAACATAGAAACGTGCCGATCTGATATAGTTCCAAACAGCATTTGTCAATTGTACAACAGATCTTCAAATTCTCCCCATCGAAGTCAACAGGTGAATATTCATAGTCACTCTTCCTAATCAAGCATATCAATCGAAAGCAACATGTCAAACAGACTAGAATCTCTCAACTCTAAGGCAAGCAAGCCTGCCTTAAAGTTCAAGCCAAAGGTTGTGGCCCGTAAAAGTAAGGAGGACCGTGAGAAAGAAGCTAAGGAGATCAAAGCTGAACAACCAACTCCACGCGGTCCACCGACTCGTGGTCGTGGCGGTGCCCGTGGAGGCCGTGGAGGCCGTGGAGGTGCACTTGCGGGCACACATATGGTGTCGGCGGGTCCGTTATCGATGGGTTCGGTTGCATTGACAGAACTGAAGGCTACCAAGATGTCTTACCATAGTCAAGGTACTTTCAATGCTTCCAGTGATCTGGGAAGCACGGCTTTCTTGTCGAAGATGACCCTTAAAACTCGTAGTAATGTCCCCACTACTAATGTGGATTCTGATGAGGAAGACCACAAAGCTTCGCGAATCAACATGAATAAAGAGTACGCTTACGAAGAGTCCGAAACTATTCTCTTCCCAGTCAGACCGGAGAAAGATGCAGAGGCCACTCCTGATGCGATTGCTTTGGCTCTGGAGTCTGTTCTGGCTGTTCTGTCTGCTCCTCAATCGAGAGCTCAATCCAGAGCTCTAACCGTCGATTCTGTGAAAAGCGAAGCTACAGATGGCGTTGCTCCTGAGCTTCCGCCTATTGCGGATGTTGCCGGTGACTTAGCCCGTGCAGAGCATGATCGTTTGATTGACGATCAACGGTCAATCATGGACCTCATTACCTCCAAAGTTGGTGATATCAAAACAGAAGATGCCACTACGCCAGAAAATAAATACTTGGTATTCCAAATGCCTCAAATCCAGCCTACAGACTACAAACCTATCGAGTCCAAGTCATCATTTGCCAGCGGAGAAGCACTTGTATTTGATGGCAGTGTGGGAAATTTGAATTTCCACAAATCAGGGAAAATTTCCATTACGATGAACGATGGTTCTATTTTGGAATGTACGAAAGGTACCAATCCTTCTTTCCTTCAAGAGGTCTACATGCTAGATTCACTTGCTGCACAAAAAACTCCCGAGGAACTAGAAACTGATGGTGATGTCTTCAATGCTAACAACGTCAAGGTTGGAGGAAGCATTTTCCGCCTTGGTCAAGTTGTGGGAAAGGTTGTGGCAATGCCAAGAATCTAAATTTCACGTAGATCTGTGGACCTAAATATATAAACTCCGGAATGTTCCGCCTGTCAATAAAATGTCTATATTATGCATTGAGTATGTGATTAGTTGTTGATCAAACGAGACGTCAAGGCTTCGAGATCTTCCAATGTCTGAGGCTCATCGAGCTCAACGATACCATCATCTTCATTGTCATCTGCTCTGTTCGATTTGTGGAACCACTTAGGCTTCTTTTGAGAGGGCTCGTCGTCAGATTCATCAGAAGATTCGAGGTCTCTATCCAAGTCTGCAGTGCCTAATGTAACGATAGTTTCTTCATCATCCTCGCTGTCGTCTTCATCACGGAGTCTTCTCTCAGCCTCCTTCCGCTTTCTCTTCTTCTCTTGTCTCTTCGCGCGGGCCGTTTCTTTATCCTCCACATCGGCCTCGTTCATAGCCATTGTCTCCTTCTCAACATATTGTTCCTTTTGAGTAGCTGCATCACCCTTACTCTTAAAAGACTCTTCATCTTCGAGCTCATAAAGTGGATGCGCTTCACCATCATCATCAAACTTAAGCTTTGTTGGTAAACCATGGTTGGCAAGGGACAACTTTTTCGAAAGAGCCTTCTTTGCTGCCCTTTTAGAGGCAGGGAGTGTCAAATCTGGAAGCTCTTCATCAACAATCTCATGGTCCTTTCTCTTGACTTTCATGAAATCATCTTCGTCATCTTCTTCTTCATCATCGCCATTCTTGCGGATTTTGGTGCCAGTCATATTAAGATATTGCTCTGAAAGGACCGTTTGATTCTGCCTTTCAAACATTCTGTCGTATTTTGTTCTTACCTTTTTCTGTCCATTGTCTGCATCCTCACCCTCCGCGTTGGCCTTTTCTAGATTCAAGAGAGCCTTTGACATATTCTTTCTCTCCTTGGAAGCCTCTCCTCCCTTAATTTTAATCTTCGGGGCACCAGGCAAACCCAAAGATGCAGCATATTTTTCAGCGGGTAGTTCATCAACCTTGAAAACCTCCTTGTCCTTTTGGACGTAAATAGATCTATAGTAAGAGATGAAAGCTCTTTGACCCAAATTCTTCATTTTTGGGTCTTTAAAACACAAAGACTGTAATTGTGGTCTGATTGTCTTTTTGTTCTTTTGCTTTATATTCATAAATTTGGGCTCAATTCCGTTCGCCTTAAGTCTTGTCAACATAGCTTCTTCCTCTGAAGGAAGCAACATGAGTAAAGATTTACCAGGACGACCAAAACGAGCACAACGGCCTGCACGATGCACATATGTGGCTGGATCTTCTGGACAATCAACCTGGATCACCCAGTCAATAGCAGGAAAATCTAAACCTCTAGCAACAATATCGGTTGCGAACAAACAAGCGTACTGTGCGTGCGAGAACTTCGTAGTAGTTTCTAGACGTGTCACTTGCTTGTGACGGCCATAAAGTTTCAACAAAGAGATACCTGGCTGTAAGGTACGGAACGATTCATATGCATATTGAACCTGTTTCAGCGAAGAGAAGAACACTAAGATTTTAGCCTTAAGATGCGATTTAATGAAAGACCACAACATATCAAGCTTCTCACCGAGAGGGATACGAACATAAAATTGCTCCAAAGACTCTGGAGTGGCAGAAACGGAGTTGTCAGCAGAGACACCAATTCTCTTGGGATTAGTGAGCGACAAACGGGCCAAATCACTGACGTTGTCAGACTGGGTGGCGGAAAATAAAAGCGTTTGTCTAGTGGGAGGCAAGTGGCCGACAATACTATCAATTTGCTTTTTGAATCCCATATCAAGACAACGGTCTGCCTCATCTAGAACCAAAACTTGCAAATTGGAGGTATCCATACCCACTGTCTCATTTAAATGTTGCGAGATACGACCGGGAGTACCTACCAAGATGTTCATACGAGCCACTCTCTCCTTCTCGAATTGAACCTCTTTTCCACCAGTAACCAAACCAGCAGAGAAAGAATTGTATTTACCAATCTTTGTGAGCACCTCGAAAATTTGCACAGCTAATTCACGCGTTGGCGAGATAACCAAGGCTGCCAATCCATCAAATTCGGTGATCTGCGCTCTAGTCAATGCTTCAATTACTGGCACCAAGAAAGCCAAAGTCTTACCAGACCCGGTTTTGGCAGTTCCCATAACATCATCACCTTTCAAAGAAACGCAAATAGTTTTTTTTTGAATATCAGTCATTGTGACAAAGTTGGCTTCTTTAAGGCCCTGAAGGGTAGCTTTTGAGATGGGAAGGTTGGCAAAATCGGAGATGGAGGCTCCGTCAACGGCAGGATCGAATTCCTGGATCCGTTTTTCGAGGGATTGGAGTTCCTCTTCCTCTTGAACCTTTTTGGCTTTTCTGTCGAGCTTTCTCTTTCCCTTATCCTTCTTGGCCATTTTTGGATAGTTGAATGAATAGATGCGAAGAGCATCGGGTAAAAGTGCACAGATGAGCGGTCCTGCAGGAAGGACATTTGAAACACGGAGAACAAAAATAAAAAAATGAAGGATTCTTCAGGGGTTTTGACAATTTCTTTGTGCGAAAGAATAGTAATAACTTTAATTTTCACTTTTTATCAATCTTCTGGCTCCCGAATTATGAGGCGTTTTAGAAGGATAGAATTTCAGCGTACTGGAGCGCCAAATCAGAGAATTCATCGTAGTTGTTTGAATCAATGACTTTGTAGCACAAATTACCCTTGGGAATATTATATTTGGCAAGAAGGTCTTGGAAAATTTGTTCTGGATCGCTGGTAGCGAGTTTAGTGTGATCGACCTCTAACTGTATGAGAAGACCGCGAAAGTTTCCATGAAGAGAAACGTTTGCTGTTCGAATAATCAAATTTCCGTTTTCAAGCTCGTAAATCTCGCCACCGTCTCCCTTGATAACCTGTCTTTGCGTCCAGAGACTCTGCATTCTCTGTGCCACAACGTTATCCCACAGGTCATTAATACCGAGGGTGGCACCATTATGAAGATGATCATTATGGATGGCAAAGTCGTGCGGTTCCTGTAATTCTTCTTGCACGACATGGCTGATGACGCCAGCTGTTCTTTTGTTGATTAAGGTGACACACGAATCGTGAAGATAACTAGGAATCCAAGTGTAGAGAAACTTGTTCTCTGGAGCTACATTCTGAGCCTCGGCCAATTCTGGAGGTATCGAGTAGATGTTGTTACGGAACACCTTGAAGGTGAAGTTCCACTTTCCTTTCAAGTTTGGAAGTTGATTTGATAATTCATCATGAAATTGAAGAATTGTCTGCGGGGTAGCGCCGTGAACTAAAAGAACGCTGTAGTTAGTATAATTGCAACATTTTGAGTTGTTTTGGGCTTGACAGAACGTACGCTGAGACCATTGAATGGGATATCTAATTGAGTACTGAAGTATGTGTGGAGAATGAGTACATATACAAGGTTGCAAAACATGGAAAAGAAGAAATTTGTGTTTGGGTAAAATGAAACCGAAGAAGATCAAATTATTGATAACTTGAGAATAAAAAATGCTCTTGTCATGGATAAGTTTATACGAATAGACATAGTGTACCGTAGTTGAGTTCAAGAGTCAACACTGTGCTTTTAAGATAGCAAGAATTTCGAAACTCTCGTATCCTTCCACAACCTTTTTAAAATTCAAGTCTATGAGGAAATCTTCTTCTCAATGATCGTTCTTATATCCTAGGTTGACCTTCTCTAGCTCTTTCTTTCGACCTATCCCCCATCGATAAATCACTAAACCAAAATACTCATCGCAAAATCAAAAACCCTCGCAAGATGAATTAGACCTAAATTCACGAGATTTCGAACCTTTATTATCTCGTTCCCACACTCAATACACCTTCTCTGACATCTCTCCATGTTTACCTGCACCCACCGTTTTGCACCCAATCTCGATGATCATCGCTTGATCAACTCATACAATGGCCCCCCAAAACATCTCACAAGACGCTATTTTCGTGGGTGTAAACAGATACAGTAATGTCTGTGACTATAAAGATGGTCTAGTTGCGTTTGGAGCTGGAAAATCGGTTGCATTATGGTGCCCCAGAACTACTAGTGCTGGTGTTAAACTCACCTTAAACAATCACGAGAAAAACGTAACTGCTGTGAAGTTTGTCCCAGAGAGTCTGTTTTTTATTTCTGGAGGAGAAGATGGCCGTCTTTCCGTCTGGTCGCTGCAATTTGGCTCACAAACTGCAGACTATGCCTTGAGTGGATTCACACAGCAGGATGATGGCTCTGTCACGGCCATTGCTGTTGCTGACAATGGGACTATCGTTACCGGATCTTCCACTGGAAATATATGCATTTGGAATTTGTCTGAAAATGGTCAATTGGAGGAGCTTCTGCGTTTCGTGGTACAGAAGAACTTCTTGCCCACGACTTTGGCAATTCAAACCATAGACCTGTCACTATTATTGGCAGTTGGTGGCACATCATCCAATGTATACGTTTATTCCTTCACGACAACGACTCTTCTGTCTAATCCCCCCTCCCTATGTGCTATTCTCCCAGGTCACGAGGATTGGATTAAGTGTTTTGCATTTGTATGTGAAACTCCAGGGCTCAATTACATCTTGGCTTCGGGATCGCAAGATAGATATATCAGATTATGGCGCTTGCGCTTGAATGAGGCCATAGACTCTTCTGATGAGGACGAGCTGAAATTACAGCTCCTCGCAAACAAGCAATACAAATTCGCATTGCCCGAAGGCCATGCTGCATTCAGTTTTGAGGCTTTGATTATGGGTCATGACGACTGGGTGACAGGCTTACAATGGCATCCTTCCGCGGCCGAAGGAAAGCTACAGCTATTGTCTCTGAGCGCTGACACCGCCTTGATGATATGGCAAATGGACTCAGATTCGGGAGTTTGGGTAAGTGTTAGTCGCTTAGGTGAATTATCCATCAAAGGTGCTTCCACTGCGACCGGTTCGTCTGGTGGATTTTGGTCTTGTCTCTGGTTTGTCGATCCCAATACCAGTGAACAGTGCATTCTAGCCACAGGTAAAACCGGCGCTGTTCGTATGTATCGGAGTAGCGATCCTGAAAACAGAAACTGGGATGCTGTCATGGGTGTGACTGGTCCCATCCGTGATGTGACTGACGTTGTATGGCTGCCAGAGGGAACGTATTTCTACACCACTTCTCTCGATCAAACCACTCGTTTGTTTGCTCCATGGACCAAAAACAACTCAAGTATAGAATCTAAAGCTACATGGCATGAGTTTGCCAGACCCCAAATCCATGGCTACGATATGGTTTGTTTGGATAACCTTAGTGGAACCAAGTTTGTTTCTGCAGGTGAAGAGAAAATCTTGAGAGTTTTTGAGATGACACAGTCGGTGCACAAACTTCTAAAGAACTTCTGTGATGTTTCAGATGACTCGGCGCTGACATCTGTTTTGCCAGAGGCAGCTTCCTTGCCAGTCTTGGGACTTTCAAATAAGGCCGATAATGACCAGCTCGAAGCTGGTGAAGCACAGCAGAGAGAAGAGGATTTTGAAAATGATACGAATGAAGAACAACCCGGTAAAGTCGATGTTCTTGCAGGCTTGTCTACGCCGCCTTTAGAAGACCACTTGCAACGTTTTTCCTTATTCCCAGAAATCGACAAGCTTTATGGTCATGGTTATGAGATTACGTGTTGTGCCAGCTCTCCAAATGGAAACCTTATAGCCACGGCTTGCCGTTCCAACTCTGCGAAACATGCAGTGGTGCGAGTGTTCAATGCCGCCAAGAACTACCAATTAGTAAATGAGGTTTTGCAAGGTCACAATTTAACCATCACGAGTATGGAATTCTCACCTGATGGCAAATACCTTCTTGTAGTCTCCAGAGATCGTCAATTGTCGCTCTGGTCTGTTAGAGATGAAGCAGAGGGCTTGTTTGACCTCGTGGAATTGAACCAAAAAGCACACACAAGAATTATTTGGGATGCCTCTTGGCTCCCGCAAGGGCGCTATCAGTTTGTTACTGGATCTCGTGATAAGAGCATCAAATTGTGGGAAGTGCAAGGAAACTCTGTGGTACTTCAAGGGGCACTCAAAACCGAGACACCAGTCACTTCGGTCTCGACCCACTGCCAAATCCTTCAAGATGGCTCAGCAATTGTTGCTGTTGGAAATGAAGAGGGTCAAATCAGTATCTATAAGGCTAATTCTGCTTCAGATGAGACATTTACTAAGGTATACGATATTCCAGCAGCTTGGCTTCCTGCCACACGTATCAGCAAGCTTTCGTTCAGCCCTAAAACTGTTTCCGGTCGTTTGCAATTGGCTGTTGGAAGCACGGACTCTTCGGTGAGAGTATTTCAGCTTTCCATTTAGTCAGATAATGTGTACAATAGACGAATAAATCATAGAAGAAACTTGCTAAAACTCAGTCTCCGTACTTGCATACGATACAAAAACTAACATGCTATTTACTTGAACACCTCGCAAACAGCCTTCAACTACCAAATTATATCAATACTTCAAATACCCATCTGTTCTATTTAGTAGTGGTAGGATGAACCAACACAATAAAGAGAAGATCCAGCAGCCCCAAATCACAAGCAAGAAATAACCAATTTGACCCAAAGTCGAAGAAAAATAAAATGATCAAAAAATCTCGCTCGAGTTTTCCCACCCCGTTCTATAAATATTGCTTTATCGATATGAGGCCCACACGACCCTCACCCCAAACACTGTTTGGACTACCTCCACCTCACCTCCACATATTAACTATTCCTACTACACAATGGCAGACAAATTCCCTGAGATTGACGTCGCGTCCGAGCCCCAGGAATTGGAAGGCGACTTTTTCAGCAGAGAGGCTGAACTTGTAGGCGATGAGTTCAAAACCGACGAAGATAAAGCTGTTTTGGCAGAAAGCGAGCCAGAAGACAACGAAATCCAGGAATTCAAAGAGAACTTTCCGGAAGTTGGCGAGGGTGCCGATGGTGCCAACCAGATTGTAGCAAATGGTGAAGAGGATGATGAAGACGATGAATTCGAAGGTTTCCTGTCACAACCAGCATCTTCCAACAATGCCGAGGAGTCACAGCCATTGAAAGAGTGGGCGCAACGTCGTCAATTGGAGATCGAGGAGCGCGACAATGTCAGTGCCAAGAAAAAGAAGGAGATTATCGCTGCCGCTGAGCAGAGTATTGATGACTTCTATGACAACTACAACAGTAAAAAGGAACAACTGGCCGAGCAAGTGTTGAAGGAGCAGACGGAGTTCTTGGAGAAGCGCGATGGCTTCTTGTCGCGTGGTACTTTGTGGGATCGCGTGAACGAAATAATAGACGAAGTGGGTGACTTGGAGCTTGAGGGCCGTGACAAATCCCGCTTCAAAGGCTTGTTGACCAAGTTGAAGGGAAAGGAGAATGTTCCCGGTGCTGGAGGTTACACTAGCTGATAGCCTGGGTATGAGAAGATGAAAAATAAAATACAGTTTTAGAATGAATGAGGTTTGAGTAACCATGTAAACGGTCCCATTAGACTGCTACTAAGCTTAGATGAACGCGACACTTTTCAATTCTCATCATAAACGTAAATATTCATATAGTATTGTTACGAGTATCGCGCTATCGTTATGACAGACACGGCTTTTAAACTGGTTTGTCATGTCACAATTCAAAGGATGGCTTATGTCATGATTCTGTCAACGACACGGATCAAACGGTCATCCTGAAGGCGTCTGCACTCAGCCATTTTGTCAGCATCATCATTGTCGCGTATAGTATCATTGAGGTTCATGGTCTCCCACACTACATAAGACAAGAGGAGTGATTCTATTCTTTCCCAGGTTCCAACACGAAGAATTGTGAACCAAGGATGGTTTTCCTTGAGAATTCGCCATTTTGATAGAACAATGAGGTTCAAGAGATATCCGTTGATGCCATTGAAAAATGCTGCCGAGAGATGTTCGGAGCGAGGTACCGCAACCAACATCGCCAAAAGAGCCGACCCCGCACCCACAAATTTGATGTAATTCTTAATGAACAATTTTGGATTTGCAGTGTATAGTTTATGGATTATGCCTCCAGCAGTGAGAAGAGGCAGGGTTACAGCCAAGAGAGCCATAGACGTAAGACTTATTCCATATACGAACAAAGCAATAGACTTAGTCTTTTTAACGCACAGCAAGACATAATCTTTGAACGCCTGCTTCATGTCGCTCTTTTGGAAGTATTTGACCAAGATCTTACTCTTCACTTCAGACAACAGAAAGTATGCCATTAAAAGGGCACAATGTTTAAGAAAAGCGCCCCCGAGGCCAAGCCACAGAATCGATTTGCTGGTACGGCCCATATGGAAGTTTCTCCAAATTGGATTTAACATCCAATTTTTGATGGTGCTGGAAAGATAGCGCTGATTCAATTTGTACTGAGTGGGCGTCAAGTAGTTCGACAACAACTGCGCGTAAATGAGCGGAAATAAAACATAGTGCTTATTGCGATACAACCAGTGCACCCATCCATTTTCACTGTAATTGCTCAATTTAAATCTACGGGCCGTTGTAGGCGAAACCAGGAATGGAGACCGAGGAGTATTGAGCGACCCATAGTATAGTTCAATTAGGTAAAGAACAATGTAATCCTTGGGGATTTTTGGGTTCAGCGACACGCCCGCGTATAAAAGAATGGCCGATATCAAGTTCGAGCTTTTATTGATGCGCCGTTCTACTGTGGCAGGGTCTTTTTGGGCAGCTTGGACATGATTCCGAAGTAGTCTTCTAATATGAGGATGAAGAGTGAAAAATGCAGCCAAAGCAGCGGCATTTTTGATCTTGAGGAGCTTGAATATGACAAGTACCGCCAATGGCTTTCCTAGCTTTGGCAGTTTATCTTGGAGATACAGCTCGTCCATAGATAAGATAGTAGTACCTACACGGGAGATAAGGAAGAGGGGAAGACGTGTAGAATATATGCGATGCAAAATGGAGAGGAGAATAAGGTGAAATTCGTATGATGGAGCAATTTTCAATTTTCAATTGGTTCAGTTCCTGCTGCACAGAATTGAGTTTTCTCTCTAGATGGTTAATGGAAGATACCATAAAATGAACCAGAAAGCGTACGTGTGAATGGATCAATCTCTTGTAACTCTTTTCTTTGATATTTAATTGATTGAATTTCAGAACATGGCATCATATAAACCATTGGCATACACACTGGATCACACTATAGATGATTTACTAGTGTATGGCAAACTAGACCTAAACCAAGCAAGTTCTCATCACGTAAACTCGAGACGGATATAAAAGGTCTTTAGAATCCGCTTCCTAAATTTCCTTCTGACTTCTTGAACTTTTTTTCAAAAACAGAGATCCCATCGCGTCTGTTTATCTTTCCCCCACATTTCTACAAAACTCATCTCCATCCTATGTCATGTCTCTACATAGCGACCCGGGAAACATGGCAACCACTGGGTTCAAAACTGCAGAGATGAGCAAGTCTCACCTACTGCGGTCGAATTCCCGAACACGCGGCATCAACATCAAAGCAGTGAAGGCTTTGTCCCTGCAACCTACACAGAAATCCGTCAAAACACGGGCTGATCTGCCTCTTTACACCACTGTAAACAGTTCACAAGGCATCTCGGCTTCGCAAAATCGGGAACACGTACCGGAAAAACCTTTGCAGCCCCCTCTAGTTCCAGGCGCCATGTCACGCGACCAAAAGAAAGAAGCGGCCAACGTCACAGCCAAGCAGCTCGACAAACTAAGCATAGATGACCAGTTACGACTACTAGCTCTAAAAGAGATGTCTTTGGTAGAGCTCAAAGATTCCATCGCGACTCTAAATGCGCAGTTACGACTGTCTGAGAAGGAACTACAACGCTTCAGGCAGATGATCCAGAGGAATCTATTTCGAGAAATGCAGATCGCGGCTGTTGATAGTACTGCTCTCAAAAAACGTAATGTTCAGTCAAATGGAAGTGTCTCTGGGGGCGGTTCCGCTCGTAAACCTAGGTCACCCAGTTCCAATCGAAAATCATCCAAAGCTAAGAGCGACGCAGACCCTCCACGCCGCAATAAGACCGATCATTTGAGTGAAGACAAAGAAAATACTGGAACTGATGACTTAATATCCACATTACCGCCAGAGGACTCGACGTCGTCGACTCTTTGGTCAAATATATCAAAGCCCATGACATTTATACAAAACTTGGAGGGAATGATCCAGTCCGAAATGGAAAACCAACCCCGACACCATACTTCGCTGCACGTGCCAAAGCAGGCCTCTGCGTACGACAAACCGAAGGCTGAGCTTGGTGCCCTAGCATCATTATACCCCACCACACAGTCGTTGGAGACACTCAAGGAAACTCTTGAAACGATCCCATTCCGAGACCCGGAAGTCATGCTACAAACCGTTTCGAGCTCTCTCTGGTCGTTTGTAAATGAAGTCAAGCAAAACGTTTTGGCGCCTAACCTAGCTTCCGAACACCTCAAAAACGAGATCGATAATGTGTCTGACTGCTACAGCGATGAAGAGGATGTTGTGGATTTATCCATCTACGCAAGCTCTCGACGCTCTCGAGCTGGCTCATAAGTCATTGCCACGTAGATCATTTACTCTCGTATTCCAGTCTTCATTGATGGGAACTCGGAAATTTACATAAGCATAAGCATACATCAAGGCATTTTATTACTTCTAATGCCGCATACCTCGTTGAGGTCATGCCTCTCTACAAACCTTGTAAGCCGTTGATCAACTCCAATTGTTTAAGCTCCTCGGCTTTCTTTTCTGAAACATCCCCTAATGTGCGTAAATCCTTCAACATGATATCCTTAAGCTTGTCAAAATAGACGTCTTGCAACAAGTTTCTGATGTTGGACTCGGACTTTTCTACAAGTTGACCCAAGTTGGTCAAGTGTGCCCATTCCAACGACTCGCCTTCTGTTGAAAGCGATTGTGTAATCTCTGTTTGTCTAGTCATTGTGCCTGCCAAAGACAATGAGTTCAGGGCCAGCGAGGAGTTCAGCAAGTCCAAAATTACCGAAGTAGTCAACTTGTAGACAGCCAGCAGAGCCAGCTCGGGCTCCACCTCAAACACGTGTACGGAGTTCCATCTTCCCATTTTGTCTTCGGTTTCCTTCTTGAACAAAACAACGCCGGCGAAACCCTCCTGGATACTGTTTGTGTCGTCCTCTGCGGTATCCCACAAGTACACCGAAGATAAGCCAGCACCCTCGTAGTACAAGTCTCTGTAGATATCAAAACTCTCGTTGGCCTTTATTTCCAATTTACGCAACGCAGGAGATGGGAATGGCGAATCTTCATCGCCGGTTGCGGGATAGTATTGATTGGAGTATGGAGACCGGTACGAGTCGCCATCTCGGTTGTAATCGCAACAAAGAAACGACTTTCCCGATCCTGCGCATCTGACAACTTCCAATGGTTTGTCAACCGCTGAGAGGAGATCCTGTGCCAATTCCTCGCCCTCTGTTTCGTTCTCGTGTTGAAGAAGTGAACAAACGGCCGAAAGATTCTCGGCCACATGACGGGGACTGAGTCTGCGCAAGAGATCAAGGGATGCGTCAAATTTGTCTTCACTCAGCATTTTGAAATTGAGGTTCCAGGATGTGTTGAGTGGGTATTTGGAGGCAAGGCTTAGAGAATTAGTGGTTGATATGGGATAAGTGAGAGGGTATTATGTGTAGTGGTACATATAGTGTGGGCAGTATTTGGGAAGAGTATTTGCAGCCAGTACAGTGAGGAGAAAAATGAATCGGTGAATTTGAGTTATACAATAATTTTGGAGCTACTTATTGGGAGTGATATAATTTCGGAGCGTTGTTGTGTCTATTTCTTTGTCTTGGTGAGCTAGAAGAACAGCACAGGCACACTATTAGAAACGATAGATGTACTGAAATGCGTCTTTTGGACAAGTTATAGCATCTTACACGACATTTTGATATGGATTTTTTTCAGTCAACAATTGGGACAAGTCTTCGCCTGAATCACATTGTTCGGCTCAGAGACAATATCCATTGAGCATCAGTACTCAAGAATGATACTATTATCAGCATTTGTTTCTCGACCATTATTTCAAATTGTCTTTTTTTGACTTCATATCATTCGACTAATGGCATCTCGATCCAGGAACTTAATAGAAGATTCACTTATAGAACCCTAAAAGTCTGAACCAAGACAACCTTTTACGAATCCGAAATTATTTACAATTCCATACAGACCAAAAGTCAGAAGCTAAAATACATGTATTAGAAAAAATTAAACTTAATGATGAAGTAGATGAGATCAAGCGGTTGGGGTGTACACAACACCGATACGTGGAGCGTTGATGATGACGGCGGTGATAAGACCGGAAATGAGACCAGCGATTGGCAAGGTGAAGATCCAGCCCATGTAACACCAGGAGACCATTCTCCAGTTGACGGACTTGAAGTCCAAGTTACAGAATCCAACAAAGACAGTGGCACCGACAGCACACTGGGTGGTGGAGACTGGAATGGCCAATTGGGTGGCCATAACGACAGTGATAGCAGCACCGAACTCAATAGCGAAACCTCTGGATGGAGATTGCAAGATCATCTTGTTACCGAGACATCCCATAATCTTGTAACCGAAAGTCCAGATACCAATGACCAAAGCACCACCAGTGTATGCAAGAATCCACAATGGAGGAGTAGCACTCAACTTTTGGTTGGACCACACAAGGTAGACAGTAGACAAAGGACCAGAAGCGTTAGAGATATCGTTGGCACCGTGGGCGAAAGACATGGTACAGGCGGTAATTGCTTGCAACAAAGAGAACAAGTACTCGATTCTGTTGTCGTAGAACTTGGACTTAGCGTGCATCTCCTTGACACCATGGCCCAAAACACCACCCTCGTTAACTTGAGCGGAAATGACATCAACAGTAAAACCGTGGGAAACAATCAACCACAAAAGAAGAGGCCACTTCTTTGGACCGGCCTTGAGAAGAGTCCACCAGTATTGTCTGGTGGTCTGCTTTGGCTTTTGAGGAACCTCAGACTCGCTGTCAGAAGAGACGGCAAGCTTCTCCTCCTCGTGGATTTCCTTCTCGGACTTGGTGTTAAGGTTGTCAGTTTCACGACGGCCCTCATAGAAGTCAATGGTCAATTGATGTCCCTCAGGCATTGGTGGAATGGAGTCGACAGACTTGAACCAGTAGATTGGGCCTCTGAAGACATCGTACCATCTGATAGTCCAGTCCTCGTAGTAAACCTTTCTCTTGACAACTGGGAAAACGAAGAGCATGTAAAGAGCAGTGGCAACAGCACCAACACCGAAAATAGCACCAACAGTGGTACCGGTGGACAAGTTGTTCAACTTCAACTTTGGAGAACCCTTCCAGACGATCAACATGGTCAAAACGGAGAAGGTGACGAAAACCAAGATTGGGATGACGTACAAACCGTTTCTGATACCTTTCTTGACGTCCTTGATCTCCAAAACGGTGAACTTGACAATCAAGAAAACGAGGGAAGCGAAACAACCAGCAATGGCTGGAGCAATGAACCAGGAAGCAGCGATTTGTGCGAAACCCTTCCAGCCCCAAATAACGTGGTCAGCACCCTTGGTAGCAATACCAACACCGATAACGGCACCGACAATGGAGTGGGTGGTAGAGACAGGCAAACCAATAGTGGTAGCGATAGAAAGCCAGATAGAAGAACCAACAAGGGCCATAGCCATGGCCAACATAAGAACGGTTGGCTCATTGTTGAAAGTATCAGGGTGGATAATCTTTTTTCTGATGGTGTCGGAAACTCTGTTACCAACCAAAAGGGCACCAGTGAACTCCATAATGGCAGCCAAAACCATGGCTTGCCAGTACTTCAAAGAACGGGAAGACACCGAAGAAGAGAAAGAGTTGGATACATCGTTAGCACCGATGTTGAAGGCATCCAAGAATGCGAAGATCATCGCAATAGCGAAGATATAGTCGAACTGGTGGAAGTAAGCCATTGTGACGTTTATTACTTCGTACTAGTTATGCAATGGAGTTTTTATCTCTAGAGAAACAATTGCAGATCTTGTTATCGATGGAAAGGAAAAACCATTGGGTAGGACAGACTGGCCGTCTTATATACGCCGTCAATACATTGGATTTTCTCTTTTTGCATCCCGCCTCACTGAAATAAATTAACAGTTGCAAGACATAACCTTTTTTCTTGGTTCTGTGCGAACGGCCTGTAAATGGGTGCAAATTTCAGGTACACCACCTGCCTTGGCATGTAGGGATCTCTTGGCGAGCACCACGTTTCTCGCGATTAAGATCGAGTCTCATTCTTGAAAGAAATTGGAAGAGACGGAGGAGTTGTCCTTTTTTTTACTATTGCAAAATTGTGGCTCTTTGGGCCTCTGTTGTAGCGTTTTCGTATGTTTCAGTGGCCCCCTGAGGTTCCTGTGTCAGGCATGTAGCCTCGCTTCCAGAAGAGATGAGAGTAATAATCAGATAAATTAGATGGTGTGGGGCGGCTAATTCGACGCATCGCGGATGACGAGTGCAGGTCTGCAGATCAGAGGCTCTGTGCGGTTGGTTTATCTGCAGTTGATGTTCCTCACGTGCGACGTTAAGAAGGCCTTGTTCTGGCAATTGGAAGTTGATTTCTAAAATTTTTTACAAAATTTCTATTGAAACATAATAAGTCATCAGATGCACAAATTTTTACTGCGTTAAAAGAGTGAAATTCCTGCCACTAAGGCAAATGCTCCTGACATAAGACTAGATGCCTGTTTTGGGACAGGAAGCTGTTCGGCCTGCAGACAGTCCCTTACTGGCTCCCCCATAAGGCTGAAGCGAGCTTAATTTACGAGCGGACTTCTAATGCACCGGAATGCCAATGCTTTTTTGGACCACTATGCCATCTCTATGGCTTCCTAATAAATGAAAGATTCCCACGTGGTGGCTTATCGTGGGCCTATTCGTCCCTTCTGTGCATGTGGCTTGAGTATAGGAACGTCAATTCTAATTGCAACGGTGGTGAAGACAGCTGCAACGTTTTTGTAACTGGCTTCAGAATCTTGCATCGGGAATTATTTTGCGGGTTTTTCTCCTTTGCCCAGCTGTGCGCAATGGAGTCCGCTACCCCGTTTCTTTCTCGTGGTTGATCTCGGTAATTAGGCAGTTGACGTAGTGCACTTATTGGCGTCGGGTGACCATAAATGTGCCTACTAATTTTGCACCAGTTGCTGGCGGCGCATAAGCGGAGACTTCGCGCTTTTGGATTTCGAAAGCGGATCTAATCCCCTCGATTGGCAAGAATTCGGAGGATTGTAAAATTATGACTGACAAAGTCTACTTCTAAAGTAGTGCTATTGCGGTTTGTTCTCGCCATTTTGTCGTATTGCGTTAAATTGCTGCTTTAAGAAATGTGGTGTCTAGTCTTATTCTTGCAAGCGAAACGTAGAGGAGTATTGCGCTTGCCCAAGTGTGGAAATAAAGTGTCAGACGGAGTTTAACGCCCATCCATATCTGAGCAATAATCACAAGCCGATGTGATATTTTGCAAATTATTTCTTAAATGATCTACAATTTTGTTGTTTTTGCTTTGTTTTTGCCATCCAAATCTTCTGTTGAAATATGTCTCAGTATCAACTAAAACCACGGAGTGAAATTATACAACTACATTTAACAGTGTTACACAAGCTGGAAAAGAGTTTTCGAATCGCGACAAGATTTTTCGATACCGTATCCAAATCAGTGTCGATGTAATGCCCATACGCAGCAAAATTTCGGAAATTGACACTCGTGGCCGATGTGAGTTATTAGGCTTGGCATCGATTGTCAAAATGGATAAACCTCATCTGCAACGACATTTTAACGATTTCATTAAATAGTGGAAAGTAGTAAATAGGTGTGCCACGTTTATGAATTGAGAAGCTTATTTCTTTGCCTTGAACCAAGCACTATCTAATGGTTGATTTCACCACGAATTTTGCAAATTGACTCTTCCAACTGACTTAGATCTGATATAGATGGCTTTGCGGGAACTTCGTTTGTTGCAGTTGAATACGAATGCATTGTCCTCTTCACCAGAACCATCTTCAATGACTTAAAATCTCTTGATGATCGATGAGTTTGACAATTTACAGGTACTTTCACCTCGATACATGAAGTCGAATTCATACTTAAATCGTTTTTGGAGTAAGAAACCATTCTGAATCGAGAATGCTCTATCATGTGGTCCTCGAGGCTCCTTTGATTGGAGTACCTAATTAAACATGTTTTCTGCAACAAAAACAAGAACTTCTTAGCAAAACTATCGTCTCTGAACAAGCTGAATCACAATCAAAGTTTTCGCACATCAATTTTAAGAGCTTCAACGTTTTCTCAAATCGCATAAAAGCTCTGGGCCAACGCATTGAGTGGAGAATTAGCTGGTTTACCTACAGTGGGCGGATTTGATACGATATGTTGCCAAAATTGACAGACAGTCTTGGCAAAATAGTCATGAAGAGAAATCATTTTGTTAAATTTCATGATCATCAAGCATTTTCTCCTTCACGATTCGATAAGTTGTCGAGAGTCAATAACTAGGTATAAAGGAGTTATTTGAAGTTGGTAAATTATGAATCTCAATTTCTACCCATTAGACAGTTCAAAGATCGAAAAAGGACTGCAAGGCCTATTCTAAGTGAAGTGAAATTTCGGGTCGAGGGGTTTCTCTTCGCAAACAGAACCACGTCTTAAATTTGAAGCCAAACTTAACCTTTTGAAAAATAATCAGCTCATTAATTGGTTGTTCAAATTTTTTATACCAGTAGTTACTAAAAACTTGAGGTCATACGACGTTGAGTTGGTTGAGATGATGATAGGCATCATCATGGCTGAAGCGTTTGATATGGGAAGATACTTTCAGTACCCAATTTGAGAAATTAATCATCAGAATATTTCGAAAAGAAACGAGGTGGTTTAAACCGGGTCTCATTACTTTTGTATGACTACAGACGCTGATTTTGAATCGTCGACTACAGATATCACTATGTCTAAATATCAAATCAAAATACCGAAAAAAAAAGAATTTCTCAATCATCTCGCTCAAAATGAATTACAGAGCTTCTTTCTACACCCTGCGTTCTCCATTGAAGTTAAAGCTAAACAGAATTAATTGAGTGAAATACCCAGAAGATTAAGTGCCAAATTATTGAACCTAAAATCTTTTAAAAAGTGGACATCTAAAAAACAAGAAACCGAAATCTCTAATTGTATAAATCTTTCGGCCAATGAATACACTCTATTACTAACACTCATCCTATCTTCCACGTGATGTGGGGCACCAATCTCGGAAGCGAGCTCCGGAGTCTACCTTCTACTACTTAATAAGCGCTACAAACACTTTCAACAGCTCTCACTTCAAGTCCCACTAGCACATAATATAACACATCCACAATGTTGAGTCGTCTTTCACATCGCAGCTGCAATTTCAGCCGTGCTTTGGCCTTCAAAACGTACCCTACTCCCAATCCAAATGCACTTCGCTTTGTTTCCCCAGAAAAGACTATTTCTCCGCTGGAAAATTCCACTTTTGAGTTTGGCCTGTCGCTTCAAGCTGTTCATTCTCCGTTAGCATTGAAATTATTTAAGCTTCCAGGCGTAAAGTCCGTAATGATTGGCCATGACTTTCTCACAGTGAACAAACAAGACCATATCAACTGGGCTAACTTGAGACCGGAAGTCGTCGAACTTTTGGATCAATTTCTCACTTCGGAGGACGAGCCGGTGGTGACCAAAGAATTATTGAGCCAGGGTGATTCGTTGGCTGCATCTGCGGAGGACACTGAAATTGTATCCATGATTAAAGAACTCATAGATACGAGAATTAGACCAGCTATACAAGATGATGGTGGAGATATCGATTTCAAAGCTTTTGATGAAGAGACGGGAACAGTGTTCTTGAAGCTTCAGGGTGCTTGTAAATCCTGTTCTCTTAGTGAGGATACACTCAAGGGTGGAATTGAGTCCATGCTTAAACATTATATTGAAGAAGTCAAGGAAGTGGTTCAGATATTGGATCCTGAGGAGGAGATTGCCAACCGAGAATTTGAGAGATTGGAGCAGAAATTGAAGAACAAAAGTGGTTCTCCTCCCCCATCTCTCTAATCACAAACTCATTCTATTTCAAATTGCATTCAAATTAAGGTTCTCGAGCGGAACTCACTAGTTATATCTTTTAATTCATGCATAGCTCGGATTTACAAGCCTTGTAGTTTCTTTAAACTTCTTCGTGATGTTCAACTATTGTTGTGAATATATGCAAGTGCTACCTTCGTCTATCTATTTTTGTTCCTCTGCTGCCTCAAGCTCCTCTAGCACTTGTTGTTTGATCCTAGAAAGATCTTTGGCAGCTTCGTATCTCAAATTGAGCTCCTTCAACAACCCCTTGTTGATACAGTCGTTTGATATAATAACACGGACTTCCTCATACATCTCACTCAACCATGCCGCTGAAAAGGTCAGCCAGTCTTTGGAGACTTTATTGAAGCCGAGGACTAGACCCAATGAAGCTATGGCTCCTGCAGTCTGGGCTTCCAAACCAAAGAATAGATATCCAAGCAATGAAATAGCACCTAGGGGAAGCTGATAGTATACAAGCGCAGAGACGAGCGCAGCATAAACAGCCAGCTGTACTTCCTGAGGCACTCTTATGTTAATCAAGTTGGACTTGTATTGTTGAAGCGGATTGTTGAGTTGTGTTTTGTCCGTTTCAGAATAGTGAGCAAATTTTTGCTCTTGCAATCTGGCAACAAGTTGGCCCTTCAAGTAGTTGTAGCTGTCTAGACTTTTTGGCATGAAGTTAACATTAAGGTAGTCTTTAATGGCATACTCGACGTTATCATTCTTCAAGTAGAGCTTCCACCAATTGAGTTGTTTTCCGAAGAATGCATTGGTTTTTGGAATAAAATCGTTCTGTAGTTCGGAGTGCATCGCATTACTACATTGCACCAACGATTGCAATTTCAATTCGTTGTAAACAGTTTCAATCCTAGCCTCCAGAATCTTGTTGGTAGCAATTTCATTTTTAATGATTGACAACAACCATTCACGCAAGTTCTCCGTTCTTAGATACCACAGCATGTACTTGCTAACCTCTAGGATGTTACTATTCTGAAGCAGGTCAAAGTAGGTGGAAGCGCCCTGAACATCATACTTATAAAAGTATTCGACGCCCTCTTCAAGAGCCAGACTATTAATTTTGACGACGTGATGTGCGAGCTCATTCCGGAATGTGACAGCTGTGTCTTCGGTCGACCTAGGTGTGAATTCGGAGTTGTCAACAACTGTCAACAAAATCTTCTTTTGAATTTGTTTTGGAAGGGCTTCTTTCGAGTTAGAGAGATCTGCAGTAACATAGATATAGAAATGACAGATCTCGATCAATTTGGACACTTCTTCTGGCTTGTTGATCTCAAGAAACAGCACATTATTGGGTGTTGAGTTCAGCTCACAAAGAGCATCAGCATATGAAGATCTTCTGTCACCTAGTAGAATTGGGGAGGGTACTTTGTATTGTTTGATGCTTCTTCTGAACGACTCTGGGAACAGTAATCGAGACTCCTCGTCAAAGACTGGGCATACCAAGTTGTTTTGAACATGAGGCCTTGTCTTGAGTTCCTGATACCACTGCTGACTATTGTCTGACAACGGATCTGCAAGCAACACCTGCAAAAACTTAGACGACTTCTGAATGGATTCATTTTCATAGACAATACCTACCAAGAGATCCAGCCGTCTAGAAGCATCACGAGAGAGCGAGAAAAAGTTTTCGATGTTGGAGCCAGTAATATCATCCTCGGGATACCATCGGATATACTTCTTTAGGTTCTCTTGGATGAGGGCACTCGTGGACTGAGCTGAAGATAAAGAGTGTTTAGGATCTGCTTTTGTCGCGATCATCGAATTAAATCTAGAAATCTGATGAAACGAAGGTCTTGAGAAGCGCCGACTACTTAGGCCCTTGAAGAGCTTGCCGAATTGAGGCATTGTAATGTGTTTAGTTGTGGATGTTGAATGTGGGTAAAAATCAGCCAATAGAGAAACTGAGGTTCGAGAAAGGAGCAATTAGGTATTGAGATTTTCGATTGACCTGTATTGCAGAATATAATCTGAGCAATGTGGGCAAGATGTCTTTGTTCGATAAGTAAGTAGTGGTTGATGGAGTTTTACAATTGGCTGCAAACATCTGTGGACATTTGCGAACTGGTTGTTTTAAGCAGGATTCAAGACGCCAACACGGAAATAAATTTGAAAAAAGAAAATAAGATAAATCGTGAAAACTAGAAATAATATAAATACCAGGGCGAAAGAAGTTAATGATGATTATCCGGCTTCAAACGTATTCCTTTTCGGTATATGATAGCACGGCAGATCTCGAAGATAATTACGGTGGATTTATTGAGAAGCAATTTTATAGAACAACAATACTATCCAAGAAATTGACTCTTAATTATTCTTAAAATTTTCGAAACGACGGGTGTATTGTACTAGCTTTGAACCAGTCCAGCCGAAACAAGCACTTATTGTCAAATGGAGAAACCCAACTTCATTCACTTGCCTGCCTAAAAGTGGCAAAAGGTTGGAGATAGGTTTAAGTTTCATGCCTGGTGCGCCTATAGCATCGACTGTTCGTGCAAAATCGAGTCAATCTCTTCAAAAAACAAAGAGAAAGCAGACAATTCTCAACTTCAACCCAGGACAATATCTCACCGTTTTGAGTTTAAACCGCTAAAAAATCCTTGGCTGAGAGGAGAATCTTGATTCTTCCCATCGCTAATTCAGAACAAGAGCTTTAGCTTTATGTATCTTGCTGGTGTGATTCAGGGCATGGTCCTTCTCCAACAACGACAAATGTGAATGGATCAGGTTTTGGTGCACACTGACGTCTTGATTCAAAACGTCTTTTTGATTTTCTGGCGTGTTATACGCGAAAAATTGATCATGACTGCGTTCTCTATGGAAGATCGGCGGAAACCTCTTGTAGGCGTCAAAAAGTCACGTCCTTTTATATCCTACCGATAGATATCTTCGTTGCATTCCCTCAATTGCTAAGAAACTTTGAGACTAGAGCGGCATTAGCAGCTTGAGAAAACGATCGTAGACATTATCAAACACTTCCGAACGATTGAAGGTTCTCTGCAATGATATTTGAACCGCCCGAATAGCAATATCTCGTGTGAAGGATAGGATCACCACAGAGAGCTACTCTAATGAACTATGAGCATTCTAGGAGAAGACAGACTCGTTCATTCTTTCAACTTCAATATATACACTCTTCACACAGACACAAATGTATGTTACATGAACGATTTTCAGGTGTATTGAAATATCCGATGTGAAATTTGACTAAAAATAGCTAGCTATAGTATTCATGTTGGCTTAGACTCAATGATGTCTATCACAACGTGAAACCATCTTCTGAAATCGATTCGAAATAATTAAACGAGGAACAAATATGAATGAGCAGGTCAGAGCAATTTTACTCGGCATTCTAGTCTTCTAAAGATTCTCAAAATTTATTTTATTTCGAAGCTTTTTCTTGAGTATAAATACGTGGCGCTTTGGCTTTGTGTTTGTAACCATACATACTTCTCTTAAATCAGACTTGATTAAACCATGAGCGAACAAGGCTATGAATTACAAGACTTGCCACCATTCGTCGCTCAAGAGTATGCCCCAGAAAGGCAGGACGCTCGAGGAAACGCCGGTCAAGGGAATGGCGGTCAAGGGAATGGCGGTCAAGGGAATGACGGTCAAGGGAATGACGGTCAAGGCCATGGCGGTCGATGGAATGGCGGTCAAGGCCATGGCGGTCAAGGGAATGGCGGTCGATGGAATGGCGGTCAAGGGAATGGCGGTCGATGGAATGGCGGTCAAGGGAATGGCGGTCGATGGAATGGCGGTCAAGGGAATGGCGGTCGATGGAATGGCGGTCAAGGGAATGGCGGTCGATGGAATGGCGGTCAAGGGAATGGCGGTCGATGGAATGGCGGTCAAGGGAATGGCGGTCAATGGAATGCTGATGCAAGGCAGAACGTTCAAGGAGACGCCTACCAAGGGAACGCCAATGCAAGGCAGCCTGCAGCAGTAGCTCCGGAGTGGCCACGGCCTTTTCAACATATGCGCCCACGGCCTTTTCAACATGTGCGCCCACGGCCTTTTCAACATGTGCGCCCACAAGAAAACGCTGATGGTAATGCTGATGATGAAGAAGCAGGTCTTCGGGAAGTGAGAGTGGAGATTCATACAGAAATACTTGAGTTCAAGTACAAACGTATGCAATTTATTTGGGAATCTCATTTAGACTCCTCGGTAAGCCGTTTGAGTATTGAGGACCAACAAAAATTCTTCTTTAGCACCGAGCATTTCCATACTGTGGTGTTTGATGGCATGAAATGGCTTGTAAATGTGCACAGATTGACAATGTTGGAAGCCTCGGATATGGCAGAAGGAAAGCCAGCAACTAGCTCGCGGCCGCAAGATTTGAAAAGTGAGTATCTCTCAGTTCAGGAAAGCATCAACAGATTCTTGGCTGAGGATTGGGGCGATACTCCGTGGGGAAAAAGCTGCAACGACGTAAGGGACAAGATTCTCGCAGAGTTCAACGAAAATACTCAACTGCTTGTGCGCTACCTCGAGCTTTTACCACTCATATGGGAAATGGCTGATAAGGCACGAGTTTTGACTATGGGGCTCAATGGCCAAAAGACAGGAGCCTTGAGCGCGTTCTTGGGCTTTGTGATGGCTTTGGGTTATGCATTACTCCTGGACGAAACAGAATCAATAGCGCAAATCGATGATTCAAGGGAAATCATATTAGAGTTGCGCGTCTTTGTTCCATGGAAGGATTGGAACCTTAAACTGAAGATTCTCGTGTGCTTTGCCTCAGCTTGCGCATTGATATTCCTCATCTGGTTCATTTTCCTCCTTGTCAGACCTGACTCATGCCGGTGGCTCAGGAACTGCTTCGATCGCGAGAAACGGAGAGCTTTGAAGAGGTACAGAGAGCTAGAAAAGTCTATCGGGGATGCTTGGCCATCAGACCTCTGTAAAGAAACTTTTGACCGGAAGACCATCGTCAATGTTAATCCGGACATGTATCAACATTGGTCCGATGAAAGAAAGGCCTTCGAAAGGGAAGCTGTAAACAAGCGGGTCACCCGCTGCATAGTCAAGATACCCGTCGAACGTATTATTAGGGATCCTCCGGTTGTTGCTATAGGCCGGAGGTTACAACAAGAGGAACGACGGGCAGCTTAAACTCAGACATCGGGATGTCGTTGAGGCAATCCGTCACTTTTAGTCATCAAATCAGCAGCTGGTCTGCTGTACTAGCCGTTTCTATTTTTCAATTCATTTCATTCATACTAGTTGTAGGCTTCATATCTCGCGTTAGCGGTTCATTCTGAGACAAAGGAGTGGGTGACCGAAAATGAGTAGCAGGACTCGGTGTGTGTGAGAATTGTGTGTGGCACGCCACTAGATATAGCATAGAAGAAGTTGTTCAACAATAGAAGGTATATATTTTAGTAAAAGTACAACTCCCCTTTTTTCAAGAAAAATTAATTCAGAGCAAAAGAAACTGGATATGAGTCTGACGGGTATTGGTTACATCCATTGAAGGACAGTTCGGGTTACGGCTCTGATGAAGTGTTGTAGTCCAAAATTGGGTAAGATTGACAAAGTTCATTCCTTGAGTGCTAGATATTTGCGTTTTTCTTGTTTCTGAACTTCTATGTTTTTGTTGGCTCGAAAATGGGTGACTGTCTTGAATAATGTTACTTGTTCTGAGTAATGTTACCTGGCCTGAATAATGTTACACGGCCAATCGTGAATGGGACGCGAAACGACGAATCTTTGAGTTTTTGAAATGTGAGGTGAAAAAGAACAACAAGTTACTGTCATTTGATTCATTGGATACAATGAGGTCTGATTTCGTCACCTCACTTCGTTCATTGTGTTCATGACTATTTGGGGCTAGTCGTCCATGTATGACGATTAATGATTAATGTTACACGGCCTGAGAATGTTACTCAGATAGTCATGTCAAAATTACTCAAATGTAGCCAGCGAGCACAAATTTTCCTATTTGGAGACAATGAAAACGTTTCCTGTTCGAAAGTGAATATTTTTCTAGCGACGAATACCAAAGAATGAATGCTGGTGTGGACCATCCCGACTACCTCAATGTACATGTTACAAGAGCAATACAAGAATATAACCAAATCGTCTTTGCCCAATATTTAAAAGGTAAACTTCATTCTATACGTTTTCAAATCCAAGAGTGAATCATTTTTTCCTCAAATTTCTTCTTTACTGATGACCACTGAAATCCTGCTTCCTTTTCCCCTTGGCCGTATCTCACCGTTTTTCTCCGGGGCAGCTCTCACACGCATAAATAGGCTGTCACTATACCTCCACATTTCGTACCACATTTTTCACTCCTAAAATCACCACATTCCCTAATAGTCGCGGATTGATTGGGTTACGATACAAAACCTGTAGAACGATATTTTTTTTCGTTGCTGGCTGAAAAATTAGCACTGCCCTCACTGTTTGCTTGGGTTTCCTATAAGGGCATAAGAACAAGAGTCTTAATTCTCCAAAAGCAAATCTAAAACCGTCAAATAGACGACTCAAAAAAACAGAATACTACCATAGCATCTGCCTCCATCATGTCTCTAGAACCCACCAAATCTCGCCTGTCATACATGATCTCAGCTCTCAAGAAGTATGGGTCGTTTATAGGCCCGGGAGTCATGGTTTCGGTCGCATACATGGACCCTGGAAACTACTCAACGGCCGTGAGTGCCGGCGCAGACTACCAGTATAAACTCTTGGTGATTTGTTTCCTCAGTAATGTCTCTGCCGTCATTCTACAGTGTCTCTGCGTGAAACTTGGAACCATCACAGGACTCGATTTGGCTGAAATGTGCCGTATGGTGCTTCCTCCTTGGCTCAATCTCTTTTTGTACGTATGCGCCGAACTTGCCATTGTAGCCACCGATTTGGCGGAGGTTGTAGGTACCGCCATTGCATTGGAGATCCTCTTTGGCATTCCGTTGATCATTGGAACGTTCATTACCGTTCTCGATGTGCTTTTCGTGCTCTTGGCCTACCACAAAGACGGAAATATGCGCCAGACTCGAGTGTTCGAAATAGTGGTGTCCATTTTGGTTGCAGCTACTTGCATATGCTTCGTGGTGGAGCTCTTTAAGTGTCCATTTGGCCCCGGCGCCGTGGGTGATATTTTCAAGGGCTTTTTGCCAATCCATCCGGTGATCTTCAAAGAATCTAGAGCCTTGTTTATTTCTTGTGGTATTGTTGGAAGCACCGTGATGCCACACTCCTTGTATTTGGGCTCATCCATTGTTCAGTCTCGTTTGAAAGACTACGATTTGAAAAATGGACTTATAGAGGGCCAACTCAATTCCGACGGCGAATACTGCTCGCTGGACTCAACTGAGGACGACACTTTGGTCCACGAAGAGGTTCCAAGAAGCAAATTTTTGGCCTTCTCTGACGCAACCCACTTGGCTCGCAAGTACCGTCCCTCTTATGCTGCAATTAAACACTGCTTGACATACTCCTACTTGGAACTCATCTTATCCTTGTTTCTCATTGCTGTGTTTGTCAACTCCGCCATCTTGATTGTTGCTGGCTCCACATTGTACGGAAAACCCGATGCTGAAGACGCTGACCTTCTCTCTATCTATCAAATGTTGTCGCACTACATTTCTCCAGCTGCTGGAATGATTTTCGCCTTGTCTATGCTTTTCTCCGGTCAAAGTGCTGGTATTGTTTGCACCATGGCTGGTCAGATCATTTCTGAAGGTTTCATCAACTGGTCATTTACTCCATGGGTCCGTCGTATAGTGACTCGTGGATTGGCCATTATTCCGGTTATTCTTTTCATCACTGTTCTTGGACGCGAGGGAGTTGCAACCATCATGAATTTGTCTCAGGTGGTTCTTAGTTTCATCCTTCCAGTCGCTAGCGCTCCATTGATTTACTTCACAGCATCCAAGAAATACATGACTGTCTATGATGCTCGTGCATCTCCGGATGAGGAAGTCGATGAATCTTCAACTTTGCTCACCCGTCGCCTGTCAAGAAACCAGGCTAGAGATTATGACCGTGAGTTCGCAAACATGAAGGGAAGGGCTATTTCATTTGAAAATAGCCACTGGCTCAATGTTGTTGCTATTACTACATGGCTCATCATCACATTCTTGAACATCTACTTGGTTTACCTCTTCTCTATTGGAATCCAAGTGTAGCTGACTTTACATAATTTTTTTCTTCTCAAAACCGTTCTTCTAATTAACTACTCTTTGTATTAGATATTGTACACTTAAAATCTAGACTTCTTTTTGTAAGAGGCACGAATGCTAGCAAGACGACCAGTCTTTCCGCCTAAAGCTGGCTTTGATGAAACAGAGCCAGGCAACGTGCCCGAATAATCATTGAGCAACACTGGAAGCTTTTTGCTAAGCATTGAATCAATTCTTTGCTCTTCGCCAGCTTTCAGGTCAACCAAAAGCGTGAGGAGTTTCAAAATCTTTTGGTAGGTAGCAATTTCTATCGGGGAAGGTGCACTGCCGTTCGCGCTTTGCAAGAATCTCTTTTGTCTCAACTTTTGCAACTTCAACAAATTGAGAGAAATTACACGCTGCACCCCGCGTGCAGATTCCACTGATGCGTTCTCCTTTCTCAATTCCTCGATTACAGGCTTTGCTTCAGGAACGAAGAGCGCTAGGTTCTTTAGTTTTATTTCATTTGACTTTGGCTTTTCAATGATTTCTGACGCCGCAGCTTCGGTCTTTTCAGATTTAACACCATTCTCTTGTGGCTTTTCTTCGATCGCAGCTGTCAAGCTACTTGTGGAGACCTCAGGTTGGACAACATCAGCACCAATCTTCTTATGAATTGAAGACAACTTGTCATAACCTATGTCTGAAAACCAAACGGCCAGCTTTGTGTCTTTGCTCATGACAGCTTTTCTCAGATCGGCGCTTGGTGCAAAGGAAACAATGTTGCTATTCTTCTCGAAAGCTCTCAAATCATCTGCTTTTGGATGCTTCACCAATTTGGAATCCAAAGGAGGATTAAGACTCTTTTGCTTGTATGTCAACCACTTCGAAGTCTCGACCGTATACCAATTAGGATGGAAGAAGCTCTCGAGGACTTGCGCCGAGGAGTTTGGCGCAGGGATACGGGTGGCTCCGTAGTTGAAAGACTTCATTAGGCTCAGATCGCTCGTAGGAGCAGATCCTACAACTTTAGCCAACAGATATGGCTCAGGCACGGTGGTGCAACGAGTATCAAGGACAGAACGACCAACCAATCCTGAGAAGAGTGGCTGGGTGATAATCTTAGGCGGAGGAGGCGAATGACCATGCAAATTGTTGTATGGCAATGTCAGAGGCTCCTCGTGTTTGTAAAGATAGGTGACCATTTCCTTGTTCAGCTCTAGCTTGTGTTTAGATATACGCCTGAAGTCCTCACGGTAGCTATCCAACATGTCCTCTTCGTCTTCACGCTCTTTCTCTTGGAATAAGGTGTATCCAATACGCTCAACCTCCTGGACCAAAAGATCGACTACATAGTGGAAATACAAGTCGATGTTACGATACGGTTCGGACCCAAAATGGTAGTTTACGATCTCAACACCGCAGACCAACTTAATATCATGAAAGAGCTCGTAGGGAGTGTGATACGACTGGCTAGCAAGCTTCGACGCTACAGACGATTTGGCGACTTTTGGGTTGTTCTCAATGTACTTTTTGTAGGCGATGACAATCTGTTCTGGGTCTGCCTCGTGAAACTTTTCAGGAATGACTTTCTTCAGTAGAAGACCATACGCGTCTTCCGCGGTGAATAGCGGCTCTAATGTCTGTAGTAGCGATTCAAAGACTAGTTCTGTTAGTAAATGGTTGAATTTTAAAATGCCGAGTGGGAAATAGAAAGCCTTTATATATGTGAGGCGTTATGTAGCCCTGGACTTGTCCAATCAATTAAAAGTATTAGATGGATTCAGAACATACCTTTGTTGTGTTTCATTAGTTCTTGTCAGTGGTGTTTTCAGGATCTCCATAATTCACAGTTGAGGGATGGTCTCTGCAGGAACAGATACTACGCACGAAATGTGAGAAGAACAGTATTGACGATTTGAATAAAAACCGCGAAGAAATGAATCATTAATAGAGAATAAATACAAAATAGAAGAGCAAATACTGAATATAATTTTCTTTAGAATATTTGTTTCCGATCTAGCTAATGAACGTATTCTGGTTTCTACTTGTTACGATAATAAAGAAGCTCAGTAAACACAATTTAAAATGATCATTTCGTCTATAAGTGATTCTATGTACATCTCATTACTCATCAAACAACAACTTGATTTCCTCGATACGCTGTTTTCTTCTCTCCTCCTCTTCAACCTCAACAGCTTCTCCCATCATTCGTTTCCTCTCTTGAATCCGCAACATTTTATTTTCAATAGAGTTTGCTACGATGAATCGTACAACCTTAACATTCAGGTTCTGCCCGATACGATGGACACGATCAATAGCCTGATCCTCAACACTAGGCGACCACCAGGGATCCATCATGAAGGCGCGATTGGCGCATGTCAAGTTGAGACCAACACCACCGGCCTTCAAAGAAAGAAGAAGGATAACTAACTTATTTCCAACCTTTTCTCCCGTCGTAAACAGTTTAAGAACCTTCTCTCGTTCTACTAAGTTCAAGCGCCCATCAAATTTGTACACAATGAAGTCATCCAGACCACACAGGCGGAGCTCATTCTCGATAATGTCCAAGTATGTTGAGAATTGTGAGAACACCACCGCTTGCTGCCCGGGATTATTTTCCTTGAGTTCGCGTAGATGACGTAGAAGTGCTTGAATTTTTGCAGACGACTCGTCAGGATTATGGTGATAGATCTGGAATGGGTACAGATTTTGAGGATCATCAATATCCTCCTTTGTATGAAATCGTACCTCTTTTTTACTTGTGGCTACTCCCCTGACCTTGAACAAACGATACTGAGATATTGGATGGCGGCAGTCAGGACACAAGGGATCGGTATTATTGGTGTTCGTTTGGAACTGAATATGCTCCATCAAACAATGGTAGCAGTATTGGTGACCACACTCAGTGATTGTGAGGTCTCCAATGGCAATAGGCGCCTGTGTACATATAGAACATTCTGATCCTGGAATATCTACCTTATTGTATAGACCAAACATTACTTGCTTCATGTAGGTTTCCAGCAGGAATTTTTCCTTCTCAAAAGTCTTGTTGAACTCAGTGAGTTCTTCTCCCCAGGTCTCTTCCATCTCAGAGCTAGTCGAGACTAATTCTGAATGGCAACAAATTTGACGGAGTCGTAATATATGCGTGAGAATCTGAGTGTAATTTCTCAATAGTTCGCCACTATTTAGTCCCTCCTTAAAAGAATTGTACGCTCTTGATTTGTAAAGCTCATACAAGAATCTCTCGCGTTTAGAGAGCTCAACATCTTCAATGACGACCTCTTTCTCGGGTAAGGAAACGAGGGGTGTACCATCTGCTTGCTTCATACTCTTTGTACGGCGCAAAAATATAGGTTGCAAGATCGATTTGACCACATCAAGGGTTTGGTTGAATTTCTTTTGTTCAAATGGGAGAGTGACAAACGTCTTCCAATAGGAAAAATTGCTCCAAGGTTCTAACCGAAGGAACTTGACCAACGAGAATATATCATCTAAACGGTTTATCACGGGAGTTCCACTAAGCACCCATCTACGCCTCAGCTCTAGCTCGTGAATAGCCTTTGCCGTCTTTGTAGTTCTGTTCCTGATGGTGTGACCCTCATCTAACACAACACGGAAGAACTCAACAGAAAATAATCCAATGAGAGGCAAACGGCCATTCTCATCTCTGAGTTTATTTATTCTTGCCCATTCATTCTGAACTGTACCATACGTGGTGAGAACAACAATGGGGATATTGTTCTTTCTGTTACACAATAAGCTCACTAAATCAGCTTGCACCAGATCACCGTAGTAAACGTAACACGAGTGATTACTGTTGTTGTTACTCCGGTTAAATTCATTCTTCCATTGGGACAATAGAGACATAGGAACCACAATAAGAGTACTCTTGTCCGCAAACCTTCGGTATCCCTCCGTCAAACTTCCCAGCTCATATGGAACAGAGTGAATTAAAGCAAGAGTCAGAATTGTTTTACCCAAACCCATTTCGTCTGCTAAGATTCCACCTTTCAAGAAATTCTTGACAAGTGGTTTCTCGGTGGAAAACTCTCCATTGTACAAATTGGCGTAAAAATAGTCCGCAGTGTTCGCGGATGGTTCATTGTTGGGATCTGTCGGCCAGCAAAAGATACTCCACAAAGGATTCATCACGTCGTCATCCAGTCTTCGAATTGCAGCACGCTTTTGCGTGGGACAAATTTCATCAGCAGGTGTTGAGAGCTCTTCCAAGAGATCAGACTCTTTCTCGCGCGAGAGCATCCAAGACAAACCTTGCTTCTGGTATTGGCGAAGCTGCATAGTAAAATTTGAGGCAGGGGGCGACGTTGTATCAGGAAGGTTTTCATAAATGTCCGACAGTTGATTTGTGGTATAGAAATCCTTGATCTGCTCGAGGTCAAGCTCATCGGTAGCAGACTGTTGCTCTGGTGCTGGAGTGGTGGGCGGCGTATCGTCATCCAAAACATTGAGAGATGGCTCTACGGGTTTATTGCCAGGAACCAAGTGCAATTTTTCAAACAAACGCAGTATTGACTTCTGCTTGAGTCGTAACGCCGTTTCGCCTTCTGTCTCCGTTGAGAAGGAAGACAACCCTGACTTGGCAAGTTTCCGTTTCTTTAACGAATTCTCGTCTTGACTGGATGACTCTGTTAATTGTGTAGGGTCCGCAAAGGTATTATTATTGAGATAACAACGGATTTGAATGTAGAAGGTGTCACCAGTGGACAAGCGCTTGGTTGTTTCCATGACTACAGTGGCTTCAAAAATGGCGAGGTCAAGATCAATAAGAGGCGCAAGGATTCTAGTGATATCCTCGGGAATTCTTCCAATCTCTCTATTCTGAGCCTTAGTATAAAGGCGGATTATTGAAGAATCACCGAATTTGGAGGCCACAAAAGACAGTTTCTTGATCTTATTGGGTATCAATCGTTTTACCTCTAGTTCCTCTTTGTACTGTAGCTTTCCCATGAAAGGGCGAGTGGCCCATGCTACCACATCAAGAGTTCCAATGTATCGTTTCCAGAAACGACTCTGCTTTTCGGCCACCTCTATTTGAGACTGTTTGCGCATTCGGTTCATGATCAGATCGAACTCGGCAGATCTTCGAGCCTCTTCTCTCTCTTCTTCCGTTTGCTCTTCGCCTGATTTGCTCTCTCGTTCTAGTTTTGCTACGTCAATTCCATTGAAGTATTCGTTCGAAGCCAATTGGAGATAGTTTGGCTGATTGAAGTACTTTGTATGCAAATACTTCACCACCAGGTCAGGTACATCGCCTATAATGGTAGTGATCTGACTATGAAATAAGTCCTGGCCAATCTGAGATAAAGAAGCTTCAGGTTCATTTGGTAATTCAGCAGGAATATTCTGGGAGGCCTCTGCCTGGGATTCAGAGCTTCCATTTGACGCGGCCATGTTGACGCCATTTGTGCCTGGAACTCTGGAATTTTGACGATTGGGCTGAGGAGCGGGCGAAATTTCTTGCACCACACCTTCGTCTTCGTAATTTTGGTCGTCACTGTCATCATCAATGACAAATAATTGGTCAGACTCTCGGACATCCGAGGACGCGTCTTTCGAATCGCTCTTCGGTAGAGTCGGTATATCGTTTTCAAGTTCTTTGAGTTGTGGAGCAACAATAGGCTCAACTCGGAAAAATCGTCGCTTTTGAACCATGTTTTGTGGAGTGTCTAGACGTTTGGAGGCGTAATTCAAGAATTTCCATCTTGGGACTAATGAGAGCGACTCCACAATAAAAAAATCCGGGAATAATTCGCACTCAAACGAGAAGACACGAAGGATCAAGCATCGTGGAAAGTATTTCAGTGCTTACTTTATTTTTCTCGCACCAGTCCATGAGAGCACGAAGCAGAATTCGATACGTGAACTCTGGCGTAGTCAAAGACTTAGATCTCAGGGCTCGATTATCGAGTCTTTGTAGTCGCGAAAAGGGGAGATAGAAAAATTTGCCTTTGGATCTGCTGGCAACTTTCTCTGGTTCATCTGTGGGGTTCTGTTCACCAACGGCTTCTGCCGGCGGCGACCCAGAGGTGTCTGCTGTGTAAAGAACCCCCATATGTTCAAGTGCAAAAAAAAGATCTTCACGGCGGAAGCCGGTTAGAACAGCTAGGTCTCCAAGAGTGATTAGATCACAGTTCTCAAACGAATTGAAGAGCTCAAAGGCAATACGTTTACCCCAATACCGTAGATACAATTGTTTCCCGTAGGGCGAGAGTGGAAACTCTGGACCCAGGGGTTGTTGTCCTGCAGCTTCCGCGGCTGCGTACAGAAATTCTATTAGTAGAGAGCCAAGATGTAGACGCTGGTATGGAGGAAAAATGCAGATGCATGCTAGGTTGTTGTCGGGCTCCCATGCGGTGATTTCCTTGCTGAAAAATCCCATTGGGCGATAGACTGTTCGGTCATCTAGCTTGTTCTCGGCTGCGTGCATCTTGCTGGCGCCGTAAACAATGTAGAAGTCGTAGGACTCGACGTTGTAGTACACAGACTTATCGTCCAAGAAGAGTTTTCCGAAAAGGGATAAGTTTTGACAAAATAGTTCGTGGCGGAAACCTCGCACCTTCTTTATGAGTCGTTTACCCTTCACATCTGCGTATACTAATGTGCCTATTGGCGGGAATTCTTGATTTAGCGGACAGCTCGACATATGGAGCGACAACTTGCTTTTGTCCGAGGTATACTTGAAGCAGAAATCGCAAACGTAAAGAGTATCAAGCCAAAACCCAGATACAGACGGCAGGCCGTCTTTTTTGCGAGGAACTGAGGTGGTTTCTGTTCCGAGCTGACCGTTCCTTGCACTGGCGAAATACGCCCCGTTACCGTACCATGTGTCGATTGTAAATTGACCAAACTCGACATGTTTTATATTTCTTGAATGGAGCACTCCGTACTCGTTCTCGGCTGGAGTACATGGAGGCGTAGCTGAGCTCATGTTCTGTCAGAGAGAATATGTAGATTACGGGCGATGTGGCCCAGAATATAGAAGTTTATTCAATGTGGTCAAAGCACCAGTTTATAAATAATGTGAACCACTGGCTCGAACGGCCAAAATGCTCTCAGCCGAATGGCTTTCTGTATGTCTTCTGGAAGTAGTAAAGTGATGGAAACACAGTCCGGATCAGTGAAATTTGGAGAGTGACGCGTACGAATATATAGCAGAAATGCGTGTTTTATAGACGGCTCACGCAAACCACGAATATTCCTCGTGTGGTCGTGATTTAGATAGTAGAAGTATGATGTATAAATGCTAGCGAAGAACCATCAACCTAGAGAAGAAAATGGGATGCATGTGAGATTGGAGCTAGTGGAGAAGAGAAATTGGATTTGAAAATGCTTTTGAAAATAAACTGATACTCTTGAGTTGACCTCAAGTATACTAATGCCGTTTGTTCTCTTGTCTGATTTAGGAACAATGCAAGTACATGAGCCTGTGTCACTAGTAGAATGGTGAAGAAAATCTGAAGGAATTTCATTCATATTGAATACATCAACTCTTTCGTTTTTTAGAATCCAAGTGCATAGTTCGTTCTCTGTACATTGTTCATCAATCACTAGTACAACCTATCAGTTAAAGATAACAAGTCTGAACTACAACTTAATGAGAGAAAACCCGCCGCCATACGTAAAATCGGAATTCCTCTATAAAAGTTGAATATACCACCCCGAATTAATTACCGCTCCACAACTCAACCCATACTTATGTACCATATACTACACTCCCTATATAGTACTACTTTTCACTATATAATCTACTACAAACCCCATTCTTACCCTTACTGAGACACATCAGAACCCAGTAAATCATATCAAAACAACCCGACACAAACACACATCACAGCATGCCGCCTAAAGGATGGAAAAAAAGCCTCGAGCCTTCGCTGCTCCACGAAGAAGTCGAACTTGTCTCAATCGACGATATTCTCTTCCCCAGAGCCACAATTGCAAAGTCAATCAAGTCAATTTTAGATACAGAAGACGAGAAAATGACTCTCTCCAAGGATTCACTCATAGCCATCCAGCGTGCTGCCACGGTGTTTGTTTCACACTTGCAGTTTCATGCACGGCTGATAGCCAAACACAACAATAGAAAGAATGTCTACGCGTCCGATATACTAGCGGGAATGGAGTATGCTGGATTTGCTGGATTTGTTCCAAGGGTCAAGCAGCTTCTTGCCACCTACGAGGAAGACGTGTCTGCTACGCGAAGAAAGAAGGCCGTCGAGAAGGAGTCGGGGGTCAAGCTGGAGCCAGAGCCTGTGGCCAAAAAGGCCAAGGTTGATCCTGCCGAAGAGCCTCTGGAGGACATTTTGGATGAGATTGTGGACGAGTCAGATGACGACGATGAGGTTGTAGAGGTCGTTGAGGATGCCGAGGCTATGGTCGTAGATGAGAACGATGAAGAGGACGAGGGCGACGATGAGGATGAGGAAGATGCTACGAAGAAGAATCCGATTGCTCTTCTCAATAAGGAAGAGAAGGAGTTGGAGGGTGTCGAGCCAGAAGAGCCGCAACAGGAGGCTGATAGCGAAGATGAGTCGTCGTGAGAAAAGTTCAATTGATGAAGAAATACTTTCTCGAATTGTTACCGGAACAGTGTTGGCATAGATACCTTGTACACATATTAGTATATGCAATGTATATCCATGGTCATCAATTTAGACAGGAGTATAAATATAGGATACTGAATACAGCAGATTCAGGAAATGCTCAGTTTATTTACACGGAGTATATTTATGTCTCGGTCCGTACTCAGTAGAGCATTAGTATATGCGTATGCGATACATGCAATGTGTGCTAATGATCAAGCGTTCCCATATCAATGGATACATTCGCTGAAAAATGGGTATCCGCACTCAACTCCAATAAATAGGTACAAGAGAACCAACCCGATGCCCCCCAAAATGCCAAAGAACTTGATGTTTGACCACCACATCTGCCGCTTGATCGCCAGCGCATTCTTCTGAAACATCACTGAGGATGATTGTAACCGCTCGGTCTGATCCACTAGAGAGCTGATCTTGTCGCCTCTTCCCAAAATTTTGTTGATGTTTTCAAGCATCAACGAGCGCACCTCATCCACTTCTTCAGTTGCAGAAACTAAGCTGTTGGGAGTGATTATCTCTCCCGGCTCCTGATCAGAGTACCGATCTCCCAGGCCCGCGGCCCCAAAACTATACATCCTTCTATTCGTGTCGTATTGCAATTCCTCGAATTTGATGATCTGGGTCATGTAAAGCTTGAACTCGCCTAACTTCCCCAGATTTGACTCCTCGTGCAGCGTCTGGGGTGAGCCCGGAGCTGCATCACCAGCATCAAGAGCACTAGCCGTGGCTGTTCTACCGAGATCTTCTCTGAACTCAAAATACTTGTCCATAATCTTCTTGAGAGTGGAGAGTATAAGTGTCCGATTGACATTCTGGTGGGCAAGTGTCACCACCGTGACCAAATCTGTGCCTCCATCGGCACCATGCAAAGTCTTTTTCATAAAATATAGCAAAAGCGTAGCTTTAATGACCTTTGGATCTGAAAAGATGGGAAGCAGTCCTATGAGGGTTTTGCTGGAATTGATAATCCCTAGCTCCTGAGAAACTAGTTCCAGGCAATTGAGGTTTGGAATCTGATGCGCCAACTTAGCATTTTCTGTGATGTAGAGTGTTGTTGAGTTTAGGGTGAGTGTAGTATAGATGACTAATGTTAGTATGATGTGGCGACAGATAGAGTATCATATAGTAAACAGAGCTGCTAGAGCAAATTTGAGTTTCGTTAAAAAGTAATTGTTTCAACTATCTCTTTCACATACGTTGTTTGTTAATGTCTGGGGTTGCCATTGTGCACTGGAATATGAAGGAATGAACTTTTGAAGAATTGGAAACTGAACAGGATTAAGGATCTATGATATATACGATGTTGAATCTCAATGACGAGTGGGCGCTTGTGTTTTATGTGGCAGAGAACAAAGAATAAATGAAGTGTGACGCTAAAGTTTCAGTAGCTACTGAGGAGCCTGCACCAAGATAAGGTGAGGCGAGATTAGACATGGCGGAAATGATAGAGGTATCAGAGAAAATGGCGAATATTAGGAATGATATACGTTAACTTGCTGGGTTTTTGTGTAATTGATTGTTTTTCTTTTGAGATTGTTTGGTACATTTGAGGTCCTACAAAGACCTGTTTCAAGTAGTGGAATGTGTGATGGAAGAACAATCATTCATATGAGGCAGATAACATATACGACAACTATTTGCGGCATTCTTTTTTCCCTAGCGATTAAGGTGGAGCTAACAAGTCATTTTTGGGGTGTTTAAATTGATACAATTGCTCATTGATCCCACTAACACCCATAGAATAACATCTAATTAATTGAATTCTAAATTAGGATTAGGATATTTGGTGCTATGGCTCGTTCCTTCCCACGAAATAGATACTAAGGCTTTACTGATCTCTGGCCCACACAACCCACAATACAACCCACCACACAAATCACGGAAAACCACAATGACTATATGAATTCGAATCAAACGAAAAAATCGCATCATAAATCGAACAGAATTTGACTTCGAATCATCGACAAAAAATCGCCCTCGTAATCTACCACCCTCATTGTCTTTCCCATGATCCATGCCTTCTCTATGCACATCTCATCGAGCTCATCGCTAACCTCATCTCTCTCCACATAATTTCCCATCTCAACACAATTGACCGAAGATGGGTAAGTACAGAGAGCGTTTTAACGCCAAGGCCCGTAGTGGTATGCTTGCAAAACAAGCGGCGCTCAAAAAAGCCAGACACAAACAGTTCAATCGTGAGGTTGAAACTGAAGAAGCTGCCAATCCAGCCCCAGACACACAGAAACAAGACTCGAATGCAGACATTTTGGCTCCAGTGACGGAAGCAGAACGCGAAGAGCGGAAACGTGCATTGGAAGATTCGCTTTACAATGAAAACTCCAAAGAATCCAAGATGTCTCGAGCGAAGAAGAAGAGACTAGACAAGTATATCGAGCATCAACTCAAAAGAGAAGAAAAGAAGTCTTTGATGGAGAAACTCTCCAAAACACGTGTCGACACCAATCTTCTAGCGCCCTCTAAGCTTTTGGGTAAGGGAAAGCAGACCCGCAAAGAGGAAATGGTCGAAGCCCTTGAGCTCGAGCGGCAGGGCCGCGGCGACGAGCGCACCCAGGATATCTTGTACGAGGAGAGAGAAGTTAAAGATTGGGATGAGAGCGAGAGCGATTTCGATGGCGGCGACGGTACAACTGAAACTGTGGATGCACCTAAATCAACATTCGTTGACTTCAGACCGCAAAAATTCGGCGGTATGGGTTCAGGATTTGGGTTTGCAAACGTTCAGAAAGTGGAGAAATCCAAGCCAAAGAAAAAATACACTTGGCGCTTACGAGTAGAGCAAGAGGAGAAGAAGCGCAACAAAATCGAGGACGAGAACGATTTCGTACTGAGTGAATCTGATGAAGAGGATGAAGAGGAGATGAAATCTGATGCAAGCGAATCTGATGATGATCATTCTGATAGTATGATTGATTCTAAGGCAAATTCTAATCATGAGGGTATTGATGCTACTGATGACTCCGAAGCGGAAGGCGAAGACGAAGAAGAAGAAGAAGAAGAAGAAGAAGAAGAGGTAGAAGGCGACGAAGATAGCGAAGAAGAGAGCGAAGAGGAAAGTGAGGAGGAAAGCGAAGACGATGTCGATGACGATCTTCCTAGACTTCTCCAAAACAAACCAAAGCATTCATCTGCAGCTGAGCTGTTCAAGGAATGGGCAGAACAACAAGTTGCCAAGCTTGAGGGCCGCACAGAAATGGTTCTTCCAGAGCTCGGCGAAGATATCAAGAGCAAGTATGCTAGTGGTGTTCACGAAGATAAAGTGGTCTCCGAAGATGAGGACGCTGTTCCTATCAACCCCAATCTCGAGAGAAAAGCTTTTTTCGTCGAAGTCACAAGACCTGAACAGATCCAAGAACAACGTATGCAACTCCCCGTATTTGGCGAAGAACACCGCATCATGGAAGCCATTCACCATCACGACTGTGTTGTCCTTTGTGGTGAAACAGGTTCTGGTAAAACTACACAAGTTCCACAATTCCTCTATGAAGCAGGATTTGGAAACACGAATTCTGATTTATACCCTGGCATGATTGGTGTCACCCAGCCTAGAAGAGTTGCCGCCGTCTCTATGGCAAACAGAGTTGGTCTGGAGCTTGGTGATCATGGTAACAGAGTCGGATACCAGATCCGATTCGATACTACAATTAAAAACGAGGGCCAGCCAAACGGAACTGCTCTCAAGTTCATGACAGATGGTGTTCTTCTTCGAGAGATGATGAAGGATTTCCTTCTTACTAAATACTCTGCACTTATCATTGATGAGGCCCACGAGAGAAATGTCAATACTGATATTCTCATCGGTATGTTGAGCCGTATCGTGCGTCTTCGTCGCCAAAAGGGCAAGCCCCTTAAACTTATCATTATGTCTGCCACATTACGTGTCTCTGACTTCTCAGAAAACAAACAGCTCTTCCCTGTTCCACCCCCCGTGCTCAAGGTTGAGGCCAGACAGTTCCCTGTCTCTGTTCATTTCAACAAAAAGACGAAGTTCGAGTATTTGGATGAGGCTTTCAACAAAGCATGCAAGATTCACAAAAGACTTCCACCTGGAGGTATCTTGATTTTTTTGACGGGACAGAATGAAATCACTCAGGTAGTGAAAAGACTCAGAGATGAGTTCCCATTCAAAAGTCGCAATGTCAATGAGCACTACGATAAGGATGATGTAGAGTATCGTCGGTCAAACAACGTTGCCTTGGAAGCAGAGGATGTCGATCTCGACATTGCGCTCCGCGAGAAAAAAGAGCAAATAGAGGAGCTGGACAGCGATGACGACGAAGACAGCGATGAAGAAGAAGGTTTCGAAGAAACGCTAGAGCCTGAGCAATCCGCTGACGACCCACTCTATGTGTTGCCGCTCTATTCGATGCTTCCTACGAAGCAGCAGATGAAGGTTTTCGAGAACGCGCCCGCAGGAAGCAGAATGTGCATTGTTGCCACCAATGTTGCTGAAACTTCGTTGACCATCCCTGGAATCCGGTATGTGATTGATTGTGGTCGTTCGAAAGAACGTAAATTTGACGAGGAGACTGGAGTTCAGTCTTTCGAGGTTGACTGGATCTCTAAAGCTTCAGCTGATCAGAGATCTGGTAGAGCTGGTCGTACTGGTCCTGGCCACTGCTACAGATTGTTTTCGTCGGCCATTTATGAGGAGTACTTTCCCCAATTCAGTGTTCCAGAAATTCTTCGTATGCCAGTGGAGAGTACTGTTCTCACGATGAAAAGCATGGGCATTGACCAGATTGTGAACTTCCCATTCCCAACTCCACCAGATAGATATTCGTTGGCTCGCTCTGAGAAATTGCTCATCACCTTGGGTGCTCTTGACAAAGAAAACAAGCAAGTGACTGATCTAGGACGTACAATGGCCCACTTCCCATTGAGTCCTAGATATGCCAAAATTCTCATTGTTGGTAATCAACTCGAATGTTTGCCGTATGTTATTGCCATTGTCTCTGCTTTGTCTGTAGGTGACCCATTTTTGGACGAAAATGAGGCCGGCATTTCAGAGCCTAAGAAGTCGGAATCGGATTCTGACAGCGAGGGGTCTGCTGACGAAGAGGATGACTATTACCAAGGAGACTTGGAGAAAAAACGAAAGATGCGCGCCCAGTTTCATAAGTCCAGGGCTATCTTTTCTAGGCTTGACCCTAGTTCTGATAGTTTCCGTCTTCTTTCAGTTGTATGTGCACTTGACCATGTGCCTTCTGGAAAACAGCATAAGTTCATGAAAGACAACTTCCTTCGTGTTAAAATGCTAGAGGAAATTCAGAAGTTGAGGGTGCAAATCAGACATATCGTTGTTGCAAATGTGAGCAACGACACCCTTTCAAGTGCCTTCAAGCAAGAAGGAAAATTAGGATTACCCTCGAAAGCTCAGCTCTCTGCTATGAAACAGATTGTTGCTTCTGGATTCGTCGACCAGGTTGCTATACGAAGTGACGTTATAGACTCGGACATCAAACTCTCCAAGAGAGCCAGCATCGCAACGGTCCCATACTCAACTATTCGCCCCACATCATCGTATTTGGAAGACAGTGACCCGCATGTATATATTCACCCCGGGTCATTGATCTGTGCTTCTGGTGCTACACCACCACAGTACTTGGTGTATCAAGCTTTGAATAAGAGCTCTAACCAACAGCCAAACCAGCCTGTTCGATTGAAATTGAAGCCATTGGTAGATCTCTCGGGTCGTCAATTGGCAAATATAGCCAAAAGCTCGCTTTTGCTCACCTACTCCAAACCTTTGGGTCATCCATACGCGCCGAAGAACCTTTCGCCCACAAAAAGAGAATGTTACGTCATTCCAAGATATGGAGCTGCTCTTGGCGATGGAGGTCTAGGCTGGGATTTGCCAGTACAAAAAGTGGTTCAGGTGAAAAAGCATGGGCTGTGGGTTATTGAAGAGTAGTGATAGGTACTGTGAACTGGGTCTTAAATAGGAATATAGGAACTTTGAGTATTTTTAATACATTTTTGCATATATATATCGCCGTTTCGACTAACTAAGATATGTTTTGTTCTTAGTTTGCATGACTACTTTGATATACTTGCGCTTGAAGTCAATACAACACTTCAAGAAGCCTCGCAAACTCAAAAAGCAAACACAAGAAAAAATATGGAACAGCCACTCTAGTATCGCATATTCATAAATATGAGATTCTCCACTTCCTACGCTCAACAAAAAATATGTATGCCACTCCACATCTCACTGTTTATGTTTTCTCAGAATCCAGATCCGACTCAAACATCCACACTCATTTCGGCCGATTCTCCATAATTCTACCCCATCCAACTCTCAAATCTCACCAATGGAGCATCGAAGTCGCATTGGTGAAAAGAGCGGATCCGCTACCGAGCGGCATGAATCCGAAAACTCAAATTCTGTGTCTCCCGATACCTCATCTCTAATTCCAGAACACATTGTAGATCACGCTTCACAGAGACTAGCGGTGGTGTCAATCTTTTTTGCAATTCAAGCTTGGAAGATCTACGATATTCTACTAATCAAGGCTGATGCGTATGCGGTCAGTAGCAGTCTAGCGGGAAGCGCACTCAAAAGCAGTCTTCTGCAGTTAAACAACTTCACATTTATTCTCAAGTACGCCTTTGTCGAAGGAGTGTTTCTATGGCTTCTTCCGGTGTTGAATGTCCCGCTTTTGAGCTTTCTGCCAGCATTCACTTTGCTACTTACGGTAGTGCTCAATGCAGCTAATGTGCTCCTCACTAGTCAGAGTGCGGTTCCTCTTCTTTCGGGAGTCTTTGTTCCTATTTGGAATATGGTGTTCCGTCAACGCGAACTTACAATATCCGGTGACACTGTTTTGCCTGCAAGTGTGATCGAACCAAACGCTCACTTCAAGGGAAGATATACCATCCAATACCTTCCAGAGTCCTCTGTAGCACTTAATCCTTTTGGACTCGCTGGTATGTGTCTTGAAGACAATAGCTCTTCTCTCGCTTCGGCCATTAAACTCCCTATTGAATTCAATACAACAAACGATGTTGGACACATGCAACTTGAATGGATCTCTCCTTCCAATACAAGAACACTCCTTAATTACACTAGAAGTGACGTTAAACGTCTATCCAAAGGTGACTTCTCTCGCTATTCCAAATACCCTAGCTATGTTCATGATGATGATCGGGTGTTCTACGCCGAGGTCGAGATTAAGAACCCTGGAAAATATAAAATCCACAGAGTTATGGATGTTGATGGCTTAACCATCCGTTCTTATAGAAGTGAATTTACCATCGGTGCCTGCCCGGTCGGAAAATTTGCATACCCTGGCCCAGAGCAGTCCTACATGAAGCATGTCTGTTTGGCCAAAGACATTTCACTGCTCAACTGGACGCTTCCGCTTGTACATGCTACTGGTGTAATGCCTCTTAGCGTCGAAATATCTGCATTCTTGAATGAAAAATGTATCTCAACATTCAACACCACTCTCCAGGAACCGGCCCCTACGAAGTTCGGCTTGGAATGGCTTAAAGAACACTCCATTTTCCGAAACACGTTGGAACAAGAAGCTTTGCGCTCTCAATTCAATTTGCGCCCTGGTTCCCTCCGTTTTCATGTTAACTCGATCGTTGATGGTGCTGGCATTTCCAAGTACTACAACCCTGCATCAAAAGACAAAGACGTGAATTTTGATTTACAGCTCAAAAATTCTCCTAGCATCCGCCTTGTTGATCCTAATCCTGCGGTTCCTCTCACACATAAACGCTCAAAGAGATTACAGTTAGTGTCTGATCTGCAAGTAACTTATCCTTTGAATGTTATTGTTCAACATTCGACCACCAATGCATCACTGCCACAGAATTTGAGCTTCACTTTCCGCAATGCAGAAGAATTTAAATCTGGAATTCAGGTCTCCGATGCCGGGTCTTATCAGTTAGTCAGCGGCGACGAATATTTCTGCCCATGCCAGATTGACGCTAAGTCAACTCCAGTCCAATTAACCAAACCACTACCTCCAACCGTAGTCATCAATGAAAACCCGATTAAAGATAAATGTGTTGGTACAATTGGTTATGAGTTCGATCTCTCGTTCACAGGCAACCAGCCCTTCGAGGTTTACTATGAGGTTTACAAAAATGTTTCCAATGTAATAAAGCCAGTATTGAGTGAGCGTGGCTTAAAGCAACACAAGCGTAAAAGCCAAACTCCGAATCTCAACTTTCAATATTTGCCTAATCAAGAAGGCAATTACATGCTCGTCTTCAAGGGAATTAAAGATACTTACTACTCAGACGAATTAATTCCAGTCCCAGAAGGAACTGAGCAGTACTCCATGTATATCTCCAAGCGTTCCAGTTTTTCTTTCTTCAGAAACACCCACGCACTCCAAAAGACAATAAGATTGTGCAAAGCCAGTTCTGCCAAAATTCCATTCTACTTGAATGGAAACTTTCCTTTCTCGTTCCGCTATGAAGTCACGGACGCAAACACAGGCAAGGTTGTTGAATCACAACTTGTGGAAAACTACACTGAAGATACATACACTGTGCAGATCCCAGAGTTCAAACAAGGAGGTGATTACAAGCTTCAAGTCAAAGATGTCACAGACAGTCTTGGATGCCCTGCTTCTTGTCCGGCCCTGGAGCAGATCAAGATTGTTGCCAGGGATGATGTACCTGAATTGAGCTTTTCAGACTCGCAAGAGCACGTTATTGTGGAGGGCGATTCTGTCCGCATCCCATTGACCCTCAAGTCTTCGCAGGGGTTCACTTCTAATGACAAAATTACATATAAGGTCACAGATTTACATGACGAACATGCAATCAAAACATTTACGGTTCCTGCTTCTTCGGAATTGAACCTCAAGGCTGAGGGTTTATACACTTTGGAGTCCTTCAGCAACAGCGGTTGTTTTGGAAAAATTGGTGAGAAATCAAAACAGATCAAGGTCCGTTTTCATGCAAAGCCTAGTCTTGTGTTGGCTCCTAGATCTGATCAAATTTTGTCACAACAAGATCTCTCCTTTGAGTTGCAATCCCGTTGCCAGAGCACTCCTTCACTGTTGAAAGTCAAACTCGTTGGCCAGAAACCGTTCAGTTTACAATATGTTATCAATTTTCCAAATGGAAGAGTCAAGAACCCCTTGGTTTCGATTGATAATGATGAACTAGAGATCCCGCTTCCATCATCCCAGAGTGGAGACTACTCCATTAAATTCACAAATGTGTATGACTCTTTGTATAGCCGTGAGAAGCTTGACAGATTATCCCATCATGTGCAACCTCAGCAAGTGTACTACAAAATCCGGGCTTTGCCTGAAATTTCTGTGGACAAAAAGTACCTACAGATTTGTGAAACCCAAGTGGATGATGAGTCACTCTTGAAAATACCAGTCACGATTAGTGGGGTTGCACCATTTAGAATCGAAGCTCACATTGTTCATGAATCATCTGATAAATCAGAACAGCTCATTTTCGAGAGTGTCCATGGCAACCAGCTTAGTCTCACCAATAGCAAGGCCTCGAAAGCATTTAAAGAGCTTCTCTCTGTTGGCGAGCAATTAATTCAACTAGACAAAATTGTTGATGCTAATGGTTGTGAGCGCTCGGAATTGGGAGACGACAGCTCGGTCAAGCTTTCAGTTACACCTATTCCACTGATTCGTAGACTTGGCAAAGGCTCTATTTGTGTTGGCGAGCACATTGCATATGACATGACCGGTATTGCACCTTTTAAAGTATTCTACAACTTCAACGGCAAGCACCGCAGAGCTGAATCAGGTGCTAAGTTTGTGCGGTTGGCACTGAAGCCCGGTAGGTTGTCAATCTCTGCGCTTCAAGATTCTTCAGCTGGTCTGTGCTTGGTCAACTTCACGAGCAGTCCTCTTGAGCAATCTGATTTAGAAATAGAGGTTCACGAGATTCCATCGGTCGAGATCAGTCATGGAGACGATATCATCAAGAACTTGCATGAAGGAGACCAGACCGGCATCACCTTCAAATTTACTGGAACTCCACCATTCCTGGTCACCTATGTGCGTACAATTGGCGACAAGTCAACTAAGAGGCACAAGACTCAGAAGAGAGAGAAATCAAACCGCAAGGTTGTGGAGACGAAGACCCTCGAAAACATATGGGACTATGAGCATACTGAGACTGTGAGTTTGGAGGGAACATACGACGCGATAATGATAAGCGACGCCAACTGTAAGGCAGAGCGTTCCATCGCCGAGATTTTGCATGAGTGATTATAAAAATCCAACGAATATTACATCCTAGAAGTTATATGACATTGTAAAGTACTATTATATCTATGTTTACGTATATCTACTGCCAAACTATAATTACAACGGGAACGTGGGTCAAATTTCACTCAAGCTATCAATTTTTATCAACTTCATATTTGGATCCGTAGATTTCGTGGATTTTGTCTGCCAAACTAGTATCACTTTCGGTGATATGGTTTCCTACATCATGTGTCGTTAGCAAAATGTGGACCTTGTTGTACGTGGTGGTTATAGTTGGATGGTGTCTCATTTCGTGGGCTAGGCCAGCCACTTCATTCAAGAATTGCCATGTTTTTGTGAAGTTTCTTAGTTTATAGTCGACTTGTAGATCAGAAGACGAGTCTGTGCTATTTACCGACCAGAACGTCTTGGTAGCTTTACTGTTAATTGTAGCTAGCCTCAGTTTTAATGCCTCCAGAGACAACCGGGCTACATTTGCAGTGGAGAATGCTTTCATGATATCTTCAGTAGTACAGAAATATGAGACCTGAAGATGGGAGAAAAGATGGAGAAAAGAAGAAAATTCGGGCAAAACAGAAGTTCAATTATATCGATTTACTTCATTTTACAGTTGAGAATTGGTGGATTCTCTATCTATAGTATAGGTATTCAGGTTACAGCTGGTTCATGGCTGGAACGTATGTTGTATCTAAAATGGAGAAACAAATTGGAGTATACAATTCTGCCTTAAAAAATGAATTCTTTACATTATTAAAAAATGAGGTAACCTCTGCGAAACTTTGACTGCTTCATTCGTACTTCTTGCAACTCTGCTTCAAAACACAAGAGACTGAGAGTTAACCAGATTCAGATATAATTACTCATATTCATTTTCAAATTTGGATTCATACTGATATCCATGTAAGACAGCCACGATACATAAATTCTCGCTTTGCTATGAGACATTGGTATCAATAGGACGATTAGAGTCGTACTCAAGAAAGCACACAAAGTCCTCAAATCAGGACATCGGTAAATTTTACAATATTCTTAAAAGCTTCTTTCGAATCTCGTTCCCCTCTTCTACGAGTCTCGTCCCTTTTTCAGAATATTCATCCCAATTACGAATATTTCAATCTACTCCCCTCTGAGACTATACGTCAACACTATCTGTCAAACAATACGTACCCACCACAACGACCAGATTATCCATTCCTTTATAATCTATCTGTGGATCATTGCTCAAAACCAAATCATATATAAATACAGCCTTTCCACCCTTCCCACCCTTTCCTGGCCAATTTTTCACCCCCACATACCTAATGGTATCTGCCATCTATATCTGCCATTGGCCAGATATCGATGCTGCTTACCTGTTGTGCGAGCTACTCGTTCACCGAAACTACCACAATGATATTCCGGACGCTCACTGGCTGGTAGCCCGATTTGCGAAACTATTTCTTGAGCTTCCGAAAGATAAACGGACACCATTTCTAGAAGATCTGGGTATCACATACACAACCTATTGGGGCGCAGATGATATCTTCCTATTGTCTGTATCTCGTAGCAATGTCAATGCCATGCTGGCGGTGACGTTGTTGCAACAGATGCATCTGATCATGGAACAGTTTTTCTTGCATCAACACAAACAACTTCGCGAAAGGGAAGCACGCGGCGATAGGCCGCAAAATAATACAGAACCTGTGTTTACGCGCGAAGCCGTTCTAGATAATAACGCGCTTATCTACGAGTTGTTGGACGAGTGTGTAGACTTTGGTGTCATCCAGATCACAGACTATAATATACTAAAGGAGTACATCAAGATGGAGATGAACGTGGGCGCTGGAGACATTTCTGGTGGCGGAACTGAGAATATTGAGCTGTCCTCTGATTCCGATCTTGACACAGACTACATGCGCCAAAGTCTACGAAGCATGAAGAAGAAAAAGAACAGCCACTCCAAAATGCAATCGATTAAGTCGACACACAATAAGGCAGTGCGAGCCGATGTAGATAGTCAAGCTGTCGAGAAACTCGTGAATAGCTCCATTGTGCGGACCCAAGTCCTGCCTGTCAGTTGGCGTCTTAAAGGTATTTTCTATTCTAAAAACGAGATCTACATTGACATCATCGAGACGTGCAACTTCACCTATGATCTTGAATCTGCAACAATCAAGTCCAACGAAATCCTGGGTGTTTGTATGGTTCGTTCGTACTTGTCTGGAATGCCTGTTGTTAAGCTTGGCCTCAACGAAGAACGACTCTCGCAGGTCGAGTATGATGGTGATTCGCAGAGTGATAGTGATCATGGCAACCAGCTTCAAGAAGAAGACATTGACGAAGAGGATGGCGAGGATATCGAGGCTGAAGTCCCTCTTAGTCAAGACTCTGAACAGGAGCCCGAACCAAAATTAAAGAAAAAGCTCAAAGTCCCACTTACAAATGTTCAATTTCATCTGTGCGTTGAGCTCGCAAAAATTTACAAGAACAACCTCATACGATTTACACCACCGGATGACCAGTTCCAACTCTTCTCTTTCCGTGTTGAACAACAGCGGCGCAAAGCAAAAGCGCCTCTCTTGTTGATAGACCCAGTGTATCGTATTGTTGCCGAGCAAAATCGTCTTCAAATCATGTGCACAATCACAACTAACTTCAAGAAGAAACTTCATTGCCGCAAATTAATGGTCCGCGTTCCCCTTCACCCAAGTCTTTTCCCACTTTCTAATTCCGACAAGGACAGCTTCCGCTTCCGGGCCGAACTTGGAGAAGTTCGCTATCGTGTTGATACTTCAGAAGTGCTTTGGCTGATTGTAGATTTGCCGGGATCTAAGAAGACCGTGAGGATGATGGCTGAGCTCCACCTTGGCGACACAAAGCACAGTACAATGGCAATAAGCAAATACTTCAGAAGTGCAAGTGAGAGTGCAAAAAGAAGAACTGATACGGAAAACGACGAATTGGATTTATCTGATCTTGGCAATATTCATCGCAGTGAATCCTCGAAGCCCGATGAAACGATCAATGAAACTCTTCCTGATCCACAATTCACACCGGAAGCAACCATAGATTCAGATGATGAAGCGTTGGCAGAATTGGACAAATTGTATCACGTCAATGGAGCATCTTCTTCGCTGTTTGCCCGTCTTCAGCGGCAGGTTGATGGAAATTCATTCAGCGACATCATGGTCGATTTCGAAATTCCAATGCTTACATACTCGGGGCTTCGGGTGACATATATCCGTGTGGATGAGGAATCGATGAAATATACTTGTTTTCCCTGGGTTCGGTATCTTACACAAGCCAATTCGGATCCAACCGGAACTACCAATCTGGGGCGTTACCGGTTCCGTCTAGGTCCGTCTAATTTCAAGACTACTTAAACACATTCACTAAATACTTCTTTTGAAGCAACAGAACTACCACAATATCGAATCATCAAAGCATAGTCCGGATTTTCGAACAAATGATTTTATAGAATAATGCATTATTGAAATTTTCCGCTAATCCAAATTCTCGAAGCTGTATCATGGCGGTTGCAGATACCAATAAGTATGGCCTCAAACACCTCTTCGAACGAAAATAAACCCTCAGAAATCCGACCAGAGTAAAATAGATAATCTCAACTTCAGCAAATCCGTTTCTCGCTTCCGTTTGTTACGGCACGTGAGTGGATCTCGCTAAACCAAATCTCTAGGGGGTCAACTCTCCAGTCTGCCGTACTGCAGGTAAACGTTTCATCCAATGGGGCACGGGATATCTTTACCCGATTAGGTATGCTTTATCTTGTTATCTAGTGTCCCGATCTATGTGACCTACTTCAGAGGCTTCTATCCTCCGATGCTTTTGTGTGTTTCTTATAGGAAATTAAGTCCAGATATTTTCCACTCGCTGTTTTTTTCTACTTCTCTGTCAAGATCTCCATTCTAAATCTACATCTTGTCTGCTCCACTTCTTTCAAAGCGTCCCGGCCCATTGATGGAGTCCTTGGATAGCCCACAATCGACGTTGATCCCGGTCAATTCCGCTCTGTTGCAAGATCTGTCGAAGCCTAAGATCTCGAAATCGAGAGTTGCATCGGGTGTATCTGTGAAAACGGAGCCGACATCTGTGTCGTTTCAGCAAGAACTGCAAGCACAGAGTCAAAAGCTGCAGGCTCCTACTCAGGCTCGGCCACAAAAGAACAACGCTCGGTCAATCCAGCCGGATCTGTCTTCATCTGGTCAACCTCCAGCTAAAAGGGCGAAATCGCTGTCGAAGTCCCGGAATGGCTGTAATACTTGTAAAAAGAAGCGGCTCAAGTGCGATGAGACTAAACCAGCCTGTAACAATTGCACGAAAAGAAATATTGCGTGTGGCGGCTATGCTACTCGATACAAATGGAGAGTGTTCAATGAGGGCAAGGAAGAACCGCTTCAAACTGAGCCTTTCGCAGGTCGAAAGGAAAGCTCTCAAGGCGGGACCACGATCTTAAAATCTGAAAGCTCTGCAAATTTGATGCATTTAGGGCCATTGGGAGATGGTGGAATCTTGCAAGGGAAATCTGGGCCCGGCAATGCAATGTTGCTTGCCTCTCCAAACACAGGCACTACGAATAAGAGGGTTCAAATAAATGAAGCTCGTCTGCCGCGTGGCCTGGTGTCAGGAAATCAGGGCGAATTGAAGCCGCTACTGCTCAATGAACATTTGGAGTTGGCCGCTCTTTCCGTCGTGGGCAAGTCGTCCAAGGAAATAGAGATCGAACAAAATCTATTGGCAAAAGGCCTCAATCCTCAGTCATATCGTCATGATTCCATTGGAGATTTTGGTCCAAATGCCCATGATCAGCCTCAACGAGGGATGAGACACAAAATGCAAAGAAGCTACAGCTCGGAGAATGTACCTGTCGATACGCCATCTCCCACGGCGCTTCAACGCTCCCGGTCTTTGTCGACTTATAATGTTCCAACAGAGGTGCAAACTTTCCGGGCTGCTCATTCCTCAATCGGTCTTCATTCGTTGGCTGAAGCTGCAGTGGATGAGATGAGAGTCCGCTCTCCAGCCTCGACGCCGTCTCTTCCACACTTTCCACATTCTGCGGGTGTGACGCCTGAGAGCTTACCTCTCTCTCATTACTATGGTCCCGACAAGACTCCGAGAATCTCTTCAGCTGTTCCAACACCGAAGCCTTGGTTGTTTAATACTATACATGGTGACACGATGCACGGTGCAAAGGATATACTACCTGAGATCAACATAACACCATCTCTCTCTGCGATCATCAATTATGCATTTACAGAGGATGGTCAGAGACACCCTGAACATTACTCAACGAAGCTCCTAGGAGGGCCGGAAGGCGGGGCGCCAAGTCCTTTGGATTTGAATCTCGCTCACCAGCTAGAGGTTGGCAGTCCAGTCGATCCACGGCGCCCAAGCATAGCTTCCAGTTTGGGTAAAGTTGTCACACCAAATGTACATTTTGCCCAGGAAAACACTCCACAGGACAGCAGTGAGCTTCTCTACGAGGTGGGTTGCCAGCTCATGCGTCATGCATGTCCATCACCTTCGATAATACGGGGTGTTTCTCACGACAGTTTGTTGCGGTCTTCGGAGCATGAGCAAATCTTGTTTCTTTATTCTACATACACTTGTGGCATTATGTCCATCAAGTCGGGAGTTGCTGAAAATCCTTGGAAAAACTTATATCTTCCAGTTTGCTCAGACTATCCATATCTCTTCAATTCGATAGCCTCGATGACATTGTTTCATCTCGCTTGCAACAGTAATGTCAGCGAGAATAGTGCTCTTTTGCGTTCTAAGGGCTATGCCTACATGAAAAGTTGTATTTTAGAGTTGGCGAGTGGACTTTCGAAGATGGAGAACAATCTGAATTGTGACTACATGTTTCCCGCAGACGTGGCTCTAGCAACATGTCTTAATTTAGCTGTGAGTGAGTCATGGGATACGCATATATCAAGTGGAATCGCTCATTTGAAAGGTGCAAATAGTATGATTCAGAAGGTTCTCAGTGTTATTAAACAGTACCTTGCGGCAGGACGCAAAGGAAATGCTGGTGGAGCGAGCCGTGCAATGTTGAGAAAGAAGTTGGTCTTCGTAAACAATGAAGAGTGGAAGAAAATTGAAAATTTCGACCTTGAGCACAAGGACTCGTCGGTCCTGACTGACATGTATGTGCCTAGGAACCTTCAACTTCTCTTCAATCAATGGATTTACTTCGAGGTGTTGTCACAAATGACATGCTACAACGGCCAAGATATAAAAGGAATAGACTTAGTGGCAACCATCACAAAAATCATCCAGAAGACTGAAAAGAAACGTGACGAGGAGACTAGATCTGCTGAAAACACAACATCCCCATTGGGCTCTCAAGATCTGCATGGGAATAGTGTCAACGGTGCTTTGAGTGCGGATCAATTCTTTTTGGAGAAGTTTGATGCAATGCTCAAAAATGTGGACTACGTGGATCCACTTTTAGGGTGTGCTCAATCCTTATTCCTGATCATGGGACGAGTTGCGAATCTCATTTCCAAGGTGCGATTATCCAGAGAAAAGGATCCCAAACAGGTTCGAAACAGTTTGACGAATATTTCTCTTGCGTCAGAGTTGAAGCAGCAGCTAGTTGACTGGCGCCCGAACATCTCTGCTCAAATGGCAGAGCTAGGAAGCAAAGAGTCGAAAGACTCTAGTTGGGACTTCTACTCATGCATTTCTACCGCCGAAGCGTACAGGTATGCTACGTTGTTGTATTTGCATGAGGCGGTCCCAGAGGTTCCTCTGATACTGTCTCATCAACTTGCCGAGAAGATATTTGTGTTGCTTGCATCAATTCCAAGCAACTCCAATTTATTCATTGTTCACATTTTTCCTTTACTTGTGAGTTCCTGTGAGGCAGAACCCGGCGAAGAGCGTGAGTGGTGTCTGTCACGTTGGGCGTCGCTTTCAACGAAGCTCTGGATCGGAAATATAGATCGCGCTTTTGAGGTTGTCAAGGAGGTTTGGAGGCGGAAGGATGAGCAAATGCAAAAGTCAAGTGATACTGCTATTCAAGAGAAGTTGGATCTTAATGATCCCCGGGACTTTTCTGTCCACTTACATGGTCTCATGTCCTCAATTAACAAGAATAAGGTCGCCGACGACAAAGGAATCGTCAGCAAAACACATTGGAGCACGATTATGAGGGAATGGGGCTGGGAGGTGCTTCTTGCCTAATCTACTGGTGGCAAATCGGTACAAGTTTCATAGATTCTTGCAGCGAGTGCACTTTTTGAAATTTCATTGAAAGCTCCTGTTTCTCTGCTTTACATTTAGTCAAAACTACTGTTTTGTTTCTGAGATCATACTTGTGTTCTGGCTTGAATGTCAAGGATAGTCATTTAAGAAGCCATTTAGGCCTCGACAATTTATAGATATCCAATAGAATTTAGAACTAGAAACTGTCTTCATTTCGATCCACTTGAACGTAATTATCCATTTCGGACATGAGAGTATGCGCTTACCGGACTTCGGATGTTTCTACCCCACAGTATCACTAATAATGCTTAGATCAGTAAGACCACAAGCTTTGCTGTTGACAAGAAGATTTTCACTCGTTATGGATCCTCTTCGTAAGGAGCGCATCGGAAAGTCACAAGCGGAAAGCAATTTCCCACTTCCAATGCTCGTTTCGTTCGACTTATGGGGTACCTTATATACCCCCAAGAAACCTGTTCCAGAACAGTATTATGACATTTCGCACAATGAATTTGGGATTAAGAAGCTGGCAGAAAGTATAGCTGCCGAATTCCCGACCGTTTTCTCTGAGATGAGCAAGGAATTCCCTAATTATGGCAAATACACTGAGAACATCAAATCGTCCGACGACTGGTGGCACATATTGGTGGCTCGCTTGTATCAGCTTCCTTTGGAAGATGTGCAAACTGTCAAATTGTATGAGAGATTGATGTCTCACTTTGAAAGCGCCGAAGCCTACGAATTATACTCCGATGTAAAGCCGGTTTTGGAAGCATTGACCGAGAACAAGGTCCCTTTTGTAGCAGCAACAAACTCCGATGATCGTGCGCGTAATATCTTAGACAGTTTAGGCATTGGTCACTACTTCTCGGACAACGACATCAATCTTTCCTACGATGTTGGATACGCCAAACCAGACAGACGCTTCTACAGCAGTTACTTTTCTCAGCATTTCGCCGCCGCCAACGCGGCTGATCCTTCGCTCACAATGACTCAATTTTTGGAGCGCACATGGCATGTTGGTGATGACTACGATAAGGATTTCGTAGGGGCTGTTCGTGCGGGATGTAACGGAGTATATTTGGACAGGCTGCAGAGCAGCGTGTTTTTCCAAAATGCTCAAAACTGCAAAGCTGTTTCAAATGATTGCTTTGAGGGCCACACTGGAAATACCGCTGAGGGTGACGACTTGGTGATGTTGGCTAACAACAGGGTCTGCGTCAGTGGCCTTCAGCCGCTTCTTCGTCTCTTTGATCTTTAATCCTTGGTCAATTTCCCAGTGATATCACTTCAGGTGAACACGTTCAAAATCTACGGCGAAGCAGGAATTGAGTTGGTATACGATACAGAAAGGAAAGCGCAGGTATAATGGACATGATTGCAGGTAAGATTGTCCATAATTTTCGCAAACCAAACAATACAAATCAAACCAAATGAAACCAAAAGAAAAAGCGTAGAATACTTCGAGTCACTCTGTTTCAATTCGTCGATCACTTCACACCAACAGCCTGACCCTATCCTAAGTCTTTGCCAAAACCACAAACATCAAAACACAAAACTAAGCACGCGAGTTAATACAATCAACCGTAGAATCTCTTTTCATTATTCAATCTCTTCGTGTTTTCTTGAGTTGCACTTCTTTCCGTGTACCTGTGAAGGTATGGTCTTGGCTGCAAAAACGTCCTGTGTCCACCGCGCCTTGTCTATTTATATCAGCCCCAGATAAGCGTAGAAACCGTAGTATTCCCGCAATCAAAAAGAAAAAAAAAGAGTATGAGACAATTTTCTCCAATTCCTCTCGAGATATTCCACCAAAAATTAAGAGTATTTGACAATCCTGTCCTCCCGGAGCGATGATCTTCATTTCTCCTTCCCCAAAAACAACGTCAGGACTGCATCCAGGCCTGCGGGTCTGACCTACTCATTTCTGGCTTCTCTTGGTTTTTATTTAACCACCCGTTAATCCTCCTAAAAGTCTGTGGAAAGCGGTTTTTGTACATCTATCTGGTTCTGGTTCGTGCACGTCGCTTTGGCATATATAACCAGCTCAATTTCCTTGTATAACTATTGTCAAAGTTCTCTCAAATTCCAGGTGTGAATTCTTCATTCTATTCGAAACAACAGTTTTAGACCGGGCTTGCTGCAACGCTTCTGACCAACAACAATGAGACTCTCTCTATCTTCGGTGGCTGCCACGTTTATGTGCGTGGCTTCCACTTTTGCAGTGACACTCGACATCACATCGAAAGACTCGGTCTGTTCAGCCGCATCTGCCATTTTGGCCGGTGAAATGGACTACTACATGGGTACTAGATATGGAGGTACCGTCGGTATGTTCTCCCCTCCTTACTACTGGTGGCACGCCGGTGAGGTTTTCGGAGGTTGGGTTGACTACTGGTACTTCTGCCAAAAGGACAATGATACATTCACCCAACTTCTTTTCAATGCGATGTACGACCAGAGAGGTGCCAACAATGACTACATGCCTTCCAACCAGAGTATGACCGAGGGTAATGATGATCAGGGTGTTTGGGGTATGGCCATCATGCAAGCTGTGGAGAGAAACTTCACCAATGGAGATAAGTCTTGGCTTTACATGATCCAAGCCGTCTTCAACACCATGAACAACCGTTGGGACCCTAGCACGTGTCAGGGAGGCTTGAGATGGCAGATTTTCACCTGGAACTCGGGTTACAATTACAAGAATAGTATCGCCAACGGATGTCTTTTCCACATCGCTGCTCGTTTGTATAGATACACCGAGCAACAGGTTTACTTGGATGCTGCCAACAGAGTCTTCAACTGGATGTGGTCCGTTGGTTTCTTTAGTAACACTCCGGAGTTCATCATTTATGATGGTGCTGAGGATACCAACAACTGTACTTCGTTGACTATTCACAAGTGGTCTTATACTTATGGTATTTTCCTCGCTGGTTCTGCGTACTTATACAATGCTACAGGCGACCAGAAGTGGTTGACCTCTGTGAACACTATTTTGAACGCCTCTAGTTTCTTCTTCAACAACTCGATCATGCAAGAGTCGTCTTGTCAACCATACAAAGTGTGTAATAATGATCAGCGGTCGTTCCGTTCTCTTTTCTCTCGTTGTCTTGGTTTGACTGCAACTTTGGTTCCTTCCACATACGACCAGATTGTCACCGGCTGGCTTCAGCCTAGTGCCAAGGGTGCTGCCGCCTCTTGTTCTGGTGACGGCCACAACACTTGTGGTCAAGATTGGTCTTTGGGCTCTTGGGATGGTATGTACGGTTTAGGTGAGCAAATGTCTGCCATGGAGGTTATCATGTCGATGCTCACTACCCAAAAGGACCCATTGACTCCAAAGACTGGTGGTTCCACTGAAGGTGGTGATGTCAGTGCCGGAAACACCACTATCACTGGTATCAATGAAAACAAGATCAATGTCACTAAGGGTGACACCACTGGTGCTGCAATTCTTACTGCTGTGGTATTGAGTGTGGTTCTTGGATGTGCCATCTGGATGTTGTTTTAACCACCCGGTGTCCGTGTGAGTACAATATAAATGTATTATTTCAATCTATTTTTTGTTTTATTTGGACTAAGTCAGTACTAATACTGGAGAGAGAAGAATGAGCTGAGGCTTTTCGCTTCCATTTGCTATGTTCCACCTATTACTTAGATTCTCGACAATAAAGGCTGAGCTGTTTGTAAAGCCCGTCCTGTTAAATCGCCATGTCTGATGATCTATTTATTCAGTTAATACTTTAGTTAGAAAACCTGTTTTAGTCACCTATATAATCGACCATAGCTAGCCATAATTGAAGCCAAATCTGAGTAGTAGATCCGGCCTTAGCCAAGTCGATGGCCCCACCTCTGGTTATTCGAAGACCATCATTGGGACATTTAAGGCTTATCGACGGGCCATCGTAGAGGCTCAAAGCTTCTGTGCTGTCCTACCGTCGATATCCACGGCATCTCATTCGATGTCTCTTATCCTAACGTCGACAACTATCTCCATATTTTTGATTTGGTTTTCTAGTCGTATTTTTCCAAGAGTTATCTAACACGTTCACTGCCCCACTGACAAAACATGTGGGAATGGCTTCGAGGTGAGATGACGTGACTGTTTGATTGTTCGATTGAAAGGATCTTCCTTGGCTGTTTTTCCTTCATCTCTCCAAATTCACTTTATTTTAACTCTTTTTCTTGCTAAGTCATCCAAAACTTCATGTTCATAATCGGGAGAACCACCCACCTGAAGCAAACAGGAGAAACACATCCAATGTGAATCAAAAAAAAGAAAAAAAAGTTCGACTCTTATGTTTCTTAAGTACTGTCCCTTCACTAAGATTTTCCATTCCCTACTTGTACCGAGACAAATTGGGACCAAACCAAACCTGCATCCCGAATCTTCGATCCTGTTTCAACAAATCCAGGGTCCTATGCACATAACCACAAATCGAATCGACAAATCGGCATCATATAAAGTTGATTTATAGTATCAATTGCAAAGACACATGCCACCGACTGAAACCCACGGCGAATTGCCGATTTTTGGTATCATACCCGTTGAGATCACACCTGTTTTGGATGGATTTGACAGCATCCTGACCAGACCAGACCTGCAGGGGCACACGTCAATTAAAGATGCGGGTGTTAACTTCCTTAGATCAAGTGTCTAAATCGCGCACTTTCAGAGATATGATAGGCTACGAAATCAAAAAATTGCTGCTTGACTTCAATTCGCGTGACTTTTGAGTGAATCTGGCGGTTTCACTTGCCCAAGTTCCTGCAATAGGCAATTTACCGCTAAACGTATCCGGTACATCAGTGAACAGAATGGAACCTGAATTCCTATAAATAGAGTAGTTGAGGCCACCTTAGACTGTCCGTTTATCTTTTAGTTTCGTATTTATTATCAAATAAGCTTCATGAGATTCTCTGCCATCCTTCTCCTTGCAGAAGCAGTTAGCGCTGTCGTCATTAATTCCAACACCATTGTGTCTGCCGATTATCCCACAGCAGATATTACGGTAAATCTGGGTGTATTCTATACTATCATCAATCCAGTTGGTCAATTTACTGGATCATTGAACATCGCAGGAGAGCTCTTTTTCGTGGCCGCGGGACTGACATACGCTGGTCAGGGCTTCTTGTTCCAGCTTGGATCTTTATCGAACACAGGTACCACTGTTTTCAACAACCTTGCAAACTCGAAGCCGATTGCTATTGCTGTCAATTCTGCCCTGTTTCTGAACTCTGGATTCATGTTTATGGTCGCCGACACTTCCGCTCCAGGAACTCATGCCTACTCGATCGGATCAACTGGAAATTGGCAAAATTCCGGAACAATTGTTGTCTCGGGTTCATCCACTGTTGTGCAGTCAACTTTTGTTGTCGCAGCTTCACCTTTCGCAGAAAACTCTGGAGCGATCTGTTTAAATAACGCAGTCTTCTACCCAGGACTGGTGAACGTGAATGGCGGTGGCTGCATCAATGTAGGAGCTGGGGGACAGCTCAACATTGACGATGGAAGTTTGTTCACTCAAACCATCTACATGTCTGACAGAACCTCTGTTGTTTCAATTACTCCAACTTCCAACGCATGCAAGTTCTCTATTGGAGGCTTTACCGGGACCAACTCCATTTATATTCAGGGAAACAACCCAGTAGTTTTTGTTCAGCCTTATAACTTCGCCACAGTCTTGACTGTATCTACCAGTTCTCTTTCTTGTACTTTCTCGCTTCTTGGAGTATATCAAGGTCCATTTACTATTCGAGGCAGTAGCCTAATTTTTTGGGGGATTCCCCCCTCATTTACCGTCCCATCGACTTGCTCATGTCCTAGTTCCATTCCTTTATCTCCAAATGTTGTAGTAACCACGACCGTGTTCTGGACGGGATCAGTAACAGAAACTGCAACCAGTACCGGGGCTACTCTTGCAACAGATTTTGTTAATGTTCAAGTTCCCGTGCCTACCACCACTGTTTCCACCACAGTATTTAATATTACAGGGGCTATCACAACCACCATCACAGGGCTTACACAAAACACTGTGCTTGTTGAAGAACCTAGTCCTACTACCACCATCACTACAACTGTGACATCTCTCACTGCCACTACCACTACTACAGTTGCCGGTCCTTCTACAGTGACGGTCGTGGTTGAAGTTCCGATCCCTGTAAGTACAGTCACATCCACGACAGGTACTTCGAGTGCAACTACAACTTCTAGTGGCGGGGCATCTAACACAGGTGTCAGTTCTGTGATTACATCATCAGGGTCAAACACTGGCGGAAATATTGGCTCGTCTGGTTCTGTTTCTAGTTCGACTTCTAGTTCGACTTCGACTTCTACTTCTACTTCAAATTCTAATTCTAGCTTTAGCACTGTTAGTTCCACTTCTTCTCGGAAATCTGGGGCCGACAAATCCACAGCTTCTTTAGTTATGCTTCTCCTCCTGCTACTCGGGATCTAATTGTATCGAGGTACCGAAGCTTTGGCTGCCTACGTGTACAAGCATCCCATGCTATACTTAAATGGTAGAAATTAAAATCGGGCTGCCCCGCTATATCGCCCTAGATTTATTATAGTCTTGTAGTGGTTGCTTCTTGAATTAGAGGCCTTTTAGGGTATTTTCGGGTTTATGGAGAATTACAAATATTACGGACAACCTTCGATTTTTAGAATTTCAATGACATGGTGTAGAACTATTGATAACGTCTCAATCACTAGAACAGTTGTAATGACACCCAGATCACGAATGTAAGGAGACAAAATGTCCAAGACAAAACTTTCTACGCAAATTTTGACCGAGAATTTAATTCAAATCTATCTCAGCCCGCCGGCTATCACTAGATATTGGGCAGGCATGGCTACAGATAGCAGAACCAGTCTTGGGCCAGCTTTAGGCACAGATCTTGTGTCGTTGTTGCAATCCCTCGACCAACACAGTGATCGTATACGTACCTACTCTGCTTAGGTCTACAAGTCCAATCACTACTACAACAGTCGCGTCAGGCTATGCTGAAATAACAGTGACTATGACTGTCACCTCGGGCACTTTTGACACAACAGTAACTATAACGGGTTCCGCTGAAGATATTGTGTTGGTCCTATACCCAACTGGCTGGACGGCAGCTACCAATACCTCCTCTTAAATATCTCTGACTGCCAGTAAGACTCCTACTCCAGCTACGGCCCATGAGTCTCAATCAACCAGTTAGGGTACTCCATTGCATTCTTTCTCGATCTGTTGATTGAAATTCTTTACTAAGATTCATGCCGGGGTCTTAATACATTCATCAAATTTGTAGTCCATGATACTAAATTATGTGTATGATATTAGTTGTCGGCATGATTTTGAGGCTAAGTAAAATGTAACTACTGAAGCGTTTGATTCAATGATATTCACCCGTCCTTGTGACTGAATCTTATACTTTCTTTGCTTCAGGATTGTTTAGAGGACAATAAGGTTTCTCCTAATTTCCGTAAAGATTTCTATCCTTCTTTGATTGATGTCACCTGTTTGTAACTCATGGGGTGGAGTGCGTCATTGCCTCAAAATCCAATCAACAACCGTTTCATGAACATAAACAGTTTTGCAAGTTCGTCAAATAAAAGAATTAAACTCTTCCAATACTCAAATATAGAACTCAAGATATATATGAGGCCAATTTATTCACTTACCAAAAATAGTTATATCACCATCCTCTAACAATCACACTTTCAAAAAAGCCGGAGTAGTTCAAGAAAAAGAAAATTGCATGACCTCAAGTGTCAACTAAAAAAATAGTGCATTATCATCTCTGCTCATCTCGAGGTCAATGAACCCTTTTGTCATCACCAACCACTACCTGCTCTCTACACACTACTATCTACACTATTAGTACCACTAGCTTTCTTATCTCTACTTCGAGTTAGTCTATTTCCGCACAATTCCATCACAAAATGGTTTTGTCCCATGTTTTTAATCAACTTCTGAATCCAAACGGTGCTGTCAATCGCCGTCGTCGTCTCTTCATCCCTCCGTCGACAAACTTCCCTCTTTTCAAATATGGGGCAGACGATGACCAAAGGTCCTTTCTTTCATTAGATGAAACCACCTCACTTCTCACTGGTCGTGATGATGTGAGCGATGCTGTCAGTGTGGCGCTGTCACGATCTCTCCCGTCGACATTGAGCTCTGCTCACACCAATGATGACCAAGAATCGTTCCACAGTTGGCTTGTAGAGGAACATCAACGACGTCAATACAACGATGAAAATGCCGACTGGACCGGGACTCCGGGCGCCGGATCTCCGGAAGGTGACCGTAGATCTTATGCTTCTGGGAAGTCGAGGGGACTGACTCTTTCAGACGTCAAGTCCAGTGTCCTTCTCCTAGACCACGAGGATTTTGCCAATTTGCGTACGACGTTTGCGTTGGAGACCCGTATGTTGTTTAGGTACTCGTTCCCGCTTATCATCACTTTCATATTAGAGCACTTGTTTTCGATCGTGTGTTTGTTGGTAGTGGGTCATCTTGGTAAAAACGAATTGGCTGCGGTCTCTCTTGCCTCCATGACATCGACCATTACACTCGCTATTTTTGAGGGAATCGCTACTTCCCTCGATACTCTCTGTCCGCAGGCTTACGGCGCTGGCAACCATGAGTTGGTCAGTGTGCATGTTCAGCGGTGTGTAGTCTTTTCATTGTGTGTCTATGTTCCCTGCGCACTTTTCTGGTGGTACAGTGGCTCGCTCCTCAAATATGTGATTGATTCTGAGAAAGTTTTGGAGCTCACAACCAAATTTTTGCGTGTTCTCGTGGCGGGCGGGCCCGCGTACATTTTTTTCGAGAACGGAAAGCGGTTTCTCCAGGCACAGGGTATCTTTGAGGCTGGAACTGGTATTCTATTCATCAGTGCTCCGATCAATATCTTCCTTTCTTGGTACCTTGTGTGGAACGAGACTTATGGTTTGGGCTACATTGGTGCACCAATCGCGGTGGTAATCAACTTTTGGGTCATGAGTCTTTTGTTAGTATTGTATGTAATGTTCGTTGATGGGTCAAAGTGCTGGTTTGGCTTGTCCAAACTCAAGAACTTGTTCCAAAACTGGGGCCAGCTTTCTCATTTGGCTATCCCGGGAATTATCATGTTGGAATCGGAGTACGTTGCTTACGAGATCATGACCCTTTTTGCGCTGTACTTTGGTACAGTGGAGCTTGCGGCACAAAGTGCTGTGGGTTCAATTGCATCCTTGACCTATATGGTCCCATTTGCTGTTAGCATCGCCGTATCCACAAGAGTCGCAAATTTTGTAGGCGCCGGCAACCTACACTCGGCAAGAAAAGCGACTCTTACTGGTATGGTTTTTGGCGTTGGTTTAGCCTCCGTCAATTGCATTGTTTTGCTTTTGTTCAGTCGTCAAATTGGTGGCTTATTCACCAACGATCCAGAAGTCATTGATCTCATTGTCTCCTTGTTCACGCCACTTGTCGCTTGTCTTCAACTCTTTGATGGTCTTGCCTGTGTTTCTAATGGTATTCTCAGGGCTCAGGGACTGCAAAAACTCGGAGGCATTGTCAATTTCGTGGCATATTATGCTGTGGCTATGCCTCTCGCATTCGTCCTCACCAGAACGACAGATTTGAAATTGCGTGGTTTGTGGCTTGGAGTCGGCACAGGAATGATTATGATCGCTGTTATCGAGAGTTTAATCATCATAAATTGTGACTGGGATGCGGTCCTAGTTCGCGCGGGGCTTCTCATGGAATTTGAGAATTCGGCAAGCGAAGATGAGCTTTGATCATGAATAATTAACTTTGATTTTCACTGATTCGCCAACTTGTCGCACGTTATTATCCACCAAATCGAAAGCTTGGCCGGCATAGATAACCTGCCAAGAGTGGACTTAATTTCCCCAAGCATCTATAGTAGCGGATAAATACGTTTCCTGCCTCGTAAATCAAGCCGTATTCTATTCTTCATACTACTTCAATTGGACTATTCATGTACAGAACGGTGTTGTACTGCAGGATATATCTGGGGCTCTTATCTTGAAAGAGTGTATTCTGCAGGATATTTTTTCGGGCATCAGTCAAATTAAATCAACAATGAAGTCTATTTGAGAAAAGTACGAGACTTGTAGCAAATGAGGGTAAAAAATCAACGCAGGTTCTTTTTTTCACAAGTCTTTTTCCCCCGCGTTCTCCTGTACTTACCGCCCGTCCCGATTCTGCAATGTAAAGGCAGATAAGAGCTGTGCATTATCAAACGGTTTGGGCGCAAAGAAATACTGTAAAGAGACATCATTGATTAACCACCCAAGATATAAAGGCCTCAATCACCCACTTCCAAAACTCGATACAATTTTTTGTCTTCGGTTTCTACTCATCGCAAATAGTGAAAATGGGTAAAAAAGAAGAAGTGATCCACCAAGTGCAATCTGCCGCTACAGGTGAGATACACGAGGTAAATACCTACAGAACTAACAATAACTTGGAAATGACAGATGGAAAGAACGCTGCAAAGCTTCTCAAAGAAGCACAGGCCAATTTGATCTTCACCGCTGGAACTGGTTACGTGCCCGAGTTGCGTAGAAACTTCTCTATATTTGCGTTGTTGGGTGTAGGCTTCGGTTTGACCAATTCATGGTTTGGTATTTCTGCTTCGCTCATCACAAGTATCTCGAGTGGAGGCCCCATGATGATTATTTATGGTATTTTGATAATTGCGACTATCTCGATGTGCATTGCAGTGACGCTTTCGGAGTTGGCTAGCGCCATGCCCAATGCTGGCGGACAGTATTACTGGACGATGAAGTTGGCTCCTCCCAAATATGCGCCTTTTGCCTCGTACCTCTGTGGAGCTTTTGCATGGGCGGGAGCGGTTTTCACCAGTGCTTCGGTGACCATTTCAATTGCATCCACTTTGGTGGGAATGTACGTCATGAACAGCAGCGATCCAGATGCTACGTATAAGACATGGCAGGTGTTTGTGACATACCAGCTCGTGAATATTTTCCTTTTGTTCTTCAATATCTGGGAGAAGCCTTTGCCTCACATCTCGCTGGCGTCGCTCTATATCTCCTTGGCGTCGTTCGTGATAATTACAATTGTGGTTTTGGCTAAAAGCTCGGGCCACTACCAGACAGCACATTTTGTCTTTGTGGAATTCTCAAATGGTACTGGTTGGTCTTCTGCTGGAATTGCGTTCATTGTGGGTTTAATCAATCCTAACTGGTCGTTCAGTTGTTTGGACGCAGCCACGCATTTGGCCGAGGAAACACTCAGTCCACAAACAGATATCCCTAAGGCCATCATTGGAACCGTCATCATTGGACTCGTGACCTCTCTCGTGTACTCTATCGCCATGTTCTTCTGTATTCGAAACTTAGACGAGATTTTGAAGTCAACTACTGGTTCTCCAATTATGGATATCTACCGCCAGGCTCTTAACAGTAAGGCAGGCGCAACTGGTTTGAGTTGTTTAATTTTGTTCACAGCTATTGGCTGCAATATTGCCTCTCACACCTGGCAGGCCCGCTTGTGTTGGTCCTTTGCTAGAGACAGAGGTTTGCCAGGATCTAGGTACTGGTCTAAAATCAACCCTCGAACTGGAGCGCCCGTCAATGCTCACATAATGTCGTGTGTTTGGTGCGCTATCATTGGATGCATCTACATGGGATCGACTACAGCCTACAACTCATTGGTCATCGGATGTATTCTCTTCCTTTTATTGTCATACTTGGTTCCAGTGGTGTTCTTACTCATAAAGGGTAGAGATAATATTGAGCATGGACCCTTCTGGATGGGCAAGCTTGGTTTGGTCTGCAATGTGGTTTTGATCTTTTGGGCCGTCTTCACCACTATTTTCTATAGTTTCCCAGCAGTGATGCCAGTTACCGCGGGCAACATGAATTATGTTTCTGTGGTCATTGCCGTGTTCTTCATCTACTGTGTTGTCTACTGGTTTGCTCGTGGCAAGAAGCAGTTTAGAACTGAAGAAGAGAGAGAAAAGGATGCAAACGAGTTGACCGCCCAGCTTTCAAATGAAGTGGAAAAGTTAGAGACCATTGTCTCTGCTCTGGGCTTCAAGGCTGTTTAGGATCTTGTCCTGTTAATAAGATAAATGCTACAAAATGAGTATATTCTCACTGTTTATAGATATGCTAAAAAATACATTTTGTACACACTTAATTTTTTACTAGAGCATAAAATTTGATCCCTAGAGAGCTCTTCTGGCCTTGACACTGTCAGCCAAAGTTTGCAAAACAGAGATAGTGTCGTTGAAGCCGATACAAGCATCGGTGATGGAGCAACCGTATTTCAAAGCGTCCTTACCGCCTTTCTCGGCAGGAGGAACGTCTTGTCTGCCCTCTTCAATGTTGGACTCGATCATCAAACCACAAATGGATTGCTCACCCTCGGAAATTTGCTTGGCAATTTCAGCGGCAACCAAAGGCTGGTTTCTGTGGTCCTTGTTGGAGTTACCATGAGAGCAGTCCACCATGATTCTACGTCCCTCACGGACGTTGGCCTTCTTCAAAGACTCCTTGGTCTCGGCGATAGACTTGGCATCGTAGTTGGTGCCCTGCTTACCACCTCTCAAGATGACGAAACAGTCCTCGTTACCGTCGGTACCAACAATGGCAACGATACCTGGCTTGGTGACGGACAAGAAGTGGTGTGGGTGAGCAGCAGCTCTCAAAGCGTCGACAGCAACGCCCAAGGTACCGTCAGTACCGTTCTTGAAACCAACAGGGAAAGAGAGACCAGAGGACAATTCTCTGTGCAATTGAGACTCAGTGGTTCTAGCACCGATGGCACCAACACTGAACAAGTCAGACAAGAATTGTGGGGAAATGGTGTCCAACATCTCACCTGCAATAGGAAGCTTCTCGGTCAATTGCACGAACAATTTACGGGAGATACGGAGACCCTTGTTGATGTCGAAAGAACCATCGATATCTGGGTCATTGATCAAACCCTTCCAGCCAACAGTGGTTCTTGGCTTCTCGAGGTAAGCTCTCATGACGATATGAAGCTCACCCTTGTGCTTCTCGGCCTCGGCCTTCAATTTATCAGCATAGTCAAGAGCAGCAGCTGGGTCGTGGATGGAACATGGACCAATGACGACGACAAGACGGTCGTCCTTACCGTCCAAGATCTCAACAACCTGATCACGACCAGCTCTGATGGTGTCCTTACATTGTTCAGTAAGAGGGTATTCGTGTTGTAACAAGTCGGGGGAGGTCAAAGGGTCGTAACCACGGACTAAGGGTTAGTAAATCGAAAATTTCAGTAGATTGCGGTTACCAGAATCCGGATGTTGATATTCTCTACCGAATAGAAGGCACAAATTGGAAATATCCATGCTGGTGCGTCCAGAATCATGGAATCCATTATGGGTTGGACAATGACTCATGAGTCACTTGATACATACTTCTCCAGTCCTCCATACGGGAACGGTCGCCCACGTTTTCGTTAGTGATGAACATTTTAAATTAGATTTTGTGTTTTGGTAGGTTGGCGCAAAATTTGCGGAGGTTGTTGTAAATTAGGTAGTTGGTGGGGGAATAGGTGAGTGGTTCGGTCGGTAGTAACTCGATTTTTTCAGAGCCAGCGTTGCGTGCAGGACTGCTGCGAACTCTAAGTCCAATCGCCCCACGTGAATTAATAACACGATAAGGATAGGCTTTTCAGAATTTTTGGAATTTTCGCTGGGGCGGGCTGAGTTTTATGTACCTTGAAGTTCCCCATATTTTGAAATCTTTCATGATTGAGTCCACATTCAAGGGCTTGTCAGTACTAGTCAAGCAGATTTCGGAGTTATATCGCCTGGGCTTGTCTGCAGTAGTGCATTCCTAGGAAGGACGATTGAGAATGCCTTATCTTTCGGAAGCTGAAAGCGAACACGATCAGGTCAATTTAGATTTTTTCGAAAAGGTACAAGTATCCACATGTTTCGATTTCATCTGTCTTCTCGCCGCAGTCAACGACCTTTTCATCGTTAAAGAGCACCCATTTGTCGTCAATCCGGATAAATACAACATAGTGGCCTGTGTGAGGCGAGCTGCCCTTGTGGCAGATCACGGCCTTCACTTTGTAGTCAGCAGTTTGATTTTGAGATTTTGCCTTTTCCAATAGTTCCTCAAGAAGGTTTTTCGTTTGTTCTGCAACATTGACCTTAGGGGATGTGTTTTCAATCACACCATCATCGTCTGGATTGCTGAAAAGCCACTCTACAGCGGCATTTGGATCATTCAGATGGAGATACAACGCTTTGCGCGCAAGCTGGGCTCCAAATCCCATGGATACCAAATTGTCGATGGCGTCTTGAGGTACTTCAGCCTCAGTGGAGCTGGTTCCGTCGTTAGATGGAACGGTAAACGGAGTGTCGATATCAGCATCATCCATGTGAGCAAAGATCCAGTTCATTGCTTCTTCTGCACCTTTGTTATCCGTATTGTAAAGGGCACGGATGCAGCGTTGCTCGCCGAAACCCATGCTTTGGAGCGTCATCAATGCTTCATCATTTGGCGCGAAAGATGGCTTCGCGGATCCAGGTGAATCCTTCAGAATTTCATTTTCGTTTGGCCCGAAAACGGGCGCCTTGAAGGTTGCAAGATTGAGTATTTCTGGCAAATGAACAGGAACATCAACTTTCACGGGCTGCCAATTGTCCAATTGGATTCTTTGCAAGCTTGTCATGAGATATCTGGGGAACGTTTCGAATCCTGTCTGCTTTGTTGCCTCAGTCCGTTGACCACATGACTCGCATGAGTATCCCTCGATAGTTTCAAGGCCTGTCAAAAGCTCGAGACCCCTTTCAAAGGTCGTTGGCTCGTAAATCTTTTTTCCATTTTCATCAACACTTGCTACCTTCAAGTCTACCGGAACAGATACTGTATCGACGAGCTCGCGAGTCATCAGTCCATTATGACAGCTATTACAGACTAGCTTGCTGGCAAGTACAAACTTCAAATCCCTGTTTAGGTTCAAACCATACTCTTTGTCAAGTTTGTCGAACAAATAGAGAAAAAATTCGTTTGCATCTTGCTGCTTGTTGGTTCGGAACTCTGTATGATTTTCACCGATGAGGTTCTTGAAAGAGTCTGGTCTAATTCCCTCCTGGTACAGATCACCCTTTAAGCCACTAGGCTTTGAGTATCTGCCGGAGTTTAAGCCATCATAGAGTTTGATAAGCTGCGAATTCAAGTCCATGGCCGGATTCTCGACTGTATCATCAAATGCACGGGTCTGGAAAAATTCCCTATAAGCTGGAAGGTTGAAGAGCGCTTGGATAACCGAATTTATGTAACAAGAATTGCCGAGGTTCTTCATGCCTGTCAAGCCAGGTCCAAATACTGGGGAAAGTAGTTCACCATCGCTTCCATCGAGATTGAATTGCCAGTTTTTGTTTGTTTCTAGATTCAACTCAATAAGAGTTTTCTCTGATTTGACGGCATCATTCAAGTTGATGCCGTAAGAGTCTAATATAGATGCAAGCCCAGGAACTTTTACTTCATCGTTACACTTGTAGCAGTAGCAGTCGCATTTATCCTCTTCTGCAGAAAGCGAACCAAGTTTAGCAGCAACTGCATGGCCCGTCTGTTCATAATGAGCCAATGCATGAGAGTTGCCCTTGATGTCAGTTCCGAATTGGGCGCGGCCACAGCTTACTGATCCACAGGACAAGCAGACCCACAAGTTCAGGGTCAATTCACAGGCTGAACAAATAGACACGTCAGCATTACTTCCGCTCTCGTGAGTTGGGTCAAGGCTCGAAGAGTGCTCACATGCAAAAACCTCATGTTCCCATGCTTGTATGTCATTATCTGTATTTGCCGAGTTGGCCAGTAAAATCTGGTCTACCAAGTTTCTCGTAGCATCCGGACAGCTCTCCAAGTCAAGCTCTGCATCTAAAGGTGATACATATACCGCATATGTTGTCAGATACAAGTCCAGGTCCGTTTGTTGCACGATTTCCAATTTGGGAGCTTTCGGCAGTCTAGTATCGGCCAGGTCCAGCAGGAAGGGAGAGGGCCGATCCGACTCAGGTTTTAAAGATTTCTTTATGTTCAAAAAGAGCAGATGTCTCTTCTTCTGGTAGTGTTCCGATGTCCAGTTGCGATGTTCAGTTCTCGAAAATGCCTGGAAACAAGACATGCAAACGTCAAGTCCCCGGGGCGTATTTTCGGCATTGTCGAATGTGTACATACACTCATCCTTATACACTTTGCTGGAGGAGGGGATTGAGGTAGGAAGGCCCGTGGTGGCGGTTTCAATGTATTCTGAAAGAGACATGGTTAGTAATTGTGGAGAAGTAGTAGAGGGTGTGATAAGAGCAGGTGGAGCAGATGAATTGTGGGTAAAGTTTGGAAATTAATCGAAATTTCAGTTTCGATTGGTATTTGATTTTAATCGCTTGCTTCAAAATCTAGGTAATATGTGACAAATTGATTTTTATGTTCCGTTGATTCATTTCAGAAGGGGACTGCCAATGACGTTGAGTCAATGTTTCCGATGACAATTTCTGATAACTAAAAGAATTTTCAACTTTGAATTCCACTGAAATTATCGATTCATGTTATTTTCAGTAGGTGTCTTTTACCTCCAACTTGGCGCTTAGTGGTCATACAAGGAAATGGATGATTTATCGGGAAGAGATGATAAGACAAGAATGTGTGTATGGAAGAATCAAGTGATATTTAGTGTATTTGCTTCGGTATTTCTGTACAGAATAGCTTTCTTTGGGTGGATTGGTTTCGGCTGAACTCCTCAGAGAAGAGACCTTTACAAACTAGTGAAAACACTTTCTCCAAATTTATTTCAGAGCTTTGCACTTCTTGTGTTTCTTCAAAGCTTTAAGATCCACCTCCGATTAAGATTATCATCTCTTCGCCGCCGTATGCCTGTGCCACAATAAATGTCCCTACAAACAGTGCCAAACCAAAATTCTCCTCATTAATGATTCAAACAAATGCGAGATAAGTTTCTCAGGAGCAATGTATCTTGATGTCTCAACCAAAGTAATTCATTAAAGTTTAGTAATTACGGTACCTTTTTCGGGCTTAACTCCGGACAGGGGTACACATGAGCCATAATATTTGGTCCAGCCATGACACATCTCTTCGGGTTCAAATCTCAAATCAACTGAGCTCAAAAAAGAGACCCCGTAAATAAATTCCAATTCCCAAACCTCGGTTTTTTCTAGTATTTTTTCCTTGACTTCGCGCCGAGTCCGTCTATTTGTAAGTGTATTTCATCGCACAGCATCTATTTTTTGCACCCACGGTACTCCACACACCACCCACCAAACCATCTAGGTATTAGCTAACTTTTGCTGCTGAAAACATATAATCACAAAAACAAAGAAATTGAATTAATATGAGTCACGTGGTTGGTGTCTACTATTCCAATTGGTCTGTTTACGACAGCAAACACAATCCTCAGGACTTACTGCCATCAATTAATCATGTTTTCTACGCTTTTCTCAAACCCGACATCAAAACTGGAAATGTCAAACTAACAGATGAATGGGCAGATACACAGATGTCTGTTGGCGGTGCTGCAGGTGCAATTGCAGCGCTGATGCTGCTCAAATCGAGAAACCCAGAATTGAAGGTGATAGCCTCAATTGGGGGCTGGGGGACCAATGCCGAATTTCAGGAAGTCACTGCCAACACCGAGAAACGCAGCAATTTTGTCAATTCGACAATTGATCTTGTGCGTCGGTTTGGGTTCGATGGAGTCGATATTGATTGGGAGTTTCCTGCCAACACAACAGAAGCACACCAATTAGTCGAATTGTTGAAGCTGCTCCGCACAACTTTGAGCTACATCAACGAAGCTCTTACTCTCTCGGTGGCGGTACCTGCGGGCCAGGATACCGTGGATGTGCTTAATATTCCTGCCATGGATCAGTACTTGACTTTCTGGAATATCATGTGTTACGATTTCGTCGGAGACAAATGGTCTAATACAGTCGGGTATCATTCCAACTTGTACGGTTTCAACGGCTCCAATGCGCTCAATGCGGACCTGGCGCTTCGTTTGTATGCGCTGCGTGGAGCTTCCACCCACAAATTACTCTTAGGCATGCCAGCTTACGGGCGGTGTTTCTTGCAGCCTCAGCTGCCAGAAGTTGGAAGCGTATTCAACGCAAAATTCCCTGAGGGTAAAGACACTGTTGACTTCAATCGCATAGATAGAAGCACCGAGATCTTCGATGGCGAGCGCGTAGCTGCTATCGCATATGATCACCAACAGAATATCATTGTCACGTATGACAACGAGCAGAGCGCATCTATCAAGGCCATGTATGTCCGGGACAACGGGTTGGCTGGTGGATTCTGGTGGGACTCAAAGGGAGATGCACCCAACTATGGCTTGATAAACTCGTTTGCAGACACACTCAGATCGTAGTGGATAATACAAAACAAAACTCGTCTTCCTATTTATATTCAATTATACATCAGATTTGGTGCGCAGCCCGAAGCGCTAGTTTTACAAAATCGAATCCATTCTTGAGAACACGCTGATCACACCAGCGATCAACTCGAGTTGCAACTCAGAAGCACCGCTCAGCACGATTTCGTCGGCAATCTCCTGTGCTAAGTTTGTACCCATGCCCAGCGCATTCTTGGCCAGCAGATCGAAGGGAAATTGGGAGTAAGTGCCCAATAGTTCATCAGCGCGCAAAAACGCCTGGTCGCGCTTCTCAAATGTCAACAGTAACAAGACATTCTCCAACACATTGGCAGCACACAGACCACACACCAATGCCACAGTACGCAAGTATCTAAAGGATGTGTCAGCAGGGAACTGGTCGTTGCTCAAAGGATCTAAGTCGCAGGTTTTTTGGGTCAACACGCTCAACACGCGGTTCTTGACATATTCCTTCAGGATCTTGTCTGCAATTGGGTGCGTGGCCATGTCGAACAAGAAGAAGTTCTTTCTTTCTGTGCGCAATATTCCCTTGTCTACAAGACCCTTAGCCAAACGCTCACGCACCTGTTTCATCTGGTAGCTGATCTTCATCAAGTTCCAGGTTTCTCCCGAGAGCAAGTCGATCCAATTGGAGATCGACAAATGGCCCTCGTCGTTTTTCATTGTTTTCAACGCTTCATCGAGCAAATGCTCCCCGGTGGGCTCCGCGTCAATGACCTCCACCAACCGGTCACACAAGTCAAACCGCCGGCGCGCAGGGTCGTTGACCAATGAAATCTTGCCTCTAAATGCCAACTCCAACAAAACGCACCCCCGAAGAGCGTACGAAATGTTGTCATTCCAGAACAGGAGATAGCCCTCTTTATCCTTCAACCCCACCAACAACACCTCCTCCATCAAGGTCAAAAAGGGCACCTTCAAGGTTTTATTGTCGACAATGTCGCGCCGGTCGACTCCGACTTTGTGCGAATCATTACTGTAATCTTCATCATCACTAGCATTGTTGGTTACCTGGACAGTGCGTCCACCACGACGTTTTTGGAGCACCTGGGACATCTGGAATTGGATCGTGTGTGTGTCCGGATATGATTTGTGCGGGATGTGTGGGTAGATGCAATGTTGTGCTTTCGGGAAAGAAAGGCGACTTTGAATGGGAGTGGAAAACGGGTTGTAGTATGGGAGTGGATATGGCTGTGAGAAAAGCGCGTGGATGGAGGAGGGTGTAGGTAGAGAGGAATGTGATAAGAACGGAGGAGGTGTGTTGGGGGTTGAGAGTTGAGAATATTGCGTTTGAGATTGGATTTTTTGAAAAGAAAGGAAATTGAGCTCAGATTTTGTTTGAGTGTGACGTTTGTGTCTGTGGTTGTCGTCTGTTCGATTTTGGTCCCTTTAGGCCATATTAGAGACTGCAATTGCCGCTGCAACTTCGTGACACAATCGAAGGTTGAAAGAATTGTTTATTTCGGAATTAATTATTAGTGTGAATTTCAAGACATGGCGGGTTTTGCCAACAAAAATGGTTGATAGCGCCGAGCTACCATGGCTGGGAGTTGCTGGGATGGAGGCATCCAGCGGAAAGTGTCTACGAGATGCAATTGGATGATTGGATCTAGGGCTCTTAATGGCGAATTTCTAGTCATTATTAAATATTCTTCATGACGATCATAATGAGAAAGTGCTTCTTTCCAGTCAATTTATCGGGTTGGTCGTCTAAACAGTGCTAGATGGACCCATTCAGATGATGACCCACATCCCTCAAAGCTATAGAATTCTTGTTCCCGAAACCAAAAAGAATTGACTCCGGGTCTTTCGATTCTTCAACGAAAAAAAGAATCAGATTCAAAAATTAAAAAGAATGGACGAGTCCGGAGTCGAACCGGAGACCTTTCGCATGCTAAGCGAACGCGCTACCAACTACGCCACACGCCCTGTTATTGTTGTATTTATCTTACGATTTAACTGGACCATCTAAATCCCTAGCTATGCTATTTCCAATCGTCTGGGTGTAATTTATATATGCTTGATAAAAAATTCTTGTTTTTGTGCCACGGTACTCTGGTTGAAGGGCTACACTATAATCAAACACTACAATCAAGCACCACAATTAAACACTACAAGAAGGACACTGTATTAAAAAACACGATAAAGTGCCAGGATCAAATCCCTAGAAATTTGCCACTTTTCGAACATACTTGCACCATAATCTTCTTTTCTATGGCAGCGATAGACAAACATGTACCACCCTACACGGCGCTGATATTACCTAAGCTTGCCACAATTAGAAAGAACTTTCATATATCTAATTAACAGACTTCCATTTGAGTCTTCAATTTTTTCTTTTCGTTTCATCATATGTCAAAGAAGTCCGCAGATTCTCCAATATCACACACGTAGTCAATATGGAACAAGAAGCTCCAAACTCAATTCACCTCCAACACAACATTCATACACAAAGTCTAAAAAAATCTCGCACTCCTTCTCTTCATCATAAAATAATCTTAATCTTTCAATTTTTTTCATCTCATTCACTCAAAATCATGTACTACTACCACACACCTATTGTTCCTCCACGATAATCACTACTTAGCCAAAACACTGTCCATTGTGTAGCCACCATACCCTGGTATCCCAATTTAATCATACCTATCGGTACATTTTCATGCACACAACGCAATTGTTTTGATACATTTCAAAAAAATCCCTCACCGAGTCTCTTGTAGAACTATTTAAACACCCCTCAGTCTCCCCAATAGATCCATCCTGTCCCTAACCAATTAAAACATCGGTCCCACTGCAGATCATGGTTGCACGGGTCACTCAAGACGATATGAGTGTGCCGTCGCTACCAGCAAGTGCGGTCGCTGCCTCGCCAGAGGACTTTGTATCGTTTCCCACACTTCCAGATCCAGAGGTGGTATCAGAACACCATTTCTCGGCCATTTTGTCCAAAACATTGCGCAAGGTCACAAACAATGCTTCCAATTTGGTGCATGGAATCCTGCCTGTTGCTGCTGGCGCTGATGCCAACACTGAAGCTATTGACTCTCTGTCCCTTATATCTCCCAACCGTACAGTGGCAGACGAGTCCATCGATCGCGCACTGTCGATTTCACATGAGGGCGTGAGTAAGGATGTTTCGCTGGTCAAAACTGGCATCATGCCGCTTCCTGCTGCCGCCAAAAGTGAGGTGGGGCTAGATCGAACCTCTGTTCTGATTCTCCCGCCCTCGATACCAGAAATACTACCTCGCGTCACCTCGGATCATCACTCCTTACGTCTATCCACGATGACAAATAAACATGCATTGTCTCTGATCGATACCCGAGGTGTCACCATAACGAAGGATCCGTTTCCGAACAAGACGGAGGATGTGGAGCTGCTCAAAGCAGCCGAAAAAACCATTCTATCCGACCCGAAAAAACTGCCTTTGGCGACCGCCGCCGCAAAGATGCCGACTTTGGCAAAGAAAACGCTCCAGAGCCGTATATCCTCTATCTTTAATAATCTTCCAAACGACATCGAGCTCTCAGATGACCTGGCCTCCGATATGGACACAATTGATAACGATACTATAGATATTCTGTTTCGTGGCACTTCTCTCAAAAAACTGGCGGAGTCTGCCCCGCTGGCACTGTCCAAAGTTGGGAATAAATCGCCCTCACCATCTAAAATTGCGAAACTTCCGCCAAGGAAGTCTTCTGCTCACTTTCCGACTGGAATTCTAGACGGCGCAAAACATATCATCACCAATAATTTGGGAGGTGTGGCTAACTCAGCATCATCGATCATAGGATCGATCCCAAGCAAAAAGAAAAAACGGGTCAAGCCAAATACATCGTCGAATAACCCATTGAAGAATGGCGGTATACCTAAAAAATACTGGATGAATGACTCCTTTGTTTCGGAATGTCTTAATTGCTTCAAGTCATTTTCTGCGTTCAGAAGAAAACACCACTGTCGCTTTTGTGGACAAATTTTCTGCTCTGATTGCACGATATTTATTTCTTACAGGCAATACAAAGATCAGCGTCTGAAAGACTTGCCTTCCAAGGACTTGCAAGCCTACTCAGATAAGTTGAGGGTATGCAAGCCGTGTTACAGCGATGTCATTGTTTACTTGAGTGATGACTCGCTGAGTTCCTCCGAAAGCGATGCTGAACTGGATATTGTACCCGAGGTTTCTTTTGGCGAAGACGCTGGTAGTCTTTTGTTCAACGATCATGAAGCTCCCTCTTCTGCAACTACGAGTGAGCATCCTTTGTCGCGTCTTCGGTCCCAATCGATGAATTCGCGCAGAAATAGTGCAATTTATGATCTGTCGATGACAATTGCGAATCGCACGTTCAAGCATGATCGTATGGATAGAAGCGAACTCGATCATCTGTCTTCATTAATGTCGGCATCTCCATCTGGACTCGATGCCACTCAACGGAGCCCTGAAGGCTTGTCACGTAGATTCCCGACACAGATGGCTATTCCTACTACAAGAACAGGCGAGGCTGTGGAAATTCCGGCTCCTAAAAAAAGTTTCAGCTATTTGACACCTCTGCAGTCTCACAGCTCTGCAGTAACCAGCTCCACCAATTTATACTCTGGTAGTATCAACGAAAAAGATTTCTCAGAGCCAAAACTGTGGTTCAACAATCACAAGCATGGGCCCTTGGCCCAAGATATTATGCATTCGGGAAGCTTGGAGAATCTAGGTAATTTATACAAGGCTGTTGTAAACAACAGATATGTTCGACTTCCCTCGGGTTCTGATCTCAAATTTGGATCCCCAAAACAATACCTCTTGGAGGATAAAGCAAAACTCGATCGGGAAGAAGATGGAGAAAGTGAGAATGAGGATGAGCAAGCCATGTCATTATACACATCATTGATCCAGAGTGATCCAGTTGGCTCAATTCGTCCTCACAACTCACTCGCTTCGTCTCTCTCTCGCGTTCCAACACTACGAGAATTTCCGACAATGTTTGTGGATGATAAATATAATCCAGTCAATTCTGGCCAGACGGATGCTATGAAACGTTTCGAATTCAAACCTATTGACTCCCTTCATAATGCAACGATTAATGAGACTAAGCAAAGATCAGATTTAAGATCAAACGAAAGAGCAAGGGCCTCGCTTCGCAGAATCAAGGACCGTAGAATGCATAAATCCGGCAGAAAATCTCACGGAAGTACTCTCAAATTGCCTCCCATTGACACAAACTACCAAATTACAAGCACAATTGCTGCAAGCACTACGTCCACGCCAGTTTCTCCAACTCCTAGGTCTCTGGTACTTCGCTTAGGAAGTGAGAATAATTCTGATTCCGGTAATGCTAGCTCTACTCTCGGAATCCAATACCAGAACGAGGAACAGTCTGGAAGCTCTACTCCTGGTTTTTCAAGTATGCAAGGACACTTGCATCATTTCAATCTGTATCACTTAGATGATTCCATTGATGAAAACAGAACACTTGGGCGATTAAATCTAGATCTGGACCCCCAGGAGGGCCTGACATTCAAAAAGCAGTTGTCTTCACACGTGAAAGCGCTTATGAACCAATGTTGGGAGGATTGCGATATGAAGGATCCAGGGGAACAGAAACGATGCTCAAATGCATTGCACAAAGCCTTCGCTCACATTGAAAACTTGAAAATTATTGATACCTTGGATGTGAAACAATACATCAAGATAAAAAAGATTTACGGTGGGTCAATTGAAGATACTCATGTTCTAGAAGGAATGTTCATCACCAAAGATATAGACTCGAAACGAATGCAGGGTTCTATTAAAGCTCCAAAGATTGCTCTCCTCATGTTTCCTTTAGAGTACTTGAAACAAAAAGAGCAATTCATCAGTTTGAGAATCGTTCATTCTCAGCAATCGGTGTACATCAGCAATCTTGTTTCGCGTCTCGTGTCTCTTGAACCCGACATCGTAATTGTTGGCGATACAGTATGTGGTCTTGCTCTAAAACAACTTGAGGAAGCAAATATCACTGTTTTATCAAATGTCAAACCTCAAGTTATTGAACGACTTTCAAGATATATCAAAGCTGGAATATTTCAATCTGTCAATGAATTGTTCTTCAAGAAAGGTGTATTGGGAACATGTGATATATTCGAGATTAAAAGATTTATATTCCGAGACACAGTCAAGACATATGCATTCTTCACAGGTACTCAAAAAGAAGCAGGATTCACACTCTGTCTTCGTGGCGGTGACGAAGAATTTTTGAGTAGCTTCAAATATGCTGCAGAATCACTGATTCCTGCTGTCTTCAACGCAAGATTTGAGAAAGGTTTCTTCCTGGATTTTGCACTATGTGTAGAAGCCCCGCCACCTAACCCTGGTATAACTGGTCTGGCTTTACTCAAAGAATGTTTGGCCATAGCATTGGAGCATTCTGGTGATTCGAAGCTTTTGTGTTTGAAATCCATTGAACATTTCGGAGTTTCAAATTATGTCGAGTTGTTTGCGCAGAGAATTCTAAGCTTCTCGCCCTCCGTGCATTTTCCGTTGCCTGTCCCACTTGCAAATGTCATCAATTCATTGCAACGTGCGATAGAATTTTATCAATTCAATTGCGAGCTTCAGCAAATTACTGAAGAGGATGAAATTGAGGGAGCATGGCTCGAGAAATTACATTTCGACTTCAACCTTGAAAGGTTTACTGGCAAAGAGGATGTTGTGCAGATACTCAAATTTGTCAGCGAGGAAAAACTAAAAAGCCTTTTACATAATTTCAGCTTTAGAAGCAGATTATGGTCCAACAGTATGAAGTATACTACTTACCAATTATATCCTATTTTTCACAAAAGCATCCGATTCTTACACTCTCGTGTTTCTATCAAGAATGCGACACCATGTTATGGCCCTATAGTCGTAGTGGTCGACTATTACTCGGATAATGACAAACCTCTTGGTCAATTTTTGGATCAACTCATGCAAGAGTCTAGCAAGATTTGCACGGAGTGTGGAGAATTGTTTCTCGATCACTATAAAACATACGCACATGGAAATGCCAAAATCGATATGATTGTCGAGAAGATCTCTGATTTGCCCCACGAACATTTCAAAGGTAAAGATGAGAGAATAATGTGGTCATATTGTCCGGTTTGCAATTTTTCGACCCCTATCAAGGCTATCAGTGATGAGACTTATTATCTTTCTCTCGGTAAATTCTTCGAGTTGAATTTCTGGTCGAAAAACACATTCTATCACAAGGAGTGTCGTCATGATTTCTTCAAGGAGCACGTGAAATATTTTGGATTCAACGACTATGTTATCAGAATGGAGTACAGCCCAATAGATACCTATGAGGTTGTGGTACCACGCAAAAAATTGGAGTTCATTGCTGAAATTGATATTGGCCTAAAGCTTGATGCTCTCAAGCGAATTCAAACCTCTGCAGTCAAATTCTTCCAGAGTATATCCAAAAGACTTAATAGAGTGAAGGTAGATACTTCTGAGCATGCTGAAGCAGGAAGTAAAAAGGTGGTGGAGCTTAAGGATAGGCTAGTCACGCAACAACAATTCATCAAGACAAAAACTCTTAGCATTTATAAGTCAACTCCTCCTACCAATTACCTTTCTCTCAATGTTATTCAAAGGGATATGCAAGAGCTCGGAGTTGCGTGGGACAAGGAATTCAACGAATTTGAAAAGAACTTCCTTCCTTCTGAAAACGAAATTACGAAAATTACCCAATTTCATCTTCAAAACTTCCTCATTGACAAGTTTGATACTGAATTGAAAGATGGAGCTGAAGGAGCTGATAAGTCTCTCGATGATGAACATTCCAGTGTGGACAAGGCCAGTGAAGGCGAGAAAAATGATGAGATCGGGCCTATGCAAGACAACGGGGCTGATTCGAAGGATTGGAGCCAGGTTGGAGCTAAATTGCGGGTGCCACTGACTGCAATAGAAGACAAAATCATGCAGTTCAAGCAATCCTTAGAGAATGATCAAAATAAGCATATGCTCAACGGAAAGCCGAGACCTGAAACAATACTAGACTTGAATCTACTGGATAATTCATCACCTCAAACGCCAAACAAGGTTCAAGATCTTACGAATTATTTCAATCAAATGACGTTGGAGTTCCAGAAACAACGTGAAAAGGTGTTGGAGAACAAGTCAAACAATTTCAAGGCTATCCCCATTGTTAATTCGCTGCCAATTGTGGATATATATGACAACATTGAAGACGTGGTTGATTCAGAGAACGAACGGCGTTCACTCAAGCAGCATCAGCGCCGCCCGGTTAGTCCATTTGGCGATCAAAACTCAGATAGTAAAGCAATTCAGCAGACTTTGAACAAATCGCAGGCGCAGGTCGTCTCGCTGGATGGTTCAAAAACCGTGAACTCTGTGTCATCTGATGCTCCTAGAAGAAATTCACGAGTAGAGATTCCTCAACCTGAGCGCAATTCGTTATTGAAGTCTTTGACAAACTTCTGGGCTGACCGTTCGGCCACTTTGTGGGATCCATTAGAGTATCCTTTAGATTCTACAGAGCACACCTTCGCAGACTCTGATGTGATTGTTCGCGAAGACGAGCCCAGTTCTTTGGTTGCGTTTTGCTTGTCCTCAAATGATTACAAGCAGAAAATTCTTGATATGGCTACCAATCCTGCTAGTCAAGCTGAGGATCAAGGCGTAGATGGCTTGGAATCAAGTGAGCAGTTCCAAAAGAAGCTTCATCTGTTCATGAAGATCGAAAGAAAATTCAAGAAAAGAATTGATGCCGCAAACGATGAGACCACGCCTTTGGAATCAATAATGACAAAAACAAAGTCCAATCACTTGCGGTACCGCTTCCTTGATGGAAACTCCGACATGTCATGCAAGATCTTCTACAGTGAACAATTTGAGGCCTTCAGAGTAGCTTGTGGAGTAAATGACCTGTTTATTCAGAGTTTGTCACGAAGCATTAAGTGGCACTCGAAGGGAGGTAAAAGTGGGTCCAGTTTTCTCAAAACTTTGGACAACCGTTACATTGTGAAGGAGCTTTCCAAGTCGGAACTCGAGTCATTTGTTTCTATTGCGCCCTTCTACTTCAAATATATTGCCCAGTCCTCTTTCAACACTTTGACAACAGCGTTAGCAAAGATATTTGGATTCTACCAAGTTGAAGTACGCAACTCCATGAACGGCAAGGTGTTCAAGATGGATTTCTTGATTATGGAGAATCTATTCTATAACAGAACGACTACACGAATTTTTGACTTGAAGGGTTCCATGCGAAACAGACACGTGAAGCAGACAGGCCGAGAAAATGAGGTGTTGCTCGACGAAAACATGATCGAGTACATATTTGAGAGTCCTGTTTTCGTCAAAGAGCAGCTGAAAAAACTATTGAAGGGCTCCTTGTTCAATGACACGGCCTTCCTCTCTGAGATGGACGTGATGGACTATTCGTTAGTGATTGGTCTCGACGATTCATCGGGCAAGCTTTACGTGGGAATCATTGACTGGCTCCGTACCTTCACATGGGACAAAAAGGTTGAGAACTGGGTGAAAGGTAAGAGCTTGGTGGGTAAGAAGGGCAAGGACCCCACCATTGTCACGCCCAAGCAATACCGTACTAGGTTTAGAGAGGCCATGGATCGGTATATTCTTGAAGTGCCCGACATTTGGTATGAGGGAGCCACCCATGATTGAGCACCTATTCTACAGTGGTCTTAATCAATGCAAGGTTCGTAAATTCAAACACCAACTAGGTACCCAATTCTCCAGTTAAAATTAAAAAGAATGCAAAAAATTGTAAGACTAAAACATAATCTCTCGTCAAAGTAATTCTCAAACCATTCCAAACTCATCTTGATCTCTGCTGCACTTTCAACCTTATTTCCGTCCACGACCTGAATATTAATAGTAGTATTTGCAAACAAAGATAAGTGCCTGTATGTAAATGTTCTGTGTGCACCACTATCACCATTGGCTGCAGTTCGTTTGTGGCTATACTTAGTGGACCACAGTAAGTCAACAAAACCTCCAACAGAGACAAAACCCCGAAATCAATTCAAAATGACTACTAAAAAGGTAAGTAATTGTAATTCCTTTTGTCACGTGACCACGCCGCTGCTCTCTCACCAACCACCCCCCGTCATATCCCACCCAAACGCGCTCAGCCGCTTTAAAGCCGTAGCTCTCCTATTCCTGTGCAGGCCGATGTCTACCATTTCCCATCCACACATCCTACTAACAATCCCACTACCTAGTGATAGATCCTACCTTCAATCGCCATTCCTGATCTGTGAAAGGTCTACTTTTAATATTTGGGTTCTCTTGTATATCCCGGAAGCATTTCCCAGTTTGGACACCTCTCCCCTGCACCGATCCATTGTGTTTTTGTTTCAGCCGTTTCCCAACTGAAGAACAACAAAAACAGACTCCAGATATACGTCTAAGCATCGCCGAAAGTGCTGCCGCAAGCTAGTTCTTGCTGATCTCATTCTGATAAAAATCTCTTTTTCCCTTTAATTCGTCTATTTAAACGTATATCGTCACCTCTACCAATACCTCGCTCGAACACAATGAGAACACCTATTTTCGCCGTGTTTTCGTCATTGGCCCTCTTGGTGGCCCTTGTCTTTCTTGTCTTGGCCACTGTGTCTGTGCCGGTGGCGTCTGTTTTCAAGCTCGGCCTCACCGATGAGTTCCAGTATGGCTTGTTTGGATACTGTGATTCGACACTGCTGAACTGTACTAAAGCAACCTACCCCGTAAAATTCAGCGCAGCTGGTGACTCTGCGTCCTGGTTGTTTGGTGCGCTGACCAGAGACATGTTGGCACGCGCGTTTGTGGTTTGTCCTATTGCTGCTGGGTTCACGTTGATTACGCTTCTTTGCTCTGTGGTATCCATCTGCTTTGACACCAGTGCGCTCAAGACCATTGCACTTATATTCAACGTCTTCACGTTTTTGGCCTCGGCCGTGGCCTGTGTCATGATTGTGTTGGTGTTTCTGCCTCACGTGGGATGGCTCGGGTGGCTTACTGTCGCTGCTGCCTTCTTGACGCTTGTCTCTTTCCCACTCTTGTTCTTTTCTGTAGGAGTCCATGGCCGTAATGACGATGATGAGGATGATGACGAACATGATGTTGAGCAGATAAGAGGAAATGGGTTTTATGTCGGAGAAAAGTCTGATGATTATGGACGCTCTGACCTCAACAACAAGAACACCAACTTCACCAACTCCACATTTTCTCCTGTCGCCAGAACCTACGACAACGCGACTTCAGACTATGGTGAGAGCAAACAAAGCGGATATGTTGTCAAGCTGAGCTCCTCGGTGGATAGTCTCTTGGAGTCCAAGCCTAACATCGCCAGCGATGTCACAAAGGCAAACTCGAGCATCTCAAAACCTTCCAGCAACAATCCATCTAATTTTTATACTCCCGTGAACCTTAATAATGGTCCCAGCACGCCTGTGTCAGCTCACAGACAAATGGCGCCAAACTACATGCCTAGTCCTGTTTACACTGGAAACACGAAAAATTCGGCGCCATACCCACAATCCGATAGAGGTCTGGTTTTGTACAATCATCAGCAATATGGTGTCTTTGACCACCATCCTAATGTTGAGGGTCACCAGCCATTTACTGAATTGGGGGACAACGATCTGCCAGAGAGAATCTCCGTAAATGAGGATCAAGACCGTGTGCTCGAATCTGACGAAGAGTCTCACTTCACTAGTGTTTCGCAAAGACCACCTAACGAGACGTACAATTCCAACTATATCAATCAAAATCAGCAACAAGGATACTATCAGGGAAGTGCTGCCAATTATCAACCATCAGCACTGCAACTGAACATGGTCTCTAAGCGCCCTGTAAATTCCAGCAATCCAGGTTCAATGAACAAGATTCCAACTTCCAATGGTGCTCCTCCACAGTTGCAGAACGCTACATCGTACAGTTCTTTCCAGCAACAGTTCCAGCAACAGCCACCTTTCCAACCTCAGTTTCAACCCCAGCAACAGTTTGTACCACAGGGCCCACCTAGTCTGCAAAACTTCTCCCAAGGCCCACCACCAGGGGCTTACGGAGGCCCTGCCAGACCAGCCAACAACAGACCCACAGTTTCTGAAAATGCATTGAACAGCAATCCTGACTTTGCAATTGGTTTTGGAAATAAAAGAAAGACTGGAGCTCGTGCTATGCCTCCTGCTAGTCGTATGGCCGGTGGACCACGTAATGGACAATTTCCTGGTGCCGGGTACTAAGTGGTAGTTTAGGTCTATTCCCGTGGATTTTTATTTTGTATAGTACAATAGATAGGATGCGTGTGCTTCCGCCATTAATAAAACGTTTGTGTGACTCTCTTTAGGCCATGCTCCAGAGCAGGAAGAGTGATTCTCGCGCTTTTCATCACAGCAGCTGATCAGGATTGGGCTTACTCTCCACGGGCTTCTCAACGATCTTCGTTGTGCTATGTGGCCTCAACAAAACAATTATGAACAATGCAAGTACCACCAAGCTCATCAAAAAGATAATTTTGCATTTGGTGGTGCGTTTCTGATACCCCTGGGCCTTTATGAGCTCTCTATCCGACTGTCTCAAGTCTTCGACCGCCTGCGCCAAATTGTAGTCTATTCTGTCGAGCATGCTTCCCTGGTCCACCACCAAAGTCTCCATTTCTCTGAAAATGGTAGATATCTCCAAAATTCCCATTGCAAGCTTGGAGATCTCACGTTCACGCGAGGCTAGGATCAGCGAATTGGGGTTGTTTTGGATCTGCTGTTGTGCCTGCTGGAGAGCATGCTTTGAGTAAGACTCGATGTTACTGGTATCCTCTTCGAGAAGTGCCACCTTATTTGCAGACGAGCCGGCTAATAGCTGGCGGGTATCGTCGTCGTTGGTTTCGTCATCATCGCGCAAGAATTTGATGTAATTGTTTTGTAAATTGCGGAACACGAGCAGACTCTCCTGGATCCGAACCGCGTATGACTTCTTGTAGTTCTCTATGATTGCCAATTCATCTGTGCTATAGTCGAGCTTCAATCGCTGGTAATTCTTCTGAAGAAACTCCAACTTCTTGATGGGCACATAGCACGCTTCAAACATCTTGGTGATGGTATAATTGAGGTCCTCGATTGCTTTTTCCAACGCAGCCTTCTCGCTATCACGAGTGATAAGTAGCTTCTTGTAAAGTGAACTTAGGTCGTTTGTACGTAGCTTGATGGAAGCCAAGGTCTCGTCCAATGACTGCGATATGTCGAAAATGGAAGGCGCAAGCGGCTTCAACTCGATTGAGTCCGGATCCTCGCCTTTGGCTCTATTTCTGTTGCTTTTTGGGCGATTGGACATGAGTCCCTCTTCCTCCTCGGCTAGGGTGATTGTGCGGTCATGGGAAATTTTGGGGGGTCGAGGGATGGTTCTTCTGTAGGAAAGAAAGAGATTTGTTCGGTCTCTGAACATTTTGGGGCAGATTGATGGGGGTTTGTGGAATCGCTTATGATAAATGTAGTAGTTGTAGGCAGGAAGGAAGGATCCAGAAATGGAGGTGAGGCTTTGTGGTAGAATATGGGGTAGACAAATTGAAGATGCGTGTTTGTGTCTAAGAATTGGTGTAGATTTTGAGCTTTATGTACCTCCTTTTGTTTTTTGGATCTCCTTGTTCTTATGTTACTTGATCTTAACTTCTTGGAATTGGTGGCATTTACAGCCACAAAAGAACACAATCTCTACACGCAATTATCTGAATAGATCATTTATGGAGTTCACTGTTCAAATGAACTGATGGATGGAAGTGCCTCAATATATACAATAACACAGGTGGCAGCATTTAAACATTCCAGCTGCAACCACAACTGAATTACTTCTCCTCCATCTCGATTGGAGCGGCCTGTTGACGCATCTCGGTCACACGCGAAGACAACTCCTTTTCGGCGTCTTCTCTCTCCTTCAACACCCGCTTCCATTCAGGAATTGGTGCTGGCTTGTCCTTGTTAAGTTCCTCCTCCTTCATTGCCAACACGATGGTACTCAAAAGAAGAACAATGGTGATAGCCTGTGCGTACATTCTAGCCTGAACGATTTTTTGTGGGCCTGTCATGACCTTGTCACGGTTAACGTACACCCATGAACCCCACATGGAAGCAATCCATGACGTCAAGATGATCTTGTACTTGTGTGTGCTCAATGAATGCACCAACTTATCGGAAAATGGCATCTCCTTCCACTTGGAATATTGCTCTAACATCTTCTTGTCTGCATATCCAGACGAGTACATCTTACGGTCAAACTCCACCGAACCCTCGTCAGCATAGAAAGCTCCGAGCGAAATGGTAGGCATGATGATAATACAGGCTTTAATGGAAGTGTTGAATCTGGCAAAACGGGCTGGTTGGCGGTACTTCAAGAAGTTGTAGATACCCAATGAAAGAACACCACCGTAAAAGAGTCCCTTGAGACCCTCGGTGGCCACGTGCATGGCGTGGGCGTCTCTTTCGTGTTTGTCGATGATCTTCATGATGTTTAATTGGCGCTTCTACGAGTGTTTAAAGAAAAAGAAGTAGTAGTTGCTTATCTGAATTAGAGATGAGAGGTCTGGGAGTGTAGAATGAGTGTGGTTGGTGCAGGTTTGACGTTTGCAGCCGTGTAGAAGAGATAAGATACGATTATTGGGGAATTGAGGATTATTGTGATAAGGTGAGAATTTTGTTTTCGTTTCTGGAGTGGATTTAAATCATTGGAGCTTGGTTTACTAGGTTGTCGTTTATTGCTTTTTAGATAAAACACTGGAATTGGGGTGTGTTGCGTAGTGAGTATGTACTCATTAGTGGGATTTAAACAATGATGAATTGTAAAATTAAATCGAACAAGTGCAAATTGAAAAGGTATCCAATTTTTAAAAGTTTCAATTTCGCATAAGTGCGGTTTCAACGCCGCATTAGCGTTGCGATTATGTGGATCATCGCTAATCTTCTAGAAAGCAAGTGTGGATAGATGTTGCTTCGATGGCTGGGTTGCTCAAATTCTTCTAGTAGCAAATTTGCACAAGCATCAGAACTCATTTTTTGGTTTTCATGTGATTTGCAAATCGGGCTCTCGCCAGTCCAGTTCAATTTGGAGAATTGATTTCGCTCAAACGAAACGCAGAGAGCCTTAGGCAATTCTGTAGCACAAAACAAGTAAAAGTACCAGAAATAGTAGCCTTAGATTTAATTTCTTTTGAGCGAATGGCTAAATTATTAAATGCTACTCAAACCACCAGCCCTATGTGAGACTCTGGCTTTAAAGGTGCTAAACCCTTAGTTCACTACACACTCAAAGACTTTCTTGATGTCTCAAATTCTCTGTTCATTATACACTAAAATACACTAAAATACAAAAACAAGCACTCAACACGCCTACTTCTCATTGAGCGTTCTACGCAACTGCTCAATCTCACGGTACGCCCGCTCCAACTCGGCCTTCAACTTCTCATTGGAGGCATTCAATTCGCTCACCGCTTGCTCCGTCAACAACTTCTCCAAGGTCCACTTCTCGATGTTATTGTTCTCGTTTTCCTTCAATCTTCTGATGAACTCCACGGCTCTCTGCAAGATCTGTGCCTTATTTGTGTCTGGAGTAGGAATCAATGCAGCCAAGTCTTTGATTCCAGAATTGATCAGCTCACGTCTTCTGCGCTCCACCTCTTTGTGGTTCTCGCGACGCAATCTGTGCCACGCCTCGGTACCATGTTGGGGTTTGTTTCCTCCCGTTTGTGGCAATGTGGTGGGCTGCAAAATCGTGTTGTCGACCCTATGACGCGCTACTGCCGTGGCAGCTGCTGCATGTAACAGCTGACCGTAATGGTTTTCGTAAGCCATCTGCTGATGCATCTGCTGTTGGTGTTGATGCTGGTGCATATGATGGTGATGATGGTGAGGCTGCTGATGACTTAACGCGGCGGCGGCGGCATTGGCCGTGTCAGAGTCAGATACCAAAGATGCTGCTGCTGCTGCTGCAACATCGTCGTCGTCGTCTTCCTTGTGTTGGTGGCCTGTATCCTGGCCATTTCCAGAACCACCATAGGACAGTTGGTCTCCCAACAATTCCGAGTCAATGGCTATATCCTTGTCTTTGTTTTTGTGGTCGTATGCTTGACCATCTCTTTTAATGTTTACCATAGTCACGTGGTTGATAACGGATGCTCCACTTTGTTATTTGGGACCTGGGAAGGTTCGAATAGGGTGTATTTAAATTTTTAGTATTTTTTTGCGTTGACTCTGTTGCACTGCTATTGGAGTCAAATGGATTTGAAAGGGCTCTTGACCGTTACTGGATCTGGAATCACTATTCTTTATTGACCACTAGTGTCTACACTGGTGTTGTTTGTTTGAAACGTGATTATCACAACGTGATTTGAGTAGGAAAAAGTGGTCAGCTGGTGCGTCCAACCATTGGAGGCACGGGTGTCTTGGTTACCCGGACTCAGGCCAAGTTCATAGTTTAAAAATCAAAGTGTATGTGAATCGAATTTTGTTACATTATGTTATTGACTCTTCTTTAAAATTTGTTCATGGTTAATTAGGCGTAGTCGCTGTTGTTGTTAACGTTATGGCTTTTGCTCATTGAGGCATCTAATCGTGTTGGTAACTATAGAAGGCCTGAAAAGGAAATATTTGGAGACCAAAAAGACGCGAAAAAAATTTTTTTACTGTTTGATTCATTCTTTCTATTTTAAATTATCGTAATTTTGTACGGGCCACGCCAGATCGTTGTACAATTTGCAGTGTGTGCATAGATCGAGCACAAGAACAATGCTTGAGTGGACTCCAAAATTACGAGAACTCGCAAAGCTTGAAGATGATGTATCAAACAATTCAAAGCACGCAACTTCTTCTGATTATGATGAAATCGGCAGGATTATGTGCTCTATCTCTGTGTAAGCTCAGCCCAATCAATTGCAAATCAGAATAAACAAAAAAGAAAAACTACCTCAAAATCCTAATTCAAATGAGTACCGGTCTTTTAAGCTTAATTCAAAATTGGAAAAAAGATTGCAGCACCACAATTTCACACATGGTCTCCCACTGCATTACTCAGTGTGGCTCTAAGTGGCTTGACTAACGTTGATCGGACGGGAAACAGTATTTTCCACTTGATATGGCCGCAACCGAAAGTTGATTTTTTTGCGTGTTTATGTTGTAACTAATAAAATTGAGGTCAACACCACTAAATTCATCTGGTATTCATCAAATACAATTTGTAATCTGAACTTTCATGGATTTGGCTTTGTTCCTGCTGGAAGAGGCAGGTATAATGGTACTATTGAAGCTAAGGTGATAAGGCCGGATCGGACTTCTATGCTTTTTCTTGGCCAGTGACAGAATTATCTGTCAAAATATAAGCAAATTAAGATATACAGAGTCATACACATAAAACAACGCTCTACACGCAGATACCCTGATTGACGGTGGAAGGCTGAAAAGCAGTCTACGGTAGAGCATAGATCAGAGGCACGGCTAAAAAGTCAACATACCGAATCGATATCATATTTCATAAAAAAACAAGCAATTGAAATCCCACATTGTTTAACTTGATCGATCCAGTTCTTCTTGGCAACATGCTACCATTAGATTCGAAGGTGCTGAATACATTGAAAAGTACGGAATAACAAACGAAAGGAACACTGCCCGAACAGCGATAAGAAACTTGAAAAACTACGGATCAATCCAGACCTGCAACCAGGAGCTGTGCGAGAAACCACACCACACTTAGATAGTCAAATCACAAAAAAAAGAGCGCTGCAAAAAAAGAAACTCGGCGACAATGATAATTATCTCACAATTATGTACCGCTTCTCTAACGCATCCAGTATAATTCCGCACCTTAAACGTCTTCAGTTAACGGCCTCTACCAAACCACACCAAACCACATCAAACCACCAATGCGCTTTTTTTTGTAATTTGTGAAACAATTAACCACATTTATCCGTCTCTTCGGACATGGATCTTCCGCGTAGATCCACTTGCAGACCCCGCTATAGCCGTCCGTCACAATCACAAAAATGACCCCATCTGGAAACGACCCACTATCAGAGCACCCACTTTGATTGAGGAAAGGTCCCCAATGGAAGATAGAGAATGAATACTTTCTGAATAATTCTAAGACTATGCTCTTACCTCTATTTTTGCCGCCACGTCAGCACTCGCTAATTGAATCCCACAGTGACCATTATTCCATTCCCTCCCAACATTTCTCCTTTCCGTTTCCGTTTCGGATGATCAAACCACGCAGTTCTAATTAATAGTGTTCCAATTGGAACCACGAAGGACAGAGGGTGCTGGGTGCAGGCACAGGGCGGTTTCTGCAGGATGTATTCACTTCTCTACACTCCGCGCTGTCCGATATATGCCGTTTTTGCCCCCATTTCCTGACGTCGCTCCGCTCCAAGCGCATATTCCACCACCCCCATGCGTCTACAGTGGTGCGATGTGGCCCACCCTTGCTGAAGTGTATGCACTTACGGAACCCAGCTCCACCACAGACCCTGGTATAAATTGGCTCCCAAATCCTCCACCACTATCCAATTTTATCATCACAGTTTTCATACTCTGAAACACAACTGAAAACAAAAACACAATCACTAATCAACAATGGCCGAAATCACTTTAGGTAGATACCTCTTCGAGAGATTGAACCAATTATCTGTCCAAACCATCTTCGGTCTTCCCGGTGACTTCAACTTGGCTCTTCTTGACAAGATCTACGAGGTCGACGGTATGAGATGGGCTGGTAACGCCAACGAGTTGAACGCCGCCTACGCTGCTGACGGTTACTCCAGATTGAAGGGTTTGGCCTGTCTCGTCACCACCTTCGGTGTCGGTGAGTTGTCCGCCCTTAACGGTGTCGGTGGTGCTTACGCTGAGCACGTTGGTATGTTGCACGTCGTTGGTGTTCCATCCATCTCTTCTCAAGCCAAGCAATTGTTGTTGCACCACACCTTGGGTAACGGTGACTTCACTGTTTTCCACAGAATGTCCAACAACATTTCCCACACCACCGCCTTCATCTCTGAGTTGAACTCTGCTCCTGCTGAGATCGACAGATGTATCAGAGAGGCTTACGTCAACCAAAGACCAGTCTACTTGGGTTTGCCATCTAACTTCGTCGACTTGAACGTCCCAGCTTCCTTGTTGGACACCCCAATTGACTTGTCCTTGAAGAAGAACGACCCAGATGCTCAAGAGGAGGTCATTGAGACCGTCACTGAGATGATCGCCAAGGCCACCAACCCAGTTATCTTGGTTGACGCCTGTGCCTCCAGACACGACTGTAAGGAGGAGGTCAGACAATTGATCGACGCTACCAACTTCCCAGTCTTCGTCACCCCAATGGGTAAGTCTGGTGTCAACGAGTCCCACCCAAGATTCGGTGGTGTCTACGTCGGTACCCTTTCCGAGCCTGCTGTCAAGGAGGCTGTTGAGTCTTCTGACTTGATTTTGTCTATCGGTGCTTTGTTGTCTGACTTCAACACTGGTTCCTTCTCTTACTCTTACAAGACCAAGAACATCGTTGAGTTCCACTCTGACTACACCAAGATCAAGCAAGCTACCTTCCCAGGTGTCCAGATGAAGGAGGCCTTGAAGAACTTGTTGAGCGTCGTCTCCAACTACGTCGGAAACTACAAGGCCCACCCTGTCCCAACCTTCAAGAAGGTCGAGGCTGACGGTCCAAACTCTGCCATCTCTCAAGAGTGGTTGTGGTCTAGAGTCTCCTCTTGGTTCAGAGAGGGTGATGTCATCATCACTGAGACCGGTACCTCTGCTTTCGGTATTGTCCAATCCAGATTCCCAGACAACTGTGTGGGTATTTCCCAAGTCTTGTGGGGTTCCATTGGTTTCACCGTTGGTGCCACTTTGGGTGCTGTCATGGCTGCTCAAGAGATCGACCCTAAGAAGAGAGTCATCTTGTTCGTCGGTGACGGTTCCTTGCAATTGACTGTCCAAGAGATCTCTACCATGTGTAAGTGGGAGAACACTCCATACTTGTTCGTCTTGAACAACGACGGTTACACCATTGAGAGATTGATTCACGGTGAGACTGCTTCTTACAACGACATTCAACCATGGAAGAACTTGCAATTGTTGGACTTGTTCAACGCCAAGAACCCAGAGACCGTCCGTGTCTCCACTGTTGGTGAGGTCGAGCAATTGTTCCAAGACCCTGCTTTCAACGAGAACTCCAGAATCAGAATGGTTGAGGTCATGTTGCCAAAGATGGACGCTCCTCTTAACTTGGTTAAGCAAGCTGAGTTCTCCTCCAAGGCCAACTCCGAGAACTAATTGTTTTTCTAGGAGTATAATTACGCATACATATTTAATGAAAATGAGTTAAGATAAAGAAAATTGTTTTGTAGCTTTGTATAGTATCTGCAATGGTTTCAGCTTATAGATATTATGTTGATTTCGCCTGATTCATTCACTCGTATATCTTTAAGCGTTTTTCTGTACTAAGGGAATCAGCGAGTTGAATGTCAGGACACCGAACATCTTAGTTGTCGAAATGTTGTGTTTATCTTTTGGCGCGAAGAAATATGTTTAATGAGGTGAGATAAAATATCAGGACTGCTGTTTCATTCTCATTCAACGTTCTTTGCCGATTTATCAAATTGAGATTGGTTCAGTTTGCGAGATACTTATGTGGTTTATCACATTTCCAGCGAGGAACAGAAGATGTACGAAACTTCAAATTTTAACAAAAAAATACAAGTGACTGCAGAAATAAAGACCAAGCACATTCTATTGTTAATTTCTGTGGCAAAATTTACACATAGAGCATTTTTGAGCCCATCATTTTTCCCTGCCACTCTAAGCTCACATCTTTTAATCTTACTACAATGGGTCAACAGAAGGAACCTTAATCTCGGAAACTTGGAAAACAAAGGTTCCTGAAATAATCCGGATTATTTCTAGACCCCATACATCTAGATACAGGGTAGATCTTTTGGTGGGTATTTTAGTAAAGTCACGCGAGGATACTGTAGTCATGGTGCTGAAGTGATCTTCTACTCGAGGAAGAATGAAGCGGTTGAAATGATATAGTTAGATGAGAAAAAGTCACAAAGGCCCCATTTAAATACAATCACCAATTCCGGTTATCCAACTCTTATCCCACCCTTCACTATTGCGGACTCTCAGAATTACACTCAGAGTATTCAGACCGAATGACTACACGATACATGCGACAATGAACCAAGGAAATAAATCATATAAATCCAAAACTAATAAAAGTCCCCTCTATTTGAGATAGCCCCAATCCTTTTATAAACCTCATACTTTTTTTTCGCCGAGAATCGGTAACCTCACCAGGCCTACCTTATCTACCCCAAGCTCGCAATCAGAGCCACAGTTTTACATCCATGCTTCCTGTTCTTCTACGCTGCAAAAAAGTGGGGCCAGGGAAATGGCCTGGAATAATAAATTTTCGATCCAGGTTTTCCTCATGGACCCGCTCGCCCGTGATTCAGCACCGAGTGACTCCCCGTGGACCATCTTCACTTGTCGGAACAGAACTCCGGTCACTCACGTTCGTAGCCAGAAGATTCGCATCCACAACAAAAGAAAAGAAAGAAAATGAAGCACTGTCTCTGGCTTCGAAATTGTTCGGCAGGGATATCCTGACCTCCGAGACGAACATGTTAAAGTCGCTTCTCGTGACGCTTTGGCCCAAAAACAAGCCCAGCTTCCGGTTCAGAGTCATATTGGCCCTTCTTCTCTTGATAGGGTCTAAGGTTCTCAATGTCCAGGTCCCGTTCTTCTTCAAAGGCATTGTGGATGAGATGAATGTCGATTGGGCTACCCAATTGGGTACTGTAGGCACTGTAATTGGATCAATGATCTTGGCCTATGGAGGCGCCAGGTTCGGTGCAGTTTTATTCGGTGAGCTCCGTAATGCTGTATTTGCACTGGTGGCTCAACTGGCCATTCGCCGTGTCGCCAAGGATACTTTCAGACACCTTCTAAACATGGATCTACAATTCCACTTGCTGAGTCAAACAGGTGGTCTCACGAGGGCTATAGAGAGGGGTACTAAGGGTATCAGTTATGTTTTGACTGCAATGGTGTTTCACATAATCCCCATTTCGTTCGAGATCAGTGTCGTGTGTAGCATCTTGACCTACAACTATGGTGTACAATTTGCAGCAGTGACCTTTTTGACCATGGCCATTTATTCTGTGTTTACCATCAAAACTACTGCATGGAGAACAAAGTTCCGTCGTCAGGCAAATAATGCTGACAACCAGGCCGCGTCTGTGGCGCTCGACTCGTTGATGAACTACGAGTCTGTCAAATACTTCAACAACGAGAACTTCCAATGCGAGCAGTACGGGAAAGCTCTCACCAAATACCAAAACGCTTCGATTAAAGTTGCCACTTCTTTGGCATACCTCAATGCGGGTCAGAATTTAATCTTCACACTGGCTTTGACAGCTATGATGTACATGGGTTGTAGTGGTGTGGCTTCTGGCTCTTTAACTGTCGGTGACTTGGTTTTAATTAACCAGCTCGTTTTCCAGCTACTGGTTCCCCTCAACTTTTTGGGGTCAGTGTATAGAGAGCTTAAACAGTCTCTTTTGGATATGGAGAACCTCTTTCAATTGCAAAACTACGATATCAACGTCAAAAATGTTCCCGACGCCCCTAAGTTAGTTCTCAACTCTAAAAACCCTGGTACAATTGTTTTTGAGAATGTTACTTTCGGCTATCATCCAGACAGACCCATTTTGCGCAATGCATCTTTCACCATCCCCGCTGGAGAAAAAGTTGCCATTGTTGGCCCATCAGGCCTGGGTAAATCAACTATTTTGAGACTCATCTTCAGATTTTACGACGTCACCGAAGGTCGCATCTTGATTGATGGCCAGGACATTTCCAAGGTGGACCTTGAGTCTCTCCGTAGAGCTGTTGGAGTAGTTCCACAGGAAACTCCATTATTCAATGAGTCTATTCTCGAGAATATTCGTTACGGAAGACTCGATGCAACAGATGCCGAGGTGGAAAGCGCCATCGACAAAGTGCAGATAAGCGCACTTATAAAAGATCTTCCTGATGGTTTGAATACAGTTGTGGGAGAAAGAGGTCTCATGATCTCCGGTGGAGAAAAGCAAAGACTTGCAATCGCAAGATTGCTTTTGAAGAAAGCGCCCATCACATTCTTTGACGAAGCCACAAGCGCTCTTGACACCCACACAGAGCAAGCGCTTTTGAGAACTCTACGTACCGTATTCAGAGAGGTCAAATCTACCAATGTATCGATTGCACATAGACTCCGGACCATTGCTGATAGTGATAAAATTATTGTTTTGAATAAGGGCCAGGTCAAAGAAGAAGGAACACATCAAAGTCTCCTAGCCATTCAAGATTCCTTGTACTCAGAATTATGGAACATACAAGAGAATCTAGACATCGAGGAGGAACTTGAAGAAATCAAGGCGGCTCCAGAACAAACATAAATATTCTAGATACGAGATGAGATGATTTAATAATAATGAACATTTTGCACTTTGTTGGATTATATGTGGCAGGATACAGCGAGCTCAGGTTATATACAAAGATCTTTGTAGAGATCAGCAATGGCTCTTTTCTCCTCATTTTCGGCTTCTAATCTCTCAAATCTTTCTTGAAGTTTGTGAGGGGGAAGCGACTTCTCCTTTGCATCCACAAAGGCTTTCACGTCGTCAATTCTATACTGCATTACCTCGCCCAAGACTAAATTCGAGATGTTGCCGGTAGCAATGCCAATTTGTTTCGACCAATCTGAGCCTTTCCGCAAGGACCTCTTTACCCACAGATCGTAATTGACAGTGTACCACGCCCAAAGTTGTTCCTTAGCTTGTGTTGAATGATGAAACTTGTATCCGAGTAAACACAATTCGATAAGCTTCGAGTCGATGTTGTTGTTGACGAAGTGCAAAGTTTTCGAAAGCAAATCAGGCTTTTTGCAGAAGGCGAGGGATGAGACCGCAGCAGTTTGAAGGTCTTGAACCAGGCCATTAGAATGTTTCAAAAGCGACACATCACTGTTCTTTGCTAATGCCATGATTTGTTTATATTCATTCATGTTGGCATTTGCTGCTGTGACATTGAAAATCAGCGGAAACAATTCTTTAGCTGTAAATCTTTGTGAGACACCGGAGCTCACCATATTCTTATAAAGCTTTTTGCAAACTGACTGAACTTCCTTGTGACTACTAGCTCCCTGCAAGATCATGTTGCGAACTTCATACTCGGTAGGATCATAATCACCTGTCTTGAGATCTAATACGGCGTTCCACCCATCAATCTTGTTGTATAAGTCGAAATACACTCCATCAAGCCAAATTTGGAACCGAGTATACTCAGTGAAATGGAGAAAAATGGAGTTTATAATTTCCAAGTAGGATAAACATGCTTTCAACACTTCGAAATCGATACTCCATGATTCCGAGGAAAGAACTTTCGCCAATTTGATGAAGAAGTTGAGCTGGCTCGAGCCATACAAATCCGCATCGCTGTGGAAAGTATGTTGACCGAGAATCTTACCATAATCTCTAATAATGGCCAATAGATCTGATGATCTCAAAATATTCTCCGCAACATTCTTCAAAAGCACGTCCAAGATCTCCAGAGAATAAACTGTTTTGTAGTAAAATTGATTTCCCGAGTTTAAACAAATCAATTGCGAAGGGGGAATCTCAAGATCCATAGATCTATCAGACAACATCAAGTTTGCTATTTGTATGTCACCTTTGTCGGTGCGGACTTTTGTGGCTAATGGGACATGGAAAGGCGAGTTTTCGAGATTGAGCGATTGAGCGTCATTGTTGTACAAGAATCGATTCTGACACACTGTAATTGCATTGTTCTTCACCTTCACTTCCAAAATAGGGTACCCCACATGTCTAAACCAGGAGTGAGCAAAACTCAACAATTCATATGAAGTGTGACGGTTGAGGATATTCCAGATATCAAAGATTTTAATAATCTTATACTCATACTCCTTTGTAACTTCACGGAATGCCTTGAAGAAGTGAGTGTAATCTGAACTTTTATTCTCCAATTGAAATAGAGTTGCAATCATGTTCAAAAGAATGAGACCCTTATCATACACCTGTTGTTCAAAAATGTTGTTGGTTTTGATGGCTGCTGACACATCGAGGCCGTTCATGTATTCTTGAGGACTTGGAAGAGGCAGGTCGATGAAACAGTCAATATCCATAAAGTCTTGAATTGCAAACAGTTTCTGTTCTTCAAACAGAGTAGTATCGGAAGCTTCAATCCCCTTAACAGAGAGAGCGTAATTACCAACAAAAGTAGCGAAAGACTCGATAAACCAAAGACACCTCCAATCGTCAAGAGAAACGGAATTAGCGAACCATTGATGGGTCAACTGATGAGCAATAAGTTGCCTTATAGTGTATTTGGCATCAGAGGAGGCATTGTAAGGATCAATGAGAATCTTGTCACGGATAACGGTCACCATTCCCCAGTTCTCCATCACTACATCCGCAAGGAAAGGAAGCGCCACGATATCGAATTTGGTCAATGGGTATTGGCCCAAGAGGTCTTCAAAAACCGGGAAGAGGGCAACAGAAACATCAAGAGCATAGCGAGCTTGCGATGAGTCGCCTTTCGTGGTCAATACGCGGATTGGCACTCGAGCAGAGGAGTCCTCGAGGACTTCAAAGTCACCCAAAGCGAATCCAAAATGAGCAGGCAGGATGGGTGGAGTAGGCTCAAACTCATATAAGGAATCCTCGGTCATATCAATGATATGAGACGACTTCAAAGCCGCATTTGAAACCACTTTAAACAGAGACTTGGTCTGGATGGTGAGCGAGATCTGGACCTTAAGTACCAACTCGTCCAACACCGGAAAGATGCACCGACTTCCATACGGTTGAGCATGCGTAGCAATGATGTAGTTGTCGCTTTTTCCCGAGACCGAGTCGGAATAGTTTGTTTTGAAAACTCCGTAGGTCTCATCATGATATGTTCTGATGGTTGCAATAGATCCTAAGTACGTGATGGTGACCGACACTGGCGGCTCTTCCGTTTCAGCAGATAATTCAATTGTTTGCTTCTCACGGTCTGTTTTCACCAGCAACTTAATCGCATCTCCCGATTGCAAGTTCAACTCGGCTTTTGTGATAATTAGCCTATGAGCATGCAAATACATGGAGAAGCCTTTCACATCACCATTGTAGAGAGCATTTTGCGAAACATCGACCCGGAGAAGTCCTGAGTAGTTTGGTTTGGCATTGTCGATTCCCAAACGCAAGGAGTAGGACGCTGGAACGTATTTGCTCCGTAGAAGAAGAGAAGGTTCAGACATACTGGGGGTGAAAATTATCCCTCTGCACCTCTAATGGTATACGAATGGAGAAAATAGTTTCATTCAGGAAAGGCGGAAATTAGATTTACTGGCACGAGCGAAATAATTTCAAAATATCATGGTATTCATGACTACGGTGGGATGCTGGTGTAGAAGGATGTGGATTTGCCATTTCGGTTGTGTTTGAGTTCACCGCGCCTGAATAATACAATAGCGAAGCAACAGAAAGTGATTAAATAATAAAAATAACAAAGATCGAGCCAAAAAAGGTTTGAAGGTTTGGAAATATGTTGATATTCTTTGTTTATCTCTTGCATGATCAGCTTCTCTTGTGGCTTCTGCCCGTAGATCTATAGCTGTCAGCCACAATGATATTGTTTACCCAAAAATCATTCTGTCACATACACATTTCTTGAGCTGCGTTCAAGATGATGAATACGACCTAAAATTTTAATCGATATCTAGCATCTTTTTTCGCCTCAGAAATCTGTCTGTATACTCACTCTGCGGCTTGATCTAGATCCAAACAGAGTCAAGCACAATCTACTGGCGTGGCGAAATTTTTTATCACCGCTTCCAGTGACTTTTCTGCCGCTGCCTTTCGCCGTTGCCTCTTGCATGATTTTCAACATCCTCTCGCCCGTTCGCCCTGCATCCGTGGATCCCACTTAGGGCTAGTTAACTCTGCAAGATCCCGAAGTTCCCTCGAGAAAACCGGATTTTGCCCAAAAATGCAGACGATTGTTCCGAGTAACAGATGACTTCTGAATTCTTGATTTTTTTTGTCCGATACTGAACTGTGTGTCAAAAATCGCTGACACATACAGATTTCCAAACCTGAAACAAATCGTGTGAGATGCACTCCACTTGCACGCGGCACAGTACCGTGTAGCACAGCTTGCAACCAGCTTATCTGCCACATTTAGAGTTCGTGATCTTGATCAGAGCGGGAAAATCAGCTGAGAACAAACGATTCAGTCAGCTTGTCTCTCTTTGAGCCAAAAACAGAACATAATCGGGGCAAATTCTGCTGAGTGTTGTGTACATCATTCTGTCGCACCTAAAATACAGCCGCGTGCATAATGGCACATCAGTGTTTCAGGCCATAACTCAGCCTGCAGACGAGCGCCAAAGATATAAATACCTTTGCAGATGCTGTTTCATCTGGGATTTTTTCTACTCCCTGGTTTTCTTTTAGTTTAGATTTGTGCTTAGTGGTCGAATTTTCGTCTCCTTGTTTTTTTCTAAACTGTTCGCCGCCTCTACCTTCGCTTTATTTAGTGAACCACCCATTTGCAACCATTAACCATGACGACTTTAAAAAACTTCACAAAGAGATCGTCTAGAATTTTCAAGGGCAAAAAGAATGCCGCTCCAGACTCCGCTGCGTCTGCTCCTAGCTCTGCTGATGATCAATCTGCCGCCTTCGATGATGACGAGGTGAACGCTTCAGCTAATGTGTTGGACGGGACCGACGCCCAATCTACTCAGGATGTGCAACCAACTGTTACTAACGGTACTGCAAAAGAGCGTAAAACTCGTGCCACTGACGAAGATGACAGTGACGATTCTGATGCTGCTCAAAAGAAGGCTGCTGAAAAGAAGGCTGCTGAAAAGGCCAAAGCTGCTGAGGACGCCAAAGCTGCCAAGGCTGCCGAGGAGGCCAAGGTAGCTCAAAAGAAAGCTGCCAAAGTCCAGAAGGAAAACGAGGCCAAGATTCTGAAAGCCAACAAACAACTTGAGGATGCCGAGAAACAAGCCGAAGAGGCTCAGAAGAGACTCGAGGCTGCTAGAAAGAGAGTCAACGACTTGAAAAAGTCTACCAAGAAAGCTGCAGAGGAGATGAAGGAGAAGGGCGAAAACATCAAAACTGAAGTGAAGCGCACTGAAGCAAAGGAGGTCAGAAAACCAGATGTCTTCAAAAGATTTTGGGCTAAGGCCAAGGGAACACCTTCTCCAACCGAAGACAAGAATGAGGAAGCCGCCAAAGCTCCGGTCACTGCCAAAAAGGCTGCTGCCGCAGATGCAGCTGAGAGCTCTGCTGAGGTAGCCGACGATGCTTCTGAGCTTGTCGTGGCCACCGATTCAACTCCACTTCAGACAGCCGAAGCTGAGTAGATGGATTTTTGAGTGCTGTGAGTGCTCTTTTAAATTGATCCGAAGCTCACTATGGCTACATGTTAAGAGCCATGTTGTCTTAATCTTTTTATGTATTCTTGCGGAGGCTAATTAATACCTTGATCCCTTCTGCTAGCCATTACTTCCCGTTAATTAGTTAATTGAATTATAATAATCATTCTCTGTAATCGGGAATCATTTCTTTCGGTCGAAGCAGCATCTGATACGGAAATCGTAGGGTAAGAACACTCAACAGACTACACATTTTGCTTGCAAGCGACAACATCCGCGAGATTGACATAAATAACATTGGAGATTTGTTTTTAGATTAAACAATATTCTTTGGAGGTATTTAAACCGTCACTTCTTGGTAAAGAACTGCTTTCCTGCTACCAAGTCTTCCCTAAATGGTTTTACGCAGTAATAAAAAAAAGAAGAAATTGTTCCGGAAAAGAAATACATAATAACTCAAATCAAGATCCATTATTGCCCACTATTTCATCAAAATCTCTTCCCGACTCTTTATTCTAGAATCGATTTCCGAAACTGCCCACCCGTCTTAGCTGCAGTACGCGACCTTGTCCCTTTGTCGAATACTACCACCTCCGCACCTAACATTTCCTTTCTAACAAAACTAACATAAAACAAAATGGTATGTGTCCTGCCATACAATTGGCCAATTGGGATCCTCTCCAAAACCAGGGTTACTAACCGAACAGTCTAGATCTGGGTATGTGCCGTGCATTGAGTGTATTTTGTATCGTTAAGAGGTTTGGAACGTATGGCTGTTTCGAATTGATGGATATACACAATTAGAAATGGAGGACGAAGTGATGATAGGAAAAAACTCTCGCAATGAAAGGCTGCCGACGTCAATTTCAGGAATTTGGTTTGACGAACTCTGTCTTAACCCACAGTATCTATCAAGACTAGCAACCAATAAAACATTGGCGACTGCTATAAAGAACGGGAATTACAATTGACAAGAACTGTCCTTTTAGAGATTGTCTCGTTTCTTTGCTCCATTTTGTGTGTCTGAAAACTATTTGAGTCCTCGATTCCTCGCTCCAAACCTCTTACCCGATGATCCCGTTACTAACCGCAGTGTTGCCGTCGCCGACGAATCCTTGAGTGCCTTTAACGACTTGAAGCTCGGCAAGAAGCACAAGTTTATCATCTTCAGTTTGAACGACAAGAAGACCGAGATTGTTGTTGAGGAGACCTCCTCGGACGACTCCTACGACACCTTCTTGGAGAAATTGCCTGAGAACGAATGTAAGTACGCCATTTACGACTTCGAGTACGAGATTGGTGGAGGCGAGGGTAAGAGATCCAAGATCGTCTTCTTCACCTGGTCTCCAGACACTGCTCCAGTCAGATCCAAGATGGTGTACGCCTCCTCCAAGGATGCTTTGAGAAGAGCATTGAATGGTGTTGCTGCCGACATTCAAGGTACCGACTTCTCCGAGGTCGCCTACGAGTCTGTTTTGGAGAGAGTCAGCAGAGGTGCTGGTTCCCACTAATCGCTGAGTAGACCATTGTAACGATTGCGAATGCATTCTGCGAATACAAGCCGCCATTATTTCATTGTAGAACGAGTTTTACTCACATCAGTAGTACGTATGAATGGGTAGGAAGTGACAGAACTCAACCAGAGGTCAAACAAAAGAATGAGCTCGAACGAAAAAAAAAAAAGAAACAGATCAAGTTTCTATTGTTAAGTTTTCTACTTTTTCACTGTACGACAATTTCGGCCCTTTGTCGTTTATGTTTTTGATTTCGCATTGTGGTGTCTCTTATCTGTTTCAGAATTACTATCTATACTGCCACCAAAACTCCATCAGAACAGTGCAATTTGACATCTAAACACCAACATTGACATTCCAGCTCAATCCTATCCAATACACCCACCAATAATATCGCAGTATACACATAATAGATACCTCTTAGCACATCTGATGCCGTTGAACCATGTCAAAACCAAAACCAACAAAACTCCCACGAGCAACCCTAGAACAGAAAATCAAGATCCTTGACTTCTACCACCAATCGGATAAACCTCAGCTGGAAACTGTCGAGGCCTTCAGAGACCAGGTGGCCATTTCCACCCTGACCTTCAATGAGTGGGTCAAAAGAGAAGACGAGTATAGAAAACAGTACCAGGCGCTGGATGGCGAATTCCAGAAGAACTCTAGACGTAAGACAAAGTTCAAGTATGAGAAAATCAACCGCGCTATGGACCTACTAGTGAAGCAGCGTTTGGAACGAGGCGAGCCTGTTACAGAACCTATTCTACGAGACTACTGGCAAGTGTACGCGCATCAATTTGGCGTAGATAATCCGAAGCGACTTTGCCTGTTCAGTCATGGTTGGCTAAACCATTTCAAGAAACGCCATGGAATCTGTAAGCTGAAAAAGATCGGTAATGATCCCGAAGAGGCGGATGCGGCTGTCAACTCAACTCTAAACTTTAACAAGAAGCTCCTAACTGGTGCAGTGGCTGACCCAACTGCCGCTTCTCCCGCTGCTGCTTCTGCTACCACGGCAGTTTCTTCCGCTTCTAATCCGGCTGATATGGGGACGAAGTATGCGCCTGAGCCTGTAGGACTGTTCAAACCGCAGCTGTCCCTTAACTTTGCCCTGCCATACCCTCGCTTGTTGGAGGACTCCACTGTTTCAGTTTCAGAAACGCCGACTAATGATAGCGGTCAATTGTCGCTGGGCTTGTACGAAACGCAAGCCGGAAACAAGCTTGGCGCAAATCCATTTACGCTGGCTGACATGGAGCGTTTCATCGAGAACGTGGCTGAGCCATTTTTCATAAAAAACCAGTATGATTACCCCCAGACGATGAAATTGTACCAGGACTTTAAGAACTCCTTTTTGAGCGAGCGCCTCATATCTCTTCGGTCGGGTCAGGAAAACTACATCAAGGCACAAGACCTTCAACGCCGCTCTTCTGTTGCTCATCACCATCATAAAAATATTGCAATTGGAGAATCGGAGATTCTTGACCGTTCCATGGCGGCCCTTTCGCAACAGGACTTAAACAGTGGATCCTTTTCCAGTTCGGATCATTCACCAGCTCCTCATCGTTTCAATGGAGGCGTGCCAATTGAATTGGCACAGCAGACAGGAAATGATATGACTCTCATTTCCCAGAGAGACGAGAATTACTCTAGACGACACAACGAGAACAGAGATTTGACGCGCGCGTTGGCTGTTTCCAGGCAACATAGACATATGGGTCATCTGGCAGACCACACACAGAAGGTTTATGAAGAGCAGGCTCTTCTCACCCAGCAACAGGAGCTACTTGAGCAAAGAAACCGCGAAGAACAACTTCTTCTCCAACAACAGGTTTATGAAAACCATCGGCAACCACACACCCAGGCACCTCATCGTGTTCAACGCGGCCAAAGAGGGCCTCGGCATCTTCCGCGAGAAGCTCCTCCCCGTCTAGGAATCCACAAACTTCCACGTCTTGCAGTTGCAGAGAATGGCACTTCTCCCGTGGCAGGACGAGCTATCAGTTCCCCAGGGCTGCCGGCAGCTTTATCGATTGCAGCTCCGTTCTCGAACTCTCGAGATGAGAGATCCGGATTAGATGAAATATTTGTTCGTCCTGGCACCAGCAAGACCCCTTCGTATAACGAGGAACGTCAATGGACGGACAAATCGGAGCTGCGAAGGATGTGGGAACAGAACAAGATTCTTTTATCATAGAGCTTGGACCGTATTTACAATAATTATAACATGATATTCATTAAGAGAGAGCTTGTCAGTTGACGACAATAGTATAAATTGTAGTAGGATAAAAAGAGGCAACCAAAACCCTGAAAGTTGAGGCGCTCGATAAAATGAAGAAAAAAAAAGTAAGGAGAAGAGGTAGAAAGCCGTGACCATGATATAATGGGACCGGCCCAGATGCATGTTGGCCCTCTCAATTGTAGCACACCTCCTTCTCAACATGGACCTCGACAGCTGGTTTATCGACGGCAGAAACAGCTTTTTTTGGACAGTCAGAGCAGTTCCGACAAACACGCGAGCCATCCTCCATAACCAACTCCTTTCCAGATGAACAGGCGCCACGAGGGACAGCAGGTAAGTTTTTTAGCATTGTGTCTGTGCTTATGAGAGCCGCCTGGTGAGGGTCCAGATGCTTTGCGTACAAATAATTGCGAAGAGCCATGGTGTAGAATAGGATCTGATTTTTTTTTTCTTCTGAGAAGGAATCTGGCCAAACTTATAATCAACCGGGGTTGCTATGTCAAAATATTTGGCAGGCCGAATTAAGGTTCTAAGGCGCACCGCCGCACACAGATAAGACCGTTCCTCGCACCGAAACGGACCTGTGAGAAACTCAGCCGAAATTTAGCAGAAAGGGTTGACGATGATGGCTCAAAACTTGTTTCCAAATTGAGCTCAAAAACTTTTCTATAGGGTTGTTGAAAAGTTCTGGCAGGATCGATTTTGTAGATCTTGAAGGTTCAGTGATATGATCTATGGAAGGTTGTACAAGTTATACAGAGAAGACTTGTTTAATCTAGAGCAATGAACAGAAAGCAGTCACAGAAAATATGGATATAGTTTCAGCGAAAAGAATGAAAGAAAAAAATACTATCAGTAATGCTCGCCCGTTATATATTTTTCGCATCTGATAACGTTACCATGCCTTCGCCTTGGACGGTTGCATAGTGGTGCGACAGGGTGGTCCCACTGAGGCGAGAGATAATGCGGCAAAGAGAGAAAGGAGCGACGGGCCGGCGATGGTGGGGAGAAAAGTTGAAGGAAATGAAGATTGAATTCCGCAAAAAAACTGGCAGATACGGGTTTTCCCACTAAAATTCCAACGAGCTTTGTAACTTTTTCAAAATGTCTTTCTTTTGTCTTTCTGCCACTTTGGGAGGCCGAACACGGACAGAGGCAGCAAGGGTATGCAAGAGATAGCTCGCTTAGAATAATTTGGGCTTGGACATACAGGAATATAACGGCGATTCATTAGCGAATGCTCTACTAGTCGCGGTTCCGACACCCTGAAAATGATTTCGGAGATTGTCGGTCCATTGTTCTTCTCGGTTCTCTGTTAAGGTTTGGATCTGTGGTACGGCATCATTGGCTGGCCCTGCTCAGGTCGCCAAAAAGCATACACGGTACCACTTAACATTGCGAATGAAAAAAGGAGTTTTGATTAATTTCAGAGCAATTCAATCTTTCCAGATGAATATGCAACACTAAGCTAGTACGCTAGTATTAATGTCTAACCTGACTTCCAATTAATGAGGATCGCTTACACACAATAAGATTCTATTTCTGTTATAATAATACAAATGTCGTGAAATTCAAGGGCTGTGGCTCTGCCCTTCATTTAACTCTAATAAATTCTCAGTCTCAGGCACCTTGCAATTGCTGTTGAGTGTGTGAAGTGAATCTGAATCCAACAACTACGATCCCTAGAACAAGCGTGAGAAATTTATACTTGAGATGCTCGTCGACCATCGTCTCTTCCTTGTTTCGCTTGCTTTCTCTTTTCAAATTCTTCATATGCTCTTTGCCTAGAACAATATACTTCATTTGATTGAATCGGTTGAGCTGCGAATAGCTTACTTCTGACCCGCTGCTGTTCTCGCTTCCTAGCTCACTGTTAGTCTCCCAGTTGTCGATGTCACAATCAAACTTTTCCACCTCTCCCTCGCAATCATCTTCGATGAAGTCTTCTTCGTCAAGCAGATCTGAGGAGTCTTCATCGGTGTCTTGGCGATCTCGGCGAAATGTTTGAGACTTGTATTTCTTGAGAAGCTTTTCGTCAGTCTCATGTAAATAGTCCTGGTCTTTGTTAGATAAGATCCGCAGATTATGCTTGCTTTGATGGTTCATAAAGCCATAGTCATCGCAGTCGTTTTTAAGGGAGCCTATAAACAGACTTCGGAACATAAACTCATCGTTATCATCAATTTGAGGCGACATGTTCAGAAGACCAATACCAACTCCGCTCTGGAACAACTGTCCAGAACTATCATACTTTGTAGACAAGATAGGGTTGATTGATACCAGTCTTAATACTCTCTTCTTATGAATAAGCATATCCTTCAGTCTTTCAATGAGCTTGGCATCAGAGTATTCAACAGAAGTAGGCCGGAGTCTTTGTTTGCTGGATAGTTTTTTGATGTTCTTTTTCTGCTTCTGCAACTCAAAACCAATGTACGACAAAAGCTTCTCGTTGTGCAATTTCAACAGCTGTAGTTCGAATTTGAGCTTAGTGATCTCCAGTTTAGTTATGTCACTGCTCAGTATATTGAAGTCTGTGAGCAAACTGGATCTCTTCGATGAGGTGGTCAAGATTGAATCTCTCTTATTAGGCTCCGTGAATCCATTGAGCTTCATGAATGCAAGATCTCGACTGTTGTCGACAATCTCACCTTCTGCTACACTGTCAAGATTCCGGAAATAGTTCCTATCTGGTGAGGAGGACGATCTTGGTTGCTCATGTGCAAGCTCAAACTCAACCTTGATTGGAAGAATATCAAGTGAGTTCATACGAGAATGATGTTTTGGGTATGAGGACCGCTTTCTTCCAAGATGATCACTGGCTGAGTTAGAAAGCGATAGGTCTCCATCCAAACAGGTTGAATTTGGTCTTGTGAGTTTGAGGGGTGATGGAACAAAATTATCTTCATTGAGTCCGACCAGAGTCTCAATTCTTGGGGGCAATGATTGTCTTGATCTAGGCTTAGTCAAAGATGGATGAATAGTCGAATGTGGATTTGATGTGAGCCCAATGCTTTCGTCCGATGTCGGAGGAAACTGGTAGTTTTGAGAGACCTCAATGCTGTTCAGAGAGGCATCCTTGATAGGCGAGGAGGCAGCGAAGTTTTGCTCATCTGGGAGTTCTACAAAGGAGCTCAAATTATGGCTAGCATGGACGCTTCCGTCAGAATCTGAATGGGAACCGCGAGCTGACAATGCAGGCTTTGAAGATGCCGAACCAGCAGGACCCTCGTGCATAATACCCAACAGACCAGATTGGGAGCTGCTGGGACCGAAGACCCGCAGCTGACGTTTGTTGGAGTAGATAAGACTTTCATGATCCGACTCAGAAGCACAAGACAAATTGGAGTCCACCTGGCTCAAAAGGAAATCGCGCTCCTTTGTGAGATGCTCAATTTGATCAATAAGAAGTGCTCGCAGATTCTGCTCTAGTTCTAGATTGCTCTGAAGCGCCTTGTAACTACGCAGTAGCTTTCCGTATTTCTCGTCTAAGCTCTGGTACATGGACAGAGAATGCAAAATATCCTTGGTGGCCTGTTCAAGACGGCGCTGAGTCAGGCGCTGGAGTTCTTCTAGCGAGCGGCGATAGCACACGATATCTTCCTCATGGTTGACGAGGGATTGTTGATGATCGGCTTCCAATTGACGGAAGGCACGTTCAGTATGGCCGAGCCGCAGGTTGAGATCATCTATGGTCTCGCTTCTTTTTGTTAGCTCCTCTTGCATCTGTTTGTTTTCGAGAGACAATGCAGTGTACTTGTCGTAGAGATCTACATACTGAGTCTGAAAAGGTGGATTCTCAGCGTCATCGACAGACTTAGTGGGTGAAGACGTAGGCCAGAGCAGAGCACCGGCCAGCTTGGCATGCTTGGCCCGAAGGGGGCTGGAATTGGACATGGTGGACGTTTTTAAGGGAGATCTGGGACTGGAGTTGCCTTGGGTGAGAATTGACAGTGCTAGCATGTTTACTGGCGCGAAGTCATTGTCCATGATGGGGAATTAGAATAGGAAGAGAGTGTGTGAGTCCGTATATGGCGTGTTTCTGTGCTAGACCGTTTGTTTTGGTGTTCTGTACTAGGAAGGGTGTAGGGGACAAAACCAGGCGCAGAAAAGGAGATCAATGGAATAGGAGACTGGCGCAACAATTGCAGACAATAAGTGGTAGCCGAATGGGTTATGGAAAAGGAATGGCGGGGAGGCGTAGGGAAAAAGAGTGTAGTTGTTTTTGGGTCTGCTGTGTGTATACAAAGACCACTGTAGTATGGAGGATCCACAGATGAGGCAATACAGTAACACTGGGTGAGGGAATAACGAGTGTGGAAGAGGAAGGAGTGTTAATTTAGAGACGAAAATGTATCGATGACAAAAATCTAAATATTCTTTTCCGTATTCTATTTTCCTTTCTGAAAAGCTGTTTATGAAGGGGACTTTGAACCAGTCACCAAGGGTAAGTAACGAGGGAATGTGGAAGGATCAATCCACGTGTAGTTGGATAAGTTAGTGGACAGATTCACTTGAAAAGAGCGTGAAATTCGGTCCGTCAGCACTAAGGGTAAGCAGTAATTATAGCGAGTGTGGTGACCTCCTGAAGAGCAAAAGGTTAACGAAGTTACCCTGGGACAGATTACAGAGATGAAGGCTCTGGTGAAATGCTAGGGACAGGAAAACAGATGAACGTTGCAGGAAGACGGGGCTCAGGGCGCAAGCTGATTGGCTGTGTTCTGCATGAGGGGCCCTTTCTGCACTTTGTGGATCTGGCGTGGGTCTGTTTTGCACCCAAATGGGCTGTTATTGTTTTATGCGGATTAGGCAAGAGGCCGTTGGGTGAGGTGAGGTGCAGAGAGAAGGACTATTGGAGGCTGATCTGATTCATTGATTATGAGAATTTAATTCGTTTGGGGATAATGATTTAGAGTTTAGTTAGGAGGGGATGGGATTGTGAGGACTTTGGTGCTGGTTGGTTATTGGTTTTGATGAGTGAAGATGGTCATTAAAGAGATGAATTGGGGACTGGAAATGGGCGGAAAAAAAAAAGAAAAAAAAAAAAGAGAGAAATCATGGCCCCGGTTTTCTGGATTTATGTCGCCAGTGAAGTTTCCGCTTTTTTCACCTCTCGCGATATTGAGTGTACTTTGTCTATGTGATCTCCTATACATCGGGACTTCTTTAAATTCTCCGAATACACGCCAAAAAAAGTTTGAAAAAAAACAAAACTTAATAAAACTCGATGTTGATACTAGCAGAATGAACTTCGACTTCCTCAGCCTTTTTCAAAGAAACACCATTTACAGCATACCATGGCTCTTCACCAAAATCTCTTGTCACAACATCTAAGTCCTATTTCATCGCCACAGAGAAAAATCTGTCTTAAATTTACACACTTCCTACATCATAGGGTTAATACTTTTAACCATTTTGGCGGCTAGTCTTCATTATCCCCTTTCTTCACATCTACCACAGTAGTTCATTAAGTAAAAAGATACCAAAAATCTTGGACCAAATTTACAAATACCCAATGAAATGAGCCAAGAAAGCCTTAATTTCGCGTATCATGTCTAAATTCCCCAGCATTTTACGTCACCTCTTGCTCAACCATCCCCAACGGTTTTCCTGCTTCCCGGCCCGTAGCGGCGCCGCACTATAAGCAGGCTATCTGTTATCAATCGGTGAATGCCGAATCAAAGGTCTCGGGCTTTGCACTCAGAAACAGTTATAAGGCACCGGGATTCCTAGCAAAATAAGATCTCGTGACTAGATTTGCACATTTATTTGTATATCTTATCTTTTTGTGTCGTTCGTTCTTGACCACACTATATTTGCTTGACTTGTTACTTGACTCAGAGTCACATAATTTTCACTTTATCTACAAGCACTGATAAACAGCTACCACCACCCAGATAGCAAAACACATTTCTCTTAATCATGACTAAAATCTTGAATCTCGACCAATTTACCCTGGACATCGTCCTTAAGTACACCGATGTTGTAGGTGAGAAACTTGGCGGTGCTGTTCTCTCATGCTCAGACGAATGGTTCGCTGCTGCAGAAAACCTCATCAAACCAAAGCCTCCAATTAGAGATGCCACCAGATTCACCCATGCTGGTGCCTGGTACGATGGCTGGGAGACCAGAAGACACAACACTGAAGAGGCAGACTGGGTCGTCTTCCGTGGAGGTGTGGCTTCCGCCAGAATCATCGGATGTGAGGTGGACACGGCTTTTTTCAACGGAAACCATGCTCCACACATCTCTGTTGAGGGTGTCAATGTTTCTGACGAGGCTGAATTATCCAGCGCTCTGTTGAAGTGGACCACAGTGATCGCCAAGACTGAGTGTGGACCTCTGCAAAGACACTTTTTCGTGCGTGACGAGGGTCTCACCGACGAGAGCTACACCCATTTCCGTTTGAAGATGTACCCAGATGGAGGTATTGCCCGTTTCCGCTTGTACGGTACTGTGGTGCCTGTGCTCCCGAAGGATGTCTCTACTGTGCTCGACATGGCTTCTGTGAAGAACGGTGGTGTGGCTGTCCGTGTCTCTGACCAGCATTTCGGTAGTGCCGACAACTTGCTTTTGCCCGGCCGTGGCCACGATATGTCTGACGGTTGGGAGACCAAGAGATCCAGAACCCCCGGCCATGTTGACTGGGTTGTTGTCAAGTTGGGTGCTGCCACTAGCATTCAGCGCATTGTTATCGACACTGCTCATTTCAGAGGTAACTTCCCACAAAAGGTGAACATTAAGGGTTTCAACGGTGATACTGCTCCTGCTCACGACTCTAGCCTGTGGCAAGAGTTGGTTGGTGATAGCAAGACCGGTCCTGACAAGGAGCACGAATATGAGATCACCAACTCAGCTGCATTCACTCACGTTCTCGTGACCATCATTCCAGATGGAGGTGTTAAGCGTGTTCGCGTTTTTGGAACTATTGTGGTTTGATTCTGCAAGAGATTCTAATTCAATCCAAGCGGATTATGTTCAGACATCTACTAATATCTTCTATTGAGTGAACAACATATCGAGAGAAGATCATAAAGAGTACCAAATATTCTAGAAATAAATATTATGCATCAACTACTGTATTTCCAATGAGAGTACTGCTTTCAGCGCCAACGTAAACCTTGTCAACGGAAGTCTATTGATAATTGAGCAAAAAATAAAAGAAAACCAATACTATTTCCAAATATTTGCGATCTATTCTTGCAGTGAGAATCGCTAGTTGTTTCATTTATCATCTTAATTTCCTTAAAGCCCCACATCTCTTCCATCCTAGAATATCATTAGAGCATCTAGACACCTTGCCGAAAACCAAGAAAGTAATGAAACAGAGATGTCGTTAACTCTCAAATCTCTTAGATCGTGTATCAACATGCGCGTTCCTACGGTTGACTACATGGACATAGTCGAATCTAACCCAGAACTCCACACCGAAGAAGCACAACAAGCGCTACTAGAAACATTGAGTGATGTGATGCTGTCCAACCCATTCTATGTGAAAAAATTCCTCTCTAAATATATCCGCATATTGGAGACATCTGGAGAGGTCGATAGTGGTTTCTACGAGATATACTGTGATCCAGTCATATTGGGAGCACAGGAGGAGCTGCCAACTTTCTACGATTTATTGGAATACTCTGTGGGTGAGTCTTTACTGGTGAAAATTGTGGAGAATCCTAGGATTATTTCAGGCGCTGGAACAACTGGACTCCGAACATGGGAGGCCGCATTGTATCTACTGAACTACCTCAACAATGGAACCTCGAATATTGATTTCAATGGTAAAAGAGTCTTGGAGTTGGGCGCTGGGACTGGCTTGGTTTCTCTAGCTCTTCTCAAAAACCGGGACGTCCTTGACTTCAGAAGTTTGGTGGCTACCGACGGCAATGCGGCACTAATGGAAAGTTTCGGAAAAGCTCTCGAATTGAACGATCTAGACTCGGTGGGCGTTTATTCGGAGCAATTGGTTTGGGGCTCCAGCACAGACTTAGAGCCTGATGCGGCGCAGTTCTTGCCAGAAGCCGATATTGTTCTAGGAGCTGATGTGACTTACGATTATATGGTCGTTCCATTACTATGTGAGACTATTCGGGATTTCTTAGAACGAGGCACCCAGTTGGTGTTGATTGCGGCAACGGTCAGAAATCTCGAAACCATCCGGGTTTGGGAAGAACAACTTAAAGAAATGTTTACTTGGAGGATCCGTGAGACTTTGCAGGATCCACACAATAGTGCGATGCCAATTTGGTTTCGAAAGGGGACTCCCGAGATTCGGATTTATGAGATAACTGGGTTAATCTAGTTGTCTACACCAAGGACTCGACAAAATATCAGTAAACTCGGTCATTTCGATGGAATTATAGAACCAAGGATATCAATTCCTTGGGGATCATTTTCTGGGATCAAACTCGTAATTTTTTACTGCCAGTGGCATCTCTGTTGTGACGTTTCTACAAACACTCAAAGAAGTGTATTGGGAAATGACACTTTGAGAACTCACCAAATCATTTGCAGAGGCCACTTTCAAGAAATCTGTGTCCCCCATGAATTTTTACAACTTCTTTCTCTGTACAAGTATCCTTAATAGAGCCAACATCCCTCATAAACGCTTGCATGAAACTGAATCCAAATAAAACTGATTCATGTCGTAGAATTCAACAGAGATTAAATTATCAAAATTACATATTTTCAACCCAACCTACTGTTCAAATCCACCTATTACTACTACTCATAGCTAGTATACCTGCACAGAACATGTCCATCCGTTCATTGGCCAACTCATGTGCGACCGACCCTCCATCGACAGTCACCACCACTTCTTCTTCAGTAATGTCCGGAGTTCGTTTTTTCCCTACCCCTGTTGTGAAGCCTTTGTGGCCTTTCTTTGCTGGCTGTATGTATATTGATTATGTGTGTGTTGGTTGAGCTTTTCTTGGAATTTTCGCTCTAAGCCCAGTGTGTCTATTCACGCGGTTAAGTGATAGCAATGCTCATTTGTGCATTGGTAGTATTGTCTGATTGGAGAGTTATTTCTTTTCGACGTTTTCCGTGCTTTTTTTGACCATTTTTCGGGGAGAATGGCTTGGTTTATGTGTGTGTTTTCAACCATTGAATTCTGCTGTTAAAGGAGCCGGAAAAGATAAACTCCAGTGTTATATGCATCTTATACCATGATGGGTTGATGTAAACTCTTCTGTGCTAATTCCGCCATCTTCCTGGTGTTCCTGTGGTGTAAAGTGTTAGAATACACAGGTGAAGTTAAGGGAGACTCGTTTAACGAAAGCTTTCGGTATATGCTACTCTATTGCACCATTAGAGGTGGGGCGCAGCATATGTATTAGATTCAGCGCGTTTCTCTGGCCTGAAAAACACTAATATTGGCGTCTTTTAGACCCGCATAAAGACACTTGGAGATTCCATATTCCATGGCATTACTGTTTATCATATCTGCTCTCGATATTCCCAGGACCTTTCCAGACAAATTCAATCCTTCACATCCTTTCTCTACAGATTTATACTAACCTCAGTCGTGATCTTGACCCCTATTGTCGCCAAGATCCAATACGCCATGACTGACTCTGACGAGTTCATCAACGACCCAAGACACCCAAGATTCAAGGAGGGTGGTAAGTTCATCGACTTGCTGAAGTAAGTCGTCAAAGATTATGATCCCATAGCGAAATAAAAACGACTTTCCGACACCGGCCGCAGGCCATTAGATAGTCAGTGCAATAAATGATATTCTCATGTGAAATAATACCCTCACTACAATAAACTTTGTATTTTAGAGGTACTAGCAATTGTAATAGTGTAGTATTAGAAGTCGTTTGAGATTGAATTCATTCAATCGTGCATAAAGAAACTGACAAGAATTGGAGAATTTCACTGGTATATTCTTAATCGCAACTTTCTTGTCATTGCCAAATTTGATTCTCAGCAGTGACAGGATTCTAATTCATTTGAGCCACAGTAATTTACCACAGTTCTGCACTAATACTAATCACCATACCAATTCTCCACACCAAAGCGATCCCAAAAACGTAAAAATAAAAAGTAAAAACAATCAAACACATTCTACAGTAGAAGCAAATATTATAATCTATATTGAATACCGTATAAAAATCCTTCCTTCCCTAAATGTGAAGCAACTACCAGAGCCAACTCCATCAAACCCAATCACTCAGTGTGGGTTCACTGAAACAAGCCATTTTCTGTAGTTGGCCTCAATGATGGTGTTGCTCTTCAGCGAGCGGTCCTCGACATACACAGGGGTGTCGTAGGTGTAGAATGCGCTTTGGGGAAGGGCAAAAGTGTAGCTCAGCTCGGAGCATGGAGCATCTAGCGAGTGGTTAGCCAAACAATGTGGGCATTCGTACATCAAAGCCAACGAAGGGCTCTCAGGAACAGTTTCTGGCGACAGGTAGTCGGCGGAGTCTTCGTAGTGGGGGTTCCACTCGGAGTCGATGTTGTCCAAGTCGGTGTTGTCAACGAAGTGACGAGGCTCGGAGAAAGAATACATTTCTCTAGGTTGTGATGTGTGGAGGCTGGAGCGACAAGTAATGAAGACCAGCAGAGAAATCGAGGTGCGACTGAATGAGGCAAGTACACAGAAAGCCACAGTCGAGACAGTCAAAAGAAAGTTGCAGTTCCAAAAGAAAAGAAACTGAAGAAATAGTCTAGAAGAAGAAAAAACTTCTGTCCGATGAGATGTAACTATTAGGGTTGACGTGCTAACAGTAGTGGTTATATATGTGTATATATAACAATAGGGCTGCAATAAAATGTACCACGGTGACTAATAAGTAGGGCTAATTTAACGTGGTGGGAGCGGCGGTGACACAATAACTCAGGAGCGAGAACAGATGCACACAATTAATTAATCAATAATCAAAGACGGCGCAATAAAAGAAATGGTCGGCGAAGGACGTTCTTGCGATAAATAGAAAGGCTGATGTGATGATACAAGAAATGGAGGGGTGAGCGAACCCACACCTTATATATTTCACCCAAAAGATGGGGCTCTGGGTATGAGCCATAAAGGTGCGTAATTGTGTCTGGGCCACAGTAGATGCACACTTAGTGCGGGCGCGGACGACGCATGGAGTGTATGGAACGGGGGCCACCACATATATCCCACATCGGAGTAGTGTGGTGGTGGTGGTGGGAGGGTGCGACTAAAGGGCTCCAAATGTAAACTTTGGGCCAAGGGGTGTGTAATTTCAGGGAGGAGGGGGGATGAAAACTTTTTTTGTTGATTGTTTTCGCGCAATAAGTGGAGAGGCTGGCGTGAGAAATTAGGCAGCAGCGTGGCCGGTGGGATTTACTGATTTTCTTTGGCATTCTACTGTACCACCACTGCGGTACCACGCACCCTGCACACGTTCTTCTGTGCGAAGTCGGCCACGTCAAATGAGACCACTAGAGGGTTGAGATTCTGGACTGATTTGGACATTAGCATCGTTCGATCCGGGGCTTTGGGGGATTTTGTATTTTGTATTTGTGGAAAACGTGGTGTATTTGTCGCTTTCTCGCTAAGTGTCTGTAAATGGGCTTCGGTTTTTGGTGAAATTCTCTTATCTTTGCAGTGGCCGCCAGATGCTGACTCAGTCTCTGTGTGCTCTTAGGTGACGTACATGCATTGTTTAGGGCTGCGTTTCGCGTTGCCACTCCAGGAATAAATTACTCTCCGAAATTAGCAGCTGCGACCAAATCAATTGTTTGTGCTCATTGTTGAGACCAGTGTCTAGTGCGTGGGTGCTATTGGGTTATGTGAATGTAGCTTTGGGCGATATCCCCTATACCAATTCTAGACACTGTGAAGAAACTCCAGCCATCACCGTAGTGTTCCAGACATGGAATATGTAGGAAAGTGGGATAGGAGACGTTGGAATTACGGGCTACGTTTTTATTGTCTAATTCTATTCTGTTTCTATTCCTATTTCAATCTGCTTCAGTTCTACTTCTTGCTGTCCTGCCTTTCTGTTCGTTCTTGCTTCCCTGCTCTAGCTCTTGCTTGACTGCTCTCAAAGTGTGCAGTAAGAGGTCTTGGCTGTCCATTGTTCGGTCCGAAAATCCGAGCAAATATGGCTTAACGCACACTAACAGTCATTTTGATTTACTTATGCCGTCATTTAATTCCCTGCACTGCATTAATGTCAAGCGTGGGTATGTACCAGCAGAAGACTCAACATTCTCCGAAAAAAATTGCAGCCAATTAATACCTACATACACACTGTGTTTCATGTCACATTTTAGTGAGACAGAGCGAACATGGCACATTTCTGGAGTTTAATGAATCTTCTCCACCAAAAATAACATGAGTAAAAAATCTCCCAACTAACTTTTCTCAATTCTCTTCTGATTTCTGCACCGCTCTCGCATTCTCTGATATTCCACTGTCTCTGATAACCGTTTTTTTTCGCGCTACCGCACGTGCATCCCCACCATCTCCGTGTCGCAGAATGCCTGTCACTGACTCAGTCTGACTTGACTCAAATGCTCATGAGTCGCTTGAGTCTTATGAGCTACCCAACCAAGTATTCGATTGATTTTAGGAGTCATTATCTTCACTGACGCGAAATTGTGTGTTTCCGATGTTTCCGGTATATCCGCTGTAGTGTCAGCCAGGGGCTCGCGATTTTCCGTGGTTTTTTTTTTTTGAGCATTACCCCATATGAAATTGCCTTGTTTGTACAGAGGGGAGAGTTGAGGGGAGAAATGTATTTGGTGAGTATTCCGGATCACCGCTAGGTACGAGAATGCGTATCTCGGGGAAATGGTCTTTGTGACTATATTTGTAAATTTCGTACCTTTTTTCTCGTCGCGTCTTTCTTTTTTTTTTTTTTCCTTTTGCTGTTATGTTGTATTTTTATTTCAATCGTGCTATAGGTGCTTAGGTGCTTTTTCTCGTAGCTGGTCTAACGCTTCTTGCGGCTACTGCTTTGAGTGACTATTCCACGATTTCGGGAATCGAGCTTTTTCGCAAATGCCTCAAAACAGCTTCGTATCGCTTTCTCCAATAAATTTGTAGTGAGCCATTTTTATGATCTGTTGCAAGTTCGTATTGTCAGAGGCTATGCTCGTGAGGCTCAACTTGGGTCACACTGCGGTATTTCATGAATATTCAAGATAAGAGAGCATACAAGTGACGTATTTGGTATGGGTATGATTATGGAGTGAGGTATTTTGGTATGCTTGGAATGAGGCTTCTTGTGTGAAACGGTACATTTGGAGGTGTTGGAAAACAGTTATCTGTGGTTTCCAGCGTTATTTAAAAAGTATTATTTCGGTTTCATGGTGAAGCTGAATTTATCGTATTATGTTCCCTCCGAGTGTTGCAGGAGGTGCTTCCAAATTGTGAAATCTCATGATTCTATCTGATCAAGTGTCGCTAGACCTCCGTGAAAAAGGGGCGTACGGAAGTCGAATGACAAATGTCTCGTAGCAAGATGACTTGCTTTGTTTCTTTCTTACCTTTTCTAATTCAGTCCTGTAACTACTTCGGTAGAACGGTTCTAGATCAGATGCAATGTACCTGTTGTGCGAGACTAGCATGAATCCTACCTATCTTTAGATAATTATTTTTGCACAACCGCCGAAGTGCGTCATTCCCGAATCTCAGCCATAAAGCTCATAATACCTACAAGGTTCGTCAATACAGTGATCCATCTACTAAACATCCAATAACCTCTTGAGAATATGAAGCAATCAATTAATTTGCACCGAGTCATCTTTGGTCTAGCAAAAGACTTTTTTAGTTAGAGATCAATAATTTTGCTCGTACACATTATTCGATTTATGTGTGTATTGACATGAGTATATACACCTCTCCTGAATCCACTACTTAGTACTCTCAATCGGGGTCTCTTCCACAAATCTTAAAGCATATCGGGAATTTGATAAAGACGAATTCTAGAACATAATTCTTGTCCCCAATCGTTCTCACTCCGCATACTTAAACGTTTTTCGCAACATTCCATTCGGTATTGTTTTAGATCAAAGCTAATTTCAAACCGATCAAACAAACGTCACATTGCCCATTCGGCTCATTGTTCATCTTACTTTCTCTGCCATTGTATCTGTTGCTATATAAGCGGAACCACATTTTTGTTTTGCCCTCTCCCTTGCATAATGACCATCTACTCATTCTACATCTTTGATAGACATTGTAGCTGTATCTATTCACGAGAATATACACACACAACGCCCGGGAACGGAAGAACAAATGTTAATAACGAGAGTGATGTGGCCAAGTTGCTCTTCGGCACTCTCTACTCGCTTAAAACGCTATCTCTGAAGTTGGACGACTCGCAGTCGCTGAATAGTCTTCGATCTTTCAGTACTGGTGCATACCGGGTGCATTTTTTCGAATCGCTATCAAATTTCAAGTTTGTGTTGATCACGGACTTGGCGGTGGAAACACTTCAGACACAGCTCCAACAGCTATATGGAGTTGTCTTCGTGAACAACGTAATAATGAACGCGCTCTCCCCAGTGGAGTTTGGTTCCGCAAAGATTACAAATGACAGCTTTGTGCGACTGGCAGACAATTTTTTGCGTCTGTTGCCTGTGTTCGAGTAGGCCTTCTGTACCTAGACTTGTCGAAGTGGGCTACGTACTTCGGGATGTACAACTGAACTTAATTACGCAAAAAGAACCCCTAGTATTGACATCGGCTTGAGTCGATTTTCATGTTAGACAGATCAAAAAAAAGTGGTCGTTTCTCTTTATGGTTGACCATGGCGCGTCCATTTTTTCACCCTTTGTACGTTGATCAACACCCGGCAACTGCTAAATCGCAAACAAACACAAGTCATTACTCGCGTGTCTCCATCTCAAATTTTGCCACGTCTTTTCCATATCAGTGGATGTTCCATACTTGGTTACTGTCGCTTTGATCTCGTTGTCCTGCATCCAGCGCCCGCTTTCCGTTGATGAAATACCCCCAAATAACCATATCCATAGAAATATACGTACATATCCGCCCCAACAGGCCATCATCCCCCTCCATCGACACTCACACTCACTTTGAGTAATTCTGGTTATCCTGGGGACTTTTTTTTACCAAAAATATTACGGTTTCGTGGAGATTTTACCAGTATACGAACCTACATAACAATTGATAATATATCACACGGAATCAATCAAAAGAAGTAAATTGATAAAGGCCATACTCCCAGCGGCTCTTGTATCTGGTTACTGATTACTTGTCTTTTTTTCTCCGGACAAATTTGGAATTGACTCTTCTTGTTTGCGGTCGGAATAGACACTCAAAACTCCGAATTTTCGGTAGTCCTCGTCGCTTTTTTAGACAAATCAATTGACTTCAGAAAATTCTTGAGAAATGTCAGCTGCTGACCCAGCTCCTGTGGTACCATCGCCGCAGAATCACAGGGCAAGTAAGAAACTACAGCTTGAGCTGCTCATTCGCGAATTCCAGACGAAATTAGGACCAAAATGGGATGTTTATCACGAAGCGCTCACGTTTTTTTTGATAGGAAAGCTTTCGCGTGCGGAGTTGGTTGATACTGTGTCTCCTCTCTTGAAGAATGGATTACTCAAATTGCACAACAAGCTTCTAATACTCAACTTCGCCAATTCCCTTCAGGATAGTCCGGCCGAATTTTGTAGTGATTTGGCTTCCTTTTGGAGTAAGAAAAACGCAAAAACGAAGAACGTCAAATCCACACAGTACGAGAAATTCAAACAGAATATCATGGGGTTACCCCTAAAAGAAAGAAGAAGAATCCGCCTGATTACTAGAGACAGCGGGAAGAGAAACAAAATCAACGCATATTTGACTTTAACCCGTCAGGCATTACTTCCCAAGATTCCATTCATTCTGGATCGTGAAGAACAACAACTCCAGGTCAATAATTTGGTGCAGTGGCAGCAAGATGTCGTCACTGGAATCAATACTCCACTTTCTCTGTCATCTTATGAGCTTCCCGACCTAGAGGGTTTGTCGAGACGAGTTCTTATGACGATGAGAGAAAATGGTCTCACTGGTGGTCTCAATTCTCGAGTTTTGGATGTGATTTCTTTGGGATTGGAAATTCACCTCAAGAATATTTTGGAATCTGCCATTGACACCGTTCGGTATCGTAAAAACAAGTATGGCGCCAACAACACCCTTCTCTCCATTCAAAATGGCGACCTCTTGTCTGATAATCTCAAGTCATTGAACGGCCTCTCTATGCTGCCGAGGAAACGGAAGCATGATGAAACAGTCAGCACCAATCCCAACATAATTATGTCTTCTGAAGATTTGTTCAACACGTTCGAGATGTTTCCACACCTTATCGAGCCATGTGGTCCAAAGTATAAATTGGCAAGTTCGTTGCTTCAAAATGATGACATGATAGATTACAACTCGCCGGATTATACTCTCCCTCCAAAACCAGCCTCTCTTTATGTTCCAGATACTCTCAAGAGCTCATTTGCTTCCAGTACGAATGGTACAATAAAGGCTGGAGAGGAGCCAGCAGCAAAGGTTCCCAAATTGGAAGAGGATCTAAAAAAAGAGCCAGATTCTTCTGTTGCAAAAACCGCTCAAAATGCTGCGAAGCCCTCCGCAAACTCTTCGGAGAACAACTTTGGCACCACCGATGAACTCAAATGGGTATTGCATGATTTGATTACTTCGCTGTGAATGGTAAACAATGTATTAGATAACGATAATTAATGCTTCTATTTATATTCGTCTCTCGCTATTGTGACGGTATTCTAGCAAGTAGAAAAGCGAACCTTACAATCTCGAAAATAATCTATGAATTGAAATGTTGAATAGCCTGCGCAAGGTTTTTTGCATCAAGACTATCGATGTCGTCGAGCTCACAAATGCTAAGGCATTTTTGATATTTCAATATATGTTTGAGGAGGACTTGAAGCTCGATATTACCACTCGTCCCGGTTAACATGACGGACTGCTCTGCCAAAGAAGCTTTCGAAATATCCACCAAACATAAAGAGGATCTAAAACACTCTGGCTCACCTGCTTTCTGTGTTCCGATGATTGTGAATAGATGAAGGCTAGGGTGTTCGTCGAGAGTAATATTCTGGAAGGCTGTGTCGATATCATGAGGCCCCGAGACTGACATTTTTTGACTGACAAGATTCATGTGATCTCCTTTCAAGTTCAATACTATCTCAGAAGATCGATTAAAGAGGTCTACCAATCGTTTGTTAGTGATGCGAACACTTTGGATGAAGAATTCGTATGTGTACCCACTAAAACGCTTCGATTGGGAACCTTCGAGCAAATGGGTCAAGGCATCTTTTATGAATTCGAGACAGCTTGTTTGAGTTGAGCCGGAGAATATCATTGCGGTCATTGACTTTCGCAAGGATTCTTGAGTGTGCAATTGCCACTCCATGCTAGCTTTCTCGGATAATTGTGCTGTTTCTATGATCTTATCAAACTCTTGAAAAGTTTGCGATTCCGGTGACATTTTTGGTATGATCAAGAATGACTTACGACTCTTTCCATATTGAAATAGTGCGTATTCAAGCGCCCGCCTGGTTTTCGTGTAGTTCTTTAATTTCTTTTGTTCGCGATCGTGATCAGCTTTGGCCTTTTGCACTTCTTGCGACCAGTCAGATTCACTCTGGTTATAGTTCCGAAGCTCGCCATTGAGATCGTGGAGCTGTGCCTGCCAGTCTCCTCTCACGGCCGAATAATTATGGATAAGCTCTTCTTTTGCAATAATCTGCGTTTGGAGATCACTCTCCAAATGTCTCTGACTATTAATAGACTCTTGGAGTTTGACTAGTTCGTCATCTAGACTTTTGAGTAAGTTTTCTTGTTCGGTCAACTTCGAGAACTCGGTATCCATTGATTCTTTCAATTTCATCTCAAGTGTCTTTGATGATGTCTCATGTGTAGCCTCTGCTTTCTCAAGCAGTTTCCGGTTCAATTCTAGTTGGTCGTCAAGCTCGTTCTGTAGGGTTTGCTTTTTTCGCTTGAGCTCTTCAATCTGCAACAAGTCCTCTGTATCGTCAAAGACAGAGACATTTAGCAATTCATTTTCCAAATCAAATTTAGCATTATTGTAAGAATCATCTGCTTTTGTTCTGTACTCTCTGAGTGCCACATCAATCTTTTTCTGCTTAAGCTCAACCTTCGACGTCGCTTGGCTCAGCAAATACTCGAATTTCGCTTCGTGATCTCGCAAAACATTGTTGAGTTCAGTCATTTCTGTTTTTAGAGCACGATGTAGCATATTTTGGTGCGAATACTCGTCATCGACCAAAGCCAAGTCCTCAGAAGCCTGTCGTATTTCACTGTCCAAGTCCTCAAGTTCCTGTGTGAGCTTTTCTATAAGCTGTCTACTTGATTCGTTCATATTCGTCGATGAGTAATTGTAATGGGTTGTGTTCACTTTGCACTTTCTATTCAAGCTCTCGCTTATATTCAAGAGCTTTTCGTATCTATCAGGCCCACGAAGAGTGGGAATGCCAGATCCTCTCTGTTTCATATCTAATTGACTTTTTGGCGCGAGTGATTCGGATTTGTCCTGATTTGAGATGTCGATTCTGACTAGATCAAACCCTAGTGTTTTTCTCCGTGTATGGCTTTCTATGGGCTGGACTGACCTGTTTGCGATATCGCTAAGTATACGCCTTCTTTTAGTCGAGTCATGTTGCAGAGGTGAAACTGTTCGGTCCATTTTCGTGAATTTGTCTCACGTTTGTTTCACGTTTGTTTTGAGTGTGGATATGATGGTTGCGGGAAAGGGAAATAGACCTCGGGAGAGAGAATTAAATTGTTGGTGAAAGTATAGCTTTCTGGAGGATTATGAGCCCTTTATCAACAATCTTATGACCCTATTGGTGTAGCTGGCTGGTCCTCTAGTTGTAGTATAGTGTTTACAGATCTGGTTGTAATATGTAGGGTCAGTATTTACATTTCAGAGGGAATCGTAGAAGGCCACTAATTGGGACGAAAACCTGATAAACAAACTGGATAAATTCAAATATTTTCACTCTAAATCTCACTTTGTACTTTCTTTTGTCTCGATCACGATCCTTCTGATGAATCAACAACACTATTGATAAGTTGAGTAGAGAGTAGCCCTCACAATCAAGGATATTCAACTAAATGATAATTGAGATTTCACAATTTCATGAGCTTTTTCACGAGCTCTTTTTATTATACTGTCTTTATTGATCAATTGGCCTTGAGCGCGCCGGAATCCATAAATTTCCGTATCTCCTTAGCTCTCTCAATCTCGAGAAACCACCGATTCGGAGAATAATTAGTCGAATTGCAGTGCAGCCAGTTCCTATGTACAAGACAATCTATGAAATACCACCATCAAACAGCTCAGCCCCTGCAACCTAGCTGAAGTCCTTGGACTGCAAGTTTCTGGTCATGGCAGGCAAGGCAACACGGAGGCCGTCAAGTTCCTTGGTCATAATCACCTGGCAGCCCAAACGCGATGTCTCAGTCAAGCCAAACGCCAAGTCCAACATGTCATTCTCATCATCATCTGGCTCTGGAATCTCGTCATAATACTCCGGGTCTACAATGACATGGCAGGTGGAGCACGCACACGAACCGCCACATGCACCTTCCATATCCAAATTGTTAGCCTGCGCAATGTCCAAAAGGTTGTCGCCAGCGGCGACCTCGAACGTCTTTAGCAGACCGTCCTTTGAAATAAATGTGACCTTCAACTCTTCACCAGGTTTTGGCTTGTGCACATGGCCATGGAGGTTTGCGGCAGTACCAGAAAACATCCTCAGAGTTGTCAAAGCCGTAGAGTTTACAGTTTGTGATTTTGGAATGGCCGATCTGGCGAACTGCTGAGTAATAGAGGTGATGCCTCTATTTCTAGAAAGAAGTCTGAACATGACGAAACACTATAAAAGACGACGGGCTATTAAATACAACGGTTGTGTTATATATGTCTTTGTGTGATTTTATACACTTTCTATAAGAAGACTGTGTCGGGCGTGTCGGATGTGAAGATAGGCTTCTAGGAACAAGATTCAAGGTATTGGAAATTAAGTAGAGAGGACTGGAGGGAGAGGTGTAGGTGTGCAGGAACAACGAGACTCATCTCTTGAACGAATTGAGGAAATGATTTAATATTTAGATTTCGGAAGAATGACTCTTTGTGGATTCGATACTTTTTCTTGATTTTTTGGTCTTTTGGTTTCAAGATCGTCGGTGGATCTGTGGTTTGCCTCTAGCTCTGATAGCGATGACTATGAGTCAAGAGGATGATTCATGTCGGCTCTGGAAACTTAGATCTTTTTAATGTGAATTATGGGAGAGTATCTGCAATTCTTCGCTACTTGGCTTTTAACGCTGTTTCAGTCATTATTCAAGATGAAACTACTAAAGATCTCGTGCCTCTACAGTGCTTCATGGCTACCGTGAGGAACCACTTCCGAAAACTGTTGACGACGAGAATGAAATGATGCACATATTCTGTGGCAATTGCGATACTTTTGCTATCTTGCGTTCTCGCCTGTTCCCCTCTTGTCATGTCGTTTGCAAAAGCTCATACAGAACCATTTGTGTCATGCTCCAGGACAAACATTGAATCATCGAGATAATGATTTCTAATCACGCATCTTAAAATTGATGCTTCAACTATCTCTCGCTGAATTAATAGCGGGGCTTATCTTGCCACTCGCACAATTCTCGCAACTTGACGCTAAAAGAGCGCACCGCACAAATCGCGAAAAGGTATAAAGGCAGCCAGCATCTCCCATCAAATTTATTTCTCATCAACAAACAAAAATCAAGAAATCTTCAATATCATCAATCATGGCCTGCTCCTGTTCTCCTTGCAAATGTAACACTTGCCAATGTGCTCAATGCTCCTGTTCTGAGTGCAAGTGTGGTCAAACTAAAACGTCAACATGCAACTGTTCCAAGTGCAACTGTTAAGTTTAATCCATAAAACTTTCAATAAATTATTGACAACATACTGATAATTGTGTAGAAGATCATAGTCATTGCAGACATTGTAATAGATATAGCTCTGATAAGATGTAAGTAGGACAAGACAAGAATGGCAAAAGACTCAAATAAATAATCACATGAACTTACTTGCGAGTACCAAGAATATTAGCAAAATAAGAACTCCAATGATCGCATAACTGATGAACTTGTTGGCTGTAATGCGTCTAGTCATGGACTTAAGAGTCAGAATCGATTTGTCCACATACAGATCTGCAGCCAGCAACGTGTTGCGCAGATTGGTGATTTGCTCACGCTGAGCTCTGAGATCGTTCAAAATGTTGCCTCCGATGTTCTCAGTCTCCAATGCGATTCTCTGACTCTCTCGGAGGCGGTCTGTGCTGCGCTCCAACGAAGCATTGTTGCTCAACAATTGTTTCCGCTGATCATCGTGAACACCTGCCTCTTCATCCGTGTATCTCAGGCCGAATAGCTGCGCCCTGCTGTCCTCGTCAGTCAAGCCCTTCAACTTGGTCTTGATGGTGTCTACATCGCGGCGGTACTGGCGAATTTTAGTATTGAATGTGGATCTGGAACTCGCAGGCACATTCTGCACCTCAATATTCATTTGGTCTAAGATCTCGAGCGCTTCGTCTGTTGCACTTTCAATGGCTCGAATAGTCTGTGTTCTCAGTCCAGAATTGGTCGAAACGGAACTGAATTTCGACTCTGCCTCTTGGAGGGCAAGCTTGAAGTCTTGTTCGTAGGTGGAGAAAAGGTCAGCCATGTTTAGTGTGAAGTATTTGTGTTGTATGGAATGGCGGTATGTACGCTAGTAATTCTACGATAATTAAAGCTGCGGGAATTCTGATTGGACGTGAAGATTCCTGCCAAGAATTTGTAGTGGCTGTTTGGATTGTAGATCTAGTGAAGAAGCGCTTTTGGCAATTGACTTGGTTGTTAGTTGCGTATCTAGTTCGGAGGCACAGTAGGATAAGTGTGATCGGGTCTGTCACGTGATCAATGGCTGCAAAAAATCGAACATTTTAATTTTAGACTTGGACGTTTGGGTGTATCGACTGTAAAGACTTTTTAATTCCAACTATCAGAACCTATGAAGTGATTTTCAGTATTAATTTATTATTTGTTGCACCAGACGTTGCTACCATATGGGCAACAATTACCAACAAAGGACAAGAACTCTCTTACATCTATCAAAACTGCAACTTTTTCTCTTGGGAAGAAGATAATTTATTTTCGAGTATTATACATATCAAGATGTTGCTTGGCACAGATTTCCCAATAGACTTCCACAGTTATCCGGAGTAGGGGCACTTGGTATAAATACTTGGAAAGCAAAATCCACCCATGCAGAAATAGCCTGGGTGTCTATTTTTGGTGCTTGACTTCACATCAGATTCCGGATTGGCAACAGGAGCAGCAATAGAAGTTATGGCGAAGGTAGTAAGTAAAAGGAAGGGAATTCGCATACTGATAGGTAAAGTCCACTTCATAACGAGTCATACTTAGCAGTTTAAATATCAATTTATGAATGACTATTGGTCCTGTAGTGAAAAAAAATGGTGCAAATTACTTGATCTGAAATGGCCTTTTCTATCACATCATTGTTTCAATTCTTCTAGGTCATCATAGCTTATGATCGACCAAAGCTGATCTCTCCAACCTTTAAAAGGTATCGGCAGCATGGCGACCATTTTTTCTTCTCATATTTCTTTTAGAGTATTGATAATTTTGAGACACTTCCTGTACTCTGAGACCAAAGAGAGTGTCAGAATGTCGGACAATGGGCGACCACTGAATCTACATCACTTCAATGGTCAAGATACTGACTTAGCCCTAGAGAATCGTGATCGTGTCGGACATTCCAAAATAATTTGGTATGGTACCTTTTGCGCTGCCGGTTGAGATACTTGTGAATGGGAAATGATTAGGCCATTCTAATGTTACGGCGTACAACATGCCCGTATTCCACAAACACGGCATTCTTCGATTGTTTTTCGTAGATTTTGTGCAATTCTCAAGAAAAGATTTGTTCAGGTATCGGTAAATTACAGGTCTCTCTGCTAAGATGATAGAATCTAAGTTCCCTGTTCACCTCGCTTAAGTCACCACCAGCAATTGCGCGCTCGAATCAATCGAGACGGAACGGAACATTTCAATGTCCTTCGGCAAAGTTGAGTTCTGTATTCCGCTACCTCCGCAGATCCATGGGCTTATACTGTTCCCGTCAAAGTCACTCTAGTCCCGGCACCGTCAAGAATCAAAAAAAAAAATGAGAAACCGCATTAAAGAGAAGTCTTCGGATATTTTCAATGCCCAAGCTCTATACTTATTTAAAAAAAAGTTCATTCTCACATTTCCTCGGATCCAATGAAACCAACCTCGATTACTCTGACTCATAGCGCGGCGAATCGCTTATCGGCCTGCAGATGAATTTTTCACTCCACATACCATACTGCCTAAATCTAAGTACTATAGAATTCCTACTACTACTACCAAAATGGCACTTCGATCGCTGGCAACCATCTCGCGGATCCGTGGGTTCTCCACCACTCCCGCCATTCTCCGGGGACAGAATTTGACCGAAAAAATCGTCCAAAAGTACGCTGTAGGTCTTCCAAAGGACAAGAATGTCTACAGTGGAGACTACGTCTCCATCAAACCAGCCCACTGTATGTCTCACGACAACTCGTGGCCTGTTGCAACCAAATTCATGGGTTTGGGGGCAAAGAACGTGAAGGACAATCGCCAGATTGTGTGTACCTTGGATCATGATGTGCAAAACAAGTCCGATAAGAACTTGGAGAAATACAGAAATATCGAGAAGTTTGCTGCCGAGCAAGGGATAGATTTCTACCCCGCTGGTCGTGGTATTGGTCACCAGATCATGATCGAGGAGGGTTACGCATTCCCTTCCAACTTGAGTGTCGCTTCTGACTCTCACTCAAACACATATGGAGGTGTTGGAGCATTGGGAACACCCATTGTGCGTACAGATGCAGCCTCCATCTGGGCTACGGGCCAAACCTGGTGGCAAATTCCTCCCGTCGCAAAGGTCGAGCTTGTTGGTGAGTTGCCCAAGGGAACTAGTGGAAAAGACGTCATTGTTGCACTTTGTGGTGCATTCAACAACGATGAGGTCTTGAACCATGCCATTGAATTTGTAGGCGACGGAGTTAGTAAGTTGCCTGTGGACTACCGTCTCACCATCGCTAATATGACCACTGAGTGGGGCGCATTGTCTGGTTTGTTTCCAATTGACGATGTGTTAATTCAATTCTACAAAGAGAGATTGGCCAAGTTGCCTCAACCTCACCCTCGTGTTAACGAACAGACTGTTGCTGCTTTGGAGACCAACAAGCTTTCCTCCGATTCCGACGCTGTCTACGCTAAGCACTTGCGTATTGACTTGTCATCTCTTTCCCCTTACATCTCTGGACCAAACTCTGTCAAGGTCTCCAAGTCTCTTTACGACTTGGTTCAAGAGAACGTTCCTATTAACAAGGCATACCTCGTTTCCTGTACTAATTCCCGTTTGAGTGACATCAAGGCTGCTGCTGACATCATCAGAGGCCACAAGGTCGCTCCTGGTGTCGAGTTTTACGTTGCTGCTGCTTCCTCAAATGTCCAAAAGGACGCTGAGGCTGCTGGTTACTGGAACGATATCCTCGAGGCTGGCGCCAAGCCTCTTCCTGCTGGATGTGGACCATGTATCGGTTTGGGTGCTGGTTTGTTGGAAGACGGAGAGGTTGGAATCTCTGCTACTAACAGAAACTTCAAGGGAAGAATGGGTTCCAAGGATGCTTTGGCTTATTTGGCTTCTCCTGAAGTTGTAGCTGCCTCTGCTGTTTTGGGCAGAATTGGTGGACCAGAAGAATTAGACGGCAATGCCGTCAAGCCAAACACAGAAATTGTCAAGTCGATTGAGATCACCAGCTCCTCGCCAAGCTCTGATGCTGAGGCTGCTGTTGAGGTCTTGGATGGATTCCCTAAGTCTATTGAGGGTGAATTGATCCTTTGTGACGCAGACAACATTAATACTGACGGAATCTATCCAGGTAAGTATACCTATCAAGATGATATTACCAAGGAGCAAATGGCCGAGGTTTGTATGGAGAACTACGACGCTGACTTCAAGGAGAAGACTAAGTCCAGCGACATCATTGTGTCTGGTTACAACTTCGGAACCGGTTCTTCTAGAGAGCAGGCTGCCACCGCTATCTTGGCTAAGGGAATGAGAATGGTCGTTGCTGGCTCCTTTGGTAACATTTTCTCCAGAAACTCCATTAACAATGCCCTTCTTACTCTTGAGATCCCGGCATTGATTGACTCTCTCCGTGAAAAGTACGCCGGTTCCAAGGAATTGACAATTCGTACCGGATGGTTCTTGAAGTACGACGTTACCAAGGCCTTGGTCACTGTTACAAATGCTGAGGGTGAAGTCGTTTTGCAACAAAAGGTTGGTGAGTTGGGAACCAACTTGCAAGATATTATCGTCAAGGGAGGTTTGGAAGGCTGGGTTAAGGCCGAGCTTGCTGAAGGGAAAAATTAAGCATTTAGATCCATTATACATACTAATATATTTTCGTTAATTGAAGTGAATTGAAAGAAACTTACTAAGTATGGTGAAACAACAGCAACAAGGAATTCATTAGATTCTCAAAGATAGATATGAATAAAGAGTTCAAGATAATACAATTGAAAAAAAAAGATTGCAGCACCACAATTTCACACATGGTCTCCCACTGCATTACTCAGTGTGGCTCTAAGTGGCTTGACTAACGTTGATCGGACGGGAAACAGTATTTTCCACTTGATATGGCCGCAACCGAAAGTTCAACATTGTGGATTTACAGATCCTAAGAAACTAGGTTCCCATGAAATCCTCGAATGAATTAACCATCCGGGTCTATTTAGATTCAAGATCTAGAAGTTTATGTGGTATCTCAAAGATGCAATGTAGTACTGCAATGCAAGTGACAAAACTCGGTGAAGATTACATTTATTTCTCTAGAGATCAAAACTTATCATCTCAAGCTTATATGAATTCAATCTAGTTCGATTTTTTCGCGGGTGTTCTATTTGGAGCAAGCTCTGATAACTGCTCCAGAGTTTGATGTATGCGTGTGAATACATTATGTGAAAGCTTCCCAGCACTGGCCAAAGCATGAATTTTATTGCCCTCATTACTGGTGTCATATCACTCTGCCATTGAATCCGATTCCCAACCCATTGTCAACTGAAAGTTAGAAGTAAGAAGTCTCACAAAAACGCTCATCTATCCAGACATCGCAATCTGTCTTTCGGAAATTTCTGGTAAAAATTAAAAAAGGGCATAATCATTCGGGATTTTTCCACTGAATAATCTTCTTTATTCCCAACTCCCATTGTAACTAGCTCATTTAAGCACACAAGGCTAAACGCAGACTATGCTTGTACTACGCTGATCAAAATTACAATATCTTAAGGAAAATTTGAAATGTATTAAACTAAATCAAACAATTACACAAGAGGCAACCCAACCGCAGTTGCGGTCGTAGTCCCAGTTGTCAGTGTTGACCTTCTTTGAAGGCTTGTTGGAAGAAGAGGAAGTAGTTTGAGCGGCCATTGTTTCTGATGTTTTGTTGATGAGAAAATAAGAACTGCGAGAAAACAGCAGGCTTTTTATATTGTTCCAGGACCTTGTCCTCCGGTAGATTGTGGTGCCGCCATATCTTAGACTGTACCTAAATGTTTCAGATGGTCTGGTGACTGCCTATTTGGGCTTCACAAGAGTTGTTTCGTGGATCAAGCCGATACACAGACCTAAAAGAAACATTTACAAACTGAATTTTGAGGGAATTTTTATCTTTATGCAATACGAAACTCTTCTGAGGCCCGATCCGGATCTGCTGAAACAAGGCGTTCTATTTCTTTTGCCTTATCGTTGTTGAAGGACCAATGAACTAGTTTGTAGCATCGATTTCTGCGGCATTTAGTTTGATTCCACATCCAAATTCAGCTTGCTTTTTTTATGTGAGTGTTAATAGGGGTGCCACATTTGTCTCATTTCGTTGTCGCAGCGGATATTTGAAGCCGTCCGACCATGATAACAGTAGTAAGTGAGCTGATGAAATAAATTATTCATTTCCAAACTATTTTTGTTAAGCATTTGTTTACTATGGGCTCATTTAACTTAGCTTCTTCGTTTACGCAAAACAAATTGATATGAGAACCGACAAACGGTAATGACAAGTATCGGCAATAAACGTTGAAGTCCGCAGTTTCTTTCCAAACTTTATTGCCGATGTCAATTCTTTGATATGAATCCGATCAATTTTGAATTTTTAATCTTCATTTTTCACTTTTCATATATGCTTGCATTACTGGTGGTACTTTGCAAATGAATTACAGTGGATCAATTTGAGTTGGAATCGGCAAAAAATAGTAAAATGAAACGATGATATTAAACAATTCCTGAACTCAAAAGTAAACTCTTTTAATGATAATCGTCGATTCCGCGATCTTTGGAAAGCGTTCTTGCACCAGCTATCTCAAAAGAGTCGACTTCGTTGGGGTGCCGAAATCACCCAAACAGAACATAAATTGAAGATTTAGTCCAATCAATCGGGCAAAGCACCAAAAGTAGCAATACCGATAGAAAAAAAATGAGATTAAAAAAGGCAAAAAAGAAGGGGCGAGCTGGGAATTGAACCCAGGGCCTCTCGCAGATTTGTTCAGTTGAATCAACTATCACCCAAAGCGAGAATCATACCACTAGACCACACGCCCGAATCGATGTCTGTTTAATATCACTGATTACTATAAACATAGTTGTGCAATATAATGAGTGGTCCCATTCTAATTGTTTAGCTATAAACATAATCTCTAATTATTTACTTGTTCAAGATGTTTGCCATGAACTTGATCGCATCGACTAACTCTTCATCGTTGGTACTGTGAGGAACTCCAGCATAGGAACGGAAGTCCCATTTCTTAAAGCCAAGGTTCTTGTAGAAGTCACTGGCATGCTCACCATATTTGAGAGCAATGATTGGATCGTCTGTTCCATGACCCTGGAAAACTGGAGTGTCGAAGTTGGCGCCCTTGTTTGACAAAGTCTCATACTTTTCAAGGATATTCTGAGAGACGGGACAGAAACCTGAAAGCGCAACGAGACCGCCGATTTTGAACTCCAACAACGACAAAACCGCCATACTGATGGCCGAGCCCTGTGAAAATCCACCTAGAATGATTCTCTCAGGGTCTATTTTGTACTCGTCCACTTGTGTCTTAATGAATGATGTGATGTGCTCACAAGTCTTAAAGAATCCAGCGACATCTTGTTTGGCCTCTGGGTTTCCGAACTCATAAATGTCGAACCACCCGGGCATTCTCATTCCTCCGTTGGCTGTGACACTGATAGTTGGAGCGTTGGGAAAGACGTAGTTGATTTCGTCGCAGTTCTTGACCAAGCCAGTTTGGCGAACAATTTGGGGGAACCAAGACCAGCCATGGCCCGAGTCGCCAAGACCGTGGATGAAAATCACGGCGGCATTGGCGGTTTTGGTGGCAGACACTTTGACACAAGACATCGGGGAGTTATGAGAGTGTATTGAATGGGAGAGGGTATGAAAATGGCTTCAATGAATTCGGCTCTTCCTGAATAATATCCCTAATGCGTTAAATATACGCAGAAAGCTTCTTTGAAGTAGTAAGGTTAAAACTTTGCCTAGATCTAGAAGTATATTAGGCCGTCAATGTGTAGTACTTCCACCTGGTCAAGGTTAATTGAAAAGAGGGTAATAATAATTAGAATGAGAATGACCGTAATCCAAAAGAACATACCTCTCTTTGATGTACTTTTTCTAAATTCTTTTTTTTGGTTCAATATATAATTGCGTGGGTCGCTGGGTTGGGTGGTAAAGTGACTTTTGCATTTCACGGCCAATACTCTCAAGAATGATGGCAAGGCTGTAATCAAGGAGATTGATTCACTAAATTTTATCTAATACAATTAAAAGAATCATTTGAGTAATCGGTCGAGGCTCAATACATTGCCTTGCATGGACACTCACATAATTGTTTGTCATTGCGAGAACACGAACTCAACTTTGAATATACCCACAATATTAATGCTACCCAAAATCCATGCAAAAGAAGAGTTTTCAAATAAATACCGTTTGATTGAGTAAACATCTCGCTTTGCAAGCCACAAAATTGGTTCCAAGTATAGACAATCACTTTATTTGAAATATAGACAATCACCTTTGTAATGTGAATTCTGTCAAAACTACAGTCATTTTTCCCATAGTCTTCTTATTTATAAAGATACCTGACCTAGACTATAAACATGAAATGCACAGAAATAAATGATACAACGCTAAGCTTTGACAGGAACATCCTCTTGAGCGCTCTCCTTGAGCTTCTTTGGTTCCTTAGCTTCTGTGCCACTTTCAGCTACCTCGCTGTCTGCCTCTCTTTCTCTCTTACCATTGTTCGCACAGGTCTCATTACTGGCGGCGATCTTGAGTGTTCTGGTGTTCTGCTTTTCTCCGTCGACCTTGCGGAAATATGGCTGGCATCTCCAGTATGGAACCGTTCTATACTTTCCTCCCCATGGTTGCATCTCGCCTTCTACTATAACATCCAATTCGTCGATGTTTGGCTGTTCGTAAATCTTTTCGACAAGCTCTTCCACTTGCTTCACGATCGACTCCCATGCATCGAAATCGGCATGGACGCTAGTGCTTCCGATAACTGGGCGGAGCTCCTTGTGGACATTGAGGAACTCATGCAATAATTTGAAAAAGTGGGCCTTCATGGCTGTTCTAGAAGCGGAGCCAGGACATGTTTTAACAATCTCGAAATACTCCCGAAGCATCTTGTCCACGCGAGCATGCTGTTTGTCTGGGTTAGTGTCTTTGGTCCAAAACACACCAGGATTGTAGAGGTTGCCCTCAGCAGACATGACAGCATCGCACGCGACAGCGTCAGTGCACCGACTCAAGTCTGTAGGATACAAGATGTTACCATTGGCAAAAAAGACCTGGTCACTGGGCAAGTTGTCTCGAAGATAACGCAAGATCTTCCAGTTGGCCAAACCGGTGGCTTGACCCTTCATATCACGGGTTCTGCCATGGATGGTAATAAACTGTGCACCCGCATTGAGAACCATCTTAGCGTATTCCAAACTCTTCTCCCAATCATCATAAACCCGAATCTTTGCAGTGACGGCGCATTTCAAGTTCTCATGCAATTTACGGATCAATTTCTCCACCAAAGGCCAGTCGTCCATCAAGAAGGCACCATAGTTTCCTTTACGTGCAATACCTTGAGGACAGCCCAAATTGAGATCCACAGCGTCACACTTATCTTCTATATGTTGTGCTGCCTGGAGTAGATACTCTGGATCATTAGCACAGAACTGAACCACCAAGGGTCTGTCGATGTCTGCACGTCCGTCCCACTCGGACCACATCTTTGCACGGTAACGTTCGTCTGTAGCAAAGAGTTTGGCATGGAACATAGGCGTGTAACAGAGATCAGCACCGTATCTTCTCAGAAGAATACGCCATGCTAGTTCAGACTGGTCGACCATTGGAGCGACGATGGTCTTTGGTTTTCCAATGGCATTGTAGAGTGCACGACCAGCAAGTTTCTCTGAAGTCATTTTTATGGGAATTATTGGCGTGACAGACGAGAAATAGCGGTTTAGATGTGTTCTATAGGCGATGAGATGAGATGAGATGGAGTACATACACTGGTGCGAATCTGGGGTTGACCTGGGGAAGAAAAAGAAACAAGGAGATGGGAATGAGAGGGAAGAGAAAAATGAAAAATTGGGAACATTTTTTTGTTTAATTTCGTTGAGTTTTTGAATTAGTCAAAGGTTCTGATTTTTTAAAGGGTAAATGGTCGTGGGAGATGTGGTTCTTGCAGAAAATCAGTACACATCATGTCAGATAGGGCCTCGTAAGAAACGTATTGATGAAGCTAGCTTTTCTTGTAGAATCGTTCAAACCATTTGTTTCCCACAATCTGGGTCACTGTGAATGCTCCAATGCTCTAGACCAAATTCTGCTGGGTTTGTAAACTGCGGAACTCTCAGCCAAACAGATTTGGCGTAGTATCCCAACCACCTGTAAAAATTTGAAAGAGTAAGAAAAAAGTTGGGAATTTAGTAGAAGCCGAGGGGTATGCACTGCGAATAATATTAATCTCGGCAATTGAGCCTAATACGGCGCATGAAGGTCGGCGAGATTACGCAAATTGAAACTTCCAATTTTAAATTCGGTCGAGGGCTTTCAAAGTTTTGATGCAGGTTGAGACGGTGTTGGCGTTGGCATTGGCGTCGGCGTCGGAGTTCGGAGGTGCCGACTTGGCGCAAGGAAATACTTTCTAAGTCACGAAAAGACGATTAGAAAGCAGGTTCTGACTAATAGAAACGCGCAATGAAAGTTACGAAATTCCATTCAAACTAAATCGAAAACTCGACTTTAGTATTATCGGTCCATGCTTTGCTTGGTCCCCGCAGGATAGAAAGGGCACATAATCGATACATACATCGTTCCTGAATGGGGACAATGCACCTCCCGATTTGGAATTAGCAAGTGGCCAAATGTTTCAGCTAATCAATAACAGATAAGCAGTATGTGCAATATCGTCTGCACCTCTACATAGTTGGTTGTGTGTTAAAATATTCGAACAAATGTGTAACAAAAAGAATCAATTGAACTATTAGTAAATATTATTAAACAGAGGTTTTCTCTGATGTAGTCTCATATGGCTGACTCTGCAAATGCTTTGCGTCGTGAACAGTATTCAAGAATGCAGCCGTAAGAAACACGCAAATGAAGACATCCATAGCAGTGGACATGATGCTTTCAGAAACCACGAGAGATGAGTTTCCTCCGCCAAATCCGTAGTTTGAAATGCGGAACAAGTCCATTCTGGACACAAAAATAGCGAGGAAGTTGTACACTATGTGGATCAAAAAAAAGGGGACAGCCAACAAAATGTATTTCATCGACAACGTCTTGACTTTTTCATGGGTGTATGCCCGTATTGCCAAAGCTACCAGAATTATCATACCCACCAAGTACAACAGAGCGCCGGCAATACGAAGGTTTCTGGATGTGCGGTAGTCGGAATAGGTGGATGGGTTGGTGACATCGATTCCTGCCATTTCGGCGCCTCCCACAATAAAAACGATCGAGCCTGCTGCCAAAATGCAGTGAGTGACCGAAAAACAGGTCTGGAAGAAGTAGATGTGGAACCGTTTGAGGACCGGGCCCAAGCGCCCCAAGATAGGATAGGTGTCGAACCAGGACTTTCCGTACTTCAATCTTTGCTCATGCATCACCGCGCGCAAAGACGCATAAATCAAGGCCAAAAAGCCCTGTGCGCCAAGTACCATATATGCGATAAGCAATTGATAGTGCGATAAGCCTAGAGAAGCATAGGCCACACCACAGGCCTGGCCTGCAACTCTGAGAATAGCAAAGACCCACAAGGCAGTGAACATGGTTCTGAAGCCTTTTTTCCAGACCACCCATGTTGCAAATCCGAAATAGATGGCGTACACTGCGAGGAACACAGAGGCCGCTATGCCTGTGCTTTTCAATTTGAAGGAAGTCATAATTGCTGCGAAAAACGTCTACAAAGTCAAATAACGGGTATTGATTTTTGAGGGTTGAGGGGACGTCACCCACGTATTTATACACTATTTTTGTTCTTTTGACAGGGCTCCTTGACACATCCCGCCCTGTCAAGATGGCCCAAAACGCTTGCGAATAGTTAATATCTGGTGGTGCTGCCAGCCGCAGTGCTGCATGGAGAAGGAACCTTAAAGGTAAGACCGAACGACTTAATTGGGGAATGTTCTTTTTTGGGACATTAGAAATTGTTGGTCGAGATAATGTGACTCGAGAATTTGGGATGATGGGTGTTCATTATTGATTGTGTGAGGTCCAAGTTAGTGAGACATGGGTAGTGCAGATTCGGGGCGGAAACGTCTCTGACTGAGCAAAGAGATTTTTTCGGGAGTCTGGAGATAAATCAGCAAGAAATGTTTGAGGAGAGGCGATTGTGATTGCTGCAATTTGGAGAAGGTCACGGGTTTCGGTTTGCCCGTAGAAGTGATGCTACTGGTGACTGTGGTAGTGAGTACTGGGAGAGAATTCTGAGAATTGGGACGAACAACGGCACGTTTTGGCTGGCCGAGCTACGAGAAGTAAAAATTAGCTGATTTTAGTGGTCATGTGTGAGTGGCAAACAGAGCTCAGATCCTCGCTCTTTATCGAAGATCTTCAGATGGAGAGAAGATATAGATTCTAAGAGGAAGTGGGTAATTCGAGAATAGATCCTGGGAGGAAATGATTATTTCGAGAATAGCTGGGCCTTAATAAAAAAAAACCAAGTATACAAAAGAAATTGGGTAACTTAATATGAATCAAATACTGCGAAGTTTGAGCAAGACGATCTCGTAATTCCTCCCTCAAGCCGCACAGCACTAGAAGGAAGCTGGAGCGGCAATGAAACCCACGAGAGCAGAAAACCGAAGCCAAAAACGAAAAAAACCATTAAAGAAAAGACGAACCAGAAAAACAGTCAGCAAACAATAAAACAACCAAGGCCTCAACTCATTCACCCCAATACCAGCGCTACATTCCTCCTTCTAAACTTTGTTCCAGACGCATTCCTCACCAACAGCCAGCATCCAGCACCACCCAGACCATTCCAATACTCCAAAAGATAGAAGAATGGAAAATGGAACAAAATCAGAATATACCCCACCACCAAAATAAAAAAAACCTCCCGCCGCGAATTTCCTATGACATCATTCCAACCATAGCTGAACCTCACCAACCCAAAGCCGACTGCACCGAAGTGTAGTAGCCAATACCTGGAGCTGTATAACGGCGGCACAAAGAACGCTAACCACCAACTGGACTATTGCATGGCAACTGCTGGGGGTTAAAAAAAAGACACCCGTGCACCACACCCATTATCGAATCAAAACTCACTTCCCAGAAAAAAAAATAACCATGCCCCACCACCATCGCTCCATGCTTTTGGATTTCTTTTCTCAAATCTCACTTTCGCGGCCAGAGCCGACGTGCACACAACCGGCAATCATGTAAACCGGACGTCCTGCAGACAAGCAGAGAAAAAGTGGCCTCGCGTCCTGCAGCCAACCCAGCCTGCCCCAGATATTCGTCCCCGGACTCTACCCAAACTGCTCCGTAGAATTCTCCCTTTTTTTCTTTCTCTCAGGTACACTTCACCGGTGCCATTGCAAAGAATCGGTTTTTTTTATACTGCGGGTCTGTCACGCAGCGTCCCCTCTCATATTTATAGCTGCCGTTTCGCTCTCGCAAAAAGCCGCAGATCTACTCTTTCTCTGGAGTGTTTTTTTTTTCGCTCCCTTAATTTGTCCATCCACCTTCCAGTGGGAACACAGCATCAGAACATAAGGGCTCGTAACCCTTGAAGTATATAAGGACCCCCGGATCCACTCTTCTCGCCGACGGTTTTTCTCTCTTTTCTTTGGCTTTGCGTTGCCAGATTAGGAACCCTTGTGTCAAGCCCACTCACCACGTCCCTCTAGGTAAGAGAGCCTGTTTCGGTTCGCGGCACTAACAAAAAATAAAAAACACACTGGCGTGCGTAAGTCTGCGTCTAGTGTTGCGCCGTACATTTTTTTTTGGTTTTCTCGTTTCGCTCGTCCTCGAATTCTACCCCCTTGCTTGGCTCCCAATCAAGCCCATTTCTGGGGAATTAGTGTGCACACATCCAGTCACACATCTATTGACAAACCAGGTGACAACCCACTGCACGCCGTCACTTGCAATTTCTAAAACTCAAACATCGGGGCAGCATTTTTTTCTTCACCGCTTCCCTCTTTTAATCGTCCGCCCTTTTCTCTTCTCCCTCTTTTGTCTCGCTCGTCGTCGCCCTCCATGCTTGCAGGTCCCACCTCTCCAAAGAACAAGACCTCTCCCACTAGAGCGTCCTACGCAGGCCCTACGCAGCCCATACCGAAAAAGTCGCTCCAGATCAGAACAGACAAACCCCGTCCCCATGTCTGTTCCATCTGCACCCGTGCTTTTGCTCGGTTGGAACACTTGAAACGTCATGAGCGCTCGCACACTAACGAGAAGCCGTTTCAGTGTGCTGCGTGCGGTCGCTGTTTTGCTCGCCGAGACTTGGTTCTCCGCCATCAGCAGAAGCTCCATCTGAACATCTTCCTGGTGGTCCGTCGTGGTCTGTTGCCCACAACGCTTGCGTCTCAGACGCCAGCCATTCCCGAGTCGACCACTCTGACCCCTACGGGCGACAACATCATCATTTTGCAGAACAACACCAGTGCCAAAGCGCCTCTTCCGAACGAGCTGGAAATGCAGTCGCCTAACAACATACACATGGCTGGCCTGGGGATGCTGCTGCCAATGAACGTCGGAGGACTGCCCAACGAGTTCTCTCAATTGTCTGCTCCTTTCTACCAAAATAGGCCACCCAGCAGCGGGGCTAGTGCTCAAAACGGCAGTATTAATACCAACAGCATCACCAACAGTAGTCTTTCAGGTAGTAATGGCTTCCTGTCGCTGGGCGGCAATGGCCAAGACTCCTTGACTATGCCCTCTCCCAGCACCAACTCGAGCCACAATACCCCCTCGTTCAACGTTCTGAACCATCACTATACCTCGGGCTTCATGGATGCTGACCCTCTCCTGGTAGTTGGCGGCTTGATCAATCCAGATATGACACAACAGCCATCTCCTCTCACAGGCGACTCTCCCGAATTGAGAGAGAAGAAGCGCATGGGTTCTGGTGACTCAAACCACCTGAGCACTCCTGCAAATGCAGGTATCCGCCCTTCAAAGATCTTGGACCGTTTCACGAGTGCCTCGGCTTTGTCACGTACCAACTCTGGTGTTGCTGGCCACCGCCATGCCTCATTCTCGGCCGTCTCGGGTATTTCCTACACGAACCTCCAGGATGCGATGATCATCCGTAACAATCAATTTACCGATGTTCCAGCACAGGTTGGCTTTGCCACCCCTCAAATGACTGCTGAGGAAATGGAGGTAAAGAGCTTCTCTGGCGAAGATTTCGGCCTGTTGGACTTGGATTGGTACTCTCTTGATTACGGATCTCATCCTCCTCAAAAGGATTCTTTACCCCAGCACAATTCCAATAGAAGACCCAACCGTACCGATTCCTCTGCCAATGGCTTCAAAATTAAGCTAAACACAATTCCTTCGGAGTCACAGCTAGCTCAAGCCGGAGATCATGAGTATTTCGCCAGCAATATTGTAGCCGGCCACCAATTCCTGGATCCCAGTCACCCTCACCATATTAAGGGCACCACTCCTATTGAGTTTGGCTACTCTTCTTTCACAGATGTTGCTAGTGCGCTTGGTTCAGACAGCAGGAATATTCATGTGGGAACAGGTTTTGCACATTTAGCACACGATGCCCTCGACTTGAAGGAACCTCGCCGCAAGTCTAGCGGCACCGGCAGCGTTTCTGTCACTACTCCTGGCTCCATGTCAGGAAGAGATAGTGTCCCACCAAGCGCAGGATCCAGAAGTGGAACCAAACCTCCTTCGAGTGGTTTGCGCCGCCAAGCGCTGACCATTATGAATCATGACTTCAAACGTGCAAATTTGGGGACCACACCCAAAATGAGCCAAGGATCTCAAATGGGCACCTTCACTGATGCAGAAGATTTGGCATGGGTTGAGCAGATTCGCGGTATTCCAGTTCCTAATGAGTTTCCTCTGGCCACTAGAACTACCGGTTTTGAAGGATTTCCTTACATCCATGACCAATTCGACCTGGACGAAGTGTACGGCTTATTCAAACTGAGACAAGAAGACTTGGTGAAACAGCGCAGTACTGTAAATGCAGCCGCTGCCGCAAATGATGACAATTACTCTGTGACTTCCACAGAGCATAGTCACAGCATGGAGCGTGCCCTGTCTAAAGTTAAGTTCATCATTGGTGACACAAATGAAGTAATTACTGAAGAGTTCCGTGCCAAAATCATTCTGGAGAGCAAATTGACCGATGCTCAATTTCCACCTTGCGAGGACTTAAATGCCTACTTGAATTTGTATGAGAAGGAGTTTAATACCTACTACTCTTTCATTCACATGCCAACGCTCAAGAGCCCTACTACGAATAACACGGAGAACGTGCCATTGATTTTATCCATGTGCGCCATCGGTGCTTTGTATCTGTACCATGATTCGAACACCCTCTTGTTGTTCAACTTGTCGAAGTTCCATATTCACAATTTCTTCGAGAAAGAGGTAACAGTTGACAAACTTCAATTTAAGAAGGTTCCAATTATGGCACACCAATGTCTTGTTCTCCACATCTTCATTTCGATGTTCCTCAACGAGCCCAACATGGTTGAGATTACTTCACGTCAAATGAATTCTATGGTGGGGCTTATTAAGTCCACTAACTTCCATCGCCCACTCGAGCAATTCATAGTGCCACCCAAACCAATCACGGGGCCTCTTGATCATGCCGGTATCCAGGCCAATTTCGATTATTTCGTCATGTCTCAGACTAGAATCCGTACAATTCATACCTTTTACCAACTTGAGGTCTTGCGCAGCGCTCTTTTGGGCTGCCCACTTCCTATGAGCGGTTCTGAGGTAAAGTGCGGAACTCTTTGCAGCGATGAGAACTTGTGGCGTCTGTCATCTGCTGAAGAATGGTACCTTCACCTCCAAAATTCACCAGCAAAGTCATTAGTCGAAGTCAGCAACAACGAAAGTATGGGTCGCTTGTTTGAGCAACTCGGAAGTGGATTCTTGCCTGAAGGGAAGATCTCTTTCAGTAAGTCTTTTGCTTTGATCATGCATGTTCACGAGCAAATTCTGAACGAGTATAATGAAAGTAAAACCGATATAGAGCCTTTGGAGTGGCGCACAAGCCACCGTCCAAATCTCGAAAATTTGTTTACATCGTGGGAGAGTCATTTCATTAGAAGTGGTGGATTTTCCTTGATTAACAACCACAACCACCATCTTCTTAACACGCGCTCCGAACTCAAATTGATCATTCCAATGTCTTTGTTGGCCAAAATGCGTCTTTGTATCAATTTCACCCCTGTAATGACCCAGGTTTTGTATAAAGACTGGCCCGGAATGGAGGCCATGCTCAAGAAGCTTGATCTCGATGTCGATGCCTTGAAAGAGGCCGCACAATACTCGATTGAGGTGCTCAATTTGTGGATTCACAACATATCGATGCTTAACGATGCTAAGCAGACATCTGTGCGTACTCCAGTATTCTTCGTCACATGTATCTTTATCTCTGTTGTGATCTTGAGTAAGGTGTTGAAGGTAATTGAAAGCGCTGAAAATCCCTCTGTCTACGACCGTGCCTTCTGGCTCACTTGCGTGAAAGTTCTCAACGGCATTGAGACGGCATTGAGTCCAAAAGAAGAGTCGTCATACTCTGAGTTCTTGTGTGAACAGTCACACGGTGTCTTTGACTACGCTTGGAGCGATGAGTTCAAGAAGAACAAGGAGGAGACAGTCAAGCAATTGAATCTGGGCGAAGGTTCAGCGGACACAATTCGCAAATGCAAGCTTTCGATCCAATCGCTCAGTCTCGGAGTGCGGATTCTAGCAGATGCTCCCCTCTGGCCGCTAGCCATGGGATTTGCTGAAGCACTCAAAAACATGGCCACGCAATTTAACGACGATAAGAAGTGACCAGACATGTTCTAAATGTTTCTATTACACTATAGAAAGGCTTCTTTTTCACGACATTATCTTTGTATCTTTTCCAGCAAGGCTGGACCCCACAAGACTTATTTATTTTAAAAATATTTATTAATTCCTATTTAATTGCAATACAGTCTGAATGTATTTTGATCTACATGTAAATAAGCGTTTGTACTGTTACTAATTTGATTTGTTGAAAGAGGTCTTTTGTTTACAACTGAAGCTTTTGGAGTTTAAATTATCAATTAGTATAAATATATGATCTGAAGTCATAGGAGGATTCATAATAGAGGTCTGTGAAGCAATAACTAACGCAAAATGGACGAAACGGGCGAGCATCCGATTTAAATAAAAAGGCCCAAAAATAAATCAAACCAATCTTGCAGGCACACCTAATGCTTGTCAAGAAACTCCACAACCTTATCGATGACAGTGGAAACAATCTCGTCCTTCTCAAGAAACACGGAGTGTCTGGCTTCGGGGACAGCTACAAACTCACTCTCGACACTCGAGGGCAACAACTTCAAAAACTTCTCAGTGCCCTCGATATGGTTGATGTTATCATCCTTACCATGGAACACCAACAAAGGGATGGAGGGACTGAACTGGCGCACATGCGCAGGCTCCAACAACTTCCAGCCACGGTTGAACATATCGTTAAACTGTCTGATCGTACCGATCAACTTCTTGTCCGTAGCACGGATGTAGTTCCGCCAGCGCTCGTTGGAGGTGATGTAGTCGTAGTTGAGCTTGGAGTCGACCTTCAAACCTGGCGCGATTGCATTGATCAAAGGTTGAAGCTTCATCACCACAACATTAGGGCGCGTTTTTGGATGCAACTCCACAAGCGGGCCCAGCACAAAGGCGCCTCTGATATCGTCTCTGTACTTTCCATGGATGGCATAGTTGAGAACAATACCACCGCCCATGGAGTGGCCCGCCAAGAAGATTTTCTCGGCCTTGTTCTCGCGCGCGGCCAAGATCCGCAGGAGCATGAAGTCCAAATCGTCGAACGTGTGGAACTCGTCTGTTTTGCCCACCAACTTGCCCGGAGAAGTGGCGCCTGCTCCACGCTGGTCAAAGAAGAAGATCTCGTACCCGTGCTGGCTGAGACGGTCGAAAAACTCCGTGTAGATGGACGAGTGTTCGAAGAACCCGTGCACATACACAATTGTGCCTTTTCTGGTGACGTTGGCGGGAACTTTCCAGGTGACGGTTTTGAAGTTGAGGTTGTCGTAGGGAACCAGCTCGACGATCGGCGACCCGATGGCTTTGTAGGGGATTTCTGTCTCCGGCATTGTGGTGTATTTGTGCTTTTTCTGTTTTGTTAGTGGGAAATTTCAGAAAGAAACAGTAGTACGAAAACTGTGGATTTTACTGTGAGTAGTGAATAGTAGTGAGTAGTGAGAATAGTGTGGGGGTACGGGTATCGGAAGATAAGACGCTACCGATGGGGGTTGGCGAGAATTTGAAAAGAAAGGAGAAAATTTTGGGAAATTGGGGTCAATTGTGGATTTGGAATTTTTGTTTCTTTTTTTTTGGGCGCTTTTCCCGCAATTTTCGTCGACTGGTAGACCCTGCCCATCTCCCAATTGTGGCTCCACATACAGGACCTTACCCCATACTTCGGTCAGTCCAGTTCGGTCAGTTCGGTCAGTAGTAACACCACCCACCATTCGGTTGCATAGTGCACTATATAGGCTATATATATTGTAAGGGCTCGTCATTTACCTGAACCAGGGCTCATAATTATCATTGACCAGGGCTCATAACTCGAAAAGTATATAATCCCCTCTTCCCCCGCGTTATCAATTTCACCAACCCTCACTTTACAACACTCCAATGGACGAACGAAAGACAATCCTCTTCTTGACAGGCGCCACCGTCACCTTCAAGCCACTCCTAAACCACGTAGTCACGCCCAAGTTTCTCCGGTTCCTCAAGGTCGAGGGCTTCTCCAGGATAATAATTCAGTACGGAAACGAAAAGGATGCGGAAGGGAACAGTACCAGCAAGCACTATTTCAGTCAATTGTTGGCCGAGCACAATGTCATGGAAACGTTGGATTTGGACGTGTTGAACGAAACCAACGATAAGTCCATCACTACGCTAGGTAATCTCTCGTTGAAGATCGAAGCATTTGGTTTTTCCGACGATATCAACGGCCATATTCGTAGAGCGGATCTTGTTGTGTCGCATGGCGGCACAGGCTCGATTATGGATGCGTTGAGACTCAAAAAACCTCTCTTGGTGGTCACCAATGATCTGCTCATGGAGGACCATCAAAAGGAGATCGCAGGCCAGTTGGAGCACGAGGGCCACTTGCGGGCCTTGTCGAACAGACAGCTTCCAGGAGGCACGTTGGAAGAGTTGATCAAGTTGTTTGTACAGGGAAAGTTGAAGTTCACCGAGCTTCCAGAGCCTCCAAAGGGTGTCTTGCAGGAAATCGTGAACGAACTAACAGCCTGATATCCCAATTGTTGAAGTTTAATGGCGATTGGTATATCTTATTCAACAGCGCTCAGATCTGGAACCGTTTACTGGTCGGTATCCTCAAACAACACTTCACTTTACTTCAGAGAATCAAAACGAAAAAATAAGCATTCGAAAGGTTGTGTTACAAAGACAGTGGACTCAGACAGCTTTCGTGCTGAGGTTGAATAATCATAAGAAGACAGACTGCCACAGGCCCATCGTTAAGTCTATACCATTCATCATGGACAGACTGATGGTAAAAAATCCACAGAAAAGAATTCCTGATTTTACTGGCATACGATGGAGTTGACGAATATTGTTCCATCTCTTATTTACCCTAACATCAACCAGACTAAAGAAAACGAACGAATACCCAAGAAATTGTCACACAAAAAAAGCAGCAACATAACAATTCGAGGAACTCCTGCAAAATATCTATTTTTGTAATTCTCCTGAAATTCACTCTTGTTCATTTGTACAATCTGCCTTCCCCGGATTCTAGATCCAGCACACAGTACCATCTACAATTCCATCGAGTAAACTACTCCTAAGAAAGACCACAACACCACCATCCACAGGTCCGGGCTCATAATCCTTGAAATATAAAAGAACCCACGATCCCACTTTGCAAATCCCACCGAAAATCCTCTCTCTCCCATTGTTCAGTTCCTCAAAATGTACCCATACAGAAACCAAATACAACCCCGCCGCCGAAAAAGACAGCTCTTCAACAAAGACATAGAAAACCTCCTCTATGCCATGGGTGACGGCCCTGTTTCTCTAGAATCCACCGTTGCCTGTTTGGAAGACTGTTTGGTGGACTACTTGACAGACCTAGCACATGAAGCACTTCGATACGCCAAATCTCAGGGCAGGTCGCGTGTAAAGATCGACGATCTTCCGTTTGCGTTGCGCCACGACCCCATGAAGTTGGGCCGGATGAATTACATGCGTGACCAACTCATTAAGATTGAAAAGGCCAAGAAGATGTACGATACAAATAACGTCAATGAAAAGGAGCTTTTTGCGGATGACGACGATGAAGGTGACGACGAGGATGGAGAAGAGCGTGCGAAAAAGACGGCGAAGAAGCCAAAGAAGAAGAAGCCGAAGAAGGGTATAGTGTCTTTTGACGATTCCGGCAGCGAGTAGACAACCAATACAATGATGATAATGTATTCCTTCATGATTATGATTTAAATCAAATTACTGTAATCCATGTAATTGCTTATTTAATTAATTGTCCTTCCCATATAGGTAGGATATGAGAGTCTATTTCAACTCTCACCAGAAGTACTCTTATATATCAATGCTCATCCTCACCCGGAATGTTTTCCACAGCGGTTCCACGTACATACTTTTCCTTCTTAATCTGCTCTGTGATTTTAGTCAACAGCACTTGCAACATGGCATACGAACGCACTGCGACAATAGCCACCGTTACAAAGACTCGAGTATAGATGAACGTGGTTTCAGGAATTTCCACACGTTTGTATCTGGCAAATCCCTCGAGTGCCATCAATAACACAAGATAAATCAAACACTCATTCTGTATGTAAAATGGCCTGTACTTGAAGACGTTTTCCTGCTGATTGATCACATTTGGAATCATTCTGAAGGAAAACACAAACGGGAAAAACGTTCCGGGAAGCGCAGCCACCTGGAGTGCTAGTCCAATCCATGTTGGATTGATCTGTGCGGGTGCATCTTTGGTGGCAAGCAGCCAGAATCTCAGCCCGAAGAAATACTGCTCTAGCTGAGGAATGAAAAAGACATGAAGAATCATGAAAATGGCAGCGTTTGACGTGAAGAGGACAAAAGCACTGCCCAAATAGGACCAAACTGCTAAGAGTTCCGCTGGTGGGGCGCGAAGTGGTGCAACAATGGCTGCAATCCCGCCAGGCCCGTTATTGTTGGGTGTAGGAGGTCTCTCGTAATATGCAACAATAGAAAGCAAGATACGAAGACCGAAAAGCACAGATCTCATGTTTGCAAATCGGAAGTCATGTTCTTCGATGGGTATGGGCAGCATCTTAATGGCCTTGAATACTGTCAAGTCAATGATGGCTCCCAAGATTACAGCAGCTATGAACACGCAAACAGCAAGAAGAGCAGCAAACAAACACACTCCGCAAATTAAATAGAAGCAGCGGAGCCTGAGATTTGGCGGACTGTATACCACGGCGTATGAATCTTCGTAGGTGATGTCTGCATCCCACCAATCTTGGTCTTCGTCGTCGTTCTCTGCTTTCAGCTTATTTGAACCCTCAACGGCAATAGGATGGTCTGATTTCGTCACTGGAAGAAACATCAGTTTGAGGAATGAACGCGAATTGTCATCACTGCTTGGGGCCCTAATGTAAGTTCCATCAGGCACGAAACATGCAATCACTGTTGGATCAGCCTTGAAAGTCGCTTGTGCCTCTGAATAGCTCATAGGCTTGGTGTAATCAGGAACCCCGAGCTCCAAAATTCTATAGAACAAGTTCCGGTAGACCACATATCCTCTTTCTTGAGGCACAGGAGTGTCGAGAATGAAGTGAGACAAGCGAAGTTTGTGAGATAAAACAGCAAAAGATCTTTTCCAAAATCTTTGGCAGGGCCCCACGATCACCTCACGGTCATGAATGATACTATAAAGAATTGCTTTCAGAGCCAAAACACCTATAACACCAGGGAACTGGATTGGGAACAAGGCGCCCTGTTCGGCTGCAGTAGGAGAGTTCACCAAGAATCTAAGCGACCAGGTGACTGCTCCAATTCCTCCAAGAATCAATGTCAGATACACTCTGGCGCTGAGAAGAATGCGCAGGATCTGAAGCTTCATTGGCTTCACGACAGCATCATGGATCAAACGTGCGTTTGGATCCTCGGGGCTTTTGATGAAGTAAAGTACACCAGGTCTTAAGATCTTGCTTCTTATCATGCTCACGAACAAAGCTATGAAGAACATGTAGCATGTTCCTGCAAGCCAGTACAGAAGAACTCTGAAGTAGTTATTGAACCCAAGCTCCTTCGACGTGGTGAGTAGCAAGTAATAATCCTTCTGAGCGCCGTTTTGAACAATGAACTGATCAATAAATAATGGCGCGAGACAGATATCGAGGAGAAATCCACAATAAATTGGGAAAAGCACTATTTCAATTCCGAAAATAGCAAACACCTTAGCAGTGGCCACAATTCTGAAAAGAACCTTGTAAATCTTCCGAGATGTGCCGACCACAGGCTTTTCGCGGCTTACTAAGTTTTTCATATAGCCATTCACAGCATTACAAATGAAGACCCACCCAATCCCCAAGTAAACGCATCTTTCAGTCAGAGATGGGGGGCTTGTGCGGCTTGTGCTTGTTGCGTTGAGAACTGCATCAAAAAGAGGCTTGAAAATGACTGCGTTCGCCAAATTGCTAACCAGAGCCAAGAAGGGGAATTTTGCACCCAATGCGGAACCCAAAGCTTCAAACTTGTCGCGCATATACTCCAATAAGGGGATCAAAGGAACCAAAGAGGTGAAAATGGCGCGGAAGCTCTTGGCTGCGAATACGTAGATGTAGAAGAACATGTTTCCGATAGTATGAGGAACAAGATAGGCACTGAACAAAAAGAGAACAATGATAAAGTCTGCGAGAATCATGAGCTGGATCGGGGTGATCAAGTTGAAGCGGAAACCAAGCAACTCGAAGATGTTCTCATTGGCGGCCTCAGCGGCCATCATTTCATCTTCGACAAGGTTTTGACGCCTTTCAAGCTCCTCTGCTGTTTCATCCTCCAACACATCAGGATTGATCGCATCTGGCAATCGAAAGTTTCGTGGCTGAGGAACGTCTTCAATAGGATGTACATCATTGTTGTGACGATGGTCCTGCTGGTGAGGACGGCGGCCAGGCTCATCATGTAGGTTGAGTTCCTCTCCGTCAGTATCGGAGTCAATTTCACTCTCGCTTTCGCTGCCCTCTTCGTGAACATAGTCCTGGTCGGCTTCATCATCCTCGGGAAGATTATTCAGGGCAATGGTCTGTAGTTGTTCAGGTGCTTCTTGGGTCAAATTGAGGGTGTTTTCGGTCTCGTACGGATCTCTGTTCATAGTCTCAATATTCCCACGATCATAGAAAGCAGCGTTAATCAAATCGCCATACTCGTTCCGCTCCAATGCTCGATGAAGGGGCGAGTCGTTGGCGCGATGATTCGCCTGGAACTGGCGTAGATCCTCAATTGCTCTGTTAAGCGAAGACTCATCAGGCCTAGGATTGGGAGCAGGATTTGCGGCAGCGGCGGCAGCAGCAGCATTATTATTGGCCGCTTGTGGATTTTCTACGTTCGTGTTGGTATCATCACCAGCACCGGCTTGACGAGGAAGATGGTTCTCGCGCATCAGCCCAAGCAAATCAGCCAACTTTGTACGAGGCTCACGGCCGATCTGGCGCAAAAGCAGCTTTGTGTAGCCCTCCTCACGGACCACCCACTCGTGCTCAATGAATACTACAAAAAGCACAAGAACGAAGACCAATACCTGGAACAGGCCAGGAAGATACGTATCATAGAAAAAGGTCTCGACTTTGTCATACAAGGTGGCGTTTTCAGTCGATAGGTCGGCGCCGCTGCGAGCGTGTGTTGTGTACGCTCCATATAGAAGAACGTGTCTTGCAGTGAACTTCGGCACCGGCATTTTCCCATCGACGGCATACGTGAACAAGCGGCCCATAAACTTCCAGAAAAGAGGAATCTGTGCCACACATAGAGCAAAGAAAATGAACGAAAGGGTGCGGAAACAGGTCTTCCCGACCAGTGCCACGATTCTATGAACAACTTCTCCTAGCGGCATCTGTGATGGCATATTGGCATCGTAAATGACCCGGAAACGGTAGGGCGTGTCGCAAATATCACACTTTTTGTCTTTTTTGCTCTGGTGGCTGAGCCACTCCATCAAACAGTCTTGGTGGATGTATTTAATAGAACCCCGACATTTGCACGGATGGAGCAACGGCTGGCTGGGCGTGCTCTCACCACGGCAGATTCTGCATGTGTTTTCGTCGGTCATGACGTTGTATCTATATAAGTTTAACTATCAGCCGGGTATGTGGATGTGTATGTTTGTGGGATTAGAAATCCGAACAGAACGACGAATAAAGAGGTTTGAACCGGAGAAAAGCGCTCAAAGTAAATTTACCAAAAGAAACGAAAAGTATCTCACAGTTTTCTGTCACAGAACTCCCGATATGAACGGAAATCAGGCGATATTTCGAAAGATGTAAACGCCGAAACAAACAGGCCAAAACAGGTCCAATTCAGCCGCTTCAAAAACGAGCAGGTCCGGTTTTCAGTGGGGAACACGGCGGTAACGTTTTTGTGTAAAGAAAGTGCCTCGTGGCTGCGCAGTGGCGAACTATAGAAGAACTAGTGGTTCTAGTGAGCGATAATATGGGGTAAATTGTTGTGTGTTGGGCATGTTAGAGCATGAACCGAAATTTCGGAAAATGGAAAATAAACGAAGAGTGTAATTATTTTGGGCTTTTTAATTTTATAAGGATCGAAAATTTGTTGTAATTCGATGGGAAGTCGTTCCATTGTCTTATTAATTCGAGATCTGAAGCAGTGCTTTAAAATCTTTCCAGAAACAAGATCAATTAGTATGGACTTTTGTTTCTACAGTATACACATCAAATATCTTTTATTTTAAAACGCTTACGATTGTTCGATTCTCAAATCGATAGAAGACTCTGGTGCATCCTTCACCACGAAATCCTCAACAACAATGTCATCCACCAAGACATCCTCAACGACAACCTCTTGGCCCTGTGGAACCTCAGCAGAAGCGGCGGCAGCGTCGGCGTCAGCACCGTCAACAGCAGGTTCTTCAGAGGAGCCGGTGGCCTCGTCGTACATCTCGCCCAGAGGAATCACCTCTGGAACGACTACATTTCCGTTCTCATCGACGTCAAATTGGCCGGCGTGAGTCTCGGCTGGAGGTGGGCTTTCCAAAACCTCGTCTTGGCTGTGTGGAGCATCCTTTTGTGGTTTGAGATCAACCGGTTGTACCGAAGAAGCAGCCTCAACAATGACGCTGGTGTCTGCAGCGGAGGCAGCCTCAGCAGAGCTGAAGTCCGAAGGCTCGTAGAACTCGTACTCCAGGAGCTTGTCAAAGAAGTTGTTGCAGTCGTAGTCCCAACCGTTGACCAACTTGCTAGTAAGACATTGCGACTTTGTCCATTGAGTTCCAGCAACCAATGGGGCATAGTAGCTGTAGGCAAAACACGACAACGCCGTGAAGGCGGCAACAGCAACAAACGCTTGTCTTCTGAATCTGGCACAGCTGCCCACCAAAAGTTCGAAAACGTGGCCAAGACCCAAGATAGCGAAATACTGCGATGGCAAGTAGTGGTGCAAGAACAATTGACGGCCCATGATGAAGAATGGGAAGTAGTGGGCAGCCCAACCGAGGAAGTAGGAGAACATCTGGTAGTTGAAGTTGAAAGCACCTTTTGTGGTGCGGATCTCGCGGCCGGATTGCCATTTGAGCAAGCTGATGGCAATGTGAACCATGAATCCCAACAAAGCAGCAGTGGCGGTCCACCAAACCACAGGGTTACCAAGGAAGTAAATCTGAGTGTGGTGTTTGTGCCAGTAGTTAATACCGCGCATCAAAAGAGGCCATTCGTAAGGCAGCGATTGCCAGTTGTGGTGAGAAGTCAAGCCTTGGTTGACCTCCCACATGACCTTGTGAGACTCCAAGAATTTCTGGAAGAAGGTGAGCTTAGGGTAGCTGACGCGTTCAGTACCGTTGTACATGGAGTTACGGCTGCTCTCGATGTACCAGTGGGTGTACGATCTAGTACCTTGAGAGGCAGCAGTGACTTCTTGTTGTTCAAAACCCCACTCAGGCAACTTGACCTCACTGGAGAACAAGTAGAGACCGCTCATGGCGTGTCTCAATCTGAAAACGGTCTCGATGGCTCTGACCTCCTCTTGGGCATGTTTAGGGGTTTTGTGTTTGACAACCTCGACGATCCAATCGTCGTTGGCGTCACCCTCGAAACCTTCGTGTCCGTAACAGGTCACTTCCTTTTGCCAGTCACGGTCAGAGACAGGAGCCTTCTCGTCGTGGGAGTGCAATCTTCTGTCGGTGCCTACGTGTCTCAATCTGATCTTGGTGTCGTGGGTAATTGGAACGAAGTGGTCAGGGATCGAGAAGTTGTATGGCTCAACAATCCAATCGTTGTTAGCGTCCAAGTGAGGGTACAAGGTGATTTGTTGCTGCTTGGAGCCCTCAGGGTAGAAGTGCTCGTGAGAGTGCAAGTAGCCGCCTCTAGTTTGCATGTGACGAATAGAGATGATGGAGCCGTAACCGATAGGAGCCTCGGTGTCAGTAGGGATAGGCGAGCCCTCCAAGCCAGCCTTGAAAGCGCTGGAGAAGAAACTGGAGTCTGGGGTGTCTTGAGAGAGGAGAAGGAAGTGGATGTAGAACATGACCATGTACAACACAGCAGGGACCACCAAGAGGAAAGAGGCTCTGAAAAAAGCGTTCTTGACGATGTTGCTGGCCTTGGCCTTCAAGTTACCGATCTGCAACCACATGTGGAGCAAACACAACGCGCCGACCCAGGCCACGGTGAAAAGACCGACCCATTTCGAGGACAAGGCCAACCCCAAGGAGATGGCACACGAGAGAAGCGAGCGGAACCAGTCTACGGAGAACTCCTGCTGGGCCTCGAACTTCTTGAACGCGTACACGGCGGCGGCAATGAAGAAGATCAAGGGCGCATCCAACAATATATATCTACTGATAGTTACAAACGAGTTCTCCACCAAAAGACACGCGGAGGTGAGGAACGCAATGGTGGGGCGGATGCCCGACAGACGCAACGTCAAGTAGCACAAAAGCACGGTCAAGGAGCCCAACACCGCGGGGAACAACCGCATCAACACATAGGGCACGTCCGCGGGATACACGTCGCCAATGTTCTCGAAATCGAAGTTGCCCGTGAAACCGCCGAGGCTCGACACAGCCGCAAAGAGCATCTTGGCGAGCGGCGGATGCACGTCCATGAAAAAGGTGCCCACCACGTACTTCTTAGCGAACTTTCCAAAGTGGACCTCGTCAAATACGACCGAGTTGGGGTGCGCCAAGTCGCTCATCCGCAAGTACATACATCCGAGCGCCAACAAAAACAACAACGGCCAATCGCCTTTGCCCAATCTGCGGGCCGCAGTGACTTTTGGCGGAACGGCGGTTACGAGGTAGGGTCTGTTCTGGGGGCCCGTTTCGAAGACCGGTTCGGCCACGACGTCCGAGTCGAAAAAGTGGGGCTTGTCTTTGGCGGGAGAGACGCCCGGCTTTGTCTTTTTGGCCATTGGCGGAGGAGTTGGGGAGGAGGATTTGGGGGTTGGTGGAGTGGAAAGAAGTTACGTGTTAGCGTGGTTGTGCGTGGCTGTGTGCAGGAGGCGCGTTTTGGAGATTTGGTAGGAGGGATGTGTTAAGACGGTGATTTATTATATTGTGAGGGAGATTTGGCACTTTTGTTCTTTTTGAAAGTTTTCATTGTTATTCTGTTCGGTATTTTATTATTTCTGTTTTTGTTTTGTTATTGTTTTTGTTTCTTGCTGGGTTGTTGTTGGTGTTGTTATTGGTGGTAGGTATGGGGGTGAGCGTAGTGTATACTGGCTACAATTTGCAGCCAATATAGAGCTTTGGCGGAGGTTTCGGAGAGTAGGTACTTGAGTAGATATTTGAGGTGAAAACGGTGCAAGATTGGAATTTTGGAGAGTGATTTGTTTGTTGAACTTTTGCGTCTTCGCTTTTTTCAGGAATCCTGGGAGCCCGGGGACTTCACTTATAGGTACCGTATGTGGACTTGGGAATAGGAAGAGATTGAAAATAAGTTTCGGTTCCAAATCGCCCAAACTACAAGAATAAGGTTTAGTTCATTTAATTAATTGGGAGACACGGTGGATCCGAACTCGCTGCTGTACATGTACTCTGGCTGACTACATTCAACTTATACAAAGTATGGAAATGTTTATTTTCTATGAATCATTGGACATATTCATCTCACTAACTAGTGTTCATTCTTTTTCTAGGTCTCTTGCCTGGCTCCGTTCGAGTCCTTGGCGAACTCGTGCTCAGATACACGAATACATCCATTTTCAAGAACAGTTTCGACTTTCTTCCAATGTTCCTTTCACGTTTTCTATAATTTTTCCAATTTTCCTTCTATTACACCCGCTTTCGTTCGACTTCGCCCACTCTCTGTTTTGCTCATTTTGACAATTGACACCAAACACCATTGAAAACACCACTACCCAAACACATGCACAAACTGCCAAATTGGAATTTCATTCGCATACAAACAAAACTTCAGAAAAATAACTTCTCCAAGAACAAGAACCAGAAAAAAAACCATTCCGTACCCGTTCCCACTGTTATTCTTTCAGCGTCTTCTCTGCACTCCTACTCCATCTATCAAACTACACTTCCCACAATATGTGGCCCGCCGACCCGAAAATCGGCCCCCAATTGACATATGGTGTCTTTGGGAACGGTGTCGCCCTGCTGAATGACAATGCTTCACTGAAAGTGCTCGATTTCCCCAGATTGAGAGACCATGGCCCCAGACTTCACCTCATCGCAAACTCATCGCGAGTTTTGGCGGAGCCACAGCCCGCTTCATGCGAAAACGATGATATCAGCGTGTACAATGCGGCCCATAGACCCTTGGGTGAGGTTGGCGCCTCGGACGATGTGTTGGTTGGCCTAGCGTTGGAAGCTGAACCTTTCCGAAAGAAGGTGGGCCAAGATCCTACAATTGGCACGCTAGTGGGGGAGATTATGTTGGGAACAGGCGCCTACGCTGAGCCAGTAGTGGTCAATGGCAAAAAATTGCGTCCGAAGGCGAAGAATAATGTGGTCGATGTGAAGGCATTGGTGCGTGGCACAAGTGAAGGAGCAGTGAAGGTAACACCGCTCATACCGAAGAAAAAGAACCTTCTACATCTCGAAAACCCCGACCTCCTGAAAAAATGCATCGTAGATACCCTCAACGAAGATCTCCTGGCCACATACCAAGTTCTGTGGCCGATTCTTCAGATTGCAACTTGCTCCGAAAGCCGTCTCATTGCCGTGCGTGGCCAAACACGCTGCTGTTTTCTATATGTAGAATGGAATAACGATCCGGGCCAAAAAGGTGTTCAACTCAAATTCGCTTTCGAGATCCTCAATGAGGGCGCTGGCTGGGCTGATCTTATCTTTAGCAGCTGGCGCTTTGCCATGGTCGATATTTCAGGGAAGATCTCAATCTACGACTTCGATTGCGTTGGAGGAAACTGGAAGTATGAACACACTCGTCAAATCGAGCCGACGCTTTATGACCCGCTGGACTGGTCCCACTGGCTTCGTATTATTTGGCCCACTGATAGCACCTATATGCTTTTGTTCCGCCGCAGAGCAGCCTACTATGTCTCCTTGGAAAAAACAGCTAATGGCGAATCGACAGCTACCAAGTTGGTCTCGACTCATTCTTGGTCTTATTTTCAGGATGTGGCCATGGTTGGTTCGAATATCTTTCTTCTCACATCTAAGGAACTCATTTGGCTACAATCAACCGAGAGGGAGCCAATGAAACGGTTGCTCTCGTGGAAACATTTTCTCGATGATGCTGATCCCTCAACACGATTCAATGTCAGTCCACTCGGCGCCACCACATTTGCATTATCAGTCTACACAAAGGAGGTTCCTTTCGTAGTGACATACACATTTGGATTCGTTGATGAAAAACCATGCAGTGTCTATGATCCTTACGTACTCTACACCTCACAAGGCGAGGGCATTGCACATTTTGCTCTTCTAGAGTCGACCATCGGTGGTGGAAACGAAGGACCATTTGCGAATGGTTTCGAGATCACCACCGACTCGGGAGTCAATTTCGTGAGTTTCTGCGGGTCAGAAAAAAGAGGGTTTCGTCTGGTCGTATCCACAGTCGAAGCAAGTTCGCCAGCCGCTCCCACTTCCACAAAACCCGCCGCTTGGCCCAAAGTCTTCACCGAAAAAGAATTGGCGCGTATATACTCGCTCTTTTTTGGAAGAACTGACAGAGATCAATCGGAAAGTCAGCGTTCTACGGATACAGCCGAAAGACAAAAGTCGGATAGTAATAATGTAGGGGTGGTAATCCCTGACTCACAAGTCGAAGCGCCATCTAGCGAGGAAGCTTTGCCGCAAAACAAATCGATCAACGAACAGATCGATGTTGTCCAAAACTTTGCCTTTGAGCTCGGCTCTGAATTGAAAAGCGTCTTGGACATAGACCTTGAAGACCTCGATTATCCACAATACCATACACTTGCCTCTGTTGCCGAACGCATTCCAATGGATGTCACGGATCTCAGAGAGTTCGATTCAATGCTACAACAGTTAAGCGAATACTGCGAAGACCAGGGAGGGCGCCTTGATTTCAGTAGCACTGGCCTTCTAGTCCCAGAATCTGAATTGAGCCCGACTTCTTTGAGCTGCGAATATTTAGCAAGTGTCATGAAGGATTCAAATACCGAGTCGAGGTGGCGAGCCGCCGTGATCCTCGTTCTGTGTCTAGTGAAAGCACAGACCATGAAAATTGAAAGTCAACACGAGCAACTAATCGAGGAGGAGCTCAGAGGATGTTCCGAAGACCTCAAAGAAATATTCGACGAATGGCAGGTCCATTCGTCTCCTGAACAGATGAGTATTAGTCAAGCCGAGATGACTTCAACACCGCTGGCCACCCAATCCTCTCAATTACCAGTGAAATCCCAGAAATCTGCAAAGAAGGGACTTCTCCACCAGGCACTCACCCAGAATTCCCAAGCGCTCAAGCTCAAATCTTCTTCGCTGCCCTCTGTAGAAAAGGATAAAGCTCCCGATAATCGCGAGTCAAGCCAGAATTCCGAAATCCTATTTTTGTCTCAATTCGATTCTTCACAGGAAAGCCTTGGTGGATCTCAGCCCATGTCTTCTCAGAATTCTTCACAGTCTCAGACACTTGCCAGAGAAGGACCTAAAAGGAAGAAGAAAAAGAAGGGCGGCTTTGCATAAACGACATTCTTGTTTACATATTGTTCACATTGTGATCTTAAAATTCATTCGATAATTGTACGTGTAGTTTATTCCGACTTTAAGCAAGTCATGTATCTATTTACTTGGAAGGGTCTTCCTCGAAACGCAAGTCCCAGCCAATTTGGTCACCCAACTTGGGCAAGATCTTGGCGACAGATTGGACATCCTTGTCACCTCTACCAGAAACGTTTACGATAATGTGTTGGTCGGCAGACATCGTCTTTGCGAGCTCGACAGCTCCATGAATGGCATGAGAAGACTCCAAAGCAGGAATGATACCTTCCAATTGCGACAACAATCTGAAGCCTTCAAGAGCTTGTGCGTCGGTAGCAGCAATGAACTCAGCACGGCCAGTGCTCTTCCAGTAAGCAAGCTCGGGTCCGACACCTGGGTAGTCCAAACCAGCAGAAACAGAGTGGGTGTCGTGGATTTGACCGTCAGAGTCTTGCAAAACGTAGGTCTTGACACCGTGGAAAACACCAGGCACACCAGCGGTCAAAGTAGCAGAGTGCTTCTCGGTATCGATGCCATCACCACCGGCCTCGACACCCAACATCTTGACGGACAAGTCCTTCTCGAAAGGAGAGAACAAACCGGTAGAGTTGGAGCCACCACCAACACAGGCAACAACGGCGTCAGGCAAACGGCCGCCGTTCAACTCCTTGAATTGCTCCTTGGCCTCAGAGCCAATGACACACTGGAAGGTTCTCACCAAGGTTGGGTATGGGTGAGGACCGATGGCGGAACCAACGACGTAGTGAGTGGTCTCCAAGTGCGACACCCAGTATCTGAAAGCCTCCGAAGTGGCATCACGCAAAGTTTGGGTACCGTTTGTGACGGCAACAACCTTGGCGCCCAAAATTCGCATTCTGAAAACGTTCAAGGCTTGACGCTTGACATCCTCAGCGCCCATGAAGACACAACATTCCAAACCGAATTTGGCACAAGCAGTGGCAGTGGCCACACCGTGCTGGCCGGCACCGGTCTCGGCAATGATTCTCTTCTTGCCCAATCTGCGAGCAATCAAGACTTGGGCCAAGGCATTGTTGATCTTGTGGGAACCGGTGTGGTTCAAGTCTTCTCTCTTCAACCAGATCTGGGCACCGCCAGCGTGCTCGGTCAATCTCTCAGCCTTGTGCAAACTGGAAGGTCTTCCAATGTAGGAGTATAAGCTTCTGAAGTCGCTCCAGAACTCTGGGTCAGCAACAGCGCTCTCAAAGCCTCTCTCCAACTCGGCCAAACAGGTGTGCAAAGCCTCTGGGACGTACTGGCCACCAAAGTCTCCGAAACGAGGGTTGTATTTGCGCTCCTCCTCCAAAGTGACCTTGGAGTCGGCAGCCAAGCCGCTAGCGGTGTGGGCAACGAAAGCTGGAGGAGCAATGGGCTTGTAGTCGGCGCCCAAAATGGACTTGGCGAAATCGCGAGCGCACTCGCCTCTGGTGCCGGGCTGAGATTCACCCAAAACGGTGATGACCTTCGAGCCAATGACGACACCATCGGCGGCCTCACTCACGGTCAAGAAGTGGTCTCTGTTGGAAATACCAAAACCTACAGCCAAAGGCGTGTCGCCGGAGAACTTACGGACACGGTCACACAACTCGGCGATTCCGCTGGAGACCTCGGCCAAAGAGCCGGTGGTACCCATACGAGAAACGACATAAATGAACGAGTCGGCAATTTTAGACAAGACCTCCAAACGGGCGTCGGTGGTAGCAGGAGTCACGAGCGGAACGTACGAAAGACCGTACTTGGTGCAAGTGGAACGGAACTTGATGGCTTCTTCAGGAGGCAAGTCGACGATGATGAAACCACTGGCGCCAGCCTCAGCAGACTCGGCGATCAATCTCTCCTCGCCGTACTTCAAGAGTGGGTTGTAGTATCCCATGAAAATGATGGGCACGCTCACGCCGGCGGCTCTGGCCTGTCTCACAAGGTCCAAACACTTGGAAACAGTCACGCCGTTGTCCAAAGCAACGGTGGAAGCCACCTGAATGGTGGGACCTTCGGCCATAGGGTCAGAGAAGGGAATACCCAACTCAATGACATCAACACCACCTTCTTGCATACCGAGCAAGATGGGGACGGTGTCCTCGATGGTGGGGTAGCCGGCGGTGACGAAATTGACAAGGGCTCTTCTATTTTCGTCCTTGCATCTTTGGAAGGTGTCCTTCAATAATTGGGACATCGTGGGAGATAAGGGGGGAGGGAGGGGGGTTTATATAGTTTTTGGGTTATGAGCACTGGTTCTGTTGTGTTTTAGAGTGCTGATGTTCTAGACTTCGATTTTGGGGAAGGTGGATAAAGAACAGTGGTAGGTACTCAAAATGGCCGATCTGGAAATTTTCATCGCGCATATATAGCCTACATGCTATGAGTCAGTTCAGGGTAACCCCACGGATTCCCGGCCGAAAAAGAAATTCCGAAAAATGGAGAATGTAATGGGGAGCAAAACTAGACGATTTTGAAGTGAAAAATGATTACTGCTGTATTGGAGGTGGACTTGTTGTTTCTTATCGGTGTGCACAGCCGTGTCTCTGATAAGAGGTTGTGGAGTGATGGCGGGGCGAGTTTGGGAATAAGTGGGGTTGGTGTACAAGAAGGTGGAGGGGTTTAAATTTACATAAGCATTAATGGTAGTAAAGAGAGAGATTTTGATTAATTCCCCTTTCGATTGTTTTTTTGCTAGATAGTCTGATGGTGTGGATTAGGACCCAAAGGATATTGAGGAGAAATTCGGTAGAATGTTCAGTTGGAATTTCTTCAGTTTTCTTGGAATTTTCCGATTCCAAATGCACCGATTGTCATTAATGATCAATTTTTTATCGAAAACGTCTAGAAGTCCACGTCGGAAGGTATGATTTATGCAATCTGGTGGCTTCAAGTGACCAACGAGTAGACAATGAAAAAAGTTCGCAATAAACATTATGCCAACTAGGGATTTTGTTTGGAATGCTGAACCTCGATCGGTATCTGAATTAAGACAACCAAGTTGGCCTCTGTAGCTGTTACAGTGATAGAGCTGGGTCAATCATTTTTGGCTAGATGTGACGACAAATAGTTGCCCTTTGAACTAGATGTGTCAGACTATTCAGGAGCAAGTTGCATATAGTCTTATCCTTGTGAAGCTATCAAATCCAGTAGAACAGTAGACTAAGCTTCAAAGAGTAGAGCGAACAAGCAGCAATCAAGAAGCAATCAAGAAGCAATCAAGAAGCGCCCAAAGAAAACCCCAAAAAAACCCCAACAAATGCGCCCTAGGCCTTTCTAAATTCTATATACTTGGCCTTGTCACCTCATGTACCATCGGAAGCGTTAATCGTCCTATAAGAACTAGCACCGCCTCTACTTCGCTACACTGCTCCGTTTACGCTTGGGCGACGCCTGACTACGCCCAGGGTCTGGATCCTGACCCAACTTAATCTGTGCCAAGTTGATAATGGCCACGAGCCTATTGTACTTGACACAGTATTCCTTAATGGCCTGTTTAACGTTGGATGTTTCGTCTGCGAGCGCCGCGTAGTACTCGTGCTGGCTCTGGTTTTCGCCGATCGAGGCAAGCGCCTTGAGAAACAGCGCCATTCCGTTTCGGAGAAGGTTGATTTCCGTCTTGAGGTGGTCGATCTCGTTGTAGAGTGTTTCTGGCGCCACGCGGCCCAGCGTGATGTCGTCGATTTTGTATGCGGTGTCTGTGGATTCCATATTAGCTGGAAGTGGGTGTGATTTAGTTTAGTTTGTGGAGCCTAGGTTTGTAAGCTAGAATTGTGGTATGTTAATAGTGGACGAGGCTTTGTCGTGAAAATGTATGCAAATACACGTGGGTGAAGAATGAGTAGTGTCAATGGTACTGGGTTCCTTAGTTGATGTAGTGTCCTAAGTTGTAATCTAAGATTTGTAGTAACGATAGAAGAATAGAACTGATTGTAGCAGAAGTCAAGCAACAGTGGTAATCTTTGACGGGGTAGTAGTGGTATAAGTAGTAGCAATAGTATTGGTCGGATTAGTTGTACTAGTAGTGATAGTAGTAGTAATAGTGATAGTAGTAGTAGTAGTAGTAATAGTGATAGTGGTAGTAGTAGTAGTAGTACTGGTAGTAATAGTAGTAGTACTGGAAGTAGAGCAGTAGGAGTGAAAAATAGTAGAATATATCAATCAATCTAAAACGAAACCACAAATCAATAAAACCAAAATTGGAAAAAGTCATTTACTCCATTAATATAAATTCAAAAAAAAAAACTCACCATCTTTTATTCCAATATGTTATCGGTTCACCTTTACAAAACCTACATACACTCTCTGATCTGCTCCACACATATATCCATTCTGAATCTAGAATACTTTCTGCTGCCAGATCGTTAACAATCCGGGCCGAGTTCGTAACCTTCTCCTCCAACTCCTCTTTCTTTAAAAAGAATCTCTTCTACTCACGTTAGCTCTCTAGAACTTGTAGAATAGTACATACTATATCCATTCTAATCGTCAATATCTCGGAATTCTATAATGCCGCCAAAATCGCCTCTGGAACATCACGCAGATCACGATAATCAATCGAATAAACTCCAGCTGCGATGGTCTCGCTTCAAAACTAAGCCTCATAATCTGAACACTTTTGGTCTTGTTAGCAGAGGAGACACTGCGCTCCAGAAAAGCGCAGAGGCTCGGGCGCAGTATTTTGACGAGATCATCTCGTCCTTTAAACCGGCCTCCGTAGATGCAATTGAGTCTTCGTCGGCGCAGATTTCGCCGGAGATTACTCAAACGTTAAGAAAGCTCCGCACGTTGAGAGAGGCGCTTCTTAAACATAAACCGGATAATTTCACGAAAGGCGTTTTTCTATTTTCTATCCGTGTCGGTGCAACCGTGGGCCACTATCAAACGTATGTGGCTAGCATAATGTATCTACTCAATACTGCCTCTGACCTACTCACTGAATCTGAAAAGCTGGAAATTGTCGGGCTCTTGATATTGCATGTTTCGCATTGCAATCACGATAATAGCCGCGCTCTTCGATTGTTCCACGAGAACTTGAGCCCGTCCCAGGATATGCTCTTGTACAAAGTGCTCCTCGCTTGGGTCAACCAAGACTACTACACTTGGCTACGAATCTACAACAACGAGAATGACCCCGCGATCTATGCGGTCATGTCTCTTGGGGTCGAAAAAATGATGAAACACATGATCGAATGCATGTCTAGCTCATACTTCACCTATCCCAGGGCAAGCATCAAAGACACGATTCCACGAGGCATCTCATGGAATGACTTTAAGGAGCTGTACGCCGTGAAATGGACTGAGAAAGATGGGACAATTACAATCCGCTCACGAGGCGCCGCGGGAACAAAACTGTAGTCGAATTGTTGATTAAATGATTAGAATCTAATAATGCAGAAAGAATGGCCAACTCACGCATGCACCAGCAGTCTTTGGCCGAAAATGGTTCTGCTGGAAAGATACGAGTCCGCGAAGTTGAATATAAAGACCACAACAAGAGCCACTATGGCCACTGCCAGGCTCATTCTGAACACCAGCTCGTAGCAGTGCTTACCCAACAAACATAGATGCAGCCCGAACTCCGTCGTGAATGAATTGAAATCGTATATGACACCAAACAAGGTGGTGAAAAGATTACTGGGTATCAACGGCGCCAACCCTAAAAGTCCCCAGTTCCTAGAAAAATCTTCAATGCCAAATACATCACCAACTATGATCGGTAGAATACAAAAGGTGAACCCGTACATGGAACCGGAGAGAACGGAGACGTACTTCAATTTGTGATAGTCGGAAATAGAGTGGGCCATGAATTGGGCAATGGTAAATCCAACTCCAGGAATAAAGAGAAGCCAGCTCCGTGGTTTGCGGAGCTTCTGGCGCACAAAGTCGCCAAGGAACCCGGCGATGAGTCTTCCGCTACAGTTCGCAAACGATAGAATGGCTACCTGGAACAGCTGCTCATTCTGAAGAAATGGCTCGATTTCCGGAAAGCGTTCGAGATCGCCGGCGACATCGTATTGGGATGCGATGAGCGCCTTGACCATGTAGCCTACTGAGTAAATGTACATTTGGCCAATGGATGCCATGGCCCCTGTAATAACGAAAAGAAGCCAAAACCGAGGGGACAATAGAAGCTGTGGCTCATGAGTGTGTCCTACGGTATCGTAGGCACTATTACGCCCTGGAGGTACGACAGGGCTTCCCATTGGTTTCAACTCTATTGGCTGCAACACCAGCACTACGCGGGGAGTAGCAGCAAGTCTTCTGGGCTCGCTCATGATGATCAACGGTGCGCAAACGGTGAAGATGACCGCTACCGACACCGGAAGAAAAAGCAAAAATCCCTGTGTGTCTCCCGCGTAGTACGACGAAGCCACCACCGAGTAGAACATGGCCAGGAGACCATACATGGCTGAAGGAAGCGCCGTGGCCATCCCGCGCTGTTGCGGGAACGTCACCGCGCAGCATTTGAGACAGACCAGAAACAAACATGTCAGGCCGCAGCCAGCCAAAAACAAGCAGGCTGCCAGCACAAACACGACTCCGTGCAGTGCGATGTATTGGGCACGGAGACCCAAATAGCCCACCAAGAGTCCTGCTGCACCCATGAATAGCGGGATACTATACCCCCTCTTATCGACCACCACGCCCGCAAACGGGCCCGTCAAAGCTACGGCAAGATTTCCAGCAAGCGCCACCACCGACGCGTTCGTCGCCGAATAGCCCAAACGCTGCGCCAACTGTGGACTATACGACGAATAGACATAGAGGGTACCACAGATAAGACCCATCAATGTGGATGAAACAAGCACCCCTAGTTTTCGAGAAAGGACCATGTCAGAGCATCAATGGATTTATATGGATATGGTGTGGTTAAATTTAATGCAAGAGACGATTCTACGGCTGTTGTGTGTTATTGTATTAGATAGGAAGCAGAAGTGTAACCGGCCAAGCGCAAAAGAACAGGAAAAAAGAACAGAGAAATTAACGAAAGTGGGGCGGCGGAAGTGCTCTTTATATATTGCTGGGTTTGTGTTTGGTCCTGCGTGGCGGCTTTTGGAGATGGCCTGGTAGTGTTTCTGTACTGTTAGGGTAGGTGACTAAAATTGTGTACCTGACTAGAAGAGAAGCACACAGGCATATGGTTTCAGAGGGGGAGGGGCATTCTGGTATGTGATTTTATGAATGGGAAAAAGTTTGGATTTTTGGGTGAAATTCAATTTAAGTCCCTACGTTCTTTGGTTTCTTTTTTTTTTTTTGTTTTTTTTCATCTTTGGCTGACATTGTTGCGTTTGTGTTATGAGGTCAAATCCAAGGTTTTCGAAAATTGAAAAGAAAAAGTGAATCGATTAATGGACCCAGCGGTTTCAAAAAAATTCCTGCTCTTTGTTTCTGAGTCCAGTGCAGGTTGTTCTTGATGGTGAAGTGTGAACCAGTGTCAATTTGGGTTCACAGATCCTTCGGGCCGCATAATCTGTCACCTTTTGACATCATACAATTAGAATAATTTTCTTTTTTTTGTTGAGTCGGCGCCGGTTTTTTGTTCGCTTACACCTGAGAAGCACCTACTTGGGATTTGTTTCTAGTCGGAAAATGGTAGACGATCAACAGATCAGTCCAGCTGTTCTTATTTTCACATCTCACAATTTTGATAAAATAGCGGCCAATTGAAATTAAACTACTCTAGATTAAAATTCGCTGTCAGCTAAATTGAATGTGTCTTCAGTATAATCAATGGTAGCGGTGTTCACCAATCAATTTCTTATAACCATTGGACCAAGACAAGTCCTTTCACTCTTAATTCTATCAAGTATCGCACTGATCAATCGTAGATATGTTTTCCTTTTTGCCTTCTTTTCATTTTCCCCTCGTCCCAAAAACTGTTCTTCCCAAAAGACGGAATCGCCAGGCCATCTCATCGCAGCCAAGAAAATCACTTCAAATTTCAGATCAAATAAAACGAAATAATTTTTGTTCCAATTTCTGCACCTATTTTCTTTCACAGCAATTCTTATGTCTACCCCGGATTTCGCAGCCAGGACTTTCCAGGAATGTACTTATAATTTCCACATAAACTGAGCAAAAATTGAGTTTGCGGTTTGGAAATTGGCAGTAGGTGGACACCGTCGTGGTATAAAAGTTGCTTCTGGTGCTGAGTTTCTTGTTGGTTGTGGAATACCGATCATTCTATCATTCTTCAAAGTCGGAATCTGAAAAACCACAAAAAGAACTCACTACACAATGATCCCGAAGCCTCTGAACCTTCGCGTAGCATTTTTCGGGTCAGACCACTTCAGTTTAGTATCATTGAAACGTCTCGTGCTGATGCATCAACAGTCTCCTGTAATTTCGTCGATTGATGTGTTTACACGGTCAATTAAACCGACTGGACGGAGCTTAAAGACGTATGTTGATGTTCCGATTGGTGATTTTGCGCAGAAGGCTGGCCTTCCGCTCTTTCGTGTGGACTCGGCGCAACAGATTACGCAGTTCTGTGATAGAAAGTACGATGTGGCCGTGGCGGTTTCTTTTGGGAAACTCATTCCGGGCTCGTTTCTCTCCTCGCTCCGCTATGGTGGTCTCAATGTCCATCCGTCTCTACTTCCTAAATTTAGTGGTTCTTCTCCCATTCAGTATGCCTTGATGAAGGATTGTAAAAGCACTGGTGTCACGGTGCAAACGTTGCATCCTACAAAATTCGATCATGGCGATATCCTTCGGCAGTCGTCCGCGATCGAAATCGGCCCTCATGAACCATTTTCCGAACTCAGAGATAGGCTAGCGGTGGTCGGCGCAGATCTCTTACAGAGTGTTCTTGATAGCGGCGATCTAGTACATCCGTCTGTAATTTCATCGCCGGAAACCTATTCGCTTGCTCCAAAAATTCCGGCAAGTCTTTCAGAAATAGACTGGACGACGATGACGAGTAGGCAGATTTGTCGTCTTGCAGACGCGCTTGGTCCTCTCTTCTCCTACAAAGCTGTTGATATTGTGAAAAAGAAGAAATCGATCGTTGAGCCGGCAAAGGTCATTCTAGATGAGTTCCTGGAATTGGAGTCGTATCAAGGTGAGCTGCCCCTCCACAACCCGGGCGACTTCTCTCTACTTGAGGACAAATTTGTCGTGAAAACTGTCAATTCTTTTGTCTCCATTGGAAAATTAAAGTATCAATGCTGTGGCTATGAGGATCCGAAAACATTTATGGTTCACCTCAAGCTGCGAGCAGGACCTACAAGTCACTCTTTTCAAGCTTCACCCAAAATGCTGGCCCTTAGAACTGGCAAATCTGGCCTGAATTAAGTTACGCTATCCAAAATCATCTTGCATATATCATCACATACATCTATTAATTATACATAACAAATTAAAGGAGTACCACATTCGAATCGCCTTAAAGCGCTACCTGGCAGTGCTTATTGTATTGATCGACAGCAATGCGTATCTTCTCATAGAGGAACATTTTGCTCTTCTTCTCTGGAATTGGAATGAAAGGACCCTCGGTGCGCTTCAAAATAATGCTGAGACCAGTAGACTCCAAGGAAATAGTCTTCACCCTGTCAAAAGTGACAGTCCATGAAATTTCCATCGAATTGATTTGGAACAAAAGAATAAATTCGAACGTCACAAGAACCGCTTTTTCTTCTCCTGGAAGAACAAGGTGTGCCAAATATGTTTGATCTAAGAACTTTCCACCATCAAGAGACTTGAGCCAGAACTGACCCTGTGCTTCTCTGGAAGAAAAGGATCTTATGACATGATCATAGGCGATTGTTCTAGGAAGACGTACTTTCTCAAGACCATCCGTGTCAAAGACTGTAGTTGTGTTTCTGATACCTTCACTGACATTGCTAGCAAGATCGAAGAAACCAATTGCGGTCTTTGTAGGAAGTCCAATAAAACCCTTACCAAGACCCTTAAAGAATCCTCCTGCTCCGTCTTTGGCAGCACCTTCGATGGGTGCGGAAGCAATTCCTGTAACACCAGATGAAATAGAATCGAAGAATGAATCAGCGCCACTCTTGAAACCATACAATGCATGCTTTGGTCGGTTTCTGCGCTGGTTGAGTCTCCTCCTTTCTTGGAACTGTTTGTCCATAGTGGCAACCGCAAGACCCTTAGCCAAAGAGCCTGTCACTTTTGCGAACGAGTCAGAGAAACCAAAGACAGATTTCTTCACGAAACTAAGACCACCTTTCGCGAGACCAATACCAATTTCTTGGGGACGATCATTCATCACAAGACCATTGTATGGCTCATAGAATATGTCAAGAACACCAGAGGAAATGTTGTTAAACAATCCAACTGGGTTACCCAAGAAGTCAGCAGAGCCAAGAATCTTGTGCAATTGATAGATGAATGATTGGCCATAATGAGTCTGAATTGACTCTAGAAGTATGGGGAGTGGCACACGGATATTCTCAATGAACAAAGCGTTCAAAGTCAAAGGAGCTTCATTAATATTGCCGATGGCCATCGTAAGCATGTTAACAAAGAACATGAGAGGATTCTGCTGCAGCGTTGGACGGTCCTCAGCATTCACACGTTCAGTTCTAACAAAGGAAAGATTTACCAAGGTTGGTTGCAAATGGAGAGCTTCAAAGTAAATGTCACTCGTTTCATATGAACTGAGGGGCTCTGGAATTGTCAAAGAATCGTCACAAAGTTTGTCCTCTGTTTCCACGTTCCAGCTTGCACCAGGGAACTTTGCAAAATCGATGAGTGCAAACAAGAAGTCCTCATCCACCTCAATGGACATCTCCTGCAACAACAAAGTTGCATACTTGATAAACAAGACACCGTGAGTGTCATCCTTGACACGGCAGACAGACGCACTGAATGATGGGTGGCTGTTCATTTCTTTACCTGATTTTGGAACAACAGTTGGGTATATGATGATCGGGAAAATACCACCATATAGTTGGTTATCGAGCTGAATCCATTTGAGTTTCATGCTCAAATTTTGATACAATTCTGACTCGTTGTACCTCACTTCAACACCACGGAACGAAGCATAACAGAGCTCTTGGAATCTAGCATTGATAAGAGAAATGCCCAAACCTTCAAGCCTGGTGACGATCTTGGTGTGATAATTGTCATCCTGCTCGACAGAGGCAAACTGAGTTTGCGAGACATTGTTGTTGGACGTTGTCTCATCTTGCAACTTGTACAAGCTCAAGGCAGGATCATACTTTGTGATCACTAAAGATTGGGTTGGCCCGTCTACACACACATTGAGATCCACAATGACTTGTTCCTGGTCCTGGTTAGCTGGAAGACGGAAGGGCCGGAGGTTTCCTATTTCTGCCAAGTTCACGACCCGCTCACGTCCACGAGAGCGAACCACCATGCTTTTAATTACAGCATTAGGATAATCATACGCGTAAGGCATAACACTTTTCGCAGGAACCTTATAGTAGATTGGTTTGTAGTCAACATCATTTTTGATCACTTCATTGTTTGCGTTAACATTGGGGTTCGATTGGTAGATGTAGAAGTCAGTCTCGGTGTAATTCTTGATCAGATAAGGCCACTCACTGTTGGCATCCATAATCTGGATAAATATAGTTGCGCCTTCTGTTGCAATATTGACCTTAACGAGAACTTGACCGGAGTTTTCTTTCTGAATCTTGACAAAGACTTGGCCAATATCATCAATTGCAAATGGGGAAGACCACGACCGGCCCTCATGAGCAAACTTGATGATTGCAGCCTTTGCAGCGCCCACTCTCAAATCATAAAGCGGAAGAGACTCATTTGAAGCGAGCTCCTGTTGCTTAGTGCTTCCACTCTCTGCAACAATGATTGCCTCTGAGAGGTTATTACGAATAATATAGCGAGGGGCAAAGGTGACAACACGAGTAAGTTTGTATTTGCCCTCGCCCTCAGCGACTGAGACACCAAAATTCATCTCATGATGGCGGTTCAGCGCAAGAGCGGCACTCATGCCTGTGAATTTACCGATCGCATCAAAACTTATGGGGCTTGACCAAGCCAGACCACCAACACGAGCCAACGCACGACTGTGAGTGTTGCTTGAATCAATGAAGGAGAACATGTGAGGCTTGTTGCTTTCAGCATCATTTGCACCAACTGTAATCGATGAGTTCGGCTTGGCGCGGTCACAAATGACGAGGTTTTGTCCAGTACGATTGAGCACAAGGTAGGGTGAAGAAATAACGACCTTGATACTCGTCTTCAGTGATTTATGAGTTGGGTATGTGATTTTGAGTTCCACAACTTGGCCATCTTGATGTTTGACATTCGTGTATCCCTCTTTTTGGAAATTGCTCTCTTTTGGAGCGTTGATAATTGCGAATTCTGACTTTCCGAAGCCTGGAGTTTTTGGCTCCACACTCAAAAGCAAGAGACTCTTCAATGTAGCTACTTGCACAAAAGTGTTTTGTCCCTTTGAAATGCTTCCGCTCCAATCTTTCTTGGCTGTTTTGTCATACAATCTGAAATCGAGATCGTATGGTAACAAGTTCTCAATCTCGATTGGGGCAGAAATGACTACCTCCAAGTGGGGATACACCGTTGTTAAAGGTTCAGATTTGTCATAGTGAGCCTCAGCCTGGAAGTAGTAGTAGGACAGCTCTCCTTCACCAATTGTGGAACAACTAAGAGCAAGACCACTCTTCATAAGTCTTCTCCAATCAAAATTTTCCGTTGACCAATTGAATTGTGTGCGCATGGAAGGTTTAATCTTGAATGTGTCTCGATAGACCATATCGATTGGCAAGGCTCTTCTCTGACCTGGCTCAATAGTAAATTCTGCGTCAGCGATCGATTGCTCATTTTTGACAAGCTCGACAGCAATAGCACTTTCTGCATTGTTGAGAATTGTAACGGTCGAGCGGATACAGATAACCTTAATGTTGTCACTTCTGAGAGTAATTTCACATACAAGACGGTTGTGAATGCCATCGATCGGAGGCTCAAGCATGTAAATCTCTTCTCCTTCGCCGCTCGCCACCACGCGCTCTAGATTGGCGTAATTTGAGCCAACAAGGCGGATCCCCAAATAGTCTTGATCGTTCCGGGTATCCAAGTTCTCACGAATCGTGCGCCAGTCTTCGAATTCCCAATTGATGGAGCCGTTGTTCGACACTACCTTTTGCTTGTCCTTGCTACCATCATTTCTGTCAATCCAAACTTCGATGTCATATCCTGTCTCGTTTTTAATGATATATGGCGTAATTTCTTCGCGCGCCTTAGAGGTGCTTTCTCTACTCAAGGACTCTGAGATCTGAGAGAGAAGGGCAATGGAACGCGAGGAGAAAGTGAACTGGGCCAATTCACGAGATACTACCTCTACCATCATGCTTGGTTTAGGTGTAGTTGTCTTGGACGCGTACACTGCCACTGGCCATGGCTCCAAAAGAGGCTCCCAAACGGATTTGGCGTAGTTATAAATGTTAACATACGATTCGAAATGGACTTCCGCGTTAAGCTCTGTTGACCAATTTTGAACTTTGGCCTCAAATGGCTTCACGCCCACGTCTACAACTGGCAACTCATAGACATCACCAATCAATACCAAGCGAGCTCCACCAAAAGATGCTTCAAGCTCCTCGGCCTTGACTAGAATCTGTGGGTCTTGAATTTTCTTCACTGATTTACTGGCAGTCTTCTGGGACACGAAGCTCGAAATCGAGCTGGGCGCATAAGCAGATAATCTCCGTTTAAATTCGTCGGTGAATCCATGAGGGGCAGGATCTTGTGCCCCACTTTCTATCGCGACCTTCGAACCATTCTGTAATTTTTCGTAGTAGGCGTTGGCTCTATCAAGTATTTTCATTGCCAATCGGATATCTCTGAATGAGATACGTAAAAGCAAAGGATCGACAGACAACTGTATGCTAGTGAGAAGCTCCTGTGCTGTCGACCCACGGCCATCAAGAGCAAACGAAATCGAAAAATCGTCAATGATTCGCATGCGTTGGTCCTCGAACTTGTCCATTGTCACAACAAACATTCCGACCTTGTTGATAGCAAGTGAGATAATGTTCTGGCTGGAAAGCAGTACTTCTTCGACTTTGAAGACCAATGCTTCGGTATCTGGTTTGGTAGAATCGGCCAAGAGTATAATGGATGGCTTCAAAACATTCAAAGAAATTGCCATTGGGACGTTTTCTGTCTTGGTCTCGCTAATAGTCAGGCTTTCGTCGCTATCAGACTCCTCTAAATCCTGTTTTTGGTCGTTTGGTTCAACGCTCATGGGTACATCAAGATCAAGACCCTTGTTCACGAAGGCTTGCAATTCAAAAATGAAGTCCAAAGCCAAAACAGTTTGTGGCTCTTCCACGCCTAAAATGGCTAAGTTGCTTCGACTTGATCCTTCGCCAGAGCTAGAAAATTGGACCAGCAATTGATCTTTTCCGGAGAGAACTTGAGGAATAATCTCTGTGAAGCAATTGGCTGTACCATCTCGAGCATCTTTAAGATCGAAAGAGAAGACAGAAAGTTGAGAGTTGAAATGGGTGTCTTCAGTCATTGTGAAGTCCAAGAGCAATTTGTTTGCAGCGAGAGTAGTCAATTTTTTGCTGTTGTAGTCACTAATTCCACAAGTGTTATTGTAAAGAGTCATGGATATACGTGGAATCTCGAAGCTTACCTCGAATTTCTTGTGCTTTGGATAAATCTCGACCAACGAGTCACTCTCGTCTTCTTTACGGCTTGTAATTTGCCTGGCAATCTCCAGAATACTGGCTGACCGCTGCGATCTGGGGCCATTGTTAGTTTTGTTGTGAGACTTCATGGCGGCATTGGCATTCTCGGCATCTTCTTCAATGTCATCCAACAGATCATTGTCGTCGTCAAAGTTCATGACCGATGTGATCAGGTTTTGGAGATTGTAAATGTACCGCAATTGCATTTCGGTCAATTCCATATCAACTTCAGGCATTGTACCTTTAACTTTGCAAGTCGTCACATCTGGAACCATTTCCTCTACGTAATCAATCTCGAAATTGATATCTAAGTGATTGATAATCTTGCCCTCCTGAACAACGTTGTCATCAAAATTTAGTTTGGAGGCCACATTGACATTCTTGATGCCACTGGAGATAACATTGTGTAAGACTTCTTTCTCTTTTTTGAACTCGTTCGTGAGATACATGTCTCCAAGCTCCACCACTAAATCATCACACAGTTCATCCGACTCTGGGTCGACTAATCTTGGGAAATGAATGATAGGAGCTTTGACTAAGAAATTCATCTTGATCTGGTTTGCAGTTTCGATCTGTGTGGCCTGGTTGATAGCTGCTTCTCTAGCGCTATCATAGATTGCCTTCATTCTCTGGAACTTACTCAAGAACGAGAAAATTTTGAAGAAGGCATCCTCAACGAAATTGATGTTGGTAGCAGCTGTCACAAAGTCGATCGAACTTTGATACAACTCAGAGTTGGTAGCTGGGTCGTACGTTTTGTAGGTAAATTCAGCCAAATTATCACCCTCGATGCTCATCAAGCTACGGAATACAGAGTCACGGGGAGAACCTTGATTCGAGTCATCAAAAAGAGACAAAGCACCGAGTTTACCTCGTACATCCATCTCTTCGGGGAGCAAAAACACTGTGATCAGTGCAGTGCTGAGCTGAAGAGTGGCTAATTTGATACCATCTTCGTTTAACACAACCAAGATACTGTCCAAATTGACCGAGACGTTGATCTTTTGAGGAGAAGCTGAGTCATCAACATCATGCTTTATCTCGTCTGCTGGGGTAGCTTCAGCATTTGGATCAGTAAATGTGTTCAAAACAAAATTCAATATGCTAAGAAATGATTTCCGCGAGAGAACAAACTTCAAAGCAGACATCTCTAGGTCGACATCTTGGTCGAAGACTTCGATATCTTTGCCCTTGAATTCAACAATGCGCAGTTTTCTGTCATACTTGACTTTGAACAACTCCTCATTCTTTCTGACGACACCGTCTTCTTTCAAAAAGTTATTAGAGGATACGAGCTTCTCGAATTCTGGAATTCCAGAGCGTTCTATATGATCTACGACATTGATGTCCTGAAGCGATAAATCAACATGCATGTTGAGCTCGGTACGGTAGAACAAAAATGCCAAAGAATCACCGACGATATCGACAATATGCTCAGTTTTCAAGCTTGTTGCATCTAAGCAACGTGAAAAAGATAAGAAAATCCGAGTCACGGTAAAGTTTGCCTCCATCATGCGCTGTGTGGTTCCTTGATACGTAATCGATGAGGCCGACTCGGTATCACTATGCTCTATTTCTTTGTTGGCAGAATTGTCACCAAATGTATGAAAAACGGTCGACTCCTCTGATTCACTGCCCTCGCTTGCGGGGATAACAACATCAAGGAGCTGCATGATGGTCTTGTATTGGAAGTCATTAAGGGAAACGTGGATGTCAGGGACTTCTCCGTTAACTTTAAAGCGAGCGAGACTCACGGATTCTGGAAGAATCGAGACTCCAAGCGAAAGCTTTATGTCCAAGTCGTCAAGAACCACGGCAGACAGGTCTGGGTTTTTCGTGTGCAACTGTTCCATTGTGGTCTTGATCGATGGACCGACAAGAAATTGGGCATCTTGGAGATGTAAGTTGAACTGGTCGTACATCAAAGTATTGAGTCTTTCCCAATCCTGCAGTGTGTAACTCTCTTTAGATTTTATCTCCTCAATTGTCAGCTTGTCAACTAAGTCGCTGTGAACGTTAATGTGACCAGCATCAAGGATAGCAACCGGTGATTTCCAGTTGGTGGGATCAAGAGGAACAATGATCAATGGTGCCTGCAAGTCCAATTTTACGTTAATGGTCTTGTGTTCCTCTAAAGCATACTGTAGTCCGATTCTAGTTTGGGCTGTTAATCCTTCCATGGTAGCCTCTGCGGCATTCATGATTGCGCCAACAGTGTCTAGATGCATTTTGGGTGGACGGAAGAACTTCATCACTTCGTCAGCGAAGATGTAGTTGTAGAAAATAGTCATCGACTTCAACTCTGCCAATAGCTTAGAGTCTGCGCTTCCATCGAGTGGATTGTTCTCGAACGAGAAGCGGAAAAATGGTTCATTTTGTTCAAGATCGCTATCACCAGAAGTGATGCTAGCTGCTCCATGTGTGTGTGCCTGTTTCACACTGACGATGTGTTTGTATAGTGGTTTGGGTGTTCCGTCTTCGATTTTGAACTCTTCTAGTTGGAAGTTGGCTAAGAAGGAGTCAGACCTTTGATAGAATTGGGTTCTGCATCCCTCGGCGGTCAATTCTGCCAACGATGACGAGTTCTTATTGGCTCTCAAGGAAAAGCCTGCCTTCTTCAAATTGACAAAGACTTCGGTGAGAACTCTATCCTTGGGCACATTGATCGCAGCCTCCGAAGTCTGGTTTTCGTCGTAATCAATTGTTTCATACAAAGCTTGTCTCTGCTCATCAGTGAGAGTAAGATTGAGGCCACCCTCATCCGCGGGAGCCTGGTCTGGGTGCTCCTCGACTTGAGCAGGAGCGCCTGACCACCATGAAAACCATCCCTTGGATGCTTGAGCCTGTGCAGAGGCTTGCTCTTGCTTTGTGACGAGATTTTGCAGTCTGATTTCCAGTCGTGTGAGCGAGCGGTAGAACTTGATATCTTCGTAAGACAAAATCTTTTCGAGGTTCTCAAACTCAATTTCTTGCTCTGGCAACAAGTAGCCCTTAACAAGCTTTTGCTTCCAAAGGTCGATGTACAGTTTTCTCTGGTCACGGCGGGTTTTGAAGTATTCCCAGCTCCACTTGTAATTTTTAGTGTGGATTTCGTTGAGAACCAGCTTTGCGGCGTAGACAAACCATTCACGAGGGGCTTCCTCAACCAGCTTCTTCGGGCGGAGCTTGCGGAACTTCCACGTTTTTTCGTACCACTGAAGTTTCAGCGCTGTCCACAAGATGTCTCTATATTGGAGGCTGTTGAAGTCAATACCAAATTCGTCGAAAAACAATTCAGCACGGATGTGAGGGTGTGAGCTGGTGGCTCCAGCCTTATGCACTACAAGGTGGCCCTCTCCTGAAACGGGCTTCAAGAGGTACTCGTAGGAACCATCGTGATTCAGGAAACAGCACTGAAGTCTCTGCAAGAGCTCCACGTGGTCACTGGTGTAGATGGACGAAGCGTCGGACTCCATGTACAAGGCAAACTCTTTCAAAAGAAGCAATTTACGAGTGAAGCTCTGTGTGATTGCAATGAAGCTTGGTTCCCAGTTCTCGTCCGTGGACAGCGCCGAGAGCTCCAGCAAGGTGGCACCTACGGCATAGGGGTTCTCAGTGAGGACGCCCTCGTCCTCGTATCTAATATGGATGTTTTTGATGGTCACCTGGACATTGTCGACGATCTTCGTGATCAAGGATTCGGTGAAGCTCTCGTTTCCGGAAAGATCCAGCGCGAGACCTGGATTGGAGTTCAAGGTGCTTTGAACAGCCTCCAAGTCACGCAACCGGTCTTGTTTGAGCTGCTGTTCACGGCGCTCGTCGTCGTCGGCATCGTACTCGGTCAAAATTATGGGCGCGGCCAAAAGATATACATCTTCTACGATTACTTTAACGGGTTTACCTTTCAAGTTAGACCAGGGGATCTGGAGCGTAAGCTCACCCAAGTGGCCAAATTTCACATCCAAGGGCAACTTGAACTTGTCAAGCGATTCCTTCTTGAGCTTCAAGTTCTTAAGTCGCACGTCTCCGCTCCAGATGCCTATGTTCAACTGCTTGGAGTCGAAATTCTCGATGTATGCCCCCAAAAGACGATTGAGCAACGTCGCGACGATTGATTCAAACATGGTGAGGTAAGTCTCAGCGGCTAATTACCTATTTGGAGAAGTTCCAGCGGAAATGGGGCGACAATTGGCGGAAATTGAGTCTTCAATGAGGAACCAACAACGATTCCGATTTCTAGACCAATTGGACGCAGAGGAAACTCGTCGCAAGATAAACGGTTATGAGCGAGCGATGTCTATGATTCTATATTCTCGCCAGGAGCACTGAGTGCCGCTTGTTCGGATTCTTGCACTGATAAAGTAGGTGTTGACCTGTGGAGAGTATTGCTATGGGTGCAAAATGCGATAACAGGGAAGGATGGGGGGTATGAATGGGAGAGAGGTTGGAAGACGTTTTTTTTTTATTGTTCTTCTTTTTTTGTTTTATGATTTTAGTTTGAGGGAGGATGTAGGGGGAGAGAAGGATGGATTGGTGGCCCAAGTTGGGTTTGGCAGTACTACAGTTAGGGTACATCGGTATGATTGTCGACTGACGACTGAAGAGTTGATGTATGTTTTTTTTTTGTTCTTTTTCTTCAATGTATTGAATCTTTTATTTTTTTCTTTTAGGTTCTATACAATCAGGATTGTTGGTTGACTATTCATGCACCTACAGACTGTAGATGTAGATGGAGACAGGAACATCAAGGCAGCTTGGAGAGATATCATTTTTAAAGGTGGGCGCTAAAATACAAAACAGAAGATTCCAAGAAATTAAATCGCCGGAATTGAGAATCTACACTTGGATCTTATTCCTAGCAGGCCATGTACACTACACTGTACATTGATACGTTGATTGCTACGCTTGATCCACCTGACGCTTTGCAACACCAAAAATGTTTCGTATTCCCGAATAAACCCTCCAGTCCAAAAAATCCATATCACCTCTAATCAGTACTCAGCAGATGTCTGCATGAGAGAGAGAGCATATTTTGCAACCATCATGACTTGTCATGCTCCCCTCCCTAATATACGAGGTGTATGCCGGAAGGGGGCAGGGCTCGAAACAAAGAGGCGTCCCGATTCCCGGGTCTAGTGAAGTGACGGGATTCCGAAAAGCGCACCATCACTTTCACAGTATCCTTCCAGAGCACCACACCATTTTCGGCACGGAAATCGGGGCAAAAACCACGTTTTGCGTAGGGGTGTAATGAGCCGACATTGTCTGGTGCACGGGTGTCCGTCATCGCTCGGACTGCAGACAGCCCCGGTCGCTCAACGGTTTTCTTCCGTCAGACAGTTCCCAATGGGGAGAAAACAGCATCAGTCCAGAAATTCTGGCAGTGGTATTGTTTCCCCGGTATTTTTAATGCGGCTATGTAAAGAAAAAAGCGACAAATTTCGAGAAAAAATAGCAAGATGGGCCAGCCACAGCAATGACCACCACAAAACAGGTATATAGCACAAGCACGTTACTACGTATTTGTGTTTCAATAAAATTTTTAATTGTATTTCCCGTAATTCCTTACTTTTTCTCCTAGTTCTCTTTTTTCCACTCCCCGTTTTTTTTGTGGCTGACTCATCGGCGCCACTGTTTCTTGTACTCTTTTCCTCTCCCCCCCCCTCTCCACACCCTGCGCATCACGTGACGTTATCTTATCTGTATGTCAATCACGCTAATCCACATCCTCAAGCAAACCCTTCACTCTTCCTGGGTTTACATGCGTTAGAGACCCTGATCCTGACCAATCACGAAGCGCCGTTTCTCTTGTGTACCGTCTCTTCTGTCGGTGCCTTTCTGTTGTTCGAATTTCTCTGTTTTTTCTGATCTCGTATAGCGTGTGTCATTACCTCAGCAGCGAGCACAGACAACGAAAAAAAAAAACCGCGGTTGCATTGGATAATACTAGTCTCGGTCACTGAAGCTTGAATCTTTTTTTTTCTGGTTTGATTCTGGGCTTGGGTCCTTGTACTGTTCTTGTGCGGTCTTCCATACTAAACATAGGAACCGTGGCGAAACGGGGAAAAAACGCCCATTTATATATATATATAGTATATTCTTAGTCGGCTCGAACGCTATTGGTCGAGAGCGCATTTCGTCTTTTCAGATTTGTTCTCGGTTCCATTCGGTTCTGGTTCTGTTCGACTCTGAAAGCACTGACTGACTCACTCTGTGTGCTTAAAGTCCATCCCTTTTCCACTTTTACATCTGCGTGAGAAACTCGCGATTTACAACTATTCCACAATCTCCAGCTTCGCCGAGTTTCGCCATGTCAGAGACTTTGATCGGTGAAGTGTACACCCTTGGCCCCGAAATAGGCAAGGGCTCCTTTGCCACCGTCTACAAGTGCTTCGACACACGCACCAACCGGGCCGTGGCCATCAAAAGCGTAGTTCGGTCGAAGCTCAAGTCCAAGAAACTCATCGAGAACTTGGAAATCGAAATCTCCATCCTCAAGTCCATGAAGCATCCCCATATTGTCGGTTTGCTCGACTACTCCCAGACCTCCACCCACTTCCATCTAGTCATAGATTACTGTTCCATGGGAGACTTGTCGTATTTCATCCGCCGGCGGGACCAGTTGATGAAAACGCATCCGGTCATCCTGTCCCTACTTGAGCGCTACCCCTCGCCTGAGGGTTCCCATGGTTTGAATAACACATTGGTGGTCCATTTCTTGAAGCAGTTGGCGTCCGCTCTACAGTTCTTGCGCTCCAAAAGCTTGGTGCATCGAGACATCAAGCCGCAAAACTTGCTTCTCTGTCCTCCGGTGCACTCCAGACAGGAGTTCATCGACGGGCACTACGTGGGTTTGTGGGAATTGCCCATTTTGAAAATTGCTGACTTTGGCTTTGCGCGCTTCTTGCCATCCACCTCCATGGCTGAGACCTTATGTGGCCTGCCGTTGTACATGGCTCCCGAGATCTTGCGCTACGAAAAGTACAATGCCAAGGCAGATCTCTGGTCCGTGGGCGCGGTTTTGTATGAAATGACCGTAGGCAAGCCTCCGTTCCGTGCCGCTAATCATATAGAGTTGTTGAAGAATATTGAGAAGGCTCAAGACCGTATCAAATTCCCTTCGTCAGCTCAGGTCTCGGACCCCTTGAAGGCCTTGATACGCCTGTTGTTGAGATACAGCCCCACTGAAAGAATCTCTTTCTCAGACTTCTTCGGTGACTCGCTTCTCGTAGAGGAATTGCAAAGTAATGATACGCCTCTAGAGACCTCCAACATGGATGAGAACTTGTTCATCAGTGAGTATATTTCACCAATTAAGCCATCGGATCGTGCAAAGCTCATGAGCCCAGTCGCCCCAATGGTGCCTGCTGAAACTCTTACTTCTGATGAGCCCTCTAAAGCTCCCGTTGCAGAGCGTAGTGACCATTCATCCACCGGTGCTACGCCTCACGTTGATATTCACGCCACCTCTCTGACTTCAAGAGACGACCAAATCAAGCTGATAATAGACAGAAACAGCCCTGATCCTGCCAATATTTCCGTCCATTCTATTCAGCCGAAGTACACTGGTGGTGATTCGAAGCAAGCCTCCCTGGGCAAGAATCGTGACGATATAATCTTGGAAAGGGATTATGTCGTTGTCGAGAAACGCGCGGTGGAAGTCAATGCAATAGCTGACGAGCTTGCTCGCGTTGGAAATGGAGCTTTCAACCGTAGGCGTCTGAGCGGCGCTAGTAGCGAGCGAGATGCTCTTATTTCTCGCAGAAATTCACAAAGATCGAATTCAGCGGACAGTACCAGCATCCCAACATTTGCAGGTGATAGACGTGTCTCAATCTCAATTTCTCCTACGAATGCTTTGGGCAAAGCCATAACTTTGGCCTCAAATCGTCTCTTCGGAAGTGGCAATACTGCTCCTGTGATACCAGAGGAGGGAAACTCGCAACTCGATTCGGACAGACATTTGAAGTACCCCGGCAGCAACTATTTCGATCCAAATTTCGAAAACAACTTGTTGCTCAACAAGTGGAATTTGCCTGTTCCTGCCACCCTCTCTGAGTCTCCGCTGCAGACGTCCAGTAATGAGGATGCGTTAATGAAGGATGACGAGAGAATTCTCAGAGAATTGGAATCTATCGCAACAAAAGCCCATGCGGTCAATCTCTTTGCAGATGTGAAGTTCAGTCAATTGATTCCTTCGCCTCCATCATCTGATGCCAATGAGGAATTCTTGCAGAACACAGACTTGTTGCCACCAAAAATGGTGAAGACTATCAGCGAGGAAGGAGTGGTTTTGTATGTCAAGACTTTGTCTTTGTTTGCAAAGGGTATGAAGCTTGCCAGCGATTGGTGGAGCTTGCATTACGATAAAGACGAGATTTCGGGTGAGCAAAATCTCGTCAGATCATTGAACATGCAGACTTCGATGAAAATCAATGAACTTGTTCAGTGGATTCGTGAGAAATTCAACGAATGTTTGGAAAAGGCTGAGTTTATCAAGCTTCGCTTGGAGGAGGCAACCCTCAGCATTTCCAAGTCAGGACCTTATCATGATTCGTCTTCGTACAAAGAAAGTAAGGTTTATGTGGGCGCTTCAACATCCGCATCCAACGCCAATGGTGGTCGTGGAGTGATCGTTGCAGAAAAGTTGATCTTTGATCGTGCATTGGAGATCTCCCGAACTGCTGCTGTGAACGAGCTTGTCAAGGAGGATCTCAAGGGCTGCGAGCTCGCTTACAGTACGGCGATTTGGATGTTGGAAGCACTTTTGGACGTAGAAGGTACCGAGGACGGTAAGCTTGATGGCGAGGATAAAGTTACGGTGGAAAAATTTATTCTCGGTATCGGCAATCGGTTGTCCGTTCTCAAGCGGAAGCTTGACTTAATGTGATGGCCGGGCCTAATAGAGTTTTCCCAAATCCGTTCCCTGGATTTTATTCTCCATTGCTTTTATTTCTAGTTTGTTTAACCGTCGTGTTTCCATTTTTATATAGGCTCGGGAAACACAGATGGGATTGGCGGTTCATTTACATTAATACATTATACAATCAACAGTTTATTCAGGAAGCTACTTTATCAAGAAACAGACACATTTCTTTATTAGGTTATTTTAGGGGTATTACTTCTCAGATCGTTCATTCTGAAGAATGGCCACAGTTACAGAATTGGATCGCAAATAGGCAGGGCGTTCCTTATCCTGCGGCCGCTCTCCATCGCAAAGTTCATCTTGTAAATGTTTTGAGAAGGGAAAGGGTGCAGTTGTTCGCTCTTTTTTGTAGTGGTTGTTGAAATAACCTGGCGTAGCTTGTAAACGTCCACTAGACGAGTCCCTACTTCCTTGTTTTGATAATCGCTCTGGAACCTCAACGGGGGCTGCTTCTTCCGAGCGGCCGATTTCCCAACGCAAGGGCGAACTCTGAACCGCTTGCTTCTTGGCATTACGGAACCGAGGATCTTCCTCCTTTATTGGAGACCGAGGCGAAGTACCTCCACAAGTAGGCGAAGAAGGAGAGCTTATAGGAGGATAATTCATTCTTCCTTGTGTGGTAGCAGAGGGAGGACTTGCAGTCGGGGTGAGTGCGGCCAGTACTCCTTCCAGCGCTTTGCCCATGAGGCTTTCTGGAACATCTTCGAATTCGACGGATGCACTATTAAAAACAAAAGGCACTTCATATTGCAAGTGGCTTGAAGGTGAAATCACTGAATTACCCAAATCTGGAAGTCTCGAGTCATGCGATATAGCTCGATTGCTTAACAGAAGGAAGGGAGGCCTGGTTCCTGGTCCAAGTTTCGAAGAAAACTTGAGCGTCAAGTTTCCAGCCTCCCCGTCGCTCTCGCTGCTATTTCCTGACGTTGAAGAAGATGCCGATGAGTCCAGCTCTTCTGATGACAGTAGAGATGGAGATAAAGCTGGAAAAATGCCGCGTTTGCGCTCTCCAGATTTGGGTCCTTTGTCATGACTGTCAGTGTCATGTTCCTCGCCGGTTGCAGCGGTGTTGTTCTCTTTTTTCTTAGTCATCAGTGACATGAGATCAAAGTTCTTGAACTTATTGTCAATGGAATCAAGGAGAGCGTCATTGTTTTGAGCAATGGCACTGTCCGACATGACGGATGGCTCGGTGTTTTTCTTTGCTCGTCTTTGTTTGCGGAATTCGTGATACTTTTTGCTAAGGTAATCATCGTTGTCACTGTCTAAAGATGCGAAGCTCTCTGTAAGTGGAAGCGATATAACTGAAGATGGTCTGCGATTGCGTTCGATACTAATTGGGCCAATTTTGATCTTGCTGTTTGCCAAAGATTCAGTCTCAGGCTCAGCAAGAAGGGCAGGAATTGGTCGAGGTAGTGATTGAGGCGTGTTATGAGTAGATGCCAACAGGTCTTCCAACACGCGCGAGTTCTTGCGACCAGTGGATATGCTTGAGGATCTACTAAGAGACAGGAAAATACTCGAGCCTCTGCGGCGCTGGTCACTTTTTTGAATGTCCTTAAATGTCTCCAAGGCGGATTGGTTCTTAAGATATAAATCACCTCCAACATTACGCTTTGTCTCAATCTGAGGAGCTTCTGTCGAGCCACCGATACTGTCACGTCTGATGGTTGCCTCGCCCTCCATTACATCGTGCAAGAAAAGGTTTGAGAGAACCACCAGCTGGTGTCTATGGTGTTGAACAGAAGTACTCAGCAGCTGCACCGTTGATCCAGACAACGGCGTGCCCGAGACTTGCAGCAGCAGATGAAGTGGCAGATTCACAAACTGCAGCAGGCCGACAAATTGGGGCAGCATTACTCCTGATGTTGCTAGACTTGGTTGCGACATAAGTGGCGAAACGTTGGACAGTGGTGAATCCAGGTAGGCTGGTGCAATGGAACCAAAATTCGTCAAGATCGGATTTTGAGGTAATCTCGAAGAAGGCCCCAAACCAGTTCCAGACTGTGGTGTGTAAGGCAAAGCTTTAGGCGATCCGGGGGAACGAGTTGACAATGGTGATCCGTTATTAGTATCGCGACTCTGCAGACATGACATTGCTTCCAGAAGCAAAATAGTGTGGCTGCGTTCAGATTCATCGTCGTGTTGCATCCCAATGCGGGAAGACCCAGCGCTAGATGACGCGATACTCGAACTATGATCTAGTCGAAAGGCAAGCCTCTTGCCTATGTCGGTATCAGAGTTTGTGAGGACTCGAAGAAGGTCACTTTTGATTCTCCGCCCTATACCAACAACAGAGCTATTTAGTTCCTCTGACGTGGGTTCTTGTGCTCCAAAGGCACCATTAGGATAACTAGTTTCATCAATGTACTCGTCGTTTAAGAAGAACAATTCGTGTAATTTGTCCAAATCATTCTCGAGGTCCATGAGTACAAAAGGGTGCTGCTTGATATCGGCAATGTCAATTCTGGAGGCCCTGTTTTTCTCTAACATTTTGGATAGAAGGTCTTTCGCTAATTCGAATTCCTCTTCAGTAACCACTTGAGGAGAATGGAATTCTTCAATTGATTCTGGGAATTGGAGAGGCTGGTTCACAATCACATCAAATAGAGCAAACTCGTTGTCGGCATTGAAGGGCACCCGGCCAAACAAAAGACAGTATAGAGTGACACCAAAGGCCCAGATATCTATTTTATGGTCAACCTTGGGTATTGTGGACAGCGCAGACAGGGATTTTGCGAGAGGGCAAGCATTGTCAGAAGACTGACTTGTTCTTTGATTTTCGGCCAAGTTAGCGCTCAGAGGGACCAGAGATGACGATGTCTGACAAAGTTCAGGAGCGAAAAATGCTGGTGTTCCAACTGTTTTTGCTAACTCCATGTCGTTGAAGTACTCTCCATCATCAGAGGATCCCAAAGAAGATGCAAAAGACACACCAAAATCGGAGATCTTGACTATGTACTCAGAGCTGACCAAAAGATTGGCAGGCTTTATATCTCGATGGACTATGCCTTGCAAATGCAAATATTCCAAACCCAAGAGCACATCGCGGAAAATACGGCGCGATTGGCGGAAAGTAAGATTTGGCGAGAACTCGTTCGATAGAAGATCATTGTCCTCTGTGGCTGAGCCCATTCCCACTATGCTGGAGCGCTTGCTGCTTACTCGACACGGGATTCTGTCGCTTTCATCTCCACAGCCATTGCTACTTTTTGACAATGGTCTTGGGGCATCGATTGGATTCTTCCGCTTCCATTTAATTTCACCACGGTCCATGTGCTCTAACACCAAGTAAATCTTGAACAGACTGAGGTCATCTAGCACCTCTTTGAGCTTGACGATATACTTGTGGTCGCAGCGCTTCATGATGGCGATTTCACGGCGGATTTTCATCTCGTAGTCGCTCTTGGAGCGGTAGTTGGCCGGCGCGTTGGAGGGACGGCGCATTCTGAGTCTACGGTCGTGCTTCAGCTTTCTGCTGACGATTTTAATCGCCACCAATTCATCGTGAACCAAATCGCGCGCGAGCTTCACTTTTCCATGCTCACCACGGCCGATCTCGCGGATGATTTCGTACGTATTGAGGACCTTGCGGCGGGTTTTCGGGTCGTACTCAAGCGACACGTGTTTCGTCTCTTTCACGCGCAGTCTCGGGGTCTGTGTTGGCGAGTAGAGGTGTTGGCGGGGCGAAAACACTATTGTGCTGGAGGTGCTGGGTTTTTCAGACATGGGCACCGACAAATAGGGGACACTGGAAGTGGCACCATTCTGTAGCTGCAGATCGGCAGACTGGAGACGCTCACACGAGCTTACATCGGCGGAACACAGAACCAGGTCATGTGAGTGTGACAGCACGCCGAGCGACTTCTGTAGAATGCCAGCCACTTTCCCTAGTAGCCCGCGCTGCAATTTCTCGTCGTTGTTCACTACATCGGACTCGATTGGCGAATGGACAGACACCGGGATCGAGGACGGCTTTGCAGGCAGCAGTTTTGTGGGCACAAGCACGGAGCTCCGTCTGATGGGCTCGGGTATTTCTGTCATCTGGTACGGGGATGACGGTTGGCTATGGACGGCTACTATATACTACCATATAAGTGAAAAAGAGGGGACAGGTCAGCACAGCGACCAGAGATTTGGATACGGAAAGAGAGAGACTTTGGAGCAAGCTGCAAGAGTCGCACAAGTGGATGGTTTGGGGTATTGCGGCGGCCTGCGCTGATGTCTATAGATGCTTCGAATCGGTTTATCGAAGAACACTGGCTACGAAAAAAACCTCTACGGATGGGAGAGGTTGCACACAAATAGATTCGGGAAAGAGCTCGTAACCAAAGAGGCCGGCTTGGGAAATACTGATCGATTGGCAGGTTCTGGAGGGGATCTGCTGGAATGTGCTTTGACAGAGAGCCTGAATAATGTGGTGGGGTGGGCTAGCGAGGAGCGCCAGGGACAGGCCAGGGCTCAAAACGCAAAAGGTATATATTAGAGTGATCCGCCACGGAAATATCGGCTCCTTTTTGTGGCCGGACGACGAGGTTTGACTGGTTGGTGTAGGTAGCAAAAGATGGTCACAAGATAGGTAGCCTGTATGGAGCCAGCATACGGGAGACTGGGGGAATGCAAGAGAGGAGGAGAGAATTTGGGGAGCGGGAGATTTGGGGTGGGTTTTTGCAATGCGATTAATTGTTTGAATTTTATTTAGTTTTTTGGGGGATGGGACGGTTGGCGGTGGTTAGTTTTTTTGGGCCAGTGGTGGATGGATTATGTTAGGCTATACAGACTACAAAGTGGAGAATACGAATGCACCGTAGAATTCAGCTCGTACGGGTGATTCAGTTTTTGAGGTATTATCTGATGTTCATTTTCTGTCTCCATTGATGACTCTGTGACTATGTATGACCAGTAGTGGTCCGGCGGGTGCCTCTCTGGAAATTTGATGGACTCGAGGTGACGCTCAATAGTATTTAAAAGAAAATCATTTTTTCTCGTCCTTCTTTGCCAAGTCTCTAAGACCAGATAAAAACGCCTCAATGCCCTCGCCCCGGTACTCGAAGCCAAAACTATGCGCCAACATCAGCCCCACAGCATTGGTGTTGATGGTATGGCTGAGCTCGTCGTTGGCATTGCGGAAAAACGAGCTGCGCAAGACCCTCATCACTTCCAGCCTCGTAGGCTCCACGCCCTCCGGGAGCATATCACCATACGTGCTGCGGAGCTCCTCGGGCAGCAAGGAGTCGATGTGCTGAGAGAGAAGGTCATCTGTCAAGAGGTCAGAAATCAGCCCGACCGGATATCTATCTGAGGGATTGGGTCTGGTGTTAATACGGAACTACGATCTAGAGCATGGGTTCTGACAATGCTCAGCAAATACGTACTTGCAAGCGCCTCGCGAATACTTACTGTTGTTCGGCCGAAGGCTCTGATGGTTCGGCTGCAGAGGCGACGGTTTCCAGTGCAATTGAGGCGGGTGCTGCTGCTGCTGGAGCTGCTGCTGCAGCGTCCTCGGCTTCTGCTTCAGACTCAGCGTCGACCACGGCGTGAAATTTGGCCAAAATCTCCTCGTCCTTTTTCGTGAACGTATCAAGATCGTCTTCATCGCCCAAATCTTGCAACCAGTACAAGCTTCTTTGGCCCGAGGAGAACGTCAACGCCACCACACGGCCGGTGGTGCACGACTTGACGGGTTTGAAGGAGAAATCGCCCGGAATAAGCACGAGCTCGTGGCGGCGGGCGCCCGAATTGGTTTTAGGAGCCCAGATGAAGTCGAAAAACCCCTCCTCTTCTGCTGACGGTTGGATGGTGATCTGGCCTTTGTGGGGCAATGGGGTGCACTTGTGGGTGTCTTCGTCGTATAAGACGTGACCGGCATTGAAGGAGAAGCTTACCATTGTTGTTGTGAGGGGTTGTTGGTGTATGGCAAAGGAGGATGAAATATTAGTGAGGTATGAGGTGTATTGTGGGAGGGTGTGTGTATGGGAGGAGGATTGATAGAGAGAAGGAATATGTGCATTATTTTTTTTCTTCAGGCGGGGGAATCGTGGGGTTTATATAGTTTTCTGAATTTCTTTTTTTGGGGGGGCAATTGCTCATAACCATTATGTAGATTTATTGTTGGACGATGGACTTATGGCCATTGGTAGAACTGGCAACTGATAGCAAGAGAACAGGTGAAAAATAGGTATACGATGAAACTGGAAATAGCGAACTTGGAAAATAAATTAAAAATTTGCAGATCTTCACAATTCACTTTGTGTCATGACTCAATTATTCAATTGTCAGCATTCAATTGCAAAAATTGTTCTTCTATTCTCATACTCTAACACTAAAAGTATGGTCTTATACACCCACCTCAGCTCACCCAGTAATTACTACTAGTACATTCTTAATAAATCAGGCAGCACCGCCAATAGAACTGTTGCAGTCAACCTATAGTACTTTCTGGTATCATAGCGGTAAATTGTACACCTTGGCTCCATAAAAAGAAATTGGCTTCTGTTCCAATTGGTTGAAATTCTACCTCTAGCCCTAAACTTCAATCGCCTCGTAAAAAGCACCAATTGAGCTTGGATTCCAGATCACGAGACTCAATTGCACATATCCATCACAGCCAAAACGCTTTGACTCCTTTGTGACTTCTTAAACTTCCACAAACTCGCAGTGTCCACTCGCAATGGCATTTCCTCCGCTCGAAATCCAACAGCTCGTGGCAGAAATCGCAGCCATTCTCAGAAATCGCAACCAGACGCTTGCGATCTCGGAAGCTGCCTGCGGAGGCCTTTTGTCGGCATACATTGTCTCGGTCAACGGAGCACTGGACTTCTACATTGGTGGTAAATTGGTATATCTGATGAAACAGAGACTTAAACTTTCGGGCTTACTGGACTCAGAAATAAGCTCATATATGGGGCCTCTGGAGCAGGTTGTGCTCCGGTTGGCTCGTACGGCCAAGTACGAATTAGGTTCTACATATGTGCTTTCCGAAACCGGCTTTGCAGGACCCACCACAGACTTGCATCTTCGGCGCGATAACGACTCTGTTTCTGTGCCGGTGGGGACGGTTTACTTGGGCATTAGTGGTCCCGAGGGCGAGAAATCCATGTCGTGGGCTACTGGAAATGTTGTCCGGTCTGAGAACATGGAGGCGTTTGCCAAGAGGGGACTTGAGTTTTTCTTGGATCACTTGAGGCTGCAGACCTAGTATTGATATGATTCAGTTGGTCTAAATATCAATTGATGGCCTTCACTTCCAATGTGTAGTATGGAGACTTCAGGGCGCCAAAACCCATTTGCCATGGGCCATGTTTCTAGTTTTAGTTCTGTTAAAGCTGGATACTGTACAATTACAGGTCGATGAGGTCTAATATTTGCAGCTTCAATGGGGATGATCTTTACCTAGAAAGAGCACATCACTGGGCTGCAAGTTGCCAGGGCACATTTAAAAACTTGACTTGACTGTTCTGCTTGACTCCTGGAATTGCGATTGTGCGTCTTCTTCAATTACAAATCCAATAGTGTTTTTGTCATCTCCTTGATGTTCACATGGTGAAGATAACTCTTCATGGTACAATCACTGGACAAATCGCATGAAATACCGCAAACACAGGCCGTCTTGAATATCAGAAAAATTATATCGAATAGATCGTCTGACCTTTCTGATTTTTTTCCGTTTCTGTCAGTCGCGTCTACACATTCCAAAAATACCCTGTACTAAACCCTTCTATGCCGACAACAGAGGCCAAAACACAAATATAAATAGCCGTACTTCCCCAGCCAACAATTTGAAATAAACTCATACTCACTTAAGACAACCCCCTCATTTTTTTTTCTCCGAAAACTAGATTTTCCACTACTGTTTACATCGCGTCACGTGACCGCTCCCCGACACTCCTTCTCACAAATACACACCTGTAACTTCCCTCAGATCTAACCCATAGGTATCTATCAACAGACCCGTATGTACGCCGTTCTGCCGACAAAAGCAATGGAAACAAGTGCTCATAACCAGTACTCGAACACCCGTACCTCCGCGACCGTTTATTGGCCCAATTCCGTCCTGGCGCTTGGTGTTGACCGTTACTAACCTTCAGATTCACAGTCTACCGAATCAAGTACCCAGAATTCGTAATTAAATAGAAAAAAAGAGAAGATCCCAAACACCAGAGTAAGAGCATCTTCCAATATGGATCAGGAAATCAAAATCATCAAGCGCAAAGTCTCCGGCTTTGTCGGATTCGCCAACTTGCCAAAACAGTGGCACAGAAAGTCTGTGAGAAGAGGCTTCACCTTCAACTGTATGGTCGTCGGAGAAGGCGGCTTGGGTAAGGCCACGCTTGTGAACACATTATTTAACAGGGAGATCATTGCACCCAAACCCGTAGAGGAGCTGACCGTCGAGGACGAGAATGAGGGTGTTGAGCCAGTTCTCAAGATCGAGACCACCAGCGCCGAGATCGAGGAAGACGGCGTCAAGTTGAAATTGAACGTCGTCACTGCTCCAGGTTTTGGCGAGGCTATCAACAACACAGACTCATGGAAGCCTATTGTGGATGAGATCAACTCTCGCTTCGACCACTACTTGGAGGCAGAGAGTAGAATCAACCGTTCTGCCATCACCGACAACCGTATTCATGCGCTCTTGTACTTCATTGAGCCTACTGGCCACTCGCTTCGTGCGTTGGATGTGCAGTTGATGAAGCTGGTTCATGAGAAGGTCAACTTGATCCCAGTCATTGCTAAGTCTGACACTTTGGTCGATGAGGAGGTTGAGGAGTTCAAGACCCGTGTGATGAACGACATCAAGTACCAGAAGATCAAGATCTTCACTCCTCAAATTTATGAGAACGATGACGAGGAGGTCACAGCCAACTGCAAGGCACTCATTGCTTCGTTCCCCTTTGCCGTCGTTGGCTCCACCTCGGAGGTTCAAACCCCTGATGGCAGAACTGTGCGTGGCCGTGCTTACCCATGGGGTGTCATTGAGGTCGACAATGAGAGCCAGAATGACTTCGTCAAGTTGCGTCAGTTGTTGGTGCGTAATAACTTGGAGGAGTTGAAGGAGACAACCTCGGACGTGTTATACGAGAAGTACCGTTCCGAGAAGTTGGAGAAGATGGGTATCGAGCAGGATAACACTGTCTTCAAGGAGTTCGACCCCTTGACGAAACAGGAGGAGGAGCGCGCCTTGCACGAGGCCAAATTGGCCAAGATGGAAGCCGAGATGAAGGCTGTATTCCAGCACAAGGTTAGCGAAAAGGAGAAGAAGCTACAGAGATCGGAGGCCGACTTGTTCAACCGTCATGGTGAGATGAAGACCAAGTTGGAGAAGCAGATCCAATTGTTGGAGGAGAAGAAGGCTCAATTAGAGAAGCAAAAGAGTTTGCCTGTGCAGCCTGCTCCAGCCACTCAGCAGAAGGCCCGTAAGGGATTCTTGCGTTAGTGGGATCTATTCTCGATTTATTTAGTATTAGTGATATAAAAGTGATAAAAGTTATAAAGTTTTAGAGTATTCGAAGGTTTGGAGTGTGGTGCTCTTGTGAAGGTCATTTTGAAGATAATTTTGAGAGCGGTCCCCGGTTGTTTGGGTGAGTTGTTGTTGTCCAAATCAGATAAAAGGTAATATTGAGGTATGATGTGGTATATAGTACTGGAATTTGGTATCAAAATGTTCTTTTTGAAGTAAGAGAGCTTCTTAAGGTAAGAATGGAGTGAAGTAATGTATATTCGATTTTTCTCTTCTGTTTTGGATTTCGAGAAGATTGTTGAGTGTGTGATTTAAATTACAAACCATCTTGAAGTTCCTGATTTTGACCAAAATGCACAATTCGATCTTAAGAAAACAGAACAATTGAACAACAAGATCAAATGTTCAATAGATATATCTCCATCTCAAAATGATTCAGCCTCATGTAGAGTGAACATGGCCTCTTATGAGGTCCAGAGAAGCTATACCCAAACTGGAGCAGAGAGACCTATTCAATGAATTCCCGGAAAAAACTTTCTGTGTCATGCAAATCTTAAAGACTTCAAAAAAAAAAGAATTCAATCACCTAAATGATAAACAAACAAAATCTACACCTGGCCACCCATCACCACTATCACACAGCTACACCCCAAACGGTACCCTACCAATTCAAAAAAAAACGTCAAAAAAAATACCATCTCCCTTAGTCAAAACTCCCCCACAGAACCCATCCCGAAAAAAAAACTCCCCCATACGCCCCCAGTTTTTTCCACTGGAATAAACTTCCCAGTCCTGTCTCACAACGTCCCATTCCTATGCCATTACCTCATATCTGCCAGTGTACACACCCAGCCATTTCTGGTCGCGAGACCTCATCTGCGCAACCAGCAACCACTCCAATCACTTCTTCTTCCAATTGCACCGCCGTTGTCTTTTGTCGATTGTCTGTGGAGTATTGCAATTGCCACCTAACACTCAATTCCTATTGGCTACTCATTCCAGATCAGCATGTCCACCGCCAACAGTAATCAGGGTACACCCTCCAAACCTTCTGCTGCCAGAACCGCCGCTCCAGACCTCGTGGCCACTGTCCAGACGCTACAGTTTGCGTGGTTTGTGGGCCACGCGCTTACATTGATATCGTCTGTGTTTTTCTACTTGACGTACGTGAGAGTGTTCCCTTCTGCGTACGGTTTCTGGTACAAGGCTGCGCTCTTTGGTGTCATTGAGAGCTTTGGGGTGCTCATCTATCAGTCCGTGTCCAAGAATGGCTTCGCCGTGATGCAGTTGTTGCGCGACAGCAACGTGCAATATTTGGCGTTGGCATTGGCGCTTTTCGTGTATAGTCCGTATGTGGCCTTGACCTTGGCCACGTTTCTCTTGTTCTCCACGTTCCACGTCTTGTCCTACGTGAAACACAACTTGTTCCCTGCGCTTGCCATTCCTGATACCCATCCTGTTTCGGTGAAGATTGGCGAGTTCATCGCTGCCAACAACAACCGTTCCATTGCCTTGGCGTCCGTGTTGGAGGTCTACACTGGCGTGTGGTTGTTTGTGCGCTTGGTCACCTTCAGAGCCAACTCGTTGGTTCCTTTTGTGGCCTACGCTGTGTTCCTTAAGTTGCGCTTCGAGAAGTCGCAGTTCACCCGCAATGCATTCAAGTCCATGGAGGTCAAGATCGATGATGCTGTCAATGCTAGTGGGCAGCCTGTTGCCAAGGATGCTTGGGTCTCCATCAAGGGCGTGTTCTATCGCATTGGTGCTTTCTCCTTGACCGGTGGTGAGCCAGCTCAGAAGTCTACCTAGGTTTCTGAGTTTGGGCGGATAGTTGTCTGCAATCAAATACCCAAATACCGAGAATAAATCATTGTATATTCCCATTTATGTAGTAAATTGATTAAGATAATCTTGTTTATTTCTGTCAAGTGAAACTACAAGCTATCATATAATTCTGCAAATGTTTATTGACATCGAGCGCCTGGTTAGCTCAATCGGTAGAGCATTTGACTCTTAAGTATCATAAGGTCAATCAAAAGGTTGCGGGTTCGAGCCCCGCATCGGGCTTTCTTTTTTCTTTTTCAATACACTTTCTCTATTTATATTCAGATAGTGTCTATTTTTGAAATGAAATTCCAGCGCGCTTAGGTTGTGTATCACCACACATATAGTTATGTTCGGTATGACATCATGATACAAGCAAGAACATTGCCATGTCTTCAAACGCTGACCATCTAACGTTGACTTCTAGAGTCTTGCAGAATTCGGGATCTTGGATCTTAGACTCATTTCACTCATTTTGTGTCAACCTTGGTTTACACCAAACTCACCATGTGTGTGTGATAAAAAGTTTCTTTATTACAAATTGTAAGAATTGTTTCTGTAGAATCGAGCAAACGAAATTTCACGACTATTGTTATTAGATCATCCACACATTATTGCTCAGACACCAGTGTCTATTGAACTAATACTCAAAGAGTGTGTAAGGTCAGGAATTATCAAAAACACCCAAAAACTACTTTCCACTTAATCGTTACTTCTATCATTCAAATCAACCTTCCTAATCCCCACTTCGCTTGGAATATCTAAATCTCATCCCACCTCATCTCATCTCATCTCATCTCACATCAATCAACCTTCAACAGACTACCTTCGCTCAATGTCTTCTTTCACCTGCAAGACCTGTCTGCTAACTCTGGATGAAATAGGCAAGCATCTTTCCCAGTCTAGACACAAAACAGTTCAATATGATGCAATTGGAGAGGTTCTTGAGTGTGAGGATTGTGGTGACACCAACGTTCATTTATTGAAGATGTTGCGATATGAATTGACTGATCTTGCACTTCTATGTACAGATTGCTATCTGCTGCTGGGAACAGAGGCAACCGCAGAGTACACTTTGTCGAATGGATCGCTTTTTGGAAAGCTTCCTCTCTACTACAAACTTAGAGACATACAATGTGACGTATGCAATGATGACAAAAAGTTGCATGTGGCCAATACTAAATCGGGCCAAAATATTTTGTGTAAAAAATGTTTGGACGCAGTCGAAATGCCCGGCATGGAGTTTGTTGGAGAGGGTTCTCCTGGCTTTCTTTACGCTTTGCTTGGGCTCAAAGAGTTCATTCCAAAGGCAAATGCAAAAAGCAGTGGTTCAAGAAGAAAAATGGGCCGCATGGGTGGTAGAACGAAAAAACCACGGCCTGTGGATCCCGAGGCATTGAAAAGAAAGGCCCATTACGAGAGCATGAAGGCCACTAGCGCAGCCTTGAAGACAGGAAAGACAGTGAAAGCTGTTGGCTCTTCTGGCACGACACCAGTCATTTCTCGTCTGTCTACTCCAGTACCGTCTAGCTCGAAAAACCTGAAGCCCACGAAGACTGCTAAAGCACTTCCGAAGAATGAGCCGCTGAAGCCGAACACAACGAAGGCAAAGGTGCCACAAAAGCCATTACCGAAAACGGAGAAAAATAGTTCCATCCATTCTATGAAAAAAGAGACGTCAACTGGACCAAATGCTGCCAAAGCACCCAAATCAGAGGGTTCAAAATCGAAATCTAAGGGGAAAGACGATGCAAATAACACCAAATCAAGTGCGCCGAAGGCAGAAAAAGCTTCGGCTAAGAAAAAAGACAAGGCACCCAAAACTGGTGCCGTAATACCAAATCCTAAATCGAAACAGAAGCCAGCAGATTTGGCCCCGGCTGGAAATGAAAAGAAAATATCTGACAAAAAAGAACCCAAAGGCTCTAGGAAATCCAATGGTGATTCCACTGCTGGCAAAATGAATGGTACTAGCCCAGCAGTGTCTACCTCTAAAAAAGGTAATGTCAAGCAAATTGAAAAGCCAGCTACCAAAAAAGGAGACGACAATCAAATTGAGGCGGCTGAGGCCAAAAAACCCGTTATTCCTGTGCCTCCTGGAATACAGAAGTACGAGCCTTCGCCCAAGCCTAAATTGACTTATGACTCTATGACTGAGTACTTCAACGAGATGTGTTACAATTTATTTTTGGAGGAAAAAGCTGGATTGAAAACCAGTGACAATGCTTTTTTGACTTCTGAGGACTTTGTATTGGAATGGTACGCGGACCAGGATAAGAAGAACAAGCAGTTTAAACTCGAGATTTTGATGACTCCTCAATTCTTGGATCGTTTCGTCTCGAAGAAAATGCAAGCACTCAAAAAAGTGCCATTTGCTGCAGGCCAATCATTAATTTTGACGTTGGGTGACGATATTGCTTGGTACGGATCTATCGGTCTCAGCGAAAGTAAAAATGCTGCCTCTGGAAAGCATGGGAAATCCAAAAAACCTGTAAGAGGCAGAAAACCATCTAGAACTCCAGCAGGGCCAAAAAATTTGGAGCTTATTATCGAGTTGTACCCTTGGAATCAAATGCCATTGCCAACTGGTGTCAATGTCAATCATCTCAAAATTCTTCCTGTGTCAGTACCTGTGAGTCGAGTGTTTACGGCAATGTCCAGGATTCTGAACCCAAGATTTGTGGATCTCCTTCTTGGAAAGAAACCAGTGAAGCAGATTGTGTTCAAGAACTACTTGAAGTTTACAAGGGACACGTTCAATGACTCTCAGAAGGTGGCTATCCAATCAGTACTTAACAACTCCATTACCGTGCTACAGGGACCTCCAGGAACGGGTAAAACATCGACGATTTATGAGATTATTTTGCAGCTCTTAGGAAATCTCAACACCTATCCTATTTTGGTTGTGGCTGCCTCCAACATCGCTATTGATAATATCGCAGAAAAATTGCTCGAGACACACAAGAATAGCATTTTGCGTATTGTGTCTCTCGAAAAAGAGCCAGAGTACAACAGAGAACATCCGTTGGCGTCAATTTGCTTACACCATAAAGTCTTTGATGGCCTTCCTTTACAAGCTCAAGAGACGATCAAGGAAATGAGACGGCCAAACTCTACTGTCAGTCAAAATCAGTACAAAAAGCTTATGACTACACAGATCGACTACTCCGACAAGCTTATTGCGCTGGCTCGTGTCATTTTCACCACCACCGTTGTGGCTGGAGGTAACCAATTGAAGCTGTGCCCAAAGATTCCTGTAATCATCATGGACGAAGCCACACAGTCTTCCGAGCCAACAACACTTATTCCGTTGTCCATTCCTGGAGTGGAGAAGTTCGTTTTTGTGGGAGATCAAAAGCAGTTGAGTAGTTTCTCTCAAGTGCCTAACCTATCACTCTCTTTATTCGAGAGAATTCTTCTCAACGGAATTTACAAGACGCCACATATGCTTGATACCCAATACCGTATGCACCCTGCAATCAGTGAGTTTCCACGTCATAGATTCTACGACGGCTTGCTTAAAGATGGCTTGACGCTGGCCGACCGAGTCATGGAGAACATTCCATCTAACCCAGTGGTGTTTTGGGACACGGCTGGAAAATGTCCTGAAAAGGTTGTCAACTCCCGGTTTTGGGAAGATGGTGGCAGAACGTATGCCAACACTGGAGAAATTACGATGCTTGAGAAAGTTTTGGGACTCCTCATTTACGATAAGGGAATTCCTAGAGATCAGATTGGTGTTATCACCCCATATAGGGGACAGAGGGATTTGATTTCGTCTACACTTGTGAAGAACGACCTTATTAACCCAGAAAAGGATGAGGTTCACATTGAGATTGACCGAGATGACTTTTTCAACGAGTCGAAGCCTGTCACTATTCACACTGTTGCAGACATCATGATTGCGTCTGTTGATGCGTTCCAGGGCCGTGAAAAGAATTTCTTGGTCATGAGCTGTGTGAGATCCAACACGGAAAACAAGATCGGATTCTTGAGTGATGCGAGAAGAATGAATGTGGCTCTCACAAGAGCTAAATACGGTTTGATTTTGATCGGAGATACAAACTGTTTACGAGAGGGAGATCATCTCTGGAAGGAGTATCTCGACCATTTGGAGGAGAAGGGCTCCATATTGAAATCTCCCAATTTCGAATATGGCCATTAGGTGATAGTTTGCTATAGAATTCATCGAAAGGATTATACATTATTTATTTGTGCTAGTGAATTGAATGTCGAAGCATACAGACCAACCTAACCGCACACTCTCAACCATCGCAACGAAATTACATTTGGTCTCAGATCTAGAATTTGAAAAGAGCTCGTAAAAGTAAGACCATAAGACCATTGGAAATTGGTTCTATAAGTAGGCCCTTCATTAATACATGCTTTGCAGCCACTTGCACCCGAATTAGCCGCTAGATAGTTGATTCTGCCAGATAACAATGCCAAAATCAATTCAATTTACCATAGCCCACATCCGAATAATTAATCAAGAAAAAGCAATACCACCTCCAGTGTCTATCCGCGGATTAACATACACGAGTTTCAGGTGGGCACAGAAGACCAAACTACAGAAATCTGAAACATCAAAAACAATTATACGCACACCAAACACAATCAACAAGCACTAATTATACCCATATCCAGAACATAATTAATCAATCTGACATCACCCGTCTACCTCACACAGGCCAGTAAGACCTAGACGGTTCCAGCAACTCCCCAAGGTCACGTGACACGCCCTTTATGTGGAACTTTGTGGAATCTTCCAGTCGTTCCACGCAGTAGCCCACCTACTATATAAGGCTGTGGTGTCCCCCCCACCATGGAAATTTTCTTCTTCACTTAATACATATACATATCACAATACAATATGTCGAGATCCGTCGGTATTGATTTAGGTACTACCTACTCCTGTGTGGCCCACTTTTCCAACGACCGTGTTGAGATTATCGCCAACGACCAAGGTAACAGAACCACTCCATCTTTCGTTGCCTTCACTGACTCCGAGAGATTGATCGGTGATGCTGCCAAGAACCAGGCCGCCATGAACCCTGCCAACACTGTTTTCGACGCCAAGCGTTTGATCGGTAGAAAGTTCGAGGACGCCGAGGTCCAAGGTGACATCAAGCACTTCCCATTCAAGGTCGTTGACAAGGGTGGAAAGCCACAAATCCAGGTCGAGTTCAAGGGTGAGACCAAGGTCTTCACTCCTGAGGAGATCTCTTCCATGATCTTGACCAAGATGAGAGAGACCGCCGAGTCTTTCTTGGGTGGCTCTGTCACTGACGCTGTTGTCACTGTCCCAGCTTACTTCAACGACTCCCAAAGACAAGCCACCAAGGATGCTGGTTTGATTGCTGGTTTGAACGTTAAGAGAATCATCAACGAGCCAACCGCCGCTGCTATCGCTTACGGTTTGGACAAGAAGACCGAGCAGGAGAAGAATGTTTTGATCTTCGACTTGGGTGGAGGTACTTTCGATGTCTCCTTGTTGTCCATTGAGGACGGTATCTTCGAGGTCAAGGCCACCGCTGGTGACACTCACTTGGGTGGTGAGGACTTCGACCACAGATTGGTCAACCACTTCGTCAACGAGTTCAAGCGTAAGCACAAGAAGGACTTGTCCACCAACCAACGTGCCTTGAGACGTTTGAGAACTGCCTGTGAGCGTGCTAAGAGAACCTTGTCCTCTTCTGCTCAAACCTCCATCGAGATCGACTCCTTGTACGAGGGTATTGACTTCTACACTTCCATCACCAGAGCTCGTTTCGAGGAGTTGTGTCAAGACTTGTTCAGATCCACCTTGGACCCTGTCGAGAAGGTCTTGAGAGACGCCAAGGTCGACAAGTCCCAAGTTGACGAGATCGTCCTTGTCGGTGGTTCCACCAGAATTCCAAAGGTCCAAAAGTTGGTCTCTGACTTCTTCAACGGTAAGGAGCCAAACAAGTCCATCAACCCTGATGAGGCTGTTGCATACGGTGCCGCTGTCCAAGCCGCTATCTTGTCTGGTGACACTTCTTCTAAGACCCAAGACTTGTTGTTGTTGGATGTTGCCCCATTGTCCTTGGGTATTGAGACCGCTGGTGGTATCATGACCAAGTTGATTCCTCGTAACTCTACTATCCCAACCAAGAAGTCTGAGACTTTCTCCACTTACGCTGACAACCAGCCAGGTGTCTTGATTCAAGTCTTCGAGGGTGAGAGAGCCAAGACTAAGGACAACAACTTGTTGGGTAAGTTCGAGTTGTCTGGTATCCCACCAGCTCCAAGAGGTGTCCCACAAATTGAGGTCACTTTCGACATTGACGCTAACGGTATCTTGAACGTTTCCGCTTTGGAGAAGGGTACTGGTAAGACTCAACAAATTACCATCACCAACGACAAGGGTAGATTGTCCAAGGAGGACATTGAGAGAATGGTCTCCGAGGCTGAGAAGTACAAGGAGGAGGACGAGAAGGAGGCTTCTCGTGTCCAAGCCAAGAACGGTTTGGAGTCTTACGCATACTCTCTTAAGACTACTCTTGCTGAGGACGAGTTCAAGTCCAAGTTGGAGTCCGACGATGTCGAGAAGGTCACCAAGGCCGCTGAGGAGGCTATTGCTTGGTTGGACGACAACCAAACTGCCACCACCGACGAGTTTGCTGACAAGCAAAAGGAGTTGGAGGGTGTTGCTAACCCAATCATGGCCAAGGCTTACCAAGCTGGTGCTGCCCCAGGTGGTGCTGCTGCTGGTGGTTTCCCAGGTGGAGCCCCAGGTGGTTTCCCAGGTGCTGGTGGTGCTGCTCCATCCAACGATGGTCCAACTGTCGAGGAGGTCGACTAAACTTCTTAGTTTGACTGATTGAATTATATATAGTCTGATGAAATAGATTAATGGTAAAGGTTTATAATGAGATGTAACAATTGTAGAAGAATTTGAACAAGAATGAATTGTCCTCTCTTGTTCTCTACTTCTTTATATGGGTATTGTATCAGTGGTCCATTGAAACCTACCAATGACTAGCTACGGTGCTCCCGGTTGAAAATCAATGCCTATTTTAATCAGCTCATTTCATCACTATCGTTTATTGAGGATAAATGTGTTTTCATTGTCGTCATTTACTTATTCATTCGTGAGTCGGAGCTTACAAGTGGTAAGCGGGTTGCTTCATAAAGCAAAATATGGTAGATGTGACAATGAACCGGTTGTTCTCTCGGCTCTTACTTAGTTACTCGAGTTGCATGAACCTGGCACATGAGTCAAAGAAGAGCTGTAAACGTATAGCTCCTTTACTATGCTATCTTACCATCACATACAACAAAGTGTATTGAGACCATCAGTCTGTTCCAAGTAAGACTTTAATGAAATCAAGCAGTGTAGATTGGTACGTCAATCTTGAATTCTGAAGAAATTATATCTAGGAGGGAAATGCATTTTTCACTGTGAGACTCTTCATCGACTGTGCTTTCTTGTACTTGGCCACAACTGAACTATTTGACACCCGCTTTGCAGATGCAAGAAAGTGAATTCTTCTTTGTTTTTGAAGTTGAAAGAATCACCCATCTGGGAGCAACATATAAAAAAAGCATTTAGTTGGCTGCAAATTGCTCTGTTGATACTGTACCTACAACGTTTCAGACTGCACTTTAAGAATGAACAAGAAAGTAGAATACGGTGATCCAGACAAATATCGAAGTTCACAATGCAATTTAGCTCGATAATTCAAAGATCGAAGTTAATTACGCAGCTGGAGTTGTCCCAATCATTGTCAAGGAATTAGCATGTATACTTCCATGCTCCTTCAGTGTACAGCATGTTGCCAGCGCTGGGATCTAGTTCCGTGGGCACCAATCAATGACGACCGGAATGTGATAGTAAAAGGTCAAAAATTCGATAATCATATCCTCGGATATAAATTACAAATAGGTTGATGTTCAACCCCGGGCATGTCTTATCGCCGTGAGTACTGATAAGCTAACACCGACGGAGCCACTACTCCGAGCCGATATACTTCGGAAACGAAAAAACATGGTCAAGACTAAAAGAACTCTAATATTTTAAGGACAATTTGCAAGTGTGAGGACAAAATTTCGGTCTCTGAGCAAAGCACCAATCATTGGACTGATTTCAGCGATCAGAAACGAAGACAATTTCATCCTGAGACAAACTGAGTAGAACTGAGCAGGAAAAGACTACAAAAAAAAAAACAACTAAATAACACAATAACGCTACAGATGAAGGTTTCCTACTACGAGCAATTAGAGAGGGGGAGGGGTTATCGGAGTTGGAGGGGCCGAAAAGAAGAAATTTGGGCCTCGTTTTGCCTGTTTGAGAATGATTCCACCCCTCTTTACCTGATTCAGCCATCGATGATCCTTAGAAGTTAGCTAAATGGAAAAAGCTTGACGATAGGAGCCATTATTACCATTCCCACTAAACGCATAAATATTCCCAGGCTTAAGAGATCAAAAATGGCCAATCACCGGCGGGACAATGGGGTTAGCGAAAATTTACCCAATGGCTGCGAAAATCCTGCACAAGATCCTTTTGGGTCCACTCATCCGACCACCTTGTTTCAGGATTAGGGGCGAGAATTCGAGATTGAGAAATGATGATTCGATTTCACAAATAACATAAAAACAAAGTGTAGCACCTATACTTCACGTCCAGCGCTTTTCCACTCGAAAAACGCGCACACGACGTGTACACGATCCCAAAATTTATGTTTTTGTGGGCCTGCAGATAGCCGACGTTGTCGGACGGCCGCTATCCTTCCCTAGCGTCCGATAGTCCGTCTATGCGGATCGTACAATAAAAATTAGATAAATAGGAATTGATTCCTGGCCAGTTGCATCTCGTCTGATTGTAAATTTTCATCAATTCCTTTCTGTGCGTGTTGTACATCCCGATACTTGTATATACGCTAATATACCCAACCACCTCTACAGTAGTGTACGGACTACAGCCCAAAAAAAATCGGACAACCACTTTCTTCCACGCCTGCGAAAGTATGTAAGAAAATCTCGAGGCCAATTATTGGGTTTTTGCCCATCTTCAACATTGGGATCATTCCTTTCATCCGAGGCTAATGCCGTTCGTCCTTCAATCAAGTGTATTCGTCAAGAACGGTTGAATCTGTTGGGCTTGGGTCCGCATCAATTTTGGGAATTAGACACTTATGCGCGAAGACTCAAAGTATTTCAAATTGTCTCCTGGGTGGGAGTTCTTCGGCGTGAATGTCTCTCAGGACAGAAGTTGGCCCTGGCTGAACAGATATGGGGCTAGGTGTTTACGATCTGAGTGGACTGATCTATATTCTTCAATTGCATTGATCTTGAGCGATATGACACTCGATAAATGGAACTGCATCTTTTGGTGATATACAAATACAGTTGACAAGTGAGTCTCTGTATCAATCATACATCCTAGAAAGTTCGGAAGAATGTAGAAACTCCTACTCAATGATATCTTGAATTCCTCTATATGAACCCTATGCCCTATGCCAGCAGGATCTGTTCAGCAGTCACTAGTCCCTCTCTTGTCAGTCTCCCATATGGCTCTTTCTTTCCCATTACCCACATTACTAACAACAGAATGACCACTGCTTCACACTCCGTAGTCCACGAGGCTAACGACGTGCAAATGCGTCATACCCCAAAGGAATTCTTCGAAAGACAACCCCAAAAGGGTCACATTGCCTCTTTGGACCAATACCATGAGATGTACCAACAATCCATCGAGGACCCCGAGGCCTTCTTTGGCCCAATGGCCCGCGACCTCTTGCACTGGGACAGAGACTTCACCAAGGTCAAGTCTGGTGACTTGGTCAACGGTGACGCACAATGGTTTATTGGAGGTGAGTTGAACGCTGCATACAACTGTGTGGACCGTTGGGCATATACACACCCTAACAAGACCGCCGTCATCTACGAGGCTGACGACGAGGCTGACTCTTCTACTTTGACCTACGCCGAGCTTTTGCGTGAGGTTTCCAAGGTCGCCGGTGTTTTGAAGAGCTGGGGTGTCGCCAAGGGTGACAATGTCGCCATTTACTTGCCAATGAATGCCTCGGCTATTGTTGCCATGTTGGCTGTCGCTCGTTTGGGTGCAGTGCACTCTGTGATCTTCGCTGGCTTCTCTGCAGGTTCTATCAGAGACAGAGTTAACGATGCTCAATGTAAGGCCCTTATCACCTGTGACGAGGGTCGTCGTGGTGGTAAGACCATCAACATCAAGAAATTGGTTGATGAGGCTTTGGTCTCTTGCCCATCTGTGCAGAAGGTCTTGGTTCACCGTAGAACCGGTTCTGCCACCATCGAAATGGCTGAGGGTAGAGACTACTGGTGGGACGAGGAGACCAAGAACTTCCCTGGTTACTGTCCTCCAGTTCCTGTCAACTCCGAGGACCCTCTTTTCTTGTTGTACACCTCTGGTTCCACTGGTACTCCTAAGGGTGTTGTCCACACTACTGGTGGATACTTGCTTGGTGCCGCCATGACCACCAAGTACATCTTTGACGTTCACTCTGAGGATGTGTTGTTCACTGCTGGAGATGTCGGTTGGATTACCGGTCACACCTATGCTCTTTACGGTCCTTTGCTTTTGGGTGTTCCAACTGTGGTCTTTGAGGGTACTCCTGCTTACCCAGACTACGGCCGTTTGTTCCAAATCATTGAGAAGCACAAGGCTACTCACTTCTACATAGCTCCTACTGCTTTGCGTCTTTTGCGTAAGGCTGGTGAGGCCGAGATCCCTAAGTACGACTTGTCTTCCTTGCGTACTTTGGGTTCTGTTGGTGAACCTATCTCTCCAGACATTTGGGAGTGGTACAACGAGCACATCGGAAAGGGCCAATGTCACATCTCTGACACCTACTGGCAAACAGAGTCCGGCTCGCATTTCATTGCTCCTATTGCCGGTGTCACTCCTAACAAGCCTGGTTCTGCTTCTTTGCCATTCTTCGGTATACAAACTTGTTTGATTGACCCTGTCAACGGTACCGAGATCCTGGGCAACGATGTCGAGGGTGTCTTGGCTGTCAAGAACACCTGGCCATCCATGGCCCGTACCGTGTACAAGAACCACGAGAAGTACATGGACACCTACTTGCGCCCATACCCAGGTTACTACTTCACCGGAGACGGTGCTGCCAGAGACCACGACGGTTTCTACTGGATTAGAGGCAGAGTCGACGATGTTGTGAACGTTTCTGGCCATCGTTTGTCGACCGCTGAAATCGAGGCTGCCTTGATTGAGCACCACGGTGTCTCTGAGGCTGCCGTTGTTGGTATCAACGATGACTTGACTGGACAAGCCGTCATTGCTTACGTCGCCTTGAAGGACGAGTTTGCTGCCACCATCGACGGTCATGAGACCAGCGACGCTGCCTTTGCCCTCAGAAAGGACTTGGTGATGGTTGTCAGAAAGCACATTGGTCCATTTGCCGCTCCTAAGTCGGTCATTATTGTCCAAGACTTGCCAAAGACCCGTTCTGGTAAGATCATGAGAAGAATCTTGAGAAAGATTTCTTCTAACGAGGCCGACCAATTGGGTGACATCACCACCTTGTCTAACCCACAATCTGTGGCAGGTATCATTGACGCCTTCGGTGCTCAATTCGGCAAGAAGTAACGAATTAGGAGAACATTCATTCCATAGAAATTGACGGATTATTTATATCTGCTTCAGGCAATACACTAATACTAATTACCTTTCTGTTCTTTCATTGAGCCCTCGGGGATTTAAAACGGCTGTCGGTTTGGTCGAAACTGTAATTATTCTATGCTGAGAATGGAACTAAATTCAATTTCTACAGTACGTGCAACAAGTACATAAATCTTTATGGCCCTTCTTGAGCCTTGGATACTGAGTAAGAATTCTTTGCCCATGGTGACATACAAAATATAACAATACATAAAAACATGACATGAATTCGTTCTTCCGTATCTCGAAAGCGATTGAGAATCATTCAAGTTCTTTTTATTTCGAAATGATCGAAGTTCCTCTTTGTTTACCTAGGTGTGTGTATAGTCTCCCAGATCATCTTGAACATAGAAACTACATTATCGTCAATGGGCCCTACAGCGCAGATTATAGCCGTTTTTGGCATCGTGAAGTGCGTGCAACTTGCAATTCTACACTTACTGCCGACCCTGTTCGATGTCTCCTCTTCGTTGCTTCTAGAAGACTACTCTTTTGAGAAACAGATCTTATGTCAACTTTCCACCAGTTCGGAGTTCATCGATTCGGAATTATCAAAAGTCTGTCTACTGTTGCTAAACAATACTATTGATAAACTTGTTGTATGGGACGCCGTTTACTTTGCCGATCTTTTCGTCAAAGGACCCCAATACGAGCACCAATTCGTCTTCTGTCCAGTTTGGTGGAGACTTATAAAATCGTTTCCCGGGATAAAAGGAGCTGTGTTTTATCCTCGTCTTTTAATGGCCACTTTTGTAGCTAACTTGGCCCATTTGGCTGCGACGTTGGTGTTGTACAAACTAACATTGGCTATATTCAAGAATGCTCGCATTTTTTCGCCAAAGAGAATGGCATTATGCCTGCTGATTTTGTATGTGATGACACCAGCTGCTGCTTTCATGACAGCGCCTTATTCGGAGCCAGTGGCCGCTTTTCTTTCGTTCTCTTGCCTCTACTTGAGACAACTAGGCTTGGACTCTAGTCCGTACGTGATCTTAGACGCACGGCACAAAGATGAAACGAAGTCTGTTGACGCACAAAGCAACGAAAAATCTGGCAATGAAACTACTCATAACCGGGCACCAGACGCTTTCTATGTGGGGTTATACATTTTGAGTGGCGCATTTGCAGCCGTTGCATACGGCTTCCGTGCCAATTGTCTATTGTTGGGAATACTCTATGTTTATGACTTGTTCACAGTGAAACCTTTCCCGTCTCCTAGCCCACTTATTGCAGGACTGCTTCTAGGATTAAGTTTTGTCATTACACAGTACTCTAATTATGCCTCGATATGTGTCGGCTCTGAACGCGGAGAATGGTGCAATTCTAAGCTTCCGCTGCTATTCACGTACGCACAAGGCCACTATTGGAACAATGGATTCTTGAAGTATTGGACTCCCAACAACATTCCCAACTTCATTTTCGGCGCCCCCACTATAATTCTCTCGCTTCTTAGCGTCAGGTATTTCCGAGAAGTCTATCCAGTTGCACGCATATTTCCAATTATTTGTGTGAACACTATTTTTACAGTCCTTTTACTCTTGTTGTGGCATGTGCAGATCGTCACTCGGATTCACCTGTTTTTGCCTATAGTCTACTGGTTTGTGGCGGGACTTTTGACACAACCTAATTTTAAGCACAGAAGATGGGGCCAAGTTTGCATGGGCTATTTTGTAATTTGGAGTGTGCTTCAAGTATCCTTATTCGGTGCGTTTCTACCTCCTGCATAGAAAGTGTTTCAGGATATCTTCGCCTATTCGGGAGAACGGTGCCGCAAATGATAAAGAGAATTGGTTATAAATGGAGGGGTGAGAGAAGAAATGGAATTCATGGAAATATCCTTTTAAACTTGAATATTTTTCTATTTATCGACTCTACAGAAGCAAGCCTCAAATTGCATTTCATCTGAACAATACTACTAATAATCAAAGAGAAGGAGAAGACCAAAGATTAAGCACTCCATGATAGAACTCGAATTCAAGCATTACCTCTACTTGGTGATGTTGGCAGTGGCAGCAGGCGCATTTGTCCTGAAACTGCTCAAAAAGTCTAATGTCAAACAGGCTCCCAGTAGAGAGATTCTGAACAAGGATCGAAAGCCAGGCCAATGGATGCCAGAAAGTTACCAATTCCCTATCCCTCCTCCCTTCCTTAATTGGGACATTGAGAAAACTCGTCCACTTCCCTACAGAGCTTTCAAGCACAAGTATACCATCACCATGGGAATCAGAAACATGGAATTGGATCTGTGGATTGAGTTAGACAACGAATGGCACAAGTATCATAATGATAAGGTGATGCGGGCTCAAACTTTGGGCAATGATGTGTACGGAACATACCCCGAAGCCCGCGCAGCAGCCTTTGAGCTTTTAGACGAATTTTGGAACTATCTTCCAGCGCGGTATCCAAGCTTGTTCAAGCAGCTTCCTACCGGAATGGAGAATCTTGTCACTGGCGAGGTATTCAAGTTCAAAAACTGCAACCCTGATGATATCACCGAGGATCCTATGCTTATGGCCGCTAAGATGGTACAGGATGATTTGGCGATCATGATCGAAGGCAGCGATGGCATTTATTATTTGAAAGCAGGTGCAATTATCTTGCCTGGATTTTGGCGGTTCAAGGACAAAAAGGGCATGCCACTCCATGAGATCCATACCAGTGGAGATGTTCCTAAATACAACGAAAAACTTCATTCAGGAATGGCCAAGTTTTTTACACGTCTCACATGCGACAAGCCTGTTGTTAGAAACAATTACTTCATCCAGACAGACGACGAATTGGCATGGTCGTCTTCCATTGGTGACGAGAAGGAAGATGTGGTAGGCTGGTACACCGCTGATGCTGCGAAATCCGCACAGCAATTATATTTCCGAAGCGAAAGACAAAGTTTGCGTCGACTCCCCAAGACAGGCGCCATTGTGTTCACCATCCGTACGTACTTCTGCCCTATCAGCGAGTTGTGCGAGGAGCCACACATCCCACGCAGATTGTTCAATGCTGTAGAGAGTTGGTCGGAGGATGTCAAGGAGTACCGTGGCTACTACAAGTTCAAGGATGCACTTTTGCCATACTTGAAGGAGAAGGCGGAAGAGCAGGAGAAACGGGGGATTATCGAGGAGAAAGAACCCAGTGTGTATCCATTCTAAGTTATGGAAGCGAATTCATTAATAATTATTTAATCATACAGCAGAACTGTTGAAGCCATTCTCATTTTTGTACTAGATCGGACGTTATTCAGGTGAAGTCATTGATGTTGGTCAATTGATAGGAGTAGAGAGGGCACAATCAACATTCACAAGAGGAAGTGTTAAAAACCTAGTTTTTTGCCCATATATGATTGGTGTATTCTATTACTAATAGTATGTTTACTCATGCCTCTCTACTACTTATCAGTACTGCTTGTAGTCCATAAATATCCTTAGAGCCACACTAATAAAACAACCACAAGCAACCTAAACAATGAATGTTTCTTTTAAACCATCTCTACAAGTAGTAATGATACTCCGTTCGGATTTAGCTAATATACAATAATAATACAAGTGCGAAGTAAACCGCCGCAGGCACACCTACGATCTCTCGCCTCTCAATCTTCTGGCCAATTGGATGTCCTTCTTTTGGATAGTGACTCTCTTGGCGTGGATGGCACACAAGTTGGTGTCCTCGAACAAGGAAACCAAGTAAGCCTCAACGGATTCCTGCAAAGCACCGATGGCAGAGGATTGGAATCTCAAGTCGGTCTTGAAGTCCTGGGCAATCTCTCTGACCAATCTTTGGAATGGCAACTTTCTGATCAAAAGCTCAGTAGACTTTTGGAATCTTCTGATTTCTCTCAAGGCAACGGTACCTGGCTTATATCTGTGAGGCTTCTTGACACCACCGGTAGATGGGGCGGATTTTCTGGCAGCCTTGGAGGCCAATTGCTTTCTTGGTGCCTTACCACCAGTAGACTTTCTAGCTGTTTGTTTGGTTCTAGCCATGTTTGATATGTGATGAACTAATGAAAGAATAACTGTGGGGAGGAAATCAGGGCCTCTTTATATTACCCAGATTCGGGAGAGGCGCGGCCTGCAGATAGAGGTGCCAGACAAAGAGATAGAAGTTCAAGAATCTGGCCTGCAGAAACATCAGCATGGCTTTTCGCGCCAGAAAGTGGTCTGGATGCGGTGCTGCGATATACGACCGTCCGCTGCACATTGCAGCACGGCAACCGCACCACTTGTAGTCGCACCCCCGTACCTCACGGGCCGCGAAAAGCGACCCGTTTTCTACATTGCCTCAGTTAAGCGACTTTTCGCACTGCGAGAAAAACGCTGCGGATTCCCACTGCACCTCCCCCCACAGTGATCCCTGACCCACACCTATTCTGCGCGCAACCCGGCCGCCCTATAAATACTGCGACTCGCCCCCTCCACATTTCTAGAACCATACTTTTCTAAGTAACTTACAACAACAACACATCAACACAAATCAACAATGTCCGGTAGAGGAAAAGGTGGAAAAGGTCTCGGAAAGGGTGGTGCCAAGCGTCACAGAAAGATTTTGAGAGACAACATCCAAGGTATTACTAAGCCAGCTATCAGAAGATTGGCCAGAAGAGGTGGTGTCAAGCGTATTTCCGCTTTGATCTACGAGGAAGTCAGAGCCGTCTTGAAGACCTTCTTGGAGAACGTCATCAGAGATGCCGTCACATACACTGAGCACGCCAAGAGAAAGACCGTCACCTCTCTTGATGTTGTGTATGCATTGAAGAGACAAGGTAGAACCTTGTATGGTTTCGGTGGTTAAATTTAATTCGGGATGTATAGTAATTTAGGATATTGGTAATTTGGCTGTAGGATATTTCAAAGATCTTTGTGAAATCATTGTGAGTTTATTGCGTAGTTGTTTAGTCAGCTACACTGAACCTCTTACATGGGATTGTAGTAGTTCGTGATCGAGATTATTGTTTCATGAGATGTGATTGTGCTGTTCTTTTGCTTTATTCTATTTCGCTTTATTCTATTCCGCTTTAATCTATTCCGCTTTAATCTATTCCGCTTTAATCTATTTCGCCTTGATCCATTTCGCCTCGCTTTCCAGTGGCTCTACATTGGTGAAGCTAATGCCTGTTCAAGCTGTTCTGAACTCATATCCTTGATCAAAACATGGATATGGCTAATCTCCTTTACACTCTGTAACGACTCCCAATTCCGAAACCATGCCAATCGTTCCCGTGGAATCCCCAACTGATCTACAAACTTATCACGAATATACGTCTCCACCACGGCACGAGTTTCCTCCGAAATATCACCAATATCACTCTCGGGGTCCGACTCAATTGGCCGTTTGCTCCACACACACAAATGGGTGATGTTGTCTGCGAAATAGTACGGGAAATCGTTCCGAATGATCTTTAAGTCGGAAGCACACTGGAAGAGCCCGGCGCCACTCTGAGCTATGGTCACCTGTGAGTCGGGAATTCCGGCCACTTCCTCCGCAGTACACCAGTGCAAAGAATTGACCACCAAATGCTTGAACACCGTTGTTCCTTTGGAGTTTAGCGTGTCTTTGAACGAGTGGTACTTTTCAATTTGCGCCTTGGACCGTGCAAACACCTCTAATTGATTGGTGCGGATGATATGCTGGATCTCTGGCCATGTGAACTCATGGTCGGCGTATTTGGATGCCGTCATTTGTTAGATTCTGTGATAGATATAGTAGAGGAGTAAGTGTGACGCTGATCAGGTGGGACAAAGTATTTTTAGAAACGCTACAGAAAATGTTTTTGTTTTATTTACGCTCGGGATCCTCTGAAGAATTTTTATCCGTGACAGCTTTTGTTGGTGCAACGAGGTGAGGTTGGTTTGGGCTATGTATTGAGAGTCATGAAAGGCTTTCGGAATGAAAACGTGAATCATCAGCAGTATTGGTAGAATCGACTGGGTCAAGTTCATTGCTCGAAACGATAAAATTAGTTCCGTGCCTTAGCTGTTTCGAATGCGTTCCGTTGATCAATGACCAACGAACCGATTCATACCAGGCCAGAAACTGACGTTTATACGTTTTGGAGACTTCGAAAAGACTCGAGTACAAGTCATTTTTTATTATTGCACATTTTTTGACGTATGATGTGTCTAATACATTAGTTGGGTACTGTAGATAAGTGTTTCAGATTGTCCTGATTCTACAACGCTTAGCACCTGAATAAAATTCAAATTAAATTGAAATAGGAAAAACTAAATAGAAAACGAAGATTTGATTAGATGATAAATAAGTGTTTCACGGAATTTCTTTAGATCCACTTCACATACCACACTTCCCACCAAACAGAATGAATAGCCAAGACACGTGAATTGATGCATACAATTTTGAACTTACGCAATTTTTAAGTAAAAAGGAAAGTTTATCGAGTCCACTTTACATGCTCTCTCTCTACCCAATCTCAACATACTGGCAAAGACACGGCAGAACCAAAAACAAGCTCAACTACAGAACCCATCACAGCAAAACCAACAAAGCAAAAAAACAAAACAGAATAAAAACTTCCAAACTTTCAAACATCCAAAAACCTAAGTTAACAAAAAGTCCACCCTTTCGCGGCCCCCAGACCCCTACAATTTCAATCCCATTATAGACGCATTTTTCATCCCATATTTCCCCCAGATCGCGTCTCTACTACAGACCCAATGTCCATTGTATCTCTCCTCGGCATCGAGGTCCTCAACAATCCCGCGCGTTTCACCGACGCGTACGAATTCGAGATCACATTTGAATGCTTGGAGCCTTTGAAAGGCGATTTGGAATGGAAATTGACCTACGTTGGTAGTCTGAGATCGCTAGATCACGACCAGGAACTTGATTCCATATTGGTGGGTCCTGTTCCGGTGGGAATCAACAAATTTCTTTTCCAGGCCGATCCTCCTTCCCCTGAATTGATTCCTGCGAGCGAATTGGTCAGTGTGACGGTGATATTGTTGTCCTGTTCCTACGCTAATCGTGAATTTGTTAGAGTGGGCTACTATGTGAACAACGAATACGACCTGGAGGAGTTGCGCGAAAACCCTCCTACAAAGGTGCAGGTGGAGCATGTCACCAGAAACATCTTGGCCGAGAAGCCACGTGTGACCCGCTTCAATATTGTTTGGGATAATGAAGATGGCACCGCTGACCAGTATCCTCCTCAGCAACAGGTAGACGAGGAGGATGAGGAGGAAGAAGAAGAAGAAGAGGAGGAAGAGGAAGAAGAGAACGAGGAAGAGTTGGAGGATGAGGATGAGGAGGGCGAAGAGGTTGAAGAAGAGGAAGACCTCAACGACGAAGATATGGAGGAGGACTTGGAGGGCGAAGGCGAGGATGTGTCGCAGGCCAACATTGAAGAAGGCAGTGGTCTGGGCGCTGCAACTCCTAGAGATAAGGCGCTGGAAAGTTAGAACAGTCTCTGTTCTGTTCTGTTCCTATGGATGGCCTTGCCCTCCTTCTTTATGCTTATAACTGGCTTCCTCTCATTGCATCTCCCTCAGTCTTTTTGTCACTTGTACCCCCATTACTCCCACAGCGGCAAATCAAAACTTTGTATTAGAACTATGCCGCCCTTGCAGCGGCCTACACGGATAGGTATTCCGTCATTATATTTCCATTTCTTCCCTAAGTAATTAACATATTAAGATATCTCGAATTTTCAGACTGCATCTCGAAACCCGTTGTTGATCTCCTCGATGAACGCATTGATCACCTTGCTGAGGTTGTCAATGTTACTCTTCTCAAACCCCGACCCTTGGATTCGATGCACCCACTTGTCAGGATGCCACCGAAGCCTCTCCTTCTTGAGAAAAGATATCATGTGTAGATCTGTTAAGCGCGCCAGAAGGATCATCTTGTAGAATGCCCAAACTGACTTGCCATCATTAATGAGATCATCCATCTCTGAAGGGTGCAAGTCTCGCTGGAAATGTTCTAAAAGAGGTAGCTTGTCCCGTGACGTGCTATACTTCTCCAACAATGCCGCAGACAGAAGCAGATGTCCAGGTGAAGGACTGGAAGCGGGCGCTGATACATATGGATCGTTGATGCGCTTATCGCCAATATGGACATCATCACTGTTTTCATCCATCAATCCAGCAGCAGAAACCGGTACGTTTCCGATGATCTTGTACCTACAAGAGCCACTTCCAGCAGAGAAGTTGCTGGAATTGTACGAATTGAGAAGCTGCTGTGACTTTGGAGTGGGTGCCGATGCCACAGGATATCGATTGATTGGTGTCTGAAAATTGGATTGTGTACTGGGACGCACAAACTTATACCCATCAACTTCGGTATCAGACATTTCCTCATACGGGCTAGGTGAGTTGGCGCGAGAGTTCGCTGGAGTCGACTGGCTAATTGGTGTTGAAGACGGCTCAAGCCTTGACGAGTGCATCGAAGATCCAGTCTCCGTGCTCTCGACATGTTCATCGCTATCTTGATCGCTTGCGCTCGCATGGTTTAGTTTAGTGAGTAGAGGAACAGACGATGCGGCAAGTTTTTTAGAGGCAGAGAGGTCTAGGACCGGTTTTCCAACCCTAGACGGTTGCGATGGAGTATCTTCCAGATTATTGTGTAGAAGTACCAGCAGCAGCAGCAGCAGTTTGAACTTGAGTCGTTTTCGAGGTTGCGGTGGACACGGCGTGGAGTCGGATGCAGAAAAACTTAGTTTCAGGACACTAAACGTGGTGTTGTTAGCGGACTCTGCTGTGACTACCCCAGACATATCACACGTGAACGAGCTTTGAGACAAAGGATGGCGAGCCTGCGCCTGAGGTGTGATCACCATGGGTGACTCTGTATGTTTACGTTTGCGAATGAAGATGGGCAGCAGACGATGGTGCGAGAACAATTGTTGCGGTTCGTCATCACCTGAACTAGACTCTTCTACAATGGTTTGGTCTGCCAAGTCTGCTGGTGACAGGCCTTCCAGCCCCGAATCTTCAGGAGCAATTCGAATATCAAATTCTTCTGTATCCTCACGAGAAACTTCTGTATCGGCATCGAGCGCTGTTCCATTGATATCAGTCCCATCTAGGTCCTGGTGCTTCTGCAGAAGCTCAATGCTATCCTGAAATATCTCGATGGGCTTTTGCTGCCGTAGGCCACTCTGCTTATGTGGTGACAATCTCAAATTATCTAATCTTTTGGTTGGAGAAGCAAATACCGAGTTCTTATCGGTACAGACGCGTAGCGGCGTCAGCGCGGCGGCTAGAAGGTCAAAATGAGACGGCGAATCTTCGGGGTCCGAATCTTCCATTGCCCCATTGTACCAGAGCGGTGATCGGGGCGGTTTTTCTTCTTTTATGGTGGAGAATACCTGGCGAGACATTTCGCCTACGGAGTCAATGGTGTGGAGCAGTAAATTCAATTGATTGGCGATACAGTGGTTTCAGCTTCAAGATAAGCTGGTGTCATAAGACTCAAAAACGGTATGGTGTAGAGAAAATTGAGTTGTATGTGTTTGTTATTGTAATAAGTATAGTAACCCGCCTAAGGTGCAGGCGCGAATGGGCTAGCTGTGATTAGGCGAGAACCCTTGAATTATTTAATTGTGAATTGGGTTTTTGAAATGAAATACGAAGTTTGTTGTTTGTTTTTATGTTTTGTATTTCATGATGAAATTGCAATTGGAGGCTTGTAAAGATTGAATACGAAGAGTTAGACTGTGAGGTGTGAACAATGAAAGAAATGGGAGGAAATGCGAATATCTCACTTGCAATCATGCATCCTAGGTAAAAATTATTTGGTATTGAATTATGGTGACTGTTTTGTTCTACCAGTAGTTGGTAGATTTGGCGGTGTCAAGTATGATCAGTCAAGTTACAAGAGACCAATACGCCAAACACGACAATACAACAATTGATATTTGTTTTCCGAGTTCAGTAATCCTAATTGGAGTATGCTTGATTGTAGTGTCTTTTATTATAGCAACTCAAAGATTGTCCAAAGCAGAATGTGGTGCTAGGTCTCCGTCTGTACGTTCACAACCCCTATATATTTTTCATGGAAACGGAGTAGAAATCCTGATTCCGAGATCCTGATCAAGTAGAAGTTCTCTCTATAGAAACGCGAAATCGAATCATTGATTTACGGGTTGTCATCTAGTCTCCCGCTATAGGAACGACCACTTCTTTCCGTTATCACTCTGGTAAACGATATCCAATTCTTTAAAAGTACACCAATTTGACTATAAATATCTCAGTATATCGCTTTAATTGTCTTAGCCCTGATGGTTTGACATCTTCACAAAACACCATTTATACATAAATCCGTCGTCCGAACAATACACATAACCACTGAACCTAGTAAAGTTTTACTCTAGAAGTGAGTTCTCCAAATTTGTCGGCTTGGTACTTTTGAGTTTTGTCCTGTCAGTGGAGCCACTCCAATGCCGATCCTACAATCCACTAGACTAACAATAACCTGAACTAAAAGACTGAATCAAACAGAAAAAGCAAAATCAATAGAGAAATTACAAAGAGAAATGCATTCAACACATTGACCAAAAAAAATAGAAAATCATCCCATATCAAAAAGGAAAAAAATACCGTACCCGGCCGGATAGATACCGGAGCACGTCAATGATCACCCCAGTGGTCTGGTATAGCCACAGTAATCTCCACCCCCTATAAATTCAGAGTGCAATCACAAAACCCTTCAAAAATAAACACCTCCCGCAAACAAGGGTTCCCAACCACAAACTTATAAATACCCCTCCATTTCCCCTTTCCCCTCCGACTAATTAACCTACCAGATCTTCCATACCAGCCGTTTGTGCCCTGTGTCCTGCAGAGTGCTTATCTATCGCGCACGAGGGCTTCGGCTTCGCCTACTAATACTTTTCAGTCCGCTCCGTTCTGCTTCTTTTTCCTTGCCACCTCGACGTCTTTTTCTCCAGTGTATTCGGTGAAACTCATCCATTCAAGGGCCTAGAACATACCCGTGCGTCCGCATTTCCTAGATCACGACTTTCCGCTTTGCCACACTGTGCCCCTCTGGAATTGCTATAACTGACCACAACATCGCCCCTAAAAAAACATACCCACACAAGAAGTACTGATACATACGGAACTTCTCACTCTTCAAAATGATCTCAATTCTATCGGCCCATATGGTCGAAAAACCGCTCAACCCAGACCTCTCCTTCATGGACATCTCGCTATTGACGTTGGAAGCAGTCATCCAAGTGGTTTTGATCTGTCTAGCCGGATTTGTTGCAGCACGGTCGGGCATTCTCACCAAAGCTGGCCAGAAAGTCATCTCGCTGATTAACGTGGACTTGTTCACGCCATGCTTGGTGTTCATCAAGCTCGCGCCGCTGTTGTCGTTGAACAAGATGGCAGACCTTATCGTCATCCCTATTTTTTTCTGCATAGCCACTTTCACATCGTACGTGAGCGCGAGAGTCACCTCCAAAATGTTGAGCCTCAATGGCCCTGAAACCGACTTTGTCACCGCCATGGGTGTGTTTGGTAACTCCAACTCGCTCCCGGTATCGTTGACCGTCACTCTTGCATACACATTGCCCGACTTGTTGTGGGACCAGATTGATGACGATAACTCCGACAGAGTTGCCTCCCGTGGTATCTTGTACCTTTTGCTTTTTCAACAATTGGGCCAGATTCTTCGTTGGTCGTGGGGTTTCAACCACTTGTTGAGAAAGCGCTCCATTGAGGAGTTGTCTCAATACAACGACGAGCCCGTCACTTACAGACGCATTGAAAGTGGCGATGCTTTGTACATCAACACGCCACAGCAACTACAACAGGCAGAGTCTGTTGTCTCAGACCGTAATCTGGAATCTCTGGAAGAGGACGCGCCCTTGGACGCCAAAAGCTCAACCTCCACCCTTGGCTCCATGGCTGCTCGTATTAGATCTGTTTGGATAGCCTTTGCTTCGTGGGGTCCAGTCAAGAGCTTTTTGTCATTCATGAACCCACCATTGTACGCAATGCTTCTTTCTTTGGTGGTGGGTTCTGTGCCACTGCTCCAAAACCTATTTTTTGAGAAAGATACCTTTGTTAATAACACGGTCACGCAAGCGGTACTGCTGCTTGGATCTGTGTCGATTCCATTGATTTTGGTGGTTTTGGGATCCAACTTGAACCCCTCCGACGAGCATCTCCCACCCTCGAAGCATTACAACCGCATCATCTTTGCCTCCTTGGTATCGCGGATGATCATACCATCGATGATCTTGCTTCCGCTCATTGCTGCGTGCGTGAAATATATCAACATCTCGATCTTGGATGACCCCATCTTCCTCCTTGTGGCGTTCATTCTTACTGTGTCTCCTCCTGCCATTCAACTTTCGCAAATCACGCAGTTGAACAGCATTTATGAGACAGAGATGGCTGGTGTGTTGTTCTGGGGATACGTGGTGTTGACGTTGCCCACCACCATCCTTATTGTCGTGGCCAGTCTTGAGGTGCTCAAATGGGCCATTTGAGATGGCTGAATGATTGATCGATTGATTGTGAGTGTTGCCACATACCCGCCTGATTTGTGAATAGTCTTTTATTGAATGCATCCGTAACATGCCATGCATAGTTATGAGTTATAGAAGTGATAGAAGTTGAAGATTATAATACAATGCAAGCTCAAATAGAATACAAAGATAAAAGATAGTAAAAGTCCCACATCTAGAAAAAAAAAGAAAAGAAAACACTCCAGACATTAAGCCGCACCATGCCTATACCTTAACCATGAATACAAGAAGCCAAGGAGAACAAACTTCCCAAAGCAAAAACAAATATACAAAAACAGTCGATGAAAATCACAAGAACAATAACATATCAGAATAAAATCAAAGTAAAATACAAAAAATTTCCCGTCTACTCCTCGCCCCGAAGCCCCGGACCCCAAAATATCCTTCCCCAGATCGATGCGATAAGTGATGCCATAGGACTTATCTACTCCACTCTTCCTCGCAGTAACCCACACAAAAAGGAACACAGACAAGCTGAGCTTTTGCCAGATCCTCTTCCACGTGACAGCAACCACAAAACTATATAAGCACCCTCTCCGCCCCCATGGTCAAAGCTAGAAAAATTGCTATGGTCGGCCTGAGGTCCGTCGGCAAACTGTCGATGACCGTTCGGTTTGTCGAGGACCATTTCGTCGAGTCCTACTATCCAACGATTGAGAACCAGTTTTCCAAGATCATCTCATACAAGAACCAGGAGTATGCCATCGAGATCTTGGACACTGCGGGCCAGGACGAGTTCTCCATCATGACTGAGAAACATCTCATCGGCATCCATGGATACGTTCTTGTGTACCTGGTGACGTCACGGCAATCCTTCGAGTTGGTGGAGGTGATCCGTGATAAGATTTTGAATCTGATCGGTGCGGATTCGGTGCCGGTAGTGTTGGTCGGGAACAAGTGTGACTTGACGTTCCAGAGACAGGTGGAGACCGCCGAGGGCGAGGCCTTGGCGCGCAAGTTCAACTGTCCATTCTTGGAGACGTCGGTTCGGGACAACGTGAACATTCACAAGTCGTTTGTTTCGTTGGTGGATGCAATCGAGAAGATCCAGAATCCGGAGGTGGTAAAGGAGGAGAAGTGTGTGGTGATGTAGATTGGTGCATGCATAAACACACAATAGATTTTGAGGAATTTTTGTTTGTTTTTATTGGCATATGGTGGAGATTTCAGACGTTGTTGCAGTGGAAACTGTGCCCCTCTGCTCTTGAAGATGCACTCAACCAGAATACTCATTGGGCTTTACATTGGGCTTCCATAATACTAGTGATGAGATAATCAAGTTTAGGATATTATATAATATATTTCACATTTCAGAATAGACTCACAATTTGGAGGCCCGGCCTTCCATGGCCAATTGCACACTCTTCTCGGCCATGCCCAAGCCAGCCTGGTATCCATATCCACTGGCGCCATAGTTGTGGACTACGACTTTGCCCTCGTCGATGCTTTCGCGTTCGATCCTTACACCACCATGGCGACTTGGTCTGAGTCCAGCTGCAGATCTCACAATCTCCAAGTCTTCAATTTTGGCGCCGCCAGGATTATTCAAAAGGATGTCTGGAAGCAATGCGGTCGTTCTAGACAAAATGTCCCTCGTCTGGTCGCTGAACGTGTCAGCACGCCAGTCATCCTTCTGCATGAACCCGCCCAAAATCAACTGGTCGTTTGAATGAGGACGTTTGATGATATACGTTGCATAATCGTCTCCCCAACGCATCACATTCTCAGTGATATGAGGAGCTTTGATGACCAAAACTTGTCCTCTCGTAGGGTACATTTTGGTATCTTCAACGCCGCCAAGTGAACGCGCGCCCAATCCAGTACAATTGAACACCACCTTGGTGTCTGGAAGGAAAGCCTGGGAGATGTGTGTCAATTTTCTGCGCGTGAAGATGACGCCGTTTTCTTCCAAAAATGTCTTCAAAGAGAGCAAGAATTTAGGGCAATTGAAGCTCCAAGACAAAAACCGAATGCCAAATTCGGTCCCCAGAGGCAATTCCGATTCAGGAATCTCCGAGTATTCATCCAAGTAACTTCTAAGTGAATTAATCTTCGCTCTTGGAGGCTTTGTGTCCCAATACTCAGTCGAAACGGTTCTCTGCAACCCTGCCTCTGGGCCTCCAAGTGCCTTCAACACAAATTGAAGATTTGTGTATGTATATTTGTCAAATGCAAGTGTTTCTGGATCATTTCCAGTTATGCAAGAGAAGTTTCCTCCAGCATATGGAGAGGTATAGCGAATAGACTCGTCTCCAGGAAAAAACTCAGCCAAAATCTCAATGTTTGAACCCCAAACACCTTTTTTTAAGAGTTGCAAGCCAGTGTAGAGGCCGATTATGCCCGATCTGCGGTTAGTCTCAAATCACAAAAACCAGTCAGTTTGAGGAATTATGACAACGATCTAGATTTTGCCAACACCTATCCTGATACTCAAAAACAAAATTACTTACCCTAGAACTACGTAACGGGGCATTGGATGAAATAAGTAGTAGTGGAAACTATTGGGTCTTATCTCAATTGTGCAGGATCAATAGATGGGTGTGGGGTCAACAGAAAGACCTTCAGGTCGGTCCAGTTGGGCTGCAAAATGTATTTTCATAAAGGTTAATGCACAGTTTGTTTGATTTTTTGTGTATTTCCACAGAGCCAGACTTTTCTCTGTTGCAAGAATGGTTTCGCATTTCAAAGATAACGAAGTGATATCAATAATGTTTGGGCAGAATGGATAATGAAACTCCGGATTTTATGCTTCAATTCAGTTGCGATGGAAGTATCGCTCTGCGAGAAACGGAACTAGTCTGAATACCTCAATCACTGAGAGGCCATAGGTTATTTTACTGGCGTCAACTCTTCCAAAATTTATCGAATCTTTCAATTCAAATTGATTTGAATATTTACAGTTTATGTAGAATTCTGACAAGACCTTGTACCCAGATTCCAAAATAAAAACTTACTTTGCTTCTTTTTGAAGTGAATTCCCTGGTAGTAAGATAGGACTTGACAATTTCGAGTGTTGTCTGTAGCCACACACATCGGAAGAACAAAAATTAAAAGCCAACCTCACGAACAAAAGAGAATCGTTTCAGTTTGTTAAAAGAACTTCATTGAAAAAAAAAACGCAAGAAAAGTACCTGAATTCTCCTTGCTTTTTGATCTGTCCCACTATACAGTTCTATATGCATGCCTCATTCCTTATCAACCAGATCAATGTTGCACAATAAGGCTCTGGCACAGCCAATTGAGCCCACTTTCGCCCAAGAGGGGGTTCCCTATGACTACTTTGTTGTCGTTGATGCGGGGCTGCATGGATCGAGACTCTGGGTGTACAGCTGGGTGAATCCATTTATAGGAATGGAGAAACTGATTGATTTTCACGCTCGTGCGTTCTCTAAAATGAATGTTATTGATGATGAGGATGGAGAGAAGTCAGATGAGGCAGATAGTGACTCGGAGAAAGAGAAAGAGAAAGAAAAGGAGAAAGAGAAGGAGAAGGAGAAAGAGAAGGAGAAAGAGAAGGAGAAAGAGAAGGAGAAAGAGAAGGAGAAAGAGAAAGAGAAGGAGAAAGAGAAACAGGAAGAGAAGGAGGAAGAGAAGGAGAAAGAGAAACAGGAAGAGAAACAGGAAGAGAAACAGGAAGAGAAGGAGAAAGAGAAGGAGAAAGAGGAAGAGAAGGAAACTGATAGAAATCAGGAAAAAGATAAAGATGTAGACAAGCAAAAAGATACAGATAAAGATAAAAATCAGGAAAAAGGCTCGAAAGAAAAGGATCATACAGACAAATCAGACCTGAACAGAATAAGATCCAAGTCAAAGAAGTCTGCAATAAAGAAAATCCCGGCCGTTTTTAATCTCAAGCATTGGCACTTGGCTGAACATGTTGGTTTATCGACATTAATGGACAGCCCCAAAAAAATCGATCAACACATCAAGAAGTTGCTTCGCCGTGCAAGCGATGTTGTTCCAAAATCTCAACACTACAGAACGCCAATCTTTGTTCATGCTACTGCGGGAATGAGAGCAATTCCTGAGAACAAGCAGAAACTCATTTTGGAACGAGTGTGCAATGTTCTCACCCAGTCTTCCGATTTTTTCATACCTGACTGTGCTTCTCATATCAACATTATTGATGGAGAGACTGAGGGATTGTACGCATGGACGGCTCTTAATTATTTGAAGGAGACTTTAGGAAAGGTTGATAACTTAGAGACCAGCCCCACATACGGCATGCTCGACATGGGTGGAATGTCTACCCAAGTAGTTTTTCAACCCACCTCAGGCGAAGCTGAAAAGCATCCCGATAGTTTGTATCGCATCAGTTTAGCGGGACTACCTTCATCTAAAGTCAACAGAGATGAAGTCAACTACTCCTTGACAGAATCTTCAACTTATGACATATTCACACAATCTTTCTTGGGTCTAGGAGAAAGTGGTGCACAACAGAAATTTCTTGATAACCTAGCCCATTCTGAAGGTGACGTCTTGCCCAAGGTTAACAATCCATGTGCGCCAAAGGGTTACAATCACAAACGAAAAGTGGGCGATATCATGGTCGAGTATACTGGTACAAGCGACTTCGACAAATGTATTGTGTCGATCTTTGGCGTCTTTTCTGAGTATACACAGCCAGCAGAGGAGAACAGCGAAATCGATTGCCACAACATACAGTCAGAAGACCATATCAGTTCTTGTCTTGTGAATAAGAATCGTCCTGCTTTTGATTTTGACCACGATAAATTCGTTGGTGTCAGTAAGTACAAAAAAATTATGGATCAGCTCGAGGAACTTGGCTATCTAAACGGCAAGAAGAAGGATAAGAGCTACGATTTTGAGAAATTTCACGCAGCAACGAAAAAAATCTGTGCTGAAGATTACCTGCAACTTGTCAAGCAAGACAAGAAACACAGTTTCCAAGTTGAGGAGCTCCGCGACTTTTGTTTCCAGTCGTCATGGATCCTAAACATGTTACATGTTGGCTTTGGCTTTCCCAACACCGAGCAAAAGGAACCCAATTTACTACTAGAAGAAAAAATCAATGGGCAAAAATTCTCATGGACGTTGGGGCGTGCTGTGCTCTATGCAAATGACGAGTATACACAAGCCTATCGTAATTTCAGTCTCAAACTAGACAATGGTGATACTGTCGAACGTCTGGGATACACTTCCCCTCAAAAGGCCTATGTTTACGGAGCAGAGAGCAACAATATTATGAGACCAGAATTCGTGCAGCCAAACGCCAAAATATCCTACAAGTACTACGACTATGAGGCCAACTACAGTGTCATCCCGAGGCCATGGGTCCAATTCCTGTTGCTCTGTGCCCTCTTTGCCGCAATGGTGGTTCTCTATCGTGGTGGGCTAAAACAAATGGTGGGATTTTATGAAGGAGTCACACGAGCTGTCAAGCAGGCCAGAGGATATACGTCCCTTCTGGGTCAAAGTGTGGAATTGGCCAACATGGCTTCCTATGAAGATGAAGGAGAATTCGTAATTTCGAGCGATACCGAAACCGCATAACGCAAATTGAAAATTGATTACAATTACGACGCTTTATTAAAAAATTTGGTGCTCACTTTTAATATTTCCCCATATATTTCTCGTTCTTACCCCAGATCCGGCATAGCGTACATCTCTTATCGTTAAACAGTATACTAGGTACAACTCATTTTTCGTCTGTGTAGACCACACGGCTAATTGACCTATCCAATCGACAATATCGGTTTCGTATCCACAATTCTCTATCACGTGAAACAATTGAATCGGCCCAGATGAGTGAGCCGACACTCAATTTCTTCATTCAAACCAGACAAGTCCAGTTTGCAGTCCCCAACGAGCTTCTCAAGAAAAATCTCAAGGCCGTGCAGAAGCTTATCGAAAAGGTGCGGAAACTGCTCCTAGACGAAATTGTCAAAACTCAGAAGTCACCACATTTGACTCCACAAGAGAAGCTCACAGTAGTGCGCAAATTGATCCGATCGTTCGAGCAATTCCAAAAGAAACTCCGCGTGCTTGTAGATAAAGATGCTGAGTATCGGCGCCGATTGGCTGCACGAGTAAACAGATTGGCGCAGTTGCAACTGTTCGTTGTGAAATCTAACAAAGATATTGATGATCCACCACTAGACTTCCATAACGAGGACTTCATGACATGGCTCCGCGACGAGGCCAACCTACTAATTATAGATTATTTGCTCAAGTCAAATGTGGTGGGCTCCACGAATGTAGGGTCGATGGTGGCTTCAAAGCTATCACAGAAACTGGAATTGCCACTCCAGGATCTAATCGATATCGATGTGTATGAAACCTACAATAAGGTCTTTTTGTCGATCACTCAGAATCACGATCTAGATCTTATCACCACTTGGTACACAGACAACAGAAACGCTCTCAAAAAGATCGGGCTGAACCTACAGTTTGAAATCCACTACTGTCGATATCTTCATCTAATAAGTACGGGACAGATGTATGAAGCCATTTTATATAGTAAGGAGAACCTAGCGCCATATGCTCAGTCCCAGTTCTACTCTCCGGAAGAGCAAGTCAACTTTGCTTCCAACACAGAACGCCTTTCAGAAGTTGGCAGCCCGTTTACATGCGATGGATACCTCAAGGCTATTTGCACCCCAAAGACTCCAATATCTGCTATCTTGTATGGCCAAAACCAACCCTCAAATGGTTTGAGTGTAGTTCCTACGTTGGATAGCCGGATCCAAGCCGAGAAATGGTGGGCTCGTCTCGCTGAATGCTTCACCCAGGACTACACTCAAATCTATGGAATATCTCACACATATCCGCTCTTAGTGTATCTCTCGGCAGGACTATCATGTTTGAAAACGAAATCGTGCTTTTGCTATGGTTCAAACACTATTTTTGGCACTAATAGGCAAAAGAAACACATGGCCAAGTATTCTAATGATGATCCTAGGTTGCGTGGACCGAATGTCTACTATGACTGCCTAGGAAAGATCAACCAGTGTCCTGTCTGCTCTCCCGAATTATTTGCATTGAGTAGCAGCTTGCCATACGGCCTGTTCATTACCAGTATCTTCAACAAACCTATTCTTCTACCCAACGGAAATATCTATCCGTATGACAAATTGAACGCTCATAGCAAGAAGTATGGTTCTGACTCAAAAATTCTCGATCCATTAACAAATGAATTGTTTGGACGCTTGGATTGTTTACGCGTGTTTCCTGCTTGAGAATGCCCTACTCGCTATCGCTGTCATCAGCCTTGGCTTTCTTCTTTGTCGCTAGTTTCTCATACTCTTCCTTGCTTAAAGATTTGTCGAAGACATAGATTCGTGCGTCACGTTCTGCCGCAGGTTTGGTAGTATCGCGAATTCCGTTAGTTCTCTTGTGGTGATATCCTTCAAAAGCAGTCCAATCCATAGCTCCTGAGCGTTCCACTCTGTACCCAACGTTTCTGGCAAGAGCTTTCACGCCCCATGAAATGTATGGCTCTCCTTCGAAAAGGGATAAAATAATTTTTTGTTTTGAGTTCTCGTTATTGGCGAGACTATCATACCCTGAAAAGTCTTGTTTGCTACTTGGAACCATGTCTGCGTTTACAATCTTGAATAATTCTTTGCAGTTCTCGAAGTAGCTCAAGACAAGTTTCTGGTGATCGCGAACATTTCTATCCATGTCCTTCATTCCGCGCCCGGTATGGGGGAAGTTGAACATAATGTAGTTGAGTCGCTTTGCGGGTCTGAAGAGCGGAGTCCTTTGTTTCTTCGTTAAGTTCAATGATGCTGGGAGCTTCGTGCAGTCAATTTCATGAAGAACAGTGACCCCATAATCCTTGAGCTCATCTAATACAGCTTGTACGTCAGGATACTTATCTATGAGCTCCTGATGAGAGTCGAAACTTGTTGCAATGAGGTTCTCTGGCTCTATATAACTCTGCGTGATCAACGAGCGGGCAAACGTGAAGTCGCCCTCGCCTACAAGCAAAACAGTATCTTTTGGTTCAAATGGAATGAACGCTTTCTTTTGCACATTCTGGTTCTTTGAAGACTTCTTTTGTTTTCCACCACTTTTCATTGACGCAGCCTTATCTTTCTGACGCTGCTGCTCGGTCACGAGTGTTTTTGAATGTTTTGCTTTGTCATTTTCGATGATCTGATGTTTCTGAAGCGCACCTTTGAGGCCCTTTCCGGTCAATTGACGTCCTTTGAGCTTCCTTGCCATCTTGTCTATTGAACTGATCTCATCGCGAGTGCATATATGAAGTATGGGGTTGTTGGATTGTTATATACATCGCCTGCTCGCGCAGCCTGCATGCCAGGATTGATCAGAGTAATAGTCAGGATATCAAACTATAGGTGTCTTATGTTCAGGGAAAGACACTTCTCTGTCCTCTAAAATAGGAGGACTAGGTCATAATTATATAGTAATGGTAATTATGTAAGTACACGTGTGCTCATGTAATATTAATGAGCACAAGTGCCACACTAGCGGAAGGATTGCTTATTTTAGGTATGTGAGGCCAGCATATTATTATGCAGCATAACATTCCGCCAGACAATTTGCAGCCATTTTACATACATAAACGCAGAGAGCGGCCTGTAAGAAACAACCACACCCTTTTTTCCAACTCAATTGTACTCACATCACTAGAGTCGATTCCGTGATCAGTACAGATCACATCCTTTTGCATATCTTCACGTTCTTCTCTCGTGATTCAAAAGCATACCATACTATAGATCCGAATCATGCATATTGTTGAAATCTCGCGCGAGGATTGCATTAAAGCCCTGAAGTTTTATCGCACGAACCTCGAGGGCTCATGTAAGTCAACTGGTCAAACTGCTGCTCAACGGTACTCTTCTGGTGGCAATAGGAACAAGTTCAATCCGGATTTCGGTACGCAGCCCACAAGATTCTATGATAAATTTGCTCACTTGAATCCATCTACGCAGTCTGGTTTGACAAATTCATCCATACCAAATGTGGTACAGCCTGACAAGATGTCCGAAGAAGACAAAAGCTATTTGAGAGAGATTGTGGAATTATGCCTCAAAGCAAGTTTACCAAAACGAGAATGGAGCCGAGAAGAATTGAATTTCCAGTCACTTATTCATGTTTGGTCTGAAACCAAGGGCTTACAACTCCTTCAGTCGATCCAAAGTAGACACTATCGGTCGGAGTTGAACAGGCTTTGCTCACATCTCAAACATACCAAGTTGAAGACTGCGGGACTACCGTTGTCCGAAAATCATAATAGGCAAGCAGTGAAATTGATCAAACAGCTTATTACGAGACCCGGCCAAACTCCTTCAGATTCCGATGCTTCAACACTTCTTGATCTGTTAAAGACGCGCGAGGGCCAAAAGTCTCTCAAAGCATTCAAAAAGGCATTGGAAAAACCTACAAAGAGCATTTTTTTCGACATGATCGTGGTGGCATGTGAATTCTTGAATGCTTCGCTGTTTAAACTGATTTACAATTCTATGAATTGTCGATATGAGGCCCGACAAATCGTGAAATGCTTTGCATCACAAGATGGACTCTACATCCTCGAACACATGCTCAATTGGGAGCTGAGTACTCTTTATGACGAATTCCTTGCACGATTTCTTCAGCGTAATGAGCTGGCAAGACACTTTTTCCAGACATGGGCTGACCACAATCAGACATCATGCTCTCAAATAGATGACATTTTCAAAGCATTGTGGTGTTCAACAGGCCTTTACTTCGTTCTCGCTTCACAACATTTAGACCATGTGCCGAAGGCGTGGGAGCACTTCGAGTGCAAAAAAAGTGCCGAGAGTCCAAATTGTTCGGGGGATCAACATTGTTTGGGGAATCTAGTGTATTCACTACCTCCGTTATTACACCGCATCCTTTCTAGGTGTGGCTCCTTTATTCATGATATTGGTGACAGACTCCAGCGCAAATGGGATTCATTAACATGGTCTAAGCCCTTGCGAGCCCACAGGTAAATGCTGCTTCAACCAACATTGGTCTGATTTCGAATTGAATTACGCGATGTATTGCCCATGACACTTTTTAGAGTCACTTCCTGAAAATATTACATAGTCGCTAGAGTAAACCGGGATTGTAGGTTAATACAAATTGAGATCATTCACCAAGAGGAGTATCAATTTATACGAGTACTCTGGAAGCATAACCTGAGATTTGCTTATTCTTCTAAGCTACCATAAAAGACTCTATGTATAGTTTCGGTTCCTCGTGGCGGATGAATCAATCTCATCGGAATCCGTCTTTATGATCCTACTTTCTGCTTTGAACTGATCTCATTGCACTAGTAAACATCTCCAATCTTCCCTAATAGGGCACAATGTTATCGTCTTCGATATTCTGGCTCCGCCAATCCCCTTACACGCGCCTGTTCTCGGTCATCCGTCCAATGATTCCACTACTCACCTTAGACAAATCATCTCCGAGCATTTATAGTATTTGAGAAAGTAGTCGATTAGAAAATTGACGGAGCGCTAGAATACTAAGCGCCCAATTAAAACAGAATTTGATGACGGGAGTATTATTGAACACCTCACGATGGTAAGGATTGAGAGATCAATGTTAGTCAAAAACTATACAAGGATCCTTAATCAATACCATTTCAAAAGACAATTTCGAAAGACGGAATCAAAGGTCATATTAATGTTACACTAGAAAAAGTTGCTTCTCTTGGTAAAACAAATTGTTATCACTCCCCATTCCCTCTCACGCCCGGAATTCCTCAAACGAAGTTCAAAACTGTCCATGAACAATTTTTCACCAAATTATCTTTCCGAAAAGATCCATAAAATAGATTGTTTTCAAGCCCATGTAATCGAAGAAGTGAGATTTGTCAGGATCTCCTATGTTTCATACTTGATTGATGATTGATCTGCTTCGTGACTACTTTGGTGATGAATCATGTGTTATTTGATCTCTAATTTAACTTGGGCATCTCCATTCATACCTCGATCTGGCCTCCTAGCTAAACCATCATCCGGTGTATTGTCAGAGCATCGCTTGAGTAGCTTGCAACTCGAGAATCTCAATTCGGTTATTTAGCATGAATGCTCTAGATGCTACCTAAAGTTGTTTTCCGTCTCTGAGACTGAATGAATGGCGTGTTCACTACAATTATATGAATTTTGATCGAAAAGGCTCTCGGTTTAGTTAAACTGACAAAGCTTCTTCAGTAAGCCCACGAAAGTGGGATAGATACGTCAAGAAAGAGGAGCCCAGTTCAAGTGTGGCCATGAGCTCATTTGTCTCCCATGCCCACGGGTCCGTCATTTCTCAGCTTGACTCAATTCGTGCTTCTGTCAACCCATCTGAGTTCATCAATTCCACACCGAAAATCAGATTCAAAAGCTTATTGGATCCAAAATAACCAAATCATAACCCAGAATAAATTTATTCGCAAGGATACACCTGCGTCTGTTTTCGAATAAGCGTTTTTTGTTATGATCAAATGTGCACTGAATGCCCCTGCACAATGTGATCTCGCCTTTACAACACAATGCTCAAACGGCTGACGCACACCAGTATACGACAGTTTGGTCTAATTTTGCAGACGGATTCTTCTCTAAACTCACTGTGATGCTGTATCCAAGAACAATTTCACGGCAAGGATCTCTTCATATTGAATGAAGACCATTCACAATTATGAGTATGCAAACCCCGCCCTTATCTCCTGCAGGTAGAAGCGTCAACAACAGGTCCGGCGCCTAACCTTCTAAGTAATAAGCGGTTTCAAAAATACGCCGCGGTTTAAGAAATACTTAGCGTACCTGAAACACAAATATAAAAGGAGGCTCACTCGCACAGATCTCTCAAAATATATCTACTACTATTCACCAGACATCTAAGACATGAAACCCGTGGTAACTATTTTGCAAAAGGCCCAGCCATCTTCTGCTGAGCAAGTCGCTCAATCACCTCCTTCACCTGCTGAGCAGGTCGTTCAACCCGACCTGTCGAAACCATGGAAGCCCAAATGCCCTGAGGCAAACCGGTCGACCAATCACTCTGGATGTATTAAGAGAGAGCTTGTGCATTTTTCGGATAAACCGTATGCAATTGTCAAGGTCAGTCACCACGAGTTGCCACGAGTTTCACCACTCTCCCCTGATTTCAGGAAGCAGAGATTCGAAGTGAATATTGAGGTAATCTCTAGGACCAAGAACTGCTACTCCTTTTTTATTGTTGGGCTACTCTCTGACGCTCAACTGCTCGACCGCCATGTACGAATGGTCACTGTCAAGGCTTTGCATGACATCCTCGACGTGATTGACAAGGACGCGGAAAACCTTGCAGAGAAATACGCAACAATTGAGAAGTCCATTGAAGATGCTTGCGAATCCCTCGTGGCTTTCAAAAATGGTAAGGAAGCTTCCTTCAAACTCGTCAATTTTACTGAGCTTGTTCAAAACTTGTGGAACGATTTCTTAAAGCAACGTGAAGCTGACAAAGCATCTCTCACAGATGCACATAATCACTATGAGGGATTGGAAGAAATCTACGAATTTGCATATTCTAGATTGACAAATTACCACTTATGCTCTAAAGATAACTTCTTTCAATTCATCAGTCAGAGTTCTAAGACGGCATATCTTCTCGAGGGAGGACATCGGTATTTCAAGCTCGAAAAGGAGCATGCAATGTAGTCTTTGGTTGGAAAACTTGGAAAACTTGTAGCGGATGCCGTCTCTACTGGATCAATTCAAGGTGCTGCTAAATCATTGATAGAAAACAAGAGGATACTCTTAAAGACATACAAGTCTTCCCTCGTCAAGTTGGGCTTCAAGGAATTTGATGATACGTACATCGATGAATTTTTAATGGCATGGTCAACAAGTCTAATTCGAGGAGCCGCTCCTAGAACAACCAATTAGGTTACAGTATTGGAATCCATTAAATGAGAATAAAGTTGAATTTGCGATCGATGTAGATTTAAGCAATGGAAGTTGCATATACAGCGGGAGAGGTTCACTCAAACCCCTAAGAAGTTTCAGCTACTAGTAATGTACGAATTTGCATGATGCAATTGTTAGATTACAGATTTTGAACTGAATGATTGCTTGAAAAAGAGTAGAAAGTGATTTACCTTCTAGCACAAACGGGCGGGCAAAGCCTACCTTTTATATACGAGAATTCCTAGCATCCCAGCCTGTGCCCCTTCAGCTAGGCGTCACAGGTCGGTTTACCCATTCCTGATACATCTAACAACCATGCCCCAGATCAAAAGTTACTAATCCGGTCAGCTGACATAAGCATTCCAACGTCTTCCTAACAAGTATGTTCATCTATTGGGCTCACGCGATGGAATCTTCCATAAACTAGAAGATACTCTCGTGTTGTATGCTTCTAAGTTGAACTATAACCCTACCAGAAGGAATTGCAACTTACTGATTCTGTTGTTTGGATGTTCTCATGAAACAATACGGTCCTATCGTCATAATTGTTTCATAGTGACTATTCAAGAGTTGAGTGTATTGCCTTTGAAATAGACCCAGTCAAAATCTTCCATTACTTACTCAACGATAATTGTATTTCAGATTCGTTCCGAGATACCACGGGGCGGTTGATAGTACCAGAAAAGAGCTCGAAGTAATATTATTGGCTTGTGTAAGACGCCATAGACACTCTATTATCCAAAACAGATGTATTTGCACTTGACATTTTTAGAATGAAGAATGGATTTAGAATGAGGAATGGATGCCATTTATAGACCAGAATTGGCGGTTTGTAATCTTATTTGTTCTTCGATCGAGAGTCCGACGTTACTTGATGTTGGGAAATTGGTAGAGGCGATGCCCTCTAGAATGAGGATATGACGATCGAACAATATTTGAGAACTTAATGAATGAACGCATATAGGTAAATTTAGTTTCTAGGTGGTTTGACAAATGCATCAGAGTCAATTTATATTGGCGGGTTTTGGTACAAGATTCTCAAGTAATCTGTGGAACTGTACTAACGTACCAGTATCCGAGGTATGGGTTTTTCAGACACACATACCAAAGATAAGGCATCCTATTCGCTCTTAATGCTCTTGACACCTAAAATCCCATCAAGTCGCGTTTTATTATCTAATTACTAGTACCGTACAACTACGGCATTTTTCCTATTTTCAAGAAGCCAGAGAAGTGTCTTTAGAAGTCAGAGAAGTGTCTTTCTATCAAAATAAGACACATCTACAATTTGACTCAACTATGAGCCCCCCTCTACCTAAGAGGCAGGGCGCTCTTGGAAACAACAGTAGTCCGTCATAATCCTATTACAGGGCATTGCACGCAAATACTTTGTTAGTCAAATTCTAAGCCGTTGTGAATCAAATGCTCTCTATCCGAATGAGATACTATGTCTCACAGATTGAGACACCAGCTCTTTCGCCTGGCCTATCTTTTGTATATAGACAGGACCAAGCGTTCTTATCTCCTGCAGGTAATAGTGTCAACTTAATGTGCGGCGCCTAATCTCCACGATTTCGAAACAGAGTCACGCGGATCTAAATACTCTGCGGATCTAAAAAACGCTCTCCATACCTGAAGCAAACTATTTAAAAAAGCCGCATTGGTCGACCCCAGTCAAGGTGTATTTACCACTTTTTAGTAGACATCAGTTCTCAACGTGAAACTAGAGCGATCCTTAAGAATCAAATGAGCTCTCTGCAACTTATTCAAGATTCCAAAAATCTGATTCTGGTAGCTGTGCCACTCATGGATTCTCCTTTGCAGATTGCACAGTCAGCCCCAGTCTTCATTCAAAAAAGAAGGAAACAAAAAAGAAGAAGAGGAGGACAAAAGGCGGACAATTCATCTGCTTCTCCACTTGCTGTCCAACCAAATACATTGACTACTCCTGGTAATGTTCAGCCACCTCCATCAGCAAAGAAAAGAAGGGGAAGGAAAAAGGGAACAAAACATCGTCACAACTCATCAACTGGTAATCAGGTCGAACAGCCAACTTCGTCTTCTGAACGAGAATATGCGAGGAGTTGGGGCGGAAAACATCCAAATTCTAATTCGACCGGTCAAGAAGAGGCTCAAACAACTCTATTGACTACTCCATTACTGAAAAAGAGAAAAGGGAAAAAGGGTAAAAAGGGAAAGGAACACCGTTGCAATTCTCCGGCTGTTCAGCAAAATGTCCAACCTTCTCCGCCGACTCTTGAACATGCCGCCCAACCATGTCAATTGACAGCTTTGCAAGTGGCCCGAGTGCCACATGTGACTTTTGACTCTCATGAAGCGTCGTTCGTTGAGTCAAATTGTGCAACCACAGATCCTGATATGGAATCAAGGCAAGCTAGCTCTTTGTTAATTTCTGAAGACGAAAGACTCAGCTTGGAACGAATTGTTGAACAATCATTGAATTCTCTCTGTACAAAACGAAGATGGCCCAATCACTTGATGGACTTTTCTCCACTTGTCGATGTTTTGGTGAAAAAGAACGGCACATTATTCCTTTCGTCAATTACAACAGCCCAGTTTGCAAGTAAGATGCGCAGTCTCTGCTCCCATCTCAAATCCACTGAGTTGAAGACTGAAGGACTACCATTGCCTGAATTTCATCGAAAAGAGGCTTTGACTTTGATCAAACAACTCATCATGAGACCAGGCCGGGTTCCTACAGATGCTGATGCTTCAATACTTCTTGACGAATTGAAAACACGTGAAGGTCAATTGTTTCTCAAAGCATTCTTGAAAGCCTTCAATCAACCTGCTAAGAAGGATGCTCTTGACATTATCGTGGTAGCCTGTGAATTTTTGAGTGCTTCACTGTATGAAGTCGAAAATTACTTTGATCGTCGGCATGAGGCCCGAGAGTTTGTGCGATACTCTGTATCATTTAAAGGTGGCTGTTTGCTAGGGCGTCTTCTCCTTTTCTTCCTGGAAATTCGTTACAAAAAATTTATAGATCCTTTTCTCCTGGGCAAAAAGGACGAGGCAAGAGTCACGTTCAAAGTTATTGCCTATGATGAGAAGTATAACCCGGATCTATTGGAATTCTTGTTTGACACATTATGGAGCCGAGTGGGTCTATCTTTTATGCTTTTGGCCGCGCATCGAAACTCAGTGCCCAAAGCGTGGGAAGCGACTTTCGCGCTGGAAGGGTGTTCGCCATTCACCACATCGAAACGTTTCTCTCGTTGGTGGCATTCCTATTTTCCCACATCCAAGATGTTCCGATTCTTGTAAGAGATTACAATTTGTTTTTCGGCAACTTCCTTTCGCTAAGCGATCAGCAGTATGGTTTACCTCTGTGCAAGGTGGTTAACAATGCAACTGACGTCTGCATTTTCTTTTGGAAGATTTAAAAGAATTAATTTTAATGAATATACACACAAATCATGTTTGCTTGGGTGTTCTCGGGCGTTGCATAGGAAAAGGAATAGCTATCGATTGTTTATCAAAAGGGCTTTTTTTATGCGTCATATTGACATATTTATTAAACTAATTCTCTTTTGAATTAGGGCTCATCATTTACCATCACCATTATGGAAAGCCCGTTTACGATATTGCCAATCTGTTGGTCCTCATTCATAATGAAGTGTACCGGCTAATGTTAGGTTGATCATTCATCCTGAATGATCTGTTTACTCAGTTATTACTTGAGTTAGAAAAACCTGTATTAGTTGCTCTGTATTATCGATTAAACCTAGCCATACGTATAGCCAGATCTGACCCACTGGTCAGATCTTGGCTGAACCAATGAACGCTCCTATGGTTATCCAAGGTTCGTCATTGGTTCATCTAAAGCTCATCCCAACGCTTCTGTATTGCCTTATCATCGTTACCCAGAGCATCTCATTTGATGTCTCTTATCCTAGCGTCAAAAAGCCATCTCGATATCCTCAATCCGGTAATCTAGTCGTAGTACTCTATGAGTTACCTGACAAGGATCTACTGACGTCAATTAGGTGTTCGATGCTTCATATAATAAACTGATGCAAATAAATTTGAAAAAAAAATTCACACTGTATTTTTTTTAGTATGATTTGCTTAGGATACCAGCCCCGTGTTGGATTTGTTGGACTATATTATAACATCGCCTGCTCGCGCAGCCTGCATGCCAGGATTGATCAGAGTAATAGTCAGGATATCAAACTATAGGTGTGTCTTATGTTCAGGGAAAGACACTTCTCTGTCCTCTAAAATAGGAGGACTAGGTCATAATTATATAGTAATGGTAATTATGAAATTACACGTGATCTAACATCATCATGTTAGTTCATAGTCCGTACGAGCGGAAGAAATGCTTATTTTTGGTACGTGAGGCTCAAGACTCCCGGACCTCCTAAACCTGGTACTGAATATTTTATACAGTATCCAACATGGGGTAAACTTCTACAACTAATAATTGTTTTTGTAAATTATTCTGATGAATTTTACTATTAATGATGGAATAGATCCAATTTGTTTCAAAATCGTGTTTCATTGGGCAATGAATGTACAAGTTTTGATTATCCCATAACACTAAATTGATAAATGCGATTGTTTGCATGCCTTACACAATGTAAGCGGGATGCAATTTTCGGCGTGTTCACATTAAAGCTCGTTCTTCTTCGACCTGAAAAGTGGCGCGAGGAAAAAGTGTGTCGGCAGATTCAGAATTTCCTCTGAAGATCTCTTCATCACTTTTCTCAATTTCCTCAGATGACAGCAGCAGTGCCTCTTCTTCGTCTGCCTCTGTCTCATGAGACAAAGCATCTGCGCCCTTATTTGCGTGCTCGTAGAATAACATAAACGTTCCTGGAGATCTGAGAACTTCGTCTTCGGTGGTTGCAGAGACAATCTCATCATTTACTTTCCACCAAGTTCCACGCCACTTCCGGAAACAAATGTAGTGTCCGTAATGATGAGTTCCCATGTGAGTGATGACGGCATTGAGGTTGTATAGAAGATCTTTGTTGAGTGCAATGGCAGGGCTTTTTGACTTTTCTTCTATGTTCAAGGAACCCATATCCTCACTGAGCTCATTTGCTTTCCCAGATTCGTCCTCATCAGAGCTGTCTTCAAAATCCTGCTCTGTCTTTAAATCATCATCCTCTTCGGCTTCATTGTCCTGTACCTCATTTTGGTCTCTTTTTTTGAAAGGGAGTCTGGCATCCATGTTTATATCATCAGGAATGGCAACGAAAGGGTTGAGATCCAAGACTGCTGGAAATGTGAGCTTCTTGGGATTTTTCACGATCATGAATGTCCGTGGATCAATAACAGACCGGTTGATATGGATGGCTAACAACGGAGGCGGACGACTTAGCAAGATTTGCTTCGATTTCAGTGTCTTCTGTGTGTTTTTCTTCGTTGCCAATTTCTCAAATACCTCATCAGAAATACTGTCCTTCAGAAGCTCTTCATCGATGGCAGCAATGCGCTTCTCAAAGTTGGCTACGACTTGCTCGATGGGGTTGTTATCTGAATTTTTGAGCAAGAACTGTTTGGTTTGTTCTAAACCACAGCGGTTGCAGTTCACCTCATCGATTATCTCGGGCTTCTCCCATTGTTGTAATAGGTTGACCAAGTCGTAACGGGCACCAAAGCCCTGCTCGTATGGTAGATTCAAACTTAAGCCACTGATGACTGAGTAGCGAATGCCACCCGTTTCTCCACAATTGATGCAGCCGATACGTTCCGCAGCTATTCCATCTACGGGAGTCACCAAATCCATACCGTAGAGCTGGCGTGTGCTATCGGCAATGTTGGGATCTATCTGATGGGCAGGCACGTAAACTTTGCCCAAGTGGCCGATGTCCTGACATCCAGTGATGTAACCTGGAACAGAGTCTATGTTGACATACTTATCTGAGGAGCTTTTTTCTGTGTCATTCAGAGAAAAGGTAGAGGGCGAGCTAGGCGCAGATTCGCTACCAGAGGTTTCAGACTCGGTGGACTTTTTGAGTTCCTTCTCGACCTTCCGCATCACAAGCTGATAGAATTCCTGTGCATCTTCTTGGTTATAGCCCATAAAGAAATTCTGCTTGGGGCCATCGGACATTTTCTTCATGAGATAGCGAGTCGAAAATTCTTTACCGCGCAGTCCGTAGGCGCCATTGAGCTCGTCCAACAACTGTTTTAAAGCTACGGTGAACAGCATGTTCCGTTTCAATGTATTCGTCTGCACTGTGGACCCATCGGGCGCACTGACAACCTCATAGATATGGGAGTTCATAAACTGCAAGAGTTCATGCGACAGCGCCAATGCCTGGATTACCGAGTTCATGAAGCATGTGTTGCCCTCATTGCTGAGGCCACCCACTTCACCGCCATTGCGGCGGGCGATTCGGGCCTCGCGTGACAGCGCCGACTTCGCAAAACGGCCTCCCGATAGTATATGGCGGGGATGGGTCATATAATGGAGCAAACGTCGCCCGTTGAAGACGTCTGGAGCTAGGAATGTGAGAGAAAGGGCACCGACTACTAGGACCGCCGTGATACGCACCGAAAGACTGGATTCGGGCAAAGCGACTACGTGGGGAAGTTGAACGTATGGGTCTAGAAGGCCCGAGAGGTGAAACAAGAAAAAGAATACAAGCGAGGGTAGAAGGAAGGAGAGGGTTCCTCCATACATAAGAAGATGGCGGATAGAGGGCTTATATAGTATGCCAGGCGGTGGGGAGGGGGATCGATGCAGGGGTCAACAAGAGCAGCGTCGTGATAGGCTGGATGTGCTGCTATTTGGGTGGTTTTGAGCCCTTTTTCTGGCGTGTTTTTGCTTACCGGTGAAGAAGTAAGTGGTTCGGGTGAGATGGTGAACTTAGAAGGATCTAATGGGTAAACGCAGGATCGAGGTAGGTGAAAATGGTGGAGGGTAGGAAACAGAAATGGGATATCTTTCTTATAATTTCGTTTTTAGCTTTTTAACGTTATGAAGTTATTTTTCTCTTTTTGTTCTTTTTCTCATTTTTGTTCTTTTTCAAATTCGAATTGATGGCTTTTCCATTTGTATCTTCTGTTTCTGACAAGTTCATTCTACAACTCTCTCGAATTAATCTTCATTCAAACTGTCTATTCTATGTTCTCAATTCTCATCTGGTGAGAGTTCTTTCTCTGGCTATCAAAGTCACGGTCCTCAGCAATTAGCGCTGATTCATCTATTGTCTTCCAGAGAACATCTGCGGTGCACTGGCTACAAACCCGCCATACATATTCTGGGGTGGTCTTGACTTGCCCCATCCACACTTCAAGGGTCGTCCATTTAAGTTGAACCCTGCTAGTTGGACAATTGCCAATGCGGCGCGTTCGTGTGAGTCAAACTTGACAAAGGCGCACCCTTTCTCGGGGTAAAACTTGAGGTCCAAAATGTATCCAAAGTTCTGCAACAATGGAATCAAGTCGCTCTCTTGCGTGAAGTACGCGATATTTCCCACGTACACCGTTGTTTGCCAGCTGGGCGCCTGGCGGGCTGCTGCATCGAATTGTGGAGCCATCATAGGTTCAGGCATTGGCTGTACTTGTTCAAGGCCTCCCGCGGAGCCACCAATATTTGGATCACTAGTAGGAGCCAGGCCGCTCATGTCGGAGTAGCCCTCAGCACTCGAAAATGAGGAGTTATAGCCAACGACCGGAATGTCGCCGTATTTGGCAGGGTAAGTGGCAGATTCAGGAGTAAATGTACCATTAAACCCAAGAGGAGCACCGTTTTCCGGTGAGAAAGTACCATTGTACATTGCACCGTAAACGTTATTGTAGCTGTCATTCATGGCATTTCCAAAAGAAGGCGAGAAGCCGTAGGTATTGTCATAAGGAAGATCTTGTGCTGGTGCACCATACGCATAATCAAACCCATTGGCACTCTGCATTTGTTGACGAAATGGCTTTTTGTAGCCTCTGCCACCTCCACCGCCAGATTTCTGAGCTGACAGTTTATGAGAGGCCCAGTTCAAGCGCACAGCGCGTCCAAGAAGCATGCGGCCATTCATTGTGTGGATCACTGTCTGGGCATCTGCACTATCTTTGAAAGTTGCGAAACCATAACCACGCGAGCGCGATGTCTGCATGTCCCACATAACATGGGCCTGTTTCAAGGAGGGGAACTCGGAGAAGAAAGTACGCAATGCCTCATCGTCAACCTCTGGCGATAAGTCACCAACAAAGACACTAAACAAATTGGCATCTGCGTTCTGAGCCGAGAAGAAAGTCAGCGATTGGTACGCGTAATTGAGCTTGACCTCGTGTCCGTTGATTATGGTGTTGTTGAAGGCCTGCAAAGCGTCAGCTGCGCCGGATTCGGTCTCAAACTCCACAAACGCGTAGTTGAAATCGAACTTATTTTTGTCCTGCAAGATCTTCACCGAGACGACCGGGCCCGCGGCCTGTATGATGTCTTTGAGTTGGTCTTCGGCAATGGTTTTTGCCAAGTTGCCGACATACAAAATGGTTTTCGACGTTTCTCTGCCGCCAGAAGTGGCGCTAGCAGCATTGACATCGCTGGACGACAGCTGCTGGGAAATGGGGGCGACAGACAGAGTCATTGTCGTGGGAGGGATTCTGGAGAAGTGAAGTCAAACAGACGGAATTGGACGAATATGGCCAACAACAGACAGGAAGAGAGCCAAGACACAAACAGACAGAAGTGAAATTAAACAGATTATAGCGGCACACAGGCGAATCCGAAGCTTATACTGGTCCGGGGTGTTTGTTTATAAACTACTGGCTGATACTAAACCAACAGAGTCAATTGCGACGCCGAAAATGGACGCGATGCGGAAAAAAACCGAGAACTAAAAACGAACAAGGATTAGAATCGCCAGCCGATACAAAAAAACGAACGAGCGGTGGCAGATGTTGGCGAAATGGCCCAGGGTGTTGGAAAGGAGAGTGGTAGGTGAGAGAATTATGAGCCACGGGTTTTCAGGTGAGGGATTGGGTCTGGGAGACGATCCGGGATAAACATGCAGGCCAACAGTGAACGGCAAATTGGGGGGATTTTGGCCTCTATTTATATTCTGGGATTTTGCGCGATTTGTTTGGGCGTGTTTGTTTGGTTCTGGTGATGGGTTTTGGACGGGGGGGAAGGAGTTTGGCTCTATGGAGTTCTGTTATCGGGAGGGAGAATTGAATTTATGCTTCTGTTAATTGAGTTTCTATTTTTGTTTTGTTTTTTGTTTTCTTTTTTTTTGTTTTATTTTCCCTCGTGATTGTATACTTTGGCTCCTTGTTTGTCCAATGTGTCATATGTATGGTTGACACATAAAATGACATGTCATGTGGAATTATGCTTCAGAAATTGAATCGAGTTTTTGCTTTTCGGAAGATGTATTTTTGTTCGGTCTTGGAGCATATGTCGCTACTTTAATTGGTTCTTTGTCACTCTTTTGGGTATCTCCCGGCCAGAAACATGTCAAAATTCCCTAAAAAGTGGTCTTCAAATAAATCTTATCAGGAATTTTAACGGCTTTCGCCTTTACGATCTCAGTTTTCAATCTGCACTCAAACTTGTATCTGTAGAGACTCACCACACAACTGAAGCAAGGCTTCATCCGCTGATCTATTCGTAATTGTTCTTCAAATAATTGCTTCAAATTTGCTTCAACACTTTGTGCTTCGGGCATCATATCTTATCTACCCCGCCTCATCGGATACCTCACCACTGTACGATGAGCCGGATCTCCATTAAGGAAGCACAGCTTGTGAAGAAAATTAAGGATGTGGTGGCATGTCTACAGAAAGAGAGCCATTCTGTCCAGGTCAAGAAAACTGAGGACTGTTTTACAGTGTTGACCTCGGTGAATACTCACACGTTAAATGAACATTTACTGGACTATTCTGAAAGCATTGTGATAGAGAAATGGACCGCTGAAGAAAAGCCAACTGTGACTTTGGAATTTGTGACACGGCAGTTCTTACAGGCGAAAACGCTGCTCTCCGCTGCACAGATTGCTGACCTTTGTTCCCAGCTCCCGAAAAAATGGTCTGTCTACGCCCCAATGGTGCTTTTCGGAACAGGAAGCTATGATCTGAAAAATTGGCAGGCTCTTTTTGCTCAGGTGGACTCTCTGGCCTATTTTGAAGCCATTGCACCTCTATTCCAAGGCCAAATCACTCATTTTGCTATCAACCGGCCAATAGTAGAGGAGGACATAATGAGACGTCCATTCAATCTAATCCCCTTGTATGGCGATTTTGGACCCAAGCCGTGCCACCAAAGTTATAGCTCTCCCACTCAAAACGACCTTGAGCAGGGCTTCTGGTGCCACACCATACAGAACAGAATCTACCAAACATGGGCTCCTAGATATACAATGTTCAGCCGGGGAAACATCCGTGAAAAGAAAAGACTTTTGCAGGAGTACCCGGATTTGCAGTCTACTATGGTGGTCGATCTATACGCTGGCATAGGTTACTTCACACTCTCATACCTAGCCAACGGAGCCACTCTCTTCTGTTGGGAAATAAACAGATGGTCTATAGAAGGCCTTGTGCGTGGTTTGTCCAAGAATAAGCACAAATACCGCTTGATCAGCAGAAGCGAATCAATTTCGGAGGATATGATCCTTCAAGATATGAAGAATGGGGTACGTGCATTTGTATTCTTCGAAAGTAACGAATATGCGTTTGAGAGATTAGAGTGTCTTTCCAGAATCCCGTTGTCACACATCAATCTAGGGCTTCTACCCACACTGAAGCCCTCATGGCCTATTGCCAGACGCCTAGCCCAAAAAAGTGCGTGCAATACAAAAGTTCATGTTCATGAAAACATACACGTTCAGGAGTTTGATGCCCTCACCAATGAGGTTTCCGCCTATTTCGACGGATCGTCTCATTTGGAGAAAGTCAAGACTTTTGCGCCAGACGTGTGGCATGTGGTAGTTGATGTGGAAACTACATGCGGAAACAATTGAAATCAAATCATAAAGATACATCTTTGATTTGGGGACGAGATCATATTTTGACTTTCTTTTTTGGGTCAGGATCACACCATCTCAGCTCACTGAGCACAAACACCAGCAAATCCAACCGGGGGAAATTAAAGAAGTTATTGGGGTTTGCTATTTTGCAATTAGCAGAGACTCATACTCGTCTGGTATTATTTCTCTCAATTTCCATTTCTCGACTGATTGCTGGACCATTTCCGAATTAGGTAATAACAAGCCCTCTAAGACAAAAAAAAACAAATTCAAAAACAAATTCACAAACAAGAAGCTCGCGAAATCTCCGTTCTCCCCATTTTTCGTGTCTCCTGATATCTTGTTTGAAGAAAAAAAGCACTGAATGACTGGTGCTGCACACAGCCTCCCCATATTTGGTCTGATGCATATTTACGACTAAAGGCTTATAACTATTCCCATTTCTCACCTTTCACCTCGAACCCACCAACTCCCGTTGCTTCGGCAAAATCCCCATATCCCGGTTCACTACTGGTTTCAATTCTGCGGCGCTGTGACTCCAACTGGTCGATATATCTGATCTTGAAGCAAAATCCTTCAAGCAGACCATACCCATCTACGAACGGTGAAATATCATATTCTCGAGCCAAAAACGTATATTCTTCACAGTAGCTGTTAATCACAGCATCACCATTTCATCGTCGAGAGCCCAAACCCCCTGTTTCTAATGAATAACGACCGAATCGAACATCAAGAGGACGAGTACGGCTTCGACCAGCAGTTCTTGCGGCATCTGAGCTCAGCCAGTGCTACTGCGGAACCGCTCTCGGCAATTTCGGATGCGAGTTCGGGATTCTTCTCCCCAGATACACAGATTCTAGTACAGGATATGACCGATAATGTAGGCACTGCCTCTAACACTTCAAACCATATTTTTGGAGCACCCGAGCAATTTTCCACGGGCCTTGTGTTCCCTCATCCTCTGCAGAATATTCAGCGCGGAGAGTTTTTGTCGCCGCACTTCAATGGTTTCAATTCAGGTTCTGCGGCGTCTGACACCCACTCCACGCACTCTCTTTACTCTGACGCAACTCTGAACCCAGGGCTGCCATTCCAGGAACCGTTCGGCTATCTAAGCCACTCGGGAAGTGTTGTGGGTGCTGCAGGCGGTAATTCAAATGCTGGCGCAGATCTGCTTCTATCGCCAGGACAGCATGGCGAGATGCCTAACAATAACTTCGACCAGGAGATTTCGCTAGGAGAATCTATTTCTACAACTAATCTTGCGCATCTTAGTTTGCCTCAGACACAGGATGTGCAGCCAAATTACGAGTTTAATGCTGCAGAGCTAGCCAAAAGACTTTACATCCAGGAGGAGCCAACATCCCAGCAACAACTTACCGAGAATAATTTGTTCAATTACAATATTAACTACACTGACATCGGTTCTGTGACTTATAACCATGACACCCAAAATGATGCTCAACTTGCTCACGGCGATTTTCCATCCTCTGGCGCTGCTCAGCCATTTTATCAAGGGGGCAGTGCAGTCCCTCATGTCGTGATGGAAAATGGCGTTTCGACGCAAAATCCGGTGTTTATATCGATCGAACAGCCTCCAGAGATTGTTGCTGCGCGCACGCCTTCGCTTTTTAGTAACTCATCGCGCAATTCGTCTCAGCTTGATTTGGCAGAACTGCTGAATGCACAGTCTGCGCCGCAGCGACAGGGCTTCGGAGATGGTGCGAATGATAGAGGCGATGTTCCGAACCCCGATAATTACCGATCTGCAGACGTTCTGCCAGATGAAAATGGCGTCACGTCGTTGCACTTAAATCCAGATGATTTGATTAACATTCGCCGCAGTCGTGCATCTCTTGGGTCAGATAGTGGAAATCGTTCTCGTTCTCGTTCTCTTTCTAGGTCCAATTCCTACAATAACTCTCGCTCAAGTTCTCGTTCTCGTTCACCTTCTGGTCTGGATGTTAATGACGAAATGTCTGACGACGAAGATGACGCATCTGCCATCACCTCTCGCCAAAGAATGTTGGATTTAGCCAACACGCATGTTTCAAAACGCAAGCAAAAACACCCTTCATTGTTTGCATGTACATTGTGTGACAAGAGATTTACCCGACCATATAATCTCAAATCGCATCTCCGAACTCACACTGACGAAAGACCGTTTCTCTGCAAGGTGTGCGGCAAGGCGTTTGCCCGACAACATGATAGGAAGCGGCATGAAGACTTGCACCTGGGAGAAAAGAAGTATGTTTGCAAAGGTTTGTTGCGAGATGGGACGGCCATCGGTTGTGGGAAGCGTTTTGCTCGTGCGGATGCGTTGCGAAGGCATTTCCAAACTGAGCTGGGCAAAATGTGTATCAAGCGTCTAGTGGAGGAAGACGAGAGAGAGCAAGATGGTGAACTTCTGTCTGGAATCCAACTTCCGAGTGGTAAGTTTATGAACCCGTTACAGCCTGAAATGCCTGTTCCCACAGTTTCCATCGTGCCACCTGAGTAGGGCCGAATGAATTCATGATTTATAGATTTGTATCCACGATTTCGTGATGTATTATACCATGGTGCTTATAGTCAAATTTTAAGTACATAAACAAGAGGAGAAGGGTAAGGACAATGTAAAATCGCATTTCGAACTCGATTCTTCCAATCCATAAATCTTAATTGAACTCACAGACAAATCAAAAAAAACGAAGTTTCCGAAGTTTATGATGACCCATATGTCTTCAATAGTACACTGGATTTTGCAGTCAACGCCATCTCATACCAACTCTTATCTCCATAAAAAAAATAACAATTTCTTTCCATGCCATCCGCATATCCATACCCGTATTTCTCAAATCTCATTCCTCTCAAAACACATTTCTCCATTTTTCGTCTCCATTTTACCCTTCAAAACGTTCAGTTATATGTAGAACCACCACTATACCATGGATCTCCAAGACGAATTGGCAGAGAAGTTGACGCAAAACGGAGGCGATGGAGCCGATCTCTCAGTGGACGAAAAAGAATTGGCGCGGTTGTTGCTGCTGCGCCAAAACCTCATGGCCGAGCAGTCCCGAGCATTCATGGAGCTGCTATTCTCAGAAAACTCAACGCTCCCGATCAGAGTGAAAAATGTCCAGGTGACCAATGGCGGTCTGTTCCGCGATACGTTCTTGGAGAGGCAGTTCCAGCCATTGCTTCTGCGGGACTTGCTCACGTTGGCAGACTTCTTCAAGGCCATAGATGCCTCGTATGAGCGATTGCAAAAGCACCAAGTGCTCCAGAATTGCTTGGTTCTGCTCCATCCGCTTCCGCGGAAACCATGGCAGACACGATCTAGTACAGTCGAGGTGGTTCCTGTGTTTAATTTGCTTCCGCAGAAACGTTTCTATGCTAAAACAGGTACCAATGTAGGCAATGGAGAGGGAGATGGATACATCCAATTCCAGTTGCGAAACGTCTTTGGTGGTGCAGAGAACTTGGTCTTTGACGCTGTCACGGGAACAAAGACGCCGGCGTCGTACCTCTGTGACTACTCGCAGCCCTTGTTGCTGGACGCACGCTTCTTGTGGAACACGCTGCTTTTTGTTAATACCCGTAAGCTTGAGGCGATCCAAAGCAGTGTCGACACCAAGGGCATCACAAGTAAAATACTGACTCGATTGGATCGTCGAACGAATTTCAGTGTAGCCTTTGAGAACTGCTGGCGCAGTTTGACAAACCATGGCCTGCGCTCGCTTGAGGTCATGAGCCAACTGGCCAATACATACAAGTCATCTCTTTTGCTCAATGCCGAGTATGATACCCGTGATAATCGAGTCTTGCCGACTGTTGGCAGTTTTGCTCGCTTGGGATTAGAGCACAGTGGATTGTTCAAATTCAACAACATTGCGTATTCCAAATTGGTTTGGGAGAGTCAACTGGCTCACAAGCTCAACGAAAACCACTCGGTGATGTTTTCAACCCGCGCTGGTGCTTTATTCAACACCCGTGGACATGGTAGCAATATCCTAGACCGTTTCAATGTGGGTGGTCCAAACGACGTCCGTTCATTCTTCTTGCATGGTATAGGTCCCAAAGATAATAATTCGAGCTTAGGCGGCGATTATTTTGTGAGCGGAGGTTTATCTCTCATTAGCAAGATTCCGCGCGTGGCTTCAGACTCAAACTTTAAGCTTCATCAGTTCGTGAACATAGGAAAGCTCTTCAGAAACAAGCAGGAACTCAGTGAGTCTTTTGCAAAAAATTATTCGATTGGAATTGGAAGCGGAATCTTGTACAATCATCCCATGGCTCGATTCGAGCTTAATTTCGTACTTCCCATTTCCGCCAACTCGACTGATGCTCTCCACAAGGGCTTACAATATGGTGTCGGGGTCTCATTCTTGTGATGCATTAATTATATAGTCACTTTGTCAGTAATAGATTTTATCATGGGTCGAGTAGCAGTCTTGTAGACTAGCTTTTACTTATTTTTGGCGGTCCAGTTTTTTACCCAGTTCTCGTGTTCTTGTATAACAGCTGGGATTATCAAACTTTCAATTTCAACATTTTGGTGCTTTTGTGTATCATCCAAACGAATCCAATTCTGAGCCTCGTCTGGTGTCACAAGCACAACCTCGTTCTTTCTGGTCTGCAAGAGGTTTCCAATGACTAGTTGATGATGGTACCGATTGAGTGCTTGAACGGACTTTTTAATCAATATCGAGCTATCTGTTTCAAGTTTGAATGACACGATCATGGCTTGTGGCGCCCAGGAGTCTACTAATCTCCTCAAAAACTTGGGGACCTGTTCCAAATCCACCACCAATTTCCCACTGGGTTGTGCCTGAATCTTATGATTTGGCATCCGCGAAGATGGCAAGAAAAAATCAGATACTGCGGCAGCGAGATAGAACAAGGCGTCTGATTGAGCCTTCTGGAGCAGTTGCGAGGCCAGTCTCAAAGTGTACAAATATTGGTTTACGGTTGTGAATGGCACCAAAAGCAAAGAGTTAGCCTTTTGTGCCGCCATGTATTTTCTCAACACCACAAGCATGCTGTCAGCAAATTCCGGGTTGATTTCCACCTTATTGTCCTTCTCGACCATGTAATCAAGAAAGCAGTTGGTGGTATGGCTGTAATGGCGCGAGTATGGCAAAAGCGAAAACTCACGATGCAAAAAAATCACCGCATATCCATTCTCCAAGAAATACTCAGCAGAAGTGGCTCCTCTGGTTCCGGCTGAGAAATTGTCAATGAATCTCACGGTGTTGTTCTCCAACGGAACGGTAGTTCCACCACTGGTCACCAAAACGACTTTTTTCTGAGTCTGTTGACAATGAAAATCTACAAACTTGTCAATTTGTGCCTCGATTTCTGGAAGATACGATGGAGGTTCGTGATTTTGAAAGTATTTGTCTTCATCCAAGACCTCTGCCACAGGGAAGTCAGGGACGTTCCTGTCTATAGCAGTTTCGTAATCTGGCTGAGACGTATGGTAGTTTTTAGTATTTGGCATTGCGGCTTCCTACGTTTTGTTGGATCGAGTTGTCTTTGGATCTAGATAAGTAAGTGGGTGGTCACGTGCGATCTGAAACATGGGGAAGGATATTTCAGAAATGTGAGTCGCTGAAGATGACTGTTGATCTGTTTCGGATGAATGGGTTGAGGATTCGGTTGACGAGGTATTCTTCGTTCCTTTGATTATTATGTGTGATGCTGAAGTACACAAGTTTACGGTTCTCGTTTGAAGAAGATGAGATCAGGGAGCCTGTGTTTATAGTCACATTTATGGGAAATGTGCTATTAATTTGCAAATTCTGTGATTCGTGTCACTTCCTCAGTTTCCAGTTGAGCATTTTGTGAACGTTGTCTTTCACATCGTGGAAGTAGAGGGATGGTGTCGTCGATTAAATCACAAAAATGAATTAGATGAAAAGTTCTTCTATTGATACTAAGGCGCTAAAGAAGCTATTCCAAATTGTGTCTTGACGTTTCGAATAGAGCTTCGATTTTGGAAAGGTGTTTGAACTTTTCACAATCAAGCTACCTGCCCGTAAAAATTACAAATTGAATCGCAACAGACAGGTTTAAATTTATATCGAGAAAGTCCAAAAATTCCAATTGCAGAATTATCCGATAGCGAATTAAAAAGAAAATAATAATCAATTCAGATTTCAAAGAGTGTACATTCTACTTCTAAGATATCAGTATGAGGAACATCATCGGTAAATGTCTTTAGCCAGAAACGATACAAATCAATATAAAGAAATGAAGGGAGGTCTACTCTTCTTAATTATGAGCAATGTAAGGATTATACCACAAGCGTTACAAAATGCAATTCAATGAATCGGACATTCTCACGATGTAGGTCACAGTCTTAGACTAGAACAAAAATAGGACAACCCAATTAAGGTACGCAAAAAGAAAGCACTAAGTATCATTACAGGACATAAAATTGAAAGAAATATTCGACGCCACGCTAAAGAGACAGGACACTCACAGTTAGCCTCGATGGTATCAATTATGCCCAAAGCAGAAAATTCACCATTCGAATGCACTAAAACGCCTTCTCCCGAGATCAGAAAAATCTTTTCGGTGCAGTTCAACTCCTCAGCCATGTGGCTAATAGGTGAAACATAGTATACGAGGACATAATGCAATACCATACGAAAGCAGTCAAAAATACAACAGACAAAAAAAGAAATCTAGAGACATTGGCAAAAAACAATAATACTAATAGATTGAAAGGAGGACCCCTTGGCTAGATCTATCGGTGACCCCCTATCAGGCAAGAATATGCATAATCTTAAAAAGTAATTATAGACAATGCCACCACGAGGCTGCAACAACGTGAGACCACTTTTAAAAGAAACCCAGAGGCAAAATCGATAAAAAACTACAATGCTTCAAATGGGAAGAATCTTCAATAATAATCCGTAGCAGCTCGGCTAGTAGATACTCTGAGCAATATTTCCAAGACTTAACTCCATCTCTTCCCTTGCTAAGAGTCATGGTGAAAATTCAATCCATCGCGGAGAGCAACCTGCAGAGGAGCGCCGAAGACTCGGAGTAATGCACCCCCGAATTGCGCCGCCAAATTGTGGAGAAGTTCGCCGTGCACTTCCGAGGGTCCCCTATTACATAATCCCTTTATCACGGGCAAAAATAAGGATACTGGCCTCAGAAAACCGCGTTATATTGTTCGGCAACGGTAATTATATTAGAATATCTTCTGAAATATAAGAATTTCTGTCGAAAGCTAGGAACTATGGCTCCGACAAGGATCAAGATACGCGCTGTGAGTTGGGGTAGCCATTCCGGGGGTGCATGTACCCGCCGTGCACACCATCCCAATGCGGAAGGCAGCAAAACGGCGGGGAGGTGAGACAATACAGTGGACGTATGGAAGCCATGTCTGGAGCAAGAATGGGAACTAGAAGGGGAAAGAGGAAAATCTGATTTGGACCAGCGGAATGGATGAGGAAGAAAGATTCATTGAAAGACAACCAAACGCATGTTGCATTTGAAGGAGTGACCTTCGATCTAGAAGCTTGGTAGGGGTTAGATTCTAGAATGTGAAGCGCAATTACGGCAGACGCATCAATGTGAGACCTACTGTTGCTAAAAAAGGAAACAACGAGATATCAAGTTCGAGACGAAAAAATAACTTGTAAAAAATTGAAAAAGAGAGAAATGGGAATTCGTTGTGGCCCCTAAGATGCTAAGATTGGGGTTAAGTAGAAGGGAAGTCGCAGAGTTGGTGGAACAGTAGATGGCAGAAATCGAAAGAACATATACAGTAAATGATATTAATTCCAGAGAAACTTCGAATTTACAAAGGGCATTCCCAAGAAAAAATACTTATTTTCAGAACATCTTATAATAACCGAAATTGAGTAAGCCAATAGATCGAAAGAAGCACTCATACAAACACACAGCACAAAACTCAGAACGTTTCAGCAATTCTCTGTCACAACCAAACAGATCTCATAGTTCAAGAATTTAAGAAGAAAGAAAAAAATATTTGAAAATTACCCCGACACTTAATTCTTCTCAAAGCGGCCTATGCGCTTACAGCACACTGCTTCGAGTCCATTAAAACAGATCCAAGTTGGGTTCACAGATCCTCATACCGAATACACACATCGTAAACACAAAACTCCCCAAATGTCAACATCTCAAGATAAGAATTACGAGATACGATAAAATTTATAGGCAGTAAATGGTCCCCGCATCAAACACGGTTTACAGTGATGACTTGTTCGGCCTAAGGGTGTCATCATTGCACCAGTGGGGAACGGTTTACGGTTTGTATGGTTGTGTGGTCACCTAAGACCAACTTGCTGAACGCAAGAGATTCATACACAAATGCTAAATCAAAATTGACCAATAACATTCACAAACCCCTCTCCACATCATGCAAAATCCTCATCTCCCCAAACTCATCGTCTTCGATGTCCATCGGCATTTCTGAAAGAATTGCATTAGGGTGGCCGGGGCGTGTCACTTCCTGCAGACACAATCCGAGGGTATGTCGTGGGTCGCAGCATAATACCCAGCGCATGCTGGATACAGGCCATTGCTCCCCAAAAACGTGCAGCAATACATATATGACACCAGGCTGGCCCACCCCTCTGAGAATTTTGTACCACGTTCTTTCTTCTTTAAGAAGCCTCTGCATTCTCTCACTTTTTTTTTTCTCTCTGCTGGAAAAACATTTATCTACAAAACTTCTTGGATCCTCCGAAAGTTTACACCAGAACATATATCTATAGAAGTTTCACTGACTCTATACGTTTCACTGACTACATAAAAGTCTCACTGACTTCACAAGTTTCACATACTACTCCACTCATCAACCCTTTTCAACACCACACATTTTCACATTCCGCAAAAATCATCATGGACTTGTCCACCGCATTTAACAACTACTGTATCACATGCGATAAACTCGTGGGTCAGAACTTCGTCTACTGCTCGTCTCAATGTAGGGAAAAGGACGAGAGCCAGCTGGTGTCTGTTCTCCAGGCATGCAACGGCGCCATGGTGTCTCCTCTCCTTACGCCTTCATTGTATCAGACTCAACACTTGCCAGAGGGCGGCGTCATTGGTCTGCCTTTGTTGTTACCCGACAGCATTCAAGACGAGGACGTGCGTGATTTCTCGCTAAATTATTCTGTGAGCCAGCCCATCAAGGAGCAAGCCAAGGTGGGTTCTGCCACCCTGGTCAACTATAGGCTCTGGTTGACGGGGGTCTTGTAGGTATTTATTGCTTGCCAACATTCAAAAAATTCAGCATAAAGCATAGGCTGCCGGGTGCAGCGCGCATATATATATATTATAATAAAGGGAATTGGTTATAATTTGTGAGTAGTCAGGTCGATTAAGATTGAGTTGTGTAGATTAAGTTGTTTAGAGCTTAAGAGTTCACCAATGTCGACACGTGAGTATATTTCATTTTTGGCGCTGACCAAGTTAAGAATGACAGGACTTCTGTTTCAAGAATAGTCTTCCAGTCCTCTTTATTTCGCCTTGAACAAGTACTATGTTGCCTTTTGGTTTTCTGAAGAGTTGCTTGTTTGTCCCACAACAAGTAAAATAAGAAGCTCAGATTTACGAGTCATGCTCAAAAGAAAAAAAACAAAAAATTGACAACAATATATAAATTAATGCTCCGCCCATATCCCAGATCCTGTTCTGAGTTTAGGAACCTACCTCAATAAAACGAAACAAAACCACCACCCCAATACACATGGAGCCCTTCAAAAAAGCCATGAATTTCTGCGCAAAAAACTAAAGCACATTCTAACACTATCTCACAAATCTCCCACCCCTCCTTCATCCAAACCTCTTTTTTCAAGATTAATCGTAGTCACCCCTGCACATCACCATAAAATTTCACCACTTCAACTACAACCACCTCCGTCTTTCCTCCACCATGTTCGGCCCCTTTAGATCGACGCTAGCTGCCTGCGGAGGTTATCTCTGGAAGAAGGCACCTCGTCTTTCGCCTCCCCAAAAGTACCGCTTGAGACAGAGAATGAAGCTTGTTGACAGAAACATCGAGGTCTTGTACCAGTCGCTCAAATTGACAGGTCAGGACCTGACTGGATACAAGAAAATCGACTACCTCAAATTCGATTTTCCCAAAGAGTCGGAAATGGAGCCTAGAGACAAGTACTCCACCTTCAACAGAAAGGCCAAGGATTATAGAAGAAGCTTGCATCTTGAGCCTAAATGGACCAAGAGATCGTTCCGTGTCAATCCTAAGTACTTCTAGGTCTTTGTATTTGGGAAAAGATTTTGTGGAAGGGTTATTTGGATATGTCTGGAGATTTGTAACTCCCAGATACGTATATAGTAGGACTGTGGCTTGTATATTTAATGAACACATGAAAAATTAGACAATCTTATGAGTCGCTCATGTATATGGGCGAAAATGTTTGGAACAGGTTCAAACGTTACTCTCAAGTATCGGTCCTTTGTCCTTCAATCTTAATCACTGATCCGTGACGAAAGCTGTATCGAATGCATTTGAGGAATAGAAATATAGCGTACATATGAATGATTGTAAAAACACAAATCGTCTCGCTTCGATGTCCATTAATGATTCAATATTTCCTTATTGTTCTGTCTCCTATAATACATCATCCTAAACCCTTTGTTGTCGAAGTTCATAAAATGTCTGTTCTTCAAGCTGGTATGGTTCATTCCTTGGCGGGGCTGGCAATTTTGTCCCACACCCAATTGCTTATAAAATAGTCCGAGTACTTGGGATCAACTTCCAACACACTGGCCTGATTGGTCAACTTATCAATCACCAAGATCTTGTCGCCCTCTGACGTACTCTCAACATGTACTCCCAATTTCTTGTATAATGCGATCTTCATAGAGGTAGAATTGTAGTGTTCGGCTACATTACTCTGCACAGCATCCTCCTTCAACCGTTGCAATTCCTCTTGGCGCTTTTGCAATTGGAGTCGTGTTTGCTTGAGCTGATTGACCACGCTTTGGAGTTCTGTTAGCTGCTTCGCCAATGCGATCTTATCGTTATCTAGTTCCAGCAGCCTCGCTCTAAATAGCCGCATGATATCATCGTTTTCCGGATCGCGCCTGTTCTCCTCCACACCCAAAAGCTCATACAAGTCCGCGCCTGGTCTTTGGGTTTCAGCCATTTCTGCGCTTAGTCTTTGGAGTTCTGCTTGTTCTGACTCCAATTCCTGGCGCAACGCTTCCTCTTTCTGGTGTCGCAACTGTGCCGTTTCATCGAGCAGTCGCGCGATCTGCTCTAGCGCCAACGTGTCTGGTTTTATGGCGAAGCCGCCGGCGGTCATGCGTATTAGTTCTGCTGGAGATTCGTTGTTCATGAATGGTAGATTATCTGATGTATTTGTGCGCAATTTTGGCAAATTTTGATTAGTTTTGGCAATTATTGTCTTATCTGTATCTGCAAAAAAACCCGTCTCTATATAAATGAGTGTATGTATGGGTTTAATGCTCAAAGGTTGTATGTTATTGTTTCTGATAGTAGTATCTAAAGTATGTGGAGATGCAGGAAGAAGCACTTCGATGTATTTTATAAATCAAAGAGGCAATGCGGATTCGACGAATAAAAGAGAGAAAATAATAATTTTAAAAAAAGCACATTTCTATAGGAATAATCCCCACCATTTATATCCCGTCTTCTCCCGGTTATGTGCCCTTTTCTTCTCTTTTTACATTTCTCCATACTACCATCGCACCACTCTACGCCTTACTAACGTATAACCCACCAACTTCGAATTAGTTCACCTTGATCAATAGTGAAGTAGTGTAGACAAGATGAGTAAGAAACCATATGATGGAGCAGAGCTCCCAACCCACCCTACACTTCCTCTGTGGGTGCTTACGCCCAAGGAGGAACAGGTTGTGTTTGAGAGATGGAGAAAAAAGGCGTTCCAGAAGTGTGACGCTTTGATCAGAGCATACATCGAGTGTTCAAACCTGTACGACAATCCAGTCGAGGGAATCAAAATGTGCAAGGAAGCCAACGATCGGTCTCTTGGATGTGTGGCTGAGTATCAGAAGTTGAAGTATCTAGATGATGAGAGAGATATCTTGATTGCCGATAAGAAGTTGAAGCGACAGATTTACTTGGATCGTTTAAAGGCTCAGATGGAGAAGAAGAGCGAGGAGAAGAGCTAAGAACTAGCGGACTGGAGAAGTGACAGAGTGGTTCCGAACAGACCAGAGAACCAACACACAGAAAAGACAGAAAAGACAGATAAAACAGGACAACTGGGGCGAAACATGAGCAGGAAGGAAAGATACGATGTTCATGGGAATCAGGTTCATTGACTAAGAATTATTGGAGTAAATCGCTGGAGATATTCTTGCTGCCCACTGATGACGCACTTCTTAATGGCCGCTGTAGATGTTCTTTCGATACACCAATGTATGTATATAGATAGTCAATTGAAGTTCAAAACGATAGATGAGAATAACTCTCGATCACAGTATGATCTTTACGTTACCGAGTGTTGATGATTGATCTCCAGGTGTCTCGTTCTGATGCGTCACTAGATACTTCGCGATGAACGATTGTTATGTGGCTTTTGTAACTAATCGGAGCCATTTTAAAAAGATCTGGGTCGCTTCTGACTTTTAAGTGATTTGCAACATAGCTACTTTCACAGATGCGAAAATTCTGAGAGTCATAAAATCTGACAATAAGATCATACGCATAATGGCCACAGTTATGAATTGATTTCCAACCCTTCAGAGAAGAGTCTCTCACTTCACATGATCTGCTGTAGTCATTACATAATGAAGCAAAGCACTGGTTCAACAGGGATAATCACATACAATTCAGCGTGATGTTTACACAACCTTTACATTGACATGTTCAATGATTCTAACCTCATTATTCATGGCCGTTCCTCTTCCATGTTGTAATTGTTCCCAAACACAGTCTGGCTGGCCATAAACATCGATCCATGCATGATCGCTAGGTCCTGGAGTGATTGATATTGCACCGAGACATCCTTAATGAGACCATCAAACTCCGCCAAATTAGCTTGTAGAATGGCAAATTGTTCGTTGAGTTGTGCCATCTGGGAAGCTGACATGTCGCTTATATAAATTATGGGTTATGAGCACTTGGAAAGATGTTTCTTTTGGGCCAAAGGGGAGTAAAGCCTGAATCGCCTTTTGTATGGTATACTACGGACTGTTATTAACTAGAGTGAATCTCAAAACATTAAACATCAGATAGGCGCGTACTGCAGACAAGCACATCAGAATCAATGTAGCTCCCCCAGTCTCTCATCTTCGGATGTTCGGTCACATCCATGAGAAATTATTTGAGTAAAATTGCCTAGTGTAACTGCAAAATCTTTATCGACAAAATCCAATGCTTTGTCCCGGAGAGTCTCTCATGGCCCCGGACTTAGCGTGTTCTCGCTCTTTTTCTTGTCTTTTTCAATATACCCGGCCTTAAGCACCACACCCGTACACCACGGGAATGTTCGGATAGAATCAAGATGTCTCTAGCTCTACCCCAGGTTTCTTCACTCAGAAGGACACATAAGTTGCCCAAAATACAAAATCTGCCTAACGGAAATCCTGAGATATTTATAATACTGTCCTGTACCCCGAAATCAACCCAGGGCTCGTGATATTGCTTATTTCGGACTCTAAAGTTCAAGATACGATATACGATCTCATTATAGATCCAGCTAAACTTGAAATCTACGTGAGGTTTGACCATCTGATATTTATCTTTGGTGTTTATTTACCCTATTTTCACCTTTTGACGATCGAAAATACGTCTTCCAACTTGATTTCTTGGAGTTTTTCAGTCTACCATACCACCCAGCTAAGAAGCCTGATTTACTGTAATTTATCCCAGATATATCATTGAAACAGTCAAGAACCTCCACAAAAATAGTTCTCTCCTTAGAGGTTTTAGAAAAACCCTGTTGACTCTCTGAACTTTTACCTTTAGTCAAGTCAGATGTGCAACAATGTCTGCTACGCACAACCAACTTAAACTGACGGCGATGCTGCTGTCAACATCAAAAGCTACTGCTGGTACAAATCACCGTGGGGACGGTTTAGTGGCGGCGCTGCCAATACTCACAAAGTATGCTAAGATTCAGCCAGCTGTTGCTATTAAACCAAAGCCTTCCGGCGTCACCAGTATACACAAATCCTCGTTCAACCCACAGTATGACCCTCAGACATCCGCGTCAGCGTTTTTTTCAGATGACCCGGGCTCGAATATCAACGTTCTGCGTAAATGGGTATTGCCCGCCAGACCAAGACCAGGACGAAAGCCAGTAAGCAGTACGCCCCCAGCAGCCGCATCAGCGGCAGCACTAGCTGTGGAAGACCACTGTGGATTGGCTAAGAAACGCTTCAAAGGTCCAAAGAATGGACAGGTCCCCGACATCATTTCGCTGCCTTCTTCAACCGGTGCAGGTTCGCCGGGATCGGTGGCCATGAGCCCAAGCTATTCTAACACTTCGGTCAATACTAGTAGAGCTACAATTTCTAGCTACAATGGTACCAATACCCCTGGTGTTGATGAACTACTAGCAAAGTCAACTTCTATGGATACTACAATAAAACCAGCGTCTAAGCAGGTAACTGCGTTACAAGAAGCATACTTGGCCAAACTTAAAGAACAGGAGCTCATTCAGAACTACATAGAGACGCTTCTGAACCAAATTAAAGAGTTTCGCTTTGTGCAAAGTGGAATGATTACAGCCGACGCGCTCAATTCCATAAATAACAGCGACGAAAAAAAAACAAGCTCACTGCGGTCACCAGACCAGTTGGACCATATTAGCAATGTGAGGGATCTAGATAAGTTCCTTGCCCACCTGACGACTCAAAGTAACATTATACACAGTGTCACTAAAAAGTACATTGACGAGGGAACAGGATCCCGCAACCCGGTGAGGCTGCAAATCGAGCACTACTTACAACTTCGAAAGCTACATCAGGATAAGTCTTGCGCTCGTGCGCCTTCAAAACACAGCGCTAGCAGTAGATCAATACCACATCCAAGCTCAGACATAACTACCCTCGGTGCCGAGCCGCTAATATCAGATTTGGATATAAATTCTGATGCCAATCTTTTAGCAGCCGTCTCAAAACCTGCAACGTTCACGCCAAGTCTACTTCGTCCTCTAGACATAGACTTGTTTGAAGAGCATGACGTCATTGGAGTGGAGACGGTGGAGAATGATATCTTCGACAAGTTGAAGAGCATTGACGATTCTGAGTTGGAGTTTGCACCCATCTTGAAGCAAGCGACAGCTCAGGGAAGAAAAAAAATGGGGTGTGGGTTTTGCAGTGGAGACACACCATGCCTATGTTTTGATGCAGACAATATCTTTGGAGAAAAATAAACGACTTATGATTTGATTAATTGGGAACTGTAAAATCTGGAACACCAGCACTGCATATGGGCGTTTCATAAAGTTATTCGAATAAAGCGATGTGAAAATATGACGGAGAACTAAGACTTTTTCCGAGGACATCAATGCGCCTCCAGAACACCACGAGAAATCTACAAAATTCCAATAAACATCATTCTTATATATAGTTACCCTAGCTTATAATTTACCACAACAAGAAGTAAGAGCCAACAACGGCAGTAGCGGCCAAAACAGCGTAACCAGTTCTGTACACACCAGGAATGGTCAATTCCTTACCAAAGTCCCAGATAAGATGTCTGACACCGTTGGCAGCGTGGAACACGAAAGGATAAGCCATAGCAGCCTTTCCAAGAACCTTAACAGCAACAGGAAGAGCAGCAACAGTGGAAACAATGGCAGCAGAGTCAAATGGAATGCTTAAAAGAGAGGTGGCAGCGTAGGAAATTGTAAGCGCATAGAAAGCACCTCCCATAGCCACACCAGTGATTCTGTGGAAAGAGGACAAAATAGCTGTGAGCTGAGGCTGGTAGATGGTAAGATGAGGCAGGACAGGACGTCTAGAACGTTGTTGCTTGAGAAGTTCCTCCTCTTCTTGGTGAGAAGCTTTGACGGTGGAGGTGAATCTGCTAGCCATCACAGGGAGTCTAGAGACACGAGCAAGAGCTGAGGTTAGTACAAAGTAATGAGAAGTAATTCAGCGTATTCAGAAGGAAGTCCATAATTCTTTGGGACTGGTATTGTTTTGTCGGACTATCCAAGAAGGGACATGGGTAAAAGAAACCAGTCTCTGGATATAGCGGTTCTTCTAACAAAAACAAAAAAGGCTCTTTTTTCATTTTTTACTATTTCAAGAGTATTTTCAGGCTTTTCAGGTCTATTAAGCCCGAAATGGTCATCCTCGGCTAATCGGGGTTGATGATGACATGTAAACAGCCATGAAAGTAGTAGATCCTTGCCACAGAATGAGATGACAAACACACATAGCGATTCTTATCACACTCGTTCTGATTATTTTCACATTTAGATCTTTTCAGGGCGCTTGAAGCTGGAATCCTCAAAACCAGGTCCCGGAGCTCAAACCACGAAAACAAGCCGTTCTTCACGCGAAAAAAAGATACATACGTCTGATACCAACACGAGAAAGCATTTTATGAGAGTTTTGTTTCAAAAACGGACCGTTGGCAAAGAAGGTGGTGGTGCTAACAGCTGGGGTTCGGGCCAATGAAAAGAATCGCATTTGAAAACCCGGGGAAAGATCACGTGATAGATATGGGGGTAGAGTTTAGTATTCGGAGGTGGGTTTTTAAGAGCAAAAGGAGAAATTATGTAGAGAATTGTGGAATATAATTATTGTAGAAATCATTCGAATTTGGCGGAATATCAATCTAGTTTTTGGAAAGGTGGGGAGAATTGTTTTAGGGGTAATATTAGCATTGGCGAACCAGTAATCAATTGCCAAAACCAATGAATTCAACGTAAATTTTACAGAACCTGGTGCTCGAACTGATAATCCTTCTATAGCATCCATGTTTTTTTTGTAGATCCTAGATGTGGGAAGAGAACAGTGATTTGACCGAAGTTGAAGGACTCGTTCTGCAGAGCAAGAAAATATATAGATTTGACGACCAGGCCAAATCTTTCTTTAAAGTCTCAATGTATTAATTACGAAAAGGCGAGTTTTGACGTCGTCAACTACATTTCACCAGTGTTGCAATAGCTCCTGGTCTGATTTGCAGCCAATTGCAGCCAATAGCCAGCCTGATGATACTCATCCCAATCACGGCACCAGAACTTGTGAAATTACAATGAGAAGGAAAAATGCTTAACGGAGTCCATCCAAATCACCCCAAAACACGCCATCCTCATCCCTTATTGGTTCATGCTCCAAATCGCCGAACAACCGTTAGTATGCTCTTACATGGTCATTCATCAGGACACGACAAGGCCACTACAGCCAAATTGCAAAAATCAAGCAGAAGAATAAATCGTAATTCTGTTTTACCAAAAAATTCCATTTTTCCAGCAATTTCTCGTACGTTTCTGACCTCCTTTCGTTTCGTTGGCGGAGGCACGGGTGCCGTTCCACTCATCTCCACCTTTCAGATGATATCGCGCATACCACACACACAAATAGGCACCTCGGAGTCAAAAGCACCCTGCTATTCACAGATCTGAAGTGAGTTCTGAGCCCTGTGTCTGAACTCATACCAGCGCTTTCTTCCTCCGACGCAAATTGGCCGTTTTTGAGCAACTTCGAACGGAAACCCGGCCCAAAACTATAGCACCAACCTCAACGCTGCTACACACATTCATCTGCTAGCTCGTTCCTATCAATTTCATTGGCCCATCCTATAATTGGCCAGACTCCTTAATTTATTCACTTCAGCACCATGCATCCCGGTACGTCGGTGCACCATCAAGAGACGACCCTAAAAGGGGGAGAAGTAGAGCCGCCACAGTCAGCAAATGGCGATAATGAGATACGGAAACAAAATACGATATACGAGTCTGTAGAAATGGCCAATCCGGCTGCCCTGATAGGTCAACAGGGCGGCGAAACGATGCCCCATCCGGATACCAATACCGAAGCCTCCCAATCGCGCCCGCTGTCGCCGCTCAACGATAAATTGGAAAGCTCTTCGGATTTGCAGTTCAAGAAAAAAGATTACCAGAGGTCGCGCACCCTACTGTTCCAGTCAGTGTTATCGTCTGTATCGCTTAAGTCGCTTAAACATCAATACACCACTCCAAAACCGGCATTGGAGCGGAACACATCTAATCTCCTGCAGCAAGGCATCAAGAACTTCCAGTCGTACATCCAGGCCCCTGTTTTGCTGCTGGTGACGAATCCTCGTTCCGACGACAACGTAGCCATTGGTCAAAGACTACCTTTTGATGCCGAAGGGAAAGTCGCCTCCAAGAACTCGCTGAATTTGAATGAGCGGCGCCCCAGTACACATCCTGCTGCGGATGCTGGCGCTTCCGACGATGACATATACAAGGAAGAAACTATTCTTCAGCAGCAGAAGTTAACTCTCAACGCCCTAAAAAAGTTGTCTCTTTCACTAGCTCCAATAATTAGGCCCGAGGAGGAAGAGGAAGCCAATGGCTCGACGCACCGTGTTGCAAGCACACTGCGCATCAGCAGCAAGCTGCTTAACTCACCTAATACCAACAATACTTCCCGCAACTCTGTCTCGGCCTCTGCCTCAAATATGTTAACCATGACTGCTGCACACCCTGAATCGGCAGCAAACTCTGGCACCAAAGTATCTCACGAATCATCTAAGGCTGCTTCAGACCGAGTTTCTAAACCTTATCTCCCAGCAGAGGTGGACCTCTCGCAATTTTCTAGTTTGACCCGGCAAGGGCGCTTCAGTAACCGTCCGGAACGCGAGCCGCTGGTAAAGTCTCCAATTTCAACAAATGAAATTTCGAGTCCAGTCAGCGCCACAGAGCCTTCCGGCCGTGTCCTTTTCCCCGACAACGCTCCTGCCTCCACAATTCCAGAACAGCTTCAACCTTTTGTGAATCTACCCCTCTCTGAGAACCAGCGCATTAATGATCAATTGAACAATGGCCGTGAAAAGCCTGAGTTGAAGCTCAACATGACCCGTCTTCAGGACAGCTTTGACGTCCAAGCAAATTCTACTTCGCCAAAACGAAACCAAGCATCATCTCATGCGAATCAAAATTTGCGGGCGCCTAACCCACTGACAGAATTATATGTGGGACGCACAAACAACAACATGAGTGAAAAAAGCTCAATGAACGCACCTAACATTCCCAACCGTGCGCTCCCACTCAAAAAGCTCCAGCAAATCAACGGATTCAGAAGCCCAATGTATATACCAGCCGTTCTCCGGAAGACTGAAACCGCTGTAGATGATGATGATGCAACAAATGGAGACACATACTTGTTTTCTCACGATCCTCGTATTGGCGCATATCATGGAGCACACCCCCATCATTCACCGTCGTCAGCCCCAATTTCAGTAGCTACCACCGCTAACAACTCTAGCAATGTCCTGATACGAAGCAATGACCTGGCATCGTCACAGACAGGAAACAATGGTACAACTGATAATGACTATTCCACTTACAGAATTCCAAATGGCAGCGCACCAAAGACATCTTCAAGCAGCACTGGGCCATTTCCTCTTAGTCATAATGCCAATATTCACAACAAAGGCGCACGCTACGTTCAGTATCATCTGCACATCGTCAATGCGCCACCAACCCGTCACCACTGGCTCAAAGATGAATCTGTTGCTGAGTGTGGGATCTTATCATGCAAAAAGAAATTCAACTTTTTCGAGCGCCGCCATCATTGCAGAAAGTGTGGAGGAATCTTCTGTAAAGAGCACACTCTGCATTACTTGTACATCAATCATTTGGCACAATTTACCACTGGCGGTAGAGGTACATTGTCTCGCGTATGCGCTCGCTGTATTGCAGAGTATCGCGAGTTTGCAAAACGCGAATACGGAACTCATGATGGGCAAGAAAGATTGGGAGATCCCCGCCAGAATGCGAGCGCCCAGAACCTATCCAACTCGAGCAGCCAAAATGAGCCCGGAGCTTATAGAGCGACTGCGCTGGAGCACAGACAAGATAGCTTTGTTACGAGCCCAGACGAGAATAGCAAAGACACTGTTGTGGGATCAGTTCCTGCCAACTGGAGCTGGTCTTCTTTTTAGATTCTGTGTAACCTTATTTATCACGAAGTATTTATTAATGGAAGGATGTATCATTGTAAAAGAGGGCATGCGGCCTTACAGACTTGAACTCATAAATAATTAAATCACATTCATAATAAACATTGCATTATATTAGCTGCCCAATTTGGTTTTTGCGGAAAACACGCGCGAGACGCTCATTTCCAACCATGACATTACCCAAGGTGTTTCTTGCTTTCTCTTTGAAGTGTTCAATGACTTGAACTTTATATCCAGTAATGGAAACATAGATGAAAAGACTGCTGATAAGAATTAAGACCGGGATCCAGAAGAAGAGCAACATTTTGTCATTACGCACTGTAGTGCGAGGGCGGTTGATGTAGGAAAGCGCTATGTCCTCTGACAGATCCAGAGCGATTCCTGCGTCGTCATCGACCTTCATTGCCATTTGGCTAGAAGGCGAAGCACTCAATTCTTGAGCCGAAGATGCTTGATTAAGAGCCCGCTCCATTTCCAGCTTTGGTCTCATCTCTCCACTACCACCGGGGAACAAATCGTCGTAGGATGGCAAGTTTGTCGTCTCGTCTGGCGCTAATGAGAAGATTGTACGCTTCATTTTGTTCCAGAACCCTCTTTTCTTGAGTTTGGAACGGGGAGAACCGTCAGTGATGTCGCTATCCTCCGCGCTCAGAGTAGCCAAGCCTTGCGCATCCGTCAAATTCTTAAACTCCGGATTTTGAGCACGCTCAGCGCTCTCTTCGCCATCATCGCTGGTGTCAATATCATCTTCGTAGTCGTAATCTTCGTAGTCAGACTCTGAGTGGTGTATGTACAAGTCATCATCTGAGTCTAGTTCTGAGTCAGCAAAGTCAGACTCGTTTCCGAAAGACGACGCAGAGTTCAATTGAGCGGGGCCTGAATGGATTCCAGAGTCGTAATCATCAACAGCACTCTCATTATGAGCCATGAACGAGTCGCCGCCTTTCTCCTCACTGACAGATTCAGTAATCATCCGTGAAACATGACGTCCATAGCTGTTCATATTGATAGAGTTCAAAGAATCAAGACTGAGCGAACGGTTGAGTGGTTCGTCGACGGAACTCGACTTCCGACGGCGCTGTGAACCATTTGAAGAAGAGTATTGGTGTTGAGATCCACTGTTGCGTCTGTCAGCAGCAGCAGCACTCGAAGCGGAACGAGCGCCAGCACCTCCGTTATCGCCTGCTTCAAGTCTTTCGAAGATATCTAACACGTTCATGTCACAATAGTCCTTCAAGTACTTGTCATTTGACAATTTGAGGTTCCAAGTTGGTCTGTAGGCGAGCAATAATTCCATCAAACTTCTGTATCCACCGGTCAGCGCCATAAAGAATGGGGTGAGGCCAAGGTTATCCTTCACATTAAGTTTTGTGCCATGGCTTATCAAAAATCTCACTAACTTCGAGTAATTTTTGAGACATGCAAGATGAGCCAAGGTTTGTCCTTGCAGATTGGCCAAGTTCCAGTTAGGGATGATAATTGGACAATTTGGCAAGTCAACGAGGGACATGAAGTTGATCAAAATCTCCTCAGTTGAGAGATCTGAGCGGGTTAGCGTCTGAACTGCACGGTGAGCATTGTCGTACCACATTTGGTGTTCTTGTTGGTCCATTGGACTTGCGTTGTGACTACCTCCATTTGCTTGTTGAGGCAGGCCTTGATTTGAACCATCGGTGTTCTTATCCAGCCCGACAATTCTTTTGGCAATGTTCTTTGCATCCTCCAACTTACCGTTCATCTTCAAGCCAACAATCTGAAGAGCTAGCTCAATGAGTTGACGATCGGTGTCATCTGTGTAAGTAAAAACCGTATGCTGGTTTTGCGCAATTGCTGCTTGATCAATAACTTCATTCTCAAAACTAACCAACACTTGACCAGCATGTGCGGAAGGTGGCAAGTATGTCACTATCGTTGACTCAGACCAGCAATGTGTGGCCAAGGCGTTCTTAGCACCAAACTTGACAATAAGACCAGGGCGGAAGTTGTATCCCAAAAGAGTCACTTCGATACCACCACGACAAGGTCCCTGTGCGGGTATAATCTTCTGGATGCATGGTGAGGTATCGTTAGGCAGAAGTTGCAGTTGAGACAGAAGCTGTTGTTGCAGGTGAACTCTGGGAAGGGTCGAGGGGGCGATGTGCAGAACACCGCCTTTACCGTTCATATTATATCCTGAGAGATTTCCACCAATTGAAGCAGCATGCACAGATGCATTAGTATCGGAATTGCTCACTGGCGAGAATGAGTTATACAGATCGTCGTAGCTCATCTTCTTACGCTTAAGTCCACGTGCCGCCAGATCTGACGTCAGATCATCAATGGAGTTTGGTGACAAAGGATGCAAGCTGGTCAAGTCGGACGGATTGAGAGGTGCATCAGTACACATACCCAAGGGACGCTGAGAAGCAGGAGTTGCACCATTTGAGCTTGCGGGACGAGCGCCAGGAGTCATGGACCCTATGGTTCCATTCTGAGTTGGGACACCAGATCTGCTCGAGGCAGACAGGGTCTTCTTGCGGTCCATAATCATTATTGGACCCGAGACACATTTACCCTTAATATTGCCCAAGTAATCACGAACAACGACTAAAAGCTTGAAGCCCTTAGCCTCTTTGTGATGTCTACAGTAGCAGATAAGTCTAGCAGAAAAGTTCAACAATTTGGACTGGTCATCTGGTAGACCACTTGGAGGCAGGAAACTGACAATTTCTTTACAATTGTAAATAATGGCCTTTTTGACCATTTGCTCGTTATCCCATGGGTTTGCCACACAAGCGTTGTTTGCCAAGGCAGAGATACGCGTGGAGGATGCCGACTGTTTGACAACTTGTTCTTCATCATTATTGTTCTCGCTACCTTTCAGTCTCAGCGCACGCTTCTGTTCTCTTTTGATACATCTGGAACACACTCTACAAGATTGCAGCAAATCAGAGGTCATGACATAGGTGTCCATGAATAACATATTGCTTCTCAAGGTATCTGAAAGTGTCTCCACAGGATCGGCCAAACAAAACTTATTTTTCGAAATGAGGTCTTGGGGAACATGCAAAAGTAATTCTCTGGGTGCTGGGCTGAACTTGAACTTGAGTTTAATCTGTGTCTCAACTCTGGAATGCAGAGGAAGATCGAGAACTTCTAGCTGGTATTGCATCTTGGCCATTGTTTCTGGCAGGAAGTCGAGGACAGACGAGGCATCCATGACGTCAATGGTGGGTGGGCATGGATTCATGTTTGGATTGCCGAACTTGACTTTGGCAAGCTCTTTTCGTGTTTCTTCATGGTCATCCAAGATAGACAGTGGCAGAGTGTTACATGACAGGCCGCCGGTGAAAACATCTAGATCGCCAGACTCGGTCTTGACCATTGGACGGTGGCCCTCACTACTGAGACCACCAAGTGCAAAGCTTAAGCTGTTCGTGCTAGTAGCTCTAGTTATCATAGTTTCGCTGGGACTTCCACTCTCGGAAACGTCCATATCAGGCTGATGAGTGTACAAGTAATCAGAATTATCGTCAAAGCGAAGAAATGGGTCAACCCCATCGACTGGCGCATCCAAGGGAAGGTCCAGCACAGGACCAAAGTGCAGAATGTCATCGGAAATGAGATCTGCCTGATTGATTTCCTCCTTTACGCGCAGAAACATCTCATTGTGAAAAGAGCCACCTAGCGTACTTCCAGCACAGTTATTACATTGAGAATAGTTGCCGGTGCTGCAGCCACGACAAGTAGTTGCAAAGCCGGTTCCATTAGGGGTAGACACGGGCGTTCTTGCACCCGAAGAGTCGTATACGCGAGGGTCAAGAAACTCGACCAAGTAGTCTTTATCTGCGGGAATAGGTTCATCCATTTTCAAGTTTGAGGTGGGGTATAATTAAGATTAGACAATCAGATACTCGGGTCAGAGAAAGAAAAAACAAATCTTGGGAATCAAGGATAACAAATATTCGCAAAAACGCTATGGTTTCCGACCTGAGACCAGAAGTTTTCCGCTGTTTGCAATGTGTAAGTCTATTGCCTCTTTAAATGTAGATCCGTCAGAAAAACAGTCACAAATCTCAGAAAAAAGAAATTCACAGTGACTAATAGTCGGAGAGTTCAAATCCAACGAGTTGTTCTGACGAAAAAAGTGATTCTGAGCGTCGTTTCTCCTATGGTTGTTCAAAACACTTGATCGAGCCAGATATCACGGAAATTCAGGCTATTTTAAAGCGGAAAAGAACACGTGTCACGTCGAAGCTAGCACAATACACCGGTAACACTTGAATTTCGAGTTGGAGATGATTTAGGAGCGTTGTAAAAGAATTAGATACAGTGGTTCATTATTTGGGCTGAGGTGGTACTAAGAGGGGGGTTTGTGCCTGCACAGAATATGGGGAGCTTTTTTCCCAAAAACCATTTTGCGTCTATGCAGGTTGCACATGTCTTCTCAACAGATCGGAATCGGAGGCGAAAAAAATTTAATATTTCTAGGAGTTAAAAAAAAATTTTTATGGAGTTTTGCGCGCAATGACCGTATTTGGGTTGCGTGCCCTGGCTTCCGAGAGAAGAGTTGGGCCGGTTAGGGCGACGATAACTCCGGAGCTGACACCCAACCGGTGTTAATTTCTTATTCTGGAAGATTCAAATTCTTTTCAGGTGTCAACACTGATACTCCGATCTGCTTTTTGGGCCTAAATTGTGCGAGCGTAGTGCGATGTCACCGTTTGGGAACTTCTCAAAATAATACAGAGGCGCCAGGTGGCCGCAATGGCTTACTCGAATGTAATGGCGAATTTTGCCAAGGCAATGAGCGGTAGTGAAGTTTCTTCGTACAATTTTTATTTGTTCTTCGAAACCAGGCGTCTTTCCATTTGGGTTTTGGAAATATACTCAAGGGTGTGATACTTGGCTGCCCTGATAAGCCGATGTTGATGAATAAGTGACGATCGTTTCGCAATTCTATGTAAACATTGCTTGTTGATCTTTTAGATATTCATTTGCATATTTGACGTGGTTATATGGGACCCTACTTCTGTTCTTGTAGACCAGAGGACTACGATTGATTAATTAAACATACAAGAAAATTTATGCAACGTTATTGATGCAAAATTCTATCGTTCTGTAAAGCACCCCGATCCTTCCATCGCGCCTTCTCATGTTCCTACTTATACTCTACATTGATCGTATACCCATTCAATAAAAACCTTACAGTTCTGAGCAAGCCTCGTACACTCGCAAACTGTGTGAGTATGCCGAATAAAAGACAGAACTAGATAATACTGGACATACCATGGCTGCCGGAGGATGTTGGGCAGAACGTAACCTAAATTTACCCAATACACCCACACCTCGGGTCCACCCCAAAGACCTAGCCACTTAGTCTGTTGGAACCGAGGCCCAGGCCCATCATTTTCGAAGAAACCGCAATTAGTGAAAGCTTGCAATCTAAATTTCGATTTGTGATCATGGATTTTTGGAGTTCCAGCACGACTTAGTGATTGTACACATTTACAGGAAGGGCCAATCATTTCGATCTGTCTGTTTACAACATGATCTTATTTCAATTTCTAAACCATTGTGTGCCCTGTTGAGACTACATTCACACTGGTTGCACAAAACGTCCTGATTAGGTTCTCAGTAGTGCAAATAAAGGTGGTGAATCATGAGCCCTGGCCGCTCTATATACAGTGCCGCATTGTCCGCTTTATATGACCTGACTCAAAAAAAAAGATCCGCATGACTGAGAGTCAAGCACTTTTTGGCTGCAAATGTGAGACGCAAATTAGGTTGTTGGGCATGTCACGTGATGCCGCTTAAACATGCTTTATCTCATCTTACTCACGTGACGACTCTCGTGATCCTTCACACTACCTGTTCTCCAATCGGACTAGTTAAAGCACTATTCCCTTTTAAAATGCCCAAAAGTACCCTTTACGTGACCGGCTTCACGCGGGATACAAAGGCTGCCGATTTGGCTCCCGAGTTCGAAAAGTATGTTTGATTTTTCCGCACCGCATGGCCCTGAAAGTGGCCTATAGTGCTGTCCAGCACTCGCCTTCCCTTCACTCTCCCTTGACCACCCAAAGAGCCCGATTTAGACCACGAAATTCATCCCATTGTATTCTACGCTCCACAAGCATTGCAATGATACCCATTTTGCCTGCTCAAGCAATTAATCCAGTACATTCCTACCATCGATTCTTACACAAAAGAACCGAGCACTCATTTCTCCCAAAGAACCAATGAAAATTCGCACAATCAATTCCCTCACCTCCAAGACAACAAGTTTCCACCCTGTCTTATACATCAAGCCCCAAGTCGTTTCACATTTCGCCTGGACTTTGGTACGAGAGGCCAATTGGATGCAAAATCCGTATGTAGATAATGTTTTGAGGACTGTTTCAGAGTTGCATACATGGAGGATTTTCGAAATCGCATTGCTGCTTTTTTTCAGCTATTTACGTTACTGGTTTCAGTTCTCGAATAGGTGTTTTTACAAGAGGAGATCATTCTTGCAATTGTACTCAAGATTCGAAGTGTTTCTTGATAAATAATTGATAAATCGAAGAAAGGGATGATCCTGTGTTAAATCGTGTCTATATTTCTTTATATTTACTGTGACTAACTCCAGGTATGGTGATCTTGTTCGTCTTGATATTCCGCCCGCTAGAGAAGACGCTCAAAAATATGCGTTTGTAGAGTATAAGAACGTAGAAGACTGTGAAAAAGCTCTCGAACTTGACGGTAAAACCCTTCCATTCAGCATCGAAAATGGCTTGACCGTTCAAATGGCCCGCCTGGACCCTATGCTGAGAAAGAATAGAGCTCGTAATTACCGTGGAGGTTATGAACGTGGAGGTGGCAGAGACGCCCCATATGGGCGTAGTGGTGGGTATGGATATAATGGATATGGTGGCCCTGGTTATGATTCTGGTCGTGGCTACGATTCTGGCCGTGGCGGCAGAGGCTCGTATGGCTATGGATACGATCAAGACGGATATGGCCCCGAGCCTTACCACACATACCCATCGTATGGAGGAAGAGACGGCGGTGGAAGAGATCGTCCTTACATGCAATATGGTGCTCCTCCTGGTGCATACATGGGCGCCCCAATGCCATATCCTCGCGATTATGATAGCTACAGCTATCGGGGACTGTACGATGACTACAGAAGCCGCGAGCCCAGAGATAGATATCAGTCAGAGCGTGGAGATTACGGCGACAGAGAATATCGTGGGGATCGTAGAGATAGAGGAGGTAGAGGTGACAGAGATAGAGAGCACAGAAATGACAGAAATGATAGAGATAATAGAGGAGATAGAGGAGATAGAGAAGACAGATTGGAGAGATCTGAGCACGACTCTCACATTCCAGAATCAAGAGGTTCTGGCGCGCCGGCTGACCTGGTGCAAGAATCGTCTAGCAGTGCACCTGTAACCAGAAATGAAGATGCTGAGTACGATAGAGGCCGTTACCCTCGTGCAGACTCGCCAAGTGACAGACCTCGCTCCCGTTCCCCTAGCAGATGAGTATAACATGGATAATTAACGAAGAAGAGATACTTTCTAATTGTAGACATGAATTATAAAAAATGGATAAGGGGCCAAGCGGTGTTGTTCAAATGATTCTTCAAATGCACACAAGATAGCCATTTCTAAACAAATTGGTCTCTCTGAGGTCTTCGGATTGCTCAGTATACCTGATACTAATTCTCACATCATAGCAGCTCCGAAGAAAAGACTACCGCCCAGAGAAGGGTATGAATTAAAGACAGAAATACGACTGCTTAAATTATGCTGTCGTTTCGCCATTCGAATATTGGCTTCTCGTAGAGCCAATAAAATTGTTGTGATCACCAAGGAATCTGTATCCACAGCATATGTGGTCAAAGGATCCACCAGTCCAAGCAGATCTGGGTCTTGATACACCTCGACCTTACCTTCCTCAGAATACCTCTTTGGAAGAAACAGAGCTGATTTTTGGTAGACGAGGGAGTCGACAAATCTTGAGAAGGGTGGAGAGTTGTTTGGAATAAAAGTCTGGCCACTGGCTCTTGAGTGGCTCTCATTGTCTAGAATAATAGGGTTGTCACTTCTAGGAACAGGATTGACTGGTAGCGATGTACGTTGAGAAGGAAACTCAGGGGGCACAAGTATCTCAGCACCGTTACGCGAAGTCGAGTGGCTCAAGGATCCCAGTCTAACCCTCGTGAAAATGTCCGGGCGGGACTCTTTCTCTACAGTGTCGTCAGCCAACAGCGCCTGCCCTTCATCCAAGATAAAAAGCTTGAGTTCTGGATTGTAAGCAGCCGCGTAAGCTAACAGGAGCAGTGTTCCAAGAACCCGGAAACGAGTGTCTTTGTAGTTGAAATCTGTAAAGGGTCGATTGTTGTTCTGAAAGGCAAAAACAGTAAAAGGCTCACAACCTTCTGGAGTGAACAGGAAAGCGTATCTTTTACATGATTGGACCATCTTTGTGTGTATATGACAATAACTGTACGTTTCGAAGCTATCGTCCGATTCTGCGCCAGGGCCGAGTTCAGGTTTCTCAGGTATTTCTTTGTATTTACGAAAAACCATGAAAGGAGCCTTTCGGCGAAATGTCGACATGTAAGGTACAGTTATTTTGAAAAGAGGAAGTCCAGCCCCCTTGATCTTGTTCTCCACTGGCACAATATGCTGTCTACGATCCACCACTGTGTCAGAAGAACCGTCAACAGGCAAAGACTCAGGATTTGCACCGGTAACACGAGAAATGTTGTGATTATTATCATAGACAATCACAGAGTTCTTTCGCCGCAGCTTTTGCTTGCCCAGCTTGAGTTCCTTAAAAAGATCATACGATTCAGCGCAGGGAAACACATATGTCACACCCTTGATGAATTCTGACACAACCACAAGCGATCTCTTGGCATTGTAGGTAGTCATAGGCCGTCCCATTATATAACTGACGTCTTCTACCTCCGAAGCTACTGTTTTCTCCTCGTCCAGGTCATCATTCTTCAGTTCTTCCGAGTCTTCACTGACTTCCGCATTTACTACAGCGATATCGTTTGAAGCCGCTAATCCTTGCTCTACACGTAAGCGTCGAAGCAAAAAAGGCAAATATGCGGTATAATTATCTTGGTATGCGTGCTGGAGTTCGAAATGCCGAGGTTCGGCTAGTGCGAGAGTATCTGACTCCGAAAGGGCTACAGATCGTATCGAGGCACCATCAACGTCATAATTTGAGTCCAAACCGTTCTGCGGAATGCCATTGGCTCCATTTGGCCCATTTTGTACCTGTTCCTGGCCATTCCGTTCACAAGAATAAAGAAGTGACGTTTCGACGCACAGAGGAAGACTCAGCCTTCTTTGTACCGCGGGTTTTGATTCGTGCGAAAAAGACAGAGAACGGTCGATCTTCCGAAGCAATTTCCGCATTGCAATGGTCAATGGGGGAAGAATCTGGGAAGATCGAAGGGTACGGCTGAAGACTGTGGGGAAGATAAAGAAGAATGTGGCTTCTAGATCGAAAGAGGAAAGTGTTCATATTTGAAAAGATAATAGATGTGAAATTATTAGAGATGGGATGCGAAAAATAGATGGTCTTGGAAAATTTGTGTAGGTTTCGTTGGCTTTAGGAAAGATTTCATAATATTGAGATTTGAGAGAAAGACCTAGATTGTGTGAAAGTGAATTCGGGAAGAATGCGAATGGAGAAAATTTTATTTAATATAGTAGTCATAGTGTCCACGTATGTAGAAAAAAGATCATATCATAACTGGCTTTGTTCGTTTGTTGCTCAGTCTGTCGCAGGGTCTAATGAGCTACCACTCTAGACTCATTACCGCTATGATGGTCTCCTCGAGACTCGGAAATTCTGTTGATTTTGTATGAGTGTATTCTGATGTTGATACAAATTTGACCCTTTTAAGTCTTACCTTTCTGGCTGGAATGTGAGTGAAATCCAGAGGAAGCTTCCATGCCACCAAAACTTATAAAACCTTAGAATAAGGTGCTTCATTCTATAAAATCAATTCTCAGAAGGACTTGGATGAGGCGCCACGAGCTCAAAGTACGGAAAGTGACACTTCTTTCGAGCAAATGATTTTCCAACCAAAGGTCTTGCCAGATTCCGAAGTGCAAATACAACAATAGTAGGTCCAATCGAATTATCTTAAGTTTCTTGAATGATTTTCTCCCAATCTTTATAATTTTAACAAAATTCTGACCTCTGGAATATCCCTGTTCAAAACGATGCAGCAAATCTAAAAATTGTGAAGGAATTAGGAAATAGGAAACGTGAAGGCATTCAGATAGTTTCAAAGCAAATCTGAATCCACAATATTTCGACCAATTTTTCCGGGACACTTCCTCCTTTATCTAATTTCTCCAAGGATGTACCCCACACATTCCACTACTACTTAAATCAAACGAAGCAATGCCGGAATTGCGTCGATCCACAAGAAGAGCTGCCGCTGAGGCACCTGCAGAGCACAAACCAAAGGTCGAGAAATCCAAAGTCACAAAAAAAGCTCCTAAAAAGGCAAAGCTGACGAAGAAAACGGCATCTAAAGATGAATCGGAATCCGAACAGGCAAAAGAGGAGGAACTGGACGAGAAGCCTCAATCGAAAAACCAAAAAAAAGAATTAGAAGTGGGCGATGAAATCCCTGACATTCTTTTGGTCGATGAAAAAGATGAACCTGTCTATTTGAAGAAGGTTGCTGCTGAAAGCAAGTATTTGGTCATTTTTGCTTATCCTAGAGCGTCTACTCCCGGCTGTACGAGACAAGCATGTGGATTTCAAAGAAACTACGCAGACTTCCAAAAACTTGACACTCAGGTGTTTGGTTTGTCGTCAGACTCCACCAAAGCACAACTCAACTTTGTGACCAAGCAGGGGTTGAAGTATCATCTTTTATCCGATCCCAAGAAAACCTTGATCACGCTTTTGGGAGCCAAAAAGGCACCAGCTGGAATCAAACGGTCTCACTGGGTCTTCGAGGATGGCAAACTCAAGATTAAGAAGATTCAGATCAGTCCAGAGGTCAGTGTCACCAGCGCCTTGAAGGATGTAGAAGATCTTCGCGAAGAGAAGAAGTAAATCTATTTTTGCTTTTACATAATATTGGCTTTTATTTTTCTCTTGCACATCATTCATGATTTTACACTGATCAGCCAAGCTTAGAGAGCTGTGGAATGAACATCTAGATTTAGTTTTAGTGTAATTTTGACTGTGATGATCCTTTTTTTGTCCAATTGGGCGCAATCTCAGAGATGGAGTCGTACTATAGAAGCTCAGAACCTTTGTCTGTGTTGATCGGTCTAAAACACGACTGCCGCAGAATTCATGAGCAACGCAACTAGAAGCAAGAGCTTTGATGCCCACCATAAATGTTGGATGGTAAAGGAGCAATAAGTGAAGGAGAAATTCCACGAGGATGAAGAGTTGTCGAAATGGCCTGTGACCAAGCCAGTTTGTCCGCCAAAGTCTCCCATCATGGCACGAACCACCACTTCATGTATATGTTTACGACCGCTTGGTTGCTTCTTCTTGTCTGCCACCCAATGGTTGTCAACGAAACTGTACCACGAATCACACCCAACATGGTCGTGACCCGTCAAGATGAGGCCCTCTTTGTCTGCATTGGGGAAAATAATATCTAAAACGGTCTGGGATGTCTCATTGAGCAAATGGTTATGGGAACGGAGAAGGCCATTTTTGTATGGTTCAGTTGCATGATCCACATAGTAAATATGTTCTGGGCCATCTGCGCATAAGCCTTCCCGTTTGAAGAACGGAATGTGTGTCATAAGAATGGTGGATCCATGGAAATCTTCGTTTGACTTTTTCAAATTCTCCAAGAAGGACCACGTATAAGAGCGGAACTCTTCTTGAAGCGCTGGTCCCTCGAGTGTTAGAGAGTCTAGAACCACAAGGCGCCACTCGGTAGGTTTGCCGCGGTTGTAATTCAAGACGTAGTTATTCTGGCCGAATAGAAGGTGGAAACGTGCCATGTGTTGCCAAGTAGCATCGCCGCTATAGCCAATGTCGTGATTACCAGTCAAATTCATAAAAAGAGGATCTTCAGTGTTAGGCGTCGCGTCTTCTTGGTTGTACCAGTCCCATACGTCGTTGTAGACCCTTGATTCGTACCTCTCAGTATCGGAAAGAGCCTCTTCTTTCTGCAGCCAATTCCACCACTCATAATCCTCATGCTTTCTCCACGTGTCAAGCACAGTTTGTTTGTGTTGTGGACTACGGGGGAAAAGACGCTCTACGAAGCGGAGCGTTCTATTGTAGAACTCTGAATCAGGAATCCATTGGGAAGAGAATTGGTCGCCCATCACTGCCACATGACTAGGACGCAAACGGCGCTTCATGGTACTATAGATGTGGCCCAAATAGTGATCGTTTCCGAAATTGTCAAGTCTTTTCACGTACGGAGTGATTGCCCAATTTCCATTGATCTGGGGGTCACCAAACGCGAGCATATGAATATCTTTCACTCCATCGTTCTCCAGAACTGAAGATTGCAAGAATGGTAAATTAAGAAGAAGCGTCTGCACCCAGCTTTGGTCTGCTGGAGCCAATTTCTCAAAGACGGGGTATTTCCATTGAACGGCAGTATTGTGCCATTGACACTGCCCAGCTGCATTGAAAAGGTCTGGGTAGAAGTAGACAACGAAATTGACCACGAGCGCAAGCGCCGTGACGATGTAACGGGCTAGCCGGAGAGGCGAGGCCATTCTCTTATCCGTGGCTAAGATGAACTTTCAAAGAAAAGGAAAGGAGGATCAAGGAGTATTTATATTCCAAGCCAAGTTATGAGCACCAATAAAGTAAACTATCTATTGATTGTTGTCGTGATAATTGCTGTTGTGTTCAGTAATGAAGACTCTTTTAGTAGTAGTAGTGCTAGTAGTAATAGTAGTAGTACTAGTGGTAGTAAGTTATGAATTATGGGCAGACAAAAATACATAATTTGTGATTTTGAGATTACGGACAGGAAATTATGATGTCAAAAAAATGAGAAAAAATGTGATTGAAGTTAATTTCATGGAGATAAGTTGGATTATGGAATTATCACGCCAAACCGTATTCTATGTTTGCATAGAACGCAATATAATTGAACGAGAGGTTCTTGAGCTACTAGCGACCGGAGGAATTTTCAATTTGATTATCGCGGGTTGTTTTAAATTCGCAAAGTCTATTGTGCCCTCACATCTTTTTTCTAGGATCACTTAAATCTCTTAAAGCACTACATCTGCACTAACATGCAACGACCACTACATCTCAGCCTCCAGCATTCTCATCGAATATTCTATTGCGCGTAAACACTCAATTCTTATTTTGTTTGTTTAATATACATCCCAGGCGGTAGTATCTCAACCCCACTCTAAACGGCCTCGCTCAAGACCAGGTTCAACTTGGCCATACGAGCACTGACAGACAAGTCAACAGTCTTGTCACCAACCTCAACAACCAAGCCACCCAAAAGGTCTGGGTTGACGGTGTTGGAGATCTTCAAGGTCTTGTTGTCGCCCACAAAGCTGGACTTCTGGATAGCAGTCTGCAATCTCTTCAAGATCTTGGAGTCCAATGGCTTGGCAGAAGTAATGGTGGCGTCCACAACACCTTGGTGGGCATCGAACAACAAGCCGAAGTTCTTGTAGATTCCGTTGAACTCACCCAAACGGTTGTTCTCGCTCAATACGAACAAGAAGTTGGTCACGGTGGAGTCCAACTTCAAGCCAGAGGCAAGAGTGTCAATGACGGTCTTACGGTCAGCCTTGGACAAAGCTGGGTTGGTCAAAAACTCGTTGACCTTCTCGTCCTCCTTGATCAAGTTGGAGATCTTGGTCAAACCCTCGAAAGAAGCACCGACTGAAGAGTCCTTGACGGAGGCCAGGTAGAGGGCGTTAGCGTAAGTGCCATCTACACCGAACAACTGAATTGGGGGCTTGACAGATTTGGCAGCAGAGGCCATGGAACGGGCAAAGATACGGGAAGCCATTGTTGGAGTAGGTAGGGGTGGATAAATTTTGAGAGGTGAGGGTTGATGATTGGGCGAGTGGGTAGTGCGGGGCTCAATACGATCCACTTTCGGGCCGACGGTACGGAGAAGGAGAAGTTGGTGAATTTTTTTAGGCGCTAGATTTTAGTAACGGTCAGTTTGGATTTTTAGTATTTTTTTTGAGTGGTTGTGGATGTTTTGGGCGAAGTGATTGGCTTAAGCTGTCAGTAGATTAGCACTGAAGGACAAGAGAGATTTGAATGCCGTGGCGAGTTTTAGAGCATTTGGAATTTGAATAGATCGCAATTGATGTTATTATTTATCTAGATTTTTTGTTTTATTTGGCAGGCTTTTCTTGAATATAGAGAGCTGGCCCCGTTGGCTGCAAAGACAGAGAGTCAGACACGAGCTGGGTCAAGAGACCATTCAAAATAATTGAAGTCAGTGAATGAATTAAAATAGAGAAAAATATCATGAAAGTGAAGAGATCCAGCTAGCATTTACTGTTGCTGAAATTATTGGTTGTGCCCGAGATCGAAAATCTCAGACACTACCCACACAAACTTATACTCACAGACTGCAGAACTGAAAGACAATTTCTTCAAATTATCACAATTAAGCTATTTAATGATTTTCTGCTTTTGCCTTTTCTATGTATCTTTGCCGGGGTATTTTACCATACAATGATCTGATCTCAAGATCAACATAACCGAGGAAAAGTTTCCGCCGACCGAACCCATGAAAAATAAATAATTCTTAGTAGTATTTGTCCTCTAAATGCAACATTTCACTCTTCCACAACTATCCCACCATATCTTATCCTCCGTTCACTACCAACTTCCTCCACACCACCCGTGCACCACCGCACTGAAAAATTATCCCCAACCAAACCTCTAAAACCTTCACCTCTTCATACCATGTTCACCCTCAACCGAACATGGAAATCGCTCGCGTGGCGTGGATGTCGCTTCCAAAGCACACTCCAGAGGACCGTGGCCAGCCCTGCTGCCAAACTCGTCCAGGAAGAGGCAACGCTAAGCGAGTTGGAAATCAAAGATCAGACCTACAAAAGACAAAAGAAGCTAGCGATCGGTAATATCAAAATGAAACTTTACGCAAACGGACATTTGCAACCAGGTTCGACCCATTTCAAGAAGCCAATCCACGACCATCTCCATAGAGGTGGTCCAGTTAAGGAATTGACTGTTCCCAAGAAAAAGACCGCTGGTCGTAATGCCACCGGTAAAATCACCGTGCGTGGTCGTGGTGGAGGTCACAAAAGACGTGTTCGTTTGGTGGACAGCAATAGACTTGTTGCTGGCCGTCAGAAGGTGTTGAGAATTGAATACGATCCTAACCGGTCTGGTCACATTGCCTTGGTGCAACACGAGGAAACCGGCAATTTGCTGTACATTTTGGCTTGTTCCGGTTTGCGTGCGGGTGACGTAGTGGAGTCGTTCCGTTTGGGTTTGCCCAAGGACTTTTTGGCCGAGATGGATGCCACCAACCAGGGTCTCATTGATGAGGCCTTACTTAACACCCGTGTTTTGCAAAGAGGTAATTGTGTGCCATTGCGCATGTTGCCTCCTGGCTCGATCATTCACAACATTGGATTGACTCCCGGTGGTCCAGGAAGAATGGTCCGTGCCGCTGGTACCTTTGCCCGTTTACTCTCCAAACATCCAGAGAAGAAGCTTGTGACCATTAGTTTGGGCTCTGGTGAGCATCGTTACGTTCATGAGAACTGTCATGCTACCTTGGGTATGGTATCTAACCCAGAGCACCTGGCCATCAGTTGGGGTAAAGCTGGTCGTAGTCGTCACAGAGGCTTCCGTCCACAAACAAGAGGTGTGGCCATGAACGCTAAGGACCATCCTCATGGTGGTGGTCGTGGTAAGTCCAAGTCCAACAAGTTGACCCAGTCTGCATGGGGTCTTAAGAAGTTTGTTAAGACGAGAAAGGGTAAGAACATTAACAAGATGAAGATTAAGGATAGAGCTAGACGTCCTCCTAAGAAGTAACCGTACATAGTCTGCTGCAACGCAAATAAATTAAATAGTCTGGAAATTTGCAGCGTGAGAGAATGCCATCACGGAACTAGCCAAGAGCTAGTCTTGAAGTTTACGCTCTAAACATATTCATTTTATTTACTCTATAATTATAGGATTCGCACGCAGAATCCCATCAGATCATCCTGCCAAAGGACTCTTTCCATCAAGCACAACAAGGGAAACATGTACATGCCCAAGTTTCCCAGAATTGTCAAACAGATAATAAATACCAATATAATCGCCAAGACAAAACGCGAGACAGACATTTGCGTCTGCATGAATGTCTGTATCGTCGTGGGAATGACGTTCGCTACCCTGCTCAGGTTATGATCCGGTTCCTGTCGGAGTGGAATCACAGAAATTGGCGCTGAAGACGACATTTGCAGAACAGGTGAGCCAGGTTGAAAGGAATTGGAGTTTGGTGAGCCAGGAACGCTAATGGATATATTGATGGACAGATGATGGCAGTGCTGCATCAAGGGAGATTGTTCAGAAGGCGCCGAGGCTCGATGGACACCTAAATTTGAATCCGCAAAAGCGCCATCTCGGCGATTACCGGAATTAATCCAAATAGCTGGCGTAGACATGATTGGGCCCATGTGGCCGTGGGGAAGTGGAGCTGATTCGGCCGAGGATGCTCCCTGGTGGTAGGGAGTCAGTAACATCTCAAAATCAGGCGAGGCTTCCTTCAAAAAAGGACCAGATTTTTGCAGAACCGCCATTGCACTTTTGCCGAAAGAGCTCGGTGGGCTTCCTTTGTGATTGTGAAGCGTCTCAAATCTATGCTTAAAGCTCATAGTAGTAAGAGAGATGATTGTAGAGAAACAGCGAGATACTCTCAGAGTTTAATGCCAAAGGATAGACTCAAAGCTTTTATTATCACAAATTTGATTTGTCGAAATCGAAGTGCTGTTTGATTCAGAAAAAAACTCTAAGAGTAGTTCTGTTCCTCTTTAGTTTGCAAAAATCAACTCAGCAGTGTAAATGAAGAGCAAGGAATGTCTCCTAAAAATGCAAGAAGCACTCTACTTAAGAAGTTTGAAAACGAGAAAAAAAAGAAAGAAAAATCAATAATTAGTGTCCGTGGTGTCTCTCAACAGAATACTCACTACCATCAAATACCACCACACAAGACTACCAGAGCCAGCTCTGATTAAAAGAATCCTCTTCGTAGTCGTCTAAATCAGAGACTATGTCATCTTTATCTGCCACTTTTGTTGCATTCTTCAGGCAAAATCGTGAGACGTACTCTCTGTCTCTATAAACCAGAACTAGAAGATTATCGGCTGCACCAGATACAGATATCAGATCTCGCACAAAAAAATCGATTTCTTGCACATCTAGAAACACTAGGGCCAAGCTGGACCCTTGGGAGTATTTGACACCAAGATAGCTCAAAGCGCGTCCAAACTCTGGGCTCTCTGCATCTCCAACAAATCTCAAATCTGCCTGACGAAAAATCATCAATCGATTGATTGTTTCAAATGTTATTCTTTGTCCATAGACTTGTTCAAACTTGAGAATCGCTTTTCGTGAGAGACGAGCAAGAATCTTGTGCGTAGCGTCATGAACAATCACCAATATTTCGCCAGTGGATGTGGTTGAAACAAATGAAAGTATTCGGATCAATGGTGTCCATGGTAGGAGACATTTGCCGTTGGTGTAGGCGACAAATCGCTTTTTCAAAATAGGATTAGAGTACGCCGATTGAGCGTGAGTGAAATCTAAAAGACCGGAAATTATCCATGGGACAAGTATGGGAACAGGATATGACATCGCATTTGATCTCTAAATCTGTTTTTGGGCGTGGCTCTGGTGCTTAGACCAGAAGTCACAAGAATTGAAGGTAGTTTCCTAATCGGGATTTGTATGTAGATCTGAAAAAGCGCGTCAATCTGGGGGCCAACTAAATAGAAATGAAAATTTGAAATGTTTGTTCTGATTTGAAAATCATAACCCACTTAATTGTCTATGTACTTGTTAATCTTTTCTCATTTAGTAGTTTGATGACTGTTCGTGTGTCTCCTAGTTGTGACACCAACAAGGTTCACGAATATGAACCTAAAATGACTTTTAAACAGAACAATAAATAATGCGGAACACAATTATTGACCTTTACCCTCAATTGGAGATCTTCGGCTTTGGTTCAGACTTTGATTCTGGCCGGCGCCGAGTCTCTGCTGCCTTTTGGCATCTCGTTTCTCGAACAGCTTCATTTGACGGCGCTCCTTCTTCTCGTCCTTCTTCATCTGCATTTCGGTATTTTCTGCCAATGAAAGGGCCTGAATGGCTTTGAAGTGCGGTTTTTGTAGCCCAATTTCATTCAAACGAACCGACATCAAGTCGTATGCGTAGCAAATATCAAGGTCTTCAAACAGAGGCATGTTTGCAACTTGTTGTGCAAAGATGTTCGTGGGAGATTTGCCAAGATATTCGTGAAGCCGTGCAACCAGTGCATTGTATTCGGCGGAACTCATGATGAAATTGAACTCTTCCGAGAAACGAGTGCTGAAATGGGTGAGAACTAATTTCCGGCAACGCATCAATTGCGACACTCGGACAGCTTCCACCAAGGTAGTATGCTTTTTCTCGATAGCCTCCTCGATATTGACATCATCCAAAGAAGCCTCGTGTATGAGAACATCACTATCAACACCGATCTCGACAAACTTGGGGTTTGGACGGGTATCACCAGAGAATGAAATCTTAAACTTCTCATTCTCTCCTAAATTAAACGTCATGCTAACACTGTACGCCCAATTACAATGAATAGCAGGGCATGTCTCAAACTGCAATAATCCGGTGTCGGCCTGAAGACGGGTCCACAATTCAGGCGAAAGCGGGGGAGTTGCGTTCTTTGGGTTGGGTTTGCTTGTATCACCCTTCTCTAAGCGACTCTGAAAGGTTTCCGGGTCAAGAGGTTCCACTTCGAAACCACGCTGGCGCATTAATTGAGCACAGGTAATGAAACGAATTCTATTTAATTCATTCTTGAACTTAGAATCTTCAAGCTGGAACCATTCACGAAGAAAATCCCGATATTGAAATGGTACCACAAGGTACAATTTCTTCAGATTGTTTGAGTTGTGTTCAAGCCAAGCGGTAATGACGGTGATGATGCCGAGGTTGTGATCAGCATGAAGATGACTCAAAAAGATGAGACATAACTCGTCAAGAATCTGATTTAATTGGGCTCGTTGCTCATGGCCATAGTTCCGGAGAAGCATTCCAATGGTATTCTCTCCTCCGTCGAGCATGAACCCCCGAAAACGTATTTGATTAGTCTCTGGGTCCAAAAATGGAACACGTATAAGGTTCGAAAGAACGTTTCTATGTATAGATGGAAGCGCCGACCCAGTGCCTAGGGTAACGATTTGCACATGATCTTTTAATGATACAGCATTTGACAATGGCCCTAAAGGAACGACACTATCGCTGAATTCTGCATTGGGGCATGTGGATTTCACATGTTTCTCAAACAACGTGGGCCAGGATTCACTCTGAACCAAGGAATTGTCGGAGGTCACTCCATTGGACTCAATCTTGAAGGTTTGAAGGGATTGTAATTTTATGAGCGACGCAGGCGCTTGTTTTTGAACATCTTCAAAGAATGGAAGGTTGAAATTGTTGTTCATGATGCTTTTGAGTTTAAGAATATGGATGCTGGAAGTCTTGAAAACGAGTGTATCGTCAGCAATTGAACAGTGACTCATCACATGAGTACAATCTGCTGGGAATCGGTTGATAAAAGATAGATACTCTTCCAGCTGGAAGTCAATATCATCACCTAAGAAATGGTACACCAAACCATACTGTTCATCACCCCTATCTTCAGTGATCTTAAACCACTCCGGGCTTTTTATGGTGTTTTCCAAGTACTTTTGATTTGGAATATCAATTACAGCTATCTTGGGGAAAGTTTTAGCGTCACCCATTACTTGATGTGGATGTACTACATCTCCGTTACTGTTGTTGACCAGTTCACCACTAGTAAGTCGTTTGAAATCATGACCAGGCAGAATACCTAATTCTTTTGCACGTTTTGGATTGAATTTCCCCCTTGTAGGCAAAAATCTGATGATAAAGTTAAGAGACTTCTGAGGTTGGCTTCCCGTGACTTGGCAGAGTTCAGGAAGACGAACAAATGATTGGATTCCAACATACTGCATCTCAGTATTGCCGTTCCCATTTTCTGTGCTTGGTGTGGATGATGGAAACATCAATGAGGTTAGCTTGTCAATTTGAGCCATTACTTTTGCTTTCATTGATGGGTCACTTTGAGTTTCGGCTTGACTACTCTGCAGAACATGTGGCAGCAGTGAAGGTGCGATTTGAACAGGAAAGAAAGCTGCGCTAGCATCAGCAATTACCGCATCTTCATTTGCGGCCACTACGTTCAACGGGCTGTCCCTTCTGAAAACAAAGTACCGCCATGTGGCGACGACATACTTCATTACGGAACTGGATGACACATAAACATCCAAGCCTCGGCTTACAGCATCACTGACAGTGAGAAATAGACCGGGCAAGCCTCCAATTTCACTCCACAGAGAAATAATACCAGTCATGAATATACTCCTAACCTTGCTCATGCGGAAACCGTTTTCGTTGAGAACTCGCTGTGCACCCTCAGGAACTTTCCCGAAAAAGAATCTGTTTCCTTCGCGATTGGTAATCATGAGCAATGGATGCTTTGTGTCGCTTGTACGGTGACATACCGTCGTTACAGAAAACATGACAGACGAGACCAGATTGGCGCTGGAAAAGCGCAGGAAGAACCGGTTGTGATCGGAAAGATCTCTGAATACACGCGGCAGCTCTGTTGCTGCCCGTTTTTGATCAACTGGGTCGGGATTAGAGACTTTTCCTCGAGCTTTCTTACCAACTGCGGCTTTCCTCTTTCTGGCAACGGTTGAGACCCGGCGAAATGATAGCAAGGTCCGTGGCAAGCAATTCACCGACGAAGACACTTTGAAGAACGGAACAATCAGCGTTGGTGGGGACGCTGGGTTGAACCGAGTTGTTGAAGAGTTGAAATCTGGGGAAATGCGATGAGTGTAATGAGTGCGATGAGGAGCGATGAGGGTGATGAGATGAGGGTGTCAAAAAGAGGAGACGAGTGGTTTAGTGAATAAATCTAGAATTGAATCCTTTATTTCGTCAACAACCTCTGGTGTGATGTTTTAATTTTATAGTTTGGCTGCAAGTTCAACTGTAAAGTCAAGCTTGAAGCCCCGGTGCCACTCCAAATGAATCGATTGATTTCGGACTGAGAATTCAGCTCGAGTTTAAAACTAATTTCACTTATTTTTCTTTCGATGTATAGCTTTGGCAAGCTCTCAAGGTACTGACGTTCGTTTGGTGCACGATTCAAACACAAGGAACCGAAGATTGCATGATTCCGTGTCAGAAAAAAAATGTTAGCCCCAGAATCAAAAATGAAAAGCTAACCGAAATTTTAGAGGCTGTTTATCTTACGAAGTGGAAATGCTATTTTAATCCCCTTATCGTACAGCTTACCTGTCACTGTATACCTATACACCTAATTGATCATTTACCACTTACCATTAATTTATACATCGAACCACAACGCCTGGAGACCCTCAATCGAATTCATTCTAACTAGGACTGCTATCTAAAGCTAGAATAAGCTTTTTGTAACCTCGACGTCCTTTTGTTGTTCCCAATTGTCGCTAATCCTTTATCTGTCCTGTGATTTTGGCATATAGGAAATCACCAGCACAACCAATTCTATTTCAATCAGACCAGAGGATTTTCAGTTAGGAAGGGCGGGTCGCTCACGAATAATTATTGGACTATCGGGTCTTCTAGAAGGATTTTCAGATATTTTATTGGCATCGACTGTCCATTTCTTGATATCCCGCTTTCATAGAAACCAAGACCGAGGAACGACCAGCGCCACAATACAAGACTTTTGTTTCTGCAATTGCAAACATCACTAGAGTCCTTGTGGTGTTATTTACAAAAAAATAATTGATCTAATGTCTGAACTCATACGGATCTCCCATGCAGAAATCATCGAGTCCATCGTGCAGCAAAACCCATCATTACTCCCACGAGACTTCCATCAAAAGTATGAGCCTGGAACACGTACATGGCTCCTAAAAGCTCTTCTGAATATACCGTTGGTGAATAGAATTGTGCCCTCGGTGGATGAAAAACATGAGCTCATTCAGCGACTCCTCTTCGAGCAGAGACACGCTACAACTTACAAGAAATGGTACCAATTGTCTGCTCAGCTTGATGAGTTGACGGGAAGCAACCTATGGAAACTCAATCCGGAGTCAACCGAGTACGACTTCAACATAGTGTATCGCCAGCTTAACGAAATGCGCAATGCTCGATTGAACAAAGATTACAAACTCTTGCTTTTTCTTGTACGCACAAAATGGTCTCGTAATGTTGGAAATATGGGTGACCTCAACCTTTACCGTCATTCCCATGTTGGAACAAAAAGGTTGATAGAGGAATACATTGAAGAATGCCAACAATCCCTCCACTATTTGGTGAATGACGCTGGCGTCAACTTGGAGGATAGATACCTTTTGGGAATGCTAATACAAACCCGGAAAAATATAGGCCGTACAGCGTTGGTGCTCTCAGGTGGTTCCACGTTTGGAGTGTCACATATCGGTGTGCTCATAGCGCTTCTAGAGAACAACCTTCTTCCTCGTGTTATCAGTGGGTCCTCAGCAGGTTCAATTATTGCCAGCATCTTATGCACCCACACTAATGACGAAACTTTTGAGCTTTTGAAAAGCATTTTGACTAGAGAATTCAATTTTTTCGGGCCACCACTCGATACCGACGCAGAGGGAAGGCTAAGAGCACTCTTGCAGCGTCTTGGTCATCTACTCAAATATGGAACGGTATTTGACATCGGAGGAATCCGTGATACGGTATATGGCTTTGTTGGTGACTTGACATTCAGGGAGGCTTACAACAGGACGGGTAAGATTCTAAACATAACAGTGTCTCCTGCTTCAACTCATGAACAAACTCGCTTGTTGAATTATCTAACGGGTCCTCATTGCCTTATATGGTCTGCCGTATGTGCATCATGTTCGGTGCCAGGAATTTTCTCCTCCAATTCAATCTATGAAAAAGACCCCAAAACGGGCACTATTCGCGAGTGGAATAATGATCAATCTTCTAAATTTGTTGATGGCTCTGTTGATGGCGATCTACCGATCACTAGACTCTCAGAAATGTTCAATGTTGACCACATTATAGCCGTGCAAGTAAATCCACATGTGCTACCTGTTCTCAAAGTGTCGGTAGGAAGTGTTGGCGGCAAACTAGATTCCGATTTTGCTAACACTCTCCGAAATACTATGAACAATTGCTACGACTTCATCTCAAGCGAAATTATTCATTATCTTCAAGTTTGCCATGAGTTGAACATTCAAAAAAACTTCACACTGAAAATGATTTCCATATTGACTCAAAGATATTCAGGAAATATCACAATTCTCCCCGAGCTTGCAACGATTGACTTCTTGTCACTCTTCAGCAACCCGAGCCCAGCGTTCATGATGGACTTCATTCTTAAAGGCGCCAGAGCTGCTTGGCCTAAAATTACAATTATCAACAATCATTGCGGTGTGGAATTTGCACTTGATAAAGAGATCTCTGTATTGCGCGGTAGAATCATCTCTAACTCTACTAAACGAGTCACCTATGGGCCAAATTTTAACTCCGCAATAAATATGGCAACGTCAGACTCTAATGCTTTCCTCATCAATGCGCCAATTTTAGGTCCAGGTGATTTTAATCAGGTCTTTACCCCAAATGCAGATGCTGATGCACCGTCTCGCACAGCCATAAGACGTCATAATTCAATTGGCTATGCTGATCTCAGAAAAAAACGATCAGCAATAAGCAGTCCTTCCTCATCCGACCTTGCTCGAAGTGCTGGTCTCCGTGGTAGCTACAATTCTCTGTTGTCATTGAGTAGTAAAGTTTTTGGAAATCCAAGAGATCAAACAGACCGGTTCTTCTCTCTCGCTGGAGAAGAGAAGCCAAGCAAGATACATGGTACCAATAGAGAGGAAAAGGATAGTGGTAGCCCCACTTTAAAATTTAAGTCAATACGGAAAGCTCGCAGTTCGGGTAACTTCGGGTCGTCTGAAGAAAAAGAAGACGCCAGAAGCAGCTTCAAGCCTGAGAAATTTGTTCGATACGCTCTCGACTATGGTGAAATCGCTGCGAAAGCATTCGGCCCCGATAGTAAGCCAGAACTGCCACGAACTCAGCGAATGTTACGAGAGAAGCCAAACTTGCCGAGACTTTCGAAACTGGGATCAAGACATGGTTCTTTCATCGGTCTTGATAGATTGAAGGACGGAGCCAAGTCTGGTGTGAACTCAGGCGCTAATTCAGCACAAGGATCCTCCCAGAACCTTAAAGAACTTTACAATGCGAAGAATCTTAGCTTACTGGAGCAGCGACGTCAATCCAAGACACCAAATATTGAGCAAGACTCCACTTCTGTGTTCTTCAAGAATTTCAAGTACGGGGGCAAAACACCAAGCAAGAGTGACAGGGCTTCTAATGAACCGATTGGAACTTCAACACCAAAAACTCATCACGATACCGAACAGGATTTAAACTCAAAAGGTTTTGCAGAGTCACCAAAGCTCAAAGAGGTTGGGCTAACAGATGACGAAAGCGAACAGGGTGATAGGAGAGGTTCTTCTGTCAAAACAGACTAGTCCACTCCAGCAAGAGAAAACAATAATGGCACTAGTGTACCACACATGGTTAATACCAAGTTCAGGAAGTCATCATTTTGTTCAGGAATGTTAACTGAGATAGATTCGGGGTCATCTTTAGGAGGCTGATCCAGCACTAGGTGGACTACACTGTACAAAAATGTTCCAGAGCTAAAGAGAAGAAGAACCGCCAACATGCTGTGATCTGTCAGAGATATTCTAGCGAGTGGGTATGCCAAGATCAGGGCTATTGGAGTTGCTGCTGCAAAGGCGAGAAAATGGGCGTAACAGAGGCGCTCGGAAAGACCCTTCTGCACGAGGACTGTACTGAGACTGAAAGCAGTTGGTAATTTGTGCAAGATGATCATTGAGTAGAAGATGTAGTGCATCGACAGGAGTTCATCTACACTGGTCACTCCCAAGGCGAATCCGTCTGTTGTAGAATGCAAGATGAGACTCAATGTGAGAGGGCATTGAACAATTGATCCGAAAGAAGTGTCATTTACTTTCGACAGCATCAGTTCAGGGAAGAACCGATTCTTGATCACCTGGTGGTGGTCTACTAGGTACATAACCATGAACCCCATAAGAATAGAGCACCCAATAACGAACAGCACTGGGACTCGCCACAGCAGCAGGTCCTTACCCTCAACGAGAAGTTCCACGCCCTCCGGTACCACTACTGCTATTGCTGTACCAACTAGCATGCCTATACTCAAAGCCAGTGCTTTCTGTAACATTTTAGGGGACAACTGGGTTTTGAGAGGAAACAATTGAACTGCCATACATGCAACAAACATGAAAGTTCCAAGAAATACGAGCGAAAGGAAACCTGCCATGATCCTTTTATAGTGATTGAGTAAGGGTGTTCAAAATGAAGTGAATAGTCCGTGATAAGAATTAAAGAAGCGTGATAATATAATTGTCTTTGATACTGTTGAATTGTTTGTGTTAATTGAGTGGCGGTCTCTCAAGTAGGTAGATGTATGATTGTCTTTAATCTGAATAAGTAGTCCATGTGAGATATAAGATGGTGTATGAGCGAAAGTACACAGTACCACTACGAACCTTTGCTACTTTTGTGAAACTAGATACAAAAATGATTCTTAGAAATTTGTTGCAGTTTCGTAATGGATGCTTATTTTTGTAAATCTAGATTCATTGCTGCAATTCTTTTATTACTGAACTTGAGGAAGCTAGACTGGAGACCCCTACTAGTCGTCGAAACCAAAGGTTTACGATCGCATCATGGAAATATCTATAAGAATTGGATTTTGCTTGTGATCAACTTGCTATTATTCCTGAATTCCAAGCTAATTGGATAGTATGAACCTGGGCTAGAGAAGGTTATGGGCTCGCCAATTGTGGGATTCCAGAATCCAGCTTGGTATTTGAAGCTAAAGTTTGAAAGTATTTTAACATAGATTTTTCAGGTGAAAACTTCATACTCCAACATAGATCAATCTGGATAGTTGTACACTTCGGCCATCCACCAAAACCACCCTATCGTTTCGAATTTCAATAATCAAAACCGCAAATCAAAATTTATTGGGCTTATCCTAAATCTCCAAAGAAGAAAATTTACATATTCTGTATGATTTCCATTTCAGATTACTCCCGATTGTGTTTGGTGTCTGCAGTACCCTCATCTCCAAGTTGAAGCCGATGAGATACCATATTGTGTCCCAATAACTCCACATAATGGCACGCATTACCAGATCACAATATGCTGGAAAAAGCAAAAAGTTCCTGGATGAAGATATAGTCGATGCAGAGATAATCGCTGTAAGCTCCCGCGAGCCAACTCTCGAGCCAGAAACCCTCAATGACGAAGACCAAGAAGAATCGGACTCAGACTCAGACTCAGACGCACCTGAGGAAGAATCGACATCGGTTGCCAAAGATCAAATGATGGACAAACTCAAAAAGGATAAACAAAGACAACAGGAATTACGCCAACAAGAACGTAAGAAACGGAAACAGAGAGACGCCCAACTAAGAGAGCAGCTGGAGGCACGTAGAGAAAGAATCCGTGAGTTGGCTGCTGCTGAGGAGCTTCCGGATTTATTGCCGGAAGAGGTGCTTGCGCCGGAACCTGAGACTCAAGGAAAACACATACGGCTGGAAGAGCTAGAACGGGAGCACGCAGAGAGTCGCAAGAGGGCTAAGCTAGATAAGTTGCGTCAAATCAAGGAACTTCGAAAACAGGCATTGAAAAAAGGTCCGGTGCATGTTCAGGTCCAAGCGTTCGGGCTGTCTAAGCGGACGGTGCCTCGTGCCGAGGCTAGTGTACTCGAAACGAAGCACAGCTGGTTGCAACGTGCATCTTTGGGCAAAAAATAAGGGTTCTAAGACTCAATTGCATGACTTTCTCTTATACCGAGATCGTTGGTCCAGAGTTAAACCTAGCTCATGATGGGAGAACACGAACCGGAATCCACAAAGTTACGGATTGCTCTAATCAATTAAAGAGCAGAACATTTGCATTACCATTCTGGCTCGGCAATCAGTCATAATGATCAAAATGATATGGTAGAGACCTATGAACATGAACGGGTCAGGCACAATCTATAATTCCAATACAAAGTTGAATCACAAACTCAATTCGCCATTATCTATTTCATTTTAATATGTAAGTAAGAACATTCAATTCAGGTTCTAGCCAGCTTTGGCGGTAACGATGCCTCCAGGGCCCCATTGTTTAGCGTGAATCCCGATATTCCAGCTCTAGCGCCCATTATCATCTTCATTTCTGCCAGAATCATTGACATTATCTTTGGCGATGATGGGCCGCAGTCCTTGTTCTTGGAGTCTGTCGATTTGATGGAAAGTACTACGTTCTTGGACCGACTCATCATACTTGAGGATATCCTCCGGCGTGAGAGTAATTGTAGTTGCTGGCCGTTTAAGCATGCTCGGACAATGATGTGATGTCTGTTAGTTTTGTGTGGTTTGAATCTTGGGATTCTGTAAAAGTGAAACACGCAGAAAATGATCTATTACTGCAACAATGCTTCTCGCTATTGCTATACCTCTAGTGATGGTTATAATTCTAGTTTCGATTATATCTCAAACTATAGATACACCTGATTAGATCTGATCTTTATTGTTTCTTCGATTAGAAACCTCTCGCTTAATTAATACTTCGAACTGGGTTCTGACTAAACTTATACCGCTCTTGTATTTCAGAATTTTTTCCAAAATTGGTATAGCCAAATGGTGTCTCTATTGTATTTCACAAAGTTGTAATAATCGTAACAATGAGGTAGTTACTACACCCCACAATTCATCTCACTACAAAAGAAACAGAGACATGTGTGGGATTTATTTTTCTGCCAGCCAAAAGGCGCAGAATATTCCTCAATTCTTCCAGAAATTCTTGGCCGTTCAGAAGTTTTCTTTTCTTGGACCAAACCAGACTTGCGTGTGTTTGAATGGCGATGAGGTCGATGAGGTAGTAGAAAACGACAGAAAGCTGCGTACAAAATTGACCAAGTCGGATAAACGGAAACTCGATCAGTTGCCCGAGCTTCGAAGATTACAATTGGAGCTTGTGCGGGCAAAAAACGCCAAAAATGTACCTCTTACCGCAGATCTACAGTCTGAGCTAGAGAACTTACAGAATCTCGAATTGAGCCCGGATGCAGAATATTCAGCCGAACAAACATTGAAGGCTGTGATGGCTCGTGGACCAGATTTCTCGTCAGTACTCTCATTTGAACTGAATGAAACTCATTTCCTTCTTTTATCTTCAGTTTTGTCGCTCCGACAACCTTACACGGAACAACCTATGGCAAATGAAGAAATAGTTCTTCAGTACAATGGCGAATTATACGGCCAGAACTGCTTGACTGGGAATGATACTCTGTTCTTGTTTAAGCGTGTTTCTGATGCTTTAAGCCTGGTGCATGGCGACCGCAGAAACGATGCCATTCTTCTGGCTCTATCTGGACTCGATGGTGAATATGCATTTGTATTGACAGACTTGAAAGCAATGAAGGTATATTTCGGTAAGGACGTTGTTGGCAAACGCTCGCTTCTTCTTTGTAAAGAACTGGATGAAATTTTAATTGCGTCTGTTTTACCAAACAAGACAGGAGACCTTCTAGAGTGTAAAGGTGGCATTACTTACTGTTTGAACTTAAAGGACTTCAAACTCGAGGAATTTCAGTCATCCCGAATTGACCTCGAGGGTATCAATTTCAATGGCAATATCACGGCGGAAGAGATATCTTTAAAAGTGCTGGCGCTTCACTCAAAGCTCTCTTACGCCTGTCTCGTGCGACAAGATACCATTGATCCCATATTCCATCATACAGGTACCATAAACATTGGTGTTTTATTTAGTGGAGGTCTTGATTGTACTGTTGTAGCTGCTCTTTTGGCTCAAAATTACATCAACGAGAACAAACGTGTTGAGATCGATCTTCTCAGTGTTGGATTCGAGAATCCACGCACGGAAATGACTCCAGCAGATCTGCCGGATAGAAAGCTCGGAGTCTCTTCCTGGAGAGAACTCTCTCACTTGTTCGCGGGAACTTGTGTCTCGTTTCGTTTCGTCCAAGTGGATGTGAGCTACGAGGAGTGGCTATGCCATAAGCCTGTGGTAACAGATCTTATACACCCTACGAGTACAGAGATGGATCTCTCTATCGCCATTGCCTTTTACTTCGCTTGTCGCTCTCGCAATTGCAAAGCCATTGAACTCAGTGAGCAATATATGGAGACCGAAATAGGCGACTACACTTCCCAAGCCATTGTTTTATTTTCTGGCTTGGGCGCAGATGAATTGTTTGGTGGATATTCTAGACATGAAGGCGTCTTCAATAATGTTGAAGAGAATGGAATTGAACTTTCAGACCTCTACATGGAATTGAATTCTGAGCTAGCCAATGATCTCGATATTATCTACGAAAGAAACCTTGGACGCGATGACCGTGCCATGACGAATTGGGGCAAAGAGCTCCGTTATCCCTATCTTGATCAGCTGGTGATCGAATTCGCGTTTGGGGAGATTGTACCAAATCTCAAAGTGAAGTTTGAGTGGAAGGATGTTACTACCAAGAAAGGCACCAAGAGAGTTAAAGTTTTTGAGCGGAAGTTTATTTTGCGACAACTTGCACGGACATTAGGACTCAAAATTGCAGCTGAGGAACCAAAGAGAGCGATTCAATTTGGCGCCAAGACAGCAAAGATGGAGATCGGACTGAGCAAGGCCAAAGGCACCGATTCTTTGCAATCCAGTTGATCTGATGATGATGGCAATGCTGATGTTGTTTTGATCTTTAGGTCCGGCTTTTCGGCTGCAAAGAGATATCATAGATTCAAAATTTTACTTACGTTTGGCACTGTTCCAGAATAACTAACGAGCGTACAAAGTCTCTGGCTTTATTTCCGCATGCAATGAATGCTCTATACCTGATACTATCACATTTTATTGATCTAAATCTTGGGTCAAGGGTGTGGATGATCTCCAGTCTTGAGTCTACATTCAGAGGCATGTGGTCTATTTGGCCTCAATCAGATACTTAGGTTCCACGACCACTGTCTGACAGTCGCTAATCAAGTGTTTCTGGTTCTCAACGTCGTTAGGATCAAAGACACCCAGCTCCAAATCCAACAGGTACACCTCACCTCGAACAATACACTTGCGGCCCGTCTTCTCCACCAACAGACACTTGACCACCACATACAGATTCGTGTAGCAAGGTTGACGGTAGTTGACGTTCAAATTGGCTGTGACGGCCTTTCTGGACTCGAAGTTCTGGATTCCAAGACCACATGTCAATTCGTCCAACAACGTGGCGACAAACCCACCATGGACAATCTTTGGGTGGCCAGCCAACTTATCACCCAAGTGGAAGAACGTGTAACTGTGGTTCTTGTCGTGGTCCAACAACTGACCAATATCTCCGAACTGCTCTAAGAACTTGTCACTGATGACAAACAACGTTTGCGACCGCAAGGCAATTTTGCCATCACCAGCCAAAGACAGCGTTGTAAGTTCTGTCTCTACAGGGTCCTCCACTTTTGCACAAAGTGGATTCTCGGCAGCATGAGCCTGGTGGACTTTAGAATAGTGGTCGTAGACAGGGTGGGAGTATAATTTCTCTTCGGTTGACATTTTGTGGGTGGATTTTTGTGAGATTTTGGGGATTTGTGCGCAATCGCGAAGATGTGGGCGCAATTGCTCGAGAAGGGGATCGGGGTAATTAGACCACGGCTATTTACGGATATATGGATAGGAATATGGAGATTAGATAGCTAAAATAAAGAAAGTGTAGTGGGCCTGTTTTTTTTAGTACGAATGGGTATAATTACGTTAAAAATATTGAGTTTTGCGTTTCCTTATTTTATTTTATTTTCTTGCAGCCCGTCTCTTGGTTCTCTGCGGATCTTGGAAGCAAGGGCCTGATTAAGTACGAAACGTTGCTTATGGAATATATTTGTTATCGCGTCAATTAAAATATTTCAATACATTACTCTTTAGTCAAAACGCTGCCGAATACTTTCTTGAATGCCTGCTTTCCATTGGTATCGATAATGTTACCATGACACATCACCAATCGGTCGAAGTCCCACGAATAAATGGCCCGAAGACTATCAGCAGAGGCGCTAGGATTGGCAACCTTGCGGAACAAAGTACATCCAATTTTGCTATCTGGATTCATGTACTTTGCAATGTAAGACCAGCCCGTAAATGGGTGTGGATTATCTGGAAACTGCTCCATTGGCACGTCGTCACGTAAATTAAAGATTAAGTCAGCTTCGAAGACCGTTTTAGACTGCTTTTCATACATGACTAGCTCCTGGTTGGCATGTTTTGGAACATACACGAACTCGAAGTTGGAAAGGATTACTGGATCAGTGATACCAATTCCTCGGAGGGCATCTGAGCCAATAATCTTACCAGCATGCTCAGCAGAGAATGGGTAATCTATAGGAGTTTTCTCGCCCAAGTCTACACCTTCCATGGCGATGATCTTCATCTGAGGATATTGTTCTTTGAAAGAACAGGCGGCCATAGTGTGCTCCTTGTCTGGGATAATGAGATGTGACACATTGAAGTCAGAGGAGCCAGCTACGAGCTGCAATGCCTTAGCGACATCGTCGTTGTAAGGAATAGCGGACCACACAACCACAGACCCATTGTAGTTGAAGAGTGCCATTCTTGCACCGAAATTGATACGGTCGACTCTTTTGAAACCACTGCTGGCAACAACAATGTTATCTGTGAGCTTTCTGGAAAGCACCTTCAATGGATTAGGGTATCCCATGATTTTCAATTGGATTAATCTTGATATGTATAGTAATAATGGCACCAGTAAGAGGCAAAAGTTTCGGTTTTGTCAGTGCTTGAAGTCAAAGGTGCAATTGTGGCACTTTTGAAGCTTTGCTAACGATCAGACGTATCGAATGAATACGAGTTCTGTCTTTACTCGTAATTATATTGTTGGAGTAAATGTACGCTTATAGAATCTTCAATTGAACAATCGAAGCGCTTTCTATCACTAGCTGAATTTAAGTTCGTATAGCAATTGAGTGTTGGGGATATATGTTCTGGAAGAAATTGCACTGAATATATGGATATTTATAGTTGCGGTGTAATTATTATAAGCGAGAACTAGGGCCAGATGTGACTTGGGAGTGGATGTACCCTTGCTATTTGTAAGCGAAGGAATGTCATCGATGTGACATCGAAAATTTTTGATTAGTTTTGTCAAAAAAAAAAAAGCGTGTTTTTTCATGAGACGATTGATCCATGTATTGACTAATTTTTCTCTCAATCATGAATTCGTGTTTCTGATGATTTCGGAGATCTGCAACTAAACATTTAAATCGAATGCTATTCTAAGCATGAAAAATGGCTTTCATTATCTGCCACAGAGATATTTAATATAACATGAATAATATCTGGGCGCAAAATGGCCGATAGCGTCCTTCGGAGATATCTTCAAAATTCCGAAGCCGCCTATACTCCATCAAGCGCATCAAAAAAATCTACAGTTTGAATTATCAAATTCTGTTGCTTGTGGTTTTCAAGTCTATCACTCCTTTTTTTCTGATTCCATAGATACGCTTCATCTTGCCTTACATCACTGAATACTTGCACTCCGTCATTGTCTCAATAGGATGCCAAAAATGATGATTCTGTGTTGGAATGACGATAAAAAATCAGTGCTTTCTGATAAAGATTTCCCTTTCTCTAATCACGTAATTATTCATCCCTGTATCATCAGTATCATCCAACTTAGGCTCAAACTTCCTGTTACCCCGAAAAAAAATGAGCTTCAATGTACAAAAAGCACCACTTAATGTACCCGCTTGAATTCCAACACTCACACAAATACTCACAGTACCCGATCTTTACTAATCTCCCCAGATCATGACTCTATCTCGTATCTGCCATCTTAAAACCGAGTATCTGCAGGTCACGCCGTTGGGTATCGCATACTACACCTTTCGCAGAAATGATGCGAGGCATTGCTATAAACTTGCGAAGCAAATAATCATTTTCGTCCGTTCCGGCTTTATATCCTTTGAAACATATTCCCGCATATATCTGATACTGCTCAACCCTTCGGATTCACTCTCAAAACTTCTAAATTGATTCCGCACCTTATCTACTGTGATGAGCCTTGGTGTCTTCCGTTCCGCTAAAGCAGCCGCCACGGATTTCTATGCCAAAGTGGTCGAGCCAAACTTGGGCATTTCACTTCTACTTACCTCACAATGTCTTAACTCTGTGATGATTTTGACATGCAAGCTCCTAGAAACTGATAAGGACTGGGATGAACCCATCACACCTATCCAGATTCTATTCGCCCGTATGTTCATCACATATGTGTGCTGTGTGCTCTATATGGTCATCACTAGAAGTGTTGAGGATGCTCCGTTCGGACCAAAACCGTTGCGCCCAATCTTGGTGGCTCGAGGAGTGCTAGGATTCTTGGGAGTTTTTGGGCTCTACTTCTCATTGCAGTACTTGAGTTTGTCCGATGCGGTCGCCATTACTTTCCTCATTCCCTTGGTGACGCCGTTCTTTGCCTGGATTGCGTTGGGCGAACGCTACTCGGTGCTCGAGGCTGTTTGCGCTGTGCTCTCTTTTGGAGGAATTCTTCTAATTGCGAAACCAGACTTTATTTTCGGCTCGGCTTCCAAGCTGGAGACCGGTGATGACGCTGCAGAGTCAGCATCCAGTGAGCTTCGAGTTCTTGCAACAGCAGTTGCCCTTGTAGGAGTCTGTGGCGCTTCCAGTGTGTACGTGGTGCTCCGTAAAATTGGAAAAGCAGCACACCCGTTGATTTCTGTGAGCTACTTTGCTCTTCTGACGTGTATTATTTGTTTTTTGAGCACCATCTTGATTCCTGGGCTCTCTTTCCAGGCACCAAAGACCTTCAAACAGTGGTTCCTATTCATGCTCATTGGCCTCTCTGGATTTTTTATGCAATTTTGTCTTGCCGCGGGACTTCAGAGGGAAAAAGCAGGTCGTTCAGCGCTTCTCATCTACTCCAATATGGTGTTTGCCTTGTTCTGGGACTTTGTTATCTGGAACCATATTCCAGGCCTCCTTAGCTTCTTGGGCACGGCTATTATTGTCATCAACGCATACCTCATCATCAAGCTTAAACCCTCGACTCCTGAGAGTCTTGGCGGCGATGCTACCAAAGATGGGTACAAGAAACCCTCTGATATTGACTTGGAGGACTTTGTTTTCAGTGATGACGAGTCTCTTTAATCATATCAACCAATTCATAGACCTTATTTTGTTCTTCTTACAAGAGATATATTCCTTTCAAATACATTTTATTAGCTTCGATCCTAATTTTCCTGGCCAACCGAGTCTAGCCACGCTAGTTCGTTGCGCATACTACGTATGGGTAGAAGACTAGCAACCAATTCTTGTTGTTGTGTTGAGACGGTCTTTGCTTCTACGGCGACTTTAGAAAGCAGCCCAATTAGCTTTCTTGAGTTGTTCAAGTTGACCTCAACATACTCAATCTTGAGATGATCATCAGATGAAGATTCTGACGGGAGCGCCCGTACTTTTCGAAGCCACTTCAGCATATGGTCTAAGGATGTTTGATGCTTTGGATTAGAGTAGTAGTATCGTGCTTGATTAAGACAGATTGTAGATGTTTATCGGACGTATTTTTAGCCAGTGTTTCGGGAGAAGAATGCGCCGGAAGTTAGAGTTGTTGCAACTCCTGAATTCTATATTATTGATTGTGTTTTGTAGTACCCCACAAAAAGTGCACGCAATAGGATAAAGAGGTCAAAATTGTAAAATAAAAAATTGTGAGCAATGTAAGATACCTGTGACAAAAAAATATTCAAATTAAAAAGAGAATCAGAACAAACAAGATAACACAAATTTTCCATCTCTCAGTTTCGACCGAAAGCTCCCCCGTATTCAATGATCCATCTCATCTCGTCACTTCAATTCGGTAATTATATAGATAACACAACCTCGCAACTAGCCAGCTTCTGCCAAGCTAAACACTATAAACCCTCAGAACCAGAGAAAATCACTATCTTTCTAGATCTTGCAAAACCTTCAATCATCATTCACGGGCTACATTGAGTGAATAATTTACTCGAAGAACACTTATCCCAAAGCTATTAAAGAACAAGACGAAATTCTGCTCACAGTATTAGCCAAGGTCCAAGTATCATCTGCGACAGTTTCAAACAAAACTACATTGCAATAAACAGTCTCACAGTATTGCCTTCAACCCTATTTTGAATTTACTTTGACCTTTACAAATGTCGTACAACGGAGTGGGACTTCAGACACCACGAGGCACAGGAACTTCTGGATACATTCAAAAGAATGTGGCTTCGAAAAGCCGGGAGGGCCTTCGCCAGAAACGTATGCGTGAAGACGCAGAGAAAGAAAGAAGAGAGGTTAAGACCCGCATGCATGAGGCACGCCGTTCTGCTGGCTCAGAAGTCAAAGAGCATCTCGACAAGCGGTGGATAGAAGTACAGTGCATGGAACTAAGAGACAAGTTGGAGGATGAGGACGTGGATGAAAAAGAAATTACAAAGCAGGTCGATCAGCTACGTCAGGCCTTATTGCTAAAACCAGCCAAAGAAGAGGATTCGCCAGCTGAACCACAAAGTATCAGTAGAAGGGAATTGGTTGAAAACCTGGACAAAGCGAAGAGTATCATTTCTCTGAAGAATAAAGATGATGCCGCTACCAGTGCAGGCAAAGAAAAAGACGCAGAGACGGACCTGTCTGTTCAGAAGAGAAAAGATGTTTCCCCTGTTAAGCCTCAATCCCCGAAGTACGTCCCACGATACGGTGCTAGATAGATTGTTTCGTTTATTACATATTTATTTTTCATTTTCAAGGGAACTTTACAGGGAATGTTCGACAATTGGCATCGGCTCTGGTAACTGATCAACTGTATTGATAATCTCGTCGACGATGGCTGAATCTGCAGCCTTTTCCGAACCCTCCACCGAAAGGGGCTCAACCTCAACAGGGCTTTGTTCTACTTTAAGTTCACCATGCTTCATGGAACCGGATTCTTCTGCTATTGTGAGATTATTCGAAGATTCTTCGCTTCTTTCAAGCGCCTCTGATAAAGCAGGGGCGCTGACTTTCTCGATACCATCTGTGGAAGGAGATGCTTCAAAGAATTCCGTCGAGTCACCTGTCGAAGCAGTGTCGCTAGGAAGGTTGACAGATGTCTTCGCGGACAATTCCGCACTCTGCTCTTCTATCTCAGCATCATGAGCTATGACTGAGGACACAGGCGCTACGACATCTGATTCCTCAGTTGCGGCCGGGGGTAATTGATCACACTCTTGAATATCCTCAACAGTAACGCTATCACCACCATCATCATCAACTTGCGCCAGATCCGATGTTTTGACAGATTTTGATAATTTGAGTTCCCACAAGTCTGCAGTTACCAATTGAAATCTTGGCTCAACAACGATGCTTGATTCTTGCACAGACTTGGGAAGCTTTTTGCCTCTTGGACCTTTAGCTCTGCGTGCAACAGGTGCCAACGATTCAGGTTCATCAACATTTTCCTCTGGTTCTTCCTTAGTTGGAGAGCTCAGTGCAGACTTGAGTTGACCGGGTGCTACCATTCCAGGCAAAGGGATGCCCCTTCCCATAATGTTTTGCAAGTTGTTGGCAATGCCTGACCTGTCACCGCTCCACTTTTTTGCAGGAGGAGGAGGTCTTTTATGCTCGATTTGAGGCTCTGGTTGATTGAACATTTGCTGGAAAGCAGCGATTTTTGATGACAATTTCTTCGGTTTGGGTGGAACGAATTTGGTATCGTTCCCGGAAACAGATGGTTTCACTGGTCGAGGGGGAACGATTGGTTGCGTACTTTTGTCTAGAGTACTTGGAGAAGATGACTTACGAGTGTTCGTTGGACGCTCTGGAATAATTGGAGTTTCGGAAATTTCATTTGATTTCTCAGCCAGCTCAGAGGACTCAGAGTTGAGGGTAGCTGTCGTGTCGGGGATAGTTGGTTCGGATATAGTTGCCTTGGAAGTGTCCTTGTCCTCAACAGGATTGGTAGAGAGGTCTGATTCATCATTGAGGGCCTTTTGCGTGACAAAAGCGTCTTCTGTGGAAGACACCTCTTCGCGAAAGTTCGATTCCTTTGCTTTTGTAGCGTCTGCAGAAACAGAAGCGTCCTTAAGTGCAGAAGCATCCTCAGGTACAGAAGCATCCTCAGGTACAAAAGCATCCTCAGGTACAGAAGCATCCTCAGGTACAGAAGCGTCCTCAAGTACAGAAGCGTCCTCAAGTACAGAAGCGTCCTCAAGTACAGAAGCGTCCTCAAGTACAGACGCATCCTTAGGCACAGAAGATTTCCTTGGTACAGAAGAATCCTCAGGTACAACAGTATCTCCAGGCACGGAACTGTCTGCTAAAGAAGTCAGTTGCTGTACTGTAAGTGGTTCTTTAGTAGGGATCGTATCATCTATATCTGCGTTCTCCGATGTAATTACAGCAGCGCCGCTTCCTTTGGAATCTTCGGGAGCAATTATTGGTTGCGTGACGGAGTCGTTGGCTACACCAACAACATCCAGCTTTTTTACTGTGCTCGAGTTCTTATCGGCGCAATTTTCATCCTTCTCAAACATCGAAGCAGTTGATTTCTCTGAACTCGATACTGGAATACTAGCTGTCTCTTGTTTGGAAGCCTGTTCACCAACCAGATTCTGCTCAGTTTCAACTACATCGCGACTTAAAGAGACAGAACTCTCGAGGGCGGCTGGTGTCTTCTGCTCCTCGGTCAGATCACTGGCTTTTGATAATATAGGTCTGGCAGGCACAACCGGATCAATTTTGTTATCTTGAGCTGCAGAAGGTCTCACGGGTCTTGGAGGTATAACAGGATTAATTTCAAGCTCCACATGGTCGGGGACAGAGGTAGATTTCTGAGGTCTGGGTGGTATATGCGGAGTTGTGGCTTCTTCATCGTTGGATTCTGCACTTAACGGATTCAGGCTTTCAAGAAGATCATTCTTAATTGGAGAGCTTTCTTTGACATCCATTGGTGGCTCCAATGGCTCAGATTTACTTGCTTTCTGTGGTCTGGGCGGAATTACTGGTGTCACCGATTCCGAGGTGGTCAGAGGCTCAATGGCAGCTGAGACATCTTCTGAAACCACCTTTGACTTAGGCCTTTCTGGAATTTGCGGAATTATATCCTCCATTACCAATTGTACAGAAGAGTTAGTAAGTTGTTTGAGTCTTATCTGGTGTAGAAAGGTAGTGCACAGTAAGGAAGGGACAGGAGATACATGAGAGGACAGTTTGAACAATCGAAATATCGATTGGTAGCGTTTTGACAATGAATTGGTTGAGATTGGGAATTAATCGTTATGTGACGAGTTGTTGGTTATTAAACATTAGGTGTCATGAAGCACACCCCAAAGACCATGCTTGATGTGGCTTGTGAAATTCTTAATAGTTCCTTTAGGCTTCGATGAAATCGCTTTGCCATTGATTTTATTTAAGATCAGATCGTGGTGGATTTTCCAGAGTTGAGGTTATTCTGAAAAGACATGGATCATTTCTGTCAACCACTCCATACCTCCAGAAGGACAACTACACTGTATTTGAAGACAACTTTGTTGTTTCTTTGTTTTTGGAATCGATGATGGGGGTGCTTGAGTTTATTATTTTACAAGGCACAGGTGTGCTTCTACCCTAACAAATGTGCCATTGAGAAGAATGTTCAGTGTGTATTTGACCTAGAATAAATCGAATTACATTCATTCGATATTTTTCACCTATTTGTTTCGCCATTACCGCTTACTATCTCATCAAAACTTACATCTATCATGATTTGTAGCATGTACTCAAAACTGAGCACGAACACCATTATTTATATCTAGCATGTATTCAATATTTCTGCATACGATTACGAGTAGTTCAATCTGAAAATATCGTTGAACACATAGTACGAGTTTCCGTCTGGGATCAAGTGGAACACCTGGGAGTAACGTTGAGCGTTTTGCTCCTCGTCAATCAACAACTCTCCAGTAACCATAGCCAAAATGTCACCATTAGGGGAAGCTGGCTGTGCGTCCAAAGTGGAGATACGGTGGGCAACCTTTTGGAAGGGCAAGTCTACCAACTTCTCAACGATGGCCTTGGCGCCTTGAAGCTGCGAGGTCTCGAAGGTCAACATGGATTGCTCACGGTACAAGTTACCCAATTGAGTTCTGTCGGAGTCGAACTGCTGATAGTAGAAGTTGCAGAACTCGGTGGCGACGGTGTTGAAGTCAACTAGAGGTTAGTGATGAGATTCCACGAAAGGAGCTTTGGAGATAGAGAAGAGGAAACCTTGTGAAACTGTTTTCATTTTTCAATAGCAAGAACCTCAAAATCGGAGTGATTTCGAATTCTATTGGTGATTTGATTAAATGGAAAGCATGTATGTTTCTATTGGAAATAAGTCTTGTCAAGATGGGTTTTGGAAACGCAGGAAAAAGGAGATACGGCCTTTCAACATGGCGCTTTCACAAGAATCCCAACTCAGCTCATTAGAATCTTTGGTTGGGTACATACCAGACATTGTAGATAGATTTGATGAAGTAGTTGGATGATGGGGTTATAGGTAGGAATGGTATTTATTGTGAGAACAGACTGAGAATTGAAACCAGAACTTACGAAAATAGTTGTATACTCATTTTTCAAAGATTTATTCCCCTAATTCAATCTTTTCGACATTTAGTCTTTTATGATTTTATTATGTCTGGTACACCAACACAGTAAAGGATGAATTTTATCCTTCTCATCTGTATGCGGGTACGCCAAATATGTAGTTTTCTATATTTTCATCAAATGCAATCGTCAAAAATGAAATAAAAATGATCCATTCAAAACTCCTGTTAAGTTATAACCATAAGGCAATGATACTCCCCGAACGGAGACTCTCTTCTATCGAAAAGAGTCATAAAGGTGGCGAGAATTATTCATGTTATCAACACTCACAATAGAATAGTTTGCTTCTCCTCAATGGTGCAAAAACGATGAGATTGCGTTTGATTCACAAATGAAGCCAGATTGAGTCGAACCTTCATATCATTGTAATTGCCTCACACCAATTGCGAGTAGTCTTTCAAAATACCCTTCATATGCGTGTTAGTAATCTTTCCTCTACGTGCTTTCTTTTGCTTCCGCTCCTGTTGCTGTGGCTTTTTCTTTAAGTCATGAGGGTCGGCACCAGTAGGTTTCAACGAATTGCTCACCAAAGCCTGGTACAAACTATCCTTGTCCGGAATACGAATATGCTTCCACAGCTCCACAAACTCGTCATCCACGTGGCCCAATTCACCGCCGAAATTAGCCCAAACTGACCTTGGCAGATTGTCTTTCTTTGCCCTCAACACGATGATCTTACTCTCCTCCTCCAAAGCCTCAATCGCTTCAAAACATCCGGACCAGCCGTCGCGAAGCTCCTTGACAGATGTGCCTTTGAATGTGGGCTGCAGCCGCAAGAAATTGAGCAAATCCTCTGCCGACCGGATATTGTGAAGCGACATGTATTCCAACGTGTTCGTAGCCTCATCGTACTTAATTCTATCGATCTCTTTGAGAAGCGAGAGAAGGGTATTCGAGATATCAAATGAGAGATATCCTTCCACATTGGCTACCGTCACAGGCTTATCCTGTTGCTTGACATACTCAACTGCCATATGTAGCCTTGTGGAGAGATGAGCGCCTGAAAACAGCCCATTATCGAACTTTTGACGTTTCACACCCGAGGATGGTGTTCCGGGGACACCACTTCCACCATTAGCGACACCCAGACCGTCCAAGGGTTCTTCCTTGCGGAAATGTGATTCGTCCTCTTCTTGAGCAGCGACAGGCCGAGGCGTAACAGCTCTGCGCACGGCTACCGAGGGGCCGTTCCGAATGCGATTCTTGAATGCCGAAAGTTGGGAAGACAAGCCTGACATGGATGGCGACGACTCAAGGAAGAGGTATGGAAATATGGGAATGAGTGTGGTGCAGTACAGGGGGAGGATAGACAATGGGGAAGTGGGGGAAAAGACCACTCTTTATGTAGTGTTTGAAGCGTGTGGTTTATTTTGATTAAGTCTTATTGTTGTGGCCATTTACTTTTTTTTTTCAATTAATTTATTTCAATCGTTTCTCTCACTTGTTGAGCGATCTTACAATAGGTGTCTGTATTATATGTGAAGCAAATACAACAGCAAGATCATAATTATCATTAAGGATCTTATCAAAGAAGGAGAGTCGAAATTTTTTGTTTTTTCCAAGCCTTATCCTATTCGTCTTATATCTCACTTGTTGGTCTCTGTTCTGAGCGAATGCCCTAAGAGATGGAAATTGAAAAGCAACGTTACCCTCACAAAATTCAAACTTTACAAAATTCAAACAGAAAATCGTTTTCGATTACTCTCATCCTAATAAAAATTCCATTCTCTATCGAGAATATCCCAGGTTCTATAAGGTCGTGCCCAGCACAACTCCCCCAGGTATAAATACGCTCCTTCTCAGCCAAATTTTTCAACTATTCACAGGTCTCTCCCATACCGCCGTGCCGCCTTCGGCATTAATTATGCGCCCAGGCACGGTGCGTGTGGGTGGATCTTAGAGTAAATCCACTTCTAAAACCATCGCCGTTCGAGGTCGCTGGCTCCTCGGAGTTTCAGCTGATCCATGAAATGGTGATGACCTGATAGCTGGAACATTTCCTTCTCGTAGTATCAAGCAAAGTAGTTTTCGCCAGGACGGCCCCTTCTTATTCTCTGTCGCACAACGTACTCCTCGAAGTCGGTGATGACCTCTTCATTAAGTATACGGTATAATGCCTTTTGGCCTTCGTAGGTGCACAAGTCAATCTTGCGAGCCCATCCCAAGCTCTTGTACATTCCCGAATTGCTGAGATCAAGTTTGCGAAGCTTAGATAATTCATTTGGGTTATGATACATTGTGGGATGAGGTTCTTCGTCTCCTGAGATCTCAAATGAGTTCCCGTTGTAGAGAATACGCTCCTTTCCATCCACGATGCTTGTCAGCAAACTATCAGCGAGAATGTCGAGCAAGAATTTGCGAACAAACTTCAAGTTCACCCAAATCATTGAAGACATATTAAGATCGCGCAAGGCATAGCTGCATCTACCAAGTCGTGCAAAGATCTCATCAGACAGAATACTTTCAAGATGATGAGCATTAATCGCACGTAAGTTTAAGTCACTAAGAAATACCATTTTATCTCCCTTAGACAAATAGGTAAGTTCTGCCACTGGCGGACCCAATGGCGGCAAGAGACTGTTATACTTCAACATCGGCTTAGTCAAGGTACTAAGTGAAAAGACAGACGACGCAGAAGAAGCCAAATCGGAGCTTTTGGGAATAGTAGGCGCCCAGAACGGCGATGAGATGTTTTGGGCTTGCACAGGCCCAATCTCGTCAATGGTGTGTCTCATATCCTTCGGATAATTGTTCATGAGATCGTATCGTTGATATTGCCTAAGAACAGCCGGCTTAATTCGGTAATCAGTCGAGAAAGTCAAGTTGGCGAGATTTAAAGATTCCATGTTGGGGCACATATTAATCAAATGGATGACATATCCTGTAGGAACATCCTTTGACTGCGCATAATTCAAGAGAAACTTGTTTATCTTGGGGTGCGAGAGTGAATTTCCTCCTGCTAGACTGGCTGGCAACATGTGATGGTTAAATGCGGCAGCTGTGCCACCAGAAGCATTTGCAGCAGCAGCAGCAGCGGCAAGAGAGACTTCAGAATGAGAGCGCTTCCGCTTAAAGTATTTGCTCAATTTCAAACGTTTCAGTTCGCTCTGCGAATGGAGCGATACAGCAGAATGCACTTTTGTGAGAGGTACAGCTGGAGCAGGATGCAATGCATAAAGTGGATTATTCTTATACTTCCAGTCACGCCAACCCGCAAGGGTCTTACATAAGAGATCAGAAATGCTATCCTCAGCCTCATCTGCGTCTTCTCTCTCCGGATCCTCTTCGGCGAGCTCAGTGTAGCCAGACTTAACAGTAGACAAGTCTACATTCACCACATAGAGTCCAAGTGATGAATTAAGACGAAGGCAGGAGATGAATTGAGCAAACCGGTAAGTGGATGTAAACAGCACATTGCGATACAAGTAGGGCTTCACCGTCTGATACATGCCACGGCTTGTGCACATGCAATTGAGATACGCCAGGCGATCGTCTACATAGCCAAGGATAAGAGCCTGTATTTCGACCGGAAACTGCGTAAAAGAGACGCATCTGTTCCACAAAGTGCGTGTTGCAGCCAAGGTCTGGGGCAGCTGAGGCCGTTTCGTCAGCAGGTAGATGCGCAGCGCCTTAAGCAGAACGTCTGTAAGAAGACTGCGATATTTCATTTTGAAAGACGTCTTCTTTTTGCTAGCTTGCTGGATTTTCTGGAACCGCGCCACAATGCTATTGATCTCCAGTTGAGTCAATGGAACAAGCAGATGCGTCTTATAGTCATACCGAGCATTGGGACTCAAGAGCGAACGGTACGAAGGGAGATATTTGTTATATTCAACTATTTCAGTCATTTTGCCAAATTTGCAGCGATGACTTGTAGCACCCGACCCTTATCTTGTTTCAGCTTGCAGGCGGATAACCTTAAATGTTTCAGGTTTCAGGTTTCAGGTGAGTGGTATCAATCACACACCGGGGCGTGAATATGTTTTCAGGTGATTTGTACACTGCCTTGAAAATACAAAGGCGGTTCTTTTCTGTTTCAAATGGCAAACAGCAAAATCTGTGTTTTCGTGGTGGAGATGGCAACCGTCTTGTGACAGGGCTGTGACGTGCTAACCGGGAGTATAAATAGATGTGCGCAATTGTTGCGTCTAAATTGGATGTTCAAACAAACCTAAGTTTGGAGATATACCAAGACGTGTTGTCTTTTTTTTTCTCAAAGTGTGGGGCGAGCTTCCCTGGGTTAACACCGATTCCCGCAACAGAATAACACACAATTGTGGGGACTGCAAATAGCCCCGGTTAGGAGCGCCGTTGTTGCCAATTTGTGCACAAACGGTGCTACTCCTATTCTCTCGCGATTGGTCCGGGCTTAGAAAAAAAACAGAGACAGAGGATTTCCAATGACATCTAGGACTGAGAAGTTTTGATGCTTGAGATTTGTTTGTTTTCTCAGCCGCATTGGTCATTTTGTTGTTATTCAATTCGGTCCTCTAGAATGAGGGTGATGGTCTGGTGACTTTGGCATTGCCCGAAAAGGGGGCCGACTGCAGCTAGACGATGCTGCAAGTCCGAATCTAATTACATGCAGTTGCCATGTTATCTATCCCTAAATATCTGGGGAAGATAAAAAACACACAAAAAATCGTGTTTGGTAATAAAAGACCTAATATTTTTCTGGTGGTCGCCGGCGATCCTGGCAATTTTTTCCTCTTTTTTTCAAGACCATGCTGCTCTCTGTACTGTAGGCTATTGAGAGAGCTTGATGCTCGTTATGTGTCAACTTTAGTTTGCAATATCTTCACGAGTTACAAAAAAAAAAAAAAATGACGCGTGGGATATCTGAATTCTACAAAACTTCATTTTCGTCCCTTCGTTGTTTTTAAACAAAGAATATTCGCCCCCGTTCAAGAATCATTACCATCGAGTAACAGAATTTCATAAACAAAATGACAGGGTACTGTTTAATTCGGCGTTTTGGCAAATGTCGGAACATACCAAAACGTATAGTACTTAATTTGCGTCTGATCTCGCCGAAACTGATTTCACTCAACTTGAAAAATGAGCACAACTTGGAAACCACCGAAATCTGTGCCAGTTAGGTATACGAAACAGATGATGATTGGAGCAGATACAGAATGATACTTCAATGAGTTTTGTAAATGCCACCGCATGCTGCCCTTCGTCACAGTCAGACTAGCCTGATCCCACCAGACAGTGGATTCGATGAATTCGCGATCATGTGGAAACCCAGAGTGCTCCGGGAGGCTACAAAATGGACAAACTGATCCAAGATTTTTGTTATTGAATGAACTTCGTTTCAGCTTGAATCTTTTCGTTTGAAGACATTCTCCAGATTACTTCAAATAGATGAATATAAGATGTAGCATATATGACCTTTGGACCATCATGCTGTAGAGTTCCACTTTAGCTTTGCCTCTCGAACGCATGTCTGGACAAGATTAATTTACGCCCTTCTTATTGGCTAAATCAAACACCTATCTGAACCGGGGATTTTGAATAAATAAACACCAATTCTTCAACCATATAGAAGGTTTTCGTAATAACGTTTTAGTCATTTTTGCTCTTTGTTGTGAAGACGCCGACGATGGAAAAATCTCGAGAGCATTTAGCTTGATCAACTACCGACAATCAATTCCAAACAATTGAAGAGCCTCGTCTGTTTTCCGAAATGTCGTGGAAGTTGGGATATTCTAGTGATCGAGTATAGTGTCTTTAACAGATTCTATGATGTCAAAAGCTGGTCAACGTGTTCACCTGAAGATACTCAAAACATACCGATGTGTATCACCATATTTTGAATGAAGAAGGAGAAAATCCAAAAACAACGACTACCCATATAAAGACAACTTATTGCTGTGTGTGGCGACAGGTTTATCGAGCTTTCCAAGGGTTCTCACAATTTAGACGAAGCTCAATGAATCATGTGTTGGAGTAATATGTTAACCAATAACGAGTCTGGAATAATTTGAAAGCATCTATGTAGTTCGTTTCTACTTATGTATTGGAGTAGGCAGTGTAAGGATTGGGAGTCACTGTTGGTCGTTAAAAGAAACACATCTCTGTTGCTTGCGGGAGAAGAACAGATGAGAAACCAGAATAACTTCTGCCCTGAAAAAAATGGAAAACCAGTCACACAATATCAAGCGCCGTTTGAAAATTCATATTCGATGAGCTTGCTGTTACGCTATCCGCTTCTCTTAGCACTTTCATTTGTAACCTTGGCGGCAACATTTCCACAAAAGTACAGGTTGTAAGGGAACCGTAAACGAACTAATAGCACAAGACAGGAGATACAGCCGCAAGGCACATTTCCATAGTAGTTCATGCGACTCTTTCACAATACTTGTAAATGCCTTTAACCCCCACTACCATGCTGAATCTATTCCAGACAAGAATCTGCAAACATGTCCTAATCGGATATACTGAAATGATTTTCATGCATGATACTTAGATAAGCTCCGGTAGAGATTTGTATTATTCGTATGACCTACGACTGGGCCGCTACATGTAAAATTGATGGGACTGAATCTTCCATTTCTGGGTCGTAAACCTGCCTGTTCATTCTAAATACCTGTCTGAAGACAGCACCCTGGGATGACGTCTGCGTTGTCGGACGTACATGGGCTATTAATGTACATGGGATAATAGTGAAAGCACGTCTCCTAAAAACGGTGTCTGCATCTCTTGTGTGCAATGCTAATTCGAGCTCTGCGACCAGGCAATATCCAAAATCTTCAATTAAGCTTCTGGCAAGATGTGGGGGCAATAGCTGCCGTTCACCTGTTGCTCTTGCATTAAGAGCTTGTTCCTACTAAATGCAAGTAGGCAAATTGGAGTTGCCTCACTCGGTAAATCTCGTGAGCTTTTTCTACGTTTCTCCGATTGTGCTCATTAAAAATGCAGAGATTCATACCACTTCCCATCGGAAGCCAAGCTCTTCTTGATTTTGCCTCTTCTCGCAAGACGTCGGATGGAAGCACAATGCATTGCGTCACCATTACGTGCAGTTTGAGAGAAGATGATGGGTATCTATAACCGTGCTGCAGCTGACCACCAACTTCAGCACAGTAATTAGTTTTAGAATATTTTTTTTAACGTATGTTGAATAGTTTACGTGGATGCCCCTTCCAACTTGAAATGAGCCACAAGATTTCACCTCTTGAGCGCACTTACACAAACAAATTCATCATTCGAGAATGCAAGCGGCACAGTCTCGGACTCTGCACCAACTGGACTTTATTTGCATCTTGTGCAGCCAAATAATTGATAGAGCCACAGTCCATATTCAAATGGAATGAGAAAGCGGTCATACAAGTCGGGCAATTCTTTCAGTGATACAACGGCTTATTCGGGCTAGCCAAGTAGCCGTCTTGCTGCGGGCGGCCATATCCTGACAATGCTCAAACCACAATATGAAACATCACTTGGTTGAAAAGAAAGGAAGAGGTTCGAAGCCCTCGAGAAAACTTGAATATTGTACGAGTATCAATTTAGAGTTTACCCGCTATGCATTTGGCAGAGATGTACGGACTGCAGGGGCAATGAAGTCTAATTTGCTTTCTAGTGCCAGTTCCATTTCAGGCGATGATAGCAGATTCAATGCTATTTGTAGCGGCCATTGATGCAAGTTGACGCCAGTTTTAAGGATACACTCTAAGCAGAGACCCAATTGGGAAATCTTTATAGCGCACTTTGTGGCTTGATGTCGGCGAAGAATTTGGCTGTCCTGCAGAAATTAGGTCCGACATTTGTTGACTATGTGATTCCTTGATTCGAAATACGTTATGTTAGGATTCTTGGGTAAGACAATTAGAGAAATCTTCACAAAAATGAAAGGAATATTAGGAGCTGACGGCTTGACAGTCGAAATGGATCTGATGTTTTTTCGTGGTGCCTCTTATGACAGAAGGATCAGAAGTCATTCATACTCTTATCTTCCGTGAGCATGCACACCAATGTTTTTGAAGTGGAGCTCCACTTGGTCGGGCTTCAAACGCTTGCGTGTTTTTAAGCATCGATCTATGATCTTAGAGGGCAGCCAGCACCTACCAACGAGAGTGTTGATCGTCTTTTTACGAGTTTCAGGAACTAAGATTTAATAGTTTTGTGTGTTGAAGTGAACTAATTTTAATGAGTGGTGTTTGAAAGAATGCCCCAAGCAGAATATATCGTACGGGTCTTTTGTGTGCTACTCTCGGTTTCACAGGGACTGTCTATATGACTGTCTTTGCAGTATTATCGTGGAAGCGCAGGAGTGGGGATTGAAAGCAGCTCGCTTCGTAAACTATGCATAACTTTTTTGTCCATGTACCCCTGGTCCGTCATCGTGAAATATGTCACACGCAAGTCTCACGTATTAGGTTGAACTCAGAAGAGGAGGAAGTACGAAAAAAAACGTCGATGAAGCATTGATTGAGTTCTAAGGGAAAAACAAATTCTACTAATAAATGAAAGGACTGTGCATGAAGCAGGTCCGTAGTCAGCCTATGGACTTCCTGCTACCTAGAGGGAAGCGATTGCGCAGAACCCAGTTATTTGCCGTTAACGGGGCAACTGATAAGTTTACGGGCAAAAGGTACACTTCCCACATATTCCACCAACAAACAAGAATGTTCCGGGGACATTTAACTTCGGTAGAACCAACATACACAAGTAAAACGCCGCTCGAGTAATAGTGGTGAATCACATGTTACATGGCTCAATTCAATACAAATAATTTCAAAAACTAAAACAAGAAAGACTTTGAATGTCGGCTTGTAAACCAAGCCAATGCGTGGTGTGATGATTGGGCGTGAAATGATAGATGGTTAGGTGCTGCCAAATACTTTCTCGATTCAATACACGTGCATGAACACTCAAATGCCACAGTATGCACTGCTGCTTAAAACAATCCTGAAGATACAATGGAAGGCTTGCGATGACATCGGCATCAAAACGATTAAAGATGCTGGCGCAATGATCTAATCAACGGCCAGGCCGCACAAGGCAGTTGCAGCCAGAGCCAATGCGCAATACTGACATGAAGGGAGATCCTTTATGGGCTTCGAATTAGCTACTATTAATTTAGCTTTCGGTTGTGCTGCAGACTTCTCGAAACGAAACCTATCATCCGTAAAAGATGAAACTACGAAAATTTCAGCTGGTTAGATTGCAGAATAATGATTGATCCAAGCATTTTTTTTTGCTGTGATGGATGACCTGAAAATATTGATAGGTTTATCTGCAATATTGGTGTCTTACTTGGCTCATCGCGGTTTTTTTACGGTGCAAATGCCAGGCTAGAAGCTTTCGAAACAATCCGTGAAGAAAGGTAAAAATTATTATCGAAACTCCAGTACTTTACATAAAGTGAAGACCTCATGAGGATGATTCATATTTGTTCGTCAATCAACGGATATACCAAATTCTTCCAGGTTTAGTAGAAACGGTCGAGGTATTACAGCCCGCAGGATCATTCCATACAGGCGTCAAATGAACACCAAAGAGATATTGCAACGCCGCATGCAATTCCATCCGGGCGATTGATGGATTAAAAGCGCGGAAGATAGAGAATCCGTTATTCAAGTTACCAATTGGTTGGGCAACTTCAACGCTGCACCTGCAGACAAGTCAACATGATCAAAATTGTATAGAGCCTGCATCGCAGCGCATCGACCTGCATCGCGGCCAACGAACGCCGCAGGAAGAATCTTGTCTGCACATCAAATCGCCTCGGGCGTTTACTATCGGCAGGATGTGCTTCCACAAGGGTCTATCAATCGGAGCACAAGCAATTGTCTGCAGGTCTAGAAAAGGCAGATGAGCTTCCATCTGCAGTCAGATGGTTAAGGCGCCACTGCCTGCATTTTTTTTTTGTTATTTCGGAACAACTCGATGCACATGTGACCTGATGCGCACATTGCTAATTGATTTCTGAGAGTGAAGAAGAACACACCCATGAAAAATTGAAAAAAGAAATACCCGACCAAGAAAAGGGCTCACAAACGTGGCATTCCCGGAAAAACTCATCCGGGCAAGATCCATCTTTCTCACACTCGAACGCATATCTTTGATACTCCACAAACAAGACTCGTAATTTAAACTCTCCGTAAAGTCTATCTTGGATACCTTTATCGATACAGTTGAGCACCCCCACCCCTTCTGGAACGATACTCCGCTCGCTCTCAATTAACTCAAAAATCCAGCACGCGCTTAAACGCGCATGCATCCGCAGGGCACATAACGCATGCATGTTTCTGTCCTGTCTTACCGGCGAGTCCCTGTTGGTCCTAACCTAAAAATCTTGTTTCCTTGACGGTGCATGAACGCGTTAGAGGCTGCTGTCATAAAATGGCGACCACATCCTGTCGAAAAGTCGCATTCGTTCCATATTCTCTTTTTCTTCTTCTGCAGTTTCTATTTGCCGGGCCAAATAGTCCATTACTTGCTTCTTTTCCAATACTGCTTCCATTTACCACTATCAATCCTGCCTCTTAGCTAGCATAGATCGGGTTACTTCTTTCATATATATAGTACAAACCGACCATTTTGGACATACACCTGGATATTATCTTCAGACTGGACTTGATCGTTAGTGGACATACATTAGTTGAACTGTTTTGCAACACAATTTTGGAGGTGAAGCAATCAGATTTGCAAATTGACTTTGTTTCTTTCACCTTTGTTTTGAAGGTAGGTAGTTAGTTTCTTATCGGAACTCATTTCAACCACTTGCAAAAAAGCATATCTCATTGTTGTTCTTCTCGAACTTTTTAGAAACGTGACACTATCTGTTCTTGAACTATCCAATTCTATGCAATGGACGACATTTTACAGCCTACCTACCATGGATACATTGGAAACACCGAAGACGCCGTACTTGTGATGCAGGCAGTTCTTGATAAAAAACTTCCTGCAATCTCTCGAAGGGTCAACCCGACCGAGAGAAGTGAAGTCATCCTACTGGGCAATGTATTTGTCTTTTTAGAAGACTCTTCCAACATCAAAAGATGGACCGACGGTATCACCTGGTCTGCTTCTCGAATTTTGGGTCGATTTTTAGTCTACCGTGAAGTCGACAAAGACAACTTGGTCGACAAATCCCTCCGCGGGAAGCGGAAAAAGCGTAGTGCTTCTGTCGTGGCCGACGAGGCAGCTACCTCAACAGAAACAGACTCTCTGATGTCTTCATCGCGCTCAGAAGTAAAAATGGCTCGCAGAGCGTCCGAAATGGGTCTTCGCCGAGGTTCTGAGATTATGGACTACAGAAGTGGCTACATCCCATGGCCTCCAAAACATGATCCCGGACTTAACAAAAAGACAATTTCTTTCACAGTCATTGATGACGATGAAGATGGAAAGGAGACAAAGCGTACAATTCATCTCATCTCGTATTTTGCTCCTCAAGATATCGTTAATCAGACATTAGTGCGTCCTTCGGCGTCAGTGTTGGCAGAGTCATCCGTTTCACCCCTGCTACGAACTGCAGTAGACAAGTCACTTCAAAACATGAAGCCTTCACCTGTTGATCAGGAGAACTTCTTTTTGGATTCGAAGTATCAACTTCTGAAATTTTCTACTGCCAGCAGACGCTTGCCAATCATGCGCTACGACCTGGCAGGTGCCGACAGCCAGACTTCCAGCGATAACGCTGCTGCAGAGACTAAACACGAGGCTTCTAGCAGCGAGGCTCCTCCTAAATTAGAGCATTTCCCACCTATTGCACCTGCTCGTATGCAAGGCACTCAATTCGTTAACCCATTCAATAGCATCCCTGGACTCAATGGCATTAGTACTCTCAGTGGCCAAACTGCCGAGCCAGGCTCAGGTGGAGGCGTAGGTTCTGGAAGTTCTACTAACTCGGCGTATATTCATAGCCAGGAGTATAGGCCAAGACCTCAAATTAATCTCAGTAAGCCTCCAGTTTCAAACAGGTCCGTCGCTCCACCTACCCAAGCCCCAAAACTTAGCAATGAAAATAGGCCTCCGGTTCTTTCCCTTGAGAAACCATCCATAAGTATACTGGCAGGGAAAACCCAACCGGCCATGCCGGTGCCCATACTCAAGCAAGGAGTTGTTGTTCCTCAGCGAATCTACACTCTGCCCCTGTTTCTGTTTGGTGAGCAGCCCTCGCCGCAGCCTACCCTCCCCAGTAACTTTCAGAATGCATTTCATCACACGACCCTGCAAAGCGGCTTCCCTAGCCCATATCAAACTTCTTTTGGTGGGCGAGTAGATCTCGATCCGCAATTACTTGCCCAGCTGAGACGCTACTATCCCGACTATCATATGCCTAACATTCATGCTCCAAACGTACCTGTGAACCCAACGTATGCATTCGGGTACGACCAGCCGTTTTCGACTGGTAATGGAGTATTTCATTCGTTCACCCATGAGCAATCAGACCATTTCCAGGAGCCAATGCAACGCCCGGACATGATGCTTGCTTTCAATAGCCGCATAGAATCTCCTTTAGGTTTTGAGTTTCCTGCCTATCTTCATCGTCCCAGAAGTAAACAGGAAGACATGGAAGCAGGTCACGGATTCGAGGAAAACTTCCATTGAATGTCCGATCTTAAATGACCGGCACCTTCGTTGTAGTCATCCCAATCATTATCATTTATGCTGGCCTGCTCTTTTTTTTTTTAAATCATTAATATCACACGCTCGTTAATTACAACAATAATTGTACTTGCATATCGCATCCCTCTTTCGAATTGTTCATATCTATTAAAAAAAATACAAACATGCTAATATTGATTGAATTCAATCTATGACTGTTCTTTCTTCCATTGCAACAAAGGCGCCAACTCTGAAACATCACCGCTCTTGTACTGAATGAAAGAATGTTGAAGCAACTCATCGGTAGAAGCTCTGTACTGCACGTCCACACAGAGACAAATTGACAAAAATTTCTTGATTGAGTTACTCAAAAGTTCAGGCTTTTTCAACTTTGGAGTACCATTCGTCGCAATGAGAAACAATGCCTTCAAGGGCTCTTCATTCAAATATGGAGGCTCTCCTTCAATCATTTCAATTGTCATAATTCCTAGCGACCAAACATCAATTTTTTCATCATACTCTTTCTGTTTAACCACCTCTGGTGCCATCCAGTAAGGCGTTCCAACCATTGTGGCACGCTTCGACCTCTGGTCTGTTAACTTCGCACAGAAGCCAAAATCGATGATTTTGACATGTCCCTCAGCACTGAGCAAGACATTGTCTGATTTGATATCTCTATGAATGATATTCCTTTGATGTAAAAATTGTAAGCCCTTCAAAGTTTCGAAACAAATAGTAGCGATCTGTCTCTCGTTGATCTTTGACTCATTATTTTCAATCACTTCGGTTAACGATCCGCCCTCCATGTATTCCATAATGACCAAGAGATCATTGTTTCCTCTCAAGTATGAGTCAAGGAAGTTTACGATGTTTTCATGCTTAGAATCTTTCATGACTAGAATTTCGTTAAAAATCAGCTCTTTGCTAGCCTGTGCCTGAAGATCCATTTGCTTGATGGCAACCTTGCGTCTCTTTTCGCCAGGAATGAGAGACTCGGCCAAGTAAACTTCTCCAGATGCACCCTGGCCTGCTTTAGAAATGATACGGAATAATGATGACGGATCATTGTTATTGACGACTGTCCTCAATTTATCAAGGACCTGTTTGTCATTAAGCTTCTCCTTCTCCTTTTTGATTTGTTTTGCAGTTTTGGCTGGTTTTGGGGCAGGTTTCGACACAGGTTGGGCAGGGGGTTGCTGTTGAACGGGTTTAGGCACAGCCACTGCTGCTGGTTTCAACGTTAAGGGCTTCAAGGATGGCAAATCCAGATGAGAAAATTGATTAGACTGGCCCTCACTAACGTTGTTGTTAACGTGGGGAGTTTTAGGTATAGATGGGTAATTATTGTAGACTGGGGCTGGTTGCATATTGCCGGCTCCATACTCAGGTTTTGCAGCAAGCGTGTTTTTGATGTTTTGGGGCTGAATTTTCAAATTTTGAGGGACATCATAGGGTAGAGATGGAGGTGCAGCACGAGGCACAGAGTTTTGCGAGAGAGGTGGCTTAGTCAATGGCCGTGTCTGATTATGAGCATTGGCAGGATAATTGTTGTATGGACCAGAACCAAGAGAATCTTGGATCTGAGGTGGATGCTTATGAGTGGCTCCAGCATTTGATCCTGGAGGAGGAGGGGCACGACGCGCAGGAATCAAGTCTCCCCGGCTTTGGGTGCTTTGATTGTTGACACCCGCATTCATGAGCCTACTGAGTGGAGAGCTCTGCTCTGGCTGCAGTAGTTGCGGCAACAGCAGCAGCAGGTGTTGTTGTGTAAGGTGATATGGTACAGGTACCTTCGGAGCGGCTCGAATAGGCTTTAGCTCGTCAGCCACAGGACGAGCAGAAGGAGCCTTTGTCCAGTCATGTAAATTCATCTCAGCCTTTGAAGTGTTGAGCGCAGGAGAATTGATAGGCGTGTTATTATTTGAGCCATTGATATCAGAGTAGAATTCAAGAACTTCAATGACAGCCACGGGATCTTTTTTCCAATCCTCATTCGTAATTTTAGAATGCTGAAGCATGCTCTTCCAGGCCTCTGGCAAGCCGGTGAAATTTCCACTGGCAGGATCGAAACCCACATGGATCTTATGTGTGAAGTTTATTGGCAGTGAGACGCCGGCAGAACCCATGGCGCCGAGTCCATACAGATTGATGGAGGCCAAGGGACATTTGGAGGCAAATGCATCGAGCCAATCGTGAAGCTCGTTGTTGGTTTTCACAGAGATCAAGAGCGGTTTAGTTCCGTTCTTAGGCACGATCTCAAGCGTCTGCGAGGTCTTGTTATAGCCCGAATTCGGTTTGATATTGATCGCACTAATGAGATTGAGCGGATACTGCAATTCCACATCACGGCCAAAGTCTACGGGCTCGTTCTTAAAGAAATTGACAGCTCGGTCGCCAAATGCCATGTACCGCTTGTTCCACCGGAAAGACGTGAACATTCCATCGTCCTTGAGATACACCCAACCACGGTGCTTACTCAGAAGCCCGAGCCGCATACGATCGGGGTCTGTGGACGAATCTGGCGGCGGCGGCGCCCTTCGATGGCTTTTGAGGTCTGCATTGTAGATGGAAGACATGGCACAACGCTCGTTTTCAGGCGCGTAAGGTGTTCGGAATGGATGGAGGGACTCTTCGGATATATAATTACGGCGGATCGCTACAAAGTTCCTTTTTGTTCGCCGAGATCGATGACACTTAAGTGTTTCCAGTCACAAGTAAAACTAACCAAAGCAACAAAGACACTGCGAATGTACAACAGCTGGTCTTGAGAAAGAACTCGATTTCAGAACCCGTCTGATTTTATGCAACACCAGTGTGTTAAGAGGATCCCAGAGTATTATACAAATTGATGGGAGTAGCCAAATGAGAAGGAGACGCAGGTGTAAATTCAGGCCGATACGCGATGGTTCGGGCAAGAAAGAATGGAATTCGGACCGGCGCAGCAGGGTTGCGAGCCCAGGAGAGATCGATGGAAATTGAAAGCGCAAAAAAATTAAAATTTTGTAATTTTGTCTTTTTTTAAGGTCGTTGGGTTGACAATTGCGTGTAAGGTTGGTAGAAGTAGATGAGGGTAGATGCGTGGTGGGAGCTTTGGAAATTGACAGAATCGTTAGAATTCTCGGGTTGGAGATTTTCTTTTAATTTGTAAGTATTTTTTGTAAAAAGTCGATCTCTTTTCGGTTTTGAATAGTCGCAAGTTTTTGGCATAGGGGGTGAACTTCAGATCTGATGGCATAAATAGGGCCCCTTCCTTAGATTGCCAAATGGACTCTTCAAACTTAAATTTCATCATATTTTTAAATCATTCTAACCACTTAAATTGCTCAATCATTGTGTATAGTTTTTCTGACTGTAAATTTCCGTTCATCACCTTCACTTCTGGAGAATCACTACTGGGACAGTATAATTACACTCATGGGATACTGAATATCTATCAAGTGTCAATGGCATGTCCAATTGAATAAAATGCAATTATGTTCCGGCTTAAAATTATCTTTTCTCGTTTTTGTCCTTCAGTGGCCTCTTGTATTGCTACATCTTGTATCAACCAAAGGCAATCACACCTGCTTCCATCAGGATGTAATTTCAAAATCCGCGGAAGTATTGAAAATAGATCCCTAAATTCCTTGCTCGATTTTGACGTCAAGACCAAAACTTGCCCCCTACTTCCTTTACACAACCTTCAAGTTGGATTACTAAACACATGGGGTTCTTCTCCAGAAACAAGGCCAGCGCCAAAACGGAGCAACCGGCTGTATCCAAGGCGCCTTCCGTTACTCCGGAACCTCCAGAAGAAACTCCGTTGCAAAAAAAACGCATCAGCACCATTCTAGATGACGTTCAATACGATGACTTTGAAAATGACGATTATGAAGATGATCTGGCTCCCGAGGACCGTGATAGCGATGAAAGCGAGCTCGAGGAGTATGAGGAGCACAAGCACCGCTTCCTTGAGCGCAATATGGCACAATCGGTATCGCAATTGTCTACTTTGATGGGATTATGTGGGTTGAGCAATACTAGCACTGTAGAAAGTTTAACAGCATTGGCGAACGAAGAGCTGGCGCGGACATACTCTTTGTTATCCCTGGATCTAAAAATTAGACGTTTGTCGCCCACAATGCATCGGGGAGACCCGCTTTTGTATAAGAGTGTCATTGACGATGATCAAATCCATCTTATCGAGGGGATAACTAAAAAGTTGAATCATGTACTTGATATGCATGATCCCAATCTGCAACAAAAGTATTTGGCAGGCAATAAGACACTTTTGGACCGGTATGGTCGGATCAGCAAGGTCATTGGCCGAGGCAGCTATGGAGTCATAAAAGTGATTGTCTCCGGCGAAAATGAAACCGAATACACAAAAAAGAATGGAATTTACGCTGTGAAAGAACTTCTGAAACGTCCTGCCACAGACCTGAAACACAAAGAAGCCCGAGAGACGTTCATAGAGAGGGTCACTTCTGAATTCATCGTTTCGTGCACTCTAAATAACAAACATCTTGTTCGGACACTAGACCTCATGATCACCGTTCCTTCTGGCAAGGGCGGGAAAAGCAGTTGTTTTGAGGACGAGATTAAAATCAGTCAAGTCATGGAATGTACTCCTGGTGGCGACCTATTCACATACTGCAAAAAGATCATTGAAACTAAACAATATTTTACGATTGACGAATTGGATTGCATTATTAAGCAGGTTGCAAAAGGACTATGGTACATGCACAATCATGGTGTTGCCCATTGCGACTTGAAGCTCGAGAACATTCTCATCATCTTCGATCGTCACAACAAACAAAGCACACCCGACGGCTTACGAACACGTATGAACGTAAAGATCTCCGATTTTGGCAAAGCAAATGTCTTTAGGACAAAATGGGATACAAAAGAGCAGTTATACACATCAGGACCTTTGGGAAGTGAGCCGTACATGGCGCCCGAGGAGTTTCTCGGATCCAAAAATGGATTCTCGTTAATGAAGAAAGATTGTTGGGCATTGGGAATTATCACGCTTGTGTTATTTAACATGAGGCGTTCTTTGTTTCATAGAAGTGGCGGCCACAGCTGTCTGCTTCAGTTCTTGGATAGCGAATCTGGGGAATTAGATTCTAAAAGTTACAATTCGGTATACCTCTGGCACTCCACAGGCCACCGCGTCATGCGCCTGAGGAAATACAAGGATCCGGTCTTCGAAGAGTACACCAAGCATTGCATGAAGGCCGACTATGAGGCCAGCTCCCGCGAGTGGACTGTTCATACCAAAGGGACTTTCGCGCCAATAGAAACTATATTTGATTTGAACGATTCACAAATCGATCCCAAATTCATGGACTTGTACGAACAGGACGCTGATTTTGAGGAAGGAGAACATGCCATCAGGAAGTTTTTTGTATATAAATTGCTTGATGTCAACCCCTCTACTAGAGTAACGGTCGATGACCTCTTGAAAGGCGATTGGCTTGGTACTGTTGAGAGTTGCGGGAGCTGAAATAATGATTAAATGAAGAGAAGTGTATAATAAAAGGATTAACAGAAACAACTACATTTTATCAATGAGATCGTCTATTTTTTTGCTTTTGACTGGACGAATATAGTACAAAAAGAGAGCGGTCTTTAAAGCAGAGCGTCTAGCCATGAAATTAAAGATATGATGACAGAAAGCATATGAAGGCAAAGCCAAGTAGCCCTGTTCAAGTGGAATAGCGGCACCGCAAGGCTGATGAAAGGTGAGAATTGATGCACAAGAAAAAAGAAACATGAGTCTAGAAATCCAAGAACTTATCTGCGTAGGGGTCGTCAACGCCTGTGATTCCATAGTCCAACTCGTCGTCCTCAGGGTATCGATCGAACTGGGATGTATCACCCACGCCTGCAGTGATCGGAGGCTCATAAGGGGTCTCAATGTCTCTTGAGAGTAGTCTTTCCCAGATAACTTCTTTAAACCATGGATGAGATTTGACGTCTTCTGAGCCATTTTGCAAATTGCCGAGTCGCTGAGTCAAGTCCTTTACAATAAGTTTCTGTAGCAAATCAAGAATATCAGGAGGTAAATAATCTGGATATGTGATTGTACCGTTGAGAATATTCTCATAAGTCTTCATCGGCGTGGGGTCATAGAAGGGAGTGTAGCCTGTAAGCATCTCGAATATGAGGATGCCGAACGACCACCAGTCCACAGATTTATTGTATGGCTTTGTGGCCACAACTTCGGGTGCAATATAGTCGGGTGTTCCACACAAAGTATATGTTACATCGGTGACCTCTTTCGCGAAACCAAAGTCGGTAAGCTTGACGTGACCATTCTTGTCCAACAAAATGTTCTCGGGTTTCAAATCACGATAAATGATATCAAAACTGTGAAGATACTCGATTGCTAAAAATACCTCAGCTGCGTAGAACTTGGCCACAGGAGTAGGAAACCGTTGGGATTTTCTAAGCAATGAGAAAAGCTCACCACCCTCGATGTAATCCATGATCATGAACAAATTATGACAGTCTTGAAAAGTTCCCCACATGCGGATGATAAATGGATGTTGCGCAAGCTTCAACATGCGGCGCTCGTCGTTGGTGTGCTCGACCTGCTTCATCTGAACCACCCTCTCCTTTTTTAGCGTTTTCATGGCGTAGAAGCGGCCGTTGTGGATCGACCGTGACAAATGAACACGGCCAAAAGAGCCCGTACCCAACGTGCGCAAGATCTGGAAGTCATTTAGCGAATACTTGCCTTTTGTGGTGGTATCTCGATCAGTCAATCTGGAAGTGCGGGAATCTGTCTGTACGGCAGCGTGTGGCTCCGTAGCAGATGATGCGAGGCTGGAGTTGCCATTATCCATGTGGTTGCGTTGCACAGTAGCATTCATGGCGCTTTAGAGGGGATGTGTTTTGGGAGAAGATAGAAATCAAAATAACTCGACGACCAGATGAGATAAGAGAACGCAAGAAATTGGTGAGCAGCGCTGTGGGCACGGAGAAGACGTGGCTAGTGTTGCGCTGACAATATCGCGCAATGGGGGACTTTTTTGGCAGACCTATTCCCGTTCTAGTCGAGGATCTAAGATAGAAAAAAGAAGTAGTGCACTGCCATATACGTGCAGACAGCGTGGTGCACCCGTACAGATATGATAACCGAAGAGGGGAGAAGAAAGGGATGGAAATTTGGACGAAAAATCGAGAGAAAATAGCAAAAAGAAGATGGCTATAAGGAGAATTCAGTGCAACAAATGTAAACCACATCAATAAATATTCCAGGCCAGGTTGGGCCGTTTTATCAGACTTCAAATACTGTGATTCGCACACGACCACCAAGGGTGTACTCTCCCCTGGACATATTCCGGAAGTACTGCAGATACTCCCGGTCATAGAGTGACATAATCCGGGATCGCTAGAAGTGGAGTAGATCGAGGTTTCAGATGTGATGTGGACTTTTGTGGTATGAAAAATTTTTATTGAAATATGTCTCTATAGATGAGCGAGACCTAGTTTAAAATTAAGCGACCCTGTCAATTGTTCGCATTTAGCCGCCGTGCAGGCCCGGCCAGCCGTTCAGAATCGCCGTTTTTGTTTCAACGCCAGAATCAAAACTGTACCATTTTTAGATTGTTGGTGAATACTCAGAAAGAAACAGAGAATATTTCGTTTATCATGTGCTAAATTCGGAACATTCAGCAAGTAGAAGATTTGCTTTTGGTAAAGAAGTAGGGTACGTACTATTGAAGAACGCAGGGAAGTGAACCTATTAATAATTCCAGAACTTGAAATATACATTTGTTCTTCTAAAAATTTGTCATGAAAAATAAAATTGACGTCTTCATCAAGGAAAGCCAAGAAGCTATTTTCCATCATGCTCTTCCTGCAGTGTTGGCTGCAAATAGTAAGGACCTTTAGCTTATCCAAGGCTCTGCAATATCTTCATCGCTTTCGTCCTCATAATCTGCGCTACGTGTATCTTCAAATGGCTGCTCGCATGCGGTACTACCAGACGCACTGGCTCCTTCAACAATAGCGTCTAATGACGGTTCGTCGTCTAACGTTTCCGACAGATGAGAGCCATTGAAATCCATATTCACTTGCTCAAGCAGGATCCCGTTACCACATGCCATGATTTGCCTATATGCTGTTTTTAGCTTGTCCAAGAGATCGTTCGAATTGATGTTGTCGAAACGACGGAGCAGCCCAAATTTGCCCGTGTTGAGATACTTTTTGTATGGGATTGACATCTGATAGATGAGATCCGCTAGCAATTCTCTAAAACCAAACTCTAAGAGCCGTTGCGCCTTATCTCTAGGAGTCATTTCTGCAGCTTCACTGTCATGTGTTGTTTGAGGGTCACTGTTCGAACCTCCCCTACCATCAGTCGCAGGCCACCGGTGCATTCTTCGGTTTCCCTCCTCAAACAGAAGATTTATGAGATTCCAAACTATCGCAAGCTTAGCGTCTACGAGTTTCACCGAAAAATTGCACTTCTCACCAGCATCGACTGCTGATTCGAACTCTGGCAGCATTCGTACTTGAAGGATTCTTTTCCAAAAACTGAGAAGCTCATTACTTGGGAAGTCCGATGCCTTAAAATCCGTGATGTTGATGTGTCGATTATCCTCGAGATATGTGATTGCGACAAATAAGTCGTTATACTCGGGAACATTCAACAACTGAAGGTAAAAACTGTCATCTCTAGTGAGTGCCATTTCAATGTTGTAGCTCCAATTAATATCGAGGTACAAATCGAATGCCAAAAGACTCTCAAGTAAGTATTCTCCCCAATTAGCTGGGATGTGTAGGTGAGCATTGTCTTGCAACAAAACATATTGTTTGTAATGATAACTAATAGAATTACTGAACTCAGTAGAATTTAATGTCAGATTGCGCATAATCCCAAATGAGATAAGTTTGAGCTTAAGAAGTAACTTGTGAAGCTCAAGATCCTGATTTCTTGGAACAGAGATACCATACAAGGACTTCTCAAAGACAATTGAGAGAGGTATGTGTTCCCAAACTAGTTTACGATTCGTCTCCGTTTCGTTGTACAATAGATTGTGAATGATTTGAAAGACACCGATCTGTGCCTGGATTCGCTCGTACGAAATCTCCTGCAAAGAAGATTCAGCGAGGCTCTGTGTTCCAGCCATAGTATGAACACTATTATCACGGAGCGACCTATTAAACAATCTGGACAAGTCTTTGAGAAATTTTTCGCTCTCTAATATAGCCTTTCTGTAAGGACCGAAGTCCAAGCAGAGATTAGCGAGGCAGCCAAAAATCCCTGTCGTAAGATTATAGAGTTCTTTGCGAATTCTGTCCCACAGAGCGTCACTACCACCATCAGCCATTGAGAATAACGAGAGTGCGTATCCGAGTGATTTATGGTGGGATATGAACGACATGAGACACGAGAGAAATGTCTCACAGCTATCTAAACGAGAGCTAGCGTCATATTTTTGAGCAATGGTGTTGTAAAATGATGCATTTGGCTTTTCGCTGAGGTTAAGAGGGGTAGGTGTCGAGAAGAACTCATAAGTACTCTTGATAGAATTGCAGTCCACAAAGAAGGTCTTCACGGTAGAGACTGATCTAGACAATGTCCTCAAGAGATAAAATGTGTTGGTGTAGATAGGATGTTGGATCAAATACATCAAACAGCTCAAGTTTTGACTAAACCAATTCCACTTCTGCAGCGAATTTTCGTTATCAGGCATTGATTGGAGTTCTCTGAAGAAAGCGACATTTAAGAATAGTTGCAGAGTGAGGAATTCAAAATTTTCAACGACCTCGCAGACCAAGAGACACAAGAAGTTTGGTGCGGAAGAGCCAGCTACCTTTGCACCAAAATCTGTCACGCGACGCCGGCACTCTTCATTTGAGCTGGTGTAGACGCTTAGCAAAAGAATGCAACTTGAAATGTCTTCCATTTGAGTATCTTCTGCGACCTGATATGCAGCCGAAATTAGTTTTTGGGCACCTACAAAGTCCACAATCTTTTTCTCATGGTCGGACTGGATTTTAAGATTGTGGAGATACTTGAAGCCTTTCAGTGATGAAAACAGCTTCTTCAAATCGGTCAAGACCCTAATATCGGTATTCGAATTTTTTATGCGCAAACATGCCTCAGGATAGCTAAGGCAAAGGTCCGAGAGTACTGAGATTGGACGACGAACATACTTTGGAAGATGAACATGAGAGCTTGCGTTATTCTTGAGAATCCAGTTGATGCGAGGAAACAAGTACTCGAAGTTTTGTGTGATGGTCAGTTCATCACTGAGCTTTTCCTTGGCGAGGCAGCTCAGATAGATGCGGCTAACGTTTAGTAGAGCAATATTGAGAAGTTCAGTATTAGTAGGACCGTATAGGGCAAGAAGACTGTCAAAAAACAACAGAGACTTGTAATTGTAGGCTCTAGATAACAGGTTGATCCCGTGGTCGAGGCTATTCTCCAAAAAGTTCAGAATCTGAGCGGCAGCTACTAAAAGAGCTGTAATAGAATTAAGATCCAAATTGCCTCCAAGCATAAACTTAGTGGATGAACCCAATAGATTTACCTCCGGAGATGCAGCCTGGCATGTTTGAAACAACGCTGAGAACTTTTCCGAGCACGAATGTTCAAGCTTGATCTTGAGGCGATTAAAAACAGAAAATAGCATCGTCTCCACGAGATCGGGCTCCAGAATTTCAGAAACGGCATTGTTCTGTTCGAGAAGAAGCGGGACTAGCTTTAATGATGCGATCATACAAGACTCACAGCCCGAATTACCGTACCGTTCTAGACGACCCACTAGCCTAGAAAGAAAGCTCCAAAGCTGAGCCGCGCTCACATACTTGGTAAGTTGACCCAGATAATTCTGAAATGAGAGCATAATGTTGAGCAGATAAGTAATACAGTCCTTCAAAGCCCTTGCCAGCAGAGACTCCAGAGATGTAAGATATTTATCGAAAGCGCCGCTTCCTGATCCAAGCGTGAAGTCCACCACCCTTGCCAAAATGCCAACACAATCTCCCAATGCATGGACGTTTCCATTGACGTCACTTTTACCCTCGACCAGCGAAACAAGCCATAATACTACCACCAAGTCATGCATACCCACAATGTCATTTTCTCTGATTTCAGCACATCCACAAAATCTACTGGCTGAGGTCTGAAGCTGGTCTTGGAGCCATCGGAGGAACTGAAGGCTTTGGCGAAGTTGAAGCTTCAATTCCGAATTTCCGATCAAAGAAAACCGAAGCTCTTGTATACCGATGGCATCGAAGTCTGTTTCCAGTTGTTTCGTTTGTATTTGGTCTGTTTGAAGTGGCATTGTGTGGGCTACTTGCTGTTGGTGTGTAGAATCTGGGGAAGATAAGGATAAGAGGCAAGAATAGACAATTTCGGGTCAAAAAAGGAACAGAGCATGGGAAGTACGAAGGATAAAAACGAGAATACATAAATTTTATTCGAAATATTTACAGTTATTTTAATAGTAGAAAAGCCTTTCGGTAAGCAGTACCAATGTACAAGGAACGTTAGACCACTGCAGAACACACAAACAGATCAGAGTTCGAATAGATGGATACCTTAAGAGGCTCGGAGTTATACATATACTGCGATGTAACTTATGGGACGCGCTAATCCAGTATAAGATTGGTTAGATCTTACTCCGCCAATACTTCTGTGCCTCAGCGGCAGGAACACCGTTCTTGATATCCTCGCTGACTTTTGTGTCTGCATTGACTCGCTTTGGAATATATTCGAGCACTTTATCGAGGTCAATTTGTGCTTCTGGCCCCTCTGTATGTCCTATTGGCAATCTAACGACACCATTCTCGTCAGCGACCATGAAATCACCAGGGTTGATAAGAATCGACTGAAATCCAGTACCGCTAATATCTGCAACTTTTACCAGCACTGGAACATTAATTCCGACAACTTTCACAACAGGCCCTGGTGCAGTTGATCCTACGCCATACAGCCACACTGGAAAATTGAGCTCGCGATGCTCGGAAAGATCGCGAATACGACCAAAAACAACTGTGCCTGAAGCCTTTTTATAACTAGCTCTTGTCAGCATGAGTCCACCATACAATGCATTGTTCACGGTCACATACGGAGCCGACACCATCTGTTGCAGTTCAGGCAACGCAACGACTACCACACTAGAGCTTGGAACTTCATCAATATAGGATTGCTTGATCGCGGGTCTTGGATCATCAATAGGCGCATACAACACAGTATATGCTTGACCCACAGTAGATTGTGTGGTACTTAAAGCCGAGCGCTTGATCAAATTTGGCAAGTATCCGCCGTTTTTGACGCCAAATTGCACGAGAGCATCTGAAACGTCGCACGGAGTGTACCGCGAAAGAATTGAGCGCACCAGCATCGTCAGAAAAGGAGTAGTTGTTGGTGTCAGTAGTGGAATGTGGGGGTACCATCTCGGAGCACTTATCGGGGAACCGGAGACGAAAAAAGATACGGAAGAATAGAATATAGCGTTCGTGATGGTTAGTGACACGTTCAAAGGTGACTAATTTCTATCTCTGATTTTTTTCGTTTTTTTTAAAGACTTGGGAGATGGTCTTGTCGAACCAGAGATGAAATTGCCGTCATGAGCCTACTCCAACCGCTTCTTCAACTCCTTGACTCTCTCCGAGTTTTCCTCGGTTTGGTCGACATCATGTTCTTTCTGTTTGGTCTGGCGGCGCCCTTTGATTGGTCCGATTTGATCCTCTCCAGCATGTTCTTCTATCATGACCACATTATGAGCCACTTTGAAACGCTCTAATCCAGATAAAAAGTTTTTCTGGAGCTGAAAATCTTTCAAAACATCCTCATTTCTTCCTCTTGGATCATTCATGGCATCTATGATGGCTGTAAGCGTCTTGGGATTGATAACCGTCCGATCTCCGCCAACGGAGTCCTTATGGGCTTGGGCCTCCGATTGACCTGCTGCGTGTAGTCTTTTTCTGTTAAGTAGTTGTTTGAGCGCAATCACATTGGCTTGTGGTCCGTCATTTCTGACGTTCTTAGAGTGTATCTGGCGTCCCAAATTGGTGATGAGATCAATATATTTCTGGTCTGCCTGAGGGTCCATGCCATCTTTTCCTTCGGGAATCTTTTCTGTTGCAAATTCTCTCGAAGTGCCATTGATCTCAGTAGGTACCGGTGCATCACCGTTATGTTTTGGCACTTCTTCTGTTGGAACAAAACCATGCTCTTGGCGAGCCTTGAGCTCTGCAGAAGGAAGCTGGACTCTCTCACGGGAGACCGGTGACAAGGGCTTCAAGCCAGTCGCTGATCCGGCCAATTTTCTTGCAGGTTTCGAGACTTTATTTCCCATTCTGTTGTAGATGTCAGATAGAAGGAGGATCAAGTTGGAGGTACTGAGGGGAACTGAAAATGAAGTTTTTCTCCCTTCGAATTTTATAAATGAGTCAATTTGGCATTTGCCTTGGAAGTGTTTTTCTAGTTTGTGCATACCATCATACGATATTTTTCATCTAATGCTTGATTATTGAGTCTATGGTACATATGCAGTGAGGGAGAAGAGAGACAAGATTACTTAGTCTTTCTTCGATTTTTTCTCCTTCTTTTCCTTCTTCTCTTTCTTATCTTTCTTATCCTTTTTGTCCTTCTTTTCCTTCTTCTCCTTCTTGTCTTTCTTGTCCTTCTTGTCCTTCTTGTCCATCTCCACCTTTACCTTCTTGATGACTTTGCCATCTTCGTCAAGGCGAGACTCCAAAACCTTAGCTTCGTCATAATCACGAGCAGAGTATCCAGAAGGGAAGTGTCTCATACGAAGGTTTGGGATCTTCTCTACATCCTCACGCTCCTTGATTGCAACTTTGTAATCAATGGCAGGGAGGTCCACCACCTCCCGGATGGTGTAGAATCTGTCGAAGCGTTTGTTGATCAAATCCTTTCGGAGAACGGTGTATTTGGCCGTTTCTGACGCAAAGAGGTCTTCGTTTACCTGGAATTGGTGGCCTTCGACATCGACCTTGGCAATACCCTCATTACTGACCTTCGAGGCGGTGAATGATACAGGAAGCGTTTTGAGCTTGGAAATTGGGAAACCCTTAGGTGTTTTGATCAACCAGATCTCTTTTCCTTCGACAGAAGCAGAGGAAGCTGGAAGAGTTGCTTTTTCAAAATGCTTGGGTGGTTGATACTGCTCATGCTCGTATTCAGATCCACTTTCGGAGTCGTAGACGAACTCTTCAGACTTGTCTATCTTCATTGTGTGGTTTTAGTATAAGGAGATGCTCATCTCTGGAAAAAACTGGCCTATGTGTAGGATGTGATGGAAGATAGAATACGAAATGAGGTGTTATCAGAAACAAATGACATTGAGAGCAAATTATTTTTACTTGTTAAATTTTTTGAATCTTGTTTCGTGCGGGCCTTTGTTCTTTGCTGTTTGCTTATGGGTCTGGCCCTGGGAGTGTTTATAGGTAATATTTGGTAAGGCAAACCAGGATAAAATTACTGATTCTGATTTGATAGATGCGGAATCCGTTTGAATCGAAGCTTCAAAAAACAATGGAAAGAACTACTGTCTGTGCAGACTTTGATTGGTGTGACGAGACATAAGTGACTTACCACGTTTGAAGTGACATTATAAAGACTCAATTGAAGAATAAGCGGGTACTTGCATTAGAGTTCTACTAAAACACCTTCTGTATAGGAAATCGCGGAGCCAAATCTATCGGTCCATCACTATTTAAAGATCTCCTTCAATAAAACTGACTGGTACGAAATCTCAAAGAGCATGAATCCCAGTAGAGTTAATTTCTTGGTTGTGAATATGCCCATAGTGGAGCCTTATCAGTGTTAGGAGCATGACGTCACAACCTTTCCACTCAAGACATTTTTTGGCGATTTAATCAAATTTTGAAAAATGCGACAACGCTTCCGTTTACTCTAGAATCTAATTAAGTCCTGTTTCTTCAATCCTCCATACTCAAACCAACATACAAGAGTCGCCCCGATAATCGCGCGAACCAGAGTGTCACATCTTCGCTCGCCGCGCCTCATCTTCCAATTTTTCCCTGTTGATAACTCATTTCTTTTTGAACTTATCCATTGGTTGCATAATGACATGCGTCATGTTCACTGTGCGCGGAGATGACCAAAAATAAGGTCGGATTTACGAGCAGCAATAATGCCGCGCGCTCCAGGGCCAAGACTTTTAGTTTGACGTTGACACTTGAATGCAGTGGCACCACTACAATTTGTTCGAAATAATGTTAGTCGAATATTTCATGTTCGCCTTTTTTTAATTTTTTTAATTGTTCCTTTTCCACCCCGTTGGGAGGCGAAGGGATCACGGAGCGGCTTAGCCTTTTAGGAACCTCCCTTTCAGCCGCTGCGCGCCTGTAGCCACATTTCCACTCGCTCACACTGCAAGCTCTGGTCTGGAGCTTAGACGTGCTGGAAAAGAAAGTGTTAGATAAGCGGGGTTTGAACTTGTGCGATGAATTTCTCGTTAGTGCCGTGTAACAGTGGCAATGCGGCTGAATTGTAACTCATTTTCACGATGTCACAGATCTACCTACAACGTTAGTGTCCAATTTCTCCGTGTCTCGAACATAGGACTACATCTAAGATCTTGGTACCTGGAAAGAGATTCTAACATCAGAGGCAGCAATTGTAGGCATATCAATGAACAAACAACAATAATATCGATCGGTCAAGTTTAGATTAGGTTTTGTTGAATGAAGGCATCATCGTCTTTTTTTTTCTTGCAATACGATACTTTGACGAAAGCCGATTACGTTACTCGAATGGTCCGATCCTGTACCTTTAGCACTTTCTTCCGCTTATGTAATCGGCCACATGCGATGCAGGGCCTCTTAACCTTGAGCGTATCTCGTGAGTCCAAAAAGTATAAAATCCCACTATTCGGTCCCCAAGGCTCAATGTTTGTTATTATTCACTTCTCACTTTCAACAGCATCCCAAACCTAATCTCCCAAAAATGTCTTTCTTCGAATTGCAAAGCACTGGTATCTCCGCCGCAGTGTTCTTGTCTGCCTACGCTATCTTCTTTATATTTGCAACCGCTCTTGTCTTCAAGAGAGGTTTCAGGACAATGTTCACCTATTTGTGGGTGTACTCTATGATCCGTATTGCAAGTCAAGCCTGTGGTATAGCGTTTGCTCATACTCCAAACCTGACAAACTTGCTTATTGCCTATATGGTTCTTAACACACAAGGTTTTTTGACCTTGATCTACGCATCCTTCCGTGCTACTGTTCATGAGCAGAGATTGAAGTTTGGCGTGTCTTGGTTCGACACTCGTGAACTCATCCAAGGCGTCCGCTTCAAGTTCCTTAGCTCTGCATTTGCTCTCACTCGTTTGATCTTGCTTGCTGGATCCATTGTCGCAATTGTTGGTGGTGTGGAAATGGCAGGTGCTAGCCCAACTGACCCAAACTTCAGCGGTGAGGTGAAATTGTCGAGAGATCTTCGTATTGCGGGCTCTGTTTTGCTTTTGGTTGGTACTTTGATACTGATTTTCTTGGCGATCTTTGCATTTACTCAAGAGCACATTAGAACTGTTCCATTGAAGCTCGTCAATGTCGCTGCGCCCTTCTTCTTGGTTCGTTGTGTTTACAATTTCCTTGCCATTTTTGTCACTCACATGAACTTTTTTAACTTCGAGAACTACCTGGGCTCGGATAACAGAACCCTTGTTCTCTCTGAGAGTGTCATGTCCACTCTTATGGAATTCATCATATGTTTGCTTATGACAGCTGCCTTCTTGACTACTGTTCACGCTCACAATACTAGCGAATCAAACAGAGACTCTGGCGACGAGAAATACGATGCTTGAGGAACCGAGAAAGAGACCACTTTCATAGATCTACTTAGTTAATTTTGTACAATTTACGTATTTGAATAGTAGTCGCAGGAAAATTCAGAAGTTAAATTGAGCGAGTGGAAGCTAAAGGCATTTTGAAATTGTAGTCAAATTTTTCAATCAAACGATCATTCGTTGTTAGAAACACAATTCAACGTCACTTATTCATTCGCATTAACATCGCAAGGACCATTGTTCTTTATGCGTCGTTCGGTTGAGCTAACTTATTAACAACCTTAAAAGTCTTACATTTTCAATCTTTATCATAAATATATATATTAAATCATGCCGGTCATTATTGGGAATCTATATTAAAAGAGAATGAATCTTCTCTTTTTGTTCTGGATTGGCGGGAGACCAAGTGGTGCGGATGTTGTGGTGTTGGTCAGAATAGTGCCGTTGGCAATTGTGGTATTATTTTGCACATTAGTCTGAGGGGTGTAGTTGACGGTAGCGTCCACTTGCACAATGAGCTCGATGTTGTACCCATTGGCTCTGCGAGGACACACGGTCTTGTTGTTGTTTCCCCAGTAAACGTGGTAGACGTCTCTATAAGATCCATCAGGGCATGCCAAAAACTCGGTGGAATTCTTGTAGCTCAACTTTTGCTGAATGATTCCAAAGCCTTGCGTGGAGTTGGCAGCCTCGAGGGTGGTGCTCAACTTATTGGTCTTGGGGTTAACATGAACATTATATGTGTTTGCGATTCCTTGAGTTGCGTTTGCAGTCTTATTACTTCCAGGCAAGTTCAAGATATAACCCTCGGAAGCACGCACTCTTCCGAAGAAAGCCTGTTCGTCGGCATTAAGCACCAAATCCTTCCCGTCCCATTTTAATAGGTTATACTGGAAAACAGCTCCTTGATGATGTGCGATCACCGAGAAAACCGGTGACGAAGGGCTGTACAACCGTTTAAAAAATGAAGGAAGAGGCACAGCCTGTGCAAGACAAATAACGTATAGGGAAATCACGAGCGAAAGCAAATTCATTGGGATCAAAATTGGCTGAATCTGGCAGATCAACCAGCAGATGTCAATTCTTATATAGATTTCTGTTTGCAGTCGCTTAGCCAGCACAATTCCATGCATCTGCGACCCAGTATGCATGGTTACGTCAATGGTCAGTGGGTGGCTGGTTCGACAAGCAACAAGCATTGCCAGCGGCTGCAACGGTGGTGAAACAAAATGAAATAAATGAAAAGGCTCTCATTATTGGAAGAATGTCATTTATTGGAGAAATTTTGGACTTTTTTCATTGAGTCGTTGGATACTTGACCCTGGACCTCTTCCGGTGGCCTTCCTATTTAGTCAATAATTAAGTGCATATACGGGGCCATCTGCAGTACTCTGGTCGCGCCATGACGATTGCGGTAACATCAGATATTAATAGCTCGCAGAATTGCAACCAGCACAGTGTTTGCCAATAAGTTGCGTCATTTCGAAGGATTCCGGCCAGATCAGGAATGCATTGGAAAAAGTAAGAGGGGAGAAGATAAGAGATCTGGTCGTGTTGACTCCAAAAATTGAGTCGACAAGATCATCAAATTATAGAGGCTAGATCAATGAATAAACAGAGCAATAGGTCACATCCGGTCACATTTAACAGCGTTAAGAATAAGAGCTACAATTTCTATTCAACAGGATTACGTGTAGTGAGAAATAAATATGGGGGTCTATGTATAATTTCCAACTTACAACTCAACACCAGGAGGACAGTTCAAGGCCTTCTTCAAAGAACCATAGATGGTGAACTGCAAAGAGGTCAAGGTACCGACCATGATCAATCTGGTTGGCAAACCAGCGAAAGATCCGCGGACACCCAATTGACCGGCCAACTGAGCCAACAAACCGATGGTAGATTGACCTGGAGCCTTCTTGGTCTTGTTGACCTTGGACAACAAGGTGTCAGCAGGTTGAGAAACAATAGCAGCGGAACAACCGGCAATGATACCGGCACCCAAGTTAACAACAGTGGCAGTGGTGGAAGAAACCTCGGTCTTTGGAGTTGGGATGGTAGAGTAGATGGCCTCAGCAGCTCTCTCGAAAACCAAGAACTTGGCAATGTTGTAAGGAATTTGCTTGAACAAAATTGGAGTGAAACCGTTGTAGAAAGAACCAACACCCTCCTCCTTCAAGATTCTACCGAAACCACCGATCAAACCGTCAGCGAAAGATGGTTGAGAAACCAATCTAATTCTGGTAGCCTCCAATGGACACAAAGCAATGTCAGCGAAGAACTCAGCCAAAGCAGCAGATCCGATGTAGATGGAGTTCTTGTAGTTAGAAGCAGTGTCGTAACCCAATTGCTCAATGAAGGTCTTCTTGAACAACTCGTAACCACCGAACTTGAAGGCACCTTGCAAAGAGTAACCCAAGATGGTAGGACCCAAACCGGTCAACAAAGCACCAGCACCCTCGGAAGCGACGATCTTTCTCAAGGATCCAACCATACCGGTGTTGTACACGGTAGGCTCCAATTGAATTCTGGTCTTAATGACATCAATTGGGGTCATGGCACCGTGGGTGATACCGCAACCCATAGCACCGGCAAGGGCGAACGAACCGTAGTCCTTAATGGTGAAGGTGGGGAGAGTCTTTTGCTTGGTGGCCATGTTGTGAATATATGTAGCAAGAGTGGTTGGAAAAAGTTTCCGGGATGGGGGCCAAGGTATATATGTGGACAGGTGCGTGCGCTGCACGATAGCTTCTGATTGGTCTATGCATGGTGTGCGTATGGATGCCATGTGGTAGGGGTGTCTGCAGGGACTGTTTGAGACCGGGGCGTTTTTTGGAAGGACTTACGGAGGTAAATAAATCATAGGATATGATTTATATTGTTTTTATGGTGTTTAAGAAGAATCGCACTCCAAAAGTAGAATTTTGTGAATGCGTTTGTTGGATTTAGCAGATTCTGTGGCGGCGTCTTATTTGCAGGACCCATCAAGCTCATCAAGAAGTGAAACACGCGATTTCTCCCTCAACCTCCAGAAGTTTACAACTGGAAGAATCAGGCCTCATTAAACGTATCATATGTAGTATCTCGTCATGTTTTGGGGCACAAAAGTCTCTCCATCATCGAAAATGGGAATTGTTTAGATCGAAACAGCAAATTAGACCTCTGCAGATAAAGACGCGGAATTACCGCGCTGCATTTCTACGAAGCTTTACACGAGAATCTCCGGGTGCCGGTGTCTGTCCAGCCGAAACATGTATTACGGGTAAAAAGAAATTCAAGTTTCCAGAAAAGAAATTGTGGTCGGAAATTATGCGTGGCAATTAAATACATATGCCGTCGTCTGAGCGGCTAATTAACCAAGATCATGAATTCTAGGACAATATCAAATTAAGCTATTCTCCTGAGACATTCAAATTTCTTCTTATGCTTGAATATCCGTCAGATTAAGTTTGTGTAGAGTAGCCATCGAGGTTCTTGTAGACTCTCGTATAATATTCATCATCATTTTCGCTTGGGATTAGGTAACGGAGGAGGGATCATTCCGTATTGCAAAGGCATCCGTGGTTGATTCAGCGGTGCGAGTGGCGCTTTTGCTAAATTGATTGCAGTGTGCATCTTTGGCCCCAGCGGAGGATTAAAAGGCCTAACATGTCCAGTCTCTTCCATTCCCTTTTCTTGTGCTCCATCTGCTGCTCCACTCGTAGTGGATTTAAGTTCTTGAGGCTCAAGCTCTGCAGGCGTTCTTGGAACCGTAATCTTATCAGCTTCCAGATCTTGACGATGCTTTGGTGTGCGCTTATCGCTGTGCAACTGCATTTGCTCGCACAAGTATGTGAAAAGCCTTTCTTTGAAGTTTGTGTCGTTGAGCGTTTTGAATGCAGCCCATTGCTTTGCCTCGAGGAGCGTATCTCCTGTTCCGAAACAATACGCTAGGCCTCCAACCATCAACTGTCCAACATATGGATTCTCGTCATGAATCACAAACTCATAGGGGATGCGTTTGATTGAATGCATGAAATAGTTGTTCAGACGGCCCATCAAGAATTGGAATTCAGCCCAAGCCACGGCTACCCTACTTTTCAAGCCGCCTTCTGAGCGTCCTTTCTCCAACAAAGGTTTCACGAGCGGCTTGAAAAGCGGCCAGAGCCAATCGATGATTTGTCTGTGGCGATAGTTGTCTTGAGGCAAGGCGCCTATATATGCAAGGAAGACGGTTTTCAAGATCTCCAATTTGGTCTGAGTGTCTGCTTCCATAGGTACATTCTGACACAAGGCCTCGGGGAAGTTGTAAATATATGCAAGTTTAGCAAGAATTGCGGTGGAAGTGAGTTGGTACCTGAGCGCTTCGATGTCGTCTTCATGCAAATCAGGTAGCAAGTCGTCTAGGATGTCTATGAGAGCCTGGTCCAATAAGTAGCGCCCTTTCAACGCGAGTTTCCTATTGTGGGTGTTGTTGAAGCTATTGGTGCCCATGCTCTTGCGCATTTCAATGAATTCCATTGGCAGTCTCATGGATTTGTCTGTGAACACCAACCGCAACAAGGCTTTATTCTCGATAGGCGGAAGCAGAGGAGGATACAATGCGGTATCCACAGAAAACGCGCTTTTCACCTGTTTACTTTCAAGATCCACAGAGATGTTGGCCACGTCCTGTTTTGGAGGACAATAGTCGAGTAAGTAGCCTACGAAGCGATCGCATTTTGGCGACTTGAAGTTGATTCTGCTCATCCCAAGCAAAAACGGTAACAAGCCCTTGTCGAAGAGATTCTTGAGCCGCACCGCAACCTTCAATTGCGGCAGATGAAGCGACGCCCGCACCTTTTCTTGAATGGGAGACGCCAGAGTGGTGTCCTGGTCGCCATACTTCAGAACAAGCTCCAAATATTGCGGAACAGTGGGCGCCTTGGCAAGAATCTGGTTGAGAGTCGCCTGGAGCTGCGATACATTGCCTCTGACTTGATGTAGGTCGTCACACCAAGTTAGAAGGCTTTCCAGGTCCAGCATTACTTAAAGAATAAACAGAAAGATGGTATGTGCTGCGCAAGAAAACACTTGTGCTGCACGGCCTACGAATAAGAAGTTGTGACTGGGGTGTGCGACGAAGTTACGAACCGGGAGATGAAAGGAGTATAGTAGTAGTAGTAAGTAGGGTTAAATATGGGGAAAAGAATGAATGTGGTAGATATTGGGAAAAATGGTGGGTTTTTGGAACAACAAATCAATGAATGAAAATGAATAATTTTAGGGTTAATATATCTCTGAGTAATTTTGTTTTGAGCATTCGATTGATAAGAATGTTCATTTTCTGTGTAGGGATCTACAGTCTTAGTCGTGGTGTGTTTTGCGGAAGGAGGCTCAAAACCAAAAAATTTCTTGGAGTGTTAAGTTCTTTTTATAGTTTCTTATTCCACGAATGGGTTTGCAGATTCTATTCTCGAGCTAGGTTTAATTTGTGGTTGAAGACACGAAATGAGGAGTCGAGATGTGAAACGCAACTCAGCTACTTAGGTCATGAGTGATAATTTTTCCAAACACACAAAGAAGTTGTTCGTAACTTGCATTTAGAACTCACATCAAATCACACCAGCTTTGTTGCCCTGATAGAGACTCCATCACTAATGAATGCAAAAATAAATTTCGTGCGGCCAAATTACAAAAGCACTTGAGTTGTGCAATTCTTGGTTTTCTACTCGTCAAAAGGGTCAAAGAACCAAAGATTCTCCGATCCCTAGTCCCCAATACCTACTCCATCTCCAAATCCAGATAGCTATAATAATTTTTGAGACTAACATAAGTATAATACAAGTGGTTCTCACTGACAAATGTTACAATTAAGATGCAATTTTTAATCCATCATGGCCTCGCCATTGTTTTGGGCTGCAAATGGAGCAGACGCTTCCACTCCACCCTGTTGAGAAGCATCTTGTTGGATGGGCTGCGATACATCTTGCATAGCAGTTTCTGAAGTGCCATTGTCGTTGCTGTTTCCGCTAGCAGCATTCATGTAGGCAGACAACTCGTTGTCCAAATCCTCAGCGGTTTTCTTGACAGGTCTGATCTTCTTAGCTCTCTCTACCTTGGCCTTAGCCTTTGCTCTTACACGGGGTTGTTCTCTAGAACGAGGGGCCTCGGGTCTGTCAAACTCTCTCCTTGACCGGTTTTGTGCTGGCGCGATTCTGTCAGCCAATGAAGTAGCATTCTCCACCGTCAATGTGTTGCCCATGGCCTTTTTGCCGTCAAATCTCTGGATGGCAAGGTTATTGTTCTCCGTGTACTGTTGCTGGAAACAAACGTACGCGATGGTTTCGTTGCGAGGATCGAACTTAACGAAGTCCACTGGCGCAACGGTGGATAGTAAGTTAGACAAGTCCATCCCGTTCAATTCCGGGTGAATGTTTCTCAATCTCAACATTGGTCTGCCCTCGGCGGCGGTAGCAATTTGGCCAGGGACGCCACTGCCTGCATTACTCGACGGCCTTGATCTTTGCTGCTTTCGGTTAGTACAAACGAATCAATGAGTGAAAAATCGGCAAAGATCGCATTGCAGACACTTCAGACTTCAAAAGGATGATTTTTGAAGTCTTCTTTTGCTGAATTTCAGTAATTCTTCAATACTCCGTCCGAATTCGACGAAAAAGTTAACATACTTGTGGTCTGGCACCTCCTCTACCTCTTGGTCTCCTATCGCGTCTTGTGGAAGGCGCACGAGTTTCCCTGGTACGCTGTCCTGATTGGTCATCGATGATATTGTCCAAAGATTGTTCTAGAGAGCTGGACATTTTGGTTTGTGGTTTTGTTGTAGTTGGTGGAGCTGATATTTGGTGGGGAGGTTGGGAAGAATAGGTACAGGACACATTCTCAGTGCCAAAGTCAGCAAAGAAGTAGATCTTGTACCAAAAAATTTTACTCGTTTTCAGATTGAATTGTTCCATTTAAGAAATGTTATAATATACAAACGTCAATTAGTTCCGCTTCTTGCCCGTCTTGAAATGGTCGTTTTCTTGATAGCTGATGCCCACAAACTTGCCGTCGGCGTCGTGCACCTCGGCCTTCTTCAAGAAGTCCAAAGGTGACAATTGTGGCCAGTCTACAAATTGGTATCCATTTTTGAGCACGTATGAGGTGTTGTTGAAGCCAAAAGCCAAACAGCCGGCAATGATTGCCATGTTCTTCCAACTGGTCAATGGTCCCTTGGGGTATGTCAAGAGAGCCAAAAGCACCACAAACGAGGCGCCGATCAAGTAAGGCACCAATTGATTGAATGGTGGTCTTCTGTCAATGAACGGATTGTGAAGCGAGTCTCGGAATGGACGGTACTTACCCAAGAACAAGTCGTACGAATCCTGTCTGTGGCCATCACGGTAATTATTCAAGTAGTATCTGGTGATGGAGTTGTTCAAGTCGCTAAGGGCACCCATCTTAGTTCTTTGGCCTGTTCTAGTGTAGTCAGTCTTCAAAGCACCAGTGCCAGAGTAGGCGCATGAGACGGCATCAGCATTGTCTGCCCAGAAGCCTTGGAAGAAAAGGTTAAACAGCGGGTCAGCAACCTCCCATGCGGTGGCATTAGGGTCGGGCAAATAGTGAGCCTTCTCTAGTTGGTCTTGCAACACCCATCTACCCAACATAGACTGCACGACATTGGTTCTATCTAAGCAGTCCATACAGTTTGTTCTGAGCACCTTATTTTGTCTGCGTTTGACTGTCTTCGAGTTCAAATCGTACATGAAGTAATTGTCATTGGAGTAGCCCAACTCCTTGAGATGCTCGATGAGAAGACGAACTCTATCCCAACGCATCTTACGGCACTCATGATGGAAGTCAAAGTAAATGTATTTGACATGAGCGGCAATGGGGCCTGGCAAGCTCAGCACAGCGCTCTCGTAGGCATCTTTGACGGGCTTCTCGTAGCCCTTCTGGTTGACCAAATTGACCAAGTAATTATCGTTGTACAAATCGATCTGCTCGCGGAAATGCTTGGCAGTTGCCTCTACCGAGGAACGGGTGCTGACCACCAAATTAGGCTTGTACTTGAGGTTGTTGATTTCGGTCCAGTAGACGGGCACAGAGCCTCTTGTTTGCAAGTAAGAAAAGAGATGGCCATCGAAAGTGGTGAAGATCTGTTCTGTCTCGTTGAAGTTGGCCACCGAGCCGTCTTCGTCAATGCCTCTACGGAAGTATCTGGTACCGGCTCGCAAGCGGGATCTACGGGTGATCAAAGCAAAGTCCAACTTATTGGAGCCGCGGAACTGGGCCGAATGAGATTTGGCGTAGCCGTAAATGACAGGGGTGACGAAACAGTCTGCAGCAGCACCGGCAGCAAGCAACTCCTCGCAAATGTACTTATTCCACCAGAACCTATCGTCTGGCTGAGGGACGCTTTCAGTGCCCAATTGCCGCTGCAACGAGTTTGTGAGATCATAGGCGTTGCCAATAGAAAAATAGAGCGTAGCCTTTTCCAATTGGCTGTTCAACAACCGAAGGTACTGCTGTTCTTCGGCATCTTTACCGGACACAGTGTGGGAACCCACAGCGGTGACGCTGAACCGCTTGACACGGGCAATTTCTGCGCCATTGATGCGGCCAGTCACTTCGTGTTCATCGACCGTGATGACATACTTGCTGTACTTAAGCTTGATGACTCCAAGAATGCAAGAAACGGCAGCCGATTGGTTTTGGACGTTTCCGCTGGGCTCGGTATCTAACACCGTTGTGGCCGACAGCGACACGTGGAGGTATTTTGCGGCGACGGGGGAGTAGAAGGTGTGGGATCCGTCGCTGGAAACCGAATGGTGGAGGGCCATTTTGCGGATGTTGTATAAGTGGTGGTTTAAATTGGTGGTTGAAGGTGTGAGTGTGCAGAGGGAATTGCGGCCTAGAGAATCGGTACTGAGCGAGGTAATGGGCCTGTGACAGTGGGGACCGAAGCAGGTGATAATGCGCGAGAATTTTGGCGGGCAATGGAAAAGAGGGTTTAGATTATTGGGTGAGAGTTTTTTGGCCTGGTGTTTTTGTTTTTTGTTATTGATTGTTGTTGGTTGTTGCTTGTTGGTCGTTTCGATACTTTAGGGGATTGTACAGTGTTAGGGAGGTAAACGCTTTTGCTGGATTTTCTGGTGTTACTTTTGGTTTCACGAATTTGGTAGCCGTTAAAAAATTCATTATAGGTCCATGGATTTTGGTAAATTTTTTTCTTCAAAGTTGGCCTTGCACCAAGGATCATGAGCCCTTCTTTATCCATCTTCGAACACAACGATGATTTCCAGCTTCAGACCAAAATGTATTTCCTTTTTCAGAACGGAAACATCGCAAAATTTCTAGTCTTTACTTTTTTTCAAAAAGTTGCCATTAGATGAGACCGGTAGCAGTTTTCTAGGAATTTTGTTTATTCTTCCAGATTTGGAAACTGGCTGCAAATCATAAACATTTACTTACCAGGCGTCCAATGATACAACTCTTTTGTTCGAAATTGCAAAGAAATCAAACATAACCATGTCAAAATGTTCGCTAAAGTTGAATTGACAAGCATTGTAAAAATTCATCACGTTCCACTACTTTCACCAGAATGAATCACTACATCCGAACCAGAAACATACAATACTCACCAAAAAGAAAAAACGTAGCAATATCAAACTAAACGCACTAAATTATTCTAAAGTGTACCCGTTAAAAAATATAAACTCGAATCCCTGATCCACATTACCGACCTTCCACTATACCTACCCCAGATTCTCCAACGACTACTACTACAAATGCCACCATACAAGCTCAGAACAATTCTCCGGGGCCACGAGCTGGATGTCCGTGGTGTCGCCGTCATCTCCGACAACCAATTGGCAACTGCGTCTCGCGATGGCTCGGGAAGGCTCTGGGATCTTAGCTATCAGCCAGACGCCACCACTGATAGTGTCTTTTGCTACAACTCTCCCGATGGTTCGTTCATCAATTCCGTGGCATATGTTTCGGAAACTGAACAGCCGCTCGTAGCTTTCGGCGGAAAAGATCAGATCGTACATTTATGTCCTCCAGTCGAGAGCTTCTCTAAACCAGGCGACGATCTGGGTTTGTACCAATTGATCGGCCATACGGGAAACGTGTGCTCTTTGCATGCTTTGGGAAAGCAATTGGTGTCCGGATCTTGGGACTGTACCGCTAAAGTATGGGATTTGACCTCCTTTACTACCAAGTATGATTTGGTGGGCCATACGGCAGCAGTGTGGGACGCCAAGATCGTCAGTAGCTCTGATGAGATTTATCTCACGTGCTCGGCCGATAAAACGATTCGTAAATGGGTAAAAGGCGTAGAGACGGCATGCTTCCGTGGCCACAATGACGTGGTGAGGAAGCTCTTGGTGTTGCCTGGCGCTCTGCAATTTGTCTCAGCTTCCAACGATGGAACCTTGAAAGTCTGGGACCTTGCATCTGGGAAGGTCTTGCAAACCTTGGAGGGCCACACCTCTTTTGTCTACGATCTCGCATACAATTCCTCGGGCGACATTATCTCCACAGCAGAGGACCGCTCTGTCCGTATCTGGCGCAATGGCGCCATAGCCCAGGTCATCACCCTTCCATGTCTATCTGCTTGGTGTGTTACTGTGCTTCCCAATGACGATCTTGCTGTTGGTGGTTCGGGCAAAGAGGTTTATGTATTCACCACCGCTACCAAAAGGTTCGCCACCCAACAGGGTCTTCAAGAATTTGCCGAGCTTGTGAAGCTGTCAACCATCTCGGAGCAATCCATAGATAATTTAAAAAAGACGGACCTTCCTAGCTATGAAGCTTTGTCTTCTCCAGGAAAGGAAGAGGGTGCCGTGATCATGGTAAAAAGCCCAGCTGGTGTGATTGAAGCACATCAATGGTCTGGCGGCGAGTGGATGAAGATTGGAGACGTCGTGGGATCTGCTGGTGGCTCTTCCGACAAGAAGGAGTACGGTGGACAAAGTTACGACTACGTTTTTGATGTAGACATTGAGGACGGTAAACCACCGCTCAAATTGCCCTACAACGCCAATGAAAACCCTTACGCAGCTGCAGAGAGATTCTTGGCCGCAAATGAGCTTCCTTCCTCCTATGCAGATGAAGTTGTTCGTTTCTTGCTGGAGCACACAAAAGGGTTTAATATCGAGCAACAAGATGCTGGCGCTGCTGATTCTATTGCGATGGATGATGAGCAATTTTTAGAGGACCAGCCAAACATCGATACATCTGCAACCATGTTCCCGCAAAAGATGTTCATCAAATTCGTCGACTTCAAGGCCGAAGTACTTTTCAAGGGGTTCCAGAAACTCAACTCTAACCAGCTGGAGGAAGTTGCCTTTAAAGAATCAGTTATCAATGATGTAGAAGCTGCTTTAAAGAACTTGACTTCTGCAAAGGCTTCATTCTTGATTACATCTGTGATTCCACAAATTCTCAGCAAATGGAATAAGTCCTCAAAGCTTATCGGCTACGATTTCCTCCGGATCTGCATTCCAAGAATTACGATCGCTGATATTATTAAATCAACCGAATGCGGAGAAGCTCTTCTTAACCCGATTCTTGTCTCACTAAAGGAAGTTGACGAAACAGACCTTCCAGTAGTGATGATGATGGCTAAAGTGCTTTGCAACTTAGTCACCAGTCCCCTTTTTGCCCAGATGTTCTTGACAGTAGGCGACAATGGCAAAGTCACTCTCAATGAGTACTTTGAGGATCTCAATCAAAACCTCATTGTCACTGTGAAGGTATTCGCAACAATCGAGGGAAGCCATACCCTCAAGCATTACGAAACTGCCATGTCTTCCATTGCATCGTTCTTGTACAACTTGCTGGCATATGTGTTCACCAATCGTACCTTAGGTGCCGAGCGTAGTTCCTTGCAAGCGCTCTGGTTTGGAGCCGAGGAACTAGGAGTTGACTTAATTGATGCGGGAGAAGAGAGCGCTTATAGATTGTGCGTCACTTTGGGAAATCTTGTCGCGGCTGGCCTAGTGAAAGATTTACCTCCATGGTATAAGACAGCGCAGACCACCTACGCCACCAACAGGTTCTTAGAAATCTACAAGGACATTGAAGTCTTATTGAAGTGATACATTTCCCTATAAAAATACCTGAGGTTACCCAAGATTACCAACACCGCCTAAGCTTGTCCATAGAACAATTCTGGCACCTTGGGTACCATCTTGGCAAACTTCTGAGCAATCTCGAGGTTGACGTTGTCAGAGAGCTCCAAGATTGAGTAAGTGTTGATGGAAAGATCCGAAACACTCAACTTTCCAATGACCTCATAGATCTTGCCGATTTCGAGTTGTTCATTTCCGTGGGTGGAAACTGTGACCGAGCCACCAGCATCGATAGTGGCCAGATCGGTACTTGGATCCACGGTGGTGACCTTACCAATGATCCTGACAACTTTGCCGGGGAATTCCTGTAGCGTCAGGGCAGTTACTCTTATACTTGCAGCATCCATTACGCGTAGTAGGGAAGTATGGAGGCGCGTTAAAATATGGGGTATACCTAGAATAAAAGATTCGAGGTAATATCGAACTTACGTAGATGTCGTTATAATTTAGTGTCAATTTCAGAGTTGGGCTTTCTTCTATTTTTCTACCATTTTTTGAGTGCCACTTTGCTTTGTTCTGTGTTTGGTTTGAATGGTGGCTACAGTAGAAGAGTTTTTTTCGTTTACGGTGGTGTAAATTTGATCTCATTCAAATCAAATTCTTTACATATACCCAACTCAAATGAAACTATGAAACTAAAAAATCAGATTTCACTAAATGGAGTGTAGTGTACTCTATTCTAGCCATTTTTTGCAGCCAATTAATCAAACCCAAAAATTAATGAGCAGCCAAAAATATTCAAGCTACAGTACAATTCAATCATTCACAAAATAATTCGTTCAAATTTCATACCTTTCAAACCGCATCTTCATCCTTGTATCTGATTGTAACTCGTCAAGGTCTACACAATCTACTATCCACTCTACATTCATTTCACAAAAATGGGATACTACTCGCAATTTCAAAATCTGGAAATAAAATCAAATGAAGACTGTTGGCTAGACGAAGTAAACAGCAGAAATTCTTCTGCCTGTTCAATGTCTACTCCATTGATGTCATATTTACCACAAAAACGATCCAGAGGCTTACGGATATACTCTCTTGGATCAATTAGCTCACTTGGAGAGCAAGTTAATGGTAATTTTAAATTGACCAGTTCGCGTTCTATTTCTAGAGGCTTTTGCTTCAAAAAAGCAGGAAAGACTGAGTTTCAAGCATCAGACCTGATCTGCCTTCCGAATGTGAGAGAGTTGTTGCGGAATTGTGCGAACAATGACATCAAAAGGTGCAAACCCCCCTTCAACGCTTTTGTGGATCCCAGAATTGTCAATCTGTGTTCCAATAACACCGTTTGCGGTGTTTCTAACCACATGTTGAATGAACCATTTCCTCAATGGGAGATTCCCCGGCTTTTACCCAAAGAATTGGAACTGGAGAATCGGCATGAAATTCTCAAGCCTCCATTTTCAAGAGAAGCGACGCCTGAATCACCAGATGACACCAATCATTTCGACTTGAGCGGCGGTATGACTACTCAAACACGATCTGTATTCGCCGAACTACAAGAAAGGGATAATTTGACCAGAGAGTATAGAATTGCAGCTGAATCTACAAACATTCTGGCTCAATCGATTTCGTCAGAAGTTGTTCCTTCGAATTTTAAGAGTTTAGATTGTGAGCCGCTTTCAAAACGCCGGAAAACAGCCAAACTAGTTTCTTCACGTGGTAAACAAGAGAACTCGTTAATACTCTCAAATGCTCCTCATATAGGCACAAAGGGACTTTTAATTAACAAAGCCAAGTTGACCCCCACGACAGATGCATACAAACGGGCCTTGATAGTGCTTCTGGACCAAAGCGAATGCACTCTACAAAGAGTCCGCCACGAAAGAGTCTCACTTGATGGATTGAAGAGCCTTTACAAAAACTATGTCTTTGAACGGAATCCCCTGTTTGGGCTTAGAAATCCTTACCAACAAGAATTCACCCGGATTGAGCTCTGTCCAATTACTAAGGAGAAGATAGGATCTTCCAGATGCGCCTTGTGTCTTTATTGTCGGGACATTCTCTTTTTTGAACTCAAGAATTCAAATTACTCTCAACATATGTGCCATAATCATGGTATTTATCCAGACAATTACCTCACACCAGAGCCACTCTTACTAGGCAAGTACTTTGTTCAGAAAGCACAGAACGAGAAGAGAAAAACCGCGCTGAGAAAACGCGAACGCGAGGGAGTCGTTTGTCCGGTTTGTTACGAGGTCGTTGAGGTTCGGTGTTGGTCCACAAAAGTCGAGAAAAATCCATTTTCCAATTACTTACGACACTTCAAACTGAAACACCGTTCTCGTACCACGGCTCTGCTCTTTTTCAATTTGCACGCGTAGGAACTGCTTTGATTCTTCTATAATGAATGTACATTAAATATTACCGATTTTGTTTTGTTATTATCTAGATAGATGTGAGTTCTTGTAAAAAGCTGGCAGCCTCACCCTTCTCCTCAGCCCTCATTAAACTTTCTCCGATCAAGAAGCCAGCAACTTGGTCTTCATGCTTGTACTTTCTAATTTCCTCTTTGCTACTGATACCAGATAAAGCCAACACAATGACATCTCCGTCACGGGCGCTGGTTTGAGTCATGGCAACCAAAGACGAGGTGGTATTCAAATCCACCTCGAAGGTCACAAGATTTCTGTTGTTTACACCGATAACAAGCGGGTCTTTGGTGTTGCCGTTGTTGGTCAAGGAAAGTGCAACCTCCATCTCAGCCTTGTCATTGACTTCCACAAGTGGGACCATGCCAAGCGACAAAGAGTATTCGTACAAAGCCGCCAAGAGTTCTCTATCGTTAAGCATCTTGACAATTAAAAGCACAGTGTCAGCACCGGCTAAACGAGCTTCCAAGATTTGATACTTGCTGAAAACAAACTCTTTTCTCAACACGGCGGGCCGGAGGTAACCAGCAGGCTTTTCACCGACATCTATGACTTTACGAATCAAGGCCAAATCATCAAGCGATCCTTTGAACCAGTTTGGCTCGGTCAAAACCGAGATGGCAGCGCAACCACCATTGGCGTAGGACAATGCTTGTTTGGCAGGGTGCGCCTTGATGTTGATGTCGCCCTTGGAAGGAGAGGCACGCTTGAACTCACCCAAAATAGCGGTTCCATTGTTATTGTTGACATGCATGATACGTTCGTAGAAGTTGATCAATGGAGGAGCCAAGCCGAGTTCAAATGACGTCTGCAACTCAGAGAAGGATTTGCCAGGCAAGGCCTCAATGACTTCGTAATCCAGAACACGTTTTTTGTAAATAGTAGTCAAGATGTTGGTTTCTTTTCCGACTGGGGCCGCGTTATTTTCGGCCCAGGTGCCGCCTGTCATCTTCAACACGTTGTCAATGAGGATACGGCCAGCCTCAGTCAAAATGGACTCTGGATGGAACTGGACACCTTCAACTACAAATTCCTTATGTCTGACACCCATAATAACCTCAGGAGTACCCGAAGTAGTGGCAGTGATTTCCAAACAGTCGGGGAGAGTTCCTCTCAAACCAGCCAATGAGTGATATCTGGTGGCAGCTGCGCCTTGTGGAACACCAGCAAAAACACCTTTGCCATCATGCTTGATATTGGAAGTTTTTCCATGAACAATCTCGCCTGCGTATGTGACCTCACCACCGAAAACCTCTACAATACATTGTTGTCCCATACACACACCAAAAATGGGGATCTTACCTTTAAAGTAGTCAATGGCAGCCTTAGACACTCCTGCATCTGTCAGAGGATGTCCGGGCCCTGGAGAGATGAATAGAAGATCGGGTTTGATCTTATTTTCGATGGTTTCGATGTCGATCTCGTCGTTACGGAAAACATCAACTTTGGCGCAAAGTGGAGATTGACAGAGGTACTGGTAGAGGTTCCATGTGAAGGAATCGTAGTTGTCAATTAGAAGCACGTGCTTTTTCAGCAACTTGGACGGAGCCATGGTATGTTGTGGTGTAAATGTAGTTGGATGGAGTAGTTATGGGTAGTGTTCGAGAGTTGAGGTTACTGACTCAGTGGGTCCTGCAGGAGCCATCTTGGCTGCAAAAATGAGTAAGAGCCCTGGAGGGAGACAAAAATCAGCAGAGAGGAAGACAAAAATTAGATAAAAAGATTCAATCAGAATTCCTGTCTCTCTCTTGATTTCTTTTTGATATGAGATTTTCTTTTTCGGCGATTACTCATCGACCTTGATCGAGGTTCCCTTTCTCTGTCTGACGCGCTCACTAATGGATGAAGAGTCTTCGAGAATAGATTCGACAATTTTTTGACGCTCGGTTTCCTTGGCAATGTTTTCGGTAGCAGTGAAGGCGACTCCGCGAAGAATCACCGTGCTCACCAACTCTAAAATTAGCATGAACAATGACGAGAGAATGGCAAGAACATAGTTCGAAATGGTGAGACCAATGTCAAGCCACGAACCTTCGGTCTTGACTAAGTAGAAGAAATTGAGCGAGAGGAAATCAGATGTAGAAATGATGAGCGTTGAAATGGTAAACTTGCGGATCTCTAATCGGTAGTTCATAATACCAAAACAGGTCGACAACAACACATATGGAATAATTAACTTAAGCATAAGCAAGGCGCCCATGGCAAACGGATCGAAAACCGGAATCAAACGGTACACAGAGTCAAGTGAAAAGGTTGAGATTGACGAGATGTTGCCAGTTCCAAAGAATGCATACTGTAAGAAAAAGAAGCCAATGATTGAGATTCTAATTGTTTGCAACCAATATCCCGGAGGTTTTCTGATCTTTTTGCCCTCAAAGCCGGGTTTGTGACTGCTAGGAGCCTTCAATTGTGTCTCAATGTTGAGCCATTGTAACAACACCAAGGAGTATCCAACATAGAAGAAAAGCTCAAATGAAATAGTCAAAATAATGAATGTGGGCACAAAAGTCAAATAAATAATCAAAATTCTGAGTTGATAGTCTGGAGATGGACTAGAAGAATGCAAGAGTGGCAACACAATGAGCGAGAAAATAAACACAAGCCAGCCCAGCGCTTGGGAGGCAAATGGAAGGCCAGAACGTGACTGCAATGACAAAACAGATATGTTGGTGATCACAGCCATGGCAACAATGCATACCAATTGCAAGACAAGAATCTTAGAGACCTTGCTAGCAATACCTCTCTTTGTAACCTTTCCATAGCCAATTGTTCCAACAGTAAATGCAAATGCCGAACTGATGTTGATTTGAGACAAACTCTCCGTTTTAACGGCGTCAAGGTTAGTGAAGATGCACATACCAGCACAACTCAACAACCACATTAATTTGGTTCCAACAGATAACTTGGAGCCGAGGAAGTGGGGATACAAACCGATTAAAATGAAGATGACCGAGAACATAATCCGGTTGAAGAATCCGTATGTGATACCTTCGTACATTCCCAAGAAACAAGCCAAAACAAAAAACTTTGTGGGTGTGGAAATGCCGTGCATGAATGTTTCTAAACCAATGAAGAAAATTGATCTTTCGTTGAGTATAGAGTACCAGAAGAATAGTGGGAATGCCAAGTACATATAGTAGTTGAAAGGCGAGCGCTGGTAAAACAACAAGTAGTTCATTGAAACCGCAATAACACCAAAAAACGCAAGGAGTGGTTTTGAATGCTTGGGCTGAGCAAAATCGTCCACAATGAAAAGCTTCAAGAAAATGTTGAAGGAGTAGATAATCCATCCGAAGAATCCCAATGTAACGATCGAGCGCAACAAAAGCCAGTTATAGGTCTGAAGATAGTTCAAACCGTCCAAGGAGCATTTCGTCAACTCCTTAGCCAACTGAATGGCAGTCGCTTCGATGTCAGTAGAATCACTAGCTTCGGGAAGGGTTTCTAAATGGTGAATAAGGGCCTCGATTTCTTGTTTATAAGCAGCGATTGGCTTGTTCACAAATGGATCAAAAGGCTTGTACCTGAACTGGTGATTGTACACCTCACTCTCCTTGATTATGTACTGTTCAGTAACAGCCAAGGCATTTTCGTACAAGGCTTTGATCTTGTTGAGTGCAGAACCCTGAATATATGGTAAAGGCAACTCACCCACAGAGTTCGCAGGATAATTTGCGCCAATCAAGTAGGCCATAAGAGGCGCAATGTCGGCTTGCTTCACATCATGTCTCTCCAAGTCATCGAAACCCCAAGTGTCGAAGTAATCTTCTTCATACCCACTAACTACAGGATCCTGGAGTTTCAATTGTTCTTCAGAAGCATGCTTAGGCTTGTTGACACCAGCACCCCAGGCAATCAAGGGAGTTCTAGTGTTATCTGGATGACCATCACCATGGGAGCCGAAATCGGACATACCATGGTCAGCAGTAAAGACAAATGCAGTATCTTCATCGCCGAAAAACTCATGAATCTGAGGAACCAACTGAGACAATTGACGGTCAATGTAGTTAATGTTATCGTAGTACTCAGCCGAATAAGGTCTATAGGCATGGCCAGCGGTATCAGGACCAAGCAAGTGCAAAAAGAAAACATTACCCTCACGATGCAATTCTTCGTGCAAAGTTGCATTTGTCTTTGAATCATCCATGAGTTCGTTGAAGTGTCTAAATACAAAGGCATCCAACTCGATGCTGCTCTGCGTGAAATCTTCAAACTCATGACCATACATACAAACATCAATTCTACCGGGGACTACGTTGTCGCCGTAGGCGAACATGGGTAAAATATCGGGGGAGCCAAAAGAGTAGGTATGGGTAGACTGGTTGAAAAACGAGTCGAAGTCGACCGGATTTTCCTTCCAGCCCTTGGTTACAGCACTAACATCCTCATAGAAACCAGCAATCATCGCCACATGTCCCGGCCTGGACTCAGTAGGCATTCTAGTGTTGGAAATACCCCAGGTTGCCTCTTCGCGAACCAATTGGCGAAGATACGGCGCCAAATACTGCTCCTTTTTCGATGTGGGATGAAGAAGCTTCTTGAAGGTCTTGTCTGCGCGCAAGCCATCGCCCACAATCAAAAAGAGTCTCTTAGCGGGCGGTTCCTGAGTCGATTTGTGTTGGTCCATCCCGTGGACCAATGGAGATACAAAATAGATATCGAAAATCAGCCAGAGATAGTAGAAGTGGAAGACGACACCGACGGCGATAAAGGCCTGGCGAAGCGACAACATTTTAGGCTGGTTGGTTGGAATAGATGTAGTTTTGGAGAAATATTAAGCGCGTCTACGTACTACTATATGTACACTGTGTGTACACTGAGGGTGCACTAATTAATTGGTATAGGTGCCGTGGTGGTTAAGGTGGGTGGCGGTATTTTCGGCGCGGACAAGACATTATTTATAGAAATGTTGTGACTGTTTGTATTCTTTATTGTTGACTGCGAAATGTTCTCTTTTGTTGGCTGCAAATTTTAGGTGGACCCGTGTCAGACAACACCATCGCAGGTGGTTACTCATGTATACATGCTTATATGTGTATAAATATGTTAATGTAAATGTAAATATGTGTATTTTATGTGTTTATATTGTATGTATTTTAAGTTTTTATATTATATGTATATGCATTTATGAAGGCTCGCCCGTTAATGTACATTTTCCTACTTTGATTAGTCATTGGTGCTGTCAGTACCTCCCTACATCATGATTGCACAGTTGGCTCGGAATACTCGGAGCGCCTGCTGAAACTCTTGAAACGCTGCGTTGTATCCTTGAACAATCTCCTGCTCCTCAGCTAAACATGCCTGGTATGCAGAAAGACAGTCTGCGTCGGAATAGATGGTGTTCTGGCTCCGTTCATCAATCTCGAATCTGGCCACCTGGTATTCCAAAATATTCTTTCGATACACTGCAAACTGTTGTTGATAAACATGCATTCGTGCAACGTAAATCTCCCATTCTCTTTTGGTGGCTGATGGCAAATGGATTCGTGGCGGCTCATGGCTGAACTTGAGACTGGCGGGATCCACGTTGGGTTGAAGGTCCTTGGCCGAGAGTGTCTGTGAAGAATTCCGCTGGTTGAGCTTGTTGACGGGAGTGAACAATGTCAGCGCTCTCGTCAGCCCATCCACAAACTCAGCTATTTTGGCCCGTTTTGCAGAATGTGTCTTGTTACTGGAGCTCAGTTTTCTCACTTTCGCACCTCCAGGGAGCGTCGCGCGAATGTCTGAGAAGTCAACGTCACCGATATCAACGCCCAAAGATGACTTCATCTCGTCAAAATTAGAGAGACGTGCCTTTTTGGCACCCTTGCGAAATTCATCTGGACGTTGCTGCATTGATGGAGCCCTACGAGGCGACTTTATGCGTTCTTTAGATGGCGTAGGGTCCAATATGTCTGGAACTGTATCATCTGGACCATCGATCTCTACTATATCGGGCTCGCTTACTGGCGTCTTCGGGAGCTCGTGTCCTTCAGAAGCAAACGAGATATCTTCGTCTCCGAGAATTCCTTCAGAGGGAGGGTTGGAAGCTCGGTCATGGCCAAAAAAGGCATTCTTCTGCTGCTCTTCTCCTTCTTCTCCTTCCTCTTCCTCTTCTTCACTAGTCTCAGATTGGCCTGAGAACTCATCTCTATAATGTGTAGAAAATGAGTTTTCGGTAGCGTCAGCATAGAGAGGTTCTTCATCCTCGCTGTCATCCTCTTCTTCAACCCCGTCTCCATTCAGCTCGAATGTCTGCTGTTCTTGCCGGGACACCTCCTCCACTTCGGTATCATCCTCTACAACTATAGGTTCGGCCGAGTTCTGGCCAAGACCATCCTTAGACCGTGGTGGCTCATCCTTGGGTCGTGGGGGCTCATCCGTATCAAGGTCCCACAAGTTTGACTGTGCACTGAAACGCTCTCGTTTCACTGGGTCCGTTTGATTCTTTTGCATATGTTGCCGAAGCATATCCTCCATTCTTCTTGCTTCCTTTTCCTTTTCGAAACGTCTTCTTTCTAATTCTTCCTGTTCACGTTGCTGTTGCGCCCGGCGCATGTACTCCTCGCGAACTCTCTTATTGTGCTCATCGAGGGCCATCTTTGCATGAGCAGCCGTCTCTGCCATTTTACGTTCACGTTCCTCGGCCGTTTGTCTACGAGCGCGAGCAAATGGATCACCAAAACCATCGGATCCAGTGGTGAAATAGCTCTCGAAATACGAAGTCCCGCTTCGATATTTGCGCGTGCTTTGCCGACTGAACCCTGCAAAGTTCACGTTGAATGGGTCCGGGAACCCACTGAAATTTTGCGGTTGTTGCGCTGGGCGCATGCTGATGCCGTTTTTCTCATCATAAGCACGTCGCAGCGCCGCGTCTTTTAGCGTCTCGTACGCTTCATTTATTCGAAGAAATCTATCATGTGCTTCTGGCGCCTGGTTCTTGTCTGGATGGAACTTGACCGCTAGTTTTTTGTATTGCTTTTTGATTTCATCCGATGAAGCTGTCCGAGGAACCCCAAGAGTCTCGTAACAATCGGTGGCCATGTTTGTGGCGGTAAATAAATAGTAGTTGGAGGTCTAATATAGGGAAGTCACGTGAAAGATAAGAACACAGTAGGATTAGATAATAGTTGCAAATAGGATTTTAAAGTTTTGATTTAATTTTACAAAGAACAAGATAAATGAATTCGTAAGGTTCCAGGCGGATAATCCGTTCTGAGTTGAGGTAAGATTCGAATGTTTCAGGTGAATGACAGTGAGGTTATTCTGCAATGAGAAGTGATAATCATATAGTGGATGAATTTCGATGCGCAAATTGATGCTTTTTCTTCCCTAATGGTGGAGTTGAAAAAGAATGGTTGATTCGAAAGTGTCCATAGTCGCTATAGGTGCCTAAGAGATGGGAGTAAGTGCTGACTCAATCGGAATGCCATTAATTGGTCCTCGCAATTTATGAATAATATAGTGGAACATTACAATGACTTTCGATGTCCGCTTATCCATTTATCGTTGGACACTCCCGTTGCTCAGTTCAATCAAGATGTGGTTAAGGGCTTAGTGAACCCCAAAACGGCCAAAATTGCCGTAGAAGCAAGTGTATTGAAATATTGTATTACATGAAAATGATCTTTTTCAACAAAACGAGTCGGCATGATACGATTAAACAAGCACAACACGTTGCGGTCTATCCCACGCTAGTGCAGAATCGAGAATGTAGGGTTGAAAAATTTCAATAACATACTTAATGACATGAATCCAATAGACTGATTAATCCATCGCTTTGGTCCTCGTGAGACTAATCGATCATTCGCTGTAGTAGTGATTCAAAAAATGGTACAGTTTTGACGTAGCTAGACACGGACCCCTAACAAACTAAATAATCAAGGAAGGAGTTTAATTTAATGAAAGAAATTCATTTTTAAATTGCAGGGATCTTTTTAACCAATGGGTTGGCGTTGCACCTTCAAACTAAAGGCCAGATCTTGTATTCGTAGTATCATAAATGAACGTATAGGGAATATTTGCACATCAACAGTAAGACTCAATTTCTTGAAATAAAATTCTGAAATAAGTATTTGAGAGCTTTGCATGTTCTGGCGGCCGTTAAGACATTATTTCAGATGTGAACTTTATGTTAAAAGCAATACAAAATAAGAGCCGAGAAAAAGCAAGACAATGGATATGTCTAATATCAAAACAATATGTTGAGGGAAAAAACACTATTAGATATAATAGTATGACTTAGCTTGAAGGAATCGAACGTGTGCCATCAAGTTAGCGGACTCAAAATATCAGGATGCAAGACCACTAGACTATATCTGTCACTGCACGTAATATCTGTTTGAAACTAGCCAGCCTATCAGTAATCTTAAAATCGACTTAAACTACCTATAGAGGCCTTCAAACCGCCCCTCATTAATGACAGAATAACTTTGCGACCCTATAAATCCTATTTGTGGTTTTGGTCTAAAAAAATCGCTTGTTAAGCGACATGTGGACAAAATTCCCCAAAATGATTCTAGCTTACATCAAACCAAACAATGTTTGAATTGAGTAACTTAGTTATTTACAGTGATTGAAGATGATTTATCTATAAAAAAATACAGAAATGGCGATAACAATCTCAAACAATTATAGACTATTACAAATACCAACATTAACCATAACCAATGCACATTGCGAACATCTACACATATTAAATCCACTCTATACCTAAGAGCAGCAAACGCCACTCATGTCAAAATCGGCCATTTAATTCTAAACAGCAGCGCCCTCAATCTTTCCCTGTTGCTGCAACAACACTTTGGCATAAGTTGGCAACGCAATCGCCTCTTTCTTCACAGTTTTACTAAAAATGTCAGGAACTTTACGGTTCTCAAGACCACCATTATACACAGCAGGAAGATTATCCTCACCAAACAGACCACTGACATCTCCATGGTGCATCACTTCGAATCTCTTCAAAGTGGATGCACTTATAATACCCATTGCTCTGAAGAAGCCAAACACCCATCCCATGATCAATGGAACGTTAATGAAAAACTTTTTTGAGAGAAGCTCCGGATAGTGATCACTAAAGAGCTTAATAATTTCCTTTGTGGCTGCTTTCATGTCGGAATCAATTCTAAAAATTGATGCACCCTTGTAGTCGTGGACTTGTGCCATTTTGGTATTGTCACTATCAGAGAATTCCAAAAGAGCCAATGAGCGTTCCATAAGACCAATTCTCCATCTCAAGAACTGCAGGCCCGGCGACCCATTTGGCTCTTGCTGGGTTCCAGCTGCTTCCTCGGCTTTGAATCCGACAAACCAGCTTTTGGTGAGCTTGACATTGTTGTAGAAGTTCCAGGTCACCACTCTGAAGTTGTCCTTGTTTCCGGGAAATTCCGTGACAATACCCATCTTCTCCAATTCTGCATCGAAATCCTCGACGTACGCAGCGCTCAACACGTTGAATTTCCCACGCCAGTTCATGGTCAGCACCAATTTTTCTTTGGCCAACGCAAGGTCGTATTCGCTCGCAACAAGAAATTTAAGAAGAATCTCGTTACGAATTGCCACCTCGACATATGGCGTACCTTCAATTCCTATTCTGTGGCCAAAAATCTCATCGTAGGTGGGCTTGTCTAACTCGGTCAAGATGGTTGGAAGCGCATCAATGAGCAGCTGAAGCTTCTCTGATTGGTCAGCCGTGAGCTCTGTGGAGGATACGAGCGCCATTGTGCCGAAAGGAGGTGAATTCAGTGGAGTACAAAGGAATGCTTGTTGGAGATATTAGGTGTGTACGGTGGTGTTTCAGATTATGCATACTATGTGCCGAGTCGGATCAGATGAGTATGCAGCAAGGGCTAACAAGAATGAAAGCGGGTGGGTTTTTGATTCTTTTTGATTTGGCTAATCATATTTTATGTTTGTGTTTTTGTAGAAAATTTTGGTTCTTAAATCGAGCTGCTTCTATGTATTTATCTCGTTTCAAACACCATCTACTCTTGAACCTAGTGGTTTCCAGGAACCAATCTAAAAGACAAAATGTCATTTTTCTTCACATCAACGGTATCTTCTTCACCGACTCTCTTCTTGTCTACACCTTCAATTGCTGCAATAGTCACATCACCCATGATTTTGCGCGCAACAGAGATCACTGGTGAATGCTTCTTCACTAGAACGCAATCCCGAAACACATGTTGACCTGACAGCCCTCCAAAGGTACTGATATTCCGCACAGGATAAACCGGCACGAGTTGCATCATTTCTGCTGCGGTTTGGAGTAGGTTAACCAATCCAGTGGAACCGAATCGGTAGAGGACCAAGTCTCTAATCTCCTCAATCTTCTCAGCCAACTTCTCATCAAGAGGACGGAGTCCAGCATCAGGAAGATCTTCCGCGGTATCGATGAACTCTGTTCCCAGCTCATATTTGATGTAGTTCAGTGCCGCGAGTTTCCGTAGGAATACTTCTGTGAGTGACGAGGTAAGTACACACTTCATCTCTGGGAATTTCAACATAATTTTGGAAACGTTCTTGTCCGCATCCGGATGGTCCATTTTGTTGAGCGCCAAGATGGTAGGAAACTTGACAGCCATAAAGGACTTCACGACTGCCTCCACCATCTCAGTGTCCCATTCTTGAAGGGGAGGTAGGTTGGGCATACGATCAAGCGCCTTACCCACGAGCTCCTTATTGGCATAGTATCCACCAAGCTGCAGAAGAAGAGTCTCCAAGGTAGTAGATTTGGTGGCCACATGACGACGGACCACTGAAGGCCATTTCTCAGTCAAGTTCCCTAGAATCCACCGGAAAATCTCATCCTGGAACCATTCGATATCTTGTAGAGGATCATAACCACGGGTCTCCTTTCCGTCCGCATCAGTGGTTCCGCTTACATCGACAATATGTATAAGGCAGTCTGCTTCCGTCAAATCGCTAAGAAACTTGTTTCCTAGACCTCTACCCAAATGTGCATTGGGCACCAACCCTGCCACATCCAAAAGAATGATTGGCACACCACGAGTTCCGTTCCGGCAATATCCGTAGTTTGGTTTACAGAGTTCCTGCTTTCCAAATCGTGAACATGCACACTCCACTTCTAGATATCCAGATGCTTTGTTCGGATCGATGGTTGTGAAGGGAAAAGAACGCACTTTGGCGTTTGCATCCGTCAACGCATTGAGAGTCGTAGATTTACCACTACTGGGCTTTCCAACGAGACCAATTACTGTATCTCTTCCCATAATTAACGAGTGTGGAATGTGGGTGAAGAGATGGGTTGATGAGGTTTAATGTACAGTTTAGTGAGGGAGTTGAATAGGTGCATGATAAGGTGATTTTAGGGGAAAAACAAAATGGTTTTAGGTCTCATTGAAAAATTAAACATAAGATTGGATCTTTGATGGTACCGGAAGTATTTTTGTCGTCTGGCTGGAGTTTTATTGAGTATCAATTGTCTATGGGACATATGGTAGGAGGCATAGTGAATTCATGTGGCAAGGAAGTACAAAAGTTGACACTATCTCTTTTGTTTTTTTGTTGAAGAGATCTCGCAAAATTTGTTGATTTTTCTTCGAGCGAGATATGGCGGTGTTTTCTTTGGATATGGTGGAGGTCTATCTGAACACCTGAGTGACCATTTACTGCACTATATCTATTTGGATTCTTCGTTTGGTATTTGAACTGCAATATGATTTCAATGATCTGATTTAGTATTGTTTAGTCGAGCAATGAGATTTTCTATGTTCGATCGAGCCGAGCAAATTTGATCCTAATTCACAGTAAATCACAAGACTATTCCAAAATAACTCATGAAATTGATCAGTGTAGAATATCAGGTATTGAATGAAGTAAAATCTTGCTATCGAGCCAGATGAAATGCCGATAGTACATGTATGTATCAAACTAGATTTATTGTAAGAGAAACATTCTCATGAAAAGATACTTCGATCTAGATACAAGAAGGTGAAAGTTCATATAGACTTGCCTCAAATACAGTTTGGCTTTTCGAACGTCGCCGCACGCAGTGATAAGTTGTTCTTCAGAAACAGCTTCAATTCCAGAAATGTTACAGTGCAAAGAAAACTAACCAATATTGTAGCACCGAAATAAGCTTGATCTTCATTCAAGCTTTGAACTTTCAAACTGCCTATTCTCTATCCCTAGGTAGTTCACTGTGTACTCTCAATTGGTCTTCAACATTTTATTGTTTCAATCAACAGGAATTGTCGACTAATTATTCTACAGTCTCATTTGCAAAACTGATTGATATAAGACAGCTCTATTCTCTGTGGATTACTTGTCATCAGAAAAAGCCTTAATCTGATTTGAATATAATTCAACAGAGGTCATGGTTTTTCTGGCTATAGCCACCAAACTTCTTGCTTTTCCCATCATATTCTTGAACTTCACTTGCAAGTCCAGAAATTCAACAGCCCTGCAAGTTGAGAGAGTAACTTTTCCAAGCTCCGATCTTCTTCGTATAAACTGCGCAATGCCTTTGCAAATCTCGGCAATGAGCTCATGCATTGCAATCAATATTGTAGCCCATCTTTTCAATCGCAAATGAGCTTCTGTTATGGCAGTTTCAAATTGTTCGAAGATAACTCTGTTTCGGATTGTTTCTTTATTTGTCAATTTGCCCTTAGTAGCGTGCTGTTCAATTACAAGACATTGGGTCACATAATCTTCAATAAAATTATCAATGAGCTCTCTAGCACCTTCAGCTTCACCAGCAAAACGTCTCAAAAGCTTTTGGAGGTTATTTGAAAGAGAATTCTGAGATAGCACGATCCGAACGATACTGATTTGAGCAGATAAAACCTCAGATTCTCTAGAGTTCTTCAAATAGATGGGCTCTTTCGAGAAAATAGGCTCGGGCTCTTCTGTCATTTTCGTGGTCTGTATGAACTGGGTGAGATGAATCCGAACTAGTTCTGGGCGTCGGACAAGCCAAAGGAAATACACCGATCTTTGTCCTAATGATTCACAATAGCTTTCTGAGCAAGATAAGTAAAGACGCCTCCTTAATTCCTCCCTAGACTTTTAGGTATCCCTTTGTCTTTCACATACTGAGGGTTCTTATATAATGTACTCTTGAAAAATGATGGTAGATCCTCTTACAAAGTATGTGAGTCAATGGATCTACGCCCCTCTGTCTCTGTTATTTACAAAGGTCTTGGCATTTTTTGTGTTTCACTATTATCCCCATTAGATTTATGTGATGAGTTTAGAAGCTAAGTTGATCGCTTCGATCTTCCATAAGAGCGTAGATCATATGTATACTTTCAATTCCGATTGGGAGTTGGGATGTTTTTTTTTATTGAATAATATGCTTGACTTGCAACCAGATCGATACAAGTTTGTTTATTTACGTAGATCTAAACAGTTCGGTTTAATTGAAGATGTAGGAAGTGAGTAACAATGATTTCTCGACTAAGAGTTGAGCTCAACTTTCTTGAGAGCAAGATCTTATAGTGATTTGCACCAAGATCCTGATCAGGATTTGAGCAACCTTGATCGGGATTACTCACCTCAGGATTGTATTTGGCCGATGAAAGATTAGTCTTTCTTGACTCATCAGAGCATTCGAAGGCTCTATGGAGGTATCTGGGGTAATTTGATCCTATTTAAGTGTGAATTCTGGTTTTCTGATATCTGGCACCCCATTCATGTGGGATTCTGTTAAGTCAGACCTTCACCTTGGTCCTACTGAATGGTGGGAGAAATAAACAAGAACACCCCAGAACAGGCTAATTTAAGCTTCTGAACTTTCACAGCAAATGAGTCGGGAGTTCTTTCCTGAATGATGATACAGAGAACTGGAAACTAGTGAGACGCTCTGGAAAGCTGAACAGATTCTGAGAGCCCCAACAAGGATATCGAAGACAAACGCAGCTTAAGAAAAATTCTGAATTATGTTCAAAAGTTTCAATTTCTTTCTATCGTCCCGCCCGATATATACGTCCTTGAACAGAACAATCTCTCACATAGACGAGTCCAGTTTCAAAAGCCAGTTCAAACAAAAAAAAAATAGAAAAAAGAGTTCGAAAATTCAGTACCCACTTCACATAAGTTTGCCCAAATATCATCCCAAACCACAACTTTCCATCTCTGCCCCGTACCTCCTCCACCTCCCCCATACTACCATAGCCTTGTCACCTGCACCTACCCTAACTTCCATTAAAACCAAAACGTACTCCCATTCTTTATACTCCATCCCCAATGGCATTCAATTTTCAAACCATATCATCCAATATCTTCAATGGCCTCTCGGCAGATTTCCGAAAAAAGAACTTCTCCGTGTACGGCCAATGGATCTCCATCTTCACCATCTTCGTCTGTATTGCGCTTGGTGTGGCCAACATTTTCCACGTCAACTTGGTGATTATTTTCTCCATCATCTGTCTTGTGCAAGCGTTGGTCGTCTTATTTGTGGAGATTCCATTTTTGTTGAGAATCTGTCCGTTGACTGACACTTTCACCAATTTCGTACGCAAGTTCGACGACAATTGGCCACGTTGTGGATTTTACTTGCTTATGAGTGTTATTCAATGGTTGAGTTTGCTCTGTATGGCCACATCTTTGCTTGCCGTGGCTGTTCTTTTCCTTTTGTCTAGTGGTTGTTATCTTATGGCTGCACTTAAACATCAGGAATATCTTAAGAGTTCTTTTGATGTCGCTGGTCTGGGAACCGATCTTGAGAGCCAGGCTGCGGGCCATGTTGTGCGGAATGTTTTGTAGAATGGCGTGATTTTTGACTCTACTTCTTTGCTTCTGCTGCTGCTGCTACTTCTCATGCTGCTTCTTCCACTTTACTGAACTTAATATACATTTCTCGGCCAATAAAAGGAACTCACTCGATTAAAATAGCCAACCTTAGTAAAAACTTCTTCAAATTGGATTCTTAATAATTGTAGTTCTCATTTTCTCTTTGCTTCTATCCTTGAAGTACTTCCATCAGAGCCTGCATAGACACCTCATCTGTTTGACACTTTTCAGACACTAATAGATACTCTTCTTTCCCCATAACTCCCTCCAAATGTCTCTACTACAGTTCACAGAAGACACGGCGCCGTCTACGGTTGATAACAAAGTGCAGTGGAAAAACGCGCTTCCTAAACTACGTCTGGCCACGCCTGAGCCCTCAAACTTGGAGAAAGCCAAAAAGGCACAGAAAAAAGAAGACCAGCCCCAAAAAGAAGGCATCATCTCTCTCTCATATGATCAAGTGAATGACAATGCGGATGAATTGGTGGAACTTCGCGGTGAGGGCCGTTACTTTGGCGTTTTAGACCCATCTACAGGCGATGCCATTGCCAATCAAAAGGAAATGGGTCCTCTCTGCGATAATTGCCACAAAAGAGGCCATATGCGTAGCAAATGTAAAACTGTGGTGTGTCACAAGTGTGGTGTCGTTGGAGATCACTACGAAACACAATGTCCTACGACTGTATTGTGTGGCAGATGTGGAGAAAAAGGCCATATTGTAAGCCAATGTACGAGCAGAACTCGAAAAAGACAATACTGTAAGACATGCGACTCTCTTCGTCATAGCGACGAGACTTGTCCTGGAATCTGGAGATCCTATCTTACCATTCCTGGAAATGATGGAAAGCTGGAACTTCCCATCATGTTCTGCTATAACTGTGCTTCTTCGGAGCATTATGGAGATGATTGTCCACAGGAACGTGGCTCAAGAATTCCAAATTTGAATGGAAGTGCATTCAGTGGGATCAACTTACCGCTGTATCTTCGAGACAAGTACTTTGCCTACTTGGATGGAAGAAGCCAGAGACCTACTCAGAATATTGACCGTAATCAGAACGGTCAGGCTAAGAGCTCTAAGGACAGCAAGAATAAGGAGAAAAATAAAACAAAGAACAAGAGCAAGGACTACAAGAGCAAGGATACACTCGAAAAGGACAGAAAACAGTCTAAAAAACAGAAGAAAAAAGAGCAGCGGAAGAATCTAGCAAACGACAAAAGCAATGACTCCAACAATAATGGCCGCGAATTCAAGAGATTAAAGAAAAACGACTCCAACCGGTCATCGCCCAAACCAAATGGTGGTGACCTGGTACAGCCTTCCAGATCCGGATTTATTTCGCTTAAACCCCAATCAAAGCGCAATTACAGTGCTTCAGACGTGCAACCCAACCGAAGCGGAGTGGTCTCCAAGAAGCAAAAGAAGAACTACCAGCAATTGTACTAATCTACAACAGGGACCATTATAGACTTATCAGATAACACAAGGACAACCACATAAATATTAATAGCTGTACAAAAGCATACCTTTTGTTTCTGAATCCGCATTGACAAATACACAGTTCCTCACTAGTGCACGGCCGCAGTCTGTGTGGCTGCAAATTTGAAACTTTGTATTTGGCATCTCCGAGTCGGAGTAGTGCATCTAACGCGACTCATCTACCAAGTGGTCAATCAGAACGCAATAAAACTCGATGAGGACCAAAGCAGTGGCTCAGTAAAGACCTTCATATACTCCTTCAACAACAAAATTACCAACTTGAATCTATTTTCCCCCACTTTTCGAACTCCTTCGAATATGCGCTCCTGCAGAATAACACCCTCTCGTACAGGACCATGATTCCCCAATATATAGTCCTATCCCATCTTTCCTTTCATATATAACACCTTTCTTGCTTAGAAAGAGTTCTCTCCAAAACATAAACCTCGAGCGTGTCCTGGACCGTAAGAGGAAAACCCATCTGTGTAGTCATTATGCCGACAGATATCTCTTTCTTGGGAATTAACTTCCATTTCCCAGATAAGAAGTACGCCAAATCTGAACCATATGTTCTGAGAAGGCAAGACATCACCATTCAGTATAGCAACTTGTTGGCATGGATATTGGTGGCGGTTGTTGTGTCCATTCCGGTGGTGAATACGTTGCGTGCCAATGGTTACTGGGTATTCAACCATATCCATGTTCTACGGTCTACCAACCATATCTTGGATTGGCTCACCAAAAGATCGGTTCTTTCAGATCGTCTGGCTATGCGCTTTCGTAATTTGGCCAGTACGGTATACCTGAACCACGGCACTGCGTTCCAGATCGGGCTCTGGGTCACTGTGTTCATTGGGCTTTGTTCAGTCAACCTTTGTGGAGGCGACATTATGTTTCTTGGGAAGAGATTGGGCCGATTGTGTGTAGTTTCTTTGCCCACGGTGTTTTTCTTGACCCTCCGACCCTCGCCGCTCCCCCGTACATTGTATCTTTCATTACTCCCCATTCATAAGTGGCTATCTCGAGCAGTGGTTCTCCTGGCGCTCGGCCACACCGTCATCTACTGCATGTATTTTGTCCATAACAAGACGCTTTTCAAGGCGTGGAAGCCTGCCAATTTGTACGGTTGGGCCGCTGTCTTGGGCTTCTTCTTCTTGGCCCTCACTTCTCTACTGCGTGTGAGGGACAGAGCCTACAAGGTATTTTTCTTTAACCATTACTTTTGGAGTTGGGTCATTGTCTTATGTCTTCCATTTCATGTGCGTCCAGTGAACACTACATATGCCAACACTGCCAATGTGGCCTTGTTACTATATCAGGCCTTTGTCCGTGTTCGCATGACCCTGCTGGTCTCGCAAAGAGGTGATTTCCGAGTCATGGATGTCTCCCCAAACATGGCTGTCATCGAATTTCCAAATGCGTGGCTCAAAACCCGCGCGAACAACCCAGGTGCTCATCTTCGCATCACCAATTGGCATCCCAACATTATTGTGCGGCTATTCAAATTCCTCATTCCAAATTTCCACCCATATACATTGGTTACCTTACCTCTGGACAGATTCCAGCGATTAATTGTTCGAAAGGGTGCATTTAAGTGGGATACAAACCGACGTTACATTAGTTATGGTACATTTGATCCAAAGCTTCTATTTATTGACTCAACCAACACCACTGATCTGAAGTTTTCAATTTCGAAATTGACGGTTAAGGCTAAGAAAATGTTGATTGTTGTGGGAGGTTCTGCTATCTCGTTCGCTATTCCAATTTTGCGGGTAGCTAACTATCATGGAATCCCCATCAAGGTTGTTTGGATTCTTCGTGATTACAGAGATCTTGCTGTTCTCAAGTGCTTTGAAGGATTTGTGCATGGAGATGAATTTGAAATCTTTGTTACCGGCGGCTCTGGAGTCGCCGATAGTACAAAAGCCGCTACAAGGCAGCCAAGCTACGGTACTTTCAAACTTTCGTCGAAGCAGCTTGGGCTGGACTTGGAACAAAATGAAAGTTCTTTCCTCAATCCAGATGCAAGGGATGAGGTGCCTATTCAGGAGTTTGAAAATGTCGATGTTGATTTCATCGAAACAGAAGAGGACGCATATCAAGAGGAGTGTCAGAACACATTCAATGCGGACAATACACAACTCGAAACCTCTTCTATAAACTCAAGCGATTCACATGAGGTTCAAGCGCATGGTTTCGACGATTTCCTTCCTCAGATGGACCGAGCCACCTCGATGTCACGAAAGTCCAGCACGTCCGGTTTTAACGAGCAATTCACGCCTAACTTGGACTCCAGCAATCCTCGCGACAACGACTATATACGCACAGTGCAAGATCTCCACTTGGAGCACCGCATTTACAAAGGTCGTCCAGTGTTGAACTTCAGATATCTTAACTGGTGTCAGGCAGCAAATGATACATTCACACAATGTTCGGGCCCAGTGATGGACGAGGAAAGCAATCTTGTCTGTTGCAAAGACCTTCCTGAGAGACAGCACATGATTAGTGCGGAACTAAAGCCAGCAGATTTAGCAAAAGTGTGGGTGATTTCGGCTGGGCCGAAATCTTTAGTTAAAAACACCAGATTGTGGGCCAATGAAAATGGACTCAAGTATCACGAAGAAGCTTTTTATGTCTAAGCATATACCATGAAGACAATGCATTTGTGCTGAAACAACAAAGAAACAAGAATATCTTCCAGCATTTACATCAGAAATACTATTTACCCTAACAAAGCAATTGTATCTAGACGCAAGTATGTAATTCGATTTCGTCTCTCGTTGACTATGTACTGAATATGGAATTGGATATGAATATAAAGAAGTTGTTGGAATTGAATGTCTGGCTTGTTTTACTCGTCAAGATGATCCTTGACGTATTGGTTTCTACGGATTCCCTCCTCTATGGCAAGATTTCGAGTTATGTCTTTTTTGGCATTTTCAGTAGCAAACGATATACCAATGATCCCCCACACAACTACATACCACACTTTGTAAGGAGTTCTGAAGTACGCGGTATTATAGCCCCGGTTATACCTATAATTGAGCCACATCCCCGACGTCAATGCTACTAGACATCCCTGGGCAAAACCGATTGCTCCAGCACTAAGCATCTGATCATTGATCGACTCCATCGTTTTGGAATTGAGCGGAGAGACATGTTTCATGACGGTTATGAGTTTCTGAAGAATATAATTGGTTGAGAAACAATGGTTGATGAGCAATTGGCTTTGATGTGAAAAGTAGTCCGGTTATAAGTGGTAGTACATATGGCGATAAGATCTAGAAAGATGTCTATTACTAAGAGGCAGTATGGAACTAAACAGGAAACAAAAGTTCAAGGCAAATTTTTGATATAATAATTAAGATTGATTTGTGTAAAATAAATACTCATTATGATACATTTTTAATATGAATAATCACCTCCAGAGGGAAATCCATGGCCATCACCAAATCCAACATTAGTGGCCCAAAGTGATACCCCCGAAGTTAATTTTTTGAAGATGGACCAAGCCCGCTGCCATCTTGTTGTAGATTTCCGACAAACATGAGTGAACAAGCAACTCCTTGAATGGTTCGACAGAACGATGATGCAAAACAGGCATATGCTTCATGTCGAGCATAGTGCCGGTGCTGGCAAGATTTTGCTCCATGGTCGCTTCTTCTTTGCGGAGCTCATTGCCAATATAGTGCAAGAACTTAATGTTGGCTTCGTTGCTGAAGTCAATCCACGATTCTTGGACAGCATCCTTGGAGACATCGCTCATTTTGATTTTGTGGTTGTAATTATTACTACGATCAAGCTCAGCTAGCTTGGTGAAAGCGCCTCGGGTGCCATTACATTGCTGGCATGCACACCTATTAGTCAATGCATGGTAAAATGACAGGTTCTGCTCCTTCAAAAGGGATGCAACGCCTGATATCCACTCGCAGAAGAAGCTGGACAAGTGGATGATGCTAAGATTGGGGACATGATGAAGGTTTGCGATGACCTTATTATAGTCAATAGAGCAAGTCTGAGTTGGACGTGAGCTATTGGAGAAATTGACATAGAGCTCCAGCATTTCTGCAAAGAGTGGACTAAATACATAGTTCTCCAAGATGGCCTTGAATTGTGACAGTTCGGCCATGGATTTATGGTGAACAATGGCGAGCTTGCGCAAACGAGTGTGTTTGTCCCCGAGACTGTTGTAGCGCTTCCATTGCTCGAAAAATTGAATCATGCAAGAGTCTGCACATTCATGGCGACGGGCGCAATTGATACGGAGCTCAAGCTCTTCAACCTCATTGAGATCGAAATGCAGCATGATCTTCTGGAAGTCGAGTTGAGCATCGTTGACAAGTCTGTGCGAACTGGTTAAAGAAAGTGTGCGCAACTTCATTTGGGGAGCATTGATGTCCTGCAACATCTGCATGAACTTCAAAAACGAGAGTGGGGTGTGAAGATATAAGGTTGAGAGAGCACGCAAGTTTTCACGGGGAACAGAAAGATCGACAGGTTCCTGAACCTCATTCGAGTGGAGTCTATCCTGATGGAAGTTATTTTCCACAAAGAAGCTCAACTGGGCAAGGTCTGGATTGAGTGGTGCTCGAAGAAACTGAGACATGTCTGCCATGAGCCAGTTCTTCAACCGCACGATTTTACCATTTTTGCTCGTCAAAACATCATCTTCGCCCTCGAAGTGCAGAAGCAGGTTATGTTCCAAGTAGTTGTTGAGCGATCCGGTCGCACGAAGTGCCACGATGTCGTAGGTGACAAAACGGATTTGGTGGGAGCAAACAGTCCAGAGAGACGCCAATTTTTCATACAACTCCAAAAGAGCCACCGAGGGCCCGGACCGATGGGTGTTGACCACGATTTCCCGCAAATAGACTAAATTGCTTTCTGTGAGATTGGCTGCAAATTGATGCAACTGGTGCGAAAAAAGCACAGTGCAATTTTGCGGTGCCTCGATTTCGACGGATTCGTCGCAGGAATCAATCACTATAATGGTCAGGTAAAGCTTGGAGTACACACTATGCTTGAACCAATTGTCCACTTGCGCTAGGGTGACTAGGTCATTAGCCAGAGCAAAGCGGACAATATTGTCGATGACGTTGACTGGGAACATGAGCCCTGATGTGATTATGTGTAGCTAATTAAAAAGGAAGAAAAGTGGCAATGTGGAAAAAAAAATATTGGCAATGGCTGCTTTAATAGAGTATTTATGGGTGAAGACTCACACCTGCCAAGAGACCCCAGTTTTATATAGGGACCACAGGGTGCGCTTCCTGCAGGACATCACAACAAAATGCCATAATTACCCCACATAACCAGAAATGTCAGAAATAGAAACAGACAATTTTTTATCCACCTAAAAGCTCGTCGGAGTTCTCGGAAATTGATGGCCTCAAAATTTCGGTCAAAATTATTCCCATCATGTGGTGGTGGCTGTGTTGGTTGGGATCAGTCTGGATCCGAATTCGGAGTGTGGCTGCGAAAAACGCCTTACGGAGAAGAGGAACCTTACTCCATCCATTTATCCGCATACGCCATTGTCCCTTCGGCACCGTTGCCAAATTTCAAGAAATTGATCTTGTCAACTGCAGGAAATACGTCCGTTTTGGCTAGCGATGCTACTCGGAGACGCGGGAACACTTTCCCTCGGAGAAGGTTTTGGTCTATGAGGGTGACAAGGCAATTCTCCACAATGAGATTATTTGAGGAAACAGGGAACGAAGTGGCCATTTGCGATGTCACGGACGCGATGTCAAGACCTCCGAGCGAAAATTCAAGCGCTTGCGCTATTTGGTCGTAATTAAGCCTGTTAACTCTGCCGCCGAGACGCCATACCAGACGTACTAAGTTTCTGAGAGTGAGCACAAAAGATTTGGAGGCAACGATTATTTGGAGGCTGTTTTGCTTCAAGAACTGGAAATTGGCCGAGTCGTTTAAAATCGCGTGAAGGCGCTGGAATGAGCCGCTCTTGATAGCGCCTAATAGCTGTGCGTAAAGGGAGAAAAACAGCGGAGTATGCGCAGCCAGCGAATAGTATCTTTGCTGAAACGATTGGAGATTGGGTCTTTTCCCCAAAATAATGCCGAGTGGGATCAAATCCCGGAGAATTATGGTGGTATTTTTTTGGTCTTTCACGTAGTTTGATGGAAGATTATGTAGACACCAGGTCAAGTGCTGGTATGCATCGACAAACTGGTACTTGACCATGTAGAACTTGGCTAGATAGTAGCGGTAGAACATTTGCTCATTTTTTGGGAATGCAGAGATGTGTAGGTTTGCGTTGTTCATGTTGGAAAACACATTTTGGCAAAGCAATGGATTCGAGATGATGAAGTATATCAGGCACAACTTTCCGCCCAAAAATAGCATGATGCTTTTCTTTCGCGCCTCAATGTGGTCGTTGGCACCAAGCAGCGATCGGATATGATTGAAGCCTTTGAGAATGATGGCAGCCACATATGTGAGTCTGAGTTTGCGGTGCAGCTCAATTATGAGCATTTGCATATCCAACTGTTTAGCCATTGGCACGATTGTTTCGACGATATCGCGGAAGAGAGGCGCAAGAAGGTGCCCCCTGGTTTTATTGGAGAAGGCTACTGAGATGTCATTAAGATACGTAGAGAAGAGATCAAAGGATTCCAAGCGAGACCATGGGTTCATCTGATTACACAATCGCACGTATGATTTCACCACTGTTTCGAAAGCGGACCAATCGCCATTATTCCAGTTTCTTCGTTCGATAGCCAACGCGACCTGATCGTAGTTGAGATTCCCCAAATTGTTGATCCGAACTACAAATGGATTGATTGCCGGATTCACAGAAAGGGCGAGAGCCAATTTTTCCGGCTGCACTTTAGCAGGTGTTCGGAGACATCCATTGATGTGGTGAAGGAAATCCTCTAAGACGTCCATTTAAGCAGTAGAAACGACTCACTGGTATTGTTTTCTGGAAATGTTTTTCTATTTCGATCAAAGTAGCCTCTTTTCTTGTACTTTGTCTATATTATTCTCCATGAATTAGAGGATATCGGATTGAAATGGAGTATGTAGAGAGGAATATGACCCAGATCCGAGTGGTTCCAGCCAATGAAAAATCGCCTCGAGGACTGTATCCAAATTTGTAATAGAAATTGGGACCTATTCGAGGTTTCGTAGGACCGGTGTATAGTCGTTTCAAGAGTGTTTCAAATTTCCAATCGCTAGGTAGCAGACAAGGCTTCGGTACAGGTCAGTACTCCAACCTGAAACAGTAAAGTTACAATAGTAGTGGCATCTGCACACAAGAAGCGATGTCGAAAAGACTACGAAGCAGAAATAAACAGAAGAAGGACCAGGCTTTTCTTGAGTACGGCAATCCAGACGTATGTGTCACTGTGAGGCTTCTACCGCCCAGTTTGTCTCAAGATGAGTTCCATAAACAGGCTGAAGAACATGCAGAAACGCTAAGAGCTGGATTTCGGGAACTTTATTATCAGAAGGGAACCCGGGATGTGAAGGCATTCGAAAAGCCGGCGTTTTCCGTGGCTCAGTATGAGTTTGGGTCGCCGGTGGTGGCCGCCAAAGTGCGGGAACAATTGCATGGGAAGGTCTTTCATGAGCCCGAAACAGACGATAATATGGCGTGTGTTTGTGTGAAACCTATTGTTGGTGTGATTCCTGTTGCGCCAGCTCCGGACACCGAGAAGATAGACCATGGAGCCATCTTCGACGCATTCTGTAAACTTCGCGAGGAGTCAGATAGAGTGCTGGTGCTCGAGCTTTTAAAGAGTATTGAAAAACAGAAAAAACAGGGGAAGAAGAAAAAGAAAGCTCCTCTGGATGGGGATCTGTCGGTAGCAGCGTCGAGTGAGTCTGCGTCTACAAACAACAAAAAACCGAAACAGAAAAAGGGCCCCGAGAAGTCCAAAGACAGTGCCTCTCTTAATTCTGAAACTAAACCTGTGCCTTCAATAGATGCTACAAAAAAGAAAACCAGAACTAGGAAGAAGAAGAATACTCTGGGGACTGTTGAACCTACAACCAAACCACAAGAAGCTCAAGCTCCAGCAGCTGCTTCAACGGCGCAAGACGCTGCAGCCAAACCGAAACGAGTTCGTAAAAGAAAGCCAAAAAAGGCACCCGCTGAGAGAACTGACTCTGAGAAGTAGATGTACCGCTCTGCTCTATGGAATGCTACAGTATTCTTAGACGTACTCGATGTTAATGCAATTGTTCTATGACTTATTCAATGGTACCACTTTCTCGTTCCAGACGATACCATGGTCAGCTCGCGATTCCAAGCAATTCAAATCGGCAATTGTTGCGTCCGATTTGAGAGAGAACTCAGTCTCGTTAAATATGCTGAAATTGATGACGCCCGTATCCACCGCCGCGAGGACAACCTGGGTGCCAGTAGATCCGCCCTTGAGCAACTTCTCTTTTTTGGCAAGGTAGTCGTTCCGGCTTCTGATGGCAGGATCAAGTTTTGAATCTCTTTCAGCTTTCCGTTTCAAACGTTCGTCCCGCTTCGATACGAACTTGCTGCTCTGCTTGGGTTTGATGCTAGACTTAGACGTATCCACATTAGTCGGCCTGCGTTTTACCTGGCCCCACATGGCTTTGATGACTGAGATTGAAGGGAAAGGAACTCGACTCACATTGACAACGCTCACTTGGAAATCAGGAACCGGTGGGTTTTTTTTGCTGAAGCCTGGCGATGGTTTCCAGACGTCAAACATAATGCGATACCGGTGATCCAATGGCGGCAGCATACTCATTTCTTGAGGACCAGGCGTGTATGTCGAGATGAGCCGGAGCAGTTGGTATACCAGTGTGAAACTAAAGAAATGCACTCTACCAAAATATAATGCACTGTAGAGTCGAGAGAACAACAGAGTAGCCGTCAGAGTCAACGATAAATAGATCCGTTCCCAAAGGCTAGCTTTTGGTTTTGCAGTAGGCACAACTTCATGTTTCACTTCAACCTTCCGTTCTAGAATAAGATACCCTAGTCGCTTCAACAAAGCATATGTCTCATACTGGTCCACGAGATCTAGATCCAGCGCTAGAGCTAAAGCGTACAAATGGCTCAAAGGTAGTTTCTTCAAAGGTTCATAGTCGAGGGCCAGATCCTCGTTTTCGAGGAATGTTTCGACAGAATCATCTCCCAAATAAACTACAAGAGAACCCCTCTCGACCAAATAAACCACTTCAAATGGTGACAACCACATACCTTGAGCTTTCTTTTTCCGCTTATACGTATGCGCAACACCCACGTCCTTGAAAAAACTTCCCTTGGCATGAGGCACCAAAGCCATCATTCGAGACGGACACCACACCGCCCGCAAGGTCAGTTTCACGTGGTGGCCTCTGATATGCAGAAGGGCAAAATACATCTGGTTGCGCGCATCAGATAATCGCTCCATCTGGGTATTTGACCCATCCTGATCAAAAAACTTCCCTTCTCTCTTCGGAAGTGCCTCATCGGCGATTTTCAAGACGCCCGCATTGAGCGCACTCCAGTCCTGTACATCGTCCTCGGCCAAGGTATCATTTTCCAAGACCACCACGTCTTCATTTTCTGCCATCTCTGCAAGTAGTATTAGTTTTCAAAAAGCCTGTATGAAAGGTATACAGGTAAATAGCACTGATCTGGGGAAATTGAGGGAGAAAAAAGTCGCACCACGAAAGGAACGCTTCAGAAACTAGAAATCATATAGTCTAAGCTCGAAACAAATACTTGAATCTTTTGCAATATCCATCCACCTGCACAATGACCTCTTCTGTGACGATAGAAACACTCGTAAGTATAATAACCAACCAATCACATCTCAAGAACACATTCTAACAAAAGGCACAATCGTTGTTCGATGATCTCATCACCAATATAGTCCGTCAGGTGTCGCTTAGTGCGCTTTCCGGCCATAATCTCGAGTCGGATTCATCAAAGGGGAACATAGTGAGTCCAGACGTGAACACCGCAACGAGGGATATTTATGGGCAGGATAAGGTGAAACTCAAGACGTCTGAAGCGTCACGATACTTCGAGTGTGGTAATTGTAGCCGGAAAATAGCGGGGAGTCGATTTGCTCAGCATATCAACAAGTGTTTGGAGCGGGACCGGAGATGAGCGGATGACGGGAAACGATGAAGTGGAATAATCGCTGAGCTTTGAGATAGTATTGAAACTCTTGAAAGAAAGGCTCCCAAAATTCAATGATTGGACTTGGATCGACTTGGATCGGAAGTAGTTCCAACGATGGGTTAAATTGAAGCAACTAAAGAGAGTATCATGGTTGTGAATCAAACGAATCGGAAGATACAAATGATTACTGTATATTCCGTGGACTTCGGGAGGGAAACAATGAAAGTTCAAAGCATTGATTTGCAGATTAGTTGTTTTAATTGAAGGAGAAAGAGGTCGATACAGCTCTACGAAAGAACTCAAATTTACACAAAGAATGTCAATGCCGTCACACTGAGGCCTATTGAAGTATTTGCAATGAATTCTAGAGGCCGAATACCCCTTGAATTAGAAATCACTTGGCGCATTCTGACAGATTTTGACCTACAGAACTGACTTTATGTCTCTTACATGCGGCAAATGGCTGACTTTGATGGATTCCACAATATTGTTTCTAAATCTGATGTGTTTAATGGTGTGTTTCTACCCACTCGAATTTTTCTGGCTCACTCTCTTACGTCTCGTCGAATAGACTATCTATCAGGCATTTTGTCTTACATCCCTTGACCATTCACCACACAGTGAATCAGAAACAAATCACCAAAAAAAGCATCCACCGAAAAATTCTTTTTCTGCCTTTGCAAAAAACTGCTCCTGGCAAAAAATCTCGCGCCGCACTGTCCGCTGTTCCTTTCCAAAAAAGCTTCTAGAGTCCTGCTTCGATGACGCTTATCGCTCACGTGACCAGATTTTTTCCAGGGTACTTTTTCCCCAGGTCATCTAACCTTCCGTAACTCTAACCTCCCCTCTCGTCGATGGCTCCTCCTCCTCCAATCATCATCGACGCAGACGTCGTGTCCGGCATCACGGGCTCCATTTCTTTGGCCTGTTGGATCATCGTTTTCGCCCCACAGATCCATGAAAACTTCAGACGCAAATCGTCCGATGGCCTCTCGTTAGCATTTGTCATTTTATGGTTGGCCGGTGATGTGTTCAACGTGTTGGGTGCTGTAATGCAAGGCGTTTTGCCCACCATGATCATTCTTGCCGTCTACTATACCTTGGCAGATATTGTTCTTTTGTACCAATGTCTATTATACGGAAACGGGCTGCAACCAGACTATGTGCACTTGTCACCTGCCAATCCAATTGGTGAGGATGTCCTCGAGACAGTTTTGTCTGGAGACTATAATCATGTTGAGGAGGAAACTTCCGAGAACCGCAAGAACAGCCCTCTCGTCAACTTCTTCTACAAGCTGCTCATGGTCCTCCTTGTGATCTCTGCTGGTTTGATCAGTTGGTACATTTCATACTTGAGAAGCGACGGCAAGAAAAAGGCCCCCACGGATCTTGAATTCGATCTTTTGGGACAGATCTTTGGCTGGTTGTGCGCTGCGTTGTACTTGGGGTCGCGTATTCCTCAGATGCTTCTCAACTATCAGAGAAAGTCGTGCGAGGGTGTTTCATTTATGTTTTTCTTGTTTGCATGCATCGGTAACTTGACATATGTCATCTCTATCTTGGCAATTGATATGAGTTGGCACTACATCTGGATCAACTCCTCATGGTTGGCTGGCTCCTTGGGTACTTTGGCCTTGGACTTGGCTATTTTTGTGCAGTTTTTCCTCTACAACGAGAACAGTGACGACTCTCTGTCCTCCACCAAAACGAGAGATACAGAGGCTTTGTTCGTTGAACAAAGCGATACCTATGCCTCCACCAACTAATTCCCCGACTCCCGACTGTTTCTGTAGCTCATCTCATCAGCAGCCTGCAAAAACATCATACAATCATGCATAGGAATATTAATCTGTATTGGTATAGAAGTAGAAACGACATATTCTCCAGTTCAGTAGGTAAACGCCAGAAAACACGTAACGACAAATTTAAACAAGATCTCGAAATAATACATCACAAATATTCCATATCTCCTCTTTCCAATTTGAGACTCTTATGTTTCGCATTCTACCCCAAATTTCACCTACTTCTACGTACTCAATGTCAGATCCAGAACAGCTGCCGGAACCTGTCCAGGTCAATGACGCCAAGAGGCAAAAGGTCGAACTTCCTCCAGGTATGTCGAAGAACGCCTGGAAGAAGTTGCAAAAGCAGAAGCGCTGGGATGAGCAGAAGGATGAGTACCGTCAGAAAAGAAGAGAGAAGAAGAAGATTGCCCGCGTAAACAAAAAACTGAGAAGCGAAGCAGAGAAAAATGACGAAAATTATCATCTGCAAGCGAAGCGTGAAAAGCCACAATCGCAAATCCCCTCGGGAGTCTCGGTAATCATGGATTGTGAGTTCGATGAGTTGATGAGCGATAAGGAAATCGTCTCCTTGAGCAACCAAATCACCCGGTGCTACTCTGCCAAACGGCACTCGACACACGAGGTGGATCTTGTGATTTCGACTTTCAACAAGCGCTTGAAGGCTCGTTTCGAGAAGTCTTTACCAGATTACAAGCTCTGGCAGAACTTGACCATCAAGGAGAACGACACTCTTGAGGAGCTTTTGCCAAAAGATGCCGAAGAATTGTCAAAATTTGTCTACTTAACGGCTGATACCGAGGAAGAAATCGATACGCTACAAGAAGGCTACACCTACATCATGGGCGGTATTGTGGACAAGAACAGACACAAACAGTTGTGTTTGAACAAGGCCAAGAAGTTGGGGTTGAAGGTGGCACGGTTGCCTATCGGCAAATATATCCAGATGAACAGTCGGCATGTTTTGGCCACCTCCCATGTGTATGAGATCATGTGTATGTGTTTTGAGTTAAATCATGACTGGGAGAAGGCATTCAATTCTGTTCTCCCGCCTCGAAAACTCCGTGCGGGTATTGAAGAGCCCAAGGAAAAAAGCGATGGTGGTTCTACCGAGTCTGTGGAGCCTGAAGATAAGAAGGGAGAAGACAGCTCTGCGTCAGATGCCGAGGGAGAAAATGGCGAAAGCGAATCTGAACCAAAAACTTCAGAAACGAATTAGTAGTTCCGAGAAGAAGATACAAATAGATTTAATGTGAATGCTTGAAAACACACGTCCACTACTTTTTGCAGCCAATCCAAACACCTATCATAGGAAACTCGTCACAATCATCAACAGAAATTGCGAACCAGCCCGTATTCTAATTAAATTAATATCTCATGATTTTCCAATCTTCTTTTTTTTCTTATCTCCAACTAAACAATACCTTAGATCCAGAAGGGTCCAGAATCGGAAGGCGGTCACGTGACCTGCCACTTTCCAAAGACGAATTCAAAGAAAACTCATCCCAATTCCATTGCAGCTCCCAAAAATATAAGCCTGGGAAACATTTTTATTCTTCTTTGTCCAAATTACAAAAAATAATCATCAATTTTGGCTCCTCAGAGATCTCACTCCACCCACCACCCTAGATCACGCACCCGTGCCTTCCCACAGCCTGTACCAAAAACAGGAAAAAAACATTGTCCATATCCACCTGTCTTTTCGAATCCCCTCCAGATTCAGAAGCTTTTGGAAGTCAGTGTATATTTGTTTGATAAGTATGTATTCTCTGCGCGCGGCTCTTTCACGCAGTGTGGTTTTTTTGTCCAAATTCCTATCGCCCGCCCGTCTGGTTTTGTTTGTTTGTAATCAGGGGAAAAGAACGAATTTGAAAAGGATCTGGGACTCAAACGGACTTGAAAGGTCTTCGATCGTGTTGCGGATTGGCAATTCTGTACAGTGACGCATTCATTTTCTTTATCGCCTGATTTATTGTCTTGTTGAGTTGTGTGCTACAGTCCCCCTTTTTGTTTCTTTTTTTACCACTCCATGTAAACTACAGCCGTGCCGGTGATGAAAATCTGTTCATTTCAATATGTGTACTAACATTCAGAATGGTTCCTCCTCCAGCAGAAATTCGCAGAAAATTGGTCATTGTCGGAGACGGTGCCTGTGGTAAGACCTGTCTCTTGATTGTCTTCTCCAAAGGTACATTCCCCGAGGTGTACGTCCCTACTGTCTTCGAGAACTACGTTGCCGATGTCGAAGTGGATGGAAGAAAAGTCGAATTGGCCCTTTGGGATACTGCCGGTCAGGAAGATTACGACAGATTGAGACCTTTGTCTTACCCCGACTCCAACGTGATTTTGATCTGTTTCTCCATCGACTCCCCAGACTCGTTGGACAACGTCTTGGAGAAGTGGATTTCCGAGGTCTTGCACTTCTGTCAAGGTGTTCCTGTCATCTTGGTCGGTTGTAAGGTCGACTTGAGATCCGACCCAGTCACCATCAAGAACTTGCAAGCTGACCAACAATCTCCTGTGTCTACTGCCGAGGGTCAAGAAGTTGCCAACAAGATCAGTGCCAAGCACTACTTGGAGTGTTCTGCCAGAACTGGCCAAGGTGTCAGAGAGGTGTTTGAGACTGCTACTAGAGCCTCCTTGGTGACCAAGGAGAAGAAGGAAAAGAAGAAGAAGTGTGTGGTTTTGTAAACCCAGCGTGACGTTTCTGAGGATTCCTGGTGAGACCGCTGCACTGTGTCGCTCTTCCGCATTTAATCGTTAATTATTGTTGCTTACATATGTTATTCATGCACGACTTTATCTGAAACTTGTAGTGATAGTCATTGAGACTTTTGCAATTACTTGAATCATTTTGTATGCTGAGTTGCTAGTTTATAGTTTTTGTTTTCAGCAAGGTCTCTGGAAGAACGCTTCTTTTGACAGTTGAGGCGACTTTCTTGCGGAAGACCAGAACCAAAAAACTCGTCTCTCAAACGATATTTTATTTGTTACTATGAAATCTCAATCGCCAAAAAAACATTCCCTGTTCAATCCAATTCAAAGCGACCCCTACCATTACACGGTATGGCATCTCACTTCAAAACCACAATAACAACAACAACCCTCACAAATACTGAAAACCCGCCGGTTCTAAAGAATTCTCAACAAGAAACATAAGTCTAATAGTCCACTAATTCCCTCCTCCTAATCTATCTAAATCATTTTCCAACATCTTCGCTCACGTGACCTCCCCTCTGACCAATTGCGACTACCAATTTCCAATTACCTCTATCCCACTGTCATCTCCACAGACTCCTAACACAACAAACTGCAATCATGTTGACGAGATCTCTCCTTCCCCGTCTTGTGCGTCTCCAATCGACCGCTGTGCATGCCGCCAAAGCCTCTGCTACCGGTCTCACCAAGGAAGACTTGGCCAACAACAAGAACGCATTGCAAGCACCAAATAACGCGGCCACTTGGTCTCCAACACAGGCCAGCAGAATCGATGTTATTTCAAAAAATGCTGTTCGTTTCACGCAAAAAGATTTGGCGCTCCAGCCACAACCATATGCTGCTATTGAGTTGATTGCAAAGGAACCAGTCAGATACTTGGACACCAACGTGGCTGTATGTGACGGAAACAAGGGCCTGACCTTGCAAGGTCACCCTAAGGTGTACATTAACTTGGATCAGCCAAAGGCTTCCACTTGTGGATATTGTGGCTTGAGATATGCCAAGAAGGAGAACAAGGAGCTCATAGAGAGTCAGGAGTTGTAAGATTTTCGGGGAGTTTAGACTGAGATCATGGTTTAAGGTGGAGACTGGGTAGATTTTTGCCAGAATTTATCTTGAATGGGCAGTGACTTTGTGGTCTGGGGTATTCATACGTGGAGGAAGTTGACGACTATTCTTCTATCGCTTCTTGGTGTTTGATTACGGATCTTCGTTGATTTTCGGGCTCATTGCCTTGTCCATTGCTGTTTTTCGCGATATTTTCTTGCTAAATCTGTCCTTATCTCGTCCCCTATCCTTTTCTCAAGCTTTGCTTATGTTGTTTCGACATTGGCAGAGAACATTTGATGGATATTCACAGCGCCCTAGGCGCACATGAGGCTTGCCTCGTTTCAAGCATGGTTCTATGCATTTTATTTTTAATTGGACCTCAATGAATGCTTATAAGCAATTCCTGTAGAAGTTGTCAGACAATGTGGTTCATTACCAATTCTATACACAGTTATTCTATATTAGGTATTTCTCAAATGATTTCTTTCGAGTTGTCAGAAGTCAGTCTTTCTCCTTCGATAAACTTACACCAGAATTGGAAAGCAGCGAAGTGATAATCATCATAGGCAAATCCGATTCGAATCGAGACTTTCGAATCATCTTTTGGCTTTTACGATGGATTTCGGCTCCCAAGTCGGAACTTGAAATGTAGGGCGTTGGTGATTGAAGTTCGATTAATTCTTTGGGATATGCTTCCTCGAGTTTCCGTAGAAATCCGAGCCGGTGAGTAGGTTCTCCACTTTCTGTAAGTGTTTTATTCACCAAAAGACTAAAGTCCAGGAGCGGATTCGATGCAGCCTCCCAAAGTTCTTCCTTGGTCTCATCTTCGCTTCCCTGGATGTCTCGGAACTGATTTGATAACTGCTGGATCTCAATGTTTGGCGAAAAGCGAACATTCAAAAGTTTCGAAGAATATCCTCGTCGCGTCTCCCGTAATTTTGATTCAAAATCGATGGCTTTGGAATTATCAACCTTGAGAATTCCTTTGATATTGTTGGTGATGCATTGATTTTTCGATGATAATGATGTGTTCGCTTGATCTTCATGTTTGACATGGCCAGATAACAAATTTTTGCTGTTCTTTGCTTTTGAATGCTTAGATTTTCCACTTAAACTTTGAATTTGTGACTTTTGGGAATGCTTGAGCTGATCAGGCCGAAATTTGACGCTTTTACATGCCCTGTTCAAGGAGTCTTGTCCCAATACGTCCCGACTTATTTGCGTATCGTTTGTGTTGCAACTGTCTTTCAAATTTTCCATTTGCTTTTCTGACGTAGACGAAGGACTTTTTTGTGACCTGTGAGCTTCAGTGCCTCGTTGGCGAGTCGTTTCTTCAAACACTACTGAAGCTCTTTTGTAATATCTCCGAGTAGTTGAATTGACTATGGGGAAAATAAACAGAATCAGATTTCCGTTGTCCTTGTTTTCAATGGTAATTGAAGACGAAGGCTCACCAGTTTCCAAATCAAGTAGTCCCAAATCAAATCGTCGACGACCCGACTTGGTTGTAGTGAGTTGGTAATTCGCCGGCAGAAAAGCTAGAAATCGAGCTGCATTCGGTGATTCATAAGACAGAACAACAACTCCTTTGATATCAGCAACCTCGTACGGAAGCGCCCTTTGACCATGTTCGTCTCTTGTTTCGGATAGATACTTTCCCAGACTTGTCATTACTTTAATTTCTCCTGTAAGCAGGATGACAAAGCGATATCCATCTTCGGCTTCATAATCAAAGTAGTATAGGACAATTGATCCTTGTGAGGTGTGCAACACCTCGACTGTTTCATTTGATGAGTCTTCCTGGATCCCATATGCTAGTCCACCATATTTAGCCAGAGCCTGAAGCGTTCCACAGCTCCAGCTTCCGTTGACAAATTGGACAGTTTGTTTCAATTCTTCCTCTGATTCTAGAATTGAAAATGCTGGTGCGTGTGTCTTTGCAGGCATTGAAATGGAATTAGCTTTAAGAATACCCTTGGGCTCCTTGATAGATACTATTTCGTCATTATCATAACCACGGGCCTTTGATTCATCTTTAGATCTTTTGCTTTCATATGTCTGGTTGGATAAAGTATTGTCGAGCTTGGTCTTCGTGTCAGTATCAGTTTTGGAGATGTGGTCCTTCCTGAGCGTCTTCGCTTCTGAGGTCCGGAATTCAGTATCAAAAGAGGACATATTATCATGTTTCGTTTTGAGATTTCTTGTTAAAGGCGATACTGAATGAGCGGACTTCTGTCCTTTGGCTAATCGTTCCCCGTCCTCCGCATCCATCTTAGATGCTAACGCTTTCATCTGTTCATGGCTATCCTTAAACACGAGCTTCAATCTACTACCGGTCTTTGTGGATGATACAATGATACAGCTCGATCTCTTTTGCTTCTGGATGTCAAATCGCCGGGTTGAGTTGGATGTGAAGATACAATAGTGGTCATACTGAGGCGCCAGGAGCTGTACAATATCGGACTGAGTTCCGTATGTTACCAGCAATTCCTGGAATTTTGAGCGCTTATTGCTTATTGCTCCAACTCCCTCTCTATTTCTGTGGGTGCTAATGGATTGCCCCAGAACTATTGCCTTAATTTGTCCGTCGCTCTGAATGACAAACTCTATTTCGAAATCACCTCTTCTCAGATACAAGATCCTTGTTATTGACTTGTTTTGTCTTACTTCCAATTTTTCGCCTGTTACTCTTTCGAAGAAACCAAATCTGCGTCCACTCAGGGATCGGCGGACAACAAGACCATTGCCTATCCATGTTCCTGTGATCACTTTCTTTGAGATCCATTGAGTCTTCCCTTCTAGTGCAGTGTATATGTTCTTCGGAGTCTGCTCCTCAACGTGAACAGAACCAATGCTTTCCATTGCTCCCTGTGGTTTAGCTTCTTTTTCTGTTTTTTTTCTATCATCATTTGAATTTCTGCTGATAACTCCTTTCTCAACGGGGCGTATGGAAAGTTGTTCCAGTGGAAAGTGTTTGGAAGAGGACATAGAACTTTGAAGAGCAGCGCCACGAATTGAGTCACAGGAAAACAGCGAGATGGTGGACGAAATGAAGCTTTCTTCATCAATTACCTCTGAAAACTGATCATTTCGTTCAACTGTAGTAACTTTGAGGGAGTTATGTTGAGGTTTGTCCTCTCGAGAACAAATTCTTTGTTCACAATCCATGGTCGTAGGTCTAAATCGGGTAGAAATTGCTTCATTTGCAAAATCAATATTTTCATAACACTCTTCTTCAAAATTCACTTCGAGTTTGGGCTCTTCAAGGTTGACCTCCGGGTTGTTAGCTTTTTTACGAAACCATGCAAATGGTCTGTTCACCGAGGCAACCTCAGCCATTTGATCCATTGAGCTTGTGTTAAATTATTACTTGTTTCTTAATTTAGGGGTATAGTGCTGTAAGGGTCCTGGTTAGTTGCGATTCGTGGATGAAGTCTTTGATTGTGCCAAGTTTCGAGTGCTGCAACGATGAAACAACTTCCGGCCGCGAGAATTAATACACGAAAACCTTTGTACTTATTGTACAAATTTAATGTTTTGTTGGTTGCGGGGAAGTAACAACTGTTTGAGAGTTTTATCCCTTCAAACTTCGTTTTCCCCTTCTTTGAGTCCTGACATGATCTATAAACTCATTGGCTCAGGCATCGGCTGTTTCGAACACTCATTTTAGACTCATTTTAGAAGTCACAGAAGTCACAGAAGTCACAGTTGCGCGGATCACTCTTGTGATAAGCTAATTCTCAGAAGTTTTCAATTGGGACTCTAGGACAAGAAGCGCCAATATTAGTTAATATCTATTGCTCCTGAACCCTTAAAAGCGGTGTTTCATCCAAAAGCTCTTTTATTTTTTCGAATATCTCGAACACGAACAATTGCATTAGGTTTTTTTCAACTTATCTATGTTTCACTGCAATCTCTACAATATCTCACCTCACATACTTTGCAATCCAAGGCAAGATTTTTTCAAAAAAGAACTGGAGAAGTTTTTAAGCCCAGTGGAATTCATATCTCCCGCTTTCAAATTTCCTTCCAATTCAAACCCCCTACCACATGCACCAGTTCCCAAACTGACCATATACAATTAAGCAAAAACAACCCGAAACCAGCAAAAGAAAATTTCACAACAATTCCCTCGTGGCATAATATACACAATTTAAATACACTTTTCCACCCATAGACCTCAATTTTCTATGATTGATCACGTCTCAAGTTATCTCCGTAACCCCGGATTCTTATACCTATTACGCTTATCTCTTCCTTTGGTGCGATCTGTACCCCGGATCACATCCCGTTAAAATTATAAAAGCAACCTACTACCAAAATTAAAACGCAAACCTGTAAAACGATTAACACATAAAAAACATGGGAGAAAGCCTGCTCCCCGCACAGGTGTCAACAGGTATAGTAAAGGCGCTTTGGTACTCCCGGTGGTACATTTTTCAGTCCTTCGTGGTGATCCCATTTGGACTATTAGTGATCCTTACGATTTTATATGGCTTCAATCAATTATTGGTCAATGTTATCAAGATTCGATTCCCCTGCTCGGTGCTAGGAATGCTTATAAATCTTGTGGTGTTGTGTGTGCTCAATGCTATGGGAAATGTGTGGAGTTCTCCGAAACACAAGAAGACTTGGAAGGGGAAGGTTAGTGCTGTGTTTGCATGGTTGCTTGAACATTATCTTCGCATAGTGAAGCCATCGATGAACTTCTGCTTGAAGTGGATCAATGTGTTCTTCATACCTTCTTTCATTATACTTCCTTTGAGTGAGCCTATCTCGTTTGTGGAATGCATGAAGATTGCTGCAGTTTTTGTTATTGGAGGACTATTATTGATGGTTCTTGATGTTTACATGCTTCTCGGACTCAAATACGTCCTTCTGTTGTTGGGCTACGGCGTCACTAAGGCTGAAGAAGGAACCTTTTCAGGAAGTGAAGACAACGAAACTGATGCGGAAAATGACTACACCGAGGAAGAGCACTCAGAAATTGAGTTGCAAACAATAAGCAAAACACGGTTATCCACCTCTGAAGATATCACTACCATCGATTTGGCTGAGCTTAGAAGGTCTCGGGAGGGTACCTCATCATCTGACCCCTTCGATGACCTGCGAGTCAGAGGTACTCCTGAAGACTCAATTCAGATACAGAAAAGTAACTCGGAAACTTCGGTCAATGATCTGGCCCTGCAAGTTAGTGCTACAACAGCCAAGGTGGAGGAGAAGCCCGATAAGTATACACAACTCACAGGAACAACAAAGACCGTTGCTATATTTGTGTCCAATTACATCGACTGGTTCATGTACTTGGCTCTTTTTCTCATTTCGCTTCCATTCTATTACATTAGCTCCATTCATGTCATGCTCCCTTATCACCTTGGCTTGACAGTGTTTTGTTACTACATTGCCTTGCTCATTCCCATGACATTCCCTCAGACCAAGAAATTCGCACATCCAATTTTGATTCTGACTTTTTTGATTTTGTTTGTGTGCTTTATCGGGTCTCTCATGTATCACAAGGGCCAGCCGGTAGGATTTCTTGATGACTTGAAGTACTACAAAACAGGAAAGAACTATCTCAATCTCTTTAGTGGTGTTGCCTACTACAATAATGGAATGGTTGTGCCGCAAAATGTTTTGGCCCAGAAATTCACTGCTCATCCGCAATGGCCGGGATGTGGTGACTTCTTGTCCTCTCTCATGGATGTATCTATTGTCTCACTTTCATTGCCAATGTTCACCCATCGCAAGGATTTCATCAAAAACTTCTGGGTTTTAATGCCACCGCTCTTGGTTTCAATTGCAGCCACTTTCTTCACATACCCTGTTGTGTGTTATAAGATTGGAATTAGCTCCGAGAGGTCCATTGGATTCATTGGAAGACTGGTTACACTTGCATTGGGAACACCCCTTATCACGTCATTGGGTGGTTCAGTTTCGCTCATGGCTGTTTGTACCATTTTGAGTGGAATCTGCGGCGTGCTCATTGGAGATCTGTTTTTCAAGCTCCTTCGCATTCCAGAAAACGATTTCATCACTAGAGGTGTAACGCTAGGAATCAATTGCGGTGCCATTGCCACTGCACATCTTTTGAATATTGATCCACGTGCCGCATCGATGAGTTCGTTGAGTTTTAGTGTTTTCGGTACTATTATGGTTATCATGTCAAGCATAGGAGCCGTCAAAGGGCTTATCCAGGGATGGGTTGGAATGTAAAAAGGATAAAAGACTCTCTGGCGATTATTTATTAAACTCTAATATATTTATTTTCTTGTTAATCTGTGAATTCAAGTATTCAGGTTGTCTCCAAAATTGACAGAAAGCATAAGAGATAACCTAATAAAAGAAGTTCGTCACAAGAAGCTCTACTAAACCGAAAATTAGAACTTTTAATTTATTCGCGAGAAATTGGAAGAGCCCCAACTAGAAACAATTTCTCACATTATCTTTTTGATTACTTTCCGGCAGACGCGTTATGACCTTGGCTTTTTCACCCATGACCATCGAGGCTGAATCGAAGATCTTCGTTCTTCCGGCAGACAAAACCGAGTATGAATTCTTCAATTTGAATTTCAGAGGCGCCAGGAAAACAATTGTCGTTTCGGGCGCTGACTTGTTCGAAATCCGTGAGGTTGGTCCGTCCAGTTCCTTTGATGCAAGACCAGAGGTGAAATTTCCATCTGGAGAGCCAGTGAAATCATTTATCTTTGAATCTTCTGACGGCTCGCCTGGTTTTGTTAAGCAGAGTGCAAATGTGTTGACGCTCTCCAAATTTGACATCATATTCCCGACCATTTTGTCGTTGGAAGCACATTCGACAAACAAATCTGAGCGATTCAAGACCGAGGAGGATCTTCTAGACGATGTTTCCGCAAGCTTGGGTGGCGAGTCGCTTCACATCGCCATTCAAACGTCTATAGTACAAGCATTGGCCAAGATTTGCGAGACTTTGGACGAGAATGGCGAAAAGTACTATCGTGTAAGCCAAGCTAAAATCATGGCAGTTCTAGATCAGAAAGTGAAAGCTCTACTGACACTTCTACTGACCGGCAAAGCACCAGCACTAGGTGCGTTTATAGAAGAGAGTCTCGGTGGTGTAGAGGCAATAGCTCCGAGAGACATTGTCGAATTACAAACTCTACGGTTCAGCATAGACTACGTTTTTGATTCGTATCTATCGCAGGATCTAAAAAATATGTATTATGAGACGTGCACGGTCAATTTTGACCAACTCGACAAGTTCATCTCTGAGAGAAACCTGCGAGAGAAGGCTCGTGTCGCAGTGGAAGAGAACAGGGCTGCCATCACTGGGAACAAGAGAACCGCAAACAAAGCGAGCGACAAGTCAAAGCCTTCAAAGAAAAAGGCCGTCAAAGTAGCTGTTGGCAAAGGTGCATTGGACAGTTTTTTTGGGAAAAAATAGAAGTACATGTAATTTTAACGAGAAGCGCCAACTTCCAAAAGATGGAGGTTCATGTTCTTGTAGCGTTCTTTTTCATCTGCCTGTAGCAAGGCCTTGATGTGTTCGGTCAACTCTTGACATCTATCGTGTGCCCTTTGTGTTAATTCGATGAGGGCCAAACCATCAATAGGAAGCCCACCGTTCTTGGAGATCTGTATGAGCTCGCGGTTCTTATTCAATGTAAGTACAAGGAATCCATCTCTCACAAGCTCTTCGGATCTGTCGGCGTCCATGATTGCTATTTCTAGGTTGGCATCGCCTTTGATGTTTTCTTCCCGGTCCACAGGGTTGAAAAATGAGTATGTAATGCAAATGGGAACATGAAGGATGATCAATGGAACTGGCTGTCGCTGGTCAAAATCGTGTACTATAATATCAGTTCCCTTCATTGTAACATCTGGTTTCTTGAAGTGTTGAAGCGCAGTCATCACTCCAATGCAAGTAGCGTCGATGAGTCCACCATCGTAGCTGAGATAATTCACATCCGCACGAATATGCCACACTTTTTCTCCGGCGATTATACATAAACTCTCAAGATCCAAAGCGTTGGATCTGCTGACTGCCTTCTCGATGAATCTCGAGATGAGCACCTCATCGTCTGAGTTCTTGCCGTTCTCGAACATGGGCGAAGCCATAGGACTGATTTCTGTGGAAATAGTGAAGATACCTTCGAACGGACGGTCTTCGTAAGGTTTGACGATTTCACAACTGACCCTGACTGCAAGCTTCGTTTTGCCAAACTCAACCTCTACAAAGCCATACTCGTTCTTGTCGATGTTGATGATTGGACGGCGCATTTCGTCAAGCGAGCGTCCATTAAGACGGAACCCATTTTTGAGACCTTCTTTCACGAAATTGCGCTCATTGAGAGAGATTTCAGCGTCCTTTCCCATTTTAGAGCCGGTATGGAACTTGAGATGGTTCAGGTCTGGAGAAGGTGATGGTCACGTGGAATAAAATGACACTTGTGGGTGAAGAAGGATGAGACTTTTTAAGTGATTATGGAATTAAGATTGGTTTATTGTTGTTTTTATTCGCGTAGGTGTTTTTTTGGGGGCCGCTTTGTTTTGGAGGCTGCAAGAGGGCCAGGGATCTTCGTCTGCTATCAACAAGAAATTGGAGGAAAGGAAATGATAGTCACAGAAACCTTCGAGAATTCCATCGCTTTTATGACACTTTCTGAAGTTTTGGTTGAGGTGGTGCCGCTGTATCAAGTCAGTTACTAGTCGCTCCTTTCACATAGCTGGTGATAAAGAATAAAAGACTAAGAAACGATTAATTTCAATGTTTCGGTATCAAGTTAATGATTGTTAGATTTATGGAATTTCTTGAGTACCTTCGTCACTGAAACCTATTAAACGGAGGCTGTTTCGTCTGGAACTTTAAGAAGTGTTTAATTTATAAGAAATGCAACTCGAGTATACATTGGTTTTATTAAGATACTCAAAGGTATTAATTTCAAAAATTAGCCGATTATCTTTTCACGCGGTTTCCAGTGACATTTTCCAATTCACACAAAACGTACGAGATTACAACAATTCCACAACAGATCTAAATCAATTTAATTTACGAAAAAAAATCAAACGAACAAAGATAAAGTCGTCAATCGATTCCTTTGCCTCCTGTAAAAATCGAGCTCCATTTTTTCCCCATAGTCTCTACTCACACTACCTACTCCACTGTATCTGAAGGCAATCCTCATTCAACCACCTAGCCTCTACCACCTCCCAATTACATTACCAATAACAATGCTCACACTAGCCAAGCCCCGTGTCGGACAGGTTCTTGCCAAAAGATACTCTTCGCTCAACTTCGGCCGTCTGGCGCCAGGAGCCATGAACTTCTTTCAGAAAGAACGCTTGCCAGCAAACACCATCATCAAGTTTGTTCCTCAACAAACGGCATACGTGGTTGAGAGAATGGGAAAGTTCCATTCTATCTTGAAACCCGGAATTGCCATTTTGCTCCCTGTTCTTGACAAGATCACGTATGTTCAGTCCTTGAAGGAAAACGCTATTGAGATCCCCTCTCAGAATGCAATCACCGCCGACAACGTTTCTTTGGAGCTTGACGGTATACTTTACGTCAAGGTGCATGATCCTTATAAGGCTTCGTATGGTGTGGAGGACTTCAAGTTTGCCATCAGTCAATTGGCACAGACGACCATGAGATCGGAGATTGGTTCCATGACTTTGGACTCGGTGTTGAAGGAGAGACAGCTCTTGAACACCAACATCAACCGTATCATCAACGATGCAGCCCAGGAACATTGGGGTGTCGAATGTTTGCGTTATGAGATCAGAGACATCCACCCACCACAAAACGTCTTGGAGGCCATGCACAGACAAGTCAGCGCAGAGAGATCGAAGCGTGCCGAGATCTTGGAATCAGAGGGTGTTCGCCAATCCAAGATCAATATTGCGGAGGGTGAGAAGCAGTCATTGATTTTGAAGGCAGAGGCAACAGCAATGAGTATTGAGAAGATTGCCAATTCAATTTCGAAAACCCCTGGAGGAAAGGATGCCATCAACCTTCAGATCGCTCAAGAATACATCAAGGAGTTTGGAAATATTGCCAAGGAAACCAACACCATTGTGCTTCCGTCCAACTTGGGCGACATGAGCAGCATGATGGCCGCTGGTATGGGTATTTTCAAGTCAATGAACAACAGCAAGTCTGCTACTGAAGCTTCTGTGGATGCCGAGAAGAAGTAAAACCAAAACAGAATAACTTTGTCTTGTAAATAAGAGTAAAAATGTGTATAAAGGACCAAGGCACATTGTAGATAAAGCAGCAGTAAGTAATACTCAGAAATATTAATTATTATACAAGGATACATGAAAGTGTGGCAACTATTAGCGTAGGTGATTAATGCACGATAGAGCCAGCGCGTTATATGGAAAATGCGGGTAAAATCTTAGGAGATGTACGCGAAGGCGCACATCTCGAGTCATGACTAAAAGCTCGAATTGAATACGTTGGAAAGGATTGACAGTGAGCAATTAGAATGGGATCATCAGGGGCGAAAGGGAAGGGGGCAGTGTACGACAGGTTGACGCTCAAGCCTCCTCAATCTTCTCATAGTCACAAGCAAATGGCAAGTTGGAGTCCTTTCTGGTTCTTCTTCTTTGGTAGCTTGTCCAGTTTAACTTGTGGAGCAATCTCTCGGCAAGGCCAGAAAAGTTGGTGTGGATACACCATTGGTAGAAATACCACTCCAACAAGAATACCAAACCAGCAATAGCAAAGCCGCAGAACACGGCCAAGCCAATGTGGTTGGCCAAAGACTTGATGAACTTGGCGTCGTCCAAGTGCCACGAAGAGCCAGGAGCAATGCTGAAGAATGCAGAAGATGCGGTCTTGTAGTCATTCGAGAGAAGGACACGGACCTGGTCCATCTGGGCCAAAACTTGTCTCTTGTATTGTACGAGCATCACGGAGACAAACAATGGGCCTGTGGAGAACATGATGGTGATGTATGGAACCAACCAATTGCGGTTGTAGCATTCCAAGCTCTCCAAGACTTTGACGAAGAATGGATGGCCTGGCACGGAGCCCATGACATCGTTCAGAACTCCTGTTGGCACAGTCTCACGAACAAAGGCAGGGGCCACCAAAAGGGGGTCGAGCTTTCTCTTACAGCCATCGTCCAAGTCGATGTAGATACCACCATAATGAGCCAACACAAAGTAACGAATGGCGTCCGCACGCTCGATAGGATAAGGGTACGAGTCCCAGGTTTCAAGGAACCACGAATACTCCTTGGCGATGAAGTCGCGCGCAGTGTCGTCGGTCCATAAGATGTACTCGTAGTCTGGATGCAAGTCGATGCAAGCCTGCTGGCCTGCGCGCCACTTCTCTGGGATGTTCTCGTCCTTATATGTTTGATGGATGATTTTAGGGATGAGGGGCTGGGCGCTAGGGGAAGACGTAGGCGAGTCCGGTTGAGCCAATTCGGCGGGAGTAAAGGCAGCCGCAGTGGGACTATCGAACAAAAGACAGATCAAGTCCAAGCTGCAGTATGTCAAAAACGCAATGATGGCCAAGTGGCCCCAGAGGATATATTTGAGTTCCTTTCTCATGGCGGCTATAAGGCGAGAGAAGGCAATCAAAGATCAAACAAATAAATTTCTAGAAATAAGCAGTCAGGTCTGAGCCGCAAGCACAATGCTGTTGTATATTATTTGGCAAGGAGTGGAGAGGTGCACGGAAAACAAACACAACGAGGCAACTACAATAGATAAAAGATGGCGGGAAGGATGAAGGACCGCAGTAGTATATAAGGGAAGAAAGAAGCAGGGAAAAAAAGACAAGCAGATGTAGAACGCATGTCCTGCAGGCAGTGCGCGGGTTGCAGCAGATGCGAGCGCGGAACTAAGCAACATTTCGTCCGTGCCGTCACTCTCCGTTTGGGGGCTAAGCATTTGAGACGGCGCCGGCGGGCCAAACGTGGAAGGTGAGCAATTGGGGGAAAGCAAAGGGGGAAAAGCAAGGGGAGAGAGGAGTTTTGCATTCATGTTTTTGGCAACTTTGATTGAGTTTTGTTTTGTTTATTCTGTTGCGTCCATTTTGTATGTTCGTTCGTTGTCGGGTCTTTCCCTCCACATGGTTAGGGCCCGCATGAGATAGTCCTCCGGCCAATCGTCTAATCGTCAGATTCCTGCCACCATTTCACAGCTACACCTCCAGGACGGCTGCAAGACGGCTGCAGGACGGCTGCAGAATCCAGACCGGGCTCATGACCGAAAACACGCAAGAATGCTGCTGGTGGTCCTCTAACCTGCACTTGTTCCTCTAGGCAAAAAGCTTAATCCCAAAGTGTGAGGTCATTGTACCAGAAGAATCAGACAAAGACACATTGGGAGAGATTACACACTCGGTTAGGAACTGGGCAGGTATTTTAGGAGACGGAATGTGTAACGGTATATCAGTTTTTGAGTGTCCCCTATTCATTGATATCCTATTTGGAGCCATGTCGTAGGAGACTGGCACATTCGCGGGCCGAAGATTCTCCGGCCACTCGCAGTGACAAATAAGATGACAAATTGAAGCATGGGAGAACTTTACTTGCAATTGTACTGGAATATGTATTTCTATTTGTACTTGCATCTTGAATATTCATTCATTCTATATGTAAATTGGATGTGTAGCTCCTATTCACAGTGCTCATATTGCACTTGTTGCTGAACGTTTCACAGCTATCTAACTCTCTTGCTAGCCTGATTCGGCACTGGTTGGTGGCACCCTACCGAAATGATATATTCTGTGCAGTTTCTGCAGTGCCGGTGCGGACATAATAGGGGTACCTAAGCCGCACCACTCACCATAGTTTTTAGTAGGACATGAGACACATTGATGGAAAGTGGCCGATTGTCGGTAGCTATTAATAATTCGAGCTAATTGGCATCATTTAGTTTTGTTTGTTTTCGGGTTTTCGGATTTTGTTCTTGGTCTTTTGGTCCTTTATTGTTTCTCTTTGTTTACAGGCCCCTATATTTGTATCATTATGACCCCTGTCCAGCTCCAGCCCTACCCTCGCTTACAAACCATTGGCACTGACTGCGAGCTATACACACTCGCCTATTAATAACTGAATATGATCGGAAATGGGTGTGGTTTAGGGGGGCGAATTTTTTTTCTTATGTCCCGTCCCGTCACGCTCGGTGGACCTCAAGAATATTTGACTCCGGTTCGGTTTCTGGCGCCTTATGTCCGGAAGCCGCTTATCTCCTGCGTAATGGGCCGGCTATGAACATCGACCGACTGTGTTTATGTTGATGTTGGTGTTGAGATGCGAGTGTTGTGTTCGCGGCGTGTTGTAAGTGGGCGTGTTGTGGCATGTGCGTCGTTTTATGCGCGATGATCGTCAAATTGTGTGGAGTTCATGATCTTTGTATGAATACATTGGCTAACTGTGGCAGTGGAAGAAGATCCCACAATAAGAGCCTTCCTACTTTTCATTTTGCAAATATTTTTCTATTACGTTCAAGCTTCAATTTTTTTTTTTTTTTCGTTCATGTCTGTTGTTAGAGGTGAATAATCCTACAATCTCCTTTCGCTGTATAATCTATTGTCCTGATATCCGATAATACATGAATGAACTAAACTAAAGCTTGCTTGTGATCTGTTGACTTCTTTCAAAGTTCTTGTCAACAATATCGATCATGTACGCAACATCAAAATCGCTAATCTCCTTCCTATCAAGTAACTCAGAGAAAAACTTCAGCGTGAATTGAAGATCCTTGGGCTTCCGGATAATCACATACGCCTTTGTCTTGGCCTTGTTCTTGAAGATCTTGATGAGCTTGAGATTGTTAAGGTAAAATAAAAATGAAAGCAAATATTGCTTGTTGTACGTCTCAATGCGGTAACTGCTAGACTCGTTCTTGAAATTCTTGGAGTTGTCCTTTTGGATGGTCTTTAAGAGCGACTTCGTAGTAGGATACTCCTTCAGAAGAACAGAGTCATCAATGAGTTGTTGTTCCGTGAGTTCCTTTCTGCCCTCGGCGCGAGATTGACGAGCATCATCATTGATATGATCCACGCATACCAAGTATGACTGAATGAAGGGTTCTATGATAGTAGCCAAGATACTGTGGTACTCCTCATCCACAATCAGGTACGAGTCGTCAATCACTCCAAGCTCCTGGTACTTTCTCAAAATGTTCGAAATGCTATGTTCTGGATTGTAGTCGTAATCGAAAAGGAACTCATTCTTCAAAAATCCGGTGAAGATGTAGTAGAGCCGGTTGATCTTGTACAAGTTCAGCGTGCGCATCAAAATAAACGAAACGAGACACCGATGAATGATGAGGTGTATGCAAAGATTCTTGTAGTAGAGGAGCTCGAACGAATTGATGATCTTGATGCGCTGCTTTTCGAGGTTCACCTTCGTGTATTTGAGGAACTTGACAATTTGCATCTGGATCAAATCGATTTTTTCCGCATCATTCAAGGACTGAATGTCGCTGATGATCTTTGCGTTAGATTTCGTTAGATCGCCCTGCAGCAACACCTTCAATAGAAAATTGAACATGGGGAGAAGCTCTGCGGTTGCAAATTCCTTCTTTCTGTAGTGATAGTTGAACGTTTGAATTGTCATTCCTACCAATGCACTTTCTGGAAGGTAAGAAGCCTCGTTGACGGAATGGAGGATTTTGAAACCGAGCTTCTTCAAATTCAAGTTCTGCTCCGAGGCAATTTGCTCCTTGTCATCGCTAATGTCGAGAGAATTGTCGGGATCATTGACATAAGAAGAGAACTTGAAGTTTTCAGCCAACTTGACGTAGATCTTGCCGTTCAATGATTTTTCGGCGTTGTCCACGTATCCGTCTTTCAGCTTCTTGAGGCCACTTTTATCGGCAGAAGAAAACATGTTCGAAAGACCGTTTGTAAGGATATTGACGAAACTTTCTTGAGTCTTGTCCATTCCATTTAATTCATTGAGGTATCCATCTGCCTCGTAGACCCTCTCATATGTGATGGAGATGGGTTGGATCAACAAGTCAAAGTCGGATTTCTTTTCCTGGTTTCTCTGTTTCAAGTAAATAGATGCCAAGCTCTTCAAGATACCATACTTTGGTAGTAAAAGCTTTCCGTCTCGCGATCTTGTTCCCTCAATAAACACTTCGAAATGGATTTTGTTTGCAAAGACAAACTCGATGTAGTTGTTAAGATTTCTTTCGGTATAGAGCTCATTGTTAAAAGAACGTTTGATGAAGATTGCACCAAGACCCTTCAAAATGGATCCAAAGACAGCGACGTTGAGGTTGTCACCTGCAATGACAATGGGGATAGACATCTGGAAGCGGATCATAATTAAGTGCAAAATCACATAATCAATATGCGACTGATGGTTGGGGAGAAGCACAATAGACATTGGATCCTCCAAATACTTCTGGTAAAGGTTACTGAATTGAACACGGTTGACCCATACTCCCAGGGGAAACATCTTGGAGATGGTTTTGATAACGGTAATGTAGCACAATCGCACAAACTTTTGGTCGCCAAAAACAGGAAGATTCTTTTTGTTCTCCTCCATGTAGTATTTGACCATGAAGTCCTTGACCTCCTTGTGTCTAGTAGGGAAGTCTTTAGCCTTGATGAGGTTCATTTTCAACTCCAGGTCCACCAACTTGTACACAATTTCATCCAAGTACTCGTCGGTATTCTCTAGGCGATTCTTCATGTATTCATTTCCTGCCTGGTTGAACTTGGCTGATGTTTTCTTGACCGAGTACCTGTACTCGGCATTGTTGTAGATTTCAAAGACATTGGTGCTGGAAAAGAAGTTGATGAAGTGCTCCAAAAGCTGGAAACTGTTGGACGTCTGTTCATTGGTCTCCAATGGGATGTAGGTTTCCTTGTCGGTGGGCAAGGGGAAGGTGAGTTCGATGTTGGGGTTTGTTAAAGCATTTTCGAGGATATTGATGTCAAAGTCCGAGTTGGTGAGCGCTGCGGTGGCCATGGTAGAATGCTTGCACTGTAACAAAATGAACTTTTCTGGCTAAAGGATGGACTTGTGCTTATTCTTATATGTGTTCGTGCTTTGTTCCCAACAATCTGCACCCCACCTTATGCATGGATCCTCGTTCCTACCGGATTCGGTAAAGAGGCTGCAAAGGTGTGCACGGGGAAACGGATTAGATGCGAGACATATCTATGACCATTGTCTGTGGGATATCGTTTTCTTTTTTTTAATCTTTCTAATGTTTAAAATCTTTCTGTAGATTTGAATTAAATTCTCCTGGCACATTCGTTTTTTTTTCGCGCTCCTTTGATCTTTTCAGTGTATAATGAAGTCAAGGTTAGGAGATTAGGAGCTAAAGGTAGACATCACATGGAAACAGATCTCATTTGACTTCGCATTATGCCTTCTATCGCCGCGCATCCATCAAGAATGCATCTCGCATGTGGCCCTGTTGGTCCCTTCAAGCTTAAGAGTCCGTGCATGTGCCCACAATGTGATCTATAGATTTGGGTTCTTGCACCAGTTGCGTCCGCGGTCCACTTGAAATTGGCAGAGCCGCTGTTCCAACCACCAATTGATACAGCCCGCTATCATGATTCCAAACGAGTCGCTGATTCCGACGCATCCCATCGAAAACTCCCTCTCGCTCCGAGGTACCTCTTCGCTCACGGAAAGAAACGTGTTGACATACAGAAGCCCTCCCAATAAGCCTTCATATAGGGCAAAAATTAACAACAGCCACAATCCGGGAAACGGGATGGTGTACATGGACTGAATTATTGCAATGGCAACATTCGCAACTTGTAGTACGCTTAGCTTGTAGAGCCCCCGACAGCGAAACCCGAACGTTGAGGAAGACCGCGAAACAAACACTCCGAGCTGATACATAAATCCATATACAACGTAGATATCTCTGTAGGTTTTGATTAGCCATTGTGGCATTTGTTCTAGTGGGAATAGAAGGGTAGGCGATACTCCCTGGTTGATGGTATACTCTGCAATGTACACAGAGCACAATGGCAACATATACGGCCGAATAAGTGGTACTATTCTCAGAATGGTGTTGAGTATGTGTTTCTTGAGATCTTGCGGTGCTTCAGTGTGGACGATCTCTCCGTCGACCGTGGGAAGCGCACCATACTGAATTTCAGAGGCCAGCTCCGGAAGGATGATATAAAACGAGACAAGGAACAAAAGTGGAACCACGGCAAACACCAAAAGCAGTGTTCTTGTAGATATTCCCAACAAACTGGTCAACACCAAGAACGCAAAGCTGCCTAGGATGCCTGCTGCACCTGTGCCCATCGAAAATCCTCCAATTGCATCCTTTTCGTCGTAATAATGCGTGAGCTGAAGAAAAGATACCTCGCCGAGTCCAGACGACAACGATGCAAACGCTATTCCCATGACTTTCGTTCCTATGGCATTGGCGCCAGACAAACTGATGATAAGCATTCCTACAGATGAAAGTGCCACCAACGCAAGAATCCGCCGAGTGTAAGGAATCAAATGAATGAATAATGGCGATGCCAGTTTAATTGTGAGCGCAGGAACTATATCTGCCAACAATACGATTGCCTTGGGGGTTGCAGCCCCCACCAAGTCAATGGCCGCCGACAAAATCACTACATAGAGGACGTTGTTGACGAGGCCGAAGATGAGAAACGCTACGAATACCTTTTGTGGATCTGTGAAGATCACCCTCATTGTAGGTATTGTAGGGTTATCTCTGAGTACAGGCCCGGTAAGTTAGAGATAATGATCCATTTTGAGGAACTACTCGAGAGGCAAAAAAAAACGATTAAGAAGAAAGAAACCGGAAAGGGGAAAAAATAAAAATAAAAAAATTAGGAATTCGAGAAAATTGTCGTTTCTCAACGCAGAGACAATCGGCATCATGTTTATTGGATGTGCAAGCCTAGTGTAAGGGAATAGCACGGCTGACACCACTCACCATTCCTAAACACCCAGATGAGTCTATCCAAAACGGAAAACGAACATCCATAAAATTCGGCTGCATTTTCGCACCATTCCTCGCCCCGGCAGTATACACGCCCATTTCTTGGCGAAAACATCTTATGTAATTTACCACGGTCCAGAGTGAAAATTGATTGCAGCACGCATAAAATTTGCGCTGACTCACTATTGTGCACACCTATATGATGCCTGAATACTCCACTAGAAAGAGGATCTACATACGGAACCTTTTCCAATACTATCATGAGCCAAACCCCAGAAGTTGAACAATACGACGATACCCGTATTTTGGGCTACAACCCATTGGTGTCACCTGCCATGTTGCAGTCCGACATCAGAGCTTCCCGTGAAGCTTTGGATGTGGTTATTAAGGCCAGAAGAGAGTCCGCCGACATTTTCTCCGGAAAGTCCGACCGTTGTTTGGTCATTGTTGGCCCATGTTCCATCCATGACCCAGAGGCCGCTTTGGAGTACGCTGCCCGCTTGAAGAAGTTGTCTGACGAATTGAAGGACGACCTTCTCATCGTTATGAGAGCATACTTGGAGAAGCCAAGAACCACCGTTGGCTGGAAGGGTCTCATCAATGACCCTAACGTGGACAACACCCACGATATCAACAAGGGTTTGAGAGTTTCCAGACAATTGTACAGCGACTTGACCGGTAAGATTGGTGTTCCTATTGGTTCTGAGATGTTGGACACCATCTCCCCACAATACTTTTCCGACTTGTTGAGTTTCGGTGCTGTTGGTGCCAGAACCACCGAGTCCCAGTTGCACAGAGAGTTGGCCTCTGGTTTGTCTTTCCCAATTGGTTTCAAGAACGGTACCGACGGTAACATTGGCGTTGCTTTGGATGCTGTTCAGGCTTCCTCCAAGGGCCACCACTTCTTGGGTGTCACCAAGGACGGTTTGGCTGCTATCACCACCACCAAGGGTAACGACAACTGTTTCATCATCTTGAGAGGTGGTAAGAAATTGACCAACTACGACGAGGAGGCTGTTAAGGCTGCCAAGGAGAGCATCCAGAAGAGCACTGACCCAAGCATCAAGTTGATGATTGATTGCTCCCACGACAACTCCCGCAAGGACTACAGAAACCAGCCTGTTGTGTTGGACTCTGTTGCTCAGCAAATCTCTGCTGGTGAGAACACTCTTATCGGTGTTATGATTGAGTCCAACATCAACGAGGGCAAGCAGAGCATGCCAGCCGATGGTCTGGGCAAGGAGAGCTTGAAGTATGGTGTTTCCATCACTGACGGCTGTGTGTCCTGGGAGTCTACCGTTGACATGTTGACCAAGTTGTCGAAGGCTGTTCAAGCCAGAAGAGCCAAGAACGCTGGCAACTAAGCAAGACATTCATGTCGAGACCTAAAAATTATATATAGATTTGAAAATTGAAACTGGAATAAAAAAGTGTGTGTTATTCTTCCCTTTCTTCTTTATTTTTTAATGACTGATGTACCATGATGAGCTAATTGACTCGCGCAAATCGTCGTTTTCCATTGTAGATTCGGACTTGATGATTTCTCGAAGTACTACTTCCAATTGCGGGTTTGACAACGCATACTGATGGGTAGAGTTAAAGGGATTGCGTCCGTTCTTCTTCGTTGAAAGCGGATGGCGAACCCCATAAAAGTCTTTCTTGAAATGGTCTAAGGCGTGCTTTTTCTCTGCCTGGTCTAAGTCTTCGAAGTACTGGGTATGATCACTCTCTTTTCCAGGATATGGTGCATTGCCGATGTAGAATACTCGTTCCTTAGGAAACCCGAGTGCCTCTGATAAATGATGTTCGACAAATCGTGTTCTTTTAAACTCGAAGCCTACCACTGATATGTACTGTGGATACGATTCGGTAAGGTCATTGAATCGACATAGCGAGAAGAGGACATTCTCGAACGAGTCTCTGGCATATTCTTCAAGAACAATCCGATCTCCAATCAGCTCTAAATCATCAGCTGCTAGTAATTTAAGAAGGTTGTAGTATGATTCTGACTCCGATATGGGGCCAGCTTCTTTCTTCGTGCGGCCACCTGATAACACCAAAATAGCGTTCAGATTAGATTTCAATTGACGAACACATTCTTCGATATGCTCGCGAAAACAGAGGTGGTCTTGGCCTTCGTACTGGAAAGGTGCCAACCACCACTCGTCCTGATCCAATCCCAAAGATGAACCGCCTTTCCAAATCGAATGACAAGGTAGTATGACTAAATGATTTGAGCCCTTCATTAACCAAGAAAAATTCTATCTATAAGGTACTTAATGACGCACGAAATGTAGTTTTAAAATTCTATAATAGAGGTACTTAAAAGACAACACTGGTGCGTACAGTCCAGTCAATATAACTGTCATAAAGCCCACGCCAGTGGCAGTATGCTGCGATAACGACCATCACATGGAAGATCTGGTGCAGGCTGCCGAAAATATCGAATTTTCCCTTCTTGAAGTCGCCGTCCGTTTCTTCGTAGACCCATTTCTCAGGAATTCTAAGTGCATATAGACAAGCTCCAAATATATAGAAGAAGCCCTCGCCGATAAGCCAGTAAGCCCCAGATCTCTGTACAGCATTTTGATATCCGTAAAGATGAACGGCCCCAATAACAGGAAGAATACCAGACAATCCAAATAAAATAAACATCGCCGATCTGAATGGTCTGTAATGTGGAGTAGAGAACTTCGAATCAAAGGTCACCACAGTGCAGATGGATCCGAGGATAAGAAACAAAATAATGAAGCCGATCTTATACTTGGGCTCCTCGTAGAAAATAAACGACATCACTGAAATAAGCGAGCAGGTGATCATCACCACAATGCCAAAGTAGTCACATTGATTGCCAAACTTGCATACCAGATGCGAGTGTGACTTGAATAAATGGAACAGCGCTGACAGTGAGAGACATACTGAGAGTCCTACGCCGAATAGCATGAATGTGGGACGCACCCACCAATGGTCTTCATTCTGCAATACCACATTGTCTATGAAGATTGTGAAAAAGATGAACGCAAAGAAGGCAGGCACCAAGTGTGTGTATATGTTAACACTTTCGTTGTGTAGATATAGCAATGACCTTATGCTTCCAGCGTAGCTGTTTGTTTCTTTCACATATCCGGATCGGATATAGTGATTATCCTGTTGCCAGGGGTCAAGCTGACTATAAAAATAGAGCCCATCGGTATCTGGGGTAGCTAGTAAAGGAATTCGTTCAGACGTTTGGCTCTGTTTAGAACCACGATTTTTCATAGTCATTGTTGGTGTAAAGAGTATCTTCTGTAAGGAGGCTGTTGTTATCTCCGAATGTGGTAATTAAACATGCACTTACATGTGTAGTGCGAGTTGGAAAAAAAAAGTTGGGTCGAATCACTTGAATGAAGGAGGGATGCTCAACACAACCTCGGAGTATATTTTCAATTTTTGGGTGATATCAACCGATTCATTTTCTGTTCCATCGAGTTTGGTGCCCATTCGTTTGTCATATATTTCACCAGTAAAGTAGAGCTTCCACTGTGAATCTGGGACGTTGGCTGAGCCTCGGCTTCGTTCAAAGTACCATTTATTGACAGGATTATTGTTTCTGGACCTCCAAATGAGTTCTGATTGATGGGCTTGGGAGATAAGCTTGAAGATGATATCGGCCAAACTGGGAAGACCTTGATTTTTTTTAGCAATGGCAAATTTGTCGAGATAGGCAATTTTCTCGCCGCTGCTCAACGTCTCCCAGGTGATTATTGCCGCACCATCATAATCTCCCACGATGATTATTGTGGCTATTGACAGGTTGATCCGCTCCAAAAACTCCTCTGCGGCCAATTTTCGGCCGAAAGAGTCCTCAAGCAAACTAAAAAGTCTATCTTGGTCGACCAATTTGTCACGTACAAGATTTTTAAATGTAAACTCGCCATTGTAGGTATGTTCTTCTAAAACACTGACCGGGAAGCCGCGTTTGATGATGGAGGTAGATAATTGGGGTGTTCTTTTTGTTGAGGAAGGAAGCGAAGACAGAATAACAGGGCGGTCGGTGAGAACATTGTAAATGATAGGATTAAGTTGGTCATCATTGAGAGCTAACATTGCGGGAGTGGTGATGATTCCAGTCGTCTCATGATGAGCTTTTGACGTGGCATCGTTCAATATGTCATTCATCAGGACCAAATTGTCGATGTGAATGTCGCGAATCTTTGGGTCCAAGTATCCAATGTATAGCTCCGATAAGATGTCAGAAAACTCCTGTGACAAGTTGATGAATACATGACTGGTTTGATTACGCTCCACCGACGGAACTCCTCCATGCTTGTCGACAAAGATGACCTTTTCGAGTGTGAGTAATTCCGAAGTGTTCAATAAATCTGCGCAGAGATACTTGACGGCGCTGTCGGCATTGATAAAATGCTGGAACCCATTTTCTGTATCATATATGGCCGGAAGTATAATTGGAATAATACCCTGGTATAACGGAATCATGATCTGTTCTAGCGGCACAGATTTGACGGTTCCCTTATGGAGTGAATAGGGACAACGTAAAATGGTCGAGTCCAAGAGTTGCAGGCCATCGCCCGTTGGAGAAAACACATGCTTGAGGAGAGTTTGAATCTGATCGTTTACATATAGAGAACTTTGTTTATATGAATTTCCAGATATATTGCCTGGATCCAACACAATGACGGGAGAGATTCCCAAGTTGACTAGTCTCCGAAACGTCTCAGCCGTTCCTTTCAAAATCTCTGGGGAAGCTTCATGGATATATAGCTTGAAGATGGCTAGTCTCAATGGAATTTTTGCGATTTTCTCGTCTTCATCCTCGTAGATTCTCAAGAATGGATTTTCGCCATCAAGAAAACGGTTGATGAATAGGTTCAGCTGGTTGTCCTTGAGTGAAAGTGACTCATTGTCGAGTGTTCCTCGAAGATACGACTGACCAGGGTTGAATTGACTCTGGTATTTGTTCAAATACTCTCTAGCCTCACGTTTGGTGGTGGTGGACTTGAGAATAGAGAGGATTAAATCACGCTTGGCCTTGGTGATCAGCTGGTTCACGGTCAAATTGGAAACGAACTTTTTACTGAGATTAGTGAAAGTCGTCATGTATTAATATAGCAATATCTATGTCAGGGGGAGATTTTGGGGTGGAATCCCTATCTCAGATACATAATTATCCAGTGGATCACGTCACGTGACTGCCCTGCTCGTGACCCTACCACTCGTGGTCAGACTCATCGTCACTGGCCTTATCATCGGTTGTAGAGACACTGTCGTGGAGCTGACGCATTTTGCCCATTACCAGAAGAACAAATGGTCTGAGTTCGTTAAGCTCCATCAACGAGAGTCCGTTCAATTGAATGTTGGACTCGTTCAATTCTCGTAGGCCTCTTTTGGATTTCAGCTGACGTATTTCTCTGAGGTCTTTGATAATAGAACAGAGCTGGGTGCTTGAGTCTGCAAGGTCATCTGCAGCCTTTGTAATGAGAATTTTGGATAGTTCGAGCCAATTCCAGGGTAGATTGGAAAACATCTCCGGGTTTTTCTTCTCTTGGTCGTACATCTTCTTGAGATAGCTGTAGCTCAACCAAGCCGGAGCGATTATATTACATTTTCCTTGGCCCTTCAAGATGATTGCTGTCCAAAGAGGCACCTCTGTTCTTTTGAGCGGCTTGAGTGACGGCATGGATTTCTGAACCTGAGTTAGTAGCTGTTTAAGTCGATAGGTGGCTCAAGACTGGACATACCCCTACTAGCTCCACTTTTGACATTGAGTATCTCGGGAGAATTGAAACATTTTCATTTTCGCATAAAAATTGGATTTCCGACGGCGTTAGACGTTCTTTTAACGTGGCTGGAAGCACCATTGGAAATGAGTAGATGTATGTGAAACATCAGTATGTAGGTCTCAGTCGCGTTAATTGATTAAGCCAAGTTTGATAGTCACAAAATAGAGAATCGTTCGGAAGTAATTCGTCCAGAATATTAATATCTATTCGAGTTCGATTGGTGATAATCCCGAACAATTTTGTGAGTTTGTCGCCCATGAGGAACGAATCTTTCTGGAGGTATCTTGCCTCTGCCTCGACTATGTCTGGAAATTGACCCTTTTTTTGCTTCTCGATAAATATGTATCTTTGCTTCAATTGTGAAACTATAAATACGTTTCTGAAGATCGTATTTAGCTGTTTGTCGAGGTTAAAGTCGAGGGTGTGGTAGCTTTTGGAACTGCGCTTCTGGACATCGTAGAGGCTCTTTTGCACGTAGAACAACGCGTTCAACAAGGAATATCTTACTTTCTCGTTGAAATACCGCCAGGCGCTGTCGATTTTCGTCCATTGTTGGAGATATTTAGTGATCTGTTTGTCGAAGTTCCCCGGCAGAGACGTAAAAATGGCTTGTCCTTTGATGGACAGTCCGGCGGAGAGATCGGCAGAAGGTATGAATTCGTTTGCAAGCACTTCGACCGATTTTTGATAAAAGACAAGGATGCTTTTGAGTAGTACCTCAACCCTTGCATCTTTCCGGGTGGATTCTGAGTTGGAGCGCGGGAAAAAGAGCGAGACAGTCCGGGTCTCATTATTGTTAATTGTCTTACGTATGTCCGGTTCTTTTGTCGTGGAGTATTGAAATACTCCTGACTTACTGATTTCATCGTGCACGAATCGCATTACACGGTCCATACTTTGATTCAAAGCGGGATGCTTCAGTCCATTTGATAACGAAACCTGTTTCGAAGGTAGGAGAACCGGCCTGATAATTTCAAATAGTCTATTGAAGATGAGCTCGTACTCCCGTGAAACCTGATCTAGGTCTACTTTGTGCGAGAGCTCTTTTGAATTCACCCTATTGCCCTCTTCATCCGAAATGGATCTCTGGAGCTTACTTTGCATGTAATGATCCGTGGATTCCAGATACTTTCTGTGGAATTCCAGAAACCTGCCAGTATCCAGTATCGGGCTCAAGACTTCATCCGGAACTTCGGCTTGAGCGCAGTAAAAAATGGACGCTAAACGTGCATCCACAACAACAGAGTTTGACTTTTGAGATGAAAGACTAAGCGCCGTTTGTTTCCCGCTTTTATGATGGGCGCTTTTCATTTCGGGCATAGTCTCATTGTCCAACCCAGAAAACCTGGGATGAAAAGGTGCTGAAAGCTGTGGCAGCAATAGATTGCTATCATTTCTCTCCAATTTCCTGCTCTGCTTCAGATCAATTGTTAGGTTTGTAATTGCCAGCGATTGCGACGAACTGATGGAGCTAGTGGCAGAGTTTCGTCTATGTCTCGATTTCAAGAATCCACGAGGCGAAAAAAATCGGCTCTTTGAAGATAACCCCTTCACACTCTTATCTTCATTTCCGCCATTTCCATTGTCATGAATCAATAACTGATTCTGATCTTTGGTAGTGAATAGTCTGCCAAATGTGGACCTTGAGGAGTCTGAGGAATTGCTCGAAGCCCTGCTGATTTGCTTGTTCAATGTGTGAAACCCTACGCTTGAGACAAGACTATCTGTCCTTTCAAGGACTTTCACGGCCTCCTCCTCTTGGGCCATGTGCTTTTTTTCCCTTTAGTATTACTGTTCTTAATACTAGTATGGGGCACTATATGCACTGCTGCACGATAGTGATAACGGCACAATTCGTATAGATAGTCATATTTACCTACAATGAAAGGTTTTTTCAATGACTACTCGCTTCCATGCTCGATGATATTTGTATTCTTTAATTATTCGAATCTCCTCCCAACCTTTTGCCCCTCATGCATGAAAATGATATGATAGGAATGTAATAGAATACTCCAAGAAGTAGCCACGAGCCAGGAATTTATTTGGGTACTCATTTTTTCCAATCATGTAGTTAAGAATTCTGTATGTTCATTTTTCATCGAATTCAAAAATCTAGCTCAATTAATACATGTATTTGGTATGTGGTTGAGTAGATCACAGACCTTGCCTGATTAGGAAAGACAATAACAAACACTAATCCTGCGATAAAGTTGGAGCCCAGGAAGATATATTGATACAACTTTCACACATTAACTTCTCTAAATAACATTGCTCAAGATGGTAAATCCTTTTGAGGAGTTCAATCCATTTCTTGAGAGCGCCGACCCTCAAAGGAAAAAAAATGATACCCAGAGTCCCTTTGAGGAAGAACCATTGTCAGCATCTCCAACCCCACTTCAAACTCCAAAAAAGACATATTACGGTACTGACAGTCCGTATTCGAGGCGCTCGCCTGATGTATTCACAAGAAGCAATGCCCATATTCCTCAAGGACCTGCTCTATTCGCAGAAACGGAAGTTCCTCACTTACCATATGAACATTCCAAGACGCCAAGGGCAAAATACACATCTCGGGAAAGTCCGAAAAGAGGCGCACATAGAGGAATAACCATTGATGATTATCCTGAGGAGCAAGTTTCTCCTTCACGACTTGAAATTTCCGCACGGAGCTCTCATAGAAGCGGGAGAATCTTGGAACCACCAAAACCTATTTTTACTCGAGAAACGTTCGATGAAGCTAACTCCAACACGAACGATGGATCTGATATGAGTACTTTGAACTCAGACAATAACAACAACTATGCACATAAATTATACCAAAAAGAGTTCGAGGCTATGGAGGGCTTCTCTGACGAAGAGACCATACGTTCTGGAGAATCGCGTCACTCTGGCAATCCTGAGAGTGAGTATTTCGGAGCTTCGATTGACCATGACATGATGAAGAACTTGAAGAATGGCTATGTGCCTCCACTTCAAAAAGAACTACACAAGCGGAAAGTGCGTGTGGTTGGCCAGTCAGGTAATCTTGTTCTCGAAAATAGAATTCCAGATGAATTGAAGAAAGTGCTTACACGTACGGAATCCCCCTTTGGCGAATTCACCAACATGACCTATACCGCTTGTACTTCGGAACCGGATGAGTTTGTGAAAGACGGTTTTACCTTGAGAGCCGCAAAGTATGGCAGAGAAACAGAACTCATCATCTGTGTCACAATGTACAACGAAGATGAAAACTCATTTGCTCGTACAATGCATGGAATTATGAAAAATATTTCCCACTTATGTTCCAGATCCAAATCGTCTACTTGGGGTAAAGACTCATGGAAAAAGGTTCAAGTTATAATCATCTCTGATGGACGCAACAAAGTCAATGCCTCTGTGCTTCAACTATTGACGGCGACGGGATGTTACCAAGACAATTTAACAAGACCTTACGTTAACAACAAGAAAGTGCGGGCTCATATCTTCGAGTATACAACACAAATCTCCATTGACGAAAACCTCAAGTTCAAAGGTGATGAGAAGAACTTGACACCAGTTCAGGTGATGTTCTGTTTGAAGGAGCTGAATCAAAAGAAGATCAACTCGCACAGATGGCTCTTCAATGCGTTCTGTCCTGTCTTGGACCCCAATGTTGTTGTTCTTTTGGATGTTGGAACAAAGCCTGACAACCATGCCATTTACAACATGTGGAAAGCCTTCGATAGAGATTCCAACGTTGCAGGAGTTGCTGGTGAAATTGTTGCAATGAAGGGTAAGGGATGGGTTAATTTGATCAACCCATTGGTTGCCTCCCAAAATTTCGAATATAAAATGTCTAACATTTTGGATAAGCCGTTGGAGTCCGCGTTTGGGTACATTTCAGTGCTTCCCGGTGCCCTTTCAGCTTACAGATACATCGCATTGAAGGATCATGATGATGGCACGGGGCCGCTCAATTCATACTTCAAGGGTGAAGACTTGTTGACAAACCATCACGAACGTAATTGCAAAACAAACTTCTTCGAAGCGAATATGTACTTGGCGGAAGATAGAATCTTGTGCTGGGAGTTAGTTGCAAAGAAAAACGAGAGTTGGGTTTTGAAATTTGTCAAACTGGCAACGGGTGAGACTGATGTTCCCGAGTCTGTTCCTGAGTTTTTGTCTCAGAGAAGAAGATGGATGAATGGTGCCTTCTTTGCTGCATTGTACTCCTTGAGACATGCCAACAAAATTTGGTACACAGACCATTCATACACCCGAAAGATGTTCTTCTGTCTCGAGTTCTTCTATCAGTTCATCAATTTGGTGTTTTCCTTTTTCTCATTGAGTCATTTCTATTTAACGTTCTACTTCCTTACCGGGTCCTTGGTCAGTGACAAACATATTGGAGCCGGAGGATTCTGGATATTCACAATCTTCAACTACCTATGCATATGTGTCTTGACTTCTGTTTTTGTTGCATCTATTGGCAATCGTCCACAAGCGTCTAAGAACATTTTCAAGACTCTAATGATCTTACTTACTGCCTGTGCTTTGTATGCTATGGTGGTAGGATTCTATTTCGTCATCAACGCTATTAAAGATTTTGGTAAGAGCGAGGTGTCAACTTATGTGTTTGTGAGCATTGTTGTATCGTTGCTTGCCACATATGGGCTTTACGTTCTCATGTCGGTGCTCTATCTTGATCCCTGGCATATGATCACATGCTCCATTCAATACTTTTTGATGATCCCATCATACACCTGCACTCTTCAAATTTTTGCATTCTGTAATACCCACGATGTTTCTTGGGGTACCAAGGGTGACAACAACCCCAAAGAAGATAAGACCAACCAGTACATCATTGAAAAGAATGAAGAGGGTGAGTTCGAGGCCATCGTCATGGACTACAATATTGACGAGGTTTACTTAGAGACACTCTACAGCATTCGGGCAAAGAGGTCAAACAAAAAGGTCAAAGCCACAGAGTCTGCTCCTCAAGTCCTTGATGGAGAGGACTACGCAAAGAATGTCAGAACAAAGGTCGTGTTCATTTGGCTCTTGAGTAACTTGGTATTCATCATGACAATGTTACAAGTCTACGAACCCGGCGAAACCAGCAGAAACTACTATTTGGTGTTCATTTTGTGGTTGGTGGCCATCTTAGCTTTGATCAGAGCGCTTGGTTCCATGGCATATCTCTTGCAAAACTTGGCCCGGAAAATTGTCGAAACGAGCAGCAAGTTTTCCCACAAAAGAAATGGATATGCCGCTGCGGCAGTCAATTCGCTTAATTAATTTTCCTAATACATTAATTTGTTTGTTATCTAGTAATGCATACAGTGAGGCCATTGAGATCATCTTGACTAATGCGACAAGACAAACAACAACACCAAACACAATGAGTGAAATCAAGGACACAAGAAAAAGATCCGCTGATTCCGTCACTCTGACTCCAAAAAAGGCGAGACTTACTTCGTCTTCCATTTTGCATCGCTACTCCAAATTACCAAACATAAATGCAGTACCACAAGGAAGAACTGAACCTTTAGATTTATTTGTCTGGGGAACGGGCTCGATGTGTGAGTTGGGCTTGGGCCCAAAGGCTAACACAAAAGAAGTTAAGCGTCCTCGTTTGAATCCTCTCTTGACTCCGGAGGTCATCAAAGCAGAGGGAATAGTTGATTTTGCTGTAGGAGGTATGCATGTTCTCTCTCTTGATTCTAATAACAGTGTGTGGTCGTGGGGAACAAACGACTCCAAGGTTCTTGGCCGTAATACTAGCAAGGCCAAGGAGAATCTCAAGGCTATTGATGATGGCGCTGCATCTGATGATGAAGATGGAGACTTGAATGAACTCGAGTCCACGCCAGGTCGTGTAGAAAACTTGCCTAAAACCGACTCCAAGATCGTTCAATTGGCTGCTACCGATAACTTGAGTGCCATTTTATACCAAAATGGTGATGTCTACACATGGGGTACATTTAGAAGTAATGAGGGTTTGCTCGGCTTCTCCAAGACAACAGAGTATCAAGAGAAACCTCTTAAACAGAAGAACTTAAAAAATATCGTGCAATTGGCCGCTGGTAAAGATCATATGTTAGCATTGGATGCCAAAGGAATTGTGTACGCTTGGGGTAACGGCCAACAATTTCAGTTGGGTCGCAAGATTTTAGAAAGACATAAGTTTTCAGCATTAGAGCCCCAACAGTTTGGTCTCTATGACATCAAATATATTGCAAGTGGTGACTTCCACTGTTTCGCAATCGACAACAACGACCGTGTGTTCACGTGGGGTCTCAACCAGTACGGACAATGTGGAGTTACTAATGAGCATGGAGAGCTCGAAGATGGCTCTGTTATTTCAAAGCCAGAAGAGGTTGTTGCTCTCAGCGCCATGAAGGTGAAAGAAATTGTTGGAGGTGAGCACCACTCGTTGGCTTTGACAGAAAGCGGCGATGTTTACTCTTGGGGACGTTTTGACATGAAAGAGGTCGGCATTCCAGAAGATAAATTACCAGAGAGCACTTTCAAGGATGCGCATGGTAAACCAAGATCTGTTCCAGTACCAACCAAGCTTACTATCGGAAGCGACTCTGTTAAGTTTAAAACTATTGGAACGGGCTCGCATCATTCTTTCGCTGTAACCACAGATGGTGTTGTATTCTCTTGGGGTTTTGGAGATACCTACGCTCCCGGTCTTGGGCCATTGGATGGTGACGTTGATGTGCCAACGCGTATCTTCAACACTGCAACAAAATACGAGGACATCAAAATTATTGGAGCCGGTGGACAATTTTCTGTCAGCGCTGGTAAAAAAATGGATGAAGACGAAGCAGAAGACAGAAACGATAAGTACGAGGACATGGGTGTTTAGGATCTAGTATTAGAAGATCACTGAGTGAATGAAAAAAAAATTGCATAAAGCTGCATCTACAAAGCAACCGACCTAACAATTCAATGTACTATTTTAGCGCTTATTAGTTTTCCACCATTCGATGCTTACTTACTTAAACGTTTTGCTAATAACCACTCCCTTGTATCACGTGATACAAGTAATCTATGAAGTGGTCCAAAGCCAATTGACCGATTGAACACCATGTTCCTTTGGCTGAAGTACTTTGTTTGCTTATTCTTGCAAGTGGTAGGCTTTGTGCTTTTTGCTGTGGGTTTCTTTCCACAAAAAAATGTTTTGCCAGGGTTCAATTCGCTCCCTGAAGGTGTCTCACCATTCATAAATGGAGATGGCGCAGCATTTGACAAATTAATTTTTATTGTTGTCGACGCGTTGCGGGCTGATTTCATGTATTCCAATTCCTCGCTGATGCATTTCCTTCATTCTCTTATACGCGATGGAGCTGCTCTTCCATTTACAGCCCATGCTCACCCACCAACAGTCACTTTACCAAGACTAAAAGGAATTACTACAGGTGGAACTCCCAGTTTTATAGATGCTGTGTTCAATGTTGCTGATGACAATGATTCATCTCAAGGACTCAGTAAGCAAGACTCGTGGCTCTCTCAATTCACCAAGTCAAAGAATAAGACATTACATTTTTATGGCGACGATACTTGGTTAAAGCTTTTCCCTGAAGAAGAATTCTTTGCTAAGTCGGAGGGAACTGATTCCTTCTTCGTCAGTGACTTCACAGAGGTTGACAACAATGTCACGCGTCATCTAAATTCAGAAATTAAGGATCAATCTTGGGATGGTCTTATATTGCATTACCTTGGACTAGACCATATCGGCCATAAAAGCGGTCCAAATTCGGTTTACATGGGTTCGAAGCAGGTAGAAATGGACTCTATTCTAAAAGATCTCTATGAATCGAGGGTAGCCTCGTCAAATTCCACTTTGCTCGTCATTATGGGCGATCACGGAATGAATGAGCTAGGAAATCATGGTGGCTCTTCAGATGGTGAGACCAGTCCTGGTCTTGTTTTGGCATCTCCAAAATTTAAAGGCATGAGCCGCAAATTGACTTGTCCTCAGGAACCCACGCCAGACTACAAATACTTCTCGCAAATTTCACAGATTGATCTTGTCCCAACTTTATCTGCGCTCTTCAATTTCGCAATTCCTATCAACAATCTAGGGGTAGTCATTCCTGACATCTTGAAGTTATGGCCTGACGAGTTGCAGCGCAAAAGCATTTTATTGGAAAACTGCCGACAATTCATGTCTCTTTTGGAAACTCAATCGACCATCAAGCAATCTGAGCTCAAAGCCATCAATGAAGATTTTGCGAAGTTGGTACATCCTTCATTGAACAATTGTGATTCATACATATCTTTCTTAAAAAACTCCCAAAGACTACTTGCTGAAAATTCCACCAACTATCTGTATCGGGAAATTTGGTCAGGTTTTGTCCTTATTGCCATGAGCTTGGTTTTCTCAGGATACCTAGTCCTTGGAGCATTGAAGAACAAATCATACAAGCAGTTGCTTGCATATGCTACATTCGGAATCGTGTATGCTATACATTTTCATGGATCTTCATTGATTGAAGAAGAGTATCAATTGTGGTGGCTTTTAACTATTTGCGTCCTCGCCATCCAATACTTCAATGGAGCATACACGGTGGCTCAATTTGCTCTTCTATTGATTTCCGCTCGGGTTATTCGCTCGTGGAGCAACTCTGGGCAAAAGTTTTCAACTCCTTTTACCCTTTCTTCGTATTTATTGGAACACGAGGGCCTTAATTGGCTTTTGATTATCGTCACATATATTGTCACGCTCTGGCCTCGCAGAGAAAACGACCTGATGAACACAGGGTCTTCATTCCAATTCGTGGGTGCAAGCCTGCAATTGTGGATTTTAATTCTAGCTTTGCTTTCTCTTACTTTCAAAGTGGTTCAGTTCCGTGTTGATGGGCGGAATTTGCCAGAATGGCTAAGCGTAGTGTTCAATCTATACCACGACTCGGAGCAGCCATTTGACAAGAAGATTTATCAGGATATTAGTATCGATCTTTCGAAACAATTCTTTTACGGCTCTTTAGGGTATATTGTCGTGGCGTCTGTATCAAGTAAGTTGGGTGCTAGCATTTCCAGACGGTCGATATTCAATGTCTTAACCTTGTTCTTGCTCCATCAATCAAGACCAGAAAGTATTCCAATTTTCATGATTTTGGCTGTCGCAAATTCTTCTTTGTCTCAGATGGCCACCGCAAATGACACACTCAATCAAATGCTTATAACCATCTGTTTCCAACATTTGACATTCTTTTCTATGGGAAACACCAATCTGTTGGCAACTGTTGACTTGTCCAATGCTTACAATGGTGTTTCTGAATATGATATCTTGAATGTTTCTCTCCTTACGTTCATTTCTAATTTTGCAGGTGTTATTTATTGGCTGCTTTCTCAAGCGCAACTGATTTGTCTTAGCTCCAAAAAAATTAGACTCGGGAAGTTTCTAGAGCTCAGCTGTCTTAAAGTTGCATTTTATGCTTTGTCCATGGGCAGTCTTGTGGCGTCTTGCATAAATTTGCGGTATCACTTATTCATATGGTCCGTTTTCAGTCCAAAATTGTTGTATTTCTTCGTGTGGGCGATTTTTGTGAACGTTCTCACCGAATTGTTGTGCACGAGTCTTCTATTAGTAATTATATAAGAAAATAGACTCTATTGCAAAAGTGGGTCTCTGAAATGTGGCTGGTTGTTGATGAACTTAGCGGCACGACGATCATCTCTGTCCTCATGTTTCTTCTCTTGCAGCCATACTCTCTTCGATTCTGCCAAAGACAACTTGTTTGTAGCTGAAATGAAGTGTCTTGTCTCTGCTGCGGTCACAGTACCCTGGCCCTCGGTCAAGACTCTCTCGGGTTTCATATTTTGACGGTAGTACTTTGCTAACAGTCTGTGACCGATAACGGCGCCGGAGGCTAGATGCAAAGAAGTCTCCGATTCCATGTAATGTCCATTATCTTCTTCGAAATCTTCCTCTTCGTCATTTCCGTCGTCATCCTCTCCACTAACGTCTTCCCATTCATCACCATCAACCTCAGCATTTGAATTGACATTATCATAGGTAGTGGTGAAGTCATAAAAGTCTGAGATTTCGAGCTTTTCAGCCTCAAGCTCATATGGAATTCTCATATGTCTTTTACGAAGCATATGCTCTCTGACAGCTTCCACATTTCTTCCTTGGTAAGAGCACACAAGACAGCAATTTCCGAGTCCTATCTTCTCACCGAGATAGCCTATAAGGCCGTCTAAACTTGTGAGGTACTTTCTCTCAGGTATGTAGAGGCCGTGCAGTTTAAACATATGCTCAACATTTTCTTCTACTGTTTCAAAGCTCTTGTTGGCTTTCATTGGGCAGAACAAGCATGTTGTTGATGGAATTTCTGTCTTATTGGCGATTCTCTTGGCAATCAAAGCTTCCTCCAGCTCCTCCTCCTCCACTTGGGATTCTTCGGATGGTTTCTGCGATTCGGCATCTGTGCTTTGTTCAGATGCTGCTTCAGAGACAGCTTGAGATGAGGCTGCTTTTGCTTGGAGCGCATCTCTGGCTGCAAGAAGCTCTCTCTTGCGAGCTTCCAAAGCGTCTTTTTTTTGACGTCTTAATTCTCTTTTGTTTGTTTGGGATGAGTCTGAAGCCTTGCTGGCGGTGTCTGTATTATTGGCGGTCAAGGCTGCGATTTTGCTGACGAATGTCTCCTCATCGATGGCAGGCAACTGGGCCACTCTACGCTTCAAATTGTATCTGTGCCAGTCTGATTTCATATGGCTCTTCTGGGATTCCAGACCATCAAACTGTAGGCCGCAAGTTACGCATGTGTACATTTTTCTTATTTTAAATTGGTGTCTTTGCTGAACTTCCTGTAAGGTCTTCGATTTGGCTCATCTCTGCGATGCCTCCCGATCTTGCATATTGCACCCCATGGTTTACTCTGAAGCACAACCAGAAAAAAAGTAAATCACGAATAATGAGTCTGACAGAAGGAATTATCCCTAAGGCTGTCAGTACCGTCAAAGCCTCAGCAGTCCTTGCTAGTCAGGATGTTTCTTTTCATTCCTCGGTTGATCAGGATCTCAATCGAAGATTTAAAGCATCCTCTGCTTCCTTACTCCTGCTAGCCAACAGATTACTTCGGCACTGCAACAGAGATTTTGAAGAAATAAAATATGAAGACTTCATTGAATCTCTGGCCTCGTGGAAACAGATTGAGAGTACCTTGGATGCATCATTCGAACAAGTGGAGTACATTATTGACAAGATGAAGAAGGGTCGTCAATCAAACCAATTCACATATTTGGAGCAGAACCACAGCGAAACTTTGAATTTTGGAAAGATAGAAAAGCCGCAAAAGTATTTCAAGGAAAAAGTGGACAATAGCGATAGCAGGCCTTTCCAACCTAAGTTGACCCATAAACCTCACGCTATTCTGCCTTTGAATGCTTCACTCCAATCAGACAACCTCCCCAAAGGTCATTGTAGACAACCATACGAACAAGAAATCATGGAAAGCCCGTATCCTGACTCAATTTCCAAGTCGAGAGACGTCACTGATCCAGTCCAATGGGATTCGGCCAAAGCGGTTTGGGTTGACCTGGTACCTCAACTACGATCGATGATCTCAGCATTGAAAGGACTGTCTGAAATCGCCGTTGATTTGGAGCACCATGATTTCCATTCCTACTATGGTATCACTTGTTTAATGCAGATCTCTAATCGATCCACTGACTGGCTTGTCGACACAATTGCTTTGAGAGACGAGCTCGTTGCATTGAATGAAATTTTCGCAGACCCAAAGATCGTGAAGGTTTTCCATGGTGCTAACATGGATATCATTTGGCTACAAAGAGATTTGGGTCTATACGTCGTTTCCTTATTCGACACATACCATGCATCCAAAGTTCTTGGATTCCCAAAGTTTTCGTTGGCATATCTTTTGGAGACTTTTGCTAAATTCAAGACTTCGAAGAAATATCAGTTGGCAGACTGGAGAATTCGTCCTTTGCCAGAGGTCCTTGTCGACTATGCTAGGGCTGATACTCACTTTCTTTTGAGTATTTTTGATAAGTTGATCAATCTACTTATTGAAAAAGGTGCCGAGAAATTACAGGACGTTTTACATCTGTCAAGGTTGGTTGCTTGTAGAAAATTTGAGTACAAACTGCATCGGATTCAAAAAGAAGAATTGTCTTTCTTCGAGGATCGTGATTCAGATTCCAGACTCATTGCTCAAAATAATATCCCCGAAAATAGAAAGGTTATGGCAAAAGAGCTTTTAGACTTGAGAGACACGCTTGCCAGAGAAAAGGATGAGTCTACCAGGTTCATCATGTCAAACATGTCATTAGTCAACTTGTGCTCATTGCAACAACCCGTCACTCTCGAATCTCTCAAGCTTGTTCTTGGAAAGTCATACGACAACTTTGGAGACAAAATTGACTTGGTTCTCAATATTCTCAACACCCCTCTTAAGGATGTTGACACTTCTCCCAAGTTGACCCTCGGATCACTGATTTCAACAGCACGCCACTATGCCGAATTGTTTTCCAAGATTGAGAGTACTTCTCCGTTGGTTCAAGTATCCAAAAGCTTGTTAGTAGAAAGCTCAAAAATCGTTCCAGACTTAAATATTGATGCAATCGTTTCTCATCAGCAAACAATAGCTGTCGCGTTTGAAGAATTCGCAGCTCGGCCTGAGGTTGTCGATCCTCCTAAACAACACAAGCAATTGGAGGAAAATTCTAGAAAGCGAGAGTTGGTAGAAGAATCTAATCTCGGCGAAAGAAATGGTTCAAACGATTCAATCCGCCCACTTAAACGACGCTTGGTCAACACCAACCGACAAAAAAAGGCCTCGACCGAGGATGAAGCGGTATTTAACTACGAACAAAATCAAGATTCGATTCTCAAACCAGATGATATGCCTAAAAAACAAAAGTCTTACGATACATTCAGCAAAGCAGCCACTTCAGGGCCAAAACCGAAAGGAAGAAAGGCTATTCAGAATGGTAAGTCTGCGTCATTTTCCCGTAAGAGATGAGAAAAACAAGATTGCGACAATCGAAATTTCTTAGTTTGAAATCATCTGTTTACCTCTTTGCGTGCTTTTAGTCATTTAGTCACTCCATTCAATTGTTTTACATAGCATCATATACACTATTCAAGAAAAGAATTTCGTCAAAATTAGTTTGTGGGAAGGTTGTTGGGACTGCAATTGTCTCTGCAAATCTTTTCCCATGTTCTGATCATTATACCGACTCAAGTTGAGAATCTAGAGGCTACCGTCTACTTTCTATCTGTACCAGGTAATGCTCAATAGTTTATTGTTAGTCACAAGAACTCAAACGCTTAGCCGTTGCGGATATTCATTGTTCAGAGCTAGAATTCTTGATTCAGACCATGTCTAAGCCTTCTGGATCATAGTATCATTTGGCAATCTGGGAATGTTGCGACTGATTTTATGACAAGAGGCAATAAAAGCTCACGACAATGACAAAATGTCGCTTCGGATTGGCTTTTCTTGTGCATGATCTGAAATCACACAGGCATATGGCTGATTTTACTCTTCGACAATGGAGTGTGAACTCAGTCGTCCCTATAACACTAAAGATAGATCAAGAAAGGATGCAATCACGTTGTGTCGTATAGTTAAACAAATTTTGTCGTTAATTAGTCCTTTTATTTTTGTTGTTAGTGTTCGCAAATTCTGATGCATTCTGTCAAAGAGGAAGGAACTCAGAAACATGACCTCACAACATAAGAATTTAAAGTATATTTCGAACTGTATCTCAGACAAACCACCTTGTCAACCGAGTAGCGAAAAGCAGAAAATATCGATCATCCGCTGGTAACCCAAATGTGAGAAATCAAGTTAAATGAGTGTTTGGTCTCCCAAACTGGGAGAAAAGTATACAAGGATGACTTCAAAAATCAATAACATAGTGATTTCTGAAGTGGAGACTACGAGGAGGCTCATATTCTCATTCAAGAGGCAGTATTCGCCCCCGTTGCCGAAGATCTACAATTAGTCCAACCTGGTGTATCGCGTAGCAGTACTCTTGAACGACAGCGAATATCGGTTTGAATTCTTTATGAGTATTGAAAGCACTCATCAGTGTCCTCACGACACTCAAGCACTTAAGTAATCCTCCGCTCCTCAAATTTCAATCCCCAGGCTCATCATGCCGCTTATTGGCAAATCATTAAGTATCCTCCTTTTGAGTCTGTCTGCTAACATGGTCGCGTAGTTTCTATTTTTGGGAGTCAATTCACAATATCACTAAATGAAGCTATATTCACCTCGGATTCGAATCAAAGGGTCCTCTGTAGGTTTTGTCTCATCATTGCACCTCTTGAATGGCAACTGAAGTTCTTAATTTGAACAAAACTCAATAGTGATATTAAGACTTAAATTTAGAAGAGAGAAAAAGTTTTAAATGAACAGAGTAACAGTGAACAATAAATATCTCGATCATTACGGATCTGTTAAAACTAGCCAAAAAAAATAATCAATGAAGGTGTGTGCCAATGACTATAGTTCTTGTGCGAATCAATTAAAAAAGTGACAGAAATAGATCATGGCCAACTTCATCACCTAGCGCCAGTCAGACACACTCCCAACGCCATTTAAAATAAACGAATACAGTCATGAATTGCATTTTGAGCTCCATTAATATGCAAGGTGAAGAAAGGGTTTCTTGGCAAGATAGTGAAGAATTTGTATTACAAAACACCCATTAGCAACTACTAAACACGAGATTCGGCCGCGTTATACTTCTGCAAATACATCTTTCAATTATAGTTGATAAGTATCAGTAAATTTAATATTATACAATTTGCTCTCGCAAAATAGATCCTCAGAAAACGAGCAAACTACACAGCTTGGGTGGTGTAAATCACCATCTAAGCTCAAAATCTATCACAAAACTCTGGGACAGGAAATAAATCATCAAATTTTGGGCTACTGAAAATGTGTTTGCTCAATAGATTGAATTGATTGACTTCAAACCGATAAAATTACCAAGTATTAATTCAAGTAAACCCAAATTAAACAAAACCAGCTCTGGCATTTAAACTATCGAAGACAACTTTGATTTATCAATTGCCTGGAATTAAAGCGAATTATTAGAAATACTTTCCAAAGATCATGTATTTTTTAAGAACAACAATTTAATCAAATGAATTCGAAATTTGTTATTGGAGCAAATATATTCATGACTTTGCAATAAACAAGTACATGTCAATTGAACAAAATTCGTTCATGATTCATTAATCAAAATTGATTAATTTACTGTAGTCGATGTGAAGAATAACAGAGAGAGTAATTACCAAATATCATTAGCTTAACAAAAGACGATGCAAATGGTTTTCAAGGTATGAATTTAAGCTACCACCTACATTATAAGTCTTGTGACTTTGACTTAATACATCTTTCCGAATCCCACACCTATCCTCTGCATGCTTCCCGAAACACCTTAATGACTCAACTGATAAATGACTGTTTTCATTAATTTATAAAAACAAAAGCAGGCAAGAGGAACAGCAAAAATAAGGCCTATAACTGTACCCATTTTTTACCTTTCCAGATACACCTTTTATATCAAGAATGTAAAATTAAATAGATAAAATCCAAATAAGATGGTGCTTCGAGAAGTGGTATAATAATTCAGTCATGACACAGATAAATTTGTTCTTTAACCATGTAAATAATCACACTGAAATGCTGTTAATAATCCTTGCTATACGTGTTCTAGGCAACCTCCTTGGAAATAGGTAAGATTGTATTGCGAATTCATGGGATAAATGTTTTAAATGAAACTGAAATATTCTCGTCAGAAATCAGAGAAAATTGCAAGAAAGCTGTTCTTTAGCTATGTTCAATATTCTGCTTCTATTTTCATAAACGCCTGAAGTGTCTCACAGCATTTTCTATCAAAGCCACAATACCTATGAAATCATTAAAAAAAGGAAAACCGTAAACTACAGAAAACCTCTTCAATACCTAAAACAAAACCAAAAAACAATTCTTTACCAACTAGTCCGGATAACTGCATGTCTATTTCGCATAAAAAAGGAATTCTTTCAAATAAGATATACGTTATAAAACTTCGATATCATAGATTGTTGTTTCGTAAAACATAGTCCAGCAAATCTTCACTCACATCGACAATCTTTTGGTATTTTATTCTTGAAGTGTTGAGTTCTAAATGAGGGACATGTTGAATTACAATATAAATATTGCAGGAGGTCATTTTAGCTTGAACATGTTAATTTACTATTCAATCTCCATTCTTAGCACTAGGTTTTATGGCCATCCGTGAGTAATTGAGTACAACAACCAAATTCAATTTCATTACAAAATCAAGAATTTTCAAAACATATTCGTGAATTTTTCGCTGGCATGATGACCAGTTTCGATGGTTAGATGGAGAATGATAAAATTAATTTCAGTATTAAAATTTCAAAATGAATACTACCGCGAAGTAGTGTCAAGTGATATTCTCTCAGGATATGTAACCTAGAGCTAGGTGATATTTAATAATATCTGGGAAGTCTTTTCAATCTAGTTCATCAAACTATCAGCATGTAGAAAACAAAAAATTAAAAACGTCTCACGTTGCCTTCCAATAATCAATAATATAACAGTATTATATCAAAATAATTGAATATTAAAATTTATTCAGGGGTCCCCAAACCCGCAGTATAAAAATACTTCGAGTTAGTATTGGCGAGATTAATTTTTATTTTGCTTCTTACAAATATATGTAATTAATTCAAAGACACACTCTGTAGTCCTTTTAATGAACTGGAATTTATACTCTAGGCTTTATCAGGACAATAAATATTTGCAATATTCATCTTCGGTATTGTCTTTAAATATTCAGGGTACAAATTTTTAAACATACCAAAACATAAAATGGGTCCCGAAATACTTGTTTATTTTCAAGATCCTTATCCGGAATTTTCTGTCTTCTTTGCTTAAATTTGCATATTTCATCTTTCAGGAACCTTGATGGTGCAGTTTATTAAACAATATAAGTACACTCTAACACCGAAATGTTCAAAATTCTTATAATCCTCTACTCAAAATTATGCTTTCCCGCTTTGAATTTGTTATCGTTGTCCCTTCTGCATTTCTTTTGATGGAACATACAACGCTGATAAAATTCAATTTGTTTAAAGGATTTGTAGTCTCAGTTTTGTTATATAATTGATATGCTATGTATGGTGTTGTTCTGTCAATTTCAATTGTGCTCTATATCAGACAGATAGAGTTGCTCGAAAGTCCAACTAGGGAGAGTAAATAAACATGAGAGATAGACAGATGATGTAAAATTCATGTTTGATCAATTCTTCGTTTTTGCGACCGTGGGTTAATTGTTTTGAAATTAACGTAGGTTATTGGATCATCTTTGTAATGGTATAGCGTCAATCTTCTCCATCATTTTTGTTCATCGACTTGGAATTTATGATGTGTCTGCATTTTTCTAGTAATATTTTCAAGACTTGCACAAGTTTTCATAATTCTTTTATGGATAAATTCGAAATAGTGAACTAAAATATACAAGGATTACAATGATTTATACGATCTAGACATTGTTTTCACAAATGATTATTTTATTTTATTACTTGAGTTTGAATCTCATAAAGAGAATTAATTTTGCATAAATTATTATGTTAGTATGGCATTTATTATATATTTTATAAACGTTTTTGTCTTTTTAGTTCCCTTTTGGGAGCGAGCCAATTGATCTTATCCATTTACTTTTAGGTATAGTTGTATGGTTATGATTTAACCATTACTCTTCTCAAAGTTGTTTTAGGCTGTCCTCGGTTGGCTCATTAATTCCTAACCTGTTCACCCATGGTGGACTCAGGAGTGTTAGTTGCATTTGACTGATGATAACGTCAGCCGGGAGAGAGAAATACAATCCTATTTGATATTTACACTTTAAGTAATGAAATATACTACAATTAATGTAATTGCGGAGAGTAAGCACCAAATTGCTTTGGTTTGGACGGTGTTGTGTATTGGGTGACTATAGTTTTTTTCAGACGTTTTTGCAAAACAAATCTATTTCCTATGTTTAAAATAGTTTTGGAGAAAACGCGCATTTGTTCTTCTATTACAGGGAAACGGCTCTTCAGTATGTATGTAAACAATTGCGGAATGCAATTACATACTTCTGATATTCCCTATTGCGTAAAATGTAAATTCTCAGAATTAAGATGCAATTACAATGAATTGTAGTAAAGCGTAGCGTAAAAAAGGTTGTTGTTTTGTCTTTTTGTTGAAAAGGAAATATGTTCACCTAGATTCGTTTTTCTTTTATCCTAATTAGATTTCAATTCAAATTGCGTGTTAAATTCAGGGAAGTAATTTGCTCGTTAATACAATTGAATTCGAAAATAATTAATTACATACAGAGAGAACTCAGGAAAACAAACATAAAATACAGCCATTCTTACAAAAGAGTTTAAACTTATTTTTTGAGTGGTACTCTTATCCACGTCGTATGAATTATGCGTTTGTTTTTGTTTTTCTCAAAGTCTAATTCTTGTCGATCATGCGGTTTGAATAATCACAGTCGGTAATGGATTTTCATCACAATATTTCGAAGAGCAGAAGCTTTTTTTTATTGAGTGACTTCAATTTTCGGTATAGGTATGTCTCGTTGTTAGCAACTTGCCCTCCAGCCAAAGTTGATTACGAAAGACTCTTTGAAGACTCAAGTCCTTGTGACGCTTCAAGTAGGGACTTGCTGGAATTCAGTTCAAGTTAAAGCTACATTTATTCGAACCTTTTTTTTTGATTTTCAACAAACACAAATTTTCCCTGAACGGAAGGATAGGGTAGAGCTTTTCTAGAGAATCAATTGAATTTTGGGAAGAACTGTTCATTTTAAGTTTGGTATTTCCCGTTGTATGTTCTTATGATCTCTTCGTGCGAAAGTGGTATATTTCTTTTAGCATTAGGTCGATCATTCATGTCGAATGATTTGTTTACTCATTTATTACTTTAGTTAGAAAACCTGTATTGGTTGCTCTATGTAATCGACCATAGCTAGCCATACTTATATCCAGATCTGGCCAGTAAGTCATATCTTGTCCAAGCCAATGAACGCCAGGTCTGGATATCCCAGGGCATCATTGGTTCATCTAACGCTTTTCGATGGGCCTCTAGCGGCCCGACGCTTCTGTAATGCCAAATCATCGTTATCCAAAGTTTCTCATTTGATGTCTCTTATCTTAGCGTCAAAATTCATCTGGATATTCTTAATTTGGTAATCTAGTCGTAGCAATTTATAAGTTACCTAACACTTAGACATTCAGAATCAAGCACCTTTTCAGAGGTCAGACATGGCCTATGTCGACTTCATTAATTCCGTTTAGCGAATTTGTTGTTAATCTTTAGAATTTCTGTGACAAACCTCAAAGGGAGAAAACACCATGCGCAGTGTATGTTCTGTTTGTAGTGTACCACAATATCAGGAAGCACATATGACAAAGTATGAGCAAAAGCAGTCACATATGCTCATGAGAGTAAGATGGCACTCATTATTCTTTCTGGACATGTTATTTTTTAAATATTTTTGTGTTTGAAATCCCGTTTAAGTTAATTTCCCACTTTAGTTCCCGATTTTGCAATCTTTTGCAAAAATACAGGCAAACATACAAAATGAGGCTGCTATTACAATGTTAGATAAGTAACAGACTTAAGCTAAAACATATTGAGTTCTAATTTTTGTTTTCAATCCAGCATAGTTTGCCCATAGATAATGACAACCCTTCAGCATTGGAATCTCAAGTTCGGACGGCTAACATCAACAAGCACTCTATTCACGATTGAATGTATTTCTTGAGGCTTAACTGTATGAAATTCTGTTAAATATCGAAATTTGATGAATAAATATCTCATTTCTGAGTTAGTGTAGCTGAGTCATGTGCCATTACCTGATAGGTGTGGCTTATCAGTAATATCAGTGGCCTGCTCAATGAATAATCTTTAAAATAGGCAATGGCTCTCATTCGCTCCTTAGATTTACTGGACGCATTTGAGCTGGAACATAGACAAGTGTTTTTAGATGATTTACGCGGAGCTCTCATCGAACTGGGATTCTTTATTTTGACAAATTTCTCTCAGTATGGACCATCTCAAGCAGACTTTGATGCCATCACAAATGAAGCGTTAAAGTTTTTCTCGTCTCCAAAAAATGTGAAGGAAGAGATTGAAATGATAAATTCGCCACACTTCTTGGGATATACTCGGTTAGGTAACGAAATCACAGCAAAACAGAAAGATTGGAGGGAGCAAATCGATTTGGCAACAGAACTTCCTGCTCCAGATAAACACCTTCCTACTTACAGGCAAATCGAAGGTCCTAACTTATGGCCTGATGCAAAGGTACTCCCTCAGTTCAGACACATTGTAGAAGACTACATTCGAAAGATGACAGTTCTCAGTGAAACAATTCGGAAGCTTGTTGCTTGTGCACTAGGACTAGACGAAAATGCTTTTGAGTTTTTATTTAAGAAGAATCAGCAATGTAAAATGAAATTGGTGTCCTACCCTGAGCGCTCAGCAAGTCTGGAAGAAGCTGAATCTGGCCAGGGCGTTGGACCACATAGGGACTCGGACTTTTTGACCTACATTTATCAGGCAACTGAACACCAAAACACTCTACAGGTACAGAGCTACAAAGGGGATTGGATATCGGTCGGCCATGTGAAAGGAAGCTTAGTAGTCAACGCTGGTCAAACATTGGAAGCAATATCAAGCGGTGTATGCAAAGCATCGATTCATCGCGTGAATTCACCCCAGCCTGGATCAGGAACCCGTATTTCAATCCCGTTTTTCCTGACTATCAACTTGGACTCCTACAAGACTACTATCACGGGGTTCTCCAATAAGACCATTGCAATGAAGGAAGAGAGAGACAACATAATCAACGAATGGGGCGCTGATGTAGGCTTTCAATTCGCACCACAAGTTGACAAGGAGCCTGTAGGCCAAGCAGTGTTTCTTAATCGCATAAAGGCTCACCAGGATGTTGCAAAACGTTGGTATCCAGACATTTTAGAAAATGTTCTAAAGCAATTTTAAATGAAGAAGTCCTGATCTACTCTGCTTCAATTTCAATAAATTGATTTGTGAATTATTGTCTCTCCAGTTGAGCAAATATCATTCAGTTCCGATTTCAATGATCTTTTGGGAAAATTTCTGATGCTTATATTGATTGATAAGTATTGTTTCATTTAAAGGAAATTTCAACTCTCTTATGGTTGATCTATTTATCCATAGTAGAATTATATTTCGATTTGGGCAACCCGGCGTTATTCGGCTACTGTATGTGTGCCGGCTCTTCTCAGCAAATAGGAAGTCTCGAAATTGCATATTACTGACCTGTACCCCAGACGTACATAATAAGCGAGGATCCTTTTCATCCCCACGAAAAGTTTTACTTCCATTAACTTTTGACATGTTGAGAAGCTTAAGAAAGTTTTCGACTTCACAAGTCACGAGGCAGGTTATCGGTGCTGCCAAAGGTGAGACCGTAAACTCGTCCAAATACCTAGGGCAAAAATATCACGTCATTGATCATGAGTACGACTGTGTGGTTGTAGGTGCTGGTGGAGCTGGACTTAGAGCCGCCTTCGGTTTGGCTGAAGCTGGCTTCAAGACTGCTTGTATTTCCAAGTTGTTTCCTACCAGATCGCACACTGTTGCTGCTCAGGGTGGTATCAATGCTGCTTTGGGAAACATGCATAAAGATGACTGGCACTGGCACATGTACGACACTGTGAAGGGTTCCGATTGGTTGGGTGACCAAGATGCTATTCACTACATGACCAAGGAGGCTCCTCAATCTATTTACGAGTTGGAGAACTATGGTGTGCCTTTCAGTAGAAACGAGGAAGGAAGAATCTACCAAAGAGCTTTCGGTGGTCAATCTAAGGAATACGGTAAAGGTGGCCAAGCATACAGAACTTGTGCCGTTGCCGACAGAACCGGTCACGCATTGTTGCATTCTTTGTACGGTCAATCTTTGAGACATGACACCCACTTTTTCATCGAGTTCTTCGCCATGGACTTGATGATGGAAGACGGCGAGTGTGTCGGTGTTGTTGCTTACAACCAGGAAGACGGTACCTTGCACAGATTCCGCGCTCACAAGACTGTTCTTGCCACTGGTGGATATGGAAGAGCTTATTTCTCATGTACCTCTGCCCACACCTGTACTGGTGATGGTTACGCCATGGTTTCCAGAGCTGGATTGCCATTGCAAGACTTGGAGTTCGTGCAATTCCACCCATCCGGTATCTATGGATCTGGTTGTTTGATCACTGAGGGTGCCAGAGGTGAAGGTGGTTACTTGCTTAACTCTGAGGGTGAACGTTTCATGGAAAGATATGCCCCATCTGCCAAGGATTTGGCTTCTAGAGATGTTGTCTCTAGAGCTATTACCATGGAGATCAACGAGGGTAGAGGTGTGGGACCTTTGAAGGACCACATGCACTTGCAATTGTCTCACATTCCAGCATCTGTCCTTAAGGAGAGACTTCCAGGTATTTCCGAGACCGCTCACATTTTCGCTGGTGTTGATGTTACTAAGGAGCCAATTCCAATTTTGCCAACTGTTCATTACAATATGGGTGGTGTTCCTACTAAGTGGACCGGTGAGGTTGTCAAGAAGAACGAGAAGGGTGAGGATGAAGTTGTTCCCGGTTTGTTGGCTTGTGGTGAGGTAGCATGTGCTTCTGTCCATGGTGCCAACAGACTTGGAGCTAACTCCTTGTTGGATTTGGTTGTCTTCGGAAGAGCTGTTTCTCACACCATTAGAGACTCTTTGACCCCAGGTACTCCACTCAAGCCTGTCTCCAAGGACCTTGGTTTGGAGTCCATCGCTAACCTCGACAAATTGAGAAACGCCGATGGTTCCAAGACCACCGCTGACATCAGAATGGAGATGCAAACTACCATGCAAAAGGGATGTGCTGTCTTCAGAACTCAAGAGACTTTGGACGAGTGTGTTGACAAGATCAATGCCATTGACAAGACTTTCAAGGACGTTAAGACCACCGACAGATCCATGATTTGGAACTCTGATTTGGTTGAGACCCTTGAGTTGCAGAACTTGTTGACTTGTGCTACCCAAACTGCTGCTTCTGCTGCTGTCCGTACAGAGTCTAGAGGAGCACATGCTAGAGATGACTACCCAGAGAGAGACGATGTCAACTGGATGAAGCACAGTTTGTCATACCAAAAGGAGTTTGGTGCTCCAGTCACCTTGGACTACAGAAAGGTTATTTCGACTACTTTGGACGAGAACGACTGTAAGCCAGTTCCACCTGCCAAGCGTGTCTACTAAACTAGTTGTAAGTAAATAAATTATATTTAAAGAATGTATGCAAATGCTATGATGTAATGAAAGTGTGCTCGTTTTTTCCTGAAAACAAGCTTAGTTTCTCTTGGGAGTCAAGACCAGATATGTGGAAAATCCTGGAGGATTCTTCTTTTGAGTTTGAGGTTGGAGAGGTACAAAGCTAGGGCTCAGTACATGTTTCTCTGTGCCTAGTTTCATAGCCACGCGCGGTTTTTGGGCCAGTGTCCAATCAATACTTGTGTCAGATTTGTTTTGTTGCTGTGGTTGGACCGCCGTATTTGAAGTCGTTAGAACAGGTTTTGATATCTGATCATTTCTAGAACTGGGCTTGAGTGAACTGCCAGATAAATTAGCTTGACCTCCTTGGGAAGGAGTAATGTATGAGGTCTGAGTTGGTGAAACCAGAGATTTGCCAGCGGTAGTGGAAGTTGAAACCAGGTGATCAGCGGCCTTCAAACTGCTCAACTTACGCTCCACAGTATGCGATTGGATTTTATCAATTGTTTTGAGAAATGCCTTGAATTCGGCTTGATTACAATCGTTACAACTGAAAACCAATCGCAATACCTCGCAGAGAATATTATTGATGGTTCCCTCAACATCCAAATTCACCTTCGACAGAAATACAAGAGTCTGGAAAAACGAGAGAACGGCATCAATAATGCTTTTGTTTCGACTTTTAAGATTTGCGAAGAGAGGCAAAACCAATTCTATGCATAATTCTCGATCCAATACACTCTGCTTGACAAGTGCCTCGAATGTACTAATGGAACTCAATTTTGTCGAGAGGACTGTTGTGGTCTTGAACACCTTACACACGAGTGGGATCAAAGTGCCTTTGGTGTAGGTGTAGTCAAAGTTGCCCGCAACACGAGGAATTTTCAGCAAAAATTCGTTCTGTAACAGCACCTGGTCATCATCTATTTCCCTTTGATTTGAAGGCACATCTAAACAATTTTCAGCAATTTGTTTGAAGATAGCAGTCACATTTTTCTCAGGTAATTTCTCGATTAGAGTATCAAAGTTTGAAACAAGTGACAAGCGAACAGATGCTGAACAACTGATCAATTTTGCGAAAACCCCCTTAGTCGAATCCTTAGAAGACTTCAACAAAGGGGTGTAAATTCGATCCAGGAATGATTTTGCCGAGAGGACTTTTCCTAAGGTGAGAACAAGGTTCAATGCACTAGCAATCAATTGAATTCGCTCAGAATCGTTAGTACCATCTTTTAAAATGCCCAATTCACTGATAATGGTGTTGACAATGATTGGAATCAATTTTGTGTTAATTATTGCACTTGGGAGAACCTCAATAAGAGTTTTGTCGTTGAGGAGTTCTGTGATGAATGTGTTCTTCTCAAGTATCAGCTTGGCCGAAAACTCATCAAAAGAGACCATGACTTTCAAAAAGCTCCCTTGGAATATGTCCAGGTTAAGGAAGGAGTCAATTGACATACGCTCTCGCGGATCAAGGGCTAGGAGCGAAGCTAGGTTGTGGTACATTGACTTTGGTACCTCCTTGAACAAATACTGTAGGCTGTCAATCTGGGCGCCACGAAATTTCCGCTCGAAACTTCTGTATTCAGCCTTGTAATCAGAGATACTAACTTTGTCGAGACAATTGAATAGTTGTTCACCTCCATTATAGATCCAAAAAACAAGCATTCCCAAGGACCACATATCGTTCGCCAACGAGAGCTTTTGACTGAATCCTTCAAGAATGAGTTCAGGGGCGACGAAGTCGAAATTGTAATTAGCGAAGTGAACAATAGAACTAGCGTTTATGTAAAAACTGGCAGTCAGAGCACCAGCTTCTAATTGTTGCAAAAACTTAAAGCCACCCAATTTCCAATCACCCTCATCATTAATGAATACCGAGGCTGGCTGCAAATCCAAGTGTACAGTCAGACAGTTAACATGGAGAAATTGCAATCCCTTGCTGATTTCATAGAGCCCTTTTACGAAATAAGCCTTCTCCTCATGGGAGACAGCGGAGTGGAGTAAAGTCGAACTCACTTGCTCAGTTACAAAAGTGAATTTCAGCTTGGATTCTTCTAGTGCTTCAACAACGGCCAAGAGCTGAGGATGCTTTAGTCTAGTCAATTGTGAGACTTCTGTCTTGAGTATACGATAAGTATCTTCAATAATGAGCTTCGAATTACCAGCAGATGAAGATTGAGAGCACAACGCTCGGATCTGCGACTCGAACTTGGCCTTGTCGAAGATAAATGCAGAGACCCTCTTGCCCGACTGTCTATGCTTGGCTTGATAGACCTTCCAACCACCGGCCGTGAAAGATCCCGAGTCCGATATGCTGTAGGCACTTTTTATGCCTGTTTTGAACATGGTGTCGAACATTGTGGATGTGTGAACAAGTCGACTTTTGGGTAGAGGGGGAATAAGCCAGGAGGAATGTGTTTCTATTAGAAGTAACTCTAAGTGAGGGTCGCGATAAAAGGTCAAGGATCCACACTCAATGATGGAGCATATGTTTTGAACCAATAAGCTTCAATATTTCATTTGGGAAGACTAAAAAAAAAATTACGGATTGTAACTAATGGTGCTCTGTTCTGATTTCTTCTCCTACAGCTTAGCTCTGACTGATACCACTTGACTAATCAAACAAACCAAAGAATTTTTGACAAATTTCAACCAAAACCACAATTCTTGCCCGGATGCAGCCTATTTTCAAAAAATATCCTTGTCGCGTCTTTTCACGTCTGCCTCTTTATTCTTAGACTAAGTAAGGTATATGGATTTTTAGGCGCTGGTTCATCAACTATATACATGATCTTGCCTATCAACAACCACAACTTCTTGTAGTATCACAGAAACAATGAGGTATGTTCAGCCAATTGCATCAAAAACCAACCCGCGCAACTAACCGGAAGTGGAAAATTTGTCAGAGCGTCGAAATACAGACATGTGTTTGGCCAAGCCAGCAAGAAAGAGTTATGTTTTGAGAACCTCAAGATCACAAAAAACGCCTGGGATTCCAATATCATCCAGACAAACGGCAAGTATCTCTCTGTCAACTGGGACTCTTCGGGAGGCGGTGCCTTTGCCGTCATCCCATTGACCGAGGTGGGTAAAGCACCGGATACTGTATCCCTCTTCCGTGGACACAAGGGTCCTGTCTTGGATACTGCGTTCGATCCATTTAACCCACAAATCATAGCCAGTTGCTCTGACGATGGTAACATTTTCGTTTGGGAGATTCCTGAGGATTACTCTTTCCACAATTACAGAGATGACAACGACAACATTAAAGATATCTTGGAGCCGGTCAAGACCCTTACGGGCCACTCCAGAAAAGTGGGACACGTAGCCTTCCACCCATGTGCCAAGGATGTTCTTGTTTCGAGCTCAATTGACTACTCTGTCAAATTCTGGAACGTTCAGACTGGAGAAGCTGAGTTTACTTTGCAACACCCCGATTTGGTCACCTCGTTCGCATTCAATTACAACGGTCAGCTCCTTGCAACAACTTCGAGAGACAAGAAAATCAGAATATGGGACCTCACCACGAGAGAAGTGATCTCAGAAGCCGCCGGTCACACTGGCGCCAAACCTTCTCGTGTTGTGTGGCTTGGTGACTCAGATCGAATCTGTACCACTGGATTTTCCAGATTGTCCGACAGACAAGTTGGTATTTGGGACGTGAATGACTTGGCTAAAGGTCCAATCGATGGTTTCTTGGTGATTGATTCATCTTCCGGTGTCTTGATCCCTATTTTCGACGAATCCACCTCAATTTTGTACCTTGCTGGCAAAGGTGACGGAAACATTCGTTATTATGAATTTGGCAACGACAATCTCTTTGAGTTGTCTCAATACGCATCCACTGACGCGCAAAGAGGATTTGCTGCGACTCCTAAAATGTATGTGAACATGAGAGAGAACGAAATTTTGAGGTCGTTTAAAACAGTCAACGACCATTCGGTTGAGCCAATTTCTTTTATTGTTCCACGTAAGTCTGAATTGTTCCAGGAGGATATTTACCCTGACGCCCCCTCTGATAAGCCTGCGCTCACCGCTGAGGAATGGTTTGCCGGAAAAACAGTGACAAGCCCTGTTTTGATTAAAATGAGACAATTATTCGAAGGAAGTGCTTCTGAGTACACTAAACCTAGCGATGTCAAACCAGTAAGCAAGGAGACCGTCACTAAGCAAACCCCGGAGCAAAAGACTCCTGAGGTAAAAACTGAAGTTGCTAAAAAAAGTGTCACTCCAGAAGTACAGAAAGAGGTTTACCAACCCCCTAAGTCAATTGATGATGCCTTCAAAAGCTCCCAGAAGGTTGAGTCACTTCTTGAGAAAGTCAATAACGAGGCTGACGAACAAGCAAAGGAACCATCCGATGACGATGAATCGGAATGGACAGAGGTCAAAAAGCCCGTGATAAAGGCAACAGAAAAAGAAGTTCCTCTGTCACAGAAGTCGAGAACACCAGAACCAGTAGTAACGAAGCCTGTCGAAAGCTCGAAACAAGAATCAGTAGCCAAGAGCGCTGAGATCCCTGAGAAAAAAAACGAGATACTGCCACCTGCTACAAAGACTGAAAAGCTGGAGAAGCCAGTCTCTGCTCAACCGGCAACTTTGCGTGAGACCGTTGATAAACTTGCTGGTCTTGTGTCAAATCTCGAGTCCCAGATTTCTCGCTTAATCGAACTTAATGACAAAAAAGACGCTAAAATTCAGAATTTAGAGGAGAGAATCTGCAAATGCGAGAGCTCTTCGAAGTCAAGTGATTGAAGTTCATACTAAATTTATTTCTAGATGCATATAAACAGTGCCTACTTCAAGCCAACCTCGTAGAAATGCTTAAAGATCATTGTCGCCAAATTGTCTGTATGGAAAGTAACCATTTTGTCGAATAACGGCCAGTCCTTGATCTTTTCTTGTTGTCTATCGAGAATGTTGTCTAATGTGACAATCTGACAAGCTCCGGGAATGTTTACAGACGAAACCGCAGCTTCAAGTGTGAAAATACCCACCTTGTGGCAACTGAACTTGAATTCCAACTTTGTTGATCCTGCAACTTTTTTGTAGAATTCTGGACTAATCTTTGTGATGACAGTTTGGTCCAACAATTTCTTTGCTGAGATTTTGTATGAGCCGAATTTTGGAAGACAATTATTCTTCTTTAGCTGACGATAATAGAAGTACTGCTTGCTGAACACTGGGATTATGTTGAGAAACTTCTTCTCTTTTGGTCTCAGCTGTAGAGACTCAAGCATGCTATCGATGTGGCTGTTGTAGTCAGACAATTGTTTCTCCAAAGCTTTGTTTTTCTTTTGTAGCTTTGCAATTGTATCATTAGCAAAGTGTAGCTGGTTTTTGGTGAATTCACGCTGGAGGTTTCTTGTTTTCATATCGAGAACCAAAAGATTTATAAGATCTTGATACGAGTTTCTGCGGGAAATCTCTCCCATGTTTTCGAGCTGAATCAAAATTTGTAGGAGCTTTTGCTTGAGTTCGCTTAAGGTCATTTCAGCCGGAACACTGGCAAGAGGTCCATTGTCAAGCAGTGAATTCACTTGAATCCTTGTCTCAGCCTCTGACGCCCAAATAGCCTCGAATCTCTTCTCATGAGAAGGCGTGATTCCTTGAATGAGCATTTCAAGGAGATTATCTCCATCTTGCGCACTTATCAAGAAAAGCAAATAATACTTGGCTTGGGATAAAAGCATCTTCTTCTTGCTCTCATCAATTGTATCCACATTACTTGCTGGGACAAGAGTAAGTGGATACTCTCCCAACTCGGCGAGTTGGACGAAGTCTTTGGTACTATTCAAAACCTCATTCAATCGGGCGACCACTTCATGCAACAAGTCATCCAGATTGGGTGCAAAAATAGAGAGATTATCTGTCACAGTTCTATCAATCGTAATCATATCTCTCACACTGAATTTAAGCATTGGCTTCTCAGTCGACACAAGATCTTTGAAATCGTTTACCGCATAGACTGTATCCGCATCATTAATATCAATGATTTCTCGAATAATCATCTTGATAGTATTTTGATGAGAGACGACAAAGTCATTCAATGGCTTCAAAAAGTTATCTTTGAAGGGTTTCATGGAGAACATTTGAAGTAAGACTCTGCTCAAGTGAATGAAGTTCTCCGAGCCAAAGCTAGATTCATGAGAATTTTTTTGAAATCCGTAAAGTTGCGGCGAGTGCAAAACTGTTGAGATGTAGTGTTTCACCACGACTACACCTGCCACTGATAGATGCATTTGCTCTGGATGCTCAGGGAAGTTCATCCTCGAAGAGTTGTAGACGTTTTTTGCAATCAATCTGACAAAGTTTGGCATATTTGGGATACTACTCTGGAAAAGACCAAGGAAGTCGGAGGTTGCATCTCGTAATTGCATCAAGTTCTGCACAAATTTGTCAGACACATCGTCTTCAGCAATTGCATCGCTTGCAACTATTTTCTCATGCTTCTCAGAGGAGCCATGCACTTTGAGTTCTCTCTCCCGAATTTGGGAATAGATGACAGATGGATCAGATTCGAATGACACCTCATTGTCTTCCCACAACAGTTTGAGGAGCTTGCCAAATATACCAACTAAGAGCTTCCTATTCTTAGTGTGGTTGTTATATTTGAGAAAGAATTTAATCCAGTATGAGCACTTGATCTTTGTAATATCAGCAATATTATGAGAGCAAAAAGTGAAGTCTACCTTCATTACCGCGCAAATAAATTTCACAAAGTAATACTCTTCGCGCACGGATTCGGACTTTGCATCATTTCTGGACGGAAAGAGGCACATGATAAGATTCACAAAATCAGAACTCAAATCTTCATCATGAAGGCGCATTGATTTCAAATATCTCGAGAAGTAAATTGGATTTGTTTGCAAAATGTAAAAGAGGGATTGATATATTTCCAATCTCTGCTTTGAGGAATTGGTAAGAGACGCTGTCTTGTAAGGAGTAGAGACAGCTTTGCTCACTGGCTTAATTACAGAAAATTTTGGTTCCTGTTTGACAAACTCGTCAGCTGAAATCAAATTCTTGTCTAGAAGTCCCAATTTGATGTCTAGGTTGTCAATTTGATGCTCCAAATCTTCATTTTGTTTGCAGAGGTCGATCATTTGATCTTTGGCTTGATTCAAGCGCAAATCTTCGGCCAAGTCGAAGTTTTGATTGAAGAGAAGATGCGAAAATCTTCTGATCACAGAAATGGGCGGGTTTTTAGTATTCACCAACGATTTGTAAGCATTACGGGCAAAAGCTCTTTGCAACAAACGCTGTGCAATCCTGACTTTCTCTTCGTTCTCATGGTAATAATCAGTCATGGCCCGGACGGATCTACGCACTTTACTGGCTCGTATAGCCGACTGCAAAGACATGATGGAAAATATGCAATCTGGATTGTAGAGATATTCTAGTCTTTCCTCAACAATAAATCTGAGCAAAACACCTCTAAACTGTGCCTGAACCTTTATAAAAGAATCTGTTGATTGGAGCAATTCCACTTGAGTTTGATTGTATTCTTTGCGGGCATTGTTTCCCCTGACCTTAGCAAACAACAAATTCATTTTTGGGTCTTCATCAATAAGAGAAACTAGGACAGAATTACAAAGCTTTGTTCTCAAGATAGCACCACGAGCTACTGCCTGGAAGTCAACAATCTCACGGAAAGAATGGTATGATTGTCTGAGAATGTTCCGAACCCTATTTCTTGCAAGAGCTCCTCTTGAAATGGCTTGCAAGAAAATAAGCGGCGCTTGATCATGATCGAAAGCCTTGAAGCAATTGGTTCCTCTGCGAGAGATCACACCACGCGCCAAACTCTGGAGTGAGATGGCCATCAGGTTCACAATATCTATGTTATTGAGAGTAAGGGAAACCAAGCGCTCCTTTGTTTTCCTACGAATGATGCTCTGCAAGAGAACTATCTGCTTTTCCTCAGCCTTGCAAACTGCAGCGATTTTGCCCACTTCATGGCGGAGATTTTGGCCGCGAATTATGGCTTTGAATTGGTTCATGCGCAGAGAGTTGTCATCAAACCTTGAGGATGACCGTAACAAAACTCCTCTCGCAATAGCCTGCAAGTAAATGATGTCGGTTTTGAAAAGCTCCACATCTCCACGATGTTTGTGAACTGTTCTTTTTCTCGCTAGGTATCCCCTCACTATTGACACGAACTGTTCGAGCTCTGGAGCGAAAGATCTTAACATAATCTTGTCAACAAACATTTTGTATCTAAGCAAAGATCCTCTGGACAAGGCTTGCAAGTAGACCACATCGCTGGAGTGTGTTTGCAAACTTGTGGATTGGGGCTTCACAGTGATATTTTGCGAAGGCAGGCTACTGTATTCGTCGAATAGCTTACGAGCGACTTTCTGATTTGATGGCTTCGATGGGGTATCAATAGAATTGGAATCTTTATCGAAATTCAGGTTCCATTTTTTAGTGTCGAACTTTAAGGTATCGTCCGCCTTAGGAATTGGAGTGAGTGAAGGTTTCGTGGGAGAATGCAAATTGAGCGCCTTGTTCATGAAGCTATTTTTGACGGGCGAGCTGAAGCAACTGATGTCGATGCTGGAAAAACCGGGAAGCTGGCGGCCCATTAGTATGCGATTAGCAGTGGCCACATCAGATGCCAGGAACTCGACAGCACCGACAAGATTCTGTATGAGTGCGCTCTCTGGACTCACCATGTGGATTTTGTAGCTCAATGCATGAAGACAGTACCACACCTTGGGAATATCCTTACCATCGAAAAGATCCGTGAGCTCGAAGAAGAATAACTGAGGCACATCCAAATACTTGAGAAGGCGGAAAAAGCTATTTATGTTCTCAGTGTGGCGGAAATCTAGCTTCGAATCGTTGGTATATATGCTACGTTTACTTGGCAAGTACTTGTTAGCCAACATGGCTAGGTAGATTCCATTGCGGATGTAACTGATGAGTTCTAGCGGGCTCTGCTTGATTTCTATCTGTAGCACAGTCTCGAGCCATTGTTTGATGGCCTGCACTCGACAGAGGTATTCGTATCCGGCCGACTTGTCTGCTTTAATGGGAGATGAGGCGCTTTTGTCTGTGTGATCCAGTCCAGAAACAAAAGGCGATCTTCTGGAGTTCGGGCTTTTGAAGCTTGAGATGATTGCCGATTCCGTCTCGAACGTTGGGCGGAATGCGTTTTTTTTGGGAGAAAGCTCGGCGATTTTGAGTTCCCATGCGAGTTGGTCCAAATCTGATGACCCTTTCTTGTCCTTGTATGGACTGAGGTCTGTATTTGTCTTGTTGGTGTTGGCCAATGGCGACCGCAAATGAATGCTCATGTTTATGGAAGTGTTTGGAGGCCACGGCGGTTGAATTGGTGAATATGGGTGAGTTTGTGTGTATTGATCTGAGAGACAAGAGTAAACATGTCTGTTTGTCTATTACCGCTTTGGGCTGAATTGTAAATACGAGGTCAATATTAGACACTGAGAAATCGAGAAATGTGGAATGGAATTTATAAAGTTAATTCTTTATTTTTGATTGTTAATCGTAAAATTATTATTCATTCATTTACATCATGCCCTTGAGTTTGGAAAGAAGCTCTTTCTTTCGTTTCTCCACTAGCCATTTCTCGACATCAGCGTTGGTGAATTTGTCCTTCTGGACCAGCTCAGTCTTTCCTCCGTTTTTGAGATGTAGTTCTATCTCTTCGAGTACTTCTGATGCGCTTGTTCTTGGTATCAGAGGTTGGTTGCCGTAGTAGGTGATTGGATATAGCGTAGAAGACTCCTCTTTTTTGGCGCTTTGTGTGCTGGAAATCTGCGCCTCGGGTAGCTCCTTACCGCGTCCATAGAACCATGTTCCATTGACATTAATTCCAACTCTACGGTCTTGTTGTCTACGGCCATTCCCACCGAGCAGAGCTATCCTATATTCCCATGCCATCTTCTCCTTATCAAGCTTTGTGATTGCGGCGTTTAGAGCTCTGATTTCGTCCTCATCGGCGAGGGGATTGTTTATCTCCGAGAGTTTCGCCAGAAACTCGCCGATGACTGCCTTTCGGTATGCCTCTGCAGCTCTTAGCAGTGTGACAGCTTGTGTGCGCGAGGGCCGGTTATTGACATCGACAACGAGATCATTGTCCTTGATTTTATCCTCGTAGTAGCGATTGAGCGCTGACTGCGCCTTTTCTTTGTTTCGTGACATCCGCTTGTAGATAGTGGTGGATGGGTGTACACAGGTAAAGATCCCCAACCATAAAACTCACATAAAAACATATGATTTTTTTTTCTCCCAATCAGTCCACTGAAAATTGCTTTAATTAGTTAGTGCAGAAAGTCTCATACCTCGGTCTTCTGTGCTTCGTAGAGATTGGCTAGAAAGTCGATCACCTGGTTATATGAGCTGACCCGTTGTTGCTGCATCGGAAGTAGTTTCCTCACCTCGCACAAATTATCGATTGCTGAACTATAGTCTTTCAAAATCAGCGCTTCGTCTACAATATCAACCTCATCCGCGGCCCCAAGGTCTGCCTTCTCAAGTATGGCAGAGTACTCACGGTCAGCGGAAGCTACCAATTGCTCATAGGCGTCTCTGGCCTGGAACGGAAGCTCGCGCCGGAGCCGAGTGACCTGATGTGTTTTGGCCTCGACCTTCTGTAGAATCAACCGCAATTGCAAGTTGATGCTTGGATCATAGGGCACGGTTCCTATATGGGGCTCCACGGCCAAAAAGTCCTCGATCGAGACGTTCTCCTTCTCGAGATCTACTCCGTCTACAATAAGGGCAAGTTTTGCGCTCTCAAGAACCTCGGATAGGTGTTCCTGGAGGACATTTTCTACGTCTATTCTGTATGGGTCATCGGTGCTGCAGTTCGGGAGATGTAGGAGCAATTTCGTTTCAGCCTCTTGTTTGAGGGTCTTGTACACTTTGGTGAGTTCCTGTTTGGAGAGCAGGATCTTGCTATAATGGTTTTTGGCTATCATTTGTGGAAGTGTATTGTTTATGTTGTTGGAGGTACTGCAGGAACCAGACTCTATACATTATACTGTAGAGATAGAGATAGAGATAAAGACACGGAACAAAAAGCTTCTGCAAAATCGAAACAATTGTGCAAAATCACAGTTCACTCATAGACCAAATTCAAACATTCACCCCGCCCATTTTTGTTTTCCACCCCCAAATCAACCTTTCTGAGGCCCGCACGACCCCGCTCGATAAACTCACGTTAATAAATTGATAACCCTCCATCCATCAACCATGAGTGAAAGCACAGACTTAGCGCCCTTCTTCGCCCCTTTCCTAGGTCTTGCAGGATGCGCATCGTCCATGATATTATCGTGTGTTGGAGCCGCCATTGGCTCGGCCAAGTCCGGTATCGGTATTGCCGGTATTGGTTCGTTCAAGCCTGAACTCATCATGAAATCGTTAATTCCCGTGGTGTTGTCGGGTATTCTTTCCGTTTACGGCCTTGTGGTGTCTGTGCTCATTGCGGGAGGATTGAATCCTGCCGAGGAGTACTCGTTGTTCAAGGGAATTATGCATTTGGCATGCGGTTTGTCGGTCGGCTTTGCATGTATGGCTTCCGGGTACGCTATTGGAATCGTTGGAGATGAGGGTGTGAGACAGTACATGCACCAGCCCAGATTGTTTGTGGGAATTGTGTTGATTCTTATTTTCGCCGAGGTGTTGGGGTTGTATGGTTTGATTATTGCCTTGATCTTGAACACCAAGGGAGCCTAGCCCACCACTAGAATCGAGCAAGAAGAGTAAAAGAAAGAAACACAGATATAAAGAAATACAGAAATCTACGAGTAAGAGTGAAAGTATCGAAGCTACGAGTAAGAGTTGAAGTCTCAAATTCACGAGTAGGAGTAGAGGTAGCAAACACACGAGAAAATGAAATAGTACCGTTGAGTAAGAGAAAAAGCAAAGAATCTACAAATAAAAGTTTCAGGAAAGTAGTCAGTTTTTCAGCCTATAGCTATTCAAGTCGAGAAGGGTTCGGGGCGCCATTCTAGTTGGGGAATCCTCCCTTTTACACCGCAATTAGTTCTAATCAGTTTGCATCTTATCATCGTTTTCAACAAGCGTAAGGTTCATGGCTCCATTTTCGTCCATAAACTTACCCGAGTACTCTGTGACAAACTTGACAGAGCGACCAGAGTCCAAGAAAAGAGAGTACGCTCTCTTGACGTCAGCCAAGTCCACCTCCTCGGCTCTTCTCTTCAAAGCAATCTGCTGAGACACGGAAATCAAGTTGGATGCGTATCTCAAACTCGTTTCTTGTCCAATTTTGGTCAACAATGCCAATGCGTCTGCTGACAAGTCGACCTCTTCCTCGGATGCTCTGATGGACAAGATGGTTCTGAGCTCATCTTGCGAGTAGGCAGCTGTGTGTATGATCACGGATCTGTCCAACAAATCCAACGAGATTCCGTGTGGAGACTTGTAGTTGGTACCACGGGCCTGGGACACACCTCTGTTGGTAGCCATCACCACAATTGGAGCGAAGTCGTCTTCCAAGGCACGATTTATGAAAGAGAAACACTCGACATCCAACATGTGCACCTCATCGATGAAAAGCACACCGGGAACAATCTCGGCTTTGCCCTCTTCTTTCCACTCGGCCACCTTGGTATTGATTTGATCACGGACCTCAGATCTGATCTCACCGGTGTCTCCCGAGAACAAGGCCAAGAAGCCCTGTTGTCTGGAGTTGATGACATCGATCTCGTGCAAGGACACCGTGTGGACCACCTCCTTTCTGGTCTGCAACTCGCCCTCTGGACACTGGACAAATTTCGTCTCTGGCCCCATGGCGTCGTAGTCTCTGGCCCTCGTGAACGACTTACCCAACTTGGTGATCTTTCCAGAAGCTTTGTCAATCAGAATGACATCACCGGCCAACACCTTCTCCTTGGTCAAGCCCTCGATCATCTTGTTACCCAACTCGTAGATGGTCTCCATGTCGGTGGTCTTGATTGTGAGCTTACCCTGCTTGTGGCCGCCGGTGATGGAGCGGTCGATCTGGATTTCTACGACTTCACCCTCGATGATTTCTGTCTCCTCCTTGATCTTGATGCCGATGGACTTTCTGAACGCTTGCGTCAAGGACTCGGTCTTGGACAAGTCCAACGAGTAGATCTCGGAGCCTGTGATGGTGGTGAAGGGCACGTCCTGGCCCAAACTCTGCGACAAACCCATCGCAATGGCCGTTTTACCTGTGGATGGAGGGCCTGCAATCAATACGGCTCTTCCTGCAATACGGCCCGCCTGGACGAGCTTCAAAATGAGCCCGGCGGCTTTTCTGGCCTTGAGCTGGCCGACCATGCCCTGCGCACACTCCTTCGGCACGCCGTTATCGTCCAAACCCAATCCGGAGATGTGAGAATGAGATGCGATAAGCGAGAGGTCCTGTGCATCTTTCGACTGCGTGGAAGATGTCGCTATAGTACTCTGGGGGTTAGTAATGGTGGGGAATGGCGGGGAATATCGAGTTTTGATTGGTACATACCATTTGTGCTGATAGTTACTTCTTGCAAAATGGTCTGGTTACATGAAGGATGTGTATTTAGTAGAGGGATAGATGCCGCGCACGACAGAGGGAAATCTGGGGAAAGGAAGAGGAAAATTGACATGGTTGGGAAATAAATGAAAAATAAAGTGGAGATTAGGCTAGTGGAGTTTTATTTTTTACTAAGGTGTTCTTGTAAATGGTGGTTTATTATGTAAGCTGCACCTTGTATGTATGGGTGCTAGATCAGTTCCGAATGGGTGGACTTATAATTTGGTTGAAGGCAACAATCTCGACTCGTCGTACATGTTCTTGATTTGCTCGGCAAAGAACTTGGCGGCAATGGGTCTCCGGATCTTCACGGTGGGGGTGATGACGTCTCTGTCAAGACGCAAAGGCTCAAACTCCAAGTAGAGGTTTTGCACCAATTCGAACCCGGCGAGGCCCTTCATGTTGGCATTGAGCTTCTTTAAGAGTTTGGCGCGGTTTTCTCTCTGGTTGGCAACCTTCAAGATGGCCTCCTCCAGCTTCAAGTCTGAGCGCTTGGCTTTGCATTGGCTGGTTAAAAAGTGGACGATTTTCTCTGGGTCAACTCCTACAACCGCCACGAGATGGTTCTGCACCGACTCTCCATGTACGAAACACTGCGTGAGGATCGAGTTTGCCGAAAGATATGCATTCTCGACCTTTTCTGGTGTCACGTACTCTCCCTGTGCTAGCTTGAAGAAGTTCTTCACACGATCAATAATGTAGAGACGGCCGGTCTTGGGGTCAATTCTTGCAACGTCACCGGTAGAAAACCACCCGTCATGAAGTGCTTTGTCGGTCTCTTCCTGGTTCTTGTAGTAGTAGTGGAAAATCTGGTGGCCCCGGAGTTCCAATTCTCCCATTGGACCATTAGGATTATCCAAAGTGTACCCAAGCTCAGGTAACTCGCGAACTCTGATGTCTGAACATACACCTGGAGCGCCGCAGCTTCCAGGATTAGCCTCGTACGGAATTCCAAAACACATACCGGCAAACAGCTCGGTCAATCCATATCCTTGACAGAAACCCACGTTCAAAGCTGCACGCAAGAACTTCTGGGTCAGTGTTGAAATGGGGGCCAGGCCTGTGATACAAAAGTGCATGTTGTCGAAACCAGTCATCAGTCTCACTTTCGACAAGAACAATTTATCGTACAAGAAGTGGTTTCCTGGATTGTTATCGGCAATGCTCTGGAGCCTCAACTTCTCGTTGATGATTTTGGTGAAGAGACTCCTTTTGATGGTCAGGTCAGAATAGAGAGTGGCATTCTTAAGCGCTGCTTCTAACTTGGTGTAGACTCTAGGCACATTTGCCATGTGTTTCGGCTTCAAAATCTTCAAGTCCTCGAAAAGAGTCAATGGAGTTCCATTCATTTGCGGGAATCCCGACATACCTCCTTTTGACAAATTGAAGGCGATGGTCTGGCGCTGGAAGATGTGAGCGAGAGGCAAAAACGCGTACTCCAGATCGTGCTCTAGCGCTGGAGCCATGCACATGACAAATGTGACGCCCAGGGATGCGTTCTCGTGGCTTAGAACAACACCCTTGGGTGAGTTTCCAGTTGTGCCCGAGGTGAAACTGATTGTGTAGATGGTTTCAGGTTTAGGAGGGATCTCTGGAACAGGGAAGAGGCCTCCGATCTTGTAGATCTGGTTCAAGTCATAGAGGGCAATTTGAGCTTCTTCAGCCTCGGCCCTCATATTTGCAGCTTCCTCACTGGAATGGCAATCCAAGGGATCCATGCTGATCAAACAGATAAGAGCATCCAACTTCCCCGCGCTCTTCTTCTTCAAATCAATGAGGGTTTTCACGTTCTTGTGCGAAGCCACCACGGCCGGAGACTTTGTCAAGGCCAAAATGTACTCCGAGGCCGAGGGACCGAGGGTGTCATACAATACGGTATTAGTAATCGAGTAGGAGACACACGCCAAGTCGGCGATCACCCACTCCGGACGATTTTCCAGATAAAGAGTCAATATGAAGGAGAGATTATTCTGATCGTGCAGCTTCGCATCCTCTACATGGGTGTCGATCTTGCGGTGCACCTCGCAAGCAGGATCCTTGAACCGGTTGTTTCGAAGAACATAGAGGAGACCAGAACCCAACGCGGTCTTCTTCGCCTCCACCTCGGCAAAGGACTCGGAAACGTAGCGAGGCTCCGAAACACCGGTTTTATAGTCATATGGGCGCGCGGCCAACGCAGGATCGTCCAGGAACACCTTCGCAGCGTTCTTCCACAAGGCATAGTACGTATCCAAATGCGGCATGAGGTTCTTTTTCAAGACATTGGTGGCCGAATTACGGAACACCTGCGAGTAGCCCTGCTCGTCTGATCCCGCAAGCGGCCTTGCAAACTCCACGTTCTTCAAGGGTAAATGCTTGAGAAGCGTTTCCTTGAACGAAACGCCCGTTTCTTCCGGAGCGTTGAAAACGTAGTCCGCGTCAGGCGGAGCCAAAACACTCATAGGCATTATATTCTTTCTTTTAGTTTAAGTGTGTCTAAGAGGAAAAGAGTAACAAAGTCGATTTTTCAACGAAAAACCCTTATCGAACAAATATTCGTGCCGCCTATCAACTGGGCTAGCGATGCTGTCATCATTTATATACCCGAATTTGCAACCGCAAATTAGTGCCGACTGTGGGGTTTCCTGTGGGGAGTGATGTTTCAAAGTGCTATGCTCGGGCCAGGGCCCATCCCTGCAGGACGGAAGTTGGAGGAACAATGATAAAGGGTGAGGGATGAATATGGAACGAGCCGATCCGAAACGGATCAATTTGGAGAGAAAAAAAAACTGGTTGTTGGAGCGGTGGCTCGTGTTGTGGAAAAAAAAATTGTAACATGTTTAGGTTCCCGCGCTCGGCACCGCATTCGGTAGGTTCTGGATCCAGAGGCGGCGGCGGCTACCAAGCGACGCTAAAAGAGGGGAGATCCGCCATCGACTTTACCCGATTGTACAGTTCCTCGGCAAATTCATTTGTTTTTTTTTTTGGAACCGATAACAATGGCACTGGGGCCCTTGGCCCGCATCGCATCGCATCGCATCTAGTTGCCCCGTTGTTGTGTTGAAAGGTTCCGTTCGGGCCGATACATACAAAAGCCTTGTCGAGGAGGCCGTTGGCGCCGTTGGCGCCGTTGGAAGAGTGAACATCCGTAGGTTGCACGTATCAGTAAAGATAAAAAATTGTAGTATTGTAGACCCACGATTGACCTAATTGCGCTCGTACTTCTTCAACATCCTCGAGGCGATGTTGGTGTACACGGGCTCGTGGAGCACGATCTGGACGCTCTCGGCTTCAGCCTTGAAGAGCTTATCCATTTTAGGAGCGCCTGGTCCAGAAATGACTGGCGTCTGTTGCTGCTGGCTATTGACTAGCTGCAGCGCCTTGTCTGGGTCGCTCATGATGAACGAGTACACGGGACGAAGACCGACCAAATTGACAAAGTACCACGAAATGGCAGACACGTACCGCACATCCAAGTCCGGCGTGTTGACGCCGCTCTGCAACATCGCCTTAAATCCGCTGGTCAAGGGGAATGGAAGCTTCATCACTATGGAGTCCGAGAAGAAGAAGTTCACCCACGCCAAGATCAACGTCTGCGGCACAAAGTTCATGAGATTACCCTTGACCATTCCGAGAAGCGCGTCATTTGTTCCCGGGTCGGTGAACGGGTTCGCAGGGCCCGTGGCCTTGCTCTGTTCGGAGAGGTAACTGTCGCCCTGGAGATCGGCCATCAACGTCGCTTTTCTGGCCTCGAACTCGGCCGCGGAAAGAACCGCCTGGTTCTCCCTAAACTTCTGCGAACGCTTGTAGAAGTCTCTGTTTTCGTTAGTGCCGCGCGGGTGGGAATTGACTAAGATTGTACATACTGTTCTCTGGCGAGCTGAAACGAAGGAAGCTTCGCTTTCAGAGCCATGAGGAAGGTGAGGTTTTCACGGAGCAACCCGACCAACACCATGGCCACGGAGATGGGCACGAGCATCCACCATTTCAATTGGTGGTCGAGGAGGAGTTCTACGGGGGACATTATGGAGTGGTATATGTTGGATTGGATCTGGGGATTTGGAAGTTGGAAAATGGTTGGGACGGAGAAATTTTTGTGGGAAAAGGAACATGAAAAGTGAATGTTTTTGGTATGTTCTACAATTTAGCTGGAATGGTTTGTTTGACAAAATTCTGGGAACGCCTATTTTTCGGGGTGCTTCCATTCTTCAGTACTTCTATATAACCCAGTGAGAATCCACTGATCCACTGGAAACCCAACGATTGTATCATTTGCGGTAGAGAGATCCCAGAAATCTCACATTCAAGTTTTCAATTTTTCAATTTTTTCAATTTTGTTTTCCAGAGACCTTTCTCAACTCCCAATTCTCTCTCTCCTTTGTTCGCTTTCAGGCCTTCTCCATACACTCCCACTCATCCCACCAATACTCATTTCTTCCCCAATGGCCGACGACAACTTCGATATCAAGGAAACATACCTCAAATTCTTGAAGGATGACGAAGACATGACCATGCCCGTGGCCGCCATCGAGTCGCTCGTGACGATGTTGCGCGTGAAGCAGCCAGCCACCTCATCGGAACTCATCAAGCTCGTCCGATCCAACATCGAGACGCTCAAGCTGTCCATTTCCAACGCCATCTCGCTTTCTGCAGGCTGCGACTTGTTCATGCGCTTCGTGTTGCGTAACACCAACTTGTACAGCGACTGGGAGTCGTGCAAACGCAACTTGGTGGAGAACGGTGAGCTCTTTGTGCAGAGAGCCAAGGAGTCGAGAGAGAAGTCCGCCGAGTTTGGTGCGGCGTTTGTCAAGGACGACGATACCATCTTGGTCCACTCGTACTCGCGTGTGGTTTCGCAGCTTCTTGTGAAGGCCAGAAAGGAAGACCTAAAAAGATTCAAGGTCATAGTCACGGAGGCTAGACCCACAAATAAGGGCTACCACATGGCCAAGATTCTCCAGCAGGCAGATATTCCCGTGGAGGTCATCGTGGATAGCTCGGTGGGCTATGTGTTGCACAAAGTAGATAAGATTCTTGTAGGTGCCGAAGGTGTGGTCGAGAGCGGCGGCATCATCAATCATATTGGCTCGTACCAGATCGGATGCTTGGCCAAGGCAAACAACAAACCTTTCTATGTGGTGACCGAGCTGCATAAGTTCGTCCGTTTGTTCCCTCTAGCTCCCAATGACTTGCCCAGAGAAATCCAAAGCGGAAACGAAGAGACAAATTTGGGAATCGACACCAGTCTCCTCAACATCCAGCTAATTGACTTCACTCCGCATGAGTACATCACCGCTTTGATCACAGACTTGGGTGTTTTGACTCCGTCTGCGGTCTCGGAAGAACTTATCAAGATGTGGTACGATTAGAGACTACACACATGCTACGTTTCTGAGATGTTCCTGGAGATCTTGCGCATCGAAACGGTCCACATTCGTTGCTTGGCGTTTGATCCGAACGCACTCAATCCCCAAGCTCAGGATCTTGTGCACGTCCACCTCGATCCTGGGATCTTCCATGTAGAACAAATGCGTCACAAATCTGTTCCACTCCTTAATTCTCTTGTGGCCTGATTTTGCCAACGAGTATTGTGCCAGCTCGCAAATAATCCGGATATAGTCATACGCGACCAAGCCGTGCGTTTCCCGATCCTCGCACCCGTTCAAGAACAAAATCAGCTTCTTGGAACCCACATGTTGATGCGCAATGGCACGGCCAACACCCTTAAGAATGATGATTGGCACAATGCTTGTCATCAACGAACCAATAGAATAAATAACGACATCAGCATTCGCAATAGCCGTAGTGACTCTCGTCTGCGCCGAAGGACAGATCTCCTCGCCGTAGGGAGAGATATAGAACACTCTAGAGATCGGCGAATTGAGAGGCTCGATTTTCTCATCTTTGGTGAAGTGCAATTGTGACTTCTTAAGCTCTGGATGCGTGTACAGAGGAACATTGCCTTCCTCTTCAGACGATAGTGACATGTCGAGATCGCTTTCGATCCATTCCTCCGACACCGGATGCGTCAGGATGATTCCCGAGTTGACAGAAAGCACATCCGTGGGTGTCAGTGGATGAGTCTCATGGATTGGAGGCGGATATATGTCGCTCACAGAGGAGGGATGGGAGATCTGCGACTGGCCCGTGATGATGGCGCCATTGGTCAAAAGCGCGCCGATGTGGTATGTGAAGTTGGTGTTTATACACGGCAAAACGCCGATTTTGTGGTCGATGTCGGTCACCTTGGTAAAGAGTTCGATGGCCGAGTCCAAGGACCCAATGAAGAGCCGCACAGCGGTCAAGAAGAGGTTCCCGACGTTGGCCAACTCGAAGCGGAAACTTTTGTTAATCGATGCAGCTACAGAAATACGAGTCCGTTTCAACAATTCTACATGGACATGCACCAAAAACGACCGCACTATCTCCTTTGTAGAGAGCGGGATGTTGGACCACAACTGATGGGTCCCTTCGACAATCTCGTTCCATTGAAGCCGTGCGATTTTCGGATCTGCGTCGAGACGGAACGAGAGAAGATCTTTTAAGCCCAGCTGGTGTTCGGGAATGAGTCGTGTGAGTCTAGAACGGATATCACCTATTGCTGGCCCGCCGATGACTCTGATGATCTCCGACGTCGAGCCTCCGTTGTCGGAAATGGGCAAGACGTAGTTTATCTGCGTCGAGAGCGCGTTGAAGGTGTTGACTAGATCATTTGTGGCCGTTCCACCGCTCAAAATGACGATTCTGGTCTCCATAAGTATGAAATGTGGGGAATGCGATGAAAGCACAACTGAAGGAAGGAGCGGACGGTTTTGAGATGCAGAAGTGTGTATAGTTCGAAGAAGAGGGGTTTACTAACGCAATTGTCTTGTTTGGAGCGTGTATACTGTATTTTTTAGTGTTCTTTTGTGTGTTTCTAGAAGAAGATAGAGGAATATATGGGTTACTCAGTAAAGTATAGAGATACCGTTCAAGCAATGACTGTTTTTCAATACAAAAAGAAGATCAAAACAAGAAATCTTAAAATTCTCTCGAATCTCGAAATTGCTTACAAATTTCCCGTTCTCTTCGCACATTCTCGATGTTCCCTATTGATCTACTCTTATCACTAATCCTTCAAGTAAGTACTACCCCATATTCCACAGATCATCCATTAAAACACCAACACCGTCACGAAAAAGATTGCAAATCACGTGCTTCCTTTAAACCATCATTATACTCCAATACCTGTAATTATAAATATTATCATTCTCCATCTGATCCGGTTTCAACCGCCACATAGATTCATCAACTCTTCCCATGACCACAGAAGACCAATTGTCCTTCGAAAGTCTTCTAGACATAGCAACGCTCAACCACACCGCCGAGGCCGTTGCCGGCGAAATCATAGAATACTACAAAAAGCCGGTCAACATCATCAATGTGGCCATCTCGCTACTAGAAATGTACAAGCACCAGACTCGAAAACTAGACAAATTGGGCTACTGCGACTACTCAATGGCCTATGTCTGCTATCGGGCATCCGGAATGTCGGCCCAGTATTGCTTGGAGACATCTTCGGATTCGACGATGGCTGTCGCCATGGCACAACAGCTCTTGGCTACGTTGAGGGGTGTAAAGGAGACCCTTGCCCGAATCAAAGCATCTCTCTCCAGTATGAAGGAGAACTCTGTGTCTTCCACGTTGGATGGTCGTGAGAACTGGTCTGTAGGTCTCCGTTACTCGGACTTTATCTCTGTTGAGCAACTCGACTCTCTTGTACGTGAGCATCCGCTGGAATGTCTTCTTCTAGACTTTCGCACGCCAAACGAATTTGCTTATAGTCATTTGAATTTCCTGAATGTGGTGAATATACCGCCGATGCTTCTCAGTCAGCTCCTAAAAAAGAATCCTGAAGCCACGGACGCAGATTTGGAGCAGAAATTGAGCCAAGCCCTTCCCTACGAAATGTCCCAGCTCTTCAAAAATAGGCATACTTATTCTGTGGTTGTTTTATATAATTTGCGGTACGGCCTTCCTAGCATAGATAAGTTCAGGTCGTTAAAGTACTTGGAGGATAAGAGCAGCCTCCCCAAGAACAGTCCTTTCAAAAATCTTATAGACATTTTGATCTGGAAGAACCAATACATCAGTTCCAGATTGAAGATGTACCCGTTGATTCTTGATGGAGGCATGAGTCAATGGCACCACAAGCTTGGGGATAAATCGATTGTTAGTTCGGCTTCCGAGAGCACGAAAAATGCCACAAAAAACACAGATCAGGCGGTAGACTCCAAAAAAGACAATTATTTGCGCAACTTCGCTGATTTCTTTTCAGCCCCTCGATCAAAGGAGCATCAATTAAATTATCTGCCTCAGATCGCTAACTCGAACAATTTATTCACTTCTTCTAGGCCCTCGACGTCATATCAAGCGCCGGTGAGGGAACTGGCGTTGCTGAAGGGCCTTTCGGAAATGCTGAAGCAAACAAATACGGGCCAAAAGTTGCCAGAACGGTCACTCGATGTGCCAGACGTTCCAGATCCTTACACAATGGCCACTTCAAAATCTTCAGCAACAGCAAAAGTGTCGGATCAATTTGGAAAACTAGTGACCGGGCTTACAAACTTGGGCAATTCTTGCTACATGAACTGCGTCCTACAGTGTTTGGTGGCAACGCCGCAGCTCACAGAGTTTTTCTTCGCTATAACATCGGAAGGAAAGCTTGAGGAATTGTCGTCGTTCAAAAAGCGCATCAATAAAGAAAATAGGCTAGGGACCAAGGGAGCTGTCACCATTACATTTGTCAAATTGATAGAAGACATGTTTTGCAACCAAGGAAAGTATTTTACTCCTTCGAGCTTCAAGAAAATTGTTGGCGGGTATTCGCCAGGTCTACAGTTCGCAACAAAAGATCAACAAGATTGCATTGAATTTCTCAACTTTATATTGGACTCGTTGCACGAAGACTTGAACATGATACAAGCCAAAAGCCCAGAGGAACGTGCCGCGCTGTTGGAATTATCGGCGGAGGAAGAGAAAACGAGAGAATTGCTCCCCATTCGTCTTGCATCCACCATAGAATGGGAGAGGTATCTTAAGCTCAACTTCTCAGTAATTGTCGATTCTTTCCAGGGTCAATACTTGTCGCGCTTGCAGTGCTTGGTGTGTAAACACACATCTACGACGTTCAACTCGTTTTCGATACTTTCACTTCCTATTCCTGTGCCTTTGAGCAATAGCAAACGTATCAATTTGTTTGACTGCTTGAATTTCTTCACCGAAAAGGAACTCCTAGATGGAAATAACAAATGGCATTGTCCCTCGTGCAAGAAATTTACCCGCCTGACCAAGGAAATCGTCATTACGAGATTACCTCTGATTCTCATCATACACTTCAAAAGGTTTAGCATGAACGGGGCGCGTTTCCAAAAACTCGACACATTTATCGATTATCCCGTCGAAGAGACTCTTGACATGACCTCCTACTGGCCAAAGGTTGGCTCTCACTTTGGCAGTACTGCAGCAACCAGTAACATACCTGTGAACGCCGAAAAAGAGTACTTGCAAAAGTTACCACCGCGTGGACAAGAGGCTCCTTTCAAATACAAGCTCTACGGAGTGGTTAATCATTACGGAAACCTCACCACCGGCCACTACACTTCCTATGTCCAAAAGAAGAATGGCGCTGGTCAGCGAGGCTGGTACTATTTTGACGACGCAAGGGTCACGCCCAATTGCCGCCCCGACAAAGTCTTAAACGCCAACGCCTACTGTTTGTTCTTCCAGAGAATTTAGGCTCTTGCCCTTGAATTTAATAGACGGATGGCTGCTCGCGATGCCCCGGCCCAAGCCCTGCCAGAGCCAGCACACTCTGTCATCCTCGTCAACCTCGATCTCCCCCTCAAATCCATCCACGAACGATCTATCGTTGATGGTAATGCTGGTGGTGTAATTGATGAACTCGTTGAAGATCGCAATTGACGACCAAAACTGGACTTTACGGAGACAGGCCACAATCAAGCTCGTCACCTGACCTCCGTTCAAACAATGAATGTATACCGGTGCATGTTTGTTATGTATTACGAGGTCTAGTGCTGTTAGAACAGCAGTGTATCCCATTGGAACTCCACGTTTCTTTCCCTTTCCTGATTGGGCACATTCAATGTGAACCAATCGGATTGAGTGTTCTTTAGCGAAAGCATCGAGATTTGCGTCTGTGGTCGAGTCAATTGGCTCGGGAGTCAAAGAGATGATCGTCTTTAGGTTTAGGCTCTCCAAGAACGGAAAGTTGACTTTTCGAGGATATCCTCCTCGGTAGAGATTCTCCTGGATACAGCCAAATCGAAGCGGAGGAACAAGCACGTTAAGTTGATCCATTCTGAGAAACAGGCATATGTATAATGTATATTAGATATAGATTTGGGGTAAGGAAACTGTACACGTGGTTGGATGCAGGATTCGGGGTTAAATAGTTCAGTCAAAAAAGAAGAATCGTCCCAAAATGAAGAAACAGAAGCAATAATTTAGCAGTGAGGTGGTGACGGGAATTGTGGTCGGATTAGACAAAACCGGGGCGTTTGCAGTCCTCTGCATTAGTCTTCAACACGTCCTCGAGTTTCATTCTAGGTGCATCCTTTCGGTATTTCATGAATAGTTCGTCGCCCACCTCGCTGAATTGCTCCAAAACGTAATCTAGGTCGTCCTTGGTCAAGGCCGAACTGACACATAATCTCACACGGGACGTGGTGATGGGTGTAGCAGGATATCCTACCACCACCACGGCAATCTTTTTGGCATAAAGTTTACGAGAAATGGCTGGCATTTTGGCTGGTAAGTAGAGGAGGAGAGGAATCACGGGCGAGTCGTCAGCGCCATACACAATGAAGCCAAGTCTCTTGAGTCCTAGACGCAAGTAACGCGAGTTGAAGGCGATTCTCTGTAATCTTTCTTGACCCTCGCCGGGGTTCATTGTACCCTTGATAACGCTCAAGGAAGAGATGATCTGGCCCAACACTGCGGGAGGCACACTCTCACCGAAATGGCTGTTGAAGTAGGAGATTCTCAAGCGGTCGATGATCCATTTGTCTGCGGCAATGTATCCACCAGTAGCACCGAACGATTTGGTGAAGGTTCCCATCATGATGTCGATCTTTTTAGGGTCTACCAGGAAGAAATCACACACACCACGGCCGTTGGGGCCCATGGCACCGATGGAGTGGGCCTCGTCCAAGAAGAGGTAACACTTGTACTTGTCCTTGAGAGCGACGATTTCTGGAAGGTTGACCAAGTTACCTTCCATGGAATACAAACCCTCCACGGCAATGATGATTTTCTTCCAGGGACGATGGGTTCTGGGCTGGCCCTGGGCAATTTCATTACGGATGATCTTCTCGAGGATTCTCATGTCGTTGTGTTCAAAGGGCTTGACCACCGCGCCGGAGAGTCTGATACCGAAACGAATGGAGGCATGGTTGAGCGAGTCACTGAGGACGAGACACTGCGAGTCCACCATCAGCGCGAAAACACTAGCATTGGTACCATAACCCTGACTCACAATGAGCGAGTCCTCCTTACCTACAAAGTCCGCAATCACCTGTTCACACTCCTTGTGCTTATCGAGAGTACCAGCTGCACTACGAGGAGAACAAGCAGACGTGCCGTACTTCTCGACGGTCTTCAAAGCATAATCGGTACACACACCGTGTGACTGCGCAAAGCCTAAATAGTTATAAGACGAGAGGTTGAGACACTTGGTCGACTCTCCATTGTATGTATACTTCAACTGCGGAGCTCTCTGGCGCAGGAAACAATTGATGTAGCGGCCGGGCACACCGTGGGTAGGCCGGGCAAAACAATCATCTAGACGCGTTTTCAACCGACGCACGTAGAAGTTCTCGAAGCCGTCGTACCACGGAGCATAGCCATCTTTCTCGATAAGGTCCGCGTAATCGTAGGGCTTGAAGATTTTCCCGAAAAAGTCTCGGATATGGCCGATGATAATCAAAAACAAGAAACTAAGAAGCGTCGCCACATTGACATAGTACGGAGGCTCGTCGTCTACAGGCGTGGGAAGGGGCTGGCCAGCCGGATGTTTGGATACGTATAAGAACTCGGGAGACTGCAAGGAACCGTACTCCAGCTCTATTTTTGCCTCGTCAGACCGATTGTCTGGAGGAGCATTGGGGATGAGAGTAGACATTCGAAGCGTCGGAGCGGGAAATTGGGGTTTTTCGGGTTTTGAGATTTGACCAAAAGAAACGAGTGAACAGACACTGCCAGGCCGTGGTTATGAGCGCGTGCGACTGCTGATTGGATACAGCCTGTGGTTGGGTGTATTGGTTTCTTCTATTTCAAATTGCGTAGCGCCGTTCGTGGTGGAAATAGCCCTGGATAGAGGATGTGCTTTCTAATGCGTGAAGGCAGTGGGTTACGGTAACACGGTTGAGAATATGTAGGTGAATAATGGGGAGCGCACGACCGGGTAGAGCTGGCAGTCAGACCATTCACAGGGGAGAGAGGATTTAGAGTTGAATTTTTTTTGTGAATGTAGACGGGATGCGAAATTTTAATCTGTTGTTTGTTTTCTGCTTCGTTTGTGGGATTTAGAATGGTGTTCCGCTGGCTAGAGCTGGCTAGAGCTGGCTCGAGCTGGCTAAATCCGGATTTGGTTTCGGGAGATTTTTGGCCAAAATAAACATAAATTTTTTTTAGTTCCGGGAGGATTGGATTATTTGGGCGTTTTTAAATTCGTTTTCTGTCATTTATCTACGTGTCTCATTGTGTTCGGTGATAGGTGCTATATCCGGCTGCGCCAGCCGAGGGTCTCACCACCATAAGAGGTAGATTAGACGAAAGGGGGCAGCGGTGCATTTCTCGGAAATTTTGATACCGTATTTGGGACCTTTGAGGTATGTTTTGTGTGGTGCGGCTGATTTCATAGGTCTGTTTTGTGGTCTGGCCGGGTATTGGTGGTTTAGTATAGGGGTTAGTAATGTGTACATACGGGCTTAGGAAGAGACGTGGATTGGAACTTTCATGTGATTGAAATTTTTATGGGGTTGGATTATTCGGCCGACTTTTCGGGTGAGAAACTAATTGACTTTGTTTGGTATTAGTCGATCAGGTTCCAGGTGTCTGAACTGACAATTAATACATGGCTCCTCGGATGATTCAGATTTGAGACGGGATAATTGCGGGTAATTCTGAATATCGCATTAAATTCATCTATGACTTCCGGCTGTTGCATTGGAAGATGCTGCAACTGATAGTGATTCAACTATTCAACAATTGTTTCAGCAAGGCAATACGGGGTCGGACATGAAGGCTGTACTTAAATGCACCTAATCAAATAAGACTTCTTATCTGTCCATACCTGTTGTCAATTTGTACGAAGATTGTCTTAGATCCACTAGCTCTGCTATCAATTGGAGTACACCGCTAAAACGTAATGAGTTGCGGAAATCAAAAACATTTTTGCAGTATCAAAATCTTTATCCCACTGCTTAAAACTCAGTCGTAAAATAATACCACACCTGACTATTCTCTACGACAACCGTACCGATTTTGAACCTGTAACCCCTGCAGCTCACACCGAAACTCAACAAATCAATGAATACACATTTACTAAAAACACCATATTCATAAATTCCCAATACGCCCCTTTTTTTTCAAATTCCTCTCCTCTATTGTATTATCTACTGATTGCCGCTATCACCCGTCTGCATCACGTGACATACCATTTACCGTATCTGCCAAAATGCAATCTCCACATTCAACCCCCAAAATGTCTTTGCCGGAAACAAAAATGGCTGCTCCAGCAGAAACAGAGGTTCCCAAACATTCCGACGTTCCGGCTGTTGAACCTGTTGCCCCTTTGGTCTCTGAATCCGAGCCAATCACCGAAGAATCAACCTCCCAAGATCAACCAATACTCGAAAAAGAACCGCAACCAGAAACGCAAGCTTCAATTGAGAAGAGCGAGGTCACGTTACCGGTTTCAGAAGAGCTGAAGCCCGAAACTAACCCGGAACATGAGGATCTTCTCTCCCAATTGGAAGCCAAGGTGTCGTCTCTCTGGACCATGGCAGCACAGAAAACAGACCGGGAAAGTCTCGCCGAAGTGAAGCAGGATATTTTGCTGCAGCTTGCTTCTGCCAAAGAGTCGCTTGTGACCAACCAGGCGCTCCAGTCCAATGTGCACTTCGCCGAGTCGAAGTTGAAGGAACTCACAGACAAAGTAAAGAATACAGACGTAGGCTTAAATTTCGAGACTGTGTCCACACAGGCCAACAAGGCGCTTGATACGCTTGACTCCAAGTTGGAGATTGTCGAGCAGCAGGCGCTGAAGTTTGTGTCTCTGTTGACGTCATTCTTCTCCAGCATGGTTGTAGTCGATGCGCCCAAGGAAGAGCCAAAAGAGGTTCCGGGCTCGTTTTCTAGCTTGCTCGCTGCATCTTACGGTAACAGTCGTTTCGACACGGAGCTCCGGAAGCTTCACACCACTGAGAGTTACTACTTGAGTAGCGATTTGGATAACGAGAAGGAATTGGCTGCATTCGATGTAAATGACCGCACCGATGACATTGCCGCGCTATTGTCCAAGTACTCTGCGACTCTCGAATCGCTCATGAACCTGTTGGTGCCCGTACAGATCTCATACTCGCTCTTCTGGTACCGTTATTTCAAGCAGGAACAATTGTTGAAGCAACAAGAGGAGGCGCGCAAGTCGCTTCTTTCCTCGGGACGCGAGGCTCCCAAAGGTGATGCCAACTCCAAGCCGCTGGTGACCCAAGAAGACGACGAAGATGATGACGATTTCACGTGGGACGACGACGAAGATGAGGCGTAGATGGGGGACTGGCGTTTCTTATCGATTTCAAACAATAATGCTACCAATTTTTATCCGCCCGAACTGATGTCAATACGAAAAGAAGATCTCAGTGAAGTCAGCTGAGTGTTGTATCTGAAAGCCATTTCCTCTCTGTGAAGCTGGGGGCGTAGTCTCTGAGATGTGCCGTCCGAATTCGTCACTGTGTGGATTCGCACAATACTCCGTATACACATACCCGACTTTTCTTTACGCCGTTTGTGGTTCTTATTGGAATCTTCTCAATACACATAAGTGACTTTTCTGTACACTTCGTATATTCCAAAGTATTCCTTAATCACCCTCTAAATACACATACGAAACATTTCCATGAAACCTTCCTTCTAATCGCACACACTTGACAATCCTATACTCTATTCTTCTGAATACACATACCTGACTCTTCTCTCCACCAAAAAAAAAGAGAAAAAAACAGAACTACAAAAATATCCCAACATATTCTCATCCAAATTCACTTCTACCCCAAATCTCACTAATTCTCCCATCACCTCATCTACCCATATGTATCCCCGTATATCTCTGCCTCTATCTATCTGCCTGCACATGGGTGGCTGAACCCTGAACGGTACTACTCTTTCTTTTCCATACCCAAGTCTCCGCTAATGGGCAAACACTATACCCTGTACGATCAGGATCACGTGGGCGGCTCCCACGAGCGTCCTGGTCTGTCCCGGTCGCTCAAAAACTCCCTCCGTCGTGTTTGGGTGAAAAGACTGACCGGAACACCCACCACCATAATGGTCGGGCCCGACCAATTGATAGACGATTTGAAGCAGGCCGTCGTGAACAAGTTCCCGAACTCTTTGGCGAGACACTTTGATCCGGCAGAAATCCAGATATTGGTGCGTGTGAGTGGCAGAGAGAATACCACTTCCGGAAGACGAACTAATAAGAAAAAGCCCGCGCGAAATCCGGCCCTGAGTAGCGAGGACGTAGCTAAGAGCTCGCAGGAGTGGCAGGACCAGGACTCGGTGGTGGCGTTGGCTCCAGACCAGATTGTGTGGGACGTAATTAATGAGTACTGGGGAGGAGCCATGTCTATAGAAGATGCGTTTATTGTAGATGCCGATGCGAACGAGACCATGCCTCCGGTTCCGCCCATCCGGCGCGGTCTTGAAGACCCGTATCCGCCGTATTTCGAGCAGGATGCCAACAAGCTGGCCGAGAAGTTGCCGTTGCTGCAGCTGCGACTTACCGATGCCCGTTCTCCCTCGAGCGCGCCGGAGCAGCTCTACCATCATCCGAGACCACAATACCCCGCCGGCAACAATCATCTAAAAAACAAGACGCTCCTGGCGTCGCCTAATTTCGGTACCCGCATGGGTCTGCTGGTGTTCTCCACTTCTACTGTTCCTGGGAAACACTCGACCATAATTCCTTCTAGCTCTCCTGGTCCATACAACCAGCCTAACAAGTTATTGACGTCACAGCCGGTGCTTCTTCTACCTAAGAATTTCTCTCTAGGGGACCAGAACGGCCAGAAACCTGCTCCGTTCGATGAGCACAAGAGTAATGTGTCTAATGTCGGGATAAAACAGAGCCGTAGCAGTTCTCATGAAACCTCTCATAAACCCCATCCACACGATTTGGAGAAGTCGACCCTGATGTCAAAGCGCATCTCGGAAGGCAATGGATCCACCAACTCCTCTGCAGACGGCCATCCACAAGATCAACTGCTCAAGGCAATACCACTCAGTGCATCTAGTAGCAAGAACCATGTTACTGGAAGCGTGACACGTTCGCTTGATGCCAAGTCGTCGAAATTGAAGAATAAAACACCACTTTCCACGTTCGAGAAAGTGTTGCCGCTGATCTCCGTATTGGTGGTGGAAGATAACTCCATTAATCAAGCCATTTTGGGTGCATTCTTGCGGAAACACAAGATTCACTATCATATAGCCAAGAATGGACAGGAGGCCGTTGACAAATGGCGCAAGGGAGGATTCCATTTGGTCCTTATGGATATTCAATTGCCTGTCAAGTCAGGTATTGAGGCCACCAAGGAGATCAGAAATCTTGAGAAAATCAACCGAATCGGAGTTTTCGCACAGCATGAACTAGTGGGTGCAGTCGGCGGTCAGGGTCAAGAGGAGCTTACCGATGACCAAAAGCTCGACCTTGATCTCTTCAGATCGCCAGTGATCATCGTGGCGCTCACTGCGTCTTCCAACTCGTCTGTGGATAAGAAGAATGCTTTGACAGCAGGCTGCAATGACTTCTTAACCAAGCCTGTAAATCTTGTGTGGCTTCAGAATAAGATCACCGAGTGGGGATGCATGCAAGCATTAATTGATTTCGATGGGTGGAAGGATAAACGGACCCTGACCCTTGGATCCTCTGGGAAGGACGTCAAGGCAGGGAAGTAAGTGAATGGGGGTGGTTCAGGCCAACCACTGGATAATAAGGCGATGTACAGAATACACGGAATTTAATTTAGAAATGAAGGTGATTGGGTATACCAATATCAATTTTTTTGGCGTAGTTCAGTCTCGGAAAGAGCATTGGTGGATAAATGAAGTGAGTTACAGTTCAGAAAGGTTTTTGAAGCTCTTTCAACTTCACTGAACGTTCTATGTCTACTGCCGAAACAAGAACAATGAACTCAAAATCGAGGAGAATATCTCTAACAAATTGTTAAACAAAAAAATTTCAATGTCTTTTCAACGATAATTTGCTATTGTCGCAATTCCAGAACTTCACCGGAACATACAATGAACATAGAATCAACCACACCAAAGCTATTCCAAGCCGAAAAAAAAGAGTCTCCCAAGAAATAGAATCACTCTTCAAAAAAAAAAAACATCATTGTTCAAATTTCCTCCCAAAAATCGCACCTCCAATTTCCATCCCCCACCTCCACTCAACCTGTACCTATACTAACCAACTCTCCATCTTACATCTACAACATAATGTCATTGGAAAACGCCCCGGCCGAAACCAAAGACGCCGTCGCCTCGGTCATGCCGTTGGAGGTTCTAGACCGGTCCATCGGCACGCAAGTCCGCATCCTCCTCACAAACAACAAGGAGTTTGTGGGAAAGCTAGTGGGCTTCGATGATTTCGTCAACATGGTGTTGGAGAGCGTTGTGGAGGTTAGTAGCGATGGGTCTGAGTCTGCTCCGATCAAGAAGATGTTGTTGAACGGCACCTTGATCGCCATGATCAGTCCTTTTATGTAAGTGTATAGTATAATGAGCACAGAATAGAGCAAGAGGGGGCGGAGAGCGCCTCGGTTGTAGATCGAGCGAGTAGAAGAGTTGGCAAAGATGGTGAAGATGATAAAATTGTATAATTGGTTTTGGAATTCTGGATTTTCACAGTGGATAGACTATTGTAACCGATACTCATAGACATCGAGTGCACCAACGGAGATAGAGACTTTGGAGCTTCTGGCCCCTCATTTTTGATAGATTTTCTGTGGCATATTTCGTTTCTTTTTTGCCTTTTCTTCGTTTTCGGCCAACTCCCGTTCCTTTCCTTTCCACATCCTACAACTTCCATTCTTGAACCTCATCTGACTAATCCAGCGCCACCGCCCCCAACTATATAAAAGCCGTACGTTTTCTTAAACTCATCTGCCGCTATGAAATTGAACATTGCTTTTCCTGACCAAAATCGGTTCGTGGATGCCGAGGTCCCCGACGATTTATCTCTAGAGGAGTTCAAATCGTATCTCGAGGCAGAAACAGGCATTCCACCACTTCTGCAGTTGTTGGAGCACGAGTCCGCTCTGCTCTTGCGTGACAGTGACTCGTTGGGCCTGCTAGGCCTCAAAGACCACGATTCGTTGGTGCTACATGTGAAACCAAAGGAGTCCGAGTTGGACCCTCGATTCTCCGCGTTTGAACAGTTGAGACAACAAGCGCTCGTCAATCCGCAAGTTCGCGCCCAATTGGCCCCCGAAGTGAAGTCCGTGCTACGTAGCGCGAGGGAATTTGCCTCGGCAATGCTGAAGAACGAAACCGCCGCTCAGCAGCGGTATGCCGACGAAATGAGAGCATTGCAGAACGACCAGTTCCTGGAGCAGGGCCAGAAAAAGCTCATGGACATGATCCGGCGGGAACGGATCCAGCAGAACCTCCAGTTGGCGTACGAAATCACTCCAGAAGCGTTCGTCAATACGACGCTCTTGCTCATCAAGTTGAACATCAATGGCCACGATACCCATGCTCTTGTAGACTCTGGAGCACAGAAATCGGTCATCCTGGCCCCGGTGGCCGAGTCCTTCGGGCTTCATGACTTGATAGACACTGCTTTTGCTGGCATGTCTCGAGGCGTTGGCCAACAGCAGTCGCCCGGCCGTATTCACAGCGTTCCAGTTGTGTTGGGTGATACAAACTTGGCCTTGCCGTGTGCGTTTCAGGTTTTAGAGATAGGCTTCCCCGTTCTTCTTGGTTTGGATATGCTTAAAGCCCATAGATGCATCATTGACTTGAGCAAAAACGCACTTGTGGTTGGCCAATATGAAATCCCGTTCATGCCGGAGCATGAGGTAGAGAAGTTGTCCTTGGCGATGCATGAAGACCCAAAAAATGCTACTGGAGCTGTGGGAAATATAGCAACGAACGAAGTTGCTCAGAAGCCGGCAGCGCAGAGTGCTCCTTCAATACCAGAAAGAGCACCAACCGCATCATCAGCAACGACATCATCATCCGCTGCTCATGGTCAGAATCCGCTGCCCTCTGTTCCTGAAGACAGCATTACCCAGCTCTGTTCATTAGGGTTCTCGCGCCAAGAGGCTGTAGAAGCTCTACAAATCTCCAACGGCAATGTAGAATTGGCTGCTGGATACTTGTTCCAGTAGTTTCAGGTTACGCAGAAAATCAAAAACTCATTCATGTAAATTATATGTAGATATCAAAACAGAGCAATTACTCGTCGTCAGCTTTGCCGAACACGTCTGCGCCAGTCTTGCTCAAATCCAACTGCTTACCGGTAATTCTGAAGTATAAGTCTTTGACGTCATCGGTTGCGGATTCGAAATGCGATGTGGCGTCGTAACTCTTGGAAATGAAGATGTTGGACTCGTGACCCTCATCAAGAGGCTCGTACAACTCGGCAATGCCCATCAAGGTGTCAACTCTTGGACCAAGCAACTTGAACGCAGGCTCCAACTCCACGTGAGGGGTGGTGGTCTCGATGATGGTGGAGATGATAGCGAGGTAGTAGCCCTTAGGCACAACGGCATGCACGTCGGACAACACAGCGACGTAGATGTCGTTCTTACGGCCCACCTGGTTCTGTGGGATGACGATTTGCAACGAGTCCGAGTCGTGGGTGTTTGGAACTGGGTGGTCCAAGAAACAGAGCGCTCTAATCACCTTCTGGCCAGTCGACTTGACTCTCTCAGGGAAGTACGTAGGATCAGCAATGACCACGGGAGCTCTAGCCTTACCCTCCTTGGTGATCACGCCCGCGAACTTCTTGTCATCAGTATACAAGAACTCGTCGATGGGGGTGTCTAACATGAATGTGCCACCGTAGATTGCAGACAATCTGGCAAAACCCTGCGGCAACTCGCCCAAACCATACATAGGATAGATGTAGGGCGACTTTCCGTATTTGGCCACCGATTGGACATAAAGAATGATACGGTCGATGGTGGGTCTGGCTGGCTGGGTCAAATAGTCATCGTTGGGCCATAAAGCCATAGCATGGCCAATGAAATCCTTGGTGCCGCGCTCCAAGCCATGGTATGTATAGATCTCGTCCATCGTGTTTTTGTCCAAATCAAAGCCCAAATGGGTGGATGCCACGTCGTCGTCGTAGGCAGCTACAAACTCCAAGAACCGCTTCATTCTACGCTTCTCGAAGATCCCCATCAAGGAACTCTTGAGTGCCTCCACCTCGTTGGCGGGGACCTTCGAGATTCTTCCTCCACGATACACATAACTACCGCTAATCTGCTTGAACTCTACATACCTGGTCACATCCGTTCTGACCAAAATGTTGCTCAACTCACCGTTGGCCATCAAAAACTTGGGGATCAAATCAATCATGTAGTCACGTGCGTGACCTTTCAACTCGGGCGGAGCGCCCGTCGTTGGACGGAACTTGGCGTACAATTGGGTAAGATTCAACGACGCAGATTCTCCGCCGTAGAAGTTCTGCTTGTCGATGTGGAGCACTTTTTTGCCCTCCGACGATAAGATGCCGGAAATGACACATTCGGTGAGGCCCGTGCCGAGAACGATGTAGTCGAAGTCTTCGTCCATTTTGGATGTGGGTGGTGAAATTGGGTGGTTGATAGATGGAGTATTGGGTATGAGGTTGAGGTAAGAACTGGGGAATATGGGTAGTGGAGTAAATGTAATTTTTGGGGGAGAAAATAGTAGGTACTTGGATAAATTATATTTTAGAAAAGAATTTTTAATTTGTTGTTTCTTTGTATTTGCTTTTGGTCATTGCTCGTGTCTTATCTGTATTGTAGCGATAGGGCGTAATTGGAGGGCAATTGTGGTTGATTGACGCTGCCTTGGGTCAATGGCTGGATATGTTGACGAGAATGGCTTTTTTTATCGTTCAGAATCGTGCACAATAAATTTAGGCGTCTCCTCTCTCTTGGCGCCGACCTTTCTCTGCTGCACTGGCAAAAGCTTAAACGAAATTTGGCAGAAACAATTTCTGAAATAGACTGAAAAAGACTGGATCGAGAATTGAGTTACCTTATTTCTACATTGAAATGTGTTTGAGCTCACACAACATTGTGGAAATCACTGGCATCCTTCTTCAGGGCCTCGTTCACTATCCTCGAGATTTCCTTAGGATCAGACGTAATCTTCGTGAAATTCTCGAATCCATCTGTAGTGATGAGCAAATCGTCCTCAATTCTGACACCTCCCACATAATAGTACCTATCAAGAACGTCAGTGTCAATGTACTTGGATGTTGCTGGATTCTTCAAAATGTCCTTCAACAAGAATGGAGAAAAATAGACACCGGGCTCATCAGTCAACACCATGCCTTCTTGCAAATCTCTTCTCAACCGCAAGTATCTCAACTTGGGGTCTGGGTCCTCGTAGTTGGGCCTTCCACCCACGTCATGTGTATCCATTCCCAAAAGATGGCCAAGGCCATGAGGAAAGAAGCCGGCAGAGATATTCAGTTCGAAAAGCTCTTTTTCGGAAAACTCTTTGAAAATACCTAGCTTTATGAACTCCCGGATCAACACCCGATGTGCTTCTAAATGGATCTCATCCCAGCTTGCACCGGGCCGAATCATGGACATGGTCACTTGCTGCATTTTCAAGACGATGTTGTAGATCTCCAAGTGCTCTTTAGTCCAGTCTCCATTGATGGGGAAGCATCTGGTCACGTCTGAGGCGTAACAGCTCCATTCCGCGCCAGCATCAATGAGAATAGACCGTCTTGTAGGATCAATTTCATCGTCATTCTTTACGTAGTGCAATGTGGAACAGTTTGGGCCTGCGCAGCAGATTGGATCGTACAGTTGTTGCTTGGAGTGCTGTCTGAGCGCATGGTACATGAACTCAGCATGAATATGAGTTTCGTTGTGTTCGATGGGGACGGCGCGCATGACGGCCAAATGGCAGTTGTCGGTGATATGAGCGGCATGCTTCATCAAAGCGATCTCGTAGTCGTCCTTGATCATTCTACATTCGTCCAAAGCCTCGAAAAACACCGGATTGTTTTCACGGATCAACAGCCTCACGTCCTCGTTCCATTTGTTGATGTCTGTGGTCTCAATCACCTCGACTTTCTTGGAAACTTCCTCGATTGAAGCCTTCAAGTCGGAAGCGAATTGCACGTCATCCACATCGAATTTGGCGAGAGCATCCTCCCGAGAGAGGGGAAGTCCGCTCCACATCACATCCTCCTCATCCAAATCGGGGAGAAAAAGCGTCAATTGGTCGGTTTTGGGAACATACAATACATGACTTCCAGGAATATCACAGCCCGACAAGTAATAGAAGTAACGGTTCTGGCGCAAAGGCTTTGTCTGGTCACAGTAATCATATAGTTCCAAGTTTTCGCCGCTAATAAAGAATGCACATTCGTGGTTTAGATTCTTTGAGTAATGGTGAAATACTCTTCTGGCATGATCCTTTGCAGGATACTTCTTTCCATGGATGGCAGCTAAGGCAGACATACTATATTTGTTCAATTGATGGGCTACGAAATATATATTTGAAGTTTTTCAGGCAGTAACACGAATATAGATAAGAGCCACACTGATAAGCGGCATTGTATAGAAGATGGGGATGAAACTTTGAAATGGCAATTTTATGACATAAGTTTCGAGAGGGTTTCTTGACATTTCGTAAATATTAAATTTTGTGTTTTTTTGCGGCAGTTCCTTTTTTTCAGGTCAGTTTATGATTTCAAGGAATATTGGATATAGCTGGTGGAATATATGAAGAGAAACTGGTCAGTGACATTGGTGTTATCAAACATGTAAACATTGAAAAAAATTCTAAAATCTCAACAAATATTCGTTTTAGAATAGATCGTAGATGGATCGAGACGGATCTTACTCCACTCCAAGCCATTTGGAATCGAACTGGTTCAAGTCTCTAAGCCCCGAACCCACCAAAATCAAAAAAAAAAAATCACAGAATAATAATTCATTATTCAAAGAATGAACCTTCATTTCTCATATGTGCCAGAAATGTGCAAGAGTCTACAACAATATGTACCGTATCCAATATACCCAACGAACACACTACTCAACACAGTCTACAAACAATCAAAGCCAAGTAAAAACAAGAAAAACAACTACAAAACAAACAGCAATTTCCAAGTTTCCCTTTTATCAATCAAAAAAAAAACCAAATCCTCCCTTTTCTCACTCATGTTCTCCACACTGTACCTACACACTAGCACCCACTACTCACTACTGCTACCACTACTACTACTAATCGCCACTCCCCCAAATATGGACAGATTACAAAGACTCCTTGGCGGAAGCGCAGGTCTCGGCATGGGCGGTGCCGCCGGCGCCCAACAATCTGACTCCCCCGCCATCGACGACGCCGAAACCGTCTACATTTCCTCGTTGGCGCTTTTGAAAATGCTCAAACATGGACGTGCGGGTGTGCCCATGGAGGTCATGGGATTGATGCTCGGCGAGTTCGTTGACGACTTCACCATCCATGTCATTGACGTGTTTGCCATGCCGCAATCGGGAACAGGTGTTTCTGTGGAGGCAGTGGATGATGTGTTCCAGACCAAAATGATGGACATGTTGCGACAAACGGGCCGTGACCAGATGGTCGTGGGCTGGTATCACTCGCATCCGGGTTTCGGGTGTTGGCTTTCGTCGGTGGATGTGAACACACAACAGAGTTTCGAACAATTGAACAAAAGAGCCGTGGCGGTGGTTATAGATCCGATCCAGTCGGTCAAGGGTAAGGTGGTGATCGATGCGTTCCGGACCATCGACTCGGGCGTTTTGATGCGGGGTCAGGAACCCAGACAATCGACGTCCAACGTGGGCCACTTGAACAAGCCCTCCATCCAGGCCTTGATCCATGGCTTGAACAGGCAATACTACTCGTTGAATATCGACTACCACAAGACACTGCACGAAACCAATATGCTCATGAACTTGCACAAGACCTCGTGGCAGAGCGGCTTGAAGGTTGCTGACTATAATCATCAGGAGCACGAGAGCTTGACCAACATCCAGAGCTTGGTCAAGATCTCCAAATTGTACAACGAGCGCGTGGCCGAGGAGAAGGTGTTGCTGGAGGAGCAGTTAAAGACAAGATATGTTGGAAAGCAGGACCCAAAGAAGCATTTATCGGAGACATCCGAGACCATCATCGAGGACAATGTGACCTCCTTGTTGACCAGCAATATCAATGCTCTAGCCATCCAGTGAGGCTCTTAGTGAGCGGAAGGTTGCAAATAGATGTATATTATGGAGTAATCGTACATGCGTTAAAAGGAGTGACTGTGGAAGTCTTTGTAATGGGCGTAAAACCAAGGATAGAACAAGTGAAGAATCAAATAGTACAAATAGAATTGATATCATTATGATGTGCATTCAAATGGAATGGTTCATGTTTTGCAGCTAGTTGAGTGCGTATTGAATACGAGTTTGGTTGTCTTTTGAAGACAAACCCGGCCTACAATGTTTCTAATCTTCACCTGGCATCACTTCACTTTTATATTTAGTACTTCAACACCACGGAAATGCTCTCCTCGACCAACTTCAGATGGTCTTTCACCAAAAGACTGCTCAACACCGAGCTGGAGGGCAAGAAGTTCACACAGCACACCAAAAACGCCGCGAGCTTGATCTCAAGCACAGCCTTCGCCTCCGAGTCCAGTTTCCCCCGGATGTGTTCGGCAACCAAAGGTAAGGTCTTGAAGAACTCGGCAATCTCGGCAGCGTACGCCTTCTTGAATGCCTCATCGGTGACCGTGGGACGCGGCCCAGAAAGCAAACGTTTGGCAGCAGCGAGCGGCGCCTTGGCCACATCAGCATAGTCCGAATACAAGTTGCCGTATTTCTCGCGGAAGTGGCCCCAACCCTGGATGTTCTCTATAAGCTGGACAGTGCCCAAGTAATCCGTCGGCGAGGCCGCAAAGACGAGCTCCAAGACCTCGTTGCTGGAGAAAAACACCTCGTGTAGAAGCGTGAATACCCAGAGCGTTTGTAAAGTATCAAGGAAGTGGTTTACCGTAGAGTCGATAGCACCGGTTGCAAACGATTTTGCCGCCACCGCAGCAGAAATCTTCGCACAAGTGGTCACGCATTTGGTGGTGTTCCGCTGCGTCTCCACCAAGATCGGGAGCGTGTTGTCTGGCGATGCAAGGTACGATAACGGGACCATGCAATGCTGGGATTGCACCATCTGCAGCTTTTCTGCACCTCCGGCCAAGCGCAAGTCGTGGCGGCGACACAAAATCAAAGCGTCGGCGAGCCCGAGAGGGTCTGTTGCCAAAAACCTGGAAAAACCCGGCCGGAGCTCGGTTTCTCGGACGTTATGTACCGCTAGAAGAAAGCGTACATTGGAGGACGCCAGGTCCTTGGTGCTGAGGAAAGGATATTTTTCTAGACTATCCAGATAGTCACGAGCCTTGACGGGGAACGTCTGGAGAGGAAAGGTGTCGAAGAGCGCTTCCAATGGCTTTGGTACTTTCATTGGTGGTAGTACGTATGGGGAAGGATACTACTTGGTACAAAAAGTTTATGAGGGAAAAGAGATTTATTAGTGAAAGAATATTTTGTGATTTGTAATTTTCGTCTTTAAAAATCCATTGGATCGCTTTGACTTAGGGGTTTATATGGAGTGTTGCAATTGAAAGAAGCTTCATATGGACGCACAACGAACGAGAAATGAATTTCAAACAGTTTGAATTTGAACAAAACAATCGTGATTCCGTACGGCTAAGCCTACACCAGGGCGAGTTCATAGATATCAGTACAATTTAACTAAGTCAGTGTGACTTCTGCCAGGGTGAGGTCCCTGGCAATACAGTAACCGTGAACAATGCTGGGTTCAACCAAGCTCTGCACACCCTTCGTGGGTAAAATTATCAATATTCGCCCGTCGGGCTTCACAGGCCATAACGCTAGCCAACAGTCAACAGAAATGCGCAAAATACGGTCGCTCTAGATACACCTGCCACCACTCACCGCAACAGCCTCTATTCATCGTCTTGTGGCACCAAATCAATCGACAAGTCGTACCACACAGCTCCGCCGTGCGTGCACTCGCTCTGGCCAAGATTCACAAAGCCAATCTTCTCGTAGAACGAAATCAAGCTCTCCTTGGCGATGATGATCACCTTGGAGCCCAAGTCCTGGTTGGACAACTTCTGAATATAGTCGTGCATCAACAACGTGCCCAAGTTCTTCCCCTGCCACTTCTCGTCCACCACCACACTGTGCACGCCAATGTGTCTGGACTGCTCCACATGGCCGCTGGTGGGGTCGCCTTCTTGGGGAAGTGCCATCGACTGCTCGGTGATCCGGTCCAGGTACGACTTGGTGGCAATGATGTGGCCAATAAGCGTCTCCTTGACCACAGACAGCTTCACGGGCACCTCTTCGTAGTCGGGCTCGTCGTCTTTGGAGGCAGAACCCTCGGTCTCGTCGTTGGCGTCGCCGCTGCTGGCCTTTTCGTTTTCCAACTTCTCGACGACCTCGGGCAAGTTGACGGCGTTGTACTTGTAGCCGTACTCGCGCACAAAGAGGCCGGAACATAGCTCGGGACAGACGGTCAATCTGTATTGGAACTTTTCCTCCAGACACCGTTCGGACTCGGGGAAGCCACGTGACTCGAGCGAGACGCACTGGTCGATGTCTTCGATGGTGAGCGGGCGGATGGATAAATTGGGCGGGAAGTCGGCCATTGGGGGATGTGGTTTAGGGGGGTAGTTGTTGGTTAGGGAAGTTTGGAGTGGTGAGTGTAGGGGTTGGGTGCAGGTCACACTGGAGAATATGGAGAGGAATGGAAAGAGGGAAATTTGGAAAAAAAGGGGAGAAAGAGAGAAGGTGGGCTTATTTTTTGAGGTGGGTTTTTTTGTTTTGGTGAGTTTTCTTGATTAACGTCCGTGTCAAGGTGATATGGTGGACGGTTGTATTGCACTGTGGAGACATAGAATGTATGATAGAAATAACTTCAGCAGGTTTATTTTAGATTAAAGAAGTTGTAGTTGTTTTTCCTCGTTTCTCGCAGTTTATTAAATAAATTGTATTTTGAAGTGTTGCATCCAGTCAGGAACTGGTGCAATGTTTTAGAGTTCTTGAAACCGCACGGAGCGCCTTTTAATTTTGCCCCACCGTTATCGAAGGCACAAAGAGCTCCATACGCCTTTTCACTTTGTATAGTCCCTTGTGCTTAGAATAGTTTTGAAAGTGGGATCGGTTTTACCGTAGCATTTGGTCACACGGAGATCTACTCGCAAGTCTACTCCAACACAACATCCTCCCCGACCTTCAGCTCGCCCTCGGTCAAACTCTTACTGACCTGCCAGAGATGCACGATGTTGTCGTCTGCAACAGTGGCCAACGTCCAGTCTGCAAATGGACACCAACTGAGGTCATTGATAGCTCCAGTATGGCCAGCATGCATCATGAAGATCTCCGGCGACCCATCCTCCGCGTCCTCCTGTGCCTGCTCCTCGCCGATCCTGCTCAAGTCCCAGATAAACACCCGTCTGTCCTGCGAACCAGAAGCCAAAACACCGTCTAGGTGCGGCGAAAAGTCCATGCACGTGATGGCGTCGCCATGTCCCATCATTGTATGTAGCAATTTGTTGGTGCGTAGGTCTACCAAGTTGATGTTGGAGTTGGAGCCTCCCAAGGCCACCAAGTTATGCGAGAACGGCGAAAATGCCAACGTGTTGAGGCCGCTGCTGCCGACGCTATGGTACGACGAAACGGCCTGCGTCGGCGTCCGCGCGTCAAACAACATCATCTTATCATCCTCGGTAGCAGACGCGAACACGTTCGCGTCAAACGCGTGCCAGCTGACGTCGTTGACGATGTCCCCGTGCGAGGACGTTTCTCCGAGAACAGCCGACTCTTTGTTGATATCCCGAATGGAAAGCTTGTTTTCCGCACCGGAACTGAGAAGATGGCCCTGTTGTTGTGGGTTCCATGAGAGACAATAGCTGCTCTCCATTCCGGTGTCGAATGTAGAGTACTTACTACCACTACTCAAGTTGAACAAGTCCACTTTACCGGAATTGAGCAACGCCGCCACCACGTCTGCGTCTTGCGGCATGTATCTGGCACGGTTGATTTCGCTGTCGACCTCGTATTTCTTGGCGATCTTGATAATTGAGGAGACCTTTGTTTTGGGAACATCCTCGGTTTGAGCGGCGGTTTCTTCCGCTATGGGCAACTTGGTCGCGGCCAACTTCAAGTATTCTTGATCGTTGCCGGACGTGTGTGTTCCTAAGAGCAATTTGGCGTTGACAACCTCGTCGACGGTGCAAGTTGGAAGCCATTGCACGGTTAGAGAAGGCCACGTGAGCGCCGTTTCGCTGACGTACTCGTACATGTACTTACAGTTCTTGCGCCATAACTGGTACTCTTCCTTGATGTTGAGTTCGGACTCGTCGGAGGCCATTTTTGTGGTTTTATGTTGAATTAGTTGTTTGGTGGTGGGGGTTTGGCTTTGGCGCTTCTGAGGTGAGACACGGTCACGTGATCTGTTCGCACGTGACTGGCTGCAAAAAGATACACAACATAATTGTGTAGTTTGAATGTCTGAACGTCACACACCCTTAGACTTCGAAATTTGGCTGTTCGCAATTTTCGTAATTGTCTATTACCCGGAGCGCGCTTCGAATGTGTTCGAAATATGGCGAGGTGGGCGACTCCGTCACTGGCAATGGCTGGTCATCGTGCAACCCAAGCTGCGTCAAGTCTCGGGTCGACCGTCCGTTGTTGGTTTCAGCGTCTCCAGCAGAAGCGGCGCAGAAGTGTCTGTATCTCATGGCCTTCAAGTTGGACCGGAGAATCTCGGTGATTCCAGTATTACTGAGCCTGCTCCGGAGCGCTCTACTCTTGTGCACCCGAATGAAGAACGCCTTGATACCCTGATTGTGGTAGGTCAATATGATCATGTGCAAGATCTGAGCTGCAGAAGAATCTATGGAGGCCATACCCTCCATGTCGAAAATGAGGTATTTGGTCATGGATGCATCTCTGGTTCTTTTGAGTGCTGGGTGCGCTTTGGCAGAGCCATACATCTCCAATCTTTTGAGTCTCGCCCGCAAATCACTGGTATTGGTGAAGGTCAAGGGCTCTGGAATTTTGATGATGAGACATCCTTCGATCTCTTCTAGAGCCTGGTAGTTCAAAGGCCTGAAATTATCTGTAAAGAGGTTCAACTCGGACATTTGTCCCAGCAGTGCCAATTTCAGGTTGGGCTCAGTTTGGTCCTCAATCGTTTCATTGGCGAGATCAGCGTCCAAGAAAGTGTTTGTTCCAGGCACTCTGCCCAAGATCTGGATACATGAATCGGCAGAGTTCTTGATGACTCGAATCAACGAGTAGATGAGTCCAACCGCAATACCAGCCTCCATGGAGAAGAAGATCGTGGTGACAACCGTCATGAAGAAGGTGACAATCTCATCGTAACCTCTACTGGCCCAGTGGAAGCGAAGGTTTGGAGGACCTTCGCTAATCAATGAGATACCGATGACCGCAGTGATGACACTGAGAACACAAAGTGGAATGTATTGCAAATAAGGCAAGACAGTTTTTACAGTGATCAATGATATAATGCCCATGATAGCACCAGAAGTAGTGGTTTTGGCCGACATGGCGTTGATTTTGGACCTTCCGTATCCTCCAAACGAGGGCAACGCTCCGAAGACAGAGCAAGCGATATTAATTGCACCAAGCGCAACCAATTCTCTGTTAGAAGAGATGGGCAAGTCGTATCTTGAACCTAACGACTTCAGAGCAGTTGTCGATTCGAAGAATCCAAGCATTGCGCACACCAAGCCCGAGGACACAAGGCGTCTCATCAATTTGAGATGAATAGATGAAAATGGATTGAAAAGAAGAGCGGTGCTAGAATCGTCCGCAACAGCTCCAACGATGGCGAGTCCCTTGGCGTGCCAATCCAATTTATAAGAGAGAAACGTTGTGGAAGCCACCACAAGCAAAAGCTCCGGGAAGTAGATCACTCGGCGGAAATAGACATTTTTAGAGGTGGCCGCATGGCTCTTGATGTGACGGACGACCATGATGATCACAAATGCGCAGAGACTCACCTTGAGGGTCAAGGCATTGTATTCGCTCATATGATCGTAGATGAAGCACAATTTGTCAAAAGGCGAGTGGATGTCCACGTCGTTTTTGTCGTTGATGACGTCCTGAAGCTTCTGGCCAAGCCCAAGCAGGGCCACTAGCGAATTGATCACCATGACTATACCTACACCACAAATGAAGCCCTTGAGAAGCGAGTCACAGAGAACATTGTCCAAAAAGCCGAAACGGCCCAAGCCAAAGCCGAGGAGAGCCGCACCACTCACAAACGTGATGGCTACTACGAAGTCGCGCGGATCTAGGTGTTTCTTCTTCATATGGTGTAAGAGAGGCTCGACGGCCTGGCCCACGATCAAGGAAATGGGCGCTTCGGGGCCCGTGATCATTTGAGGCACCGAGCCAAATAGCAAATAAATTATGGGAGCCACGCCCAACGCATACAACCCACAGCTGATGGGCACTTTTGCCAAGGAAGTAGCATAAGAAATGGCCATGGGGATCTGGAAAGTGGCCAAGGACACACCTCCAATTAAGTCGCCTACGAAAAATTCAAAACAGTATTCCCGCACCCACGAAAACATGGGCAAGTAGTATGGAAGGAGCTGCATCCACGTCAAAGACGAAGCGTTTCCGCCCGGAACATACTCCGAAATAGAAGGCATATGGCCCGACGCATGTGACCGATGGGGCAGCACTATATTGACACTCTCTGAATGGCCCATGTTCCCACTTTGGTTATGGTACACCACCGATTCCACATCTGAATCGGACGTTTGCATGCTGGCCAAGGGAGAGTCTCTCGAGCCGTGGCCGCGAGCCGCCTCTTTATCCTGATTGGCCAAGAGCGGCTCTCTTTCCAAATTCCGTTCGTTGTTCACTCTTCGGCCCGAAATCTGACGTACACTTGGAGCTGGACTGTTGACGGCATCCTGCCGGCGGGCCTCTTTGGCAAGCTGTCTGCCTCTTCCGCTTGACGACATTTTGAATAGGCAGGTTTTTTTATTTTTGGATTGTGTGTGGAATTAGCGTAACATACGGATTCTGCCAATAAATGGTAGGTAATAGTAATGGTCCTAGCCGCACGTGAGGTGGAATTGTGGCCTAGGACTGTGGAGAGGGTGAGAAATGGGAGGATGGATGGACGGAAAGTGACAGAAAAAAATAAAGGGATTTGTTGGAAATGTTTGGATATGGCGAGGGGCTTGATGTATTCTGGTCTGGTTGGGATTGAATGTATGGGAAGTTGGTGTGAGTAGGGTGGACGGAGAGTATTGAAATTTGAAAAACGGCTTTTTGTTTTTGTTTGTTTGTTATGTGAGAATAAAGGGATCGGACTTGTTGGGTGTGTTGCAGTTTTCAGTAGAGAGGTGAGGTTCTGGCACTCAACAAAACCCGGTATTTGGACGTTTTGAAAGATACAGGTGTAGTGATAGGAATTGATAGATCCTGAAACTTTGCAATCTGTTTGAATTGTTCTTTGATGGGTTGAGTTGAGCTCTGACTCGGCGCCTCATTTGGGTCAACTGGTCCCAGAAGCAGGTCTCTAATTCTACACCCACGGTATCTAGAGACCAAGTCTCAAATTGATTCGAAAAAGCTATTGAAATTCTCTTCGACCTTTAGAGTGCCTTTGAGTGTAGACCCAGAAGACATTAGATCGAGTGTAGAGCATAGGACATAGCTCAACACCTATACTCAAAGCTGAGCAGAATTCAGAATTTGAACGAAACTCACGAAAACTTAATAATAAAATCCCAAATGATTTCGGCTCTTTCAGATAGCCTCACCTTCCCTCCCCAAAAACTCATATTGTCACATCAATCACCTTTCCTGGTCTTCAATAGATAGAAAGGGCATACACCTTAACCCAAACCAATACCAAATCCAGCCCAAAAACATTCACTTTCACAAATAAAAACCTCTGCATATTCTCCCCGAATTCTCCGTCGTCCCCACAATTCTCCCCCATTTCCCCATTTCCCCGTTCTTCTCCGAGTTCCCTCCAGACCTCGCTCCGGCTCGGAGTGCGACTGAAAAATTCACTCCGAAATTACACCTCCCTCTGTTCTCCAGCCATGCTCCGCACACATTTCGCCAAAAGACTATTTTCCTCCACAATCGCCAGACGCGACACCCTTGCGTTTGTCGAAACCGCCAACGGCGCCGTTTCCCCGGCTGCGTGGTCCGCTTTGTCGGCTGCCAAAGAGTTCGGGAAACCAGTCACTGCTATTCTCGCGGGCCCGGATGCTGCAGAGAACGCTGCTGAAGTTTCCAAAAAGGACGGTGTTCTGAAGGTGTTGGTGGCCTCGGATGGCCGCTATAGCCATTTGCTCGCGGAAGAATTGGCCCCTTTGTTCAAGAACGTAATTGAGGGTAACGGCTACACGCACTTTGTTGCGCCTGCCAGTGCGGTGGGCAAGTCGGTGGTTCCTCGTCTCGGTGCATTGCTCGATGTTCAGCCTGTTTCCGATATCGTCAAGGTGTTGGGCGAGGATACGTTCGTCAGACCTATCTATGCTGGTAATGCGCTTGCAACCGTCAAGACCAGCGATAAGCTTGTTTTGGCCTCTGTGAGAGCCTCGGCATTCCCTGCTGTTGGCGACGCCAGCAGCGCTGCCCCAATTGAAGAGGTTTCTGGCGTAGACTCTGGAAACAGAACCACCTTCGTCTCCGAACAGCTTGTCAAGTCCGAGAGACCCGAGTTGGGCTCCGCTGCACGTGTTGTTGCTGGTGGCCGTGGTTTGAAGAACAAGGAGACTTTCGACGCTTTGATGGAGCCTTTGGCTGGCAAGTTGAACGCCGCCATCGGTGCCTCCAGAGCTGCTGTCGATGCTGGCTACTGTGACAACTCGTTGCAGGTCGGTCAGACGGGTAAGATTGTTGCTCCAGAGTTGTATGTGGCCGTGGGTATCTCCGGTGCTATCCAGCATCTTGCTGGTATGAAGGACGCCAAGACCATTGTGGCCATCAACAAGGACCCAGAGGCTGCCATTTTCAACGTTGCCGACATTGGGTTGGTTGCAGACCTCAACGAGGCTCTTCCGGAGCTTACCGAGAAGTTGTAGGGATGCTTTTGGGGGTCCAGATGTATATACGTTCTCATTCATTTTTCACACAATTTCAGGTATTATTTATGGAAATCTGTAGAAGATCTTGAGTTCAGGTGGTTTAAAACTTGGATGACGTTTGAAAAGTACGGAGTTTTGGAACTTCGAAGCTCTAGTTTGGTTTTAGAACCCAGTCTTCCGTCAAATGGAGCCCGATTTTGACAAACAGAGAGACTAAGAGAGAAAAATAAATGCAAATAAATCAGTACTGTTAGAAAAATTTGTAGATCCAAAGCAGAGGTTGTGTTTAGCAATCTGTTTGAGCTTAGTACATGACGAAACTAACACATATGTCACAGCAAATTGATACAAAAATGGTCAATGTTTTGAAGCAAAACAGAATCCTTCAATTTTACAAATTCGAAATTCCAGATTCCATCCAAGAATTCATGTTCTCACATTCAGATCTACAAATGAAGAAAGCTCTTTTAGTATGTGCAAAGACCAGTAAGAACCAAGTAAGAAACAATGCTTCTCTAGTCAATTTTTTTTCTTCATTTTTTCAAAAGTCACTTCATCATTATTCTCACCCATTCACTCCACTTTTCAGTAATCTTAAAACCTGAAACATGTTTCAGATACTGTATCCTGCACACCCGCACATCAACAAGCACTACTACATATTCTTCCTTGAAACATCACCAAAACACACCCTAATCGCCCCAATTTCGGGAACTAAACCGCAAATTTCACTAAAATACATTGCTGATACTGTAGAAAACACACCCGCCGCTTTTTTTCCCGCCTCTCCGCACCCAATAATGTCCGATCGACGCCAATTATCCCTAGACAGAGACAGAGTCACAGTCCTCCTTCTAATCAACGCTCTGCTCATCAAAAAAGCTTACAGCATCTATGCCGGCGTGCTCAGCAACCAGCAGACGTTCCATCTGATGCTGCCGCAGAACCGCCAGGCCATTCTCGAACAGTTCAACAACGTCAACAGAAGACTACAGTGTAACTTGGGCGTGTTGCTGTACATCAGCGATCTGTATCATAACAAGGCTGCTGCGCAGCAGGCGGGACGGTTCCAGTTCCCTGTGATTTTGTCAACGCCGCCGGAGATGCCTGAACTTCGACACTTGTACAAGAAACTCCAGGACCTCTATCCGGAGGCGATTCAGTTTTTGAAGCTGAAGATGCAACACATGAAACAACAGCAGGATTCCGGCATGCTGGCGGGAGGGCAGCCCCCAATGGCGATGTCGAAGGCGCAACAGCTCCAACAACAGATGCCTATTCTGGGCAATCCACAACCAAAGCCATCGCAACCATATCCGCTGCAGGCGTCTCCGTACAACTATGACATGAGCCAGATGAACTCGCCGCAGGCGTTTGATACGGGGATGATGGGTGTGCTGCAGCTGGGCCGGGGCCAAATGGGCAACCAGGGGAAGATGTACAACCCGAGCCATATCCAAAAGGAGTTTTCATTCAATGGTTCAAGTTAGTTCTTTGTAATTTTAATTTTTTCGTTCATAGATCAACTTTTGTGTTGAAACTATATAATGTATACTGTACCTAATCAACATCTACTTTAATTTATGAGTTTGTTCATTAATATTCTACAGTTCAAGCCTGCTGGCTATTCGTTGTTGTGCATTCCTACATCTATAGTAGTAATTAAGAACAGTGTCACTGGTAGCATTTAGGGGGTATAATTCTTCAAAACATATCATCTTGAAACTCCAGACTGATGAGATCACTGTAAGCTCCAGTCACGTTGGAAAATGGATTGAAAGGATATGCCAGGCTATCTGGGCGGTTCAATGTTTCTTCTTCATCGAATCCGCCCTGTCTGGCGCCGCTTGGTTGAACTCCTGGTTGTACACCTGGTTGTACACCTGAGGGCTGCAACCATACGGCGTCGTTGGTGATTTCGTTCCAAAGTTTCAGCTCTTCATCTAGATAGGTCAAACCTTCAATACCAGCCAAGTCCTCGTTCGGATAGAAATCGCTGTCGTGCGGCCTCTTTGTGCTTGTTCTTTGCATTTCTGCTGTTTCATTGGTGAGATTCTCCGAGGCTGGGATTAATGGTGTGTGACGCAAGGAGCTGGGCCTCATTGCAGAAGGTACTGGACTGTTAAACTGAAGAAAGTCGAGATCAGTATGAAGAGGTTCTGGAGCGACAAGCGGTTGTCCGCTGAAAGCAGGCGATGGTTGGCGGAAAGTTGTGTTTTCATGGCCCATGCTTTGCAGGAGATTGGTATCGAAGTTCATTTGCTCGTTCAGAGAAGTATTAGACACGGTTTCTTCATCGTGTTTTTGCAATAAATCGATCATCAATCCGTTGAAATCAAGCATCTTGATGAGCTTAAGCAACTGCGCCCTACGTAATGCAGCTGGATAATTGCCAAGCTTCTTCATGCGGGTGAAGATGGTGAGTGCGTGGTCTAGATGTGTTCTGGTGGCATCATGGACACCAAATGAGGCATTGAACAAAATGAGAGTTGATGCTGATGTGAAAAGATATTCACGGTCCATCCATCCGAATAAAGCCACCATGTTCTGTGGTAGAAGTGCCCAAATGCATTTGATTGTGTTGATGGATGCCTGGAAAGAGGCATTGAGGAGAGACAAGACGTTCTTAGAATACTGCGAGAGATCCACATACTTGTTGATGTTGTTTTGAGTTTGAAGTTCCTTCAATTTCTTTGTGGCAAAGTGAAACAATAAGGGTCTGACTGCTAAGTTTATACCTTGGAAATATTCAGTCAAAAGGTTCACTACCAAACGAGAAATTTTGACTTCGTCAGTGGAAAAGTCGACTCTCAAGAATTCTGGGAGAGCATTTTTCCATCTGAAAAGACGCTGGACCAAGTCCGAGACCACTGGGAGAATGTTCGCCGTCGGCTGCTTTGTGTAGAGTGAAGATAGGATAACAGCATTAATTTGGGTAATGGTCACGCAGTTATTGATGTAGTCGGATGATGGGAAGATGTAGTAGCCTCTGACGTCATTTTCATCGCGTGGGAAGTCTTGCAAATCAACGTTGAAGTCATACGGAAGTTCTGTGGAAACACTATCATCGGCAAAACTCAACGGAAGACCAGCCTTGGACGATAACATCCGCTCGTACATGTAGACTGTCCACCAGATACGACGTCTGTGCTCGAGCTCAAACCTATTTTGGTTCTCCATGTCGGCGTCAACATGCCAGCCAAGAATCAATGCTGACCGTAGCGCTAGGCCAAAGTAGAAGTACGAAGCGATTGTACAATCCGCTACTTGTAGATAGAAGGCATAAAGAAGCATTACCTCGATACCTCCATCTTTAGTGATATTATCAATGGCGCCAGAGGCGAAAAGGCCAGTGAATAGTTCTGAGGCTTGGTAGAAGAAGCCAGATCCTGGAAGGGTGTTCTTTTTTGCCTCTGCCCTTCGTTTGCTTGATTTCTTCGCGTATGCTATTATGGTCTGGTTCTTATTATTCTTGAGGTGTGTATCTGACTCTGTTCCCAAGTACATCTCACCAATGGCAAATATAAGTAGGATTTTGCAGAACCAGATTGTTTCGAGGATGGTATCATCATCTGTATCCTTTTTGATGGTGTTCTCGTCGTCAGCAGGGCCGATATCAGGAATAATATTACGTTTAATGATCTTCTTGTTCTCTGCAGTGTTTCCCGAGTACAAATTGACAAGGAAGCGCTTCACGAGGCCCTCGTTGAAGAAGTAGAAGCAGCCATCGTGGTAATTAATGAAAGTGTCCACGAGAAGGATGGCATATGAATACGACGGAAGCGTGAAGTTGACCGAGAGGCCCGGTCGCGTATTTGTCTTTGCTAGCGTAATGTTGTAGGCGTTGCCCTCCTTTTCCAAGATCTTTGTTTCACGCTTCTTGTGGGTGTCAAACCCTAGCGAGTTGTATCTTTGAGGCTGGCCACCAGGGCTATCTGCTGGACTGGTCACCGTTGAATTCAAACTGAGAAGGTTCGAGGAAGGCAAGCTTGGCGCCATGTTCTGGATTTCGAGGCCAAAGAGGGTCATGCTGGAGCTTCCCACATAGAGCTTCTCTCCAGTTCTAGAATGAATCAAGCGGCCATACTTATCGAGCGACGGCCGGATAACCTCGTTCTCATCGGGAGGAGGCTGGATCGAGTCCAGTGTTGCATACGGCAGGTTCAGAAGCAGCGAAGGATCGACTTTGGGACTCAACACCGACAGAATGGAGTCGCCAGGACCCATTTTTCTCGCCTGTTCCTCCTTCAAGCTGATCCGGAGTTGTGCGTTTTCCTTCTTGAGCCGCGTGATATCCTCCTGCAACTTATATAGATATTTCCGGGAAACTACAAGTCTCTTTTCATAGGTTACATACTCACACTTAGTCTTAGCCATCTGACATTTCAGACACGGATGGCCGCCAGGACATCTTGTGTGCCGAAAGCGACACCGCACGCAGGCCCGTGTTGTTCGTTTCTGGCCCGCGGCCAGATCGGGTCCGTCGTTTCCTTCGATTCCTTCATGTTCAGAACCAGTTCTGTCTGCGATGAGTTCGGAGGAGCCGTCATTGGAGGAGATTGCCGATAACTCCGGCTTGACATCCAGGTCAATGTTTTCGTTCATCTCCGGGGAGAGTAGCGAGGGTTTTATGGCGGAAGGGTGGATAATGAGTAGCCTTTTTTTGGCTCAGAGGGGTGAATTGTGGAGTCAGGATAAGAGATGGGTAGGAGAAAAGTGGCCCGGGGAATTGGTTTGCGGGTAAATCAAGTATGATTTTTTATGCTCTCCGAATTGTTTGAATGTTTGTCGGTTTTTTTTTTGGTGGGTCTGGATTGAAGGATCTGATGTGGTTATGGCTACAGATAGATATGTTACGCCAAAGATGGTACTGGGTTTTTTAACTACACTCATTGAGGTTTTGGGAAAATGTTTTTTTGATTGTGAGAGGAACTTTAATTCATCTGGTACAATTCACTCTCATGAGAGGCGATCTTTTATCTGGACCTCAGTTGAAGCTGTTCAGTCCATATTCTAGCAGCGAAGGGTACCCAGGCGATACCCATGCAAAACCACAAATAAATTACAAATATTTCACGCTTTAATGGCAGTATAGAGCAAATTGACTCGTTTGAGTGCATCACCACCTAAATCCTATCCAATCAAAGAACTCTACACCCACCAACACTACAGCAATGGAGCCAACGCATGAATCTGAGAATTTTTGATTCTTAGTCTCGATCAAATAAAAGCTTCAATCGAATTATCCCTCATTTTCCTCGAAGCGATGCTCATCCCCATCTCATCTCCATCTCCATCTCCATCTCCATCTCATCTCAGCTCACGTGGCTCATCTACTACCAACTACCCCAAATGCTAGACGCCCCCAATTCCATCAAACTCGTGACTGGAAATTCCCACAGACACCTTGCAGACCTAATATCTGCCTTGGTGGGCATTCCTGTGGCCAAAGTGGGTGCGTTCCAGTACCAGAACAACGAAACTGCCGTTGCTATAGGCGAATCCGTCAGAGACGAAGACGTCTACGTAATCCAGACGGGATGTGGCGAAAACGAAGTCAATGACTTCCTCATGGAATTGTTGCTTATCCTCAATGCCTGTAGATCGGGTGGTGCACGTCGTATCACGGCGGTTATTCCCAACTTTCCATACGCAAGACAAGATAAGAAAGATCGGTCCAGGGCTCCTGTGACGGCGAAGTTGATAGCCAATTTGTTGCAGACGGCTGGTTGTAACCATGTGATCACCTTGGATTTGCATGCGTCGCAGATCCAGGGCTTTTTCCGTGTCCCCGTAGATAACTTGTATGCTGAACCCTCGGTGTTGAGATACATCAAAGAGAACTTTTCCCACGAGCAGATGATCATTGTGTCGCCTGATGCTGGTGGTGCGAAACGTGTGGCTTCTATTGCCGATAAACTTGACGTGCAGTTTGCGTTGATCCATAAAGAGCGCCAGAAGGCCAACGAGGTCTCCAAAATGGTCTTGGTTGGTGACGTCTCAAATAAGGTCTGTTTGTTGATCGACGATATGGCTGACACTTGTGGCACGCTATGCAAGGCAGCAGATGTCCTCTTGGCCAATGGCGCTCAGAAGGTCATTGCAATTGTGACCCATGGTATTTTCTCCGGAAACGCCATTGAGAGACTTAACAACTCTAAATTATCCAGAATTATCTGCACCAACTCCATTCCGCTTGAGGATAAGTTGGCTGCTTGTCCTAAGCTAGAACTACTCGACATCAGTCCTACCCTCGCTGAGGCTATCAAACGTCTTCACAATGGAGAGAGTGTCTCCTACTTATTCGACAATGTCCCATAGATTGTCCTTTCTGCATAGTCGCCATATATTAATGTACAAATATCCTACTCGTTTTTTGTGGCCTGCGTCAGAACCGAATACCATCGGTCACCTGCCGATAAAGAATAGGGATTTTTCGTCCGATCCGTCACCGTACTATCCGTCACCTCGTGTACCTCTATCTTGCTGATGAACGCTACTATCCACTCCTTGCTGGACTTTTGAGGTTGTGATTCTAAGTCAAGGAAATAGTGCGGTGCGTCAATGTTGAATGCGGTCCATGGTGTTTGTTCCTGGCTATCGGTCTCATCGTTGGTGATTGTTGGTAAAAACAATACAAGGTCGCCTACTTGGAAATTGTTGATAGCAATTTTCTCGTTCCGTTCTTTGCATAGTCTCGCCACTTCAGCGGTCTTGACCTTGTTCTCCTTGGTCAACTTTTTGGCATAGCCTTCTACATCACTAAACCTCTTTGCAATACCGTTGTAGAAAAACCCTTCGTCCACGTAGTTCTTTTTGTCGTGACCCTGGAGCTGGATATCTTCCTTGAACGAGAGAGCCTTCACGGCTACATTTAGCAGGGAAGGTTCGCTATTTTGAGGCAACAAAAAGTCTCCGAAAATCCGAAGTATCGTTTCAGATTCCTCTTCGGTTGGTATATGCTGTGAGCTTGGATCTGGATCTCTCTGCGTCTTTGGCTCAGCAGTTTTGTCGAGAGTCTTCAAGCTGTTTTTAGTGACCTCCAACCATTTGAATGCTTTTTCTACATCGTTTATGGCAGCGGTTTTCATGGAAGGCAAATGATCCTGTTCTGAATCCTCGTTATTGCGCTCACGAAGACCCTTGACTCTTTTAATCCGATACTCCATTTTACCATCCTCTTTACGTGGCTCGCGTACCAAGAGGAGACCCATTGATTGTGTCACAAGACAGAACTCGTGAAAATAGTTGATGCTAAGTGAACTGAGATCTTCAATGGCGTGGAACAGCGCCCGAAGCATCTGATTGAGTGAGACAAGCAATACCTGCGCTCTCTTCTGTTTATTGCGCAGCACCTCTGTGATTTTATCCAAAGATTCAGTTTTTTGAGAAAGCTGTTCCTGTAGTTCGTTGATTTCCCGCTGAAGGTCAGATCTTTCACTTGCGAAATCCTGTTCTTTCTCCAGCATGGTCGTCAAAAGGTCTGATTTGGTCTTTGCGTGATCTTGTACTTCTGATTTGAGCGCTGCCAATTCGATCTTGTGACTATCAATTTCTGCGTCTGCTTTCTCCTTTTCTTTCGAGCTACGCTCCTTCTCTTGCGCGAACTGAGCTTTCTGGCTCTCGATTTCAGTATAAGCTTCATCTAGCTTATTCTCGGACTCTGTAGCTTTCGTAGCAAGACTCTGGTAACTTTTTGATATCTCTTCAAGCTCTTTCTCAAGTACCTCGCAGCGCGTTGCCTTGTCTTGGAGTTGATTTTCAAGAGCATCATGTTTAGAAGTTATCTCTCTGAGCTGATTCTCTAGCTCCAAGACCCTGGTCTCAAATTGATTATTTGTCCTTAACAACTCCTGGTTATGGTTGACAAGCTCTGTAGATTCTCTCCGCAACCTGATGTTATCAAGATGTTTGTCAATTGTAGTTGAAGCATCGAGTACTTTTTGAGGCATTATTGAAGGTGTAGTTCTCTTTTCTGGAGTTGAGTTGACTCTTTGAAGAAACTTGAGTGGGTTCTGATTAATGGTGTTGGTAGTGGCAGGACCATTCATAATTAGACTCATCTGGTTCGCCGAAGTGATCTGGTCGGCTCTGACTACAGGCCAGTTATTGATGTTCCTGAACTGGTTTTGATGCAACAAATTTTCAAGCTTCTTTATCCGCATTTTAAGTCCCTCAACAAGATTTTGGTCAAGCTGGGAGGTGCCAATGCCATCCAACTTGGTTTGGCTCTTATTGATAGCTTGTTCATCCAAATATACATGAGCACTTAATGCTGACACTGTCTTACTCATTTTATTCATTTGGTCAGTCGAGTGCACCATGTCCTTGAAGTTTTTCTCCAAGATGCTGCTAAACTTCTCGAGTTTTTGTTTCTTCAAGATTGCGATGTATCCAATGATGTCTTCCCTGTCAAAATCTTTTGAATGATTCCAGCCAAAAACATTATGTTCGTTTGAATTAGCGTTTGAATTGACCAACGTGACATCAATTGAGGGAATGTTGGACAGGAGATCGATTTGAGGGTCAATTTTTTTAATGTACTGTCCAAATTTTTTGATCCATAGATTCTGGAATGTGCTTTCATGTTCGATAATCACCGAGAGCTGTTCTGACACGCCGTTTACCAAACCCTTCAGGAAGAAATCGTGCCATTCGAACTGTCTCCTCTGTTCAACAAGGGTGAACCCAAATAAAAGCGGGAGATCGATCGTCATAGACAAATTATTTTCTGCATTCCTGACCATCTCGACGATTTCGAAAGTGAGAGAGCTCAGTGCCAGCTGATCAATGCTCTTGGTCTTCGAATCCTGTTTAACCATCAAGGCTTTGGAATCGTTCCTCAAAGTCACCGCTTTTAACTGAAGAAGAGCAATCTCCTGGAATATGGGAACGGACTCGGTGACTAACATGCGATGAAACTCCGATAGCCGGTTCAGAATTGAATAAGCTTTGTCTGCTACTTCATGAAACAGCACAGACAATAATTTATGTTGTTGGTATAAGACTCGCTGCTCGCGCCGTGAGAGCGAATGAAACACCCGCGAGTCCTCCGAAAATGCCGTGCTGAACGAGTCGATCTCTGTGCCCATACTCTTCTTTTCAGTATCGTAGCCCTTGAAATTTTTGGCCGACTGTGAGCGCAATGCCTCAATCATCTTGTCGATTTCAAGGGTTCCATCGTTTATAGTATCTATCTCATCGGAGAAAGCATTGAAGCGGGAAACTAGTTTGGGTAGGTGTCTGTTAATTAGAGTGGCAGAGGCGCGGAACTCGTCTTCATCTAGGAAACGATACAAGTAGATGGCGCTGGAATTCTTGAAGTGGATTGGTGGAAAGCTCTTGAGCGCCGCATAATGCGACTGCCACGAGTTGCTCAACGATTTCGTCCATAGAAGCTTGACAGATTCGTGGAACCCGGAGAAGGCTTTCTCCGTGGTCTTCACGAAGTTTGACACGAACTGGAAGATGATGTTCAACGACTTGAAGATGTAATTGATCTTTCTGGTAAGTGAATCACACACCATCTGAGTCCGTGTCGTCTGCAGCAATAGATTGCGAGCCCACTGCTCGTAGCTCTCAAAAGTTTTCACTATTTCTCTCTCGTTGTCTGTCTCTACAAATATATACTTATCTGGTTTCGGAACTGGCATTTCATCGTGTGAGCTAAGATACTGTAGCGCCTCGGCCTTATCTGTGGCCTTATCGAAGAAGCGCCGATCATAGTAGTAAATCTCAGACATCTCGTTGATCATCTGGAAGTTGAGCTTGATTCCAAACGGCGTTAGAAGAAATATGCTCTCGTTGGCGGTCCTAGAACTGTGTGTGAATGCTTCCAGAAGATAATCTCGGAGCGCGCTCAAGCTGTGAAACCGCACGGGCTTCGGGATTTCAACACAGTCACCGTTGTGAGCATTGTACACCAGGATCTGCGCAATTGGAGCCGTCATTTTGGCGGTTTGGCTGGATTTCGGGGGTGGTTCTGGTGGCAATGATTAGGAGCGGTGAAATATGACGGAATTGGGGTATTTGTGTGCAGTTTTTTCGATTGCTGCGAACTGTTATGGTGTTATAATCCTACTATAGAGCTAGTGGCGCTAGAAAAAAACGCAATGGTGGTTTTTACTGTGGCGTTGTAAAGAGTAGCAGATAAGTAGATGCTGCATCCGTACCTCCGGGAAGTCTGGGGAAGGTAAAGAGTGCTCGTGTTGTCTGCAGGCCGCCATAACGGTTTTTCCGACATAATGGAGAGAAGATTAGGTACCAAAACTGGCATGTTTTTTGGGATAAATAATGATGTATTGAATCTTTCAGTGTTGAACTTATTTAAGGATAAATATAAATCATCGATGGATCATGTAGAAATAAATAAAAGAGGGCCGCGTCTAGAGCTTAGCCTTGGCTGGCAATTGGGTCGACAAAACGGTCTTCATCTCGTTGGCAGCCTCCACCAAATACTGCTTCAAGTATGCGGAGTTCAAACCAAAGCCCTTCTTGCTGGAAATGTGGACGTGCAACCAGTCGCTGTTGACCAAGTACGCCAAACCGAAGCCTTCGTCGATGACCTGCGACCATCCCCAACTCTGGAAGTATTCAGAGGGAACTTGCGACGACGAAATGTACCAGGTGGACGAGTACTTGAAGATTGGGTCCTTGAAGATCTCAGGAACTTCCTCGCCCTCCTTCAACATTTGCAGCAAACCAAACAAGTGACGATCAACGCCTCTGCCGTCGGCAGCCTCAGTCAAGTACTTGACGTGTTGCTTGCATGCAGCATTGAAGGCGGCGATTTTGTCCTCGTTAGAGGCATTGTAGTCGGACCAGGTCTCCACAAATTTCTTCGACTCGACGGAGGCAGATCTACCGGTCTCAGTTCTTCCCTTCAAGTATTTTCTGGTAGCAGCAGACTCGTAGGTAGGACGCACCTTGCCAGTGAGCTTGTAGTATGCCAATTGCATCAACATCTGAACGTATGCGTCAGGAGATACCTTGAACTGCTTGATCAAGTTCTTTCCGTAGCCGTAGTACTGGAAGACCTCCTGGTCAAGGGCACCAATTGTGTTGGTGAACTTCACCTTGGCGGAAGCAATATCTTGCTTAGCTTGGGCGGAAAGATCAAAGTTCAAGACGCTTGGGAGTTCAGGGACAGAGGCATCAGCGGAGGTGGTAGCGGAGGCAGAGACTTCGGCCAAGAACTCGGAGGTGTTCTCCTTGGAGATCTTCTGCAAGATAGTGTTGTTCAATTGGACAGTTGGGGTGGCGTCCATTCTAGAGTGCTCACCCAAGAAACCAGAGTTACCGTTCTTGGAAATGAAGAACTCCAAAGGCTTGTCAAAGAATCTGTTCTCGCCATCTCCGTGCCAGCAGTTCTTGGACTTCTCCTCGATGGTGACTGGAGCGTTGTCATCGAGACAAATCACGAACGAACTTGCGAAAATCGACTCTAGCGAGGCAGCGTTGACTGGCGACTTCAACATGTTCTCGTATGTAGACAAATACTCGTCTCTGTTCAACGAGGTGAGGATACCTACACCTTCGCCGCGAGGAACAGATGGGTTGACTACGTTTACCAAATACTGCAATTGTTTGTAGATCTCGCCCTTGGACAAAGGCTGGCCATCCTTACCGTGATGGTAAACCTTGTAGAAGTTATTGTTGAGGGCCACTACAAAGTAGCGGTGCTCAGCACTAATGTACTTCTTGGTGATGTCGCTGCCAGGAGCAGGAACACGGGAGTTGTTGAACATGTAGTGGAAGGCATTCATACAGTATGGGTTTCCCTTGATGACTTCTGGGTCCAACGTCTCGTTCTCCACCTCGATCAAGAATTGCGTGGTGTAGTATGCGAGCAAAGATGCCTTATACAACTGGTTCTTGCCAATGGCATTGTTGACATCTTTGTGACTAAAGAAGTAAGACACGTATGGCACCACAGGATCCCGGTACGACATGTAAGCATAGTCATCCCAGTACTCGGCCAACCAGTTGTCCTTGCCCTCGGCGAACTCCTGCAAGCGTTTCTGCAAGGTCTCACCCTTTCCGCCAGGACGAGCAAACTCCTCAACGATGGCTGTCGTCGACGCCAACTGCGCTGGGGAAAGGAATGGCTCCACGGATCTCAAGTACTTGGTGCAGGTCTCTGACAAGGCCGGGACGGGCAATTTGGGGAGCTGCGATTGGTACTTGAACAAGTCACCTTTGCGGGTGGATGACGCGAAGCTTCTGGTCATATTCAATGCTTGTTTGAGCATTTGGGAGAGAAAAGGAGGTGGGATAGGAAACCACTGAAACTGAGCAAACCGACTGTGTATTTATGCCAATGAGGAAGGAGAAGGCACGGGTGTTAGTGTGTCGAGCAGGTTCCGATTGTTTTGATACCAGCGGGCCAGGAATTGGTCAGTTGGAGGGAAAAAAACGTCAGAGAGGTGGAATGTGAAAGTCTGGGGAAATGTCACTTTATATAGTGTTGAGGGCCGGGCGCTGTCTGCAGGACCACCGCTCGGACTTGTGGCTCTGATGAACATGTTTCTGGGGTAAACCGAGGAGTTGGAAAAGGGGAGTTTCTAGGGGGAATTTGGCGGGAGAGTTCCGGAAAAGTGAAGGGAATGGAGAATTTAAAACTTGGAGTGAACAAATTCGAACTCAAAAAAAAAAATGTGCTGGTTTTCTCCACAATATCGGAGTTCCTCGGCTCAATGGAGACACACTCTCGGAGCGGGATCTGCACCACACACTACACTGCAGATGGTAGTGGGGCACCGGAGATGGGAATTTTTCAGTGAGACTCCTTCACAAGAACGCGAAAAGAAATGGCATATTTCTCCTATTTTTCTTGTTTTTCGTTCTTTCTTTTTTCTCCTTTTTCCTTTCTAGTTTCTTTTCGAGTCCTATTTTTCTTTTCGCTTTGTTCAATGTCTTCTATTCCATTACTTTTGAGGGTTTCTTGACTGAACCCTTTGGATTGAGGTTCGTCTCAATTTCATTGGCTCCTTCATACTTGAGGAGACTAAACGTCAATGAACGCTGTAGTCATAACCTGGTAGATGTTTTCTTTTGTCCTTTGTCGTTTGTCCTTTGTCGTTTGTCCTTTCATCCTTGGATCTTGCTAATCCTCAGTTTGTAGTGGTATTCTTGGTATTCGGAACTTCCTGCTCATGGAATGGACAGATGAAGCCGGGAGTTTCATGAGTTTGCAAGATTCGCCAGTGTTGGCTTTTTGGATTGTTTTGAAGTGTCATTATAAGTTAGTTTTGCAAAGCGACAATTTGCAATATATGAAAATTAGCTGTGCAGTTGTTGAATAGTTCCTTGGTTCTAGACAGAAAAGTCCCAAATAAATCATCAAGGAAATCCTATTTTCTCGTGATTCATAGAACTGGAAATGGCAGGATTTCTTATCATAAGGTTTTCGGACTATAGACCATTTTGGTGTCTTTGAGGTCTATAGGTTCCGTCCTGTCATACTATGAAAGCTCGTTGTTGTCATCGCATTCTGGCTCCATATTGAAAAAACCGACATCTTTTCGAAATACTTCTTTTGGGAATATTTCCTATCTGTGTCTCTTAATGCCAGTGTTGGTTTGCACTTTGTAGATTTTGAGAGCCTTTTAATCAGTCCTACGAAAATAAAAACTGCCTCGATAAATCACAAACCTCTTCGGAAGCGACAGCTTTCAGGTTATAGAATGAATGGCTCAAAAATTTCATAGCTGAAGGAGTTCAAAGAATTTCGACCTTTGATTGGAGAATACCTATGTCTCTTCTATTCGACCTCTGCACTCTTGCCAAATCGTATACACTCAAGAGGATTGAGAGAAAATGAGAAAATAATGCAGGACTCCAAAACCTTCGGAATTTATGAGCAGATATCGTATCATTACAAGTGGATGGTAGTGAATTCCTGACTTGTTTGCAGTGTTTATAGATCGATCCTATAGACTGGGCACTGCAAAAATGGAGAAAGTCTATTTCATTTAATGCGTCTACTAGTGCCTAAACTCAAAGGAGGGCCTTCATTTCTTTAATGCAACCCAAGCACACACAAGTCTATACGTTTGGAGCCATTATCTCCAATCTAGATCTCACGCATCACCTCTTGAAGATTCGTGGTGGTCATACTCCCGTGGCCTAGGCGCAATGAATCGTCTAAGAGTATAAAACATAGAACCTTAAAATATCGCGCGGCTTTTGACTGAATCAAGTAGAGAAGTGTTTCTGTATTCGTTGACCTGGCCCTGCGTCCACTGTTGCCCGCATCTTTTGGCGCCAGCTCGATTCTAGACACCTCTCATGCAACATGCCCAAACCAAACTCGATATCATTATGGTATAATTGCGCCATTTATTATCTCGAGTCTCTTTAGTCCCGCGCACCGGCATGATTATCCTCATTTGTCAGTTCCAGAATGACACACAGGACAATTTCCAAGCCACTTTTTGACATGAACAAAAGGCGAGCAGTTTTAGATCGTATTGGATCCCTATTTTCTTGTGTACGGCGTATGCGCTCTTACTTATGTGTCACTATTATGGGACTACCTTCCTATTTCGATCTAGCCGAGTTGCAGGGTTCGGACATCCTGCTTCTAGTACTGTGCAATTCTCCACATATTTTGTCGTCGTACAGATTTCGCGGCAGGATTGAGGACTACTAGGATTTTTGTAGAGAAAGAAAGAAGACCTTTTGCGCCTTAAAGTGACCAAAGTTCCAAGACGGAGTAACTCCAATCGAAGTTCGCAATTTAATCATATTTAGCTTTCAATTGACTTTTCGAGTATACTGAAGTTCCTGAGTTATTTAGGGATTCTCGAATAGCCTCTTATTAGGTTCAGTAGCCCTTCCCTCGCCCATCTCGCATTGCCTGACTTTTTACAGAGCCCAGAAAAAGCTTAACAAATAAAATCTGAATACGGACCATTTAGCACCAAATTCGTAATATGGTTGTACAGTGCAACTAAGAGGGCTTAAAGAATATTACTAATTAATGACTTCATGCACATTGGACTATTTGATTTGAATTAAAGTGCGTAAACCTGCACACAACTTACCTTCTCGGGCTGGAGAGGCGCTCTAAAATTTAGACTACGGATACAGCTAGCAACCGAAGTCCTTCAACGGCTGTCGGCAGATATTCGCCTATTCTGCCAAGAGGAAGATTTGATGCATAAAACAGTCACATTGTGACAGGGAGTCTTGACAGATGACAGTTTATGTAAATGCATTAATAGATTGTTCTGCTCACGAGCATCTTCTAATTGTATTGGTCTCTTTTTTCGACGACGAATTCCAGGTAAATGAACCCCTTCTAGAATATAAACCCTAACATTATGTGGCTGATTTCGGAAAGAGATCCACAGCGCTTAAACATCTCCCCGCCTTAGTTTTAGTCTAGGGCGTTGGAAGGTGCTTCCTTGCCACTTCGCTTATGTACACAATACAGAAAAGAGGGTATACCTAACAACACTCTAATGAGCTAATCAGCAGTAGTCTTTGCATTATACAGCACTAATCTAGGTCTATACAGATCTTTTTTTTGGAAGGGAACATTTTTTTCTCTGTGCCTCGGAACCATTAAACGCCTATACCCGAGGCCTCGGATATAACAAAAAAGCAAAGGTACAGTAAAGAAATGCAACCTCGAAAAAAATTAACCCAAACAGGGACAATCATCAAATCAGCTTTGTTTTTGTTTTTAAAACTGAAACATTCCTGTTTTTCTATTCGGGCGTTGTGTTGCTGACGGGCAATCAACTGTTGCCCGAAATAAAAATTGAAGCCGGGGTGCAGAAAAGGCCGTCGTATATCTTGACAGACCAGTTTTAGAGATCCCTAAAAAGTGACTATGGAAGGCGCCGAGAGTTTGAGGCGGGTCAATACGAGGAAACGGCTTTTGTGTGCACACCCAGTCTCAAAATGGAAGTAGTTCCCGTATTCTACAAAAAAGTGATTCACCTGTAGGATTGCCTATTTGAAAATTCAAGCAGATTGAGCATTTTTTGATCTACATAAACATTCAATTTTTTTCTCTTTCCAACCATCATTTCCTATAGCTCTTTCACTTGTAAACCTCGTTGCAGGGGAGGCGAGTTTATTGAAACGGTTTCCTGTACTCGCTTCGCAAATAGTTAGTAAAACTGCAGATAATCAACCTAAAATGATTTTAAGGCGGGAGGTATGCACTATTGTGTCTTAAATGTAGTCTCATTAGTGAATGGTCGTAGTTTCGATTTGGACCAACCTTGTCATTGGAAGCTTAGACCGTGCCTTACTGAATCACAATACTGGAGTTAACACAAGCAATATCAGATGATTTATACTCTATTGTAGTTTCAAATTGATGGCATGTGTCTCACATTCCTTAGTTCATGTTACGGTCGGGTGTCATTATTGTTATATACACGTATGAAAACATGGAATGTGGTAAATTGAACTAACGATAGCTACAGGTTGTAGTTTGAAGGCGGTAATTTCTCTTGACAACTCCTTTAAGATTTTGGCACATGACTCTGCCGAATGACAAAAGCTGTATGCAAAACTGAAATGCCATCATTTTCTATCTTGGCCTATCAGCGGTCAAATTGAGACCGTTCGGTAATACCTGTGACATTTTTTAAGTGAGACGCCCGCTCATCCTGCAGGTCTAAGTCCATGATGGAATACGGCTACCTGCATCGCGTGGGCGAAGATGCGACTTAAAATTTTAAGCGCATTGTTACCAAAATTCAGCTACACCTCTAAGTATTTGGAGCATTAGCAAAGTGAATATTAGTAAGCTGGTTACAAGATATCCTGGTGGGAATAACCATCTTACTCATTGAACCGAGGAATGAGGGAGCAAGACGACGAAAAATTGATGAGCGCAAAAACGTCGCAGGAGCCGCACACTAATCAAGGACTAGATAATTGGAATTTCGGTGCTAAGTCCAGGAATGTAGATGGTGTTGCCCGGTCATCCCTCCTTCTAATAGGTCTATGCAAGGCCAGGAGCCCAAGTTTTAAAACAGAAGCATGGAAACTGGGGCTGTGCATGATGGCGTAAATTTTGCGCTGGGGAAGGGCAGTGCTCTTGGCCATGGCACTCGGACTTATCATGCACCAGTTATGGTAGATTGAATCTCAATACTGAAGGGAAGAAAATTACCCTGAAATGACCACGACACCAAAAGCCAAAGAAAATTTCCCATCCTTCGAATGCCGCCGCATTTCTTTTTGCGGCTTAGAACAACAAATATGAGCTTCCAGAGGGGAGATATTTCCCCGACAAAACAGAGAACAAGGTTAAGCTATCGCACATACGAAGGTTTACGAAACGGGGCGTCTTTAGGCGTCCGTGCATGCATGAGGTCTGCCACCATAGACACACACGCATGGAACCAATGTCACCGTAGACAAGAGATACGCCAGGGATAGCCCGGTAAAAATTTGCGAGTATAATAAGGGCCCTTTTGCCGCCCGAATTTCATAAATTTTTTTAATCAGCTCAACAACTCAAGACTCTCGATGCGTTTCTCAGTACTTGTTTTGGCACTCACCGCTGCGGTAGTGCATGCTAGCCCCATCGTAGTCCCAGTTCAACCTCCAAATGGAGGTCCAACCCCAAATGGTCCAACTCCAAATGGAGGTCCAACTCCAAATGGTCCAACTCCAAATGGAGGTCCAACTCCAAATGGTCCAAGTCCAAGTGGTCCATCTCCAAGTGGTAAACCAACTCCAGGCGGAGGTACCGATGCAACCAACTGTACTCCCTCTAAGGTTCTAGGACCTGGTTTTAACGTCACATTCTATGACTACCCATACAAGGACTATCCTAACTCCGACCAAGGTTGGCAAACAGGATGGTTTGAGGGTGACTACAAGCTTCTTCCGGTCACTGGACATGCCTCTGGAGTCACCAACATCAACTTTTCAGACCAAAATGTTCCCGTTGGTATTATTCCTGGCACAGTGTATGGACAAACTGTGAACATTTCTAACTTCGCCATGGAATTGAGTGGTTTCTTCAAAGCCAACGTCACTGGTACTTATACTTTCGAATTGAAGGCTGACAATGGTGCATCTCTTCAACTTGGTGCTGGACAATCTTGTTGTAATGATGCAGGTGGATCTGTTGGTGGAAACTTCAACATTTACACATTGGGACCATACGGTGGTGGAGGTGATGTCAATGCTCCAACTAATTTGCACGTTGCCTCTTTCCAGCTTGAAGCCAACAGATACTACCCAGTCAAGATTGTCTACTTCAACTGGTACACCAATGCTGGTCTTTACCTTTCTTACCTCGATCCTAACAACAACAATGTCACTAACTTTGCTGGCATGATTAATCAGCTTAAATTCGACAACAGTGTTTGTGTCACTTCTGTCACCAGCTACTGGGACAGCTCCTTCACTTCAACCACTACTGCCACTGGTGTTAGCACCAACACTGTGATTGTCGAGGTTCCTCATATGACCACCACCACTACTACTACTTGGGGTAACTCTTACACCTCTACCACTGTCCGCACTGGTAAGACCACCAACACTGTTGTGGTTGAGGTTCCAACTCCAACTGTCACCACCACTTCTTACTGGACTGAGAAGACCACTGGCTCTACTACTGTCACTACAGGAAAGGACGGCACTCACACCCTTGTGATTGAGGTCCCAAAGAACACTACCACCACCACTACTACTTGGGGTAACTCTTTCTCCTCGAGGACCACTGCTACTGGTTCGATCACCGACACTGTCATTATCGAGGTCCCTCATCCAACTGTCACCACCACTTCTTACTGGACTGAGAAGACCACTGGCTCTACTACTGTCACTACAGGAAAGGACGGCACTCACACCCTTGTGATTGAGGTCCCAAAGAATACTACCACCACCACTTTTACTTGGGACAAGTCCTATGATAGCACACGTACCTTTACCGGTTCTATCACCGATACAGTGGAAATTGACGTAACTTCTACCAAGCCAAGTTCATCTGCTAAGCCATCTTCCAGCTCTGTCAAGCCATCTTCCAGTTCCGTGAAGCCATCTTCCAGCTCTGCTAAGCCTTCTTCTAGCTCTGCTAAGCCTTCTTCTAGCTCTGTGAAGCCATCTTCTAGCTCTGTGAAGCCTTCTTCAAGTTCTGTCAAGCCATCTTCCAGTTCCGTGAAGCCATCTTCCAGTTCCGTGAAGCCTTCTTCCAGCTCTGCTAAGCCTTCTTCTAGCTCTGTGAAGCCATCTTCTAGCTCTGTGAAGCCTTCTTCAAGTTCCGTGAAGCCATCTTCTAGCTCTGCTAAGCCTTCTTCCAGCTCTGTGAAGCCATCTTCCAGCTCTGCTAAGCCATCTTCTAGCTCTGTGAAGCCATCTTCCAGTTCTGTCAAGCCTTCTTCTAGCTCTGTGAAGCCATCTTCCAGCTCTGTGAAGCCATCTTCCAGCTCTGCTAAGCCATCTTCCAGTTCTGCTAAGCCATCTTCCAGTTCCGTGAAGCCTTCTTCCAGCTCTGCTAAGCCTTCTTCTAGCTCTGTGAAGCCATCTTCTAGCTCTGTGAAGCCTTCTTCCAGTTCCGTGAAGCCATCTTCTAGCTCTGCTAAGCCTTCTTCCAGCTCTGTGAAGCCATCTTCTAGCTCTGTGAAGCCTTCTTCAAGTTCTGTGAAGCCATCTTCCAGCTCTGTGAAGCCATCTTCCAGCTCTGCTAAGCCATCTTCCAGTTCTGCTAAGCCATCTTCCAGTTCCGTGAAGCCTTCTTCTAGCTCTGTCAAGCCATCTTCTAGCTCTGTGAAGCCATCTTCAAGTTCCGTGAAGCCATCTTCTAGCTCTGCTAAGCCTTCTTCTAGCTCTGCTAAGCCTTCTTCTAGCTCTGTGAAGCCATCTTCTAGCTCTGTGAAGCCTTCTTCAAGTTCTGTCAAGCCTTCTTCTAGCTCTGCTAAGCCATCTTCCAGCTCTGCGAAGCCATCTTCTAGCTCTGTGAAGCCATCTTCCAGTTCCGTGAAGCCTTCTTCTAGCTCTGTCAAGCCATCTTCCAGTTCCGTGAAGCCATCTTCCAGTTCCGTGAAGCCTTCTTCTAGCTCTGTGAAGCCATCTTCTAGCTCTGTGAAGCCTTCTTCAAGTTCCGTGAAGCCATCTTCTAGCTCTGCTAAGCCTTCTTCTAGCTCTGTGAAGCCATCTTCCAGCTCTGCTAAGCCATCTTCTAGCTCTGTGAAGCCATCTTCCAGTTCTGTCAAGCCTTCTTCCAGCTCTGCTAAGCCTTCTTCTAGCTCTGTGAAGCCATCTTCCAGTTCTGTCAAGCCTTCTTCTAGCTCTGCTAAGCCATCTTCCAGTTCTGTCAAGCCTTCTTCCAGCTCTGTGAAGCCATCTTCCAGCTCTGTGAAGCCATCTTCTAGCTCTGCTAAGCCTTCTTCAAGTTCCGTGAAGCCATCTTCTAGCTCTGCTAAGCCTTCTTCTAGCTCTGTGAAGCCATCTTCTAGCTCTGCTAAGCCATCTTCCAGTTCTGTCAAGCCTTCTTCTAGCTCTGCTAAGCCATCTTCCAGTTCTGTCAAGCCTTCTTCTAGCTCTGCTAAGCCATCTGGATCTTCTAGTGTTCCATCTTCCAGCTCTGCTAAGCCATCTGGATCTTCTAGTGTTCCATCTTCCAGCTCTGTGAAGCCATCTGGATCTTCTAGTGTTCCATCTTCCAGCTCTGTGAAGCCATCTGGATCTTCAAGTGTTCCATCTGGATCTTCTAGTGTTCCATCTGGATCCTCTTCTGTTCCATCTGGATCTTCTAGTGTTCCATCTGGATCTTCTAGTGTTCCATCTGGATCTTCTAGTGCTCCATCTGGATCTTCTAGTGTTCCATCTGGATCTTCTAGTGTTCCATCTGGATCCTCTTCTGTTTCATCTCAATCTTCTATCGTTCCATCCTCCACTTCTGAAGGATCTTCTTTCGTTCCATCCTCGACTTCAGAGGTCTTTTCCTCGTCTCTTGAGCCAACTTTCCGGTCTTCTCTGAGTTTCACTGGATACCACAACACTTCTTCCACGATTGTACCAACCGGTAGTGGCGACTCATCTACCCAGATTCCATTCCCAACTACCGAAGGTCCAGTTCCAACTACTCAAGGTCCAGTTCCAACTACCCAAGGTCCAGCCCCATCTTCAACTGTTGTGACATCCTTCACTTCTTTCACCACTGTTGTGACTCTCACTTCTTGTGCTGACAAGAAATGTACCCCAGTTACTTCCACATTTACGATTAAGACTGCCACCACCGTGACTGTTCCATGTAGTACCAATGCCACTCCAACCACTGTCGTTCCAGGTACTCCAGGTACTCCAGGTACTCCAGGTACTCCAGGTACTCCAGGTACTCCAGGTACTCCAGGTACTCCAGGTACTCCAGGTACTCCAGGTTCTGGTTCTGGTTCTGGCTCTGGCTCTGGTTCTGGTTCTGGTTCTGGCTCTGGCTCTGGTTCTGGTGCTCCTGGCTCTGGCTCTGGTGCTCCTGGCTCTGGTTCTGGTGCTCCTGGCTCTGGCTCTGGTGCTCCTGGCTCTGGCTCTGGTGCTCCTGGCTCTGGCTCTGGTGCTCCTGGCTCTGGCTCTGGTGCTCCTGGCTCTGGCTCTGGTGCTCCTGGCTCTGGCTCTGGTGCTCCTGGCTCCGGTTCTGGTGCTCCCGCTTCGAGTTCCTCCAGCTCTCTCGCTGGCTCGCCAACTTCTAGTCCAGCAATCACCACATACGCTGCATCTGGTTCTAGATCTTTCGTTTCGACTTTCAACATTCTCTTTCCTTTGGCTCTCTTGGCTCTTTAAGCTAATTTTCGACTCTTAATTTTACATAACATAGACTTTAATTCAATCATTGATACCAAAAGCTGCATTGTAGACAATCTCCTCTTTCACTTCTTCTGAAGCGAGAGCTTTCTTAACAATTACATCTTTTCGCCTGACATATTTTTTTTTGCAGATTGTTCTACTCCGTGTATTTTCGTCTCCATCAGTGTAATAAAAAGTCGAAGAGTCATTGTATCGCGCACCTATGTATGTGGGAAAATTAACTTTGTTTGGCGCATAATCCGTGGAATTGACCATTAGAGAATAGGTTGTATTTTCGTCTGATTTTTCGACGATCTTTCTCTTTGTCAACTAATTCAATTGATCCGTGTGAAGGTTCACAGGTAGAAAAATCCTGGACTCAGGTTCGATCTTTCGAAAGCAGGAAATGACATTTATACTTCAAAAATTGTGACTCTAAGTAATTTGGCCAAGAGAGGGATGAAATGATACGTGCTATTCATGTGGAAGATAATGAATACAATTAACTTTTGTTGTATATTTTGAATAGAAAGTCAGAATGGGTCTTGAATTGGTACAATTGGAGAGGGAGGGTGAGAATATGGATTTATTAAAATTGATTAACAAAAATTCATTTCTTCAGAAAGAAAAAGAAAATTGAGCACACGGGGAATCTCCTACTCAAATTATCTAAACAATAGTTTTTTCGGGTCTTTGTTTTCTTGTTGCCTTCTCTACAAAGCTCCTCCGTTTTCCTGATTCAAGATATCATCCGCAGTGAAACATAGGCGGTGCGAAGAGAATCCATGAATCACTAGTGCCAACTTTAAGGCCATAATATATTGAAATTGCCATCTCCGATATTGTACACGGAAGAAGCCATCACAAACTTCTCACCTGTTCTCCTCAATACGTACGATCGGAGAGACCTGACAGAAGCTGGAGTTCAGTCAACAAACCTTTACTTGGATAATCACTACTTTCAAAAATATATTCATCGATTTCAAGAAAAGAGGCAACTTTACTTGACAATGTCTCTTACCATCCGGTACTCCTGCATGCTGCGCACCTAATCTATTTGAAAAAAACACTGTCAATCGCACCTTGCATCGGTAGGCTTGTCTGATGATCCAGGAGGTTTTCGGCTCCATCTGCCTCGTATGGTACATGGTCATAGTCACAGTAGCGACGCTAGGGTTTCTCAGCATTCGGAGTAATTTCGCTGTTCCGCTGGCTCCAAAACAGACACCCTACGATGTAGAACCAGTGACGATCATTCGTCCTATAAAAGGTGTTGATCCAGAACTTACGACCTGCTTGGAACTGTCTTTTCTACAAAAATACCCTGTCGAGCGTCTACAGATCTTGTTTTGTGTGGCTGACAGAAACGATCCTGCCATTCCCATTCTCCAACAACTTGTTCAGAAGTATCCACACATTGACGCGCAGATCTTGATTTCGGAACCTGACACAGACCATTACGGACCAAACCCGAAGGTGAACAATTTGGCCAAGGGCTTCCTCGCTGCTAAGTATGATCTTCTATGGATAATGGATCTGAACGTGTGGGCTCTGGCTGATATACTCTTGAGCTCGGTTCAAACCATGAACGAGAATTTGAATTGTAACGAGCCAGTCAAAGATGGCGGTCGGCGGGTGAAACTAGTCCACCATGTCCCACTTGCATTGTCTCTTGATGATCTGCGATACGGGAAAGGTAGTCTACTAGACGAGATGTTTCTCTTCACCTCCCATCTGAAGTTTTACGTTAGTTTGAATAACGCTTCCATTGCTCCGTGTGTCAACGGAAAATCGAACATGTATAGAAAGTCTGATCTTGATTATGCGGTGTCCCAAATCCCCGTGAAAAAGTCGCCGTTCTTCCTGGAGAGCTCTGTCGTAGACGATGCTGCTAGAATCTCCTTCAAGGGCCCCGGACACTCCATTGAGTTTTTTGCGAAGTATATCGGAGAGGATAACATGATAGCCATCGCGCTTTGGGAATATTGCTATGGCCGGACGGCTCTTACGGGTGACGTCGTAATCCAGCCTCTCGAGGCACAGGACCAGCAAAACTCAGTTTTTGAGTACTGTAATAGAAGAGTCAGATGGCTTCGTGTCCGGAAATACATGGTTCTCGCAGCCACGCTAGTTGAGCCGACTACAGAGTCAATCATATGTGGACTAATGGGAACGTTTGGCATGTGTACCACTTTTTGGGGTACCACGTTTAGCATGAAATTGTTTCTATTGCACTTGACTTGTTGGCTCATTGCTGACTATGACCAATACTACAGATGGATTGAGAATATAAACCGCACTGGCTGCAAACCGCACTGGTTGCAAAACATAGCTCCAAACGAAAGGTCCAAATCGAAATGGCTCCAGATATGGCTCATGCGAGAAATTTTTGCCCTTCCGATTTGGGTGGCTGCAATGTGCGGTCATACTATCAATTGGAGAGGAAAGCCTTTCATGATTAAAAAAGATCTTTCCGCAAGTGAGCTTTAACAAGTGCATTTCGGATGCGATATCCGGCTATTAGAATAGACATTAGAGACATTTATAGACGATAAAATTAAACGGGATGGGAAACAATATCAAAGTCCAATTCAAAATCTTGACGAGAGTCCAGGAACTTCTTTCTACTCAAACGTGGTTTTTGTTCAATTATTGTTGGTCACATGGGACTCGAAAACCTGAAACAGCCCCATATGCAAGGCGCCAGTCCTGCACAATGCCACTGGAAGTTGGGCACGTCAAGTTCCAATCCAGTACCAACATTTCCATTCATACGGTAGGTTTTTTCAAATATGATCGAACTCAGAAATAAGTGCGCTCTTGTAACGGGAGGATCCGCAGGTTTGGGAGCATCTGTTGCCCGCCAATTGGCTGAAAAAGGCGTGAACTTGGTTATCAACTATAGCAATTCCAAAGAAAGAGCCGAGGTATTGGCTAAAGAGCTTCGCGATCAATATAGCGTGCAAGTCCATGTTGTTCAAGCTGATGTGTTTGGTGGCAATGATGCGTTAGTGCAATTGGTGGAGAAAAGTGTCTCCTTATTGGGTCAATTGGACATCGTCATTTCTAATGCTGGGTGGACAAAATTTGTACCCTTCAAGGATATCGACCAATTAGATGACGAGATCTGGGACGGATGTCTTAATGCCAATGTAAAGACCCACTTCTACTTGTTTAGAGCAGCCAAGAAGTACCTCGAGGCAAGCGCAGATGGCGGTACATTTATTGTATCGGCCTCATTGGCTGGTCGTCGTCCATATGGTCTGAGTATGCCATACGCAGTGAGCAAGGCTGCATTAATTCATCTTGTTGAGATTTTGGCTAAGTCACAGGGTCCAAAAATCAGAGTTCACTCTGTCTGTCCAGGTCTCCTTTTGACTGAGTGGGGACAGAAGTTCTCGCAGGAAGTGGTTGATCTGGCAATTGAATCTTCACCAATTAAGACCGTGGCTGATGTCGATGAAACCGCGGCCCATTTCGTATTCCTTTGTCAAATTTCGAGCTCCACAGGAACTACTGTCGGCGTCGACGCTGGTTTGTACCTCTAAATTAGACCAATACATGAATAAGCTTTCTGAGAACAGGACGCGGTTTCCAAGTTTTGTGCATGGTAATTTTTTGAACGGCAAACGAAACTCCAGTCGACCCACTCGTGCATTCTTTTTTTCTTTATCTACGTTTGATCTAGATCGATTCATAACCTTCGATTGTATGTGCATCATACGCGTCACCTGGAGCACCGCCTACAAAACGGCTTAGACTGCCATCCGGAGTTTCAACGCACTTTGGAATTGATGCATTGATAGAACGCACATCACGGGTAAATTCTGCATCTTTAAGGAGAATTCCTCGATTGGCAACACTGTGTACAGGATAGTTTCATCTTAAATTTCCAAGGAATCGATCCATCCACCATATTCAAGAGATTCTCTTAAATTGGGTTAATTCTGTGAGGAGAATCAGTCTAACAGATAAAGATTCTACTAGAACAAATACCATTGTTACTCAATGCATTGATGAACTGTTATCTCTAATGATCTGGGTAGGCTAGAATCTGCAGGACAAAACAGGATTTTGCAATCTCCATTGAGTCAATGAATAGAAACAAATTCGGTCAATGGCTTGTAGAGTTTAACATAAATCTTCAAATCAACAATCTAGCTTCAACAAAATGTCTGTAAAATTTCATAGTAATAAAAGTTGTCGTTTTCTTAGGCGGTGTTAATTATCCGACTTACTGCGCATCTCCAAAAAAACAACTTCTATCGCAGAAGCAAGCAGTTATAAGGAAATCCATCCAGTCCAAACCTCCCGAAGAAACAGATTGTGTTCGATATTTTCTGATCCTGTGAAACTGGACCCGCACTCTTCTCAATCAGCGCTACCCCAGTTCCTGTCCTATTTTTATCACATCAGCATCAGGGACCAGACCACCATTCTTCCAAAGAACCATGACTGGGCAAGAGAATCTTGCGGGAAGAATCTGGTCGATGAGCCATGAACAAGAAATCTCGCTTAAACGGGTCTGGGCTATGCTCCTCAAGTTTTACGGGTATGAGCTTCAGTTTAGTCTAGGCGAAATCAAGTCACCCCGAACCTTCTGCTCTTCATCAAATCTACACTCTGAAGCATCAAGTCCTACAATGGCAAATTCTTCTACACATCTGCGATCAGGGAGTACTCAATCGTGGCAAGAATTGTTTAATGTGAAGCTTTTAAATGAGAAAGTGAGGTCTAATTACGTATACCTCAAATCAGGAGGCTTGAATAACGAGACGTTTGACGCATTTTCCGTATCTACGAGGGATGAAAGTGCTACTCATATGGGTTATCTTCCGGAGGAAATCCATAGAAGCATGTGGTCCTTGTGCAGAAACGACAGTCTCGATAACTTCATTCTTAAATTCATTCGAATGAGTAAATGTGATGTAGAAACATCTTTCAAATGGTTACTAGATACCTTAGACAAAAGAATTAACAAATATCTGACAGAAGATTTAGTGAATCGAGGCGATGCATTCTATTTCTTCCGTAAGGACAAACCGGAGTTGGTCCAAGCATTAAAGAAGAACATTATGTTTATGCATGGTGAAGGCAAAAACGGGAAACCTTTAATTATTATCCGAGTTAAAGAGCATATTCGGGGACATTGCTCTGATGAAGATTTTCAAACCTTGGTTCTCATGACAATTGAGTGGAGTCGACTAAGACTACTGGAGTTCAAAAACGGCATCGACCAATGCTACCATTTATTTGATGTCAGTGATTTTTCGTTCAGAAACGCTGACTATAATGGCATCCGGTTCATAATCAAGGCTTTTCAAACATCCTACCCTGACTCTGTCGAGCTAATCTTCATTCATAACGCACCAAAAGTTTTTACAATTATGTGGAATGTTATCAAACGATGGATTAAAGCTGAAGTCCGAGAGAAAATTATATTTACCTTTGGTCCTGATGATTTAAGACCATTCATCGATGACAGATATATTCCTAGAAGCCTAGGTGGCGATGGCTTGAATTTTACTCCGTATGTTGAGCCCGACGAAGGAAATTACAGATGCAAAGAGCCAGATGAGATGCTAGATCGCATCGCAAAGCAACGTGAAAACTTAACAATCAAATATCTAGAGTCAACTATCCGGTGGGTTGAGGCCTCCTCCCCAACGGAATCACGAAAGCATCTCAATGAGAAAATTAAGCTTTCAAGAGCCATGGCAGAGAATTATGTCTTAATTGACCCATATATTCGCCAACGAGGCGTCTTGGATCGAAACGGGGAGCTTGTGCATATTTCAATCTGAGTCCAGACCATGCACGAACACGATTTGCATTGATGCAAATAAAATCGTGTATGCAAATGATTAAATATGAAATCGAAATTGCTACTATCGAGTAAAGTTGCTCTCCTCGTAAAAAATAAAGAACATTCAATGGAAGCACCCAATCCCCTGATACGGCTTATGTGGCAATCCTGGAAATACTACCAGATAAAGGAATTTATTCATTATGACAACGTTGATGATCAAGTATATAGGAACATTTTTCTTATGATTAAATTCATCTTCTTGGCTCCTTAGCGTCATGTAAATAAACAAAGGTTATTCCGATCCAATGCGTTACGTAACCCCACAATTAGCATACTGATTGTGAATCTGATCTCATCGTTGCAACTTGCAACTGATTTCTATTAAATTGTTGCATGAAACCATACATGAAGTGACACCATGCAGTCTAATTAACCATCTCTCACTCTTGAAGTGCCTTGGGGATGCCCGGTAGTGTGTACAACGAAAGTACACCAGTTCCAATCATCTTTGATGCAGGGTTTCATCATTTCATCTGCGTTGATGACGCTCACTAGGAAAAACGGCAAAAGAAATACAGGTTATGATATGAAGTGGTCGTCTCTTGCAGATTTAAGAAAAATGCTTGTGCATGTAATGAATGCTAACGTTCTGGTGTTCTTTATGTTTTCTCGTTGAAAGCAGACCCAGAAAGACATGGCCACATGGCCAATTGAGTTGTTTAGCAAGGTATCGGGGTGCCGGAAAATAGAAAAGCAATTTTGAATGAAATGACAGATCTGTGTTTGTTTTTCTATAAGGTCCACGAAACTGTTGCACATCTGCGAGTTCTTCGCCGTTGAGGCCATATGCACATCCAAAATCTCAAATATGTACTACTCGGCCAACTGTAAGACTATTAGAGATCATTGTCCTATACAGATGCTTAAGAAGCAACAACAAACAAAAAGCCAAGGATACTCGCGAACCTGATCTTTTAGTTTTGATGGTACTATTGTTCCAGCGTGATACTCGATCTGACTCTTTACAAGTGGATTTTCTCCAACTGAGCTGACTTTATCTGGAAAAGCAAAATTGACCACTTCGACTAGCTTCAATGTTAGATGATTCAACTGACGATGTCATCTCCAAGTCAATACGTCTTCGTTTAATGGAAAACCTGCAATAGATTCGACCCTGACGCTTAATTATTTTAGACAGGACGATTACGAATCAAACGGTTTATTATACACAGGTACATACCGTTTATGGAAAGTTAAATTCCTCATCCTACTCAAATATCTTAAATCAGACATACAATTGTCGCCTCAATTCATAAAAAGCAAGCTGTCGTTGACATATTGCTTTTAGAAATTATTTTTTTTCGTAAATACTCACTTTCGCCGGGGACTATGCCAAGATAGACACAACTTGCAACCTAACGGTTTCATACATGTAGTCATCTGGGACACCAATGCCTGCATATATTTGGGTTTACTCGCTATAGTTCGGGCAAGTTTCAGACTTGTAGACAGGAGACCTGCAGATACACACAATAAGGTTCGTGAATAGTGGACAAGATTGAACTTAAGCTTTTTTACGTAAACTATTGAAAACAAACAGGCAACAACTAGCAACGAGAGTGAACACAGAGTTTCTGTATTGCGAGGTTATGGTGCTTCTCAAGGCACGTTTTATTGCTGTACCTACAGCTTTGGTCGAAGGACAACTTTTGCATATGTGCCGCGGTTAAAATAGAACGTTTTTATCAATAATAAGATGCCCCTCTTTAGTTCATGAAACCGCATTATGATTTGTCAAGCACATGTAGGGCAAAACTGGGAATGCATTTTTTAATCCGTACGGATCCCAGGGGTAGTAACATGGGTATTGCCACATGACACACACCATGCAAGATATGGAAGCTCTTGGGCTTCTCGGCTCCCGTTGCTCAGTAATCAACATGACATCAAACGGAAGAAGACGCCTCGGATAGACTTTGGAAGCTTCGTAAGTATGTGTAATCATCACTATCTGCAGTACTCTAAACCGCAATGCGGGCCTTAAATATTAACCGCTCGGACTTAAGAGGGATTCACACCCCTATAAAGCTATGGAAATTGAGTTAATGAATTTACAATTCGGCTCAATAATAGAAGAAACATCTGCAATATTGATTATATAATTTTGGATATCTAAAGATGAGTATGGTATAGCAGGAATCGCATCTATTGCGATTTAACCTTAATTTGACTAGTACGGTACCTGGGCTTGGCTTGCGGATGTACTTGCCCGCACCGTGATCCAACGTTAGGCGTCAATATGCAACTACGTTGGGACTGACTAGATGTAAAACCAGATGAGTAAGGCACGGATTCATGTCGTCAGAGCTGAGGAACAACAGTGGCCACACGCATCATTGCCACACTATGTCGTAAGAGCTCATACGTGGTTTAGATTACGAAGTGTCGAGAGCTTGGCCTAACTCAGTATCCACACCATATCCTTATGGCTTTAAGTATAGACATAATAATGTAAACTCATCTAAACTGAGAATAGACTATGCGGACAACCTGTAGCGAAGAGTGAGCCTCAGGGGATCTCGTACCTGAAATTTTAGTTGACCTCAAGGTGAAATTCATCCTTTTCGGGGAAGTATTTCGCCGTAATGAGTATTGTCATGCATGGGCGTTTCGGTTTACGATGCATGTAAAGCCCACCGCGCATATGCGCACCTCCCAGAAGGTTTGTATGCAAGAAAAGCGTTACGCATGCATGGAACCCCCGTTATGAGATGCACCATGGATGAGGACTAGCAGAAGACCACCGGGATGGAAAAGAGGCATGGGAAAAATCGCCGAGTATATTAAGACCCCTGGGTTCGCCCCTGGTTTTTCAATTCTCCAGCCAAATAAAAATCACGACTCCGCTAGATATGCTTAATCTTGCGTACTACGCCGTTGCACTCTTCGCAGTGTATGCACAGGCTGCTCCTCACAATAAGCCACCCCAGCCCAATAAGGACACTTCTAAAGCCGGTGTCGTCGCTGCAAACTGTCAACCTAGCCGTGTGTTGGGATCCGGTTTCAACGTTGTCTTCTACGACTACCCATACTACAGAGATGACGGATGGCAACCTGGTTGGTTCGAAGGTGGATACAAGAACAACGCTATTACTGCTACTAAGAAGGGTGTTCAAGATATCTACTTCTCCAACCAAACTGTGCCATGGGGTGTTGTCAGAGGTACCGTTTACGATACCGAGGTCAACATTTCCAACTTCGCTATGGAATTGAGTGGTTTCTTCAAGGCTGACTACACTGGTACTTACACTTTCACATTGAAGGCTGACAACGGTGCTTCTCTTCAACTTGGTGCCGGTCAATCTTGTTGTGACGACGCTGGTGGATCTGTCGGCGGTGGTTTCAACATCTTCACCTTGGGCCCTCGTGGTGGTGGTGGTGATGTTGACGCTAACACCAACAGATACACTGCCTCTTTTGACCTTCAAGAGGGTAGATACTACCCAGTCAAGCTTGTGTACTTCAACTGGGTCACCAACGCAGGTCTCGACCTTTCTTACGTCGACCCTAAGGGTACCACCGTCAAGAACTTCGCCAACAAGATCTCTCAGCTTCAATTCGACAATGGTGTCTGTATTACCTCTACCACCGAGTACTGGACTAACAAGTACACTTCCACTACCACTAGAACTGGCAAGAGCACAAACACTGTTGTTGTTGAGCTTCCTCATTTGACTACCACTACCACTACCACTTGGGGCAACTCTTTTACCTCTTCTGTGACCAAGACTGGTTCCATCACTGACACTATTGTCGTCGAGGTTCCTTCTGCTACCGTTACTACTACCACTTACTGGAACAAGCCAATGACCTCTCTGACCACTGTCACTACTGGTAAGGATGGTACCAACACTGTCATTGTCCAGGTCCCTAAGACCACTGTCACCAAGACCTCTACTTGGACCAACAACTTCTCTTCCACTTCTACCGCTGTTGGATCCGTCACTGACACTGTTATTGTTGATGTTCCATCTCCAACCAAGACTGTCACTTCTTACTGGACTCAAACTACTACTGGTGCAACTACGATCACCACTGGTACTGACGGTACTAACACTGTGACTGGTTCCGCTACTGACACTGTTGAGATTGATGTCCCAACTCCAACTAAGACCATTACCTCTTACTGGGAGAAGCCAACCACCGCTACTACCACTGTTACCACTGGTACTGACGGTACTAACACACTGTTGTGATCCAGGTTCCAAAGACCACTACCACCAAGACTTCTACTTGGTCTAACGGTTTCACCAAGACCACCACCATGACTGGTTCCGCTACTGACACTGTTGAGATTGATGTCCCAACTCCAACTAAGACCATTACCTCTTACTGGGAGAGCCAACTACCGCCACTACCACTGTTACCACTGGTACTGACGGTACTAACACTGTTGTGATCCAGGTTCCAAAGACCACTACCACCAAGACTTCACTTGGTCTAACGGTTTCACCAAGACCACCACCATGACTGGTTTCTGCTACTGACACTGTTGAGATTGATGTCCCAACTCCAACTAAGACCATTACCTCTTACTGGGAGAAGCCAACTACCGCCACTACCACTGTTACCACTGGTACTGACGGTACTAACACCGTTGTGATCCAGGTTCCAAAGACCACCACTACCAAGACTTCTACTTGGTCTAACGGTTTCACCAAGACCACCACCATGACTGGTTCCGCTACTGACACTGTTGAGATTGACGTCCCAACTCCAACTAAGACCATTACCTCTTACTGGGAGAAGCCAACCCGCTACTACCACTGTTACCACTGGTACTGACGGTACTAACACTGTTGTGATCCAGGTTCCAAAGACCACCACTACCAAGACTTCCACTTGGTCTAACGGTTTCACCAAGACCACCACCATGACTGGTTCTGCTACTGACACTGTTGAGATTGACGTCCCAACTCCAACTAAGACCTTCTTACTGGGGAAGCCAACTACCGCCACTACCACTGTTACCACTGGTACTGACGGTACTAACACTGTTGTGATCCAGGTTCCAAAGACCACTACCACCAAGACTTCTACTGGTCTAACGGTTTCACCAAGACCACCACCATGACTGGTTCCGCTACTGACACTGTTGAGATTGATGTCCCAACTCCAACTAAGACCATTACCTCTTACTGGGAGAAGCCAACCACCGCTACTACCACTGTTACCACTGGTACTGACGGTACTAACACTGTTGTGATCCAGGTTCCAAAGACCACTACCACCAAGACTTCTACTTGGTCTAACGGTTTCACTAAGACCACCACCATGACTGGTTCCGCTACTGACACTGTTGAGATTGATGTCCCAACTCCAACTAAGACCATTACCTCTTACTGGGAGAAGCCAACTACCGCACTACCACTGTTACCACTGGTACTGACGGTACTAACACCGTTGTGATTCAAGTTCCTAAGACTTCTTCTAAGCCAGTTGCATCTTCTTCTAAGCCAGTCGCTTCTTCTTCTAAGCCAGTCGCTTCTTCTTCTAAGCCAGTTGCATTCGTCTAAGCCAGCTTCGTCTAAGCCAGTCGCATCTTCTTCTAGCCAGTTGCTTCTTTCTAAGCCAGCTTCTTCTAAGCTTCTTCTTCCAAGCCAGCTTCTTCAAGCCAGTCGCTTCTTCTTCTAAGCCAGTTGCTTCTTCTTCTAAGCCAGCTTCTTCTTCTAAGCCAGCTTCTTCTAAGCCAGCTTCTTCTTCTAAGCCAGTTGCTTCTTCTTAAGCCAGTTGCATCTTCTTCTAAGCCAGTCGCTTCTTCTTCTAAGCCAGTTGCTTCTTCTTCTAAGCCAGCTTCTTCTAAGCCAGTCGCTTCTTCTTCTAAGCCAGTTGCTTCTTCTTCTAAGCCTTCGTCTAAGCCTTCGCTTCTTTCTAAGCCAGTTGCTTCTTCTTCTAAGCCAGCTTCTTCTAAGCCAGCTTCTTCTTCTAAGCCAGTTGCTTCTTCTAAGCCAGCTTCGTCTCTTCTTCTTCTAAGCCAGTTGCTTCTTCTTCCAAGCCATTGCTTCTTCTTCTAAGCCGTTTGCTTCTTCGTCTAAGCCAGTTTCTTTCTAAGCCAGTCGCTTCTTCTAAGCCAGTTGCTTCTTCTTCCAAGCCATTGCTTCTTCTTCTAAGCCAGCTTCTTCTAAGCCAGTTCTTCTTCTAAGCCAGCAGTTGCTTCTTCTTCCAAGCCAGCTTCTTCCAAGCCAGTCGCTTCTTCTTCTAAGCCAGTTCTTCTTCTTCTTCTAAGCCAGCTTCTTCTAAGCCAGTTGCTTCTTCTTTCTTCTTCTAAGCCAATCTTCTTCTAAGTTGCATCTTCGTCTAAGCCAGCTTTCTAAGCCAGTCGCTTCTTCTTCTAAGCCAGTTGCTTCTTTTCTAAGCCAGCTTCTTCTAAGCCAGTCGCTTCTTCTTCTAAGCCAGTTGCTTCTTCGTCTAAGCCAGCTTCGTCTAAGCCAGTCGCATCTTCTTCTAAGCCAGTTGCTTCTTCTTCAAGCCATTGCTTCTTCTCCAAGCCAGCTTCTTCCAAGCCAGTTGCTTCTTCTTCTAAGCCAGTTGCATCTTCGTCTAAGCCAGCTTCGTCTAAGCCAGTCGCTTCTTCTTCTAAGCCAGTTGCTTCTTCGTCTAAGCCAGCTTCGTCTAAGCCAGTCGCTTCTTCTTCTAAGCCAGTTGCTTCTTCTTCTAAGCCAGCTTCTTCTAAGCCAGTTCTCTTCGTCTAAGCCAGTCGCTTCTTCTTCTAAGCCAGTCGCTTCTTCGTCTAAGCCAGTTGCTTCTTCGTCTAAGCCAGTTGCTTCTTCTTCCAAGCCAGCTTCTCCAAGCCAGTCGCTTCTTCTTCTAAGCCAGTTGCTTCTTCTTCCAAGCCAGTTGCTTCTTCGTCTAAGCCAGTTGCTTCTTCTTCCAAGCCAGCTTCTTCCAAGCCAGTCGCTTCTTCTTCTAAGCCAGTTGCTTCTTCTTCCAAGCCAGTTGCTTCTTCATCTAAGCCAGTTGCTTCTTCTTCCAAGCCAGCTTCTGCATCTTCATTGATCAGCTCTTCCCGGCTCAGGTTCATCCTCAATGGCCCACACTTCGTTCCCTGTTATTTCTAGCTCTTCAACTTTGTCCTTCCACTCTAACTGGAACCTGTCTCTCATTTCGACCCAATCTTCTACAATGGAGATTTCTTCTACACCAATCCCAACTGGTCCTGCTTCCAGCCCAGCTGCTTCCAGCCCAGCTGCTTCCAGCCCAGCTGCTTCCAGCCCAGCTGCTTCCAGCCCAGCTGCTTCCAGCCCAGCTGCTTCTAGCCCAGCTGCTTCTAGCCCAGCTGCTTCCAGCCCAGCTGCTTCCAGCCCAGCTGCTTCCAGCCCAGCTGCTTCCAGCCCAGCTGCTTCCAGCCCAGCTGCTTCCAGCCCAGCTGCTTCCAGCCCAGCTGCTTCCAGCCCAGCTGCTTCCAGCCCAGCTGCTTCCAGCCCAGCTGCTTCCAGCCCAGCTGCTTCCAGCCCAGCTGCTTCTAGCCCAGCTGCTTCCAACGATGTTCCATCCGCCACTGTTCCAGGTGCTACAGGTTCCGCTTCTAACTCTGGTACCCCAGTTGCTTCCAGCGATGTTCCATCCGCCACTGTTCCAGGTGCTACAGGCTCCGCTTCTAACTCTGGTACCCCAGTTGCTTCCAGCGACGTTCCATCCTCCACTGCTCCAGGTACTCCAGGTACTCCAGGTACTCCAGGTACTCCAGGCAATCCAGGCACTCCAGGTACTCCAGGTACTCCAGGTACTCCAGGTACTCCAGGTGCTCCAGGTGCTGGTTCTGAGTCTGGCGCTCCAGATGCTCCAGGTTCTGGTTCTAACTCTGGTGCTCCAGGTGCTCCAGGTGCTGGTTCTAACTCTGGTGCTCCAGGTGCCCCAGGTGCTGGTTCTGAGTCTGGCGCTCCAGGTGCCCCAGGTTCTGGTTCTAACTCTGGTGCTCCAGGTGCCCCAGGTGCTGGTTCTAACTCTGGTGCTCCAGGTGCTGGTTCTGAGTCTGGCGCTCCAGGTGCTCCAGGTGCTGGTTCTGAGTCTGGCGCTGCAGGTGCTCCAGGTTCTGGTTCTAACTCTGGATCGCCTTCCACCGCCGGCCCTGCTGAGTCCAACATCACTAACATCCCAGGTGCTGCAGCTCCTTCTAGCACTGGTATGGTTTACTCCAGCTCTGTTGCTGCTGAGGCCACTTCGAGACCAACTGCCTCTACCCTTGCAGGCGCTGGTTCCAAGGCTACTGTCTCTTCTTTGAAATACCTTTTGCCTTTGGCTCTTTTGGCTCTTTAGGCTGATTAAAGACTAATATGATTCCCCCCTTTATAGACTTTTCGACGCAAGTATACATTAATTTTACGATACATTAGATACAAACTAGTAGTTCAATATAGATATTTATTGTTCCTGTGAATACTCTGACTAGCCACCGAGTCGAACTCTACGCGATGTAGTCTACAAAAAGCATTCTTGAGATGATTTGTGGTTTCAACCCTAGGCTTTCATTTGGTTGATCAATCTTCTTTGTCGATCTGTTTGCTTAGATAGTATTCTCGTTAGAAGTCCTGTATTCGTTAATCCATAAAATAGACTGTAGCTAGTCTTATTGGTATCCCGAAATTTCCTACTAGTCAGATCACGGGCAAGCAGTGGGCCACCTAAGGGCTGTCGTGGCGGCCTGAAGCTTCTATGCTGTCCTATCGTCGTCATGCAGAGATTTTCATCCGATAGGCCTTATCCCAGCATCAACGGCGATCTCGATCTTGGGTATCTAGTGATAATACTCCACGAAATATCCAACAGGTTTCTGATCATTGTTTGTGATTAGGAACAACGATATCTGAGCTCAAATATGGTAAATGTCAGTAGGTGATATTATTCTTTATATACACATGAACAAGAGGAAAAAGAACTTCACGATTTTGACTGGGAAGAAAATAGATGAGAAGCCTCTCGTTCATCAATTGATATCTCGAAGCACAGGATTTTCCAAAGATCAAATCTTCTGACAGAAATAAGGAAGTATTGCAAGACAATGAACTATTCTCAGCAAAAGATTTGCTTCAAGGGACTGAGCAATATTAGATTTGCGTTCATCAGCTGTGTTGTTGAGTGGCTAGCTAAAAAGCGTCGATCAATTCTATATTATTTATACACGAGATGTATCCTCGAAACAAGTACTCACGACTGGGAAACAATGAAATTCACCATTTAAGCATTTAGTTTCTTTCTCTCATCTACCTTAGCTATTCAATTTCAAACACCTCAGGTATTCCAGGCACTCCAGATAATCCAGGTACTCCAGGTTCCGTTTCTAGCTCCGATACTCCAGGTGCTCCAGGGCCCGGTTGTAACTCCGGTACTTCAGGCACTTCAGGTACTCCGTTTTCTCCAGGTTCCGGCTCTTACTTTAGACCGTCTTCCCTTTGGACCGTCTTCTGTTCCCGCCCGCCTTCTCGCCCTGCTGAATCAAACATCGCCACATTTCCAATGGCTGCAGCTCGTTATGGCATTGGTGTGATCTACTTCAGCTCGGTTGCTAGTGAGGCCACTTCGAGACCAACCGCCTCTACCTTACCAGCGCTGGTTCCAAGGCACTGTCTCTCCTCAAAAGTGCCTTTAGCTTTTTGCTCTTTCTGCTCTTTAGACAAATAACGGACTAATATGATTCACCTTTATAAACTTTTCAACGCATGTATACATTAACTTTCTGATACATTAGATACAAACTAGCAGTCGGATATAGATAATCATTGTTCCTGTAATCGATATGACATGCCACTTCTTGAGCCGGAATCTTCGCGTTGTAATCTACATGAAGTATTCTTGAGACATATCGTGATTTTGACGGTAGGGTATATATTGTTTGCAATTAGTAACAATGATCTTCAAGGTCAACAATTGTTGTACGTTAATAGGTGTATTTCTCATGTAGACATACCATGAACAAGCAGAAAACAAAATCTTCCGATTTCCACTGAGAAAAGAATGGAAGAGAAGCTTCCCGTTCATCAAATGGTATTTCGAAGGACAAGGTTTTCCGAAGATCAAATCCCCTGACAGTGATGAGAGAGTGTTTCAGAATATTTCAACTACAATACATCATCGTCAGCAAAAGATTTGCTTTCAGTGATTGAATAATGAGAAAATGCTTTCGTCAGCTGTGTTGTTGCGTGTGTAGGTAAAGAGCGTCGATCAATTTTACAATATTTAAACACCAGATTTATCCTCCAAATTTAGAGCCACGATTAAAAAACAATGAAATTCATCAATTTAGCGTTCATTATCTCTCTTGTATCCAGTTTAGCTATTCAGTTTCCTGCTTCAGGATTGAAGATACGTGAAATTGACTTCAAGAACGTAGAGAGTCTGGAATTTCCAAGTTCAAGTATTGATACCCCAATCCCGAATCGCTATTTCGAAAGCGTTCGATTATTGCTTGACAAGACAAGAAAGTTTCAAAGATTTTTCAGGGGGTCGGGAGTTGACATCGGTGCATACTATTGCGGCAAATCAGAAGACGAAATTAAGAGGCAAAGAATTAATGAAATGCAACACACAACTTTGGAAAATTTCAAAGGGTATTTGGAGCTGTGTGGCTATGATGTGAAGTTTTTGTACTGTCCTCCTGTCGAGAAAAGAGAGAATTCAGACGACAAGTCCACTAAGCGGTACTTCTTTGGTCTTACAAGATCAAACTGGAAATATTTGACTCAATTAGCCAAAAAAGCCGAAAAGAAAGATCACGGGGGAAGCAATCAGAGCTGAGCTGGTTTATTTACTTACTGTACGTACCTTCAAAATTATATGATTGACATACAAGAAACTGTCGTACCAGTAGCTTCAAAGAAATTTATACAAACAAGAGCTTATTGGCTTCATCCACTATTTCCTTCTCTCCCGGTGCAACAGAGGTTGCGTTAAATGGGTGAAGTCCAAAAGCTTGCAAAGCTTCTTTTCCTCCCTCGTCTTCAACATCATTTGGACTTGCCCGGCCAACATGCGTTGTTTCAGCTTCTCCAAAAGGAAAACCAGGGAAGTCAGGTGGTGCTAAACCTTTTATAAACAGCTCTCTCTGAAGCCATGCGTACTTCAAATTAATATCACACAATGGCAGAGCAGGAATATAAAATACAGAAGAGTCCCATTTGCCCTCATGCACTGGATCTACAGAGTGGATACAGTCACAATGCCAATAAACCATGTCTCCGGGTTCAACTGTAGGAATTGGAGTCATTAAAGAATCAAGTTGCAATTCTGGGTGCAACTCGTTGGAAAATTCTTGACTTGTTCCAGGAAATGCACCGGGAAAGTCGGGATCTAATTTGAAGGAGTCATTGCTATCGAAAAAAGGTCTCAAAATCCAATACGCTGTGACCTCCTTAATTAAGGGTGCAAATAAAATAGTTCCTTCCTTGGGAGCTATTTCTGAGAGCGCCAACCATCCTTGGAACGACCGGAAAACATTGGAAGTTCCGCTGCTATCGTACTTTGTCATATCCACATTTAGTCTATGAGTAGCATCGTATGGGTCAAATGCTTCCCAATTTCCTTCAAAGATCGGTTGATAGCATTTGCTGTATTCAGGGTCCTCCCATCTTTCCAAAGAGCCACTATCTGCGTGTGGACCAAGAGAAAACAAGTTATCCCCTGGTTCACGAATCCTCATTCTGTCGGCGTACATTACATTCTGATTCAATGACACCCTAGCTGTAGCATCAGCATGCCACATCTGGTTCATGAACAATTGAGTTTTGCGCACGTTCGCATTGGACCGGGCCTTGACTTGAGCTTTGGACCAGTAGAGTTCATACACCACCTTTTTATCACTGGGGAAGCCCTTTGTCTGTGGATTTCTTGCGATGTAGGACTTCACATCCTCTTTCAATGCTATAGCATCAGCACGAGACATAGTGTTTTTAATGACAACGCAGCCCCTTTTTAAGATTTCATCATGCTGTTCCTGAGTGATATTGTCCAAGTTGGAGAATTGGATTGTGGGTATGATGGCGTTTCCCTTCTCTTTGATTTCGTCAATGCCAGCAGAAAGCGCCTTTTTGAGTCTCACCCAAGACTCTTGGAGAGCCACGGGATCTTTGACCAACGATTTTTTGATTTCGGTATAGATTTTATCCAAATTGGGATTACTTTTCGTAAAAGATCCGAATGCAGAGGAAATGTCTCCGGCGGCCCTGGCTTTGGCAGCGCTGACGTCGCATGTGGTCATCTTCGCCATTGAAAGAATTGAAGTAGTCATTTATATTTAGTGCAGTTTAGTCTGATGTACTAAGTCTTTGAAGGGAATGGGAGGTTTATATATGTGATGGTTTTGCGGGGCAGTGCCGGATCAATTTCCAGATTAGGAACCCTTGCCGAAAAGGTCTTGGAGGAATATTGCAACAGAAAAAGAAATGTCCGAACTTCGCAAATACTTCCGTTTTTGAAGAAATCTCAAACTGAGAAGCGGAAACTTAATTGGATACCGCACTCTACAAGAACTTGCTTTATGTTGGCTTCGGTTCGGTTCACACAAATAGCCGCCCCGCGCATTAAATCCGGGGTAGAATCACTCTAATGAGTTATCTTGCACATAGTCAACTGTTGCAATTTGTGACTACTTCTAGATGAGTCTTATACGATATTTGAATAACCTTTTTATAGTCATTCGTTCGGAGATTTCGAAACCTATGCTTCTGTGTAAAAACCTAGTTTTTGAATTACTCTTGTGTGATGGTTGGTGCTAAATGAGTGATGGTACTTCATGCTTATATTTTGAGTATTATCAGTGCAATACTTAGACATTCAAGAGGAAAATTTTGATAGAAATACAATTGTGGCAGTGGTGGATAAGAGAATAGCATGCGTGACCGGTGTAATTTAGGATTTGTTTCGTAGGACGTCAAAGCACGTTAATCAGGAAATCGAGAAAGGACTGGAAACATTATGAATAAATTCAATTAAAAGATGTGGATTTTAATATACATAAAGTTCATAGAAGAACTCAAAACTTTGTGTTGACTGGAGCCGAGAGGAATGGGATATTCAAACTCGCTTGTCAAAAAGCAAACGGCTCAAAAGGAAGATTTCAATCCAAAAGACGGCACCGGAATTTCGACCACAAGCGATAGATTTCCAGTGACAGCCGGGATTCCCGAGTCCGTTCCAACGGTTCCTATCACAGCTTCTCGGATGCTGGATCGGTCCATCGAAACTGTAGGAGCTAGAGAGCATAAATGAGGGTCTTTTATGAGTAGATGTGTGGCACTATCTTGAGTTTGTAGAGTAGGTCTGAGCCGGAATTGACGAGGCACAAAAGGACGACTTGCAACTGAAGTAGACACACTCATCAATGCCAGATCAACTATGGTACTGTCGCTCTCTTGGAACGTCAGATGCGCCCGTGGTTGAGCTTGGTGCGAAATTTGTTGCACGTTTTGCTTAGGCGATGGTAGAGCTAGGATGTTACCTAGTGCAATATTCTCCAGGACAAAGAGTTGTTGATTCTCGGCCTTGAAGCACTCATAAACATCGTACACGCTCAGAAGACTTAGATTTGACGAGACTCGTGACAAACTTTCGTCACTATTAATACTCTGGGTATCCAGTGCTGAATCAGGAGCCGGGCCATGGAAGGGTTGTTGGAAGTCCAGGACTCTATTCAAAGCCCAAAGGCGTGAAACCACGCGATCGAGAAAATAGATTCTGTCCTTTAGTTTTTCTCTGAATTTCATGACGTAGCTAAAGAATTAGTAGCGAGGGATCACAAACTGCAAGGCCCATATATGCTTTGAACAGAACATAGAATAGCGGAACAAAATTAAGACTCGGAGAACATTCTGAAAAAACGAGGGATACGGAACCAAATACAAGACAAGAACAAAATTAAAAAAAAAGAAAGAAATCCACGGCAAACCGTCTCTTTTTGAAAACTTCTGCCTCAGGATGTTTCTCACTGCTAATCTAGCACAAACGCCAGTGCTCTAAAACTAGAATTCCAGTTTCAAATTCGACCCAGGCCGGAATTCCGATAGAAATTCTAAAGGAAACGACCTCTGCTGCAGATCAAATTCTTTATCACAACATTGTTCTATGTCATCATCCAGCAACACCAAAGCTTCTATGGGTGCAAATGTGCCACAAACAAACTTGCGATTCTGGCAACAGCAACAAGCAAAACCTAGCCACGCCTAAAAACTTAGTGGCGCATGCCCAAACTATCAGCCAAAAAAAAAATACCAGCAAAAAAAAAAATGAATCCCATCGCTTGCAGACAAGCAAAAGAAGCGTCCATGTACGAGGGCACATAGGCAATGCATTGCTATCGCCCCAGACGCGGAATTTGAACGAGCTGGCGACAAAAAACAGGAATTTGAATAAGAAAAGCTCACAAAATTATACCCACAATCTCCAGCTTCCAGACACTCGCTTTGGATTATTTTCATTCCTCCTGTTCCTCCGCTCAACTCCGTCACTATGGATTTCTCTCCTGTTTCCCGATGCTCTACATGCAGGCCGTGCATCTTCTCACCTGACATCATAGCAAGATTTACCATTCTCCACGAACATCGATAATTTCGCCATCACTAGATATATAGCGCCACATTGCCCGTCATTATTTGAACAGAAAAGCGGCGAATTGTCCATACTAGCCACACCCTACTATTTTGTGAGAATACCGTTCCTGTTGGACATCTATTGAACAACACTGCGGATACCAAAACGTCAGCCACTATTGTGATTAGAACATAGAACGTCAAAAAAAACCGAATAGATTCGAATTGATTCCGGTCTCATTTTCTTGATTTGTACGAACTCATTTCAATTTCCTCCCCGTATTCGAGCCTATTTCTCCCGTTCATTCATTCCATTTGAACTACCCCGTATTCCCTGTTCATTAAAAAAATACTTCGGACCATCCGTCTTCTCTGCTTCCAGAGACCGAATTCTTTTGCCATCATGACCAAGAAACAAAAAATGCACTCGCTTGCGAGTTTCCGCAGCGAGAAGTATCCGGAGGAGATCGATACCAAACGGGCCGCAGAAATCTACAAAAAGGATGAGAATAAGCCGTTCAACATTCTCCTACAGAAGGACGAAGAAACACGCACGAAGCGTGATGCCGTGAAGCCTCGCAAGGCCGTAGCACATTGGCTTGTTCGTGACTTCCGACTCAAAGATAACTTCGGGTTATCCAGAGCATATGGTAAAAGTTCTGAGCATAATCTTCCGTTGGTTTGTTTCTGGGTCAATTGTCCCGAACAGCGTGAGGCGCATGGAGACAGTCCCTTCAAACATTACTATCGTATGTTGAGTTTGCAGAAACTCCAGGAGAAGCTCGAGAAGCTCAATATCTCCATCGTGACCATCGATGCACCTAAACGTAAAGACATAGTGCCACTGGTGTTGAAGTTTTTGAAGAAATATGACATCGCACACTTATACTCGAATTTGGAGTATGAGGTAGATGAACTACGTATCGCCATCAAACTCCTAGAGGAATCCGTGGAGCAGGATATTGCCTTCTATCCATGTCATGACCTGTGCATCGTCCAACCTGGTGAACTTAAAACGAAGAGCCTGGGTACCCAGTATGCCGTGTTCACGCCGTGGTATAGGGCATGGGTGGCATACGTCAACGACATGCGTTCTCAAAAGAAGACTCTAGTGTACCCTACTCCTCAAAAGGTCGAAAACCTGATAGACCTTGATGAAAAGGCATACTTCCCCGAAGGAGATGTCGACAAGAAAAGGTTCCACAAGTATCACAAGCTAATAGGTGAAGAAGGCGCTGATGAGGCTTTGAAGCAGTACATCATGTCCACGAAAATAAAGTACTACGATGAGACTCGTGACTCTCTTGATGACGATACAGTGTCGCATTTGAGTGTTCACATCTCGTCTGGTACAATTTCTACTCGTACTATTCTTGAGGAATTATTTGCTGCCAATAAATTATCAAAGGCCAACAAGGCTGAAGCTCCAGGTATAGCCGAGTGGGTACGCCAGGTCTCCTGGAGAGATTTCTATAAACATATCATGTGCAACTGGCCTTACATATGCATGCACAAGCCTTTCCACCTAGAGCTTTCTCATATCGAGTGGGAGTATGACAGGCACATTTTCCTCTCTTGGTGCGAAGGTAAGACAGGCTTTCCTATCGTCGATGCATGTATGAGAAGTCTTAACGAGATTGGGTACATGAACAACAGGGGTAGATTAATAGTGGCCTCATTTTTCGCTAAGGATCTTCTTATAGACTGGAGAAATGGTGAGCGCTACTTCATGCTGCGTTTGATCGACGGTGATTTTGCTTCAAACAATGGAGGATGGGGTTTCGCTGCCAGCACAGGCGTCGACCCACAACCATATTTCAGAATCTTTAACCCATACACCCAGTCCGAGAGATTCGATCCCGAAGGCAACTTCATCAGAAAATGGGTACCTGAGTTGAAGGATGTAAAGGGCAAGCAAATCCATGACCCATATCTGCACCCAGACTCTTCGGCAGTTGCAGAGCAAAACAATTATCCAAAGCCTATCGTTGACCATAAAAAGTGTCGCGAGAGAGCGTTGGAAAGATATAAGGCCGCAATGGCAGAGGGAAAGGAGCTCTTAAAAGAAATTTGAGGGCTCTCACGGAGAATGGAACTAGTTTAGCTTTATGAAATCTCGCCAATGTTAAAATCAATTCTGTGTACTTTTATATGGATCTATAATTTCAATATTTGTGGGTAAGGTTATCGTAGTGGTCTAGGTATATGGCATCCTTGGTTATAACTTTGTTAGGAAAGCGACAATCAAAAAGCAAAGATTGCGATTTGAAATCAAAACGGACATATTCCAACCGCTTCGCAACTTCTTTGTAACGATTAGCATGATCCATGTATATCTGTTCGCCTGTTTCTACGATCTTGCTACCGAACGTGCTGGGACACGAGAAGAATTCCTGGGACACGAGACAAACAGAGTTGTAAACTTCGTACATAGCACCATTGGTGCAACTATTACAAGAACTGAAGGAACTGAAAGACTGCTGATCAGTGACAGCGAGTCGAAGAATGGTGGCAGACTCACAAGGCAATGACTCAAACAAAACCAGAAGCTGTTCCTGAACAATCGGAATGGCGAGAATTCGCAACTTTGTAAAATTTGATAATGATACAAGGGACCGAATGTGCACCGGTTGACTGAACACTGAACACAGGGGACCGTTTGGCATCTCCGAGAAGTCACAGAACAACTCAAGCCGTTCCAAAGAAGCTGAATGTTTCTGAAGTTTATTGATGAATGGCGTCAAATCCACCTTTCCATTTTGGCGGTAAAGATGCATTCTCATAGACAATTCTTCTAAGGCATGGATCTGCGCAATTGAACCGAAGATGCTGGAATCTTCGCAGTAGTTGTTCTTCACATCATAAACCAACAGCTTCAAGTTTGCGAGATAGGATACAATTTTCTTGAAAAATGTGTTCGTTGGCAGCGTCCGTCTTATGACACGATGAGAAGTTTGGTGTTCCAGGTCTACCATCTCAACGCAATTATATATAGCGAAGCTTTTAAGGAGTGTAAGATTGATGGAGTTGGATAAAAGCTCTGCATCCATCGCAGAGATCGATATGTCAGCGAGTGTGAGCTCTTCTAATTGTAGAGCAAAAGAAGGTTTAGGCAGAAATAAGGCAGAAACATACGACAAACCCTTATTTCCACCAGAATAAGAGTCCGATAAATTCACCACATTCGGAGAAGAAGATTTTTCCGACAAAGCGTTGTTTGGTTTGGAAGGTAGGCGAGCGATTTTTAAGGATGTCAATCGTGGACAGTGAGCAAGATGGATCCCAGCAACAACATCAGAGGTTCCGAAATTTGACACATCAAGAATTCGAATGCGCGACTCTGAGGGAACTGAAGAAAAAGAATTGAACATGAAATTACCACCAAGAACCTGGAGGCTTTCAGCACTTGGCAATAGGTTCAAAAGAGACGCATCCAAAGGAGAGTTCTCGCAGTACCATCTCAACACCACAAGGTTAACGAGCAAAGGAAAAACGGCCTGTAAAGAACAGTCAAGATCGTGTTGAGGCACGTCTGGAAATGATCCCTGGACCTCCAAACGCCGCAAGGCACTAGCATATCTTGAGTTCAAAGCTAGGTTTTTAAAGAAACGAGAGAGAGCAAAGAGCGAGCGGATCACCACGGGCGGTCTGAGATCACAACCGAAGCTCTTAGTTTTAATATCAAATTCTTCGTCAAAGACCCGCTTTGACGAGTTGATGAGAACATTCAGATAGAGATCTGGTGTTACGATTGTATGGATCGAACGGCAGGTGAAACTGAGGTTCAAAAGCGATTTTTGAGGAAGAAGACTAGCCACCTTTAACAACAATTCATCGGGAAAATCCAGCAACGACATCTGCGAGATGAGGTGTGGATCGCAACTCTGCGAACAGGGGGGTTTATATTTTGGGGAGCTTGGCTGCAAAATTCAGTGTCAAATCCGTTGTTCGGCCGGTTGCCTGCAGGTCTCACATGTGTAGGGAATCGGGGTTGAAAGACCATCGCCAGGGAGTATATTTTTCGGAATCTAATATTGCGGATGGTTTGGAGGGGACTCCAAATTGATTGGGAAGCTTTTGGATTCTCGCTTTTGTCTGTTAGTCACGGAGGTCGGGTTTGCTGACTGATACTCTTTTGAAGAGTTAACGACACTGATTGAACAAATAATTGGACATTTTTCATTTTGGAGAAAATAGTAAAATTGATTAGTTAGGAATGGCGGGCATGCGAAAACGGCAGACTTCGAGATAGTCGGTGGAATCACACACGAGCCAAATTGACCGTCGACCAACAGTTGGCAAACTGTGCAGTGTAACACGTCAAAAATTTTACCAACAGGTTAGTAGATCTCCACAAACAATGCTCTAAGAATGTGTACAGCCTCAGACAGTATCCTAACTGCATGTGATCTCATATCTGAGAACTCGATTGAAGCCTCGCCTTGCCTTATCTATCCAAATAAAGACACAAGATCGCCCTGCAGCTCGAAGTGTAAAATCAAAACTCATGTCAACCAAGAGGATCCATAAAGCTCTGTTGGACGGAAAACCTAACGATTGACGTCACCAGCTACAGGTGAAACACCGCATATGATGACCCCAAATCCAGGACTTTCGCCGGGAATTCGACTTTGGGCGCCAAAGTGCATTCGGCAAGATAAATTGGAGCCGTCAACCTAGTGGCCCACTATCACCGCATTCCTCAAAGGAGCTGTAGTTAATTTTTGCTAGAGAGCCTCAAGCAAGCAATAGAAACCATAGAAAATTCGCCAGTATCCATAGCCAAAAGTTCACACAAAAATCAAAATTCCATTGTCCTGTCCCTTCGTTGCGTAGGTCTCGTGGAGCGCTGTTCCTAACCATCCGACAGCATAGTTTAAATGGCAATCTGGCCAATCAGGATAGAGAAAATGTTTCCAAAAATCAAGATGCAAACTTCCAGGATACTCAAACATTTATTTTCGACCCTAATCCCAGAAATGCCCTCGTTTTCCATTCATCTTTATCTTGTTGCATTTAAGCAACCGGCATTAGCGTATAGCACTTGTACCGGTCAGGATGGCATCCTGCAGTGCCGCCTACTGCCTACAGGCCGTGGTCCGAGCCTATTAACATGCACATTACATGATGGAGGCGTGCCGAGCCCAAAATACCGGCGCATCTGCAGGTGCTGCCAATTGGGTATGGTAGGTGATAGTGCTGTGGAGGAATTGGGCCGCATAAACACACCAATTCTGCTGGGAGAGATTGACAGGGAAATGCTGCAAGTAGGGCAAGAGAGCTCATACACCAACGCATGAAAATTTCTTCAATAAATCCGTACATCTCGCCATCTGCCCGCTAAAAATCAAAATCCCCTGGCTTCCTGGATTTCCGGCAGTCGTATCGGGAGGGGTCCTACCTGCAGGACCCGCACCGCCGTCCTTCAGTTCACACCTCTTTCCCTCTTTCAGATCCCAAGAGTTGTGGCCCTTTTCACAGCAGAAACGACGTTTGCAACCTCGCCGGAGAAGTGTTTTTTTATACCTTTTTAGCTGGTACTGCAGATAAGACCTACCGTCGACACCAGTACCTCCCTCCGCCCCCAAGTCTCCACCCTATCACCCACGCCCTTGATTTCCCATCTGACACTACGTCTGGAGGATTCACATTGCAAGCCAGTGCTTGGGAATTTTTTGACTTTGAAGTGTATCGCTGCTCCAAAAACCGTCGGACTGCAGACGACCTTTCCAGCTCCTAACTTTGGGTGACTTTCTGAGTGACTTGAATCAGTAGACATACGAGCCATTTCCGACCTGGAATCCGGATATTTCGCTTCTATACTATTCCAGGCGGACCACCAAGCTTTGGAGATTCGCAATTTTTTCTTTGCTTGATTTGCTTTCTGGTTGCCTGCTTGTGACGTAGTAATTCCCCTAGTACTAGAAGCTTAGTAAGACAAAACTGCAAGAAACGAACGAGCATTCCTGTCTCTACATGAACATGTTTAATACCAGCATCTTTGATAACGCTGCCGCGCAGGACTCGGGCGCTGGCGGAGATGGTTTCCTTAATGCTCCGCAACCCATAGACATCGCCTATCAGCGACAAGCATCCATCTTCAACAACCTGCGTTTTCGCAGAGAATCCATTGCCCACTCGCAGGGTATGGGCGGAGTGCTGTGGGGCTCTGTCACCATTGGCCTGTGGTTGAAGGATGAGGTGATGATGCAACATAGCACTGGCCACAATGGAGGCCATCATCTGAACCTCATAAATCCGCGGCGCGGGTCGCTCCGTTTGGGCAGCACGGCCCAGGCGCTGCATAATAACATGCTGATGCTGCCTCCTAATACCACTAGTTACCTTCCTCGGTTGGAAGCAGACTACTGTAAAGACTACTCGTGCTGTGGACAGCTTCTTCCGACGCTACACGATTTGCTTCGACACTATGAGGAAGCGCACATTTCCACGTCGCCTCCAGCACATGAGACGAATTCTCACATGCTCGAGGCTCACCGCTCGCGCAACAACATGAACAATATCCACAATGTGATGGAGACAGTCTCTACCAATGACGTCTTCCTCAACAACCACGCCCACCAACAGCAGCCTATGGGCGGCACTTTGCATCTACCTCCAGCGCATTTCAACATCCAACAGCAGACCATCTCTCAAACGTCCATGACGCAAACCATCCTGCCCAGCCTGACTCTTGCGGGCGGAGCACATGGTGCGGATGGCGATGCACAGGCAGTGTCCATGAGCAGGCCTGGCGGTGGTGCTAGTAACTCGCTGATGGCTCTGAATAGACAGCTGGCCCTCAACAGGGCCAAGGCCGATCAAGGTAACGTTAATGATCAGGATAGAATGTACATCGATGACCCTGCACGTCACTTATACGTGGAGAATGAGGAGTACAAGCCTTTCAAGTGTCCAGTCATCGGTTGTGAGAAGACATACAAGAACCAGAATGGCTTGAAATATCATAGATTGCATGGACACCAGAATCAGACATTAAAGGAGAACGACGACGGAACGTTCTCCATCATAGACCCCGAGTCAAACACCCCGTACCTCGATGGCGCGGGCATGGAGAAGGACAAGCCTTACAGGTGTGAGGTTTGTGGTAAGCGGTACAAGAATTTGAATGGTTTGAAGTACCATAGAGGTCACACCACTCACTGAGCACACTAGTTGTAAGATCAGTCTCTCATTGGGCATTGCTCCGTGGTTGCTTCAATCATTGATTATGCCTCTCATTTCTTGTTCGCTTTTTTTGTATCGTTTTTTCATTTTTATACTCTAACAGACCTTTGGGAACGTATCTGTAGGCTGATTAAGCCACCTGCAATAATCGGTTCAGGCCATTGATGAATTGTCTTTGTTCTAGAACTCCTATTTTTTTGTTTTATTTTGACACTATTCTTTTTTCAACACAATTTCTATTCTGCATGAGATAATTACCCCAGCTTCTCTTATCGTACCTAGGCAAATCTCTCAATTGACGAGCAGTATTGATTTCAAAAGGGTTCATCAGCCCATAGTGAAGCTTCTCTGATAAAGCTTTCAATACCACGTCTTTTCCGGGCTTAATTGGCCTCTCCCACGCCGAAGCTCAGCTTTCTACTTAGAATGAAGCTCATTCCAACGGGTTTGGTAATTAAATTGCCACTTTTCTTCACACGGCAGGCCTTGTATGGAGTAATCATCTTCACGGCAATCTTTTTTGTTCTCCTTCCGGCGTCAACTTTGACGTACTTCAGTTTTTACAAAAACATAATTCCTACAGAACGTGTTGGCGTGCCCACCAAATTTATGGGTGTTGCTGGGACGCTGGAAACCCAAAGTCAAATTAGCTTTGATCTGGTGTTGCCATTTCTCCGCCAGAATCAGGATCTAGAGTTCTCGGTTAGACTCAACCTACATGCTATTTGCAAGGTAGAGAAGCTGTTCCAAGTTTTGCGATATCAGTTGAATTTTGATAGTGGGAATTCTTTCAGTGACGAGATTTTGGTCAATTGCGACTCTAGATACATCTATGTGGCTAAGAACAATTGGATTCCTTATAATCTTCGATACTGGACTCCCCCAATTCTAGTTGATATCCTTAAATTAGTCACGATAGACGAGAAAATCGTCACTCTTCCCGGCAGAGATCTTATTCTGTTAATTCAGAATCGTTCTGATGACTCTGCCTTAGTCTTTGAGGATACTCGTGTTGTGCTACTAGACTCCAAAAAACTGTCTCTAGATTTCGTGATAGAATGGGATGGAATTCGCTACTATCTTGTCAAGTACTACTGGACAAGCTTAATTCTAGGTGCTGGCTGTATCTGGGTGATGAGTTCGTGGTTCTGTATTCTTACAGCAATAGCCACGCTGGTTTACTTTGCACCAGAGCAGACAGTCAAAGTCAAAAAAGAATAATGCATTGAAAATATCTGGTAATAAATGAACTAAATCGGGTGAGCTTACATCGCATTCAAGAGCTTCAGCTCGATGAAGTTGTCAATAGGCATGAACGGAACTAATCTTTTAAAATAGTCCTCTTCGTTGTAGTCGTCTAGCATGCCTGAAATTTCTGTACTTTGAGCGAGATTTGAGGCTTGCTCCAATTCAACAGAGCGTACCAAAAAAGTGTCGAACTCGTCCACTACTCTGTTCCATTCGTTAAGCGAGCGGCCCATTGCCAACAAACTTTCAGAGCTCGTTGCTTCGATGGACAAATCGTACCCTGACAGCAAGTCTTCGTCATCATACGAGGTTGATTCTGTGCAATCATATGCTTCCTTCGTTATTTGAAACTTGTGGAATCTATTTGAGGAAGGGACAATCGAGATACTCGGAATCCTGGCCTCTACCGGCATTGTTCTCAACGAAGCACCTTGACAGATTCTACTTCCGAAGAACTTTGATCCGGGCCTGTAGTTAGCTGTCAGCATCTGGTCCATTTTACGCTGCATCAACTCCTTGTCAAGAACTATTTCGAATTTGTTGTCAGGACGAATAATGTCTGGAGTATGCTTTACTAACTCTGGAGGATGCTTGTTCATACTTGTTTGCGAAGAAAGTGTGGAAGCGGATGAGCTGCCCAAATAGCTCGATATAGTGCTCGAGGTCTCTGAGTCTGAGGTCGCTGGCGAGTCAGCACTGTCGTTCCAGGATTGTTGAGATGACTTCGCAGTGGAGCACGAGGAACTGTTCATTCTGAACGAGCCAGAAAGAAACGAATTAAACGACTTTGATTTACGTCCACTGGCAATGGAGTTTTGTGGGCCGCCACCGATGCTGGGAGGCGCTATTGATAAGATGCTATCATCAGAGTCGTCGGCAGATAAAAGCTTGAAGAATTTCCCGAAGGAACTAATGATCGAATGGTTTCCTGATGACTTGTGACTTCTTCCGCCTTTTGAATCGCTTATACTTGGATTTGACAACAGATTACAAGTGTAAACTGCTTCGTCTAATATCTCATACGGGTGGGATTTTCGCAAGTCACTAAACTTGTTTGTGTTTGTGACAGATGCCAATGAGGGTATGTTATCGGAAGAGGACTTGAATGGATTTACAGGAACTATCCCCATCTTCCGATTCACCATTGGCAGGTCAGCAGAGAAATCAAGATGCTGGAACCCTTCTGGCAGATTGCTAGACTTTACCGTGGTGTTGACGAATGCGTGAATCGCATCTACCTTGGCTTTTATTCTTCGTGTTGTCAGGATAGACAACGAGCTATCAAAGTTATTGAATCCAACAATTCTCCAAGATATTAAACGCATGTAGTATGAGCGAACCAATGGATTCCAATGGGTGAAGTAAAACAGCCAGGTGTCATTTGAAGAGAGCCAACGTGCGAAATTCTCCTTGTAACTCTCACTGAAGTTAGTAAGCCACTCGGTAGAATTGCTCTCTGATTCATATCCACGGCTGTTTGGGAGTTGACTAGGAATTATTCTCCAGACGTTAAAGAGAAATGCAAATCCCATGATCATACTCTGAATAAGATCCGTATGGCTCAAAGTTAAATAAGTGCATCCAAGCCAGAACTCCCAGTCAATGTCCGAGGCATCGGAGACATAGTTTGAGTACTCGCAAATCAAATTCAAAATCGTAGCGCTACGACCAAAATCATAAACGCTAGTTGAGACAGCTAAGTTCCTCAAAATATTGTCAAAGCACCGAACAATCTCCGGAGAAAAAATCACTTCTGAGTAGCCGATGTCACGCACAGTCTTGAATAACTTGATCAAAGGCGCATAATTGATGTCCATTGGTTTGAGAACAGTCGTGCCAGAGAAGGTGCCGGTGTTAGAAGTATTGGGAGCAGACTTTGTAGCAGATAGTTTTTTGATAGAGCCACTTGAGGCCGTGTCAAGCAGAATTCTGCTGACACAGATGCTAAAGATTTGATAGAAACTTGCCATGATGACATGAATACCAGGGAAAGCTTCCAAAGGGATGCCAAGATCGTTTTCAACAAAAGTGGCCGAAACATTGACATAATGACGGAAAAAAGAATTGAGCATATCGCTATCGCAGGAGCTCCAACATCGGACCCACGGACCATTGGGGTCACAGATGCCTCGGACTGGATGCTTGGGCGGCGGAAGACAGTTGAAGACCTTTTTCTTATAGGAATCGAGGCCAGGAAAGCCTCTATAGTCAACCAACCCACTCAAATGAGAGGGGAATGCAAATCGAGCAGATTTGATGGCTCCCTCGGAGAGAGGAGGCATCTTGTTGAGATACGACTCTATGGAGGCCTGCTTGACATTGAGCAAGAAAAGAAGCGCATTTGCAAAGCCAGGGATGAAGAAAAATGCATAGGCAAAGATCTTGCCGACGAATGCACTCATGGATACAGGTATCACCTTCAAGGTGGAGATTTTGTTTACCGCGTATTCAAGAGTCTCACACAAACAACTCGTATACGTGAGCATGGCTTCTGGGCCAGCCAGAAACCACTCACGGCGACACAAGATGCGTGAGATACATTCTAAGTAGGCGTTACGATCGGTGGCAGAGACCTGCTGAGCTGGATTCGGAGCCGAGAGGGCCGAGAGAAGCAGCCGCCACCAGCGGCCCAAGATGGTGATGGATACACTCACGAAGCTGGAATATATGGAGGGACTACCATCGAAAATGGCCTCTAATGGCGGCAGCAGGCGCAAAAAGGGAAGCACCACCGTGCGGAGCATATTTGTCTTCATGATGCCGTTCAGTTTCAGAGTGAACTTGCCGAGAGCAAATTCTAGGCGTTTAAATTGTTTAAGGAGAGACTTGACCAAACGTTCGTGCTCGAGAGCATCTGTTTCTTCATTGTTGTAGGATGGCATAGCAGACGGCGGTGGTGACCGGGGAGGCGATGGAACCAGAGCCAAATAAAACCTACCCAGCGATGACTGCGGCTTTATTGTAGACACCTTGGACATAGTTTCTGCTGCAAGTATACGATAACGAGTGATGCATCAATTGTGAACAGACCAAGGAACGACAGACACAGCAGCAAGACACGCAAATAAAACACCACGAGCGAACCTTGAAAATGAAAAACGACGGAAACACAAACGGATTAACTAGCTCCGAGAAACACTGGACTCTTGTGGGTGCACTCTATATTGATATTGGCATAAACAGAGGAAAGAACAACGTGGGGGGAAAGAAATGTCCACACCAAAGAAGGAAAGTCTGAGCAGAAACCACTAGCCGTTGACTTCAAATGCAAGTGAGACACAACGACGATTCTCGAAGAATTGGTAGACAGAAGGCCGATGTCCTTAGAGTAGGAACACAATAGATAAGCGAGGATTCGAATAGAATAGTAGAGGGGGGAAAGTGTATGAACTACTGTGAGTAGCGGCAGATTTTCTAGGTGGTTTCAGTTAAGAATAGAACGGAAAGAGTAAAAATGTAATACACAAAACCCGAGAAGCACTGGCCAGAGTAAAAGAATTTAGGGTTCGGTAGTTCCTACAAGCACCGCAAGAATTAGTGCCGAAAGCTTCCACAGGACCCAGACCAAAAGTCGATGTACGAAGGGCTAAATGTGCGCCATATTGGGAATAGGTTGCCTGGCGACCGAATCGGGCAATGGGAGATATTTTCTGCTGGCGATGGAATTGGACGGTGGAATGTGTGACTTTTAGTTAGCTGGCGGTCAAGATGCTCAATTGACGGAACGATAGCAAATTCAGACAACAATTACGCTTTTTTTAGATGAGTATGTTGAATGTAGAGAGTCGAGAGAGAGATGCGGTCCTGTATGTGTGATAGCCGCTGGTGCATGAAGATGAGACAATTTCGAAGAGGGTTTCAGGAGATCACATAGAAGGTCTGTTTTGATGGAGATGACTTATGAAAATGTAAAGGATGGTTTGGCTGGTGCTGGGGTGTGTTGGTTTGTGTTGAATATTCGTTAGAGCTCGATTTAGTGTTGAATTTCTTCAGTTATGGATTCCACATAAAGGTCACTAGGTAGATAGTCCCAGTTAATGAATTCTACTCATGTAGTTCTGGGTAAATCGACTCATTAAAAATGGTGTCGTATTCGAAACTTGAGTTATTCAGTTTGAAGAGGATGAATGGAGAGCTACTACATGTTCCTGCTGGTTTTTATTCTGGAGTGACTCGGGGGAGAGAGGGGGAGAAATCTGATCGTTTACGATCCAGTTTTAAGCGAGACTACCGAATAATTAAGTATGAAACTCAATTAGGCTCAGAGAAGGACGCAGTGCGTCCAGTTTTGACAAGGTTTCTCGTGCTAGCATCTGCCTGTGTGTCTCCCTGCTACAACAACTTCGCCTATGTTATACACAAATCTCACTGCGGTTGTGTCTCATTCCAAGTACCTGGTTTGCGTTGGAAGAATTCCCAGGTGTCTACTGCCGAGCTCTTCAACTCTTCAACTATACCCCTGTCGGTGCTTGGTCTGGGAGTCCTTGCATTACATTTGACGACATCAACCCACAAGGATCAAGACTATTGATACTATAGAACTGTCAAATATGTTTTCTCCTTTGCTTCCTCGACCTATTGTTTGTGGCCTCTACTTGTTTCTCACCTAGACATAATAGTCCAAGACACAAGCGTGGAAAAAAAGTGAAAAATCTATCACCACAATGATTCCATGGTCTGGAATGCCAATCCAGAGATAAATTAAGTTTCTGTCATTTTTTTATTCACCCTTATTGTAGTCCATGTGCAGTCCCAATCGTAAAAAGTCACAAGACCGCAGCCCTCCCCAGTGTCCACTCTGCTAACCCAAGTGGATACTCAAACACCAACAAACAAGCGGACACACATCATTCGCCTATAATTTAGCGGTTTTGAGCAAAAGCGGTCTTTATATACAGTGCGAGCCTCTTTTATACACCATGCTGAGCGCAGATATCACCCCGTCTTCCCACAGGGTATCTAGATCTAGGTCGAAAACAAGAACATCCACTGCTGCCAACTCGCGGTCCGCTTCTTCGTCGCGTAGACCTTCTTTCAGTGGATCCAGAAGATCTTTGTCCAGCTCGCTGTTGAGCAGATTGAACATCAATCCGTCAGTGGAATTTTCAGGTGAAAAACCAATCAACAGTATCAATGTTCACTTAGACAATTCTTTGCCCCGAGACTTCTTCAAGCAGGAGCTTCTTGGCCTCATCAAGGCTTTGAAGATTTCAAAATGGCACAAACGCCAATTGACAGTCGACAATTTGGAGGTCAACAGAATCCTGGGTGCCTTGACTAACTCCATCTACAAGATTGAGTACAACGATCCGCTGACGCTCGTTCAACCTCCACTGTTGCTTTTGCGTGTGTATGGTAAAAACGTAGATAATCTTATTGACAGAGATCTGGAGTTAAACATTTTGATCAAGCTCTCTGCAAAAAGGATCGGTCCAAAGTTGTTAGGTATTTTCACCAATGGCCGCTTTGAACAGTTTTTGGAGGGATTTGTGACCATGTCGAAGCTAGAGATTAGAGACACGGTCATTTCGCAGATCTTGGGTCGTAGAATGAAGGACTTGCACTACCAAGTGGAGTTAGACGAGAATGAGCGTGGGTTGGAGTTTCCCGTGGCATGGTTGCAGATTTTGAAGTGGCTTCTGCTTTTTGAGAAAGACTATCTCCCCTCGTTCTCGAAAGCTCAGATCGAGGAGACTCTTTTGATGCCCTTCGAGACCTTTAGAAACTTGGTGTTCACTTATCGTGACTGGCTTTTCGGCAAGTATGATACCGAAAGACTCAGTGACAATTACAAGTTCTGTCACAATGACACCCAATACGGAAATTTGCTTTTGAAAGATCTGTTCGATCCCCTGTCCGTTATTCAGACTGACGCCGGATCATCCACCATCACTACTTCCAACAAGGGTGATAGCAACTTGGCGGTCATTGATTTTGAGTACTCAGGCCCCAACTTCCCTGCTTATGACATCGCTGACCATTTCTCAGAGTGGATGTCTGATTACCATGACTTAGATAAGCCCTACTTCATTCACGACAACAAGTACCCAACGAACCAGGAGCAACTCAACTTACTTCGTTCATATGTGGAGTACAAGTTTGAGGTATCTTCATCCAATTTCAAAACGGAGACGAAGGCTCCAGAGGATCCTACTGCCTTGATCGACTTCGAGGTCAAGAAATTGTACAATGAAATCATCTACTGGCGGTCAACGGTTCAATTTTTCTGGTTGATTTGGGGTCTCATCCAACACGAACCTGAGCAGGATCCTGCTGATGCGCTCGGCTCCACCAGTGAGTCTAGGGGTGTCTCAAGCACGTACGAGTTTTCTACTGGAATGAACAACTTGAAGATTTCTAACGAATCAGCCATCGAAGAAGATCTCATCACCTCGACAGATGATGATTTCGACTACTTGAAGTATTCACAGCAAAAGGCTGCACTCATTGTGGGTGATATGATCTCCTTTGGCCTTCTCAGCATTTCTGACGTTCCCGCCAACCACCACAACAAGATCAAATTTTTGGATACGCAAGTGTTCAAGATTTGAGCTGACAAAATTAAAAAAGAAGTCAAAAACTTCAACTGTTTTAGAGCCCTAATTTCATTTCTGCATGGCTACTTCTACACTCAGTGACAAGATTAGAAGAAACGTCTCAATTGTCACACCACAATTCTTTCAACAATAATTAAATATAGACCGGTAGTCATCTTTCTCCAAACCTTTAAACATAAAAAATTGTATTTTTCAAATATCTCAATTCCAAACAGCATTTTTCACAGTGCGGATCTATTGACCTATTGTGGAGATCGACCGCACACCTGATCTCTATCAAATCGTAAGCTTTCTTTTTCTAAACACACTCGCCTGCAAAAATAAAATACACCACCGGCAAGCAACCCTTACCGAATATGCTCTCATTCAGAACAAGAGGCTACAACGGCTATGGCGTCAAATACTCGCCCTTTTTCGACAACAAATTGGCAGTCGCTACAGCTGCAAACTACGGATTGGTCGGAAACGGCAAATTATTTATATTGGGCATTGACAATGCTGGAAATATCCACCAAGAAAACTCTTGGGAGACGCAGGACGGGCTTTTCGACGTTGCGTGGAGTGAACTTAACGAAAACCAAGTAGTGGTGGCCTCTGGAGATGGTCTGGTTAAAATGTTTGATCTCAAGGTGGGTCAATTTCCTGTAATGAACTTCAAAGAGCATCAGAGAGAGGTTTTTTCTGTGAGCTGGAATCTTGTAGATAAAGTTAATTTCGTCACACTGTCGTGGGATGGCACCATAAAGGTATGGAGTCCCAATCGTCAAGATTCATTGGTGACTTTGAGCCCAGATCATGCTGCACAGTCAAGTTCGAGTGTTGATGCTGTAGCTGCGGCTGGAGGTCGAAACCTGGCACCTCCAATGTCCCACAAGAACCAACAGCCAGGAGTCAGCACCGCCCATTGCATATACAATGCTTCGTTTTCGCCGCACTCTCCTCTGACCATCATTAGTTGTTCGGGTGCTTCGCATGTGAATGTCTGGGATATTCGTGCTCCCAAGCCGCTTCAGCTCGATTTTGTTGCCCACGGCGGTCTAGAGTGCTTGTCGTGCGACTGGAACAAATACAAACCTACAATTATTGCTACAGGTGGCACAGATAAGTCTGTACGTGTTTGGGACTTGCGAATGATTGCTCTGATTGATCTGCCTACGCCGAATTCACTTCTGCCAGCCTATCATACTAGAGGACCGACTCCGTTAAATGAATTTTTGGGCCATGACTTTGCTGTGCGGAAGGTCACATGGTCGCCACACAGCGGCAAGGAACTCATGAGCGTTTCTTACGATATGACTGCAAGGGTATGGATCGACCAGTCTGATGAGAGAGCTAGATTTCTCAACAATGCTACCAGTGGCTGCCGGGGTGTCATGAGAAACCACAGAGAGTTTGTGATTGGTTGTGATTATAGTCTTTGGGGAGATCCCGGCTGGGCTGCAACTACAGGTTGGGATGAGATGGTCTATGTGTGGGATAGCAAGAGATTGCAGCGCTAAGATTGAATCCGCTCCTATTCTGGCTGGCCATAGGAGCGCTTTTGACCACATTCAAGAAGAATTCATTAGCGGCATATCAACTCCAACTCGAAGTTTGAGGAACAGCGCAATCTACAACAATTCTACACTTGGCGAGTCTCATATAGCATTCAACACTGTATGATTTTACAGATTTTCTACATTATTCCGGCAAAAGGCCCCTCTCCATCATATCGATGTCTAGAGGTAACTGCATCCATCGGATTCAAGGGGATATTGTCCTGCTTGTATGTGTCTTTCCTGACCCTGAAACAGACTACAAATTTGGTCTTCCCCTATATGTAGATCTAGGACATGCCATGACTAGACAAACTTGCATATTAATGACATTTAACAACTTGATACACTACTGAGTGATGTCACATAATGTTAACGACCCTTTTGTAAGAATCCATGCTTGACCCATAGACACGATCAGACATGTTTCATTTGATGAACCTAAAAACAGGAGACGTTTAGAATAAAAACATTTCATTCCCAGTGAAGGTTTGATTCTCCTGGTTTGTTGACCTGATGAGGCCATGGCCTAATCGGGAAGGGTAATTGACCCCTTTGTTATGACATCGTCCCAAAAGGGAAATCGGATAACGCAGGGCAAATATTATGAATTGTGCAAACGGAGAAGAGATGCCATACATATCCAGTCACATTTCCTCTTGGCCCGGGGATTCTCTGTGAATTGTGTTTTCGTTGCTTCTCTGATCGTGAATGTCGGAAACGTCTTCACAAAAATTAGCCTCAAATGGGCTGCAAGCTGACTTGCATTTGGTGATCTTATCACTTCCATACTCATTTCTCATCGAGTCAACCCAATGGATCTATGAGACGAACACTGGACTCTGGCAGGGCCAATTTGAATGGTCCAAGGCGTTGGTACCATATGCGGTGCTCAGCAGACATCAAATGGATAGCATCAGGATCATTGACAACATTGGTGTCCTTCGAGACACTGTGTCAACTTTGAACTACAACGGTGTCAGTGAGACAAACCACATCAAGCTCATTGAGCCTCAACTCAACAATCAACTCATCACAGTGAGTATTAGCGGAAACGAGAACTTCATCAATAACTGCAGGTCGGAGATTTTGAGGAGCTACGACCATGTGAACTACAAGAAGATTGCCTTGAGCGACGCAAGCTTCAGAGCTATTGGTCCCAATTTCATGCTGACATTAAATTGCATTGCTGCCAGATACGAAGTAGAGATCGTAATTGGACCCTATGACACTGACTTCAAAAGCAGTGCAAAGCCTTGCAGATCCAACTACATCTACATTCTTGGTAGCACAGAGAAATTGTGCTTTGCTGAGACAGACGTCCGAGTATTGGTCGACACAATCCTTGCTGGTTTCTTCGTAGACAAGATTTCAATTCCCCTCTCAATGGTACCTACACTTGGTGGAGTCAACATGGCCAATTTCGCTGAATTGACCAGAGAATCTAATGTCAATGTGTATCTTCCATATATGATTCCTTCATTGAAAGCACAGACCTTATTGAAAAGCAAGGAAGATATGGCTATTTGGTTCTCGTCGAAGCAAATATCCGAAGTGATCTTGGGCAAGAAAATTCTTTGCGACTTGCGCAATGGTGTTGACCCGAGACACAACAGTAGTGTCAGATTGTACACTCAAGAGATTCGTATATCTAAGGAGAAGATGGATCTCTTGTCGCTATACTTCCGACCCGAGATATTGGCGATAATGTTCAAACACGGAACTTTCATTCAGGTTCCCGAACTAGGAGAGCTTCAGGACGATATTGCTGTGATCCAAGGGTCAAACATTGACGCGGTCGAAGACACTGTGCTGGATTTCGCTGCCCTATGCACCAAACTCTACACCCTCGAATTATCGTTTCTGCAAATTTCTTCTTTCCCTGCTGATTTGGAGTATTTCTTGATAAGTCTTGTAAGTCTTAAGAGAAATTGTATCTTATCATTCAATGGAAATGGATTGCGTTTCGTCGGTGGCCAAGCAGAAATCCACTCCTTGATTAACGAACTCACAGCTGACATAAATCGCAATTCTCTTTTTGCTCGGCTAATAATGGGGACAGACTTCAGAGTGCTGCTTTCAATGGAACTTGCAAATGACCAAAAAGATTTCATAAGCGGCAAGAAAAATGGTAAGATCATCAAGATTTTGAATCAAGTTAATCAGATCCCCTCTGTGTTGTTCGAGCCTCACAGTGCTCTCAATTTTATCATTCGACTGAGCATCTTCCACAGTGCCAATGAAGAGAAGTCAGCATCCTTCAAATTCAATTTGTTGTCTCAAACTGTCAAGCTTTTGGAGCTAGAGCTTCCCGCTGAGCGTAAATTTAACATTCCAGAGGTGTTCCATAAGAGCATAATTGGAAACGGAGGACAAGTGATTCAGTCTATCATGAAAAAGTACAATGTCTTCATTAAATTTGTCAGCTTCACGCAAGACAATAAAAAATCAGATGGTCTTAAGACCGACCGCGGAAAAAACCTTTATTCGCTTCAAAGAGGCGAGAATGTTATTATCAAGTGTCCCATGAAGAATCAAAGCAATATCGAGAGAGCAAAGTGCGAGATTGATACTTTGGTTGAACAATGCTGCCAAAATAACGTCATGACTACGTATGGAACTTCTGTGGTCTATAACACGGTCCAATTCAAACTACTCAGGAGTCATTACCAGTTGCTTATAAGAAGCAAGGACTATGATCTTAGCTTCATCAACAACTTAGAGAAAGAGCATGGTACTTATGTTGCGTTCCCGAAGTCCATTGAAGCTTTCAAAGGAGAAGCTAGTCTCTCTGTTATGATTAAAGGTAATGATCTGAAAGCCCGTTTGTGCGCGCATGATCTCCAAAGGCTCTTGCCTCACACGAAGGACTTCATTGTGGAGTACAATCCTAAAGTATTCAATGATTTAATCAATGAAAACAACCATGAGTTCAGAAGCAATATCATCATTCCTTTCCGGATTATTCTCGATTCAGAAATCGTAATTAGCCGGGAAGCAAACGATATGATGAGGCCATGTCATAAATTAGGATTGAGCTCCTATTCTCGAGCAAATCTTGAGAATGGTTCTCTCCAACTCTCACAATATCTTACCAGTTGCGGACTCTCGTTGGTGGAGACTATCGATGTAAGCTTCAATCCTATTCTCTCCATTGAGGAATGTACCTCTCCAAGAAAGCACTCATACTCGCACAAATCGTCGTCGAGAAATCTGTCGCCAGAAAAGTCGCACGGGAAGCCCCGCTATTCACCCAACTTCAGTTCTTCAAACCGCAGGGACGAACTTAACCTCGTTCCAGTGCCCTTCGATACATCGCCAAGGAAACATCTCGGTCGCAAATCGAGCACTCCACCGCTTCAGCCTATTACGAATCAACCATTATTCAATACCTCTGCAAAGCCGCATGCTATGGTCCCAATGCACGGGCTTCCGTACGTGACCAATGCCTCTAGGTTCTAACTTTTTAACGAGCACTTTTACATAAACAATTCTGAATTCTAACGTACCCTATATTCTATGTAAGTATGATTATAGACTACACATTAATTACCTCGTTACCTCGTCACTTTATTACCCTAGTACACCAATGCACTAAAATACCAATAAACTAATACATTGATACCAATCATAAAGACAATTCTTTACTATAGGAAGATTTATTCTATAAATACTCAGGGTTGCTTCGTTATCTCCGGGCAAAACACTGTTAACGTATACTCTAGGTGTTATCGGCACGGAGCTATCGGGCGTATGTTTAGTTCCGCTTCCGCAAGGTACCGCCACTTTGCATCCCCCTGAATGAAGCCACATAACCGATATCACCAAAAAAAATCACATAGTCTAAAGGGTCAGAACCCCCTTAGTTTTGAGATCCATTAGGACTCAAAAGGTGTACTCAGAAAGGTATACCTAATTCGGTAGATGATTCACTCTGCACATAGCCCCTGAATACGATGACTATCGGCGCTGTGTATATGACGTCTTGTAGATGACTCTCGTTTTCCTGCACCATACCTGCCTATTCGAGAAGAAAGGTGGAAAAGACTATCCGGGGTAGGACCCATATTAACCCCGTATACATGATGAGCTTTATGCACACGACCCAACATTCGGAACTTGAAATTCGACTACTTTTCTTTCAGCCTCTGCACTAGCTTCTTAATTGTTGTCCATACCATCATGTCTTTTTCGTTTGGTTCTCTTGACTGGCAGTCCTGGAGCCTTTCCCTGTTGGAAACCACTCCTCCACCATCTCCTTTCGAATGGCCATGGTTGACCAAAGTGTTTGAAAAATCGCTTCAGGTGTCGACACCTTTGACAATTGCCGTGGTGTACTTTTCTGCGGTTCATTTCGTCAATCCCATGATCACTCGCCGTCAATTGAAGCAGGCGCAGATCTCCGAAAAGCAGGCAGAGAAGTTGTCGGAGAAGGAGTTGAAGCGGTTGAAGCCGGCTCCGTTTGCCATTGCTCGCACATCCATTTTCAAATTGTTCGTGCTCTTGCACAATATCTTCTTGTGCTTGTACTCGGTGTGGACGTTCATTGGTATGTTGAGCGTGTTCTCTCATTCATTGGTGCAGATGCAATCAAAGACTCTCTCTGAGAGTGCTTTGGTCAATTTCGTACATGCTGTGTGTGATGTCGAGAGTGGTGTTTTCCAGCAGGATGTGAAGGATTTATCCTTGACCTTTTTCGGATGGTGGTTTTATGTTTCGAAGTTCTACGAGGTGCTTGACACAGTAATCATCATTCTTCGTGGTAGACCATCCAGTTTGTTACAGAGCTACCATCATGCTGGTGCTATGATGTGTATGTGGAGTGGTATTCGTTACCAGAGTCCGCCAATCTGGATTTTCGTGGTGTTCAATTCCTTTATTCATTCGTTAATGTACTTCTATTTCACATTGGCCTGCTTGAAGATCCGGGTTCCTGCCATCTTGAAGAGGGTCTTGACTTCCATGCAGATTTGTCAGTTCATTGTGGGTGGCAGTTTGGCTATTCTCCACGCCTTCATTTGGTTGTATGACTACAATGGAAGTGGCATCAGATGTATTGACACATCAGCTCAGGCTTTGCCCTTGATCATCAATGTCGTCTACTTGGCGCCATTGACTGCTCTCTTTGCTGCATTCTATGCTGAAAACTATTTGAAGCGCAAGACTGCCTAAACTGAGACAATTATTAGACAAAAAATAAGTCATTTAGTATGCGTGGCCGCATATGGTATATAGGCCAAGATTCATTAGACAATATTTAAACGAACGGTCGTTGTAGAAATAGTGTGTGTGTACTTGAGAACTTATCGTTTGTTTAAAGAATTTTGTTTTGTTTTTCTTTTAAAACTAAACTATATTCCATCGACGATGTTTTGTTTAATGTCTGTTCTAGGACGAGAAGCGACCAAGTAGAGAAATGAAAAGAGGATATCAGGTCCAGTCAAGGGACAAGTATGCTACTCTTCTATTCAGTGAAACCGAGTTTTGTTTGATGCTTGAACTTTGGGCTCCTCGTTTTTTTCTATTATGTGAGTTTTTTGCTTAGTTTCAAGCATACTGATGAGAATGTAGGAACTCATGAGTTTTGCCAATAATTGAGGAATTTGGCAGATCTCAAAATCTTGAATACAAAACTAAAACAATAAACAATAAACAATGGCTGTGAAGAAGAATATAGAGCAAACGCAATCTGTCCCATCTCATTTTTTCAAGGGCTAAGAGGGTTCAGCAATACTCCCACTCTCAGCCACCTTCTCTAAACTACACCCGATACATATCTTCAACTCCAATTCCAATTCCAACACGTCAAAACTGTATTCTCGTGATTTAATTTGATCAGTTTGAATCGGCAGTTGGCTTTATTGAACAGGGGTAAAGGCCCAAGAATCTCATGATAGTCGATACTAAACACTCGAAAAAAAAAAGACAAAAAATTCAAAGAACTATAATTTAACGACCAAACTTACCACACCAATTTACACTCATATTCACGTCTTTATCTTATTCTTTCCTCTCGGGTGTCTCTGACGTAAGAACCCCAGAAGCCAGCGCTGGCTGCAGGACCTTTATCGGCTTGCATGTACTACAGACCCTAGACTTATCTAATAATTACCACCATCTTCTTATTTCGTGCAATTCAGCAACGAAATTGGTCTTTTCCTCATCTTTGAACACATAATGTTCAATCAAAACACTCTGAATCTGTATAAACCGCTTGATGCGCCAATCAATAGCGAGATCGAACAATCTGTCGAATCGAACAAGGCCCAGAGCCCTCAGATTGGCGGATCTACCGGTAAAAGCATTGACAACTTTAATCTTATGAACGAGATACACAAACCCCGGTCCTCTTTTGATCATTCATCCGATCAATGGGAAGAAAGTGACTCATTCTCGATTCACGAAATCGAACCAGTATCAAGTGTCAAAAAAGAGCTGAAAGCTGCAAATGATCACGACTTGAGCGCGTATCCTCATGTAGACTTTGACCTGGGAAAATATACCGCGTCTCGCAAGTTCAAGGGACAGAAATTGGTGTATTTCACATCTGCATTTGTTTCGCTTTTTGTATCGTTGTTTGGCTATGAACAGGGCGTTTGTCTGGGAATCCTTACCTTTGTGACATTCAACAAATACTTCAATTATCCTACGGCGACCGAAATAGGACTTGTGATTTCAATCTTGGAAATTGGCGCCATGGTTGCTTCTTTACTCGTTTCGCGAGTGTCAGATCAGATAGGTAGAAAAAAGACAATTCTTCTGGGAACTGCGATTTTCATTGTGGGAGGTACTCTCCAATCCTTTGCCCCCAATTTATGGATATTTGGCGTAGGCAGAGTTTTTAGTGGGTTTGGCGTTGGGTTTCTATCCACAATGGTTCCTCTGTACCAGTGTGAAATATCGCCTGTAGAAGAGCGCGGAAAGCTTGTTTGCGGTGAATTCACAGGAAACATTGCTGGGTATTGTTTGAGTGTGTGGGTCGATTACTTCTCTTACTTCTTGCAAGACATTGGTGATGCAAGAAGCGACCCGCAATCCTTCTGGGCTCAGGTCTCCTGGAGACTCCCATTATTTATACAGGTCGCTCTAGCGATAGTTCTCTTGGTCGGAGGAGTTTTCATTGTGGAAAGTCCCAGATGGCTCTTGGACGTTGATATGGACTCACGGGGCTTCCATGTATTGTGCTTGCTCTATAGCGACGATCCGGACCCAAATAAAGCCCTCAATGAATTTTTCTTGATTAAGAATTCGATCTTGGAGGAAAGACGCACCACACCAAAGCTGCAACGTACATGGGGTCATTTATTCCGCAATTACAGACTAAGAGTATTCATCGCGTGTCTGGCCTTGGCCTACGCTCAGTTCAATGGAATTAATATCATTTCATATTATGCGCCAATGGTCTTCGAGCAAGCTGGCTTCAACGACTCCAAGGCTCTTTTGATGACAGGCATCAATGGGCTAGTCTATTTGGCCAGTACCGTGCCACCGTGGTTTTTGGTAGACCGTTGGGGTCGAAAACCAATCTTGATCAGCGGTGGCATTTCGATGGGCGTATGTCTCGTTGCAATAGCTGGAGTAATGCGTCTAGATATTGCGGCCACTCCACTGTTGGTAGCAGTCTTGGTTATTATCTACAATGCTTCGTTTGGCTACAGTTGGGGTCCTATTGGATTTTTGATTCCACCAGAGGTTTATCCCTTAGCGGTGAGATCAAAAGGTGTTTCGCTATCAACGGCTTCAAATTGGTTTGCCAATTACGTTGTGGGACAACTCACCCCCATTTTGCAAGAAAGTATTGGCTGGGCCATGTACTTGATTCCTGCAACGAGTTGCGTTCTCTCTGTATTTACAGTGTATTGGATTTACCCTGAAACCATGGGAGTGGAACTTGAGGATATCGACCGATTATTCGAGAGCAGAAATGGCAAGTACACTAAAATCGATGATTCCAATTCCAATTTTGGAGCTTTTGAGCTAGAAGATTTGGAAACGGAGCCTGAGCCCGGGCCGCGCCGGTGATTCGATTCAAAAGGGCCATCCTCCTACACGGAGCCCCTCTACGATAACAAATACATGGGAACAATGCAAAAAAAAAAGAAAAGCACTAGCAAAGAAGATCGAGCTGGAAAATCTCATATGATGCAGATTTCGGCCACTTCATTGTTTCCAGTTAGATCTACGATCCTCCGTTTTCCAGCAGCGAGACATCTACAACGATCGGAGTCAGGCACCAAAAAATTCGAGCCCGATTCGGAGAACAAAAGAAATTTAGCGCATCTTCAGATGAGCACACAAGCGGAAGAGATTTCCACCTCCTCTGGCTGGCGAAATCCCATCACGCACTCACCGTTATTATGTCAAGTAGCCGCGCGTATGCTCGGCGAAAAAATGCCTTAGTCTCGTTAATTGCCGAGCAAGGACCAAGAGCACCAAACAAACGCAAAAGCCAGCATAGGGAGAAAATGCGGGGACTAAATTATCAAAAAATAGTTGGACCGCACAATATTGACTATTCGCAAATTCTCAAAATTCTATATTCACTGCTGGAGGTGAGACATCCTACGCCATATCTCCACCCATTAAGCTATCTCGCGGTCTAGACCGCGCTCCTTCCCCAGACCATCGAACGCACACCCAATGGGCATTTGGCCCCTAAACGGGTAAATGTATCCGAGGCATCGTTACGTCGATCAAGAAATCTGGCAAATACATGCCACCATACAACCGGCGAATGGTTGCAAGCAAGCCTTGAAGGCTGTTTGGGAAATTAACAACGATGAACACCTCAGAATACCAAATACTAACAAAGATGAACAAAGATTACCTAAAGCTATCGTGTGAGTATCCGATGTTCCATTGCATGCTTCTGGACGCCTTGGGGCGTTAGTCCAATTATGCTATTTCGCACATTCGGGCATAAACATGGTAGGTTGTATGGTTGGGTGGATAGGCGCGAATGCGTCTTCGGCGGCGAAACAGTAGTCACGACCATGGTCTGTTCAGTAATTGACACCGACAAAAAGAAGCTTCTTTGAAAACGAGTGACGGCGTTCGACACAATCCAGAATTCTTAGTGGTCTCCTCCCAAAAAAAATTAACTTTTCTAGAAAAAGCCTATGAATCGGAGATGTCCATGGATCTTGCCGGCGCCAATACTATAGTAGATGGTCCTGGTGGAAGGAACAATCGCCTATTTTTACATTACATTTTTCAGGACAGCGACACAGCAGCAATTACGTCGCAATTTTGCCGCGACAATCTTCACTTCGAAGCCATCTATCTCCTCTTGCGGCGCAACTGTCGCGTCGCTCACCTTCAACACACTCGTTTGCTTGGTCTACCAACCCACCATCCAAATGTTGGTGACATGAAGATCACTCTGTTGACGATGCTGGCCTGTAGACAAGACATTTGGCTCCTCACGCATGGCGCGTGTTACTGCAGAAAGACGATATTCTGCCACACAAGCACCCGTCCCTACACACAGCCCGTTCTGCGGTACACGCCCGCATGGCGCACGGTTACTGCCCAGTCTCCACCCGGCTCTCTTTTTGCTTACGGAGCTTACTGCGTATAGGCGCCCTATATGGGGGAGCCGTTGCGGTACTTGACCCAACTACAAATATAACCCAGGCGCTTTTTGTATAGCGTTTCTACTACAAGCACTTTTCTTCTCGAAACAACCCTCTGCCTAGCGCTTTTCAATTTTCCCGGACCGGAGCTTCGTTTCTTCCGAGTATATGTTGTGGTTGCCAACCCAAGATTTGCACACCCTATCTAAGCGTGAAACCCGAAGAACATAATTGTTGCAGAGAAGCCGGCGATCCATCAGATCCACTTAATTTCGGGTCATATAATCGTTTGCAGGTGCTGCATCTAAACGAGGAAAACTCCCTTTTGATTTCTCGCCTCGTGGTTTTCTCTGTCTAGCGTTATCGCGTTATCGTCTTATCTATGGCGGCAATGGCAGTAGCGGAGCCATTACACATCTTGACGCCGCGGAGGCCTAGAATAAATTCGTTCCGGAAATGTTTGAAGAAACAGGAATGCATGTGTACTGCGCATCCCCTCGAAATGTCGCCCTCGATCTCGTTTGGGGAATCGTCGGTTGAAGAGTCTATGTCGGTGTGCTCCGACTCGGACAATAGTGTAGATAGCTCATATAACGAGTCCATAGTGTCGACGGCGCTGACTGAGTATTCGTTCATGTCGACGTCGCTTCTGGCATGCTCGCTGTTGAAGCAGACGGCACTACGGCTGCCAACTACGTCTCCATCGGTGTTTACCACTTTGGCAAATGCCAAGGCGACCCCGTACGCAGTGAGTGTGCGACCCACGCAAAGTAAGCTTCTGAAGTTGTTTCGCCTGAAGGAGAGTCTGCTGGCAGACCCTCTCCCGGAGCTCAAGCGGAGCTTGTCTTCATTAGCGTCTTCTGTTAATACAGCCACACTGGCCAGTGAGTCTGGCGAAGGGAATTCACCCAACTCCAAATGGCTTCATTGGAAATTATTGCGGAATGGATCGGCCAATGGGTCTACCAATGGCTCCAGCGATAATTCGCTGTTCTCGGCCCGGAAACTGTTCCTGGCCCTCTTCATGAATTACTCCATGCTGGGCCTTCTGGCATTATCGTCCGTGGGTCCCGAGCACTCCGATCCAAGCGTGCACAACGACCTCTTTGACGAGCCCTCTAAGAACTTGACCGTGGAGGAGGAGCTCATTACCTACTCTGAATATAGCTCTGACAGCCCTGACGTATCCTCTTACAATGGCAGTAGGGCACGCAATAGAGAGTATCGTATTAACTGCGACTTTCTCAAGCGCTACGCGCTCGACTATTCCGCACGCGCCAACTTCCTCTTACCTTCAACTATTGAAGATGTAGACATCATGGTTCACAAGGGAAACTTGAGTCGATTTGATACTAAGTACGGCTTAGCACGGATCTCCGATATGTCGCGTGAGAAGCTCTGGAATCTGGTGGTGTTGCTGCCTCGTGGCGACGCTTTTCCGGCGCAGTGCATCGATTCCGACAACTTTGTGTTAGATGGCGAGGCTGAGAGCAGGTACAAGAGCATTGTTGTCAAAAAGGGCAAGTACATTCCTTGGGCTGCCCACAAGACAGGTCTCAAGCCCGCAGGCGTCCTCCGTGGCAGCAAGAGTCTCAGAAGTACCAGTTCTCCCACGTTGGGTAAAACCGTTGCCCAGTACACCATTAAAGGCTGGTGCAACGAGCGTTGGAGTGATATTAGCGCCCAGTGATTTTATATCGAGTGAGCTCTCATCCGGAGAGTACCTATTTATTTCTTTTTTTTGTTTGGGAAATGGCTTCTATTTGTTACGGCTGTTCATATACATAGAGCATCAAGTTAATAAATACTAATTGAAATTATTTTAGAAGATTAAAAAAATATGGTTTGTGTTTGAACGCGAAGTGAATTAATTTTAGGTGGTATGTTCAGATATGAAAGAGTTGGCTATATTGCTTTCTTGAGTGCAATTGGTTGAAATGCGATTGATCTGATAATGTGCGATATGATGGCGGTTAATTTTCAATTATGAGAGCACCATAATCAATTCAATAGTTTAGAGGTACAAGTGTGCTCCATGGACTCATCTGAGTAACATTCATCAATTAAAAAGGTTCTGATCATCATACCATTCAATTTCAAGAATCGAACAGGAAGACAGTATCTGGTGGTTGCAGCCTAAAAAGATATGAAATCTGTCACATTCTTATCAATTGAGTGATCGGCGGAGATGAACGTTGGGTCTCCTAAGTTCACTATCCACGATGACTACAATTGAACCATCGCATTCACATACAAGCACCTAAATTCACTTCATTTCTAACTATATTAACTGAGCTAATTACATAGAATGCAGATTGTGGTTTGGAGAAGGTTTGAGCTCTACTGGCCTATTATCGATTTCACATTCACTTGTTAAAACCATAATTGTCAAATAACTTTGAGTTATAAATTAAATGCTAATCACATCTGATCCAGTCCAGAACAGTATCCATCTCTTTGCTTACGTTGGGTGAAGATGCCCACCGGTCTTTATACCTGAAGCTGAAGGAAGGAACACTCTAGACCACAAATACATGAAATAAATCGAAATTTAAATCATTTACGCAAATCCCCCGATTGAATTGAGCTCGAAACACTGCCTAATCACATTCCAACTAATATGGCTAAAAGCAGTCACTACATCACGTGACTAACCGCTTTAGTATCTCCTCATACAATTGAGGCCTACTATATGAGAGCCATCGCATAGCGCGCACCCGTACCTCCCCTACCATTCGCAGAGAGGTAGTGAAAAAAAAAAAACCGCCAACCGTTTTCACCTCCCTACCCGTACACAAAATGGCTCCAAAAGGAAAGAAGGTCGCACCAGCCCCATTGGCCAGCAAGACTGCTACCAAGGCCCCAGCTAACCCATTGTTCGAGAAGACCAAGAGAAACTTCGGTATTGGTCAAGCCGTCCAACCAAAGAGAGACTTGACCTCTTTCGTCAAATGGCCAAAGTACATTCAATTGCAAAGACAAAAGAAGATCTTGAACTTGAGATTGAAGGTTCCTCCTGCTATTGCCCAATTCCAGAAGACCTTGGACAAGAACACTGCTACCCAAGCTTTCAAGTTGTTCAACAAGTACAGACCAGAGACTGCTGAGCAAAAGAAGGAGAGATTGGAGAAGGAGGCTGCTGCCATCGCTGAGGGCAAGAAGGCTTTCGATGTCTCTTCCAAGCCATTGGTTGTCAAGTACGGTTTGAACCACGTTGTTTCTCTTATTGAGAACAAGAAGCCAAAGTTGGTTTTGATTGCCAACGATGTTGACCCAATTGAGTTGGTCATCTTCTTGCCAGCTTTGTGCAGAAAGATGGGTGTTCCATACGCCATTGTCAAGGGTAAGGCTAGATTGGGTACCTTGGTTCACAAGAAGACCTCTTCTGTCGCTGCTTTGGTTGACATTTCTGCTGAGGACGAGGCTGAGTTGGCCTCTTTGGTTTCCACTGTCAACGCTAACTTCGTTGAGAAGTACGAGGAGAACAGAAAGCACTGGGGTGGTGGTATCATGAGCGCCAGACACAACGACAAGAAGGCCAAGCAAGCTAAGAAATTGGCTGCTGCCACTGTTGTTTCCGCTTAAATGTATTAATATAAGCTATCGGGAAGAGTCGAAGTTGTAGATTTGTAGAGAGCGGTGTAAGAATGGGTTTTCAGTATTCAGGAGGCTACTGAGAGTTTCAAGTAATTTGGATGTGATGAGAGGTAACAACTTTTGATATACTCGACATGGTGTTGATATGCAAGAGATAGATATTTCCTTGAAAGACAAATTTGTGGGAAGAACTCAATTTTTAGATGACTACAGGGATTTTCTCACTAGACTGAATTCAGACATGCATTTGACTTCTACAAAACAAGCGTCGTGAAGCTACACAATTTGCGGTATTGTTTGTGATATTTTGTAAAAATGGTGTGTTTTGGATGCGATTGTTGAACTGGGTATCGGACATGTTCCGATGTACGAATCAATAGTAAGATTCAAAAGTGAATTGAATAAACTAAGACAGCTTTTGAACTAGCAGTAGATAGGTTCTGCCACGAAAATGAGAACTGGCTTTTACCGCCTCATATATATTTTGAGTCTTCGACTGAATAGTAGAGGGCCTTTAGAAGATTATAGCCATTGAGCACAAATATATGTGGTGAATCATAACTAATATTAAAGATGCTTAGGAAAAAGAATCCGAATGCTATCATCGCTTAGCTGTGTATCCTACGAGATCTTGAGTTTGGTTAAGGTTTTGATGAAACACACTAAGTCAATATTTTAATGGCAAACACTTACAACAGCTAACTGAATTCCAAAATCAATTTCAGAGGGTTCCGGAATCACTCATTTTGCACAGTCAATTTACAAAATTGTCTCGATACTCATTGTAGAGAACCTGAAATTATGACTCTCTGTAATGAGAGAACATCGTCTTTGTCATACACGAGTCTGCATGACGTTTCAAATGTGAATGTTTGTTTAAACAATTTTTGGCTTTCGATGCACAAATTTAATAGGTGAGCGCCGAGAAAGAATCAATAGACCTCCAACATCGACTCAGTCTTCTTTCACAGCCAGCTTTTCGGTATCGGCTCTTTTCTTCGGACAAACACTTGAATATATGACAGATTAACTACTTATACGACTCTGTGAACTCAGAGAGTTACACACATAGCATATCTAATTAGAATAGCACTTCAGACATAGAACACAATCATAGTATCTGCGAACCGCCAATCCATGAAAATGCGTGGTTTACTATACTGCATTTCCCATGAAGTGCTTAAATTTTGTACGAGATGAATATCTGGGCCCAACTTTTCAGCGTATTTAATACAAGGCATTTCCACCTAGCACCGGCACTAAGGTTCATCTCAAAACTGAAAAGTTTCAAAAAACAAATGATACAGATTCGAAATTCAAAAATGAAAATAATCTTTCTCCTTTAGTCCAATCTTGAAAAACACTGATCCATATAGATCTCTCATCACACCGCCTAACACCAACAACAAGCAACTACCACCAACTACAACCAACCACAACCAACCACAACCAACCACAACCAAACAGCAGTAAAAGAGACTCTAAAATAATTACAATCATAAAAAAATAAATCCAATTCCCACTTCTTTTCTCGATCATCCCACCAACTGTCTCTTCTCCGACCTGCACCGGGTAACCCTGGGCCCGTGCCTCTCGACCAATTACCAAGCGCACGATTGATACTATCCTTCAACTATCACCACATCAAATATTCTGTATTTACCCACAATGTCCTTCTTCAGAGATCTTATTGAGTCGACCTTTGTCGCATATGCAGAAGAGGTATGTATTACGAGCCATGCGACGTTGGAGCGTCCGTGTGTTAGAGAAATATGAAATTGTAGTGGATATCGAAAGTCCATCGGAATACCTGGGGTATCGTGGAAAAGAAAGGCTTTAGAAAAGAAAGTTGTACTTGACTGAGTATATAATACTAGGCGAATCAGTCCAGGTATTTGATATTGGATGGTGAGGCCATAATATGAGATATGAACTGGAGATGAATTAAAGAATAGAGCCTGTACTCGAATGAACGGTTACACGATAGACGATGAACGGTGAATGAACGACAGTTATGAACTCCGTGGAAACTGTGAAATCTGTGTGAAATTCTATTCATCTGTTACAGTTATTGAAAGGATATCTGCTGTTTAAACTCTGATTTCGAGTGAGAGTATGGCGATTCGAATATTGGACATCTCTCGAGAAGCACTACCTTATGAAGCTCATGTATGAACAGTTGTGATCTGAATCAGCTCTTCTGACTTTACTAAGTCATTGTGCTTTACTGCAATCATGCCTATCTACTAATCTGTGGTCACTGGAAGCGGGCACTAGACACTTTGACTGAAGGATGATGACTCTCGTGAGCTTCAATAATATTCTTCAATTGTGCATCCTGTGCGCCTACTGTGTCATGTTGAACCTCACCATAGATCCAATCGAGATCAAATCATATCATTTATTGCCCCTACCTTTTGCCCAACACCCTACCAAAACGTTCACGTCAACCCAACCACTACTCGAACTCATCCTCTACACTTTCTCTTTCCATTTTATATATAATACTAACCCACAGCCCGAAGAGGTCGAGGATGTTGATGCCGCCGTCGATGTAACCGAAGAGGCCGAGGAGGCCGAGGAAGAGGAGACCGAGGACGCTGAAGAAGAGGAGGAAGAGGAAGAAGAGGAGGAGGAATTGTCAGACCCTCTTGAGGAATTGAGAGAAGAGTGCGCCAAGGCCCCAGCCTGCGCCCACGTCGCCCACCACTTCCAAGACTGTGTTGACAGAGTCACCCAGGAAATGGAGGAGCCAGGCTACAACGACAAGGAGTACAAAGAGGACTGTGTGGAGGAGTTCTTCCACTTGCAGCATTGTATCAACGACTGTGTTGCACCAAAGTTGTTCTACAAATTAAAATAAACTGCATGTCATCTATATATAGACTGGAATATTACGAGAAAGAGCCAGCCTCTGTGAATTATTGAATGTAGTTGTATTCAATTGGTTGGTTCTGTTCTGAGCCCGTTGTTAGAACTCAGTGGTAGAACACCATGTTTAACCTCAGTGCTCCAAACCACCATACAGAAAGGAACTCATAAAAATATATAAACAGCCATATCTGCCCCGCAACGAACTCAAGTGTTTTTTTCTAATTTCCCCAAAATTGACCCCAGATTTCTTCCCTTTTCGTGTTCTGAAACAAGAGATCGCGGCACGTGACCACACTCCTGCAGAATGACACCACCCCTCCGTCCCTCCACATTACTTTGCTGAAGTGCCTCCTCGAAACTACAAATATCGCCACCGTCGCACCACCAAAAACCACACAATTTCCGGTTTTGACCTTCCAAACACTGCGCATTTAGCATCTCCACCATAGTTGTTCCCCGCACGCCCGTTTACTCCCGTGCAAGGCTCTTTATCACGTGTACTTCCCCCCTACCTCTGATCCTCCAAGGAATCTTCTGTTGTAGATCAATAACGAAAAGATCGAAGAAGATCAACGCAACCAGCCTTTCTCATATCCGTTAGATATCGATTCCGTTTTTCCAGCTGTCTTTCCCACCCAAAAGCATCCAATTATGTCGTCTCCAATCGCCTCCCGTATCTACGTTGGAAACATCAATTTCAACGCCACCGAAGATGAACTCAAGGATTACTTCAGCGAGTTTGCCGTGGAGTCTGTCGAGATCCCGGCCAAGACCATCACCCGTGGCAAGAAATCGTTCAATAAACGTCTAGGGTTTGGTTTCGTGCAGTTTGCATCGGAATCGGACGCCGACAACGCCATCGAGAAGCTCAATGGCCTGGAGTTCAAGCTGAGGCAGATTTACGCCAAGAAGGCGTTGCCTCCGGCCACAGAGGAGGAGAAGCGGGAGAAGTCTGCTGCGTTTGTTGCCAAGAAGAAGTTGTTGAAGAAACAAAAGGAGCAGCAGAAACAGCAAAAGAATGTTGCTGCTGCGGCTGCCGCTACTGCCGCTGGTGCTGAAGATACGCCTACTGCTACATCTACGGCTTCTACGACAGAGGCTACTCAAAATCTGATCCAGGCAGAGCCAAAGGAAAAGACCGCAAAGAAGCCCAGAGCTCCAAAGGGTTCCAAGGCTCCTAAGACTGCGCATGCTGGTGTTGCCCACACAAACGGTTCCGAGACCGCAGCCGTGAAGGTTGCCCCCGAGGGAGTCAAGTCTAAAACAACAGTCTTTGTCACCAACTTGGACCACACCGCCACCTCCAAAACCCTTTCAGCCTTGTTCAAGGATCTCAAGCCTGTATGGGTCCATGTTCCTGTCAGAAAGGTTCCATATCATATCTTGAAGCTCGCCAAGGCTAAGAAGACCCCCATCTACAACAAGGGTATTGCATTTGTCAAGTTCGCAGACGAGAGCGTCCAATTGAAGGCCATTGAGGAGTTCAACGGCCACGAGGTCAATGGAAAGAACATCGTGCTCGAGGTTGCGATTGACAAGGAGCACATCACCACACCAGATGCAGAGGCCAAGGATCAACCAGAGGCTCAGGATCAACCAGAGGCTCAGGAGCCTTCTGCCGCCTCTGTCACTGCTGCTGCTGGAGACGTTCCTGCGGACGTCGCTGCTGCAGCCAGTGTGATCTAAGCGTGGGTGAAAAGCAGGATATGCATTCTGACTCGAAAACAAAAAAAAGTTGATGCATCATGCATTTGTAGATTATGTATTAATGTAATAATCCCCATCTTACCCCGGATTCTGAGCGCAGAAAAAGCAGTAGCGGTGCCCTAGTAGCCCTAGACGCTCACACGTGACACAGACTAGGTACAGTACGCACTATTGTGCGCTACATATTTTTCCACAGTTAAAGTCACGTGACCCGCACCTCCCCTACTGCCTGCGAAAATTTCTCTCCTATACCAAAAACTGCCTTTAACACCGAGACAAAATGGGTATGTTCAACGTGTGTTAGCGTGCTTTTAAGTTGGAAAATGGAATCTGCGGCCCCGAAGCACCTCAAGGCCAATTTTGTGCGTGCTCAAACGATCTCCTGGTCGAGTTTTGAGAGATCAAAAGAATGAACCGCCACAAATCAGAAAAAGACACAGAAACGGACCAGAAAACAGAAAACATGAAATGAATCTTATATAGCCGGCGTGTGCACCAACTTTTCAACACAGAAAATCCCCTGTAATGCCCCGTAGTTTGGCGGCAGATGTGTATCCTTACAGAACATATACATCCATGAAATACGTCTAGACACATGAAAAACGTCTAGATTCATCAAGCCAACAGATTCCATACTCCACAAATCACGCAAACAGCTCTCCCCTACCCTTCACCAATACTAACAACCAGGTAGAGTCATTCGTAACCAAAGAAAGGGTGCTGGCTCCATCTTCACGGCCAACACCAGATTGAGAAAGGGTGCTGCCAAGTTGAGATCCTTGGACTATGCTGAACGTAACGGTTACATCCGTGGTGTCGTCAAGCAAATCATCCACGACCCAGGTAGAGGTGCTCCTTTGGCCAAGGTCGCTTTCAGAGACCCATACAAGTACAAGATGAGAGAGGAGACCTTCATTGCCAACGAGGGTGTCTACACCGGCCAATTCATCTACTGTGGTGCCAAGGCTTCCTTGAACGTCGGTAACGTTTTGCCATTGGGTGCCTGCCCTGAGGGTACCATCGTCTCCAACGTCGAGGAGCACGCTGGTGACAAGGGTGCTTTGGGTAGAACCTCCGGTAACTACGTCATCATCATCGGACACAACCCAGACGAGGGTAAGACCAGAGTCAAGTTGCCATCTGGTGCCAAGAAGGTCATCTCTTCCAACGCCAGAGGTGTCATCGGTGTCGTTGCCGGTGGTGGTAGAATCGACAAGCCATTGTTGAAGGCTGGTAGAGCTTTCCACAAGTACAAGGTCAAGAGAAACTCGTGGCCAAGAACCAGAGGTGTGGCCATGAACCCAGTTGATCACCCTCATGGTGGTGGTAACCATCAACATATTGGTAAGGCTTCTACCATTTCTAGAGGTGCCGTTCCTGGTCAAAAGGCTGGTTTGATTGCTGCCAGAAGAACCGGTTTGTTGAGAGGTACCCAGAAGACCTCTGACTAGTTATGCATTAATACATACTTATACGTGAAAACTGTAGAGATCTGGTGAAGCTGGTTTGTTTTAGAATTTTCTGTTTATCATTATTCGGTTCTTACTCTGTGATCTTACCACTTATTGATATATTGTTTCATACAAGATTGAAACTGTTCTTCTAGACAGATGCTTCTTAGTCTTTCAGTCTCTTAAGTCCTTAATCTCAGTCTCTTGTGTCCTCAGTCTTAGTCTTTTAAGTCAACCCTTTATGTTTGATTGTGCTTATAGAAACACTGGCACTCTCGCTCTGAATGCATACCTCTCCTCATCTCGTGCCTTAATTCCTGTTATTAGTAAATCCTTTCCATCAATGCTCCCAATATCTCTGAAAACATGTACAATGCTCTCTTTCAATCAACGTCCTGCTCTTAATCAAATCTCTAATTTCAATTCCAACCTTTTGCTTCTTCACTCCTTCCCCAATCACCGCTTTCACGTTTCATTCACTGCACCCTACGCATCTCTAACCGGTTCCAACTGGCACTACTAAATCCTCTCTGCCATACAAATCCACCGGAAATTTCCTCCCGCTCGTCCAAAACTAAAAGAAAACCCTTTTCCCACCAAATCATGATTCATTTCTCTCTGTGCGAACACCGCCCGCTATCACGCAGCCTTATCAATGTGATTTCTTCTGTGCGGCTCATCGCTTCCATTCCCCCCACCATCCTCCAAAAACGTCAGTCGCCACCTATACCAATTCGGCCAATCATCGCGTTCACAGATTCGAATTAAAATTATGTTCTGACTCATCGTCTCGCAGTTTGGTGGGGCTTGGTGGCGTCTACAGTGTGTGGCTGCAAATATCCTATCAAGTCCTGCAAGGTAGCGTTTGAGATCCCAGCCAGGGCATAGTAAACGTGAGGTTATGAGCGCTGGAATCGACAAACTCGGGGGCCAGGATAAAACTCGGGCCAATTACATCCAATCACAAGTTTTCAGAAAATCTCTTCTCTCCGTTTATGGTCGCTTCGCTCATCGTCTTTCGGTGCCGTTCATTGCAGCCTGCAGAAAAACCCATCCTCCGCGCAGGGCTCCTAACCGGGCTCTCATATATTACCCTGCGCGAATTCCTATCGAAATTGTACTGTCACTACTATTGGCAAAAAAAAAAAAGTTTTCGTTGCGGAATATCGTGCCGGTGACTTCCTGCTGTATACACATTCTTTCGTATATTCATATTTGGAGCATACTGCAGACGCTGCCCCGGATCCGTTCTATCGTTTCCCGTTATCAATCCGGTTTTCAATCTTTAGCCATAAATCTTCGGAAAACGAGCCAACCAGAGCGAAAACTCATTGTTCGTGCAGACCCAGAGTAAGCGCTCATAACTCGTTATCCAATCGTTTATTGTCTCTATATAGACCAGGGATCATTTACCCAAATCATCGACTCTGCCATTGTCATCGACACCTAGTAGTAACACCACCATGTCGTGCCAATTGTGGGATTTCGATGATATCACACACTGTGCCCGCACACGAATCATGTTCTATGTGCCTGTAGTCGTTGGCGGAACATCTCTTTTGGTTCTTCTTGCGAAAACAGTACAGTCGTACAGTCACAAGCCGAAAGAGGGCGAGCTCTCATTGGCTGAAGAAAATAGACCTCTATTGGCCTCTCCCGATGCGTACGGCGCCGTAAACAACGCCGAGCTTCCGGCAAGCCAGCCATATCGTTCCGTGAAAGACCGTCATTTCGACCTAACTCAACTTTCTGATACCAACGAAGATGGTACACCCCACGGTATCACCAAGGAGGTGACCAAAGGAATCGCAGACAGCACACGTGTCGCGTTGGAATATCTTCTAGTAATTGTACAATTGGCTGCTGCGGTAGCAACGTTGTTCTTGCATTCTTTCTACAAAGAGTGGAAAGGTCTCCCCGTGTCATGGGGCCTCGTAGCATTCTGGGCGTATGCCTTCGTCTTGTCAACCATCCGAGTCGTCAATATCTCGCGCGTGCATGTACGTTTACCCTCGTTATGGGCCCACTCGACTGCGTTGTATCTTTTGTACATTTTTCCATCCACGGTGTTTTTCCGGTCAGCATTGACTGGTTCTATCAAGCATGACTTGGTAGCAAAGTACTACATTGCAAACTTTGCGATCGTGGCCATTCTTGTGTTTTTGAACTTGACCGCGAAGGTAGGTGACAAGCCCGGTAAACTCTACTTGACTTCCGACGGTGCCACTCCGTCTCCCGAGAATGTCGTCAGTCTATGGTCTTTCTCCACTTACTCCTGGATTGACAGCATGATCTGGAATGCTTACAAAAAACCATTGTCCATGGACGACATTTGGGGCTTGAGAGAGGATGACCATTCCTTGCATGTCTTGAAGGAGTTCAAAAAGAACAAGCTGCTTGCTAGCTTCACCGTCAGATTGTTTCTTCACTTCAAGGGCTTGTTCTTGCTCCAAGGTATGTGGGCTATCATTCAACCTTTAATCATTTTCGTTCCCACCATTCTCTTGAAGAAGGTTTTGGAGTATGTGGCTGACCCATCTACCTCCACAAAGAGTGTGGCTTGGTGTCTTGTTATCTTGATGTCTCTCAGTAAAATCACCGACTCTTTGACGTCGGGATTCTCTTTGTTCCTTGGCAGAAGAGTCTGTGTGCGTATGAGATCCATTATCATCGGTGAGGTATACGCTAAGGCCTTGAGAAGAAGACTCACTTCTTCCGAAAAGAGCGAATCCGAAAAGGATGACGAGAAGCAAAACTCCGAAGAACCCTCTGATTCCAAATCAAATGCCGAGTCGAAGGAGGAGGAAAAGTCTCTGGAGTTGGGTGCCATCATCAATCTTATGTCCATCGACGCATTCAAAGTTTCCGAGATCTGTGGATATCTTCACTTTTTTGTGAGCGCATTTATCATGTTGTTTGTCTGTATTGCGTTGTTGTATAATTTGTTGGGCTGGAGTGCCTTGGCTGGTGGAAGTGTCATTATTATCATGCTGCCTTTGTACTACCAATTCTCGAAATGGATTGGACAAGCACAAGAGAAGATGTTGAAGGTCACTGATCGCAGAATCCAGAAAATGAACGAGACATTTTCGAGTATTAGAATCATCAAGTTTTTCGCTTGGGAGAACAAGTTCTACAACGATATTATGACCATCAGAAACGAGGAAATGAAGTATTTGAAACTCAGATGCATTATCTGGGCAGCCCAAGGATTCCTCTGGTACGTTGTTCCAACTCTTATCACCGTCATTTCATTCTACTGTTTTACCATTGTTGAGGGCAAGACATTGACTGCTCCAATTGCATTCACTGCCTTGTCATTGTTCACCTTATTAAGATCACCTCTCGACCAATTGACTCAGATGACTGCTATTGTTATTCAGTCTAAGGTTTCGTTGGATAGAATCAGTAAATTCTTGTCCGAAGATGAAACCACCAAGTATGAACAATTGGAGCAAGAGCGCACTGTTGACTCTCCTTTGATCGGATTTGAGAAGGCTAACTTTTCCTGGAACTCTAAGTCTGACAAGGATTTCAAGTTGAGAGACATTGACATTAAATTCCACCCTGGAAAATTGAACGTCATTGTTGGTCCTACTGGTTCCGGTAAGACATCTCTTCTTTTGGCGCTTCTTGGTGAAATGGAGCTTGACTCTGGTAAGGTTTTCTTGCCGGGTATCATTCCTAGGGACGATTTGGTCATTGATCCAAGAACTGGTTTGACCGAGTCTGTGGCATACTGCTCCCAGTCTGCTTGGTTGTTGAACGATTCCATTCGCAACAACATCACTTTTGCAACTCCATTCAACCAAGAGAGATATGACAAGGTCGTTGAGGCTTGTAGTTTGACCAGAGACTTTGAGATCTTGGCAGCTGGTGACCTGACCGAAATCGGTGAAAAGGGTATTGCATTGTCGGGTGGTCAAAAGCAGCGTGTCTCATTAGCCAGAGCTTTGTACTCCAATTCCAGACATGTCTTGTTGGATGACTGCTTGTCTGCTGTTGACTCTCATACTGCCGCATGGATTTACGACAACTGTATCACTGGACCTTTGATGGCCAACAGAACCTGTCTTTTGGTCTCTCATAACGTTGCCTTGTCTATTACTAATGCTGACTGGGTTGTGGTCATGAACAATGGCCGTGTTAAGACTCAAGGTCTTCCAGAGGACCTTGCTCAGACCGGAGACTTGGGAAGCGACGAGATGATTTTGACCTCCTCTATGAATTCGAGAAACCAATCTTCTACCAACTTGAAAGCCCTTGAATCCAAGAACTCCGAGATGAAGGCTAAAGCCGCTATCATCGAAGCTAAATTGAAGAAGGCTCAAGGTGAAGAGGACGAGAACGTTAATACCGACGGTAAATTGGTGGAGGAAGAAGGAAAGGCCGAAGGTGTTGTCGGATTGGATGTTTACATCAATTTCTCTAAGGAGTTTGGTGGTCTCTTTGTCTGGCTTATTTTCCTTGCAGTATTTATTGTTCCTGAGATCATCCACTTCGCTCAATCGTGGTGGTTGAGAGATTGGTCACAGAAAGCCTCTGCCGCCGCTGCTTCTATCTTTGGTGTTAGCTCTGCTAGCTCTAAAAGCGGCAAGTCTCCAATTCCATTGTTCTCTGCTCCAATGCTCGTGTACAATATCGTATCTGAGAAATCCGGTGAGATGTATTCTCTTTTGAATGCTCAAAAAGAGGCTCACTCAACAATTTACTATATCATTGTCTATGCAGTTATCGGTGTCACCTATGCTCTATTCGCATGCTTGAAGTCATTGTGGGTTTACCTCTCCGCCGTCAAGGCTTCCAACAACATCTTTATGCATGTCTTGACAAAGGTTTTGAGAGCTAAATTGAGATTCTTTGACAAAACACCCCTTGGTCGTATCATGAACAGATTCTCCAAGGATATCGAGTCCGTTGACCAAGAATTGATGCCTTACGCCGAAGGTACTTTTGCATGTCTCGTCAGTTGTCTTTCTACTTTGATCATCATCGCATGTATCACTCCAGGCTTTTTGATCTTTGCCTTCATCATCGCATATTTGTACTATTTTGTGGGTTTGTTCTATCTCACTCTTTCTAGAGAATTGAAGAGATTTGACTCCATCACAAAGTCTCCAATTCATCAACACTTCTCTGAATCCTTGACAGGTGTTGCCACGATCAGAGCTTATGGTGTTGAAAACCGTTTCATGAAGCAAAACTTGGCTGCCGTTGACACCAACAACAGACCATTTTTCTATATGTGGGTCGCTAACAGATGGTTGTGTCTCCGTGTGGATGTCGTGGGATCTTTGGTTATGTTTTTTGCTGGTGTTTTTGTTTTGCTCTCCATTGGCCACATCGACGCCGGTCTTGCTGGTTTGTCTTTGTCTTATGCCATTGCTTTCTCCGAGGATGCTTTGTGGATCGTTAGACTCTACTCCAACATTGAAATGAACATGAACTCAGTGGAAAGATTACAGGAATATGAAAGAGTCGACCAAGAGGCACCAGCTGAGATTCCAGACACCAAGCCAGATGCCAGTTGGCCAACTGCGGGTGAAATTCACGTCCAGGATGTGTCCTTGAGATACGCACCCGAGTTGCCAAGAGTCATCAAGAATGTTTCGTTCCATGTGAAGCCTTGCAACAAGATCGGTATTGTTGGCCGTACTGGAGCTGGTAAATCTACTATCATCACTGCATTTTTCAGATTCATGGACTTGGAAACAGGTAAAATTGCCATTGACGGTGTCGATATCTCCAAGATTGGTTTAGATGACTTGCGTCAAGCTATCACGATCATCCCACAAGACCCAACCTTGTTCACAGGAACAATCCGCAGCAATTTGGACCCATACGACCAATACACTGATGAGCAGATTTTTGAGGCTTTGACCAGAGTCAACTTGATTGCTCGTGGTGAGCGTGAGGCTTCCAAGCAAGTCACTACCACCGATAACCAAAATAAGTTCTTGGATATCGAGACCTCTATCTCTGAGGGTGGAAGTAACTTGTCTCAGGGTCAGAGACAGCTCATGTGTCTTGCCCGGTCTTTGCTTAAGAGTCCAAAGGTGATTTTGCTAGATGAGGCTACCGCATCCATTGATTACGAGTCCGATGCCTTGATCCAGCAAACCATTCGTGGTGAGTTCTCTAACTCCACCATTTTGACGATTGCGCACAGATTGAGATCCATCATCGACTACGATAAAATTCTCGTCATGGATGCTGGTCGCGTTGTGGAATATGATGATCCATATGTGTTGATCGCCGACAAGGATAGTCTATTCCACAGTATGTGTGAAAATAGTGGAGAACTTGACACCCTCACCAAGCTTGCTAAGGCTTCTTTTGTGGAGAAGAAGAATGCATCTAGCTAGATTACTACTAGATGAGTAAATCTACTATTGAAAGAGTTGTTGACACTTGAATCGGTTCCCTATAGTAGATCAGAATTCCCTTGAATGAATTCAAAAATTCCCTGCGTTAGGTAAGATTTTGCCTCTCTCATTGTTCTGGATTAATGTTCTATAAATCTTGCGCTTAATTATCTGTTTTATTCGGAATTCCAGTTTCACTAATTTTAGCTGTACTAATCGAATCACTTAAAGTTCTGAAAAGTGTAGAAACAACACATGTATTCCAAAATGAAAATATAAACCCATAATATTCCCAACCTTTCAAATAAAATACATTCACTATTTTTTTTTTCAATGGCATTATCATGCACGCTTATCAGTGAGCCACAGTTTTCCATCTGAATTACTACATACTCTATAGATATCCAATACAAATACCGTTTTGTAGACAAATAACGCTCCTCAGCTGTCAAGAAAGGCCGTCCGTATGTCCTATCACAAGATCGCGTCCGACGACGTCCGTCTCACAGTGCTAGATGAAGAATCACTGTCCACAGAAACCTCTGTGAATCAGTACCTTCAGCCGCCGGAAGATGCGCCGCAAGGACGCCATTTGGGACTCTTTTCCACAATAATCATGTTTGTGAGCCGGATCTTGGGTTCGGGCTTTCTAGCCATCTCCTCGGGGATGTATAATGACTGTGGCCAGTCACCGTTCTACTTTTTGTTATCGTGGACGATAGCATCGGTGCTAGCGTTCTCGGGGCTCTATGTGTACTTGGAATTGGGGTCGTTGATACCTCGGTCTGGTGGAACCAAGGTATTTCTAGAGTTCATCTATGATTCGCCGTACATGATGACCAGTGTGATCATCTCACTCTACCTGGTGATCTTTGGGTTTTCGCTCCTGAACATTTTGGTATTTGGCGAGTATTTTTTGCATGCGTTGAGCATAGAGCCCACTTTGTTCCGTACGCGGCTTGTTGGTCTCATTTTGTTGTTCACGGTGTGCTTCTTCCATGGAGTGAACATGCGCCATGGAGTAATGATCCAGGACTTTTTGGGGCTTTTGAAGTTGGCGCTTGCTGGAATCATCATCCTCACAGGTTTCTGGTCGATTTTCTTGCCCACACTGGTGACGGGCCTCGAAAAGCACTTGCATTGGGCCCTGTTCTACCCAGTGAAAACACAACTTACCCTAGCCTCTTTTGCCGGCGCTGTCATCAAGGGCACGTTCGCATATGCGGGTTGGAACTCTGCCCTTACTGTAACCAACGAGATTAAGGATCCGGTCCGTACCCTTAAGGTCGCTGGTTTGGCGTCGTTGGCGGCCATCACAGTAACATTCATAGCCATCAATGTTACCTACTTGGTGGTCATTCCAAGCGACGAAATTGCTGGGAGCGGCGAGTTGATCGGCGCGGTATTATTCGAAAAGGTTTTCGGATACCATTTCGGAAGACAATTTCTTACTTTATCCTCCGCGCTTTGCACTGGAGGTAATGTGTTTGTTGTTCTCTACTCAATCTCCAGAGTAAGTCAGGAAGTGTTCCGCGAGGGATTTCTTCCCTACTCCGAATTCATGGCCTCGAACTGGCCAGCAAACGCTCCACTTCCCGCTTTACTGCTTAGCTGCTTTCTATCAACCATTGTCATTGTTGCATCCCCTGGTGGAGACATGTACAGCTATGTGGTGAGTTTGGAAAGCTACCCTCAGCAGATATTTATTGGCCTATGTGCTATAGGTGTGTTCATTCTCAGGCGCAAGTATCCTGATGTGGTTGCGCCAGTCAGAGCTTCTTTATTTGGTACCATCCTACTATTGGCCATCACAGGGTATTTGATTATATTGCCTTTGGTTGGAGGAAACCCCAACCCCAAAAGCATGCAAAACTGGATCCCATACACTTACTTGGGACTTCTCACATTATTTGTAAGTTTTCTCTATTGGCTATGCATGTTTGTTGTTGGCCCTTACTATGGAGACTATACCCTACAGTTGGAGATCAAGGAGCAAGCGGATGGACTCCTGGTGAAGCATTGGTACAAGGTATATAGACATTTGTAAATTTAAAATCAAGACGACTAATCGTTCATGAGTTTGCTCTATACTCGTTAAATTCGGGAGCGATCACCGCCTCTACCCTTTTCAATACCAGTAAAAATGACTTACTGCTAAGCTTGCGAGCGATTTTGAGACACAACTGCTCATCTGATAGGTCTACAACACAATCCAGACCACGACGTGAGACTTGGGAAACGGTTTGCACTAAAGCATCTTCGAGGGGATCCAGTTCATTGATGCTCCTCTTGCGGCTTCTCAGCTTTCGGGAAGACTTATTTCCCGTGAGGACAGCGTCGATGTCTTTTTGAGTAATTGTAGTAGGACGAGTCTTCTCATTCTGTTCTGTCACATCGGTGTTTGCTGTCAGATTATGGGAGCCATGTTGTATTGATGAATCAAAGTAGGTGGTGTTGATCAGTGTTTCCGCTTGCGACAAAGCAACCTGGAAATCGGAGTTGATGTGAGCAAATGATGGCTCACCAAAAAGTGGTTCTTGTTTCACCTGGGGATTGTGTGTGTAGACCGAGTCGTCTGGAGCCACGGAGCTTTCACCATACTTTGCATTAGTCTTTGGCCGTGACGCGCAAATGACTTCATTTCTCCCATCCCAGCTCTCTCGCTTCACGTGTGATCCCCTTTTATCATCAACCGCACTCATCTGGGATGTCTGATACTGGGTGCTGATTGGGCTGTCATCCTTAGGGTTCACATGAACCACCTGTGAGCCGCTCCTGAAAGGCTGTGAAAATTGAAGTTGCGAGCTCTGAAATTGCGAGAATTGAACCTGTGAGCTCTGCGACTGCGAACTACAAATTGCCTGGTTGAAGCCGGTCTGACTATCGGAAACCTGCAATTCAATAGGATATTTGGAATTAACTGCCATTCCAAGCCATTGCGAGAGCTTATTGCAGAAAAGATTATAATGGCCTTCCGAAACAAACGTCATCTGCAACCTCTTCTTCAAGCTGTCTCCATTGAAGATTTTCAATCCAACTATTGGTTCTTTACATAGAAACCTCACGTTGTCAGAAGTGATGAATCCCTGGTCCTGCAAATTAGTACCCTTAAATATATGTATTGGCGTTTCGAAGCAAACCACGTACTATTGGTTTTCCCTGGGAAAGTATTTTCAAAGCGACTCCTGCACTATTGTTGGTACAACGAAGCCTCAAGCCCAGCCGAAAATGGGTCCAATCCTTATTGGGGCAAGTGAGCAGCGAAGCACGAGAGATCGAGAATTCTACAGTTTCAACCATTGCAATTACGAGTGGTTGAGGAATTTGAAGTAGTGTTTATCAGATCAGATCGTTATCGCCACATGCAGGAGATAAGGATTCGAAATAAAGAAGATACCTTTTGGTACAGTAACAAATACAAATGTACTAGTGGAGGATTCTGAAAATGAGACGCTAAAGAAAATATGGGTAATTGTTGATTGGCTCCAAATTGTGTATGTTGTGTTCTTACAAAGTGTATATCTCTAAATCAATCTATCTATTTCTAAATATGCCAAATGACAAAATTCATATCAACGCATGGGAACTGGCCCCAAGGCTTCCAAAACACCGCGCAACGCGTCGAAGACAAATTGCGCAGCCAGCGGAATTTTGGCTACAGAGGCGAATCGTCCCACCTCCCAACCTAAGATACTTTCCCAAGAAGCACGGAAAAGCTTGTAAAAGCTTAAGTCTGCGCCTTCATACGCAAGGTTAGTCTCTCGGATTTCTTTAACACATCCTTTCTTTGGTGGAAGTCCAGCGAATCGGTCCTCCACCCACTTCAAAGCGGCGCCAACACCTTGGAGCATCTCACCAATATGGCCGGTGTTTTTAGACAATGCCAACTCAAAGGATTCAACTCCCAAAGCACAAAGTCTCTCGAAGCCTCGCTCTGCTTGAACGTACGGAATGATTTCATCTTGCATTCCTTGGTACACGAACAATGGGATTTTTGGAACGCCATTGCTGGCATTAAGACCTACCACATTATCTGTGAGGATTCTTTTGATCTCTGGAATTTCGAAAATCTGCGTACCAATGGAAAAGATTGGGTTGTTGCCTTTAAAAAACTCCTTGAACGCAAATTTTGGAAATGATTCAAGAAGACAATAATTGGATGCACGTAGAAACTCGTTGTGCTGGTCCTCGTTCGTAATAACTGACGCGATTTTCTCGGACAATTCGGGGTACTCGTTCATCAAGCCATGGATAGCAAGCGGGATGAGTCCCGCAGAATATTTCCCATCCATGGCCAAAGCGGCGTTGGTCAAATTGGTGAGCCAGCCTCCACAAGCAGCACCAACAAGGTTCTGACTGAGTTCTGGTGCATATTCTGGTTGAAGAATAGCCGCCCAACTGGTGGGAACTGTACCACCAGAGTACCCCCATAGAGCTACTTTGGCCTTTGGATCTATACCAGTAGTATCCTCGGTCTTCAAAACTGCCCGAATCGAATCCAAAGTGATTTTGCCTGCTATTTTTGCAATTGCAAACGCCGAATTAGGTCCTTCGTGGTCAGGAGTGACAACATACCAGCCTCGGGCTAGCGCTAAAGAAATGACATACATCTCAAGCTGCAAAATGAGGGTATTCATGCTTGCACCATGCAAAATAGAGTAAGAAGGGGAGCAGTCTATGGACGGCGAGTCCTGGGCGAATTGGTACGACAAAACCTTAGTTTTATCTGCATTGTAAGGTTTTAATACAGACGTCACTACGGCTGTCGGTTTACCTCTGGAATTGGTGGTCCGAACCAAATACTGCCATGAGTCTTGGATATTTATTGGCTGAAACACACCCCGTAGTTTTGCTGGACTTGGTCTAGAGCGGATAATTTCGCCCTCAGAGTACTTTTCTATGTCCTTAGGCACAATGTAGAACGGATCATTCGAAGGAAGCTCTGGCTCCACTGGAAAACCGCAAACTGGTGACAAAAGCACCCAGACAATAGCAAAAAATAAGTTTAGCCGCATAACTGATGATGGATCAAACTTCAAGTCCCATCATAGCTACTTTATGTGTGAGGTAGTTTGGACTCAGCGCCAACAGTCTAAAGTCTCTGCCATAACTTTGCAACACCAAATAATCACCCCAACATTCTCCCTTCTAGAAGAGCATAAAAAATTAGACTTTCGGATGTTTGTCCGGATCTGTGGAATCAAAACCCTTTTTCTCGTATTGTTCAGCCCGTCCCGCATGTAACCATACATCGCAGCATGAGGGGCTAAAACCATGAGAAACTTAATTCATTCTAAGAATCACAGTGTTATGCACTCAATGCGCGTTAAAGTTCCGAGCGGCTTTGAGAAAAAGATGCCCTTTTCTGTCGGTGGCATAAGATGGCGACAATACACTCACAGTCTAGTGCTCCAAACTTGAAAATGAAAGTTTAAAGTTCGCTTTTTCCTGCAAAAGTTTCTTTCTATACTTAGAGCGCAGCTGAGATACTCTGTCCAGTCCAATTAAGTCGCAGAATTATGCATTAAAGTTTACGAGAATTTAGGTTTTATGCTGATATAGGCCTGCAGACAATCAGGCCTTACGAGGTGCCCGAACCCAGTCCAAAAATTCTCTTGTGATATTGAGAAGCTGCGAATATGAGGTATGACATAGCATCAACAGAAAAATACCCTTTTTTGCATCAAGAAATCTACGTCGAGCCTTAAAAGCGGATAAGGCTTTGTCGTCATAGGGAAAGCCGCTGTGCGTATCTCCGAAATGGGAGGCGTTAAGGTTGAATGAGGATACAGATGCGTCGTGTATCTGCAACGCGCTTATGTACAAAACATTTCGATACCAGCATGGAACTTGAGCCACACATTACCCAAAAAAGAAGATGACGTAACTGGAAGTATAGGCTGCATGAAGCAGGGTTAAGTTCCGGGCTTTGAATCATGCTCGAAGGCGGCAATCAGGTCTTTTAAACGCCGTAAAAGGTATCAAGCTGCATCCAAACAAGCTTCTTCCAAAGATTCTGCAGCAAGTGAAAAGATATAGGTGACGCAAAAATAAATAAAGAATCGAGCATGTATTCGGTTGCATACGATAGGATTGAAGAGTTGTAATGCCATCCAGATGGGCTTATCGTGTGCGATTTCTAGAAAACCTTTGAAACAAATTAGAAGCTTTCGATCTTTGCATTCGAGCAGATATGGAAGAGTCAAGTTTGAATGCATCAAGGGTGCAGAGGTTATGTTTAGATGCGACTCGGTCCAATGTAAGATCTCACCAGGGTCGCAGATACGTAGATTTTAGCGCCAATGCAGCAGAGCGCTAGTTTTGGCGACTCTGCTTGATGACCGTAAGTCTGGGTTGGAGTTCATAATCGGGAGTGGGGGCCTCTTTAGCCTTGGCTGCAAAACAATAGAGGCTATGCTCCATTGATGAAAGCAACTGAATGAGCCAAAGAAAGTTTCATTGTCATTTTGTCTAAGTATTTTGGTTTGATTCCAAAACCTCGAAGTCTCCAAAATGTGGTCTCAAGTTCCATTAGCTGCGGGTGGATCGCGCCATTTCCATTCCACTTGATTGAGCCGCATTGATCATCCGTCCGTGCATAGCATAACCAACAGAAGTCTAGAGTGAGTATATGTATATGGAATGCATAAGCATTGATGCGTTCTTGGTGAGTGCTTGGGTCGAGGAACCTAGTTGAGTTCTGGTTCTCACCTCCAATGTGCGCCGTGGCAAATGAAGCAGCCCTTTGCAGGATTTTGAATTTGAGCAGTACGAGATGCTGGAAAAAATCAATGAGTATGTATTGGGAGCCTCAAAATCCGATCCTAAATGGCTGAACGGCGGCTACAGGTGGAAATAGGAAATTTCAAATCATCGAAAGCCCACGAGATTGATATCAACTGATAAGAGAGATGATTCAATTCATTTCCAAATCTGTCCCTCTACAATTTGCTTTTGAAATTGCCGTCAAAAATCATCAAAATGTTTCCAAGCGATCTTTGGTTTGGTGACACTATGAGGCACTCGTTTCGTCAAAAGAAGAGAGAAAAAAAAAAGAAAACACTCACTAAACAAACCTTGAATCAGAAAAAAGCCAATTCCGCAAAATTTGTCATATTCTTTGTTTTTTTGTTGCTTTCCTCAGATATCGCTGACCTGCATGCAGAGATCTCCAAACCCCTATGACAAGAAGAAAATACTCTCGGAATGGCTGTTTGAGCTGTAAAAAGCTCAAAATAAAGGTACGTACGATCCATATCCTCAAAAAGATTGCTCTAATTCTTTTTCCGCTCGTTCGGAGCCCCACAATCGCCCGTTACTAACAACAAAGTGCAACGAAGCAAAACCAAGTTGTGAATACTGTGTATCGACAAACAGAGAATGCATTTATGCCGACTCGGCGTCTAGCTCTTCGGTCAGTGGCTCACCGGAAGAATTGGATTCGGCTCTAATGCCGCAGCTGATCAACGCTGCCACCACTCATCTTCGAATCAATTCATTTGAGTTGAAATTGTTGAATTTTTTCCATGCAGCATGCGTGCCACTTTTTTCATTCAATGTAGACAAAGAATCGCACGAGATCTGGGATGTGGGGATTCGGCCGCACTTTGTATCGTCTGGATGCGTTCGAAATGGCGTTTTCGCCGTGGCATGCCTCATGCTCTGGCCGCGGCAGAATGTGCAGAAATCGCTTACGATGGAAAAGCCGCCGACATTTTTGTCAAAAAGACATGACAAAAAAGACTTTGCGCACGTCTATCGGCCAGTGGGCGAGGGCGACCATCCAGAAGAGAACTTGCTCGCGACCACGGTGCGATACTTCGATCAAAACCTAACTTGTACCCAGGCTCATATCCAGGAGATTCACCTGCAGCCGTTCTATACTGCGACGCAGGTCAACCCGCTATTTTACAACGGTAGCTTGACATATGTGTATGTGGGTCTCAATCCGAACATCGTCATGCCGTTCTTTGACCCGTACTCCGAGACGCCCATGGATCTTTTGCAGTATGCTGTTAACTACACCCAGCTCTTTGCCGGTGCAATCCGAGATAATCCGCTTTTGCCGCATATGGGAGATCCGTTGGTGCACTATAGAGTAAAGCAGTTTGTGAATTTCGAGCGGCGGACCAAGAAGAGTAACTTTGTTCAGAAGTTGCGCTATCAGCTCACAAAATTCTACTACGGCGATACCGCGTTTCTCGAGATCACCTCGCGTAGTTGCTACGAATACGCTGTGTTTGATGAGCACCTAAATTATTTGGAATTCGTCGTCACCGAAGCCAGAAGACTCGGAATACCTGTTCCCATCTTCGAGTGGCCGTTCACGGTCAGCAAAAACTTCGTGCAATTGGCGCGCCAGCACAATGAGTTCGCTCTACGGATTCTTTTAGCTTTTGCAAGTCTCAGCTTGTATTCGGGGTTTTTTCTTATAAAAACTAGTAATCTCTGGCTTCATTACATCCAGTGGTTCACCAGCAGAGAGCTTCCTATATGCGATTTTGATGCTCGTCTCCTAGAGATCGTTTTGGCAGACTTCAAGCCTGACCTCACCAATTTTGGTCCATTTTTGGAGAGGTTTGAAAATATGTGGGCAGATATATCTCCCGAAGAGCAAGAGGTCTTAGACGTTGAAAATCTGGCCGGTCTTTTTCCCATCATGTGACCTCGTGAAAACTTTGAAATGAATGATTGGGGAAGTCTATGTGATCTAATTTGTGTGTATGTGTGCGTGTTTGCGTTAGTTTGTGTGCGTGTTTGCGTTAGTTTGTCTGCGTGTGCGTGCGTGTGTGCGCCGAAAAGTACAGTGAGTTTCTCTCCACTTCAAATAATATTCAATTGAACAATGTTGTTTGTGCCAAATGACAGAGTAGTAGTTCATCTAGAAGTCTTTGTTGGTCATCATTGCGTCAAGCTTTTTCAACGAGACTTGGTATAGTAACAACATAATGGAGCTTTGCACTCCTGTCCAAATGAACCGTGGTCCCACACCGGAGAACATGCCCACAACACCTTCAAGTTTATAAATAGAGTGCAATGCATTAAGAGTGGAGAATCTTTTGAAGAAATGCGTTGAGGCCGCGACACTTTTCTTGTGAGAACCGGCAGTATCTAGGGTGGCAGTCTGAATTCTGGTTTTGATGACATCGAGAGGAGTAGTCATTACACCAGCAAGACCACCAGCAGCCGCACCAGTCAAGAGTTCTGTCGGGAGATCCAAGTCATCGGAATTTTTGTTGTAGAGAATGGCAAGTTGACGAAACTTCTCGTAGAAGGCCAACTGTAACGCGCTGAAGGGCAAGTCTCTGAAAAGCGTCTCTTTATAGCCATATGTCAAAGTCGAGATTCCCTCCTTGGCCGCAATAGACCTGACGGCATCTCGAAGACCATTATAGTTGTATCCACACCCTTTTGTGTATGGATTATTGTATCTGCCCTGGAGCTGTAATCTCGTTTTGAGAACCTCCGAAGGGACGTAAAAGACACTCAGTGCCAAGTCACCAACGGTTCCTGCAATAAGATAAGAAATGGTGTCGTTCATGTGCAAATCGTTGATCATAAAACGCTTACTGAGCTCGTACGCACCAAAAAACGCAGCTGTGGATGGGAACGAGCCCAAAATCGCAGGCGTATACCCTCCATATAGACCGCGGAAAAAGCCCTCTTCTCTAAAGATCGTCGCATACGCACGAACCATGTTTTGGTACTTGGGATTGAACAGTAGACCCTGCTGTCTGGTCTTGACAGTATCTAGCGAGTGCATGGCCGTGTCTCCGACAGAGCCTCCGAACCCTCCGGCCAACATACAGCTTAGAATTGGAGAGGCGCCCAGTGTCGTATCATCATTGGCCGTGTTTTGGTTTCTGCAAGCGGCATGCGGATCACCATGATGCGAATCTCGATGCGGAGGGAACCCTGTCGGTATCGCCGATGCCGTGTAAGATTGCGACATTCAAATTTGGCGAATTATGATATAATTGTTTGCTTTTGTTCTGCAAAATGAAGAGGTTGACTGTTTCTATGCTTCTAGTGGCTCAGGAAACGTCGGATTTTCACGGGCCGGTAGTGTAGAAGCCAAGCTATCAGAATATGGGGTCAGATTCACCGTTGGTTGTGCGTGGGCGTTGCCAGACGGTGTTGTAGGCTTGAGAGATTCACTAAAGTGAAGATTTTCGGTTGGAGTCAGGGTGAAAAACCCGTGCCTCCTGAAATTTCCACCGATTTGTCGGCGATAATGAAGAAAAGAGGAGAAATTTGGTAGAAATTTGTAATATCGGGTTTGAAAAAAGTCTCTCGAATATAGTCAACTCGATTTTCCCATTTGGAATTGCACGATTCTGGCTCGAATCAGCCTGAACCCAAACCTGAAACACATCCGATGATCCCCGGGTCCAGTCTGAAACAACTGGAATGATTGGCTCAAAAAGCCCGAAATACGTAACTGCATAATGTCCGCCAACTTTTTTCGAATTCAAAATTATGGAATATAGTGTAGGGGGTTGGGCTCACGTGACGACATCTTACCCCAGGTTATGTTTTCCGATTTTCAGTATTTGCAGCCATGTATGCTTCAGCAGGCAAAACGCTCCGGAGCTCGAAATTGTGCTCATGGAGATATGGAACCTTCGTTAGACGATACCGAGTGTTGGCTTTCGAGTCTTCGTGTGATGATACATGTGTAGCTCTTTTGGAAAAAGAAACACCACAATCGGAGGTGCGAGTGATTGCAGAAATCAAAGAGACGCTCAATTCGGCTAACGCCGGAGGAGTTATTCCGCTCGATGCGGTCCATTTCCATCAAAAAACCGTTGCAGGCGTGGTGAGGCGTCTTGGCGCAGAACACAATTTCGGCGCATCCAATCCTCCGGACCTAATATGTGCCACTCGGGGACCTGGCATGGTTGGGTGTTTGAGCTCTACTTTGCAATTTGCAAAGGGCTTGGCTGTGGCTTGGGATAGGCCGTTGGTGGGGGTACATCATATGTTGGGGCATCTTCTAGCGGCAACACTCCCTTCCAAAGATCCCAGTAGAACACAGAACGAATTCGGCAGGCCCGAGTATCCATTTTTGAGTCTTTTGTGCAGCGGCGGACATACTATGATTGTGCTTCTGACGTCTTTGGAGAACCATGAGGTGATCATCAATACTATTGACATCGCGGCGGGAGACGCGCTTGATAAGAGCGCCCGTTGCTTGGGGTTGACTGGAAACATGATTGGGCCAGAACTAGAGCGTCTAGTGGAAGAAATCGCTCCCGAGAGAAGGGCGCTTTACAAGACAATAAGGACTGATGGTAAGAATAGTCGGTATCCTATGAAATTAACCAAACCCATGACATCGCCGAAGCACTTGAGGATCCCCGAAAAGGTTGAGTTTAGCTTTTCGTCGTTTCCGAGTTGCGTGGACTCGTTTGTTAAGAGCAGAGAGATGGATTCAGATCTCAAAGACTTCACAGCCTACAAGATCCAGGAAGTACTTTTTGATCACATTATCCATCGCATCAACATAGCTTTCACGAAGTATGGTGGACCGCAGGGCTCGGGCGGCAAGTTCGAGGGGGTGAAGGACTTTGTATGCTCTGGCGGTGTGGCTGCCAATAAGGTTTTACGGCACAAGTTGCAGACAGAGCTCAAGAGTAGCCAGCCATTGAGATTCCATTTTCCAGACTTGGCGCTTTGTACCGACAATGCTTCCATGATAGGAAATGCCGGGATCGAGATCTTTGAGAAGCTTCGGCTCAAGTCTGACTTGGAGATCTTGGCCATAAAGAAGTGGCCCATGAACGACTTGTTGTCTGTCGGGGGGTGGCAGGATGTCGACGACAAAGAGTATCGAGAAGTTACCAAGTATCAGCGGAAGTAGTAATTGAGGCATAATAATAACCAGCCAATATACCCATGAACAACTAAAACAAATCAGTTTAAGAAATCACCTTCAGCAAGCAAAGCCTTGAAAACATTTGCATAAGTAGAGTTTGCATAAGTAGAGTTCTTCTAATGGTAGAAAGCCAGGATTAGCTCTCTTCTGAAGAGTCCACTGCATTATCTTCGGCAGTGGTCCGATGTGGAATGTAGCTTTCTTCGATTTCGTACTGCTGGATGAGATTCTGCCACGCCAGATAGGTGAACGTGGCCACCTGGTGGGCTATATGGGCATTTTCGTCAATCTCGTCGGAGCTTGCAATCTGGATGTAGGGAACACCGTCGGCACCCAAACTGAGCTGCAACTTGGCGTCTCGCACGAGGAAGCTGGTGTAGAAAAGATTCTCGACGGACTGCGAAAACAGCTGCGGATTGATGAAAAAACGGTATAGGTTCACCGGCTCTTCGGGACTGGTCTGGCTAAGCACCGCATACACAAGCTTCACCATGTTGGCAGTGCTATTCTCTGGATTATCCTGAAGCTCCGCCGCAGACACGTTCCGCGCCGTCGTCTTGTCTCGCGACAGAGTATCGTCTACAGTTCTAGTTCTAGGTGCTACGCGGCGTCTCTGGGTCGCCAATGGGCCGTTCAAAAACGTCAGCGGGACCGGCGCCGCGCCCAACAGCCAGAAAACGTCGCCGAGCTTGCGCCAGTCGTGCGCAGCAAACGTCTCATTGACCTCGTCCTGTGTTTCTGGAACCTTGGGTTGTGTTTCCACCATCTCCAAGTCCGGGTTCATGTACTGCCGCGCAAATTTGACGAAATCCAGCACCGTCAACGCGTCCGAGAGATCGCCGAACTTGATATGTTCCGCATTGACCGACGCAAAGTGCGATGTGGACCGGAGTGCTTCCGAATCCTTCATGAACATCGATAGATCCTTGACGTCATTGCCCGTGACCGTCGAGAAGAGATTCTCCAAGTCCTTGATCCGCTGCAAAACGACTTTGCCGGCCTCTCCCTTGTATGCTGCAGCCTCTGCACGCTCGACTTCTTTTTTGAAATCTTCGTATGCCTGGGAAAGCCCCAGGATGCCGAAGTTTTGGTAGTGCGAGTTGATGGACGCGATGCGCTGGGAGATTTCCTGTTGCGAGAGCTCCTCCATGGCGTAAATTATGTGGTTTCCCGGTTGTTTTTGTTGTTGTAGTAGAAACCTGGGGTAAAAACAAAGAAAGCTGGGTAGCGGCATGTATTTTGAGGGCGGGAAGAATTTTTTGTTGAAGAGTAATATTTGTTCATTTTGGATTTTGGCATTTTGGCTACTTTAGGCTCCATTTCCAGGATTTGGGCGGTGTTTTGTTGCTTCTGAACTGTCTCTTTACTATAGTGGGTCTTTTTCTGAAGATCAAATAAGATAAAACGCTCGAACGGACGAATTGGACTGAAAAATTGGTCTCATTGGATTCTAATTGGCTGTATCTAACACGCTACACTACTGATTTTTTTGTTTTGGTTCTTGTTGCGCCAGGATCAACGCGTCAAGTTCTGTATTGGTTAAACTTGGCTCAGAATAGCTGTTCAACGTGGAATTTCGCGAGAACTAATGTCACAAACGGATTCTTCACAGCCGAATGTCCCTCGGATCCGAAAATTGGATCCCACGGTCGTGAAAAGGATCGCCGCTGGCGAAATCATTGTTCAGCCTGCCAATGCACTCAAAGAACTTCTTGAAAATGCCATTGATGCAGGTTCTACAATGATTGATGTATTGGTAAAGGACGGAGGGCTTAAATTGTTGCAGTTGAATGATAATGGATGTGGTATTGCTCGCGAGGATATGCCTTTACTCTGTGAGCGGTTTACTACCTCTAAACTACTGAGGTTCGAGGATTTGTCGCTGATTTCAACATACGGCTTTCGAGGAGAAGCACTCGCATCTATCTCGCACATCGCGCGTCTTTCTGTGGTGTCCAAGATCGCAGAATCGCCGTTGGCGTACAAATGTTACTACACAAACGGACAAACAGCGACCTTGAAGTTTAAGCAGGACCCCAATTGTAAGCCACAGCCCGTCGCTGGCAATGGCGGCACTCAAATCACCGTCGAGGATCTCTTTTACAACCTGCCGTCGCGTTTGCATTCTCTCCGCTCGAAGAACGACGAATGGATCAAAATATTGGAGGTTTTGGGCAGATATGCCGTTCACAGCGAAGGGGTAGGCTTTTCATGTAAGAAAATGGGCGAGCCGCATCCCAGCATCTCTACCAGGCCCAACGCCTCGTTGAAGGAACGAATCAGAACCGTGTTTGGAACCTCTGTCGCCAGCGAGCTCATCGAGTTTGATTTCCCGTGCGAGGAGTTTGGATTAAGCAGTATTAAGGGCGCCGTTTCGGGCTTCAACTACAACAATAAGCGGAAAATCCAGCCTGTTCTATTCATCAATAATCGACTTGTGATGTGCGATCCGCTCAAAAGAGCCATCAATTCCGTATTCCAGGTATTTCTCCCAAAGGGTAACCATCCATTTGTATATTTGAGTTTGCTCATTGAGCCACAGAATGTGGATGTGAACGTCCATCCGACGAAGCAAGAAGTGCGCTTTCTCTTTGAAGACGAGATTCTGGAATGGATCTGCGGCAAGATCCACGACGTGCTCTCGGAGCGGGATAATTCACGAACATTCAAGCAGAGTGTCCTCAAAAGAACCGGAGAAAACTCGGTCGTGGACTCCTTGACCGTCACCACTAAAAAGACGCGCCAAGAGAACAAAATGGTGCGAGTGGATGCCAATCAGCTGAAAATCAGCGCTTTCATCAAGCCTTCCGATCCTAAGCAATCACAGATCCTTGCGAGTTCCAGCCAAAGTTCTGGCTGGCAGGTCGAGAACCCAGACAGTACTTTCATGGAAGAGGTTGCAGTTGAATCGTCACAGATCGAAGACCCGCGGCCTACCCAAAGAAAAGAAAGTGTCTACTCACAGCCGCTTGTGATCTCTACAAGCAGTAGAAAGAAGCAAGAGGTGAAGCTTGATAGTGTTACAGAACTACGGAACGAGGTAGCCGCCTCCATCAATAGACCGCTCTCCAACGTGTTCAACAACTTGATCTATGTTGGTATTGTCGATGCCGAAAAGCGTCTTTGCTGTTTTCAGTATGATGTGAAGCTCTTCCTCTGTGACTACGGTGCTGTTTTAGCCGAGTTCTACTATCAAGTGGCATTAGCAGAATTCGCCAACTTTGGAGAGCTCGTCTTGCCAGAGCCGCTTGCGCTTCGAGACATTTTGCGTCCTCTCTATCAGCAACACAGTGGCTTGGAGCCTGAGGACGTGGTGGTCGAGAGATTGATGGCCATGGAGGATATGTTCAAAGAGTACTTCCAGCTCGACTTTTCCAACGAGAAGCTTCACATTTTGCCGATGCTCATGAAGGAGGTCGAGCCCTCCAAAATGAAACTTCCCTTCTTTCTCTACCGTTTGGGAACGAAGGTGAACTTCAGTAGTGAGAAAGAATGTCTCCGAGATGTATCCCGTCAGATCGCCTTGCTATATGTTCCCGACCGCATTGAGAGCAGCGGAACTGGCGACGAAAACGAAAATAAACTGTTGGCTCTACAAGAACGCAACAAGCTCAACGCGACGCTCGAGCACACGGTGTTTCCTTCTTTGAGACGAAACTTTGTTGCGCCAGAAGCGCTTGTGCCCGATGTAGTCCAGGTCGCCGATCTCCCCGGCCTCTACCGAGTCTTTGAGCGATGCTAAAACACCTTTCCTTGTGTATTACTTTTACAGTCTACTTCTACATCCTACAGCATGTGGAATTTAGTCTAGGTCTACAGAAGAGATGCTCACAAGACGTCCGAAACAAAAATCAGCGACACCGGTATTGGCCTATGTTGAAAAAGAAACCACAGATTATGTCACTTTCCCATCTTCCATGTGTCGCTTCCTTCATTCTGTCCGAGGTACATGTGACTTCGAGAATTTCCCTTTTGGGACTTAGGAGAGGTACAAGAACTAGGAACGAAACCAGTCGGATTTTCCCGGAAAAAAAAAGCGACCACTTTTTTTTGTACATCCTATTCAGTGCAGATTATTTCCCGCTTTACAGAAAGAAAAAAGCCCGCCGTCTCGTCGATCCGACTCCACATTTCCACTTCCCCATAGTAACTACTTATAGAAACGGCGTATACACCAATTGCGATGCCCATCGAAGATCCATCGCTTCAAAACATGGCCACGCTCTGCATGGGCTCGTTCCCACGCGGCGTGGCTTCGTTTGAGACGTCGCCGGACGTTTTCTGCCAACTTATCTTTGTTGACTACCAGATCCACTTTTTGCTCCAGAAACACTTCCAGGGCGAGCTTTATGCACATCAGACGGTGAAATTGGGTGCCGAGGCGCGCGACGATGTGGACGAGTTGAAAAAAGTGCTCGAATCGGTCGTAAACTCGTCGTCTGGCGCCGACTTTGGTGCTACAGAAGCTCTCTACCAAGCCGTGCTCCAGGGGCACTTACGGCTCTTGGAGGGCGATGTAAATGGTGCCTATACCGTTTTAGAAAAACATCTGCGCGGCAGAATTGCGAAATCCAGCTCTGCGACCGAGGACTCGTTCCTTGAATACTTGAAGATAAGACTCTGCTGCTTGATCGGAGCCACTCTGGCGGAGCTGTTTACGCACTGGATCATGTACTTGGCGGAAATGCGCACGGTATTGCCGAAAAGCGAGGTCGCGGCCCGTATCTGGACCCGTGCCATCTTAGAGAACGTATTTAGAACATTCCTGGCTCAGGCTCCGAGACCGCTCAAGTTTCTGGACTTACACACGCAAAGATTTGGCGGCAATGTTTGTGCCGTGGTGTTGTTTGCCAGCTTCTGCCTCCAGAGCCGCGGCACGAGCCAGTTGCATCCTGCCTTCGCTGCTGAGTTCAGCCAGTACCTTACCGGTTTGCTTGAAGAGGCCACCAAAGCCAAGGCTGACTTTCCCAATGCTACTCAGTTGAGAGCGCCGGAGTTGTTGTTGATGGATGCCATCTTTAGCAGCGTCAGCGATATCACTTCCAGTAGAGAATACATCACGAGCATTCTCAAACGCAAGGTCTCCAAGAGATACCTCGTTCACATGGCCGAGCGCTCATTCCAGGATCACAAGGTGCTCATGTTTCTCATCCAGACGCTCATTGATATGAAGGAGTACGACGAGGCCTTCGCTGCGTTCGCTACCTACGTTGAGTACATCCAACAGCAGCAGACTCGAAACAAGGGCTCTTTGGACGATATCCTTGCTGTTATTGATGTATACACCACATGTATCACGGCCTTTAATCCTGCTAATTCCTTTATTCCCGACGCTAAGCTGCCGTCTCCTAGATTCAAGTATAGATGCACCGACGAGGTGGTGCTGAGACTCAAGAAAGAATCTGAGTGCTTGGTGCAATACTTAGAAAGAGCCTCCACTATTGCTGGCTTGCTGTATGTCAGCAGTCAGCTAGACGAGTCTATCGACCGGAATCTCGCCTTCTTATACTTCCGTTTCAATCCAAATTCGTTTATTGGTGACAAATCTCCCTTGGCAAAATCTCTCTGCAATGGATGGTACGCTGTTGGCCAGTTCCATTCCTACTTGTCGACCTACGAGACCAACTCGATTGCAGACATGAAAACTAACAACGAGAAGATCCTTGAGCTATTCAAAAAAGGGCTTATCGTGAATTGCAGACGCAACGTGACTCACTTGTTTGAGTACGCGTTGAAGCTTGCCTATTCCCAAAAATTGCAGTCAGCTGCAAGGTTGTGTAAGTTCATTTTGAAGGGTCACCCTGAGCTGTTCAAGACTTGGAACTTGCTCATTTTGGCGCTCTCTGGCTTGGAGACTAAGGACAGATCAAACGACGAGACCGCGCCATCGGACGACATTCTCTCGGACGTCCAAAGTGTGTCGCAAAGCAACCTGGAGAAGTTTTCCGACGACGCCTTGAATGTGGCCAGTCTCTACATCACAAAGAACCAGGAAAATGGAATCGCCACTCCAATTGAAACGTGCTATGACATTCTCCAACTTAAAATGACTCAGCTTGCAATTTTGGAGCGCAACCGCGGTATTGAGCACATGCTCCATCACGTTTCAGAGGTTTTTGTACTCTACAAGGAACTCTTCCTGGACCTGACCCTTTCCCACGAGGCCGACAACATGCACAGCAAATTTGAGAGCAGATCAGTTGGGGTGTGGTCGCATCGTCCCAGCGTGATTGATCCCTCGGAAAGAGCACAAGCGCTTCAACGGACCATGTCGCTGCGGAAACTGAACATGGTGCCCAAGGATAGCCTCAAAAAGCCCGCCAAGATCGAGGAGGTCCAAAACGAGGGCAAAGAGCCCAAGGACAAACACTACGAGAAAGAGCTGCGCATTCTCCAGCAGTTGTGGTTGTGGACGGCATCGATTTACCTCAAGCTCGATTTGCCCGAAGAGGCAGAACAGTGCATCGTGGAAGCCGAAACGGCCGACAAGCCCAACGTGCTCACGTTCACGTATCTTGGCCTCTTGACGTCGCGCAGCCGCAAGTTCTTGGCGCTCCAGGAGTTCGAGAGATCGTTGGAGGTGTACCACTTGCCCGAAGAACAATACAACAAAGTCGGCTACGCGCTCACGCTTCTTGGCTTGTGCAAGCTTTTCATCGTGGACGACGACAAGAGCAACTCGCTCTTCATCTCCAGCAAGGACCACAACGCGGGATTGGTGCGGTTGAAGAACTACTTGGAGGAGTTCAGCCACTGTTGGCCATATGGCTACAACAACTCGGAGCTCTGGTACTACTTGAGTGGGCTCTACCAGAAGTTCGACGACAAGATCTTGTACAAGGATGCGCTTTGGCGGTGCGTTGAGCTTGAGGACTGGCGGCCTGTTCGTTCGTTTGACGTCTGCGAGGGTCTTCGGTTCTGATGAAGCATTGCTCGCACCCGGGGCCAAAAAAAAAAAATATTGACGAACGATTGGGACTAAAATAGGGACGTCTCACTATTGGCCAACTTTTTTTCGCCCAAACTTCCCTTTTTCCGCTGCTTTTTTTTCGCACACCCCACACCCCAAATTTCACACTCTACTCGCATCGACTACTCACTCCAACCACTCAAAAACCCACACAACATGGCAGAAGTGGCTCCAAGACAACTCACCTACTGCGGCGTGTGCACGTTCCCGCCCGAATACTGCGAATTTGGTGTTTCGCTCAAGAGATGCAAGGAATGGCTCGCCGAAAACGAACAAGAGCTCTTCGACAAACTCTACTCGGAAGAGGCCCTAGCCAATGCAACTTCGACATTGTCGATCGAAAAGGAGGAACAGATCCACAAGGACTTGGAGAAAAAACAGGCCAAAGAAGAGAAGAAGTTGGAGCGAGAGTTGCAGAAGAAGCTCGCGTCCAAGATCGTCATCAAGCGGATCGAGCGGAACCGCAGAAAGCACATCATTTCCATCAACGGGTTGGAGGTGCTCAACGTAGACATCAAGAAGTTGGCCAAGACGTTTGCGCTGAAGTTCGCGACGGGCGCTTCGGTGACCAAGAACGCCGAGAAGAAGGACGAGGTGTTGGTGCAGGGCGATGTGAGTGACGAGGCACGGGTGTTGATCGAGAAGTTGTTGGAGGAGCAGGGTTTGAACGAGGTCAAGGTGGAGCAGATCGACGAGAAGAAGAAGAAGAAGGCCGATGCTCCTGCTGCGTAAGTACTAGGATTGAATGTATAATGGATATTGTGAGAGGGATGGTGTAATTGTCGCCAGATTTGATTCCAAAGAGCGAAACGTATTCTGTTTGTCTGTTTCTTCTGTGATCTACATCGATAGTTGATCTATTTTTCAAGTTTGAAAACATCGAGATTTGTAACGATCTACGAAAAATTGGTTCTGTTTTTGAATAATTGTTCCTAATTGAAATGCAAATATATAAATAGCTCTTTCTGTACATGAATATCTTACTTTGTTCAGTCGTACTTCTCTTTGGTAGCCCAGGATACTCCAAACTCGTCAAAGCCAGGCTTCTTCATCAAAATCCGATAGATGTGTGCAATCCGCCGCTTGGTGTTGTACCTGTGCTTCTTTGAATGGTGGCCAAAACGGTTCTGCTTCTTGGCGAGGTTCCCGAACCCATAGCCGTTGGTGAGACCCAACACCGCCAAGTTGCCCAGCTCGGCATCTTCGGTCAAATGGCAGTTGATCTCCCAGATCGTCACTGCCTTGTCGTGTTCGTGAATGAACTGATGGTACTCGCCCAAGCTATGCAAACTCGTGGAAAGGGCATTGGTATTGTCCTTTTTCCAGTATCGAGTCACGTCCAAGCGGTCTTTCTTGGAGAGCTGCTGCAGATGGGCATCGAAAAAGGGCGCCAAGCGTCGGATCACGAGCGCAAGACGGATGGACTTGCGGAAGTAGTCAAGAATGAGGTCGTTCTGGTAGTTGCTCTCCAATGCGCTATCGCGATTGAACGTGAGGAGCCAGTTGCCAAACATCGAGATGGCGAGCGGGATACAGAGCCCGTGCGCCTCGTTGGCAAACTGCGAAAACGTTTCGAAGAGTTCTTGCCGGTTGATGTTCTCGTCGGAGACGGCGTACAAGTCGAGAATATCATTGAAAGTGGCCAACTGGGGCTGCAAATCCATCAACAACTTTTGGACGTCGTAGCTGGCCTCGACATGGAACCGGTTGAGGTTCGAAAAGCGCACTTCCCCGAGCTCATACGAGCTCAACATTAAATAGTGCAACATGGACTGCTCGGAGGCGAAAAGCTTGCTCAAAGTTTCACCAAAGAAGAGCACCTCCGCAGCCTCCACAAAGTTCACATCGAGCGTCGCCGAATTTTCGCATGAGTAGTAGTCTGTGCGCATTTTGGCGTCTACATAGGCAATATACTTGTCGTTCTCATCCATGACTTTGGGTCTGTGCTGCTCGCCCGTCAAGAACTGCTTCATGCGCTTAAGCCGCGAGGTTTTCGGCTGCTCAAGCGACATCTCGTCGATCGGAAGTTTCACACTTTCCAAGTCCAAATCGGCCAGATCGTCGGTCAAGGACGAATACAACGAATTGTACGTGGACGCCGCCGACATCACCGAGCGCCGCGCGGAAGCGCTTTTACTGGAACCCGGCGCAAGCAGTGCCACCACCAGACGGTCTGCCGCCGGATTTTTCTCGCTGATTGCATCCAAATCAAGCACGTTTGCACCCAGGTCGTTTTTCAGCCCTAGCGCAGCCGACAGAAGCAGCAGCGCCGTCGGAACAGAAACAAACGACGCCTCGTCGGTGGTTATAAGCACCGGCACCGCATTTTCGCGTCTCGGCTTATCCAATTCCAAGTTAGAGTCACTATTCTCCGTGAGATAAGCGTTCAAAAGCGAGCTCGAATAGTACAGAGACAGGTTATTCATTGTATCTACAGGATCATGTCAGAGCGTTGCCGGAGATGGGCGGGGTTGAATTGAATATTTCTGGAAGAGGGGTGGGTATTTTTGGCAGGTTTAGTTTTGGTAGGATCAAGTAGGCCCTCTGTCTGCAGGATGACAGATCGGATGCGGAATGAAAAATGAACGATATGATTTTAAAGGAAACTCAAAGTTTGATGGAGAATTTTGGACATAATTGGATGCAACTGAAATTGTCTGAGGAGGTCCAGTTCTTGTTTGTATTCGGTTCTTGAATGAGGTGATGCTATTTTTAGTGATCAGTTAATGAATTCAAAAAAAGGTTATACTGCAATACTTTTGCTATTTAGGGAAATTTCTTGAGCGGCTTGGGTCGCTAACTTCAATTGGAGCGATTTCACTTTGTTGTCCTGTTCAAAAACACACATTCAAACCATATCGAAATGCACCAAACTATAGCCCTACACTTTATTAAAAAGGAAACACTTTATTCTTCAAAAAGCTCTGGCCCGTATGAAAATAGAACTAATATACATAACATCCCCCAAGGGATGCCAACAGTCGAAATAAATTAATAAGAGTACCCCGTTGACAAAAATAAACCATAACCTGTACTGCAACCAACCCGTCCCATCATATATAGTGCCGCGTGGTCCTAGGAAAGAAGCATTTTGATCGAGGGGATCTTCTCTGTCTCGTTCAAAGACAGAGGAGACTCGGTAGAGTACTTTCTTTCGTTGGAGCCCGCTTGCGCCCTCTTCTCAAAATCATTGCTGAACTCGCTCTTGACAAACTCGCTTTTCACCTTGACAGGATTCAGGTCACGCCGAAGCGCGGCCATCGAACCATGGGAGGATCTCCCGATCAATGTCTCTGCCAGCGGAAGCGGCGACGTATAAAGCACGCCAGAGGGCGAGATCACGGGTTTGGCAGTCGGAGATCCAGCAGCAGCAGCGACACTTGCATGGTGAGGGATCATTTGTGCAGACTGTGGGATTTGATGGAGCTGTGTTAGTTGAGGAGTGGCAGCAATTTGAGGCACTGGGCTGAGTTGCTGGAGTGTGCCCACCGGCTGATAAGGACCGGGCTGTGGCACTTGGTGGATAATCGGGCTGGGCGCCATTCCCAAGGACATCATGCTGACGCCTGGTGGATATGAGCGAGGCACTTGGGCCACGGCCGGTGCAGCGATGTGTTGCGCTGCAGATATTGGAGCCACGCCCATGGGGATGCCGCTGGATTGCATGTTGGGCGAGCTCTCATAGATGCTGTCTGGATGGTTATTTAGGACCATCACTGGCAGCCCCTCCATTGAGGAACCGGAGGGCGCGATGTGGACAAGGCTTGATTTGCGAGGACCAGGAGGGCCATGAATGGCCAACTGCGGATCTTGCGGCTGGTAGACTACATGAGGAATCTGGCCCGCTGGAACCACCTGAAGGGGCACCTGCGAGTACACCATCGTTGGTTTACCAGACGACGAGAGCTGCTGCTGTATCTGAACCATGGGGTGGTACACAGAGGGAACAATGCTGCCGGAGGGCGCAGCAGCGGTAGGAGAAGCTCCATTTACCATCTGCGGCACGATCTGATATGGAATGTATCCTGCTGAGTAGTATTCTTGAGGCTGACCTACAGGCACCTGGATCGGCACAGAAGCAGCACCGTTCAGAACACTGCCAACAGGCGATACCTGCTGCTGCATGGCTACATGAGGAATGGAGTGGATAGGAGCAGCGGCCGCCGGCTGTTGCAGATCGTTGTGGAACTCCTTGTAGTAGGAAGCGGTGGCTTCTTCGGAAGCGTCGCCGCGGAGATTCTGGTTGAACTGAGCCATGCGCAACGCGTTGCGTGCGGGCGCATCGAGATTGAGGTACGCACAATGGAGCTTGCCCTTGACACAGTTGAAGCATTGCGGGAGCATCTCGTCGCACTTGATTCTACGTTTCTTACAGGTGCCGCAGCCCAAGTGCGAGTTGCGGTGTTTGCGGCGGAAGTTTTTACGTTTGCGCCCGTTTTCGTCGGCGGAAGCGCCTTTCTCGCTGCTCTTGGCCTCGTTCGGCTCGGAGGGCAGTGTCGCTTCGGACTTGTTTTGCTTGGGCGACGATCCAGATACAGACACATCGGACGGTTCCTGCTTGACGGCCGGCGTCGAAGCAGAAGCGGTGCCGGGAGAGCGAGTGCTGGGTGAGACCAGGGTCTCGGAGGTTGCGGAGCCGCTATCGTGCATGTTGTCGCTTGGAATAGACCAAGATTGGGTGCAAATTGATGGAAATCGAATGGAAATTGGCAGGGCTTCGAGCTGAACGGAGCAGAGCCTGAAATTCGGTTCGCGCTGCCTTGTTTGCGGGCTAGATTACCGGTTTTCAAACTGAAAGGTACGGAAACGTCAGAAACTCGGGGAACACGCCACGAGGGTCACAGAACACACGGAGAAAGCCGAACACGCGGACAATTCCAGCGGTACGAACGGCCACGGCAAAAAAAAAGGGCCGACGTCAGCAATAGCAACACCGAACAAGTGACGAAAAAGAGTATCGGATTCCAGCACCAAAAGGAAACCGAAATAGGAAACTAAACGCAAGAAGGACGTGCGAGGGGCTTCAGAAGATGATGCGCAACTGAAAGTAGATCTACAGGCGGTCTCTAATAAAAAAAGTGGTAGTACAAAGATGGTGGAAAAACACTCACCGTCAGCTGAGATCCAGTGCCGTGACTAGGTGTACAGTGTGTTTTTTTTTGGCTGCCGCAATACGAGAAAGACAGGGCAGGTGCAGCAAGATACGAGGTGTGCGTGGAGGCGCCAGGGCAAACGGTGGAAGGATCCTGGGGCTGTGGGGGCTTCGAACGGAGAGGTTTGGTATTGGAGGAGATCCAGAGGTCGGCGGGAAGTTCCAGGGTCCTCTTTGGAAAAGTAACGGCGGCGAGGGGAGAGAGGAATTGAAATATATATCTGGATAGCTTTATATCGAACGGGGATTAGCTGCAGGAATGCCTGCAAGACACTCATTTAAGCGGCCGCATATGCACAAGGTCAGACATGGGTGCAAGCAGCGTGGAGGTTGCATGGATTATGGTTAGTAGTGCAGAGCATCCGCCGCGGTATTGCCGCCGCGCCGGGCCGATGGGGACTGCGTGTGGGCCCTTTTCTGTTATTGTGCGACGTCTGCATATTTAGCGCACCTGCAGAGGTCCCACTGGATACTACCAAAAAGCGAATGATTGTGCGGGTGGGATGCGGTTCTATGCAGGCGCATATATTTAACTCAGCTTATCATGACCTCATCCTCGGTGTTCGACAACGTTTGATTTTGGACGTTGAATGTAGACTAAAGGTCGATTCATAAACGAACCCGAAGTATTCTGTTTGGGCTTCTGCTCAGGTTCCTTGTCAGGCTTGGCTGCGAGCCATCTAGCCAGAAGTCGGCTATGAATACCACGAGCCCTGGGCCAATGCCACAGCAAATACGTGCCCAAGCTCTCAAAGAAGCCGCATTTACTGCACACGTCAAGTGCCCTGTCGCGCAATTACGACCTGCTCCAAAACCATAATCTCTGCCAGGCCTCACAAAAGCGCTTGTAGGAACACAAGAAATCTTGGCCAGAATCCATGATCCCGAGGATATCTGCCACCTCTTTCCAAGCCCGAATCGATGTCATTCACCCAAAGTTCCCTGCAATGCTGTGACCCACTTCCTCCACTTAGCCGCTGTGCATGGCGGCAAATGCCACGAGAAGATCTGCAAATTTGAGAATTGTTTGGTTGTCCTGGCCGCAAATTACTCCGAGCCATTCTGATACAGTGTGCTGGTCAATATACGACTGCCGCCTGGATGTAGCGACGCAGAGGGTGCGGTTGGAAATATGTTATCTTCGGTGGAGCATAGTTGCCGCTCTCACAAATGCATTAAGGATGTGAACTACAAATGTTTCAGGCTAGAACAGAGGCATCGGGAATGACAAGAGAAAAACAGCAGCATTTGATCCTTGGCGGCGAAAGCCGAACTGGGGAAACAGAAAGGTTTATACGAAACCATCCAAGAAATTTACGACCTTCTGAATGTAGTGCGGAATTATGTCCAGCCGTCCATGAGGCGCACAGCCTGTGGACAATGCAAATGCGCCACCTCTGGACTGAGCATTCTTCCTGCAAATAGACTCTTTGTTGGGAGCCCTGTGCTCAATAACCGCTGCAGGGAAAGCCATTCTATGGCCCATGCGCCTTGTGTGTGCACGCCATTTCGTTGTGCAGAATAGCATATGCCACTTTGGGCCCAAAGCGGCATTGCTGCCTAAAATACTCGCCACCTTTTCGGGGAAATGCCATTTATTCAGATTGGTAGATGATGCGAAAAAGACGGAGATCTGACTCAACAGGCTCCAGATCTGTTGATCTTTGCAACAAATTATTGATTTCTTTGAATGGAACCCTTGTGGGGGCAGTGTTCATCCTTGATGGAAGATACCGGACATAAGATATTATATTTAGGCTATTTCCGGCCACGCTCCACCCAAAGAATGACCTTCCAGAATTCCATTCTATCTATAAATTCCGTTTGTCTGTATTGGGAGAAATTCACATAGAGACGGAACAGGAACGCCTCATCATGTACCTATGCCGAGGACTTGTTTTTATTTGCCTCATTTCCATCGAAACAGCTCCTCCCGTCACCACATCGATATTGTAACGTGGCGCAAACCCGCCAACAGAAGGGTCATGGTATGCAAGGCGGCTTTGAGAAGTCCTGTTTCAGGCATTAGTATACTTCCTGGACTCCCTGATTCGTCACCTGCATTTCCCATGTCTCAATTCCAACGCTTAGCGATACCAAAAACGTAATTGTAGCGCATCTAGCCAGCGAAAAATGTACGTACGGAGTGGATCAATCGAAAATGGTGCACTCTATTTTTTTCTCTCTATTTGCTGGAATGCTGCCCTGTTTGCCGAAAGCCGTTTGGGTGACCATAGCAAGGTCCCACGACAGTGGACAGTAATTTGAATTTCTCTCATTCCGAAAGTAGGGTCGCATGGAAATCGGTATTCATCTTTGCATTTCTGATTTCGTCTCTATTCCTGTTTTTCCTGCTAGCGATATTTTCTATATGAGAGATACATCATCCACGACAAATGTTTCGAGCCTGTCATGAAATTGCGTCTCTTGGCTACCCTTGGCTACCCCTTGGCGTTGTGAGATGTATCAAACTTCATATTCAGATAGTTAATTTGGAGCGGAGCTGTTTAAGCCGCCGTGCGGCGGGGGATGAGCAGATTTGATGTTATTGGTCGACACAACAGACTCTTGCATAGATCTCATTTTGGGTTTGCCGGTTTTTCCCCATTGGATTTGTGCACCTTTTCGGTAAGGCAGACCTGTGAATTACGAGAAATCCAGATCCTTTGTACTGCACAGTGTGTGCAGCGGATAAACGTTTACTTTTTCGTCGCATTTAGCCGCGATACAGTAGTTTTTGATTGTTTTCAGCGATAAACCATCCAAAATTCCGGCTTTTCTCCAGAAAAAAGGTCTATGCATTAAGATTCAGGTTTCAGAATACCCATAGTTGAAATCAACTTCGAATCTTTTAGCTCCAATCATCGATTTGCTCACCTACCCCCAGTTTCACCTTTGATATCTGCAGGCTTTTGGTCGTCAGGCTCTCCTGTATATGTGCTTCATATGCAGTCCTCCAACTCATACGCATTCAGATAATTTGTCAACATAATGGGTCAATTATAAGCGATCGGTCCTGCAAGTAAACATGTGCTATGCTTAAATACAGTCTCGGCCGTTAGAACCTCCTAACCCTACAGAAAAGTTACAGAAAAGAGAAAGAGTTTCCGTGATAAGAAAGATATATAAACCTCTGATACTTTTGGAATAGCAGAGCTTCAAGTACGTCTTGCCAGTGCGCTTTTCCGGATTCTTTTTTTGAAAGAATACACTCCAAAAAGTGGAAGCTCTAACCCATTGTCCTCGGTCCTCAAACACAACCTGGCCGAGACTGTTGCATCGTACGCGAGATTTCGTCAGGCGCCAGCTCTGGGCGCGACACCCTTAGGGGCCATTTGTTCCCGAAACGGCTAGACGTGAACTGTTTTTGGGATTTGATGTGCCTCGACTAATCATGCATGGATGCATCTTTCCGTCTCAATAGGCTGAAAGTTTGGCTTCAGCATTGTCTTCGTAAATTCATTCATGGTACGTGTTTACTTATTGACTCCGTCAGGTGTGTTTGGTGGTAGGTAGGATTGGTCAAATCGGCCCATTCGCTTGGTCCACCATTTTTTCTTCTGTTCGGATTTGCTGAGTTCCTCCATCAATAATTCGTCTTCGTGTTCCTCGTCATCGTCTTTTTTCTTCGTCATGGCTAACACGAAGCGGCCATCTTTTGGATCGACATCGTAGGTAGCGCCGTTCGTCAAATCTTTCATTACTAATTCTCTTGTTCTGCCTAGAGACTCGATCGCGCTGACTCTTTCCACTGTGTCATTCAACAACTCATCAAAATGAGGCTGAGAGGCAATTTCGTGGAAGGCCCGCATCATAGGGACAGAGTCCGCTCTCACCCTTGAGTCTGAGTCCACGGTGAAAATGTTAAGATTATCGTACTGCTGAATGTAATCTGGTCGAGTCATTATTTGGCGCGACCTCCATAAAGGCAACTCTGGTAGATGGTGGTCTTTGCATTGATCCTTGGCATCTGGAGCGGCAGAGATTAAGGTGTTCATATGCTCACGGTCCATTTCCACAAATTCCCTCATCAAAAGCATCGCACTCAGAGAAAATTTGCCAAACTCCATCACGTCGTCGTCCATTTCTTCACCTAATAAGCCGCACTGACTCAAGAACCATGTTTTCTCGCGGTCGATGATCTCATGACATGCCTTGATCACATTTTCATGTCGAGCAACCTGGCTGATATGCTGAGGACGTCCACCGATCAAGTCGTAAATTTTGTTGCACATGCTGTCATCCAACTCCAAATCTGGTCTCTTGGTAGGCGGGTAAAACTTGCCTCGAATAAACTTCAAGACACTGACGGTTTCTCCCCGGTTAAAGTCTCTAACATTGATGAGTTCTAGTCTGGTTCCAAGTCGCTTCAACTTCTCATAGATCCAATAATCGTCACTGTTAAAGATAATGGTGACCAACAGACTGCCGCTCAACGTTTCCGCCTTTTGTTGCAAAAGCTCCAACAATTTGACTCCTTCCTCGTTCTCCTTAATAAGATGCGAATGATTGATGATGATAATGAAAGGACTGTCGCTGATACCAGAGACGCGGCGTTTCACGGCGAGTTCCTCGAGCTTATTGAATGCACGTTCGATATCTAACAACGCCGTGGTGTCACGAGGCCCACGAATGCTAAAAAGAGAACCGATGTAGTCCTCGTTGTAGGCAAAGTTGAGGGCTTTGCCCAATCTGATCCGGAAGATTTCTGGGTCTGCGTGGGCATCGAAAATTGCCACATTGCTTCCCTCAATCTTCTTCATGGCCTCCATGATCAAAGTCGTTTTTCCAGTACCCTTTTCACCCACCAACAAGAAGTAGCGCCCTCTAATCTTGCCGCTTACAATGTCATCAAGGAGCTTCTGTTGTGGGCGCGTGACCCAGTGCTCGGAAAGATCTTCGCCAGATACCTTTCCCAGCAGCAGGTCGCTGTGCCGATTAGTTTTATTGTGTATTGCTAGAGTGTACGCCGGATCGCCCTTTTGAAACGCGTGATCCATTTTGTCCAATACGTGCTGGTTGTAGAACTTGTGATACAAGAATCCGGAGAGTCCTAGCACTCCTACAGAACTGAGGGTGATACCTATGGTTTCTAAGCATTTGAAGATGAACTTGGTGAACTTTTCGAGGAGATCCTGAAATTTTGTCTTCTCTTCTTCTTCGGGCTCGGGCTCTTCTTCCTCAATTGGCTCGTTCTCTTCTCGTCTTTTACTGGAATCGTCCTTTGCTCCCGGCGGGCCCTCTCCATTTCCACCATCTCCTCCGTTTCCATCAATGCCACCCCGATACTCGACCTGGACGGCATTGGCCATCACCCCGACGTTCTGGACCTCGGTTGTAACTTTCTCCTTGATTGGTTGTTTCAGATGTGTTTCAGAATTCAGATCGTCGGGCTGGCCCTCGCGTTCCTGCTCTAGTTTGCGTTTCATGATCTTCTTCTCGTGTATGAGCTGCTTTTTCTGTTTCTTGAGTTTTTCGTTTTTGTCTTCGACTTCTTCGTTTTCCAATCCCTCCGCAACGTCAAACGGAAATAACGGATTTATGCGATTGACGGCAGAAATGCGGAAGGCACGCGCTGGGGATGTGAATTTTGGGTGCCGATGATTTCGGATCGATGCGCGGAATTGCAATTCCGCGAGTATTCGGCGCTGAAACATCCTGATGTTTCAGATTTTCCACTGAGGAGAAGTAGATCGAGTTATCTATATGATCTATGGAGGAGGCCTTGTCTGCAGTACCTTCTCTAAGATAAGTCGAAGCCACTATTGGCGTGAATTGAATAGAGCAATTTTTCGCGGAGTTCGGATTTCAGCTGGTATTGCGGTAATTTGAGGAGATTGGCGCAGGTGGAGGCGGTGGGGAGACGTGTGTGGTCTGGAACTCGAGAAATGCCGAATTTGGGGTCAAGAGCTGCAAAACCCAAGAGCGGCGCTCTAGATGCAGAGGTGACAAATCTAACTAGCGCTTGTTGATCCTCGGCGCTCATTTCTTCCACGACCTCCCAGAAGAGCCGGATGGTGAGGTCTGTTTCCCAGTATCCTCCGTAGTTGACGTGCTCTTTCCAATCTTGGAGATTGATGTCGCTAGTGCCACTGATAAGCATCTGAAGTTCAAAGGGGTCGAACATATTGAGCCAGTTCGGCTTGATTAGGTGGAAGAGACCTTTGAGAAACTGACCAGTTTGGACTTGGATACACTGATTGAGCTTGAAGTTTGCCACCTGGTGTATGTACCGAAGTCTATTGCCAGCCGTTACTGTTTGCTCAGCTTCCGTCGGGGTTCCCAATGGGAATTTGTACACATCTCCATCGATTTTCTCGTCGATCTCGAAGTTGAGGTCTAGAGTCGAAATTTGCTCAGCACTCATGTCCATGAGCTTCATAAGGTTTCGCGAAAAATTGCCGTCGAGATATGCCAAGTCATCAACAGAGCTTTTGGTCCCACTTTGGGCTATACGCCATTTGGATAAGAAAAAATGGGCGAACCGAAACTCGATCAAAATCCCCTCGAACAAGCATTTCCCAATCGCCATGCCCATGAACCGCATATATGCCAATCTCTTCGCCTGTTCCTGCTTGTCAATTGACTTGATTAACTTAAGGTAGATGTCTGGATTTGGGTATAGATTGTATTGGTCGGTCTGTTTGAAAAGAGCCAATTCGTTTTCAGGATCGAACGCATTCATAACAAGGGCAGTCAAAAACTCTTTTGTGATTCCTCCTCCGTCAATGCCCGCCTCCACGCCAAATTCGTTGAAAAAGGTGACTCTCAACTGATGCTTGAACTTATCTCCCACGTTATGGAATGCATCGAATGCATCTTCAAGTAGAAACTCACGGCGTATATCAGCACTCAAGTTATTGAAATGTGGATCGTGTGTGAAGAGTGGCATTTCTGGATTCTGCTGGATTCTTTCCTTTTCATTGGCGACAAGACCTCGAAAAACCTCCACTCTCTCGGTGAAATTAACAAAAAATGGAAGTGTTTTTAGAATCTCTACCACAGGCGCTGTTTTTGTAGGCGAAATTTTCCTGAATTTGAGGCTTGGCTTCGCATTTTCCTTTGCTTCCCCCTCATCATCAGACAGTAGGTCCTCTTCATCCTCAATACGTTTCTGTTCGGCCTCCAAAAGGGCAATCATGGTTTTTGTATTCAAGCCGAGGTTCTTCACAATCCAGAAGTTTTCAGGGAGAAATTTGACTCGGAGGTTCTTCATGTAAAGCTGATTGAGTACCATTATAGATATTTCTCGTTGTTGCAGAATTGTGCTGGGTGTCCATGGGAATAAATTCAGTCTCAAAACCAAGAGAAGCACCTCGATCTTGAGAAATCGCGTGAAATTTTCGGCGGCTTGAGCCAGGAAGCTTGATGGGTCGAAGCTCTCAGTATCAGTCGTTACAGTAAGCCAGTATGAAAGAAGATTGCAGTAAAAGAAGAGGAGATTGGTGAAATTCTCATCATTCGAGAATGTTATCCCTGTGGACAGTGCTATGTTGGAATCGAGTTCAAATTGGAATAATGCGGCATATTCAGGACAAGAGGTCAACTGGTCGTAGACAGATCTCAATAAGCCAGAACGTATCGTGCATACCATACACAACTTGAGCCTAAGATCAGGAAATACTCGCATGACATGGGGTAAGAGCGGCGATGGATCTCTCATCAGAAGCTGGTCAATGGCTTTAGAGACAAGGGGATTCTCACCAAGTAGACGCAAGGAAGTAGCCATGGCTCCACCCGCGCTGAATTCTTGCTTGTCCCCGTGTTTAAGAGCTTTTTTGGTATCTTCGGCGAAGCGGATTGTGAAGTCCATTTGAGCCAAGATCAAACCCAAGGGTCTGCAATCATCGGCCACAAAAGAGGCACCGAGAATCCGGACTATGTTTGCCACGAGCGAGATTTTCTGCTCAGCGCTCAATTGTACTATTTCGGTTATGGCCTTCGATGTGCTGAGGCACTCCCTGGCCAAATGGACCATGGAAGGTTCACTGAATACATATTCTGGCGGTATAGATGCTAAAAAGAGAGGGAATTCCAGCGGGGATTCAACTGCATTGATCTTGAAAATCAACCGGACCACATCGCGATAGTTTTCCGGATCCATACAAGCAGTAACACTCTTGGAAAGACCCGCAACCGCCTTGGTGTATTCTGTAGGGAGTGTGTATCGATCTAGAAGTGTCGCTAGACACCGCAAGAGCACTACAGGATCAATGTGACGTTGAAAAGCATCACGTATAGCCCGGGCCAGAACAGCCACACTATAGCCATCTAGCTGGTTTTGCAGGTGTTCGATTCCGGCAGTGAATCGAGGAAAAAGCTTCTCCACGACCTCTTTGTCTGCATTTTTTGCAATAAACGCAAACATTGAGCACCACCGCAGCCAATTGACATCGGCTCCTGCCATTTCGTTCCATTCTCGGACCATTCCGTTGCCGATTTGCCGAAGTGCAAGAAACTGCCTCACATATCCCTGAATAACGGCCGAAGCACGCTCTTTCAGCCGCAGTTCTTCACGTTTCTGTTGCTCGCGATGGGTCTGTTGCAAAAAAGAGCCGCCGCGGCTTCTTCTGCGCTCTCCGAGGTTGACATTTCTACGATTGGTCGACCCAGTGAAATTGAACATTTTCGGGAGGAAACAGGGGGTTTATATAGTTTTGGAGATAATTTGTATGTAGTACGAGGTTGACTTGATATACTTGAGCCTTTTTATAGCAATTGACAAGGCTGGAGACTATTTTTAGTCCTGTCTTATCAGGTACTATCTGGAATATGGGGTAGAGTGAAAAGTAGCGATATTTAAGGAAAATTGGAATTGAAATGAAAATAAGCAATAGTTTGTTATTTATTCTGTGATATATTTTATTTATCGGCGTCTATTTCGGTAAGAACTTGTTAGTTGATTAGAATATAGAAAAGACGAAGCGACAACTCGTATTGTAGCGTGTCGTATATATACGGCCAAACCGAAAGATTAAGACCTTCGGATATTTCAAAAATCTTTTGAAAGATCCACCAGTATGGTATCGTGGTGTTGGTGTGAACTTATCTGTGATCATGCACTAAGCATGAATCCAGCCAACATGATCTTCGTCCAGAGAATGTTGAGCCACTTGAGGCCTTTCTTCTTGTCGTTGTCTTCGACTGCCTCCTGGAACCCGGGAATTGCCTGTCCGTCATACCCAGTATAGCGCCCACTGGCAAACATGATGTGTTTGAACCAAGGTCTGTCATCGAGACCTCCGGAGTGCAAGAAGACTCTCTCCAACAAGTTGAACTTGGCATTGATGACGCTGAGCCTGGACATAAGCTTGACTCGATCCCACAAATGGCCGGGCTTCGCGTTGAGCTTCGTTTGACACTGGTTTCTCTCGGCCACGGCGAGTCGAGCCTGGCGCTGCAAATACTTGACTGCTTCCTTTGTGGCCTTGACGGCATCGGTGAAGTCCTTGATTTTGCGGTGTGGAGGCTTGCGGTGTCTCAAGGGCTTGTCGTGGGCGGGTCTATGGTCGGAAATGGCCTCGTGGAACGTTCTTCCGTTTTCGATCTCAAACGAGAATTCATCGTTCTCATAGTGATACCAATCGGTGGGCACTTGCTTGAGAGATTCAGAAATGTACCGGTCGATCTCGTCGGCATAGAAATCTGGACTAAGTGGCAGGAACTCGCGGCCACTCAATTGGAGTAGGTTCTTACTGTAATATTGAGCCATGGTGTTGTGGTAAATGAAGCCAGGGTCACAGTACTTGTCCATCCAGTGGAAAGAATCATAGATGGAATGATAGTGATACACTGGATCCGTACTAGGGTCATTGAAGAAGTCAGCTTCGAAGGCTGGAACACCCAAATGCGACACGAACACGGCGAAATCAGAGCCACTTCCCAAGTATGGAACCTCGCCCTTCAATGGGCCGTCGACATAGTGGTCATACATGGTGCCGCCCTTAGGGTAATTCACTTGTTTGGTTGCATTGAGCATCACTTCTTTTACCAAGGGAGAGGCTCCCATCAACAAAGAAGAGCCTGAAACGCCAGTATCGATATTAACATAGGCAACCACCTTCTTCTGGATCCAAGCCGAATGGTCTTCAGCCCATTCTGTTGAGCCAAGCAAACCATACTCTTCACCGTCCCAAGAAGCGAAGACAATGGTTCTGTATGGCTTGTATCCCTTTGCTATCGCCACCTGTAAGGCTCTCATGACCTCCAACATGATTGCAGAGCCTGAGTTGGGGTCGCCTGCTCCACCACGGATCCATGCGTCTCTGTGGTTTCCGAAAACAATCACTTCTTCGGAAACTTGGCCAGGGATAGTACCCAAGACATTGTGGATTGGCACGATCTCGTAGTTCTGCTCGTTGTAGAGATTCAATACGGGCGAGACGTGCTTGTCCTTCAAAGTGAGACCAATGCTGTAGTCATAGCCCTCCAATTTTCCAGTCCAGTCTTTACCAAATGAAGAAGCTTTCGGGCCTATACCATTCAATTTCTTCAAGATTGGCGTAATATCACGTTGGCTGACGGGGAGACTAGGAATCTTAGGAATAAACTTCAGGGGATCCTCTCTTTTAGCGTTTTTTCTGGAGGCGTACCCCGGTGTGGTGGGATCGCCAGCGCCCTCGGTCAAAAACATGACCGAGCCCCGTTGCACACTAGAATCCTGCTTTGCAGGTCCTTCGGGGTACATTTTGTACCCATTCTGCGTGGTGTGGTCGCCATCCTCACTGGGATCCGAGTACATAACCACGCCGGCAGCGCCCACCTCCTCGGCGAATTTCACTTTAAGTCCACGCAACAAGCCTTGGTAACGAACAATGGCAATTTTCCCCGTCAAATTGTATCCCCGGGCCACAAGCGCCTGGTAATCCTCTCTTCTGCCATAGTTGGCGTAGAAGTACGACGACGACACATTTCCGCTCGCAGAGTAGGCGTGGTACACCGGAATAGTATTATTTAAAGTGGAAGGATCTTCTGCAATAGAGTCTTCCTTGAGAGAGGCCTCAAAAGTCACCTTCCCATCCTCTACGAGTTTGAGCGCATTGTCGACCGGTTTGTTGGTGTAAACGTAGTAAGTTTCCACTTTTGTATCGGACAAACCATATTCCTTGAATTTTTCAAGCGTCCAGTCGACCAAACGACGACTTTCGCCTGTGCGATGCAGATCTTGTGTATATTCGTACGACCAGTTCCGAGCCAAATTCAGTTTTGCCAACGTATCGTGCACCACCGCCTCCGCGTCCGCCAAAGAGAGCGACAGTTTTGTGCGGCCAAAGAGGACGTACTGCGCCGTATAGCTTGTGGTCGCCACATAGATGTTTCTGCCGAGAATCACCGTCACTACTGTTCCGAACAAAGCTAGCAATAGAAAGCGCCAGCGCCAATTTTTCCGGGTACAGGTGGTACGGCCAACATACTGTGCGTTTGAGATATCTGGCTCACTCTCCAAATGTGCGAGAAGAGGAGTGCTGGCAGACATTTTGCTGTAGTATGTGAAAATTTCAGATTAGTGGGGTGTAACCGTATGGGTCATATATATGTGCGGCGGTGGTGGTTATGAGAAACGTTGATTCGGAAATTGGGGTCCGGAATTGGCCTAGTTTAGTGATTTGGGGATTTTGGAAATCGATCTGGTTTTTCTTTTTGTCCTGGGTCTGATTCTGGACTGTGCATGGATGGTTTTGGTGGAGGGAAGTTTACTGATAAGCGATAAGGATACAGATAAGGGCGGGAGTTTGGTCTATGGAATGACGAGTTTCAAAAGTTCATCTTTTTATTCAATTCTGTTGCAATTTTTTTTCTCAATTTTAGATGTCTCTTTGTATGAGTTTTGGTCTATTCCTATCAAGTCAAGAGATTCTTTGTGTGGGTCCATATCAAAATAACCCAAACACTAAATTTTGATTTTACGCGAGTTCACATGCTTAAATTCATTAGAAATTGGTAGTTGGTTAGAGTCTGTAACAGTTACTTAACCCTCATCTAATCCTCATCTCGTCCTCATCTCGTCCTCATCTCATTCTCATCTCATCCTCATCTCACCCTCATCGCATCCCATTGCATCTCATCGGATCATCTGGAAAAACCTATGAAACCTTGTGGAAGTCTCATCCTCAGCCGATACATCTCCACTTCACACAAATACATATACTCCGCTCCCTTTTCAAGAACCATTAAACACTCTCTTTCTGCCCATATGAGTCAAGATCAAGCCGTTGATAAGGTAAATGAAGCAGTCGCACTGCTAGCGATCGAAAAAAAGCCGAAACAGCGTAAAGCACAAACAGAAGAAGAGTTCCTCGCACAGAAATCCCAATTCGAGGCTGCTGGACCTCAGATCAACGCACAGAACTGGCTATTCCAAGATCAAATCCTAAACAATTTGGACAACAGCTTGAAGTTCGACCGTGTGCACATGCTACATGTCTGTGAAAAGGCATATTTCGAACGCAATTATGAGCAGTGCCTTGAGTACATAAAAAGAGCAGAAACACTTTACGGTGTGGATCTCGACAACGCTTCAGACAATGAAGACATCAAACAGAGCTTTTCCAGCGCAGGCCGCAAAACAAAGAAAAGCAGCAAAGTTGAGCGGCATGTGGTTGAGCTTCTACACATCAAAGAAGCCTGTTTAAAACGAATGCAGAGTTCGTAGTGTCGAGCCTCATTACATAGAGGGGATATTAACATATTCTATAGTATTTATACACATAAACACACTATTTAAACCAGATTTTCGCCACGACATAACTTGCGTCTCGTTTCTGGTGCTTCATCTGTTTCTCAGGACCCTCTCTAGTCTCAATCACTTCGCCTGTTTCTACAGTGTCTAGCACTTGATCTGTGCCTGTCGAGATATCCACTCTGTATCCCCTTTTCGTACGATAGTAGAGCGCTATGGAGATGGTCTTGGGGATACACTTGCCCATTCCCTTCACCAGGACATATTTGTAGTCTTTGAATTCATTGTAGGAAGGTCTGGCAGGGTTTGTGATGCGTCGAAGCAGAGGATCGAGTTTTTCGAGGCTACGGTCGATATGTTTAAGTGCCGATATGAACGGTGTTGTAGACTTGATAAGGAGTGGTCTATCGGGATGCATTTTGGCTCCGTGAATGAGGGAAATGGATGGGAGTTGAGGAGATGAGTTTCAATGGGGCAATTCGATACGATATGGTGCGATGCGATGAGATGCGATGCGATGAGATGAGATGCGATGAGATGAGATGAGATGTGTTTAGGATGGCGATGGCCTCTCTTGGAAATATCGTGCGTTTAAAAGCGATCCTGATGGTAGGGAGCTTCACAAGTGGCAATATGAACTGAAAATTATAGTGTGGAGATTGCAGATGATGTTAACTAAAGCTAAAAAAATTCGAAATTCAAAATATTTTATCTTTTGCACATGATATGTTTCTTAAATCCTTTTGTCATTTTATGTTCTGTTCTAGAACCAAAGCTAGTGAAATTTTCGACCAATACAAACAAAAAAGGCAACTCCTTCTCTTAACTAAATCTCAACTCAATTCTAAGATTCAAAACCTGCAACTCTTCATTATTCGCTCTTGTTTACTATATACAACTTCATATACGTCGGAATACACGTACATCTCCATCATGGATCGATCCGCAAATGCGGACAAATCAGAGCTAATCTCAGACATTTCTACGCTTGCCAAACTTCCTATAACGAAACTTGTTTAAACACCAAGTTCCGTCCACTCGTCGCTTCTCGCCACTTTCTCCGCCACCTGAAACCTCTTCAAGCACTCCACAATAGGTCATCTCGCAATATAATTCATTTCGAAAGCGAAACGTCTCTTCACATCACTTCCTCAAATTTAAAATCCCTACTTATCCTTCATTCCTCCTCTCTTCTCCAAAAAGTCCTTTGCCTCATTCACCTTGGTGGCCAAGAACGACGAACCGCCCTTATCCGGATGGTTGGCCATCATGAGCTTTCTGTGGTGCTCCTTCAACCGCGCCTTCGAAAGCGTACTCTCCTTCAAGCTCAAAATCTGCAATGCTTCCAGGGCACTCATTTTGGCGCCAAATGTACCTTTCACGAACGCCTTTCCGTTCAAGTTTGGCTGGCGCGTCTTCACAAACCCGGAGAGGAAGTACACCACTCCAAAGGCTCCAAATCCGGTCATCCACGGATGCTGGGACATCCATTCTGTGCCTTGGTCAAAGTACCACTCTGCGGAGCCTTCGGGCGCCAGACGACGCTGGAGATGGCCTGTGTATTGGTTCTGTTGTTGCTGCTGTTGCTGCTGTGGTGTTTCTCCGGGGATACTGAGCGTGGGGGCTTCCATATTCTTGTTTGGTGTTGGAGGGAGGTGGAAAATATGATCTGGGCGGAATATGGGGGTGACGGGTCACGTGACAAGTGAAAAATGAACGAATCTCAATTTTGTTAGGGGAAGAAGGGGATAAAAGAATTATGTATTTTCTTTTTGATTGCGGGTATTTGTGTAGGGGGCATTTTTGTATCTGATTTCGAAGGCATTGCTTCTTTTGCTGGGGTCTCCAGAGAGATCTGATTGAGAGACTATCCTCAGAAAGAAGGGAACCGGATTTTATTCTGAATCATTTTGTATATTATAAATTTTTCTACATCTAGCTTTGATGACCGATCTATTCTAAGGCAATCATGACACTTTCGCCTCGTTATCTACAAGTACAACTTCGAAGAACACACCTCAGACAAACAAAGTTCCACTATTGTCGAGAGTCAATTGACAAAATTAAACCTCAATTTGCAAACATTTCACAACCATACCCCGATAACAGTCCACTGTTCTGCCTCCATAATTCCGATCCCATATCCGCACCCGTGCACCACGCTCATCCCGCTCATCGCCCATCTCATCGCACATCCCGATGACCATCTCTCATCTCCATCATCTACATAAAACCACACCATGCGGATCTACCTGTGTCATTTCTGCTCCTCTCCGGTTTACCCGAGTAAAGGTATTATGTTCGTCAGAAACGACGCCAAAGAGTTCCGTTTCTGCCGTTCCAAGTGCCACAAAAACTTCAAACAGAGAAGAAACCCTAGAAAGTTGAGATGGACCAAGGCCTTCAGAAAGGCTGCTGGTAAGGAGTTGGTCGTTGACTCCACCTTGACGTTTGCCGCCAGAAGAAACGTCCCTGTCAGATACAACAGAGAGTTGGTTGCCACGACGTTGAAGGCCATGTCCAGAATCGAGGAGATCAGAGTCAAGAGAGAGCGTGCATTCTACAAGAACAGAATGAGAGGCAACAAGGAGAGACAGCTTGAGGCTGACCGTAAGTTGGTGGACGAGAACCCAGAGTTGTTGAGAATGAGAGACGTCGAGTTGAGAAAGGCCGCCGAGCGTGCTGCCAGAAAGGCTGCCAGAGAGGGCGAGGAGGCTGCCGAGGAAGAGGACGACGAAGACGAGATGGATGTGGAGTCCGAGAGCGAGGACGAGAGCGAGGACGAGAAGGTCAAACAGAAGGTGCTCTTGAGGGCCAGAAGAAAGACTCGCGCCTAACTTGTACAATATCTGTCATAATGCTGATGACTGGAGCATCCGGCGTGCATCATAGCATCTGCGGTCGTCGACCGAGAATAGGATTCAATATATACTTCACGGGAGAGTGGATGTAGAACTATAAGTGTAAGAGTTTGTTTGTATATTATAATGACTCCAGAATGTATTGAAAAGTATGTACGTTATGTGTGGGCTGGGGTTATTGCTCTTTGTCAACTATCTCGTCGATTGGTTGTCCAGTTTGTTTCAAACGATAAACTAGAAGTCATCACTTTGCAGAATTGGGACTTACGAACTGTAGATCAGCAAGAGAGGGGCTATTCGGTCTTGAGTTTTTTGAACCCGCGGCTCCCGTTATGAAGTCCTATCTGACTCTGTCAATCTGATTCAACCTGAATAGCAATGTGACGTAGAATTGAATTAGTACCCGCGGGCCTCCTGAGTAGCTAAACCCGCAAATATCTAACGGATGTACTAGAAGCAATCTCCGTGCAAAAAACCCCAATGTTTGAGCAAAACCTGGCGCCGAGCACAACTTAGTATCAACCATTAACCTTAGATGCAATAGAATGTCATCGCATTCATTGAATTGACAGTGGGAATAAAAGCCCTTCTTTCTTTTATCCCAAAACAGTTCAAAGAGAATCGCCTATTCTGTTGCAGCTACCGATTCTACGATTGCTGACAATTCTGCTGAATCAGTTACCGAATCAGCTACCGAATCAGCCGCAGACTCAGCTTCGGACACGATTGAGCTCTGGCCAAAAAGGCTTTTGCATCTTCCCCGCCGTTTGTTCCTGCTGCACGTCTTCTTGTACTTCCGCTTTCCCGTGCATATCTTCCGAACTCAATTGCCGCAGCGCCAGCATCATCATGGCCACCGTCGAGATATGGGCCTCGGAAAAGATCCTCAGGTACTGTGATCTTTTAACGGGCGACGAGCAGGGCTCATATTCGTCTCTACTTCGTTTTTGATTGGGCAGTGACGTATTGAATGGCGAGCTGGGAGGATCCGACAGGAGGTACATGACAGCAATGGCAAGCTCGATTGGACCGATGATATGGTGTATGAATTGAAAGGTTTTCAACTAAAATGACTGTCTGAATGTGACTCTTGTGGTCAATTGTCGGAGTGGTAATTAGATAGGTGCGCGTCTGGACGCGAGATGAGATGCGATAAGGAAATCTGGGGAAGTGATCAAAAAAAGTTGGATCAAATTTGCGAATTTCTTTGTTCTTTGATTTGTTTCAACTTTTTTATTTTTCTCTTTTTTCTCCTTGTCCATTCATCCATTTCTGGTCAACCGCTGTATTAGTACTTTTGCTCGTAGTTAAACCATCAGATGAATCACAACATAAATTTTCAACGACAATGATAGAAAAACAAATGCAATCGAAAATCTTAAGAGGATAAATGCAATTGTGGAGTTCAGTCTCCAGTCACACGATGCCGTCACTGCACTTGGGTGGCTCCTTAGATTAAACTAGGACCATTATATGCTGCAAATTGGGGCTGTTGCTGCTGTTGAAAGTACTGCTGTTGTTGTTGTTGCTGCTGCTGCTGCTGCTGCTGCTGTTGCATGTATTGTTGTTGCTGTTGTTGTTGCATTTGGCCAGTAGCTTGACTTATCAAGTTGGCATTGGCATTGGCAACATACGCGTTGTGGATTTGTGCCTGCTGTGTCTGTGGAAACACTGCGATTGTTGGCAAATTCTCTAACCCGCCTGCGGTAGGCTGCAGTTTAAGAGCAGGCTGTGTGGTAGGCTGCTGTACGGAATTGAAAACATCAGTCGTAGTTTGCGATACCTTAAAAGGATTGCTACCAGTAGCTGTGACATCCAATTTCTGTACGCCGTTTGGTTGGGAAAATGTTAATGCAGTAGTGCCACTGTTGGCGAATCTAGTCGCTCCAAAGGGATTGGAAGGGTTTACATTGACACCGCTTCCTGTCCGAGAAGGCAGTAAGCCGGCAAATGGATTGGTGTTGTTTCTCTGTAATGCAGGAGGGCCACCAGGGGTGGATGGAGTAGAATTAAACGAGCCCACGGGGTACGTTGGTGCTTGGAATGGAGTACTACTGGATGTATAGGTGGGCTGTGTCGACAAGAATGGATTTGAGCCCGTTGCCGAAGCCGTAATCTGCTGTTGTTGCGGCTGCTGTTGCTGGAAGAACTGTTGTTGTTGTTGTTGTTGTTGTTGTTGCTGCTGCTGAGCTTGAAAGGTCTGTTGTTGTTGGAGCATCTGTTGTTGTTGAAGCTGCTGTTGTTGGAGCTGTTGTTGTTGGAGCTGCTGTTGTTGTTGTTGTTGGAGAAGAAGCTGTTGCTGTTGAGCTGGGTCCTGAGCCTGGGGGTATTGCTGGCCGTAGCCACCAAATCCAGCCCCAGTGAAGCTTGGAACCACACTGGCTCCAGGTTGGGGCATCGTTTGAACTACGGGCGCAGGAATGGCCGAGCCCCATGGATTGTAGGTACTCTGCGATACCAAAAGGGTGTTCGAGCGATTCAAATCAGGCTGTTGTGCATTGGGTGTAGCAGCAGGGGCCAAAGATACAGGCAAAGTCGGTTTGGCATCCGAGCCCTTTCCAGAAGATTTCTTCCTCAAATACTCCTCACGATGACGCTCAAACTGGGGATCGTTCAAGTACTCCTCCAAGGACGACGTCAATGCAGTAGGCGCGTGTTTGATGGTGGGCACATGCAATTTGGTGGCATACTCAAGGTGCTTGGCTACACGCAAGTAGTCGATGACGTACTTGGTCTGGTCCACGAATTTCTTATAGACGTCCAACGCGCGCGCCGCGTCATCGTGGAACATCTCGAAGTAGTGCTCCAAAAGGTTGATGACGCCCTCGTTCAACTCCTGGAACAAGGCCAAAAGATCGTTGACAAGGAGCCGGAACGCGGTCAACACGATGTCGTTCTTGATGTCGCTCTCCAAAAACGAGTTTTTCAAGAGCGAGTCGATCTGTTTCTGCACGCTCTCGCACTCGCGAAGCAAGCCCTTCTCCACAGCCAAGTTGCGTAGTCTTCCGCCGCCCTGGCTCACGGAGTTGTTGAGGCGCTCGTCCCGAACATAGTCTACATGCGTGTCTGCGAAATGCTTGACGCGCGCCTGCAAATAGCGGCTGTACTTTACGATATATCTCACATCAGAGTTGAACCCTGTGTTCTTTACAATGGGCGAATGGCCCAAACTAAGCATGCCCGGCGCTTTTTCGCTCAAGTAGCGCAACGCCACGTCCCGGTCGCCCTCGCGGATCATGATGTGCACCACAATGAGCGCCTTGTACACCACCAGCCACAGGGCATCCTGGAGACGGCGGTCCAAGCACTTCATGATCGTGGCGAGGTTTTCGGCGGCAACTTCGTGCGAGGCCAGCGTGGCCATCAAGATGGGCTCGATGTACTTTGGTTTCGGCGCCGCCACCTTGATTTTGGTGGCGCCCTTGACGATTTTCTCGTACGTTGTCATTGGCGGAGGTTGGAGCGGCTACGGCGGCGGTTCGGAGGGCGGCAATTGGTTGGCGGTACCGGGTGGGGCGAGGTCGGGTACTGGGCAGAGAATTGGAAAAAACTGTAACAGGATCCGGGGGGAATTGCTCCTTTTATAGTATTTGGAAGAGTGGTAGGTAGGTGTTGATAGGTGGTCTGGGTACAGGAATGGGAGATAGGAGGTTTGGCAGAGGGTGGTGGAAAAATTGGGGGAAAATGGGCGGGGGTGATTTTTGGGAATTGTGATTTTATTGTGGATTGTTATTTTTGTAAAATGGTTTCGTTTGGCGGCTCGTTGCGTGCATGTGTGTTCGTTTCTCGTTGGCTAGCGCTTATTGCTCTATTTTGCAGCCAGGAACAGAAATTTGGCGGGAAAAGCTGGAAATAAGAAAGAAAGGGTGAATTTAATTTGGAAATTTTGCTCTCTTTTTCGGTGGCCGTTGTGCTGGCGCCCATTGGAGCGGTTACAGCGTGTAGTTATTAATAGTCAAGCATCGAATTTGTGGATGTCCAATTCCCAAATGGCGTCAATTTATTTGGAAAAATTTCTGGTTAATCATTTGTGGCTCTAAATTGGCCCAATATCATATTGAGCTCAGGTAGTCAAGCCGGATCGTGCTTTGGCTCACTCCAGCCAGATCAATTGTCGCTAAACCGACTTCAATTGACTCCAAACAACTCCATATAATTTCATTTGACTCCAATTAAGTCCAATTGCCCAAATTTTAAAAGAATTTCCGTTCAATCGCTCAGTTCAATGGACCCACTACCATAGATGGAATACCAGAACGCAACAAACGCCATTTACAAGGCCACCATTTAGACCAAAAAACAAACTCAAATTTTTCCAGCTCTTTTTCTATCAATCTCTTCGCTCCAATCATCCCATCTCACCAATTTCCATCCCAGATCTTGCGTCACCTCATCGGTCACCAAACCCAACCAGTTCTCCATCAATATCAACCAAATCACACAAAGGAACCGAAAATCATTCTCTAAATATTTCAAACTCTTTAAATCGTCTTAACAAAAATCTCTGTGTCCCATCTTCCCCCACATTCCCCCACCCCAACCTCATCTCCTTATCGACCACTCTCTTCTCCATGACCGACGCCATTCTCGCCCAATTGGACCGCTTGGTGCCCAATATCCCGCTCCAGGTGGTCTCGCAGGGCGCAGAGGCCTTGGTGCTCAGCACGCAAACGCATCCGTACGCGCAGAAGAGTGGGACGTTCATCATAAAGTATAGGCCGCCAAAACCGTACCGGCACCCGAAAATCGACGCTCAAATCACTCGCTCGCGCACGGCGGGAGAGGCCAAGTTCATGGCGAAGCTTCGGCGGGCCGGGATCAGGGCTCCGAACCTCGTGTCGGTGGATCCGAACGGAGGACTCATCTGGATGGAAAGTGTAGGCGAAATCTTGCCCAACGGCGCCGTTTCTTCGCTCAAGAACCTACTATGGTACTTGGAACAAGGCAGCGAAGCCGCGGGTCTGCTGGTGCAGTCGCAGCTCGAGCTGGCGTGCCGTCACACCGGCGCCGTCATTGCCAAACTTCACATGAACGATATGGTGCATGGCGACTTGACTACGTCGAATATGCTCTTGCAGGAGGGCGAGGCGTACCTCATCGACTTTGGGCTTTCTTCGTATTCGGCTTTGGCCGAGGATAAGGCTGTAGACTTGTATGTGTTGGAGAGAGCGGTGTTGAGCACCCATTCGGTGCATGCCGAGAAGTACAACGGGTGGCTCTTGGCGGGTTATAAGGATGAACAGTGTGGTGCGTATGCCTCGGTGGGCGGCAAGAAGAAGTACAGCGAGACGCTTAAGAAACTAGAAGATGTACGGTTGAGAGGCCGTAAACGGTCCATGTTAGGATGATATGTATAAGATAGAAGATCAAGGATGATGTATATGATAGAAGATCAAGGATGATATGTATAAGATAGAAGCTCTAGGAGGCTAGTAATAAGAAGTGGAGCAGTCTGTAACATCCGCACTATTACCGTGAAACAGAGTTCACTACAACCAATGAATGTATATCGATGTACATCTCATAGTCTTCGAGATTCACAATCGAAGCTTCAAGGCGGCGTCTAGATGTCTACAAGTAGACCATTGTTCTCAAATTTAGGTCTCTGATATACCTGCTGGCTTACTCCGCAGGAGCATTGCCAGGTTCCCTTGTGTTCTCCTTCTTGGGCCATATCGACGGCAACTTCACGATCTGGAAACGGGGCTCGATGCAGCGGTCCGTGAACCATGACCGAAGCTTGTTCTCGATTAGATCGGACAATTTGGGCACGTCTTGGAGCTTGGCGCGAGACCCGATAAGCGACTTAATCGAGAATTCGAGCCTGAAATCAGGAGAAAACAGGAACATGAGCGCTGTCCCGCGAGCTGCACCCGGCTCATCTTTGGCAGCTCCGAAAATCTCATCGTTGGTGTTGACCAAGGAGAGCGTTAGGCAGCTCAGAAACCGCACCATCGACACCGTCAACAGCACTGGCAACACCGCAGAAGCGGGCCGAGGATGGTTAAGTACAAGCTTTGTCTCGATTCCGAGCGTGAGCGTATCGGAGAGATCCACATCGATCTTGGCCTCGAGACGGCCCAGATCCGCATTGTGCATTATCCTACAGTTGGAGAAGATCGGGAAATCGTCGCCTACATCGATTTCGGTCAAGCGGATCTCGCCCAAGTAGTCGGGAAGCGACAGTTTCTCCAAGTACTCATTAAGTGAGTGGTATATGTTATCTGCTACTAATGCCTCGCCTCGAAACTGCAGAATGGTCTGCGCTACGAGCACATTGAACCAGTCCAACGTTTCCGGCTTGTGGTTCGTGACGTCATAGTATGTTTTCTCCAAGATGGAGGCCAATTGTGGGTTTTCCGACTCGGCAGCGTCCTTTTCTGTTTCGGACGTCTGTTTCCGCTTGACAATCACCCCCAGACCGTCTTTTTTCGCCGTTTTTCCGCCGGCACGCAGAGACGAAGGCGGCGAGTCTGCGAATACGAAAAATTTAATGAACACGATCAAAACAGCGATCACACTGAGCTGCCCACATATTAGGCCCTGTGTGAAGCTCCAGACCGATTGAGGGGAAGAGGCCACATAAATAGGTTCTAGTGATGATTTTCCAGCTTGGGGGATTATGTTTTCTGTGTTTAGTTGTTCTGCCATGGTGGTGGCGGCGTTTGGTTGTGTGTGGCGGAGATAAGATGGGAGTAGGTAAAATCCGGGGTAAACCATGAAACACATTAGGCTAAAAAAATGGAGAGGAATTTAAAACAGATGCATAAGAGGGTGGAAAAAATTGAATGGTGAAAAAAATGAGTGAGAAAGAGATAAAGAGAGTGTGAAAAAAGGATGTAGAGCTTAGGGGATTCAGGCCATGGAGGTACGATGATGGGAGATCTCGAAAGGACCACATAATGTAATGAATATGATGTGCTCGTCCACTAGAGAACATCGCCTGTACCTGAGTTTGACCCTCGGCCACAATTCCCCATCTTTGTCTCACCCAAAACGTTGAGAGGTTCATGTCTTCTGTTCACTACACATTACTCGGCCTTCCGCTTCGACTTCTTGGCGCTCAGAGCCTTGAGTTCCACTTTGCCTCTGGATCCCTTGGAATTGAGCAGCAATCCAGAGTCCAGACGCACGCTCAGCACGTCCTCGCTGGCAGACTCTTCGTCGTGTGAGTCGTCAATTCCTATCCAGTCCTTGAAGTTGCCGAAAATGGACCGGTTGTTGGGCCGGTCGTTCTTGTTGATGATATACCGCGACGCAAAGTCCGTCAAAGGACTGGCCGCGCGGGAGCTTCCATCGGTGTCGCTATCGTTGACAAGACTACTGTTACTGCTGCTGTTGGCATTGAGCTCGTTCTTCTTGCCGCGCAAGTATTCGCGGATCTCGAAGTACAAGTCCTTGGACACGTTGTTGAAGTTGTTCCTGTTTTTCATCCAGTAGCCGCGGAACCCGCTCATATGCTTCTTGAACTCGAGCTCGTTCTTCTTGAGCCAGCTGACATTCAACTCCTTCCGGGTGGCACCACGCGCAAGGTTGCGCATCAAGTACTTGTCGTAATCGCGAATGATCTTGGTGATGATGTCGGACGTGGAAATGCCCTCTGTCCGTTGTGTGGTGAGAAACATCCCATTCTCCTTGATGGGCTTGTAGATGTCATCTGAGCCAGCAGAGGCGTAAGGCAAATCGTCGTGGGCCACGTAGTCGATGCGGTGCTCCAACAAGAACTCCGTGGTGACGCACCACGGCGCATTGGGGATCACCTCGTCCACCCATCTGCAATGTTTAAGCGTCTCCACACGTTGTTTATCGGACAAAACGGTCAAACCCTTGCGTGCCTGCGTTTCCGTATCGGCCGGCACACCGCACACCAACTCGACGTTGGGAAACGACTTCTTGGCCTGCTCCAACTGCCGCATGTGGCCCAAATGGAACAAGTCAAACACACCGTCGGCATAGATGCGGATCGGCCGGTCTGTGGGCGGAATGTTGAACTTGAACCCCTTGGGCCGGAACTTCCGGTACTCCTCGGGAAGCTCCGCATCTAGCTCCTTTTCGCGCGCATCGAACTCTTCCTGTTGTTGCGTCTTGATGCGGCGGCGCTTGCCTTGGGGGTCCAGCCCGCTTTCGGCGGCGGAGTCGTCGTCGTTGGCGTCCTCTGATTGGTCGGCAGACTCCAGCGGCGACTCTTCTCTCTTTCGTTTGCGGAAAAACAGAGTCAAGGTTGGCCCGATCATTTCGACCGAGAGCGTTCTGTGGAGGCCCGACGGCTTTTCCTCGGGGAGCTCTGTGAGAGACGGCTTGGCCATGGTGCAATTGCCGTTTGAGCGGTGTTTTTTGGGGGGAAACGGCGTGGAAACGGCGGTTCTTGGAGGTGTGAGTGGTGAGCGTAGGGGGATTGGAAAATGGGTGGATCGGGCTGTCACGTGCGATTATTAGTGGCTGCAAAAAAAAGTAGGGGAAATTGACCCGGATTTGCTGCTCCTTATATATCCCTGGTGCACGGGTGCGTGGCTCGATTAAATTTTGGCCTCTTTTGAATCTGTTTCCATCTGCTTTGGAGTGTAGTGTTGAGAGTAGGTTCAGTGTGGTCGTTTAGAGTAGTGGGTGGTGATCTGGAAGGAAGGAACAATTTTGGTGTCAAAATTCGTCGGCTATTTTTTCAATCTATTCAGTTGGTCACTCTTGTACTGCTAACTATTCTGTTGATTGTGTATTGAGGACTTTACTAGAACTTCTCTTCTGCCATATCTACCAAGAGATGAACATCTACTAGGAGATGAACTGTCCACAATTGTTCCGGTCCGCCAATTGCAGATATTTTTGAAAGAAATTACGAGATAATATCGCCGAACTCATCAATTGATTGTCTTTTCTTTGGTTGCTAGACTGTGATTCTGCACTGCCTCAAAGCAAGCCAGCGTAATTCGCTCCAAGCAACAAAATCACGGTCAGAACAAACAATTCAGAAAACGTTCAAAAAGGACGATGTCTATTTTCCGTAATAATTCGAATATCTAATCTGTTCATCCTCGTCACCCATTAGAGCACTTTTGAGAATGAAAAGCCCTAATCAATCTATCACTTAAAATAATCCTCCTCTCTTCTCAATTGAATAAAAATTCCGTCTCGTACATAATTGTACCTTTCTGCAACATGTACTCCCCCAGACCTATGTTCTGACTCTGTAGTCACTATCGACAACCAAACCACCACCCAGAAAGATCAAGTCCGGGCTGAAATTAAATCCCGCAAAAATATAAATAGAGCCCATTTCCCCCATTTCATAAATTTTGTCCCCGCAGGTATTTTCCGCTTATCTTCTTTCTTATCGTCCTACACAGGACTCCCCTGATGTCTCCACAGTCCATCCCCCATACTACACCTCTTATTTCCAATTGTCCCGCCCCAGAATGCTGGAGCCCGACATCATCCATGTCATCCCGCCCTATCTCCTCCACACGTGCCTCGGGCTGGAATTGGAGCGTGAGCTTGCGTTGGTAGACCCAACTTTGGCCCAGTACAACTTTTTCCCGGTCCAAAGCTCCAAGTATCGCTTCAGAACACCCACAGACATCGTCCGTACGCCGTATGCTATCAGCGAGGACCCGGAGATTAACAGAATCATCATGGAGAAACTCCATGCTCGTTTCACGGCTTTTGGGTTGTTGGGCTCAACTCCGGGCCAAAAGTTGTCCAATAAGGAGCTCTATGAATTGTACGAACAGCTCGGGAAACGATTGATTGGTGCATACGATACTGCGGCTGCCAAAGTGGGTTCTGGTGCCGAGTACGTCGACGCTGAGGACCTAGAGGTGGCACTGAAAGCCACGAAAGGCGTACCTGTGAAAAGCATCTTTAACCAAAAGGGGCTTGGCGAATTCCGCTTCGAACCGGGATTCGGAAAGGAAGATTCGGAGGTAGAACGCCGGCCTTTGGAGGAACTTCTAGCTATCGCCAACCAGCAGGAAGAGAACAAGTTCTTCTTCTTCCCATACTTGATGATCGATAACCACAAATCGTTTCTTTCGCCTCTTCCCATGTACTGGACATCTCTATCTGTGAGCGAGCGTCAGTGGACATTGGAGAAAAAACTCAACATGTCCGTGGGCTTTGAAGACGGATACTCCGTCCTCAACTTCAGCACAGTAGCTCCACTTGATGATGAACTTGACTCCCATCTGGCTTTGCAGGCAAGGCAATACTTCAACTTTATTTCGGATAAGGAAGTCAAGGAGCGCACGGGTATTTTTTATTATGAGGTCACTGTAGAGCAAAAGACCACCAAGTCGATAGGAGACACTACAATCATACAAATTAACGATGAGTCTGTTTCTTCCGGCTCATGTATAGTATTTTCTGCGGGCTACTCCAAGCGCGCCACTCGGTTCACTCCTCCAGAAAGCTCTACTTCAACACCTCTGTGTCCATATATTGACTTGCAAAACATACTGCAGAAACTCCTGAAGTATGATTGTACCTCTAGATCGTCTCCTCTAGATCCTGAATTGGCCAAATTCCTCTCTGGGGAGCCTGGTGTTACTTTAGACGGTAGTGTGGCTGTTAGTTTCAACAACTCATGTTCCTACGCTCCGATTAAACAAAATCGTGACTTGTCTAATGGTGGATGGGGCCGTCGCTTAAGTCACGGTGCTCGCCATCATCCAGGTGAGCCGGAGATCAGCGACTTGGGGATTGACATTCCATTCAGCACGACCTGTAAAATCATGCCCGATACAGATAAACTATACACATCCGACGTGGTGGGATTTGGAGTCAACTTCATCGCCAAGACCCTCTTTATTACTGTGAATGGTATTATTGTGAAAGTCATAACTGACGAAGAAATGAAATCTGGATCACCATACAAGGACTCCCTCTTCTCGCATGGTACAGACCCCACATCCTTGTATCCAACAATTGGCTTCCAGCTATCTCGCTCTCTTATTCTGAACAAGAACCATGGCTTTTCTGAGACCTCTGTGCGCACAAACTTTGGCCAGCGCAACTTCAAGTTTGACATCGACAACTATGTGCAAAGTTTCAAGGCTTCTCAAGACAAGGAGTATCAGCAAAGTATTGGCGATGCTATTGAATCTCAAATCACAAGTGATTCACCTATATCCAACCCAAAATCGCTCATGGGTGAGAGCGCAGAAGAACATGTATTTCTTCAGTATTTGATAGAAAGCTATTTATCCCAAAAAGGGTATCTCGACACTTTAGATGCATATAAGCTAGATCTCGCAGACTTGGCGTCGCATGTGTACAAGAATGGTGACTCTAACGGAGCAGGACCGCTTCACAAGACTAAAAGCGACGTCCTGATGAGATCTCAGATACACCAGCACTACGAGATCAGATCCCAGATCCTCAAGGGTGACTATGATGGAGCATGCTCCCTATTGCAAGAGCGCTTCAGTTCTCTTCCACATTTTGAAGAGTGCCGCTTCGAACTTGCGCTACTATCCTTTCTTGAAACAGTGTCCAAATTTACGCAAACGCAACCATCTGAAGAGCCAAAGCCTGATAAAATAGCTATTATCAAGGAGTACCGTGCTTTGAAAAATGATAGGATGTGCTCGTCGCACATAATGCACAGTCTCGAGACTCTTTTAAGCGCGGTTTTCGCTGAGCAACGCGACGAAGCTACGTGGGATGAAGATACCAAAATCATGCAAACCAGGCTAGAAGATGCTCTCAAGCTCGCCGAGTTCATCAACAGTATGATTCTTGGCCAAGATAAAGTGGAAAGAGACCCACGCTTAGAGTCCATGGTCAACGAGACCAGAAAGAACATCAGCGAATTGGCCGAGCTGAAAGACGACTTTTTTAAATTGTTGAATTTCGACAGAGAGTATCTCAATTAATTACCTGGCCTTGAGGTATACCATGACTTGAATGAACATAATGCACCGTCTACTTTTTCGATACTTTCTTGGCAGCCTTCTTTAAATCTGTAGACTCTGCTTTTCTTTTAACGGACCCTGCTTTCTTCGCGGTTGTAGGTGCAATACTTTCTAAGATGTCTTTGGTATCTTTGTAGCACTCCAATTGAGTCTCCGAAACCTCAAAGGGCAATTTGAGATCCGCGAGCGTGCTAATGCGAAAAATCTGATATTGTTTGAGCGACCAAGCACCCCTTTGCAAGATTTCCATCGGAGTTTTCATACTTTCGGAGACATGGTATAGCACAGGGATGAGTTCGTCAACATACTCCTTGACGTTGTATTTTATGGGGCTTCCGGGTCTCAAAGAGTCACGAACCATATACATGAAGCATTCGTCGCTGAAAAAGGGCGGCGCATAGTTAGTTATTTCGACCAAAAGACTCAATATAAGACTGGCAGTAGCGGGACCAACTCCTCTAAGAACACAGATTTTTTTCAAGGTTTCTCGAAGCACTGCCTGAAACTCTGGAAGCAGAGGTGTATTCTTATCGATAAATTCCAAGAAATACTTGAATCCGTCCATCGTAGCCTCTTCGACTTTGGCCGAATCGTTTGAATCAATGAGTTTCGGCAAAGTTGGGCGAAATTTCCCCACGGAAAGCTTCCACTGCATCAAGAGCACCAATTCGTCTTTGGTCAAATACGCATGATCCTCGTCATGGCGTTTTTTGAGTAGTTGAGGAAGATCATTCTGTTTCCACGAGTTGAGGTCCAAAAGCGACCATTTTTCGTCGTTGAACTTTTTGGTGGATGCAGATAGGAGTTCTTGTGACACCAAGGGAGACAATTGCTTTCCTGCCTGCTCAAGTAGGGCGTCTCCGTCTAGTTTATCAGTCATAGAGTGTAGTTGAGAGATAACGAATAATTGGGCTCAACAATGATTAAATGAATTATGTGTTCCAAATTAATCAAAAATTGTGCTTCAATGAATTTTATGAATCCATTATTTTGCTGTTAAGACGGGCTACAAGGTTGCCTAAGTGCTACACAGATTTAGTTAACCACAGGCAAGAAAGATCTCAGACCAAGTACATTTGTCTCTCGTTTCTATTCATTGAAAGTATTTGTCTTTCGTTTCTATTCATTGAATGTAGCTACTGCCGGCTATTCGCAGCGGCTATGGGTTATTTACAGTGGGCTCCTTGGGCATCGCATTCTCGGACATCACGTCTTTGGCCTCCACCGATGTCAGCTTGCGAAGATCCAATCTCCGCTTCGGCGTGAAGCTAGCAGGAAAAACAAGGTCCAAGAACACGTTCTGCACCAAGGAGAAGAGTTGCGAGCTGAGCCAGTACAAAGTAAGCGCGCTGGGTGCGTGGAGCGAGATGGCCATGAGAAACACCACGGTCATTCGCGACACGTTGGCAAGCGAGTCGGTGAACGTGGTCCGGATGGCACGTTTCGGGGTATATTCTTTCATCAAGTCGAGGGTCTTGAACGTCCACTCGGCATTGATGAGTGCTACGGCGCCCAATGCAAGGGGAAAGATGTGGAGCGAGTCAAGCACGGTGAGATCGCCGAACCAGAGAATACCCTCGGTATACAACGACGGATCAAGCGGTTTATTGGACAAGACGTCCCACGAAGACCACCCACTCAAATTACGGAAGGTGATGGACATACACACCCAGAGCGGGATCTGCGCCGCCGGAAGAAACATGTTTTTGTAGAGCTGCACGCCATGGTCGCGAAACAACTTCTTCTGTCTCTTGCGCACCTCCTTGGCAGAGAGCACCATGATTTCCTCGTACCGCATCTGGTTCAACGGCAGAAGAAGGCGGGTCACGGCGGGCTCCGACCCCAGCGCCATCTTCTGCGCAGCCTCCAGCGCTTTCTTCGCCAAATTGAGCCGCACCACGGGTGCTGTGGCCGACACGATCGGCCGCAACGCCGTCTGTTTCTGCACACGAAGACGTTGGAGCACCGCTAGCGGGAACGTCCAGACGCCACGGAGCCCGAACGTCGTGAGGGGAATTAGCGCCCACCACGGGATGCCCGAGGCAGCATGGAGCAGCTGGAGCGATGTTGTGAGGGTGTCTACGATGGAGGCTGGGTCTAGGGCGAAGGATCGTTTCTGGGAGGCGAGAAGGGGATTTCGGAGATTTCGGCCGATGAGACGGGGGCTTCTACTGAGACGTAGCATTTTTTTGTGTTCTATTTGTGGCCAGGGGGTGTTTGTGTGGAGTAATTATGGGATTGAGCAATGGGGATTGGATCTAGTAGTGTATGTGTGGTAGTATATGACAGTAGTATGTAGTAGTATGTAGTAGTATATGGTAGTATGTAGTAGTATATGGTAGTATATGGTAGTATATGGTAGTAGCAGGTGAGCTAGTGGGTGTGAATTCTGATGTGATTAATGGAGATGAAGAAAATTTATGGGCTCAAATCGAAAATGGAAACATGAAATTATGAAGGTTTTCTGTTCAATTCATATATTTATATCATTACCTGGTACAATCACCGACTTACTGCGATCCAGATGAGACACACAACCGCAGTGAAAAATCCACCACAGAGAATTATTCAATTTCCACCAATCACAATTTCACAAAATTCACACGTTCCGCTTATCACCCCTCTTCTCCTTTTCCAAAAAAAATTGCCCCAGTTCCCATTTTTCTTACCCCACATCCCTCTATACCACTGATCCTACTACCTCTACCATACTACCACCACCACTGTACTATTTCTTCCACAGTCTACCACCACCGGTACTAATTTCACTTCATACACCACCACCACATCCCAATCCACAAAATAAACAATGTCGTCTCGTACCGAACGTGCATGCATGCTCTGTGGCATAATTCAAAGCTACCGTATGTTTCTCGAAGCTGGATGTCCAAACTGTGAGTCCGTCCTCCATTACGCCGACAATGAAGATGGCCAGATCCAGAACTGCACGTCGCCCTCGTACGAAGGTTTGGTCGCGTTGGGTGACGATAACAAGGCGTCGTGGGTGGCCAGATGGCTCCGTATTGAGTCCTTCGTGGCTGGGCTCTATGCGGTCAAAGTCAACGGAAAACTCCCTCCGCAGATCATCAGCGACTTGGAGGAACAGAATATTAGCTATAGGCCGAGAGACGGAAGCGCGCAAGACTGATCGTGCTGCGTGGTCCGTGTGTATAGTCTAGGCGTAGAAAGAAGGAGGATCGAAAAAGAATTAAGAGAAGATAGGGAGCCTAATTGAGAGGCGTGTCTCAGTAAATTCAATAGAAACATTATAGAAGAGTGAATCTACCTCATCCACACAACCTGACTGCTTTCCTGGTTCTTCTGGTGGCCTACGGTTTCTCTCTTCACTGTGTATATTAATCAACAATACCTAAGAATACCTATAAACGTGCTTCGGCAACCACTTGCCTAATTCTTTCGACCGTCTGTGTTTTATCCCACTTGCTGCGGTCCTCCCAGATCACCTCCATGAGCTTGGCCGAGACATGCTCGAGCGCTTCCACAGTGAATCCATCGGTGGCATCGACAATGCTCTTCTCGAATAGCGTGTATGCGTCCTCGGGAACAACAAGTTGTCTGGCTGTGTCCACAGCCAATGGCTCTTCTGCCTCTGATTCAGAGTCCTCTTCATCAACCTTAGGTGCTATTTCAATGATCTGTGTTGCGCTAGCTTCGGTAGATAGAGATGGATCAGCCACTGGGTTTGTGTCGACTGCCATGGCTTCTGGTTCTGGCTGCGGCGCAGCCACAGGTTCGACTTCGGTGGTTACTTCAGAGTTTTTGGGCTCCGAAACTCCATTTGCAACCAAAGCGCCATTCTCTTTTGAATCTGCCGCATCACCTACTTCCGCAATTTGGTTTTTTTCGATTCCGTTTTCTTCAACAACGATAGATTCAGCCTCCGCATTTGCTTCCATCTGTTCCTTGAGCTTTTTGTACTGGGCCACCAACTTCTCCTGCTTCTTGATCTCACGCTGTCTTACCTCTCTGCATGCTTTGGCAAAGTCTGGATTGTTGATCTCTTCAATTGCAAACTGTGCGTTGGTCAACATTTCTTTCGCCTTAACAATACGGTCTCGATCTCCGGAAGTCTTGGAGTCCTTGACAATCATATTGAGATCTTTGAGGAACTGCGATGCTTCCGAGTAATATCCATTCCACACGCGCTCCTCGATGGTATCCAAATCCATGTTATAGAAGAAGTTTCCTGTTGAGAGCTCCTGTATCATATTTGGATGGCTCGGATCGGTAGATTTGGTGTAGAATACCTCGTATGTAATGACAGGGTTCTCAAGCACAGCTGGCTCAAACAAGTGGTAGAGAAGGCCTTCGTCGATGATTGGTTTCTTGAATCTCTTGTATCTGTTTTTGAACAAATCCAACATTCCAGCCAATTTGATCTTGAGTACGTTCTTAAGTTTTTTATCTTGGTATTCTTGTTCTTTAATTTGACGCTTAGTCAATGAGCCGTCTGAATCTTCTTTCTTAGGAGCAATTTTCAACTGCTTGAGCTTTCTCTTTGGCCTATTTTCCAAATCATTCAAGAACTCGTATGGCTTCATGAACAAAGCTTTCTCGACGGACGCAAAAAACTTTGCTCTGGATTGTCTACTTGGATTATCAAGCTTGATGTTGTTGAACCCGTCAGAGTAACCCAAAACGCTTTTGACTTCAGAGTCTAGCTCATCGATATTGCGGTCAGCAATGCCTAGAAGTAAAATTTTCTCATTACTCCGAAGGTTTCTCAAAAGACCAGCGAGAATTGCTTTCGCAGAGTGTGGCATAACTTCAAACCACGTATCAATATTAGAAATGAAAATGATGGAGGGTTGGTGACGTCTGGCCTCAATAAAAGTCTGCACTATGAACAGCTCAGGTGTGCGTGTTGTATCTGAGAATGCAGAGGCTAAATCGAGATTCTGAACCTGGAATCCCTCAAGCAAGTTGAGGATCGCAGCACCCAAATATTGTTGACCCGCACCCTGTTCACCACAAATCAATAGATGTGGCTTGCAAACACGTGAACTCTCAAGGTTTCGTAAGAGTTCGTGCTTGTGGAACCCACCATCCTCATCATTAATGGTGGGGTCTAGATATAGTGCTTCTTCGAGATTTGTCATTTTAGCCCTGCCATTAATTCCAACGGATCCGGGTAGAAGCTCGCTGAGTCTATTTTGTATTTTATCAAGGGAGTCTTGCAAAAGTGGCTGAAGCCTTTGGGGAAGTGGAGACGAGCCTGTGGATGTGGATCTCGCACTGGATGGAATGATCTTTTCCACAGCTCGAATGAAGTCCTTCGCAACAACGTGCACTTTACTTGGATTTACCATCAATTTGTCAGTCGACAGGTAGATTTGTGGATACTTTCGCTGGATGGAGTTCAAGGCTGCTTCTGTGCAAAGTGCCCTCAAGTCTGCACCACCATAACCCTTTGTCAAAGCAGCAATTTTATCGATAAATATTGGAGAGAGAGGAGGCGTCCATTTTTTCGTATGAATTTTGAGAATTTGTTTACGAGCATTCATATCAGGCAAAGGAAAGTAGAATTCTCTGTCAAATCTTCCGGGTCTTCGAAGGGCAGGATCAACAGAGTCTGGTCTATTCGTGGCTCCAATAACAATGACTTGTCCACGGTTATCCATACCATCCATTAAGGCAAGTAAAGTGGAGACTATACTGGCATGAATTTGTTCCTGCTTGGAAGATCTCACAGGGGCCAAACCGTCAATTTCATCAAAGAAGATAATAGATGGCTGTTGGTTTTTAGCCTCTTCAAACAAGAGCCTGAGCTGTCTTTCGGCCTCACCAACCCATTTACTCAAACAATCAGCACCTTTTCTCATGAAGAATGTGATTTTCTGTGTTGGCGTGGAACAACTGGCAGCCAAGGCTCTGGCCATCAAAGTCTTACCTGTTCCTGGGGGACCATGGAACAAAACTCCACGAGGCGGAGTGATCAGGAAATTCTGGTAGAGTTCTGGATATAAAAGTGGAAGGGCCACCATCTCTTTGAGCTGATCAATGTAATTATCCAAACCACCAACAGCGGAGAAATCGATGTTCATGTCAACTCCGAGCGGATCTGTATCGCTTAGATTATTTTTCGTTTTGTTGACTGCTTGCGCACCCACTACGTTTGTGTGACCAATGACTGTAGAAGAGCCCCCGGCAGCAATTGGCGCAGGCTTAAGGGAATTGGTAAGGCCAGGAATAGTCAGAGGCATGTGTACCAAGTCTTCATCGGAAGAGTCAGAATCACCATCTGAGGCAACTGTGGTTGCACCACCGGGTACATTGCTGACAATTGGAATACCTCCAGGTGGTATATTCTGGCCCAAGATAGATTGAACATCACTACCTCCAAATGGGCCAGCGGTGGGATACAACAACTTTCTGAAGGCATTCTTAGCACCAATGGGCCGCTTGCTTCTACTCAGGAACAGTGGCTGTGGTGTAGGTGCCTGTGCGTACAATTCTGCCTCGTTGTCCACAGTTAGAAGGGATGGAATTGTGTAGTCCACACGTTTCTTCTTCTCCCGGAGCTTGTGCTTCATTGGGCTGGCTTCTGGAGATGAATCGTATAGATCTTGGATTTCTTGTTGGATAGCATCGTCGCCTACGTCGTCATTGGCACCGAAGTCATCTTCACTATCGCTTCCGATGGCTCTCTTACGGGCCCGAGGCTCTGCAGAACGGGAACGCGACTTTTTCCGCAGCCGCAGCTTTTTCTTCTTGTAGTACACGTCGTCACCGTCATTCTCGTCATCTGTAGCAATGAACTGTTTCTCTCGTAGTCTATCCAAGTATCCTTGATCATCATACTCTTCAGAAAGTTCTTCCTCTTCTTGCTCCAGTGGACTCTCGTCTTTAAAATCGGAGTCATCTGAACGGCCGGCGCGTGTCTTCTCCTTCTGTCTTGTTCTTTGCAGTCTTACGGGTTGTTGCTCAGAATCTGTATACTCGTCGTCCAAACCTCCGATATCAGCTGGTTTTTCCGGAACAAACTCACCATATTCGTATTCTCCATCCTGTTGAATTGTATCTACGCCATCCAAATTTGTTTTTGGCTTTTTCTCGCCGCTCGAATCGTAGTCGTCTGAGTCTTCAACATACGAGACTTTGGCGCGGGCTCGACGTTTAGACGCGCTGCGTGAAAACAGATCGTCGCCACTGTCTGGGCTCCTGGAACGTCTACCCATTGCTTTTCAATTGGGAATGGCGATGTATTAATGGGAAGTTGCAGTGGTTGTAGCCACTAGCTGGTATGTAGGTGAAGATAGGTAAGATGTGTCACGTGACGTGGTACGGAGAAGACAGTGGTATGGAATCGGTGTTCGAATACGTGATAATGCAGAAAATAAGTATTGGTCGGGGATTTGATGTATGTGTTTTGCAATTCATGGGCTTTTCATTTGATTTTCTTCGTCTCTCTGTGCTTCACAAGGGATTTTTTCATGAGACAAGAAGACGCGGAATGAGCGGTGCAGCAACATCAAATTGATTCAAATGGACAGAACTTCATATTTCATGCTATTCTTGTTGCTTTGGTATTATTTTCATTCTCTCTTCTATCACTCGTAGGCAAGATTTCGACATAATTCAAAATTAAAGGTCATTACCCGATTTGGAATTATATGGGGACAGAGAAATGACATATTTGTAAACGGATGTTCTGGCCGGAGCCGTTACCAAATGCTCCCAGAACTGGTCAAGAGGCTCATAGTAAGATGATTTTGCTACCAGTGCCATAGAATAGACATTTTGATCCAGGTTGCTTGGATTTGGAAGCAGTCTATCTTGGTGTATTTATCGTGTCCTAAAAGGCTGAGACTTGCCAGCTTAACATTCGGTCTGTAGATGTACGCAACTTCAGCAAAATCACGTTTAATACAAATCATTACTATTTAGCATGGAATTTTATGTCGATTATTCGTGCGATAGCCTATTGAAATCTTTTTTTGGAATTGAATATTTGTGTTTGGAGCTTTCCTTTGTCTACTAGTGGGAAAGACTTTGAGGAGGTACACTAGTAACTTCAGATAATAGGCTTACTTTTATTTTCCTTCCCTGTCCTCTGACAATTCAAAATACTATTTTTCATAAATTTATCTTATCATCAATTGTTCTGGAAGTATGATTTCGATGCATACGAGATCGTAAATTCGGAGAATGAGACTAAAGAATGAGAATCCTGTTCAATTCTTTGCTTTTTGATGCAAAGTTTTCTCTTTGTGTGACAATAATGTGTCTCCAAATGTCTATCCCCATTATCTTCAGAGAGTTCTTAGGAGATAGATGTGACAGTTGGGAACAATCTCATTGAATATGCACTAAATGGAAAATCTCAATACTTGTGTTCCAAATCACCCATCCTTCCAATGATTAAATTTGAAAGCCGGGTTGTTAAGGGTTTGAAGGCAAGGGGCACCTTGTGGAGAGGCGCAATCGAGTAGAAACAAGTACCTACCATCAAAAGCAGATTGGAAGGCTTTCATGAGAGATTTTCAAACTAAAGATTCTACTTTTTTTTGGTTTCAAAATATCATTCATTTCGAATAATCCGTTGATGATCTGTGTTTTAACTTTCTTGGCAACAAGGAACAACATTTGCGAAACTTAAATACTACTGCAAAAATCCAAATAACAGAATAATCTGTAAAGAAATTGCTCATGACACAGAGACATACTTCCAATTATTATAATTGATTACAAGCAACTCGCACCTCACATTCTGTATGTTTTTTGCGAAGCTGCCTTGATATGGAAGTGAGATTGAATGTTCGGAGTAGCAAACATCAATTTACATATATGTGAAATAAGAGGAGATGATATTTTTGAGTTTGCAATAGAAGATCATTGATAGTACAGAGGAAGTGTGACCTACATCATGTTACGGGTGCAGAAATGAAACACTACATGGGACAAATCTGATTTGTCAGGAGCCTCATAGGAATACATCGACTCAAAAAATATTGATTGGGTTTCTCTTGCTGGCATAGATTCAGGATGCGATGCTATACTGAATGGGCCGCGCAGACCCTGCGATACGCCTAAACTTACTGCATGGCTCTATTTAGCTTCAGGCTCAATACACTATACCCTACCAGCTTAAACAAACTTTGGATAACAACTAGGGGTTTCAATCCAATGCTAGATTGAGAAGCTCTAGTGAAGTTCCTGTGTTCGCACATTTGAGAAGAATCTCGACCAGCAAGAGTTACAGCCTGAGCAAAGTATGGAATGAACTAGATGCAAAAAAGTAAGCTATCAGGGCTAATATGATATAAGCAATGATAAATATTAGAAATGACTCACTTGCTGCCGCTTTCAACGGAAATTGATTCGTGGTAAGGACATGATACTAAAAAAGGCCGTTAAGTCCCTCGGAATTCTTGCATATAACCACGAACGCAAGATCTTACGAAGTTTTGCATCTTTGCATTCAAAACCAAGGCGAAAATGGGAAGAAATATTCAAAATTGATATGACGAGTCATAAAGAATGATCCTACAAATCCAAATTGGTGAGGTAGATGCCTAGTTTATGCGAAAATCGGTTTTGTGGTGACTTAAGAACCAGACAACTACGAGACTTGTGGCAAAATCCACCCGAAGCTTGTGTCATTTTTTAAAAATTTTTAAAACAATCTGGTAGTTCCATAGAATAATGTCAAGAGAAAGGAAAATCCGAGACTTGTGCGCCCACAAAAGCTTGTTTCTGCAAAACTAAGTACCCAGTGTTAGGGATTCAATATTTTGGTGTAAATTAGACCACAGGAGACAACCCTGATGCCATTAACTTGTAGCATTCTACTCTCTGCCCAAAAGAATGAAAGTGAAGATCTCTGCACCCAAAAAGACAGATGCAACTCTGCTACACACCCCACTAGATCAACGGCTCTTTTAGGCGCCGCCGGCGACCTATTGGAGGATATGCGACATGGCATGCTAAAAAAGATGGATAATTTGCTGAAGTATACTAAGCTTCAACCGAAAGTCTTCTATTATAGAAAAAGTGGGGCACTGTTTCCGGAATACTGTTGTGGAGCTTCAAATCTCAAGTCATACTTTGTATGGAACTTATCCTATATCGAATGGAAGCAGTACGAAAACAAGTTTCACGTACCTGCACATCTGAAGAATTCGATGGAGGCAATTGTTTACCAAAGTCATATGTATCGACGGCTTAAAGCCAAAAAGGGCCGCCTGGCACCTGTCATCTCCTGTGTATAGTCAAAATAACTGCTCCGTGGAAACAAGATAGCTTTAATTTAACAGAGAACACGCGCATGAAATTGTTTTGTCTCCAAATATGTTGTAAAGGCTCTAATATTTACCACAACTTTATAGAAAATCCAGAAATAGGAGGCTTGCGCAGGTTACCCCGGGCGAGATGCCACACGAAGTTAGCTCATTCTAGAGAGTGCAAGCAATGTATTGGGGCACAGCCCTAATTATAGATGATATCGAATTTCATGAATGTCATTTCCCCCATTGGATTAGTCATAAATCTTCTTGTCAAGGATGTGTACCCTAAAAGGCAGACCTCAATAAGGAACAAGATAAAACCTCCAAATGTGAAGATCTAGTGGTATCTTAGGGTTTATTACACGAGCATAATTCAAGCAATGGAATGACGGTACATTTGTTTTACCCTGCCCACAGGGCATACAGTTGTGCCCAAGAAGGAGCCCATGCAACTTCAAGCCAAACAGCACTTTTGAGTGCAGCCACTTTCAATCATTTTATGAAGAGACACTAATGCACTCAAAAGATGATTTACAACCAGAGAATTTGAATGATGATAGAGACGCTTTCTACTGTATCCCAGTCTCAAGGCTTGGATTTGATTTTGTTTCGTGGAGGTTTTGACCGCAAGACCTAAGCATAGAACGATTGACTTTCCGTGACTATGATAAATCCAGAGCATTCCTGTAACCATACTAAATCGACTCATATCATAATTTCGTCATTAATACCGGCTTCCAACCCCAGAGATAGAAAAAGGCTGATTTTTTCACTGTGGATCCTGTGTATAGTAATCTCAACATAGAATCACGTACATAAGAAGCAAATCTTAATCAATTGGATGTAAGAAATAATTAAAGAGTTTAGGTAGCTTTGAAGAACTCAATCAGCCTTCTAATGATTCTCAGATGTCTATTCTTGCGACACCTTTCGTATTTAACAGAATTACATCGGAGATCAAATCACTATATTGAGAATAGGTTTATCGGTAATTCACGAACCCTTCATCGAGGTCAAAACTCAAAATTTCAGAATTGTTAAATGCTCTTTCGCTAATAGTAAATCTCCGACCTATGCGCCCAAAAGAGCCGTTGCCTAGCAAACCGAAAAAGGTAAACCTTGAACGCGAGATTACCATAGCGCATTTGGACTTCCCAAATGCGCATGAATTGAATAAATCAAAATCTGCCACCCAGTTCTCAAACTAATTGCTAATCATACCACTGCGCCCAAAAACGCCGATGCGACCCTCAGAGGCGCCCTCTGAAGCCAACGGCTCTTTTGGGCGCAGTACTCGTCTAGTTGAGTTTAAGAAGGTATATATGAGTGGCAAATATAAAGATTTGACTAAATTCTTGAAAATTCATTTTGCACATCCTCATCACTACCAAGATTGATTCGTAAACTTCGTTCAAGCTATGCGAAGGTCTAGGACGCAGCTCATTGAAGGTCACTAAACCGAATTGTGATCCACATTGACGCAGTGCCTTAGTATTCATCAAAATGAAAAGTACAAATAGAGACGATTAGAATTTGTTTTAGGCAAAATGGTCTCAAAATGAAGACTGGAGGCGAAAAAAGGCCGTTAGGGACCCAAATGGTCCTGCGTATAACCGATTTGAGCTGACATGGACAAAATCAAGTTGTAAATCACCCAAAATTGTTGCAAATCGGGAAAAAAGGAAATCAAATCTATTAAAAAATTCGTCAAATTCTATATCGCTTTTCATTGCTCGCGTTACATACGTGTTAAGCTGTTTAACAGAGTTGGAATAGGAACTCAAAGAACGCCTGTAAAATGGAACAGCAGTATTTATTTCGGATAATATCACAGAAGTCTAAAAATAGAAGATTTTTTCAAATAATTTTGACTCTAAATTTTAGGTTAAATGCAAAATAGAATGCTGTGCGCCTAAAAAGGCCTTGAGTTCTAAAACTCAGATAAAGGCACTTCAAATATGAAATATTGTGGCGCCTTAGGGTGTGCGACACAAGTGTGGTCCACAGTAATCAATAGATGACGTTACATGTTTAATAACAGGCATGATTGAGCTTGCACGCCCAAAAAGGCCGATGCGACCCTGCGACGCGCCCTAGAAGTCAAGGGCGCTTTTGGGCGTAGCCAATCTGTTCTTCAATTTAATGCGGCGCCTTATGGTGGAGACGTAGGTCAAAGTATAGTAAATCAATTTTGAACCTATCGCGCACCCTAGTGCTTTAGGAGTTTCATCAGTTCTCGGTGCTGATGTGTCTTTGGCCTGGGGAAGCCAAGCAGTCATATGAGGTGAAGACCGCCAAAGCGTCTATACGAGGGCGCCTTTACGTGCAAAACATAGCCACAATCCTAAAGAAATAATGGGAACCATTGAATGTAATATATTTCACTTGTCGCGCTCGTGAACTAAGAAGAGGCCGCTCACATCCTAGGTAAATGCCATATCTCTCATTTGCAGCGAAATACCAAAACACGCAAGAAAGATTTATTGAAGAGAGATTCGATTTATGACATAATAGATCTCAAATATTTCGTTTGAACAATCAAATTGTGGAAATTCCTCCTTTCATGTTGAGTGTTTGTGAGTTTGGAGCTAGCATACCAGAAAAGTGAACATGATTCTCATAATTGTCAGATCTGGCCAATTGGGGCACTGGCTGGAAAGAGCTAAACCTGAAAATATGCGAACACAAGATGACATGTGAGACAAAAAAAGATCATTTTCCCATAAATATATGCTCACTTATCTAAGAAAGCACAACCACTCTTTCTCAGAGATCAAATAGCTTTCATTTTTCGTGGTTTTATCCGTTTTTTTTTGGGCCGTGAAAAACGAACTTGGTCAATATTGAAGATACCAACTTCCAATTAGGTTAATCTCAACAATCCTTATACTTTGGCTTACGCACGCAAGTTTGCTAAGATTTGGATTTCTATTCGTTTGGGAATGCATCTTTTGGTTTGCACCACCTAGTTTGATGCCATTACGAGGTTTGTTGTTCCAAAAAATTGGCTAAAATTGAGGCTGATCTTTTGGAATTCACAATCACATTACTGCTACAGATTTACGGTAAGGCTTTGTACGCTTGTCGAGTATGTAATGGACCACTTGGACGAAACTCACTGGTCCCTATAACTCAGAATTGGTGTATGTTCTTAACATGCGGGTATGTTCGGTTGAAAATTTTAGACAAAATAGCTATGAGATGCAAATTTATAAGATTGAATGCCAGAACTGGGCCAGTTATGTGCGCCGCAAATAAGCGCTCAAAACCATGCTCGGTTTGAAGCAATCAGATTTGAATGAAATCATACGGGAGTAATATCTCTCGATACAATAAGCTATTAAGAATTTTTTCGAACTATTCTGATTGCAATCAGGCACCTACAACATCTTTTAGCACAGAATTTACACACATCAGGGCCACTTTGTTAGGGGCAACTCGGAGTTTGTTAGCAACTGGGCGATTAATGCACCCGTGCATCCGGTGACATTCACGATTTTTACACACATTGATCATTTTCGATGAATACCACTTTTAATCTTAGGGCCAAAAATGTATTCAAAAGACTGAGAAAACTGTTTCATTTATATGAGGCTATCTTTAGAATTTTGCTGATTTTTTGCTGAGAGTCTGCATGAGTTTGAATCACCTGTCAAAAACCTTTGCTGCAAGTTACGAGCAAATACGAAGAGAAATTATGTTGAGATTGGTGAATATGAATACAGTTTATTTCAGAAAACTAGTTGATGTCTATACGCATCCCGCAATATACCCCATCGAAGCTCTGCGGCGTTTCCTATCTTGGCCTATTAAGAAGAACTCGCCCTGCCGGATGCACAGAAGGCTTACTTGTAATTCAAACAGTAAATATTGTCTATTGCTACTTGAAGTATCAAAAGCTAGTTTCTGTGTGGATTTAATAATCTCTCACGGTCATACTATACATCACAAAATAACGAATATTTGCTGAGTAGAAACAGGACTCTATGAGACAAGAAGCTGTTTTAAATCACGATAATTATATTCTATAGAACTCCAATGATTGCTTCCGTATTCTTTTCAGTGACGACAATATATTTGGAGCCCGATTCCCACTTCTGTGCCCTAAAAGGCCGAATTGACAAAATCAAATGAAGCTCCATCAGAATTGAGTGTCTCATGGCGCTTTGTGATCAAGAAGGTGGGCGTGAATTCGATCATTTAACAATTATAATTTCTTTCTTAGAAATCACCGCAAGTAGGCCTTAAATTCAAAAAAGGCCGATGTGACCCAGCGACCCCCTCCCCGACCAAACGGCTCTTTTGGGCGCAGCGCTTTCAAATATCAATATATCATAGATAACGAGCTATTATGTAGTGAACTTCAAACCGGAGTTATCTAAGCGTATGATCACGAACCCTCTTCCCCAACAAAATTGGTGCACAATTGTCCTCAACGTTTTATCCAGCATTAATGGAGACTCAAAAACTCTTTTGAATCGAAGCTTCGAGAGGCGCCTCCGGCACCAGTGGAATATTTTACTCAATTTGATCCAATTGCGACAAATTTGGCTCCACTAACGCCCGAATTCCGGTCTACATAACAAAAAAGGCCGTTTCGGTCCTTAAATGTCCTGTGTATAGTAACACGAACGTTGTCAATGAAGAATCGATTGAGAGCATAGCCAAAAGTAATCTATTGCTAGCCAAAGAATCACAGTGAATTGATATCCATGAGATAGAGCAACATCAAGTTGTTAAGCTAGATTTGGGTGGGACAGGCAGTGGCTGCATCATCCAACAGGGAATTCACTTTGCGGCCGACTCACCGAGGAAGCAAAGTCCAAACAGCACGATAGAGCCGGATGTGCAAGAGACTGGAGTTTCAAATTGATTTTCGTTTGATTTGTTCTCATGTGTTCTCATCTGAAGCTTGTGCGCCCTAAAAGGCCGCTCTACAACTAAACACAAGACAGAAGATTCTTTCATCAAAAACTGGAGGTGCCTTAGGGCGCACGAAACTGGCGCCACTTTGAAGATTCGTTTGGTACCAAAGTGCCTCCAATAAAGTCTCTGAGCGTACATGTGCGCCCAAAAAGGCCGCCGCGACCCTGCGATCCACCCCCAGTACCCAACGGCTTTTTTGGGCGCAGTAGTCGTCAAGTTGAATTTTGAGCGGCGCCTTGGAGTGAAGAGGATGGGGATTTAACCAAAGTTTTGAAAAATTGATTGTGAGCGCCCACCTCACTGCCAAAATTGTCCCGGAAACTACGTTTAAGCTGTGCTCAGCTCCAAGTTGCAATTCATTGAAGACCACCAAACTGAGCGAGAATCGATCTTATTTCAATTCCTTAGTATCGTTAGAAGTTGAGTGTATAAACTGAGCCGATTAGAAGTTTGATTTTCTAAAAAAGTCTCCTATTGAAGACTGTAAGACAAAAAAGGCCGTTTGGAACTCTTATGATCCTGTATATAAGCGATTTGGACTGGCAAGAGACAAGATAGAGTTGTAGATCACCAAAGTTCTTGCAATAATGGAAAAAATAAGTCTAGAATATCCGAAACTATGTCATATTGAATCTCGCTGCTCCTTGGTTGCGATAAATAAGTGATTCAGTGCTTAATTGGGTCGTAACAGAAATTGAGAAAAAACCTGTAAAGCGAGACAGTATGGAGTTTTGAGCATGTTATCGCAGGATTCTCGAAACAGAAGATGATTTCATAAAGTATTGGCTTCAAAAATTGAGATAAATGCAAAACTGAATGTCGTGCGCCCTAAAAGGCCGCTTAGAAACAAAACTCAAAGAGTGACCCTCCAAGTATAGAATATTAAACCGCCCAGGGGCATGTGACACAAGCCTTGTTGACAGTTATGGAATCATATCAGAATATCCCCAATAATCGGCATGCCTGAGCTTGTGCGCCCAAAAAGGCCGATGCGACCCAGCGACGCGCCCCTACAACTCAAGGGCGCTTTTGGGCGTAGCCAATCTATTTTTCAAATCGATGCGGCGCGTTATGGTGGAATACTAGGGCAAACCACGGTATGTTAATTTTGAACCTATCGCGCACCCTAGTGCTTACGAATCTTCGTTACTTTTCGGAGCTGATGTGACTTTGACCTGAAGAAGGTAAACAGGGACGTGAGGTGACGACTGCCTTAGCGTCTGAACTTGGGCGCCTTGCGGTGCAAAATGAAGCCGCACCCCTCAAGAAACATTGAGGATTATAAAATCTTATAATTTCTACTGACTGCGCGCGTGAATCCAAAAGAGGCCGCTCAAATCCTAGGTGAATGCCATAGTACTGGTTGAACCTCTCATTTATGCAGTGGAATATGCAACCAACCAACAAGATTTGTTAAAGGAAGATTCAATTTATGACACAATAGACCCCAAATAATTCATTCGAACAGTTAGATTGTGGAAATTCCAATTTTTCTGCTGAGTACGTGTGAGTTTGGGGCTTGCATACCAAAAAAGTGAGAATGATCCTCGAAATTGTCAGATCCGGCCGAGTGGGGTACAGGCAAGAATGAACTAAAACCGCAAAAAATGCGAACACAAGCTGATTCGAGAGACAAGGAAAACTCAATTTTCCATGATTTTCTGCTCAATTATCTAGTGAAACATGTCTACGCTTTCTTAGAGTTCGAATAGCTCTCATTCTTCGCGGGTTTATCCGTTTTTTTTCTGCCTGTGAAAATCAAGCTTGTCCAATTTCGAAGATATTAACTGTCGGACAGATTATTTCCAAAAACCCCAGCATTTTTGTCTACGTACCCAAGTCTACAAAGAATTGGAGCTTTATTCGTTCGGGAATGTATCTTTTTGTTTACCGGGTCTAAACAGATGTCATTACAAGGCTTCAGGTCCCAATGAACTGGCTGAAATTGAGGCTAAACCAATGAAGATTAGAATTGCACTATTGATATACATTTTTGGCAAGGTTTTACGCGCCTGTGGAGGTTAGAATGGCCCATTTAGACACAACTCATAGGCCACTTTAACTCAGAATCAGTCCTTATTTTTGACAAGCAAGTATGTTCTGTTGAAACTTACGGAGAAGAAAGCTATGAGACACAAAATTTTAAGATCGAATGCCAAAACTGGGCCAGTTATATGCGCCAATAATAAGTGCTGAAAACCAAGCTCAGCTTTAAGCACCCAAACTTGAATTCAATCATAGGAGAACGATATTCCCCATTACATTGAGACTTGAAAATTTTTTACAAGACATTTTGATAGCAATCAGGCGCCTTCAACATCTTCTAGACCAGAATTTACACCTATCAGGACCACTTTCTTAGGGGCGACTCAGAGTTTGTTAGCAACTGGGCGATAAACGCACCCGTGCATCCGGTGACATCTACGTTTTTTACATACATTGGTCGATTTCAATGTAAATTATTTTTCAATTACGGCCAAAGAATGTATTCCAAAGACTGAGAAAAATATTCTTTTTACATGAGGCTATCTTTTGAATTTTGCTGATTTTTTGCTGAGAGTCTGCATGAGTTTGAATCAATTGTCAAAAACCCTTGTTGCAAGCTACGAGCCGATACGGCAAGATAATATCTTGGGCTTGGTGAATCTGAAATTTTTCATTTTCAGGAAACTAGTTTGTCTCGAAAAGCATCACGTAATATACCTCATCGATGCTCTGCAGTGCGTTCTATTTTAACCTAAATAGAAGAACTCATCCTGCCGGATGCACAAAAGGCTTACATCTAACTCGAACAGCCAAATATATTAAATCCTCTCAAAGTATCCAAAATTGTTTTCTTTGTGGATTCAATGCTTTTCCACCGTCATATTGTACGTCACAAAAGAATGCGTATTTTCTGGGAAGAAAATTCGACTCTTAGAGACTAGATGCCGTTTTCAATCACTATCATTATATTTGACAGAAAGCTGATGACTTATTTCGTGTTTTTCTAGTGACGGCAATATATTTGAAGTCCGATTTCGACTCCTGCGCCCTAAAAGGCCCCTTTGACAAAATCCAAAGAAGCTCTATGAGAATTGAGAATCTCATGGCGCCTTGTGTTCTAAGAGGCGGGCATGAATCCAATAACTGAACTAAAACAAATGTTTTCTCAGAAATCACACTAAGCAGGCCTTGATTCCAAAAAAGGCCGATGTGACCCCCTGACCTCCTCTGCTACCGAACGGCTCTTTTGGGCGCAGCACTTTCACATACCAATATTTTATTAATTATTAGCTAGAGTTTCATGAAACTTCGAGTGAGGTTTCCAAAATTTATGACCGCGCACCCTCTTCCCTCACAAACTTGGCGCGCAATTGTCGTCAACGTTTTATCCAGCATGAATGGAGACTCAAAAACTCTTTCGATTCAAACCTTCGAGCGGCGCCTCAGGCACCAATGGAACAATTCACCCCATTATTTTCATCTACGGTGAATCTTGCTTTTTTATTGCCCGAATTACGCTCTACACATCAAAAAAGGCCGTTTCGGACCTAAAATGTCCTGTGTATAATAACCAGAATGTTGTCAATGAAGAAACGATTGACAGCATTGCTGAAATTAATTTAATTCTAGCCAACGAATTGCAGTGAATTTATATACATGAGAGAGAAGATTATCAAGTTTCTAGGCTAGATTTGAGTGGGGCAGGCAGTGGCTACATCATCGAACAGAAAATTAACTTTGCGACCGACACACCGAAGAAGCAAATACCTAACAGCACGATGTAGCAGGATGTACAAATGACCATAGTAAGCTATTAATTTGTCTTTGAGGTATTCCCATAAAGTCCAATCTGAAGCTTGTGCGCCCTAAAAGGCCGCTCCTCAACTCAACACAGAACAGAAGATTCAGATATCCATATATTGCGGCGCCTTAGGGCGTGCGAAACGGGCGGTTCTTCAAGGATTAAATTGATACCAGAATCATTCCAATACAACCACTGTGTGCACCTGCGCGCCCAAAAAGGCCGCCGCGACCCTGCGACCCACCCCTAGAACCCAACGGCTCTTTTGGGCGCAGCCGCTGGGATTCTGGAATTGGGAGGGCGTCTTTGAGTAGAAAAAACGGGCACCATCAACTTGTTTTGTATGATTATATACGCGCACCCAAGTGTGGCGCGCCGTTTCAAGTTATTTGACTAAATCCACCAATGTGCTCGAGATGGTCAACAACAAAAACAGTGCCGGACCTCTCAAATTACGGCTTCCTGCGGCGCCTTAGGGTGCAAGCTGTAGCTCTGCTTTCTGGCCTTCGGAAAATATACTTTCCGGCCCCTGCCGCCTGCTCACTCGCCCACAATTATAAAAAAGAAAGCCGTGTTTATAGATTCGAGCACAGGATATCTACCATTGGGCATGAGCCTCCGAGATGTACGGGTGTGCTTGTTTCATCTGTTATATATGTTTAACTTCGTGAAGAACATTTTACTGGTGGAAATTATATTTTTAAGTCCTATCAGTTTTGGTATGGATGCTCTCTTCTCAATCATTTCGAGGTATTCAATTCACTACAATTGTCATTTCCTCCCCATATTGTATAAAACAGATATTATAGAAGATTGAACAATGGTCATAGTTTAATTTATCATGAGACAGATGAACAATTTTAGAGATTTCCATCGTTTGTTTGTGTTTTTTGTATTAAGAAGTTAGGAATGCATTTCAGATCGTGTTGCTCCGTACCTTGTGCTACAGAGGTTGAACTGCCAATTTAAAATTGATGTATGTTTGAATAGATCTTTGTTTTTTTCATTGAATTTTTCTTTTTAGAGAATTTTCGTTGAGAATGTGGGGTCGGGTTATATGATGATCCCTCTGTCTCCGGCAAACTTTATCGGTGAATTTGAGGCCCTTCTGGTCATTTTGACCCCCCCTAAATTCAGAGCAAATTTGACCTAAAATTTGATAAGCTTTCGATTGATATAAAAATCATACCGGTTTTATTGCAATTCCATTGATACAAGCTCATGAAGAGATTCATACATGAGGAAAAGCACTACCATAACTTTCATTTTGACCAGGAACAATTTTTGAGAAATATTTATCATCTTTCAGTATGGTCTAAAATACTTTTCATCGAACTTTAGCATTGCAGCCGATATATTCATCCAGACTGATAAAAGATACTCGTCTGAGTCAATTCACTAACATAAATAATGGTGTCTTTCCTTCCTCTTGAGTATTCGTATTCGTTCCGAATGTTAAACTACACAAATTGTTGATTTGTTGACATCTATACCCTCCTGATGGAGTACGACATATGAAGATGGCTCTTTACAAAATTCCAGATGACTGATGATGCATGTTGAGCGACAACGAGTTAAAAAATTGATTCCCCAATTGATACTTTGTTCTCCATTTACAAGCGTGCTGGATTGTTTCTGTCAGTGAGCTTAACTGAGTAACAAAAGAAGATGTGTATCCAACTGTTTACCAATTGTTCTTTGACGTCTGATTAGATCATATCAAATAGTCTTCATGTGTCAATGCCATCAAATTCTATTTCTTCTATGTACATGCTTTTTCAATTTAATGTCTTTTTGTTACTTTACCCATGAGCTTGCCGGGAACAAGTTCCCGTCCATAGGATGAGTCCTCGCCAAACTTGCAGAACCTGGAGTCACGTTTGTCTTGCTCAACATCAAGGTGGTCTAAGAAATTCTTAGAAAGTTCAGGCATGAAAGGAGAGATACAAATTGACAGGACGCGGCCAACCTCACTTGTCGCATAGACTATAAAGTCCATAATATCCTCATGTTTTTGCCGAACAACCTCCGAAATAGTATCATCATTCAAGGTTTTACTATAGACCCAAGGCTCCGCTGCCGCAAACAACAAATTTCCAAGCTCCACAGTCTCCCACCAACGTTGCGTAGCATACATCTGGCCAAAACGAGCCATGTGAGCATCCATATCCGAATGCAAATTGTTGACGCTTTCTGTCAATTTATTCACGAGCTGGAGTACTTCTTTTTTGTTTTTTGGGACTCCATGTTCTGAGTAGAGCAGTTCGAAATTGTCAAATACACCTAACCTTTTCTTCTCAAGTGCACGCGTAAGCAGGAACTTACCACCCTGGATTCTTGAGCCAATGTTCGCCCATTTATTCAAAAGAAGAGCTCTACGCTGATACATTGCCTCCTCGCTGAATCTACAGTCAGTTGCGATGTTTGCTTGTTCCATGAGGTAAAGTCTGGATGGGTCAGCTCCATAATGGGTAGATAAGTCTATTGGATCCACAACATTTCCCAAAGACTTACTCATTTTAACACCATTGCTAAGCCAATGAGAGTGGACTAGGATTTGTTGAGGCAAAGGTAGTTCAGCAGCCATCAAGAATGCTGGCCAGTAGATGCAGTGAAACCGGATGATATCCTTACCGACAATATGGGTCAGTGCGGGCCAAATGTTTAACTCGGGATTTTTTGGAAGTCTTGGGTAACCTGCAGCAGTAATGTAATTGATTAATGCATCAAACCACACATATATCTTTTGAGAGGGATCATTCGGAACTTCGATTCCCCAAGTGAGTCGAGAAGAAGGACGCAGAACAGATAAGTCATCGAGTTTTTCATCCTTCAACAGCCTCAAGAGTTCTGATGACTTCTGTGGTGGAAATACAAAGTCTTTGTTCAGCAGGATATGTTCGATAATCCGATCTTGGAACGCAGAGAGTCGAAAGAAATAATTCTCCTCCTCGTGGAAAAAAACCTCGTTGTTTGTCTCAATACTCACTCGCTTGGTCAAGCCTGTTTTTTCGTCAACAATCTCTTTTACTTGGGATTCCGGATAGAAAGCCTCATCGCTCACACTGTACCAGCCACTATGTGAACTTTTGTAGATTAAATTCTTGGATTCCATGAGTTTCCAAAAATACTGTACTGCTTCTACGTGATCCGTATCAGTAGTTCGGATAAATCGGTCTTCCTTCACATTATATGTTTCTGCCAAAACTTTGAAGTTCTGAGAAACTCTATCGACCAATTCCTTTGGAGAGATCCCCTCTTTTTCAGCAACACCCTGTATTTTAAGCCCATGTTCATCGGTTCCCGTAAGAAAAAACGTCTTTTTCCCTGGCGTTAATTGCTCCCATCGGATCCTGGTATCAGCCAAAAGCATAGAGTAGATATGGCCCAAATGAGGTTTCGCATTAACATAAAAGATTGGAGTGGTGATATAGATTGGCTTCCGTAACCTTGCACTGCATGAGAGGAGTTTTTGTTGTGTTCGTAGCATTAGAGAGTGGTATATGTGAAATCTGGGGAAATGAAGAACTAGATTTGAGAGTATAAGAGGTAGACGATTTTTCGACCATTTAAAAATGAGACATATCTTAACTTATAGTGATGTTCAATATGTGACATTTCTCTCTTTTATTGCGTATTTACTCTGTCTATTTGGCTAGGTTTAATTCTTAGACTCAGGGGCTTCGAGGAGGCTAACAAACTAATCATTTACATATGAAAATCAATGTTGCGCGACAAGTATCATCCCAATTTTCTCAATCTTTGCGGTTGAGAACTTTAGAAACACCCAAGTTTATGAGAGCAGTGACCCAAGTATGGCTGGAATTTATCTGCATACCCAATTAGAGACAATCAGGTTTGAGCCAAAGCAAAAACGATCCAGTTGATCCATTTTTTTGCCTCTATTTCTTCACTAGAGGCTTGTTCTCCACAAAAATGGCCATCAAGGCAAACACGAAGTAGAATAGTCCTAGCGGATATGCAATCAACGGACGAACATTATGGAGTTTCAAGACAGTCACGAACAACCCAGATGCAGCGTACGTACACCATGACACAGCTAATCCACTCAAAATGTAGCCGAACATCAGATCCAATGACACCACTAGTCCCAAAGCACACACAAGCACGAGAGGCAACAAGCAGTAGCCGATGATCAGCGCAGACCGTGTCAAATCAATTTGGATTTCATGGCTCATGAGTTTGAACAAATAATGTAAGCTGATCACTCCAAAGAGTCCTACACCATAAACATATCCAAACTGGACTTTTCCTGCCAATAGTAGCAATGTACCGAAAAGTAACACAAAAATTATGGGGCCAGCCAAATCCAGATCGTTCATAATGTCAGGATTTACGTCTCTCTTGAGCGGATTCAAGACAGTCAATGTTTTACCCTTGATATGTTCGAAATTGATGCCCAACTCCTGCAATAAAGGAGGTTCCAGTGGGTACCCAGATGTGCCGAATGCAGCCATGATACCAGGCGTGAGTTCTCCACCGCCCATATCACCCGATACATCGTAATTGGCTCCAAAACCTGTGTTCATTGATCCAAGATTAGACGTGTCCATTGCGGGCAGCTGGTATGCGTTGCCGTAGTTTGCAGAGTAAAACTGCATGCTGGGATCTTGTTGAGCATACGCCATTGCCAAGGAATTGTATTCGTGAGGCTACTGGTTATTTGAGTTGGTGTTATGTTGAAGTGGTTTGGGTGGTATGTATCTGCAAGGCAGAATATGGGGAGACTCACGTGATTCAGAAGAAGAAAAGCTAGGAAGATAGGTGAGAATTTAAAAGAATAGAAATCGGGGCGTTATCAGGCTGATTTTTATATATTTGCGAAGAGTGTCATTGTGTGCTCAGTGGTGTAGGTGCTTGTGTTTGTTGGAAAGAAACTGTATGTGGAGTGGACAGAAGTATAATGAAGATTGCAATTCGTTTCAAAACATAAAATTTAAAATTTCAAGAAACATTTGATGTTGTTGTTTTTGGTTTCACGATAGTTCATTCGGGTTTTTAGGCTTTGTCAAACGAAAGCAAGGAGCTACTTACAGGATCTAGTTGCTGTTGACACAAGCGATTACTCAATACTTGAATCGAAGAACTATGATTGGGATTATCTTCAAATTCCCCTTTCCTTTATTATCTGAAGTTTTTTGTTTTTTCGTTTCTTGGGAAAAGGGCAAACTGGAGAAATTGTGATAATTGCAGCGGTGAAAAAGTGGCAATTATTAAAAAACCAATCGCCAAAATTAAATAATTTTCTGCTCAAAAACTAATCGAAATCACTGCAAATTCACTGATGCGATCTTATGGTAGTGGAAACGATACTTTTTGCCAAATCAGGATTTAAGTAATTGTAATTCCCTTGTAAATACAATTGCATATAAGAATAGACTTCAGTGTATTGCGATCTATTCCGAAAAATCAAAAATTTGTTCATACTGTTTATATCAATGACTTGGATTAGATCAACAAACACAAATTTCTCAAAATATTGTTTGTTATATTAGTCTATAATTTTTTAAATCTTAAGCGCGTTACAGTGGCCGAGTGGTTAAGGCGACACCCTGCTATTAGCGGTCAGGTGTTGGGCATTGCCTGCGCAGGTTCGAATCCTGTCTGTGACGATATTTTTTGACCTATTTTCTTTTCTCAGGTTCATTTTTTATACATTGTTCTGATGATAAGTTTTGCAATTTCAATATTAGTTTCACTATTTTTCTTCGTTAATTGCAAGTAGTACGTATCGGAATCAGATGTCCCTACAAGAAGTTCACACATCCTTATGAGCTCAAACCGCAGGAGACTACAAAATAGTAGAGGATCAGTATTTTGGGGAATATTTTCCAAAAGCTCGGATTTAACTCCTTTGGAAATTTAGATCTTCGATGATATGTGCTAAGGCATAAAACTATGACCTAACATATTTCGGGACCCCAGAAACAAGAACAAAATCAAAAATAAAAAAGGGGCACTCTCCATTCCTTGAATTTATAATTGAACATTTTCTGAGTTTGCTCTCCAAAAGCTGCACCTCAATTTCATTCATTTGACATTTCCTCCGCATTTTCACCCCAACCCACTACCAGAACGAACAACCTCCTCTACAAACCACACTAAAACTCCCGGAGACATTGTTGTGAACCATGTCACAATCCCTTATAATCTTCGAACCTTCGGGAAAGGTCATCTACCAATTCAACAACAAGATCTCGCCCTTTAATGACTTCATTTACTCCCTCGTCAACCAAACATGCACAGAACTCGATAGTGCCTTCTCCACGGCCGCTGTTGCCCAAAAAAGATTTTACTGTCTTCAAAATGACACATTGTATGCTGCATTGTACTTCGATGTGGTCTCGACGCTAGATAGTGAGAAGGTGCGGCTGTGTCTTGACGGAGTTCTCAAAACGTATTCCAAGTTATGTGAAGATGACCATGCAAAGATGGCGAAGTTGATAGAGTTCCAATTCCAGACTTTGGTCCAGCTTCGACTTACACTTACAGATGCGGAAGGTTCGGGCGAGAGGCCAGTTTCAAAAGCGTCGACTCCAGTGCCAAATCTGGGAACATCTACACCTGTGAAGGGAAAGAAATCTACACCTTCGAAGAAAATGCGTAAGTGGGTCAACGGTGAACTTGTAGACGCAGTCGATGATGGTGCTCTTGACTACTCTAATGCTGCAGATCTGCTGTCTGCAGCTGAGGGAACTGGGGCTGCCAAGGTTCAACTTAACCAAGCTGCATTCGAGAAACAAGACAATTTGGTCCTTCTAAGAGAATTGAACGATGTCTTGGGCGATGCTGAGGATGACGAGGACGATGAAGGTGATAAAGATGGCTCCGCCTCCGGGGTAACTTCCGGCTTCTTCTCCAAGATCTCGTCTTACTTTGGCGCCTCTGTAGACATCAACGAGGTGTCAAAGAAGTTTATCGAACAACTCATCTCTAAGAACATTGCGCCTGCTACTGCCGCTGCCATCATTGAAAAAATCAAGGCCCGTCTCTCGTCTAAAACCGTCACTGTTCCCGTTTTTAAACAGGCCCTCACAGATGAACTCACTAAGATCTTGACTCCTAATGTATCTACAGACTTGCTTCATGACATCAAAAAACGTCCACTGGGTAGGCCTTATGTCATCTCTGTTGTTGGTGTTAACGGTGTGGGTAAGTCAACAAATTTGGCCAAGCTCGCTTACTGGTTCCTCCAGAACAACATGAGTGTGCTTATCTGCGCCTGTGACACCTTCAGATCTGGAGCTGTGGAGCAATTGAAAGTTCATGTCAACAGCTTGAAAAACCTTAATTCTGGTTCTGCTCGCATTGACCTTTTCGAGAAAGGTTATGGTGGAGGTGACCACGTCGTCAATACTGCCAAGCTGGCAATTGCCTACGGAGCTGCTGAAAACTATGACATTGTATTGATTGATACTGCTGGAAGAACTCATTCGAACGCCAAGCTTATGGCTCCTCTTAAGAAGTTTGGTGATGCCGCTAATCCCGATAAGATCATTATGGTGGGAGAGGCTCTTGTTGGAACTGACTCTGTAGAGCAAGCAACTAATTTTGACAATGCTTTTGGAAATCGCAGAGGCCTTGATTTCTTCATTATTTCGAAGGTCGATACCGTGGGCGATCTAGTTGGTGCAATGATCAACATGGTCATGGCCACTAAGGTACCAATCCTTTTTGTTGGAACTGGCCAGACATACACTGATATTAACAAATTAAGTGTGAAGAGAGTTGTTGATATGCTTACGTCATGATTGCAGACAATGGATCTCAAACTTTACTCTCTGAGACTTCTTATCAATTGACTATAATACTCCCTAATACATCCTGATTAATACAATGCTTCCGTATTCTGCAAGTTTTGAGTAGATTATTTTGAGGTTACAACACGTGAGGTCATATATGCGTCTAACCTCCGACGTCAAAATTAGCTGTATGCTTCTGTAACAGTCGAACCTGATGACAAAGAAGATAATTTGTGAGGGGGTTGCGATGAAACGCTTTTCAAAAATTTTTCCTTAAAACTTGCAGAATCACAAATGAATTAAAATAGAAACTGAATGAACCTAGAAACGTTATTTAAGCCTTTCTGCCTAGTTTGTTAGAACTTTTTCTGTTGTAGGGATTGATAGTGCACACATTACGCATCTCGTATTTTATGCATAAATACGGTGAGGTGCAGTTTGACAATTCCAACTGCAGGCCACTCTTGAGATCACTCCGGTGAGATCGTAAGCAATTTAATGACGACATAAGCAACTTCCTAGAAAATATGTTTCTCAAGATTTTTTGTGGATTCAAAGGAGCGCACTCATGGCGTGATAGCACCATCGAAAGTGAAAACGAATTGAGCATATCCATGATCCATGCACAATGATTTGGTGGGAATCTGCGATGAGTTGCATCGTTAGTGTCTTCTGATGTCCTACTTTATCACTCAAATACAGCTGAATCTGTCCTCTGAAGTTTGTCAAAGTAAAAACACCAACGTGCGACAGGAGTTCAATCGGAATGGTAGACGCAATCTTGATATCAATTGTCACTTTTAGAAAATGATGTTGGCATTTGCTCTAAACTATTTCCGGCGGCACCTTACTTGTGATTTGGCAACTGCTAACATTGCCTGGTGAGAATTAGGTACATGTTTAGAAGTTCTTGTCTTTGCACAACAGAACTGCTTCATTTGACTAAGTCTTTAACAAGGAGTTACAGTTTTTATTTCACTTTGATGAAGACATATAGCAGGTGGGACACTGAGCTGGTTGGTTGACCACAATGTGAGTTGTGAACAGATAAATCATAGCAATTTCCAAATAGACATACCTTTGGCGAACAATGCTAGATCAATGCAAAATTTGCCAACATGAAAAAATTTCAATAACCTCATATCTTTTGAGACAAATCCCTTTGCTAACTCTCTCGAGACAATCCGGGTGCTGGAGCCTATCTGTCCTCGGCATATAACAATAATTCAATTTTCACAATCGATATGAAGAAATCAATGAGATATGATAACAATAAGAAGCCTTTTCCGCCAAACCTCAAGACACTTCCCTTTGTTCAGGAGAATTACGTTCTACCCTTCTCTCCAGGAACAATCTCAATTGAGTTTGTGAGCGCTTTTCAAATTGATGGGCTTATCTCTGGATACTCAATTACAACAATTCAAATACCCAAAATTTTTCATTTAGTTCACCTCATTAATTAGTTTGCAGCTCAGAGAGTCTGCTCTTCTAAGCCACGACCGCTCTTTTGTCCAACAAGCCAGCATGTTAGAAGAAGGCGGGGAGAACAAAAAGTGATACTTAATTGAAGAAAATGAAAAATTTAAAGTGATAACAAAAAAATCATCCGCTTCTGCTGCGCCCTCTGTTGCTATTTCTGGTCCTTGCACAAGCCAACAGCCATCATTCTGCAGGACTCTCTACCCCAGATATCTTAAACTACAGCCCTTATTTCTCATCCCAATGCGCATAAAAAGAAAATCCGCTCCCATATATCTCCGTATCAATGCCTTTAGAGCAGCAGATCTCTTTCTTCCTGACTCAAAGGCCGGTCTGCGTAGCGTTAGCGCCTGTTTGGTGGCTCTGTTAAATTCACACAAAAAAAGATGTAAAAGAAAGCTAAATACTCCAAATCCCAGCTGGGATGACGAAATTGTCCTCCCATTGTCGCACGGTGATTGTAGTGACTTTCTCGTGTTGGCAGTATGGAATTGGAGTAAGAGAGATCGGGTATACTTGGGAGAAGTCAGATTAAAGATCTCGGAGATTTTTCAAAAGAATGAAACTTTGAAAACGGAGGCGCAATGGTACAAACTTTATCTGAGTGCACAGCGTCACGAGTATATCACAGGATCTGTGTTGGTCCTGTTTGAGATCTTCGATAGACTGAAGAATATGGATTCAATGGCAGCTGAAGAAACATCGTCCAGCTCCAACGTAGATGCCGGAAAAGTACCACTGCGTCTTCAACCGGTTGAAGATTTGCTCGAGAAGCTTTCATTTTCCGGTCCCTCTTTGCATGGAAAGTACAAGACTTGGCTCGATTCGCTTCTCATGCCCGAGGACACACCTGTTGATGCAAATGAGCAAGGCTTCTATGCTGAGTTGCCTGCAAATATCGTTGGAACTTCAGATGTTTCAGATCTCGACTCTGTCGGTGAAGCTGTGGAGGAGCCATCGAAGCTGCATTTCCAACATCTCTCGTCTTTGGCGCCACTGCAGGCGAAATTTATCTACGACGGTTCATATAGTGGTGCCTCTGATTCTGAATTCACGCGCAGTGACAACACATCCGCATCAGAAGTGCTGTCCATTGAGTCTTCCAGTGGTATGGATGGTTTAGCAGGAGCAGAGGCCATAGCTGCTAAGGCTGAACGGAAGAAGAAAAGACGTTTGTTTAGACGCAAACACAAGTCGGAATCGAGTTACGAATTCAGAAATAGAAAGGTGGAAGGTGTTTTATTCTTAGAGATTGTTTCCTGTTCTGATCTCCCGCCCATAAAGAACTTCTCAAGGACTACTTTTGATATGGATCCTTTTGTAGTGGTAACTTTCGGAAAAACGACTTTCCGTACAAGTTGGAAACGCCACAACCTCAATCCAATCTATAACGAAAGATTAGCCTTCGAGATCCAGGAACACGAACTCAAATACAACATCCACTTCTCTGTTTTGGATAAAGAGCACTTCTCATTCCATGATCCAGTCGGTGATGTAGAAATTCCAATCAGAGATATGATGGACGTTTCTAAGGAAATGCCAGATAAGGGCTCCGATATGCAAAGAGAACAGTCAGAAGACTCCACTTTGCAGTTTCCCTTCCTAAAGGAAGCCAATCAATCATCATCCTCGATAGCATCGGGCTCTGAGTACACTCACAGCAACCCGTCTATCTCTTTTGCCGAAGACTCGAATCTTGTTAAAACCCGGAGGAAGCGTCTTATTCGTAAACACACAAATGTTCTGTATGTTGACACATCTCACTTTAGGACTTTGAATCTTAAATTGAAACTTAAAAATGAGAAGATGAGCGAAAAGCACAGCTCTACCCTCAAGGTTCGGGCCAGGTATCTTACATACGAAAGACTAAGAAGGGACTTCTGGAGAGCTTTGATAGAGCAATATAGTGGCGACGAGTCACAAACATCAATGGACTACATCGAGATTATCTCGTTCTTAGACACCCTTGGATGTGCCAGTAGTGATGAAATCGTGGGCGAGTTTTACACCTCGTTAGGACGCTCAACATGGGGAGGAGATACGATGACTTTCGATGAGATTGTTGATTCTTTGGAACAACATGTCAGCAAGGAGAACAAAAACCACGAGGAGAAGATTTTCGAGATTGAACAATGTCCCATTTGCTCCAAGAGCAGACTCTCGAAGAAGTACGATTTGGACATAATCACCCATTTTGCCATCTGCGCCTCCAAAGATTGGAGTATTGTCAACAAACTTCTTGTCTCATCTTACGTGTCACCACAAGTTGCCGCCAGACGCTGGTTCTCAAAAGTTTTGATCAAACTTTCTTACGGTAAGTATCAATTAGGAGGCAACTCCGCCAATATCTTGGTTCAGGATCGTTCAACAGGCCTCGTGCTTGAGGAAAAGATGAGCGTTACTGTGAGATTGGGCATAAGACTTCTATACAAGGGCCTAGATAAGGCAAAGTCCAAGAGAGTGCGGGCGCTTTTGCGAAAACTAAGCTTGAAGCAGGGTATTAAATTTGACCACCCTCAGCTGACAAGAGACATTGCATCGTTCATTCAGTTCCACAAATTGGACTTGAGTGAATGTCTTATTGACGATTATACAAAGTTCACTTCCTTCAATGACTTTTTCTACAGAAAGCTCAAACCCGGAGTGCGTCCAATCGAGGCACCGGATGATGATAGAGTCGTGGTATCTCCCGCAGATTGTCGTACCACTACATTTGCAACGGTGAACGATGCGACAAATCTTTGGATTAAAGGCAGAAATTTTTCTGTTGCAAAGCTATTCAACGGAAATTTCAACAACATGGAGAAGACAGACCTCTACAAAGCTGAGAAGTGCAGTGTTGGTATCTTCCGTTTAGCACCTCAAGACTACCATAGATTCCATTCGCCTGTAACGGGCACAATTGGTCCCATCAAGTATATTGAGGGAGAGTATTATACAGTCAATCCAATGGCCATTAGGTCCGATCTTGATGTTTACGGTGAGAACGTGAGAGTGATAGTTCCGATCGAGACCAAGGAGTTTGGAACAGTGATATTCGTAGGAATTGGAGCTATGATGGTAGGATCTACCATTCTTACTGTGAAGGAGGGAGACCATGTTAAGAGAGGAGACGAAGTGGGATACTTCAAGTTTGGCGGCTCAACGGTGTTGCTCTTGTTCCAGAAGGACAAATTTTCTTTTGACTCGGACCTTCTTAGTAATTCCAAACAATGCGTTGAGACCTTGGTTAGGGTCGGACAAAGTATTGGCCACAGTCCTGAAGTGGCAGAGCTTAAACGAGCCAAGATCAATTTCGACGATCAGTCAAAGAATTTCAGACTCAAGTTGATCAGAGTGCTTACGGGTGGAGATATCGACGGAAAGACCAAGCTCAGTTCCTGGGAGAGCCAGAACATCAAGATCACTGTGGATGATGTTGATCTGCTTCACAATGCCACCTTGGGAGACTCAGAAATCGATTCCGAGGAGGATAATGACCCTGATGATATCGATGACATTCCCCTGGAGTCAAAAAAAGAAGATGCCTAAGATGTGAGAGTAAACTCAGAACCTATATACCTACTAGCAGTCCACTAATGAAAAGAGTTGCCCACCAATCTACAAAATATCGTGATTAAAAATCTTTTATTAAATGACCAACAACAATCTATGTTATTGGGATGCGAATTGAAATTGCCATGGTACTGTTTAGAGCAATGGCTATGACTACGTTTGGTGGAGTCCTGTTGGAACATAGAGAGCATCTGCAGCGACGCCCAATCTCTCTTCCAATGCACGAATGTTCCAGCCCACAAATTCCATCTCCTGCTTAATCAGATCGATTTCTCCAATGTGCGAAGGAACGAAGTATGGCTTTAATACTGCCATTGTGACTATAGGCGGAAGGGTCAATCCCAACAAGAAGCCACGAGCGATTCTAGGAGCGGACATTTTTTTTACAGCTAAAGATGAATGAGTGATAAGAACTGAAAAATTACCAACCGCAACAATTTGGAGAAAAAACAACCCTTTTTATACCCTATTACTACGACCCCTCCCCCGGAGGGGAACGGAAGTGTCTGCAGGCCACTCCGACCCCGAGTGATTTGCAGCCACTCTTATATGCCTGAAAATGGAAGTGTGATGGCTGTGACATGGCGGGGGGAAAGCAAAAAGGATGAAAATTGTCGGCGATGTTGGACTATTGGAAAAGCGGCCTTTTTTAAAACGTATCTTTTTTTGTTCTATCTTTTTCATATCTCATTTTGCCGCGGATATCCTGGGTCAGTGTGCATTGTACGGCACTGTAAGTGTCCCGGGAATCTGGCATAATTACAGTCCTACAGGTCCAAAACATCAAAAAACCCGGAAATGCACATATATCGATATATGCACTGCGCTTTTGTTCCATGGAATTAGGGCTTTTGTAATTGGATTCGCTTTTAACAACCTAAAACGCCTATATTATTGTGCTTCTAAAGACTCTATCTACTTTTGCTGTTTACCACCGTACAATGCCTTCCACTCATCGATCTTCTTCTCGTCAATTCTCTTGAACAAGTATTGTGCCTTGCCAATGTTGTGGCCGGGCTCCAAAACAAGCTCAAACTTGTCAGTGATAGACAAGGCGGGAGCGTTCAAGATCTCGGAGATCTGGTCACGGGTCTCGGGCATGAAGGGAGAAATCACGGCCGAAACCAAGTAGATCAAGTTGAGACCCACACCCACAACAGCATCGGAAACGTCTGGGCTGTTGGTGAAAAGAGAGTTGTCCAACTTGTTGTCTTGCAAGAATTGGTTACCTCTGGAAGAAATAGCCATGGCGATCTCCAAACCCTTTCTCAAGTTGACAGCCTCCATGGCCTCGATGTAGGACTTCAACAAAGCGTTGACATCCTGCTCGAAGCTCTCGTAGGCTGGGATGTTGGAAGCAACATATTGTGGCACGACACCGTTGTATTTGGCAATGGCAAACTTGACCAAACGGTTGACGAAGTTACCCAAGTTGGCTAAAAGCTCAGAGTTGTTCTTGGTGACAAACTCCTTCCATGAGAAGTGGGAGTCGGAGGTCTCTGGTCTGACCGAAGCCAAGTAGTATCTCCACACAGAAGAAGAGATACCGGTGTCTTTGGCATTGTTACCGAACACACCGACACCTCTGGACTTAGAGAACTTACCATCCTCGTACTGCAAGTACTCGGTGGTGTTCAAGTGATGCAACTTGGTCCAGTCGTATCTGGTACCAATCTGAGTGGCTGGGAACACAACAGTGTGGAATGGAACATTGTCCTTACCCATGAACTGGTACAAGTCAACGTTCTCTGGGTTCTTCCACCACTTGGTCCAGGCATCAGTGATGCCTCTCTCCTTGAAGTAGTTAGCAGTAATAGAAACATATCCAATGGTAGCATCGAACCACACGTACAACACCTTGTCCTTGAATTTCTCCAAAGGAACTGGGGTACCCCACACGAGGTCTCTGGTGATACCTCTTGGCTCCAAGCCCTGCTTCAACCACGAGTTAGTGATGGTCTTGGAGTTTTTAGACCAGTTACCTTCCTCAGAAGCCTTCAAGACCCACTCCTTCAACTCTGGCTCCAAGTCGTTCAACTTGAGGTAGACGTGGGTAGAGTTCTTTGGCACGGGCTTAGCGTTGTCGAGCTTACAGCGAGGATTGATCAACTCCAATGGGTTCAACAAGTTACCACACTTGTCACACTGGTCACCTCTGGCATCCTCGTAAGCACACTTTGGACAGGTACCCTCGACGAATCTGTCGGCAAGGAAGGCATTGTGAACCTCACAGTACAATTGCTCGGTCGTTTTCTCCTCCAAGTAGCCGTTGTCGTGCAACTTCATGAAGATGTCCTGAGCAATCTCGGTCTGCAATGGAGTGGTGGTTCTGCCGAAGTAGTCAAAGCCGATGCCAAACCAGTCGTAAACCTCCTTATGCACTTTGTGGTACTTGTCACACAATTGTTGTGGAGTGACTTTCTCCTCCAAAGCCTTGGTTTCGGTGGCGGTACCGTACTCGTCAGTACCACAGACAAACAAAGCATTGTAGTTTCTGTTCTTGGCGTATCTGGCATAGATGTCGGCGGACAAAACGGAACCGATGATGTTACCCAAGTGGGGGACGTTGTTAACGTAAGGCAAAGCAGAGGTGATCAAGATGTTTCTCTCGTTCTCCTTAGGAAGAATGCTCTCGTCGGTCTTCTTGACTAAAAAGCCGCTCTTGACATGAGTCTCGCCGGTTCCCTTGGGCATGGTACGCTCCAAAACAGTGAGTTTCTGTGCAACCTCTACACCCTTGGCGACCTCTGGCTTGGAAGCGAATTCCTTGATCCAGGAAGCGAGGTTTGGAAGCTCCGCAGCGTATGTGTATGAGGCACCGAAAAGAACAATGTTTGCGGCAGAGAGGTCTACGTTCTCTGGGGTTTTGATCTCTTGAAGAGCAGAAACAGCCTTCTCCTTCTGGCCACTCTTAAGAGCAGCATATACGGAAGATTCTTCGACAGCGTAAACAGGACTGGCAGCAAAGTCCAGAGCCAAGTATTTCACGATGGCATTGGGTTCCAGGAGCTCGAACGAGGAGTTTTTCAGTGTGAGTTTAAGAGATGAGAACTCGGAGATTTCGGGCTCTGCAGCAGCAAAAGCAGCGGCGGCAACAGCAAGTTTGACATTGTTGGCCAAGGCAAGCACGGTTTTGCCCTTATCAGCGGCAATTTCCAACGACATGATGGTTTTTGGAGAAGGAAGAATGAAATTAGTCACAGGGCAGTGTACAGGAGAGGAAGAGGTAATGTGGGGCACTGGAAATGGGTTTTGGGAAAAGATTTTTGGTACAAGTTGGGGAATTTATTGATTCATTTCGAGTTGGAGAAGATTGTGAGTGGCGAGATTTGATTGAGGCTCTGGTTTGGTATTGGTAGGAGGGATGATGAAATGAAGTTAGAAAGGGTAACATGAGGCTAGACACATGAGAATGAAGTTGTGTAGATATCATCAGAATCCTATTCATTGAAATTTCATTTAATTGTTTCCAGTTGTTCGGGTACGAAAATTCACTGTGTCTCCCAATGATCTCTATGTTGACGAAACTGATTCGATACCTCGATTAATTTCGGACCAGCATCCATTGATATTAAGAAGTTCCAAAATTGATCTTATTCATGCGGGACTCCAATCAAAAAAACCTTATGATAGAGGCCTTGAAGGTTACATGATACTCGACTACGCCAACTGACCTCTTCATTGAATACCTGTCAAATCGATACTTCGACTTGTCAGCACTGACGGAAACTTTGATCAATAGATACAATTTTTGCTCTCCGATTCTTTCAAGCATGTTCTAACTTCAATTGATTCTACAACACTGGCGCCTATTACCTTTTTGCCAACATAGATTCGTCTCATCGAACCTCGCTAATGATATCAAATTTCAACTGAAATTTCCTTGATTTTCTGAGTATTCTTTATTTCTTCAAATGAACTCACATCTTCTCGAACTAACCGGAACCCAAACAGCCACACCAATTCTAAACCAAAGGCCACAGTCCAATGAAAAGCACTTCAAAGAAAATTAGTTCAAAAAATTCTTCCAGCTCTTATCCTGTTTTCGCTATATACACCCAAAAATCTCAATAATTACCCTCATTCCACTTCTACCTCTCATAACCCCAAATTTCACCATCGACCTACCTTATTCTTCTACAAAAACCACACACACCACAATGCTCCGGCGCGGTCTCCGTCTACTAAGTACGGCATCACACGACCCATACAATTGTCTAATTTCGGCGGTTCAGCCGCCCTTGCTGGTCAAGAAATCGGGCATTCTCGCAGGACTCAAGTACGTCGCAAAAGACAACATCTGCACCACGGAGCTTCCAACCACATGTGGCTCGGCGATACTATCCAACTACACTTCGCCGTTTGATGCCACAGTGGTATCGCAGCTAGAGGAAGAGGGACTGACGCTAGTCGGAAAGGGTAATCTCGATGAGTTCGGAATGGGGCTGTCGACGATGTTTTCGCACTTTGGTGCGTCCGTAAATCCACTTTTTGTAGAGAAACGTATCTGTGGAGGGTCTTCTGGTGGAAGTGCGGCTGCTGTAGCCGGTGGTTTGGCGGACTTTGCCTTGGGAACAGATACAGGTGGTTCAGTGCGCCAGCCTGCTAGTTATTGCGGAATTGTAGGTTTCAAGCCTTCGTATGGGAGATTATCAAGGTATGGTGTTGTGGCGTACGGTCAAGGTTTCGATTGTGTGGGCATTTTGGCCAATGATGTAGCTACTACGAAAAAGGTCTTCAATGTGCTCAATCGACACGATTCCAAAGATATCACATCGATGTCTGAAACAACACGAGAGAAAGTGAGAGAAGCGTCCAGACCAATTACCGGAAGAAAATTGCGCATCGGTGTACCTGAAGAGTTCCTTCTCTCTGAGGTTCATCAAAAGACAATAGAGCAGGTCGAATCCATACTACACAAATTAATAGAGCAGGGCCATACAGTGGTTGCGACATCTGTGCCATCGATGGGTCGTCTGCTTTCGGCATATTATACTCTCGCAACCGTCGAAGCGGCATCGAACATTTCCCGATTTGATGGAATCCGATACGGAAAGTCAACATCCACCACGGACCTGAGCTCTCTCATTTCCGGAGACGCTCTTATTCGGAAGAATAGATCGGCCGGACTTGGGCGGGAGGTGCAACGTAGGCTTATCCTTGGAAACTATACGCTTTCTGCCGAGTCCGGCGACAACTTCTATCGTGCGACGAAGTTGCGCGGCAAGTTGGTACAAGAATTCAACGATATTCTTTCGTTCCCTAACTTTTTGACAAATCTGCCTGCAAACGAGGCCGCATGTGACGTTCTTATCGGACCAAGTGCTTCGGACAAGGCACCTCTCATGTCAGAATATGAAAGCGAGGTCAAGAGAAACTTTCTCAATGAGTATGTTAACGACGTTTACACTGTTCCGGCCTCGATGGCTGGCCTCCCTGCAATCTCTGTGCCATGTGAGGATCGTGCTTATGGAATCCAGGTGATAGGCCAATATGGTGATGACTCGACGGTGTTGGATGTAGCCCAACTCATCGAAAGTTTGAACTCATCAATTTGAAATGGTGTTTCCAATCACTTTCAATCATGTACATAGACCCTCATTGACGGAGCATGAATAGAAACCAATAATGACAACTACTAGCATCAGCAAAATACCGTTCAATCGGAGGCATCAACAATTTACAACTGGCGGCGACGCCGAGAACTACATAAGATGCCCATAAATCTATTAATTTGCACGTAAAATACTCGAATGCAAGAATGCGTGGAGGCAAGCCAGAACTGAAGGATATGAGATGAATCATAAGATCGTCGTGAAAAATGGTGGACCTGGGGAGGTTGAAGCTCCACTGTCTAGTCCTTTAAAGGGGAATGTAGGGACCTACTTCCGGCCAAGCAAAGTAAGAAACTCCTCGCGAGTCTTCTGTTGCCCACGGAAACAGCCCAACATACAACTGGTGATGGTCAGCGAGCCCGTCTTCTGCACGCCTCTGCTGACCATACACATGTGGGTGGCCTCGATGACCACGGCCACGCCGCGCGGCTTCAAGATCTCCAGAAGCGCCATGGCGATCTGTTTCGTCAAGCGCTCTTGTACCTGGAGCCGGCGCGAGTACATTTCTGCGAGCCGGGCGAGTTTCGAGAGACCCACGACTCTCTTATTGGGAATGTACGCAATGTGGGCCTTGCCAAAGAACGGCACCAAGTGATGCTCGCACAACGAGTAGATCTCGATATCCCGCACGATGACCATCTCGTCGTGGTTCTCCTCGAACACGGCGCGCTTGATCACATCGCGCATGTTATCCTCGTATCCCTTGGTGAAGTAGAGCATCGCGCGCGCATACCGTTCGGGGGTTTCTAGCAACCCCTCGCGCTCCACGTCCTCGCCCAACTCCGTGAGAATCGTCTTGACCGCGCCCGCAATGCGCAACTCCCGCGCCTTGGCCTCCTCGGGCGTCTGCTCGATCCGGGCCCGCGCACCCTTCGATGGCCACGACAACCCATCGGTATCGACCGGCGGGTTCAATGTACACACCTTGACGGGTCTGGTTTGCAAGGGCGTGAGGTCACGCACAAAGTCGTCGCGGACGGTGGAAAGGGATTCCTTGACATGTGCTGAGTCAGCCGAAATGGGCTCTTCGGGCTCTTCGATTGGATCATTGGCTTCGTCTGTTTTCTGTTTTTTGGCGCCGGCACTACTGTCTACAATGTCCGGGTCCGTGGTGGTTTGGTCCAACTCGCGGACGGGTCTTTTTTCGCCGTTCAGATGTGCAGCCACCATTGCGTAGTAATAGGTAGATGGGTGAAAAATATTGAGGTGCGGCCCTATATAAGCGTTGTATGTAAGTGCACAACCGGGCCGGGATGATTAGCGAGATGCGAGATGTGCGAGATAGTGCGAGATAATGACACCGAGGAGTGAGTGTGAGTGATTTTAGTTTTTTGTATTTGTTTGGTTTGTGTTTGGTTTGTTTTTGGTTTTTATCTTTTGGTATTTTTTGGAGTATTCTTGTTCGGGATTTCTTAAATCACTGGTGCATGTCTGTTTTGTAGATATCGTCAATGCACGGGTCCACCAGGGGAAATGGCGATAACGACGAAAAATATCTTGGTTTTTCTAATTTTCTGATTAATGATTACATACACTAAAGAAGTGAACAAATGTTGTTTTTCGAAATTTATTAATTTATCTTGTCTGTTTGAATTACGTTGTCTGTCTATTATGCTGACCTCATCTCTAACTGTACATACTGATACACCGTTGGTCAAACTCAACTGTAGGGAGTTGGCAAAACTGAAAATGTAGAGTAGCTCAACAATGATGCGTCGCCCAAATCAGGAAAATGGAACTTCAAAACTACATCCTTCTTCAATAAAAAGAGTGTTCGTATATTCGTAGATAGGCCTTACTCGGCAAATGGGTTCAACACCCGCACAGTCAAACACGGCAAAGACATTCCAATCTCCGCCCTCAACAAAACGGGCACCTGCTTCAACTCCCGGATCTCTTGCACGTACAGGTGGCCCTCAACCCGCGTGATGCAATCCTTCAAGTATGGCGCCAAATTGTCTCCCTGTGGTGCTGCGAACGTCTGTGGTCCCAACAAGTTCGAGAACTTAGGTGCACCGATGTTCAATGCCGCAAGCTTGTCGGTGATGCTCAAGGGCGCGATGGTGTTCTTCTCCATCATCGTGCTGTGTTGGATCTTGGCTGCCTCAGACGCGGACGTTCTGTACTTGTTCTTGATCGAGGATCTATAACTCAATGATGATCTCTCATCTGGGGGCACATACGTGGCAGAGTCAACTCCTTTCTCCCAGTACAACTCCAACACACGCTTGGTCTTGTCAAACTCGGCCTTGACAAGCGGAAGCTGATCTCCATGCACACGCTTCTCGATGCCAAGCTCAGGAACAACAACGTCAAACGAAGACTCATAAACTTGCACAACAATACCCATCACCAAAATCTGGCCCGCGTGTTCGCTCATGTCGTTGATGGTCTGCGATAACAAAAGGTGAATTGCTTGTTCTTGAGCGCTGGCGGCACAGTCCTTTTTGAAATTACAATAGTCCGCAATGGTCTTCAAGTTGTCGAAGTCTTCGTCTGCCTCTACTGGCTCATTCGAGATGACCTTCTTGAGTTGTCTCTGGACTATGAGGTCAGCGAAACGTCTCAAAGGTGCTGTGAAATGGGTGAAGATTGGGAGGTTCAAGTAGCAATGACCAAAGTTCTCGCGATCTTGTGTCTTTGCAATGAAGTACTTAGCTGCTGGCATCGACTTGTACAAGAGAATCTCAATGCACTGTCTCTTCAATGGATCTTCGATATTGAGAATCGAGCGTTGCAATGTGGATGAGGTACTGGTATCAATCTTGAAGCCGAGATTGGCGGCTTTACGGGCGAATGCCTCGATCTTTTGAAGTGTTGGCAAGGCATGACGACGTAAGAATGCAACGTCTCCCAATGCAGCATGTGTCTTGGAAGCTACAGTCTGATTGACCCTGTTGCTGATCTCCGATATCATCAGAAATGCGCTGCTGTTCTGGAAAATATTAAGGTGAAGTTTCACTTTCTCATCGTCAATCTGATCCAACAAGGCCAAAACAGGGGTGCTGCCCAAGGCTCTGTCTTGCAAGCGTTGACGACGGAATTCCTTGGCAATGAGGCCAAACGTCTTGATGTAGTCAGAGGTAGCAGAAGTGATAGATGGAATAATACCGTTATCCAAAATCGTGTCAACCGAGTCGTATGTAACAAGAGCTTTAGGAATGACGACAGACTCTTTGACATGCACATCACGGACCTCAAAGGATGTGGTGTCAATTTCAAAGATAACCGACATGGCCAAGCCTTTCTCGTTCTCCTTAAAAGAAACCAAGTCAATGAGTTGCTTAGGATACAAGTGAGAGACCTTTTGAGGCAAGAAGACAGAGGAGGATCTCTTCTTGGCTTTTCTTTCCAAAGAAGAGCCTGGGCTGACAAAGAACGAAATGTCAGCCGCATGGAAGCCCAATTCAATACGCGTGTCACTAAGACGCTTCACGTGCAAGGCGTGATCAACAAATTGACCATTCTGAGAAAATGCGATGATGTAATGGTTCAAGTACTCGGTTCTGCGAGGATTGGTAAACTCTGCTTCCATGTCAGGGAGTGGACCGAAGGAAGATGCAAGGTAGTCCTGTCCGAGTTCATCTTCGCCAGAGTACTCGTCAGCCAAAAAGTTATTGTCTCTCAAAATCGATTCAATGCCAATCTTTGGGTCATCGATCTTGCCCAACTTGGTGACCAAGGTTCCGAAAGGATGTAAAGAGGTGATGGGCCATCTCTTAATAGAGGCTACAAACAAGGAGTCCAGGTAACTTTCGTGATTTTCAACAAAGTCGCGTGGGGCCTGCTCTGTTGGAATTGCAATTAATGGAACTCTCTTGTCGGTTGGCTTGAACCAAACAATCTTAGGTGCCTTGGGTGTTTGCACAGAAGGCTCCTTACCGATTCTCTTATCATTGGCAGCTTGGGCGGCTTGAGCAGGTCTCAACAAGCCCAATGTACCTGAAAAGATCTGGCCTGGAATTCGATCAACGACAGCGACGACATGGCCAGCATACAAAGGCTTCGACTCGTCATTGATTTCTTCTTCTTCAACCAAAAGCAATGCTTGACCTTCTACTTCGACGTCGTCGTTCTTCTTCATAGTTGGACGCTGTTTCAACGAACCTCTTCTGCCCAACCCTTCAGGTTCGGAGTCGCCACCCTTTTCAGAGTCTACAACCAGTGTAGATGTGGCATCATTATGAATATCATCACTCAAGACAGATGTAGCATTGGATTTCGTTGAAATGTTGTCCTTTCTTCTCTTCTTCTCCTCCTTTTCTTTCTTCGACTCCCAAACTTCGTCGACGACGAGGAGCTCGACAGCAACCAAGTCACCTTCCAAAGCACGGTTTCTATCTTTGGAGCCACAAATGAAAATGTCAGCATCCAAAAGGCCATCCGTGCTCACGTAAGCGTCAGAGCGGTTTTTCTTGTTGACTCTCAAAATACCCGTCACCAAACGACCTTCGTTGATGAGTTCGGGCAATGAAGATTGAGGCAAATATGGGGCGAAAAGGGACTTACGGCCGCTGGTATTAGGACCAGAGCCTTGGTTAGGGTTGAAGTGGGACAAGGAAGAGATAGAGTTGTTTCCACCAAAGGAGTTGCTCTTATCTTTATGACCTGGAACGAAAAAGGAGGGAGGACTCAAATTATTATTGATAGAGGAACTTCTCTGATGGCTACCGCCCATTGGCAGTTGCTGCGAACGCCAATTGGAGTTGATGTTACTAGAGTTGTTGTTGTCGTAGTTTCTGGAGTTCGATCTGAAGTGAGAGCTACGACGGTTGTGTGTACGGTCTGGGGATGCAGTCTGTCCGAAACTAGGAACCGGAGGAACCCATCCTGAGCCGGCGGACCCAATGGTATTAGTGATGGTCTCGTTGTTGTCAGGTGGGAATTTGAAGGACTGTTGGCCATAGGCCAAGGACTTGTAAGAGCCATTGAGAGGGTCCGAATCCACATCTGGGTTGTTTGGAAAACGGAAACCGGCATTAGCATCTGGTGGCGGAAGATTGGAAATGGAGCCGGCGCGATTAGGAGAGGTGTCGCCTTGTGAGATGGAATGGGCCATGTTGGACTGTTTCTGGGTGGCAGCTGCCTTCATGGCTTCGTTGAGACCGAGAGAGTGACGTCTGGCGTGGCCTTGCTGCGATTGGCCACCAGAGCCGGAACCAGAACCAGTTCTTCTGTGGGTCTGGCCGGAGTAGGAAGGAGTGCGTGAATGGGACTTGTATTCGCCCTGCAGTTGCGGTTGGGGCTGTGGTTGCGAATGCAGGTGTTGCAGCATCAAGCCGCCTTTCAGTTGCGCCTGGTTCTGTTCCAATTGTTTCTGGAGGTTGTACTGTTCCACCATAAGGGAAGTGAACTCACTGGGCGAGCTACGGTGAGCAATGAACAACTTCTTTGGTTTTCTGGCTGCGCCAGAGTAGGAGTCTGGAAGGTCCGACATGATGAGATAGGATGCCACTCAAAAAAAAGGGAAAATGTAGTTGTAGAGGTGTGGGGGTATAGATGGTATCAATGACAGATGGAAGATGAGTCACAGGCTCGGATTGGCAAAGAAAGATGGACAGAGAGCTCAAGAATAGAAATCTTCTAGCAGGAAACTTACTGAAGCCTCTTTCAATGCTCTTTGATGGTGTCTGATCTCAAGACCTGTGGTGTTCTGCTTTGACCGGGAAACAACCAACGATCGGAGGCAACAGAGGCAAGAACAACGTTGCAACTACACACAACAGCACGGTTTACAGGCAATTGAGCACGCACCACGCAAAAAAAGGAACGAGCAACGTTGGTTTCCGCACGCGAGAGAGGGTTCGTTCGGTGGAAACGCAAAAAAAGCACTACAGCGACCGGGAAAAAAACACCAGAATAGCCAGAATTTACAGCAGTTGGGGTCTGACGGCGTGGATGCAATCGAGGTACATGCAAGGGCGTGGGGGACGCGGAATGGTGGTGGCAGGTGGAGGAAAGAAGTAGAAAAAAGTGGAGGAAATGGACAGGGTTGGTTGGTGAGGTGGCGGACAAAGGTGGTGGGCGCACGTGAGGATCGGCCCAGCCTACGGGAGAGAGAAAATGCAGAAATTAGTAGAAAAAAAAAGTGCGCGGGGTGTGGGGGTAGGCGGATCTGGCGGGGGCTTTATATAGTTTTTCCTGGGGCCGGGTAATGGCAATCTTTAATTGTTTCCAACTGGTTTTGTTGTCGCTTCTTTGCTCTACAGTTGCAGTGGGTGCGACAGCTGTAGGCACTAACTGTAGATTAGCGTTGCGGCTAGATGCCTGGGGGAGGGGGGGATCGAGATTGCAGGAGGGCCACCGGAAAAAACGGAATGTGGGGTGGGCGGCCCGGATTAATTTCTGGCGGGTTTTCAATTTATTTTTAACAATGGCAGATTTCAGTTTGTTCATTTATGGTTTTTTTTTTGGGTCGTTTTGCGGGAATTTCCACTGGTTTCCGGCTTCTGTCATTCTATTCTTAGCTGGCACTAGTACCGGATACGAGCCACTGACTGCCTTTAGACGCGGCGTTAAATTTAGTTCAAGCCAAATTGCGAAATTGGGGAAAAGAGCGTCTGTGCGATTCTGAAAAATTACTGAGAGTCTTATTAAATACATTGGTGAAGGTTATTCCTTCCTAGGTCTAGGCCATGGTAGTAGCCCTGTAGTGGCTGCAAATCTCAGCGATATACCTGTAGATGCCATTTACGAGTGGTGAGGAAATAAGTGGCTGTTTTTCGTTGAAAATGGCAGTTTGCACAATCAGATCTTTGCAAATTCGTCCAGATTTTTAATCTCGCTATCGAATATGTCTCTGACCCAAATGTGTTCTGAAACTGTCCTTTCCTATTGATCCAAGAGATTATTAGTGATTCTTCTGCAGTTCATGCTAGGACTGATCAATTGCAATTTTTGAGATCTCAAAGACAGGCTGCGTATTTGATCCACTTTATATGTACGAAGAGAAGCATGAGCGAGCCGAGTCGCCTAATTCTCGTATTCTTCATCTTAATTCAGTTCAAGTCATGCATGAGGCTGCTGTCAATTCATAATTACCCATAAATTGTGCATCGGTAAGTTTACTCAATTAATACAGACTTGACCTCAAGCGTTTTGGTGTTCACAAGAAGAATCTCTCCGGTGCTTTTGAAAGCAGGCACACTTAGAAGCTTGACAGAACTCGAGCCAATCTCAACTGTTCGGCTACCACCGCCACATTGATTACCAACAACATACAAATTTGGCATCTCATCCAACGTGAACGGGTCACTATCCTCATAAGGGTAACAATAGAGAGTGTCTGGCGCCGTTGGAACAAACACCTGCCATCTTAAAGTCTGTTCCATGATATCTAGAGTTTCTTCAAGTGACGTCTCACCAACCCGGTATTTACAAATGTCATCGATATTCTGGCCCGCACAGGCGAGAATCCTCAACCCGGCATTGGTTTGCATCCACGTAGGATTACTTTTGGTGACAAGGTTCTTGGAGCCAACGTAAGGCGCATTCTGGCTGAAAAGAGCACGGTGAACGGGCTGTTGTGGCAAACAAACCTCACACGGATCGCTTTCTCCAGGCATAACGACGGCGGGAATTGTGGCGACAATTTCGTTGAGCCACTGGCCAAATAGGGTGAGCGACTCTGGAGAAAACTTGGAGGTGTTTTTGGAGCCGAAATTGTTAGTGGTGGTGAAATCCAAATTCTCCTCGTGCTCGTTTTCCACTATACTGTTACCTACTACGACCAAAGTCAGGATTTTCTTAGCGGCTGCTACGTCGTCTTCTCCTCCAAGCTCGCCAGAAAGCCACTGCAGAAGAAGAAGAGTGCGCGGATCCAAGTCGGTTTCCTTCCCGAAACTGAGGCCCGAGACAAACGCTAGCCACTCCTCAGGACCAGAGGAGTCTACATCTGCAAGAGCCAACGTCTGTGGAGCCGGAGCCGGATTGACAATCTCCATGATTTCAAAAATGCCTGCCTGGATCTCAATTCCCAAAACACCTACGAAACAACCAGTAACTAAATGCGATTTCCTCAAGAGCTCTTCATTATGTAGAATGGCCCGTCCACTCTCATCCTCAATCATGACCACCGCCTCGTTGTCCGCATCCACATATTTTTTCGAGGGCTGCGGCATGAGATCGTCAGTGCCCTTCTCCACATCCTTCAAGATGTTGAGCTTGTGTTTCATGTCGGAGAAGATGGTTCCTGAAACCCAACACAACTCGCCCAGCACGATGTCTAGAATCTTCTGCTTGTGCTGGATAAGTTTTCCGTTCACTTCACGCGTATTGCTGCCCCATTTACGCGTTGCCTCGCGGTCTACGCGTGGTTTAAGCATGGCCAATCGTTGCTGGTACATCGAGAAGAATTGGCGGCCGTAGTCTCGGTTTTTTGACGGAAGAAGGAACGCAGAGTCTTTTGGGTAGGTCTCCGCGAGCGACGACTCGACACGAACGGCCTCCGCGGTCGAGGGGAGGTTTTTGTTGAGATGGTTCATTTGGGTAGTAGTTGAAATATAGAGGTATGTGCAGTTTAGTAAACAAAGATATGAAGAGATGGGATGGGGTGAAGTCAATTTATCGAAGAGGCTAAACTTTGGAGAAATTTAGGATATTTTGTAGTTTTTGGGTCTCTTGATGAGTCCGGCTGGTCCGCTTTTGCCCTAATTCCTCTTTGTCTGTTTTAGATTTGCAACGGGAAGGCCTGAAAATTGTCTCCGATGGAGATGAAGTCGAGAAGAAGTTGAGTAGTACCTGAATTTGATGAATATTATTCTTTTCTTGCTTATCATTTGGTACAAATATGTGGATGGGTCTAGAATCCAGGCTACACCTTTGACTGTTCCCATAGATGGGCACACAACTAGTAAACCGCAGCCACAAACAAGTTGTCAATTTAAAATTCTAGAAAGAAAATGATTTTGTCTCACTATTCAAAGAAGAATAATTTCCCGTGTTCGTATCTCTCCATGTCACCTCTTGTGGTCATCATCATATCCCAAAGAAGCACCCTTTAATTAATTATTCACTAAACCCCACCCTTTCACAAAAACCCAACAATAATATTTCTCTCGAATATCTCACTCACAAAAATATGTTTCAACTTTCCGCCATCTCTCACCCCACATCTCATGTTGCAACTACATGACAAGAACAGTCGTAGAACCAGAAACGCTCCGGCTTCTATATCCAAAAGCAACACCGGTGCATCCGGAAAAGCTCAGGTTGATTGTTCAAGTCCGTAGTTACGACCTGTCGCGGGCGATTCTTTCCGTGGCAAGGTTTCCGAATGTGCCATCTCTCGTAGTCCATATAGATCTCGACGACGAGCCGAAACCGCAGCTAGAAATCGTAGAAGTAGACGTTTCGCATGTGCTCCAGAACATGACCCTAGACATAGTTGACTGTGGGCTGGCGGTGAGTATCGTTGGCGTATATGATGGCTCTAAGGTGACGGCTTTTGAGTGCACCTCAGTAGATGGGCAGCTTTTGCTTGATGGGCGGATTGAGCTTTTGGGGAAGTTGGCAACTTTGCGTGATCTATAGCATTTCGGACGGGGTTCCTAGGGAAGTTGAAGAATATTGGTGTTTATTCAAGTACACAATCAATCACCCAATTAATGAGTGAAATGGACCAATGGTTGTTAATTATCGGAACTTGAAAATTTCTAACTTTCTAATTTCACGCGGCTTCTGTGTATTGTGTTTCATTACTACCTACGTTCGGTCACTCTACCTTGCCAGAAACGAGTTTCCCATCACGAGTCTTGAATTTCTATTAACGTTTATTCCCTTCCATTCATGAGAAGGAGCTTCGACCCTCGTTCGAACTGAAAAATTGATCCCAGATTGGCTCGCCCGGAACCTGCTGGATCAATTCAAGCACCTTCTTCCCTTCTCTGGTATTCGTTCCAACATCGTATGCCTCTGCCGTGTTTTCCCTTGGCGTGTGCGCTTCCGATGGAGACATATTGATGAGCTCCTCAAAGAAGACGTCCAAATTGCCTGGGTATAGGTTGACAAGGCTCAGCGGATCTTCAGGGCTGAAGCCTTGGTCGGGCCATCTGGCAGCCCATTCTGCGGATGCCAATTCCTCCTGCTCATACTCGTGAACAATTGCTCCAACCTTCATTCGGTTCTCCAGGGTTGTTGAAGTCGAGGTCGACTCCTCCAGCGGCTCAGATCTCTCGGGACCTGGCGCACTTCCGTAGCGAAGCTTGAGTACGGCTCCGGAAAGCGTGTGGTACATTTCCGCGCATGCCTGAGCTGCACTACACGACTCCCTCATCAGAGTGAGAATGACTACACAGTGGCCTGTAATCTTCTTCACATCCTGCTCGCTGTGCCTAGCTCTGACCTCATCACAGTGGTAGACAGCGAAGAGAAAAGACGTGCCCGCCATGAAAAGATTATAAACCGCAGCCCATGTGTAGTTGATGGCCTTTTTAATGTACAACTGCGTGTAGCAGCCCATGACATTGCGAGTAGCTTCCGAAACCCGGATGTAGGCGTCTTTAGTAAGACTGTAGCATGTTGGCGAAAGGCCGTCGATCATCAATCTTGTATGGTTGTAGTTCAATGTGAAATACTCAACATTGAAGCCGCAAGCAGTGTCCAGTGAGTGTTTTGGCGTAGAGCTCCACCATCTCTCTAGCTTGCTGTGAATATAATGTCTCCATTCGCCAATATCTTTGAACCTTCTTGGTAGCTCTTCATTTTCGTACAACGTTCGCTGCACTTCCAGCTGTATTTGACGGATGCAAAAGATCATTAGCGCAATGGTAATTGATGTTCGGCCGCGACCAGGTACAGTTGCATAGTCGGAAATCACCGTCTCTTCTTCTCGAATTAGCGAATCGTCAAGCTCGGCCGGGAATGGCGTCTTGATGGATGCTTCAGGGATTCCAACGGGTCGTCCCAAATAAAAGCACACTTGTCTATCGAGAGAGTATGTACACCAGAAGAGTCTTCGCCTGCGTTCCTTGACAAAAGCAGTAGTTTTATCAGCCTTATCGGTACTCTCGTTGTGAAGCCCTAGATCGACACAGACCCGTAGAGCTTTGCCCAAGACGTACCATACACCAGGGACAGCGGGACGCATGAGGGAGTAAAGAGCCATGAGCAAGGTGATTTCCAAGTTTTCTAGAGGATCGTCTCCCAGCTCTGCATGTTCGAGGTACTTGAACGCACTGGTCTTGAACAGCTCACTGATTGTGCTTACGTACTGGAGATGGTTAGCCAGAGATGCCAAGGCAAAAACGATGTTGAGGAAGAAAAGCGGCTTGTGGTACTGCAAAGGAACTTCCATCGAGTCCGAGATATTCTGAGCCAATTCCGACTCGTGCCCGTGCCCATTAAGCATCTGCATTAGGTACAGTTTGTAGTTGTAGAACCAGGTATTTTCCCTCGGTATATCTTGGTGTCCCCTGCTTCGAGGCACCAGCGCGCCCAAATCTAGCTGGCTCTCCCAGTGGCCGTATATGGGCTCGAAATACTTTCGAAGAAACACTTCTCGATGCAAGATCGGTAGCTGACTGTTACTCTGGGTGAAATAGATATGGAGAAACTGCTCGGCTGTGGCTTTGGGAGGAAGCATGGCAGAATGAACTACAGGAGGAGCAGCAGTCGACATGTTGCGTGTCGGCTCCACCGCCAGATTTAGATTTTTCATCTTCAAGGCTGTCATCATAAGCTTGGCGAACGTCACTCCTGGCAAAGAGCCAATGTACAGCTCCGACGCAGGAACCACGACCTTATCCGACGCCAAATCGGACTTCACCAGCGCGGAATAGCCCATCGCCTGGCTTTCGCTCTTGCTATGAACATCTACACCTGCTCCACCAGGAGAGCTATAACTGGCTGTACCCGCGGCCGCCGTCGTCGCCGCCGTTCCCGGAACGGCTGCCGCCAACATATTTACTCGCGAACCCACTCCATTCTCGCGCCGCGCCAACTCATCCTCCAAACTTTGCACCCGTTGTTCCAAGTATAGAAGGTACGATCTCGGCGTCTCTGCGCCCGTCAATGGATCAATACTGATGCACGGCACCTGTGCCTTCACACAACGCAGACACTGTGGAAGTTTGCGGTCGCACTTTGTCTTTTTCTTGCGACATCGGAGACAAACCGCTATTGTTCGGGAGACTTTATCTGAAAAGTCGGGCGATTCGGCCGTTCGGCGGACCTTGGCCGGTGGCTCCTGCAGCTCCGAGTCCAGCATTTGATGTGGTTATTTTTGTAGGGCAAGACCGGTTTTGCCGGGATAATGGTGGGAGGTGGGGTGTGTTTTATTGTGTTTTTAGTTGGAAATTGATCTGGGCTAGCTGCAGGCCCGAGCGAACTTGAGATAAGAGATTCTGCAGGACTGAAAAATTGGCTTCTGAGACATTGGAGCCGATCTAGAACTGCAGAGTATAAGATAGATAGAAAAAGGGAAAGTATTGACTTCTTTGAGTGGTTTATAATTTTTTTCTCTTATTTATATCATTCTGTGGCTGCAATTGGTGCGCTGTCTACGTGAGATGAGTTGTCTATGGATGGACAAGGGCTCATAGCCATGCTAGATTGACTACAGCGAATCAGCAAAAAAGCCACGTTCTAGAATAGAATATGTTATTGTCTTGTATTTTAGTCATGCAAATGCTTGACCCGGGCCTTCTGGAGAATATACTTCTCGCACATGTCCGGAATCAATACCTCATACGCCATGGTGGTGGCTTCTGGATCATTGCCGTCATTCTCGAAATGAATGCTGGTCACCAAGGATTCGCTACGGGCGGGATACTTCACGTTGCGGTCGTCGGGCGTCATCTTGGACGCTCTCTCGACATCCTTCGGCAGAACAGCACTGGGGATCTTGGAGACCGTGCCAATTTTGTCCTTGTACAAAGGAGACTGCTTGGCTAAAATAAGGTCGTTCCAATTTCTCTTGTTCAAAAACTTATGGCCGTCTCTTGCCGATCCATCGGGATTGATGTGGAAAATGGGCACCACATCTTCCTCGGTAAACTTGTCGAATTTATGGACAATGGATCTGGTATCAAGCAATGCTGCCATTGGGTTAGGAGGTGCTGGATTGACAATTGCAGACGAGGTGACGTTGAACATTAATCTGGGGTCGTGCTCTGGGTACTCTGTAGCGTTGAATTCGGCATCCAACTTGTCCTTGGCTCTCAAATGGGCGCCCGGATGTTTGTGTGCTCTTGTCTTGATTCTTCCGAAACATCCCAAATGCACATCACCGGATAAAATAGTAATTCTCACGGCATGCTTTGCGCCAAAGTCAAGAAGAGACTTGACCAAGAAGTTTCTTTCTTTCTTGTGCAAAAGAGCGCACCAATGGTCGTTCAAGTCGTCCAACAATTCGGCAGAACCATCGAAATCATTGATGAAGCCTTGCGAAAATAAACCTCTGGTAGCTAAACCACGGACTGGCTTCAACACCCGCGAGGCCAAGATCTTCTCGATCCAAACAAGACGTGGATACAAGATCGGCACTCCCAACATAACGAGAAGATGTTTTGTCTCGGGCGCATTGGCAATTTCAGATTCCAACCGCTTGAAAACCTCCTTGTATGTCAGCTCAGGTACAATTTGGTGCACCTGTCTCTCTGTTCTGCAGTCCAACCCAAGCAAACTGATCTGGCGACCCAAACGCATAAACGTCGAATGGCCCTTCTGCTTGATGAAAGCACCGTTGCTCTTGGAAAGGATCCAGGAAGGATCTTTGGTGTGCAATGGCTCGTCTGGAGAGACCTGGTGCTGGAAAAGCATGTAGTATTTATATGCGACCGCACCAATGTGGACGAAAACACTCAGCTCCATGGTCTTGTGCTTGTAGGAGCCGTAGCCATCAATGATATCGTGATCGTCCCAAATGGACACCGTAGGGATTTGAGCCATGGCCAAAGGAAACAATGGCTGCAAAGTTCCTGGCGGAGAAGCGTCATAGAAGCCCTTGCCGAACCATTCAAGGTACGATTTGAGGTAGTAGTTCTCCAAGTCCTCCACTATCTCAGGGGTCACCTGGACCTGTCTCTTCTGGTAACTGAGCTTCTTGTGGATCCAAGTCTCCAAGGTCTTGCAGTCCTTCTTCAAAGCGTCGTTGTAGATCTGGTCTCCACCTCCAAGCATGACGTGGTAGTGTTGACGATTGGCGTGTTTGCGCAAGACATCGAGCCAAAGCGACAGCTGCCACGGGGTGGTATCTGTGCCCAAAGAGAACCCATTACAAGAGTAGGCCATGACATTCATGGAGTCCTCAGATGCTGGAATGAAAAACTGATGAGCTGGGTTGGCCTGGCCATTGACCCGGTACCGCACCCTCTGCTCATACTTCTCGATATCGAGCTCCACCTCGAATCTCCAGAACATAAGTCCCTTCTTGGTCTCGTGATACATTTCGCCGGGAAACTCACCATCCGCCAAATCCTTCGCCTCGGCGCTCCTGACATCTGGCCCGATCGTATACTCAATGGAGGGTTTCTTTCCCTCAGACACCAACATGATCGATGCCCTATATGTTTCTGCACCTTCCTCCAATGTTCCCCAAAGTCGAAGAATAGGACCACAAACCACGTTGGTTCCATTCACGGCCACTGGCCCTGGAACTTTCTCGGGAACAGGTCCATTGACTGCTTGCTTATTGAGTTCGAGAAAGTCCTCGAAAGGAATGGGATCATACCAATCGGCGGTCATTGCAACTGGCGTCGTCTGGTTGGAATATTATTAAGAGCACGCAATTGAGTTGCAACGAATTGTGTTTCGTTTCTCTATTTTCCAATTGTGGAGACTAGCAACACTTAAGTAGTGACCTGTGAATCGATAGGTGATTGCTAATCCACTGTATATGATCTGATGGGCCTGTATGGAAAGTCCTGTGAAGACGCGGGCAGGATTCTGCAGTAGCCCATGACGCATACATGTGAAACGTATTTCCTGATCGGGACGGAGTGGTGGGTGTTCCGGATTGGGAACAAATTACGACGTCTGTCTGCAGGTGTATTTCCTTTGGTCCTTGAATTAGCAGACGGGCATAGGTGGGCATAGATGAACGTAGATGGGCCCACATAATTAGGGTTTGTTTGTTTTATGTACATTAACATCTGTCGGAACGGTTGAATGGCACAAATGGCTCTTTGAAGGCTATTTATGAGTTGTCCCAACGATTCTATGGTTGTAACGCTGGAAGCATAGCGTACCAAATGAGCTCTGATTTGGGGTATGAAACGAGAGATGGAATATTGTAAGCATTGATTTTATGTCTTGATATTTCTTCTAAATTTGTTTGAAATGTTACTGGAATCTGACACAGCTTTAGAATACTCCACTTGCACCGTCGTAGAACCTAACACGGTCGTAATGACAAATCTTAGCTATAGTCCACTGTCAAAGTCTAATCAAGTCTTTATTCAAACAATTTGTGGCCTTGTGTAAACATTTCCGGGATCCTTTAATTCATTCTAATCTAAATATCTACTCGTACGAAAACTACACAGAGACTCCCAATTCCTGAGCCAAAAACTCCTTACTGAAATGGGTGATTTGCTGGAAATTCGTCTCAAAACCCAGCTTGCCCCCATAGTATGGATCCAGCACCACTTTGGCAAACGCATCGTCAGTCTTCCATTCACCAAACATGGCTACTCGAGTCTGCGATCCGCGCGGTTTCATGTGAAGCAAGTCGTCACGGTTGGACTCGTCCATGCCGATAACGTAGTCGAAGTTCTCAAAATCCTTGTAACTGATCTGTTGCGCCTTATGGTCTACGGGAACGCCGTGTTTGCGACAAGTGCTTGTTGAACGAGAGTCTGGGTTCTCGCCAATGTGCCATCCAGACGTGCCAAACGAGTCAATGATATCGAATCTGTCCTCAAGTCCTGCTTCCTTGACTACATGTTTGAATACAGCTTCTGCCATAGGTGAACGACAGCTAGAGGTCAGTAGAGAGGTCAATTGAGATTGAAGGCACAGCAAATGTCATTTTTTACTTAGAAACAGTCCATTTTTGTTTTTGTCGTTCTTTGGAACGGGGTTCCTTCAATCTGTTCCACCAATGGCCCGGCTTCTTCGCAATTTGAAATCATCCGCATAACCTGGGTACATACATGTTTCCGAGACAAACAAATGCGACGGATATTTTGCCCGTTTCGTTGTTTTGGCCCATTTTAGTAGAAGAAATCAGGTTGATAAGTGGTAGTGCATCTTAGCCGAACATATATCAGAACAGCAACAAATAATTTGCACGAAAATTCGAAATTACATGTTGACGCATTAAATGAATCAATATTTTGTGAAAATGTCTGTGTCTGCGATTTTCCTGAATCATATACCTTCAAGCTCCTCTCTGTTCGAACTTCTCTCTTCTCTCTACACTGAAGTGCTCATAATTAAAAATAAATTAAACTAAATGTATACATAAACAGACTCAAAGTGTACAAAGGTAATCACGTCTCTTGTAATTTAGTGAGCCACGATTTCCAGTCATCGAACTCGACTAATGACCCACACTCACCAAACGCCAGCTCCTCAAGCCCGAACTTCTTGTCAACAAACAACAGATCCAAATCTTCCTCTTCTTCCAATTCTCTCTTGAGGCTTCTTTCTGAGTTGGCCTCTCTGTCTGCGCTTTCAAGCTTGACCAACTCGGCACAATCCGAGAGAATGTCTGAACATGTCAAATCTTTAATGGCCTCAACTTGTCTGAACGCAGAAACAAGAGCAAACGGCTTGATTTCGGCGGACCACTCTCCAGAGTGTTTTGGAGAAAGTGGCGATTTGAGAGGAAGTTGGCTGTCTTCGGCAGATTTGCCGCCGAACTCTTCCCCAATCTCGAGCAAGTTCGAAAGAGCAGAGAAGAAAAACTTCTCTGGATTTGCATCAGAAAGCTCTCTACGTTTGGCCTGTTGGAAATCCGTGCTATTTCTTCCGAAGACATCCCCAACAAAAGGCTCCTTTTCCATCGACATGGTTTTGAGGTCATTGGTAGGCGACGATTCATTTGGAGTACCTCTGTTGCTGTGTGTTTGAGGAAGCAGAGGCGTAGGCATGTTGTTGGGCGTTTTAATGGCATTGGCCAAAGTCGCTGGTGTAGGAGCGCTTGCAGGTGTGGGAATAGCAGATGAAGACTTAGCATTCTTTCTCCGATTAGCGGCCGTAGTTGTAGCCTTTTTGGCAGGAGTAGCTTTATAGGGTTGAGATTTAGTGCCAGGAGAAGCAGCCCCGGGAATAGGAATAGGGCTTGAACCAAGACGCGGCCCAGGAGCAGCGCCGGGCAACTTTTGTGGCTGCATGTTCTGATTTGGCAAGGCTCTAGCGTATTGCTGAGGCGGCTGCTGAGAGATCGGTTTCTGTTGATTAAACTGTCCATGCTGCATTGATTGCACTTGTGGCGATTGTTGTGGTTGTCCAGGGGGCGCTATGTTTTGAGAGTTATTATACCCACCTGGCATAAGTTGGGACATATTTTGTGGGTATTGTTGATTGTTTTGAGCATACTGACCATTAACAGCACCACGCATTCCCTGGGCTGGGCCTTGCTGCTGAATTGGTGGTGCAGGCTGCCCTTGCGGATTTTGATTTTGATTAAGATGTTGCTGTGGCTGCTGCTTAATTGCCTCTTGTTGAGCCTTCCGAGCCAAAATCTGCTCCTTCACGTAGTCAGTGAACTTCTGATATTGAAGACGCATTTTTTCAATAAGATCCGGTCCTGCAAGATATGTATCTTGTCTGAGGTTCTCCAAAATGTTTTTGGTCATAAGTTTAAGCTGCAAAAGCCTTTTGGCCCCATCTGCATTTCCCGAGAGAACGTAGAAGTACCCAAGAATGTTATCTGCATTTTGGTATTGCTGAAGAAGTTGTTGCATCATGTCTCTGACTCTCAACTTCTCAGCATCCGAAAGGAGCATTGTGACATCCTTGAGTGGAACTTTACTCTGAGCAACCTCCGCACTGATATTCTGCAAGCGGAGTTTGATCTCATCGGTCATTGGCGGCAAGAACGACAGCATAGGACCTCCTGAGGCCTGTGGCCGCCCTTGATTTGGATTATTTCCACCAAAGTTTTGTTGCGTTGGTTTTCCGTTTTGGGGGCCTGTTGGATTCACCTTGGCTCCCCTCATACTTTGTGTCATCATGGGATTCCCAGAAGATTGAGCAAGACTCTGCATGTTCTGTTGAGCTGTCGCATGCATATTGTTCATGTTGGACTGGGCCATTTGTTGTTGTGTCTGCTGGGGATGTGACTGTTGTTGTTGGGACTGTTGTTGCGAGCCATAGTTCCCCATCATATTCATATTTGGTTGTTGCTGTTGTTGCTGTTGTTGTTGTTGTTGCGGTGGTGGCTGTGGCATTTTTGGCTGCTGCTGCTGCTGTTGCATAGACTGGTTCATACCCTGATTCATAGCCGCATTAGCTTTGAGTTTGAGCTGCAAAACATATCTACGGATGAAGCTCTGCTTCTGGGCCTGATCTAAATTCTGCAGAATAGAGCCATTTTGTTGCAAACGAGCTAAATTAACCATGGCCTCCCTTGAGTATTTCTCGATCTCTTCCTTAGTCAACGAACTAGCGAGCTTTGCAGCAGCCAGCTGATTTTGTGGGTTCATTCCCATGCCCATAGTTTGACCTGCCATTGTTTTGGGCTGCTGCTTACCAGGAATAAAAGTGGCCGGTTGCATCATGGTGTTCGGCTGTTGTGGAGTGCCATTCATGGAGTTTCCATTGTTGTTACCCATTTGACGATTCATGTTCATGTTATTCATGTTGTTCATGTTCATGTTTGAGTTCATAGTGTTCATATTGTTCATATTGGTATTTGACATTCCAGCCGAATTACCGCCACCATTACCATTGTTCATACCTCCAACCATGTTTCCAGCACTAGGGTTGTTGGACATGTTCATTCCCATGTTGTTCATTCCCATATTATTCATGTTGCCCATGTTCATATTTGAGTTCATGCCAATGCCGCCCATGTTACTCTGGGGAAAGTTGGACGACTGTTGTATGCTCTGCAGATTAGGGCCGCCCAGATTGTCGTTATTCATCTTGCGTAGCTGATTCATTTTTTGTTGTTGTTGCTGCTGGCGGAATACGAGCTGGATGTGAGCTGCTTGAACCTCCTTGATGGCAGGCACCGCGGAAGCAGGGATCAATTTCTTACTCATGCAATCGAACACCTGGGGCCAGGTGTTGACGTTTGGCGGAAGCATTGGCATTTTGGCTAGCAACTGTGGGGGAATAGGCCCAGTTCTAATTAAGTTGGCAATCTGCTGCTGAGTCAGCATATTCTGGCCCTGGCCCGATGGAGCGGTCTGTTGAGGCCGCATCTGTTGCATAGGCTGTTGCTGCTGTTGCTGTTGCTGCTGCTGTTGCTGTTGCTGCTGTTGACGGTCGCGAGGATAAAAGTTATTCTGTGGATTTGCGTTTCTGTTCCCTGCGCCTAGATTGCCCAGCATGGGCATTTGTCCTACGTCGTTGGCACGCGGCCGCTCGCGCAACAGCGTCACCTTCTTCCGGATATACAGCATGTACTCCTCACGCGAGCCCAGGCGCTGGAAGGCCATTTTCTCGAAGTTCTCGGCCTCTGCCCGAGCCTTAAGGTCATTGTATGTAGAGGGCATCAGTTCCTTGAGAGTTGCCGACAAGATATGGACCACTTTTTGGCGGTCCTCGGGCGAGCATGTGGCATGCCACCCGCCCATCTGGCCTGCTTGGTTATTCATTGGAAGTATATCTCCGAACTAGGAAATGAAGCTGTGCCACCCTAAACCAGCGGAAAAGATACAGAAAGGCCCGAATTTTTATCCGTAGATATAACCTCTGAAATAGTTACAATAGATATAATCAAAACAGAGCCTTTTTCGGAACTCAGATCTCTTGGAATTGTACGATTCTCCCGTGGTCTCCAAAAGTGCAGAAACAACGACTTTTCGCTCGAATTTTCCCGTTCGAAAGTACAAATTTCACTACAAGGATACACGCGGCTGCCAGAAACACTCTTTTTCTTTCTCCAGGCGCTTCACCTCGGCTAATCGGTACAACCTAGACGAGTAGTTACTGATAAAAGTGGATTGCGTGGGGCAGGAAAAAGGAAAGAAGAGGGGAATCGGATGTTTGGTCGAAGAGCGTGTGGGGGAGTTGTTTTTGTTTGGAGAATTTGGGATGAATGGCGCTTTTGTTTTTTTGTGTTTGTTTGTTGCTTGATTTGTGTGTCTTTGAGTATTGTAATTAGAATCAGTAGATCACCTGGAATGAGGTACAAGGGTGGGTGGTTGGCTGTGCAAAACGGTTCGTGAAAAATTTAGTGGAATCTGGAATAGACATTTTTCATGAAGAAAGATGTTTGGTGGAGTTTTGGTCCCTAGAGCTACTCCATTGTGTCCTAGGTTGCCCTGACTGTTCATGAGTTTGTGTATTAATATGAAATGATGAGTATTCTGCGGTTTTTTGGATCTAATTTGCTACGTAATTGTGGCCTATCAATGCTTTTGTTTGAGAAAATGGGTTCGATTGGGTAGATCACTCCTAGAGGGTATCCTTACCCAGGTCATGAACGGGCTCACGTTCACTCAATTCCCACTTTCTATCGCACTAAAATCAAAAAGAATGATCTAATGACTTTTGCTATTTCAGAAAATTCGTCAGTCCTACTCTCCATGGGCCGGCGCCTACTCCCTCTCTGATATTCAAAATTCTCTATTAAGATACATGCAAAACCACGAAACTTATACTGTGGCAAAGGTACGCTTGGCGGCCTTCTTCTCCTCATGCTCGCGCTGTTCTTTCTCGTCAATGAACTCGAGCTCGTGTGTCATCTTCCATTGACTCTTCTTGAATTTCAATCCCTGAGTGTTGTATCCGAGCTGCTTGGCAGCCTTGTTGAGCTCTCCTCGGAGTTGCAGCTTCACGCGAATCAAATGGTTCTTCAAGGTTTCGTCTCTTTGACTGATCAACTCCTTGGCGTTGGAACGTACAATGAAGAACAACACTTTGCATATGAGCACGATGTTGACCAAGTTATTTCCAAGGTTGGCATTGTTGGTCCAAATCTCAATAAACTCCATGAGTTTCACGGTGTAGGAAAATGGAAGGACAAGCAAGGCATCTTCAAGATGCGAGGAACGAATCTTGAGAAGCGTATTCAACACGTGCTGTTGACCAGTGATGTTATACGCGAGCAAAATGGCGTTGGCGGTAGGCTTTGATGGCATTGGCACCCCTGTCTTGTTGCTTTCAAACTGCTTCAATTGGAGCTCGTACTCCTGAATAGCCCTCACGTCAGCAATTCCAATATCGATAGCTTCCATCAATTTTTCTCCGGCCTTGAAGGTCTCCATGGTTTGCTTGCGCACTTTCTCTGCATCTCCGCCTTCTCCGTCATTCTCTTCGTCATCACCGTCGCCCTTCTTTTGAGTTCTATCTTCCGGATCAAGGGATTCAAGGAGCTCAGTCTCATACAACTCGTCCATCTCTTTCTCGCGCTCTTCCTCCAAGAAGACTTGGTCGTTGGTGGCAGACCAGATTCTGGTCGAGTGGTCGTGGGAGGTAGATACAACAAAGCTACCATCTCTGCTGACAGCCATAGCCCAAACCTCGCTCTGGTGAGCGGGCAACTTTTGGATACATTGGAATTTGTCACCATCCCAGTACTTGACCATTCCATCTTTACTGGCACTGAAGAAGTTATGTGAGTCAGGAAGGAAACGCACAGCCATAATCGAGTCCAGATGTCCGAAAATCGACTTATGGCAATCACCAAAGTCCAATCCCCAGATTTTGATGTTTTTATCGGCGGAAGATGTGATGAGAAGCTTGTTATCGTGGGAAATGTCCACCGAAAGCACAGGCAATTTGTGACCATACAACGTCAAGAACAATTTCAAGCTATCGAGAAACACAACCTGAACATTATTGTTGAGAAGCGAGACGGCCAAAAACCTGGCGTCACCAGAAACTCTGACGGAAAGAACCTCGTCAGTTACTTCCAAGGTTTGGGTGTGTGCCAACTTAATAGTAGTAATCATGTTGCTTGTGCCCGGAACTTGTTCTTGATGAACTCCAAAGTTCCAGAATTTGACTTTCTTGTCGTTACCACCAGTAATAAGTGACTTGCCGTCCGGCGTAATGTCCATACTCCAAATAGCTGAACCGTTGTCGTCTTTTCCACTGACTGAGGCCACGGCATTTTCGTGAGCTTTTTCAACTCTGTCAATCAAGCTCGAGGAGGCCAAGTCGTAAAGTTCCAAATCACCGTTCTTGAAACCTACAACAACCAATGTACCTCCCGGCAAGAGCTTACAACACAATGCATAGCCACTCTCGGTGACAAAAGTACGCAAGACCTTACGTGATTTGAGATTCCAGATCTTCAATTCTCCGTTGGATGCGGTTGCAAGGAGCTTATTGTCGTCAGAGATGTCCATAGCTCTGATGTCTGTTCTGTGGCCCAAGAGGTCGATACCGTAAAGTTTTGTGGCAGCGAGCTCGCCTGGCTGAGCTTTTCTGAGTTGTTCGGGAACGGGGATTGTGTAGTATTCAATGCTGTTGTTCGATAATGCGAGGAGAAGCTCTAGTTTTCTGGTAGAGCGAGGTACCCACTGAGCGGCCTTGATTTTGGTAGCACATCTGAGGGTAGTCAAGGGTGTTATTAGCATGCTGATTTCGGAGCTTTGAATAGATTGTAAAATTTCCTCATCGTCAAAACCCTTCTCTTTTAATCTTTTAGTTCTCTTGGTAATACCCTTTTTAATTTCATCAGAGGAACGAATTCTGAAGACTTCACATGTGCGGTCGGAGTTTTGCAAATAGAAAAGTTCATTGGCACCAGCAGAGTCCTTCACGGTGTGGAATGATATGTCGGTACAACGAGCCTTACTTTGTTTCTCAAATTCACCCTTGGCAGCGATCTTTTGTCCGTCGGGTTGTTCTAAGTCAACCTGCCACACCTTCACCTGGTCTTTGCTACCGCAGGTCAAGATCATATCGTTATTAGAGTTGATGCCAATCAGCCAGCACTCACCAGAGTGGGCCAAGTGGGTCTCCACACACTGTTTCGACTTCAAGTCCCACAACTTGATGAGGCCATCCTTTGAGGCCAGGACCAAGTAGTCCTCAATATCGTCCTCGCCTTTAGTTTCTTGGTTCAAATTGAGGAGAACAAACCCGGTAATTTCACTTTTATGGCCTTTAAGCTTGAACAAACCCTCTTCGGAGACCAAGTCCCACATGATAATGCTGGCATCTGCAGACCCCGACAATAGTCTTGTACCGTTGGCGTCAAAACGCAACGTTGTGATGGCCGTTTTATGGCCTGAAAAGGTCAACATGACAGCACCCAGGGTCATATCCCACACTTTGATAGATCCATCTTTCAAACCAGCGGCTACAATATTCGAGGCCTCATGGTATGCCAAATGCACGACCGGCGATGGTGGAGAAGAGGTCTTTGCATTGGAAGCGCCGGGAGTCAAATCATCGCTCAAAGTGGCCAAAAGCTCTCCTGTTTTGATGTCCCACACCAAGATCTGTTCCAAACCACCGGTGACAGCTCTACCGCACAGTTTATTCGATTGAGAGGGAGCCGGTGGGAGCCAGAGAATATTGCATTGGGTAGCAATGACTCCAAAAACGGCCTCTTGCTCGAATCTGTCGTATGATTTAACCATTGCAGATGTAGAGGATGGAGAAGTTGATCTGGAAATTTAATGTGCGATGAGGTTTGTATGGCGGACCCTGATGAGGGAGATGAGTATTGGGGATGAGGGGGTAGAACCAAGTATTCGGTTCTATTTTTTTTCTACAATACTATTATTTTTCTTCTCCTTCTTCTTCTTTGATTTTGTTTTGTTCGATGTTGGTTTGTCATGGAGAGTCGAGTGTTTCTGGTGATTAGAGTGGTTGGAAGTGGTCTAGAGGTTCCATGCGAGTGTACTTCATCCTCTTAATGAATGAAGTTTTTGAAATTATAGTGCTTGGTTGAGAGGCGTCATTTTTCCGGTTGTGAACGTTTTCAATAGAGAGCCCTGTTCAATTTACTTCTCATGGACTATTTAATATACATAGAGGTCGAGCATCCAGAATGCTTTGAATTCAAAACTATTTCAGTCCTAGCATTCCCAGTCCCGATAGCTTTCAGTCCCAACATTTTCTAATATTGCTTTCATTTTCAATAAAGGCTGTTTTTTCATCAAGCGCGCTCTCTCTCTCTAATCATTTCACATAAGTAATGAGATAGTTCAGAATAAATGATGCCTTTATTAAAGATACAAATTGACTATATTAACGTTGATATCCACAATACTGACAACTTATATATCACTCTAAAACTTAACAATGCACATTACAATAGTCAACAGTAGTTCTGATCAGAAAGAACGGCGTAATGACTATAGTCCCATATACCTCTATCAATCGAACTACATCAAAGTGCTTTGTAAAAATCAATTGTTTTATGCTAGGAGTGTTATCCTTCCATCACAATTGGATACCTACCAAGGATGTTCATAGACTTTACTTGAATTTGGCGAGAATCATCATCAACCAAATCGTAATGCAGACGAGCCCTAAAATAAATTCTGCTTGAAACATCGGTTTCTTGCTATTTTGATCTTGTGGGTAGCGATAGTAAGTTCCAATTGAAGTCGATATGTTTGATAGAGCTTTTTGAGTGAAGCACAAAGTTGACGAAAGCTCACTAATAGAGTCTGACAAAAACAATTCAAACTCTTCAAACTGCTCGCAATCTCTAAGGCTCGGAATCACGTCATCAGAAAGTTCCATACAATTATCGTACATTGTGGAAGTGATAGAGGCCAATAAATCACAATTTCCTTGAATTGCAATTAAAATCTGTGCCTTCTCATCAGTCATATGATATCCATCCGCAGTGATGACTTTGTCAAACAGAGACAATGCCAGTAAGCACCGCTCGCCCGCACTCAGCGCACGGTTGATAGAATCAGAGAAATACTCATCCCATAGCGTCGCCAAATTCCTGAGATCTTGCACTTGAGCTTTTGCTCGGATGCTTCTCAATTTCTCCTGATAGATCGGCGCCTGTGTCCTGATCAATTCCACATGTCTTTTAACAAGAGGCTTGCCGGCACTGACTCGTGGAAATTCTCTTTGGATGTCAAATGGACTGAACATTTATTGGGCAGATTAGTTGTATGTTTGTGTAGCGAGGTCAAAGGACAAATGTTAGAGGAAATAGGCAGAGCATGTCCCGAATAGGAAAGATTAGGATCAGTCGCAGGAAACTCTAAGATATGGAGCAGGTTAGAGTAAGACCTGAGGAAAAACAGAATAGCTACCTAGAGCATAACAAGTTGGAAGAATATCTAAGGAGGTTAGAGAGGCAGCTAAATTAGTTAATCAAGTGTATCTAGGAAGACCATACGATAGGCATTTCACAAGTCCAATCTATTGTTAGTCATCGTAATCCTTCTTGTCCCCGATCAGATACTAATATTTCCTAATTCGGAAGACACCCGAATAACTCTTTACATCCAATGGCTCGGATCTGAGAGAAAATTTCCGGAATTGACTGCGCAAAAGCAAAAACAATTCCAAAAGGCAGTCGAAAAACTGCTCGAGTTATCCCGCTGAAAGCTTTAAGCCCCATGTATGTCGAAATTAGTTTTAAAGTACGGCGGCTAATTTGCGAGATCTATTCTGCCAAATGTATGTGTTGAAGGTTCCAGATACGAGCAATTCCGAACTATTAAGAAACTTGGATATCGAGAGAAAAAAATTCTCAATCTTGAAGTCTATATGGGACACATCATCTCTAGAGTTTTCCGCCGCAATTCAAGCGTTCAAATTCCGATTAAGAGCCTGACTTGGTTCTGTTTGCTCCTCTAAGGCTTCAAAGAGGACTTTGAAGTGCACATATCTCTCGCTAAAGGCAAATCTAGACAACGATGTTCCGTTTTCTTTGATCATTTCCTTATCCATCTTTTCTTGCACGATGTGCCTCTTCTAGATATTCCTCTTTTCTCTTTCCTCTGAAACCGTCTCACGCTCATTCTTCGCCAATTATCAATGAAATATACAATGTAATATTTTCAACAATCCAATTGAAATCATTGAGCTGAGATTTTGCGTTTGGTGTGAATCGAGTCGCCTGCTGTATCTATCTGTCAAGCAAAACATGGTGGGGAAACCTCAGCTATCGGCGCTCATATCACGAATGAAATTCAATGACAAGATCAAAATAAACGCAAGAATAGAAATATCCATATGTATTTATCAGATGGCTGCAACATGATATTAGAATAGGATAAACTCTACGGTTGGAGTGCCCGCAATTCTGTTTACTGAAACGCTGACATAAGCCACATGAACACAATTTCGAATGTAAAGCATTGTACTCGGAAACGAAAAAGATTGCAGCACCACAATTTCACACATGGTCTCCCACTGCATTACTCAGTGTGGCTCTAAGTGGCTTGACTAACGTTGATCGGACGGGAAACAGTATTTTCCACTTGATATGGCCGCAACCGATCAAAAATCTTGTGCTAGGATTGGCTCTTGATCCCAATTGTGAAGGAATTGTCGTTGAATTGAAGTCGTATTGGTATGCGATTAGCCTCGTTTTATTTCAAACTATGCGAGAACTCTTCTGAGTATTATGTGTCGAGGGCTAGATAAACGCCGGCATAATTAAGGATAGCCATGTCAAAATTGATACTATTCCACAGCTCACTCTTTCGCCACTGTTGGCTCTTGTTGTTGACGCCAGCGTCCTTGTTCCCTGACTGGTCAATAGTGATGACAAGGTAGACTGTCCTGACACAACTGGCGAGTTAGAAGTTAGCGCCAGTGAGGCACCAGAAGAAGTAGAAGATACAGAGCTCTTGGATGTTTGCAGTGAAGCCATGCTAACAGTCAGCGCCGGTGTGTCTTTCAACTCGCCTGCCCAGCAATACTTCTCAAAGCAAGATTTGCACTCATCAGATTGTTCCAAGCCCCTTCTTTCTTGCTCGCGGCGGATTATCGCGCATCCGACACATTTATTCCACATAGCATCATCACTGAAGTTTCCTCGAGTCAGTACTTCAAATCCATTTGTGACTGCACCTACCATTTCATCATAATCGTAGTTCATCTTATATGTCGAGGTGTTCGAATTGTAGCTCTGCCGGTGGTTAGGCATGTAGACAACCAAGGGTATATCTGTAGCATTGACTGTATTGTTGTGGTAATTGACCAAATCTGTAAGGTTATTGGCACTACAACCAAAGAATACGGGTCTTGTTGTCAAGCCATCACTGAGAAATTTCTCGATGGTGGGCACGTAGGGGAAAGGTGTTCCTCTGCCCTGGGGTCCAAATTGTCTCTGGAAGGTATGTACTAACGAAGAGCCATTTGGCCAATGTTGATGTGTATCACCCGAATTATCAAATGCAAAAAGAACGTCAACGTCTCTGCTGTTTTGAATGAAAGGATAAAGGGGTATATTCTGCTGATCCTCTCCACCATCAACTAAATGTAATGTTTGGTTGTTGGTAATGCTATCCAGATTTCCATACAGGGTGTTGTAGAAGGGATTGGGTTCATATGACGCAATGTCCATTTCATTTTCTGAAAAGGTTCCCAAAACACTTTCGAGGACTCGTTTGATGGCCCAATTGAGCCCGGAGTTCAGTTTTAGCCGGACAAGAACTTGATTGAACAAAGATGACAGCGTTCCCAAGATAAAACCAGCATTATCAAAGTTAGTTACACATTGCTTCATCGACTTTCCGTCATCTAAGGCAGTTCCGAGGAATGTCAAGTTGACAAAAGAACGGAGACTCGGGTCCCAGGAACCAAGTTCATATGGCGTTACCTCAAAAACCGTAGAGTTAAGATTGACAATGTATGTGCCTGGATTTCTGCCGTTTGCAAGCACAATCGGGAACGGCATTTGGTGGTTTTTGTAGCTCGATAGATCTTGGATTCCACTCCAAGTTACATTTTCGCCGCCGTTGGAAAATGTGTCAGGATTGAAAAATTGATAAGAAAGCGCTCGCCCCCAAACGTCCGTAATTGAAGTGGCATATCCCGCGTCGCTTTTGGCATTCACAGCCTGGCCTAAACGCACATAATACGACACAGTGCCGAAGACATTAATCCCGCTCGGATTGAAAATCGTGTCATCTAGATCCCAAATATTCAGCTTGGGATTCATCACATCACTCACAGAAAGCCAATTGTTCAATGCTAGAGTCCCTACAAGCCACAGGCCCCCCGAAAGGCCCAGGATATACGTTGCGCTCTGCAAAAGGCCTCCAAGTCCCAGTGTTGTCAGATTTGTAGTACGATTGTCTAGCGCCAGGAGTTCTCCGGCGCCACAAAGCATAGCTCTATAGCCACCTCCACTGAACGCAAGAGCGATGGAGATATTGCGACTAGCAGACCCAAAGAAAGAGTCGGAGTTAAAGTCTATAAGGTTGCTCACTTCCGAAAGAAACTTTTGAAGTGCCTCTGTAGTGACCAATTGTCTCTGTTCCACATATTGCTTTTCTTCCTTTGATATGTCAGAGGCTTCTCTAACAATGGCCTGTTCTGGACATGCCGTCTGTCTGGGCGCATATCCAATGCCGTCACCTGTTGAACTCGTCACTCCTGTCCACGAGGAGATAGCCGAATCACTCATTTGTGTGGCAGAGCTACTGGCACTCTTAGTAGATGAGTTTTCCCACGGCCATTTGAAGCCATTGGCTACACCTGCTAAAAGAGCATTACAAGCTAGGAAAGCAGCAACGCGCATTTATGCTAGTATGGTTTTAGAAAAGAAAAGTTGTGTCTACATATTTAGTCCTTTCAATCCCTTTATGGGATTCTGATTATGTATTCTTGCTTCCTGTGTAGGAAATTCAAGGTAATTACCCGATTAGGACTTAAATGGGATCCAGATTGGGGCAATACAGGAAGGTCGGATTAGGAGTTTTATGTGATTTTTTGGCATTGCTATCTTTTAATATAACAAATATGATGTTTTTCGACTACTTTCATGTTCTTAAAAGAACTCTTCTTGGAATCGATGCAACTTCCACAATTTCATTCAAGACGTGGAAGCGAGGCCGATGTTTGGACACTGAAATTTAACATTTTGAAGCATATATCTTCTGGTTATAAAACACCTACAGATGATTACGATTAGGAATAGCAGCGTTGGTATAATGTTCTACTGATTGTAAAGTACATCGTTTATAAAAGTAATCGATTAAAATGGGCTAACGTATGTTCGTTTTTTCCTTCAAATTTTTTTTTTTTTTTCGTTCAGATAGGTTGTTTTTAACAATTTTTATGATCTTAGGTTTGTAGTGTCTCCAATAGCGGTTCAGATAAAAAAGCTGAACAAAACCAAGAAACAAGACAAGAAAAAATGACAGAATGAGAAAAAGTCTAGAGAAATACGGATGGGCATATCAGCACACAAAGACTCAGCAAACACAACAATGTTGTTGATTGCCGAAGGGCCTTGTGGCTGAGAGGGGCTCCTCTTACATAAGTGCTTTAACATATTGAACCTGTATTGTACAATTGATTCCCAAAAAGTTTATGCAAGAAATGAAGTCATTAGTCTATCATGGATTGATCTCTGCGGATCTAATCTAAGCTTCCATCTCAACGTCTTCAACGGCGGCCTCTACGGGCTCAGCCTCAACGTTCTCGGTCTCAGCAGTGGCGGCAATGGCCTTTGGCTGAGACACACCCTCAATGGCGATCGAGATGGTGTTCTCGTCTCTGGAGGTAGCCTCACCCTCGTTAGGGATGATCAACTCCAATTCGCCGTTCTCCAAAAAGGTGGCTTTGATCTCATCGAATTTGATGATCTTGTCAAATTGGTATCTCTTCTCGAATTGAATCTCGTGCTTCTTGAAGTCCTTGATCAAGTTAGCTGCGTCTTCAACAACCTCCTCCTCGTTGTCAGACTCAGCCTCAGCCTCGGCAGTTTGTTCCTCGGCATCCTTAGATTCGGACTCAGCGGTCTCCTCGTCTTCAGATTCAGATGAAGAAGAAGAAGAAGAAGAGTCGGACTCAGAGTCAGAGTCGGACTCAGAGTCGGATTCAGAGGAAGAAGAAGAAGAAGAAGAGGGAGAAGAGTCAGAGTCGGACTCGGACTCGGACTCGGAAGAAGCCTCCTCGACCTCAACTTCAGCGGTGACACCCTCGTCGTCGTACTCTTCATCATCGCTGTCAGACTCTTCACCTGTGAAGTTGAATTTACCGTTGATGACAAGCTCGTTCTCGTTCTTCAAGAACTTGATGTCCAAGTCCTCCTTGATGAGAGATGGCAATCTGAGGTTCAACTTGTAGGTGTTCTCGTCAAGCTCAACAACCTCGCAGTCCTTGGAGTCCTTCAACTCTTTGCTCAAGTCAATGATCTCGAACTCCTCGTCGTCAGAGTCCTCAGCCAAGAGCATCTCTTCGTCGTCAGAAAACTCCAATTCTGGGTCGGTAGAGTCGTTGTCGCTGTCGTAACGGTCTGGCAAGTCGAACTTGTGTCTGTAGATGGTGATTCCATCCTCTTCGTCAGAGGAAGACTCGGAGTCAGAGTATTCAGAGAGCTCGGAGTCGACAGCAATGTCATCGTCGTCAGAGTTGTAGAAGTCAGAGTCAACCTCGAAGAAAACCTCATCGTCCTCCAGCTCGGATGTGGAGACTTCATCACCAGAGTCGAATCTGTTGGCGAGGTATTGTCTGACAAACTCGGCCTCCTCATCGGAGTCGAGCTCCAAGTCGGTGTATGATTCGGTGTCGGACTCGGATTCGCAATCAGAGTCGCACTCGGAGTTGCAGCAGTCGGAGTCGGCACACTCATCGGAACAGTCTTCAGCACAACAGTCTTCAGAGTCGGCACAGTCAGCGCCACAAATCATGTTACCACCACAACAGTCCTCAGCATCGTCGGAGTCGGATTCGGACTCAGAGTCGGAGTCAGATTCAGAAGAGCTAGACTCACTGCTGGACTCGGAGTCGGCGTCAGAGTCGGCATCTTGAATAAGAAGGATCTCCTCGTCGGAGTCCGAGTCGGAGTCGGAGTCCAGCTGCGATTCGAGCTCGGAGTCGGAACTAGCAGAGTCGTAGTATCTAACCAAGTCGTTGTTAACGTCGTAGAGTTTGCCCTCGGCCTCCAAGTCGTCGTAGAATTGTTCCTCCAAGAGGTCGTTGATGTCGATGACGTCGTCGGAATCATTAGGAATAACGAAGATCTCTTCGATGACGTCCTCGTCATCCTCCTCGCTCACATCGTCGTAAGCGGCGTTTCTGTGCAAGTCGAAGTCGTAGACCTCGTCCTCACTGTCCTCCTCCAAGGTGTCATACTCATTACCGTAAGTTTCGTCGTCGTAGTAGTGATCGGAAACATCATCAGAAAGGTAGTATGGCTTGTTGTATTCTGGATGGTCTGGGTATTTCTCGTATGCTGGAGCCTCGTACTCATCGTAGGAGGAGTACTCGCCATCGGACTGAGCGAAACCATCGTACTCGCTCTCAGAAGCTGAAGCATCATCCTCAGTCTCAGGCTCCTCGACATAAACGGGGCCAGATGGCTGTGGATAGCTGTATCTTCTGGAAGGATATTCTCTTCTGTGAGAATACTCAGGTCTCACGGGTCTAGAGTATCTGCCGTGAGATCTGTAGTTGTCTCTTCTGTGGTAGGAAGGTCTAGCGGATTTTCTGTTGTATCTGGATCTTGCGTACGACATTTCTGGTAGAAAGAGATATATGCGATGAGAGATGGGGAGGGGTGGAAATTCGCACCTCTATATATACGTGTGCGATGAGATGAGCTGCGCGTACTGTGGGTGGCTGGGTCCGGTACATAGGGTAGTTAGATGCAGTATGTTGCCACCCCCGTACCTCCAGTACTTTGTTCGATGTTGGTCGATGGCGTTCGGTGGAAGAGGATGGATCGAAATCTATATAAAGAAAGGTCTTGTCTGCAGGTCACGACCTATTACAACCGTAAAAAATCCAAAAACGAAAGAAAAACGAATGATTTGCCCGGCTTGTCAATACCTCTTGTTACCACTATATATGGCAATTTAACGAATTGGGCAGGTCATCGAAGAAATGGTCCTGCAGATCCCTAAGGGTTACCCGCCCCGGGTCATGTCACTATATAAGCAACCGCGCACCCACCCCCATTCTCAACCGACCAAATCTCTTTGCCATTTGGCTTAGATCAAGTGTAGTATCTGTTCTTTTCAGTGTAACAGCTGAAACGTCATCACTGATGACATCTAATATTATTGATTTTTGGGCCATTCGCTGTGCCGCCTGATGGGCTTGCTCACACGGCACAGCACAGTGTCGAAACTACTACACCCTCGGTTTCAGACGCAGTTTTAGTTGTATTTTGTGTGGTCATAAACTGCAGCTAAAGCTATGTTTTGTATTGTAGACAGATCTTCTCATTGAATCGATAGATTGTTTTGATTGATGATCATATAGAACTTATCAGATTAATGGAACAATGCGACAAATAGTGTTAGTTCTGAGAGAGTACTCTTGAGAAGTTCAATATTTTTGATCAATTTGATTTTCGATCTCAAATGATTGAAGTGATCATCATTCCTTAATTAACCTTCTTATGATCTATGAGTCACATCATTTACATTTGAAGTTAATAGTCTCTAGAATCTCTTACACAATTTTCAGTCCAGTTACATCGTATCTATTTAAACGAAATTCCATTAGCTGAAACCCCCTTTCTCTAATCTTCCTTCTCCACATCCCATTATTTTATTCCTGTCTATTAGTTCTTACTATCAACCGTCACTCTTTATCTTTAAACTCCCCAAATATTGATATTTTAAGCCATCTCGGGCCAAATACAACATACGAACTTGTGCACAGGTGCAAAAAGTCTGGTTGTGTTTCTGTTCCCTTTGCGTTCCTGGTTGTCGTGTTCTGCTTATAAGTACGAAAAACCATCTCAGCACCTGAGCGCCATGGCCCAAAGCGCCCACACGGGCCTGTCGCAACGATCGTCGTTTTCTCATAATGATGTGCCGTTATTTCCGAGTCTCTTCCCGGGCCCTGGGACTGGAAATGACGCTCTGTCTCAAAACTCCATGGATTCCACGCAAGAACTACGAAATATTTTCAAAAACAGTGGCGGGCTGAAAGAGCCGTTGCCTTATAATGGTCGTAATTCTTTGAGTACTTCAAAAGTCCCAGAGGACAATGAAATGGTATCTGGTAGTGTAGTGTCAATTACCAACGAAGTAGACTTGGGCTCTCCTATATTTTATAGAGAACAACGCAAGCGTTCTTCCTTTTCACAAAAGCAAAGTGTTGACCAAATAACAACTGCTCAAGCATCTTCTCGTGGCGCTGATTTAAGGTCGGACCTACCTGATGGCCCTATTAACAACTATTTGATCTCCAAATCTAGTATCGTGACGCTGACCAGCGAAATCGACCTAAGCGATCCCCTGTGTGAAGCAAAAAGTCATTTGTCTCTTGATTCCAGCGTTCTTGCGGCTTTGGCCGCTGAAACTGATCTGACCTTTCAGAAAGATAAATTTCCCTATTTGAGTCGGTACGCCTCTATGGTACAACTGAAACAACGCTCGTTGAGCAAAACAAATGCGGCGGGCGTTGGTGACGCGGAGCTGGTCTTCGCACTTTCTGGCTTAGATGACTACAATTTATACCTACGAAGCACCGAGTTGGAAGAAGCCATTGAAGAGCGGGTGAAACAAAGACAAGCTCCTGAAAATGAAAATATATTAGCCATAGTTGGAAGTTCCGAGTTGGCGCAAAATTATGCTTCTCAGGATACTGATAATGTTGATGTCCATCGTAGGAACAAACTCACAAAAGCACGTCTTCCGTGGAGCAAATTCAATGACGACAGGAATCTAGCTTCTCGGAGCGTCATGAGTGAGCTACGCCAGGCTGGCGAAATAGAAAGTCTGGTCGATTCAAGTCAGTCTGGTGTATTTCTCCATCGGAAGCTCAAGGTTAGACACTTGCAAATGATCTCCTTCGGTGGAACATTGGGAGTTGGCCTCTATTTGAATAGTGGCAAAGCCATATCGATCGCAGGCGGTCTTGGCACAGTCTTGGCATTCATGATCGTGGGTATTATTGTTCTTGCGTCTATCAGCTCCATGTCCGAAATGGTGACGTTCGTCTCAGTTGTAGATGGAGTGTCTGGTTTATGTTCTCGGTTTGTTGACGAATCCTTTGGCTTCGCTGCTGGCTGGGTGTACTTCATCAGTTTTTCTGTGGGTCTAGCGGCAGAGCTTGTAGCTTCAGCAATTCTTCTCAGTTATTTCACTGAGACCAAAGTTCTTTCGAGCACTGCATCTACTGTGGGATTTGTAACTCTATGTTTCTTGTTTTGTGTGGTGAGCAACATGATCACAGTACAAATTCTAGGAGAAATCGAGTATATCGCCAGTTTTTTCAAAGTCGTTGCTACCCTCATCTTTATCATCGTGATGATTGTCATTAATCGTGGTGGTATGGGCGATATGGGTGTTTTAGGCTTCAAGTATTGGGACTACCTGAAATCGGATTTTGCCCACAATGTTATCTTCGGGCCCATGCGTCCCACTTTTGATCTCAGAAGCAATGGTGTATCTCCGGAGCAAGAGGGAATTGGTGGAGATTTGGGCAGATTCCTCGCTCTTTTGACCGCGATTCTGATTGCGACATATGCTTACAGTGGGACGGAAATCGTATGTATTGCAGCATGTGAAGCCAAAGATCCCCGCATAGCTCTTCCTAAAGCCACGAAAAGGGTTTTTTGGAGAATTTTGCTATTCTACTGTTTGGCTTCTTTCGTGGTGTCGCTCAACATCTACGCTGGTGACCCTCGTTTACTTCGCTATTACTACGGCTCTGCTGTTACTCCCAAAGAACTCGAGAATAATTTTGCCTTTCATTTTGTGGGGGGCGACAAATGCCGAAACAGTTTCAAGCTTTTCGCAGGTATGGGTAATGGATCGCAAAGTCCTTGGGCTGTAGCCTTTCAGAGCGCCGGATTGTGCAACTGGAGCAGCGTAGTCAATGGAGTGCTTTTTGTATTTGCTTTATCGTGCGGAAACTCCCAGTTGTATGCTTCTTCCAGAACGATCTACGCTTTGGCACTACAGAGGAAAGCTCCAAGGTTTTTGACGAAATGCAACCGCCACGGAATCCCATACTATGCTGTACTAGTCGCCAGTTGCCCTGCGTTATCTGCCTTCATTTGTTTATCTGAGAAGGCGACTGTCGTCTTCCAAAATTTGACCAGTTTGATTTCGTCTGCTGGAGTTCTAGTGTGGTTCAGTATGTGCTTAGCGTACATTCGATTTTACTTCGGTTTAAAAAAAAGACCAGACATTATAAGTCGAGAAGACAAAGCTTACCCATATCGATCGCCATTCCAGCCATACTTGGCGTGGATTGGTATGATTGGGCTGGCGATAATCATTCTTGCAAACGGCTATGTTGTGTTCCTTACCGGCTTTTGGAACACGATGTTCTTCTTCTCCAGTTATGGAGCCTTGATTCTCTTTGCTATCTTATATTGCAGTCATCGAATTGTGAATGGCTCCAGTATGTTAAGTTTAGAAGCGCTAGACTTTGACTCCGGCAAACGAGAGACGGATATTTTCATTTGGGATGGTGGAAAAGAGTATAATCGCATGAAGTTTCGGGATCTACCTCATAAAATGATTGACTTCGTTGCCTGATGTTCGGGCATTGGCCTAATAAGTCGGTTGAACGCTACAAAACATCTATAATAGATTTTTCAATTATTATACTCAATGCATTATGTATTTCTGAGACACTTTTAAATGTTAGACTGCATGTTTGTAGCACTTCATCTATTTTCGATATGCATCATTGATTCTGTTTTGCCAATCCTAAATACCAAAAGCAAATAGAATCTGAAGAGCTACAAGTAATTGTGAAACGTTGAAGTGAGAAGCAGAACCCTTAGAGTGGTTCGTTTTTGCTTCGGTTGATTGACTGGTCAGTGAGGAAATAGTCGTTCGAGTGGCAGTTAACGACAGACTAGGATTTGACTTCAAGTCACTCTCTATTGTGAATTTCGGAGTCAAGTGCAAAGTCCAGTCATTAAAATTTTTGGCATCACCAAAGAGTTTCAAGGCCCTGTACATCATTTTGTAATCACCCTTTGGAATAGTTGAACCATTCGTGAATGACTCGAGCGTAAACAACTTATCGCTAGTGGCGGGGATATTTGGGAAGGGAAACAATGTTCTGCTTTTATTCAGGGAAGGTGGCACAGATCCGATATACCCACCCTGTCCAGGCATTGGTGGCCATTCTGATTCCGAAGGATTATAGTCGGCGCTGACGAGATCGAACGAGACGAAAGGGGAACCATAAGCCATGGGGTTCGAAATCACAGGGAACTCGAAATCGCCTACATTTCCGAGGTTCTCTGTAGCTGGCACAAATTTGCCGTCTTGCAATGTTCCAAGTTGTACGGGGCCATTCCAGGTATCCACTTCAGAAGCATCAAATTCCATTCCCATGTATGGAATGAGCATACGGCTCAAATCATTATTCACTGAAATGTTAATATATCCTGAAAATATTGGCAAGAGTTTCTTGTCGAGACCTGGGGGTGGGTTAATGGTGACATTGATTGATCCCTTCTCGCCAGGTCCGAGTCTTAGGTGTGACTGCGAAAACAGCACTATGTTTCGAGGTTCAGGAGAGGCATCTGAGGTTTTGTTGAAGTCGGAAATATAATATGGTATCGAAGGTTTTGCGAGGAAGCCATCAGAATCGGCGGCTTCTATCAATTCGGCACTAGTATGGTCCATGACTATGTAAACAGAATTATCTCTTGAATTTTGAATGGTGATAACGTGAGAAGAAACTCGATTCTTCGTGTCCTTGAGATGGATGTGTGGCTCAGATAAAAGGACTAACTGCTGGAATAGCACCGATCCATCAGCATAACCGGCTCCCTGCTTAAGGATCGACTCATAAATGTGATTCTTATCAAGGCAGTTGCTGGAAAAATCATCAGTCACATAGACATAGCTGGTGTGAAAGTATGTGCTAGCTAAAACACTATTCCTAACTTGTTTGCTTGTGAGAGTGTCATTAATTTGAGCGCCAAGGAGGATCGCTACCATTCCGGCGACATATGCAGCCGAATACGAAGTCCCGCTTTTGACGGTATATCCCCCGTCTTGGTCTGCGCCAAAAATGTTTCCACCGGGAGCAATGACGTGAGGGTAGATTCTTTGATCAAACGTTGGTCCCCATGATGAAAAGTCTGACAACCAAATAGGCTTTTGAACGCTGTCATATGTCAGAAGAGTCTCCATGTTGTAGGGTTCTTCTGGGTTTTTTTTCCGTAATTGTAGCATCAATTTAGGTTTGTCGGTGCTGAACTCCCTATAAGTAGCTCCAACAAATTGCGGCATTGAGGAGCTCAGCGTCAAATTCTTCACGTAGTCTCCATAGGACTGAAGAATGATACCGATGAAATTGCGGTCGCCAGCCAATTTGATCGCCTTCTCCAGACCACAGGTCTCTCCAAGGTAGCCTATGAGAAACTTCCCAGTGCCGTCTTGTGGAACTTGCGAAGTGCTACAGGCATCTTTCACTATTATAGCCTCATACGTTGAGTTTGTGTCGAATTGAACCCCGCTACTCGTATAGTACGGAAGGCTAGTTTCGAACTCTCCATCAATCAATGCGGCCTCATAGACCACTGCTGCCTTTGTGTCATACGAGCCAGCGATAATAGTTTTATCGGATACTGCGCCGCTCATTCCTCCAAAAAGCCCCTTATTCCCAAAATCTCCTGCCGGTAAGACTACTGGAACTTGTTCTGCCACTTTAGAGACTTGCTCAGCGGCATCGGAGCCATCAAAGGGTAGATTTAGACCTTGTGAGACCAAAATTACGTCGACTTTATCTTTGAGAGCTTGCTGTAATGCTCGAAGCATATCCAGGATATACAGTGCGTCGTTCAGATCCTTGACTTTATACATCCGAACCTTAGCCTGCGGTGCCACACCCAACATCTTGTTTGAGTCTGCAATTGCAACAGATGCACAGAATGTTCCATGTCCAGTTGGATCTGTGTTTCCATCTGCTAGAGAAGAATTGGTGGTGAAGTCGTATCCTGGAAGAACTCTTCCTTTAATGGAATCGTGGTTTGCATTGATCCCTGAGCCAATTATTCCGATCACAGATCCATTTCCACACATTCCGAAGAAGTGTGCGTCTTCTACTCCGTTGAGGCGATGCGGATATTCCAAACCCAGACTTTGAGGACTTGACGCTGGATCTCTACGTTCCAATGAAGGATGAATGTATTGTTCAAATTTAGATTGAGAGAAACGCAGGTTCGAATCGCCAGATTGATTTTCTTGAGCTAAATCATAGCGATCGGTCTGGACTGGATCGACAGTGTTAATATCACTTTGGAGGTTTTGTGTGTTGAGGGAAAGTGAGTCTGCCGATGCATCGGATCGAGCACAGCCCAGCTCAAATAGGGAGAGAAAAAGCAAGCCAAACTTCAAATATCTCATCCCAGAAGTGGTACATGGAAAATTGTCAGAGACCTGTTCTTGGCTCTCAAGAGCATCGTGTATGCACGGTGCGCTAAATTTTTCAGGTTAGGGGCTTGGGTTCATAACGCTGATACCGGGGAAAGAGCCAATGAGTCTTGGTTTTGCACTCGTTTTCTATTTTCATTTCTGAGCCGCACGTAGCTTTTGTTTCTGGAATATGCAATTTTGGCGATACGCTATGATCTATTGAACTGCCTCTTTAAGCTACTGAACTATTTCCGACCACCCACGAAAACTCAACATGATCAGATGTAATAGATTTTGTTAAACACGAATCAATCCTACTTTGTTTTTTGTTTTTTGTTTTTTTGTTTTTTTGACTCGCCTGATGGATTTCACCAGCGTACGATTAGAAGAGTGATGCTTCCAATACACCGAAATAACCACTAGAGCAAGAACTTCTCATCTCAAATCATCTAAATCGACTCTGATAAATCAAGTAGAATCAAAAAATTGTAGTTTTGTCACCATTTCTACCCAACTAAACTATACTGGACCAATTGTTTGGCCGATGTCCTGCACCACCGCATCAATCTATCCCGATTGGGACGTAAATTAAACCCAGATCCATAAACTCAAGTTTCTCGCTGGCCACATCACTTCTGCAGCCAAAAGTAGATCGATCCAATAGAAACAACCCCCAACAAGAAGCATGACCTGGACGGCCACTCAGGAGTTTCTCCATGGAAGAGTGATTCGCCCATTTCTTCCTTTGGACAAGCATCCCAACCTCAACAACATCCATTTCAAGAACTTATACCCTGGTGATGAGGTGTACATCTTTGAGACGAAGAATGACAAGTGGGCCCGTGGGTACTCGCTCACTCGTCCATTCCCGAGCGAGTTCTGTGTCACCTCAGTGAACTTGGACGATTTGGCCGGTCTCAATGTGAAAATTGTTGTTTTTCCGTTGCACTACGTGAAAGTGGTGGAAAAGTTGCCCTTGAAGATGCTCCGTGTGTCTGGAAGCTCCACCAATCCGCTCACTGTAGCCCCTGTTGCTTCTTTGAACGATACTGAACAAGCCGAGGCTAGGGCAAAGGCCACCATCAAGACTGACGCTGCTGTTCCGCCTTTACCTTACGAGAGTTTCACTTTTGCTGGTGAATTGGAGGATGAGATCACTTATGCGATCAATCTTTTGACATCCCATCTCTTCGAGTTGTACTCTATGGGAGAGTTCAGACTCTTCAACAAGCTCTACGATATCTACAAGAGATTGGACGAAATGCGTGTCAAGCTTGCTCACGAGACCTTGACTCAGGATGAGACCAGAATCACCAAGGAGACAGTCACATCTTTGATCTGTGCTGTGCCCAAGAGTTTGGCCTCGCGTGCCGCTAGAACTAGTGAAGAAAATTATGACTTGGATAACAAAAACACGGACATTTCCGCTTACAAGGCTATCATTGCCAGAGACACTGTTGACGGTACGTTGTTGTCGTTGGCGCTGGCCCTGCCTGCGCAGTTGGCTTTGAACCAGGAACTTTGCGCTTTGTTGCCCAAATTCCCGGTCAATGCTCACTACGACCATGAAAAGTATGTCGTGAAGCCGCGTCTCAACAAGAAGCTTCTGCATGAACATCCTTCTCACATTCTTGTCGATTTTCAATCGGTGACTGGTTCCTCTAGCCACCAGCCCACTGGGTTCGCCGGTATGATTGCGTACTTGTACATTCGTAATGCCAAAAAGCGTTTGACGGAGGCTTTTGCAGTGCACACCGATTCCGTGCAGCAACTTTTGTTTGTCGAGAAGATCTCTGCGGCTTTTTTTAGAAATATTCCAGCAGCTGAGGTCGAGAACAACAGAATCTACTTAGTGGCCATTTTGACAGAAGAGATCAATTTGCGCCCTAAAGAAGGTAAGGTGAATCAAATCAAGAAGATCAAGAAGGGTGTTGCTGCTGGTGTCACTGATATCACGAGAGTTTTTTCTAGAAACCAAAACTCCTTAGCTTCTGGCGAGTCTCACCAGTTTTCCATTAGACTTTTCGGTTCTTACATGTCCGAGGCTAAAAAGGTTGACCCATCTAAGATTGACAACAATGGTTGGGGTGAACTCATTGATCGTATTATCAAAAACACTAACCTTGGTGTGGCGATCAATTCAAGAGCAGAGAAATTGGTAGTCAAAGTGAAAGAGTTTAAGCATCAGCTGTCCACATCTGGAAATATTCAATCTAAGCTTCCAGGCGCCGACCCATCTTTGGATGACACGGTAGATGCTAGTGGTGATACTAAGGAAAGCGAGCCCATCGCTAAGATCTGGCCGATTTTCTTCGATCCTTTGGCTGAAAATTACGAGCGTATCTATTTGAAAATGGGTAAGTTATCCTTAGTTGGACCTGGAGATAAAGGCGAGATGTTGACTGTTGTGGTTAGCGCTCCAAACAATCCCAACATTCGTTTTGCCAAAGCTTCCAATCAAATTGAAAAGCCTGATTGGCATTTCATTTCCGTTTTCTCCGGGGAAGTTGTTGGTGAAATTGTCAAGGTTGAAGGTATCCATTTAGAAAAGCCAAAGCAAAATCTTCCCTCTACAGACCATTTGCTTCTTACCTTGTACAGTAATGGTATCTACATTGGAGAAGGTCTGGTATTGTACAAGAAAAACAATCAGATTGTTCTCTTCAACGAAAAGCCTTTCTATGATATTGAATTTGTTCCAGCAAAACTGAAGCCAGCCATTGCACAAGTGGAGATTAACACCGAGTACGTTGGAAAGACGTTCAATGTTGACCCTGCTATTGAGAGTGTCATGAACTTCCGTGAATACATTTCTAGAGGAAGCAAGGGAATTGATGAGTTGACTCAAAGTATGGCAGGTCTTTGTCATTTAAATTTGGCTACAGTTGTTAAGTTTTTCTTCGAAATACTTTTTTCGCTCTTCGACTTAACAGACGTCTGTTTGTCTCACGCTGACAGTGGTGCCTACAATGGCATTCTTGATCTCAACTACAGATGCTTGGTCCATATCCTAGACACTATGCTTGGCAGACAAGACCAATATTCGTATTTGTTCGACCAATACTTGCGCGCGCATCTTGTCAGTCAAGCCGCAGGTGTGTTCTTTTTGAACAAGTTGGCAAACGTTCTCGCTGTTGCAAAGACTGAATGGAATTCTGTATCCCGTTCAAGTTGTCGTGTTTTGAGCTTCATTATCCAACTTTCATTGTCCTCTGCCAAGCAAAATAAGGAGCAGCTGGTCTATATGGCAGCTCTCAATAATTTATGCGATTCTGCTGCAGATTTCATCGCAAATGAGTCTCCAATTCTTGTTAGTGATCAAATTTTGGTTTTGGAAATTCCTGATTTTATCTCGCACTTCGAGGATGACCTTGACAATCGCGAATTGCTTCGCATCATTGTGAAGTTTATTGACACGGTGGGAACAAAGGGATTGGGCTTCGACGAGGAGCGCTTGACCGGACGCCGCCCAGTGCAAGCTTCCAAGGATCATATGGTGGGTGTCACCAAATTGCTCGTCATTCAGCGTCTCTTTGCCCGCAAATTCGTGCGCATTCCTTACCTTGCTGCAATTTTGATCGCCAAGAGTGTCTCTTGGAGTATGGACGTATTTTTGGGACCCATGGATATTGACACGACTCGTCTCGCAGCGCTGATCATGAACTGTGTGTGTGACTTGATTTCGAATATTGGAGATGAAGAAGGTATGAAGAATATTTGCTACTCGCTCACTAAACATATGGGTGTTGTAGCTCGTACAATTGTGAAGTACAATAAGTTCCTCAAAGGAAACGATTACTTCAAGCCCAAGAAGTCATTCTCGCAGCTCTTCCAAAACTCATATCCATTTATTGAGACCGTCTGTGATCCTGTGGTAGGCGAAGAACATGTGGTTGAAGTTCTTATTGAGTTGTCCATTGTCTTTGTATACATTGCCCGGATCGGTAAGCAAGCAGCAGGTTCTCAAGGACTATACCTTATTCACTCCACCAGTATTCCGAATGACTTCTACAACTCCTCAAAATTGAACTCGTCAAATGGATTGACTGAGGATATGTCCGCAACTTTATCGGGTATCCAACTCATCAGACAAGGTCAATTTTTCCCCGAGGACAAATGGCTTTCCTTGTATGCCGTTATTTGTGAGGGATGTTTGCTGGCTCTTGAGCTCATTGCACCTTTGATGAATGTGCATTTCATTCCGGATGTTGACCACCCTGAATTGTTTGACCGTTCATTGTGGGGCAAGTTCATGCGGAACTTGCTCAAGCTCGGCTCCTTGGCCCCAGTGTCTTTGGAGCACTTGTCCACCTTGCCTCGTAAGGCTTGTCATCAGATTACTAGCACTATGCGTGACCGTGTGTCGAATATTTTATCTGAATCCTGGGATGCGTTGGCTTGGGATGCAACCAATGAGGACTATGAGAGGTTTAATCTTGAACGCTTCGGAGGCTACCAAGTTGAATTTATCGGTAGTGACTTTGGTGTCTTGCCAGACTTGATGCTTTTTGCTTTGCAAAGAAATCCAACGTGTCAAAAGATCTCGGCAAAGATTCTTTGGTCGATTATGATTTCTGAATACATCTTGAGTGATACTATTGTTGATGTTGAAAAAGAGTGCTTGGTTGGCTTGCACAATATTTACTACAGAGCAGCTTATAAGCCAGCCATCAACGAGCAGCGTCTTTTCGTTGAGCAGCTCAAATCTGAGATCCACATCGATCCTCAAGACGAAGCTTTCTCATTGATTGTCAAATTTGTGCGTAATCTTTCTGGATTCCTTGACATTTTGAATGACTTGAATACCGTTCCTGCTGGACCTCAGTTCGAGGATGACCGTACGTTCCACAAGTTGAAAATCAATGCCTATTTGAAGGAAGCAAACAAACCTGAGCTCTTCCACTCCTTTGTCAACCAGATGTACGAGGAGAATATTGCAAAGGGCGACTTTATTCAGGCCGCATTGAGTTTGGAACTTTTGGCATCTTCGTACACTTGGGATCACCACTTGATTTTGCCTCCATCGTATCGTCCTAAGTTTCCTCAGCAGACTTCTTTCGAGCGTAAAGAGGGTTTGGTGAAATTGATTGCCCATAATTATGTGAAGGGTAACGGTTTGGAGCGTGCCACAGATACCTATAACAGATTGTTGGAAGCCTACAACCAGCACACTTTAGATTTGAAATCGTTTGCATATGTTCACCAGAAGCTTGCCAAGCTTTACTTGGAATTGGAGTCCTCTGACAAGTTGAGTCCTTCCTACTTCAAGGTTTCATACATTGGAAATGGTTTCCCATCCAATGTTCGTGGTAAAGAGCTTATTATTGAAGGTCTTCCATTCGAACATATCACAGCGGTGCATGAACGATTCCTTCGTCTTTTCCCCGGTGCCTCGATTGTGCTGTCCGAAGAACAAGTGGTCGAACTTCTGAAGAAACCACAAGCTGGTAGATTCATCCATGTCACCAGCGTTGAACCTGTGAACGAAATTTCGGACAAGATCTTGAACACCTCCATTGGTGAACGTCAATACGCAAAGAACAAGCATTTGAAGTCGTTCTCGACCGTGAAGAAGCTTATTGGCGCTACTTCTGTTTTCGACCTTTGGACTGAGGAAGTGACGTACGAAACGCAAGTGACTTTCCCAACTTTGATGAACCGAAGTGAAATTGTCAGTACCTCAGTTGTTCGTTTGTCGCCACTTGAGAATGCTGTGCGTAGTATTCTCAACAAGAATACCGAGATTGCACAATTGGAAAGTCTCATCAATGCTTCATACAATGAGAAGAGTGACTATTCCTCATTCTTGAACGATATGAGTAGGCAATTGGCCGGAACAGTCGACTCTCCGGTCAACGGAGGAATTGGTCAATACCGTACTTTCTTCTTGGACCCACAGTATGATGGTAAACCAGAGTATGCATACAATGTGCGCTTGCTTAGAAGCAGTTTCCACGACTTGGCAATTACATTGAACAGATGTTTGCAGTTGCACGGTAAATTGGTGGCGCCCGCTATGCGTGGATCGCATGATATCTTGGTAGAGTTGTTCAAGCAAAACTTCAAGGACGAAATCGACACCTTGAAGCTCAAGACAGACCATGATTATCTGGCCTACAACCATTCAGCGACGAAGTTGTCTGGCAGCGAGACACCACTGCTGGCTAATGGGCGCCGAAACAGTTTGGATTCAACACGCACACCAAGTATCAAGTCGAAGGAATCTGGATTCTCTGATCTCAGCAAGAACAAGCGGTCCGCATTGTACTGGAAAATGAGAGGTGTCTTACGTGGTTAGATCCAGGAATCGTCCTGAGTGAGGAATTCTCTCAATTTGATTCTGATGACAGGCTCATAGACTTTAGAGATAGATATTACATAATGCGTAACATGAATCGAAGAACCTCTATTTTTCACAATCTAATGCTATTGTTTCTCGGTGTCTCCACCAACATTCAATAGAAATTCTAAAACTTCTTTTTCTCATTAGTAAGAATATTCATACCCTTTATTATACCTGACCCTAACATATCAACAGCACGAAACGACAAACGACGAATTTCCACACGAACTAAAATCACCGAATCAAACCTCTTCCATCCCAAAAAAATCAACTGGAAAAAAAACTCCTCCTCAAACACCTTCCCCCATTCACCATTGCCCCACCACCCCCACGACCTATCACCTACCCTCCAATAAGCCGCACCCGTGCCTCCCGGAACCTGACCCCAGGAACCTCAAAATCTGTTTCTCGAATCCTCCACCAACAACCAAAACCTATTCCTCCAGCCATGTTCAGACTTGCCCGCACCATCCGCGCCCCAGTCGCCAGACTCGCCATCCCCGCCGTCCGTCCAGCCATGCGTTTCTACGCCGTTGCTCCAATCACAAAGGAGGAAGTCACCTCCAGAGCCATCGACGCCTTGAAGACCGTTGCTGCTCTCCAGGAGTCTTCGATCACGCTCGAATCCAACTTCACAAAGGATTTGGGTCTTGACTCTTTGGACACCGTGGAGGCCTTGGTGGCCTTGGAGGAGGAGTTTGACTTGGAGATTCCAGACAAGGTTTCGGACGAGATCAAGACCGTGGGCCAGGCCGTGGAGTACATTTTCGAGGAAGAGCAGAAGTTGTAGTTGTAGTTGTATATAGGAATGAATGCTTGCGATAGGACTTTGTAGTGATGAGGTTGTGGTCTCGTGCAGAGAGGGTAGAGAGTTTGAGGGAGGAAGGTGAAATTTGGATGGGATGAGAGTGAGGAAGGATGGTGAAACGGGGGAGATCAGATAGTTCTGATTTATGTGACATTTCCATAATTTCAGTGTTTTGGAGTGGCCTACATCGGGGGCGATGGAGTGTATTTGCCCAAAATGGAGGAGACTCTTTGTATTTACTATTGAGTTATTCTCAATCCAGCTGGGTTGTTTTTGGCAACTGCTGTCATTCATCTGGGAGACCATGAAACGTTCACTTTTCATATCTGATGGACTACAGACTTGACTACGGGAGGTACTTTTATGGGCTGTCAGAGGCAAATCCCATTTTTCAGCCTTCTGAAACTCGAGAAAACCAATTTCTCATAACAGAATTTTAATGATTCCTCAGATCTCTGTCTTTCATTTGCATTACAGCATCACTGCACTGCAGAGATCTCTGAAACTGCGAGTCGTGGGTTTCTTTCCGAATTTCAAACTTTTAAAGAATTAATGAAATATATTGTTCCTTGACGTTGTGTCACTTTTCTATCAGATTGACATTCTCCCGTTCGAAAGAAACACTATAGAACGCATTGAATCGGCCAGAAATCAGGACAAGCATCCCTACAGCAATTTACAAAAGAATCAGAAAAATCACTCTCTTCAATTCTCGAATTTCACACACACTTTCCTCTTTAAAAAATATTCTTTCCACCACTAATTCGACTTCTCCTGTATTATACTCAATGCCTACACCACTCCTACTACAATTATTAATATCACCAAATGTCATCTACACCAGACAACACAACACAGGCCTCGGCCACAGCACCCGCCCAACCGGATCTAGAAACCCAATTGGCCTCCTCGTCCCTTTCAGAGACCCCAGATGCCTCCCTTGCGCCCATTTCAACATCGGAGCTTTTATCTCAAACTGAAGACGAAGACGAGGACGCAGATGCCAACGAAGACGAAAACGAAGATAACGGCGCCATCCAGTATCCTGGAACAGTGGTTCCAGACCCCCGCATAGACGAAATTGATGCCGATATCGACCTTACTCGTGATACAGACCCAGACTCGGAGTATCTCGATTTGATCCACTTGAAGATCCACAGCATGGAAGATTTGGGTCTTTCGCGCTTCCGCAAGTTGCAGTCGTTGTGTTTGCGCCAGAATCTTATCCTGTCGATGGCTGCAGTGGCCGAATTGCCTGCCGATTTGGAGGAGCTTGATCTCTACGATAATAGAATTAACCACATAAGCAGTGCGGTCAACAACTTGACCAAACTCAAGAACTTGGACTTGTCTTTCAACAAGATCAAGAACATCAAGAATATCGACCGTCTTGTGGACCTCGAAAACTTATACTTTGTGCAAAACAAGATTTCCGAGATCAAGAACTTGAGCACCTTGAAGAAATTAAAGAATCTAGAGCTTGGAGGCAACCGTGTGGCCGAGATCCTGCCGGAGATGCTTGAGTTGCCTGCCTTGGAACAGTTGTGGTTGGGTAAGAATAAGATTGCCCGCTTCCAAAACCTCGACGCACTCGCGAACCTTCGCGTGCTTTCTATTCAATCGAACAGACTTACCAAAATCGAGGGTTTGGATAAGTTGGTCAACTTGGAGGAGTTGTACCTTTCGCATAATGGCATCAGTAAGATTGAGAACTTGGAGAACAACACTAAACTTACCGTGCTTGACGTGACCTCGAACCGAATCTCCAAGTTGGAGAACTTGTCTCATTTGGCTGAACTTACCGATTTCTGGTGCTCATACAACCAGGTGTCGTCCTTTGACGAGATTTCCAAGCAGCTTGGCGGCTTGAAGGAGTTGGACACTGTTTATTTCGAGGGAAATCCAGTCCAATTAACAAACCCTACCGCATACCGCCGGAAACTTCGTCTTTGTTTGGGAGAGTCTCTTGCGAAGATTGATGCTACCTACGTCAAAGCGTGAGTGCCTTGAAGTTCGCGGACTAAAAACCTTGATTCTCAAGAGATTAAAATAATTGGATTTGTATAATAATGGTAATCTTAATAGTTTATCATTGTAATTTGTATATGGATGAAGCTCTCCATTCGCAGGTTGGAATGAGAAGCAAACAGTTCAGATGGTCCATTGTTACGGTGATTTCTTGGGTCGTAGCATAAATTTTCAGCCTTATCGATTATATCAGAAATGCAGCCCAACCATAAGGTTCGTAAATGTTATTTCGGTTCTGGCAACAGTTGAGAACGCTGCCTAGATCACTACACTAAGCAACAAAACCAAAAAACACACCAAAAAACAACAACAAATTATCACCATATACACTTCAAAACACAAAGAAGTCTTATCCCCGTCTCGGCCCACATCAGTTGCCAATCTCGCGCCGTCACCACCGTCTATCACCGTTCATTCAGACGATTTGCAGCTACATTTCCCAATGCGGTAATTCTGACCACGGATCCAATCCCACCACCAACGGTCATCCAAATCGCCATTCTGCAGTCAAACGCAACCCCAAAAGAAAACAATAAAAATGGAACTCCAAATCCATGCCACGGTCCAAATCCACCATTCTACTGTCCGATGATCATCATCCGTGGTCCAACTCTAAGCGATGTTTCAGCCTGTCACATGTGCAGTCCTCGGTGTTCGGAGTTTCCGCCATAATGTGGGGTGCAAATCGGGCATGTGAGGCATCTACTTCACATGCTAGACGTAAATTATAAAGGTCGCACATAATCCGTAGATACGTTTTTTCCATTTGAAGTATAGCAAGTTTTCGCACGAAAGTTCAGAACTCTTGCCAAAGTATATATTGATACATCCGTCATTTTGAGAACTACTGTCTTTGCGAACAACCACAAAAACAGTACACAGATCCACAATTCTAATTGCACAGTTCGGAAAAACACGGCAAGCACAAAGGCTTCACACGTAACGCAGTGTTCACAATGAGTATCGCCAAAGTTACCAGCTCCGTGACCTATTCGGGTGCTCCAGACCCCAGACTGTCTATCGTAAAGGAAAGAAACCTGGCCCAATTCGACTTGGACCAGATGAACTACTTCTTGGAGGGCTCCAAAAAGCGCGCTTTGGAGACACGCAAGTTCATTGGCCAGATGGAGAGAGATCCCATCTTGGCGGCTTCGCCCAAAGACTACGACGCTACCAAGGCAGAACACAGAGAGATCACCATCCAGAAGATCGACCGACTCTCGCGCTATATCGAGGTCGAGACGTTCGACGAGTTGGAGCGCCGGTTGTCGATCGTGTCTGTGTTCGACCCTTCGTTCCACACCCGTTTGGGTGTCCATTTGGGCTTGTTTCTCGGTTGCATCCGTGGTAACGGTTCGCCCTCGCAAATGCAATACTGGCTCTTGCGTAAGGAGTCTGCCTACGTCAAGAACCTCTATGGCTGTTTCGGTATGACCGAGTTGGCCCACGGTTCCAACGTTGCTGGCTTGGAGACCACTGCCACTTTCGACGAAGAAAACGACGAGTTCATCATCAACACGCCTCACTTGGGTGCCACCAAGTGGTGGATCGGTGGTGCTGCCCATTCTGCCACTCACTGTACTGTCTACGCTAGATTGATTGTCAAGGGTAAGGATTACGGTGTCAAAACTTTCGTCGTACCTTTGAGAGACGCCGACCACAACTTGATGCCTGGTGTCTCTATCGGAGACATTGGTTCCAAGATGGGCCGTGACGGTATCGATAACGGATGGATCCAATTCTCGCAGGTCCGTATCCCTAGATTCTTCATGTTGCAGAAGTACTGTAAGGTCTCTGCTGATGGTGATGTCACTGAGCCTCCTTTGAATCAGTTGTCTTACTCGGCCTTGTTGTTGGGGAGAGTTGTCATGGTCAAGGATGCATTCCGTTGGTCTGCTAGAGTGGTCACCATTGCCCTTCGGTACGCCGTCGGTCGTCGTCAATTCCGTGCGGCCTTGGCTAAGGAGTCTGACCCAGAGACCCAATTGTTGGACTACCCATTGCACCAACGTAGATTGATTCCATTGCTTGCATTGACTTATGCCTTCTCTAATGGTGCCAATGTTTTGGCCGAGACTTCGTCCTCGACCATGGATACCTTGGACCTGGCCGTCGCCGCCGACGATAAGGCTTTGTTGGAAGAGGGTGTTGAGAAGATGAAGTCTCTTTTTGTAGCCTCTGGCTCCTTGAAGTCCACTTGTACCTGGCTTACACTTAACACCATTGACCAATGTAGACAGGCATGTGGTGGTCACGGATACTCCTCTTACGCTGGTTTCGGAAAGGCTTTCAACGACTTCGCAGTGCAATGTACTTGGGAGGGAGACAACAACATCTTGGGTATGTCTGTTGGTAAGCAACTTCTCAAGAAGTTTGCCGCTGTCAAGAAGGGTGAGGAAGCCACTGGTATTCTTTCGTTTATGGCAGATTACAAGAGGCTCCTTGGAACCAAGCCAGTTCTCGAGAAGGGTGATTTGAAGCACCCTCGTAAGATCTTGGCTGCTGTAGAGACGGCGCTCGTTAGAGCCTGCGCTCGTGCCGACGAAGTCTTGGAACTCAAGAAGGGTGACACTGATTTCATTGGCGCTGACCTTGTGACATTGTCCAAGTTGTTGGCTCATTTCTTCTTGTTGAAGGCCTTCCTCGATAAGATTGAGGCCACCAAGGACCAAAAGGACCTTGTTCCTGTTTTGGATTTGTTGGCTCAGTTGTATGGAGCTTCCATCATTTTGGAGGGATTCTCTGGTGTCTTCTTGACCTACTCTGTCGCCACCACCGAGGCTATGGCACACAACTCTACAGAGCACATTGCTGAGCTCTGTGCCGAGTTGAGACCACATGTCATCCCATTGACTGACTCATTCATGATGTCAGACATGATGATCAATGCGCCAATCGGATACTACGATGGTGACATCTATGAAAACTATTTCCGCACAGTTACCACCAACAACCCATCCCGTCAAACAAAGGCTCCATATTCTGCCGCATTGGAGGCCATGTTGAACAGAAAGAGTCTCGAGGAGAGACAGCGGTTCGAGCGTGAGGACGAGGCAGCCGAGGTTCTCTCGGAGTAAAAGAGACAACCCTATAGATATGTATAATGTGTAACGTTAAATTATGACCACTATTTTATGAACTGAAGTAGTACGAATTCGGAATCCCTTCATTATGATGTACATTAAGTTGTAGTGATTGTCCTCTCAGGTATTAGGGACAGTTGTAGTCTATGAATTGTCATTTCTATTTTGCCGATCATCTCTTCTCAAGACTGTTGTCCTCTGGTTTATAATTATCCAAGACAATTCTGTAGATGAAGGATGGCGCGAAACCTCCCACGTTGGTGATGTAGATGTCGATATGTTCAGGAGCGATGTAGTCGCCCAAGGGATTCGTGACCACATCTACGTTTTCAATGAGCTCCGAGTCGCTATAGCTCAAGACCTTACCCGAGTTACCAACCTCGATCAAGTCCTCTCTGTTGAAAGGATAGAGCGGTGAAAGCTTATACAAACCGGCCACAGCGAAAACGGGAGTCTTGTGCTCCTTGGCACACTCGACGACGTTGGCCACACCAGCGCTGGTGGTACATCCACCGTTGGCGAACACGGTGTTGGCGCCGAGAATAACTTTTCCCACACGGGACATGACGGCGAACACTGTGCTATCAGGGATGAGCACGGCTTCAATCTTATGCTTGGCCAACTCCTTTACGAATTTTTGCGCCGTGACGGCCTCATTTGGATAGCACTCCATGACCAACACAGTGAACCGTCTCTTTGCACGCGCCCTTATGAGAAACTGCAACACAGTGTCGGACTGCGGCGTGGCGGTCAACAAGATCTCGTTGTCGTGGATCAAGTCTGCAGACATGCTCTCCAATTCCTCCTTGACGTTGCAGATCTCATCGATGAGATCCTTGATGCCCTGGATGATGATGGAGCGCATGTCACTGGCCTGTTTCTTCAGCTGTTTGCGCAACTGGTTCGACAGCTGTGTCAGATGCGAGGTCGTCGAGAGCAACGAGAACATGGAGCTGATCATGGGGGTGTTGTCTGTTGGGTTTTCGGAGTCGATTTCCTCGCGGATCAATGCCAACACTCTACGCACAATGTTTCCCGGAATGAAGTCTTTGGGGGTGGCCTTCTCCAACACAATTCCCACCTGGCGGATGAGATCAATGAGGTCGAGCGGGTCAGCCCAGCGGGCGGCGGAAATCACGCGCATCAAAAGCTGCGACACCTCGACCGCGGTCTTCTTGTCTTCTGAAAGTTGGCGCCGTTTGAGCTGGGCCACCACGGGCTCCACGATGGTGCGAATATCTGGTGGTAGAGACTGGGTCATTTCTGTGGAGATCCGAGGGGGGATGGGGGGTTTATATAGACAGAAAGGTTGTGTGGGGCCCAGATGGGTTTGGGGTAAGTGTGATGTAATACGATGTGGAAATGGAGATGGGGATAATGTGTAGGTACTGGGGGGATAGGAGATGAGCAGTGGGAGATGGGGCCTAAGTGGGGCTTTGAGAGATGAAATTTTCGGTGAGAAATTGTGAAACAAATTCTGGTTTGGTTTGTTTGAATTGGTTTGGGCTCTTTTTGTTGGGAGTGGATGGGTTGGTGTTGTAGACGTGATGATGTGTTTCTGTCGATGGGTGGCTCCACTGAGAACAGAACCACTATGATTTTTTGGGATTAGATGGAATTGAAAATTTAACAGTTCTTTTGTTATAAAATCTTGGAAATGAGCAAATGACACCACCATGTTTCTTGATTCCAGTGGATGATCTGGTCCCAAGACCACTGAGTATCCATGGAATTTCATGGGAATGTCGTCAAAAACTTACTGAATATCAAAGAAACAAAACCTATATTTAAACCCACTCGAATCTCTGAATTTCCATTTCAAAAGCAGTGTTCCGAAGCCTCCATCTTCAAGTACTACCAGTACCCAATACCCAATATCCAAAGATCGAAATAAAACACATTCAATCCAAAATACCAATTTTCAGAAACAAAGGTAAACTTTAAACCCAAAATGCTCCATTTCCCACTCACCCCTCTCAACCAGCCGCATGCCATGTCTCACCCACATTTTGCAGCCATTTCTACCCCATACTTCACCTTCCTCCTACCCCAAACCATCCCTCTCCAACTATATGCCCTCGTACAATGACTCGCTCCATGAGTCGCTCCTGGCCCTCTACGAATACCTGGGCCATCTCCGGCTCTCGCTCGAATTGGTCCGAAAACTAGCCAAACACTTGAGATTCGATACATATGTAGATAACGAGATTCCAGCGTCAGACTCGGCTCTGGCACCGACGAAAAGACTCCTGATTGCGGGGACAAACCTCCTCATAGACATTGATTTTGCCGGCGACCATAAAGTCACGGCGGTGGCGCTTTCAATGGGGACCCAGAGTGCTCAGGCTACCGACACCATTGAAGAGCCTCCATCCACAGAAATCGACGCTGCTCAGTTCGTCAAGAGCTCCACTGTAATCGATGATGTCACCACCATCTGCTTGGACTTTTCTGGTGCTTCCGCGCCATCGTTGTTGGGCTCCAATGGATGCCGCATTGCAGAGAGAATCCTTCTTCAAAGTCTCTCTGGAGAGTACTTGGGCACGTTCCCTCAAAACCTCCGCTATTTATCCCATTTAGACCAGGAACTGTTTCCAAGCGGCAAAGAGGCTTCAGACTTAGATATGTATGCATGGTTTCTAGCTGCTGTGCACCTCCAGGAGAGTACTTTGGCGCCTGAGACGGCGGTGGCTGAGGGCTGGACGTCCCGCTTTGGAAAAGTGGTCTTTAACAATGCAGCTGCTGGTCAGATCGGCGTCTTTCTTCGCTTTTACAAGCTGTCGCGGGGCTTTTCCCTTCCTGGCGTGGAACATAAGGTTCACCATGCTATCCTTTGTCTCGAAAACCAGACCTCTTCTGTAGAAGACTACCTTAAAACAGCCAAAAATGAGTCTTGGCAACTATATGACTCTAATTGCATGCCCAAGTTGTACAATTTCGACTTCGATTTGCCGCTGCCGTCGCTCTCCACAACAAACCGGGGACTTATTCTTCGCTTGGACGAGCCGGTTTATCTCTCCGAGCAGGTGCTTGAATACCTAGATTTACAATATTTGGCTGCTCTGCATGTGTCTTGTGGAGAAGCCTTGACGGAGCTATGTAGGTCTGGATCCGTCTTATATGAGAACGAATCCGAGGGTTCGGAGCTTCCAGACATCACTTTCTCTTTTGATGATGCATCATCGCTAATACCAATACAGTCTGTATTGCTCCCCTCGTTGAAACACCTCACCAAGCTCATTCCGGTCATTCGCAACTTCATTTTGTTTCGCGAGTTGCTAGAAAGTGTCGGCGGATCTTCACATTACAAGGTGAAATCCTGCTCTGACCTTCATTTATCAGATGCTAGCAAGAAAATCAGAGATAGACTCAAGTTGTCCAAGGAAGTTCCAAGCGAAGAACTCTTGGGTTTGAGCACCTTCTCCACTGATTATTTGAACGCTCCCATTCTTGAGAGCACCACGAGCTTGCAAGACTTTGTAAAAGAAGAGAGTCCGCACGGGTCCGACACCATGATGAAGGCAGATTCTACCTCTAGTGACGCAGTTGATTCTGGAGGTGATTTAAAATCAAGTTTGAGAATCACGGTGGAAAATACATGGTACGAGTCTCCCAACACTGACTTAGTGTTGAAATTGAGCGGACAGGTCTCTCGCCGCTCAGTTCAAAAGACATTGAGAATCTCCAACGGTGAGCTCAAGCAAGAGGAGAGCGCTTCGGCTGTCAAGGCTGAAGCGGAGGATCAAATGGAGGTCGACCAGGAAGAAGATGTGGTAGTGAATTTCTGCAAGGCGCTTGCCATCACCGGCGATGTCATTCTCTCGTTACAAGCAATCTAGACTCATACCTGTGTTCAATTAAGTGTCTACTATGTACAAAATATACCTCTACAACTTCACACCAATGTGGATACTGGCCACACCAAAGGTCAAGTTTTCGTAACCTGGCTCAGGCACGTAGAAACCAGCCTTCTTGATCATGCTACTGAAATCGTCTTGCTTTGGGAAACGGCGGATACTCTCGACCAAGTACTGGTAGGAGTCTCTGTCGTTGGCAATCAACTGGCCCATCAATGGCAACAAGCCAAACGAGTAGGCCTGGTATGCGTAGTCCACCACGGGATTGTCGACGTGCGAGAACTCGAGACAGGCAAACACACCGCCTGGGCGCAACACACGGTAGGCGGTGTTCAAGCCGGCCTGGATGTTGGTGAAGTTACGGATTCCGAACGCAATGGTGTACACGTCCTTGGAAGCGTCTGGAATGGCGTCCATGGTCTCACCGTTCTGCTCGAGGAACGTGACTCTGTTGGAGCCATCGTTCCATTTGGAAGCCTCGTATCTCACCTTACCCTCAGCCAACATATCTGGGTTGATGTCAGCTACAGTCATGGTGGACGACACATCGCCGAAGTTCTTGCTGGCGTGATCCAACAATCCGAAAGCAATGTCTCCGGTGCCGCCGGCCACGTCAAGGAAATCCAACGGCTTCAGGGCGCCTGGACGCATGCCCGCATCCAACCGGTTGATGAAGTGATGCTTCCACAAACGGTGCACACCAAACGACATGGCGTCGTTCATGACATCATAGTTGGACGCCACCAGCGAAAACACACCACGGACCAATTTCTCCTTGTCCTCGGTGTTGACGGTCCGGTAGCCGAAATGGGTGGTGTCGTCCTTCTTGTTAGACGACGAGGCGTAACTTCTGGCAAAAGATGGTAGCATTGCGGCGGGACGCTGGCGGCCCATGCGCAATAACGTACGCGACAGCATGGCTTTCTTTAGTTGTGGTGGGGGAGGGTTGACTGAAGAAGAGTGCTGTGGTGCGATACATACATTTGAGGGAGTGTGCAATAGTATGGGAACAGGGGAAGATTTCGGGAAACATGGGGGGTATTTATATTCGGGGGTGGTTGCGGGGATTGCATATTGGGGAATTTTGGTTTTTGTATTCTGTAATTAATTGGTTATGTATTTAATTGGTTCTTTTTGTTTGGTGGTGGTGATTGTGAATTGGGTGCTGACTGCCAATTCTTACATTGTGTGAGATGTAACATGAGAAATGATAAAGTAAAGGGTACGGAAAAAATATGTATACGGTATGGAAATAGAAGAGCGATAATTGCGGTATGAATAATTTTAAAGCAGTTTTTGACTCTTTGATTTTGTTCTTTTTGTTCCTTTTTGTTTGATTTTCCATTGCTGAAATCCTCGTTTAGCGTAAGTGCACTGGGCAACATAAAGCCATGAAGTGCATGGTCCTGCGTTGAACGAATTTACACTGTCTAACATAAATGCTATGGAGATTTCACACTGACAAAGTTTTTTACTGTACATCTGCAGAAGCTAATCACAGTACTTCACAGACTCTACCTCAAAAGGCGCCATGTCCCAACTTCTACAATTGTTCCTGATTTTCAATTATATTTAAACCTATGGCTTCGTTTTCTATACCCATGACACTTAAGTAGTCTATACTTAAGCTTGAACGATTCTGACAGTGTTGGAGTGGCCAGAACCTCTGGTCCAACCCTGGACAGTGACAATGAAGTCACCCTTCTTGATGATACCCAACTCAATGGCCTCGGCAACAGCCCATCTCAATCTGTTCTCAACATCCTCTTGCCAGTTCTCGACCTTGTCCTTCTCGTAGACGAATGGGTAGACACCTCTGTACAAGTGGGAGTAACGAGCGGCTCTTGGGTTTCTGGTGACCATCATGATTGGAACGTTTGGCTTGTACTTGGAAACCAATCTACCGGTGTTACCGGAGGTAGACAAGACAACAATGGCCTTGGCGTCTTGCTCGTAAGAAGCAGAGACAGCAGCAACGGCACAGGTCTCGGTGGTGGCAGTTGGTCTGACAATCAAAGACTTGATCTCGTTGAACAAGGAAGTGTAAGAAATGGCCTTCTCAGCAATGATGGCAGTGTTGTGCATCATGGAAACAGCCTCGAATGGGTAGTTACCCTTGGCGGTCTCACCGGACAACATGACACAGTCGGCACCGTCCAAGATGGCGTTACCAACATCGGAGACCTCAGCTCTGGTTGGTCTTGGGTTGTAAGTCATAGACTCCAACATTTGGGTGGCACAGATAACTGGCTTGGCGGCAAGGTTACACTTGGCAATCAATTGCTTTTGGACAACGAAAACTTGAGGAGCTGGGATCTCAATACCCAAGTCACCTCTGGCAACCATAACACCGTCGGTCTCCTTCAAGATCTCGTCGAAGTTGTTGACACCTTGTTGGTTCTCGATCTTGGCAATGATTTGGATGTCCTTACCATCCTCACCCAAGACCTTTCTGATCTCCTTGATGTCGTCACCGGTTCTGATGAAAGAAGCGAAGATCATGTGGACACCGTTCTTGACACCGAAACGAATGTCGGCCTTGTCCTTCTCGGACAAAGCTGGCAAGTCGACATCGGTACCTGGCAAGTTAACACCCTTGTGGGAAGAGATCTTACCGGCGTTGACGGATCTGACCTTCAAGGTCTTGTCGTCAACAACCTCGAGGACCTCGAAAGACAACACACCGTCGTCGACGTAGATGATTCTACCGGCAGAGATGACCTTGGTGATGTTCTTGTAGTCAATGAACATGGTGCTGGCGTCACACTTCTTGGCGTAAGCCTCATCGGTGGTGAAGATCATCTCGTGGTTTGGCTCAATGGAGTAGTCGAGCTCATCGATGGTGGTACCAGTTCTGATCTCTGGACCCTTGGTGTCCAAGGCAATGGCCAAAGGACGGCCCTTGTAGAGCTCCTCGGACTTTCTGGCGTTGTCAATAACGGACTGGTGGTACTCGTAGGAGCCGTGGGAGAAGTTCATACGGACAATGTTCAAACCGGCCTTTCTCAATTTGACCATGACCTCGGCGTTGTTGGTCTTTGGACCAATGGTACCGATGATGGAGGAACGACGGAGGACCTTGTCTGGGGTCTCTGTGGTGTTCAACTGGGTCAACCAATGGATAGCGGAGGAGGACATTTTTTACTAGGGGTGTTCTTTGGAAAAAGTGGTGCAGCGAAATTCGGAGGGGGGGATGGGGCTCCTTATATAGAAGTGGAGGACTTGTATGCGGTTGGATGTGGGCCGGAGTTGGCAGAGGGCCTGTCCGCGCACATGTCTGCAGGAATGCTATTAGAGGTCCGATGAGATACAAGACACCAGACGCCATCGCGATGCGAAATGGGGATGGCGATGGGCGATGAGATAACGAAATAAAAGGTGATTTTCATCATATTGGCCAAGTTGGATAACTGGTGATTTATTTTTCACAGCATGCCCTCCAGTCTCTGTTCAGGGAATTGAGGGCACTCTGGGATTCTCCGCTCAATGGGACTCCATTGGTTGTGTCTAAGGTTAGTGGGCCAGGTGGTGTGGTTTTGCGCGGGTGGAAACACGTTTATTGGGACTAGGCCTGGAGAGGCGGTGGTGGTGGCAGTTTGGTGCGGAATTTCTCTGAATTAGAAGTGCAAATTTAGATTTCCTAATTTGTTCCCTTAATTCATATTTTGGTCTCTTGTCTATTGTAAATTTCTGTTTTGGAGCACCTTCTCGTGTTGGCCTTGCTAGCTTCCGTAGTCGCTTATGCACTTACACCTCCTAGGGAATATTCCCATATGCCCGGATCCACGTACCCGCTTAGAGGGGAAGATCAAGGGCACCGGGGTATGTACTTGTGGGGAACATTGGGATTCTGGGATTGTTTTTGCGGAACTTTGTGTTTGTGTTTGGGGGAAACGGCAATCGGACGATCTCTGTTTCAGTCGCTTATATGGCCAGATGGGCCACCCAACAAATATACTATTTCAAGCTCTATTTTAGAAAGTCTATATTTTGAAATTCGGCTGTAAAGATGTTGTTCAAACTAAACAAAAAAACATGATTCCTTTTGATTTGTCACTGGCGGCCGACTTGTGTCTCGAACATTTGGCGGTAGTCCATCAATTTGCAGCCAAAGACCTACTCTGTAGTGACACTTATTCACGAGAAGCAACTCAAACACAGCAATTGGAAGAATAAGAAAAAATTTAAGAACGAAAAATGCTAGAATCTTCAATACTGAAAATCTGCAGATAATTGAAAATTCCAAATCCATCTGAACTTCAATTGCCCCCTGTTCTCACATTATCGCCTCTCCCGGCCTTCTCATCGCTTCCCCGGATTTCCCTACCATGGTTCTTCCTATCGTTATCGGCGTCGCCGCCACCGTCGCTGCCCTCACCGGCAAGGCGGTAGCCAAATCCGTCGCTCGGTATGGAAAACTCAGTCCGCAAATGATAGCGTCGCTCAACAAGATCCGGTTGGAAACTCATCTTCTGGATGGTCCTTCGAAGGTGGATCCAAACCTGGCCCACATTCGGTACCTTCGCTCGCGCTTCAACAATTCGGGGTTTCCCAAGGTCATGACGGAGCGCGAGGCGTTATTGGTTTTGGGCATCGAGGCGAGCGACATTGGCAAGCTAGATAAGACTTTGTTGAGACAGAGATACAGAGCGCTCATGGTTCTGAACCATCCCGATCGCTCTGGCAGTGTCTACTTGTCCCAGAAAATCAACGAGGCGAAGGATGTGTTGGAGAAGAGCTATTTATTTAAAAAGTGATGGGTGACTGGTGGGGCGCCTGCTGGCAAGGCGCCTGTCTAGTCCATCTTAGATGACCATGTATATAGAAAAATGCAAAGATTTTTAGTGATGGGTTGTGAGATGATACTTTTCTAATCGAATTTAATATAGCGTGGTAAGTTTCTAGAGCGTTTCTAATCTAATCTCAGTGGCCATTGGAGTGTATTTCGAAGCCGCCGTTCTCCGATGCATCGCCAGATAGTTGCAAATGGCCATTAATTCCATTTTCAAAGAGCTCGCTGCTTCCCCCATTTGCATCGGAGCCGTTTGCCAGCTGTGCTTCACGGCTTTTCTCTTTTTCACCCTCGAAGTTCTGCTTCACTCTCAAGTAATGTGCGAGTTCCTCAGCGCTCACCGAAGGAACCAATTCGTTTTGTGCCTTCTGGAAATCCTCCATTGTGACCATCACATTAAGGTCCTCTGGGCCTGCAACATTATCAAACCACCATCGACTCGACACAGGCTCCAACCCCTTCTGCACTCTCTCGTCATTCAAAGCGTTGAGCTTTGCATCGACTGTGTTGGCGCTTCTTGTCATGGCATTCAACATCGAATCACTACACAAAGCATAGAAATCGGCACCAGTAAATGTAAAAGAACACTTTTGAGCAATTTTGGCCAAATCAACATCGTCAGCTAGCTTGAACTTACGAGTCAATGCCTCGAGGATCTTGGTCTGCTTCTCATCTGTGTCGGAGATTCCTAGGTACAACATCTTATCGAATCTGCCCGGTCTCAACAAGGCTTCATCCAACAAATCTGGACGATTGGTTGCGCCAACAACAAACACACCATCTCCATTGTTTTCGCCACCGCTCATACCGTCAAGCTCCGCCAAAAGCTGTGAAACAATTCTGTCCATGACTCCACCAGAATCGCCTTGATTGCCTCTCTTTGGAGCCACAGAATCCAATTCATCAAAGAAAATAACACATGGCTTGGCATCTCGTGCTTTTTGGAACACCCTACGCACGTTTGCCTCTGACTCACCAATGTACATATTCAAAAGCTCTGGACCTTTGACACTGAAGAAATTAAGAGAGAAGTTAGTGGCAATAGCCTTGGCAAGTAAAGTTTTTCCGGTTCCGGGAGGGCCATAAAACAAGATGCCCGAACGCTTCTTGAGACCGTTACTGAATAGTTCGGGATGTTTCAAGGGCATATCAATGGTGTCCAAAATCTCGTCCTTGACCAAATCTAAGCCTCCAATGTCCTCCCATTTGACATTAGGAATCTTGGGAGCACCAATAGAATCACTAAATTGGTCTCTGGCTTCGTTGATTGCCTTGTCGAAGTCTTCGGAGTCGATCACGACAAAGCCGCCGTTTCCTACCCTAACGAGTTTCTCTAGGGTTATTTTGTTGGCTTTGGCGAGTGATTTGCTACGTTTGAGAGCAATTTGTTTTGCCTTTTTGATGATAGATTTCAAATCGGGCGGTGTCAAACCCGCAGATTTTAATGCTAGGGTCTGGATACGGATGTCCTTGCGAAGGGAAAAGGGGAGTTGCAGCGAGTCCAATGGCTTTCCAAATCCCGTCACATCCTCGAATTCATCGGGCAAGTACTCTGAAGCGGTTTTGCCTTGATCCATGTTAAGAAGATAGTCGAATATTCTATATCTCTCCTCTTCTGAAGGAACTGTCACATTTATCTGGAATGTTATCATCAGGCGCAAGCTGTCACTTACCTTATCAATATCATTGCTGCTGGCAATGAATGCCATGTTTTTGTATTTTTTCATAAGATCTTGAATTGTTTGAACCACTTTCAACGACAACGAGATAGAGGAATTTGCGCCCTGCTCGTTTTGATCAACTTGGACGCAAAGAGCTTCAATATGCTTTATGTAGAGGAGATGAAAGTTGCTGACTTGAGTCGCTTCAAGTTGACCATTGAGTTGTTTCTCTATTTTACCAGATAAAAGCCCCACTGTTTTCAACTCTGCACCCGGGCGCAATAAATCGTACGCATCAAGCTCAATTAAATTGAGTCCAAGATCGTAGGCCATGCTTCTCACTAGCATTGTCTTTCCTAGGCCTCTGGTCATTGAGCTAAGAAGAACAGTTGTATTGAGATCAATCTTGGAAGTTGTGTTAACAACTGTTTGAAGAACGTTGAACAATTCTTGAGCGTACTTAAACGCGGTTGGGGATTTTGTGAACGTGTCGATGTAATTGAAGTGAGGAGCAATAGCCAAATACTCACACCAGTGTGACTTTTGATTTGGAGGTAAACGGACAAACTCCACACCGGAAGAAATGAGCGCAGTTTTGGAGGGGTCAATGATGTATTGTTGTGTTGAGTTGTTGTCAGAAGAATCACCAGAGACTTCAACAATCTTGAACCATGCAACAGAGTCTGGATTGCCAACTGGCGTGACGCCGGATTCTTCCGGTTCCTCGCCATTAGCATTAGAATTAGCACTTTGAATTTCAAATAGAGAGCGCGCCAAGATGGAGTCAATGCAAACAGGAATCAAATCGCCTGCTCTAACGCACATTGCTTGAGAGTGAAAAGTGGATTTGAGCTCGGCCATGAAGCTCTGCTGATATGTCTTATCCATTGTGATCGGAGAAACAACTCGAGAGATCGTTGCTGATTTCGCAACTGGGAAAGTTTTGGAGAATGTTGAAATTTCAGAGTCTATTGGGGAAATGGAGACCTTACTCGAAGCATCAAGGTCTAAATTGACCAAGAGCAACGGAGATAAATAGATACTTTCTGCAGAAAAAGAGTTCGGTTCTAGAAAGGTGAAGATCTTAACTAGTAGGGAGGTGGTAGGAGTGTTCAACTTAACAATGTCACCATTGAACACGGGAAATCCAAATTTCGAGAGCACATTTGTGGTGACAAACACGAACAATTCGCGCCCCTCTACCGGGCTGCGAGGAAGAGTGACTGCTATTTTTTGTCGAAGAGGACGTGCGGTCAACTTGACCTCTTTGACGGCCGATCCGGAGACAAGTGCCGAGCGAGACAAGTACTGAGACAAATCCACATCGAAGTCCGGCTCCATTTGTGGAACATCTACGTCAATTCTACGCGGCTGGCCAAGAACAAAGACAAGGTTTGTGGAGGGCCCAACGAGGCCCTGTGAGCATGGCTCACAGAGGCGAACACGGCCATTGATGGCCCGGATGCGGTCATCCTGACCCACCACGCCGCCATTGTCTGCTATGTAGTTCTGGACGAACTGTTGCTTGACGTCAGAGGCAGGCGCCTTATCAAGAATCAGATAAATTGCTGGCGGCACCTCTACAAACACCTTTTCGAGGGTGGGGATATCGGCCACATCAATGCTCTGCACCAAACAGCCGCTCACCGTGAAATCCAGCGTGAACGGCAAAAGATTCGAATGGTTAGCTATACGCACCGTTCCTGGCGCATTGTCGAAGTCAACTTTGGTCACTTTGTAGACGTTGAAGCCAGGAAAGAAGTCAGGAATCCCGATGAATTTGAGCAACACATAGCTCGGCCCTTCGCCGGAGGAGGTGTGCGAGCCGGGAAACAAACGTGCATAAATATCCAGAGAAAGAGCCACCACGTTCGATTGCAGAGACGAAGGATCGTTCTGAACGAGGAGATTGCAGCGGAGCAATACGGACGAGGAGCTGGGCGGCTCGATTGAGGTCGGCATGACGAGGGAACGAATTTTTGGGATAGGAATTGGCGGAGGGAAACGCAGGGGTATTTATACTTCTTTAGGGTAATAGATTGGTAGTCCTCGGCTGAAGTGTGGGGGGCACGGATGTGAAATATCTGGGGTAAGTATCTGAGTGTGAGTGAGTATGTGAGTGAGTAGATGTGATCATAGGAGATAAGAGTGGAATATGGAAAGAGAGAGTATTTGGCAGAATGATAAGAAAATTGAGACAATTGAGACAATTGAAGAAATTGAAGAAATTGAGAAATTCATTTTGCCAACTTTTCAAATTTCAATTGCCTTCATGGTATGTCGTTTGACCATTAGAGATGGATAAGTACTAGAACATGACGATGTCTAGAACACACCCTTCTCACGGTTCACAACGTCGAAATTAGTAAATGCCAATTTGATTACAATTCGCTCATAACCCTGATCTTCAACATTTATTTGTAGGATCAAGTAATTTCCTTGGTCCTCCAAACCCATCTGCCGCCAGGGTTACCCGCCCCCAAGTATAAATATTTTTCACATCCCATCTGTTCCCACACCAACGTCAATTCCAACACCAAATGTATGTTGCGCCTACGTTTACATGATGAAAACTCTTTTTTTCTCTACCAAATTTGAGCTTTTAGAGTCGCGCCCGTTTTGGGAGCACATGGCTCGCTAGCAATGACCTGGTATTTGTCATAGTTACACTGATAACGTCTTCAACATATACTAACTATTAGGACTCTCAGAAACTAGTTTTTTGTGAATTGTAATTGTAGACGTAGCATACCGCAGACTTTAGTTTAAGTGCTAATTGATTTTCAGACACTGATGAACCTATTCCCAATTATATTTGTTCGTTCCATTTGTTGGATTCGTGATCTATGATCCATGATCTGTCCGTACACTTATAATCCACGATCGGTGACTTATCTATACCTCTACCACCTATGAAACCAACCGGCCTCTACGCAAACACCACAAGTTTTATATGTATTATGAGATAATTACTTAAGCTTCCTCCTCCTCAACAACAACGGTTTGCAAACCCTTGTTGGATGGGACAATGACAGGCTCGACAAAGGCAAACATAGCGTCCTTGGCGTCCTCCTCATCGTTTCTCTTTCTGGAGATTCTCAATCTCATCTTGTGTTGGACACCTTGGATACCTCTCTTCCACAAGTGGGTGTTCAATTTAGGGTCAAGTCTGACATCGGAGGTACCCATGTGCTTGGAGGCGAACTTTCTGATCTCCTTGACGGCTTTTGGAGCTCTCTTCTTGAAGTGAACACCGTGCAACTGTATGTTAGTATATTTTCAAAAGAATGACGGCTGGGCCCAAACATAGGCGGGTTCTTGAACAAGAGCATAGAGTATGACAGAACCATCCAAACAAGACCATACAAAGCAGTTTTCATGTACAACAAGTGATAAAGTTTTCAAGTGCATCAGAATGATTCATATCAAATCGATTCATATGGTCACATCGTCTCCACTCTTCTGTATCTGGAGATGGATGCTTTAGCTGAAAAATTTGTCAGGGGATGTAAAGATGACACTGATGGGAAATTCGGCGGTGAATGATCTTGGAAGGTATGTGATTTCGTTTGCTCGTTTCTATCGGTTCGCTTTTGTATTGTGATTGCTTTTGTATTGGCTCGTTTGTTTGTGTCTTGTTCATTTCTCAGTCTTGGATGGGAAGATTCTCTTTGTTCATGATTGTTCGGGATGGCTGGTGATTGGCGGGTTGCTACATACTCTCTTGTGCAAGTTGATGGTGTATTCACGGGTAACAACGTCTTGTACGGCCATTTTGTCGATGAGGTTGGAAGTTGGAAATCTGAAAGTTGAAGTGTGTGTGAGTAAAATTTTCGCTACCAGGCTGCGTGCGGGCACCGGTTTCGCGCTCAGGGCCTGTGTGCAAGAGCAGGTCTGTGGGAGGTACGGATGCGCGACCCTCGAATGTGGGTGTGGGGGGTTGAGGTGAGGGTGCGAGGAAATCGGTGGTTTAGGGCTGTAGCCCTGGTGATTTGGTTGGCCTTTGGGGTGGGGGCTCTTTTTGCAGCCAATTCTGAAGCTGACCGATATGACAAAGAAGATGTATTTTTAATTCTGTTCTACGGCATTTTTTGGATTATTTCACATTTTAGTGTTTTTGGGTACCATGTTGAACTTCGTTTTCAAGAGTTAATGTAGTATTAGTAGATATTACATGAACAATGGTATTAGCGTGACTTATACAGTTAGTCAAATTGCTTCTAGCAAGTTTGGAATTTAATTATTTCGTAGCATTCTTAAGCAATTAAAACCCATTTGTTGGCTCTTGTATTGGTTCTCCCAGTCTCACTCTCAAATCTTTTAAATGACAGAAAGTATAAAATGGCGAACATGAGCCATTGTTAGTCTTTACAAAAGTTCATTTGCGCATTTAGGAAATCATTGGAGACTTGACGCACCTGGCGCCTACCACAGTGCTATTTGCCGTGTTTAAGAGGACATTCACTCCTATTCAATGCAAAAAACACGGTTGGCGTGATCTCCCCATTGAGACATTACATAAGAATATATCTTGTCCAACTTATCTTCTCCCTGAGGCACTTCCACTTGTAGTTTTTCATCACCTAAATTGGCATCGAAGGCTGCATCCAAGTCCCATACCGCTAACGTACAGCAGATTATTCGAGTGGAAATTCTCCCACTACGCAAAAAAGCAATTATCGATGAACCGGTGAGATCTGTCTCCAGGACCTTCTCTTCTGGTGCCGGTGCTGGCCCACCCACATGTGGCGCCCAAGAATTCATTGCAAAACTCAAAGTTCTCAATGCCAGGGAATTCTCACTGGTAAATTGCGTAGCTAACGTCTCGAACTGCTTGTCCTGGGCTGCCGTATTTTTTGTTTGATGCAAGATCACGAGCGCTCTGGCTATGAACAATGCAAATGTGACATTTTCCAAATACCGCTCTGACTTTTGCATCTTCTTCACTGCCAATTGATCTTCTAATGTCCGGATCAAGGACTCGAGATACGAGACCAACGTAAGACTATTTTTGGTGATCACTAGCTCTACTACAATCAAATACACCAATTGCATTAACTGGTCTTGCAAAAGCGATTCTTCAACATCTTGGCCCCTCAATCGGAGCTGATAGCACACCCGATAACACTCATTGACCATTCCCATGCTTGGTGTAGACTTCAATCGAAGCAATAAGAGAAGTAACAGGTATGGCACACCATTCTCGTTGTTTCGAGGGAGTGGATATATTTGTTGTGGAGCATTTGTTCTGCCTGCTTGCGGCTGTTGATCATTCCCGCCAACTGGTTTTGCATTTTGGGCCACATTCACTTTTGCATCTGGATTCTCATGCAAATATATCAGGCGGTTGAGGTTGATGGCCTCTCTTTTTGCAACAGGTAAATTGCCCTCAAATAAAAGAAGCGTAAGACGTAATTCCCAGACCCGTAGCGTATCTGGCGGCAGAAGAACGGCGGAGGTTATCACTGAGTGAGTAAGATCGACCAATTGAGCTGTAGAGGCGGTAGAAACAAACAGAAAGTCGTAGATCTGGTTAGGAGCAATGGGCTCGTTGGGCTGTCGCACGAAGAGAGCTGTATCCGTGAGATATTCCATGTTTAATGTGGTATTGATTGTTGCAATGGATTGTCACTGCATGGAACTTATCTGGGGAATCAATACTTAATAATTGACCATTTCTGTTAGATGGTTTATTCTCAGATTTAAATCTAGAATAATTACGTTAGATGAAACGGGGCGTTGTCATTATTCGATCACATGGAGTGGAGGTTTTGCATTGTTTAAGTTGTTCCTCGTCCTTGTAATCGAACACAACCATATGATTTGCAGATAGAGACAAGAGATCACTTGCTGAATAAAGTATGACTTTTCAAAAGTTGAAACATTTGGTATGTTGCTGACCTGTGGGACAGATACTTTCGTTGCCCCACATAGGGCAAACTAGCGATGCGCACGAGCCAAATCGATATCTCATCCATGTTGTGACCAGACTTGCATTTTCTGGATAGATTGGCATTTATCTAAAAAAAATACAAGAAACGACAGCAACACGATCTTCAGACCGGGCTGATTGGATGGTTCGTTTCCAGAGACTTCGCATATAAATGGAGTACACTATTCAGAATGGAACTATCAAGCAGAAACCTAGTTTGAATCTCTCAATTTTGTGTACACATCGTACTTACCTCTATACTTCCGAATAGCTGTAAACCGGACCCCTTCCTTTAATAAAACCGTCAAACAAGACTCCATGACATCTTTGATTTCAGATATAACAATCTTTTCCAGTATTTGAAACGGCGATCTCAACAATTCTGTTTCCAACAACGACTCAAACACTTCAAATTCATTGAACTCGTCAATAAATGAGTTTTTTTGTAAAAGAATAATGAAAACCCCATTCGAATCTCTTTCATACACATTTAGCAATATCACTACGGCTTTCACACCAGAATGTAGTAGACTACGGATATGTGCCCTGGAAGAATGACCGGAAACTCCATGAAGATAGGATCTGTTGCCTTAAAGTAATATTTCTTCTTCTTGTGAGCAGTAACTTTGTATCACAAATGGGCATATATGTGCTCCATCATGCCTGAATTAAAGTGGCTGCTAAATGCCTAGTTGGATCTGCATGTACATTGTGTCAGCGGGTATCATGCATAAGTATTGAAGAATGCACAAGAAATAAATCATTGGTGTGAAAAACTTTCTCCAATTCATATCAATTACTCATTGCCTCGAAAGTGTCTGTTTTGAAGTGCTTTTCGTGCTTGGAATGCAACAGTCAATCGACCGTCAACTTCCGCCAAAATGTGGGCAAAATTGCTTAAACAGAAGCGAAGTTGAACTGAAACTGATTCTCGTGTTTGGAATACTGAAAGGTTTGAAGAATTTCTGCTAAAAGTTTGTAGAGTCGCTTGAGTAGACACCTGGTAGAATTTCATGTACATCTCGAAGCACATCTCCAGAATCAGTATCGCGGATTCTGTTTCAGAAATTAAAATGATTCTAATTTTGTCTCTCGATAATAGTAGTTACTCATAAAAGGGTGCTTTTCGATTGATTTCGGAGTAGGGGGTTTTCACAAACCACCATTGACATAAAAAGTAGCCTTGAAGTCGAAGATAAGTAACATCATCACAAAATAAAAAGCAAAGAAAACCCAGGAATAGATTTAGCCAAATTTTGAAATGAAGTAGCTAGGTCAGGTTGCAGAGATTTTGTGAAATGACATGAAACACTCAACTTCAAACAGAACTCTGAATTTGTCAATTATTAAATTCATCAACAAATAAAAAATAGCCCCCCTAAAGTCAAGAAAACACAAACAAAACCAAAGCGTCTTACTCCTTTTTCAATTTTCCTTATCATTTCTCAAACATTCTATGTATCACCACCAAACTACTCATACAGTATTTATTACTAATGAAAGGGGGCGAGTACAACCCCAAACAAACAACCAATTGAACCCTGGCTTCATTAACTACGCCTACATTTCCGCCATACACAGGAAAGAAATCCTTTCAAAACTATAAATACGCCCCGTTCCCCCGTCATTCTGTGAAAAATGGCCTCTCACAGACAATTGCTTCTTGACGCCAAAGAACAGCAGAGAGAAAGACTTCAGGAGGCGGGAGCCGCCGCAGACCAGCTTGCAGCAGCGGTATCGGCACTCATAAAGGCCAATTCGCTGACGTCAGCCCAGAATACATCCTCTGTGATCGAGAAGATCTCGACCATACATGAGCTTGATAAAGAGATCGATCGCCAGCTCAACGATGACATCGCGCCGAATTACGTGCGTGCTGTGAACGAGAAGGAACGTTTGGGTGCATACATAAAGAAATCTCGTCGTAGTCTTGCCGTAGATACAGAGTCTCAGAGTAGCTATGTGGATGTCCTTCAGAGGCGACTTGAGCTAGCCGATCAGGAGATTCGGGTGTTGGAGAATACATTGAGCCTAGTGGATGCGAAAAAGCGGTGATGGAACAGAATTGTATTAAAATGAGAGTGTGAGGCATAACTAAACGACGTGCCATAAAGCCAAAAGCGGAGCTTGGCTGCGCGCCGCGGTCGAGTTGAAACAGAAAAATTATGTGATGAAACTGATGAAGGGTCTGCAATTGAGCATATGACTTGGTTGCAGAGAGGAGTGAATAAAGGAGGGTTGAGAGTATTCCCTTGAGAGGGTTAACTTCTAGACACAATCCAACTTTCGTTTGAAAAGCGATGGCATGTCTTTTAAAAGGTTTTGGCATGTCAAGGAAGAAGTGCTATTTTTGACCATAATCTACCGCTAGGCTATGGCAAACCTCTCGCAGCACGGTCCCATTTGGCATCTTTGGTCCAACCCGCATTGATGACGGACACCAAATCTTCTAAGTTGATCCGCGCGCCATTCTTCAAAGGCTTGGACTTCTCCACGAACATGGTGTAGATCTGTGGGTGCAACTTTGAGTTGATATGAGCCAAACTCAGTCTCGACTGTCTCTGGCTCACTAGCTCAGCATTGTCAAGCGACGTTTCAAGCCATCGATTCCGTCTCTCCTCCCAAAGCTTCTCGCCCAAGTTGCATGTCGACCGGCGGCGCTGCGGTGAGGTGAAGTTCAAGACCACGTCTGTCTTCGAAGACACTCTTTCGTTCTCAAAGTCTATAGAAGAAGCCAAGGTTGCGCCATTGATATCGGAGTTGACACCGTTGCTTCCAAGTGTTGCAACCGTGCTTTTTGTTCCAGATGCTCCGTTGATCGTTGATCCACTCGCCTTGGGACTACCAATGGCGTTTTGCGTGAAAGGATGAGTGAAGCCACTCTCGGGACTACTTTGAACAACAGGCTGTGCCAGCATACTGGATCGTAGTGGCTGAATCTCGATGCACTGGTGCGTGAACTGTTTCCCACCTTTGTTTTTCTCCTTGGCTATATGCGCCTCGTAGACCTTCTCAAGAGTGCGATGCTTCTTGTAGTCCAACAAAAACTGGGACTCGATCTGAGTTACCTGCCCGTACTTTCCAGGACTGCGTCCAATGAAATCGTCGTCGCTGCTTTCAAAGATGGAGTCGAGGGCTTCGTCTCCAGAAGTATGGGGCTCCAGTAGATCCTTGAGCTTCAGAACAAAGGCGTGCCACTCAGAAGCTAGGCGGCGGAAAAACCAGTGGGACTTTTTCAGCTCTTTTCTAGGGCTGCTGATTGTTTTTCGGGTACTAGACGGCGTCGGGCTCTGGGGATAACTGGAGGGGCTTGTTTCTTTAGGTGACGTCGTGGGAACCATCGGCCTGTGTGATTGATGAACTTGCTCGGGGAGGTACCGAGTTGTATATGTAGGGCCACAGTCCTATTGTATGGGGATGTAGGTGTCTCATCGCTTATCCCCACATAAACTTGGGGGAAAGGCTGGCCATCGGTACTGCAGGCAGGACGGCGTTTCTGGATGTCGACGTGAACGAGCAAGGATGGTGGGGTTTTCGGAGATCATGTCAGGGGAGCGACTGCGACTATGAGAGATTTGTCGTTTTGTTTAAGTGAAGCGCATTTAGGGGTTGAAAGATGGAAGTTGAATCTGCATTCGACGGATTCTTTCATTTTTTTGACGCCGGTCACGTGACACGCCAATCTCTGCGACTGGTGAAATTCCTGAATGGCTGCAAATCAGTTGATTGTGGGGGACAGACAAAAATCTATTACAAATTGTGTAGCATTATTGAGTCATGAATTAAATTGATTATGGTTATTTTGGTGGCTCGACCGCCTTTTGCGCTTCTTTCTGTAGTCTTTGGTAGAGCTTATGGTCAAATCTCCAGCCGCCTTTGCTGGTGTTTGATGCTTCATAGAGTCGATCAGCCTCAATCTCTAGCGCTGACTTCTTATAAATGCTTCGTTCGTCCATCGACATGATACAGGTCTCCCACTTCACCTGGAAGACGCCATAACTGAGACCATCATGCTGCAGTTTATGAGCCCATGACCTAGAATTTATGCCATTTTTATAATAACCATGGTAAGCGTTCAAGCCAGGGTAAATTATGAGTGTCACGGACAAGTCTAGCAATTCAACATCGTCAGCGTCCTTCAGTATCTTGAGCGGTTTAATCACGTTGCTTGGCTCCCATTCCGAATTGCACGCGGTGAGATCTAGGTCATCATCAAAAAGCCCGAGATGACAGAGTACACTCAAAATGTCCGAGTCGTCGGTGTAAATCCCGCCGGCACCACCCCATAGTTCTCTCTTCCGCTGCACCGTCCCCGCCGTGAAGTCCTCAATAAACGCCTTGATGAATCTGTAAGGAATCTTCACTTCGAGAAACGAATTGATACAAGCGTCTGATAAGGGAGGAATCGATGGAATATACTCCTTCTTTTCCATCGAGAACTGTTCTGCTTTCCGTTCAAGGTATCGCTCCCGGATCTCCCTAAGTTGTTGCTTATCATGTTCCTGCAAACCATGCAAATGCTCGAACTGGAGTGTCTCCCAGGTGGTTGTTGGATTATAAACCACTGTGCCCAAATGTCTGCGCACAGGGTAGAGCGATTTAAGTAGTTTCTCTAGTGGCCTTTTGTCTAGTATGGGTGGACCTTTTGGCTTCTTGGCCAATGGAGCCTCATGATGGGGAGAAGCGCGTTTTTCTTTAACTGAAGTCTCCTTTTCGCTCCTCGTTTCTTCTACATTCCCGTTCTCTGTCTTCACATTTGGAGAACTAAGAGATGTCACAAGGTTATGTGACAATGGCTCGCCTGCAGACTGCAGCGGAAACAACCCAAGAGCCTTCGGTTTTGGGAGCGAGCGAATATCTTCTTTTGGCGGAAGTCCAGCCAGAGATGCCGGTTCCAGGAGTATATTTCTTTCGACAGGCAGTGTTCCCGGCTCCTGGTCTGGACCCGCTTGCAGGTGTCGAAGCGGCAGAATCAACGACGCAAAATGGGGAGCGGAAGCATGGTCTCGCGCCAAGAATGAGATGGGCGGGAGTCGGAACGAAGATGCTGTTTCTGGATTGGGGGATGCCGATTGGTCCAGAGGCAGGGGCTTGGTCGACATTGGGAAAATGTGATGGGTGGGAACGCGCAGGGCTTTATATAGATTTGACGGAGGTCGGTTTTGAGCGTTGGGTACCTCGATTGGTGAAGAAATGGGTTGTTGTCAGTGTGTATGATGAATGATAAGTGGAAGAACTGGGGTAAATTCCTGCAGAGGGAAGAAATCGATGAGACCCTTTTGGGGTTTGGAAATTAGCACTAATAATAAAAATTCAAAACGGATTTTTTATCCGGAATCGGCGAAACGAATTGTTGTAGTGTGTTGCAATTCGCATTCAGTGAGTTGATTGTAGTTTGGTGGTATTGATACTTATCATATGACAGGAATGCGTTCAACATCTTCTATGGCCTCAAGTAGACTGCAATTTCTGTGTATGGTATAATCTATAGGCGCAGATCTCCTGTGTATCTTTAGGCTGCCTCTGACTTCATACCACACCCATAATGGACAGCATGATGATTGTGGCCCGCACATAACATCCCACTGCTGAGGCTTTTCCCACAGATCTGACATACTTCGTTCCTGCTGGTGACCGTACAATAGCCCTGCTGGGCGCGGAGAAGTTGATGTTTGAGTTTGGAAGCACCCACTTTGTTTAGTTGGCCCGCCATTCTTGCCACATAGAGCTCGTTTTGCTTGGCCTGAGTGGTGACCTCTAAGTAAAGACTAAGTTTGTGTAGTGGAAACGTGTTAGGGAGCGCGGCAAGAATGTTGAGGGTTGACATGCGGTGGCCTTGGGCGAGGAGAAGCGTGACTATACCGTCTTGATTCTCCTCGTAGTGCATGAGCAAATCCTCAAGAAGTTTCTGCAAAAGGTCTGTTCCTGCGGTCTTTCCGCCTTGCAGCTCATAAACCTCCGCACAGTACTCCATAGCGCCGTGAAGGTCTGCAAGTTGGTTGTATAATATATCGACAGATTTCTGATGCTCGCCCAACCGCTTGTATATGAATATCGAGAACCTCAAATACTTGTCTTCACTAGTAGGTATGTTTTTAAGAATGGTCCATGGCTCAAACTCCCTATTGCTCTCAAGTAACTTGTGTAGCTTTTTGTACCAATCACTTTGATAGAAACTGTCACCCGAGGAATTAAGAAGCTTCAAGTGCCTCAAATAAAAGAGACTGAGCTTTGTGGTGAGCTTCAGTGTGTGCTTCTTTCGAGAAGAAGACTCCAAGATGTCCGTGTCATACAAGAGCCACTCCAAATATCGAATAGGCAATGCATCGGATTTGGATAAACCCTTGAGGAACTCAAACACCTTGAAATTGTCATAACTCTCACATTCGTATGACTCATTCATGAAGATAAGCTCTGCTTGCGCCACGAGGGACTCCGAGTTCTCCTCTAAAATCCAATGTGAGTACTTGAGCACGAGGTCCAAATGTTCATTGGTAAGCTTTTGCATGTATCTAATAGTCAATATAGGCCCACGCAAAAGGTTTTCGAAACCTTTATCTTCATATTCCTCCAGATCATGTGCTAAGACTTTCAACATCGCAAGTGCATCGTCGTGTAGCTCTCTACCAAAATAGAAATCAAGAAGCTGACTTAGCGAGCCTTCCAGCTCCTCATCGTGTGCATGAATCTTTTTGAGCAAGCATTCATTTACAACTTTTGCGTTACATTTGTTGTTTGGCAAACGGAGAAGTGGCCCAAGAAGCATAGGTTTGATGTAAAAATAGCAAAGAAACAAGGTCGTGTCAATGGTGATGATGCAACTGGTCAACATGTTCTGGACCTTTGATGGGTCTAGTCCAGGATAAATGTCAAGTGCGTTCAATTCGACGCCCTTCCATTTAATGGAGTGGACACTATTTGGTGAGCTCAAAAGACTGTAATGGATACGTCTTTGATCGGTCAAATAGACGATGAAATTATTGACGGCTTTGCTAAAACGAGAGGCCGCGGCTTTTTTGGCTGCATTGGGATCTTTCGAAGAACCATCGCTGCTTGGTCTGAGCTTTTCTAACAGCTTAAACAGCTCCAAATCTTCGATTGTGACATTTTTAATACTTCCCTTCCGTGCAGATGCCAGACGAGAGGTACCAGATATCTTGTGAGTGCTTCCATTCAAAAATTCAGGGAAGAGGGGAAGGATGTCTGTTAATGAGATCGCCCATTCTGATGCGATATCTACGAGAGCTTCAGCATACCTCGAATACCTCTCAAAATATAAGACTGCCTTTTCCTTCTGCAAATCACGAAGGAAAAGCTGCCTCGTTTTTGCTGTCAGAGCCGAAGCATTAGCTTTATCTTGAAGGTATGGGTCATCATCTGCCAATGAAATAACATAGGTGATGGCCCGATTGATTCCAAAAGCACGAGCATCGGCGCTCAACTCCTTCTGAGAGTTCAGATTAGGATCGCTCGAGGATAAATATTGGTCGAGCTGCTTTTGAGAAGGTAAAATGCTGAAATGATAGACCATAGAGCCAGCTCCAATGACAACACTTCCGTCGGAGACAGAGACGGAGATTTGATAGCTGTTGAGCAGATGTTTGAATTCTTGAATACGGCATCCGCTATCAATGTCAATAATCTCAAGTGTCTTTGGGTATGTTACAATCATATAACATGGGTATAAGTAATTGACTGCAACAGGCGCCGTTGGGAGCACCACTGCAGATTCTTCCAACCTGTGGAAACCATCGGAGGGCCTGAGCATAGCCGTTTGTAGATCATTCACTATGATTGAGCGATCGTTGCCGCAGGGGACAATTCTTATCGCCGGCCCCGTGCTGGAGAGGCCAAAGTATGTGAAAGAAGAGGGCTGCACAAACGCACCAACATTTGCAAAATCTTTTGGTAGTTCACGTACAGAATAAGTTCCACCAAGTTCTAATAGATGATACCCATGTCCTGTCGCCACTATAGCCAGCTCCTCCTTTCCATACGCACATATCTCCTTGACTCTGTCACGAAAGAGATGGCTTGCAGCCAAAACAAAGTCATAAATATTGCGAGTCCGCTGCTCGATCTTGTATAGGAATACCTTCTTGCGCAGTCCTACCAATAAATACCTACTATCGCCTACCTTAACGTACGACCGGGCGCTACTCCCTCGTGCCTCCTCTAGCGTTTTGACTAGGTTCAAATGAGCTCCAACCCACTCGTACACCTGTATCTGATCATCTGTGGATAGTAGAAGCACTACCCTGTTGCCATTTTCCGGAAAAAGTGGAATGATGTCTATAGCAGTAATGGCCAGTTTAAACACCGCCAGGAACGTCTTTTCGACCACCAAAGAATTTGCATGCTTATTATCTGTGAACATGTGTTTCGCATCGGTAAAGGAGCGGAAACTGCGGATCGAATTGGGCTCAGAACCGGGTGTTTCTGTTTGACTATTGATCGACATGACCAGTAGATCGCCATTGGATAGCCCAAGGTAAACCTTGTTCCCGGAACATCGTAGCGATGTCACGCGAGCATTGTTTTGTGTCGAGAGCCTGCTCCAGGGCTTCAAGACCTGTATGTTCATGGTTAGTTTTAGTCGAATGTAGTATTCAGATGTGGAAAGTGTGGAGTGAGTAAAGTATGGGGAAGGGAGTAAAATTTCTTTTGATAGAATAGAATTTTAGGCAAATTTTGAAGGAATTGTATCTTTTATTTTTGCATTTGTGTTGTTAAAAATACCCTGTCGCTCTCATTTGGGTAATTGATTCAGTATGAAAGCTGCGCAAATTGCCATCCAAAAAACGATTAAAAGGTCCGAGCTATAGTGAGATCTGAGCTTAATATTCCTAGCGCTAGAAGGTTTATGAGGTTTTTGACTTCATTTAATTGTCTATGCATTTCCCTATTCTATTATGCTTGTTTTAGATTATATAGTCGAAACAAAATCGAGAACACCCGAACAGTATTTCACCAACAGATCGAGCTTCTTTTCTTGCTCCGCATTCTCCTCCTCCAATGCCGCAATGGCCTCGCGGAGTTCCTCCTCGGCAGTGCCGTTGATCACATCTCCATGCTGCTTCAAGAACAACCCAATGATGGCCTGGTAAAGATCGAAGTTGGCATTGCTACGCAACCCGGCTGCAAGTGCGCGCGCAAAGTTGGTCGTCTCCGTCAATGGAGGGAATGCATTCAAAGCTCTGATCTCAAGGTCGATGGTGGCAGGAGTTGCGTTCACCAAAAACTCTAAGAAAGCAGAGTAGTCACCAGCAGTAGCAGCTTCTCGAAGAAGACGGGTGAATTTTGATTCGAAATTGTGCTGGTCACCGTTCTTCAAATTGAGAAGGCGCGAGCCCTCGTCGTCTCCGTTACTTGGCTTCTGGATGGATGCGCCGCCATTTTCTGCAACAATGGCGCGGTCACCAACAGACTCTCCTGAGAGCGCCATGAAGAAAGGAGTTTGAGTAGGCTTTTTGACAGCCTCCTTGGGCTTGTTCCTCTTCTTGATAGTGTCTAAATGCAAGATGGTCTGGTATTTGGTTCTAGGACCTACGGCCAAAGTCAACAAATCTTCGCTGATCTGATCCACGGACTGATAGAATTGATCGAGATCTATGTCCTCGGAGTCGGGCGCATCAAGCGCACCCTCGAGCATGGTCAGACCTCCATCTCCAGAGACATTTGGTAGAAGGACCGTTGAGAAGTCCTCCTCCTCAACGTGTCGCGTTGACACAGGATGAAATTGTGCTCTGTTGGTCCACAAAGAGATACCGTTTCCGGAAACGTGACTGGTGGCGAGGAAGTCTCCGATAGGAGAGAATTTTACTTTGGTAGCGACACTGGGGAGTCTAATTCCGTCAATACATCCTCCAGTTGGCAAGTCCCAGGTTCGAAGAGTGCCGTCCAAACTGACACTGACGATCCAGCGTCCATCTGGAGAGAAATCCATACCAGTGATTCTATTGGTGTGTCCATATAAGATTCTGACCACCTTTTGAGTGACAACATCAATGACAACAATCGACAAGTCATCCAAAGCGCATGCTACAAGATCCGATCCCTTATGGTAGATCATGTCAGTGATGGGCTCATCGAGTTGCAATTTGCCCAAGTACTTGGAGTCAGAGAAGTTGTAGAATCCAACAATACCGTCAAGACCACAACTGACCATTTTTCTGTTCATGCCATCGATGGCTAAGCCGGTAACTGCCTTCTTTTTGTGCAACATGTACTTTCTTCTCAAAAGGCCTGATTGCAAGTTGTAGACACCAATTCCACCTTCAGAGGAACCAACAAGACCGAAGTTTCCACATTGGGAGACGCAGACAGACTTGGCAATTCCACCATCTACTGTAGGCAAACTATGGCGACCGACTCTTTTGTGTTGCGAGTTCCAGGTTCTGGCAAATGCCTCATCTTTATGTGTTGTTAACATGTTCTCCCATTGACCTTCACGGGCAACAGACATGGATATATTAGTAATAACTGGGAACTTTTCACGCATGGAGGCTACCAAGCCAGCCTTGCGGTCACCGCCGTTCTTTGGTGGACGTTGTGACAATTCCTGTGCCTGGGCATCTTTACGCATGGAAAAACTCCAGAACGTTTGATCCTTGGATGCAGAGTAAATGAAGTGAGATTTGTCTTCATTAGGGAAGACAAATGCAACTGGAGCAGCCGAGTGGCCACCTCTGGAACGCAAGTGACGAGGAGGGCTGATCACGGCAGTGTTTGTGGAAGAGAGAGGTGGATCAAACACGAGCTCTTTCAATTGGTTATCACCACCATTGGTGACTACAATGGGCTGTCCGTTCAAGAACTGAACGTTTGCGACACCTCCAGAAGACTCAGCATGGCAGTTTTTATAAAGGTGGACACGCAGGTTTTTCTCCAAGTCATGGAAGTAGAGCTCACCCGTACTCAAACCGGCAACCAAGTGGTGCGAGCCATCGGTACGGAACGAAAGCGCTGCGACACGGGCAGAAACGTCTTTGACCGAAGCGGTGATTCTGCGGCCCATGATCTTGGCCGTGCGCAAATTGTAGATGTAAACACCGCCAGTAGATGTACCGATAGCCATAATGTCTAACGCAGGTGCATGTTCAATGCACGAGATCTGTTCTCCATCAAGAGCAGGCTGTGATTTGTAGACAACCTTGGCGGTACGAAGATTGACGATGTACAAGCTGTGTGCTGTGGCGACAACCACTTTGTTTAAGTATGTGGGCGGGTGTAGAAGGCCCACCACAGGACCATCGAACTCAGGGTTTATGGAGGTAATGGTGGTGTAGTGTTCCGTGTGCAACTTGGAGCCAGCAGGTTTCTTGAAGACGTCCAATGTTCCATCCGAGGCCAAAGCAGCCAAGTAGTCACCGAAGACCAAAATATGAGCAACAGTAGCACCTGGAGTGGTGGTGTTTAAACTGATTTCTGCCTCTTGTCTACCTCTTCTGTAAATGCCGATCTTATCACCGTAACCCGCATAAACGTAGTGGAAATGCGCAGCTAAGGCCAGAATTCGGGACGGCGTCTGCTTTTGCGAGACAAAGAGCAAATGCAACGTTGCAGCGTCGTAGATCTGGAAACTTCTTCCTACAGAGGTCACCAAATAGAAGGTTCCACCCAAGGAACCGCAGGCAAAAGGCACATGGTCCGAAACCATGCCGAGGGCACGGAAGGGAGAGAAGATACGCGACCTTTTTGGCTGCGCAGCCTGTGTTTTCTGACGTTTATCCATGATTGGGAAGGATGTAGTTCAAAAAATTAAGAGTGCAGAGATGAGGTGCGATGGATTGGAGAGATGGGGATGTGGAGAGAGGGATTTGGTAGGAAATGTTTTTGTTTTTTTGACGAATTGTGAATAAAAAGAGGAATATTTGTGTGGAATATCTTTTGGTTGGAACACTTTGTCTTGTTTAGCTTCTTTTGGTTCCTTACTTCAGTAGTGCAGAACAGACTACACTCATTGATGTTACAGAAGAGAATGGCCGGGAAACAAAATTGATGAGTTGAAATGCTTATATAATTTCTTACAAAAATATTTCGACGAGTTTTCATTGTGATCGAATGCTTTTTATCTATCTGATCATACCTATATATACTAGTGACCTAATAGAACCACCTTGTAGTCACCCAAACACAAATTGTTTCTGAAAGAAAAAGAAATTTTGATACCAATTTCAGCAGTCAAATATCCTCTCCAATTTATTTTCCTCTCAAATTCCGTCTCTGCCACAGATCGTTATCTCATCGCACTCATCTCATCGCATCTCATCGCTACTCCACGATGTCGGAACCAATCAAGCGGGCAGCCGAGATCGCAGAGACTTCTCAACCTAAGAAGGTCCACTTGGACGACAGACTGGACCAAAAGGGCTATGCTCCAATCAAAGCGGAATTTATCGTGGAGAACACCCTTCAGGACTACGATGATGAGGCTGCTGAAACAGGAGACAGAGTGAAAGACGACAGATCCAACAGATCGAAGAAGGGTCGTGGTCAGAATAAGAAGCGTGACTTGAAACAACGCAGGGAGGAGCTTCGCTTGTGTTCGGCGGTGTTGAACCCTGCCGCCATGAGGGAGTGTCCATTTGGCGAAAAGTGTACCAATACTCACGACATAGATCTTTATCTCAGCAAGAAACCCGCCGACATTGCTGGTACTTGTCCTGTTTATGATGCCATTGGCTACTGTCCCGCTGGTCTCAAGTGTCGTTGGCTCGGGAGCCACTACGACCCTGCTACCAAAGAGGTGTTGAAACTGGAAGAGAAAATCGAGCTTGCAAAGAAGAACGACTACGAGCTCAACAAGATCAACCCTGAAAGCAGAGTGAAACTTCAAAAGAACAAGTATGATTTCGTTAAAGCTAATCCATATGTTAAGTATTTGGACACCTTGGTCCAGAGTGAGGCCAACATCGCCAAAAGACAAGAAGATGTCAAGAACAACGTTTCCACGTATGTCGAGCCTCCATTCACCCCAGCCGAGAAAAAGCGCATCGATTTGAAAGGCGCCAAGATCGTTTCTCCCTTGACAACTGTGGGTAACTTGCCTTACCGTCGTCTCATGAAAACTCTTGGAGCCGATGTCACCTACAGTGAAATGGCACTTGCACTTCCAATTCTTCAAGGTGCAAAGCCCGAGTGGGCGTTGCCTAAAGCTCACTCGTCAGAGTACCCCGGCTTTGGTGTCCAAATCGCTTCCAACCACCACCAACAAGCCACCAAGGCTGCCGAGGCACTTGCTAACGAGACTACTCTGGTTTCGGAGCTCAATCTTAACTGTGGATGCCCTATTGATTTGCTCTACCGCCAAGGCCAAGGCTCTGCTCTTTTGGATCAACCCTCAAAAATGGTCCGTATCTTGAATGGTATGAACGCATGCTCGGGCGATATCCCTGTCACAGTAAAAATTAGAACAGGTACAAAGGACCACAAGAACACTGCGGTGTCTTTGGTATCGCGTGTTTTAGAAGAGACTCATGTCGCAGCCATCACTTTGCACGGTCGTTCCAGACAACAGAGATATACCAGAGAGGCCGACTGGGACTATGTTGCTGAGGTCGGAAAGGTAGTCCAAGACTGGAACATCAAAAAGCAAGACAACAAAGACTTGCAAGACACTCCTCCAACCTGGTTTGTTGGAAACGGTGACTGTTTCACATACGAGCAATGGCACAGTGCAGTCAACACAGAGGGTATCGACTCTGTCATGGTTGCACGTGGTGCTTTGATCAAGCCATGGATCTTCGAGGAGGTTGAGGCTGAACAGTACTTGGACAAGAGCGCTACCGAGAGACTCGAGCACATGAGACAATTCGCCAACTACGCGGTGGACCACTGGGGATCTGATGAATATGGTATTGAGAATGCCAGAAGATTCATGTGTGAGTTCATAAGTTTCACACATAGATACATTCCGGTAGGGATCTTGGAGAGACTCCCACCTAAGCTTAACGAGAGACCACCTAAGTGGAAGGGAAGAAACGAGTTGGAGACGCTTTTGGGTTCGACCGATTACAAGGACTGGATCAAGATCACTGAAATGTTCCTTGGCCCCGCCTCGCCAAACTTCCAATTCACCCCAAAGCACAAGAGCAACTCCTACAACTAGATTTAAAATAGACATACTGGGCGAAATTTCCTTTTGTAGAAATACATTTTTTATTGTACAATGATCAGTCCAATGAGGTTCTGAACGTTCTTTGTGACGTCTTGGATGTACAGCTTCGAGAGAACTGTCGGAAAGATCCAGTCAAACGCTCTACTCGTTTCAAAGAACTTTCAGCATTCTCAATTAACAGAATACTAACTATACGGCGAGTCTTTTAAACTCAATCGTCCTGAAAAAAAGGCACAATGCCTTCCAGAATATGTAATTGGAAAGGGACTTTGCACAGTCTAGTATGCCTTTCTGGTTTTCGTCTTCTTGGTGGTAGACAAGTGACTCTTAGGAATCCAATTAGGATCGTAGGCAGTCGAGCTTCCGGAGCTCTTGCCTGCTCTTGGTACCTTCACCGGAGCAGTGCCCTTGAAATAGTTACTCAAAAACGATGGGTAGAAGAACTGCACGAGACCAGCCACCACAGCCAACATCACCAATTCTACGAACAAAAGCTGTGGATTCAAGAGTGAAAGCGGAACCTCAGTGACCGAAACCATCTGTTGTCTAGCATCAACCACCTTCATTTTGCCCTGGTAGGCTGCATACACGTTGGGAACCAATACATAGTTGCCGGTGTCCATGTCCAAGTTGACCTTCTGTCTGAACTCATCCTTCTCACCGGATTTGATGACAATTGGACCAATTGAGCTGGCAGTAATGTTTACCACAGGCTCACCATTGAGTGGACTGAGAAACACCCCTCCCAATCCCATGACGGTGATGTCGTGTTCCTCATTGTTCACAAGGGTGTAGTAAATGGAGAGAGGGTCCGAGTTCAGGATTTCCAACACCTGCTGGACGCCGAGTTCGGGCTGGTTCTCAATGATGTACGATAAGTCGAAGTTGAGAAGTGAAGTTGGGTCTGATTCGTCTTGAGCAACCTTTTCGGGGTTGATGTTTTGTTGGGGCTCGGCAGCAGACACTGCGCCGGTGAAGGCTGCGAGGGCCAATGCAAAGAGGGAGAATTTCATTGTTTTGGAGAAAAAAATCAAGGAATGATGGGGTATTTATAATTATGTGTGGATGGAAAGATAGACGTGGAGGTCACGTGAGATCTGGGGAGCCTTGACAGGTAGTGAAATAACGAGTTTCGGGGTAGTGAGTGGTGGTGGAAATTTTAAAAGAAGGAGAATTGAAACCAACTTTTGAACTTTTTATTTTCGGATTTGGTCGGGGTGTTTTTGACGGTGCATTGAAGTGAATTATGGATCTATCTTCGAGAACAGGTATTAAAGGGAGCAATACTGACACAATTAATTGACTAAACTTGACCTTTTTTCTGATTCTTTTTTCTTTTTGATTCACTTTCTTCTCAAGTACAACTGTCAACATGTATATGTGACCGATTGCCATTTCCTATTCATTTGTTCCTCATTGTAGTGATATCTTTGAATCCAGTATTTCTGCCAATTTTCAACTAAAGAAGATTCTCTATGGTCTCTCAAAAGCGCTTTTCTAAGAATCCAATGCAATTGAAAAGGCGATATCCTGGTATAGACAGTGAATTTCCCAGCGTGTAAGAAAAGAGACCATCACAAAACATGGAATATGTCTCTGCACCTTATCAATGATGATTTGGATCTGATTTCCAAAAGAAAAATTGTCCACTTCTCTTGGAATCACTTCTCGGGCGCTGCCAAAAGTTGGACCTGTATGTTGTTTTGTGTGTCCTGGCGGTGTTTCAGATTTCGTTACCACTAGAATTTCTGAAACACATTTTTTTTTTCTCCATCGAAATGAATTTAAACAACTTTTGGAGGAAAATTTTGGGATTTGTGATCACGGACTATTCTAGCTACCAGCAGGAGACGTCCACAGATCAATTCACCAACGGTCAGTTGCTTACCGTTGATTTTGGCTACGAAAACTTGATTTTGGAATTAAAAAATGATCTCGAAAGCATCATACAAACTCCCGACTATCAAGCATTATCCGAGCCTGGTAAAGCAGTCTTCTGTGGATACTTGCGCGACGTGGCGAAACATTTCGGACACGATATTGAGCGCCACAATGACCTAGCCTCCTCTCGAGTCTGGTCTTGGCGCCGGAATTTAGAGCAGTATTCTTTGGTCTCTTCAGTTGGATTGACTGAACACATAGACCTGTTTCAGCTAATGAACTTCGTGGACTTGCAAGCTTCGAGGTGCCTGGAGTTACTCTACGAACTGCTTAACAATAGCGGTCCTCAGCGCGAGTCTTTCTTCTCAAATGTAGCGCCACAAGACATTGCAGGTATCGAAATTCTTGCGGATTCAGTGCTGGTGACCAAGGCAAAGGCTTTTGAAGGTCTTTGCGGTATCCAGCGTAAACTCGACGTAACGCACGAGCGTTTGTTTCAGCATTTCGAGATGGCCCAGAACGCTGACTTTACCTATACCTATCTAGCCCAAATGGTTAAAGATAAAATGGGGATCTTGCAGCATTTCTTGGTGGCATTATTAACCTTGCTTTCATGGGTAGAAGTGTTCAGGCAGCGTTCGAACGGACACTTCCTCTGGAATATCTCGGTGTTCGTTGTCAATGTGGCCGCTATCTATCTTTATTTGCCTCCCCGAGTGGTTATGTTTTGCTGGCAGTTTCGGCAACATAGACGTTCTGCTGCCTTGTTTTCGAACACTGTCAAGACTTTGCAAAATTATGATATGTCCGAGCAGTTTCCATTTGCTTTGTTGTGCTACTTCCGTTTCAATCGCACGAACTTCCATTTGATTAGTCGAGAACTCCCTCATGACCTCACTAAAAGAATGTCCAGAAAGGAGATCGAGAGCATTCAGGATAAGCAAAAAATCCTTTCTGGTATTATGGAAGATACTCTCGTAGCTATGTCTAAGACCTGTACGACAGTCACCTTTAGGATCGAACTGGGAGCTCGTTTTGTGTCCATGATGAAGACTGGGGACATGACATTTCTCGATGAATTGGAAGCAGCTCTGGGTGAAATGCGAGCCAGCGTTCGTACAGCGCGGAAAAGAGCCAAGGAGATATGCTCCCGTAATTTCTCTCAGGCTGCCATGTGGAGTGAGGCTTACACAAGCGAACTCAAGCGTTTGGAATTGGTGTGCGTTGGATTTGCAGCAAAATTAGACACTTTTGTCTCAGTCTGCGAACCCGAAATAACGAGAATTGGCGATAATTTTAAAACGGCTTCTGTTACTGAGTTCCGAAGAGAGACATTTTTCTCTGTGTTATTCACGGCCGAGAGTTGTGTGAATTACCATGACTTCGTATCACAACAGTTCCCGGATTGGAGTCTTGCCTCAGTCTTACTGAGTTTGAATCTTTTCCCCCGCTTCTTTTCCAGATTGGTTCTGGGTTTATTTCTATGAACCGAGAATCCACAACGTCTCCTGAACATCCGAAGCCAAAGCAAAGTTCAGATTCGAATCTGCCTTGCTGAGCTCTCCGAAAATTGAAATCCTGCTTTTTATATCTTGCGGCGGCTTTTTTATACTCTCCTGAACTCCTTCAGTTTTTGCTTGAAGCGAAACTATTTTTGCTAGGAGTTGGGTTTTAAGTGCTTGCATGCTTTACTAATTCTTTAATGCTTCTTATAATCTACAAAAACATCTAATTATTCATTTAGTCCATTCTTTGCCTCATATGAAATATAGTTTCACATTGAATTAGAAGAGCTTCCTAAACTTTTCGCCGGGAAATAAGAAAAAGTTAATCATCAAAAGTCGTTTTTCCGTATTGTTGAATGATCTGTCAGTTCCATCTAAGACATTCTTGGCTCGAGCTACTTCTTTCTCCAACCTTAACAGTTCCTTAGAAAATTGACACATTTAATTTTCCAATGAACCCTTTCCACCTTTTTCAAGTCATTGGGATATATTGTGTCTGAACTGATTTATTCAAACGAATTGAATACTCAAGTAGTTGCCTAGTTTGGTTTTGGGAGATGAACGAATCCTACCATCATAACAAATAACACTCAAAGGATAAAATGTGGCTCTGCCTCAACGTAGAAGAAAGACTTCTAATATCTGAAGTAACTGTGATACCGTTCCAGATCAAGAATTCTTGACGAGATATTCTATATTCTAGTGACTGGATTGATAGTCATCCGTGAGTATGAATTTATCAGTGCAAAGGCACTTGATATAAGAGTACAAGAAACCTTTTTGGAATTCACCAAAGCCACTGCGAAGCATAAGCGGAGGTTATGTAAGTCAGTTGGGTGGGTGAAGACGTTTCAGCACCCAAAGGTCACAATTTTTATGTTTTACGAGCGAGTTTTGGGAATTCGGAGGTTTGCACACGCCGCCGTTATTCTGATCTGCGTCGGGTTTTTGTCCTAAGCTCATGTAGTCTTCGACCTTTTTACCATCTGTGTATGACTTGGAAGTGAGCCGTGGAGCAGGCGACGATGCTTTGGAAGGGGCCTTAGAAGAGCTTCGATTGTACTTTCGAAGATGCTCTTGACGCGGCTTTGGAAAACGGTTTTGATTTGGCATTCGAATTGTGTTTCGAAAGGCATCAAAGCAAGATGCGCCATCATTTTCACTGTCCTCGGTCATATCTGAGAAGTAATACTTGTCATTTCCGTCAGCACCGTTGCTCTTAATATCCTCATAAGCATAATCGAGTAATGCATCGTCAATCACTTTGTCTATGTCGTCATTGAAATCTTCATCTTCACCATTGAACCTGATAATGTCTCTCAAAACCAGCGCGCCAACCCGCTCCTTGAACAATGCTGCGTGCAACTCGAAACATTTATCAATCAGTAGAGAACATGCTCTCACGAATGCCTTCTTTATTCCGTTTAAGTTGAATGACGAACGAGTGTTGTTATTCTGTGGGTCGGAGGGATCTTGGATCACGATTGCAAACAGGCCCTCGAAGGATCTATGCTGTGGAGCATATTCTTTGATAAAGAATATTAATTCAAAGAAAAAAATGGTCTATTTATCTCCTCTGTAAGTAGAATGGTCTATTCACAAGGTTTAGCGACAGAATCAGGAAGCACACTTGAAGAAGAAAATGAGGGTAGGCTACATTCATAAATTACTAAAAATAATAAACAAGCAGACCTTGGCTTTGACAAATCTAGAGCGGTATCCCATCATAAAAAGGAAGGTTATCCCTTCTACAAAGATGTTAAGGAGATCTCAGAGTCCCCAATCCTCGTTCTATTAGGCAATTGATGTTCGAAGTATCATAAATTCACTAGTATACTTTATTTCGAATAAATATACAAAGATTTCCGATAGTCAAGTACTATAGAAGAGTCCTTCAAAATTCTATCAAAGCGGGACAAGTAAGACCAAGACAACAATCAATTTGAGAAGCGTGTTAATGTTGCAAGAAAAGCGGAGTCTATCTCAAACAACCCAAAATGTTCTTTTTTTCTTTTAATACCCGGAATAGAGTAATTTTGATATTCGGCGACAAATTTGAGCTATTGATCGAAAACAGAGACTAGAGATCGTATGACAATTGATGAATACAAAGTCTCATTTTTTTCTTGGATTGAAAACGGCTTTTCACAAAATAAATCAAAACCTTTTCACCTCTCAGACATTTCTCTTTAAAGATCATCTAGAGGACTCAATTTGCAGCCAATCCCAATGGGTCAAATCCATAAAGAAACATCTAACCGCCACGCAACTCAAATACACAAAAACCCCATATCAAAATTGATTCAGCAAATAAAAAAATTCCCTGCAAGAATCTTAGTTTCCCTCAAAGTCCAAGATTTTTTACCACTATTCGTCCCTCTACTATCTGAGTAGAGCCTTACCTACAGTCCTGAATATCACCCCATAGGAAGAAATACCCTACCACCTAAAGCCACCATCGAACCTTTTTCGTTCCTTTCCAATATTCTTCCTCTATACCTGTACATACACTTTCACTTCTCCCATACACAAAATCATCCACAATGCTCTTCTCGGCCCGTTCTGGGAACTTGAGGAAATCGATAAAAAGAAGTCTACACATCAAGGCAGCCACAAATGTCCGCTCTGCGTTGTCTCTACGAGCAGGCTCACCTTCCAGCAATGCGCTGCTCTTTTTGCGGCTTCTCCGGAGCCCAGGACACTTGACTTTCGTGACGGCGAACGTAGCGCTTTTGGTGCATCTTCAGATGCTCAGCACAAGACATAAACATCAGCTGGCCAATCAGTTTGAGCTGGACTTGGTCGAACTCCAGCGCTTTGACGAAACTGTGCTGGATTTGGATTCAGAAACGGAGCTCATCCAGAGTCAGATCAATCTGATCAAACAAGCTAAACGAAAGGATTCTGAGGTTCGGCCGACCCAAAATGGATTCAGAAGTGGTCTTCTCTCACCGCAATTGGTCGCAAGACGTCTCCGAGCGGAACACCATTCGGAAAACCAATACAAATTAGCACATTCATTTGCCAGTCAACGCGTGGCAGTCAAACTGCTAGCGGAACTGCCCGAGCTCCTCGAGAAATTGTTTCCTGAAACAACCGAGGCTCCAGTAAACGAATCTTTGGTTGATTACAAGGCCGAGAAAAAATACACTTCGCCGCTCCAGAATTCTTTGATGCTACTCTCCTCCCTGATGCTCAAACAGTTCCTCGTGGAACTCAATTTAAAACAAACATTTAATGATGAAGCGCTACTAAATTCATACCCAGATAGTTCTTACTTGACAGAAAGCAATTTGTCAAAGTCGTTCACAGAAAGGGACCGCGCCAGTGTCGCATCCTTATTAGAATCTCTAGCCGAGGATGGCAAATCCGTCCATCTCAAAGATATTCTAGCAGATGTCGGCGACAATGTAGCTTTCAATAGCGTCGGTCTGAAAAGAGAAGACTTCTACAACTACAAGTCTGCTCATTGGCTCAACTACTCGTACAGTGACGTGACACATTTAATAGAAGCCGGCCCGCAGCCCCGCTTTCAATCACCTGTTGTTAACGATGAAGAATACCTCACCAAAATTACCGCATTGTTTTCGCAGCACAAGGCTGACACACATCCTTTCAGACACATCAACCTCGCGCTCGGATTGGCCAAGCTTCTCGCGAATGGAGGGGTGTACAGTCCGTCGCTCTCCATTTTCAGGGTTTTGCTTGACAAATTTGGCGAGCTCCGCATGTATAGCTATCAATCGCTCGTTTACGATGCCCTTCCCTCTTTTGAGAATGGGGACGCCGATCCCCTCAGTGAGAGGCCAGATGCAGATAGTTTCACCAGAAGCCTCTATGTGAAGCTTATTGAGGAGGATCCAGAGTATTTACAATCTTTAATCAGGTACGAAACAAGAAACGAACACTACGACAACTTGAAATACCTTCTCAATTTCCTCGAGCCGGATGGGAAGCAATTGCCTAGCTTCATACCTCTGTTCTTCTCCAACAAGGTGGTCAAGGACGCAGCATTGGATAGCCGCCACGAGCCAGTCCTTGTTAGCCTTAGCACCATCGAAAATGCTTTAGATACATGCGCGCAGCTTGGAGACTATGAGCGTATGGACCGGCTCCTCATTAAATTATTTGCATCGCTGGTGACAACCGCAGAGGGCGTACGTATAGCCTTGAACAAACTCGCGGATCTGTACCCTACAGTCACCAAGATGTCACCTACTACCAGCTACAAAGTCCTCCTAACAGATAAGGTATTAAAGACACTCGGAGAAACATACGTCAAGCGCAACGATGTGCTTCGTCTGCAATGGCTCCAGCCATATGTACATGCGCGCTTACAGGAAGATTCATCGTCGGCGGCGCTTCGGAAGTTGGGATTGCAACTTGAGGCCATTACTCCCAAATCGAAAGCGGGAAAACCCAAAACCATGACCTCGTCTACGAAAGCAAAATCCGACAAATTCCAAAACCCAAAATTGCAGCAAAAAATCCTCAGCCGCGATATCCCCATTTCTTCTGCGCGCATGGATCGTGTAGTGTCAATGGCTGCCTAGCTTGCACCATGCGCACCGCAGTTCCTGCAGTACCACAGTACATCATCTGGAGAGATGAGCGAAAAATATCCAACCGGAACACACCACCAACCACACAAACACAAACGCAAATCGCGCACAAGAAATACAACACCAGAAACATGAAGTTCATAACCACCAATTTCGTCAAGTGTGCCGTGAAGACCTGCGACTCTTCCGTCGATGCCTTTCCACTCCAATACTCAGACTGTCAAATCGTCCAAGAGGAGCTGGAATACAACCCCGAATTCATAGTGCACATGTTGGAAAGACTAGAATGGAACGCTGTTGTGAAGGTTGCTCGGGATTTGGGCAACGAGTCGCTCCCGCCAGTGAAACCAGAGGGCTTGGATCCCATCATGGAAGATGACCAGGTCATCTTGCGTGATCTTCACACGTTGCTTGTAGAGACGCAGATTGTGGAGGGAAAGATGGTGTGCCGTAATTGCGAGCACATTTACTTCATCAAGAACTCGATCCCTAACTTCTTGTTGCCTCCTCACTTGTGTTAAGGAGGAGGAATAGCTTGGTAGATTTGGTTCTGGTTTCCGAATCTATGAAGCAATTGATATGAAAATGTTGATATGAATTTAGGTGCAAGGCATTGACACAAAGGTATCAGTATGAAGTGTCTGATTTATTGCGGAACATGGTCTGCTGGACTCCATCCACGAGAAGCACACAATGAACCTCTTCTTGCTGAAAGAGATGTGGTGTTACACAATGAACTCTTTTATCTGCGTAGCAATGATATTACTCGAAACGCATCTCTCCATACTGATAGAGCAGGTACGGGAGACCATTGAATGAGCATGCGGTATAGAACCGCTACAATATACGGAATGTGTATTCTGAACGTTATTCAAGTAATTCAAGTAATTCAAGTAATTCAAGTAATTCAAGTAATTCTCACCATCAAAAGCTAGGTTGTCCAAAAAAACCCAGTTCAGTAGACTAATTATGCCACCACCACTCTATCTATTACCTGGCCCAGATAGTATATCCAACAGAAGCCACCAGTAATCGAAGCTTCCAGCCACAAAAAAAACAACAGCACCAACTACAAAAATAAAAAACGCCCCAAAAATTACAACCATCCATTTCCCTCCCCAATTAAATCGCTCAATCCCCCCCTCCACCCAATTTCTCAACCACCAAAACTGCCTATCTAGATAACCCCCACCCGTACACCGGCCGGCAGCTCACCTGCCCACCCACCCCCATTAATTACTCACTATCTCTTTCCAAAACACCAACACCCCACTCCAATGTCCGGCGCAGGTAACAGAGAGCTGGTCTTCCCCACGCGGATGACGTTGGGCCTCATGAAGGGTAAGTTGAAGGGCGCCCAGCAGGGCCATTCGCTTTTGAAAAGAAAGTCCGAAGCGTTGACCAAGAGATTCAGAGATATCACCCAGAGAATCGACGAGGCCAAGCGGAAGATGGGCCGTGTGATGCAGACCGCCGCGTTCTCCTTGGCCGAGGTTCAGTATGCCACCGGTGATAACATCTCGTACCAAGTCCAAGAGAGTGTCCAGAAGGCTCGGTTCCAGATCAGAGCCAAACAGGAGAACGTTTCCGGTGTGTACTTGCCGGCGTTCGAGAGTCACATCAACGAGGACATCAACGACTTCAAAATGACCGGTTTGGGCCGTGGTGGTCAGCAGGTGCAGAAGGCCAAGATTGTATACACCAAGGCTGTAGAGACGCTTGTAGAGTTGGCGTCGTTGCAGACAGCGTTCATTATCTTGGACGAGGTCATCAAGGTCACAAACAGAAGAGTCAATGCCATTGAGCATGTGATCATTCCCAGAACAGAGAACACCATCAGTTATATCAACTCCGAGTTGGACGAGTTGGACCGTGAGGAGTTCTACCGGTTGAAGAAGGTGCAAGAGAAGAAGCAGATTGCCGTTGCTGCGGAAGAGGCCGAGGAATTGGCCAAGAGACAGGCCGCAGAGGGCGCTTTGGAGGACGCCGAAACGGAAGACGTTGACGACGAACTTGACGACAAGGTCGAGGATGTCGAGGGCGCAGAGGAGGAAGAGGATGAGGCCGTCGCCGAGGACGCTTCAGATGCCGCCTCTGTTCCTGCGTCTGCAAGTGCCTCTGCAGAGGCCTCGCCTGCCCCTGCTGGCAAGAAGAAGAAGAACAAGAAGAAGAAGAAGAAGGCTGCATCCACTGCCGTTCAACCCAGCGAGAGCGAAATCATCGAGGACGTAGAGAAGTTGGCAGGCGGTGCTGCTGCCGGCTCCGAGGATGTGTTGCAGGAGAACGAGGACGACATTATTTTCTAGGTGCTGCGTCGACCCTTCTAGATCCGCGAGTCGGCATCGGCCACCCCTTTCTTTGCAGCACTGCTAAAGCATCAGACCGTACCATGCAATATCATTACAATTTTGAGATGCCCCTGTAGAGAGACGGTGTGTACTTTGATGAGTCAAAGCGTTAAATTGTCACGATGACCGAGATATTTACATGTTATTCTTTTTTTGCTCACCCATTCAATTCGACTTGAAATTAAAATCAACCATTTTTGCTTCCCTTCATTCTGCGTCCGTCAATGCTGTCAACTCCACGCCTGCACACAGTGCCAGTAACCAAAACACACCCCAAACACACCAAAGTCACAAAAACAAACCACATTCTTACCAGCTATTGCTCGCAACAAAGAAAAATAACAGCGCACGTGACGACACGCTCATAATAGACTGAAAAACTATAAATACCAGTCGTAGCGCTCCCTTTTAAACTGCTCAATTTAAGATTGTGTCCCATTACACAAAGAAGGCATTCTTATGCCACCCGCCCCCACCATCTCACTAGAATGGGCCTTGGACAAGCTTCCGTGGCTGCTGCTATTGCGTGCGGAAAATCTTGACATCAATTGCGACCTCCAGTGTGTCAGAATCGAGAAAACAATCGAATGTCTACTACCGTACCTAGTACAACTTCATGGAGAACTTGTGGTCTGCGCTGGAATGGAAGAGGATGTGCAATGGCACGCCAAAGAATGTAATATAGTTGTAGGAGTGGCCGATATAGTGGCCCGAGTCGATGTGTACTTGACGTCTGTGTTTGCATGGTGTGTCAAACTAGAGGATCTGAGATTGTGTCTGGGCTTGAAGGATCTCACCATGCATACGTTCGATGTACAGCAGTTGGTTATACCCTTGAAAAAAAAATGTTTGATGGCCTCAAGACTAGTTGAGATGGAGACGTATCAATTGAGTGCCCTTATAGAGGAGGTAGCTGGCTGCACTGAAGAACTTCTGAAAATTCGCAGCTCCCAGTTAGGAGATGAAATTCTTGCAAATACGAATCTCGGAGAGGTATTCAATCTTATCCAATGCAATGACATCAGTCATCTGTCTGGTTACTCCGCCAAATTGGCAGCACTATCAGTACTCTCGCCCTCTGACGGAAGTCTACTAAGCGCTCTACAGCATTTATCATGCCGTATTGATGCGATGCGCTTTTCGATGGTTCTTTTCACCCAGCAAGCTACCGACTTCCTTCAGCAGTGCAATAGGCACTTTCCAAAGAGTTGCCAACAGCTACAAAGACGAATCGCCGCCCTCGAAGAAGAATGGGCGAGAACGCTGACAGAATACACTTTGAGCAAGTCTGTTCTTCTAGATCGCAATTGCAACTCTCTCTTCCTGTTTTTGGTCAATCAAACTATCCTGGCGGTTGTTGAGCTAAAGGCGCGGGCGCACTCCTTGACCGAAGACGCTATGGAAGATGCAGATCGGATTCAGTTGAAACTATGTTCTGGTGTCATCAACTTTGTTCACAATGCTTTTCAGGAGGAGACTGTTGCGAGGCCAGAGGTGATAGCCAAGTACAATGATGTACTTCTCTCCGAGTGGGAACAATTGAATCATGCACTTCTAGATCCATCTCCTCAAACCGATCATGCTGCAAATCAAGCTGAATCTCCCTTTTGCGAGCTACGATCTCCGTTCAATGAAAATAGACCGCCAAATACCCACAAAACTCCCGACTTTCTACGCTGTTTGACTCTTCTGAGAACGAGTCTGAACATGGCTGAGAGCGCAGAGGTCACTCCTGATACAACGCCGCGAAATACGCCTGTCATTGAGTTCAAACCTCATGCACTTGTGTTGCCTAAACGAAATGTCTCCAAGCGTGATGAAGAGAAGGTGGTTGGACTCGGACTTGATCTTGGATTAGAGTTCAATCAATCTTCAACAGTTCCGTTGAGTGTAATGAAAAAGGATAGGATAATTAGTTTGAACGTCGATCCAGCTACTGTTAAAGGCTTCAACTTGCGTGACAAACTAAGTCAGCTTCAAGAATCTTCGACAGTTTCTAAACTAGGCTCTCCCGCAAAATTGCAAGAAGCCTCCATCGGAGACAACAGCTCACGAATTCCTAGAATTCTGAATAATATCGCGGCTGCGCAGATCCCCAAAATCGAGAAACAGAGTGCTAATGGGTCGAGGATCCCGGTGATCTCCCGCACCCACCCAGTATTCTCATCCATCGCAGACAAAGCGCTAGCAAAAGAGTTTGACGAACAAAATGACCACTTCGCGGAGAAGTCAGTTCTCTACACAAGTCTCAGAACACCTCCAGGCTTCAACCTCAGCTCCATTAGAGACAGCTCCACACCTCGGTCGACACACAGAGTTCCATCACATACAACCGCCAGCTATTGTTTGGGTCTCATGACTCCCAACAACACGCTTGGCTCAGTTGCTGAACAGTACACTCCAGAAGTACTCGATTGGGGGTCGCGTTCACTGCTGCGACAAAGAAGCAAACACGCGGCGGCGACACCCGCACACAAGCATCCCAAAAAGCCATGGAAATGAGTCTATTATGTCCCTTCAATTCTTTTACACTTTATTTATGCTAATTTACTTATGTTCCTTGGAGCTCTCGGACTCCATGGACTTCTTGGTGAAGCCGTCCAAAAAGAAGTCTCTGCCGAAGATTTTGTACATCCAACTATTTCTCTCCACCTCCCATTTCTCCTCCTCACTGAATTTGCGGATACCCTTGTCTCCGCCCAAGAACTCACCTTCTTGGACTTTCTTGGTGGATTTTCCCGAAACACGGCGGTAAAGCTCATATCCGGGTATAAATAGAATAGGGATCGAGAACAACACAAGATAAATTCCTCTGTAGCGGGTTTTGATCTCCTTTGGTGCGGTTTTCCAGTTTGGTTTTCCGGTCTCGACCAAACCTTTGAGAAACGTCTCGCGAGCCGCCGCTTCGGGGCTTTTTGGCTTTTCTGGTGTGGTGTTGCGGCCCTGCCTATGGAAGGAGGAAGTTTTGAACGAATTCGGGCTTTTCATGGTGGCGGTAGACTCTACTGTAGTAGACCCCACAGTGTAATTAGTACAGTGCCAGAATGCAGTTTTGAAAAATGATAAGCGGTGAAAATGCGTACTGAACTAATCCAATGATAATATAAAAGAATAAAGGAAAATCAAAAAGAAAAAAGAAAAAAGAAAAAGAGGAAAAAGAAAAGACAAACGAACAAAGAAATCAAAACAAGAACTTTTCCTATTTTTTTCTCTACTTTCCTATTGCCAATGCACTTCTCATCACGTTTCATCTCAGATCAACTCCATTCCATAATTGGAATACCTCCCTACTGCAGGCTACCCATACACCCATATACCACCACCAATACCAAGTACATCTTCCATCTAGAACCTCGTAACGGCAACAATGATAGCCGAACTTGTACACAAGCACGCCAGTGCTCACAACCGCCCAGAAAATACTATATATACCTATGGAACCGCCGGTGTTCGCATGAACGCCAACTACTTGGACTATGCCATGTATGCCATGGGCATTCTTGCCGCGCTCCGCTCCAAGGCGCTTCTGGGCCAGACTGTCGGTGTCATGATCACCGCGTCTCACAATCCTCCGCAGGATAATGGTGTGAAGGTCGTGGATCCGATGGGATCGATGTTGGAAGCATCGTGGGAGACGTACGCTACCCGTTTGGCCAACAGCGCAGTTGAGGATTTGGCGGGCACGATTGAGGCAATTGCGGCCGAGGCTGGGATCGACATGTCTGTTTCGGCACGTGTGGTTGTGGCCAGGGACTCCCGGGATTCCTCTGCTCGCTTGAGTAAGGCGACTATCGATGGAGTCCAGACCATTCCGGATTCTGTTTTCGAGGACTTGGGGTTGATGACCACTCCTCAATTGCACTACATAACTCGTACACTGAACGATGCTGCCTTCGGCGAGCGTCTGGAGGTTGGCTACTACACCAAGATGGCCAGCGCGTTCAAGAAGCTTGTGGACCTAGACTTTACTGACAAGATCCAGATCACTGTAGACTCTGCCAATGGCATTGGCGCTCCGAAAATCCAGGAATTGGTCCAGAAGTACCTCTCTGACTACGTCGACGCTGCCTTCGTGAACTCTGACTATGATAAGCCTCAAACACTCAACTCGGATTGTGGTGCCGATTACGTAAAGACCAACCAAAGACTCCCCAAGAACGTTACTCCCCAACCGGGCCTTTTATACGGCTCTTTTGATGGTGATGCTGACCGTCTAGTGCACTACTATCAAACAGAGGCAGGCGAGTTCCGTTTGCTTGATGGCGACAAAATAGCAACTCTTTTGGCATTGTTCTTGCAACAGATTCTTTCACGGTTGCCTCAGTTGGACCTTAACATTGCTGTCGTGCAAACAGCCTATGCCAATGGCCTGGCTACCGACTATGTCGAGGATACTCTCATTGTTCCTGTTCGCTGTACTCCTACAGGTGTGAAGCACTTGCACCATGAGGCTGAAAAATATGACGTCGGTATCTATTTCGAAGCTAATGGACACGGAACTGTCATCTTCTCTCCAGAGGCTGAAAAGAAGATCTTCAACTATTCCGCCGAGTCTGAGGATGAGAAAGAAGCTGCTCTTGTCTTGCAGGAGTTCACCAGATTGATTAACCAATGTGTAGGTGATGCAATCTCCGACTTGTTGTGTGTTTTGGCCGTTCTCCACTACCTCAAGTTGTCTCCAGCTCAATGGGACAAGGCTTACACCGATTTGCCAAACAAATTGGTGAAGGTCGTGGTCGCGGACAGGACTATTTTCAAAACAACCAATGCCGAGAGAACATTGGTTGCTCCTGAAGGTTTGCAAGCCAAAATCGATGCTGCTGTCGCAAAATACCCTAAGGGTCGTTCATTCGTCAGGGCTTCTGGAACCGAGGATGCCGTCAGAGTGTATGCCGAGGCAAACACTCGTGCTCACGCCGAAGAGTTAAGTGAGGAAGTGAGACTTTTGCTTGTAGAGAGCTACGGCAAGCAGTAGAACTAGGTTTTAGAGTAGCTACAAATACGCAATGACAAGGAAATTTACGAACAGGTGTATTTCAAATGCATTTGGCCTTGGTAGACAAGAATACTGATAGTACTATGCTATGCTCAACGATTATCATGAAATGAGCGACTCGAAAGAAGCTCCGTACTCATGGTCATTGTGTATCTAGTTCGCTGATACGAAAACTGAAAATCGCCCATTCAAAGTTTGCCGATCTTGATATCTAGATGTTTCCAATACAACAGTTAATTATTCTTCTTAAACTCTCCAGGAGTAATAAGCTTCTTCCCTAACACCCAGAGACCTCTCTTCTTCTTCTTTGCCTTGTGTTCAAGCTTCCGGTACCAGCCTTCATTTCCTCCAAATTCCGCTCCCACCTTAGCTTCGTATACCACTCCTATACCGTTGCGGATCATTTCCGCGCTGACATCTTTGCGGCCGGTCAATTTCCACACCTGCGCTCGTGCAACCAATCTCTTATACTGATCAACGGAGTACGGCGTAATAGTTACGGAGCGATTCTCCACGTAATTCTTCAACCACTGAAGAGATTCCTCAGAAAATGGCTGTGCCGGTTTCCCGAAATGGGCCCTTTCAGGAGCATCTACACCGCATAGACGAATCATAAGCGTCTCGTTCTGGAGATTATTGCGACCCTCGGGAACTTTACGTAGCCACCCCCACCCGAGAAGGGGCCCGCCGGGCGTATGATAGAACCGGAAATTGTCTCCATCGCCTACTCGAGTCACTTTTCCATACAATCTACGACGACCATTCAACATGCTAGGAGTAAGGTTGAGATAAGTCTGAATGCGACGAACATAACGGTTATATAACCGGTACGAAAGAAAGAGAGAAGTTCCGATTCCAGCAGAAAGAAGAAGAACCTGTGGGTTCCTCAATGAAGCTTCATTATTGGTGCTGTCACTCATTGTAGTGATCAGATATGTGCGGAAAGATTGTTTATGCGAGGTTCAATGCAATGGATTGTGAAAAATATAATTATGTGTTCCTTTTTTCTCTTAATGGTCCGAATTCTTATGTGTTGGCTTCAAAAAGCAAGCTATGTAAGGTATCTAGTAAATGCAGCGATATGATTGGTCAATACAATAAATTCAAGTCGGTGAAACCCCTATGGTATTATAAACAGGCAGTGAAAAGAAACCGCAACGTCTTTGAAAAGAAGTAGGGGTATCACTGTGTTTTGGTTTCAGATGCTATGTTCAGGAACAGATCAAGGGACCAAAGATAGGAACAACTGACATGGAGGAAATAATTCAGTGACATTTTTTGTACTATTGATACTATTTCATGTAGATTTCCTATATAAAAATGTAAATTTGGGAGAGTCTGGTTTGTTATGCACAGGCAATTGGACCTCTAAATCATAGTATGCCATGCTTCCCACCAACGGAGCATTTTTATAGCTTAATAATGAAGTCAAAGAATTTGTTTAAAAAGAAAAATTAGAAGTCTATCCAATTTCATGTAGTAGTTCTGTCTTGACACACTCATATCTTTCCCAACTTGTAGATATACATATCAATACACAATCCATACCCCAGAAGAAATCAGAAAAAAAAAAAAGAGTCAAAAGTACTCAATTGATTAAATTATCCTCATTTCTCTTGTATAAACCTCCTCCGTCGCCCCTTATCGTGAATTAACCGTACCTCTTCTCAACCTACAGATAACCCACCTATATTCCTCTAATTAATCCATCTTTTTCCTCCAGGATGAGTGTTCCGGACGGAGAATACGACATCGACCTTTCGGGACTTCTCGCAAGTGTCCAAAATGCACCTAGTGCAGAATCACTCGCAATTCGTTACGGATTCATCCCCGATTCCATGGATCAGACAAAACCACTTACACTCTACCAAAACGACGACGTGTGCATTCTAGAAGCACAGCTGTTGGAGAAAAACAGTAAGGCAGCACTGAAGCCCGTGCCGGTAATCTTCGAGGGAGTGCAGCAGCGACAACGGCTGACACAGACCTCTTCTAGTGGAAACAACGATTCGTACTATTTGGCGTTTCTGGCGCTGGACCACGGCGACCTACAGCCTACAGTGAAGCTTCGACAGCTTGGGTCTACGATCCGAGTCAGCAAGACGAGAAACGTGGAGAAATGGCAGAAAACAATCGCAGAGTGGAGCGCAGCCTCCAATATGGACCTAGATATCCCACTGGCACTCACGCCGGAATTGGAACCGGCGGAAGCACATGTAGATAATTGTGCTCAGCCGAATTCACATCGACTGACTCAAAATCTGGGCGTAGGGGCGGGACGCGCTGCTAAAACGGTGGGAAAGGTCGTGGGGAAACAGACGCAGAGCGCCAGGGCATCGAATGCCAAAAATGTTACTTCCGAACACGATGCAAAGAGCAATCCTCCCACTAAACCTAAGGCGAATACACCGAAAGTGTTGGTCCAGCCTCCGCGCCGTAGAGTGACTTCGAAGAGGCCACCGGCAACGCCCGAGGTGAAACCGGACATCATCAGTGTCTCGGACTTCGAGGATTTGGAAAGTGAAGAGGAGGCAGTGCCTGTTCCAGTGCCAGTAAAAGAGCCACAACCAATGCAAAATACAGAAGAGGAACCAAAGCTAGTGCAAAAACTGGAGCCAGTCATGATCCCTCAAAGACGTAAAACAGCAGGAAAGGCACCTCCACGAGCTAAGGCTGAGCCAGTGTCTGAGCTGGAGTCGGAGGTAGATGCAGATGTTGTTGCCGACATTTCAATGACCGATGACTTCCAGGACTTGGAAGATCAATTGGAAGAGGTTCTCGAGGAGGAACCTGCGAAGCCAGACCAACCACCGCCTACCCAACTGCAGCCGCAAAAGTCGCTGGTCGACCGCGCGGCTTACGATAGTTCAGACAGCGATGATGATTCAGATGGTGCTTTCGGTGCACCGATTGTCATCAATATGGAGCAGGCAGCGCCCAAAAGACGGGGGTCTCGCGTCAACGCAGCCACTTCCTCAAGCAAACCGATGAGCTTGCGGGAATTGTATGGCGAGAAGCGAAACGAAGACTTCAGTTGTAGCGAAGAGGAGTAGTGGTGTGTTTGCAAGAAAGAAAGACCGATCTGATCCCCTGAGCGTATAGAAAACAGATGAACTTTTGAGTTTTAATTGACTCGACCAAAATCGAAGCCCTTCTTTTGTAAACAATCTGATAAGATTTCGTAGCTTCTGTCCTTTCTAATGTGTATATGTCCCTCCACACTATAAACTTCACTGTGTACACATACATTATCTACAATATTGTATAATTTGCTTGATTAAACCTTGAAATACATTCGGTTGTGTATATTTCTAAGACGGTTTACACTTCAAATCATAAGATTTGTTCTTTACTTCTTCACCTTCTCCATTTCGCACTTTTTGTGTTTGGTATTCTACAATGCTAGATCAAACACTCAAAGCCATAGACGAGCGCTTATACTCTCTAGAATTGCAATTGGGAATCGACCAATCAAGCGATCCACAGGAGAGACTCCGGTCGTCCATACTTCCATCAGACCACGTAGATAGTAGACCAATAGTAGACGAGATCGCCGAGTTGCAGACCAAACTCCGGCAGATACTAAGACTGGACGAGAAATTGAATACCATTCCCAGCATCATCTCCGAGTACAGATCGCTAATTGACCCAGTTGGACTGCTCGGAATTGCGCCAGAGTCAAAACCAGAAGATGTACCTCAAAACGAAAAACAAGAGCGGATCTCGGCACGATTGCCAACAATTATGAAATACATGAACGAAATGGTAGAGCTTGCAAACATGGAAATGCCGGAAATGCCGACTGGGCTTCTCGACCGTCTAGATATGGCTTCTCTTTTACGCAATGATGCCAGAACGCAGAAGCTAGCGCAGTTGTACGAGTTGTTGGCTGTCAAGAATATGCTTGTAATTCATAAATTCACGGAATTAACCAGAAAAGAGTCAGAGTACTGGGCTGCCGTAGATGCAAAGCTTCGGAACTTGTCCTTGCAGGTATTTAATGTCTCGGGGGCAAGCGGAATTTAATTCAGCTTGATGAAAACCGAAAAGACGAAAACGTCAGTCTTGGATTGTGTATTTCAAACATGAATGACATTACAGATTAGGCCACCATTAGGAAAGTCAAGATGTGCGCCTGGTGGATATTTAGAACCCAATTTCAAAAACGGATGATTCCCCTTCTTCAAAGATGATGCGATCAATTCCGCTTCCTCACAAAATGCGATTATTGCCGTTTCATCTCAGAATGCTGAGTATCTATAGCAGGAGCCTCGATCCACGGCAAATAAACTACAATTGCCTCTGAACTATGCCTAAGCCTCACACACAATCACACAAAAAATCCAATCTCAAATGCCTGGGCGCAGATCTCTTGCCCGATAAAATCTACTATTCACTACAATGACAACATACCATTCTCACCGATAAAGGAATTGCGAATCGAATTGCAGCCAACAATTCCCGGAATTCAAAAAGCAAGATCAACACTAAAAACAGTTTCATCAAAATCCCTGCCAGAAAACAAAACTCCATCCAATCCCATCTTATCTCAACCTCATCTCCCTTCGCAGTTTCAGATCTTGTTATGGTCTGCATCGCATTTTAGGTCGCGCGTAGCATAGAAAAAGACAACACCAACATTCCCACTCTTTTCTCCGCCGTCGCCCTTTTGCGTCTCTCACACATCGAATCTGTTACTTTGAACTAGAGGCGTGTTGAGATTCTTCGTTGCGAGCCCTGGTCTTTTGTTGTTCTTGAGTAATTCACCCCGTAGTGTGAGTTTTTCATCAGACATCGCTGGATCTCTCCGTGTCTTTCCTTTATTCTTCTTTCACTTTTGTGTTTCCGTTTTTGATAGTTTCGTTTGAAATTATATATTTGGGGCTTTCTGGATACTCTTTTTACCCGCTATTCATCTTCTATTACGAGTCTTCTGCTCATCATTCCAAACAGTTGTTTTGAACTAGCTGTTTACCAGACCCTTTCGAATCTTGAATTTTTTTAATATGACCGAAGAAAACAAGACCCAGAAGCCGACTTCCAGAGTCATCGACTCGCTTCATTCCGAAATTGACGAGCTCAAAAGCGAGCGTGAACATTTGAAGCTCTCCCACGACGAGTTCAAGAAACGTAACGCGATTTTGACCTCCAAAAATGACTCGTTGCTCGACCAATTGGCCAACTACAAACACGAGAACGACATGATTAATGCGTTGTTGAAAAGAAAGGAGCGTCGTATCACAGACTTGGAGGCTGAATTCGACCTGTTGAGCTCCGAGTCGGAGTCCTTGAAGCTGTCTGTGAAGAACTACAAGATCAGATGTGACAATTTGCAGGAATCTCTGGCCTCGTCTGCCGCCGAGTTCGAGCGCTTGAAAATTGCCTACGATGCAATTGTAGCTGCTCAGAGCGAATACAAGCGCCATTATCAGGAAGAAATCGCCCAATTGACGACAGATCTCTCCCAACATAAGAAACTGTCTGCAGCCATGTTGTCCGAGTACATGACTAAGATTGAAAGTAACGATAGAGACGTCGATGTCTTGTTGGACAGTCTTACTAGTAAACGCAAGTCTTTGGATAGTATCTATGTCAACAGAAACAAGACGGTCTTAGAGTATCTTGGCCAGTTAGCTCGTGCTGCTAAGCTTCATGGTGAAGAGTCTCGCTCTCTTATGCACGATAATATTGAGACTATTAATTTATTGAGGGAGAAAATCCCGGACTTGCAAGAGATCGTCAATGAGCACAGTGAACAAACTGTTGACTTGGATACCCTTCTCGGCGACTCCAACACTACATTGGAATCCGACTTTGGCGACTTGAGCATGAGCTCGGTGACCTCAGACGAGAGTGCCTCATCTTTACCTTCAAGACACAGATCGACTAAGAAAAATCGTCAAAAGAAGGGTCCATCTAGGTTCTCCCCCGAGGCAGAACTGTATCCAGATGTTCTTCCCAAGTCCCGCAATGGCCAATCGCGGGGTCAAGGTTTACGATCGTCCTCCAATGAGAGCTCACAGGGATTGAGACTCTCTTATCCTCAGTCTCGGAACTCTTCCTCACAAACGAATAATTTCCGCTCCAATTCAGGAGGAAATCACAGAAATTCAAACTTCAACAACTCCAACCAAACCACAGATACAAACTTCTCTAGCAACGGCAACATGAGTCAGCAGAGACAATTTAGTGGATCAAATACCTCTAGTGGGCACAGAAAAAGTTCTTCGCAGCTGCCCACACCTGGGAACAACAACAGAGGTCCCAAGAAAGGAGGCTCGAGTCCTTCCATGAACAACTCCGGGTTTAATCAACAGAATAACAGGAACAACAAGAGGAGACTGTTCTATGGAGGAAGCAACAATTACAATATTGCGAATAATGATCAGTCTCCGCACAGCCCTCTACAGAAGGCTGTTGTTGACGTTGATATTTAAACTTTATAGAAATACTATGATACCTATGAATTCGACGAATCTGCTTCTACAGTTGATTTCTAGATAGTTATTGATGTGATGTTTGCGATGTTCCTGTCACTCAAGTGAGTACATTATACATGGCTTGTTCTGGGATGGAGTTAGAATGAATAGTAAAGGTTCTTTGATACTACTGATGAGATGTCAGATAAAGTAGAATCACGCCTTGAGTTTGATCAATCCTTATTCTCTTGAATCTCCGACAAGAGACCTCCAAACCGTGATTGAGGTGACATGCTCCTATTGAGTTCTCGTCATTCCAATTGCTTGGTGAGAACTACTTCAGTACTCAAATAGTTTCTTAACAATACGAAGTCAATTCATTTTCTAGGCGCTAGCTAGGCGGCCGATGACTAAACACAGAGTAGATTTGATGCGGAGTACCCCGAGGAGCTGTCACAACAAGAGCGTAAGCCCGAGTAGTAGGGGCTCTGACAAGTGGAATAAGAATAGCTGCTGTAAATCAGTTGCATACCGAAATTCCATGACGCATAGATCAATATTGTGTAGCTTCCGAGTCTTCCAGACCAAAAGTGGCTCAACATACTGTTTCACTTAAAGAGTATGCACGTATAAGTCCATCACCATGACCTACAAATAGAAGCAGTTTATCAGCAAGGGTTTCCCGTGTTCTGATTCTTGTTTGAACGGGCACAATCTGTCGTTCATCACTCGATTTGGCCCTCCACGAGAAGATGCATATGGATTTCTTGGTGGGTCCTGAAGGATTGTCAACAACGTTCAGTGCTTGCAATGCCTCTTCAGCCCTTTCCCACGTTGAAGTGGTCTCTTGATCATTGTTAATAACCTTTATTGTGCCGTCCCAGAATGCTACAGCATATCCACCGGTCACAAATTGGACACATTGGATACCGTAATGCTTCAAATTGGTGAAAGAGACTTGAGATTCGAGTTCGGAAGTACTTGCGGCATTACTGTTTGATTCTTCAAAACCAGGTGATTCTAGTCCAGTGAAGTCAGATGTGCTTCGAGTCGCAGGTTTTTGTGTTGTAGGCTGTTTGAGACCCCACTTATTAAGAGTCGGATCGGGCACAGCGCCGCTGTTTTCGCGACTATTTGCATGATCTTCTTTACTAGTAATGTTTGAATCTGCGGATTTGTGTGATTCGATGACGTCGTTTGAAGAGGCCAACAAGGGCGAAAGGTCCACTCGAAGTATTTTTTTGGATGCAGAGCCACAAAGAATTACCTTTGAGTCATTGTCATACTCTAACGAAAGCATCGGCAGGGGCGTATGCCCTTTGAGAGCACACTTGAGGGTCACTTTGTAACCCGTATTTACAACAAGGCGATCAGCTTTTTTGACCAGATCACGAACCAGCGGTCTTATGTCTAAGCCGAATAACGCCCCAGACTCGTATCCAACAAAAAGAAGGTTTTCAGAGATGAACCGGAGTCTCATTACAATGCCATGTCCTCTCTGCTTAAGTATCAGATCTGGATCGTTGATTTCCTCCAAATCCAGTTTTATCAATTGCGCGGAGCGGATTGCAAAGTTTTCGATCACTCTCTGAATCGCAAAGGTGCTACCGTCACTGCTTATCTTGTACACATCGAAGTTATCTGAGTCAACCGATGCTGGGGTAACCACCAAGGCATTTTTCTTCAAACCTTCACTGGGAAGTTCCCAAAAGTCTACATTACAAAAGTTCAAGGCATTGACCGGCAATTCCTCGTATTGCGGCTTCTTTGGTTCCTCTTCGTTTCCCACTACCGATACATCAGAACTACATCCACGCAACGAGGACTCGCTAAGATTCCAAAGTCGAAGCTCCGAGTCCCGACCGTGAGTGAGGAGCCCCATGGCTGTATATTTAAGGGTCAAAATCTGGCCCTGGTGTGCTTTCCAAAGCGCTCTGGGTCGTTTGGTAGTTAGATTCCACAAAACCACCCAACCATCGCGATCCGCAGATACCAAGTCATCCTGAACTCTAGCTATGCATGACACCGAGGATTTGTGGCCTCGAAGTGATAGTTTTAGCAGAGGGTTCATGGAAAGAGATGAGATCTGGGGTAGTGAAAAGTAAGGTGGAATTGAATTTGAGAGATGGATATTTTCCAAAACAATTCAAAATTTCAGGGCAATTTCCCAGATGATAAATTGAATCGAGTGTGTAGATGTTGATTTTTTACGGTTGAGCTTCATAAACTATAAGGTTTTATCGACAGGATACTCTGAGAGGAATTCTGTAATTTTGTGGCATGTTGATTGTTAACTAAAAATCTTATATATCTCGTTCGGTGTCATAGTATTATATCGGGCAATTGTTTAATCCAGCTATCTCCTGGTAGTCAAACATAACACAGAGAAGTACTTCAAATCATCTTACGGTTGCGGCCATATCAAGTGGAAAATACTGTTTCCCGTCCGATCAACGTTAGTCAAGCCACTTAGAGCCACACTGAGTAATGCAGTGGGAGACCATGTGTGAAATTGTGGTGCTGCAATCTTTTTTTTTGGATTTTATTTTTGCTTGTGGTTTTAATCTGTCGATGCGTTAAGAGTACCTTGGTTGCAGTCATCCGTATTTTTCATTTTCGGTAACACGAGAACAAAGAAGTTCGAGTTGATGATTTGATACATTTAAATTTCATCTTCATTCAGACTCGTTGTTCTCCTCAATTTTCCTTTTAATTGTATTTGGACCAAGCTATTTGGGATCTTGTGCAAGAGGCGCTTTTGTTGAAAGTCTAATGATGAAATTTCTGTAGCCGGGTTAAGCTTTAATTCTGTTTTTTTCTTATGAGTATTACTAAGGATCATTGATTGCATGCATCTAAAGAAACCTAGAGCCCTTTGATCCAATAGGCACTTCGTACTGACAGGCAAGTTGTACTACTACGTCATCATCACGCAATGGATCCGATTAGATCAAAGCACACTGCAATCTAATTTCATTTTTCCTAAATCCATTGATGCATAATTCATTTTTAGGGAATTCCGTAATGAGAACAAGATTCACATTTTGCAGCCATTCCCAATAGAGAAAGGCTCGCCTAAAAGAGTAAGTATCACTACACACTACAATCACCTTCCCGAACACAGAACAAACACAAAGCACCACTGTGATCCATATCACACAACAGAAACTTCCGATCTATCACAGTACCCACTCCCCTCCTATACTAAAACGACCAATCATGCCAAAACAAAACATCCGCGGGCTCAAAACCATCGAATATAAATACTCCACCAATTCTTCAAAATTCCCCTAAATTTTTAGACCAAACCATCATTACTTCTCCCAAACACTCTCTTCCCTAGTCTTCTCCAAGCGCATACACCAGCTCCAATGCCTCACATGTAGCCTAACAAACAGCGCCGTCGGCCCGCCGGCCCGTCTGGGGAACACCTGCACACCGCATATGTCTGCCTAATCAGGGCAACGATAAGACTGCACACCACACCTCCACAAATTCAACCTCGAATCATCCGAGCATCTTTTCACTCCCAACTACTTCTTCTTTTCCACAACAGATTCTGCTCTGTTGTCCTTTATGTACAGAACGCTAGCCTCTACACTCCGTGCCCTGCGCCGTCGCTTGTTCTCCTCCTCTGTAATCGCCATGTCTTGCCCATACAAACAGCCCCAACACAAACTCACCATGATCCCCGGACCAATCGAGTTCTCGGACGAGGTGTTGTATGCCATGCTGACTCCGTCGCAGGCACACACGTCGCCAGAGTTTGTGGCCACTTTCCAGAGTGTGTTGTCCAACTTGCGTAAGTTGTTCCAGTCCACTGACAAAGCTGCGCAGCCATACGTCCTTGCTGGCTCTGGAACCTTGGGATGGGACGTGGCTGCTGCCAATCTTGTCCAGAAGGATGACAAGGTGCTCGTGTTGCTGACAGGTTTTTTCTCCGACTCGTTTGCGGACTGTTTGCGTGTATATGATGTCAATGTAGATGTTCTCACCGCGCCAATTGGTGATGTGGTGCCATTGGCCGACATCGAGAAGCAATTGAAGGCCGAGTCTTACAAGGCTATCACAATTACTCATGTTGATACTTCCACCTCTGTTGTGTCGGATGTAGAGGCCATTGCCGCCGTGGTCAAGAAGGTCAGCCCCGAAACGCTCATTTTTGTTGACGGTGTGTGCTCCATTGGTGTGGAGGACTTGAAATTTGACGACTGGGGAATCGACTTTGCCTTGACTGCCTCGCAGAAGGCCATCGGTGTCCCCGCTGGCTTGTCCATTTTCTTCGCTTCCGCAAGAGCCGTGGAGAAGGCTTTGGCTAGACAAAAGGATTCCACATTTTTCGCTTCGCTCAAGCGCTGGACCCCCATCATGAAGGCTTACGAGTCCGGCTCCGGTGCATACTTTGCCACTCCAGCCGTGCAGGCTATCACTGCCTTGAAGGTTTCTTTGGACGAGATCGTCTCCGAAGGCTTGTCCGCTAGATTGGCCAAGCAAGAGGAAACCTCGACCAAGTTCAAGAAGGATATGGAGCTGTTGGGCTTGCGCATCTTGCCTGTCAACCACTCTGTTGCAGCACATGGCCTTACTGCTGTCTACTTCCCTGAGAATGTCAACGGCGGTGACTTGTTGGCCAAGTTGGCCTCCAAGGGCTTCACTGTTGCCGGTGGTATCCACAAAGCCTTGGTTGGAAAGTACTTCCGTGTGGGACACATGGGCTACTCTGTTTACGCCGGCCACGTTGACTTGGTCAGCAAGGCCATCAAGGAGTCTGTTGAAGAGTTGAGCCAGTAACTCGGCCGGCTGCATTTGTAAAGTGTGTCGCATTTGCAAATGCGATAGCCATCCCATGGACTTTTTCTTTAGAAACTGACATTAATGATTTATGGAGCAAGACACCGTGCGATCCGTTTGACTGTCTTTGAGAATAGATCTTGTTTGATGTGCCAAAGACACAGTCGAACATTTCCGGACATAATCTGAAAGATAGAGAGTCTTGATGAATTTCTCTGCGGAAAATCAAAATAGAACTAAATATATATTATAATCTTTTATGGATCAACCATTTGTCTTGTCTGTCTCATGCACTCCTTCTGTTTATACCCATATACAGCCCTAGTATTACCATTACTACTCAGTAACCAGCAACAGATCTCAGAAACCAAAAGAGTTCAGAAATCGAGATACACACTACTGAATAAAATAATAAAGAAGATCATCTTGTCCAATTTTCGCCGCGAAAATTGACCATTCATCCTAATTTTTCACCCTCTTTCTACCCCAGCAAAAACACAATGGAGATCGACCCCTACGCCGTTCTAGAAGTCGACAAAAGCGCTACCCCAATAGATATCAAGAGGGCATACAAGAAACTCTCCTTGAAACACCACCCGGATAAGGTGCAACAGAAGGGAGGCGAATTGGACGCAACCCTATTCCCCAAAATCCAGTTTGCGTACTCGATTCTCTCAGATGCATCCAAAAGACAGCGCTACGATGCCACAGGATCTCTCGGTCTAGCTGGAGATGACGATGCAGACGGATTTTTCGACTGGAAGGAGTATTTCCAGTCAATGACAGACAAATTGACCATAGACATGATCGAGGAGGATCGCGCCAAGTACCAGGGCTCGGAGGAAGAGCGCGAGGACATTTTGCATAACTTCGCGTATTATGAGGGTGACTTCCTTCGACTCTTTGAGGTTGTGCCTCATCTAGAGTTTGACGAAGCACAAGAAGCGCGGGCATTTGAAATAATCGAAAATGGCATCGCAGAGGGTGCGCTTGAACTTGACAAGAATATGCGTAAAACATGGGACAAATATAAGAAGTCACGCAAGACGAAGGTCAAGCAGCAGTTGAAAAAGATGGCCAAGGAAGCACAGGAGGCAGAGAAATTATCCCGCAAACTTGGCCAGAAGAGAGCGTCGAGTGAAAACGACTTGCGTGCCATGATTCAGCGTAAGAATGCCAAGGGTCTCGACAATCTTATATCTAATCTTGAGGCCAAGTATGGTGGGAAGAAGCGGGACGTGCCTGATGACGAGGAGTTTGCTAAGATCCAGGAGAAGATGATGAAGAAAAAGAGACGGGCTTAGGCAACATTGGTCAGTGTATTGTTGCAACAGGAAGTTGTTGCAGGTTTTGGGGTTTGGCGAAACACTTCTGAACAATGTAGTTCTTTGGATATTTGGTTCCAGATTAATTGTCTTGCATCCCCACTCATTAATAGGGTTGGGCTTGAATTTGAAATACTCTGGATTAATTTGATCGATGTCTACTCGAGACTCAAGCCATTGATACGCTTCACAGCGTTAATTAGCGAAACAGACGATCATCTATACTTTCCAGAGACAAATGACAATTAATTCGATACATTTGAGTGAATAAGCACAAGAGACCAAAATAATTTTGCTTTTACTTTTTCTCACTAACCCAGATCTAATACACCGCTTCCGGGCACCAAAACAACAAGATCTTCACCTGAAAGCAAAAAAAAAGATTACATAAAGCTTCAACAAATAACAAATTAAAAAGAAAAAATTCATTTCCACCCTCTTCCCCATTTGCTCATCTCATTTCCCTACCCCATCTTTTCTGCACGCGTCCCCATTCGCGACCAAAACATTGATCCCAATATAAATACACATCTCCATCCTCTAACCTCCACTTTAAAAAAAGGCCACTACATCGCCATTCAGAGGAAGAACCCCAAAATTTGCTCATTGCTATAGCATTACCCCGCATCACCGTAAAAGTATATAAATACAGCCCATTCCCTCTAAGTTTTTCTGTCTTCTTTTTCGATGTCTGACTATTCAGATGTGGAATCCGTAGGTTCCGCCTCCGATGCCGCCTCCGACGCCGCCTTTTCAGAGGACGACTACGACGAACAACCCGTCGTGAAGACATCCAAAAGTAAAAAATCCTCCAAAAACTCCGTCACGCCGCCGCTGTCGAATAGCACCCCAACCCCCAGAACAGGAAATGCATCCAACCAGTACCAAAAGCTTTCGCAGTTGGAACATATCTTGAAACGTCCCGATACTTACATTGGGTCTGTTGAGTTCAACGAGGTTGAGATGTGGTGCTTCAACGAGTCGACCGAAATGATGGAGTTTCGCAAGGTGTCTGTTGTGCCTGGTTTGTACAAGATTTTCGATGAGATCCTTGTCAATGCTGCCGATAATAAAATTAGAGACCCCGGGATGAAGAACATCAAGGTCGATATTAATGTAGAAGAAAACACGATCCTGGTCATGAATGATGGAAGAGGTATCCCCATTGAAATCCATGACAAGGAGAACATGTATATCCCTGAAATGATTTTTGGTAACTTGCTTACATCGTCGAACTATGACGATGACGAAAAGAAGGTCGTTGGTGGTAGAAATGGTTTCGGTGCCAAACTCTGTAACATCTTTTCCACAAGGTTTGAGGTCGAGACCCAGGATCAATCCACTGGCCAACAATACACCCAGACTTGGTCCGATAATATGCTGAAGGTCTCGAAACCTCGCATAGTGAAGGCAAAGAATAAGCGTGAGTATACCAAAATCACATTTGTGCCTGACTTGGAGAAATTCCAGATGACCGCTCTAGACGCAGACATATTGTCTGTGTTGCGCCGTAGAGTCTATGATCTTTGTGGAACGGTCAGGGATTGCTCCATTTATCTTGACAACAAAAAGCTTCCTGTGAAGAACTTCAAGGGGTATGTGGATATGTACGTGAAGGCTATCATGGAACGTAGTCCTGTCCTAGCTCGCGACGGCCAATCAGGCAACTATACCAGTGTTGTGCATGAAGTCTGCAATGAAAGGTGGGAAATTGCTTTTGCCGTTAGTGATGGTACATTTAATCAAGTTAGTTTCGTGAACTCCATTGCAACCACAGCAGGTGGAACTCATGTCAAGTATGTGACAGATCAGATTGTGACCAAATTCATGGAAGATCTCAAAAAGAAGGAGAAGGGCAAGAGTGTCATGATCAAACCTCAACAGATCAAAAACAACATGTTCATCTTTATTAACTGTTTGATTGAGAACCCAGCCTTCACCTCTCAAACAAAGGAGCAGTTGACCACAAAAGTCAGTCAATTCGCCACCAAAGCAAAAGATAAATTGGTTCTCACCGATCAATTTATCAAAAAATTGATGAAGACAAGCATTTTCGATACCATCCGTAGCATTGTCGACTCGAACGAGGGCAAAGCTTTGCTGAAGGAGGATGGTTCTCGAAAGTCAAGAATCAAAGGCCAAGTCAAGCTTGAAGATGCCAATAAAGCAGGCACAAAGGAAGGATACAAGTGTACTTTGATTTTGACCGAAGGTGACAGTGCTTTATCCCTTGCGAAAGCAGGGTTTGAGATCGTGGGTCGTGACTACTATGGTTGTTTTCCCCTTAGAGGTAAGCTTCTTAATGTTCGTGAGGCTTCTACTGAGCAAGTGTTGAAAAACGCCGAAATCACAGCATTGAAGAAAATTATAGGGTTGCAACATAGAAAGCACTACACTGCAGAGAATATCAAGGAACTTCGTTATGGTCACATTATGATCATGACAGATCAGGATCACGATGGTTCGCATATTAAGGGTTTGCTTATCAATTTCTTCGAGTCCAGTTTCCCGGGACTTCTTAACATTCCCGGATTTTTGCTAGAGTTTGTGACTCCAATTGTTAAAGTCACCATCAAAGGAAGAGGCACACAAGCTAAGAAAGTTATTTCTTTCTACTCCATGCCAGAGTTTGAAAAATGGAGAGAGGATGAAGGTTCTCGTTGCCGTTGGACTCAGAAGTATTACAAGGGTTTGGGTACCTCCTCCGCTGCCGAGTCGAAGGAATACTTCTCGAATCTCGAAAAACATAAAAAAGAGTTCCACGCCCTTCAAGATCAAGACCCTGGATTGATCGACTTGGCTTTCCTGAAAAAGAGGGCCGATGAACGTAAGGAGTGGCTTCAAGGCTTCCAGCCAGGCACACACATCGATCCAGACTTGAAGATTATCCCTATTGATACCTTCATCAACGAGGAATTGATTCTTTTCTCTATGGCAGATAACATTCGTTCGATTCCCTCTGTGCTTGATGGATTCAAGCCAGGTCAACGTAAAGTGTTGTATGGTTGCTTCAAAAGAAATCTCAAACTGGAAATCAAAGTTGCCCAATTGGCTGGTTACATTGGCGAACATACTGGATACCATCATGGTGAGGTGTCATTGATGCAAACCATTATTGGTTTGGCGCAAAACTTTGTGGGTGCCAATAATCTCAATCTTTTGAAGCCAAACGGTGGTTTCGGTACTAGAGCCGCAGGTGGTAAAGATTATTCCGCAGCAAGATATATTTTCACTGAGTTGAACGATATCACTCGTGCCGTCTTTAACTCAGCCGACAATGCCTTGTACACGTATATTCAAGATGATGAGCAAACTGTCGAACCAGAATGGTATTTGCCAGTCGTGCCCATGCTTTTGGTCAATGGTGGTGAAGGTATCGGTACTGGTTGGTCTACCAACATTCCATGCTTCAACCCAATCGATCTCGTGGCCAACATTCGCAGATTGATGGCAGGTGAGGAACTTGAAGAGCTCGTACCATGGTACAGAGGCTGGACTGGAGATATCGAGCGTGTTGACCTGAGTAAATTCAAACTCAAGGGTACCATCGAACAGATTGACGAGAAGACTGTTGAGATTACTGAGATCCCAGTGAAAACATGGACTAACAACATGAAGGAGTTCCTCCTTGATGCCCTCAACAGCGATAAGTCTGCATGGATTCGTGACATGGAAGAACAGCACACTTCGACTCTCCGTTTCGTCGTCAAAATGACAGAGGAAGAAATGAGGAAAACGAAAAAGATTGGTATGCTTGAGCGCTTCAAGTTGACTGCTTCAGTGAATTTGTCTAACATGGTGGCGTTCGATCCTCAAGGTCGTATCCGCAAATATGAGGATCCAAACGATATTTTGAAAGAATTCTACTATGTTCGTCTTGAGTTTTATCAAAAGAGAAAGGACCACATGAGTAACGAGTTGCAAAAAGCCTTGGTGAAATTGAGTGAACAGGCTAGATTCATTAAAATGATTATTGATAAGCAATTGGTCATTTCCAACCGCAAGAGGGCTGAGTTGGTGCAAACCTTGGCCGACCATCTGTTTGTCCGCTACGACAAATCCGGCCAGCCAATCGAAACTACCGGTGTCAAATTAGAAGAAGAGGTTGAGCAGGCCGAGGAAAACGAAGAGGACGGACTTTTTGTTGGAGCTGAAGGTGCTCCTGCTGGCGATGCTGAACATGTACCAGAAACCGTGTACTCTCACTATGATTACTTATTGGGAATGCCAATCTGGTCTTTGACACGTGAGAAATACGAGAGATTGTTGCAAGAGAAAGGCGCCAAGGAATCCGAGCTCAACATATTGTTGGGTAAGTCCGCGAAGGACTTGTGGAATGAGGATTTGGACTCTTTCCTTATTGCTTGGGAAAAGCTTCTCAGGGATGACGAAAGAGAACGCGCCAACACCATTGGCGGTGTAAATCTGAAGGCAAAGAAGAAGAGATCCAGAGCCAAGACCGAAGATGACGACGACTATGGTAAACCTGCGAAGAAAGCCCCTAAAAAGAAGCAGCCTGCTGCTCCAAAAGTAGCCAAAATTAAAGCAGAGAGTGTAGAAAAGGATATACAGCCAGAGGTCTCAGCAGCAGCCAGTCTGGACCTCCCTACTTTCTTCTCTAAGACTCCTGTCAAAGCTCCAGCTAAGAAGGCTGCTCCAAAAAAGTCTAAATTCTTTGCTGACTCCGATGAAGACGAAGACTTCGATATGGAGCCCGTGACAAAGGTTGCGCCCAAGAGTACCTCATCGAAGCTGAAGCTGAGCACCGATGATGAGCTTGAAGAGCTAGGCATCAATGAGATAAAATCCGATAGGAAGAGGGCCCGAGTCAACTACGCAGTGGTCGCTGGCTCTGATTCAGAGGAGAGCGAAGAGAGCGAGCCTTATTCTGACGGCGAGTAGTAAAATGAATATAGTGAATAAAGTGAATAACAGGCGGTATTAGAACTGGGTAGATTACAATGAGTTTGCTGACCTGAACAACTACAAGATTTCAGAGAAGAAGCCAAATTTCTTCATACCAAGAACTTATTATTGAGAGCTTATCGTAGTGGTTTAACATAATTTCTTTCAAGATTCATTTCATTCCGTTATTTCGACTGAGGCGTCTTTCTCGTGTGGGATTTGAGAGTATGACTAGTGACGTTTAGAATTACAACCGGTAGAGTCTATAATACGCTTGAACTTTCAATTGCATCAAAATTTGTCCTCATTTCATACTCGAGACACATAGAGTCCATTGTAGCCCATTCCAGCACATTCAACCTCCTCTATCTCATTGCAACCCACACACCTACTCGTTATCCTTACAGCTGATGCATTCGATTTTCTGGTTTTCACTACCGTCGATCAATTGAGCCGCATGCCCGTCTACATGGCCCAACCGTTCCTGAGGAAAGAAATAGTTCCGGACAAGAACCTTAACGAACTTCGAGTCAGGAAACCCGTCATGGTAGAACTCTTCTTCCTGGGGCTCTGCACTCTTCTTCATTTTTCTTTGATACAATACTCTAGATTCATCTTCGCTTTTGTACCCGATTATCTGGAAAAGTCCAGGCTTATCGTATACGGGACACAAACTGACTTCTGCCACGAATTTGTCACCTTCGCCAAAGGTCTGCAAAATTTCCTGAACATACCACACTGCGCGATTGTGCCATTTGCATTTTGCGCAGTAGAGAATGGTGATCTTTGGAAACATTGTAGTAGGTGAAAGATGGGGAAAAATGATACAGGAGAATTGGGTGTGGTGGGGTTCGATTTAGAATATGATTTATTGAAAAGTATTAAATAATCTGTCTATGCGGCTGGATGGTTTGGAATGTTTCCTTTGTATTCGTAGAATATGCTTTTCTAATTGTGGGTCTACTCGAATGTCATGTGAATTTTACATGGCTACATTATCGCGTTCTATTCGATTTCTAAGACTTGAAGTTCATTTCTTAAAAAGATGTGTGAATCAGCTCAAGGCTCTCGCCAGTCCCTATTGGTATTAGTGGGCTTGGGCGCCTCATCTATAGGCACGAAATGGACAACAATTGTTTTACTGTCACTGATCTTTCGTGGTATATTATTCTTTTAACATTCTTTTCTTTTTTTTGTGGTTCAGCAAGTTCGTCTCATTACAATGTCATGCTGAGCCAGTCCCATTGGTTTTTACTTTCCTCGTGCTCCGTCTCGTCCATGAGAATATCCTTTTGGGGAATATGCTGCCAATCACCGTCTTTTGTAAGCTCGTTCATGAAGGCAGAAGCGTCATCCGGAGTGCCATTTGGCTGTGGCTCGTTTCTACCAGCTGACTTGAGTGTCTTGGGTGTCTTAGAAGTCTCGGCTGCGACTTTCGAAATCAGCTTGGAGCGTAGAATAGAGGTGGTGTTCGCTTTCGAAGCGCCTTTATTCACAGGGGTGGGGTTGAAGTCATCACCATCTCTTGCACCCAAAGCTTTGTTTTGAGATGCTTGTTGGCGGCTATTTGTCATTGCCGCAGTTGCAACACTCAGCAGAGAGCCTTTTCGAGATATAGATTGTCCTTGGCCCCTCTGTCTCTTCTTGATCACGTCAGTCTTGAGACTGAGCGGTCTGACTGTTCCATGCAACTTCAAGAAAAGACCACAGGCATTACACAATGGCTCACCTTGTGGATTTCTTCTCCACAATGGTGTAGTCTTCGTATGACAGTTGGCGCACTGAGTATTTGAGTTGGTGGGTGCAGCCTGGGCAGAAGCATTGGCAGGTGTAACAGTGGTTGACGAGCCAGCCCGAGAATTGGATCCGGGCCCGCTTTGGAGACCATTCAATCCAGCAGATTTAGAAAGTGAAGACTCGGTAGTCTTTTTGGTCTTTATCTTTTTGGTTTTCTTCTTTGGCAGCATACTTTGTTTTCCAGTCACTGGAGTAAGCCCCGACACAGAAGTTGGCACAGAGCCTGGTGGCGGAGTATCATCGAAATAGCTCTCTGCCCACGAAGTTCCCAAGCTTGCAGCTTGTGGGTATTGATGATTATTTTGAGAAGGAGCGAACAGAGAGTGTCTTCCTTGAGCCTCAAAAAACATGGAGGGGTCTGTGTCCGGCACAGATGCTGATCCAGGATCAATAAGAGACATGTTTATGGAGTTTTGACCATACTGATCATAGCTACCAGTAGGAAATCCCAAGTTGGAAACACTTACAACAGACGCCAGATCGTCGTAGTCGTATGGAGTTTGCAGGCGCAGATCAGTGAAATGATTAGCGACGTTCACGAGCGAATGGTCTTGGCGAGCTAATGATCCCAGAAGTATTGCAGAAGGAGCGACAGGGTAGGGGAAATAGGAAGGATCATACAGCAGCGATGGTGTCCCACGAGCCAGCAAACCTCCTGGCAGCAGAAGAATCTGGCCAGCATTATTTTGAGGCGGAAGAAGCGAAGTTGGGGTATGAATTGAGGGCGCACCAAGACCGTGATGCCCCCTAGTGTTCACACTTTGTCTATGAAGATTGGTACTGCTATTATTCTTTGCACTCATGGCAAGATTTTGTTCGAAATGACTAGGAGCGCCTGCACTAGCAGAAAATCGCATATTAGCCTGGCCATGAGAATGAGACCCATCAAAAGGTGCCGTTGGGAATTGTTGAGATGGTTTCTCACCACTATGGCTGCTATTAGTAGAAGGCATCTCGCGCAGGTTCACGGAATTAGTCAAGCTTTCTGCGTATGCTTGCAAAGTATGGTCATTTAATAATCCATACTTGCCATCTGTGGAAAAATTTTGGTTTGGGCCCTCAAATGCGAGTGGGTCAAGCAGGAACGCAAAGCCATGATCGTGACTCTGTAGTTGGCCTTGCATCTGATTCGGAGTGTGGCCCTGGCCATATAAATGCGAAGGAACTGTAGAGTCCTTGAGTGCAGCGGACAAGTTCAGATGTGCACCGATTGGGGTAGCACCAGAGATACTAGGTCTAGAAGCAGCACTTGCTGTCCTCGACTGTGGAACGTTTGTAGCCAACAAAAACGGCAGCGACGAGGCCGGTCTTTTACGGTTCAGCGGCTGAGGCTGTGTTTTGGGCAACCCCTTAACATCTCTACTCATTCGGCGAATATGGGCTACATAATCGAACTCCTCGGCGGAAACGTTAGTTTGGGGCGAGTCCACAGCGCCAATCTGTTCTAGTATAGGCGAAGTAATGAACGAGCTCAAATCCACTTTCGAAGACACCAGTCGGCGCAGATTCCGAGCGTTTTTGTTCTTCTTCACTGACATCATTCTCCACGTCAAGTTCTCCATACGAGCACGATAGGGGAGAAGATTTCGCGCATTACGATACATAAGCCAAAGCAGTTTTGCCGAATAGTCGTTTGTGTCCATTTTGTAAATGTTCTAGTGTGATTATAGTGTGTTTGATTGGCGAACTTCGATATTCAGCCGTTTTTAGTTAACTGGGCCAGAAAACTCAGACGAAACTTAGCAGACTGGGTTTCCTATTGTATCTAGAGAAGGGATTCAGATCTTTTTGTGGCCGATTGACTGGCGATCATACAATTTCTTGTTTTTAGTGTTTTGGAGATTAATATCACTCAACAGACGTTCAGACGGTCTTTGCGCGGCCAAATTTCAGGGCCGAGAGAGTTTCCGTATCAGGAATTAGGACTGATGAGAGTTTTGGAAAAAGACCGCCAAAAATGGAGTTTGGTGTAGTAGTTGATGGGAATATAAGAGAATCCCGAAAGCCACATTTCCCGAGCGTGTCTGCAGGACCATGCGATAGAGCTTACTGTGTAATTTTTTGTAGCTGATTTGCGAGGTTTTTCTGATTTTTTTTTTCGAGCCCGACTATCAAGCCTTAAATTTCTGTACTTTCTAAATTTCTTATTTATCACATTCAAATTGCACCATATATCGGTGTTTTAAATCCATGGACCGGACCAGCCACTGGTGCACTGCACATACCACTGCAGGCGGATAGCGCATTAGGCGACCTGCAGGTTTCCCTGGCTAGGATATGGCAATTGGTTCGCCGATACAAAATGTACGGGTGTAACCTGCAGACAGCCCTAATCACCGATACAGTTGAACCAGTCGGATCGTATGTCCGAGACGTACACCAAGAAATTTAGAACATAAGATGGCATTTGAAATTTAGAGCGTTTTTGTTAATGGTTTGCGCGACTAGTCCAGCGAATTGATGTGTTTGTGGGTGGATTGGTGGCTACAAGTAGGTAAGAAGATGGTGAAAATACAACTGAAGGATAAAGAAATGTTTGTTGGCGGGAACGGAATGAAATGCATTTGGGTGCAAAATTATTTGCAAACAAACTAAGTCTGATGGTGTCGAATTTTTGTGAAAAACCTGGGTGGAGGTTTTAGTAGATACATATTTGTTGGAAGTGTTTTGTCTTCATTAGCAATGGCTAGTTGAGTATTAGTCGAACTCCAAAATCGAACCCTAGCCGCGCCAAATTCAAATTCTCTTGTCGCAAGTTGAACGCATGGACTTGCTAGGAACCTTGCTCAATTTAATGCTGAATTCCACAATAAAGATGCTAGAAGAACTATTATAAAGACATTATAATCTTTGTGGTACTTTAGTCCTATAGTTTGCAGCTGAGTGTTTATAGTGTTTTGTGATGAGCGCTGCTTTGGTAGACATCTTAACCTTACTTATCACTTTTACAAGAAAATTGCACACAGAACCATGAAATCAAATGGTTACTGCAATTTTATCGGCCACATCCGTTTAAAGTTGCTACTTTCGAGGAAAGTATTCAACCGGAACTGTACACCAGGGAAGGCTCCTTTCACACATAGATACCCCTATTATACAAGGAAAGCATCGTTACTGGTACATATGGCTTCATAGTCATGTTCTCTTATATCAGTCTAGAATTGCTCTTCATTTTTGTGCAATTACTTTCATACGATGTTTCTTTATGAAGCCCAATCAACATCGGAACTACAAGATAATTTCAGGTGTCAATTCCATAAACAGAGTCAGTTTCACACATGATCAATCTCAAATATCCCAAGACCACTTTGAACTCTGCACAAACGTCTCCTCCGTCGTATGTTTCAGGAAGAATACGTCGGCGTATTTGCAGCCAACTAGCCGCCTACACATATTGGCGTTTCAACGGTTGACACAATGCACTCCCAGCCCAAATTCCAAGGTCTGTGTACAGTTCTGCGACTTCTGAGTTGCTTCTAGAAGTCTCACAAAGTCCACAATAACTCGTCAAAAACCAACAAATTGAAAGAAAAAAAGAGCATTCCTACCAATTCCCTAACTTTTCTTAGAGCTAAAATTGTTTCCTAACTGAAATTACCTTGCACCAACCGCTCAACCCAACATTATAGATAGAAACACTTGTCCTGTACAGCACCATCTGTGTCCCCTCGGCAGTCCTGCAGCCGCATTCCAAGCCTGGACATCCTCATAGTAAACGGACACATTTGCCCCTGCAGGGCCCCACCCTCGAAGACGTGCCCCCACCAACGCGCGGTCTGCCTCTCGCCCATATCCTGAAATTGTCGCCATCTACAGTTTTTCCGACTCCTAACATTGCGCAAAGCACATTCCGGCCGCAAGAATACCCCGAAAACTTACCCAGTTTTCGTAATTCACGCCCCGTGCTCCTCACCGATCGATCCGCTCCACTCCTAGCTTCCCTTTGCTTTTTTTCCGGTTCGTTTTGGTCCGTTTCTTGCCACCTAGCCTCCAATTACCCCTCTGTCGTCGACTTCCAAGAACCAACTCACGGTAACTCGGTCTAGACTTGCTCTTTTTCGTTTGAAACAACTTGCAATCGAATCAGAACGCGCGGTTAGTCCCTTAGCTTGAAACTCCTGGGAAAAATCCGGTTGTGTTTGTGTTTTTACTGACTATTTGATGTCGGTGTAAAAGGCCAGCTAATAATAACTACCTATATCATCATCTTGCCACCTTCAAGTATAGAACACACCCCTTTTTACTTGTTTCTGAGTACAATACGTGGCATCCATTCAGTGGCAAATCTACCTTTCTCACTTCGGGCTATCTCACTTCGTTGTCGTTAACTCTTTCAACGAACTACTTTGAGGACTATAATTTCTTCTAGTACTTCTTCTTGATAGCTCCTTCCTTCTGAACTGGTCCATAGTTGTCCAATTCATTCTGCATCTCCATCTCATACCTCCTTCATACCTGCAAAGTTCACTATGGCTGCTAGTCTTTCGGAGTTCTACTCAAACCGGAAGATGGAAGACATCACCAACAGACATAAAAAGCACAAGCTAGATAATAAGAAGACATGCTATCCAATGCAGGAAAGACTGCCTTCTCCTCTGTCTCCTTGTTGCTCGGAGTCTCCCCCTCTGAAGCATCGCAATAAGTCAGTGCTGTTTGTATTGAACAAAAACCAGCTGTATGAAGCTTCGCCCTTGTTGACTCCAAAAGATGAGGACGATGATGACGACGTTGACTACGATCTTGCATGTGCTGCTGCGGTAGATGAGCACGATTCGTTGCATCCCATGGATGACAACAAGCGTCTTGACGCAAACCCTGATTACGCTGCCTTGACTTCTACATTGTCGCTTTTGAATCGCACAAAAGAAGACATAAGCGGCGAGATTGTTGCGCTTTCGCAGCTCAGAACGAAAGCTGAGACTGCCTCCAAGCTGGACTTGGTGGCTTTCTTCATGGAGCTCATTGGCGACCGCAAACAATTGCCAGCTCAGCACAAAGTGATCAAGGCTCCTACCATTCAGTGGAGCCAATACCACCCGGAGATGGCGTCAGTGTCTTTTGCTGACGGCGACGCCACGAACGAATGTAATGAAAAGCGGCTATTCAGAACGTTGTCGATGTTTGAACCATCTCCATGAGAATCATCGAGATCGGTCTCCGTCCTGGAGCAAATTAAAATCCTGTTTCCGACTTCTGAAAGGCCCACAGCCTCTAAGGCCGTGTGTATATTAGTATCAGCAAGGACGCAGACATGCGTTGTCTGTTCTTTGCTTCATACATGTTATGACATCAAATGTTGTAAATAGTCAACAAGAATATATAGAAAAAGAAAACCAATTATGGAAATATTATCATGTTAAATGAATATGTGAGTTCACAAGGATAGATGTCTTTAGATGCGGATTGATGAGGAATTTCAATTGTGTGACGATGCTGTATTCTCTCCGATGCTGTTTATTGTCTTATGATACAATTACACCTCGTGTACATTTTGCGATAAGATCAGCACAAGTCAAGACCACTTTGATTAGAAAAAAAAAAGCAAAAAAAGATTGCAGCACCACAATTTCACACATGGTCTCCCACTGCATTACTCAGTGTGGCTCTAAGTGGCTTGACTAACGTTGATCGGACGGGAAACAGTATTTTCCACTTGATATGGCCGCAACCGTCATAGGAAAATTTTGTCTTGATCATAAAGATGTTTCAAAAAGTAGAGAACTGTATCTTTGTGCAACCTGCTGAGACCTGGGTCATATTGCTCACAAGCTCAGTTAATATTAACAATCTCAAGATCACTCAAGATAAATAAGCGCAGCCCTCTATCGCGTTTACGATCACTTGCGCGAGATTGATTCTTTTCGGTGATTCAAATATCATTGCAGCGTTTGTTTCAATTGAGAAAATAAAGTGTCTACAATAAATTGAAGAAGCTTCAAGTGCTGTTTTAGTAGGAAAATAATTGGTGTGAAAATATTCTTTCCGATTGATGGAATGCAATGACCTAAAGTATCTACCTAAAGGATAAGAGCGGATGTGACTTGTCTGTTTCTGCAACTGGTTAGGGCTTTGCTGCGTCAAAGGCTGCCGGATGGTATGTGAGCAAGAGTGCTTGAATGAATGAAGTTCATGATTGTACGAACTTTGAGGTTCTTATAACGTCATTTTCCTCAAAATTTTCCTTCCATCTGTAAAAATCATAAGCGCTGCCCAGGTTCGATCTTATTCGTTACAGGTCTTTGCAATGGCAAAACACACGTAAGATGAAACATCTGATGGCCACACAGATCACCACAACTTTTTATAGCTTTCAAGCTGAATTCGAAGATGAATACACTTAATCTGGAAGATATAGGGAAGCACTTGCTCTATTTAAAGAACAAAGTTGTTCTGTCACTTCTCAATCCAAAAGAAGCAGACATTAAAGGTATCATCGGGTTGAGGTCTGGGTTTCTTTGCGGCTTAAAAGAATTGAATGTGAATGGTATTGAATATACAGAGAATTTTTGGCCTGTGATAAATAGAAATATAGTTCTGCGACTGCGGGATGAACTATTCGCCAACAGAGGTACCAATATGGAGATATTTAAGAGTATGGAAGAAGCTATTGATTCCTAGGATCTTGCAGCCAACTTTATATAAATCCTTGATAAAGTGTAACCAGCGGCACGGAAATTCGCTGTTGATCTTTCTGAAATTCAGAGCGTGGCAGAAGCCATCTTTTCGAAAATAGATGACTCAGTCCACAGGGATGAACTGGAATCTCACTCAATGCAAGCTGAATTACAAGAAGCTTGTGTTGAAGCGCAGTGAAAGATCAAGGTCCTCTATGTACTGTTAGAGTTAACGAAACTCTATCTCCATCGCGTGGAGAAAGCTCATTACAATTCTAAAAACGTGAACAAGGTCTTAATGAGATATTTGGCGCAGAATGAATTGAAGGGTGATGGGAAATTTACCAAATGAGAATTTCTGCTACAATCAATTGTAGGGTCCAAACCTCAGAACAACACTCTTCTAGGTACTTAAATGGCAGTAACAAACTAAGTGTGAATTCTCAGAGAATTTCTCGTATGATTAATTAAAATTCATTGATAGACAACAAAGTTGCCCATTTGTCCGCATATGCTCTGCACTATCTCTTATGAAACATTCCGGCCGTATCAGAATGGATGCTTTGGATGAACTCATTTACAAGATTGACTTCTACGCCACCTTAAAGGCTGGTGGCACCTCTTTTGCACTTACTTCTACGCTCTCGGTTGCTGTGGAAGCAGAATTTATACTGCTCAGCATTAGAGATTGATATAGTCATGTCATGCGTACTCAGCATATGAGAGTCACTAGAAAATTAGTCAATCTTGTACGGTTATTGAGTAACAGTGGCATTTAGTCGAGTGAATGTTACAATTCTCTCAGTATGGGCTGGTGGGACACTACCTTAGAAGAGCTTCTCGAGACGAGCATTTGTCGCTTCTTATTTACTTCACAAGTCATGATGAAATGTCGATTCGACGAGCATGATCAACAATAAGTACTTCAAATAGTACTGAATGGAAATAGTGAAGAATGTGTAAATGCGATCGAAGATGCAGTAGATATAGGGACCAAATTATTGGAACAAATGAATAAGGTCATATACCAGTACGAGAATGAAGCTTCCAAGTTCCTCGAAATCTACGATGCCAGTGAGAAATCATTGCAACGTTTGAACTAAGAGAGATATTTCTCGAATATCCATCGGCAGGTGTTGAAATCTTGCGCGATGTATTTTGAGCGAAATTTCAGAACTCTTCAAAGTGCTACAAAAGTTCAAGGCAAACGATTAAGACTGTTTGAGAGGAAGTTTGAGGATCTCTGTACCGAGCTTCGTCTGTCGTTCAGTATTGAACCTAGTGATGACATGAAGAAAAGAAGAAAGTCTTTGAAAGTATTCCGCCAGCTATATTCTGATATCAAAAATGATTACTATGATCTACACGTTAAAAAATTACACTTTTGTCAGGTCCCTTACTTTCTCGTTTCAGAACCTTCTTACAAGGTAATACGCAAGACCGTAGAGGAAGACTTTTTGAGCCTAGATGACAGTGTACGCCGGAATCTTGTCCATAAATCCTTGGCTTTAAAACTCGATACTTCATGTCGTCTGAAGGACACTGACAAGAGCTTAAATGAAGTCATGAAGGTGTTGGGTTCCTGAAATTGTGATACAAACAATCACACTGAACAGAGCAGTCAAGAACCACTGAACTGCTAGAATCTGAGGCCGTGGAGGTGCTGTGCTTGTTTGAGGCAGAAAATGGTCCGCGTTGCTGTCTTTTGGATAAGAGTTTTAGAATGACCTAGTCTTGCAGTCTTGCGCCATCAGTTGAAACTATAGAGGGATTGGCTATTCCTTCATGAGCTTGGTGTCGTTCTCTGTTCATTCATTTAAGTTTTTCCACTTCTGTGGCAAGAAAGTGACTCCGTTTAGGGATTTGTTGCACCCTCAAGGCTGTGACTCAAAAATCTAATACTTGCAGTAAACCCATCTGCTCTTTTTGCAAATTCTAAATATTGGCATATGCTCCAATCCGTAGACTGATCAATGGCGTCATATACGGCTTTACCGATTTCATACTTGCGACACGCTCTATCACAATTGACATTGGAAGTAGAATTAGCAATTTGATCAATCAGCAAATTTGGCGATTGTGTCTCCAGCAACAGACCAAAGTGTACGACAAATACATAGACGCAAACTACAAACTTCAAAATTCGGAAAACAATTTAATATATAGGCCAAATCTGGCGGTCCTCATAAATATCCCGTTCAAAGCTTTTTTCCTGTCTTGTCTTCATCCTCAGAGTCTGTCACCAAGAATGCGTCGGACGACATGGGAACATCCGAATTAAGAGGTTGCCACTTGGTACTTTTGGCGTCAGTCTTTGGTTTCTGTGGTAATGGTGGAGCCAGGTCGCGCATGTCCAAATTGCGCTGAAAGTTCAGCGACAAAATCTCAGGGTCATCATCGAAGTTCTTATTTCTCTGGTTATTCTTATTGAAAGAAGAACCGCCAAGAGCTCCAAACAATGCAGGACTCAGATTGTTATTGTTTCCGCCCTTATTCTGAGAGGCGTTGTTGTCGCCGCTGAAGTTCTTGGAAATTCCGCTGACCCAATTGTTAAGAGTCAGTTTGGCCTCCTCAAAGCCCTGGGTGAAACTTTCTTTCAATTGCTCGAATTCATCGGGTGAGTCCTCCTCAGACTGGTGCTGAACGGACTTTCTCTGGCGTTGTGTAGCCTGAATTCGTCTCTTTCTCTCTTCCTTGTCAAACTCCTTCTGCAATTGACGAGCCAAAAGCTCGTCGTCGGTTAATGCGACCGGGGGAAGTGGTGCTTTGGGAGGTTCAACAGAAACAATCTCAGGCTCATATGAAGGGTCCAGCAAATAAAGCAAAGCATTGAATGCCGGGTCTGGGTTTCCGCCCGAGGCAATGAGACAAGCATGAATATATTTCTCCTCAATTTGTGGGAAAGCATCGCAGAGATCCTTCTTCTTCTGGGCAAGTGGAGACAATGGTCTCTTTGGTTTTGGAGGGGCATCCTCCACAATTGACTCAGACTTCTCGGTGCTTTTGTTGGATACCGGAAGCGTCTCCTTGCTTGACTCTTTCTTTGGTTCTGTCTTCGACTCTGGTGCCTTGTTCGCCTGTTTATCTTCCACTGTGGTGGCTGGTACTGAAACTGGAGTGGACGCAGGCTCCGCAATGTCGGAAACGACCGGCGAAACCTCCAAGTTTTTTTTCGAGTTGTTGTCATCGAGTTCTACTGGTTCCAGAGACGCGACCGTGAGTTTTTGTGAAGCCATTGTGTAGAATTGTTGGTGATAATTGTGTTATCAGATAGGAGGTGACAATCAGGGCTAAGTTTGGGGTAGTGGCATGCCACGTGATTGCACCCGTGCACCAGTATTTGCTCTATATAAAGCTGCGATGCACCCCATCAAGTCCCACAAACAAACATCCTCCTTATATAGCTAGAGCTCTGTATCGCAGTCATCTGGTAACAGAGTGTGGACAAAGGAGGTATAGTAATGTTTTGAGCTCCGCCGCGAAGGTTTTTTAATTGAAGCAGGATCTCAAAACGACATTTTTTCACGTAGTTGTAGACTAAATGAGATCGGTGAGAAATAGCGCCATATTAGATTGAAGATCCGGCAATTGGAATAAATCCATGCCGTCTTTTGATCAAAACGTTGGAGTTTTCCATTTAGGAACTGTTGTCGTATTGAGTAAGAGTACTACATCGAAGTACAGTTCTTTAGAACTAGGTGCTCATGGTTTGTGCCTGTCTCAAATTCAAAGACACCCTTCGATGTTTTGCGTTCTTTGATACGTTTTTTTTTTATCTAAAACTGGGTCCATTTGTATTGGGTTTACCAGCCTCTCCATTGAATCTCCTGTGTTCTTTTCCGTGCTCAGTTTCTGGTCTTTCTGTTACCGGCGGAGTGGTCGACGAACCTTTGCTTACACGTAAATGATCTTATCATACTACAGATTCCTATTCGAATATTTATTCGGTTGATTGTCGTGTTTATGCTACATTATGCCTCCAGTCTCATCTTCTCCTTGAGCTCTTCCAACTCCTGTTTTCTTCTGTTCAAGTCCATGATCTCGCACTCCTCCCACACATGCTTGTCGTGGTGGCAGTCGACAGAAGAGTTGACACTTTGACGTCTGAGACAAGTTTGGTAGAGGGCAAAGTAGGCCACGCATCTGTCTCTCCATCTCATGGGGACCTTGTACTTCTGCAAGTCATCTTCGGAAACTGCGGTTAGTCGATGCTTTGAAAATTCTGATGATCTGAGGGATTGTTTGGAATATTTTGAGCGACACTGCCGTGTAGGAATATCTATTTGTCTCTTCTCCAATAAGTCAAATCATGTAGATAGATCTTTGGAGCGACTTATGGCCAAAATGGATTTGACTAGTTCTTTCTTCACTTGTAATCCATAATAGTAGTATGTGTAACGAATTCAGTTGAATTTGACATGTGGGTCCGCCTCTATTCCTTGGTAATGTTGAGTCAAACAGCACACTCAGAACAGAAGGCTATATGTAGCAATTATTGACATGTCGAATAACACATTTCACCTTTCAGACTCGTTGATGGCATAAATCAAATCTTATTGTCTTATATTCCTTTGAGTCAATGATATTTATGAGATTTCAAGTGTATCTTAAACAATCAAAAATCACTGAACTATGACGATATCGGTATCGTTCGAATCGCAAATAATCAATCATTACTATCATTCATAGGTACATACGAAGTGGGGGGTATTCGGTCAAAGCCATGGCCGTTTGTGTTTAGTTTTTGTGGTTTGGGGTTGGCCAATGGGATGTATAGGGAATGTCAGATTGTGTGCAGGAGTGTTCAATAAACATTGGAAACGGTTTTTAAAAAGTCACAGTTTCGAAGCGGGGGTAAGGTGTTTTTCTTTGATTCATAGAGCTATGTTATTTGTATTTATTTTATCTGCTGTGGTGAGCTCAATTGAATCGATTGCAGTGAAAGAGTGAATCTAAGATGTATACTTGACTGAATAATTTATACAGAAAGCCTTCGGTAGTAGTAAATGAAATGACAAGTCATTTTAACTTGATGAGTTAAAACGGAAGGTTGTGTTGCAAGCAAATAGCTATTCAATCAAGTCTGGGTTTCGACTCTAGATGGGCAACAAGTAGAGACCAAAGTTAGTAAATTAATTTATAGTCAATTCAAAGATATTGAATTTTTAGTGAGCATGCGATGCTCCAAGCATGTATTAGCTTTCCAATTCATCTATTCGTTGCATCGGATAAGACACAACATATCGTCAAAAATGACAATCAGGGGACATGATCTCTGAGATCCTCTATAATATTGTTCTTTTCTGTGTTGGAATTCTCACTGCTTCTTAACCTATTCAATTATACCTTGGATAGGTACAACCCATAAGGTCTTGCCTTTTTCAAGCTCACGTACTTCTCTGCACCTGTTAACGCAGTTCGCAACCATTTCCAATGGGATCTTCTAATCCTAGCATATTTCAGAAAGCCCGGACTTCATTCCTTTTCTTCCCTCTCTTCTATCCTCTGTATCTCCTCTCTCTTACCAATCTTCAGACCCATCTCACTGTTGTCTACATTCCATACAGCCTACCGTGAATATAATTTTATTTCTATTTAGTCATCTTTGACATGTCATCGCGTCAAAGACTCTAGGGACAATACCAAGGTTTCTTAGTCTGTTCCTACTATGCCTACAATGTTTCCGTACCTCTTCTCCTGCTCTACTTTTCGAGTCTCTGCTTCAAAGCCACGTATTGACACTCGTAGAATTTATCCTTTGGTCCCTTACAGAAAGAAGTACCTTTGTCCAAACATTTGGCGTAGTCTACGAAGAAAGAGGCACACTTGTCTCTGTTAACGAAAGGAACGTTGTGGGCATCCAAGATCTCTTGGGAAGCTGAATTGTTAGTAGAGAGGAGGAATATAAATTGCGAAGATTCACATACGGATAGGTGGAAACTCGTATCCTGCAGTTGCGGTCATTCTGATTGTTCGAGTGTTTCGTTGATTCTGAGATATAGGTGTAGAGCTATTGGGAGAGAGGGATGGTATGTACACGACCTCGACCTCTCAGCTGGAGTTGAGTATGGGGGAGACGAGCCTCCCTGGTGTACGGGTGTCAGAACGGTTTTCGCACTTTTTGATCAGAGTCACTGGCGCGTGTTGCGAGGCATAAAAAAGAAAGGCTGCCCTTCTATCAAACGACCTCCTGCATTGAGATCAAGCGGCTCACGCTCTCGTATTTTTATGCTCCCACCTATTTTAAGCCGACTTCCACTCAGGGCTGCTGACCATGTCACCTTTCAAAAGTCCAAATTCACCTGCGTGGAATGTGGAGAGATAGAATCGGTTTTGTTTCATAGTTGCCCCTGCAGAACAAATAGACCTGTTTGTAGAGGAGCTCTATTTCGTGATTTTCTCACTGACAGGACACCTGCAGCTGCGGGCGTTTTCCTAGCGCAAATCGCCTCCAACCCTTCGGAAAACAGAGTTGAAGCTTCTTGGCTAACCTCTGTTCTCTGAGAAATCAGAACTATGGTTTCAGCCGTGTCTGTTGTTTCATGTGTGCCAAGTCATCGGCCCTGGTCGCTTTTGCCCGTCAGCGAGACTGTAGCCAGGCGGCTAAATACTTGCTTCATGCGTCAGAACAGTCAGGAGGATGTCAACCTGGACCCAAATAAGCCTGAGGGGTGCTAAATTTATTTACGATACGAAAGTAAAATTGTGGCCAAAGAGAAGCACTCGTAGATACAGTCGTTGTTGTAATTTTCATCGTAGCTCCACAGGAAAGTACGACTCATCGAGCGAAAATAGTACATGATCCTTGGTTAAGGACATAGGAGTTAAGTAAGTCCAGATAATCTGGTGATGCAAATATCGCTCTTGTCGGAGTTATTGATGCATCTCAGAAGTATGGAATAAGGGGGTTTAATGTATGAGTATGGTTAAGCATTTGGAGTTCATGCAGTGCTTTATCCGGTTTTGTTCTTGGTATGTTAGTTCGATAGTAGTCACAAACGTGGTCTTAAGGCCAAGAACTTTTACAAACCTAAAATAATTTCAGTGATTCTTATTCGCCGTACCAATCAAATAATAAGAATCGCTTCTATTCATGTTTACACCGTGTAAAAGTGATTTGTCTTCAAGCATTTTAGTTTCATCTTTAGGGTTAATCGAATAAAACACATTCGTATCAAAACAGTATAAAAATGCAGAACCAATTACATTAGAAGCGGCCTAATCTAACCATAAGTTTATTGAATAAAAAATGACTTATTTTTCGAGTCATCGTATTGTGGCAGTAGCGGTCACAACTCTGTAAACACAATCTTGCCCTAAATCAAATTTGCTCATCCTGCTATCTTTACTAGCGTATTGAAATGCCACACATGACTCTGCCTTTTTCCCCCCTCTATCTTGTTTTCGATTGGAATCTCTTCACGTTGTCCCTCCAACACTACTCCATTATGCACGTATCATAACCGTTGCAGATTGAACAGATGCCGGTTGCTCCAAAAAAACGGCTTTGGTCGAGGCCAAGATAATTGCAACCAAAAAAATTAGTTTAGTTAAGTGCTCAGGCCCTGTCTTGATTTACGCAGAAGGTTACCATGGCCTGCAGACACCGTTTTGCAAATGCTGCATCCTGCGGGCGGTCTGCAGGAATGGTGCCCAGTAGAGTCTCTTTACATACATGACACTCGAGGATAAGTTTTTGGAAGCACTATTTCCGGTGGATCTGAGAAAGATAAATAGGCCCAAGAATCTCGCTTGTGTTCATATTTTTTTCATCATTACAATATCACCAACACACCAACTTCTCATAACCTCATACTAGCACAACATGACTAGCGCCGGAATCAAATTGCCTTCAATTGCAGAATTGACCGCCTTCACAAACCTTCCAGAAGTCTCCAGATCTTTGGATGTGCCTTACCTGTCGTCAATTTCTCCAAAGTCTGCTCCTTTGAGTGTTCCCCTTTCGAAGATTCCTCGTGAGAGCTTTCAATTCCCTCAAAGCATGTCTCTTCCAACACCAAGACCTAGCTTGAGTGGTCCTTCAAGACAAAACTTCATGTTACCTCCATCTCTTCCAAGTATCTCTCTGTTTGCCGCATACCACTGTGCGCCTATCGACCCATTGTACTACGCTCCAGCGCCAGGATACGCGGTTCCGACCCCTGCTCAAGTGAACCACATACAGCCAAGTTTCAAAAAATGCGTGGTATACCAACTGCCAGCTTCTCTTGCTAGTATGAGCCCCTCCCTGTCATTCGTTTCTACATCCCAGAACAACTCTCCAATGTTGAATGAACCTGTTCTTGTTCAAGAGCGTGTTCACAAATGCCAGAGATGTGGCACGACCGAGACTCCCGAATGGAGACGAGGACCAAATGGTCTCCGTACATTGTGCAATGCCTGTGGCCTTTTCCATGCCAAGTTGGTAAAGAAGAAGGGTGCTGTTGCTGCCGCCGCCGAGGTGCTCAACAACAAAGTTTACAAGGGCAGTAACGGCAGAAGGGTGACAATTAAAAAGGCTCATTTTGACCAAGAATACTACAGATCTCTTGAAAAGTTTTAGATTCCTGACAATTCTATTTGGTGCTTACCAATCCCATTGACGGTTTCCTGGTTTTGGAATAACAATTATCTAAAGGGAAGGGAAAATTTTGCCAAGTTATAGATTGCAAAACAAGACCATGACCAGAGACCATGAGCTTCATTTCTGTGTACAACTTATTTCGAACACTTGTGTATATTATATCATTTTACAATACTAAGATTTACTTCTACTCGCGTTCGTAGGACAAGTTTAAGATTGAGATCTCGACAGTTATTGAAAAGGTATCTCAGGATAATTGCAGGATCTAAAAAGTTTTCTTTTGCGTTTTGCTCGCTGATTTCCACCATTGGTTTATCTTGTATCCTCCGAGGTAGAGTTCAGATTCGTGGCCAGGTTGAATACTTGTGCACGCGCCATAGTGCTGAACTTAACTCTAGACCAATGCGTGTACAGTATTGTCAATTCACTGGAGATTCAGCAATCAAGCCAGATGCTGGCAATTGCGTTCCTAGATTTTGAAACTGCGATTCTTGGGCGATATTCATTCTTATGTTCAGTGCTCATAATCCCGCTTCAATGACGACTTTAAATGTTTTGGTGGAAACGGAGTAAAACTTAATTATACACATAGATCATTTTACTATCAAATATTTATGTCGACAACTTGATGCAATTTCAGAAGGGTTTCAAAGGTATCGTATTCGATTAGTTCGATTCTATCATTTTAGATACAGGAAACGACGCAACTTTTGCGCGCTGGTTTCATAAGCGGAATTTGCTTTCTTTTTCCCTCGCCGCGAACTCCACCTGGACGTCACGACTCCCTCAAACATGGGTTGATATTCCAAACCGATATCTTACGAGACATGACCATTTAGAGAAATTTCAAAGACACTCGGAGATTTGAAACACCTAGTTTCTTAACTCCGCAAGCTGAGATTTCTTTTCGTGACAGGTCTAAGAAAAGAACATTGCACAGCGGCTAAACCACGAGTCACTCTTAAATTGTGCAGGAAATGTTGCCATTCCAGATTCGCTAAGACAAGGAGCACATACGGTACCCCAGGTGACATTTTCACGATGCACTTCTAGACTATCGTGACAGGTTGATTGATTTACGATAAAAAGCCGTTGACTCCATGTATCAGATGTAGAACGCCGCACGTTCAATTGGGGACTCCACAATTGTTTGGTGGGGATTGTTCTAGACTGCGCAAAAAAAAGATGCAGTAGTATTATGCACTCAATACTAGCTGGTACAAAGCCACATACCTTTCAGTGTCCCCAACAAGTGATTACATCCCATCGCTCACACGATCCAAAGCCAATGCGGTAACTGGACGAAGTGCGACCTTCAAAGCTCTAGAAATGTGAAATCTTGAAACTATAGCAAAAGAAAAATAGTCCGAAAATTGTATCAACGATCCTCCTTGTTTGAGGCATCTTTGAACAAGTCGCATTTTTACTCACCAAGACATGTACATACTTTAGGAGTTACTTGGGAACTACCAAAATTGAAAAATTTTCTATTCTTACGAAGGTTGACACTTTTGACGGAATTTCTCGGAATTTGAGTTTTATTTCCGCTGAAATTGATCTGAAATGCCGTGCTTGATGCCGTGCATCTTCCACGTGTGAGATGCTCTATCATCTGAAACAAGTGGTCTACCTCCCACGTTTCAGATCTATATATACGGATTGTCCATCCCTCGCCTAGCATTTTGCCGCCCAATTTGCTCTAAACCATGGCTCTCAGCACAAATGCCAAGGATTGGCTTACGGTTGCGATCTTCATCGTTCTATTCTTCTATTATTTCGAGTATCTTCAACCTTTCCAAAGGCAGTTTCGCTTGGATGACAGCACATTGCAGCATCCGTTTGCAAAAGTGGAACGTGTAACTGATAATGAGCTATATCTTTATTGCTCCTTGGTGCCGACGGTAGTGATTGGAGTGGTGCAGTTTTTGCGGACCAAGTTGTGTGGTCCAGTGTCTGGAGGTGCTAGCGAGAATTGGAGTTTAAGCGCCACGAATCGTGCCCTTCTAGGATTGTGGGTATCTGTGGTGGCTGCCGCTTGTGTCACGGATGTTTTGAAGGTTTGGATCGCTCGTCCTCGTCCAGACTTTCTCGAAAGATGCGGTGCTGTAGCTGGAACACCTTTGCACACGTATGTCTCCACTGAGGTATGTACGGCGCCTCTCGGCCAGATGTACGTGGCAGATGGAATGAAGTCGACGCCTCTGGGTCATCTGTCAATGGCATTTGCTGGACTATTTTACTTGACGTTGTGGCTCGGAAGACACGGACGTTTTCCTAAGGCTAGTGCTTTGACTACTTTTATAGTCCGTACACTTCCCTCTTTGTTGGCTGCATATATCGCCTTCAGTCGTACTCAGGATTATCGTCACCACTTTTTTGATGTCCTGCTTGGACTGACGATTGGTATACTTTTTGCATGGGGATGCTACGTGAAATATCACGGAGTATCAAATTAATAGACCTTACAAATTTAATGCATATATGTATTACTTCATTTTCGAATTTCTATAATGTGCATATAGGTTTCTTCATTAATGATAAGCGCACAACGGGCAATGTGTCATGTTAGAATCAATCTATGATTCAGTGTTAGATCCATTTTAAATTCTGACCAGATCAATCAGGGATCAAATTGATCCTAGATTTGAATGCCTTCTCATGAATACCATTCCAAAACCCTCTATGCATGCGCGGATTCAATCAAGCACGGAATTGGAGGGTTGATCCAAAATATCGCCGTGTCAACGAACCATCTTATTGCCGGAGCAGAGTCAGATAGCTTATTTTAGTTTAGTCATTGGCTACAAGAGTCTGTAAAAGCACTTATGTGCACATGAAAATTTACCTTCTATAAACTTAATGTCCGTTGAGGACCCCAATTAATGCAAACTCTATCCGTTTTGTAAGCAAAATGAAAATACGTGAAATGAAAAAACATTGAAGTAAAAGCGTCGAACGAGTTGAGCGTCGACCTAGTCGTGAGTCATCACATTAATTTGTTAAGTTAGCCTAATGCTGAAAAAGGCTTCTTTACAACTTCAATTCTTTTGGTTGTTCCCAAGGGTTCTCTTGGTTAGTGAAGTGACCGTAGGAAGCGGTCTTGAAATAGATTGGTCTGGCCAAATCCAACTCCTTGACAATGACACCTGGTCTCAAGTCGAAGTTGTTTCTGATGACCTCAACCAATTGCTCGGAGTTGAGCTCGGAAGTACCGTAGGTCTCAACGTGGATGGACAATGGCTCAGCAACACCGATGGCGTAAGAGAATTGAACAAGAGCTCTTCTGGCCAAACCGGCGTGGACAAGGGACTTAGCGACCCAACGGGCAGCGTAAGCAGCAGATCTGTCGACCTTGGAGAAGTCCTTACCAGAGAAAGCACCACCACCGTGAGCACCCCAACCACCGTAGGTGTCGACAATGATCTTTCTACCGGTCAAACCGGCGTCACCTTGTGGACCACCAATGACGAATCTGCCAGATGGTTGAATGTGGTAAATGGTCTTGTCATCCAACAAGTTAGCTGGGATGGTTCTCTTGATGACCTTCTCCAAGATCTCCTTTCTCAAGTCCTCGGTGGAGATCTCCTCAGCGTGCTGGGTGGAGATGACAACAGTGTCAACTCTCAATGGCTTAACAGCACCACCATCCTTGAGGTACTCAACGGTAACCTGGGTCTTGGTGTCAGGACGCAACCAACCCAACTCACCGGATCTTCTGGCATCAGCCAAAGCCTTGTTCAACTTGTGGGACAACAAGATGGTCAAAGGCAACTTCTCCTCGGTCTCGTCGGTGGCGTAACCGAACATGATACCCTGGTCACCAGCACCCAAGTCCTCCAAAGCCTTCTCGTAGTGCAAACCTTGAGCGATATCTGGGGATTGTTGCTCAATGGCGACAAGGACGTTACAGGTCTTGTAGTCGAAACCCTTCTCGGAGTGGTCGTAACCAATGTGCTTGATGGTGTCTCTGATGATCTTTTGGTAGTCCAATTGAGCCTTGGTGGTGATCTCACCGAAAACCATGATCAAACCGGTCTTAGCAGCGGTCTCACAAGCAACCTTGGACAATGGGTCGACAGCCAAACAAGCATCCAAGATAGCGTCACTGACTTGGTCACAGATCTTATCAGGGTGGCCCTCGCCAACAGACTCGGAGGTGAAAAGGAAAGTTTCAGACATAATGTGGGAAGAAGGGATAAAGGTCCGGTAGAAGAGGTCCGATATTAACGAAGAAGAAAAAGGAGAAAACGGGCTGGAGGAATTGTGGCTTCTTATATAGTCGCGGATATGAAAAACTTCACATGGGAGGTAATTGGGCCACAGCACGTGAGGACCTGTCTTGCATCCAACCGCGCTGGTGCGTCAATTTTCAACTCAACAACTAGGCGATATGCCAATGGTCCTGCAGAAAAGACAGCTCTTCGAGGCTATGTGCCGGTATCTATTCTAATCTATAGTGAAGCATTTCAGAGTCAGGACGCGGCACTTAGTGAAGGTTAGGGGTGGTGAAAATTTTCTTTGGAAGAGAAGAGGTGAGAAATCAGGGAATATTTAAATAAATTTATAGGGGCGTTATGAGCGCATTCGACCGGTATCTGTCGCTAATTTTTTTCTCTCGACAATGTGTCGCCTTTCGTTCTGCAACGTGTTCTGTGTGGCATTGACTCGTGTGTCCTCGTGGTCTATACGAGTTTGCACCCAATGCTAAACGTGGATCAAGCTAAACGAATCGGGAAGTGTGGCCGTTAGGGGTTGGTGGAAAAGAAATTTTTGCATCGAAGTGCTTCGAACCTTTCTGTTCAAATATTCTTTCGGTTTTTGTTGATTTTCGTAGCTGGTTTTTGGTGAAGGTGACCTGTATCGGTTATCCGACTCGGATAAGTGCCGTATCTAGAGTCAATCTATTCATTAGTAGCTAGGCTGTGTACTGTTCAGTACTAGTATTTTTTGAGTGGTACAAAGTGGTAGCTACAAATTCTTATTCGAGTGAGATAGTTCACGGTAAATTTTTTTTATAAATGGCTGAGGAAAGTTTTATTGGAAGTCAAATTTGAAGCAGATCACTCAAAACATGCCAATCTGTCCTGAACAAAAAACGCTGAGTACTTGATGTGATACGATACGATGTATAAATACAATTGAGGTGGTCAAAACCGTTATCGGAGAATTTCGGAAAAGTCGGCCGACTTCCGGATAAGAGCCGGGCGGCTGAGGACAAATCTTCTAAAGTGAAACTGTGGTAATTGGGACCAGAAGTCCAATCCAATTTAATTCCCACTGCAATCATGGAACCGATATCTGGATTTAGATGGACAACATGGAAATGAGTGCTAGTGTGAATGTGCATACGTTGGTTTACTCGTCTCTCATGATTCTTTTTTGCTAACCTCTTCTTGTAACAAAATATAACATGTGAGTAAAGAGATTATGAGCATGAAATTAAAATATCTTGGTTGTTTTGTATGATAAACTCCTAAAGGTAAATGAAATCAGTTTTGCGTTTATTAGGATATGCGAGAAACACAGTAAAGTTCTTAATTTACGTGGAGGATCTAACAAATGTGAAGAATTACCGAACCAAATCAAATAGAACTACATTTAACTGAAACAGTACAATTGAAACTGGAAGCACTTACATAATAGTTGAGAATAAAATTCTTTTATTTCTATTGACATCATGTACTTGTAATGAACGCTATACTAGGCATGATCTTAAAGCAAGTACAGCAAAAAGATCGCGAGAATCGGGACCATGAATCACCGAAACCCAAAGAAAATGCTATCAGCTGATCTTGAAGCAAACAACAATATCAATGAATAGACAATTGCACTTGGCAAGCTAGATGCAAACACAAAACAAATATTACAAATGCTGATCAATTCTCTGACTTGAAAATGTGAACATCGAGGAGTTGAAAGTAGATCAGATCAAATAGATTCATAGCAAGAAACAAGTCTTACCAATTTCAATAGAAGTATCACCTCTGCTGGATTTAAATCGAGATACTGAAACACGGGTGGTGCATACAGAACAATTTCCGTTTCAGAATTCCAAGTAAACACAAAAAGAAACGACTAAAACATCCAACCGAGCAAAAAAAACAAAAGATCAAAGCAATAAGAGGGAAGTTCCACCCTGTTAAACAAAATATCGAAAAAAACAATGACAGCTTCAAATTGAGTGTATTTTGTAAAGGCCACGGCTAAGAGGATATGCGCTAAACAAACCCAAACATCACAAACAGACCAAATACAAAGACCTGTGTATCGCGGTTATCTCATGAAAACATGCCGTTTTGCCAAAAATATCTCCTTCTTTATCTCTTGCACTCAAAATTTTGCTGGGCCATCTGCACCTAGACTCTCTTTATCGCAACCAGTGCTCTTGTATGGGCTTATACGCCAAATCCGGACATACTTCCCAGTGATGATGCACCTATCTACAAATTTATACTGATTCCATATTATTAAAATTATTGACCGCAACATTGTTGCTGCATACCCACAGAACGGAGCCCCCGTCTGTCCTTCCCATTAATCACTCTTTAGATCTTGTTGAACAAAGATCTGGCATTGATGTATCCTTTGCAATCCAGTTTGACCTGGGATTCTTTGTATGATAAGAGGAATGGCATTGTGGTCAGAACTGCCAAGTAGGATAATGTGAGGACGGATGTTTTGGTAGTTAGAGCAGTGTACATCTTTGTAGAAAAGCGAAGGTTGTGTAGGAGTATAAAATTTTACATCGCCGGGGGACATGGCTCATCTTTTATAGTTTGGGACTACGTGGGGCCACAATACGTATCTGCAGGCCCATATCTCACTGTGGTTGAGCCGTGCAGGTGTGTAGGGTTGGTCTGTTGGATTGACATAACTACTGTGGATATTGCAACAGGGGTTAACCGTATGGGTCTATTTTGAGTTGAAAAAAATCTGACCAATCTAGTGGTGGGTATTATATGCTAATCACGTATTTTAAAAGAAAAATGTTTTGTTGCTGGTCAATATTTTTTCTGGATGATGAGTAAAACGTAGGTGCTCATTGGTCAGTTGTGACCTGACTCAACCGCCGGGATAATTTGATTGAGGTCAAAGTGATATGCACCTCTGCCAAAATTGGTGAGATTCGAGCTTCGGTTAAACGGCTGGTCACCGAGTCGAAATAATGGTGTTATGAGTGCATATCCGTTGCACCGAATACCAAAAAAATGGGGAGAGATTTTGCCTAGTGTCTAAACACAGCACAAGATAATTCCCTTGATCAACTTGGAGAGGTTTTTTTGTGACACCTGCTCAGCATGTCGCTTGTTTGAGGATCGGGAGATATTTCATCGATGTGCGAAAAAAACCTATGGTTTCAATTATCACCAAAGAGCAGTCTATGGCTGTTTTGTGCAAAGTTTCCCTTGTTTGTTTGAGCTCAGTTTGTGGGGTGATTGTTATCATTAAAATGTCATCACTTTTTGCAGACAGCCACTGCCTCACGACAGTGGCAGTGGCTGAGGACTGTTTATGTTGAGATTTCATGACGTAATTCAATTGACTCCGTATTATTAAACATCATGAAAATTACAAACTTGGACAAACTATAGCCGGGCCTGGTAAACCATTTCATGAAGGGCCATTTATGGAGTTTGCAATGGTTAAATTATCTGATACTCATAAGTTTCAATATGAGTAATACTCTCGGACAAACACACCGAAAGTTTTTATTTTTAAATTCCAATTAGTTTTTTTCGAGCCATCTTCTCTCAAACTCGCTGACTCGATTCACTAAACCGGGATCGCTTTCTCATCCTGACCTCTAAATCAAGACGAAAGGGAGTAAGCTGATATCACATGAACTCAGTTTTTACCAGAATTTCGCCTTTCATTCATACGTTTCATGAAAATGAAACCCTTTATTCAGAACAAGGTATCTTGCATATTATCGCACGACTTTGCATACCGACTAATTTACGAGACTTTGACGTGTGTATATGCACGGCAAAATGGTGGATACGTTGAAACTGTGTTCACAATAATACTTTGAGAGGAGTTGAGAAGCGGTAACTATTAGAAACATCTCAGAATTCAGGCCTCTGATACAAAAGCTCTTGCAATAACTTTAATATCGTGAGCTAATTTTAAATAACACAGATGTTATATTACACTGTCATAGAGACGAACTTGATGCATATATTAATTTGGATCATCTCTGTTTCAGCGTATGCTTGTTATAAATTAATTTCACGCTAAAGCTGTTGTACTTTTGCGTAAGAAGGAGGCCTTATTTTTCTGTTGATTGCATGTGCGAGCCAAACTGGGAATAGACTCAAGGCAAGAGACAAAAGCAACTGCCAAGCAAAAGAGACGGATGTTATATAGTCAAGATCAAAGTAATCGGTGAGGAACGGAACCAGAAGAACGTAGATGCTAAACGTGATAACAATCGTTCCAACCATAACTCGATTCCAAGTGTTCACAGTGAGAGCCACCATGACTAGCTCATTCAATACAAGAGCAGTGAAAGATAAACTTACCAAGGCAAGAAAATTGGCGGGATTTAAGCCCTGGAAGCTCTGAGCTAATAACTGAATCACACTACCTTGGAACAATGAGATGACTACCCACATGAAGAATGTCTTGTAGGAAAGGGATTTGCCCAACGTAAGCTCCTTGTACAACTCAGGATATAACTTTGTGAGTTTTTCATCAATATCACGATCAAGAGTCAATGAAAAAACTGGCGCCATAGTGTACAACGTACTGTAACCTACCATAATCCAACCTTGATAGAGCGCAAGGGGTTCAAACAGAGATGAGATTGAATAGATGGCTTGAGCAACTGAAATTATCAATCCACGATGAACAATGAACTGGGCCAACTTTGCTGATCGTTTGTACGAATTGCGGCCATGCCAAAGTAAAAGTTTCAGAAGAAAATAGAATTGCTCAATGCTGAAGTCAGCGGCGAGTGATGCTTGCTTTCCTTCTTTACCCACGATACCAACTCCAACATCAGCACACTGAATCATGCTAACATCATTTCCACCATCTCCAATGCAACATACTCTCTTTCCCGTGAAGTGTTTGATTGCAACAGCAATATCAGCCTTTTGTTGAGGAGTGCAACGACAAGCGACAACTGCTGGTAGCCTCAAACAAACACCGAAGAATTCCAGCGGAAAATGTTTCATAAAAATAGCAATGGATTCACCGTCTATGAGCAAAACTGAGTTTGGATTGTTTTGTAACTGATCCAATTGGTTGAGTGCCATGTCGGGATGGGTGACTTTGGTGATCTGATGGACGAATTGACCACGTGAAATCAATTTGGCGCTAATGGCAACACATTTGGCTGTTTCGACTTTGTCACCAGTAAGCATCCAAATTTTTATGCCCGCATTACGTAAAAGTTCGATAGAAGACTTGACGTTGGCTTGCAACTTGTCTTCAACTCCAGTAAGACCCATTAATTCTACGTCTGTTTCAAGGTATTGAGAAATGACCTTCTGCATCGCGATTTCTCTATTGTTCATGGCCAAGGAAGCTTCCTCAAAATCTTTGGCAAAGTTTTGAAACAAGGAGGCACTTAACTTCTTGCGACCAATGACCAATGTTCTCAAACCTTCTCTCGCCATGTTGGAGGTTTCCTCCTCCAACCAGTCGGAGTAATTGACAATGCGAGCCATAACAGTATCAGCACCTTTCTCCATAAAATAAACATCTTCTTTTGATCTATCTTTAACAACGATTCCCATTCTTTTGGTGTCAGAATTGAATGGAAAATTGTAAAGAATATCATACACTAGTTCACTGCGGGTGGCCAAGTGGAGGATAGTGACAGAGGTTCTATCTCTTTTGAGTAACTTAAGGCCGATACTCTCACAAAATTTCACTATTGCGACCTCGTCTGGGGAGGCTGCTTGATAAAAGGAAACGCCATCCTCTTCGGTAGGAGTAACATTATGGCACAATGCCAAAACCAAGGCCAAATCAGCGACTTTCGCACTAAGATCCCTCCGTTTTGTCATACCCGATCCAGAATCGGACAAAAGATTTTTTTCCACATACTCACGTACGATGTCTAAGGTATCACCCGCGTAACAAACTGTGCCCAAGTGTAATTTTTTCATCTCCATCTCATTTTGAGTGAGAGTTCCTGTTTTGTCACTGAGTAGGTATTCGATTCTTCCTAAGTCTTCTGGGATTGTGGACGTGCGCACAATAGTATCTGGAATATCTTTATCTTTCTGAATTTGGGAAGCATACACAGATTTTGCAAGATCTAAATTGACACGAAGAGAAACCGGAATGATGGAGGAGAACAAAATGAGATATCGCAAAATGTCAATGTACCAAGTTTTCTTGAGTGGAAAGCCCTGACCTAGTACCAAACCCACAGATAGAAGAAAGACACTGATACATAAGATTTTCGAAATGCCATTGATTTCATTTTCGAGAAGACCAGTCTTAACGCCGGTCATTGTTGTGTTAAGCTGTTGCCGAGTTTCGATACCAGTGTATACGATCATACCAATGGCGGTTCCAGAGGCCAAAACAGTATTTGCCCACAATGTTTGGTCGACAGACAAGGGTACAATTTTGTTGGTGGCGCCTGTTTGATGCAAGAGAAGTTTTCCGCTAAAAGTATGGATTGATTTTTGAGGCTTTCCCACGATTAAGGAAGTGTCATGTATGAGTCTGGACAAGTCTGTGATGATTTGGGTTGCATTGCAAGCAACGCGAAGTTTCCAGTCAGTTTCACCATCCAATTGATCAGTTTTGATGAATGCTTCACCACTTGCGTCGGAAGATTGAATGAGCACCATGTCAGCGGGAATTCTACGGTCTTTATGTAGTCTGACGAGATCACCTACTTTCAAATTCTTCAGGGCGACGAGAGTGACATCCTGCCCAACGGTAGTTGAGCGACTCAAGACTTCGAAAAGTTCATTATTTTGCTCTAGATCACGGCGGCGACGCGCAATATCATCGCTAGCCTCTTTCATCATGGTCACAGCAAGCACAAAGGCCAACGGAACAATGTACGACGATAAGAACCCGATTCGTAGCTGCGGAACTATCTGCGATAATGCTACCAACAAGAAGTACAAGTTGAAAAAAAACTTGAACTGCTCATAGAGAATGACAGGAATGAATGTGACTGGATTGTACTTCGCGTTAGATACTGCGTTGGACACGTAGGAGCGATGCGCTTGATTTCTAGGCGAAATATACCTTTCATCACCCAAGCCCTCATCCTCAGGGCCCTTTTTAGAAGACATCCGCCTCAATTCACGCACTATCTCCCCTGACACGGTCGAGTAGGCCCAAGCCAGATGACGGGCGAAATTATTGAGCGAAAATAGCAACAGCCGGCCCAATCGTCTCAAAGGCCCAGGAGAATCAAGATACGACGCAGCGTCGACGCGATTTAGGCCTTCGGCCCCATTGGATGAGTCTCGAGCTAGAAGTAGACTTGCATCTGATTCGGGATCCATATACAGCGTGCTGTTTCTCGCGCTTCCAATCGACGAAAGAGAGATCGCGCCGGAGAACGAGCCCTGATGTTCGCCAGTAGACGGACGTGTATGCAGCCAGTTGTAATAGTTGGAAGAGGCCGTATGGAGGGCCTGGTCTAGAGAGCTCTCTAGATCGTCGAGCGAGTCATCGTCGAGCACACGGTCGGAATGGGCGCCGGGCCTATTCCATGAAGCATGCGACATCAGCTCAAGATTGCTGTATTAGGGTGTGTTTGCGCTGGATGTAGCGGTTATTGGACCAGGAATAGTGTGGGATTGGTGATCTAGGGAATGGCTATTAATAAAGACGGCATATATGGAAATTAAGACTGGAGTTGGAGGTGATTTTGAAGGGCTTTATATATGTTTAATGATTACGAGCGCTGGGTTTTTATGTTCCTTCTTTTTTATTTTGGAGTCAATTGAAGGGATTTGGTCAATGCGTGGCTTTTGATCTACTGAAGATATAACATTGCCACATGAGGATGAAAATTTCTGAGTTGAAAAAAGAGTGCCGAACTCAAAGAAAGCAGACAATCAATTTTTTTTTGAAATGATCAATACTCTCCATTATAAATCTACATCGTGTTGAATTCAACAGCGGTTATCTATCACAGTATGAGAAGTCTAAATTCCTAAAGTCCAATTAGGCAACTACAGAAAATTTTGAGTAATTAAACTTCAGCGAACTTAAAAATATCTAGAAACAAATAATTCAAATATATCTTCTCTAAAGTCTTTAATGATTGCCTCCCCAATCCTTCGTTACGTCCGCGTCTCCATTATATCGGAGATACTGATCTACCCTAATTATCGGGTCCTGTCTGTAATCCACCATATCGATATTACTTTACGAACAAGTGCCCCGCTCGATATTCCCACATCCACCCCTCCTTTGTACAAATATTCGCATATAAATAGACCTCTTCCCGCCAGCTTTCTCTTATGAATGCCCCAATACCGAAAACGACCGTCCCTGCCTATGAACGCTCCGAGTCCGACTTGCGCTTCATGGCTGACCAACAACGCCGCAAAACCAACACTTTCTGGGGGAAAGCCGGCCAATTCCTTCGTGCACTTCTCGGCAGACCCAATGAGTTTGAAGATTTTGTCGTAGGCTCTGAACGCAACGATTGCGCCTTTGTGGCAAAGTACTCTCAGGTAACCACAATTAAAACCTCTAGAATCAGAGACATGTCTGTGCAATCTGTCACACTTCATACAATGCATGCTCCTCATCCACTCATTAACTTTGCAAAAGAAGAGCCGTTATCCGATGAAATTGTGGCTCAGATTAGAGAACTGCCTGTTTTGGTATTCATCCATGGATTGGGTGGCCAAATGTCGCAGTTCGAGCCTCTTATGGGTTTACTCTCGCAATGCCTGGAGATTTATAGCATGGATTTACCTGGATTTGGTGATTCTCGTATGGAATTTAAGAACGGACATGATCGTCTCACAAAGGAAGAACAGGCTAAAATTTCCACTTCGATACTGGCGATGGCTTGGCTGGACTTCGAAACAGACAACATTGTACTGCTCATTGCTGCATTTATCGAACAGAACGTTCCACTGGAGAAGAATTTTGTTCTTGTGGGACACTCTATGGGAACACATCTCCTGATCAAATTGGCAAATAGACTAAAGCGACACAGGGTTGAAGGTTTGGTTCTTCTCTCGCCGCCTCGATTAAACAATTCGCTGACTAATACTGAAAATCGGCCAGGCTTGTCGCTCTTCAAAACTCTTAACCTAATGCGCTGGATCTTCAATTTCCCATTTCTTTTCAACTTATTTCGCACTTGGGATAGACTTGAGGGCCTTTACAGTCGAAGCGTGAGTAGACAACTTCCTGCAGATTCAAGTCTCCACATGAAGCTTAGACAGTTCCGGTGGAATCTTGACATCGATACCCGTGTACTCTTGCGTTACATTCGTGGCTTCAAGCATGCAAAAACCACGGAGTTGCTTGATGCCCTCACTAAATTTAATGACAATGTGATTGACTCCCATACATACGAGAAAATCCTTCTCATTGGCGGGTTGGAAGATCAGGTGACGCCAATTTCCATCGTTGAGGAAATTCATGATTTTCTCATCAATTCAACAAAAAGACAAGTTGTAAACATGATGCAAGTGAAGAATGCTGGTCATTCACTTCTCCTTGCCAAACCAGAATTCATTAGTGGTATGATTCTTAACCACATGGAGCTGAAACTCCCTAAGCGTCTTCACCTATGCCCTGCGTGGGTGCTTGGGCTCAAAGCCCATATTTCTGGCGATAAATGGGGTTTGAAAAATGAGCTCAAATGGAAGAAAACCCAGGCTGTTTCGTACAATATTACTCGTAGAGGCGGCACCGATATTGCTCCCCTTCTTGGTTTAAAAACACTCCGAGAGGAAGATCCAGAACACTCCCCTCAAATCATTGAGAAAAAGTTTTATGGAGGCTCTGAAGCGATGGTGGACGGACATTTGGTCAAAGGTTCCCTAATTGCAATCGTCGATATCTCGGCGGATATACCGCCATACCTGGCAAAGTCGTTCGAGCACATTCAATACTATAAGTGTGCCACCGTCTCGAAAGTTGTCCCTGATGGATGCGCCATTAGAAGATTTATACAATTGATTGACGATATCTTGAGCTCAACCGAGGAAAAGAAGCCCCTAGTTGCAGTCCACTGCCACTACGGTTTCAACCGCACAGGCTTTCTCATTTGCTGCTATCTAGTTGAGCGTCTTGGTTGGACAGTTGCAGAGGCCGTGGACGGATTTAAAGCAGCCAAGGCGCCAGGAATCAAACACCAACATTTCATTGACGCACTTTTCGTCCGCTACGAGTAATCTAGACACTAAGCACTCTCGATCGGTGCACCATGTATCTACAATATGCATATGAGTATATAGTGACTACTCAAAGAAAAAGCCACTTTAATTCAGAAGTTCTTTTTTAGTCTCAGAATGGGTTTGTGACCCGCAATGTCCGTCATGTATTGCTGCGATCAGCCGCATCCAAATCAGTGATTCGACCAAAAGAGCAAAGAAAGATAAAAAGATAAATAAAAACTTCATTCGCTCGAAATCCGCAAACACTTCAATACTCCACTAATTTACAATTCGAGAAAACCTCCCCCGTCTCCGATGCTCATCGCACCTAATTAATTGCCTACCCGAAAAGTCTTGGAACTGAAACATTGTAGGCGTCTGTATACAGGGTGTTATCTAATTAATTCCCCTGTTCCGTATATTCATACACATACACCTACATAATTCTTTAAAACAGCTATTCAACCACCTCTAGTAGGTAAGATCACACCCACTCGCATACCAGCATGAAGTTCGGCGAGTCTTTGAGTGAAGGTCTCGTCCCCGAATGGGAAAACCAATATGTAGACTATAAGACTGGAAAGAAGCTGATCAAAAAATACACCCTGCTCCAGCTGGAATTCGAGCGGGGAAACGTTGTAGATACGACTCCGCTATTGGAACCAATCAGTGAGGTCGAGCAGCCAGATTACTTCATTTTGAATCACAAGAAGCATGGTCAAGAGAGCCAGGGTACACCACAAACTCCAAGAGAAGATGGGCTGGGTAGTCTTGGACGGCGGCTGCTGATTTTTCAATTCTCCACGTTCAGGCAGCGTAGTTTGCGCAAGGAAGATGTGGCGGAAGAAGGTGCCAAGTTTCTGCAATGGCTCGAAGATGAATTAACAATGGTGAACAATTTCTACAAAAGCAAAGAGCGTGATGTATACCATCGGTTTCTCATATTGGAGGATCAGTTTGCGCAATTGAAGGAGCAGAAGATCGAGCTTTTGAGAGGTGTGAAACTGAACTCAACGTCACATGTTGCAAAGGATACCGCTGGAATAGTCAACAGCAAGCTTTCTCGATTTGCATCCAAAATCTTACTCGATCGCATCTGGAAGCACGAACTTCCTTCACTCCCCTCTATGACTTTCCTTGACAATTTTAGATCCAAGGATAATTCACAATCTGGAGATGTAGTACTTCGATCAGCTTCTAAAAAGGAAGGCTTTGATCCAAACTACCAGGAAAATCGTATCAGAAATGGTGAATCCTTTAATGATAGTGAAGTCGAAAGTGATTCAGCAGATAGTTTCGACAAAAGTGCGCCCTCTAGCACTCAGATGGCTGCTTCCACCAGCGAGCAATTCCGTATGTCTCGCAAGCGAGACTTCGTCGCAAACAAGCTGTTTGAAGTTCCATACTATTACGCCAAGAAAGTCTTGAAGGATGCACTAATTGAGCACTACAGATCTGTTGCGTTGGTGCGCTCATATAGAACCATGAACAGAACTGCGCTTCGAAAAATCACGAAGAAGTTCGACAAAGCAAGCGGATCTTCGATTTCTGCCAGCTTCATGAAAAAGGTCGACAACTCTTATTTCCAAACAAGTTCCGTTTTGGAGCAGATTCTGAGCCGCGTTGAAGACCTCTACCTTTCGGTCTATGGTACTCAGAGTGATACAAAGAAGCACGGCTTGGAGAAACTCAAAAGTGCTACGCTAGCCATGCAACCAAGACTGTACCATGGTGCCACCTTTGTGTCTGGTATCTTTTTGGGCTTTTCAGTTCCTCTTGTTGCCCTCGTAATTTACATCTTCATTGACAAATACCACTTCAAACACATGGTCAACCAAAAGTACCTTGGACAGCTTTGGGCTGGGTTCCTCATGATGAACTTGGCAATGATTCTTGTTGGAATCAATTTCTTCACATACACTGAGTTCAAAATCAACTACAAGTTCATTTTCGAATTCAATCTCGCAAATGCTCTCGACTATCGTCAATTTCTTGTCCTTCCATCGGCACTCTTCGGGTTTTTGGGATTCTGTGCTTGGTTTAGCTGGCTGAACTTCTGGCCAGATAAGTTTCCAGGCAAAGATTGGCCTTTGGTCTTTTTGGCCGTTTTTCTAATAGGGTTTCTCTGGCCCGGTAATCAATTATATCCTGCTAGTCGTAAGTGGCTCCAGATAGCTCTTTGGCGGATTCTTTGGTCAGGCTTTTACCCCGTTGAGTTTCGCGACTTCTACTTGGGTGACATTTTGTGCTCTTTGACTTACAGTTTGAGTAATCTCCCTTACTTCATATGTTTGTACGGAATCAAGTGGAGGCATTACCTAGGTCTGGATGTAATTCCAGATTCTACAAAGTACTGTGGGTCGGGGTATTCACGGTCAATGGGCTTTTTCTCAGCCCTCCCTTCAATCTGGCGTTTTCTACAATGCCTCCGTCGTTACATGGACACTGGTGACCTGTTCCCTCATTTAGCCAACATGACGAAATATCTTGCCGGCTGTTTGTACTACTGCTTTCTCAGTCTCTGGCGTATTCACAACACCGATTACTACCGTGCCTTATTTATTACATTTGCATCTGTCAACTCCACTTTCACCACTGCATGGGACATAATCATGGATTGGTCTTTACTTCAGCCCGGCTCTAAGCATTTTTTGTTGAGAGATGAGCTATTTTATGAGCGTCCAATCTACTATTACTTCGCAATGCTCAACGATGTGTGTCTCAGGTTCGCATGGGTGGTTTACATTGCAATCCCAGGTCAATTGCAACAGCTGGCACTGACCAGTTTCTTTCTTGCATTAGCCGAACTTTTCCGTCGTTTTATCTGGATGTTCTTCAGAGTGGAGAACGAACACCGAACTAATGTCACCTTGTTCCGTGCTTCGAGAGAATCACCATTGCCATATCACATGACTCGTAGAGTTGAAAATGCTATTGACCGCCTAGTTGATATCCGATACAAGGAACTCGACGAACCATCAGAGGAGGTCGGCTCCAGCACACCCTCGAAGGTGCCAGCAGGGAAGCTTTCGAGAAGAACCTCAACTTACAACCAAGCTTCTGCGCATCAAGACCTCGAGGCTGGCGCCGAACGTCCCGCAGTCAGCAACAGGTCTACTTTCGGCGCGATTTCTGCCGCATTTAACAAGGCGCATATCAAGGATTTCCAAAGAAGAAAGTTCTCTGTTGCCGGAATCGATAGTGACGAAGAGGAGGGGATGGATGACGACATACGGCCTCTCAAGCCATCTTCTTCGCAATAGCGGTGTATTTGCATTGATCGGACTCATGCGACTTATTCGATTCTACTAATTTATATTTATTTGCAACCACATTTAGGGCCCACACATTTTTAAGACGTAAACATAATGCAAAACAACAAACTGATTAGAGAAAGATGTTTTGCGACAAATTCTCTAAAAATAAAATGCTTCCTCGATATACTTCAACGAAAGAAGCTTTTCTAGACACAACCGAATTCTTAATGAAAGTGCCCCTATGCCAGGGTCACGTGTCTTCACTTTTTAGTGAGAGATGTCATCCCTAATATTAAAGATACAACGTACCACTCTCACTAGGTTCAAGCAACTGCCACTGTTGCTTTCCTACTATTTACGATAAATGGCTTCAGCTCGTTAGTTCGACTGCAACACCCGTACCTCCACACCCATCGACTGAACAGGATAGCGTTAGAGAACTCAATACACAATGTCTGAACATGGGAATTTGGTGGTGTTTCTTGTCTTTGTGTCGTGCATCAACATATTTACTGGAATTGTGATGTTCCGCGAGGAGCAAAAGTTGGGCCTCACTGTTAAAACTGGAACCAGAAGAAAGGCTATCATGGCTGTCACTTCCATGAGTATAGTGTCTAGTGCAGCAGCATTGGGGCTCATTTTGTACGATTACATGTCGCTTGCACCTGCGGCGTAACTGAAAGGAAAACAATTAGGGGACAGCTGGTTTTCCTGGACTATAATTGCATTCGCTCGCTGAAGTTGGCACTGGCGCAATAAGTCAGGCTATATCTACATTTTATTTATAGAGAATCTCATGAGAAAATTGTAAAATGAAGTAGCAAGATTCATTGGGATGAACTTATTGAAGGGAGCAAAGACTCAATTCATTATGATGAATGTATTGTGGAATGAAGTACTCATGGAGGGGTATGCTCTGCCCACTAGAATTAGTATTCATGTAGTACCTCGATTGGTTCCAATTTCACGACTATCGAGAAAAAGTAATTGATTTCCAAAATTCCGTTCATATTATTAGATATTCAAATGTTGACGCCCGAGTTGTGGCCCTCAACTCATGCATTATTAGATACGCTTCTTAAACAAGAGACATATCGCAAAAAAACTAGAGGTATGCACCGCCAGACAACTTCTGTTTCTTTTCGGCAGGCGCATACTTGTCAAACAAACCCACAGCATCCGGGTCTAAACTGAGAATCGAAACGTCCTGGTGGTAGTCTTTGATAATGGAGTCCACATCATCGATATTGAGCTGTCTCACATCTCCGAGCTTCTTAATCTTTTCAGTCACTTCTTTACATTGCTCATCGGTAAGCTGTAAGTTCAATTGGTCCACACGGCTCTTGATGGCGTTCCAACCTGTCAATCTGTTGGCGAAGTGAATGTACCTCGTCAAACCGAAATCGCCCGGCGAAAGGATCTCATATGTAGATGGGTTGGCCAAAATGGCCTTGGCATGAATACCTGCCTTGTGCGTGAATGCACAAAATCCTGTAATTGGGTTGTTGAATGGAATATTCACTTGGACGGCCTCTGCCACGAGGTTCTCCAAGTCACGCAACTTGTGAAGCTTATACTTTTTCAAAACATAGTCTCGATCAGCTGCGATCATACGCGCCATCAATCCTCCCAAGGGCGTAATTCCGTTACGCTCACCAATGCCCAACACAGAAACATCAATTAATTTGGCTCCACCTTCCAAGGCTGTATAGGCGTTTGCAATGGCACAGCCGGTATCATTATGGAAGTGACATTCAATATCACAATTCACCACCGATTTCAAGGTACGTACAAGCTCGTAGACCTGGCGAGGGTTGGCGCCTCCCACAGTGTCGGCGATACCGACCCTGTTGACGCCAATCTTGTCGACCGTCTTGTATATGTTGAGGAGATCTACCAAGTCGGATCTGAACGAGTCTTCGGACGAGAAACGGATCTCGATACCCTTGCTTTTCACAAACTCAATCACTTCCACGGCCGCTTTGGCAATGTACGTCATATCTTTACCATGAGAGTATTCACGCAAAAACTGAGACGTGCCAATGACAACATCCACACCATCGACACCAGTCTCAACAGCAATCTTGGCGTCGTCCATATGGCACCGGATATGGGTCAAGATCTTGGCCTTCAAGCCCAACTTACAGATGGCTTCACAGTCATATCTAGACTGTTCCGAAGCTACCGGAGAGGTCAACTCGATATAGTCGACCCCGAAATCGTCAAGCGCGCGTGCGATCTCGATCTTCTTCTCCAAGGAGAAAAACGCATTGGCAAACTGTTCACCTTCACGCAATGTCAGCTCGATTAGTTGGAAACTCGAGACATTGGAGAGATAGTCTGCAGGGTTGGGTCCATAGGGATTGGAATCTACGGTAGCGTTCAGGCGGGTTTCTTCGATGACCTTGGTGAATCCCTCGGGGCTGGTCATTTGTGGGTATTCGATGGGTAGACCAGTGGGAGGATGGTCTGTGGAGTGTCTATAGGGAAATGAGGATGAATGGGAGTAGAGGTATAGTAAGCTAAAACATTTGAGTGGGTGCAAAAAAAAGGTGGGTTGGGGTGATCGGGATATTCATAGTTTATTAATTGCGTTTGGAGTTTCTGGTATGTGGAATATTAGATCTCGAGTCTTTGGATTCCGTGAGAAATGTCATTGTTCATTTACTCAAAATGAGAGTCTTGAAAGTAGGAGAAAGGAGTATGTGGTAATTTTTATCTCTTTTAAACCCTTATTTAGCACAACTTGCTTTGTTATGGCTTTCTATACTTCAGTAATAATCAACGCAATTCAACGGCGATCGCCACTACGACAATGCTCTTCCAGTACTAGTGAACAAACAAAGTTGAGCAATACGGCTGAGAAATGTACACATTAAAAGGTTTGATCTGTATATCGAAAGAATGTCTGAATCTCGAAAACCCTGAACTAAATTAAAATATAAATCCTTATGAATGTGAATCTAAAATACAGAATCAACGACCGTATTGAAACTTCACTACAACCTTTTGATTCCATATCAACAGTCAAAAATATGGATGTGCTCGAAATGAATTTAAACGTTGACCTCATTTTGATAATAGCTCTCTTGAGGTATGAGCTCCGGGATCATATGTTCGTAGTAGTTATCATCAACATGAGAAATCGCCCATAAGTTTGTCCCCTTCGGAAGCAAATTGAACTTGCTAAACTTTTTAATCGCAGCCTCTAAACTAGTATCATCCTGAACTAAGTAGCGATTGACTCGCAACACCGGCGCGAAGCGTTCATCATATGATATGAGGTCAAGATATCGATGTAGTTGAGCACGGTATGGTGGAATATCCTCATCGATTATGGTATACTCATCCCTGGGTGGAGACTTCAGAAAATGAAGGATTCTTTGACGGTCAAGTTCAGCCATTCTCACCATTCGGAGAGCTGCTTCTGTTGCTGCTGCTGCAACTGCGATAGGGTCAAGCCTCTGGTCATCAATTCCAGATGTCTCCGGCTCTATATTCAACACACCCGTATACAGCAGTGCCTCGACTATACCTGCTTTTGGGTCAAAGATCTCTATTTCGGAACTCACAAGAGGCTCTGTGTTCAGGCTGGCGCTTGATGTGAGATGCTCCTGGGATTGATTAATAGGCAGTAGCTGAGGCGACACATTCAGCAGAGCTAGACGATTTTCCTTGCGCCAATGATCCTTTGTCACTCGTATGCGGCCAGCCGTGCGAGTATTCAAATTATTTGACCATTGATTCTGGTCTGCTCCTGATACAGTGACCGGTACCTCAGACTCGAGCACATTTGATGGTCCTTCTATTGCCACAGCCGAATTTTGAGCAGCATCCACTTCTAATATATTGCTCTCGCGATACTTCTTTGGATCCAAGCTTCTTGAAGATCCATAATTGCTTCCCACTATACACGGCGGAGATTCATTGATCATGCCGAGGGACCTCTTTTTATTAACTCTCATTTTTGAGTCAGACATGAGGCTTGCGGCGTCAAAGCCCTCAAAGCCCAAATCTTCAGAATATGCATATCCGTCTATAATGCTGTGGATAGAATGTATTGATGCTAAAGACAGCCTGAAGGATATTCCAAAGGCCGAACCGTTGAGCGACAGAGCCGAAGATACACTGGCCATTTTATGTCTATGGAGTTTGCTGGAGAAGAGTATCGCAATTGAAGAATCTTTCACTCACGTTTCTTTTGCCATTACTATGCCGTTTTGGGCGGGCCTGTGTAAGGATAAGCTGAGTGCAGACCATTTCTCCAAATAGACGATAAGGGAAAACGGTTGCAAATCGCTTAGATCAGGGATAGAATTAAGATTGATCGAGGGAAATCATTTAACGACATGGGGTTTTGGAAAGTCAGTAGTTTTTTAAGAATCGAGGATAGCGAGCGAAATTTGGGATTTGTACGAAAACAATAAAAAAGTGCGCCGCGTTTGTTTAAAATTCAAACCGGCATTTTTGATTCAAATTTTTTTTAATATAGAAAGAATTTGGCTTGAGAAATTTACAGTTGTTTCGGTACATACAGTAAGCATGCTTGAATTAAACTAGCACAAGGCCACCTAAAAGATGCGATGCTCGTGAATTTCCAAAGTGAAAGCGCCCTTTAAGTATCCAAAACCGAGCCCTTGCTTGAACTTCCAAATGTAATTCACAGAACTTGACCCATAGTATGCCATATCCGGACTCGTTCAGTCACTACGTTGATCAAATAGAGCACAACAAAAAAGATTCTTCCGAACCACTCATCCGCAAATTTCTTTGGAGCAAAACATTTCACAGCTCACTCACTCAAACAAAATTTTACTCAATTTCACGAAGTCATCATAGACCCTACTTCTTTAACCTAGCCATACACCTTAGCCCAATTCACATCTACCCACCATACATCACATACAAACTATCACACTAACACCGAGAAACAGAAAAAAACCACAAAAACAAAAAATTCTTTATTCCTCGGCAAGATCTGGAAACCTCACAAAATATTTACCCCCCTCACACTCCTAACCTCTCCCTCTGACCTATCTCAGCAGTGCCATTGGCCATGCTCTGCACCGATGCACGCACTGTACGCACCTGACTCACTACTCACATACAACGGTCGCACACCTGAAAAATTACCTCCACCAACTACTCCATGCTTTCTCGCAACCTCGCCATGCGTCCCGGCGCCAGCAGAACCTTCTGCTCGTCCGCGGCCACTCTCCAGAAAAAGTTGAACAAGTACTCCTCAATTGTCACCCAGGACAAATCCCAGGGTGCATCGCAAGCCATGCTTTACGCTACTGGCTTCAAGGCTGATGACATGAACAAGGCACAGATCGGTGTCGGATCTGTGTGGTGGTCTGGTAACCCATGTAACATGCACTTGATGGACTTGAACGACCAGTGTACCGAGTCGGTCAACAAGGCTGGCTTGAAGGGTATGCAATTCAACTCCATTGGTGTTTCGGACGGTATCACCAACGGAACTGAGGGTATGAAGTATTCGTTGCAATCGCGTGAGATCATCGCCGACTCCTTCGAGACCTTGATCATGGCTCAAATGTACGACGGTAACATCTCCATTCCTTCTTGTGACAAGAACATGCCTGGTGTTCTCATGGCCATGGGTAGACACAACAGACCTTCGCTCATGGTCTACGGTGGTACCATTTTGCCTGGCCTGCCTACATGTGGCACCAGCGCTGAGATCCCCGAGAAGATCGACATCATCAGTGCTTTCCAATCCTACGGTCAGTTCTTGTCCAAGTCCATCACCGAGGAGCAACGTGTGGACGTTGTGCAACACGCTTGCCCAGGTCCCGGTGCTTGTGGTGGTATGTACACTGCTAACACCATGGCTTCCGCTGCTGAGGTCATGGGTATGACCCTCCCATTCTCTTCTTCGGCCCCAGCCGTTTCTAAGGAGAAGGCTCACGAGTGTGCCTCTGTCGGTGAGGCCATCAAGAACTTGTTGCAATTGGACTTGAAGCCTCGTGACATTATGACCAAGAAGGCTTTCGAGAACGCCATCACCTACATCATCGCCACTGGTGGTTCCACCAACGCTGTGTTGCACATGATTGCTATTGCCTCTTCCGTCGACATCACCATCACTGTCGATGACTTCCAGAGACTCTCCGACAACACCCCATTGTTGGCTGACTTCAGACCTTCCGGTAAGTATGTCATGGCTGACTTGCAATACGTTGGAGGTACTCCTGCCGTCATGAAAATGTTGATGGCTGAGGGCTTGATTGATGGCTCTCAATACACCGTCACTGGTAAGACTATCAAGGAGAACTTGGAAAAGCTCCCTGCTTTGAAGGAGGGCCAAGACATTGTCCGTCCATTGTCTAACCCATTGAAACCAAGTGGTCACTTGCAAATTCTTAAGGGTTCTTTGGCTCCAGGCTCCTGTGTTGCTAAGATTACCGGTAAGGAAGGTACTTACTTCAAGGGTAAGGCTCGTGTTTTCGATGCCGAGGATCTCTTTATTGAGGCTTTGGAGAAGGGTGAGATCAAGAAGGGTGAAAAGACTGTGTGTGTTATCAGATACGAGGGTCCAAAGGGTGGCCCTGGTATGCCTGAGATGTTGAAGCCATCTTCTGCTTTGATGGGTTACGGTTTGGGTAAAGATGTCGCTTTGTTGACCGATGGTAGATTCTCCGGTGGTTCCCACGGTTTCTTGATCGGCCACATCGTCCCAGAAGCTGCTGTCGGTGGTCCAATTGCCTTGGTGAAGGATGGCGATGAGATTGTCATTGACGCCGAAAACAACATCATCGACTTGTTGGTCGACGAGGAAATCATGGCTGAGCGTAAGAAGCTCTGGACTGCTCCAGCTCCAAAGTACACCAGAGGTACTTTGTTCAAGTACTCCAAGTTGGTTTCCGATGCTTCCCAAGGTTGCGTCACCGACTTGTAATACCTACAAGAATTATAATGGATTATCATCCACGCGCTTTAGTCTAGGACAGACGGCGCTGGACCTTTTCTATTGTGTTAAACCACAGCCCTTGCATATTTCTACATGTCCGCTGAATGGACCGGCAATTTAATTAGCAAATTCCATATGAATTTCTTTATTCCCTGTAAAGTATCTTCGATACAAATGGCGATCATCGACCCCTATTAGCTGCCAAGCCTCACAGTCCAAACAGAATGTGATCTGCATGGGCAAGTGTTTCCCCGACATTGTCGCGATTCTTTGCATGCGGCACATTGTTATTGTGACATAATTCTTGTGTGTATATTCGCGGTACAAAAACCGTTCCTTCCTGATCTGGACGTGATAGGTAGCTTAAATGTTGTCAAAAGCCTCTTCCCTAGGTACGCGAACACTATTTATAGAATACCAAGGGCCAATTTTCGAAGTAGACACGTGAATCTAGACCGTTTACAAAATTATGGATCGTAACCTCTACTGTAAGATATCAAAAAACCTGTATTGAACTCAACAAAAAACTCAAGGAAAAGTGGCGACGAAGTAAAAAGGGACGGCTGGATTTAAGCAGACAAGTTTTGTGGGCCTTGGCCTACGAAGTTACCGGCAGGATCGTAGGAACAGATAATGTACTTCATATCGCAGTCCTTGTAAGCACATCCAAGCTTGGTGGTAGACTTCCAGATCACTTGAGTGAAGTGATCGAAAACAGAGCAGGAGCTGTAGTCGTAGTTGGCGCCCTCAGAGTACCAGGCCTCCACGGCAGAAGCAGCATCGGAGTATCCCATAGCCAAATTCTCACCGTATGGACCACCGCTGTGGACCAAGCTTCCACCACATTGAAACTTGTTAGCGTAGTCTTGGGCGTAGGCAGCCAATTGAGAGTCCCAAGTCAAAGGCAGAGCATTGTGCGAAGCTCTCTTGGAGTTGTGGGCGTTCAACATAGCCAGTTGGAAGCTGCCATCACCACCCAGAGAAGAGCCTTGGTTGGAGCTAGCTGAAGTAGCGGCAGCAGCAGAAGTAGAGGAAGAAGAGGTAGTAGTTGGCTCAGCAACTGTGGATGGAGCCAAAGTGGTTGGGGCAGCAGAGGAGGTAGACTCAACTGCGCTGGAGGAGGATGGAGTTGGAACGTTGTAGTTAGTGGATGAAGTGATCAACACCACCGATTGTACAGAAGAAGTAGAGGCCTTGGAGAAAGACGAAGCAGTACCGTTGGCGGAGCTGTTACGCGTCACAGTCAGCAAAGTGCTTGGAGTGAAGGTGGAGCTGACAGCACCAATGGTGTTACCATTACCGTCAACGGTAACATAAAGGTATTCAGTGACATCAACAGCGATCACAGAGGCGACCAAAGCGAGGGTCGAGGTAAGGATTGAGGTCTTCATAGTGAAAAATAAAAATATAAACTCTGGAAAAATGAATGGATTACCAGGCTAGAAAGCGACTTGTTTCAGTTCTGAGACAGGACAAGGAGGAACGGTGTGCAAGGAGCGACAGGCGACTAGAAGTTTCGCAGAAAGTGAAGGAACGACAAAAAAGAAAGTAACCGTTGGAAGAAAAAAAAAAGAGCTCGAACAGTAGTTCTTCTTAGGGTCTTATATACGCGCTGGCTCTATCGTCAACGGTTTGCAGCCGGTACACAGGCACGTTTCTGGTGGAATGCAAACATCAATAGCCGCCGCGCATGAAGGGGGGGTTTACTTAGTGGGTGGTTGGTATGTGCGCGTATACAGAGCCGAGAGGCTGTGGATTCTAGAACCAGCCAAGGACACAAAAACACCCCTAAAGGGGCCGAAAAAATAGCACACCAGTATTTATTTTTCAAGTCATTTCTATCAAGACGAATCATTTATGAGTTTCTTTTTTTTGTCATGGTTGACTTGTTTCTTTCTTGCTTTTTGTTGCACTGGCTGCAACACGTCCAATTTCGCCGTTATGCCCATCTACCTAATAGGGGATAGATTGGCTTCGGGCAAAACTTACTAACAAAAGGCACGCATCACAAAAATACGAGCCGATAATTCGGTTTTGATAATCCCAGTCCAGACCAGATTCTATCCCCCATACATAAATACATATGTGTTATCTTCCCTTGGTCTGGACTGTTGGTGTGAAACTTGTGGTGAGTACCGATGTGATCATGGTGCAGAATCGATGTCGATAGTTGAGGCCTTTTTGGGCATGTGTCTGTAAATTTGTCTTTTTCATGTCAACGTTAATTCAAATTGTTCAGCCTCTAACGGAGTTCGGCTGAATTCTAAATACTTGCTTTGCCCTATTTGGCAAAGTAATTACATGGCGCCCGAACGTCACACTTTTCCGTTCTTGATTTTGATCAGATTCATCATCGGGAAAGGACTGTGTGTGCCGAAAATGGCTGACGCTGGAATCTATCCACCGAAGATCGCCCGATGTCCCTTTTCGTAGTGGCTGGCTCTAGACGGGGCCAGAACAAATGTGTCAAACCCCATGGGAATTAGGCTGAGTTTCCTCGAGGCCGGTAATTTCTCTTGTCTCGAGCTTTATAATTTTTTGCATCTGCTTTGTGTCTCCACAATCTTCCGTTTTTCATTCCCAAATCGCTTAATTGTGGTCACTTTGTTCGACGCCCTGCCATCTCGTAAATCATATTTCCCAAGACGGTATAGTAATTGGTCCTTCATATTCCATCTGCACAACGTCAAGGCGGCCATTACCAACTCCGATCTAGAGGTTTTTGCAGTCTCAATTCATTTTTCGGCAAAGTACCCAGTCATATTGTCCTCTGCTTTGGTCAGTTGTTTCCCCGAAGATTTAGGCGACAAGTTGAGTGCTCTGACAAAATTTAACCAACGTATCGATAACTATTTGATTGCAGTGAAAAAAGAAACTTCTAATCATTGCTCGTATCATTGGGATCTGTTTGGCTATATTCGGAAACTACTTTGTGTATTGTTTATCATACACCTTCATCGAGTATTTCGTTAAACTATCTGTCTAGTTTGTATGCAAACTGACGTGAGAAAGGTCCCTGTGTATGCAACTGAAACGATTGCATACAGGAACAGAAGGATGGGGTTGTTGTCAATTGCAACCTTTACGGACAGTTAATGAGAAATGAAATAGTTCAAGCCAGTAGTTTTTTAAAAGCAAATATTAGTAAGAGTGGAGTTTTCCAATTCAGTTTCATTTGTGGAATATTGAAGCCGATGATTTTGAGCCAAGCTGCATGTACACGATGAACTGACATCATCAAAGGTCCAGACTGTAAGAAGGCACGGGAGTGAACTGAGCTATTAAAATTTAGAACCATAAGGATTTTACTTAAGTCATGTGATTAAAAACCACTAACAGTCGTTTGTTTGTAGTACTGCTTTACCGACCCAAAAAGTGAGATGTGCATCAGAAACTGAAGATGCACGAAAAGACCCATGCGCAAAACAAGTAGCCCAAATATTGCTTCAATAATCTGTAATATCTGGATACTGTATTTCGAAGTGATCTTCCGCATACTTTGCCCAATCTTGTAAAAACTTAACTCCGCACCTTTGCAATAATTCAATATCGCCCACGACGCAAAGTTGTCTTTTTGGCCGTGTCATCGCAACATTGAGTCTTCTTGGATCATTCAAGAATCCAATTACGTAATCATCATTTGATCGTACAAGCGAGACTATGATCACCTCGTTCTCTCGGCCTTGAAATCCATCCACTGTTGACACTTCTATTTGATGGTCAAATTTTGGAGCTAATAACTTCTTTAATGTAGACACTTGCGCGCTATATGGTGAAATCACTCCAATCGAACTGGGGGGAACACCAGCTGCCACTAGCTTATCTATGTGTTGTTGAACAACAATAGCTTCAAGTTCGTTGTATTTTGAGCCGGTTCCTTGTAAAATAGCTACTGCTGCTTCTGTATCAACGGATTGTTCAGGGAAATCACCCCCTTGGGTATCGTACCAGATGCAAGGTACAGACGTTTCTTCTGTGTTTTTGACAGCGGGCAAGTCCAGTAGTAAAATGTCCCTTACTGTCTCGCTTGCTTTAAGTTCATTATCATAAAGTTCCTTGGACGGGAATTCCATAATCTTCTGATTCATTCTGTACTGGACATTAAGTAGTTTCCGGTACTCATCCCCATTATGGTGATCCATCAATCGATCGAATAGTGTAATTTCAAGATCTGCGATGCTTGCACCCTTTTTGCGAAGTATTGCAGCCTCTTCACTCGATTCTACAGTTGCCGATAATTGCTTGTTGTCTCCAGCAATTACCAAACGTTTGCATCCGAGATGCGTCACCAATGGTATCCAGCATTGCGGCTCTAAAGATTGAGATACCTCGTCTATGATAATGGTATCAAATAGTGGGTTGTCGACGCCATGAGATTGATCCTTATACATTTCGTAGAGTTCGTTGCTTCCCGCGCCATGTAAAGTCGAGAGAACCACCTCAGCGTTCAGCAACAAGTCGTGGGTGATTTTCTTTTCTCTATCCCTTTGTTCTCTTTTGAGTTGTTTCAACTCTGTGTATAGGACCTTTCTCTCCCCGTAACGCTTACACGTTTTGATAGATGCCAAAGTGTTCTTGATATCATTCTCTAAGTCTGCTAAAACTTCCTGACTATCACCTCCCTCGCCATCAAAGCTTGTTTTTGATAGAACAAAAAGACAATGGCGAAGGTTGGCAGCCGAGACCCTGGCGGGATGACCTATTCTGATAAGTTTCTCTGGATTACGATTTTTGGAAGCGACAGCTTTGCGTTTCGAGATCTTCTTCGGTGCATCGGTAGATGCTGAGTTGAAAGTCAGAGAGAGTCTTTCCAAAATGTTATCTACGGCAGTATTAGATGCACCACACACCAAAACCTTCTCCTTGTGGTTGAACTTTAGCTGCTTGATTAGCTCTATGAGGGTATACGTCTTCCCTGTTCCCGGAGGACCATGTATAATCGTTACAGGCGAGGAGTGAATGGCAAAGGATATAGCATTACGCTGAGACTCGTTCAAAGTCTCATCGAAAAACTTGATCTCAGTTTTAGGGCTGGACTTTGGACTAAAGCGACTCTCACCTAAAAGTAGACGAAGCATTTCCGATTTGTTCCCATCGCTCAAATGCTCAAGTTTCCGTAGCGCTTGGTAGATACGCTTGTATGTGGCAGTGTGGGAGACCTTGACAATCCAAACACGAGTAGAATCTCTTCCAGTGTTATTATAATACGTGGCCAATCTCTCATCGTTGATGCCTTCGCCACCGTCCTTGACTAGAATATTGATCGTTTTATTGGTAACTTTGGTTATTACTCCCTCGACAGCAGAATCTTGGCTTTCATCCAGCGATGCCATCAAATCCAACTGCACCACATCTCCGACCCTCATCGAGGACAGGGGGAGTTCATCTGTTCCGCTAGAGGTAGCTGGATCAGGCTGCAATTCAATTAAAGATCCTCCAGCCCAGCCCGACTTTACATTTGCAACTGTTAGATTTACTACAGCTAAACCAAAAGCAGCAAGCTTTTTCGGAGACAAAGTACGAAGATACGCTGCAGTTTGCTCTGCATCGCACTTTTGCTCCAATTCTACGGCATTACGAAATGTCAAGGCAAGCAATTGTTGTAATTCCATTTTGTGAAGCTACAGAGTGTGTTAGTATCAGTTTTTCACGAGCTTGGCACTTATCCAGCTCGATGCATCTTGATACTGCAGAATGCTGCTGATTAATGTGCAATTTCAGTTTAGTCGGAGTCTGTACTGGGCAGGTCCGGAGAAAGAAATGACATACTTGTTTCTGGACAAAGGTAGGATCTGGGGAAGAACGGATTGGAAAGAGGAAGGAAATTAAAATATTTTAGGCAAAAAAGAAAAAACCTTAATAAAATAAGGTTTGGATCAGTGCATTCCAGGGATTGAATTTTTTATATCCCTCTGTATCTTCAACTCGAGTCTTGTTCGTTCGATGGGAATGAGTTACGTCTTAATACAGACTTGGACAGTAGATCAAGGAACTTCTGACTTAAGGAGTGCTCGACAAGAATTGCTATGCTTTCATTTTACATTGACTTTCAAAGTACGCAATCCCCAATTACTTGCTCACAAGTCAGGACTGACGCATCAATACTACATTCAACACTATACTACCTACAACTCCTCGATCGTTCCATAACTAATCATAACCTTTCCAATACACGAATATATAAATACTTGACCGTTTACTCCACATCCTGAACCTGTTTCTTCACATAATCGAAAGCTTTCTGCTTGAGAGTAGAGCTTAGAGTGAGTTGCTTGAAATAGTGACTCAGCTGTGCATACGAGAGAATTTTATCGAAACAGTACTCTCCGATATTCAAGAATCTCCCAAGAAGACCACGGAACTCGCTAGAAACAGAGCCAATGTCTACTGCGCTGCCTGAAGTTCGGCGAACGCCTGCCAAAATCACGGAGATAAGAATGAGATCCACACCATAGTGGGTTAGCTTACCGAGCTGCAGTTAGTATCGTAGGAGACTAGTGGCGTTGAAATTACTTACACTCATAATGAATTTGCTATAGTGTATTTGGTATAAAACAAAAATGTACAATGCTAACTTAGGCCAGGTGGGATGCACGGGTGCAAAGTTGGGATCTGTGATAAGGACTAGTTGAGGAGATAAGGACAAAGAAAGATTGTTTGTGAAATTATTTATGTTATGCAATGGAGAAGCTCTAATAGTGGGTGTATAATTTTTTATTATATTTTTCACATTTTTTTTTAGCGGTTCTGGGCACTGATTTAAAATCAATCCTATTGTGCCAAAGAAAAAACGCATGCCAGATGGGTCACAAAATTATTGTCTTTCGTCTATTGCGTAAGATTAAAGTGATATTTATAATTATGCTATTATGCAAGATGAATCCGTTTGGCGGCAGCTGCAACATCGTTCAGAGTAAACTCAGCAAGTCTCTTTCGAGAACCTGCAATGGCAAAACGAAGAGCAATTTCATCGATGTTGAGTTTCAGTTGCATGTCTGCAAGTGTGTCTTTCTCAATCGACTGCTTGAGAGCATGAAGTGTTGAAAGGGTACCACTCTGAGCCACCAATAAATCAGGGCCGTATGCGTCAACCGTCTGAATGACATAAACCAAGTTCAAGATCTTGTTTCTGAGATTGGTGGTCACATATTTACAATGAAGAAGGTCCAAAACCCAGTCCAAAACTCTTTTATAATGAAGAGCTTTCAAATCCTCTTCGCTTGAGATTCCCCTACGAAGTTCATCCACCATCCAGTGGACTTGTTTGAAGTAGACTTCACCCTCTGCCTCTTCACTATTGAAAGCGCCAGTAGATATAACAAGGTACAATGGCAAATCATACTGTTTGAATACTGGATGCGATGAAAGGTATTGGTAGGTCAACTCATACAATTGATGGCCGGGATTTGCCAAAATACTCGAGAAACTGCCAATGATATACCATACAATAGGAGTCAGATGGTCAGCAACTCGAATAGTATGCAAGATGGAGGAAACATAAATGGTCTGAATGAGTTTGTCCTTTATAGAAGTTCCTTGAGACTGCAAGAACTTCAATACTCCATGGAGTATCACTGTGCAGATTGGTTTACATCTTGGATTTGCCAAAGCTGTGACAACAAAACGAAGAAGCTCCGACTCCATCAAGAGGGTTATATTAACGGTTAGATTCTCATCAGCGTGTGTAACCAATTCATCATTACTGACGATCAAAAGAAGCAAAAACTCAGGGTCGTATATCGTGTCATGATACTGAGAAACAGGATAATTTGATGCGTGTGACTTCGCTTCAGAATAATTTGAGGTACTTGGAAAGATAGGCTTTTCGTTGATGTTGTAGATCGTATTTTTGATAAAATTTTTCTGCAACACAACAACAAGAGAGCTTTTATCTTTGATAAACAATCTTTCGGATCCAACAAGCTCCGCTTCTTCTTTTGTAACCTCATTGAGGAAATTCCAACCAGTAACTAGGTTGACCCAACTTTTCGAGATTCTCTTTTCTATGGAGATGAGAACAGACTTGAGAATAACATCCTCAACACGAGTTGACCCTAAATACAACATCACGAGACGCTCCAATAGGGCAAGAGTCGAGCACGCTTTTGGATTGAGCTCAAATAAAGTCTTAATAATCAAAGCGGACTCAAATCTAACCAGGGCTGTCTCTGGGGTTGGGAATGAGAGGAGAACCATTTTTTCGTTGGCCACAAAAAGCTGAAGAAGCTTCTCCGGATTCATCTTAGATGAGCCAGCCACAAGAAGAATTTTGTTCAAGTATGAAAGGTAATTTGTGTTCGTGACCCAGACAGTGTGAGACAAGATGACTTGAAACTGAGTCACTGCAATGTCCACAGAAACTTCCTTGAATAGGCTGGACTCATTGAACATGTTACCAATTGAATCGATGAAGGCCACAAACAGATCACTGAGGGTGGACGATTCCGCAAACTTCTTTGTGATGTACAACATTGCCCTATTAATCCATGTGGAGAATTGCGAAACAAAACTTGCGCGACTGTGCTTCATACCAGCTGCAATAAAATTCACAAATTCCGCAATCATGGCATTTTTTGGAACAGATTTAATATGATCGAAGGCGATGGAAGCAAACTTGTTCCAATCGAAAGCATTTGGTTGGGCGGCGACAATTTTTAAACTGAGTTTCCAATTCTTGAGTGATTCGGCTAAAGTAACGATTCTGGATTTATACTTTTCGAAAATTGCACTGGAAGAAGATGCCACATGGTACAAAACAGCATCACTCAAGTCATCCTGAAGAAGAAGGAAATCAATGGTGTCTTGTGATGCCCCTTCAAACAAGTGAGCAAAACGTGGGTAGCCAACAATGATTTCGAGCTGCTCTCTTGTTGAAGGAATTGATTGCAAAATTTGAACAACCTCAGAGGACTCTATTTGCATCAAGGATTTGTAGTCTGGTTTGAGAGGCAAGCTTCTTTTAACCGCCTCCTTAAAAGCATTCACGGTAACTTCGTCATTGACAAACAATTTGGTCAAAGATTCGACTTGGCTGTCCGAGAGAAGGAACAAAAACTTTGAAATTACAGACTGAGACTTGGAGTCAAGAGGAGCCTGAGCAGTCTCATATATAAAGATGCTCATTGGTGTGACTTCAGGCTTCAAGACACAAGACAGAAGAACCTCACTTAGTAAGTAACAGGAAACTAGCTCAGCTTCGTTTAAAGTTTTACTTCCTAGTTGGCTAAAGACCGTCCACAAAGAAGGTGTCATGACGTAAGAAATAAGACGGGGATCGTCATTTGATGCAGTTGTTAAGAATTGTCCCATTTTTGTAGCTGCATTAAAAAGACTTGTTTCGTGATTTTTCTGATTGGAATATCTGTTGAAAATGATGCATGTTTCAGCAAAATCAACTTTAGACATGATCCTAGATTTGAGATTCAAGGATTTCAAATTGATTTTGATGTCGATCTCGTTGTCTTTTGCTGCTTTTTCGATTCCATTCTGCGATTCGCCAATGATGACGAGACCCTGTACAAAACTGTTGAGCCACTTGTGAATAGCTGTCTCCTGGCTGTATTCTGGAATAAATTTGAGTTGCTCAAACAAGACAACCACAAAAATGCTCAATTTCTCATAGTTTGCCGAACTTTTGTCCAAGTACTTGTAAGGGGTCTTAATGGATCTTGAGATTGTTTCATCAATGCAATTGAATAGCTTCTTCGCAGATGCTTCTTGTATAGATTGTGGCATAGTATCAAGTAAAATAAGCAAAGGGTCTTCAATGGTCAGACTTTGATTGAAAGCGAGACTAGTTCTTGTTAACTTTTGAAGAATTCTGAGAATTTTTGGTCGAAGAGTGTCCAAATGCGATAATTTCAACAAAGAGGTAAAGAAAGAGTTTTCTGTACCAGTTTTGTTCCACCATTTAAGGTCGTTATTAGATTGAATGGACAAATAGTTATCCAAAAGCACCAATTCCATTCCAGAAAAAGCGGAGGAGTTAAAATCAAAATCGAGAAGCTTTTTGCTGATGATAGCAACAATTGCAGAAGAAGAAGAACCCGGAGCGATATTCTCCCATTGAGTTAAAATTTGGGTAGCTGTGATTTTCAAGAACTTATTGTCATGCAGTAAAAATGGTACAAGTGCACTATGCGGAGGAAGAGAACTCAATACTGATTCAATGACAGCTTGTGTAACACCTTTCGAAGACAACTTCTTCAATTGCAACAGGATAAGTTGAAGTCCTAATTGCTGGACCAAAGCATTTGGGTACTCCAAAATAGCACTTTGAATGGAACTGTTGAGCGGAAACAAAGATATATTGTCCACTTTTGCTGGAAACAGTGGTGATTTGAGGATCTCAGTATAAAGCAAGGTATGTCCTATCCAGTAGGAAGTTAAAGAAGGATCATGGTAACCGCCAGAGCTTGAAACAATCCAATGCATATAAGGAGCAAGAAGCTCTGGATTGCTGTTGAGAACCTTCATTACGAACTGCATTTGCAAGTAGGTATCCCATGGTCTGAAGGTAGTAAGCAAGACATAGAGCAATTTGTTATTGATCTTGAAGGAGACATTGTTAATAATGAGAGGGGCACCAAATTCATTTTCGGGAAAAGAAATACCTTTGTTTTTGCTTGTTGCAAGAGTATCCATGAACTCGTTGAACAAGTCTTTGAATGTTGTGAACTCACCCTCATCGTCGTTATCAAACTCACGATCGTTTACTGGTTTCAAAAATTCAAATAATGGCCTCACATGGAGCAAACAATTTTCGTTTAAGATCTTTGCTTTTGTGGCTCTCATAAACATGGGTTCGTTTAAAACTTTATCATTGAGGAACTTGAAGACCTTTGTAAGGATCTCGAATCTATCCATTTCGAGATATTTCCAGAAGCTACCCATTAATTTGTAGTTCGTCAATAAATCTTTTCTGACGACTGAGCTGCAGCGCGAGCAGAGGAGAATCCAGAATTCCATGAACGAAGCACGCATAGACGAGTCACTGATAATTTTGCGGTCAAAGTCATCCCTTGTAGGTTCAAATAGTTTATGGACTGCCGTACTACGGAAGTCGAAGCTGTCGGTGAATTCATTGAATACCTTGAAGTCGTTGTATTCCACTACGGCCAGTAAAAGGTGAATTACACTGTTCACATGGAGAGGTTCTCTCGAGGCGAACACCTTGTAGAACACACGCAAATGCAGAAATAATTCGCGGTAAAAGTCGGAAATGCGATCTTTTTCGCTTTCTATCGCTAGTCTATTTTGGACCTGTTGTTCCACGGTACTTTCATCGGACAAAGAAACATTGATTATGGCCAAGAAGTCACCCAAAGATTGCGCCGTCTTAGACACTAGTTTCATATCATCAGCTGAATTTCGGCTATTGATAAAGTCTAAGGTCCGCTTCAATCCCAGATTCTGGATAAATGTGACTAATGGCTGCAAATCATTGTAATAACCGAGCCTTGCGATATCACTGAGCTCTTTATACACAGCAGTATCCACCTTTGCCGTCGGCTTGGCTTTTCTAGGGGCACGACTAGCCATTGTTAATGGAATTCGGTATTTTGAGTTTAGTATCGATAGTTGACTGGCGATGAGTTAGTCACGTGGACTGATCCGATGAGATGGAGTTGATACACTAAGGGTCAATTTTTTTTTTTGAATTTTAATGTGCTTTGTGTAATTGTTGTTATAAGGGGAGCTTTTGATATAAGAGGCTTTTTTGTGTTGTATTCAAGATTCGTTGTGGTGTTCTTATAGGTCCCCAGAGGAAATCTATCCAAAGAGATGTGTGCAAGCGTATTGAATTAATCAAAATATGAATACAGAATACATATCACGGAGTTTGAATTATTTTCGTGAAACTCTTTTTGCACACAAAGCGTTTACGTAGATGTGAACAGACTTTATGGTCCGACAATAGAACGTTATGGATCTCAATGCAACAAATACAACTCATAATGGCGACTACGAACGAATCTCATCTCAAAGTGATTTTGGTCTCGCAGAACTTTTTTCATTGCTGGGGCTAATAGATTACTCATTGTATCAGCCTACCACGTATTCCCTGTCCGAGAACCTCAATATGAAAAGGCCTTTCAGATAGTGGCCGAGAGAAGCTGTACTCCACCCTTCCTACATTGATCACAAAAATACAGAAATTACGAGTCTCTACCCCTTCCGACTGTTTTCAACGCTTCGGAAATCCAATAAGTATATCTCCTTGATTTTGTTGCAAATCCTCTGCTTACATCAGACATGCAAACTGACATCACTCACTTAGGGGCCCTGAGTCTGAGACGCAAAGCTACCAAAACGTTCCCGCATGCGGAATCATAGCCAAGAAATCGTCTTCTCGCATCCCTATTTGGGACATTTTTCTCCACTGTATCATCAAAAACGGTTACGCGTGATTCGCGGTTTGGCTTGGTTGTCTAAGATTAGAACAGGACGGGAGAAAATCAATCGCAAATTGGCGAATTGTTTTTGTGGGAACGGCTCTACAGATGTCAATCCGAATTCGCCGCTGGTTTCATTGTACCTTCAATTTTACCGGCAATTAATATGTACTAATATGTACTGGTTTTGTTCATTTGGACCTTTAAAACTAGAATAGAACTTCAAAAGAATGCATGAGGAATGGAACAGAGCGATTTGTAAATATAGTATATTCTTCTTCTCTTTACCTCTCAGTTGTTTCAACAAGATCTTGTATCTATTCAAAAGGCATTCACCGGTTGCCAATTGCTGGGATGGGCTGCTGCGCCAGCATTAGTATCTGGCAACTCATGAACAATATCTTTGAGATCGAAATAAATGTCATAAGTTCAAACAAGAAAAAACTCCAAATCTATGGTTTTGCTCTTTACTTTTTTTCTTTCTTTTTTTCTCTTCCTCCATCAGAATTATAAATACTTCATCCGTGACTTAGATGCTAGTTGGTGTTCTATATTCAGCAGACTGCATCTCCTCCACCCCTCACTGTCACTAGCACCCACAATGTGACATTATAAATAAAACCCCATGAGTCCAACATAGATCGCCATCCAAATTTCTTAAATTTGCTCGGATCTTCTCGCTCATCCCCAATTCACCCCCTGGTCCACCCCGAGCCACCTCGCGGCCGCCGGAACCACTAGCCATCGTCTGTCCTAAAACCTCAGCACTGCAGGCACACCCAATCCAGAGCAGATTGCATCATTCTGCTTCAGGAAGACCTGCACCTACGCTCCCACTACCAAAACAGGAGTTCTCTACCTACTCCTACGCTTTTTTTCCGTCCACTACTATTGTCCTTTTGAAGATACTTGTATCTTCTACAGAACGCACGACTATCCAACCCCGTGAAGCTGGTCTCCGCAAGACTCTCCTTGAATTAACTGTCAGCTGCGGTACTTGTTTCTCTGCCGTATAATTACCGCCCCACTTCGGCTTCCCCCCATTCTGGCCGTAAATCTTTTTGCGCCCCTAGCTTGAGTCTGGCTCAAAACGTGGATCGTACGTTTTCTTCTGTGTTTACGCGCGGTTTAAATTACCCCGGCTTTTCCGTCTTTCCTTTCCTTTTCCACCCTTCTTTTGTGCGGCTGTCACCTTTCCTTTTTTGACGTAATACGTGGAGACCCAATCGTATTGCTGTCACACTCCACTGTCTAGCAGCAGCATTCAGATTCAAGATCCACATATAGGCTCGTCTTTCTGTTCTCTTTTTTCTTCTCCACACTTTCCTTGAGGTCTGCCTTTCTGTTTTCATTTGTGTACTATGTCTGACTGGCCTGAAACACCAAACACATCTTCGGCCACGTTCCAGCTAGAACTGGCTCCAAGTCTCCCTCTGCACTATGAGCTAGGTCCTGTTTTGGGTGAGGGTGCCTTTTCGAGCGTTTACCGGGCTAAAAATACCAAGACCGGGCAGGATGTTGCAATCAAGATCATCAACAAACTGAACCTTTCCCAAAAACAATTGGCTAATATCTCCAACGAGATCCATGTCATGAACACTCTTGCCAATGCCGGCCCACACCCGAACATCTTGCGCCTCATTGAGGCTTTTGACACCGACCTGAACTGTTTTATAGTGTTGGAGTTGTGTGACGGAGGAGAGATCTTCAACAAGATTATCGAGTACACTTACTTCTCGGAACTGCTCTCACGGCACGTCTTTTATCAGCTCTTAGATGCCATCCGCTACATGCATGAAAATCACATCGTTCACAGAGATATCAAGCCCGAGAACTTACTTTTCAAAACAATTCCTTTCAACGTGCGTTCGGAGGAAGATGCTAAAGCTGCTCTTCGAGCATCAGATGATGAGTCCAAAGTAGACGAGGGAAAATTCGTTCCAGGCGTGGGCGGTGGCTGTATTGGTGCTATAAAGTTGGCTGACTTTGGCTTGGCTAAACAGCTCAAGTACGATCTGCTTTCCACCAAAAGAGCCAATAACCTCAAAACCCCTTGTGGTACTGCCGGATATACCGCTCCTGAAGTGATTCATTGCGGTGTGGACACCAAGAAGAGATTCAAGAGCTCCACTTCGCGGAGCAATTACTACTCCAAGGCAGTTGATATCTGGTCACTCGGTTGCTTTCTTTATACTATTCTTTGTGGATTTCCTCCGTTCTATGACGAAGACCACGTCGTGCTCACTCAAAAGATCATCAAAGCTGATTTTGTCTTCCTAGAGCCTTGGTGGGATGAGGTCAGTGCTGAGGCCAAAGACCTCATCACAAGAATGTTGATAGTCAATCCCGAAGATAGAATTACTATTGAAGAAATCTATGCACATCCTTGGGTAGCTAAGGCAACTGCCCCGGAGGCAAAGGAGTACTTTCCTGACAACATCAATTTTGCTACGGCTCATACCCCTCAAAGCAGCAGAAGCGTTAGCGCAAGTCCCTATCGAAACCCATCCACGCCTAACGGTCTGATGAGAGCACTTGTGAGTCCTGGTATTGCAATAAAGCAGGTCTTCAACAATCCGGCTATGTCGCATGTAAATCTCAAGCTGTTGGCGCAATTGCAGCAACGTGATACTGAAATTCACTTTGATGAAAATACCAAATTCAAAGATGGATCGTTGCACACAAAGATTCCTCAAACTCCTGCCCCAAAAGACATCAGCTTCCGAGACGTCCTTGCAAACAAAGGCCACTTCTCATTTTCTGATGATGATGATGATGACGAAGATGAAGACGATGAAGGCAATGATTATAGTGATGGTAGCTTTTTTGGTGACGAATCAGATGATGATGGGAAGGTAGAGCTTATAGCGCGCTTCAAGGAGCTAGATATGACTCCTGACGAGAGTCAGGTGTTTGCAGGCGAACAAGCTGGCACCCCCACACGCTCGAAGTATATCTCGCTCTCATCAAACTCCTCAACCGACTCTCTGAAACTCACATACAACGAAGACGGATCTGTTCTGCGGTCGTCCTCTGTCATGAGCAATGGTGCTTCTGATATGAAGTTTACGCTCAATTTGAACGACCTGAATTTGTTGAAGAGAAGAACGTCTGTGAAAAGTACCAGCCAGGCTTGATAGTGTGAGAAGTTCAAATTCACTCCTTTTATAGTTTTTTTATTTGTGTGTATATGGTAAACATCAATGGCAGACTTTAACGCAGATCCCGATTTGTCTCAGCACACTAAAATGGATACCCTCGCACAGAGAATCATCATCTTAGTTGTATTTTACTACTATCCAAGACTTTGTCCAATTATTTGAAGTTTGCCTACCGCCAGTATTACAAATCCGCATCCTATCATTGGCTATATTATATGCTACCCTACTATATACATCAGGAACGGTCTGCTGGCTTCACATCAGCAGCCACATCGGCATCGCCTTCCTCGGGTACTAAACAGTCGTTTTGCTCCAACAAGTCACCCAACTCACCGCTCTCGGCCATAGACATCACAATATCACATCCTCCAACGAACTCCTTGTTCACGTAGAGTTGTGGAATGGTAGGCCAGCTGCTGTACTCCTTGATACCCTCTCTCAACTCTGCGTCCTCCAAAACGTTGTAAGCAGCAAACTTGGCGGGGTCAACACCCTGTTGTCCCAAGATCTTGATGGTGGCTCTGGAAAACCCACATTGAGGGAACTCTGGAGTACCTTTCATGAACAAAACGACCGGGGTAGCGGCAACAGCACCGTCAATGGCCTCTTTGATTTCGGACGAAAGGGAACGAGCAAAGAGGAAGTTTCTAGGGATCTGAGGTTAGTTTCATGATAATTTGGACAGTATGAAAACCATACGAAATGAGCGCTGATTGGAGAAAGTGCTTTCATACAATAGCTGGATATTGTATCCATTACTTGTACATACCGAACGAGGGATTCTTGCAAAAGTTCTCGAAAACATGATGTGGTTTTTATTGATTTAAGGGACTGTGGAGTTGCGAAGAGAGATAATCTGTGTGACTTGCAGGTAACTGGGATCTGGGTGAGTATCTGCACTCCCACTCTTGGTCTGTGGTCTGTGTTTGCACCCATTTGCAATTCTCAGATTTATACCATTCTCCTCAGTAAACATCTTTTTCCCCGAGGAATACATCATGTCTCTATTCATTTTCTCGTTTTTCATTCTTTGGACCCTTGCGCTCGGGTTCTATTCACCGGACAACCACGACGATTGGCTGGTGTTGAAACCCGACTCGTTGCCTCCACCTGGATCCCATGCGTCACTTCCCTTCAAATTCGGACTTATTCCCAACCCTTACAAGTCTGTTGAGGAGTTCTATTTGGTTCCCTCCACTGTCGGCGGAATTGAGGCTGCTGGAGCTGTGGTTGACTCTCCAGAGCTCGGCGGCGGTGACACTTCTATTACAGAGCAAAACACTCAAAAAGATCTGCTGAACGACGAGGTTGCAGCTACGTCCGAAGAAGATTCAGGAAATATCTTTGTTTCATCATATGGCTTGCATTCCCCTCATGGCGGCCTGGTCCAAAAGCGCGATAAGGTTGAGGCTAGTGACAATGCTGCTGTGGAAGCTGTTGGAGCCTTGGTACCTGTTGCTTGTACCACAGATACTGTTCTTCAATTGTCTTTGAAGGACGGTATCCTAAGACTGGAGGGCGATCGTATTGGGTCGATTGTCAGCAATCATCAGTTCCAGTTCGACGGACCAACACCTCAACATGGCGCCATTTATGCCGCCGGCTGGCTGGTGACTCCTAATGGAGTTTTGAGTCTTGGCGGGTCAACTTTGTTTTATCAATGTACTTCAGGTGACTTCTACAAGTTGTACGATGAACTGATTGGAGCTCAATGTTCTCCTGTGCAACTAGATGTCATTGAGCTTGTGGCCTGTTAGTAAATTCTGCACGGATAACTTTCCGCTTGCGTTGAATAAGCCTTATATATCTTGTTTTGTTCGGTAGTTATTTTTGCTAATCAGAATTGGCTGTGTTTGTGTTTGTGTAGGTATAGCACGGATGTAGCAGCTTTGCTGCCACGATATATTAGAGTGAGCTTTCTTAAAGAAATCGAATAAATACAATAGCAAAACAATACAAGTGACGAGCTTCTCATATCAGCTCTTCCTCTTATTAACATCCAGGGATAGTATTTATTTGTCTTGAAACAATCTGAGCATTCAGTCTAGGACAGCGACGAAATATTTGCTGAACAATATTTGCTATTTATACTTACGCAAGTTCGATATTTAATCGCATAGCTCATTCAGAAGTTGATTTGTCTACCTTGCGTGATCGTGTCACTGTAATCCTTAAAATCTGCTTGCACAAACAAGAAGCTTTCATTGTGAAATTCATCTTCAATATATAGACTCCTTTGGCCAGGAAACAGTGCAATCATTCTTCAAAATTCATGACTCAATATGGCTCTCAATCCGGTAGTCAATATGGCAGGCATGATGGCAATCACTAAGGCAGTGGCTAGATATGTCAGCTGCTACAGACCATTGCTCCTCCAAACTATTCCTCCTCAAATTCAAAGGAAGAACCCTGCTCGTTGTGTAATTTCTTTTGAATCGAGATATCAAGATTTGGTCTCATGGCCATTCATTCGGTAAAAGATAACACCTCGTCCCTCTTTGCAATAATGATACTTAACCATTCATTCAAATGAATTGAATATCTTTCGATAGCCTTATGAAATTGTGCACGGTACGCGACCAATGGAACACATCAAATCACGTAAGTTAAGGCTTTGCAAGGGTTACTGGAATTTCAAGCGAATGACACAGTCGGCACCTCCGTGGATGTTACACTATCAAGGATGTTCATGAATTAGTTTGGAATTCGAATGTATATGTCTGGCTCTTAAAACTTCGTTTGTGTAGATAAATATTCCAGATACGTGAGTGATGCACTTTCTTCAAAGTAGTATGAACTGAATCACTTACTGAATTGCCACAAAAAGAATCACCTTAATGAATCATACCAATCAGAAGAGTTTTTTTATCCAGTAAATCTAACCCATGATCAGATACATCTGAATACTATTTTTCATCGGAACGATAACAGCTTAGCTGCTATTCATAAATAATAGCTGAATTAGCGCCTAAATAACCCCGATTGGTTCGAAAGAATGGCTCTGTACCACGTATGCATCTAGCCATTCTCCTTTTTTTTGGTTTCAAGACTTGCATCTCTCAGTCCTCACCAAGGGTTCATAACTATCTCGCACCAATCATACAAGAAATCCTGCCTTGTAGTAGAAAGATACCACTTGCGGGCATTTAATCCCATTTTTTCTGGAACCGTTCATGTTCAAAGGTACTTTTCATCAAAGACATGGTCGTTACGAGCATTCCTTTTAATCATGTGTTCAAACGAAAAGTACTACAAGACATTTTGCCGAATTGCGCGATACTCTTTAGAAACCGATACCTCGTACTCATCGATTACTGTTGCAGACTGCAACAATTTGCATTCAATTAAATGTGGGTTTACATTACCACCTAGTTATGCAGATGGTTGACTTCCATATCGGTTCATTTTTCATCTAAGAAGCAAACAAATGTAAGTCAAGTAAAGGAGACTTTCGCAACCTTAAGCCCGTAAAGTGAGTTCGAATCCTGATGAAACCAGCTTTGGCAGACTCCTTTTCCATGCGTGAACCCTCCGCACAGCCTGCATCCTCCATAGTAAGGGACAAGAGACACATTTAAGACGCAGTGCTTGAGCATGCCAAATATGCACTAACCATGCAGTACTTGTACCGACCAACTAAGATGCAATTTCATCCGATCAGGAAGAACGGTGACTAGCAATAATATGAAGCTGGTTTATTCATTTGTAGGGTAGTAGTTTTAGGCGTGTGTCTGTCGTGCAATTATAGGCGCACACAGTACAGTTGCGTATTGAATTGCAATTAGGATACGCCCTTGAGTATTCAGACCCATATCTCACATGAGCTACAGAATGCCATAAAGAAGTGCTAGTGAGATCATAGTCAAAACTAATTGAACTGATGTCCCACTAATCGTTGTTTTTCATTCACTGTATCGACTTATCTACAAATATGTGCCCATACACTGATTTCGAATCAAACAGCAAACTGTCAATGGTACATAGAAAATTGTTGACAGTGGAGAATTTTTCCAAATTGGGAACGCTGGTCCTTCTTCTACTGGGACCACTTGCACGTTTTATGAATGGAGCGAAAACGTCACGCCGCAATTGACCTGAATTGCGCAGAACCTGCGTTTGGACCAATTTTTCAATAGTTATTTTTTTTAACCCTATGGCAGATTCGAACGCACTGGTTTGAAACTCATCCCATCTGCTCTTTCCAACGCCCTGGGATTTCATCTTAATTGAGCCGCACAAAGGCGCTCAGTCCAATGCGGACGTCTACTTTGGACCTGAAAGCAAACCAGCCAAGGATATTCTCGAGAAGATCAGGGTCCTATTGAAGTATCTTTTTGCTCGATCTTGATTACTTCTTAAAAGCTCCCTCCCGAATGTCTACATACAATGACTAAATAAGGTGAAACATCTCGAACGACAGTGTGGGAGACCTGTATCCTGGCTCGTATCCTGACGCGACGTCCCATCAAACGGACGGAGTTATGGGCTCAATCCGGAATTTCTCTCAATCCGCTGGAGTCAATCTAAATTCGGAACTGAATATGCCTATAACGATTTTTCTCGCCTGATGGCGTCTCATTGAAGCCCTGCCAAAATCCCTGTCCAAATCCCTGTTAAGATCCTGAGATTCTCTGCACGAGAGACAGGATGCGAATTGGCAACGGTGCATAGCCGATACGCAGTCGTATTAGTATGACTTCTCGATTCTGACTGGCCACAAAGCTAATTTCCACCTGTATTCCAAAGTGATGAAACTAGGAATTTTTTTCGTGAATGAATTCACGCGGATACAGCTAGTGTCGATCATGACAATTGAGTAATAACGTGCACAAAATGTGGTACAGACAAAGAAAATGTACCCTATGCAAAGACGTTGAATCAAAAGAAAGAATTAAAAAATTCTGACTCAGGGCGCTACTCCAAACGCTTGACCGAAATTTCGGCCCTAAACGTAACCAGCTGTTCCCCATTCGTTGTGTGACCGCCCAAACGCCTGCCAGAGAGCTTGCGCGCAAAGGCTAACCTTAATTAAGGTTGCCTGCACGCTCCAAACCTCGCATCGAACGCCATGCACCAATGCATTAAAGGGTCATCGCCCAAGGTAGCCCTCGAGCTTCTGAGAAAAACCCTAATAATGTTTGCTTTGGTGAAATAGTACACGAATGGTATAATCCGAAATATTATTGTGTTTTAAAATTATATAGATATAGAAGTAAACGAGATGCCATGATTGCGGATTTGCATTCATAAAAAAATGAGTGTGGTGAGATGTTTAAACTTGAGGGCCCAAATCAAATGAGGTGCAGCTAAGTTCCAGCGTCCGCCCTTGTGCGCTTCCATGTATCTTTCGTAAAATCCGAGAGGTATACGGGCCACTGTAGGTATGCATGCACAGGGTTCAGGTTTGCTGCAGGTCGTTGCCGCAGACATGCCACCTAGGTGGCATCACCTACAAACACCATACCTCGAAGATTCGTGGAGCAGCGGTGCCGTGATTGACATTTGATGGGCTTTTTGCAATAAGCATAATGTTAGAGGAATGTCAAATGAATCATCTATGTTGTCCAGAAGGAGGTAGTCATGACGAGAGGACTGCCTGCATGTGCCCTCGTCTTTGCGAACCGTATTTAAGGTTTGGTGTACCATACAGTCTCTGCTACTTTTGGAGCTGGTTTAAATCCAGGCGACGCAGCTTTGTTTCTATTGCGTCTACCCTTACCGTTGATGTGAGTTTTGTAGTGTTGCATACAATTGTCTTGACGTGCAAAACGAGCCTCGCATAATGGGAAAGGACATACGTGTTTACGCTCGCCAGTGTGGGTTCTGTTGTGACGGGCTAAGTGACCAGAGGTAGTGAAACATCTTCCACAGACAGTGCATGCATGTTTTCTTTTAGGAGCCTCTGCAATAGCCACTGATGAGGTCGGAGTAGTGCTTGGAGTGGACACCACAGAAGAAGCACTGGAACCCATTGTGGAGTTGACAGAGTTCTCTGGGGTCATTCTACTAAGATCAAGCAGACGGACACTTCCTAAGGGAGACTCTGAAACAGACAGGGAAGGCGACGAGCTCACCAGGTCATATTCAGAGCGAGCATATGGTGTGATGGTACTACTTCTAGAAGGGAATTCTCCCTGAGGTTGGAAGTAGGACTGCATTGGCACAGGAGCCATAGCCATAGGCATAGGCATGTAACCGTAAGGGGCATTGTAGACAACACCACTTTGGTAAGTTTGGTGTTGGATCGAGGAAACCAATTCCGAGAAGGATGGAAGACGGGATTCAGGTCTAGAAACGAACATGGTAGAAGAGGAACCAACAGAACGAGATACGAAAGGAACTCAAAAAGGGAAACGGTCAGGAAATCTAAAAAAATTCCAGAGGTCGAAGCAATCAGAAAAAGCGAAAAATTGTTCTTGATTGTATGAATAGTTGAACTATAACGGGTACGTCAAGTTGTTTGAAGGGTAGGTAACTGACGTCAGTTGCAACAATGAAAAGTGGAGGAAGGGTAAAAGAGAAAGGGTAAAGTAAGTATCTTGGAAAATTGAGCTACCTCACAATACACATAAACGAAATTGAAAGAATGGTCTATAGACTGGCAGATTTGGAGGGGGCTAAATGGGGGTTTATATAGAGAGACCCCTTGTGATAGAATAGTCTGTACATAGGCTGCAGAGACGGGCGACCTAATTAGGAAGGTCGGGCAAAGGCAGAAATCGGATGTGCTGCGCTGTCAAAAAAGGGTGCAATCGAGGAGTCAGAAGGCATGGAGCCAAAAATTGGAGAGTACATCGTGCTATTCAAAGACTATGGGTTTTGTAGACTTAGGAAGATAATTGAAGTTTGAATATCTCTGTTTTTCATCCTTATACGGACCACTTTTCACTCCCTTCTCATGCATGGAGAAAAAGCTTAAATGCGAGCCCCGATTGGGACGATCACGTCGCCTTTGGTAACGGCCTACACCGGCAGGGCGGCTATTTACGCGCTATACGCGTTGCGTCAGCCGGCACCAAAAAAAAAATACGGTTTCCAACCTACGACTGTGTGCAGCGCGAACCTTAATTATCTGTCTGCAGAACCTGTGTCGAGTGAAACATGCATATTTAGATGCAAGGCGCTTACATCTGGTACTGAACCACTTTTGCCAGCCCACCCACTTCAGCTCAGAGGCCGCCCAAACCGTAATTTTACTACTGGTGAGATATTTTTTGGACTATCAGACAGCTGTAACGCCGCATGGGCGTGGGCAGCCCTTCAATGTTGGATAGTTATACATTAGCCTATTTTCAATAGGAGAAGAGAAACTGAGGAGCTGAGCCGAACAGGATGCAGAAAATTGTACCCAGTTTGACTCAGAAGTTAATATAACAAGCCTTTTTGTTGTTGTTTTCTTTCCTGAATTCCTCTTTGTCCTTTTTCGATAGAGTCTTTTCACAACGGTTACGGTTGTTTCAGGGTTGTGTCAATTTTGACACGACTCACGCCCACGGCTGGCAGTCCTTCTTGCCTAGCAATCCATACAAGTCTGTGCCTTACCTCCCGATTCAGGTTTTTTGTGTGAATCGCTGGTCTATTGACAGCGGTAAAATCCTCGAATCTCTGCGTTTCTGCCCGCCTTCGGCGTGTACAAGGTTTCTGACAACCTCATTTCGCCTAGTTCCATACAACGGCTTGAGTGAGCAAAGAAAACGATAAACCAAGAAAATTGTTCAGTATTCAATCCTTTTCAATGACACTTTTTGAGAAAAATCAGTTGTATTAAATTTGTTCTTCAGATAGAATTAAGCTTCTTGTTAACCTCAACATACCATTCTTCAATACCCATTTGTGCATTAGCCAGATAGTGATTGTATGCAGCAGGAGACCAAAAATTTCCAGATTCGTTACCATAACCTTCCAGATGCTACGATTCTGTATTGCGCTTTTGATTGTATCTGGAGGTTGGAATTCCTAATGATCATACGGAGGATGTGCAGCGTGGTGAATATACTGAGAGAATATAACTCACTGGTATTTGAAAACAATACTAAAACACAAAGTTGATATATTCTGAGAACGTATACCAGCAGTAAGTATGAATTGCAGCCTCGTAATTTACGGCCTCCGCCTTGGTGTGCATTCTGTAATTCTGTGTGGCATCACTGCAGGCGAGTGAATTCCAGGCGCCGTTAAATGACCAAACATAGGAGGTCAAATGCGCTCCGCTCTAGCCCTGCACTCTAGGGGATCCATATCCTCTTAGAACCCTTTTCTGGGGTACAGCGTTTTGTTGTTAAACGCGCTTATTAGGAAACGAAAAGGAATGTAGTAAAACTGAGCCGTGTTGGTAGTTGATCACCGTTTCTGAATTAAGTCGTTTTTGTTTTATCAATCTGTTGTAACGACATTCAATTGTTGCCCCCCTTTGTTTATTTACGCCATTCGAAACAGCCCTCGACGTCACTCAAGAGTGAAGCCACTCGCCTGAATAGAAAAGCCCGTGAATCAAATACATCAGAATATTACCCTGCGACCATATCCAACCACTCAGCCTTCCGCTTCGCTTATGGAGGCGTGAGCCTTCGCCCTCAATCTCGTTTGACGTTCTGCAGGTACGCCTCGTATGTTAGACATATTAAGGTTTAAGGTTGTACACCCTGCAACGAGGAATGCACAACAGGTCGGAAATCGCCTCACGAACCTCCTCATATCACAGCTACTCTGCAAAAACCCATCACAGATTACTTAAAGGTATAGACCTTGGATGCACACTGTTTCAGTTCCCTGCCTATCTGTACTTCAGTTTATGTATCCTCATTAGGAAAGCGATAATTCCTATTTGTCATTACGTCCTGCAGGAATGTTCCCTCAGGGTACGTTGAGTGCGGTTAGCCGCTGCGCATGTTTATGATTATCGGTCAAGTAAGCTAAACTTTCGCTCTAAAAACAGTTAAAACCTCAACAATTCAACAAATGATCCACAAAATATTCTACGAGAGCAAAATTTATGGCTAATCGATCGATCGCTCCAAACTTCACGCTCGTTGCCACTTGCATCTGACACGAGCCCTTACTCCTTCATAATTCTGTCAACCCGAGGCGAAACTCTATGTGAGCCTTCTGCAGTAGCTCGGCTTTAACGTTGAAACTGGAATTCGAAGCTCATCGGTTGTAGATTGGTAACGAAATGCGGTTCTTACTACATATGCCCCGTGCCTGCCTCTATCAGCAGAAGATAGCCCATATCGCCTGAACCGCCATGGGGTTGCAGTAGTAGATACGAAGGTCAAATGGTCAAATAATTCCACCGCCTAGGAAGCACAAGATTTCAAAGGTGAAATAAACAGTTTTGAGCGAGCATTTGTGAAACCAGGACCTAAGCTTGAGTCCATTGGTCGAAGAACATATTTAGTCAAGGAAAAGGAAGGACAAGTCCAGAACTATCCCATAGTGAGTAATACAATGGTATAGTAGTTGAGTTCCTTCAGGCCAAGCTATCAATTGAGTTTCATCCATTTAGGAGTTAGTGTTAGATATCAATCACTGATGCTCTTTCGGTAACGTTCATAAGACATGGTCGCTTATGGCCAGATATGCTTTTGGTCTCAAAAGACATACCAAAAGAAGATGACAGAATCTCTTAAGTACTTTCCAAACTACAATATCTACAAAGTTAAAAGTTTATCAAGCAAATGTCCTGGTAATAGCATCTACCGCTGCAATTAAACGGAGGACACGTCACAAAAAGCTCAGATACCACCAAGATTAAATCACTGCACTTGGGTCTCTTACTTTTACACGAAGAACTTCCTCGAGCCGTTATCCTTAAAATTCACTATTACAACTATTCGAGAATATGATAGTCACGTGCTCTGACTACATATTCATTTTTCCAGATTGCAACGAGGGTAAACTACGCCCATCATGAGTCGTATTTCGAAATTATTCAGACGTAGCATCCGGATATCTGCCGCAGAGACTCCTTTGGACTTTGTCCCTCCCTTTGTTCCTGCTGTTTGTGATGGTTTTTCCCAGGCAATTGGCAATACACCATTGATCAAACTTCCCCGGATTTCCAAATCGGTTGGAAGAAACATTTGGGCCAAAGCTGAATTCATGAACCCTGGAGGTTCCATTAAGGACCGTGCTGCAAAGTACATTTTGGACGACGCTGAGAAGAAGGGTCTTATTTCTGCTGGTGGAACGGTCGTAGAAGGTACCGCTGGAAATACTGGAATTGGGTTAGCCCACGTCTGTAGGCTGCGTGGGTACAAATGCGTAATTTACATGCCTAACACTCAATCGCCTTCCAAGATTGAAACTTTGCGCCTTTTGGGGGCGGAAGTACATCCTGTTCCAGCAGTGGCTTATGATAACCCAGACAACTATAACCACCAGGCAAAAAGACACGCAGAGGGTCTTCAAAATGCAGTATGGACCAACCAATTCGACAACACTGTCAACAGACAAGCCCACATAGACTCCACCGGACCGGAGATCTGGGCCCAGCTTGACGGCAAGGTTGATGCATGGACTTGTAGTACAGGTACTGGCGGAACTTTCGCTGGTGTCACCAGATATCTCAAGACCATGGATTCTGGAGTGAAATGTGTGTTGGCTGATCCTCCAGGATCTGTCTTGTATTCGTACATTCGTAGTAATGGTAAGGAAATTATTCGTGGTGGCTCTTCCTTCACTGAGGGTATCGGTCAAGGCAGAGTGACTGCCAATTTGCAGCCAGACTTGGATCTCATTGACGAGGCCATTCAAATTAGTGATGAGAAGTCAATTGCCATGTTGTATCGCTTGCTTGACGAAGAGGGGATTTATGTTGGAGGCACTAGTGCTCTTAATGTTGTTGCAGCCATTGAAACAGCACAGACTTTGCCCGAAGGCTCTAACGTAGTCACGGTATTGTGTGACACTGCACAGAAATACACTGGCAAAGTGTTCAGTAAGCTGTGGCTCAAAGAGAAGAATTTGTGGGACGCAATTCCAGAACACTTGCAAAAGTATGCTGCCCTAGACTAATGCTGGCGGCTGGTCATATCGGTAATACAACTCTGCTGATCTCAATTGCGCTGTGTAGTAGGTAGAAAATAAGGTTCTTAGCCGTTATACATCATGCATTCTGCAGGCTGCTCTATGGGCCCTTGAATAAGGTTAGTAAGGGCTGCAATGACTCCGCTATATGCAGAATGTGCATTCCAGTCTGGTCGAAACGGCGGCCATCCCATAACTACGAAATTTTTCATGTACATGAGCTGGAAACCTATCTCATCATCGTCCAAGCTTCGTAAGAGATCAATATAAACAAGTGTCGAGTGACAACAACTTCATATTGGACTTCCCATACTTGGCTCTTCCACGACCATGGTGTGACCACAGAGTCTGGAACTGGGGCTATAGCCGTTTTAGAACATAACTGCGCATCCCAATAGTCTATTTTACATTTTCGTATACTGGCGCATGTGTCTGGACAAAGATCTGCTGCCCAGTCGAGGAGAAATAATAAACATTGATCTGATCTGGAATTAATCATTGTGCATGCTACAGGAATGTACCGTATCACGACGGATGCGGAAACGCCCAACTTAAATGCGCACACAGGTTTGCCCGAGCTGCATCAACCATTTTTTGGTTCTGGGGTTCTTAGATGATGTATGACATCAATGCGTAGATAGATCTGAGGAGTAGGAGCCTAGGCGCGTAGGAAATGTGTCGCTAGATGATCTAGGCTTATGCGATTATATGGAACAATGACCCTGATTTTTGAGAAGAGGCTGTGGGTCCTCTTCCGTAAAAATTCGTAAAAACTCATAGACTTGGTAGGTCAAGTCTTATGCTGGGCGCCAAATGAGCCGTTAGGCTCTAACTTGTGACGGCTCAAGCTCACAACTCAGAGTAACATAGGGGCTGGAGTTGGTCCAAAATAGTCAGGTATAGAAATGGTTGCTGGTAAAGCATGTCAGCCTTGGCCCATTGGGAATGAAGCGTCGGAATGTATGCAAGCGATTAAGTTAACCCTTTCATTTTAGGTTATCTCTGTGAAGTTGGTCTTCTACTCCGAGAAGACGTACACCAATCATGCTCAGAGAGTATTTTTCATGGGAGCACGTCCGTCAAAACAATTTGAACAATCATTTATCTGATAACGTAATACTACATGTCAATTGATTGGGAGCTTCAACGAGATGCTGGGTTTGAAGGGATAGTACTGGGTTGCATCTGCAGGGACTACGGGCGAATAGCGCCTTACAGATCGCGCCCAATCAATATCAATTCCGTAAATATTGTCAATGTAAGGGATTTCTCGAACCCAAAGTTAGTTTCACAACCGTGACTTAGGCCACCATACTCCTGTGTTGGCGTTGATGAGGAGCGATACGTTGTCCGTGTCTCCTGCACAAAAGAGACGTTGTTTGCAACGGAAAGGATGACACAATGAAGGACAATCTATCATTTCCAAGGGAAAGAGTCGTGAAAAGAGGGCGCTTTTCTTAATTGCTGCTCTTGTACCAAAAAAAGCTCTTCATTTCTGTTTGAGTGTCGACCTCTCGTAATTAAGGTTGAAGTCTCAGTTATCCTGGTCGTAAATTGAGGACAGTCCTGCAGAAGGGAGTATGGAGAGACTGGCATTGGCTTCAAGACACAGTGGCTAGCCGTTCATAATATACCCGCGGTGCAAGAATGCTGCCTCAGGCTCTGTCTTAAGCGATTTTTCGGAATGTGTCTCTGATTTACTTTTCTTCCGTTTTCGTCTCGTATCACATTTAGGCGTTGAGCGGGCACACAATCAGCAGGTCTGGTAGTATAGCTGAATTTCTGGGATAGAGACTTCCCTATATCCAGCCATTAACAAATGGTGTAGATTTCCAGCTGTCACGAGGAATGAAAATTTTCAAGCATGCATTAATTACGTTATTGAACCTTATGATGGAACCTTGAACTTCCAAAACTAATAGCGTATCCACAATGAAGAAGTGTTGACAATGATTCTGATTTGAGTTGACTATATTTGGTCCAAATGGTTCTGAGTATGTTTGGAGACCGTGAAGTCGATCCTTAGGTGCATTAAGTGTTCAGTAAGATTAAAAGGAGAGTCCGCCTAAAGAGAGCACACATTCTTGTTTCATAGATCCCACAATTTTCCTGATAGAAAAAAAATTGATTTTCACGGGCAGAACACTGAACTCATTCCAAGTTGGTTCATCAAATCGCACACGTTGGTTCGGCAAAACCCATCTTTACAATAATGTAAATCGTGTCGACTTTTTCCGGGAGTTGATCTCTGTCTTTTTCAAATAATCACATTCTTTGACCACTGACTTTTTTGCTAGTGGTTTTGTTTTCATCGATATTTTCATTCTTATTCAGGCGACTCTCTTTAGTCATCCCCTACAAATTAGACGATTTGCAGCCACTGATCTTTTCGGCTATTCAAATAAGCCTATTCGCCGTAAATTCAGTCACACAAAAAACAATGACTCATATCTCCTAAAAATTTATTGCTCCTTGCTCAACTACATATTTACATCTTTAATCTATGACCCCCTCCTCTGTCAAGTGAAAATATCAAAAGGCCCCGCGCACGTGACCAGCATCGTTGTACACACCTATACTCACTCTCCACAACGTAAAAAATTCTAACGGATCCATAGATATCACAGCAAGCTGCCTCAGAACATCTGTTCACTTAGTTAGAGTTGTAATCACAGGTTGTGCAATACACATCTGTAAAATATATAAAAAGCCGTTTGTCCCGCTCCAGTCCATCCCCAATATACTCGTGTGAGGACTTACCTGAACCTTTATTCTCTAATCTTCTATAGCACAAGTGGACTGTCCATGGACCAGCAAATCCAGCAAGCGGTGGAAATCGCCCTACTGGGAACGTCCGACAGCGCCCTTAAGAACCAGGCCATCACCTTCATCAACGAGATCAAGCTGACTGAAGAAGGTTACAAAACTTGTGTTGATCTCCTTCTAGATCTGTCCAGTCGAGATGGCCCACTTAACGACGGTCTCAAGTTCTTCATATTCCAGGTCATTGATGAGAACATCGATCGGTTGCTGCAAGAGCAGCTCTTTACTCTAGACAGTAGCTTGTTCAAGTACTTGGAGAACGTTTTGCTGAAGAACAGCGACAGCGATCCAGTTTATTTGAAGAACAAGTTTGCCGATCTTCTTGGTAAACTTTTCTGTCATGTCTACCCTCTGTTAGATACTGCATTTCTTTCCAACTTGTTGATCCCAGTCCAGTCCAAAAACCTTGCCAGTGTTGATTACTATTTGCGTATCTTGATTGCCATCCACTTCGAAATTGGTGATAAACTCATTGCGCGTGCAGATGGTGCCCAGGAACGTAATAATCGCTTGAAGGACTTGATTCGTGACCGTGACATGGCTGCGTTGGTTACTAGTTGGAAAACCATTCTTTTAGAATTCAAAGACCCTGTCATTGCAGACAATGCTTTGAAAGTTGTTGGATACTACATTGACTGGATGGAGATTACATTATTTATCCAAAAGGACTTTTTGGACGATATCTATGGTTTCTTGTACAACGACGACTTGCGCAACCAAGCTTGCTTTACCATCATCGAAATCATTTCCAAGAAGATGAAGCCTGCCAACAAATTGCAGCTAATAAACTTGATGGACCTTGGCTCGGTTCTCAGCTCTTTAGACAACGTAGACTTGGATTTCATTGAGAATCTTGCAAAACTTTCCAATCAAATTGGTCTAGAATTGTCAATTGTGTTGGAAAATGAGCCTTCGCTAGTCTCTGAGATCAGCGCCCACTTTCTCAAGTTATGGCCCACAGTTCTTGAGTTTTTGGGTAACGAGTACGATGATGTCTCCCAGCAGGTATTCCCGTTCATTCAGCAATACTTGTTCGTTACCAAAAAAGTTCCTGCATTGGCGTCGGAAGAATTGCTCTCCACTTTGTTGAAGAAAATAATCGAAAAAATGAAGTATGATCCCGAATCTTTTGAGGACGACGAAGACGAGCAATTTGACGACATTCGCCAGAAATTGAAGCAATTTCAAGATACTATTGCATCTCTCCATCCTGCTTTGTATTTAGAGATTCTTCCTGTCATTATTAATAATTCCATTTTTTCGGCTCTGTCTGCGTCCGACTTATCAGGTTGGGTGTCCATAGAGTTGGGCCTCTACGAATTGAGCAATTTTGCCGATTCGCTCAAGAATAATTTGATCAATCTTCCAAAAAGCGAAATTCTGACCTCGAAACCATACCAATCGGTCCAGGATTTCTTAATCAAGATTATTGACAACTTCCATTTAATCAACCACCCAAAAAACCAATTAGCATTCTTCGAGTTGATTATTCGCCATTTCACAACGAAGAACTTTTCCAACACCACTAACACAGACCTCAATGACTTAATCTTCAAGATCATGGAACTTTTCTCCGAATATGGCTTGTTCAATGCTGTTGAAAGTGTTCGTTTGAGATGCTGGTATTTGTTTTTGAGATTTGTCAGTGTCACTAAACCAAAGTTGAACTCATATTTCCTCGAAACTTTTATTGTCAAGCTCCAGGTGTTGCTAGTGATAAAAGCTGAATTACCCACGAAGAATGAAGACGACGTCGTGGTAGAGAACGGCAACTTCGATAACCAGCTCAGATTATTCGAAGTGGTTGGTCTATTAGTCGCTTTCGCCGAAGACGGACTGGATGCCCCCAAGTTTGTAGATATCCTCTTCCAGCCTCTCTTCAGCACTTTAGAAACCTGTGTTTCTTATGATAACAAATTAGACCCCTTGATTGCATTACAGGCACATCATCTGTTGATGGCAATGGCTACTATTGTGAAGGGTCTTGATACCCAAATTCCTGGAAAATCTGATTCCATGAAAAACAATGCCGACTTGGTAAGCAAAATCGACAACGCAGCTCAGGTGGTATTGATCACTTTGGAGAACTTCAATAAGTTTGAATCCGTGAGAGATGCTTCGCGTTTTGCATTTGCTCGATTTGTTCCTATTCTTAATCTTCTGAGCAGTTCACATGTCAGCAAGTTGGTTTCATTAATTCTCACCTCTCCAGAGCTCCGGATATCTGAGTTGGGAGACTTCTCGGGATTCATTGGCCAGCTTGTGCACTTGTTCAAGAACGACGACATCATGTTCCAATTATTGAACGACGTGTTGACGCCAATGATCAACAAGGTCTACGACTTGCTCGAGATGAATGACGAAAACTATCCTGATTTGGTTAGAGAAAAGTATGGCTTGAAGAGAGCGTTGCTTACTTTTGTTAGCACGTTGGTCATTAACAACCAATTCTCTTTATTTCTCACAGAGACAAACAAACGCATTCTCCCCAAGGTTTTAGCCTCCATCGTGGACTTCTCGTGCGACTTGAATGACACTGTGACTACTAAGGCTGCCATCATTCAGTTCGGTAATGTTGTGAATGTCCTCGGTTGTAATGCTGGTAAAATCAATGACACAAACGATAAGTTTGCTCTCACTGTGGCTGCTGTTGATGGTATCGATGACTATTTGATGGAGAAAACAGTTGCATTGGCATTTGAAATGCCTTTCCGTCAAAAAGAATTCGACCTCAAGGATGCACAGATCCGCAACATTTCGCTGGAGCTTGGTACCTTGTTGAGAATCTACCAAAACCGTCTGAGTCAGCAGGAGTTTGTTACATACTTAGCGAACTATCTTACCAACATGGGATTAGAGCAAAGCATTGCAGGTGACTTCTGCAGCAAGTTGGTGGAGCTCGATGTCAAGGGGTTCAAAAAATACTACATCTCTTTCTTGACCCAATTCAAGGGCAATTGATTCGAGGAGTAGATATTAAAATTAGCATATAAACAAAGCATGAGATATGAATTCTGTAGTCGCTCGTAGGTGAGCTTCATCGACTTTCTAATAGCCGATGTATTCAATTGGTAGTGGAAACACGAAAGGACGACGAAGAAAAATACAAAAAAACTACGGAATCAATAACCCGATTCATCATCGAAAATAATTGTAAAAAAATGTAAAAAGCTCCGCTCTTGTCTCATCGTGTTCATTGATTGACCCCATACTAAAACCGCGATGAGCATCGGATACATATTCCAGTTCTATATTTGACTACCAACAGATAAGTAGTGCCATGGACGTTGACGAGAAGACAATACCACCCAAAGACGAGGAGGAGCTTCTCTTGGAGAAGCTTGTTTTTGGTGACGAAGCTGGTTTCGAGGCCAACTTGCGTAAGATCGAAAACCTCTACAACTATTCAGATGAGGAGCCTGAAGCCTACGACGACATCTCCGAAGACGACAGCGAAGCAGAGCTAGATGCTGCCAATGACGAGGACCTTTTCTTCATTGACGAATCTGGTGACGCTAACACAGAAACGCCAGCATCGGGAGATGCTATGGATGTAGATGGTGAAAGTACAGATGGAGTCTTCCATGGAGAAGATGCTGCATGGAACGACTCTGATGATGAGAATGCCGCTGTAACACTAGATCTGGTGCGTACTAAAGGTTTGCGTGTTGCACCTTCAGAGACGGCATTGGCAGGCGAGTCATACATTGCCCGTTTACGAAGTCAATACGAAAAGATTTACCCACGTCCGGAATGGACTGAAACATGGGACAATGCAGATGAGACTGAGGAGGCTGACAATTTTGACGATGAGGCTGAGGAGGACTCTTCTGTTGGAACAAACACATCTGCATTGACTGCTCTCCTTAATAGAACGACTACATTCTCAAAGAAGACAACCAAACTTCTTCCGCCAAACACTCTCAATATTCTGCGACTCAAGGATGCCAATATTGCACGTCGTGCTCGTAGTGGAATCCAAAGCATGGCATTCCATCCTTCGCACCCTCTTTTGCTCACAGGTGGGTTTGACCGCACTCTTCGTATATACCACATTGATGGTAAAGCCAATCGTTTCGTGTCGCTGGTTCATTTCAGAGACATGCCCATTACGACATGTCTGTTCGTAAGCGGACAAGACTCCAATTTGGTGTACGCCGCTGGTCGTAGACGGTACATGCATAGATGGGACATCGCCACAGGTGAGGTTGAAAAGATCCTGAGAATGTACGGTCAAGACAAACTCCAAAAATCATTCGAATACTTCAAAATCTCTCCCAAAGGAACTACTATCGCATTGCGTGGTGAGTCTGGTTGGGTGAACACAGTAAGTGGCACAACTGGTCAGTTTGTCAAGGGCTACAAGGTCGATGGTCATGTCGCAGACTTTGCTTACACTCATGATGAATCCACTCTCATTGTGGCCAATAATTCTGGTACTATTTGGGAGTTTGACTGTACCTCAGCATCTACTAGCGCCATCCGCAAATGGACAGACGTTGGTGCCGTTGCAGTTTCCAAAATTGCTTTGGGCGGAGCTGGTGATCGTTGGTTGGCTGTTGGTACTAAGTCTGGTATTGTTAATTTGTTCGACAGGCTCAGTTGTTACACCATTGGCGATCAACCAAAACCTTTCAAGGAGGTGGGCAACCTTGTTACCGAAGTGACTGGCTTGACCTTTGCACCCGATGGACAAATTCTTTGCATTTCGTCGCTGCAGAAAAAGGATGCTCTTAAACTTGTACACTTGCCACTGGGTACCGTTTTTGCCAACTGGCCAACAAGCGGCACTCCATTGGGCAGAGTGACTATAGCAGAATTCAGTCCCGACAACCAGATGTTGGCAATCGGAAGCGATAACGGAAAGATTACATTGTGGAGATTGAATCACTACTAGTATTAATGAAAGTATAATAGATAGACAGTAGATTTCGAATGGAACGTCATTTTTGATTAAATTTGTTTAATTGAAGTTAGATTATTTGTTTATGCAATATCCTGTTGCCGTAGATTTTTATGTATTTTACGATCGAGTGGTGGCATCTCTGTTTCTATTCACCAGCAAAAACCTACAAAGAATCACGAAATGAGCAACAAAACCCAAAGCGAGGTAGAATTCCAGAATCCAATATCGATAACGCTTGTTTATGAATTCTATACAAAACGAAATAAAATCCGGCTAAATGTCATTGCCACTTCCTTACTTCTCACATCGAGAAAGCAGCTATGGTTGCAATAATCCAAAATCCAACAACACTCAAACAAAAAAAAAAAATAGTGTTCGTCTCATTCTAATTGAAAAATTCCTGAATTTCCAAAAAAATCATCTCGTCCCTTTTGTGCCCCACAGATTCTACAACTTAGCTTCTCATTCCCTGCACAACTCCATCACAATCACCTTATTCTTATCTAAATGTCCACCGTCAAGAAAGGGTATGTTCAAAACGCAACTATACAATAACAATCTCCCATACTAATCAAATAGCCTGACCCATAGTCGGTACAGAGACCCAAGAACGGGTCAGATGACCCCAGCATTGTACAGAGTCAGAAAGCCCTTTTTCTGGAAGAACATGCTTGGTCTTCTCGTTTTTGGATCCATCCCTGTGGGAGTTTACATGTACACGTGGAACTTCCTCAGTAAGGATGACTTTGGTGATATTCCTATTCCTCCTATCTCGGACGCTGAATTGGCTGAGTTGAGAAAGGAGTATGAACACAAGAAATAAGTACATGTATGTAGCGAGACCGAGAACCAATGTATATATGATGGTCATGTTAACTGATCGAAACTGTAGCTTTTTTAGGCGGAGATATGATGAAGCAGTTGCATCTGATTATGAAATTTCCAAAGAGAGACTCTTATGAATTGGGCTCATGAAATTCTTCTTCTAGGTTCTACGAAGTTCCGATTATGATGCGAAATTGTTCATTATATTCATTTAAGATTGGCTCAGGCGCCCCGTGTACCCTTGAGGAAAGTACTGTGACACTCCACGTACCGGATACGGTGTTGTGTCTGCAATATCCTCAGTGACCGGATATGGTGATCCTACCTGATCATTTTCCAGATCAGATCCAGACTTGTCGGAATCAATCAGGGTGCTGGTCTGTGTATGATCATCGTGGCTTTCTCTCCTTGACATGGGCGCAAGCTCCGAAACAAAAGGAATAGGAGGAGGGCGTCTAGCCGCAGTACGCGAAGAATACGTGCTAGCGGGTATAGATGCTAAATCGTCGGATACTGTTCTATGAGGATGTACTCTTTCCTCGTCATTGACTAGACGTTCCATGGAAGGCTGGTTGTTCATGTACACAGAATTTTCACTAAATGTACGGTTGTACTGGTACGAACCGACACTTTCCATCGTTTGAGTTCGTGGGGGCGGGCGAACGGATGCAGGTGGAAAAGCCAGCATTTCTGTTAGATCAGAAGCCGACCTTCGAGATGAGAGATTGGATGGATCCACGAACGGATTGTCTTCTGCTGCTTGAGAAGAGACCTCATGTCTCAAGCTTGAAGCGGTGTAAGTTCGAGGAGGAGGTAGTCTTTGATAGTCCTTTTCTCCGCCCTTGGAAGACATATCGCTCATGGCGAAAGAGGCATTGGACAGGTCGAGTCCAGAATAGGTGCGGGCGAAGGGGTTGCTCAAATTGTTGAAGTCTAGAGTAGACTCCGAAGCCAAGAGTGGGTTTTGACGTATTTCGTCGTAGTCCATGATACCTTCTGCCACGAGTTGCTTCTTCGACTTGTGGTTCTTCTTCACCAAGTAACGGACGTTATTATTGACGTAAAAGTAGCAAATATCCTTTAACAGACGGAAACCCTTGTGCGAAACCTTGACCTTGATAGGAATGAAAAGGATCATGGCAAAGACAAACTGGAAGAAGAAGAAGAGAAAGATGGCCAATGAGGCCAATTGGATCGACAAAACCACCGCCAAACGCACGTTTGTCTCGGCTATAACCTGGATATTGGTGAGAATAGCATTATTGCGGTCTCCTCCCGTCGCGTAGAAGCGTAGTGTCATAAAGTTGATGACTTGTCTAGGCAAGTCGGCGACCAATGTTTCTAGCGCGTCGTCAAGCTGACTGTACACGAAAAAGCAGGCCCATTCGAAAAAGCCTTCCAGATCAATTTGGTGGAAGAGACATTGGTATTTGTAACTCCTGATCGCATACATCATTCGAGCATAGTTGTTCAAGTACGCCAATGCAATATTGCGAGTGCGGAAAACATGGATAGCCCAGGAGATTTGGTAGACAAGAAGCACAATACGGAAAAGAATACAGCCCGTGAAGATCCACTTGGCGATCTTATATTCATACACGGTGTACTCCAGCGAAGACCATCGGTTGAATGCCAAAAGACTGATACACGTATAGGTATCACCACCCAAGATGGCGAGTTTTAGCATGAGAAGAATCCATACCCACATGTATGATAGGATCGTCCATGGACGCGTATTGTAGAATGCATCGACCTGGAGCACATCGAAGGTTGATCCTTCCAAACCCTTGGTGTTCTTCTCGGTATCGAACACCATCACCTACCACAAACACAAGATATAAAAAGAGGGGATTTTGAAAAAGTACGGATGGGTGTAGAAAATACGGACGCGGACGGAAAAGGTCGTTTGTGAAGCTGAGCAGTCTAGATTTTCAGTTATCTGTTCAGGAATCACTTTAAGATACCACACGTGAAATTTCTGCGAACTAGGGTCTGGACACGCAATATAAATGAGCGATTTGGAATGTATATGGAAAAGAAAAAAATGGTATCTCGAACAAGAAATAAAGAGTGGTAGGTGGGAAGTTGGTGGGAGTGTCAGAATGCACAGGAGTAGTCTAGATAGTTTCAGATCAGCGATGGTGCAGGAGTGAATGTTAGATCTATCTATAGCATCAGTGGTTGTCAAAAGACGGGTAATGGGGGAAAAACGATCATGAAATTGGAAACTTTCGCGGACTTTTTTTCCGTGATGGATTTTTGAATTTGGTCGTTTTTTAATGAATGTCTTTGCGTTTAGACTTGTGTAGGTTCTGTATTTTGTCATTAGATTCAACTACTGAGCCAGTTGTGAGTGGCTGGATTAGGTGTGATGGATCACTTCTTCTTTTATTTTCTTTTTTTTTGTGAGTTAATAGGCTATTGGACTCTCTTTCAGAAAACTCCATTATCTAGCAAAAATCCGTTCGGGATCCTACATTAAAATCGCCTGGTCATGACTTTGGTATTCGTACAATTATTTAAACTGGCCTCTTGCGGCCATCCGATGAATCACTGATACTTCTGTAAAAGCTTTTCGGCCTCCTCCTTGAGATCCTCTTGGTCTCCTGTGGCCATCTCCCTCAACACGTCGAGACAGTAATCCTTCACTGGCGGGCGATACATGATGAGATACTGAAGGGACAAGAATCCAAGCTTTGATCTCGCGGGATCCGCACACAAGGATTTGATTCCCAGAACCATGCTCTTGGTCAATGCTGGCAAGTCAGACATCATTCGAAGGAAAATCTTTCTGTCTGTGGGCTCCAAAAATGGAATTAATGCATCCAACAATTGCTGTGCCCATTTGTTGTATGTTGGTGTCTCGACGGTAATTGAATCCATCTCTTTCCGGATGTTTTCCTCCATGTTTCCATCTTCATTTGGATCTTCGGCGTATTTCTTATACCATTTCTCTGTGACTTCGTCCTTTTTCTTTTGCTCGTTTGTCACTGACTCGCTATACCACTCTTCATTGAGCCACTCAATGGCCACATCTACTCTATCATGAATGCTGGCCAAAAAGTAGTCAAGAAGAGCTTTCCGAATAATATCGCTCAACTCAGAAGTATCTTCGCTTTCCAGAATTGTACGCATACCCCTTGTGGCTAGTCTGGTAAGCAAGATAGACCATGTATCAGGCTGCCATGAGTTAACAACAACTTTTGTTAGCTCGCTGCTCACTCCCGAACTGCTTGGTGCTTCTGCTATGTCCTCAGGTTTACCACCCTTGTTGGCAAGGTCGATAAAATTATTTACAATGAGATTCAATTGCTGTTTTTTCTCATCTTTGCTGAGCAATTTGGGCGGTGGAAGAGTATATTTGATTTCATCCTCAAAACCATTTGCATCTGCTCCATCTTCTTCTTCTTCATCTTCGAACTTTTTGACCTTGGCCGTATCTACTAGAGATAAATCTTTCACAGCGCCCTCATAACGAGTTGCAATAATGTCTAGCGCCTTGCTGAGCTTCACGCTGGACGCGCGATTAAGAGCATTGAGGGTCATTGACACAAGAATGTTTTGAGGTAAGTTAGAGACATCAAAGCTAGACAAGTCAGAGCTAGAGTCAGTCAATGCATATAAGTTCTTATAATCTAGAGATTTAAGCTTCTTCTCACCGTTCTGAAAACCCTCAAAAGGTCTTTTTTGGATTTTTTGGTCGGCAGGGCCCTGCTGAAGGATATTTTTCTTTCTGATATCGTCTCCTCGACTCGTAAGCAATGCAATTTTACGATTTATGGAGTTGGTAAACGGAGGCGGTATCACTTGGGACTTAGACATGTAGTTGAGTAAGACTCGAAGAGTTCTATCAACGTATTTCTTAGATAGCTTGAATGTCTCGATCGATTCGTAATTCGACTGAAGTTTGGTCTCTGTGTCAAAAGACTCCAACAAGGGCAAAATACGGTCCATGAACTGACGTTTACGACGGACAATGGTACTGAGATGATTAAGCGTAGCAGTGACCAAGGGTGTGACCAAGATGTCATTCTGGAGCGGCTTGAGCACTACATCAAGCAAGGCAGCTGCCTCTGTTTCCATAAGCGAGATCTTCATCTGTGAATGTTCTGAGCTTACTCTTGCAATCAGAAAGTATTTGCTAGATGACGAACGCAGCTGATAATCGATTACGGTCATGATGAACTTCAAAAGCTCCACTTTGGCGTGAACATTGCGTAGACTATCCTTTTCCAGATCGAACGACAGCTCAAAGGGGAACTGAGAGTCAAACTTGGCGACCATTGAGTTTCTCAATTCCACGAGATGCAGCCAAATCGAGCTCGCGTTAACGCCGTCATTCTCTGCTACAAATCTAAACGCTAGTTTATAGACTAAAACACTGACATCTATAGCATCTTTGAATGCCTCCAAATCCTTGATGTTTGCAAGCGTAACCATGAACGGCAAAGCATCCAACGCTAAGTCCGTTTTAACAGCAGGCAGAATGGAAGCAGAAGGCTCCATGAACACTTCCCGGAGAAACTTGGCACACCACGCTTGAACTGATTGATTTGGGTTTGAGATGAAATTGAGGATTTGCTTGACAACCTGAGGAAGCGATTCACGATTGGCGAGCCCGTAGGCACGAGCCTCATTGAGGGTGCCGATGACTTTTGCCGATTCGTCTTCCATGGCGTAAGTGTGTTGGGGAGTAGGTTTGATGGAGCTCGATTTTCAGATAGAGTTGTTGTCACGTGACACATCCAGAGACGAGTTGAGCTGAATGGATTCAATAGGGATAATTACTAGGAGTATACTTATTTTAAATGTCGATTCTAATTGGCTTAACTTACTTTGGATTTATTGTTAGGGTGGATGTACTTTTCACCAAGATGCTCTAGCGATCCTGTGATCGATTTGTTACAGATGAGCTGATACACTTTTTATTGTCGAGCGCTACAATTTGCTTCATGTTCTGTGGGACTTTTTCACTTCTTCAAGGCGTAGTCTCCGCTAAGCCATCTGTTCAACATATCTAAGGATGCCTCTGGTTGATTGAAAGGAACCATGTGGCCAGCCTCGTAAATACGAAGGAACGTGAAGATGCCATGGTTTTGAACCTCTCCGGCCAATTTGCCCTCCAAAGTGTGCCATGGGATCAATGGCTTGGACTGAAACTCGTGCTTCTCCTTGTAGTCCAACGTGTTTGCCCACGCGTGATTTCCCAACCAGTTGCAGATATAATCCTTGTCTCCCTCGTAAAGAAGAACGGGAATGTCTTTGTTCAACAACTCGGCAACAAAGCCTTGGAATGGCTTCATCTCGTCGCCAGTCTTGATGAAGTTGTTAAAGACAGTGTCATCACAAGAGGTGAAGATATCAATGTTGGATGCACCAACGGCTGCTTTCACATATTCCAGGTTCAAGTAGTCGTCAATGTAGTCCATTTCCTTGTAGCAACTGCCAGCTGGGTCATTACAAGGAACACGGATGTCATAAGGATTTAAGCCAGTATCCTGATATGGACCAAACAATTTCTTCTCACAGTAGAATAGGGCGGGAACACAAGTGAGAGCTGTTTGGAATTTGTAGCATAATTTCTCAAGTTTCTCAAATTTTCCGTAATCCCTGTCCATCTGGTCACACGTCTCCTGAGGCAAAACAGATTTGTAGCCACCCTCACCACAAGCCATGGGTCTATAGTACTTACTTTGAACCAATGGATCTGTGAGACCGTTTCCGATTAACACCGAGGCCAAATCGAAAGAACGATCAGCACGATTGATAATCTCGGACGCGAAAGAGGGAATATAATGGCCAGCGTATGATTCTCCTGCAATGTGGAATTTTTGAGAAGTCAAGTGAGGAAATTTCTGGAAGAAGAGCTCCAAGAATGTGAACACATCTTTAGCAGCAGCGGCAGTGGTGCTAATAGCCTCGCCATCAGTGTAAGAGTAGCCTACACCAACAGGCTGATCCAAGAAAATAACTGAGGCATTATTGTTCCAGGAAAATGGGTTTCTGACTGGCTGCAAGGTAGCATTGATAGAAGAAGGTCCTAATTCGAAAAACAAACCGGTCGCAGACGAGCAACCAGGGCCTCCATTCAACCACAAAACGACAGGGTCGTTCTCCGGGTCATTTCTAGACTCGAAGAACCAGTAAAAGAAGTGTTTGCCCAAGCTTTGCACATCCAAGTATCCTGTGTAGTACTTGGAATCGTCCAAGCCCAATACCTCAGGATCGTTCTCCTTAATTCTCAAAGCGTATTCGGGGAATCTAGGGGAGGACAAGGTCTCAAACTGTGGTTCCTCGGGCTGAGAGAAAGCCTTGTAGAGATTATTCATCAGGGTCGGAGCAACAGGGTTCTTTGCAAGGTATTTGCGGTACAACTCAGCAGCACCATCAACACCAACATCATGCAATAAACTTTTCCATGCATCGATCAAAATTGGATCTCTAGAGGCAGCAATGGACGAAAAAAGCGATTCTGGCAATTGACCAGTGGAGTCCCCTATTTCGACGGTATTTTCGTCGAAAATCAAATGCTGAAGATCTGAGAGTGAGGGGACGGAGTAGGCGCTGGCCAATGCCCACGCCGCAGCACACGAAAGCAAGTATGTGGCTTTCATTGTTTAACTATGGGAGTATGGGGTGTAGTCCTTATCGGAGTTTATATAATAGAGGCTTGTGTTTTCTGCAGGATCGATGCTGATAGGAATAGGGACCATAGAGGTATGCGGCTTCTAGATGGTGCTGAAAATTAGTAAGCGGGAAGGGGAATGGGAGGAGGAAGATTTTTAGAGAAATGGAAGGTTTCACAATTGCAATTAACAAAGGATAGATTTGTCTAGAAATTGTTATGCTTGAGAGCCAGATATCATTGCCTTGGTAGAAATTCTAACCCATGTGATGTAAGAGAATAGTGGTGAAATATTGATAGTTAGCCTACCTGAGTCGTTCAATAAATTTTTATTTAGTTATAGAATCACAATCAAGGGTAGAAATTTTGATTTCTAAGAGCGTATGACTTCACTGCTTCTCTGGAATTGGGAGAACATACGAGCGAAGACTCGAGAAATCTTTTAGTCGTTGCGGTGATGGCTATAGAACACAAGTCACTTATTCTATTGTTCGATACTTTCCTGATGATCCGAATTGTACAACTCTGGCCAGAACAAGTTCGTATTTGGTTCTGATGTATATTTTGAGCTAGGGAAAATCTGCTGTGAGTAGTCTTGAAGCGATGTCTAAATCGTAAGGTCAATGGTGTGAAAAAAAGTATGATATCTTTAGCCCATATTTTTCTTATATGTCTTTCGTCTGAGAAGGTCAATCGGTTCTTGGATGCGAACCAAGTTTGTCACAAGAGACCGGCCAGTCAAGTTGGAGTCTGTCTGTTTCGTAGACCTTCTTCTCTTCAAGATTTTGAAAAGATTGATACTAAATATTGTGAAGCTCGCCAAATTTTTTTGCCTGAGTGAAAATGAGACGGCAATGTACTCTCTGATTTCTTCCTCACGTCACAAAACAGAACTTGTGCCCTGTATTGATACAGGCCGAGCTCTCTCTGAATTAAATTAACAGAAGTATAAAACAACAGTTTCTATTTTGCTTGGAGTAATATCATTCATTTATAAGCGGTACTGAGAGATTGTTGACTCGCATTGCTCTTCGACACCAATTTTAACAAAATAAACTTCAAGACTCAATTACAAAACGAAGCAAAATCAGTGTATGCAAACTATCTTTTTGAGATTCGTTTCACAATTCTAAGAGTCTTATTGTCAAAAATTTGACACTCTCGAATTTCACTGCCAATGATCTGGATCAGCCAGCACACGAGATGCCCTGAGACCAACTTACGTACCGGCTGCAAATCGTCAACTACAGGTTGGAATGTCGCCAATTAGAGTTAATTGGCAAATCGCAACTGCTACAGACTGAAATAGGAACTGAAATTACAAAAAAGAATTCAAAATTCATCTTCGCCATACAAAGTGACCCTTTGATTCGCGCCCTGATCTCTACTGCCATTGTTTCTGCCAGAGCCAATACAATAACGATGAAAAGCAAAAGAGAGCGTTACACAATGAACTCATTTTTAATTCAAAACTGCTAGGTCCATAAATTTTAGTTCTGGAGATTTTTACCCCCATTCCGCTCTCCGAAAGGCGCTCCTAAAATTTCTTCGAACCAGGTCTGGGACGGCACGTTGTTCTGTCTGCACACACTCCTCCCCATCACCTTATCTAATCTCAACTCCATTTTTCCATTTCTGGCGTTGCTACTAACTTTTTCCTTCAGAACTATTTATAAAGGGAAACTCTGATCTTGGTATACATCGGCATTGTTTCTCTAAACTTGGCCTGTGAGTCTCCCCGGTCATTTTCAACAAACTGGGATCTGCGGGGTTTTTCAACTGAACCCCGGATTTACACAACCTCGAGTTTGTATCGGTATTAGGCTCCAGTGACAAGCAATATTTATTTCGGCTTGGAGATTTTGCGTGAGTGCTGAAATTCCTCTAGCGTAGCTCAATTGACTTGAGAAGACGTGACTTGACGAAGAACGGACTCCACAAAGTGCGTGTCCGTGAATTCGAAACTATAGATAGGTCATTTCATTCACTGCTCACTGGATTGAGCTGCTGACTATAATAAGATCTTTATAAATTTCCTAGAATGGCTACTCGCCAACCTGTCACCATTCCTACCGGGTCTGCTAGTCCTCCACTTGTTCCAGAGTGTTCTCTTCCTCATATGGTGAATTTTCCAGAGAACGGTATACATGTGGTTCCACTGGATATTTCACTAGCGTCTCAGGCGCTCTCTACTTCTACCGCAGAGAATGAGAGCCACCTAGATCTAAGTCTTCTTCTGGCCAAATCTAGACCCCTAATGGAAATAGAAAGCATAGAGGGAAGCATTCCTGATGACGCATACCTGGAGGCGGCATCGGTGAAATCGAAGCGTTCATCCTCGACATCTAATGATTTCTCCTACGAGCGTGATCGCTTCAGAGCTCGCTTCAAAACCTTCAACACAAACTCACCAGTGGTCTCAGAAGAGGAAGACATACAACTTTCTACTACCGGGGAAACCAAAATATATAGATTTCCTTCCCAAAAAACAAAGAAGCTCAATGGCAGCGCGCGCTGTCCAACGGAAGCAATCTTGGACCTGCTTTCGAACTACTCCATCAGAGAACCCATTTCTCCCTTGGACAAGGCTTCTTCATTTTTCAACCGACACATTACGCCTCTTGAATCTACGCCAAACACCACATCTTTTGTCATTTATTCGATATCGGTGTCTCAACTTTCAAACGTTTTTCATTGGTATTTTAACAACCCACTCCCGTCGACGAGTAGGATGTTTCCCTGGCTTCATGGTCTTCATGGGGAAAACTATGCACAAAAAGCTTTCTTTGCCTCTCAGAATCTAATCCAAAAATTTGCTGGTGATTCATATGCCAGTCTCGCCGATCTTGATCTAGAAATCGAGAAGCCCAAAGATGTGCGCTTTTTGATGTGCGTCGAGAGCTCTCCAGCACCAACCCATCTGGCTAAAGTTTTGAGAAATACTGTTAGAACTGATGAAATTTTGCACAGAATACAGTATTCACGTCAAGAAGTCTGTTTGCAAATAAAGACATTGATTGCGAGCTTTATTCCTTCTGCCGATCAATCACAGGGTGAATGGACGGGGATCACTGATCAAATTATTTCCGATTGCTTCGAAACGGGATTCATGCCTCAGTTCATTGATCAAGACCCAAAACGCGGTATCTCTTTACGAAATTTCCATATTCAGGCAAACAAAGTGGCCAGATGCTCCGATATTGTTGTGTACTGTTTGAGTGAAAAGCACAAGTCCAATTCCTGCAAATGTGAGCCTTTGGCTCGTCTCATTCGTGTGGCACAGATCATCGAGAATAAGCATTTGATTCCGTTCTATAATGTCTTCGTTCTCCTGCTCAATGATGTCAAGAATGAGGAAAGCTTGAGTGATGTTATGACTGTACGGGACAATTCATCTATATTCACCGGTCTGGATCATTCGAAAAAAACCCAGCTATTGCTTTATAGTATGGTGCTCCTAAAATCCGAAACCTTTCAATCGTGGGACGCCGACTATTTTGTGAAAGAAAAGGTAGAAACAACAAGAATGTCCGCTGCTTCAAGACTCCATCTTAATGTTTGGTCAGGGAATATTTGGGACTATCAAACAATGATGCAAGTTCTCAAAGGATCTAACTCGGATTCAATCCCTGACCACAAGTTTCTGATTTCGCCAAATTCCGACCACCGATTCGAATATTGTAATCCCAAGAATTCGACACTCATAAAAGACAAATCTTTCTCAGTTGGGTCAAATCTAGTATCCATGCTTCCTTCACCTCGTGCGCATTGGCAACTACTCGTTCTGTGCCATAGTGAAGCTCAATTTCCAACTGACTCACAGATTCAAGAACTTCTCTTCAAATACACAATTACATCCCACAAAGCGAGTGATGTATCTGATTTTCACCTACTCGAGTTTCCATCTTCAGGATCTATTGGTTTGGGAGATTGCAAGCAAACAAGTTTGATGAGCTTTGTCAACACATGCAAACTAATGTACCTATATTCATCATGCATGACTGAAGATGGTCTTGCTACTCTCATTTATTGTTCTGACGGATACACAGAGCTGTCTCTTCTTATTTTGAGCTACCTCATGTTTGCCGAAAATGTCTCATTGGATGAGGCAATAATTAACTTGCACAACAAATATGGTCGCCCATTTTATCTTTTTAGCAATGATGTGCAAGTTTTACGTAAGGTGGAACCGCTTCTTAAAAGATTCAGCCCTAAAGTATTAGGGTCTGAGATTGTTTGGTCAAAAGTCGAGACGATCACAACTGCAGAATTCAATAACATTCTTTTGGGCAAAAATCTGGGCATTCAAGAACGAAAGAGATCCATTCCTCGCAGACTCCGCCTAGGATATGTTGCAAACGATCTGGACTCATCATCCACTGACTCAGATGAAGAGGTCAGCGAAGACCATTCCTCAGTTTACGACGATCATCATTGGGTTGAGGAAGTTGAGGGTTCTCTCCCGTCCCGTATTCTCCCGTACCTATATCTCGGGTCACTCAGGCATGCTAACAACCTCACTGTTTTGTCGAAATTGGGCATATCGAAAGTCGTTTCGGTAGGAGAAACTGTTGATTGGATTCATGGATTCAGATTCAAATCGGAACATGAAATTCTGGTAAAGCATGTCGATGGAGAAAACTTAGAGATTTACACAATAAAACCAAAGAGTGCAAGCTCACCCGATAAAGCAAAGCCATCTTCTTCAGGCAGCAATCTGCAATGCTCTGTTCAAGACATCATGAAAGTAAGTAACCTTCAGGATGATGGCATTGATGAATTATCTAAAGCTCTTCCACGTATTCTCGAATTCATCGACAATGAGTACAAGAAATCGAATGGAGCTACAAAAATCCTTGTTCATTGCAGAGTCGGTGTATCTAGGTCAGCATCTGTGGTTATTGCTGAAGTTATGAAGCGTTACGGTTTAAACTTACCCCAAGCATATTTGTATGTGCGTGTGCGAAGACTTAATATTGTGATCCAACCAAATCTCCGCTTTATGTATGAGCTTTTCAAGTGGGAAGAGCTTGAAAGAATTAAGAAACGACAAGAAGACTCTGGAGACTTGCGGGTAATTGATTGGTTTGTGATGTGTCAAGAAATCAAGAAATTAAACCTGCCCTTTGTGAGTAACTAGGTTGTCGGTTAATACTGACTTTTCGGATAAATGTATTATTATTACTTAAAAAAACGAAGTAGGCCACCAATTTCATTCAGTGGTATATAGTGCTAGGTTACGGACCTGCGTAAAAGCGTTCCCCATCTGCAACATTTACGACTGGATCGTCTATATGCCTTCTGATAAACCTATATACCATACTATTTTTTACTTTAGTGTCTTGATTCAGTAAAGACCTTCGATGGCAATAGCAAAAAGGTTCTAATACTACTGCGTAATAATTCAATGGTAATATCAGAATGTATGACTCGGTGTATTGTAATTTTAGAACTGATTCCTTATGCAAAGGATGTGGAAGGATGTGATAGGATGTAAAAGGATGCGAAAGGGTGCTCTCAGAATTAACTGAGTCAGATAGATAATTGAAGCATCGTGTTGTGTGTTTCTTGTGTCAACTAGAATATGAAAAGTAATGAAATAATTGCAAAAACGAAGTGGGCTTTTGTGTGAGAACCTGAACTTACAACAGTAACAGTTGGTGCAGTTGTTGTGCTTGTTCTAGGTTCGGCATTCAAAGTAGTAGATGTTGCAACAAATGCAATACTGTTACTATTTGATACGATTTGTTGACCAGGTCTTGATGTCAGGTATGGAGCTTCGGTTGTGTCTTCCCCAGACTTTGGCGTCGCTTGACTACTTTGAGCACCAATAGCAAAGGAGATCGAGGACTTTGCATAAACATTTGTACTTGGCTTAGGGTAATTAGTCACAGTGGAAATGACAGTAGTGCACAATGATTCACTACAAGAAGTAATAGTAACAATCGATGTGTCACTACTGAACGAACCGGCCACCGTTGGCTGCGCGGAAGGAATCAATTTGGAAGTGCTTCTGAGTATTGTAGAGGCTGGAGTCAAATCAGCAGTAGAACCAGAAATAGTAGAATCCGTTTCAAAACAGACATTGTTTTCACAAGAAGTGATAGTTACAACCTTGGAGGATAAACCAGTTGATGTCGCGGTAATCTCAGCCACTGGGACGAATTCAGATGCAGATTTAGTGGATTTGCTGATGGAGAACGAACTTGTGCTTTCGCCAGAAGCAAAAACAAAGGAATTCACTGTAGAGTCAGTTGCTTGCTCTTGGTTGAGGGCGGAAAATGTTGTCGAGTTGTTCCAATATCCAAACAGATGTTCAGAGGTTGATGAGGTACTCCGGCCCTTTGAAGATGATGATGTGGCACTTGAGGTGATTGTACTTCTGATCGGAGGCAAGTTCGAAGTTTGTGTTGCAGAGCCAGTGAAATTTGGCAGAAGAGGCGACGAAGAAGAGGATGAGTGAGAGGAAGCGACATTTAATTGGGATGTGCTTCCAGCAATTGAGGTGTCTGATTTTAGAATTCTTGATCTACTATTACCATTTAAGGTCCTCGAAGAGTCTGACAATTCTGAAGCAAAAGAAGAGGTCGAGCCAGAGAGTGAGCTACTGCCAGTTGGCGAAGTCGAAGCAGGAGAAACGCTAGTGCGGGAAGAGTCTCCGGAATTTGAAGATTCTCCGGAAATGGAAGACTTGCTCGAAATAGAAGACGTGCTCGAGATGGAAGACGTGCTCGAAATGGAAGACTTGCTCGAAATGGAAGACGCTCTGGAAATGGAAGAAGCTCTGGAAATGGACGACGCTCTGGAAATGGAAGATGATTCGAAATGAGATGATAGTCCATAGCTAGAAGCTAAATTCGAAGTAATTGTAGAAATAATTCCTGAAGAAGAACCAGTTTGCAGAGAAGAAGTAGAAAGATAGGTGCTTCGAGAAGATCTCGAACTTCTCAAAGAGCTTGAAACACCCGAAAAGCTCGACACCAGGGAGAAGGAGCTTGAACCCTTGGACGAACCAAGAGTAGAAGAAGAAAGAGGGATGCTGGATGAGAAAACTGAAATGGAGGTAGAGACACCGGGCTCTTTGGAAGAGCTATATGAACCTCTTGTGCTAGTAAAAGCATTGACAGTACTGGAGGTTGTTGACGGGGTTCTTGTACTGGATCTCAGTATTTCAGTCGAAGATTTCAACATTTTTGACGTTGATGGATCATTGGAAGGAAGAATGGCTTTCGAATTTGAGCTTTGAGCACTCAATGAGTCAGAATTGCTAGCATGCGAACGAGTTCTGGATCTGGCTGTAGCGTCTAGGTCATATGAATAAGACATTTCTGAAGATACAACTGACAATGTTTGGCCAAGACTAGTCGATGAAATTGGCCGTGAAGTCTGAGAAGTAAAGGAAGAAACTCTACCCAGGGAGCTTGTTGCCCTTGTTGTCAGAGAAAATGTAACAGCTGGTGCAGAAGGGGCCGAGGCTCTAGAGCTACTCGATCTTGAAAAGTAGCTTGAGCTAGTGGTGGAGCTGCTGACTTGGGGAGTGTTTGACACCTCAATAGAGCTGATGCTCTTAGAAGAGCTCCCAGCTATGGAAGAATTGGATCTAAATGAGGTGCTTATGGTACAAGAAACTCCTGAAGATATCGGAGTGCTTGATGCAATGAAATGGTTTGAAGTTATTGATGAACTCGAAGCAATAGAGCGGAAAGGGCTTGAGTTCAGAGATGCACTCGAAGTAATGGAAGAGAATGCAGAGGAAGAAGTTGAGGAAACAGATGCAATATAAATTGAGCTCAAAGAGAATTTAGAGACACTGGAGGAGCTTGATGCAATCGAAGAGCTAGACACAATGGAAGACATGGACGAAATTGGTGACCTTGGTGGGATTGAAGAGCTCGATGCAACTGGAGAAGAAGAATTCAGAGAGAAGCTCAAGCTCGAAACCTGAAGTGAAGCCAAAGACATCAGACTGCTCGAAATGCTCGAAGCGCTAGAGGTGCTTGGCGATGAAGTTCTGATAATCAATGAGCTCGATGACAGAGAATTCGAAGACAGATATGAAGAACCTGAAACATTGGTAGATGTCAGTACTCTGGAAGAGCTTGTGTGGTTTATGGAACTTGTGGTATTCGAGAAACTTGAAGAACTTGGAGGGTTGTAAGAGCTGGACGGGCTGGACGAGCTAGACGAAGTTGAAGAACTTGAAGAACTTGAGGAACTTGTAGAACTTGAAGAACTTGAAGAACTTGAAGAACTTGAGGAACTTGTAGAACTTGAAGAACTTGAAGAACTTGAAGAACTCGAATAACTTGAAGAACTTGAAGAACTTGGCAATACTCTGGGAGCTTCAGGCATATATGTGTCACAATAGCACATAGATGGAACATCCTCAGAAGGATCGCTTAGATATGTAAGCTTGTTTAGGTTGAACAGGAAATTATTGAAATCGTAGCCAACGCCAATATCGAGATCAATTGACATGCCCACCCCAGAAGATGTAGTGTACTCGACGTTCAAAATTCCTCGACCGGGAGGATAGCCGTATGAATTGATTGTTCTGCCAATAAAGATACTGTTTCCATTTCCAAACCCTCTCACCTTGATTAATGGAACTGAGTCTCTCTTGAGCAATACCTCGCTATTTCCATTAGAATCGCCTATGTTTAGCACAGATGTATGATCCGATAAGAAGATTGTTTGGCTTGGATCGTGACTGACCAAATTTCCGTTATTGTCTCTGTCAACCACAAAGGCAGCGCCTTGGCCTACATTTACGCAGCCGGAGCCAATCACAGGCGACTGAGGGACCCAATAACCATTGTTAATACAAATTGAGCCTTCATTAGTGAAATCTGGGCATTGAATCTCGAAATCATACACGTACATGGAAACGCGATTGTAAAGAGTCACAGAGCCGGTGTTGGACCACCGGTCTTGTGCACTGAGAGTTAAAACATTATAGTCCATCACGGAGCCAACTTTTATGATTATTCGTCCAGTATTCACGAATTCTAGCGGATCTGAGTTGAAACTCATTTGATCACCTGTGGATGAATCGAAGAATATATTTCCATCATTGAAAAATTCACCAGAGTCAATCCAAAAATTCGTGTTGGCATTTTCGCTTGTAATGTACCAGTCACCTTTAATTATTGCGCTCAGAGGCTGTATGTATCCCACATTCAAGACGGAATAGAAGACATCTTTGTTGACAGTGACAGGCTCATTGATTGAGGCTGTCTCTATTGTATTTTGAGAGATGACAAGGGAATTTGCTATGCCAAAAAGGCATGGAAATATGTATGAAAATTTCATTGAATAATTAGAAGGATTAGACAATGAGAAAAAGCCGTCCTTTTATAAGGTTACCGAGGCCTGGTCTGCTATATTCCATCCCTCGATGAGATTTCTGCAAAGCGCTCGCAACCATCACTCTACCAGGAGACGTTATTTTACCCTATAGTTTGAAGCATTCCGGCTAATCATTCCTTCGAAAGAAGGCGTGAATAAATGAGGCTCCTACTTCATGACAAGTTTTTACTCGAGCCTATTTTTAACAATTGTCATCAATAGACCACAACTACTTTATTTCAAGAACATCTCGGTGCCTTTTGCTAGTGTTTGTCAATTATAGCCGAGACAATTTACATTTGGACGTATGCACTTCAAATGATTTTCCTGCATTATATCGTAACTAGGGATACTTTAAAGCGAATTAATCCTGTACGAAGTGCATGGCCATCCCCTTTGGGCATGAGTAAGAGCGTATGTGCAGATGAGGCTTTAACAGGTCTAACTCTAAATTTTGGACCGGATGGTACACAATGGTTAGAAATGGACAGATGATAAAAGGAAGAATACCGGGTTAAAAAGTTTAAATTCCACGATACGAGAGGGACCACTCTCCTAAGCAAATCTTGATTATGGACCACATTTTAGCTATTCAAACGTCAAGCGAAAAGTAGTCAGGGGTGGTATGATACGACACTTTGTACAGGGTAATTGTGCTTCTTCGGTTATGAACCTCGCTTCTTTGACTCAATACGAAACGCCTCAGAAAAGGCCACTGCATATCAACAACAGGTACGAAATAATTCGAAGCTTATAGCTGGGCCTGGAATGTTTCTCAGAAGGTCTATGTTACTTGATAAAACATTCAACAATTGTAAGTGATGAGTTACAGCTGTAGATGATTTCTCTTTTCATACTGGCTGCAATGATTGAATCGAGTAGCTCTTGTAGGGTTTTTTGAAACAGCCAAGGAAACTTCTACTATCTCCGAGCATCTGCTATATTCACATCTCGGAGTTTACCAGGTTAGGGGTGTTGCGCCAACCTTGACGTATTAAATGATGGCGAGAGTCGGAAACGATTTGCCGTCATTAGTCTCTTTTGGGAAACGCCAATGATATCCTTCATTCTTCCATGACCATTTCTCGAATCTTCGAATGGAACCCGAATGTACCTCTCGGTTAAAAGGAAGGGATCGATCGATTCCAGAAAACTGGCATTTCCATACTTTTCAATTGACTCCTCTGTTTATTGAAATTGAATAAGTTTTCATATCATTCTTTTGGTCGCAAGACTATTTTCTGGGTACCAGCAGAAGCATGTCAGCTTAGCATCCAATCTGACAGGCCTCAGTGGAACTTTTGAACACGAGAAATGGGCTCTAGAGTCAATTCAACTATTTTGTGATTTTCTGCAGAAAGAGAGAGGATGATTGTCACAAGACTGACCAATATCTTGAGGTGTCACTCCTGGCATTGACATTAATCTGGAACAGAGTTCCGACATCGTCTTCGGTAAAACTCTTTTAACAATGACCATAATCAATTGGATCTTCTGTTATCTCTTTGCAGTCGATTATCCTTTCGTATTATTGTTCAAAACCGATGATCCACCTCATACTACTTGCTTCTGCCAGGCTCTCTACTACACAAGGTACATGATAGAGTTCCAGAATGTCTAAATTGATTTCGATGTTGTATGATGTATTGATACACAAAAAGGATTAACAACTTTATTAGAATTCTTGTATTTCTCAATAAACTCGTCTTTAACAAGAGCGACCTTGGCTCAAAACCACTTCAAAAAGCTACATAAATCTACTTTGAAAATTGAATGACTTGAACGACATAAACCAAAATCAGTTTGAAAATTTTCGATATTGTAAGGCAATTGTACCAACAACATTCTATTGTTCCTTAGCATATATGACAATGAGCAATTGCTCCGTCAGCGCTTCATCTCAATCAAGGCCGTTTCATTGCAGAGGAACAGATCTCATAAAAACGAATTACAATATTAAATTCAATGGCTTCAGAAATTTTGTCATTGTACATATTTCACTGCCCATTTTTTCCCAGATCAATCCCAAATTTGATCTCCCCCCACGTTATAAGATTGAGTTGCGCACGCCCACGTTTGAAGCTATCTTTTCCTGTTTCACCGCATGCTCCCTCTCCAACACCTCTGCTCAATTCACCACCATCCCATCCCAAATCTCGTTTCAAGATCGTCCCTGCCTTTTTTGAGATAGTTCCTTTCACATACTTTTTTCTCGCATTCCTTATCGTCATATTTGACGGAAATACGTGAGCTAACGTACATACTGAAGAACACCATACCAACGCAGTCCAGACTTGAATTCCTCCCAAATGCAAAACTCCGACCTTTTCATTGACCCGGCAATCGTCAGCCTGTCGCATGCTCCCGCTGGCCGCCCCCCTCTTGCACAGAAAAAGAGTACCTTGGAGCCTGGAAGCGCACTTTCCAAATTGCTAGATTCAGCCATGGCCAACGCTGCCAAAGAACTCACGCCTGAAAGCAGCGAACGTCCTGTTGTAGATGTGGAATCCGCTCCATCTGCTGTCTCCGAAGGTGCCTCTTCTCTGAACAATGACTGGATGCTCACTTTGATCCCAGAGTGTAAACGTGGCCGAGAAATGGTTTATTCGATCCAGACCTTAATTCTGTTGCAGAACGAACCGGCTGTGTCATTGTTTGACTCGGGAAAATTGCCACCAGCAACATTTTGGCAGGTGAAACAGAAATCTGCCTCTGACGCTAATCGCAACAATGCCGGCAACCTGAAGCGGAACAGACGTAACAACAACAATAATGGTGGCGGTAATGGAGGCCAGCCTCATGATTCAGGACGCTCATGGGACCACTCCGGGTCTAAACTCAGCTGGGATCGTCGCCCTGGAGGTTTCTTAAAGCAGACTGAGTTAGAGAGTATGTCTCGCGACAAAATTTCCCAGCTCTTGGGCGAGAATCCTAACGAAGATACGCCGGAATGGGATACTCCAGTCAGCAATGTTGGACTCAACGGTATTGACATGGGCTCCACGGTCGAGGATTTCGAGCGCTGGAAGCAACTGATGAGACAGGAAGATAGACGCAAAAACGGAGTTTCTGATGAGGCACCAGTATATTCAAAAGGCAATGATGTCGATAACTTTTTCTCATTCGTCGGTACTTCTACCGACAATGTTCCTCGTTCAAATGTTGGCGCTCCTCAAGAACCTAGTAAAGCACTGGTCAAAGATTCTTCCAAATTCTCGTCTTTCTTTGGTGCCCCTGGTAGACCACCAAATAGTACAGAAGATACAGCAGCAGCTCTGCAACCTAGAAAAGAAAGCAAATCTGGGTCTGTGAGTTCCGCGCCTGGCAGAGGACTGAGATTTTTCAAGAACGAACCTGCAACCTCTTCTCCTGTTGCTCAACAAACTCAGCAAGTTTCCCAATTACCTCCAAATATTTCAGGACCAGCCGCATCCCACCCCAGCAATCAAGGACCTCCTCAGTATCCTCGATACCCAAGTGATCTTGCTCCTCCAGGTATTGCAGCTCACTCATCTGTACCCCCTCAAGGATACCCTGGACTCACTAGAACTACGTCCTCAGGTGTTGCTCCACCTCCAGGCTTAAGTGGTCCTCCAGCTATTTCAGACGATAATTTCTTTTCCGGGCTTCTTCTGAGAAGACAACAGGAGCTTCCAGGCCCTGCCTCTTCGCAAAGTTTAGATATTTCAGGTGCTGATCCAAAAATCGACCATCAACAATATCCTCCGATGGGAGGCTTTCACAATATCCCATCTGGAGCAGGTCCCAACCACCCATTTTTTGGAAGACCTCCTCCAGGTATGTTCCCTCCAGGTATGCCTCCACAAGGCCCTCATGGCCATCCACAACAACCCATCGGTTCAGCGCATCCTCCTAATTCAAACATCAATGCCAGAATGGGTGGGCCTGCTCAGTCTGGTGCACCCGGTACGCCAGGCAAAGGCCAAATGCAACTTCAACAGCAACTCCAAGGCCATCAGCAATCCGTAGCTACAGGAAACGAAATTCCACCATGGATGAGAATGCAACCTGGCCCCAATGGACAATTGCCTCCTCCTCCACATTATGCCATGGGCCCTGGTGGATTTCCTCCTATGAACCACGGGTTCCCCCCTGGCATGGCTCCACCAAATGCCGAACATCGACAAAAATAACGGAACTGAATAAATTCAGGCTAACTTGACTCGCACAGCTAATCTAAGTTGCGGGTATCCTAATCTACATGTGCACTTTCAACACTTCCATAAAAAACTCCGCATTAATTGGTATTTGTTTCACCTCGAGCTATTTATATTGAGATTAAAACTAGACCTGGCCTCTCCTTCGGAATACCCTTCGGCACATTCTTCTCAATCCCAAGAAATGTTTGTGCGGCGTATTGCGTTGTGGGGTATAGACTGGAAGCACGCCGACATTTTGAGCGACAGGGATAGATGTAGTTCCGGAATAGTTTGTTGAAGCTGCTCCGACTGCCGAAGCTGTTGTCTGCCTTATTGCTAGAGCCTTCGCTTTTGTATAATTTTTAGCATCTTGGGATGTCTGTTCCGCGATCGGAGCTTGACATAGTGGGCACATGCCCGACCGTGTCTTCCATTTTTGAATGCAATCTTTGCAGTAAATGTGACCGCATATGCAAAGGAAGGGATTAAACAACCCCTCCAAGCAAATTGCGCAATTGTTTGAATCGTACACCAACATGACTCAAATTCAAAATCCTTGTATAGATAGGTTTCTGGTTAAAGGATACTCTAATCAACAGTTTTGGGAATCAAGAGAGAATCTCAAAGTGCTGGACGCAATGATTTTGGGATATGTATAAATATATATGTGTGTGCGTGTTCGCCTAAAAATCTAGTTTTCAGTGATTGTACAGCCAGCGTAGCATAAGATTGTAGACTCCAGTCTGTTAAGAGAAGAAAACAAGATTAATAGAATAAAAATGCATCATAGGCATTCTACGGCCAGTGAACGAAACAAACACTACAAATTTTGATATTCTTGATAATACATTGATGAAACACCTGTCGCCCTTATCTTTGATGTGTCGCAAAAGTTTTGTCTGCAAGAACAATTCGACCTTTACCCAGATTTCATTGAACGTATTTGTCATGCCATTGAACTCAAAAGTATGTCATGTTAATTTACACATAATTATTTTGAGCAATGGCTAGTTGGCCAAATCGGGCTTTTGATATTTCAAGATTCTTCCAGCAGAATCATTAATATACTTGGAGTGTAGTTGAATGGAGTAGGGCGAACGCAAATCCGGCCGAGCTGAGTTAGACAACAGCGGCAATTTGCAACAGCAAATTCAAAAGCTGAACATGTTCGTCCGTACCACTATTGAGTCTTCTGTCCGTCTCAAAAAGGAGCTTTGCGATGGCATTCTTCTTTTCAGATTGAAGTCCTTCATCTAGAAGCAACAAGTCATGAAGCTGGTCAGAGACCTGTTGCGCACTCCAACCTTCAAGCACAACTTTTTTGACGATGGCCATAATGTCTGCGGAGCTTTTCGAGCGAATTGCCTCTAATAGCGCGTCCAAAAGCGGCTGCTCAACCACTCCAGCAATCTCCCGGACCAAATTGACAGATATGGAGTGTTCCGCCAGCAACGACGCACCCAAACGAGCGGCAGATTGTAAGTAGGTAATGGCTTTACGCAAGTCACCCTTGGATACAACCAAAATCTCCTCGAGAACCGCGTCCAGGTCCAAGCGCACCAGTTCTTTCTCTGCAATCAGACTCAAACGAGCAAACGCGTTGGCGTTGTCGAGCGGTTTGAAGCGGAACTTCAGACAACGCAGCGCAAGCGGGTCAATGATACGGGTGATGTAATTACAAATGAGACAGAACCGTGTCACCAGCGAATAGTTCTCCATGGTACGACGTAACGCGGACTGCGCATCGTTGGTCATCGAATCTGCCTCATCCAAAATGATAATTTTATATGGTGGGCAAGGATAATCGCGCAAATCCTCTGCGGTCGGGTTCGACACTGTTAACCGAGCAAAGTTCTTGATCTTCAGCCGCACAATGGAGATACCACGCTCGTCAGACGCGTTCAATTCCAACACTCGCAGCTTGTACAAACGCGGGCCATACAACTGCTTGGCCAATGCCAACATTGTGGATGTCTTACCGGTACCTGGAGGTCCATAGAAGAGCATGTGCGGTAGGTTTGCCAGCAGAACTGTTTTCTTGAGGATGCGGACCGCGTGTTCTTGGGAGGCGACATCGTCCAAGTTTTTCGGTCTGTATTTTTCGACCCACGGCGTGTGTTCGAGTTTCTGTTGGTCGTACTGGGTGGTCATGGTGGAGATAGGTAGTACTAGCTAGAATTGATCCAGGTAATGTGTAGGTGAGAATGAGTATTTCAGTGAGTGGTGGAAAAAATGTGAATTGGGGTGGGATTATGCAGAGTGAGGTTGGATATGGAGCCCTTAATTATTTATGAGAAATTGGTTTTGTTAATTTTTTTCTTATCATTGAGAGCAGGGCAGTTTGATAGTGTCTTCTGTGTCTTCTGTGTCTTAACAATTATTTCAAGGACATCAATCTCCAAATTTGATAAATTTGATAAATTTGATGACTTTGAACTATTAACTGTTTTGCTCTTTGCATTGAGTTTGGGTTCTTCTTCTGTGTGCTCTGACATTCTGTTCAGAGAGCACTGAGTGTTTTTTCTCACACTCAAATTTGGACCAGCCTATAAATATTAGAGTGAATGGAAGCAAAAATATGATTCGTATTAGTCAAAATTATATCTAATTGAATGGCAATTACAATACTGCATGCTCAACTTCGGAATGGTATGCTTGGCCAACTCCTTTCGCCGCTATTCAAAATTGTGGTTAAACGCCAGAGCCTAGGCTAACTGTCTAACAATGAAGTTTGAGATTATAAGCAGTTTCAAATTTCGGGAAGTCCCGGTTGTCGAAGCAAAATTCTGTTTCCAACTAGGCGCCAAAATAGTTCAAGCCGTGCATTGACAAAAAACAAGAGACGACTGAACTTTTCCTCCAAACATTAGAGATTAACTTGTACAAAATTCCAATGTAACCTATTGCTTAACTCGTATCATTCCGTTTCACTGCACATTTGACTTCTTCATATCGTGAATTTTGAATGTTAAACAGTGCTAAATCAGGGTGTACGGGTAGTAAGCTCACAGATTTTAGGACAAAGTAATGATAAGTCTACGGGTTCAGCAAGAATTCAAATTTTATAAAGCAATGTTTTGAATATTCGCTGTATTATACTTCTATGGGTCTCAGTGATTATCATTGACTCGATCAGAGTCAGAACTGAACGTACATCACCTTCAATTATAAGATTATATTAAAGTGCATTATAAAGAACTACTGTACACCAATTACTGACAATTCCAATGTCCAGACGCGTCTGACGTGGATCTTGACCGTCACCTCCTTACCAAGTTTAGCAAGACCCAGTCCTGCAGTGCTCATTGTCATCTCCTGGTTGGACCACCAACACTTACGTGCGGGCTTCCTCCAGAAAAGCAACAACTTGGTTTGGTTGGCCTCTGCCAGCTTGCGCGCCCTCGATAATGATCTCAGCGCTGCGCGCGAGGCACTACTAGCCAAAGACGCTATTCTAGATCTCGATCTCGAGGCATTGGAAGATACAGGATGTAGTGAAGGTGATTCGGGTGGTGTTGGTGGTGTCGTGACAAGGCGAACCAACAGCAAGGACTGTACTACACAGCGACTAGGTTCCATGGACCTACTACCCCAAACCTCGTTCTTGTCAAAGCCAGACGTGCACAACATGTCAAAAAGATGTTGCTCAGCCACACCAAGAGTCTGCACCTTTGTTGGGGGCAACGAGCAATCATATCCCAAGCCAGAAAACACGGTTTTATTCAGTAAGAGTTGCGAGCTAGCTTCCAATTTCAAGTGCTTCATATCCTCATGTGTACAATCGACGACGGGTGGAATGACATAGTAGTCGAGATCTTCTCTCAACACAATAATGGCAGGCTTAGCTTGCAACACTGATGCAGCAGAGTCAAGGCGACTGGAGCCCGACATTTGAGGGGAAAGAGTGCCCATCTCCAAAAGATCGTTTTGCGCATCACCAAATACCTTCAAGATGTACTCAAAACACGCCGGGTCGAAGTTCACGAAGACTACATCCTCTTCGGTCAAGTTAGTTATCACCTGACCATTAAAGTCCAAAAAGACACCATTGGGAAAGAGACTCAACAAGATACTCTCGGGTAAGCTCATAAGCTCGTCGCGTGTAATTTTGAAGGGAATTCCGCGAATATTCAAATGAATCTTGGTGTTGTATTCGCTGGCAGAGTCGCTATCATTGGCCAAAGCCAACCCGCTCCCGCCAAAATCCTGGGTGACCTGGGTCACAAGATTCTCAGCCATTGTAAATTAATCGAATATGTAGAGAGAATTGATGCAAATGGATATCCTTCGTGATATATCTCTAAGATACGCGAAGAAGATAGACGTCCAATATGAACGAGAAATAAAACCACAATTAAATGACAACTATCGTCAACAGGCTTCAAGAGAATACTTCTATGATGGCGGATCTTTCGCGAATACGTCTACGATAGTCAATTCCTAGCAGAACTTGCTCTTTAGACTTGGAAGATATACAAGTCAGGGTTTCCTGCACCCTTGAGTAATTTGAATTTAACGATTGGTCAGGCAGTGGAATCAGAATTGATTTCTGCGCCTTTTGTGCCAAATTGAGGGGTCTGAGTGGGATTGGTGTATTAATTATTGTTGTTGAAGATAAGTAGGAACGCTTCGAGGGTGGAAGTACGAGGTCACGTGACACCGGAATTGGGGGTGTCCACATTGAGAAGATATATGGAGACATGGCTGTTTCAATTTTCGTACTTTTCGTTACATTTGAAAGTTTCTTATTTCTGTTTTTTTTTTTTTCACTATTATCTTTTCTTCGCTGTATTAATTGGTGATCTTGATGCAACTTGTAGTTTGGCACTGCTCCCATCATCCTTTGATGTCAGTTCACGAGTCATGGGCAGAGAACATCTTCAAAAGGATAAAACTCCGAAAATTTGGCATTTCATATGAAAATATTTTCCGTCAGTGATTCATTTTCGATTTTAATATTACTCATCTTGCCCTCATCTTCGAGGCTCACAATCGTGCATACAATCTGAGATCCTCCACTACACATCTATTCTTATCATGCTGTGTTCCAGACAAGGCTCTCAAAACGGCACTTGTTGCAAGACTCCAGCACCAATTGAGTCGTCTGATGATAACGAGGATGTGTGGGGAAGTGATGAGGAAAGTATCGCCGTTTATGCAGACTTGAAACGAGCTCACGGAAAACAGGGATATCTCGATGGGCTAGTAAACCAGCAAGAGGCAAGTTTGCAGAAAGGATTCGACAGCGGATTCCCGATTGGAGCTGACCTCGGAAGAGATGTGGGTCGCATTCTTGCCCGATTACATGGAACCCCTGCTTTTAAAGAAGCGGTAGAGGCCTTGAACGTATCCAAAGTTCTCGATAAGAAGTATTTCGATGACCAACTCGATTTGGCACACAGCAACCATCCAATCATTTCATCCTATGACCGCTAAATTATCGCCTCAAGGGCATTTCGTTAACGACTTCATCAGTGACTGCCTCGTAGAGCTCGGAGACCTTTTGCTGGTGTTGACTCCGTCCCTTACACCAATCAACCCAAGCTTCCGACACGAGAAATTGTGTTTCTTGGAACATCGTGTACTCTTCGAAGCAGCACTTCTTTATGAGCCAGTTTTTATTGAGCTGTTGAAATAGCTCCTGTTTGTCGTTCACAATAGATTGCCTGAGCTTGTCCACTTCCGCGCCCTTAATGTCTGAGTCGTCTTTCAGGAGTTTTTCAAACGTTTGCTCGTTTTCGTGAATCCGCTGTCTGAGTTGCGGAATTGTGTTGACAGAAAGTCTCTTCGCTCTGACAAATAGTTCTTGGAGTGAGTAAAGATAATCCAAGAAATTCTTGAATTTCTCCAATACTGTAGTGTTTACAATATAACTCTCATCGATCAAAATGCTGGCAGTGCTGTTGAAGAATGAGGAAACATTTGACAACGACTCGTTTATGGCGGAAGCGTCATCATGATTCAATGCAGACATAATACGAGACTCTGGCTCTTTGTGGGGATACAACGCATCATTGAGCAATGAGAATTTACTAATCATCTCATTGAACTTAGCATTGTCATGTGAGATTTGTTGTTGGCGTTTCTCGTACCTTTCAACGAGGATAACGGTGCGAGTCCATACCTCAATGAGTTTCGGGATGGTTTCCTCGGCATTTCTCCAATTTTGTAGAAATTCTTCCCCAATGGATGGCCAAACTGTATTGATGAAGGAGGGCAGAATCTTTTGGCCGGTGAATTCCACAGCCTCGTCGATTTTGGCTTGTTTACGCCACGAAACAAGATCTGTTGGAACTGATAAGAAAGTAACCACGATTGGCTCTTTTCTGAAAGTTGGGTGTTTGATGAGCTGGTTCAAAAACCTGTGGAGCCCTCGGCGTCGGCTTTGCAAGAATTGTGAATCTGGAGAGGCGCCTACTATGTTAGTTAGTATTATAAGAAAGTGACAAAAGTGTCGAGAGCAATAGAGGAGATTCGTGAGAAAAACATAAGTATAGCTGAAGTGAGAAACATACCGGTAAATTTTTTAGGAGGAAGACCAGGGATTACTCGAAGGGGATACTTCTTTAGAAGAAACTCGAGAAGCCAAACAAAGTCAGAGTATCGACGGATCACTTTTTTCGCACCTCCTGTGACCTCCACTCCTAAACTGAGTTCGTGCGTAATTGTGTAATTGATGTGTTTAAAGACAAGGCCCTCTTTCTCGGGCACTTCCTTAATTTTGATCGGATAAACAGCACCTACCAAGGGCGAGAATTCGTCCCGGAGGTCGGTGATGTACTTTTTTACGTAGCTCTCATCGTTTCCGTGAGCAGCATCAGCAACAGAGGAGTCAGGATCGATCAGGAGAACTGAGTGGTCTGCCATGAGTGGATTGTCAAGCGTTGTGGCGGTCCACTCGGTGTCCTGGGGCTTTGCAGAGTCAGACACTGCAAGGTTTCCAATCAGCGAGGCCAATGGCCCAGGACTATCTTGGTGTGAGAGGGGTTTCTGTTCACCTTCGTCGGAGAGAAGTAGCTGGTACAGCTCCTCGGGGAGCGGTGGGAGCCCCGAATTGAGCCGAAACTGAAGAGTCACATAGTCTCCCAGGCCGCTCACCTCAAGCTCGAGAGCAAGAAGCCCCATGATCTGGTGGAAATTGCGTTCTACGTTGGGCGGCAATATGTTATGGTCATACATGGTGTCAATGATACGACTACTCTGATAACCCGTAAGACTATGATGCGCTATCAATGGCGCAAATACAACCGCCTCCAATTCGGTCACGGACTTGACCTTGCCATGGAGATGTTCATACAAAGTTTGGTATTGTTGGGACGCCTTCGACGAGAGAACCGCGGGCTCTGCCAGCACTGGCCGAGATCCAAAAGCCAGCGGTTGTTCTGGCGAAGATGCTGCCCATCCGTTTTCAAAAATATCGTCTCCGTAGCCACTGTTCATGGTGTGGAGAAGTGGTTGGGAGAATGGCTCTTTGTATGTGCGGGTTGTAGTGTAGGTAAGAGAGGCAAGGAATGGGTGCAAATAGATAAGGAGAGATTTGGGCCCAAGGAGAGAAGTATGCAAAAGAATGAATTATGTGAGGTGATAGTCAATTACTTTACTTTCAAAATTATTTTAGTTCATATTTTACATTCCGTTTGATCGGTAGGCGATGTTCAATTCATGTTCAAGGGTTCTTTAGTGTGCTGTCTTTGCTAGATCTGGGAATTCTACGAAGAGTATAGATCTGGGAACAATTTTCCTGATCACACACTTATGAAGCTAAAGACATCTGAACGATATTTCTCCTGTTTTGTTCATGTTTATTTGGACCCTTGTTGAATTGAGAGAACAGAGTGGAGCCAGTAGAGATTGTCTAGTCCGTGGAAACAGCAAGTCTATTTTTTTAGTTCAAGAATTTCAAAATTCTTGTAGGCCATTTGATCAATAAGTTACGGCAAGTCTGGGCTGGAAATTCGCAAAAAACGAAACTGGGTGCCTTGCTGTCTTAAGTTTGGCAAAGCTCGGTTATATCAATTTCGTCTTGCATTTATCTCAAGACCGAATACTCTATACACATATTCTGTTTGAATACGTTCTAAACATACAGCAAGATCAACTTTCGGTTGCGGCCATATCAAGTGGAAAATACTGTTTCCCGTCCGATCAACGTTAGTCAAGCCACTTAGAGCCACACTGAGTAATGCAGTGGGAGACCATGTGTGAAATTGTGGTGCTGCAATCTTTTTTTTTTCACTATCTAATTCTTTAGCTTCTTGAAAGTGTCAAGTTGTTTGGTCCTACTATCAGAGAGATGATTATTTCATAGTATTAAAAACATCTGACTATTATAAAAAGTATGTTAACAAGGCAAGCAGGATCCCCATAAATATTTAGCTCTTCTGTTGGTTGTGAATAATTTCAACTTCGCCCTCGGCGTCAGAATTGCCTGAGGATTCAGTGACACCATCTTCGGTACCGAAAGAGTGGTGCCAGCCATTGTCACGCAAGTAGTTGATGAACTTGATGTCCTCTTCCATCAAGTCATCATCTCTCAAGTGAGGAATGAAGAAGAAAGTAACGAGAACACCAGAAAGACCACAGATGGCGGCAATAATAAAGGTCCAGTTTTGGCCCAACCGACTTTGGATATGAGTGAAAGTTTTGGTACCGACAACAGCACCGACTTTACCAATGGCAGCACAGAAACCGTAGAAAGTGCCTCTGATAGGAGTGGCAAAAGACTCAGAGGCGGTCAAACCCATCATGTCTCCAGGACCTAAGTTACCCAGCGACATCATGAAACCGTACAAGAAAATGAACAAAACGGTAATATTCTTGACCTTGTTGAAAGTCAATCCAATAATGAGGCCAAAGACGATGTAACCACAGAATCCAGCCATCAATGTGTACTTTCTGCCGATTCTGTCACAGAGGAAAGCACCAATGATTACACCGGGGATAGCAAGGACACCAAGCAAAAGATTCCATTCGGCAATTTTCTCGACGTCGTGCTTTGCAGCGCCCTTCAAAACTCCACTGATGATAGTACCAGCAAAAATACCGTTTGGAAAGGTGACGAAGTCATACAAGAACCAACAGGCACAGACTCCGAATAATCTTTTCCAGTAAAACTTGAGAGCTAACCAGTATGGGACATTCTTTCTAATGGCGGACTTTTTGAATAACTCACTTGTGGCCATCTTCATTCTAAAGTAGAACACAGAAAGCGGCCAAACAGCACCAATAGCGAACATAGTTCTCCACAAAGAAGCTTTGAGGCCAGTGATTTGATACACAATCAAGAACACAATAAGCGCGAATGGACCACCAAAAGAGAGGGGCAAGTTTGTGACCAACACGAAAATACGACCTCTTCTCTTGCATGCCTCGTTGGCAGCCTCATTGGCAGAAACGGAGCAAGAAGGGTACTCTGCACCGATACCAAAACCGGTCACACCTCTGAAAATGATCAACATCCAAAACATACCATTGAGTGTCACACCGTTACTGGCGGCACACAAAATGGTTCCGAACACCAAGAACAAGGTAGCAATGACAATGGATTTCTTACGACTCAACCGGTCAGACAAAATTCCAATGGTGACTTGACCAAAGATCGTACCCACCAAAGAAGCATTGGAAACCGCTGTCTTCATGTCATTGGTGTATTCCTTCTTGTACAAGATCGAAAAGACCGTGTTCAACATGGTCATGACGTTGTTCTGGTAACCATCGGAGATCAAAGCGAAACCAGCACAGGCAATGACAAAATACTCGCCCAATCTTTTTTTCAAGCGTCTTTCCCTTCTAGCAGCACCATCATAATGGATGTGCTCCAGGGTCTGCAGGACCTTATCATCTATACTATTACTAGGCGATGGAACGCTCATTGTGTCTATTGATTCCTTTATTGTTGGACTTTAGAGGCTGCTGTGGTGAAAATTTCATGTGCGGATCTGTCGTCTTTTATATTTCCTCTTTCGGCTCAAGATCATTATTAGGCAAATGGCACCCCTCGTTTTGGAGAGCTCGTGGGCATGGAGCGGCGCTAATTAGTGCGGGCATGCATAATGGTTTTCCGAGACCAAATCCGAAAGAGAGCAAGCGACGACAGGAAAGAGCTCTAGAAAATCGGGTTTCACTCCGTTACATCTTGAACAAATGACTCGAATGTTTTCATGTTCAAATTTGCACCAACTGGCCTGGAGATCGTAGGTATTGCCGAAGGATCGCCAATCTGACCCTGGGGCAGGTGCAGGAACTGCATGCGTCGGTTAGGAACACGGCTAACTTACTTGCACGGCATCGAAAGGATGGTGGAGTACTTTCTGCAACGGAATCAGAAGTCATTCTTAGCAAGCAGCAGCGCAACCCAACAGATTGAGATGATTTCAGCTGGTGACAGAAAGATTGGCCAGTGAATGCTAGATTTTATCATTCCCCTGAAAAATGTCAAACCTGTACCAATCCGCGGAAATCTTGGCGTTTTCGCTACTATTACCTGTAGTGTGCGCTCTATTAGCCTCATGAGTCCAATAGGTTCCCAATTGAGGAATTCTGGCCACGAACCGGAAATTGAAAGGTTTCATACATGAAGCTCGTAAATTTTTCCACCCTTCTTGTGGGTGCATAAACATAATCGATTGTTTTTCTTTATTTCTCTTGATTTTTCGGTCTACTTTTACATTATAAGAGTATTCTCGATTTGAATGATCGAATTGGGATCCGTGGTATGCCAAATTGACGTTGAAGACTTTTCATTTTTTCAATTCTTCATTGCCCGATAACTTCTGTGTGCTCGTAATTGGGTGCAATTTTGACCCGTTGCGCCTTGAGAAGTCAGACATGTTACTGAACCTCGTACGGAGCTGCAACAACTATTCTGCAGAACACATAGAACAATGAGGAACCACTTTAAACAGTACAAATATTATAATGAAAAAAAATGAATCTGATGCTACTTGCCATACTACAAGATGATGTACCACAGGATGAATTCAAAGTTAATCGGATATAAGACAAATACTAGATTCGATGGTTCCGCGGCACTATCGGCTTGCCAGTTTGGATCTACTAGGTATCCTACATAGAACTGCAAAAACGTTTTCCGCCTAATACTTATTTCAATTGATTCCAAAGAATCGTTGAATTTTCGACAGGCATTAATTAAGAGCCCATACGACCCGTACCTCGGTTTGCATCTAGAGTCCTTTCAATTATGTTGGAGGTTGCATTTTCTCAATTCCGTTCATTTTCAACAGTTCGCAGAAACAATTCGTGAGACATTATGGAGTGTTTTAGTTATGAGAACCAAGGTCCTAATTATTTTGGTGGGACTGGTCGCCGAAAGAAGTGATCAATGGTTTCCACTAAAATTCGAAACTGGAACCAGAGACAAATGAAATCTAAATCTCAAACATATATTTTTCGTTCTTACGGTTTCAAAGATTATGTGTCAAAGTAGCCGTTGATGCAGCGACGCTTTCCCTCCGTTCTATTTGCAGCCAACTCCCTACTCACTATTTGGACGTGTCGCACATCACAAGATGACACACTTAATACGTGATTCTGCTACAGGCGTTCTTTTTTGAAAATTTTGGAAAAAAGTGTTTTATTAAAACTTCCGTTACAAAAATTTCATCCCCTTTCTAACCCCTAATCTCACTGTTATTGTGGGCTAATTTTCGCGCGCACTTCGTTAAGATGAGCCACCGAGTAGAACTTCACCTATACGTAATACACATCTTCCGTTGAAAGAATGGCCACGACAACAGCGGTGATTTCGGACCAGCGGACCAAGAAAAACCGCATCCTTTCGCCCGAAGACGTCACAGACCTCATCGCCGCGGGAAAAGCCATCGTCATCTACAAAGATAACGTCTTGAATCTCACCCCATGGCTCAAATTTCATCCAGGAGGCGATAAGGCCGTCTACCATATGGTCGGCAGAGATGCGACCGATGAGATGGAGGTTTATCATTCGGAGGAAGTGATCTCCAAGTTCACCAAGTGGAAGATTGGACAGATCGACTACCAGTGGGAGAACATGCTTCCACCAATCCAGGGTGGAATCTACAAACTGAAAGACCTGAATGGGCAATCATTAGAACAAAATAGAAAATCTCCTAAATTGGCGGGAGAGCTGGACGGACCAGTGACACCCATCGTACCACAGGGCGTCAGATACGTAGATAAGAACGACAAGGACAAATACTTTCCAATTTGCGAAAGAGATGTTGTGGTGGATCCAAAACAGTTGATGGAGCTGTACGAGAATGGCCTCGCTCGCTCCGAGTTGCTCGAGCTTCCACTGCTTGACTACGCTACCCAAAATGATATCAAGAACCAATACCACAAGCTACACGCAAAGATCATTCGCGCTGGCTTGTACAAGTGTGATTATGGGAACTATGCACGGGAGCTCATAAAGATTGGCTCTCTATTCTTGTACTCATTCTCGTTTCTTAGCATCAAACAATATGTTCTCAGTGCCGTCTTCATTGCCATGGCCTGGCATCAGATGACCTTCATAGCGCACGATGCTGGACATGTTTCGCTATCCCACAATTACCAAGTAGATAACATTTTTGGCATGATCATCGCCGACTGGTTCGGTGGTCTCAGTTTGGGCTGGTGGAAGCGTAATCATAACGTACACCATCTCGTCACAAATGACCCTGTCCATGACCCCGATATCCAACACTTGCCTTTCTTTGCAGTGACGACGCGTCTTTTCGACAATGTTTACTCAACATATTATGACAAGTTCCTCTGGTTCGATGCGTTCGCTAAGAAAGTGATCCCTTATCAAAACTATCTCTACTACCCCATCTTGACCTTTGGGCGTTTCAATCTTTATAGATTGTCCTGGACACACCTTCTTTTGGGCCAGGGTCCACGTAAGGGTCCGGCTGCATGGTTCAGACATTTTGAACTTGCGGGGCTTTCCTTTTTCTTTTATTGGTTCTTCTACGTCTTGGTTGGTGGCATTGATGGGGGTTGGAATAAATTCAAGTACGTCATGATCAGTCACATGAGTACCATGTTGGTTCATGTTCAAATCACTCTTTCCCACTTTGCAATGTCGACCTCGGACTTGGGTGTCAGTGAGAGTTTCCCTTCTAGACAGCTTAGAACTAGTATGGACGTCGATTGTCCCGAATGGCTCGACTTTCTCCACGGTGGACTTCAGTTTCAAGCCATCCATCATTTGTTTCCAAGATTGCCTCGTCATAATTTAAGAAAGGCACAATCGTACGTGATTGACTTCTGCAAGGAGGTAGGATTGCCATATTCCATTTATGGCTTTGGTAAGGGAAATGAGATTGTCATTGGAAAGTTAGGAGAAATCGGTAAGCAATGCTCGATCATGTTGGATTGCACAAAGAAAATGAGAGAAGATCAGATTTACGACATTTAAATAGTATGGGTATGTTCAATTACGGATTATGATATAGAGCGAAATTGAATTGTAATGCAGTTATGATGAGAGGGACCCTGTCTGGTTAACGCTGAGGTCAATGGCCGAGTTTGAGTGTAGATATTTTATGAAGTCAATAACAAGATCGTTTTCATGCTCGAACAAGTCTCTTTGAACAAGATTCTTGAACAAAGATCCACTCTTGACATTGTTCTTGTACCGTTGAGGGATCTTGACACTTATTCCATTTATGAGTTTTGAAGAAGCATCAGCAGCGGATTCGTGCAGATTTTTACACTTCTTGCCGAATTTACATTTCCCGTGCTTTGCAAAAAAGCGACATACTGGCTTTTTAGCAGTTTTAGCAGGGTTGGGCTGGGACAGACTCAGAAGCAGCCTTTGTTCGATCTTGGCGGCCACGTTTTGACGTGTGGGCCAATTCTTTCGCCGCTCCTCGATCCATTTGGCAATATCCTCATCCGTCTGTAGCAGAATGGTGGTTCCTTCAATGTAGATTGGTTCAGAAGACAGGCTCTTCACGACGTGCGTTTCTTCGCCAGCTAGCACCGAATCAGAAGTCGGCATTTCCGGATCGATTTTAGGGGGAGCAATTGGTTCTCCTGTCTGTTCTTCGACATCTTTGATCTTCAGCTCGGACACCGACTCAGCGTTGGGAAGGTGAGTAGGCAAGTCCAGCCAATCAGGCTCCGGCAAAGAGGGTTGATGGCGCTTCTCTGGACCAGCCAGAGCGAACGTCGATGTTCTTTTGCTAGGGCCACCGTATCTGTTCATAATAAAGCTCAATTCCGAAAGCGGAACCAGATGATGCGATGAGCATCGCCCGATACGGTAGGAAGTATGCAGATGGCCTCTACCGATAGTCCGAGGGGAAGGTGTGGGGAGAAAAAGCCTAAAAAAACGGAGACCAAATCAATTGCTCATCCATGCCAATGCCGCCAAAAAAAAATCCCCTAAACTCGCTCAGCCGATCCCCTTTTTTTTGCAGCCCCATCGCGCACCATCCCTGTCTCGAGTTTGACGGGGCTATGGTTCAGGAAAGCCAAGACTCCAGCGAAACCGTTTCAACCGCACAACCACCCCGATGCACAGGAGCCAGGAACCTTGGTGGAAAAGTGGCCGTGAACCCCAGCCTTCCCTGGCGCAAGCACTCACCAGAAACAACGCCGAACACCAAATTTTACAGACCAATCAGATCGCGCGCCACTCGCAGCCTCGACCACTATAAAAGCTGCTCTTTTTCCTCCCCAAAATTTTCCGCAAAAGTGCATTTTCCGCTGGTCTCTTTATGCCATGCCCGGCGCAAATTCCAGAGGCCGTTTTTCAGTGCGCACTTATTAATAGTGCTGCTGCAGGCTTCCCTCGCTGTCACCCTGCGCACCGTCACTACAAAGGGGGCTGTAACATACATTTCCCCCATGTGACCGGCGGTATATATACCGCGCGAAATCCATCCATTTCAACCTCATTGTCTCACTATGGTATGTGGAAATGCAGACGGGCAAATGTTCCCGCTGTGGCAATTGGCAATGGGCATGGCGCGTGGTTATGCAATTGCACCCAATTTGAGTTTTTTACATCGTTAGCATTTGCTTATGGGCTCTGGTTGGGTAGGCGATGGGGTGTGCTGAATAGCGTGTATTCTGGAGAACGTGTATCATGGAGAACGTGTATCATGAAGAACGTGTATTATGGAGAATGTATATCGTGAAGATCGTATATCATGAAGATCATGAATTATGCTCGATTTACAAAGTTCAGTGACATATCGTTCAGTTGGCCAGGTCGAATCGAGTAACCGCAATCTCAATGGCTCCAATGAACACCCGCTACAACACATTATAGTACTAACACCCAGTCTTATCAACAAGGTCCTCCTCCACAAGGTGGCTACTACCAACAAGGCCCTCCTCAGGGATACTACCAACAACAACAGCCTGTTTACGTCCAGCAGGCTCCTCCACAGAAAGACTCCGGTTGTTGCGGTTCATTCTGTGGTTGTTGCGCCGCCATCTTGTGTTGTTGCTGTGCTGAAGGCTGCTTGGATATGATGTGTTAAATTTCTGGACGATCTATGTGTAATATTACAGACCTTGGTGGAGTATTCCACAATAATATACATCTGTGCGATGATTGCAGAGGACCTTTGTAGTGTTCATTGTAGCGGTATCTGTTAATATACCAACAGCAATGGCTTAATTTCGGTACATGGTGATCTACTGCTCCAAAAGTTGTGCTTGAACGGTATTTGTATCAACACCATTATCTACACTTATAGCAATACCTATGATTGTGCTGGTACGCTCTCTACAGGGTACGCGCATTTGTTGTAAACTGTACGTTGAAGCGAATTAATCTTGGAATTGTCGCATTCAACAATTGCATCTATATTCTCAACCCTTAGTTCTTCTTCTTGGAAGTGCTGTTCTTTGGCAACTCCTTGGCAAATGGAAGGAACTCTGGGGCACCTGGCATGTATGGTCTCAAAACCTCAGGAACAACAATACCGTCCTCCTTTTGGTAGTTCTCCAAGATACAACACAAGGCTCTCTCAGTGGCAGACAAGGTGGAGTTCAAGCAGTGGACATACTTCTTGTCGATTTGGTTCTGTTGCTTGATACCACATCTGATCTCCAAGTTTCTGGACTGGTAGTCGGTACAGTTGGAACAAGATACCAACTCCTTGTACTCCTTTTGGTATGGGAACCAGGCCTCCAAGTCGAACTTCTTGGCGGCAGCGTTGTTCAACTCACCGGAAACAATGCCGACAACTCTGTATGGCAAACCGAGAGATTGGTAGAACTGCTCAGAGTTCTCGATCATACGGTCGAACTCCTCCCAAGACTTCTCTGGCTCAGTCAAAACAAACTGCTCAATCTTCTCGAAAGCGTGCACTCTGAAGATACCCCAGGCATCCTTACCGTGGGAACCAGCCTCTCTTCTGAAACAGGAAGAGTAACCGGCGTATCTGATTGGCAATTGCTCGGCGGGGCTCTCGAACCACTCGCCAGAGTGGTAAGCAGAGATAGGTTGTTCAGAAGTGGCGATCAAGTACTTCTCGTCCTCACCATCGATGACCTTGTACAACTCTTCGTCGAATTGGGACAATTGAGCGGTCTTGGCCATGACTTCCTTGTTCATCATCACAGGAGCCTGCAAAGGAATGTATCCCTTGCCGTGCAAGAAGTGCAAACCATAGTTGATCAAGGCTTGGTTCAAGAACACACCCCATTGTCTCAAGAAGTAACCACGGTGGCCAACAATCTTGACACCTCTCTCTGGATCGTAACCGTCCAATCTCAAGAGAACCTCGTGGTGGGACAAGGCGGCGGGAGCACCAGTGGCAGTAGCCACCTGGCCAATCTCACCAGAACCCTCTGGCTTCCAAGTTCTAACAATCTCATTGTTGTCCTCGTCCATGGACTCGACAACGCTCTCGTGAACCAAGTTTCCGACCTGGTTGACCTTGTATCTCAAGTCGGCGTCTGCCTTTTGTTCAGTCTCGGTCAAGGCCTTCTTTTCGGCGGTGATGGCGTCCTTCTCGGCCAACAACTCGCTGGCATCTTCCTTGGCCTTGAACTTTTGACCAATCAGCTTTTGTAGAGCGTTGAGCTTCTTGTTGAGGGCATCCAAGTCGAATCTGACTTTAGTCCAGTTCTTGTACTCCTGGATGATTTCGTCGACGAGCTCGACGGAGGCGCCTCTCTTTCTTTGAGACTCCTTGATGATGTCTGGGTTTCCTCCCTTTTCGACGAGAAATGCGTTGATGTCTAACATTTTGGTGGTAGATGTAGTGGGATTAGGTATGTGTGAGTCTACTTTTTCAAAGGTGTGCAGACGGCTGTGTGCAGGGGATGTTGGACCAGAGGGAAGGGTAGAGACGGGGGACTATTTGAGTTTTGAATTATCCATTTCTGAAATCTTCTATGAAATTTTTTGTTTCTGTATTTTTTGTTCCAGTGTTTAGATGATTCAGTGTTTATTTGTTTTTGATTTGTGTTTGTGACGGTACGTTTGGTGGTCTATTGAGGGTACACTGACTGGCCGTAATAGTAGTGGTGATACTGGTAGTACTGGTGGTACTGGTGGTAGTACTAGTGGTAGTACTGGTAGTACTGGTGGTACTGGTGGTAGTATTAGTGGTAGGAAGAAATATAACCTTAGTCATCTCAATATACTTCTTGCTCTTTTACTGATATAAATCGTATATTAGATTCTTCAATATATTGTTTTGCTCGGAGGAAGAGTTGAGATTTGTCATTGCCGTTTCTAGTCTCTGTCGGGCTCTCTCATAATGCCCTTCCTTAATGATTAAACACCGCTAATTTTATTGAGATCCGGTAAAGTAAATTCTTGTTATGTTGTACATCGGCATCATTAGGTCAATAGTTCAATCCGATGCCACACTCCGTGATCTGATTCACTTGCCCTAAATGCTCACAAAAAAATCAAAGTTTCCAAACTTAAATAGACAAATCATCTCTGCTTATTTTATTCCTGTCTGAAGACCTTCTCTCGATTGACCACTGATTCCTATTGAAGTCTACCATTTCCGATCCTGTCCATAAACCTACTTCAGATTCGCAGCCAATTTGGCACTACTCACTACACCAACTGATCCCATTTCTCCCCACCAAAATCCCTAATAAATGGTCAGTTGATGCAGTCTCTTCTTCTAGAACGTGCCACCGGTGCTATCCTGCCTTTGGCGTATGCGACGACCATCACCGAGTCGCTCTACGCATCATTGGCTCAATCCAACCGAGACTATTTCCCAGAAAACTGCCACTCCGCTGCCATCAATGCTCTTGCTATAGAAGAGATCGAGTCCAGGTATATGCTCAGTGGTTCTGGCGACTCGTCGATCAAGTTGTGGGATTTGGCTGACGTGCCTGAAGGTGAAGAGAAGTATACTCCAATTGCTTCGATTCCAAGAAAGGCGGCTCATAATTTTGGTGTGTCGGCCGTGCAATGGTGGAAACAGGACACCGGGATGTTTTTCACGGCATCCTTTGATCACACTGTGAAAGTGTGGGACACTAACTCGCTTGAGGTGGTACACACCTTCGATCTCAATAACCGTGTGTATGCCATTGATGTCAACGGCGCTCAGATTAACGCACATCTGTCCCAGGCCCTTATAGCGGCTGCTAGCGATCAGCCGTTCATTCGACTTTTAGATATACGTGCGTCATCGAGTGCACACACTCTTCCGGGCCACAAAGGCAAGACCATTGCAGTCTCGTGGCACCCTCAAAACCCATACTTGCTTGCCTCCGGGGGCCATGATGGCGAGGCAAAGGTCTGGGATATTCGTCGAAGTAAAAGCTGCTTGGCGCGTCTTGACATGACGAAAACAAACACCCGACCTGCCTCCATTGATGCATTGAACCTTGGCTCCACCTCCATAAAAGCACATCTGGGACCTGTGAACGCCGTAGTATGGGACCGCTTGGGCCATATCTTGTATACTGCTGGGAATGACGACAAAGTGCGCGTTTGGGACATGACTTCGACCACCAGTCCACCGGTGAACAAACTCATCAATTTCGGACCGTTGACGCGAAACAAATACCTCCAAACACTTCCGATGATTCTCAGTCCACGCACCGAGACAGAGACGCAGTATTTGCTCTTCTCCTCCGATAGTGGCTACATCCTAGTGTTCCGCGCCATTGACGGAAAGCTTGTGCTGCGGCTTCTGCGACGCGGATCCAAGAACACGGTCCGCGCCACATCTCTAGCGTACGCGGGAAACTTCTCGGCCATGTACTACTCTGGCTGTCAGGACGGCGACATTGTAGCGTGGCGCGGCGAGGGTGTCAAGGAAGAGCTCATGCAATATGGCACTGTCGCCAGAGACGCACCGGCAGAAAAGAACAGCAATATAGAAGAAGAAGAAACGGCTGTCAAGCTCACTCTCGAAGACCTTTACGACGACCCCTACTTCCAGATGCACCACAAAAGTGACCCTACCCTCAATCCCACAGACCACTCCCAAGAGTAGCCTTAGCATTAGCATAAACAGAACACAACCCCCCAATTAATATACTACAGAAAACAATCAGTAAAAACTTCATGACCAATTCTCCACTTCTAAATTTCACCCTAAAATTTTCACCCTCAACCCATTTACCCGTCTTTTCCCTCATGTACGCTCCCATCTATACCACCACTGAAATCCTACACATCACCGATCTTTCCCATACAAAACCAAAGCTGCCCCCATGAAGCTCAAGCTCCAAGTGGTGCTCCTCCCCGTGACCCTGGCGGAAATCCCCACCGACAGAGTCACCTCCTACAAAAAATTCCTACATTTGGCCGATCCTCAGAGCACAATCGGTGAGGTCTGCGATGCCTTGGTCAACCGATACTACAAACTCTACCCTGACGCCAAACAGCTCCGGGTAGAGGGCGTGCAGGATAACGAGCGGTGTGATCTCGACCCGGATTTCGCCGCCGAAGATGTATTTCTGTCGGGCGATACGCTCAGAATCTTGTGCGAGAACTTATTGTTGGACGCTGTGGGAACGTCTACGATCCTAGAGGGACCGAGTGAGAATTCCCTTACACAGGCTTTGCGAAAGCGGGTAGGCCTGCCCGATTTGGACCATGAAGATAGTCGCTTCTCCAAGAGATCGCGGACGATCTGGGGCTTGAGACTGGCCTCGACGCTGTTCGTGAAAACAGCAGACGTTTCGCGCGACCGCGCGATGGAGAGCCCCAATACCTCGGTCATATATACCGCGACACAGGCAGAGTCGCCGACGCTTTTGCCGCCTCCCGAGGATGAAGATCTGCGCTCCAGAATCATTCCTCACAAGAGACTGTCTCCGAAGTCTACCCAAGGCAAACGCATAACGTCTGGAATGCTACAGCTTCCAAATGCAGTCACAGCGCCGGCTGCACAGACTCCATCGGGCAGCCGGGTTGCAACGTTGACGAAGGCCTCTCTGAACGATATACTTTCCAGCTCAAACACCACCAATACCAAGGATGCCTTTAGCGACAACGACGAGACTGAGATGAGCCGAACTGCGGCTGATTTCTCGCGTATTGCTCGCGCTTCGGGCCCCGTATCGTCGGACGTAGAAGAAATAGAGAGTATCTCCGAGAGCGAGTTCGAAACTGTCAGCGCAAACACAAAGACGGCGGCCTCCCTGAATACTGCTCACAATAACAAGGTCAATCTCCCTCCTCCTCGAGCTCCCCATGGAATTACCCCTTCGAAGAAAGGCCCACTCCTCACACTGACTCCTGCTCCCCAGAAGACAAAACAACCTGGCTCTGTAGCTCAAGTTCTAAAGAATGGTCAACATTTGCTGGGCAACGGGAACACGGTGTCGTCCCAGTCATCAATTCAGGCTCAGACAGCGACGAAGTGGAAACCTGGGACAGGCCCAATTCCGAAAGCTACAACTGCGGCATCAGGAATCCCAGGGTCGAGCAGCATGCCCACTATTAATTCTACTGTGCCCAAACAGTTCTTGAATCTTAACGTGGCTCATTCAGAATCAAGCCAGCCTCTCAAAAATCCCACAGCTCCTAATCCCCTGTTTGTGCCTAATTCTTCAGCGGCTTTACCAAACTCCGCAAACTCTACGCACAATAATTCTCATAATCCAATTTCTTCCAAAATGGGAATTAATAATATAGCTTTCTCTGATGCAATTCCCTCCGCTTCGGCTCCTCGCCAGTCAGTAACAAAGCCAGCTAGTAGAGATACTACACTTACAACAGAAAATGCCTCTGCCAGACCACTGTCAAGTGACAGTGTTGCTCCCGCAAATCATTCGAAAGTGCATGCCAGCCAGGCAGGATCTGTTCCTGGAACAAAATCTATGGCGAGTAAAGAAACTGGCCCAATTGCTACTGGTGATAATTTGGTCAGGTCCGGGCAAACTCCTGCAAGAGGAAGTACCACAGTAAGTAGAGATTGGCCCACGAACTCCGCTCCTACGGTGCCGACGTCCAAAGAGCAACCACTGATCTATCCTTATACGCCAAATGACCAGAACCAAGCAAAGCTGGCGAACACCCCTGTTCCTAGAGTGCATTTGGAATTGAATCCCATGCGCAGTCAGCAAAATGTCAATTCGGCGTATTCTCCTAACAACAATCAATACATTCCTCGTCAGGCCGCCACTCCGCACATTAATACTCAGGTTCTCTCAAATAACCCTCCGGCGCAACAGAATAGCCCTGGTATCATAGTTACTCCTCGCAGTAACCACCTGCCATATTCCACCAACACACGCCTGTCTGAGCAGGTGCAAAATTCGTCGCCACAGTTCATCCAGTATCAGACAGGGTATTATCAATATCATCCTCGACCTCCTATCGTATTCAACAACTCTCAAATCGGCCCTCAACAAAATTTTCAACAATCGCTTCCCAAAGACCATAATCAGCCAATGCTGCAATCAAATGTTCCATTATATACTACTCAATCGAGTAGCAATACATCTTTTGATCCACAACCTCCGAAACAAAGCCATCATGGCGATCGCGGCAACCAATTCACACATCACCAACAGAATTCACAAAACTTACTACATCAACATGGCAAGGTTCAGAATGCTCATTATGGAAACTCGGGTGCTGCGTTTAATGCTTCGAGAGCGAGCCAGGACATTCAGGCTGTCCAGAATCCCCCTAAGGGTGGCGCAACTTCTTCGATTCAGACCAATAATTCAACTCTGTCTCGGCCCGCCAACAACCCTTCTGCAATGTATACGCCTGTGGATGCTTCTGTGGGAAGTTACGCGGCTCAACTTGCTAGAATGGCGAATGCTGTAGGCACTGCTACATCAGCGACGGCAAAAGAGGTCACCTCAACAGACAAGCAGCTGGAAACGTATGAAGTACAATCAAGAACAACTTCTCCTGTTACAGCCTCTGGTCCAGGGATTCTGATCCCGCCAACTCAGCCAATGTCAAGTGCAAAGCTGGTTGAGATGACATTACATAAAACTCAGGATTCTGGTGCAAAAGATGACACCACACGCCTTATGCATAAGAATTTTTTTCAACTCAGTGGAAAGAATCTCATTTTTAGTGCTCCGCGAGCTCCTTCTGTTGAGGCAGAAGACCGGCATTTGCAAGTCGGAGATAAATCATCGTCTCTGGGGAAAATTTCAAATGGGGCTTTGCGCACTCAAGTTCCCTCAGGTAATTCTGAAAAATATAACTCGACGCTGGTATCAGCTGCGCCAAACACCACCTCAGAACAAATTCGTCAGGCTAACGTAAGTAAGGACCAACAAACCAGCGCTGTTGAGGAACAGGTCACTGTTCCAAGTGTGGCAAACACGCCCGTGTCAACTGCGCCCGAGACCACCTCCGAACATATTGGTCAGACAAATTTGAGTAAAAAGCAACAAGCCAGCGCTTCTGAGAAACAGGCCACTATTCCAAGTGTGGTGAACACGACTCCCGGAGAAGCTATCGAAACACATTCAGAAACGACGCTTCAGAAGACCAATAATCGTCTCCATACTCTGCTGAGTGAAGAGGTTCAAGCTCAAGGTGTGGTTCCCGAAGAAGTCACGGACACATCACTTCATGGGAATTCTACTGAACTTGCGGACGGCAGCACGAAGAGATCAAACGACAGAACGCCAACCCCCGCAAAACCACAATGGGACTCTCGTCTCACTCCTGCGAAGGCAAAAATTGGCTCTGTTTCAGGTGAATCTCTGCGTGTAGAACACCCTCCAGCAAATATTACTCCACAGAATGGGTCGCAACCTGCTAGTCGTGTAATTCTGAACCTTACTCAACAAACCAAAAAAGACCAGGCAAATCTTAGCAAGGAAGAGATAATCACTTTGTTTAAAAGCAATATGCGTGTATCTAACAAGATAAACAAGAAATTAGCGGTTCAAGCACCCACTGGCCTCTTTGAAGAACCAGACGATGAGAAAGAACGCATACGTATGGAACATAATTTGGCTGAAAGTGCTCAAGAGCTTGACAATAGACGCAGAGCGGCAACTGCTGCTGCCCAATCAACAACCGAACGGAGTTTGCGCTCAAGGGTAACAATTGGTGGCGTTCCAAACTTCGAAATAAATCCTGACGCAGCTGTAGAGGAAGCACGCGAGAAAGAAAGGGATGCCCGCGCAAAGGGACTACCATACCCGTTCTGTGATTTCGCAAGCAAATCTAAATTATCTTCAGTTTTCATCAAATTGAAAAAGTTGGACGCCAGATTAGAAAAAGAATCTGCTGAAAGGGAGTCTACTGTAAGAGTGAAGACTGAGCCTGGAACTCCAAAACGATCGCATGTCGAACACCAGCCACAGGTAGCATCACCAACTCCATTGTTGAACCAAAGCTCCCGAGAGTCGAGCGAAGAGCCTTTGATTTCTCTCAATAGAAACAGAAGCAGAGGTGCCACTCAGAACGTTCCTATCAGTGACAATGAGTCTTCTTCTTCTTATGGTCCATCAACAGCCCCCACTCCTGCTGCGGAGCAAACGCCACTTGTCGAGGAAGAGGGCAATGTTATTGAGGAAGAACTTCATGTTATAGAGAAGGAAACTCATGTTTCAGAGGAAGAAAGCCATGTTTCAGAGGAAGAAAGTCATGTTTCAGAGGAAGAAAGTCATGATTCAGAGGAAGAAAGTCATGATTCAGAGGAAGAACACATTGGCAACCCCGTCCCCAGAAAACGTGCCGGCGAAGATCTCAGTCTGTTGCCCTCCAAGAAGCTTCGCCGTCCAGCCTATAGAAGACGTTTGGCGAAGCAGTTTGAGGAGGCAACGATCATTTCGTTGGGATCTTCTGATTCTGAGTCTGAGAATGAAGCACAGCGATCCCGTATAGTCTCTGAAGATGAAGTGCTAGGATCCTTGACTAGGACTAGTGAAGTAAATTCGGGTCGAAAAGAAATCACAAGCAGTAGTAGAACCGATTCTCTCATTGCGAAAAAGATCAGTTCCCCTGCAGTAAACAAAGTCAGAGCTGAACCGATTAGTATTCAGTCTTCAACTATTGTGCTCGACCAGGCAAGCCATGTTGAATTGTCAGACAAACAATTAAACAAAGAAAAGGCTGTTTCGAAAGATCTCTCGAAGAATGTGGTAACTCTGGTTTCCACATCGACTGTGTCAGGTATGTCTAGAAATCTGGAAAATGAAATTCTTTCTGCCACAAATGTGGTGACGAAGAAAATTGTACCCACCCCAAGAGAAGTGGCCAAACTGAGTACCTCTCATGATACAGTCGCAATGGCAATGAAGAATCCAAGTTCTTTGTCAACCGATAAAGCGCCGGAGGAAGCTACAACCCAGACTTCCATTCCCAGCCTGAATTTTGAATCAAACAGAATTTCAGCAGGTGAAAATTTGAAAACCAGCGACAATCTGCAAAGTCTCTCAAATGAAAATGTCGCTGACAAGGCCTCAAACCTTGACATTTTCGTCTCTCAGCCTTCGTCCACGAAAATCGTGCAAGATTCAAAGTCGGTTCCAAAGATCGATATTGAATTAAAAGACCCAATGAAAAGCTCCAAAGATACTGCCGAAACCGAGCAAATTGTTGAGTCATTGTCTTCGGATCCCATCAATAATGTTACAACTTCTACTCATTCAACACAGCCTCAGGTATCTTCAGAGTTGAATTCCACTGAAAACTCTGCCAGTCTTGCAGCAGATACCACGCAAAATGAACTGTTACAATCTGAAAGCTATCTTGTAACTTCGAGATCTCCTGAGAGTATCGAAAATACGCCAACCTTGCAATCAATCAAGCCTGGATCTGCCAAAGAAAGTGTGCAGTTGCCGAAAAGCAATGTTCCTAAGGCGGTAGATCAGAAACTCGATTCTAAAGTGCAAGAAAGTGCGATACGGTCAGTTAATCTGTCTGCCTCTGGAAATCAATCCGACACGTCTGAACTTGTGGCTGAGAAAGCAACTGAAAAACACGCTGGTCCACTGGCAAAGGTTCTTGCTCCCGAATCAGTTCCCACACCTTCAATGCAAACTTCAATCCCCGCTCAACCCTCCAAACCAAAGGGATCAACTTCCACGAGACCAGACTTTAGCACTCCCGATTTCTCAATTCCAATAGTTGATGCTCTGGTCAAAAAGAACGATGCCATTCTCAAATCATCCCAAGAGTCGTTTTCACAACAACTGGCAGAGAAAAAGTCGAAGGAAGAAGAAAAGAAAGAGAAGAAAGAGAAGAAGGAAAAGAAAGAAAAGAAAGAAAAGGCGAAGGATAAAGAAAAGAAGGAGAAGAAAGAGAAGAAAGAAAAGAAAGAGAAGAAAGAGAAGGAAAAAAAGGAAAAGAGAGAGAAAAAGGAGAAGAAGGCGAAGAATGATGAAACTGGACAGACAGAAGAAGGGCAAAAAAGAGAGAAACATAAAGATAAACATAAAGATAAACATAAGGAGAACCATGAGGAGAGAAAGGAGAGAAAGCAAAGGGAGAAAGCCTTGAAGGAGAGAAGAGAGTCCCAAAATAATGAAGAAAAAGAAGCAAATAGGGCAACTCCCATGAAAGATGTTTCGTCTCGGGCATCAGAAGGCAGTGTTCTCAGTCAAAAGAACAAGATGCAAGATCAATTACCCGATCAGACGCAGACTCTAAACGTGCAGCCTACGAAGAAGAAGGAGAGCGATGGCAATAATCTGATACAACGAGCCACTAAGAACCTGCATGATTTGAATGATTTGCCAGGACTCTCTACAAATCAAGATAAGGAATCAGCTCCAGCTGTATCTGAGGTAACGAAGAAGAACGATCGCCTGAAGTATGTGTTCGACATCCAGAAAACTTCGGGCAGTTTGAAGGAACCAAAGGTGCTGCAAAACAAGCTGGACCCAAAAGTCCCTTCGAAGGATGATTCTATCACTGCAAATACTGTTGGCGGATCTGGCTCAATTAAATCAAAGAAGGTATTCAACGAGCCCGAATCTACTGTGAAGCACGCAAATGTTCAAACAGACTCACAGATAGAAAAGGTTAAACTGCAAGCTCAATCTCAACTCAAAGACCCAATTTCCGTGACAGCGTCACCGCCGAAGACTGAGAAATTATCTACGAAAGCTCCACCTAAGGCGACGACTCCGGCAGCGGTTCTCTCGAAGGAGATTTCAACTCTGCCACTGCAATCTTCTCCAGCACTTAAAAAGACTTCTCACCGCCTCTTGCCAAAAAGGCTCGCCTCAGCAAGTAAGACTGCCAAATCTGTTGATCCGGCTGATCTCTTGCAAGCGCTGAAAAATTCGCTGGGAGAAGATCGTGCCACAACAAAGATTACTCTGAGTTCTGAGACATCGCAAAACGATGATGTGTCCAAGTCAGATCTGCAAAAATCGAAGGACTCTCACAGCATCAATTCTTCCAGCTCGGAAAATACAAAACCGAACAAGGCTAAGAACACCATTGATAAGGTTAAAACTCGCACAAATCCCATCAAAAAACCCTCTCTTCTCTCTTTGACATCCTTAGTTGCGAGAGGAGTTCCAGATGTGCAAGATAATGTCAAACAAGCAGGAGCAACAAAACCAATAAGCAAGCCCTCAATCAAAGCACTCTCTTCAGAATCTTCGTCAGAGGATTCGGATTCGGATTCAGGCTCAGATTCGGATTCTGGTTCAAGCAGCGACGACTCTGACTCTGAATCAAACTCTAAGTTTGTAAATCTACAGAATCTCAAAGGGGGCAAAGGTGGCAAATCGAAGAAGAAAAAGAATGCTGGATTTTCCAGTCTCATGAAAGATGTCAAGAAAAAGTAATTGCATTATAATAGATAGATGAATATTTAATGTATTCTTATCCGAACATGTTCTAATTGAGGTAACAAACAAACCAATCAATTCAATTTCTCAAAGGCGTACCAATAGACTAAAAGCACAAGCATCGATTTTAGACGGACCTGCCAATCACATCTACGCTCCAAGCTTTGTAGTCATATCTATAGCGTCTTGACTTCTTTCCAAGCAGGACACGATATTCGTCGGAGATCAGATAAAGTATTCGCTCGAACAAGTCATTAAGCCAAGCCTTTGCGGCCACCGGATTTTCTAGATATAAAGCTCCGACATATTGTTCGAAATAGTCTGCTGCGAACTCCTCTTCGTAGACTATTTCGTCGGTACGTTCCTGGTGGTTCCCGGCGCACAAGTTAGGAATGTAAGACTCGAAGAGTGTTCTGTTCACCACAGGATCTTCAAGAGCATTGTGTAGGTTGTAAACCAAAGCTAAGCGTGAGAGCAAAGTGTTCGTGCCCAAGATTCTTCGGAGCGAGTGGTATGTTTTACGGCCAAATGTTTCGTCGTCAGAGAATGGCTTCAGCAGACGGAACTTGTACAAAAACGCAGAGGCTTCTGTGGCTATCAAGTAATCGCCCAAGCCATCCAAAAACAGCAAATCGTGGCGGATTACTCTCAGAGTGTCGGCATTAACAGGAATGCCTCTGGCCACCAAGGCCGCATGAACCAGATGGTTCGGATCAGACAACGCTAGATACAACTCCTTATGGAGCAAAGCGCGCGCTAATAAGTGCTTTGACTTGACCTGTGGCAATGGAGGCACGGTGATGCCTGCACCATCGCCAATCTGGACCCATCGCAAGTTCAACAGGGGATCATATAAATTGCGGTAGTTGATTTTCACCGACTTGTAATACTCAGAGGCAACCTTCAATATACGCTTCTCGGTCGCGGAGGGAGGTGTGAGCCCCAAGTGAGCACCTCCAAGCTTCAAGTACGAATCAACAAGCTCGTTTGTAAGCGCCTGAACACGGTTCCCGTTCCCGTGTTCGATGAACGAGATGAGCCCCACAGCCATATAAAACAGCTTTGGGTCCGACGATGACGTGAAGAAATTATACTGCTCCAAATCACTTTGCACGTGGTGCACCAAGTCGTCCTTATTAACCCAGTCCTTCTTAGCATATGTGGTCAATTGTTCCACCGTCTGCTTCAAAAACCCACCACCATATGCAATTGAGAACGAGCCCAACTTCTGGTACGCGTAGAGCTTGATGTTGTCAAGTCCAAGTGAGCTTAAGTGTGTTTTGAACCACGCACTCTGTATCACCTCTGGAGACACGTTGAGCGAGAACAGAGACATGTTTCCGGCAAGATTGTTGCTGCAGCGAAGATGTCGAAGCTCGATTTTTTTTCTTTTGTAGAAGGAGCCGTGTCGTGGTGCTACAGTTCGGAGCATGATGTATAATAATATATAGTAGACCGTGTGTGATTGTTATCAGTCATAGAAGCGATAGGCGTGCAGACAAGCGCCACTAATTTACGGATCTGGTGAAACAGAGGAAAATGTGGGGTCATTTTTTTCAGATGAGTCAATGGAAGGCAGACAAAATGTTCTTCTTTCCTTCGGGAGATTTCTATTGGCGGAGTGGTTTTGTTTTTTTTTATCGATTGCTTGTTCTTGGCGCCGCTGGGTTTGTAGATGATTGCAAGGCTGAACATAGGAGTAAATAAGTTGTGAGGCAGGCCGTTGTTGGACTGAAAGTAGATATTTATTGAATCCTCTTTATTTTCTTAGTGCATTCTGCTTATTCTACGTTTTGAATTTTCTATTCTGCCGAAGTTACCTTATCAGTGGATACTTTACAATCGAATCAGCATCATACATATAGAATGAGTCGTACCTAAAAAGAAACAACTATGACTCATCCATGATAATTTTGCCGATATATTCTTTATCCATCGTAAGCTGTGTCTATAAGGAAGTGATGTAGCTCGTCTCAACGATTCTATAACTTGGGTCTACTTCTCAAAAGTTCAACAATTTTCTTGCCAACACCATAGGAAAATTCGTATCCAGATCCACCAGCTCCGTATCCGTTCACAACGGTCACACCATCGTGGCGCTCGCGAGATACGTTCATGCCTCCCTTTCTCGCAGGGCGGAAACCAACATTGACGCGGACCACATCAAAATACTTCTCGCCCTTTGAATTCGTCTTCATAAGCTGAGGATACAATTTTGCTGCTCGCTCCTTCAACTCCGCAGTATCGCTGTCTCGCACTCCCGGAAATGTGTCATGGGGTTGCTTTGTTCCGCCAACAATACATCCTCCATGAGAAGGTCTAAAGATGAAAAAAGTCCACTTGTTGTCCTTCAGCTGATGAGTAACAGTGAACTTCTCGAGACCGGTATTGGCGGGTGGCAGCACCAATAGTGTCTGGCCCCGGATCGGGAAACAGTCCTTATCGTAGCCACCATTCCATTGGAGACCCATCCCACTACAGTTGACAATGATGGCACCCGCGGGACCAAATTGGGTGGCCTCCTTCAAAGATTCAAGCTTTGCGTGAACGAATTTCACTCCATATTGGATTTTCAACTTTCGGTAAAGAAATTGGATATAGAGCGGAGCATTGAGTGCATAAGTGTCATACTCAGTTCCCATCACCACACCCTCAGGCAATTCCAGAGAGTCCAAAACTCGGAAATTCGTAATTTCCTCCTTGTATCCCAGGCCTACTTTTCTATAAAACTGATCGGGGTTTTCGAAATATTCTTTTCCTGTGACGAACAGAATCAGCGATTCTGGCTCCAGTTGAGCGAGCGCTTTGAACCGACGCAACGTGGCTCGCGCATACGCCGCCTCAGTGGCTTCGTGCGCATTCTTGCTAGGAAACGGCCGAAAATGTGCCCCGGCCCATGCTGATGTGTATTCCGGAGAAAAGTCAAACAGTTCCGGATCATGGTGGGAGACAATAGTTAGAGAGTTTACCTCAAGTTTGCTCTCGCAGATGGCCAAGGCTGCAGAAAGGCCAATCACACCTGCACCCACAATGACGATGTCAGTCATGTCTTTGTATAAATTCAAACTGAATGAAAATGAGTACTGAGCGGTGAATTAATGGACGGGTTTTGCAATCACTGTGTGGCTGTGTGCAGACCTGGGGGTTGCCGGGATAAGCGAGGTTGTGTGCAGAACTGGCATTTGTACGAGAAGGAAAAATGAATTTAAACCACCCAAATGTTGGAAAAAATAACGACCTCGGTGAGGATCGAACTCACGATCTCAAGATTAACAGTCTTACGCCTTAACCAGCTTGGCCACGAAGTCGCTTTGTGACCAGGGAAAATGTCTACTAATCATGACCCTGCAGAAAAGACCAATTGAGACTGCAAAAATAAACGACCTCGGTGAGGGTCGAACTCACGATCTTAAGATTAACAGTCTTACGCCTTAGCCAACTTGGCCACGAAGTCATTTGTTGAGAGTTTTTTGCTGAGTTGTTATAGTACTTGTAAAAGTTACTGGTTGCCTTCACTGCAGACTTTTTTAAATACTTTTAATCAGGTGCCTTTCCCTAGCACATCATTGTTGAATTTTCTTATTGCCAGATCTTACATTATTCTGATATCTTTTGCTTCTCAATGCCATCATACAGATTCGTCAAAAAAAAAAAATTGGATAAGCATAGAGATTAGCTTTGGTTGGGTTCTGAACATCTCTCACACAAGTGCCCAACCACTTCATGACAAATCAAATGAACTGAACACTAAACAAATAGGCCCTATATCTCATAAATGTTTGTGAAGAATGAAGTATATGATCTAGCACTTTTTCGAGCTTGTTTCACCCATTCCAATATGAATGCTCAGCCTTAGTCAGTCGAAGTACTGATGCCTCTACAGAAGTATTTGACTTTCGAAGCTGTGTGAAGGCACTTTCGAGATTAGATGCTCGAGGTCTTGTCTATGTTCTTTTGAAAATTATTCTATGTTAATTATGTTCTATACTCTAATTTTACTTATACAAGTTGAGCAAGTCAACGCCCAAAACATCAACTACAGTCTTACCAGCTGCAACAACGTCTTCGTCGAAGTATCTTCTGCCAGTAAGTTGCAACCCGATTGGTGCACCCTTGAACTTGCTTGCATCGTAATTATTGAGCTCAAGCTCTTCCAAAGGTGATCTGAACTCATACGAGGCATGTGATTCGTCCCATTGATCCTGTTCTGGGCTTTGAAATAATCCAGTCTGGAATACCAAAGTTGGAAAGTCGATGAGATTGAACAAAGATGTGTAGGACCAGTTGTAGATCTCCTCAGGTCTGGGTGCAACGTTACTGTAGGTGGGACTGATGATAAAGTCAATAGCATTGTCGTTCAAGAAGTCTGTGTACTCCTGCTTCAACTGATCCCTGATAATATTAAGTTTTCTGTTTTCTGCCACATCATACATCTCAGAACCATCGCCGTAGTTGAGTGCCCACTTTGTAAGCTTCGTCAATGGCTCACCAGAATCTGCCAAAAGCTTTCTCTGCATGTAGTTTCCATCACAAGAATACATTTTGCAAACTGTATCACGGGCCAATTGAGTCTTGATTGGTTTAAACTCAACCACCTTGACGCCCGCAGCTTCGAGTTTCTCGGCTACGTGCTTCAAGCCCCTAGCAATAGGAGGAGTTGGCTTGACAATGCCATCGTCGTACATGATTCCGATAGTCAAACTCTCTGGTTTTGGTTTCTCTACTTTTTTCCATGGCAATGGATATGTGGTGCAGTCTGTGGTCCATGGCTTACCCTGATTGATGTATACATCCATGAGGAAGTCGATATCGTCAACTGTCCTGGTCAAAGGACCTTGCACAGCAGGCACAGACTCCTGACCAGCACCGGAGGAAATTCCTCCGTTTTTGGAAAATCTGTTAGTAGTAGGTCTCAAGCCAACACATCCACCAAATGCAGCTGGACCACGGATACTGCCACCAATGTCAGATCCAATACCAACAGCAGAGCCACCGAAGGCAACAATAGCACCTTCACCAGATGAGGATCCTCCAGAAGTCAATGCTATGTTGTAAGGGCATCTAGAGTGGCCAATAAAATTATTGTTTCCGCACAAGTGCATGAGGGTTTGAGGTTGGTTGGTTCTAACATAGAAAACGGCACCCAAGTCTTCCAAGATCTGTGTGGTAATGGAATGTTTAGTTGGGATGTTGGTAATCTTGGAAACGTAGCCTCCATGTGTAATTTTGTTTTTGTAGTTCATCTGTTCCTTCAATGAGATAGGGATTCCATGCAAGGGACCCACAGTCTTGCCATTTTCGGCATAATATTCATCCAAGTACTTGGCTCTCTCCAATCCTTCCTCGGGGAAGAGTTCCAAGGCACAGTTTGTGAACTGGTGTGCAAGAGTACCTCTTTTGGCAAAGGCCTTGAAGACGTCGGTCGCAGACCATTGGCCCTTGCCGATTTTCTCGCATAAAGTCACCAAAGATGAGTCTGTGATTTCAAACTCCTGTTCTGTCAATAACCTGTGTTCACGGATATACTTGACCGCATTCAATTGCTGTTCTTCTAATTCTGCAATGGGAGCAGGTAACTCTGCGGAAAACTCCGGCAAGATACCGGCTGCCAAGTCCTTTCTGTACTTTTCCAACTTGGGCAAGTACTCGGACTCGAACTTGGCTGCATCCTCGTAGTCATCGAGTTTGTCAGTCGTCAAGAAGTCAGTGTATGAGACCATACTGATAGGTGATCCAGGTAGATAAGAGGTACGATAAGAGAAAAGGGTATTCACAGGCGGTCAATGGCAGTGAAGATCGGAATGGGATCAAGAAGAAAAGTGGTTGCAAGAGAAATAATCCGGAAATTGGTCGGGGATGTTTGGTCCTTATATAGTCAACGGTGATAAAATTGAGGCCGCTCGATTAGGAAGTTACCTCAGTGATCAACCATGCCGTCTGAGGGCCACCAGTCGCGCTAAATGGGGCAGTACCCGATACGGCAGGTGGGAGCGGTTCAGCGCGAGCTTGGGAGATATCAATCAATCTACTGAAAGCGGAAACCCCAAGACGTCAAAACGGTTTTCGAAAGGTCGTTTGTTTGGCAAATGGATGGATGTGCTGGATGTGCTGGAAAGTTTCAAAATATTCTCGCTTCGGATATGAACAGATACGTTGGGAGATAGGCAGAATGAAGAGTGAGCTTCGCCATCGAGGCTATTATGAGAGAAAAAATAAGGCAGTACCATATATTAAACAACCCAGTTTCAAAAGCATAAAAATCCGATATGGTGTAATGGCTAGCACAGTTCGCTCTCACCGAGCAGATCGGGGTTCGATTCCCCGTATCGGAGTAACTTTTTGCATCCTTGAAAACTCTTTTTTTTTATTCCAAATTATATTTCGAAGAGGGTAATTTTATGGATTTATGTTGAAGGACTTAGATTTTTGACATCTTTTGTACAAATTTTTCTTCACCTGAATCTTTTTTCGATTTTTTGATTCTGGTTCTTACATTTGGACCAAATGATACAAGCTGTAGAAAATAATGCAATCAATATCATTTAGTGAAAGTTGTTAGTTTTTGTAAAAAACTGAGCCATGATTCATTCGTAATGTTTTAAAATTTGCTTTATTCCCATTCACTCTCTATACATTAATAAGCCTCATTCGAATCGTGGAGTATGGAGTACTTTTATAGTACATGCTACAGAAGATTCTAAAAAACGGCACGAAAACGCCTGGCCCTTTTATCAAAAAACCATCTCCAATAACAGCCCTTGTGAATCGAAATCAACTGCTACGGAAAGATCCCAAATACAAATACTCCCCGTCGTACATAAATGATAAAGCATGGTATGATCAACCACACTTCACCAAAAAGGCACTACCGGAGAAGCCAACAGATATAAAAGGTGTCGATAGTGCAGCATATCAGCTCATGAATGATAAATTAGCTATAAAAAACTTCCCGGTGCTATCGAGAAATCGCTTCTTCACCCTTCGATTCGTGGACCTGAAGAATGACTTAAGCTTGGGCAGGAAATCGAATATTGCCTACACTTTCACCAACTACGCGGTTGCGTTGCTCAATGATCCTAAGCTAGGAAACAAATTCAAGTCATACAAAGGCGCTTTGAAGAACTTGCCGTTTTTTCAAACACAACCTCAACCTATGGGTACTGCTGTAGCTAGATCGAAGTATCGAAAGCTAGTCAAACGAACTCTCCATGATACCTTGCATAGATTAGTACCCAATCAAGAGTCAGATATTGCTAAAGTGAGCGGTGTTTATCTCTTCCGTTTCACAGCAGTCCCCGTGACTGAGATAGACATGCAAGAGGTGAAATCTGAAATTGATAAGGCGATTAAGAAAGTATATCTGAACGCCAATTATTCCAAGCAATCAGATGAAGCTACTAAAGGGCCAAAGCAAACTGGCCTACGTACCAAATTACTACAACATGCGCGCAAGGAGAATACACTTGATGCTCATAAAGTTCCTGGATTCGTTCCCAAACTACCTTACTTGTTCAAATACCCTTAATTTTATTGTCTATACTGGCGGTAAAACGTTAGCTGCCAGTTGCCCAACAACGTTTCCAGCTGGACTGTACTCACACACAATATAGTTTCCCCATCCTTGCGACCTGCAATCTTTATAGGCACATCCAACCATTGTAGAACCTTTCCACACAACCTGAGTGAAGTGACTGTATTCGTTATGTGTCGTGTAGTCATATGTCTGTCCTTCATCGTACCACGCTTTGACAGCGGCAGGACCATTGGCAAATCCAGCAGCAAGGTTCTCTCCAAAAGGACCATGCGTATGAGTCAACACTCCAGAGCAGTCGTAGTTGTCGGCATTATTTTTAGCATAAGCATAGGCAGAATTTGACCAAGACAATGGTCCCACACCATGAGCAGCACGGTCGGTGTTATGAGCATCGAGAATAGCTTTTGCGAAGCTTTGATCAATCTGGAGATTTGAATTATAGATATCATTGTAGATACCGTTACCACCACTACCTCCACTACTACCAGAAGAGCTCGACGATGGTTGGGCGCTCGAGCTTGCGGAGACAGTTGAAGATGATTTAGATGCTTGAGGCATTGGACTGGCTTGAACTGCGATACTAGTGCTCGAGGAGACTAGGTTCGACGAGGAGGCAGAAATCGTAGAAAATGCAGGCGAACTGCTCACCAGAATTGGAGCTTGGGCTACGGCAGGGGCAGGAGCGTTGGCAGATGATGAGCCACCCAAATCCCCGAGAAGCAGCCCCAAGATTGCTCTCCAACCACCAGTGGATGAAGAACTAGAAGAAGTGCTCGAGGAAGGAGTCGAAGCAGCAGGACTCGGAGATGAATATGAAGAGAACAATGATCCAAGTCCACTTATCACACTAGAAATTCCTTGCATCAACGCACTTTGACCGGAAGTGTTCGAATTCACGGCAGGCGAGGGAGCGGCACTAGCAGTAGCCGCAGCTTGATTTGCTAGAGCTGCCGCAGTCTGAACTGATGGCGCTTGGGCTACTAAATTCGCTGGTGTTGTTGGATTCGAGCCGACTTGGGTATTAGCCACAGCCAGAGGACTCCAGCTGAAAAGAGATCCGTCAGCATTTGTAATAGCCGTAGCTGTTTGCCATGATGTTATTGGCGCAGCTTCACCAGTGCTGAGAAGCAAAAGAGCTGTAATATATGCTACAGCCAACCGCATTGAGTAACAATGATAATGAAGAATTGAAAGAATTGATGTATACGTGAATTCTGACAGTAGCAGCACACCTTGCTGTTATAAGGAATTGCAAAATTCACGACATCATCCATTTCATTTCCTCTATAGGAAGAATACCGACATTTGAAAACGGCTGCAAATTCGCGCCTGCACATAGAGAACCGCAGGTCCATCTTAACCCAATTAGGCAATGTGATTCTGAAAAGATGGCCTAAAACGGAAAGATCAAAAAACTCTAGATCATTGGAAGCAAATTCAAGGGATAGTCTGGGCTTTCATCATCAATTTTGAAGACTCAAAATTTCCTGAACAAGTCCGAACATAATGGCAGATAATCCTGCGCCAGTTGCACGTACAGTCAACTGAAATGCCTTAGCGTCCAGATCGGTGCTACGTAACGAGATCAATACACCGTAATTTGACTTAAGCGTTTTCAAAATACCCGCGCCAGTGATCATAATATTTTCGCCGGGGTTATCTGGTGTTTTTTGAACGATTGCGAAACCAATTCTCTGTAATGTGCTAGCCAAGAAGGCACAGTTGTATCGATGAGGGGCACATAGTAATCCACTCAGCTCTCCTTCTTCGACTCCAAGTAAGGTTCCAATTTGAACCCATCTCTTTTTAAAGTCGTCAATAGAGGCCATGGTTGTTCCCGACAATCCTTTCAGAAGACTTATAGGTATTTTTAAGCGAAGCGAATTGAACGAGCCACTGCACTTGTAGCTAATTGAAATCACCGGTCCACACTTGTTTTCCACTATATCACATATACGAGCCTCGAACTCCATCGAGGATCTATCCGTGATTGTCAGGTCCGGAGTTTTAGTCAAATTGACTATGTACTCACCTTTGTTATCAGTCGATATGTCAGATACTGTGAATGCGCTGATAGTAGCGCCGGAATTTCTTGCTGCATTGTTGATGATAGTGAAACTAATTGTGTAGGCATAGCCGGATCGTTGAATCTTGTATGTCAATTTTACCAACTGATCTTCGTAAAAAATACCTGCATCATATTGCAACATACGATGGTATCCTCCATACCAATTTGGAGTAAGGGGAAGTGGTTTTGGAGCCTCGTCCTCGAAGAAAGGATTACTCTTCTCATCAAAGTTCTCACTATTATCTGGTCCATTTGGAGCTGGTGAACCCACGAGAGTTCTTTTAAAAGATGACGTGCTTCTGTTTACCAAGGCCAAGCTACCTAATTGTCGAAGAAGTTTGTTTTCCTTATTTTCAAATGGAGGCAAGGGCAAAAGAAGACTCTTCGCAAAAGAAACATCTTCGTAATTTGAGCTGACCAAAAATGTGGCGATTTTCAAAAATTCGCTTGCTCGATTTTGGATTTCCAAGTCTAGTGAAAGCGTCTCTACTTCTAGTAGATCCATGATATCAGGTACAAAATCTGCCTTGGGAAAGCGATTGATGAATTTGAGGAAAGCACTCAATATAAGAGGCCTTGTCAGAAGACTTGAAGTGAAGTAGGAATCATATAGAATTTGAAACTGGCTATTGATACCGAACTGTTCGTTTTCAGAGTTACTCTGTTCAGCCAACTTGTATCCGAACTCCCCGAGGACAAATGCAGAGACTTTCATTAAAGAGTCTCCCTCAGGAGCACCAGAAGATTTTCGAAGTATATTGACAATATACTTGCATGCTTTGATAGTCAAATCTTCATTGTTCACAATAACTTGGGCAACTCTTTCCCAAACCTCGCCCTCAAGCACACCATCAATTCTCACATTTGGATTGGCAGTAGAGCCACTAATAGATAATAATCGGAGCATTGATGAGACATACCACGTAGAATCTGTGGCAAAACGCTCCGCTATGAGGGCAATCTTCACGGAAATACTTGCTCTCAAGGATGTCTCAGAAGACGGATAGTAGTCCAAAAGATGGTTCACAATTTGAGTATATGACATTTCGTCACAAACGATATATAGCAAATCAATTGTTTTTCTCCGAACCGAAATATCTTTGTTATGCAAAGAAGTGAATATTTTTTCCAAATGCTCTACGAAAGGGATTTTAGCTTCCGATCTTGCAACCAATTTGATGAGCGTATCGAGTGCTAGGTATCGAGTGTTTGTCTCTTGCGAATCAATTAATTGCACAAGAGCTTTAACAGCACCCGAGAGAGCGTCTGGTGACGCGTCTAAATATGTCAGTATGGAGACAGCCTGAAATAGGATGGCCGAGTGCGTGTTACGGCTAGTTTGGGCCAGTCTGGGAACCAAAGCATTTTGAATGGATCGAGATACCACGAGACGGATACTCTGGACGGTGGTGGCATCTAACGAGTCAGAGGACCCAGTTTTGACGAAGTAGTGTTCTGTTAGCTGGAGGAGCTTAATAACCAACCATGGAGAAGGCGTATCGTAATAAAATTCATCAGAAGGACATGTTGCATCCACCACGAGTGAATACAAACGTTGAGCAACAGAGGGCATGATCGCCTTGGCATAGCTCGGTTTAAATTCAGTTAGAAGCGATGCCAATGGCACAGCGCTGAGAATTAGGGATATGTCGGTGTCGTCGATGAGTGAAAGAAGCCGTGGGATCCAATTATCATTCGTTATCAATACCGAGGGACAGAGTCGGAGCAATGCAAGCAAGGCAACAGACGCCTTCTTCTTCACCAAATTGGTGGAAGTGGGGGAGACACAAAGCCCATATACTAGCGGAATCAATTCCTGCCAGAACTCAGCCGTTGGGTCTGTGTTAGTGATGATGACCGTTTTCTGATGTCCAACGGCCGGAAAGTTGAAATTTGATGCAATGAACAGCAATGCCAAAATGTTGATGTCGTCCGAGTCTACACGCAAGTCTCGAATCAAATGCGTTTGTGTTCTTTCTATCAACTCCTGAACAAAGTTCAATGGAGTTATGCCTGTTCGGTTCAGCAACAAAGACACCAGAAGATACCCCAATTGCTTCTCCAGATAATTGGACGAGGACAAAAGATCGTACGCCTGATCGAGGCCAAACCTCACTTCTTCTGAAAGCCCTAATAGGTATATGTAGATGAGTTTGCAGACGTACTTCTTCTTCTGATACGAGGTGAGCGATGTAGCAAACTTGGCGCGAATATTACTCACTTCAACGTTTATGCGTTTTCTTTCCTCCGCAGCATCCTGTGCTGCCCGCAAGTCCATGATGAACTGCGTCAATCCCTTCATCTGAGGTGCCATATTGAGTGAAAACTAGTAGTGTGATGCAAGGAAGAGAGGGAATTGAGGCAAAGAGCGTGGAGAGGATTCTTTCCTGGAACTGTCAATGCAGGCTTTTATTTTGATTTTGCTCTGAGACACGCGCGGAGATAGATTTGTATGATTTGAAGGTCTGGAAAATGGTGTCTGTATTGGGGTAGTGCCTGATGATTTGCAGCCAAAGGGACCATGCGATTTGGAGTCTCGGAACGTGCAAATTACAGGGGAGGATATTTTGCGAACACTTTTTGATCCTTTTATATATGGAATATTTTTTTTAATTTTCCATCACGATTCGATCAGAAACGAACTAGATCGTACAAACCAAGTAAAGCTTACTGGTGTATTCCCTGCGATCGATAGGAAATAGCACAGGAAATCAATTTCAAGAAAATTAAGAAAAATTACAAGAGAATAAACACTACAAAAATGTACACCCCGAGAAGTTCAAACTCTGCACTTGCAGTGGATTGATGAAAGTGCCTGAATGTTTGGAGACCGGCAAAAACCAGAGACATGAATTGAAACAAAAAAAATACAGAAACTAGTCTCCAATAATGTGTCCGATATCCATCTTATTCTGTTCAAATATTCTCACTCTGCTCTTTCCTCATGACCTCCACCCAGAATTAGCACCCAGTGGTATCTCCCATAGCGCCAACAAGGAAGCAAGATAACGATAGAACACAACTCACAAAAACAAAAAAGCGAAAGCAAACGATTTAAATAAACTCTCCCATTCAAGAATTAATACAAAATATTCCCTCTCTCACTCAACAATTATTCTACTCACGTTCTCGGCCACACACCCACCTGACCAATTAGCGGGCTCGCCCGCACTCGGGTCTGCACATCAATTGACCTTTTTCACCACCAACCTTCTCCTACAACTTCGACCCATCGATCATGTCTGTCGCAAGAACCGCAGCCACCAAATTGAACTGGGCTCAGGTCTCCCAGACCTTGGGCTTGGCTGGTCACACTGCCGCCTCTTTGACCGCGTTCAAGAAGAGAAACGACGAGGCCAAGAAGCAACACCAAACCTTGTCTGCTCAACCTACCGTTGTCGACTTTGGCTACTACAGATCCGTGTTGAAGAACCAAAAGGTTGTGGACGAGATCGAGAAGGCTGTTTCCCAATTCAAGCCTGTTTCCATTGACGTGTCTAAGACCTTGAAGACCATTGACATTTTCGAGCAAAAGGCCGTTGAGAACGCCAAGGCCACCGAGAAGTCTGTTGACGAGGAGATCCACCAATTGAAGGCCACTTTGAAGGACATTGAGTCCGCCAGACCATTCGACCAATTGACCACCGACGATGTTGAGAAGGCTAGACCTGACTTGACCGAGAAGGTTACTTACATGGTCAAGAACGGTAAGTGGGAGGTGCCAGGCTACAAGGAGAAGTTCGGCGATTTGACCGTTATGTAAGCATTAGAATATTCCATAAAAACACGACATATTGAGATACTTGTCATTGTAGGGGACAGTTGGTTGTTGTACTGGGCTCTGTGGCCATACGTATGTATCTTTGGTTGAAAGTGGTTTAAATTGATTAGTTTTTGCCATGTATTACAATGTGTTCACGTTAGTTAACTGGTATCAAAGTGGAGCCAGTGGTGCCAGTAGAGGCTACTGGTTTCCAATGTCCTTCAATATACATGTAAGTCCCATCATCTTGGTAACTGAGCCCAAAGTGGCAACCATTGTATAGCTCAAGCGGGGTGTAGGAGAGAATTTTTTGATCTTTTAGCAGTTCACCGCTTCGCTTGGACTTGTAGCCTCTCTCGTACTCTCTATCCCACATCGTAACCACAACGTTGCACTTGAACCGATCCATAGCGCTCAATAGCGCCTGGTTTACATCCCGATACCACTTACTTCGTGTCTGGCGGTCTGTGCATCGTAGATTCCAGTAAAACGCCGAAAGATTCTCTACAACTATGGTGTTGAGCCTACACTGACCCACATCATTGCGGGGCCTCTTACTGATCAGGTCAATCAAGTCTACCAAATCATTCGATTCTTCACATCCAAAACGAATGCAATCCACTGGTAGGTCAACGATTCTATGAAGCTGTTGGATGCCACATTCAATGAGAACAACTCCAGTAGCTTCGGATACCCCATCCTGGCATTCAGACTTGGGCTCTAGATGGCTCAAGTCATCTTGGGCTCTATCTTTTCCGAATTGATTGAGCCAGTTTTTGTAAATTTTCTGCTTTGTTCGTAGGTGATTGAATTGTACAATTGCAAATTGATTCTTGAGTTCAACAGAATTGTTATCAGCAGGCCAGACAGTCGAGGCACTTTTCAAATGAAGAAACTTCGATTAGTAAAGTTTAATTGCTCTATCGTAATGTACATACATTTGTAAGAGGCACTTGTTTCATACAGCTACTCAAGTAGTGGATAGAGCAAGATGCAGAATGGCTGCAAAACTGATTCCAAAGATATAGTATGTAATGTCTGCCAACAAAAGCGAAATACGCAGGATGGCAGGCTTAAATGTCGAAGGATTTAGATTATTTTCATCAATTTTATTCATTAATTTTTAGTGCTGTAGCTTTTAAGGGTCGTAGGTATCATAAGAGTTTGTGAAGAAGATGGTACCATTTAGCTCATGGTCAAAGTTGTAGTCCATTCCATTGATGACGATTTTGTTGATCCTCATCTCACTGTAGGCATCGTAAATTTCTCCTTTCAATGCCATATCGACATCTTCAGCATTTCCTCGGTTCAAGTGGACCATTTTGCGGACCAACTCATCGATGAAATGTGCAATGACTGTTGTGTAGTTTGGTGTAAACTTCTCGCGATGCAAAAAAACACAATCATTGGGGGTTTCAACTGCGTCAAAGTACTTTTCTTTCTCCTCGGATGCCTCTTGCAGCTCATCCTCCATTTCATCAATCTCATACGTCTTGGCGGGTAAACATCTGAAGGGTATACTAAACTTATTGTCGTGGAAATTCCAAGTGGTGTTTTGCATGGGTTGAAAGAGCTGGAACAAATCACCCAAGTTATGATCGTACTCCATTCGGTCCGAGAGCACCTCGCTCATAGATCTTATTAACTGTGTGGTTTGCAAATCCTTGAAGACCCCTTTATCTCTGATGTAGTATCTATGATACAAGAGAAATTGATCCAAAAGCTCCAAGTACTTTTGACAATGTGTGCACTTGCATCCAATCCACATGAGGGTATTCATTGCCTGTTCATAGCAGGCAAGACTCGACATGAAATTGGGAAGTACCAAGTTCACAACATGGGACTTTATATTTGCCAATAATGCTGGTAAAATGTGAGTATACAACTTGACTTTACGAAGGTATAGACCATCTATACCATCGTCTATGTTTCCGTCAGGAGGAACATTATGTCTAATGCTGAGGTACGTGAGGGTGTCAGAAGTCTCCACAATGGTTTCAATGAAAGAAAATACAACAAGATCCCATTTTTCAGTATTAGTATGGTTGTTGTATTTGTATTGCGTATTCTGAATGATTGACAAGCGCTTGAGAGACAGAAACTCAAAGCGTAAGAGACCAGATTCCAAACATTCTTGGTTGCAGCTGTGGAAATGATTGCAACCTAAAGAGACCTGAAAGTTTTCGAGCGTATTGAAGTTGATGTAGGGAAAACCATGAGTCCAATTGTCGTGGTCATGCACCACGTTGAAGGTCCTAAGTTTCTCTAGCATGAATGGGGATTGTTTGTATAGGTCCCAAAGGGCACCAGTGAATACACTGTACACAAGCAATTCGTCCCTAATGGACAAGCGCTGCAATTGCTTGAGCGTTGGAATAACGCTTGGAGAAAGCGATGTAGTCTTGCCAGTTCCTGCAACAATTACTTCTCTCACCGACGGAAAGTGGGTACCTAGGGAATCGAGCTGACTCAAATCGTCAATAGTGACAGAAGTGAGAGCAAACGAACTATTCCACGATTGATAGTCCAAGCGGGTTCTAAGAGTAGCCTCTCCAATATAGATCTTCGAAATTGAGTTTGGAATGAGTGCCAATAAGCTGAAAAACTGCTCTAAAACAGACACAATTTCGGGCGGAAAAGCCCCTCGAGTCTCGATTGTCTCGATGTACTCTGCCAATTTTGGATTGACCCGAAGAGAGATTACCAATGTCTGTAGCTTAGCATGAAGCATCTTGAGATGGGCATCTCTAGATTTGGAAACCAGCGAAAACCCGCAGATAGTGGTCTTCGACAGGTCTATGAATCCAAGACCCATCCGTTTCCCTGCATCAGCCAGAGGCTGCAATGGCGGGTTTATCTGAACAACTATGTTTCTGTAGAGTTGCTTCAAGCATGGCTCGTAGAAGTGGAAATTTGTTAGAGCAAGATTAAGAAGCAGTTGCTGTGGTAGAAACCAGAGAATATCAGCAAGAACATTAGACTGAAGAGTTTGTAGTGTTGCCATTGAGGACGTTAATGCTACAATATGGAGAGGAGACTCTGAGGGTGTGATATGATGAAAATTGACCGCTCGAAACTGTGTGACGAGAATATAAGAATTAATTTTGAAGATAATTTTGTAGACCAAATTTTGGTTAAGTTTCTGAGCAATTGGAATATCTCGATCAGGTTTGAGCCGGTTAGATATGACGTGTGTTCGAGAGAGTCGTACTTGAGGTGATCGCTGCGTAGTTTGCAAGCACTCCTAAATCGAGAAACGGAAAGAATATTTGATTGAATTGGGATCATTTACATATGATTGAATTTTCGAATTTGAATCAAGAAGAAGCTCGTCCTGGGCGCTTCGATTGAGGAAGAGAGACTAGGACGATATAGACTGAGGAAGTGCAACAATAATTATCAACAGAAAATACAATCAAGAACTCGGTTCCAAGTATTCCCTTCTTATCCATTTCGTCTACATCGAGAGATCGTTCGTCGTATGTACGTACCAGAGTTGGTGTTTGTAGATCAAGAAAGACGTACTCTCCCTCAGACTTGAAGAATAGTGATCACTCTCATTAAAACCTCTATCGAAAACATTACATTCACTTCTAAAGCAGACCGTATATTCCGTTTGTGGTTGTTTTGGTGAGTTACTTTGGACACCAGTCAACCCACCAGCCACTTCTCTTAGAATTCACAAAGTTCGTATACTCTTTCAAAATCCAGTGACAACGTCGTCATCCTATCATCATCCGCAATACACACCACATCTTTCCGACCCCTATCGTGGTCTCATCTCTACACTCAATTCCGCGATGCTTCATCGTCAAGCACGGTATATCCATACTACAAAGTGTCCGTACGTTATGCATTGTCTATACACGACATTTAATCGTCAGCCTTGAGACCGGCGATGGCTCTACCAGCGTAGTACAAGGTGTAAGCAGTAGAAGCAGTGAAGAGGGCATAGTAAGGCCAAACCAAGAGCTTACCACGAGGGCCTTTGTACCACAATTTCTGGTTGGAGTTTTGGTACAACTTCTGCAATCTAATGATTCTTTGGGGGTCCATTTTGGGGGTTTTGTGAGGAATAGATCAAGTAGCTTTGTTTGAGATATATCAGCGCACTTTTGAGCCAATTGGCTCTCAAGTGTTTCTGTCTGTATGCACCACCATCGATAAAACGAACATTGGAATTTTTGATAAGTGAAGATTTTGAAATTGACGAAGTGAGGTTATGTTTAGTACGCCAATTGCGTAATTTTTAATTTCGTGGTTGCTCATGCTTGTTGATATTGTTGTTGTGATATGTAGAATTTGGCCGCGGGGTGGGTGCTCTTTGTACGTATTGAAGGTGACACTTTTGCCAGAAATTTTCTGAAAAATGGAAAGGGCAGATTTTGCTGCCCTTTTTGTTTAAAGGTGATAGTTGTGGATGAATTCCTAAACACACGGGGCGTACGTGTAGACGAACAAGACGTACTCGATAATCCCTAAACACGAATTCTCACCGGCAAGACAATGTGAAAAGAACTAATCTTCGTCGTCCGAGGAAATAGTCCGGTAATTGGAACGACGGCTGCGCATTATCCCTTCATCTCCCAGGCTGTTCTGGTTGTCACTATCGCTGAAGCCAGCAAAATGACCTTCTTCAAGACCACTGCCCTCCTCGTCTTCATCGTCATAAATCTCCTCAATGTGGTTCTGATGCAAGCGGTCAACTGCTCTTCTCATGTCATAATCTCGCGTGTCCATGGAGTCCCCTTCGTCAGAATCGCTAGAGACGCTCACCACGTGAGACACATTAAGCGAATCTCTAGATCCATCGTATCGCGTTCCGTGAGTTGGAAAAGTACCTTCTCCATTATACGAGCTCATGGCGCTATCGCTATCCTCGCTTGCTTCGTCATCTATGATACTGGCTGCATTTCTCTGACGGCGATGAGAGAAGCGCTGCGATCTTCTGCCATCTAGATCAACGGAATTTTCAGATTCCGATTCAACGTCATTAATAATCACCTCATCATCTCGATTATCGACAAAGCTGTCCTCACTGTCATAAGCATCGCCAGTGACGCCAAAGAGCTCCACTTCCTGTTCATCCTCATTATATGCATCGCCATCACTGGAGTCATAGTATCCGTCGCTTCCAGGATGCCTGACACTCTGGCCACAGTGTAGACAGACAGATCCATGAACCTCCCAGTGACAATTACCACATCTTGGAACACCATCAGAGGTGTCAATGAGTCTTGGGGCCAGCAGGAAACTGTCAGAAAAGAGCTTGATTTTGCTTTTCAGAGCCTCCTCAAATTCATCTTCTTGGGTCTTTTTGATTTCTTTCAATTTCGTTTTCTGTTCCTCATCTTGTAGAGACTCGAAAAAAAGTTCAGTTATGCCATTACTTACTTCGCGAAGACCCTTATTTAGTGTGGGTGGCTCGACAAGGTTGTGGCGGCAGGTGGGACAATTCAATTTGTTCTTGAACCAGGAATCAAGACAGCCATAGCAAAATGAGTGACCGCAAGATAGGAGAAACGGGATGTGCATTGTTTCCAGACAAATCACGCACTCAAGCGTTGATACCATGAGTTTTATAAGCGACTCTTTGGCATCTGCGTTTGTGGCAGACCAGACCGAAGAGTCATCATAGGAGATAGTCATTGAGAGAATTCGAACCTATAGTGTTCGCAGTTAGACTTGAGAAATTGAATTATTGTAATTGATTAATATAGCGGACTGATTTCCTTTGTCCGAAAGCAGCTTTGTGGTTAACAGCTTGAAATAGTCTTTGGTGGAATTACGATATCTGAGTTGTGGAGTCCACACTGGGTTATAGAAAGATCACGTGGAGCAGCCAATATTCGTTAAATAATATCTGTTCTGGATAAATTCTTCCTGGCCTGATATCTTTAAGATTCACCTTTGGTCTGTACAAATTCTTGGTGTGTTTAAGTCCCTTTGTCTGAGATCCAGCTTGAAATGAGTGATGAGAATCGGAGCACATAAAATCGAACATCTTCATGAAAATGGTCGACCCATGTTAAAAGTTCACTGATATGTCAGCGATTTGTTCTATATTCTTCGGTTTAAGATAATTCAATCCAATTATGCACGAAGGGCTTACCTTGAATGCTTTAGTCTCTTCGAAAGGTCATCCAAGAATGGAATCAATTAGAAGATAATGAAGCTCCGCATCACACATACTGTTGTGTGACTAAACTTTCTTCAAAACTTCAATTGTGCGGGCAGATTCCTTGTCAATCGCCTGATGGTTGCCCAATGAGGAAGCTACATCAGCATGTATTCTATCGGTGACCTGGCGAACTGCCTCCAAAGTTGCCCGGACCCGTTGCAAGTCTGCGATTTCCTTTTTCTCGGAGCTGGATTTGCTCGTTTCTTGCTTTGATGTATACATTTGTGTGCTATAAGGCTATTGATTCTCTAGTGTAGGTATAGGAATGAGTGTATTAGGGACGACCAATCCAACACCACAGATGAAATATGTCCAGATTCGAGAAATAAATGAAACAATAATTCTTAATTAATTGCCGGATTGTTTCGGCCCATAACATATGTCTGAGCCTGAATGCTTTATCTTGGAAACGATTACCCAAAAAGGTAACCAACAAGTCAGATCTTGCTTAATTCAAACCTCTTTTTTTACCATTCTTTATTCTTTCTTATTATCTCTTAAATAAATTCTTCTAAAATTTCCATACTCTCATGTTTTCTTTACCCCACTCTCTGTTTACCTCTTCCCCAGCTTTTGCTCTGAAGCCAGTCCCACTACCACACTACTATGAGCTCTAATATCAAGAAACGAAGACTCAATTCCGAGTCTGAGGGTACCACAGATACGCATCAAGAACCCCCAGCACTCCCACAGTCAGCTCCATTGGCAACGCCCAAAAAAGAAACTCCGGCCGCTTCTCAATCCAGTGCTGGCTCCGATCACAAACCAGTCTTTGGCGCATCGAGCACCTTCGGCAAGGCATCTATTTTCGACAATATCAAAAGTGGCAAGAATGTTTTCGACTCGCCTCTGAAAAACCTGCAACCAGATACTTCAGGCGCTGTGCCTGCTACTCCCACCACTTCCTTTGGAAGTTTCGGAGGACTGTTTGGTGCCAACACAAAGTTCTCGAACGCATTCCAGAAGGCTTCACAGAAGAAGTCTTTCTTAGACGAACCTGAGGTTTCCAAGGGACAGCCTGAATCTCCTGCTGCAGCTGCTCCTACTCAACAATACAAGCAAGTGGACTTGACAGCAAAGGAAGTGAAGACTGGAGAGGAAAACGAACAATTTATTTTTTCCGCTACTGCCAAGCTCTTCGAATTGTCATTCGACCGCATCTCTGACGGCTGGAAGGAGCGCGGTGTCGGACCTCTACATTTGAACAAGTCAATTGAGGATCCATCCAACATTCGTATAGTCATGCGTTCGCATGGCCTCTTACGTGTGATTCTCAACTACAAGATCACATCATCTACTAATCTTATCAAGGGTTTGGAGTCGAGTCTTTCGCCTGGTAAATTTCTTAGAATCAACTCTGTCAGCAGTGCTGGTACTCCAGTGCAATACATGCTTAAGTTCTCTGACCAGGCCGTGAGAGATGAATTGTGCGAAAAGGTGGCTAGTTTGCAATCCGGCGTGGAGACTACCCCATCTGCAACTGTAGATGAGACCAAAGCGCAGGCTAAGGTTTCTAATTCTGACCCGGCCGAGCCAACAACTGATGTTGACTCCGAACCTGAGGATGATGATGCTGAAGATGATGAAGAAGAAGATGAAGAAGATGAAGATAAAGAAAAGAGGGATGATGCCGTACAAGATGAAGCCAACAAAGAAGGCGCAACTGGCAAGTAAGATTGAAACATACATGTATGTTATTGCATTGATGGTGCTTTCTTTTGACAATACATCAGTAAAACATGCAGAGATTGTGATCGAGAGCAAAGTGCCATCTTTATATTGTTCTATTGTTTTATAAATGCTAAACTACAAATGGTTGAGCCTTCCACTCCACCGAATTGAAACGACTTGTAAGGGATCTTCTTCCACAATTTCAAGTCATTTGTGCCATTTTGTGTCACCACACTCTCAAGCTCCTTCTCTGTGAAGTTGCACGAAGTGATGATCAAAAGAGAGCCAGAATGCAATAATTGGCTCACTTGGATGGGATAAACCTGAGGCCCGCTCTTCCCTTCAAACCCATCCACGGGACTATTATTCAAAGCAATGGCATCCAAAGTACCTTTGTCGAATACAACATCAAAATACTGAGCCTTTTCTTTCAAATAGGAACACTCTTTACTGATGAAGTCCACTTCTTCGAACACGAAGCTCTGCTCAGGAAACCTTTTCGTATGAATAGCACGTGCGAGCTCAACGGAGTCGGGCGAGTAGTCTATACCATGGTATTCGGCCGCTGTCTCGGGGCATTCTTCCGCAAGGTAGCTACTCAACTCAAAGAGAAAATGACCGTTGCCTGTTCCTAGGTCAAGGATCTTAGGACTCTGCTGAATTTCACCATCCTCGACAAGTCTAGTGAAGAACTGGACCACTTTGTCTTCTGCGTTAGAGTCATCGAACCAACACTCGCCCAAATCATCTTCATTGTTCTGGAAGTTTGTGATCTCTCTTTTGTAGAACTGATCCCAACTACGATTAGTATTCGTTACACGATATAAACGCGATGATGGAAATTGTACGTACTATTCCTGAGACCCCAATTTGGAGTCGTTGAGTTTAAGCTCCTCCATCAGTTCGTAGTATCTTCAAGCTCATCTACCCCAGACATCCCAGACACAGTACAATAAATGGTCAGGATGAGAGAATAATAGATTATTCATTTCATATTTTGAAACGTTGGTTGGTTTTTTGAAGATAAATAGTTCATCCTAAAATATTCAATATTTCCAATTCTGGGCTCCAAGTTTGATTTTGTAAAAATCAATGGTAGAACAGCACAATCAAAGAAAACAATAAACATTCTGAAAAAAAGGCCAAATTCCTAAAAGAAGAAGAAATTCTTTACCCTGACTTTATCGTCATGAGCCAATCGAAAATCATGTATTCTGTCAACAACCTATACTTTTCACTCTTTCCTTATTGAACATTTCACACACTGCAATTCCATCCACACTAACACCCACATGGATTCATCAAAAATGGATGTGGATCCGCCATTGGAGGAGCTGGAGGCCATCGACACGAAAACCCAACACCGCTACCGAGTATTCAAAAAAAACTCTCCATTTCTCTACGACTATCTTTTCACAAGCTCGCTTTTATGGCCATCACTCACGGTTCTGTTCTTCCCAGATCTCGAACTCCCGTCAAACGACGCCAACACAACCAATAACGCGAAAAATGCTCTCAATTTTGTAACTCAGAGACTCTTGATAGGAACTTTTACCACCGGCCAGGCAATTGACGCGATTGCAATCGACCTGTTTGCATACCACAATTCTCTCAATCAGAATATAAACATTGATCAGTGGAATTACAACCAGGAGAAGCAAGAGTTTGAGCTCACTACTATACCGAAGACAAAACTCAATCGTTTGCAGACAATCTACCATGATGGAGACGTCAACAAGCTCGCGTATATGCCTCAGAACCCAGATGTCATAGCCAGTGTGAACAATGTGGGCGATCTTCTGATCTACAATCGCACCAAACACTCAACCATAAAGAAAGCCACAGATGAACTCAAAGCCAATGTTCCGGAACTACGACTCGTAGAGCAGAAGGGCGGTTCCTGTGCGGAGATATTTGCGGTTGACTGGAATAAGCAGAAGGAGGGCCTCATAGTGTCTGGAACGATGGATGGACAACTAAACGTGCATGATATACGTGCGGATTATGATAAGAGAGAGAGTGGATGTATAAAACCCTTCTGGAACAGAAATGATCCGGAGGGTATCAACGACGTGGAGTGGGTCCCCGACCACGACTCACTTTTTGTAAGCGGAGATGAGTCAGGGAGGATAGCATTCACGGACATAAGGTTGGAAAACCATTCTCCAATTTCTGTGAAAAAGACTGGGAACGCCATTAACAGTATCAGCATAAATCCACACGAAAGCTTCTGTTTGGCGACAGGCGATTCGAATGGCGTCATAGACTTGTGGGATCTTCGTAATCTAAACACCAACATACGCCAGATCTCGCGCCATACAGACTCAATTACACAGCTCAAATGGCATCCCACCTTCAAAAGTGTTCTTGGGTCCTCGTCGGCAGATCGCCTGGTCAAGTTGTATAACGTCGCCAACACAACCGAAAGTCTCCTCTTCACACACGAAGGCCATATGCTTGGTGTCAACGACTTTGACTGGTCAAAGCACGTAGATTGGATGGTCGCCAGCGTTGCTGACGACAACTCAGTTCATATCTGGCAGCCTGCATCACATTTACTTCCGACATTCGGCTAAATATACCAATAGAAGCAAAACTACATCGTACTTACTTTTACTTCTGCGTTTTAAGAATATGCACTTATTGTATATTGAATTTTTCCTTTACTGAAACATCGCTTCGTTTTCAAGACCAACACGTCTCTATATCTAGGCCTTAGCGAAGATCTTCTCAACCTCAGCAACGGACTCAGCCAAGACCTTGTCCTGGAACTTAGGGTTGCCAATCTCCTTGTTGACCTTCTCCAAAACAGATTGGATCAATTGCTCTTGCTCCAATTGTCTTTGTTGTTGCTCGTATCTGACCCAAGCGTCCAAGGTAGACTTGGCCTCGTGGGTAACAGCAATTTGTTGCTTCAACTCAAAAGCCTCAGCCTCCAACTTGGCGGTCTCTCTGGAGACATCGAACAATTGTTGGGTGGTGGAGACAACGTCCTTCAATTGGGAGACAGAGTCAATTCTAGAGTAGACGGCATCAACGTGCTTCTTTCTGGACTCGTTCAAGAGGTCCTTGACCTTCTTGATCTCACCATCGGCCCACTCAGTGTACAAAGGAGCAACGAACTTGGCGCACAAGGCAACGAAAGCAGAGAAGGTACACACCAAGATGGTCTCGTCGTGGATGATGAGCAACTCGTTGGAGATGGCGTAAATGGAGCCGGCAGCGGCGGTAGCCAAAACACCAGTCTTGGAGAGCCAGTTGGTACCTGGCAAGGCGTTGATGATAGACTGAGCCTTCTCCTTTGGCTCGACTGGAGCGGACAAACAACGGACACCGATTCTGGAAGTTAGTACGTAATTCAAAAAATTCTAGCGTATCAATGTACAATGTGGATCTTTTCGAGTTGTTCAGAGTGGAATTTCACGACGGAAGGCTAGCGAATGGTGCATTTCGGGTGAAGATGTTTAAACTGTCTAGAGGAGTCGAGAAATGGATGAAAGGCAGTGAAAAATCGGCATTACTTGACGGGAAAAAAAAAGGGGCATGTCGGTACAACTATTATTTGAAGCCTTTGGCCAACAAGTGCTGTGGTGATCGACAAAACGTGAAAAAGGTCCACCTCGATCAAACTCGACGAAACACGCGGGAAAAACAGTAGCAAGAAAGCACATACGGAGAACGGGCAGCAAACAAGGCTGGGGCGGCTCTTCTAGCGGCAATTCTGGTGATGAGGGCCATTTTGTTGGAGGATGCTTAGGAACGAAGAGTAGGACCCGTGGGAGTGTCTTTGGACACAGTAGGGAGTCGCTGCGCAACGCTATTGGGCGGCCTGGCTGCAGGCCATGCGAAGTGCCGGGAAAGAGTGAAGAATGGAGGAGCGGAAGAATAGAGTGGTGAAGATAAATTATTGAGGTTGAGATTGTGTTGATTGTGATTTTCTAGATCGATTTTTGAAAATTTTTGTGTGGTTTTGAGGGTTGTGGTGTTGATGATGTTGAGGACAACGGATCGAAAAAGGACCAATGAAGAGTATGAAAATTTGAAGACGTGTTAATTAACAGAGAATGATGTTCTATAGATATGATGGTACACGTTTTCGTTTTTTTCTTGCTGGTATGTGATTGGTTTTGTGGTTTCTAGACTACGATGTTACAGAGCTAGTACCTACTTACGCTACAATCGCACCTGGTTTCAATATCAGATAATAAGATTATTCATATTATCTATCATTTCGTAACATTATTTTATGCTTGTCCCAATTGAGTTGGCAGTATGTTCCATTTTCTATACCCTAAACAAATAACAATGTTTAGTTCGATGAGGGCCCGCCGCACCGAATAACAACTACTCAATCTTTCGATTGTTTCGATTTTCATGCTGTTCCACATTGAATCTATCCAGCCAATACGCCAGCTTCCATCCTTAGTCTGCCTGACTCTCAAGATATCGTTTCCAAAGTATCTCATTCATGGCTCGCTCAGTGCCTGCTTGCGCCCTATTGAGCAAGTCAGAAATGTCTCTCTTGAGATCGCTATTGTAGGTCAATTCCTCGTTTGGCTTGTCATCAATGCTCGCGCTAGTGTCAACAGGCGACTTGACCTCGAACGATTGTGAGATGGACTCTGTTGCTACCAAGACCGTGTCTTCGTTCGGTAGAGATGCCACTACATTCTCTTGCTTCTGAAAAACTTCCTCATCAGTCTTGTCGACATCTTTATCTTGTTCATGCCCGACCTTCTTCTCCACTATAACAGGCTTCACATCATCCAGACTCTCCAGTACCTTTTGATCACGCTTCTTGCGAAGTTCTGCCAAACGAGAAACCCGATCCGACATCTTTCTATCCAACTTCAGGGATTTAATGGGGACCAGATGGTAGTAAGTGGACTTGATGACCCGTGCACCACTTAGATTAAGCGAAATATGTCTCCACAATTTGTCTGAGAAATTCCTTCAGAAATCTCATGTGGACGTCAGAGACGGTGTAAAAGTCGATTTTGTTTTTTTTGTGGAGCAGCTGGAGTCCAACCAAATCATTTGTGTAGAACCTGGTTTTGTCAAACGGGATGATGGTTCCAGACACAGGATCCAATTCCTCGAAGAACGCACTTTCTTTCGGGACCAAAGTGGTATCTTCACTGAATTTGATCAAAACCAATTTTTCTAAGCTCAGAAAGCGATCGCGCGCAATGGCACTCACGTTCTCCCTGCGCTCGTTGTTCAAGTCAGCAAGAAATTGCGAGTACTCCAAGTACTTATCATACTGAGCAGGGTCACGGAAATATTGAGCAGGAACAACGGTTTTTTGCACCAGCGCATTCCACACTTGCCTCTTCAAAAATGCATTTCTGCGTTTACAGATCCAGTCGTTCGAGTTGGGGCAGAGTGGGAGCTCCAGCGCTCCCATGTGTGGCAGGCCAAACGTCACCAAGGTGTTCATTGTAACATTGGGACAACGTTCCACAATGGCGCGAAGAAAAAGTCCACCTTGGGAAAAACCAATGGCGCTGAATCCATTCTGAAGCTCTGTGATATTCGACAACTGCTCGCACACAGCATCAACTTGACTGTTGGCGAACCCGAGCACAGAGAAGCGCTCATCCTTTTTCGGGTCCGGATGGAGATACACAGAATGGACAAAGGCATCGGGAATGACATTTTTTATTATGCGGATGGTATTATTGATTCCATTTGACTCGTAGTTATCGCCCAACCCGTGCCACACAACGAACGCCTTCGTCTTTGGCTTCTGTTCCTCGGCCTGAGAATACGTCGTTGGGATCACATGTTCGAAGGAGGTTTCAGCACAAAAATCAATGGTTGAAGCAATTGAGCTCGTGTCGAATGGACTAGAAATCACCAAGGTATTATCTTCATTTCCTGGGCTGGCCTCAAAGAGTGCTGATTGAAAGGCAGTTGCAGCTGCCATTAAATATGCATTAAGGTGCATCGTGTACAGTATCAAGAGATTTATGGAGTCGTAGAACTTTCGCTTAATCCGAGTATAAAAGAAGCGCTTCAAAGTAGCCGAAAAGTAGCAAGATTTACAGAGCCAACGAAGAATTAAGGAACACTAGTATATCTTTGGACCTTCGGTGCTTCGCGGCTCAAACCATTTTGTGCAATCCTGGGGTAAGCGTGTCACGTGACCACTTTGTGTGTGGCAGATAGGAAAATCTCGAGATGAGACATCCCTCATCTCAACCTCATCGCAGCTCTAACATGGCATTTCTACTAGGCGACCACAGTAGAGAAAACGCCAAACGATCCATCAAGGGTCTCATTGCCCACAATGCGGAATCCGGCCCCGACGAACCTCTGAGATCGCTCCTATACCTTGTGGTTAACACAAAAGCTCCATTGGTAGCCAAGTCTGACCAGACGCCACGGATCATTCCATTGACCAACAAATTGCATAAAATCGACGAAAAAACAATCGCATTGATTACCAGAGACACATCATATAGAGCACAGCTTGTGCAGAAGGACTCCCCTACAGATGACCTCTTCCATGAGATCATTCCATATACTAAGGCAAAGCTGATAGGCCACAGTAGTAAAGCCAGATTACGTCTTTTCCGTGAAAATGACTTGATTATAGCCGATGCAAGAATATACAAGCACTTGCCTGAGGTGTTGGGTCCGCAGTTCTACGCCAGAAACAAGAAGGTGCCATTCAAGATCCTTATGTCTAGACCAACAGCAGACAAGAAAACTCACGGCAAGATAGACCAGCTGTTCGATGCCAAGTATGTGCGCGCACAAGTGAAATCCATCGTGGGCAACACCTCATTCATCCCTCCCCTGGGCACCTGTTTACATATAGCCGTGGGCTACACCGACTGGAAGGTTTCAGATCTTCTCGTGAATATCAACGATGTTGTATCGTACCTCACTGATGAGAAGTTCCGTCCAATCGGTGGAGTTTTGAGGATGGCCAACATTCACAGTGTTTTGATTAAGACTAGCAATAGTGTGGCCTTGCCGGTGAAGGAGAGTCTGGTAGCACCAGAGGACGACGAAAGCGAACTCAGTGATTTTTGAGGTATCTTTTGCTTTTATGCTTTTGAATTGGAGGAGTTACGGATATATATTAATGGAGACTAATGATTATTACAAGATTAATACAAGGTTTGTAAAAGGTATCAAGGTTGGGTTTTGAAAACCTCTCGATATTTTCCAACTATGCTGCACATTTTGGGTTGGACCCTCTGGTTATGAGCTACAAGTCATTGTATCTCTAACTGCAACAACTGCTGCGCCTATAAATATGAGAGAGAATTAGCAAAAACATTTCAAACAAAAATTCGCATATCAATTTATATGGACAGAGTTCTCACACATTTTTTGTCAGATGCTAGAGTTTTCCCCTTTTTTGGATCGCGCAAAGAACTGACCTACTCACTTGACGTAATCTTGCACACATCCCAAAGTGGACTCCAGATCAGGTACTCTTTACACCCCCACTAGGGCAAGCTTTTGCCTACTTTTATTAGTCCATTCTACTCAATTAGGCCCAGCACCATAAGAGTGCTGCTCACGTGTCCATGCTAGCTCCGCCAGAAGCCTTTAGCGCCTCGTATGTGTCGTCAAGCCTAAACAAAATAAGGGACCTGGCCCCAGCCACGTTTCTCAACCATTTGGTCGTAGATATGGAAGACGACGAGGTGGAACATGTGGAGCATTTCAAGTATAAACAGGATTTGGAGCGGAAATTGACAGTCACATCCATCATTGGTCTTGGCTTCACGCTTATGGGTGTACCCTTTGGACTCAGTTCCACACTCTGGATCTCATTGGTTGACGGTGGCAGCGTGACTATTTTGTACGGCTGGATCATCGTGGGTTTTTTTAGTTTGTGTGTCATTCTCAGTTTGAGCGAGATCATAGCCAAGTTTCCCACAGCCGGTGGTGTCTATCACTTCAGTGCCATTCTAAGTAGTGAACGGTACTCGCTGATCAGCTCATGGCTTACAGGGTGGTTTTTGTTGATTGGAAATTGGACATATGCGGTGAGCATTTTGTTCTCTGGCTCACAATTCATCTTGTCCATCTTTGGTCTCAAAAATGTGTACTTCAAGGAAGACATTCTCTTCGTGCTCCTCATCTATTTCATCTTGCTAGCTGTGGTCAGCTTTATTAATTACAAATTCTCAAAATACTTGGAACACATCAACAAAGTGTGCATTTTCTGGTCCGTCGGCACGGTTCTTGTTGTGGGCATTCTCTTGGTGGCTTTCTCCAAGAAGACAAACTCTGCGGGACACATCCTCTCGCATTTTGACAATTCCCGCTCTGGCTGGCCAGACCCTATTGCATTCATGGTTGGCATGCAAAGCTCGGCATTCACTCTCACAGGGTACGGAATGCTATTCTCTATGACAGATGAGGTCAAAAACCCAGAGAAAAATATGCCTCGTGGTGCCGTAAGTGCCATGGCAATGTCAATTGTACAGGGTCTACTCTTCATCATCCCTCTCTTGACAATTCTCCCAGCCTTGTCTGTTTTGCTTGACCAAAACCCGGAGGTCATGCCAATTGATCTCGTCTTTAAAACAGCAACGGAATCATTTGTGGTATCAATTTTGTTGATTTTGCTCTTAGTAGGTACAGTGTTGTTCCAAGCCATTGGAGCTCTTACCACAGCGTCCAGAAGCACTTACGTATTTGCTCGTGATGGCGGCTTGCCATTTAAGGAATTTCTTACGGCTGTTGATTCTGTGGAGGAATCTGTTCTCCCAAAAAATGCTCTTTTTACCTCTGTCGGCGTTATTGGCTTTTTTTCACTACTTGCATTACTCTCTCCATCGGCTTTCAATGCTTTTATGGGTGCATCAGTTGTATCTTTAGCCCTTGCTAATGGAATACCTATCTTGTGCTTGATGCTCAACAAGAGGAAAAAAATCAAGGGCTCGGGGTTTCGTCTTAAATACTGTGGTTGGATCATAAATGGTCTTTCAGTATTCTGGGTCGGTCTCTCATTCTTCATATTGTGCATGCCCCCCGTCGTGAAGGACTTAAAATGGCTGTCCATGAACTACGCAAGCGTTGTGCTAGTGCTATTGACTATTGTTTCACTTGTCGGTTACAAGACATGGGGAGCCAATGTTTTCACAGGTCCTCCTTTGGATACAGACTACTTAGAGCTACATAACATCGAGGCTCAGAGTCATAAAGTTGCGAAAAACGAGCATTTTGCTATAGATGAAGATGATTCCATGAATTTAGATGGCTTCAATGATACTAATGATTTCGCAGGTAAGTCCCAAATGCTCCCAATGGAAGACCCCGAAACGGAGTTTGTGCGCACAAGTCATCAAGAAACAGAAGAAGAAGAAGAACCTCCATCTGACTTATCTCGTATAAATGAGAGCAGAAGCGAACAGACCGTTGTTGAGCATGAGGAGACACCCATAAATATTCAAAACGAGGCTTCTGTGTCTCCCAGCACAAAAAGCTTGTCAAATAGGGACGACGATCAAGACCAGGCTTCAGATGCATGGGATGACGATGTTCAATTTAGTGATTTTGACGAATTCGAAGAAATTGATGACGATCCACAAGAAGAGGGTGAAGTCTTGTTTGATGTGACAAAGTGATAGGTAAATTTTATAGATAAAAAGACAATTTGCATTTAAAAAATGATTCCATTCGATATGAAAGGTGCTAATGAGCAACACTTCGGCCGCCCTGCAACCTTTACCTATTTCTCTTCGTGCGCTCGAGTAGGTTGGCTGCAAACACTGTATTGAAGCACCAACGTTTTGATGAAATTTCAAAGACAGAAAAAATACAAAGACACAAAAACAAAAAAAAAACTGCTCAAACAACAATTGTGGACATTCTCGAATCTTCTCAAAAAGAAATATTTCTGCCTTCATCTTATCGCCCCCAGTGCAACTCACCGCCTCTGTGCAGAAGTGAGTGCGACAAGTGAAAAAATCTATTCTTCAGTGTATCTACGAAGAGCAGTCCAGTGTTGAACACCGTACGGCTACTAATACCCCATCTGGGAACTCATACCACTTCTTCAGCTTCAGTCCTGCAGTAAATCTGACATCGACAGCAACTATAGCACGCACTCCCTCACCCGTATCAAAAAAACACATATAAAGCCATGTCCGCCGACCATACTAGAGACCCTTGTCCTGTGGTGATCTTGAGTGATTTCGGAGGAGCTTTCTCCATGGGTGTCATCGGAGGATGCTTCTGGCACGGTATCAAGGGATTCCGTAACTCTCCATACGGAGAGAGAACCTATGGATCTTTCAGCGCCATCAGAGCAAGAGCCCCAGTGGTGGGAGGTAACTTTGGTGTCTGGGGTGGACTTTTCTCCACCTTCGACTGTGCCGTTAAAGGTGTCAGAAAGAGAGAGGATGCCTGGAACGCTATCATCGCTGGTTTCTTCACCGGTGGTTCTTTGGCCATCAGAGGTGGCTGGAAACACACCAGAAACTCTGCCATCTCGTGTGCCTGTTTCTTGGGTATCATTGAGGGTGTCGGAATGATGTTACAGAGAGTGATGGCCCAGCCCACTATTGGTCCTGCCTTCCCTGAGGAGCCCATGAAGGCTTAAGGAGGAGAGCCGTCTTGTACATAGTAACAGCGGGAAAGGATAATCAATCGGCCTTTCGAGATGAGATTGTATAGACCCTTGGTTTTGTGAACGAGGGAACGAAACTTTGGATAATTTATTATCGCCACGAGCTAAAGTGTAGACCCACCATGTGGAAGGCAATACAGCCTCGCCTTCAGACTCGTCTATGTAAAACTAAAAATGCATTTATAAAGCCTTTTAGCCTTGCATATGTAAAAACAACAAATTCATTTGGGGAGCGTGTCCATTTAGCGAATGTATCCTTCAAGTAATAACTGGAGGAGAGAGGCATGAATGCCCATGTCATCCGAACTTTTGAAAAGGTCACAAAAATTTGGAAATTGTATAGATTGTCTCAATTTGAACTGACAAAAAAATAAAAACGCATAACTCTATTCGTCTTGAACTCAACTTTGGCATGGTTTGAATACCCATGAGCCGCAAATTTCAGGGTCCACCCCCATCCGGATTCATCCAACTGAACGCATAAAGAGAAACTTGTGAAGCTCCGCCAGATTTTTTTCAAAGAACTGAAAGCTCGTCGTTTATTGGAGAATATTTTTCTCTTTCATACCCTCAAATTCATCTCCCACCCACTCTTCCATTGTGGCTGTCTCCCCATAATCGCCCACCTTACTCCGCGCTTAGTGTCTCAGTCCCAATTCTATCGGTCACTTTCTCCGTCAACCCACCAAAACATCGATTTTTTACCTTCAGAGGCAAAAACTAAGCTCCCGATTCCATAGATTAGTGTACAGAATTCTATGGACACTCTTCATTGGAAGTAATTGTACAGATACTAATCTCCCCACCTTCTTCGTACCTCCATAGTTCCCACTAAGTGTCTAAAAAGCCGTGTTGTACCCCTGCTAATCAACCATTGCGAGTGAATTATTCTTAAAGCATCGTTTGGAAATGTCATACAATCAATTTAATCGCCCAGAAGGGCCGCAGTCGTCGTGGAACAGTGACCCGAAATCGTCTCCGCCATTTGACCCTACATTGCCCAATCCTACGCAATTGCCCCAAGATGCTGGCTTCCGCAATCCGTGGTACACCCCGAACTCTACCCAGATGCAGCAAGGTCAGCCGACACCCCCAAGCTTGGGCTTTCTTGGCCAGAGAAAGCTGTACTCCAATCAGCTTCCGGTAACGTACGAGAACGGCGACCAGCCTACCGCAGCCGGTCCATTTCTCACTCCGCCAACCCGTGCAGACAATCCTTTCAATCAGTACTATACGAGTCAAGAGGTACTGCTCAATAACTTTCCTGACAGGCGTATGTCCGCCGCCGTCGATGGGTCGATGTTCAACCCATACAACACCCTCAGCCAGATGCAAATGAAAAATTCCCAGACACAGGACTTCAGCAATTTGCCTGGCCAGCCTATAATGCTCAACATGAATGCTGCCAATGCAGCACCATCCTTGCCGAGACGCTCCTCGGTAGCCACCGGCGCACTGCTGTACCAGAACAATCCAATGAGCTCCCGGTACTTGAACTCTCACATCGGCCAAAACTACATGCCTGCATTTCCTGTGGCTCAATCAGCTACTAAGCAGATCGTTCCCAAAATTATAAGCGTGCGGAACAAAGGTGACCTCAAACCCAAGTTCCACAACCAGCCAAAGTACCGTAGACGCTCAGTCAACTCCATCCATATCTCGCCTGCCAATGCGTTGACCGTCTACTTGACAGAGTCGTATTCGATGTGCCAGCCCCAGAAGTTCCGCTACTCTAAAACCTCTAATCCAAAGAGAGTGCTCACCAAACCCCTGGAACCAAAATTGAACAACGGCCATGACAACGAGGATAGTGATTACATTTTGTATGTAAACGATATGTTAGGAACAGAGGAGGGTCGGAAGTATGTCGTTTTGGACCTCCTAGGTTCTGGCACTTTCGGTCAGGTTGTCAAGTGTCAAAACCTCGCCAACCAGTCGGTTGTTGCAGTCAAAGTTGTCAAATCCAAGGCCGCTTTTCTTAATCAATCTCTTTCTGAAGTCAAGATTTTAGAGTTTCTCAATCAGAACAGCAGGTCTGAGAGCTTCATCAGACTATTAGATACTTTCATGCACAAGGAGCACTTGTGTTTGGTCTTTGAGCTTTTCTCTTCTAATCTCTACGAACTCATCAAACAGAATCAATTCCATGGGCTCAGCATGAAACTCGTGAAGTCGCTCACACGCCAGCTCTTGGAGGCTTGCGCACAACTCAAAAACTTCCAGATAATACATTGCGACTTGAAGCCTGAAAACATTTTACTATGTCAACCCGACAAACCTGACATCAAGGTCATTGATTTTGGAAGTGCTTGCTTCACCCGCAGAACAATATACTCCTACATTCAATCAAGATTCTATAGAAGCCCAGAGGTCATTCTCGGTTTACCTTACACAGAATCTATTGACATGTGGTCCCTAGGATGTATTGTCGGCGAATTATTCCTCGGATTACCCATGTTTCCGGGATCCTCCGAGTACAATCAGATTTACAAGATTGTGAATATGCTAGGACAGCCACCACGTCACATGTTGGAGCATGGAAAGAATCTGCTTCATTTCTTCGAGAAAATCCCACCAATGGATACTACACAAAAGCCAGCCTACAGATTGAAGACTCATGAAGAATATCAGGACTTTATCTTAAAGACAAAAGGACGAGAAGATGCAGCAAAAGCTGAGCAACCGAACAAGAACTACTTTGAGCACCGTTACCTCAAGGACATCATTCTCAATTACAAAATGCCGTCGAAGAAAATGACGCAGTCTATGATAGACAAGGAGATCAAGGAGCGTCACCTGCTAGTCGATTTCCTCACAAAAATCCTTAATCTTAATCCTTTGGAGCGTTTGAATCCGCTGGAAGCATTGAAGCATCCATTCGTGAACGATCTGACGTTTTTGGATTCGGCGGCTCTCGCTTCGGTCTCGTTGACTAACGAGCCCAACTAAGACACAGGAACGAAAATAAATTTACTTTTCAAACTCTATGTAAACTGAGATTATTTCAAGCTTTAATTGATTTTCAAATTCACATTTTTAATTCTGCAATCCTATATCTTGAATTGGTGGTGTATACAACAGCCGACTCCACGATCACTGAAAAAATACCGTCTACTCTATCAAATCAATACAATCTCAAAGAGAACATTTTTGAGTCGGCAAAATATTACTGGCAGGCTCGAAACACATAAGCAACACGGTTCTGCTACAAACTCTCCTTTTTTCACCGTCGGTATAGAAAACTCAACCATCTTTTAATCTCACAATAAACACAAACAACAAACTCCACAATGAACGTGAGTACTAGTGCATTGGGTGTGCGCAGAAGAAAGGCAAAGGGCCAGAACATTGACGATGAGGAAAACGCCTCCCTTTTGAGACTAGGGCCAGAGTTCCTGCTTACTCAAATAACCAACTCAGGCGAACCAGAACAACTCATTGCCTTGAACTTATCGGAGGCAAGACTCTTGATTCGTGCTGCATTGAAGGAGAGAAAAAGCAAAGCAGAGAACAAACAAAGCTTCGATGATGACGACGATGAGGAGAACGAGAAGGAAGATGAAATGGCCAACATTGAGCTTGCGGGCCCCAACTCCAACGAAATTGTGCACAAGACATTGAATTTTTTGTCTTCGTTCTCGCGTTTCAAAAACTCCTCTTCCACCGAGTCTGTGGAGAAGCTTCTAAACGATTTCAGTGCCCAGGCTTCAGAGCCTTTGCATCCTTTTGAGTTGGCGCAGTTGGGTAACTTGGAGTGTGAAGATGCGGAGGAAGCCAAGTCGTTGATTCCTAGTTTGGCACACAAGGTTTCAGACGTGCAGTTGAAGACTTTGTTGAGTGAGTTGAGAAAATACCAGACCTTGACCTAATCCATAACTGGGCTATTTTGAGATGGAGAGGTTTCAGTTTTGCTGGAATGCGGAGATTTGGCAACATAGCTTGTCGTTTGTATTGTAATTCTGCATTTGGAAGACATAGCTTCAGGCACCTCTTAGACCCTGGCGATACGTCGAGGCTGTAATTTGAGAAAGTACCACATTGTGGCTGGAGCATCCCAACGTTAATTATGCTTGCTGACGCTTTCTACCTACAACGTGATATCTTCTCAGAGACAGTCACTTATTCCTGAGTGTCTCATTACACCCATCGCTGTAATCTGAGACTCTTGCAAACACTAGATGTAATTAAATAACAAAATCAAAAATTCAACGTGGCGTAAGAAATTCTAAAACTCAAATCAATGATTTAGTATAATCGATATCGAGTATTAAGCATACACCCTTTGTATCTTCGATTGGACTGATACTCATTCGTGCACCTGTGCACCATCTCGTTTAAGACGATACTACAAAAGTGTAATTTACAGAAACTCCATCAATTCTGGATACTGGAATCTATATAGAGTCAAAAGAGACCGAAACCCAGCTTGCCTACTTAATTTCTATATTCGTGTATCTGCACTTATCATTAGAGTTGAACTAGTTCACCATTTCTTGCATTAGATTGTCTTCTAAACATGGATAGCGACGATCAATACGATGAATTCGGCAATTTCTTGGGTGACGCTGCAGGCTCTGAATCCGATTTGAGTTCGCAACACAGTGATGGCGAGAACGATCTAGAGAATCCAATAATTGACGATGGGATGGACTCTGATGAGGATGAAAAGCCGCACAATGGAACATTGACCAGAGCCGCAGATCTCATAGGATCATTTGAATCGGCGGAAATAATTCAAGTTGATCCCACAAATACTGGGCTTGATCAACCGGTTATAAAACCATCCGCGCAAGCTAATTCACACGAATCTAAGGGAGACGAAGACGACCTTCCTCAAACCCCATATTCTACAAAGTACCTTGTGGAATTATGCAAAACACAACCCGAAAGGATACGCAATATTGCGGTCGTAGGTGGTCTTCATGTCGGGAAATCTTCCCTCGTAGATCTGTTGGCCAAAGACATATACCCTGACCTCGGGGCAGACAAAAGCAGCGAGAATTCTATTGGAAAATTGAGATTTCTAAATAGCCATAGCGCTGAATTCACGCGAGGAATTACCATACGATCTATGCCTTTGAGTTTACTCTTGCTGGATCTGCGCCATAGATCCCACCCTGTTACCTTCATTGACTGTCCTGGTCATCCTGACTTCTCAGACGAATTTGAGGCAGCACTCGATGTTGTGGAGGGTGCTATCTTGGTACTTGACTCTTTGGAAGGTTTTACTGGTAGAGACAAGCGTATTTTATCTGAAGTCTTGAAGAAAGACCTCCCATTTGTAGTCGTGTTGAACAAATTGGATCGATTATTGATTGAGCTGCGCTTTCCACCGCGCGATACATATTTGAAACTCAAGCAAACCTTAGATGAGATCAACTCCTTTGTCACAGATAGCGAGTTCAGTCTCTCCTATTCACACAACAAGCTCGTGTCTCCAATGAAGAATAATGTGGTCTTTGCCTCTTGCAGCCTCGGCTTTAGCTTTACTTTATCTACTTGGAGCTTCTTGTATGAGAATAATGGTAAACTTCTGAATGTGGATAGAACCCAGTTTGAGAAGCTTCTATGGGGTAACGTCGCTCTCCAAGAAGGAAAGTTTTTTAAGCCTGTTACTGTCGAAACTCCAAACACCTTCGAGACTCTAATCCTCGACCCAATATACAAATTGGTATCTCGATGCTTCGACAACGAGTCATCTGATGATTCACTCGCCGAGCTTCTATGGGAGAACTACAAATTGTCTCTTCCGAAATCCGCTTACAAGCAGAGCCCCAAGCTTCTCATCAACAGTGTATTCACAGCTCTAATGCCCACTCTGGTTGATTTCATTCAAGCTATCGTAAGTACAGTATCATCTCCCTCAGACAGCGACTCATTGAGCAGAAAATGTCCTCAAATCTTATCGGAAAACAATGGTTTCGTTGGAGAAGTCTTTGCCGTCCGTATAGCGACGGGTTCAGAGGGATACAAGTGCCTCACTCGGATAATTCTGGGCTCCATTAAAGCAGGAGATAAAATATTCCTAAAATCAGAAGATACACCGGATAGCATAGCAACTATTTCTGAGGTTTGTTTGCCTTGCGGCAGGTTTAGTAACAGGATCGATGAAGCCACTACTGGAATGATCGTGGTTCTCTCTGGTTTAGGAGATTCAATCTCGAAAAGTGCAAGTTTATTTGGCCAAACAATTCCCGAAGAACACCAGATACCATTTAATCGCTCTCGGAATGGTGAGAAGTCAATCTATAAAGTTGCAGTTGAATGTGAGAATCCAGCCGAACTTCCGCGTTTGATAAAGGGACTTCAAACTCTATCTAAAGTTTATCTCGGTGCACTCATCAAGCTTGAGGACAGCGGCGAATACACAGTATTGGGGCTTGGCCAACTATTCCTCGATTGCTTTCTCGAAGACCTTCGTCGAATTACAGATGATAGTCTCATCATCAAAGTTAGTGATGCCATGGTGAGGTTTTCCGAGACTTGTGATGAACGCTCAGTAACCAAACTATCGGCGTACAGTGCATCCAAACAAAACAATTTATCCATCATTGCTGAGCCTGTGCAAGACAGGGTGCTCAGCAAATCTATCGAAACTGGAAGAGTAAATCTTTCCCAGTCCGCTCGAGAGTTGTCCAAACTTCTCCGAAATGATTTCAAATGGGATGCCTTAGCAGCACGTTCCTTGTGGGGTTTGGGGCCAAAAGGTTTACAGCTACCATCCCTTTTGCTTAACGACTCGCTAGAGGGTCAAACCGACAAAGCGCTTTTGGAACTCGCGAAGAATTCCATCATCGCCGGGTTCGAGTCAGGAGTGAATGAGGGTCCGCTTTGTGGGGAGGCAATTCGTGATACGAAATTCAAAATCCTCGACGCAACTCTTAACAATGCGGCAGCTACTTCCAGTAGTCAAATCATCCCCATGTCGCGGAACGCCGTCCACATAGGCCTCTTGACAGCTGGACCTCGTCTCCTTGAACCAATTTACAAAGTATTTACCACTTGCTTCTCACATACTGTTCCAGCCATTATGGAACTTTTAGACAAGCGTCGTGGATGGGTGGTCCATGAAAGACCTATTGGCGGCACGCAATTCTGTGAAGTTGAAGGATACGTTCCTGTCATTGACTCAATCGGCTTGGACGTAGATATGAGAATGGCAACAATGGGAATGGGCTCATGTGTCATGGAGTTCTTCCGCTGGGATGTTGTTCCCGGAGATCCTTTGGATAAAGACTGTGAGCTTCCTGCAATGAAACCAGTGCCTCGGGCCTCTCTCGCTAGAGATTTTGTTATGAAGACACGTAAAAGAAAGGGTTTGACTGGCGAGCCAAATCTTCAAAAGTACATTGATCCTGAGCTTTTTGCTCAGCTTCAAGAAAGTGGGATTGTATTATAGAGAATAAAACATTATTATAGAGCAGCGAAATGATAAATTCTTACATCATGCATTCTGTTCTTTGCCATTATTATTGCAACTTTCGTTTCTTCGTAGGTATCTCTCCGTTTTCGAGCCAGTCTCCATTTGAATGGTTGGGTTGGAGCAATTCAAATCCACCATTTTTCAGACATATGTCTTGAAGATGATTGAACTGAGTAATGGATCTTTGCTGTGTTGATACTGCTATCGTGAGCTTGCTTGGTGCGTCGCCCAGTGAACTTGTGTTAGTTGAAAGCTTCTGAAATATTTGTAGGACGTCGATCAATTTTATGTTTTTGGCAGAAATGTCATCCTCCGCAACGGACAAATAAAGTTCTTTGAAATCTAACTTGATCTCATCATCGGTATCAAACCCATAGGCATCCATCAAATCATCGTTAAGACGGAAGAACTGGGTCAATTCGTAAAGACTACATCCCAGAACTTCATCCCAGCTGAAAAGAGAAATTAAACTTTCCGGATCATCTTCATCTTGATGCTGGCAAGGTGCTAGTAGGTAGGTATCGCTTTGAATCATGATGTACACCGGGGTTCGTATGTATGAAGCTTCAGTCAGAGAAATTGCCGGTACCTCCGTGACAGTCTCAATAGGTTGGTTAGATTGCAGAGTGATGCTTTCAATTTTCAGCGTTTCAGAAGACACCGGCTCTGTTTGAGCCTCCTCCTCTACAATCACTGGAGGAGCCAGCTCCCCAGCAGCAGCAGGATCAACATTAATCTCTCCATCAACACCGGAATCTGAGGACTCATCAACCTCTGCATTTTCTTCCTCTTCAAACTCCAAATTTTCGATCTCATCCTCGCTCTCTAACTCAATTACTGAACCATGCTCACTTACGTTTTCGACTTCGTCTGACACACTAACAATTTCATCATCTTCAGATCCAGAGACCAGCCCAGCAACCGATTCGTCTACATTGAGAATGGATTCGTCTTGAACATTTGTCTCTTGTATATCTAATTCCACGTCAATTCTCAGTTGATCGTCATAGGTCGGTTCTTCCTCTGACATCACTGTATCGTTTTGGGAAGCAATTTCTTCAACATCGAGTTCCACATCCACACTTTCTGGATCCAGAAGCTCTCCGCGGTCCAATTGAGTATCAGTTTTCATCTCTGTGTCGTTGATTACTTGACTAGCGTCTTGGTTGAATTGAGGACTCGTAACCATGTCATCTTCACTCTCCAGATGTCCTAGTTCGGATCCTGATAATTCCTGGTGTTCAGTTTCGTTTTGTTCCATTTTGAATAAATACTTTTGACTGCTCAATTGAGCTTGAGGTGAAAGAGTGTAGTTGTGGAGTAATTTATATGAATTGACACTGCAGACAGCCTCCATGTACAAATGCAGCCTGAATTTCGAAAAGCCTTTTACAATAGTGAATTAGTTATTAATTTATTTTGTCTTTAAATCTGGTTGTGGTTGGAGTGATATTAGATTATGGTACAAATTTCTTTTCATGACATTCATGGAACCCAGACCTTGAAGCTCTGAGGAGCTACAACAGATAAAGGCTTGCTGGAAGCCTCCGAAAGCAGGTCGCGCGTGGCAGCCTCCTCCACCAATGTCTTGTCTGCTGGCTTCAGCTCTTGATTCTCTGTCAAAGAGTATGAAATGGGTCTGGAAAGCAATGCGTTGATGTCTTCCAAAAGTGTAGATATCGACTTGGCGCTCTCCTCAGCATCGGTAGCCTTGTCCTTATCCTGTGCAGACTTGAGGATTTCGACCGCCTTTTGTAATTTTTTGGAGACACTGATAGTAGACTTTGTCAAAGCAAGCCGGTCCATGAATACCTCGCTCTGTTGCTGCTCCAAGTTTCTTCTCTCCTTTTCGCACGCTTTCTCGAGAGTCTTCGCCTTGTTCATCTTCACTTCTAACTTGTTCAATTGTTGGTTGATGATGGTTTGTGTGATCTTCTGCATCTCGCGTTCCTCGTATGTAGCAAATAAATGACTCCGAGCAGCTACAGACCCGAGCGAGCCAGTTGCTGCATCACGGATAACATCCATGTTTTCACGCTCATCCTCGGCAAATTCGTCTTTCAAGATGTCACCCAACTCATCAGGCACCTTTCCATTGCTCTCTGTGGAAGATTTGGCAGCAGCATCTCCATCATTTTTCTTCTCATCTTTGGTCTTTTCCCCAAAAGCCTCCTCGATTTTCTCATATATTTTGGAGTCCATGACTTTCGTGGCCTTTGCACAAGCTGCTTTAACCACATCTGCGTCGACAAAATTGGTGATAAAAATCAAGTTACTAATCACAGGGTTGTCGGCAGACAAAACGGGAAAGTTAGGTGCGAATTTCAAGATTCCCAAGTCTTTGTCCTCCAATTTGTTGTATTTGTCCTCGATTGGTATGCTCAAGAACTTTAAAATGCATTCTTGTGGGGTGCGATTATTTCCGACACTTTTCGCAACCATAAACCAGTCATGCTTATGCTCCTTAATTCCAAGGAGCAAAGAAGCGAGTTCCTTTGGCGACCAGTCGCCAGTTTCGGTCTTTTGCTTCTTCTGTGGAGGTTCTGAATCAGCGATGTCATCACTTTGCGCGGAAACAACACCGTTGGCTGCATTCTTGCTGTCTGCGTTAACAAGCTGCTTTAATTTTTCCACGTTGACATTTCCTGGAGAAGGCTTGTAGGTATTGAATGGAAATAATCCCCTAGGAGTGTCCAACAGAACATTGAAGTCACCACAATTTGGCAAGCCTACCAGAGAACCATTGGGCAACTTTTCTAATGCGTATGCGGGTTTGAACAGTGGGTTCACTTGGTAGTTGATGAGACCCCATCTATTGAGGAATCTGTGAACTCTCATAAGCGTGCTTACATCACCAACTAAGGTTCTGCGGCATGCGGTTAAAGTGAGGTACTCGTTTGGATTTAGTCTGTAGGCATTCACCATGAAATTTCTATAGTTTGCATAAATTTTGGGAGACTTGGATGGGTGCGAAGTCTTGAAAAATTCAGGCAACGAGTCGCGCTCAATTTGATGGATCTTATTGATGTTGAACCAGGATGCATATGATGGGATAACAATGGCATGTGTTTGACGAACACGCGTCTTGTCATCATTGTCTATAATCTCTTGCTTGGGGAGACGGGCGGGTTCTATTCGAGGCTCTTGCTCGGCCTCTGGCTCGATGTTGGGATTATCGTTGTGTTCACTCTTGACGACATCTAGGGGCTCAGGAGAAGTCAGTATACGACGTTTGTTGCCATGGCCATGAGAATCTGATGACTTTGAGGAGGTTTTGGACTCGTCATTCTTGTGCACCTTCTCGATGTCGCTGTCTTCACTATCAGTATGTAGCACTGAACTTTCGTAATTGTCTAAGTCTTCAGGTTGGCTAGGCTCGATGTCTTCGGAAGTGGTGGATTTGGCTTCTGTCTTCACTGACTTCTTCTCCTCAGTGTCTTCTGGCGCTGGAGTTGTTTTTTCGCTTGGAAGGTTTGGCGCGGAAGAATCACGAGAGTCTTCCACATCTCCAAAGATGTCATCGTTGGTTTCAAGATCTTTCAAATCAGTGTGATCGGGTATCTCAGGCAATGGCTCATCTACATCTATGTTGTCATCCAAAACAGGATCGTTCAAAGCATCATTGGCGTCATCCGCGAGAACAGCATCATTGCCGTCTAGCTGATGGTCCAGTTCAAGCCCCAATAGGTCGTCCGATTTATTTGACGCTGGGGACGTGGGAGCTAGGAACTCGTCATCTCCATCTACATCAGGCAATTCCAGATTCATGTCGATATCTTGATCATTGAGTTCCTGGTCAGGAAGGCTGTCGATGTCCATATTGTATAGCAGCTGTTTTTCGCTAGGCACGTCCTCGTTGTTTGTTGTGGAGGCGTCCTTTTCGGGCAGAAGGCCCTGCATCAATTCTGAATCTGACATTGTTCTTTCTAGCTTGGAGGGTAGTTTTAAGTGATTATTACGTGGAACTATCAGTGCAAAGCAGGGAGTCCAATGGTAGGAGTGATTGACGGTGAAGGATTAGAAGCAGTAGTAATACAAGGGTGACTGAATAGGAGAAGGGAGTAGGCCACAGCAGAGGACAAACACAACCAGAAGTCGAACTCGCAGGTTGGGCAACGCGTGTGGGACAATGCTGAGCGCAAATACACGAAAGACACGTCAACCGGCGGAAGTTGTGTGGGTACGGTTCAAAACAGAGCCAGAGAAAAAAAGACCCGGATGAAACAGCTAACGCGACGCAAAAAACGGGGACAAATCTACAGCAAGCAGACGTGTACGGCTCGATTGTCAATTTCCGAAAAGCAGAAGCAGATTAACGGACGGATTGGCTCCAGAAACGGATTGGTTAGAGGGAGTGTTTGGTTTCAAGCGGTCAAAAAGTGAGAGCCAGCGGTCGTGCGAAGCTCGCCAATTTTTGGGGGGGAGGCCTCTAGAGGGGGGTGGAGGAGAGGGCCTACATCCGTGCACCTGGCCCAAATAGGGTATTTACGATATGATTGGATAGAATAGCCAAAGAAGGCAGTAGTATCAAAAAACTCACCCGGGGTCTGGGGCAGATCAGATCTTGATGCGGCCAAGTACAGTACAGAGGGTTTGAGCTGCAAACGAGCCTTTTAAGAATAGAGGGGAGCCATGCTTACTTTTCTATCTGGAGACGGTTAGGGTACGCGGTTGTGTGCCGGCGTGTGCACATAGAGCTGCCCGTGCAGCTTGTTCTGTGCTGTATGCCCTAAAAACGGCATATACGGGTTCCCAGGTGTGTAGGTGGTGCTGCACTGGTGCGCCAGTGGGGCTTCTCCTGCCGGAGTCCTTGCGGCGGCTAAAGGGTGCATCGGATGAAGCACTGGCGCCAACTCAACTTCTGCGCCTAACCGGGATGGGAGGTGGAATTTGGAAATAGCGCAGTGGGATGAAATTCTAAGATACGGTATTTTTTTTTTTCTTTTGGTGGGAATGATTCGGTATTTATATTGCAAAAGGAATACGCGGAAGCGGCAGTTCTGGATGCCTCCTAATACCGAAAACAAACCACTGTCTGTTTCGTGGCTGTTATGTGGTGATATGCATGGTGATGGAGGGATGATCTTGGTGACCACACAATTTTGCGTATTGCGGCGTCGCTATCTTTCCAGGAGAAATGGATAAGGCACTTTTTTTTCGAAGTTTGGTGCCGTTTTTCCGGGAGTGACACAGGAGATGCGATGAAAAGTATGCTTTCTTCAAGCTCTGAGTTCTTTATTTTTGGTTAAGTTTCGGCTCTTTGTTGGCTTGTCTGTAGTGCCTGGTCACTTGTAGCTCAGATATCTGCCTCAGGCTGGAACAATCTGCGGACAGGAACTGCACCAGATTATCCGTCCAGAATCGTAGCTAGGATGACATCAATTGGGCCATTAGCTTCGTGGCAACATGTAGGTTTTTCTCTTTATTTTTGCTTGGTCGCTTCTGCGACGAGGAAATCTGTACAATCTTTAGTTTGTTTCATTACCTCTTAGTTGGCCAGGAATGCATCTCGTAAGTGTCCCAATCTGGAGACCAGCTACAATACGGCCACAATGCTGGTTATTCCATATTTCGGTCAGCAATGAGATTCAAACTACAAAATTATAGTTGCAGTTTAATTTGATTTGCTGTCTCGGATTCCTCTTTATTTCTCATCCGTCTCGAGCCCCTTCGGGCGGAATTAGCCTGACGACTTTCTGGCGCATGGCGGGTGAAGCACATGTCTTGGTCAGAAATGTAATTCTCTCAAGTGCGGCCAAAGATTGGTACGGTGACCAGAGATTTTTATATTTGTTGAATCATTTCTGCTAGGTTTTGTTCTGTTCAAGCTTGGATATTTGTTTTTGGTAAATTTATTAGTTTGATTGGATCCTCCAAAGCCAAGCTCAGTTGGTAGGGCCAATACAGGAAACGTGAGAGTTGGCCAAGTTTACAGGAACATCCGGTGCGGAAAAAAAAGCGATATTGGATGAATGGGCAAATTGTATGATTGGAATAATATTTTTCATGGTCTCTATTGTACTGATGTCTTACACTGTTAACGTAGTGAGTCTCGCACTGATACACTGTGAACTCAGTTTAATTACGCTGTCAACACTGTTGATACTGTAAGTCATATACTAGTAGTCTCATGATATTTCTATTGTATTATTAGTCCTGTGCCGCTGTATTTATAATTTTAGTCTCACACAATACGCCATGTATTGTCGTCTTACACTATTAGTCTTACACTATTTGTCTTACACTACTAGTACTTTACCTGAGTCTCGCACTATTAGTGAACTAATCATCTTGGACTAGTTATCTTTAGCTGCTAATTTCATTTCAATTGAGTTGTCTTGGTATGCTACTTTTGTCATATCAGTCTGTACTGTAAGTCTACTAGTTAAGTATTAACCTTGTCTCTGTATCTACTGTGCATAATCGTAGCCGAAACATGCAGAAATATTAAAGAAAATATTTCAAAGAATATTTTTTCTCATAATCATAAGCACAAAAATTCCGATTTCAAAAATAAATTCCAACCCCCAACTCATTTTCCCACCTTGTTTCCGAAGACGATCCTCACCTGGTGTTTCCAAATGCACATCACGTGCGCGCGCTTAGGGCTTCTCACACCCCTCGCATCTCGCACAGTACCGCACTGCGCGGGCCCTCCCATAGAGGAAAAAAATTTCCACTTCACGGAGTCTCTTACTTTTCTTCTCCAACACAAAATGGTTCGTTACGCTGCTACCCCAGTCAACCCTGCCAAGAGTGCCTCCGCTCGCGGTGCCTACTTGAGAGTCTCGTTCAAGAACACCAGAGAGACTGCCCAAGCCATCAACGGTTGGAACTTGGAGAGAGCTCAAAAGTACTTGGAGGATGTTTTGGACCACAAGAGAGCCATTCCTTTCAGAAGATTCGCTCACTCCATCGGTAGAACTGCTCAAGGTAAGGAGTGGGGTGTTCAAAAGGCTAGATGGCCTGCCAAGTCTGTCAACTACGTCCAAGACTTGTTGAAGAACGCTCAATCCAACGCTGAGGCTAAGGGTTTGGATGTTGCTAAGTTGAAGATTACCCACATCCAGGTCAACCAGGCCCCAAAGCAAAGAAGAAGAACTTACAGAGCCCACGGTAGAGTTAACGCTTACCAATCCTCTCCATCCCACATTGAGCTCATTGTCTCTGAGGAGGAGGAGCAAGTCCAGAAGGCTGATGAGTCCAAGAAGGTTAGATTGAACACCAGACAAATCGGTAGATTGGCTCAACAGCAACGTATCGCCGCTGCTCGCAAGTAAACGGTCGACCCCTTGTAATTTAATACAGACTTCTAAGAGCTATTGTAGTAATTTCCAGATTGGTGTAGAAGAAAATGTGAATGATTTCTTACAAAAAGTTTGCTTTGACACATCAGTGCATATTTTGTGATCTATTCGATTGACACATTCAAAACGCTCTTTTCGTTTAGATGCCCTTGGAATTTGGACCTGATCTACGTCTCACGATGAGTTTGTAAAGTCTAACTCCTCTCTGGGTCAAGTTCTTTGTGACTTATTTTTTAATTTAATCGTAAACATCAATCAAGTAGTAGACTTTTGACAAGTGGTTCTTTCGCACTCATTGTGATGTGCTGGTCTCTGTGTGTACCTTGTCTGGTTTGTATTGCATTTATTAGCTATGTACATAGCAAAGAATAGCACCTAAAGAATTCCGTGTCGTATCATCATGACGCGGCCTTTCATCACTGGATTGCACGTTTGTATTTTTCTTTATCATGGCATCGCCTGGTGAATTCTGTTGCCCATTTCGTCAAATAGCTCGAATACTAATCCAACCACTCCAAAAGTAAAGTGGATTGTGGAGTCTACCACTATAATACATGCGTCTCCTAATGAATTTATAAACTCATTGAGCGACATGAGCGAGAGGATCTCGAAACTACGGATAGGTGATTCCATCTGTGGAGCAGTTTTCGATTTGTGTTAAGCATTTTGCAGCCATCACCTGGAGCGATAAGAAAAGAGCATCTTCCGCATAGCTGAACACCATTTGAGTAGAAATATGAAGAGAAAATAAATTCGGCTTTTCCTTTACAAATTTCGTTTTTTGTTCCACGCTATAGTTCAATAGGAACATACCTTAATATGTGATACAACCTCCACACATACATGATGAAATTCCAGATTGAGTGAGTTCCACAAATGATTGTTAGGCCGGAATCTGATTTGTCTTGCTTCAAGCAAAAGTTAGATTTCAAGATATTTCGCTGTCTTTGACAATGCCACTGCCAAGCAAACGACAACAACTATAGACCAAACCATTCCCAAGAACTTTAGTTAGAATAAATAATATGTCATTGATATACCGGCTCAAGACAAATCTCAACAATAGTCTTACCTTGGCCCTAATGCTTGTTCTACAGAAGTACATAATTTGCAGCCAAAACACCCGTGCACCTGCTGACCTCAGGTACCAGTCCCCATGCGCAAAACGACCTCAGGTCAATGTTTTTCTATTTCTATCGCGACGATTTCTCTCTTAGAAATGACACGCGAATCCTCATCCACTCAACCCGCATCCTCATCGTGAATAGAAGCACCTCTCTTCTAACGTTACAAACGACCCCCCTGCACACAACTCCACATCTCAGACCGCGCTACAACCAATAACCGCCCATCCTTTCGCACTCCAACTTACCAACACCAACTCTTTCACAATGGCAGGTCCTCACGCTAAAGCATACATGGGCTGGTGGGGAAACATCGGTTCCCCCAAGCAAAAGAATGTCGCTACCTACACCGTGTCTCCATACGCGACCAAGCCTTTGAAGAACAACTTGTACAACGCTGTCTTCAACACCTTCAGAAGAACCAAGAACCAGGCTTTGTTCATCATCATTCCTGCTGTTGTTGTTTGGAATGTCTGGGTTGTTGCCAGAGACTACAACGAGTTCTTGTACACCAAGGCTGGTAGAGAGGAGTTGGAGAGAGTCAACGTTTAAGCATATAGTAAAGAATATTCATACGAGGAACACTGTAGAGGAAAGACGTTTTGTGGCTTCAAGAGCGAAGTTATAGGATGTGTGTGGATTCGTAGAATTGTAGTTCGGATTGTGTAAGCATTGCAATGTTCATTGCTCCACCTTGGGTATGATTGTGACCTGGCTAAAGAAAGTCTCAGGAAGAGGCGATATGTATTCTAATGTCTACAACATTTAATGAATCGACGGACTTTTTTGCGCAGCTTGTATTAAATAACTTCTAAAGCATACTCTACTCTACTTAGAACGCTTGTAGATCTTGGCCAAGAATGCGGACAAGACATCCTTTTTGAGGCCGCGAGACTCATCCACTTGCTCGATTTTTTCTCTCAATTCACCCACAACCTTGTTTTCGTATTGCTCGTAGATGGTTGGGATGTCCAACTCGGCGAACAACTTCTTGACTCTCTGCTCAGACTCGTCGTCCTTTTTACCGTAGTTCTCGTCCAAAAGCTTTCTTTGCTCGGCGTTGACCTTCAACAAGGCTTGGTTGACCACCCAAGAGCACTTGTTGTCCTTGATGTCGGTACCGATCTTGCCGATTTGCTCAGGGGTACCGAAACAGTCCAAGTAGTCGTCTTGGATCTGGAAGTACTCACCCAAAGGAATCAAAATGTCACGAACCTGCTTCAAATCCTCCTCGGAGTTGATGCCGCACATGTACATGGCCAAAGCCACAGGCAAGTAGAACGAGTAGTAAGCGGTCTTGAAGATGACAATGAACGAGTGCTTCTGCAACGAGAACTTGTCCAAGTCGACGTGCTCCTCATCAGCAGTGACCAAGTCCATCAATTGGCCCAACTCGGTCTGGAAAGTCACCTCGTGGAACAAGTCCAACAAGTCCACGTAGTATGGTTCTTGGCGGAAGTGCTTCTTCAACAAGATGTAGATGGCACCCTCCAACATGAACGAATCGTTGATGGCAATGTTTCCAACGCCCTCGGCGAGGTACCAACATGGCTGACCTCTTCTGGTCTTCGACTGATCCATGATGTCGTCGGCGACCAAGAAGTATGCCTGCAACAACTCAATGGACCAACCCAAAAGGGCCACTTTGCGGTATTCAGCATCGCTCAACGAGTCAACGGTCTTGTTTTTGAGAATGCAGTAAGTGTCGATGACAGACAAACCACGGTTCAACTTTCCCCCAGGAGTGTTGTAGTTCAAGTTCTTGGTGAGCCAGTCCACAGCCTCCTGGGGCATTTTGTAGTCGCGGGCAACCTGTTGCAACTCGGCAACCAAGTTGTCGAACTCGCCGATGAATTTTTGTCTTTGTGCAGCCTTGTCCATTGTAGTTGTTGAACGTTGGAGGATGCAGATTGCAGATGGACCGATTTAGGGTATACGAGTCGCGTGTATATGACGGACTGATGGTGTGGAAAATCTATGAACTAGAGTAAGTGCGAACGTAGATTTTCTTCTATTTCTTTTGGATTCGTGCTAAAGGCTGGCTTTTTAAATTGTATTTTTCCTTTCTGCTTTTCGCGATATAAACTATGGGTGGTGGTGTGGTCCTTTTATATATGTGGTCTGGCTGCAAAACTATCAGTATGTGATTATGCGACTGGATATTGAGGCAATAAAGATACAACTAGTACCTAACCCACAGCGGGTGCCGTTGATAATTATCTTTTTCTTTTTTTCGTCGGTATATTACTTTTCTTTATTTAAAACCATCAATGCAGAAACCTTAACGTCTACCTCTCTTACTCTTGCCAGGTCTGACTGACTTGCCCTTTCCTTTACCCTTACCTTTGTCGTAGATGTCAGCAGAAGAGTCAGCATCGTTCCTTCTCAGGCCCCTCTTCATGCCACCAAAGCCGTACTTGGAGTCTTTGGCCATTCTCTTGCCGTTAGGCTTGTGTCTCTTAGGTCTCTCATCCTCGGCGGTGGCCTCTTCCAAGGCAATCTGGAAGTCGTCATCATTGGAGATCTCGTTAGAAGATCTCTTCTTCTTCAAAGACTTGATCTTCTCCAAGGTATCCTTCTTTTGTTTAGCTCTCTCTTGTAAAGTCTCGTGCATCACCTTCTTTCCGAACTTCTTGAGCTGTCTCTGCTTCTTGGCGTCCTCAGTAGCCTTGATGTCAGCAGCCTCCTTCAACAACTTGCTCTTCAACTTGTCCATGTGCTCGTCACTCTTGACCATCTCAGCAAAGTAATCTAGAGGTCTGGTGAATGGAACCTTCAACTTCAACAAGTTGGCTTTACCTTGTTTAGCGGCATCCAATGCCTGTTTATAGAATGCAAGCTCTCTCTCAGTATCGTCGTAGATATCTTTAATACCCTCCTCGGCTCTCTCAGCGCTCATGATAGATTGATGTTCAGTGAATGCGTGCTTGTCCCAAGGAAGTTGTATTCTGGCAAGAGACTCTTTAAGGGCTCCGATATTATTTATCGTGAGCTTGCTGTGTGGCACGACATCTCCGTCGGAGTCTAGCTCAGCGTCAGATAATGCGACATCTTCCTCCTCGGCCTCAGGGTCCTCCTCTTCCTCGTCTTCATCCTCCTTTTGCTCCTCCTTCTCGATATCAGCTTGCTTTGTCTCCTCTTCCTCTTCTTCCTCGTCTTCATCCTCATCCTCATCCTCATCATCCTCACTGTCAGCTAATTTCTTGTAGTCAAAATCTTCCTCAACCTCTTCGTCCTCCTCGTCTTCAACGACTTCTTCAGCCTCCATTTGGGACAAACGTTCGCCGTAAGTGTCCATGAGCTTCTTCAATCTACGCTTCTCTTTCTTGGAAGTGGTTTCTTTGGCTTGCAATTCTCTGAGTTCTTGCAATTCTGCGAGCTCGGTTTCTTCGTCCAGCTCTGGCTCGACCTCTTGAAGGACTGGCTTCTCGAGTTTTGGAACAGAGGCCTTAGGCTTTTTCTGCTCAGCAGAGGCATCGATAATCTTCTTGTTTTTGAGAGCAACCCTCAATTTTCCTTTACTCATTGTGCAATTGTTGGTGTTGGTCTATCGTCTGTTTCGAAAATTATCCAGACTTCCGATGCGATGCTGCGATGCTGCGATGCGCAGTCGTGCGAGGCTCACACTTATCAATTGGTATGGTTGATTTGCAGCCATTATCGGGGGATTAAAATTTCGGATTTTATTTTTTTTTCTCAATTAGATGATTTCCAAAGATTTATTTCAATGGAGTTCATATGGATGTTCATTGAGAAACTTTTTCCCACTTCCATATCGCCACCATCGTGGGAGACAACTAGGTGGTAATACATCCATTCCTTTTGCATCTTTTTCCCCTTCAATTTTGCAAATACATCTTTTGATCGTTCGAACCTCTTCAGATTGTGGACATGCCATATATGGTGGATGATGATACCCAATGTCGTCAAAGTGGTGGATGGCATTCTTGTCTAATAGAAGAGCCACACCAATGGAATGAACAGGCGCGTCACCCCATCGCTCGTAGTAAAACCCTCCTGCTTTATCGAGGTGATCAAAATAATCGGCGTAGGCTTGGCTCCGGAAAAAATCCAAATTGGCAATTTCAAAGTTGGACCAGAAATGGCACATATTGTACCTAGAATCAGACTTGGCGACAGTGTGAAAGAATACATCGCTGTCGTTCGTTGTGATAAAATCAAGAGCGTTATTTGGGTGCAAATGTTGCGGAAATTTTTCCATGAAATCTTCCACAGTGTCCCATAGCGTGGGAATGGTCTCTTGATATTCGGGAATGGTAATGGTGAAACCGTAAGTCTTATTTGTCGTGCGAAGAAGCTCAAACGGGTCATACATAAAATCGCACATATACTCGACATCCGGCTCGACCCTGAAATACCACTCGTAATCCAATAGACGCTTTTGTCTGTAGAAGTAGCCCAGGTTGAAGTGACACATATTCCTGTAGGAGTGTGAGAAGCCATAAATTATGTGCTGCGACTTTTCGATGTTTCTCTCGAGCTTCTTTTTGTCAATATGTGGTGGTGGATTCCAATCTTCCTCTGGGATCAACTCGTAGAACGTCTGGCCACTAGCCATGGCGGATGTTTGCATAATGAACTCAGAATCAAAGGGTTTATCGTTCAAGAAAACCCACGGGTATCTATAGTGATTATTGAATCTATCTTCTAGCGATCTCATTGATTGAAGTGCGCCTTTTAGATCACTATTTCTCGCAAGCATTACAATAGTTGCATTTTCTCTACCGATCTGAGTCCTGTTGCGGCCAGTGAAGAGGGTTTCATAGTATGAATTGGAGCTTAGTTTCTGTTGTTTCTTTGCAAGTGGATTATATCCATACTTGCTTATTACAGGATCATAGTTTCCGGATGAATCCTTTGAAAGGTAGTCAAGGAACTGTTGCCAAGGTGAATTATTTAGCTGCAGCAACAGCAATGAGTTGAAATTGTACAAGGGATCATTCTTGTGTAATTGGAGGTATGCCACTAAGGCTAGTAGACCAACAATTATAAATCTACCTATCATTATGGAATAGTATGGGGCAAACAGAATCCGAGAGAGAAAGATACGCGGCGCAATATAATCATGAAAATTCGATGAAATATTTGAGAACACAGATTTTTGTGAAGTGGAGGTTTGATATTTTGTTAAAATTATTCCGGACAAGTCTTGTTCTGCTCTTATGTAACTCAAAATGGCCAGCATAGATGGCAGAGTCAGTAAAGCCGGAGATGAAACAAATTCAAGAATGTTTCTCATCCTAATTCGTTTCTAGTCTTGTTGCAGGTATTTGATAGACTGGGGTATTTTCACTTTATGTTTGGTCTGTCTTTCCAAAATGTAGAAACCATAATACTAGAAATCCAAAAGGTACAATTGTTTTGAATATACGCCAAGAAATTCAGTTGAATCGTTTCTTCTTCCTGATTTTCCAAATTTGGTTAAGCCGTTTGTCTTAGTATGTGCTAGTCAATTCATCCTGAATTCCGATGCACAATGATGATACAACAAGATCGTTTATGCGCTTCCAATTTATCCCAAATTTATGAACATTTCAAATGAGATCATTGATTCTTCGTTTTTTTTTCATCTTCTTTTCTTCATTTTATTACAGCCTCTTGTTGTATTGTGTGGTCCATCATGTACTCACCACATCCAATTTAAGCGAACAAAAGAAGACGGAGTAGTCAAACTAAAAATCCCGCAGTCGCAAGAAATATAACTAAGTCACAAATCGCCTATTTTTTTCTCTCCGCAAATTTAAGACGCTCGATCCCATCTCCTCGCCGCCAGTCCCTCCAGCCAATCGTAGCGGCAGAATTACTACTAGGCACACTCCCCTTCACCTCCCACCTACTCGCAACCCCGAAAACCAACAGGCGTGTCATTGACGGACAACGATGCTTCGCAACTTGAGAAACTCGGCGAAGGCCACCAGATGTCTTGCCACCGCTGCAGATGCTGCGCTGAACCCTAACAGGGTTCACGGTGGTTTGAAGGACACTGACAGAATCTTCCAAAACGTATACGGAACTTACGGCCACAACTTGAAGAGCGCCCAAAAAATGGGTGATTGGCACAAAACAAAAGAGATCATCTTGAAGGGTGACAAGTGGATCATCGACGAGATGAAGAAATCCGGCTTGAGAGGCCGTGGAGGCGCTGGTTTCCCATCTGGTCTCAAGTGGTCGTTCATGAACCCTCCAGGATGGGACAAGAACCCAGGTCCTCGTTACTTGGTCGTTAATGCCGATGAGGGTGAGCCTGGTACCTGTAAGGATCGTGAGATCATCAGAAAGGACCCTCACAAGTTGGTTGAGGGCTGTTTGTTGGCTGGTAGAGGTATGAACGCTACTGCCGCCTACATTTACATCCGTGGTGAGTTCTATAACGAAACCGTTGTGTTGCAGGAGGCCATCAACGAGGCTTACAAGGCTGGCTTGATTGGTAAGAACGCTTGTGGCTCCGGTTACGACTTTGATGTCTACATCCACAGAGGTATGGGTGCTTACATTTGTGGTGAGGAGACCGCGCTCATTGAGTCCATAGAGGGTAAGGCCGGTAAGCCAAGATTGAAGCCTCCATTCCCTGCCGGTGTTGGTTTGTTCGGTAGACCAACCACTGTTGCCAATGTCGAGACCGTTGCTGTTGCTCCAACCATTTTGAGAAGAGGTGGTGACTGGTTCGCAGGCTTTGGTCGTGAGAGAAACTCCGGAACCAAATTGTTCTGTATCTCCGGTCACGTCAATGAGCCATGTACTGTTGAGGAAGAAATGTCCATTCCTTTGAAGGAGTTGTTGGAGAAGCACTGTGGTGGTATTAAAGGCGGATGGGACAACTTGTTGGGTGTCATCCCAGGTGGTTCCTCCGTCCCTATCATGACTAAGGACGTTTGTGAGAACGTTTTGATGGATTACGATGCCTTGAAGGATGTTGGTTCCGGTTTGGGTACTGCCGCCGTCATTGTCATGAACAAGCAAACCGACATTATCAGAGCTATCCAACGTTTTTCCGCTTTCTACAAGCACGAGTCTTGTGGTCAGTGTACCCCATGTAGAGAGGGAACCACTTGGTTGCTGAAGATGATGGACAGATTCGTCTCCGGTCAAGCCACTGAGAAAGAAATCGACATGATTCTCGAGTTGACAAAGGAAATTGAGGGCCACACTATTTGTGCCTTGGGTGATGCCGCTGCTTGGCCAGTCCAAGGTTTGATTAAGTCCTTCAGACCAGTCATGGTGGACAGAATCAACCAATACAAGCAAAACCACGAGGCTCCTTCTCCAGGAGGTTGGGTCAAGGAGGGTAAGATCATGGATGGTCATGTCATTGACAACCCTCTTCCTGCTCACCACTAAGCCTTTGTTGTAACTCTAGCCAGTCAGACTGTGTTCTGATGGTCTTTGCATTTTGGTAGGTGTAGTTTCACATCTGCCCTGAAAACTCTCCTTCTCTCTTATTAGAGTGGCTCTTGGATGGTATATTCGAGATCTTTTTTGAATTACAGAAACAATGTACGTAATTTATTCGATTTATATAGTAGCCTATGATTATGAATACATAGCATCAAGAAAGACGCCTAAAACGATCGATTTCTAGTTATTCAGTTCGAATTCTTTCCCAAAGAAAATCGATTCTGATGATTCCGTTCCTATGTATGTTCGGTACTGCAACCCCAGATTTCGTTATCTTGTTTTCCACTACTCACAATACAACATGGATGAAGCTATTAAGACTCGAAATGGGCGAGAATTAGAGGATTTGGACAATGATATACAGCAAGTGAACATCTACAAGCAAAATTTGCGTTCCCTCAAGCGACAGAAAGTCGAAGGAAGCTTGAGTCAAGAATGTGCAAAAGATTCGCAACAGCTAGGAGACACAGACACAAAACTGAATGATGATCTGTTACAAGTGCAAGAGAATGGCGAGGATGTAACAATTAAGGAACCAACACAGCTATCACATGAGGATAGAGACCTCGATTCAGAAGACAAATCTATAGTAGCTGAAAAGGAAGCGATTTCACAGAAAATAGAGATTCTACGAGAAAATGAGCCTTCGAATACAAACTCTTCCAAGGATGATGAGGGGCTTGAAGATGAGTGGAGGACCGAGTCCGAATTCTACAAATCAGTGGACGCAAAGACGTTCCGCCAGTACGACTTGGCCTGTGACCGTGTGAAGGAATTCTACGAACAGCAACACCGACTTCAAACAGTAGCTTTCAACATTCAGGCGAGAATCAATTTTAAAGCCAAAGTCCGGGCCAAGATGACTGTATGGGAAGGTTTAGAGAAACTCAACAAACTTCTAGACGAGAGTGATCCCGATACTGAGCTAAGCCAGATAGACCATGCACTTCAAACTGCAGAAGCCATCAGAAGGGACAAAAAGCCTCGATGGATGCAGCTTGTTGGACTTATTCATGATCTCGGAAAACTACTATATTTCTTCGACTCCAAGGGTCAATGGGATGTGGTAGGTGATACATTTCCAGTGGGATGCAGCTTTCTGACAAAGATAATTTTCTCCGAGAGTTTTCGTCGCAACCCCGATTATCTCGCACCATCATACAATACTAAGTTTGGAATCTATAGTGAGAATTGTGGATTGGACAAAGTCATGCTCAGTTGGGGCCACGATGAGTACATGTATCATATTGCCAAACTCAACTCCACAATACCGCCGGAGGGCTTGGCTATGATTCGATACCACTCGTTCTATCCTTGGCATCAAGAAAATGCCTACCAATATCTCATGAATGACTATGATAAAGAAATGTTGAAAGCGGTAAGAGCATTTAACAAATATGACCTATACTCGAAGGCCGATGAGCAATACAATGTTGAGCAACTCAAGCCGTATTATTTGGATCTCATCGATGAATTTTTCCCAAAAAAGACAATTGATTTTTGATTGATTGGCTAGAACAAATCTGCCTTTACACAATAATATTTCTAATAAAAATGAAACCATGTAATTATTAAATGCAGAAGAGGTATGTAAAATGCAAAAGTGTGTGCTGTGAGTACGAGCATCCAAGAATAAAATGCACCAGGCACTTTTGGATTAGGGATGCAGCACGTCTAAAACACCAAATCGATCATTCCGAACGACTGTTCGATACCAAAAGGACCTGGGTCCTTCCAGTAGTCATCGAAAGTGGTCAAAATGGTGACAGCACCGCCAGTTGCATCCATGATAGACTTAATAGCTATCTTCTGGTTCTCAATGGAAGGAACATTGTTTCCGTTGACAATACCAGCGCTAGGATATCCAGTCTCGACAATTTCGACTGGTTTGGAGCAAAGTTGAGCAATCTGGCCTTGTTGCATTGTAACATATTGACCGGCTTGATCAGCGAACAAGTCTTGGTTGAAGTATGAGTGAGAATTAATACCGACAAAATCGATGGCAGATTGAGTACACAATTCAGGGTGTTGGAAGAAAATGGCTGGAGGCTCAGCAGTAGTGACCATGCCACCGAATCCAGCGTTTCTCAAACGAGTCTTCACCTCAGAAATCTTGGAAATCAAATCACTAGCGGAAACAAAACCACTCAAGACGGCCTCATTACCAATAGTGAAGACATCGAAGATACCCCAACCGTTCTTTTGAGCCCATTGAATGATCTGGGTAACATCGTTGTCAATCGAGTTGACACCAGCGTCGGTGATCCAGAAACCTTGGTTGAGCTTAATACCAAGCTGTTGACAGAGAGGAAGAACAGCAGACATCGTCAAACAGTCAACACCGTACAGTCTGATTTCGTAGATCTTTTTGGAAACGAGCATTTGCAAGTCGGACTTGATCACATCGTATGGTTTACAAGAGCGGTCATTGGCAAATGGTGAATACACAATCACCTTAGGAGGAGCAATGAGACCAGATGGTGATGAAGTAGAGGAAGAGCTGGAAGAAGAGGAGCTGGAGGAAGAGGAGCTGGAAGAAGAGGAGCTCTGCGAAGTAGCGGAAGTCGAAGAGGATGTTGGTTGACCGTCACTGGAAGTGGATGAAGTGATGCTTGAGGAAGTGCTACTAGAACTGGCGGTTGAGGAAGTAGTAGTCACGCCGTCAGAACTAGTGCTCGAGCTAGAAGTTTGTGTGTTTTGTGTGTTTTGTGTGCTCTGTGTGTTTTGGTTGTTGTTCCCGCTCTGGTTTGTAGTTGGTGCACGTGTTGTGGTGGCAGAGCTGGTAGAAGCAACCTGGCTAGGACTAGTGCTTGGACTAGGAGTGTTTGCATTCGCGTTAGACGAAGATGATGGAACGCCCCAGTTTGGAGGACTGGTTGATGTTCTGAAAGTGGTGTATTGGGTACCGACAACCTCTGTCAAGGTAGGTGCAACGGTGGGAATTGCGTTGTTGTTGTTCTTGACAGCATTATTGTTGGCTTGCCCGACTGGACCAGAGCCTGGCACAGGAGGAGTTACTGTGTAAACCACACCATTGGAGACAATCACTTGCACTGGCGGAAGTGTAGTGGTGACGGTACCTGTGGGCTGGTAAACTGTCAGCGTAGGAGCAGTAACAACCTCATAGACAACATCGTCATCATCAGGAACTGGAATTGGCATAGCAGCAGCATAAGATGCCAACAAGAAGAGAATTGATGGAAGCATTGGAAGCAAATCAGTGGTTTTGATCTCGTTATTAGATGGAGGTCAACCAGTGAAGAACGGAAAATCCGGGTTTGTTGAGAAAGTGAAGTGTAAGAAAGTAGATGTGATGAATCTGATTTTGGATCAAGGGTCGACATCACGGAGACTTTATACTCACTCATCAGTTTGCTAATGTTGATCTTTCATAGCGATGTGGCTGCAAATTCAGCCCAAAACGGCCAGAAGGAGCTCCCACCAGCAGGCAGTCTGCAGGATTGCACCCTGGCGTGCAGGTATTACACCCAAAGAAGGCTAGCTCGCGTCCAAAAGCAGAATATGCAGCTTCAAATTTAGACGAAACCCTGACTAAAAAGGATCAGGTGAGGAACCGAGGTGACCCTGAGTTTTAAAGGTAGGGGTGGCAAGCTTCAAACAAGGACCCTTGACAAATGGTGGGCTTGGTTTTTGTCGCATATGGTTCTGTTTCAAAGGGTTTTGAATCGAATCTGACATGGTTCCAGAAACGTAACTATCGCTTCCCTTTTTGGCAGCGACGTCAAAGTCAGTACCGGCCAATTTCCCTCATGACGAAGCCACTCCAAGCTTTGCGCATATGCTTACCCGATCGCTAACCTGCAGACTATGGCACTAAAGGCTGCTTGTGCATATTATTCTGCATGTATTCTGCATGTATTAGGTGAGAGCGAAACCAGTGATTGACACATTTCCTGTACTACCTTGCCCGTTTTGCTGCACCCTGAATTGGTATTCAGATCATTCCCAAATGGGAACAATTCCGGCACCTTTTTGGAATTCGGTCATCGGGTATTGCTGATGTCACAGATATCCTCATCTGTGTATTCTGGATTCGGATGTCCCTGAATGAAAATGAACTCACCATGATTCCATCTACAGGATTTTGTTTTGTTTGTTCAAGATGGATGTCTGAATCATGGCCGAATTTGTACATCGACACTGCTTTTGTAGATTCGAAGAGGGTTTGAGAGTGAGCTATTTTAAGAACAGGTACCTGAGTCACAACGTTCGCACCAATCGGGATAGTGTACTTCCAGTCTTGTTATGATCAATTCATCTTGACTCAGATGTATGTCCTGAATACCGTTTCTATTCTAAGATGTTCCCGTTTAGGATCTATTAAATTGTGTCTTGAAATTAATACTTACAGATATTACTCTTCTGGTAGGGAGACTATGCATTAGTTCAACAAATCGTAGATCTTGTCGATTTTATCTTGCTCGATGGCACCAGTGGAACCCAAGTACTTCAACAAAGCCTTGGTTAAATGAACAATTTGATCTTGCGTCAAGTGGAATACGGCCATTTGCAAAATTTTGCCTAAGGTGATATTGCTGGCAGCAATGAATGTCTGGTAGTACAAGTAAGAAAATGAGCCCATCAAAAATTGACAGTCAAAACGGTCGGTAATACCACCGTGGCCAGGAATGGTGTCACCAAAGTCCTTGATTCCGAATGCTCTCTTGACTCCACTGGCGAAAAACCCTCCAAAGGGGGCAATTAAAGAAGCAAAGGTGGCGAGAATAATCGCATGGAAGTAAATTGGCTTGAAAATGATAACATCAGTACCAATCTGCTCTGCAAGGTTGGTTGGAAGTTGATACAATTGAGGAATGAATACTGGGTTTGGCTCACAGTGTGGGTAATCATAGATGGTGGTACGAAGTTGAGTGGCTGGACAAGTGAGGTAGTCAGACTGAGACAAGATGTAAGTAAACAAGACAGCGGCAAAACTGGTACAGATCCAAGCACCAATAAAACCCTCAACAGTCTTCTTTGGTGAGATGGCGATCAACTGAGTTCTACCAAAAGTGATACCACAAAGATAAGCGAAAATGTCGTTGACAATGACCAAAGCAGCAGGAAGAAGGAACCAAATGATACCGTTGAAAATGTTGTCAATAATCAAATGCGACTGGAACACCACAATGAGCAAGGTCATGTGGGTTGCACACAACTGAGCCAATTGGAACTTATAGAATCCCTTTTTCAAAGTATAAACAAACAAAATGAAGCCCGCGAGGTACAAGGTGTATGCGATCAATTTATGGTTTCTGTACATGAACATCATCGAAGGAGTAGACATGTCGATGTCTTGCAAAAATACAAAGATGCTCTCACCGTCTAAGAAGTACACAGTCGAGATCAAGAAGTACCAATTTAATGATTTGTTGTAAGGGAGGTTTTTGTCACGGGCAGGCTCTGAAGTCAAGGCGATGATCTCTTTGAAAACCAACACCTGGAACACAATAACCAATGCAATTAGGGGCAAATGACCCGAAAGAACAAGCACTAGAAATGAGCCTATCATGACCAATGACCAGATCGTTCTGGTGATAAACGCCAGCTTCTTCTTTTCCAACTCATTGACCACGGGCTGTTTCTTCTCTGCCTTGTCGATCTTCTCCACCGGAGCGGTGCTTGTTTTTTTTGATGTGTCTTCTCCTTTACCCATTGTCCTGATTCATGCACTAAAAGCCAGTAGAGTTCTATTCAGTAACAAATACAGCAACCGACCGTTTGGTTTGCGTCCTAATAGTTTCAGGTGGAGACGTGTAAATCTAACGTAGAGCAACGCTTTTGGGTAGATGGGGTTGAGGCAGTTTTAGGAGACTGTCGAGTCCAATGGGAGTACTGCAGGATGGCGCCGTTAGAGATAAAGTAAGAAGGGCGATTAATGGACCGGCGCGGAATATTGGGATCCCTGAAAGCAGTGCGTCGAGTTTTTTTTTTTTTTATTTATGATTTTTATGTCTCTTTTGATATAGTAAGCTTCCAACATGTGTAGGGAGCATGATCTTGTGGATATCAGATTTAATCGCACTGCACATAGACATCCAACTACTGCCTGGCAATTGTCATGTGCAAATGTCTGTAAGTTGGGTGAGAGTGGTCGGAAAGTAGCCTATCAACGCGATTCAAATTGCAAGGAAAAAAATCTGCCTACAAATACACAAAAAATTACATCTATATGGTATGAATGTTTTCTTGAATTCCAGGGAAACTGTGTCGTGGTGATCACCTTCTAACTTAGGAATAAGTTTTTGGAATGTTGAACTGTACAAAAGGCTCCGATATTCCTAATGAGTTCTTGATTACAAGAGAGTTTTAACACTTTAGTTTTTGCTACAGAAAATTTGTCCATATTTATGTACGCTTTGGTCATCATACAACGAACCAAGTACTCTAATTGTATACTAACGATCTACTATCTTCAATATGTGACCTAGAATAAATTGCCGAATAATAAAGCCATAATTTTCCTACAATGTACTAAATTCATTTAATCAGGTGTCACTGGCTTTTTGTCAAGTTAGGTCATACTGTGCGTCTTGTAGTTCGATTCTCAAGGGAATGACAACTGGCTAACGATTGAAGATTTTCTCAAAGAGTTGAATACAAAGGATCTATCTGATAGTCTCGTTCACGACTTCCTCGCATTGCATGGGGCTCGATTCCGTGCTGCAATGACAAAAATTTGCGTGAATGTCTGTTTGAAAATGCTTCAATGCGATCTCTGAGCAGTAAATGATAGAAAGCTCGTACGAACTTTGAAAGCACAATTTTGGAATTCCAGTATTCATTGAAATCGCATCATAACCCGAAATACACATTCGAACGTTCGTAACGGAACAGGCTTTTAAGGCATATCAACCAGACTTGACACACTCGTCAGTTTATACCGATATGAATCTGAATCCAATATTGCTGCTTTCCTTTTTAGTTTTTACCAATGACTAATTACTTGGTATCGATTATACAGTCTATGTAATGTGAGTGTTCACATGTTTTGCTAGAGCCCCTAGCCTAGAGCTATCCCATTTTCATAACTGAACAATACTCCCCAACTGTGGAATCAGCTATTCATTAATATGGATGGGACGATTGCTTTTTTATTGTTGTCCTAAGCTCTTTATTAGCCTTGTCAACTACAGTAGCCTTGTCAACTACATTAGCCTTGTCAATTACAGAAAAGTTCTACTTTCGAAATCTGTGACACATCGGATTGCCTTTCTCTTTTTGTTTTTTTTTCGTGGCTCTCTGCAAGTACCAAGCTTGACCCACAAGGAGGTAGCAATAAACGGAGGCTTGCCAAAAGCTCCATGATTTTTACGTGGGACTCGCAACTTCAAAAAAAATCTCAATATTTTTGGCCAAAAAATTACCTTGTGCCATCGAAGACTCTGAGTCTTCATTATTTTCTTTTTCTGCTCCAGCCTGACCTACCCTTACACACAGACCTTCCGCACTTCCCAACAGCTAAAAACCTCTTCACTTATCCTAGAAGACAACGTCAAGAACCCCGTTTATGTCTACTATTCAAAATTTAAATTCGTTTGGTATGTGCCTGTGCTATGCAACTCCGCAGAATCTTACTGGCTGTATCTCCCCGTATAAGTGGCGCTACCGGTTGTGATGAGTAAGGGACGAAATTCTTAAAAAACCGCCTCGGCGCACGGACTCACAGAAGATATATCAGACATTAGAATCATGTACTCCAGCCAAATATCTATCATAATCGGCTCAGTTTATATGGCCTATGCATATCTCCATCGCTGGAAAACTCAAAGGGAGATCAAAATTCACAACAGCAGCTTAGATTCCTCCCCATTTGCCCCTAATACTAACATCAGACCCCTTCGCAGACACAGGTGACACTGAGTCTCAAGCTGCAAACTACATTCATATCCGTATTCAGCAGCGTAACGGTCGTAAGACTTTGACCACTGTTCAAGGTGTGCCCAACGAGTACGACTTGAAGAAGGTTTTGAAGGTTTTGAAGAAAGACTTTGCTTGTAACGGTAACATCGTCAAGGACGACGACTTGGGAGAGATTATCCAATTGCAAGGTGACCAGAGAGTCAAGGTTTCTGAGTTCTTGATTGGCCAATTGCAATTGCCAAAGAAGAACATCAAGATCCACGGTTTTTAGTCTTGTTTTCCATTATGTCGCATCAGACATTTATTCCAATCCAAAGTATATTTGAGTGACATGTAGGGCGGGGTGGCGATGAGCTTCCTCATCACGTATTTGTTAACTTGAGTGTGGTATTAATAGAATTATACATGATTTGCTTTTATCGTCTGATAAGATGTAACGCTTTTTTGCATGCTAATTAAAGTACTTTTATATTCTTTTAAAGTGTATGTCCCTCCAGCTCCGCATTTCACTGACTGTAGTAATAGCTTCACGCAATTCAATCTAGACACAACAAAAATGCCTGGGGATCTAAACCTTAAAAAGTCATGGAATCCTGCTCTCATGAAGAACCAGAAGAAAATCTGGGAAAGGGAGCAGGATGCTCTCAAAGAGCACCAGGCGATAAAACGAAGAGCCAAGGAGATTACCCAAGAGAAGGAAAGGGAGGAAATGATTAAGCTACAGTATGGCAATGACTTATCCAAAATGCCTCAGAAACAGAGATTAGAGATAAGCAAGCTTGGCTGGATGTACACTGATGCACCTAAAGATACCGAAGACGAAAATGGATTCAAAGAGGTTGAGGAAGACTTTCTAGAGAACACAGCTCAAGTGGAACAACTTCTTCAGGGAAACAGACCTGCTGTTCAATCTATGACCAGTAGATTTGACAAAGTTGCGTCTGTGGGTGCTGGTAGGGCAGGTTCGAGCTTATCAGATGACCCTCTTCTTCTCATACGGAAGCAGCAGAGGGCCGAGAGTCACAAAAGAGAGCGTTCTCCGAGTAGAGATTCCAAAAGCACTCACAGATCACTGCATCGTGGCTCTCACAGCAGAAGTGAAGGTGAGAGGAGTCATAGACATTCTAGAGGCAGCTCAGATAAAAATGAAAGACATCGTGAAAGACATCGGTCGAGATCAGGTAAAGGACACCGTGATCATGAAAAAGGTGAGCAGCCTAGGAGATCTAAAGAGCGTCACGACCCAGATAGTGGCAAGAGTTCGCATACTGAAAGATGATCTACGAGTCCTTCAACTTAAGCATAGTGTCCGTTCCGAAGCCAAGTCCAAAGCATTATCCTTCGCTTATACTCTCTTTTTCAATTCATTGCAATTGGACTTCATAGGGTTTGACGGCCTCAAATTTTCTTGGGTATAACCGGCCATTTACCTTCCATTCATACGTGAGAATAAGATCACTCATCCGGGAGAGTGTGAGATCGATGGGCATTGTTTGTTTTTCGATCGGAAAAATCATAGGAAACCATGATCTGCATTTCTCGTGGCAACTGAGCCTGGGTGTGTTCCCTATTTTGTATGGGCCATAGAGCGTTGCCTCGAAATACCCATAAAATGCATTTGCAATTTCTCGATGTGGGCCCTTAAAGCTTAAGTTGACTTGTTGACTAAGTCTATTGTTTGATGGGTGTTGAAATTCGAAAGCCAACTTAGGACAATCAATCGGGATGTACGAGCTGAGCTGTGTCAAATAAGGTCGGTTCAATTTGCTTATCTTTTTCAAACCAGTGTATATTGGCTGAACATAACTCGCATAACTCTGGGGAATCATAATTGCCTCACTTTTTGCAAACACTTGTAGGATTTCAGGGCTAGCCTCGTTGCACCCAAAGGAGCCAAGAAGCTCTGATATAACTAGGTTGAAAGACTTCAAATCATGGTATTCTCTCACATCCATGCAACAAAGTTCTATATTCGTGCGATCAGCGATAATGACTTGAAGAGATTCAATGCATTTGAGGTTCTTTTCTATTACAGTTATGTGATCCGTCTTTCGGGCATGATTTATGACAGATCTCAAAAATGGGCCTCTGCCAGCGCCAACAATCAAAATCTTCATTGCTGTATGTTTTCGACGAAGGTCACCAATCGCCATCTCTATAGCACAGTCGTACTGCTCATACTTGACAATGTCTTCTGCGAATGTGTCATAAACATCTAAGTTCATGTCGACTGACAATGGCTGGAGAGGGTCAATAATGTAGTCTAGTCCTTTTTGTCGATTTGGGCATGCTAAGGTTCTCCAATATTGGAAGCTTTCTGTCTGTGCAACAGATTGGAAGATCAAAAGATGTGGCAACTGAGGTTTCGAGAGTAAAAAGTTTATGGTTTTTGAATCAATCACCAGGGGTATTATGCCTATGTATTCTAGGCACTTATACCTCGACAAGTACTCCAAAGAAATTGATTCATGATAACGCAAGATCAAATCTACATCTAGACTCTCTAACAAATGCATTTCATCTCTTAGAGAGCACCAGTATTCAAGGTTCTCTTCAATAGGCACAACCACCACGATCTTTTGAGGTACATCACGTAACAAAGTCACGAATTTGGCAATCAGAAATCCTATTGGAAGATCTAGAATAAGGGTAGTCTTGGAAGAGAGGTTGCGACTTATGTCCAATAGAGTAATACTTGCATCTAAGATTTCACTCCGAATATAGACATGTGATGAGTAACAGCTTGACTCGAAGCCTACGATAGGAACATAGAAATTAGCCCGAAGCAGGCAATCTGCATCTTCTATAATGATACCATAACCCATAGGTTGTTTGTATTCGAGTTCAGAAACTCAGTAGAGCTCAACGAGCACGCTCTCCCTAATGAAAGGTGAAAATTGTTCAGAAGTGAGAGTATTAGTAACGCGTTTTAAACGAAACGGAACGAGGAACTTCGATTATGTTTGTTTTATTTATTCGCGTATCTGGTTTTCAGTACATTTTTTTTTCTTCCGTGCTTTCAAAATTTCCCACCTTGACTTTGTATTTTAGATGAGTTTTGTCAAATGTTCGACACTGAGAACCGAAAAAAGGCCAACATAAAATCGAAATGGAGTGTTCTTTAGCCAAAAAATTGGGAACATAGAAGCCCGTAGTTAAACTGTATTTTAAATAAATGACTATTCATTTCTGATTTACTCACAAATAGCTCTTTGACTTTTGACGCGTGCCCTTGTGCACAAATCGATGCGATTTGACCCAAGTGAGTGGTACGATCTCAGTTCTTCTTGAAAAATCTCTAAGTCCTCTCAAATCTAAAGGCAAATCTTTGTCAATAAGATTCTGTTCAAGCTTGTATCTCAACACTTGCTCTCTTTTTGGTTTAAATTGCATTTGTGGATTAACAGCACATTGACCTGACAACCCCTAAACGAATTCACACCCACGTCCATACATTCGCAATCACAACATTTACATTCAACTAAACAAATTCACCATTTCTAACAATGAACCGTCCTAGATACCTCACAGATGCTGAGAGAGCCAAGATTCTTGAGTTTCTGGACATGATCCACTACTCGCCCAGATACAACGATGACACAAACGAATACCGTCACGTCATGTTACCAAAAGATATGTTGAAGGCAATACCTCAGGACTACTTCAACCCAGATTCGGGAACTTTGCGTATCCTCTTGGAAGAGGAATGGAGAGGATTGGGTATTACTCAATCGCTAGGTTGGGCCCATTATGAGACACACGCCCCAGAGCCACACATTTTGCTCTTCAAAAGACCTATCAACTATGAACATTGATTCAAAACGTTATACCTGGCATTGCCACAATTCATTTCAAGAAACGGAGTGGTGCTGCTGACCTCTCTAGTGACCGCGTGCGATTATTAGTGAAAGGAGTTATTTAATTGCAAATAGACTATATGAAGTGTCTTTGTAGATAAAATTGAACGAATGATGACGTTATTTATGCGGATTCTAATCCAAGCTTTAACAAGACTCTTTGAAAAAGGAAACGAAATTAGAAAGAAAAAATGGTTGAAAATCACTGATTTAGCGGATACAAATAAGAAATAAATATCTTGTTTTGCGTACTTGAAAAATACTCAATTTGCCTCTTTTGTTGTTACTCTATTGTCGCGTGTAAATCGACCTTGATCTACTGTATTATTCTCTCCAAAGTAGCATTAGCCCCACTAGCTTCGCTAGGATCTTCTGGTCTTTACGTGAACAAGAATTTTTAGCATCCTACATCTAAATTGACCATCATTAGATACATCATACGAATGTTTCAATGAGTACACCCTATGACATTGGACCTGATGATCTCCACCGGTTCATAAATGATGTCAACGAGAATGTGGCACGCGACGACACAACAGATTTTAAAAAATTGATACTATATTTGTTCGGTTTCTCGCATCGCTTGCTAAATGACCTCTTCAATCAGCCTCACAACTCCGAGTTGTTTGCTCTTCTGGAAAAACTTCTATCAACTGTGGAACTAGTTCTATCTAAGAAAAAATATCTTGTGAATACTTCATTGACGCCGCAAGACCTTCAGATTGTTGTTTCAAAAGACAGCCCTTTGCTTCCTACTCAACCTGAAATCCTTCTCTACGAATGGGCGTTGACTTTTGCAGTGACATGGCTTGAAAAGCTTTGTATTCATTTACAGGCAGCAAACATGATCAAATGCTTTTTGTTGGAGCTCACCCACATCATTGCTGTCAATTTACATTCCTTCAAATTGAAAAGAACACTACGAAATTTCTTGCTCGCTCTATTGAATGATAATGTCCAAAAATTACTTGGGACAGTATCTCAGAGTCAGTCTCATGATGAGTCCTCAGATTTGGGTTCATCACGTTTGGCCCTAACTATCCATATTTTCACAGTCATCAATGACTATGAGGTATCGCAAAGATTGTTATTGCGATCCCCAGACTTTCAACAAAAGATCGAGGGTAATGCAAGAAAAGTCGCATTTATTTTGACTTCAAGGATGGTTACAAAGAATGTGAATGACTCCGCACATGGACTTCTCTTTAACTGCCATTCAATGTTTCTTTTGAACTTATGCAGCAACATCAGCGTTGATTCAATGATCAGATGGAGTAGCGTGTCTTTTGTGTTACTGTTTATTCACGAATACTGTTGCTTGTTTCAGCTGACAAGATTGCAGCCCACATTTAACTCCGTCAGTTATGATAGGGTTGTTTGCTTATGCCTTATGAAGGTCTATCTCTACTGTCGGAAGAAAAACTTGACACAAAGTTTTTTTCAGGCCTTTCCCATGGCCATTTTTGATTTGAAGAACCCTAGCGACAGTTCCATAAATCATTACCCGCATTTTGTTCTCAAATTGTTGCATCTAATGGGATCACAGCAGTCAATATTGTTCGAGCCCGGCCAAGACTTGCATTTCTACTCACTCGCATCGATTCCATTCTCGGATCTGGAGTTGGATGAGTTGAGATCTCGAATTTTAAATGAGCAGAGTTCTCCTCATTTTGTGAAGCTAGATTTCTTGTTGGAAGATACAAACGCCATGTCGCGCGTATCAGAACCGAAATTCAATCAACCAATTATTAAGCCATGGTTGGAACTAGTTCTAAATTTACTCCGTAAAGACACAGAGCCGGGCGGTCTGAGTCCTTTAGAAGACAGTTCGTCAATTTATACTTTCATATCGGCAGTCAGAAATGCCTCTTGTCTTATTGCTGGTCAGTATGATCAAGAAGAGAACATTTGCAGGGTCTGCATCACAATGTCAAAAAAGAATGTGTTCGCTCACGTTCTGCCTACCAGAAGACTTGTCTCTGAGCTGAATGAGGCGAACTTATTGTACAAACGGGTATATTGTGAGTACTTACTTGATACTAAAAGGGAAGATTTATTGGAGAATAACATGCTCGCTTCGAATATGCTTCTTTCTATGCATTGCTTTTTGTCTTCATTTCGGATCACAACGAAAGAGCTAATGGGCGAGGAACCGTTGCTCAAGTTTGTGTTGCATTGTGTCACACAGACCCGGAATAGGGATGTCAGAATATTGGCGGCCCGAGTATTGCCTCTATTTTTAATCAATGATCATGACCAGAATCTTGAGATCGTGTTCAAGAAAATCTTCATGGCGGTCTCTAATATTGATTTGACTTCTCCTTCCAGAATTTGCATGGCGGAGTCGTCCTTCATGGCATTGGCGAATTTAGCTATAGTGGTAGAGGGCGAGTGGCTTTGTGTTTGCTTCATAAAGCTCATTGATTCTCTAGGCGAAAGCAACGAACAGCATGTCAACCTTGCCTACAACTCATTACTTTATGTGGCCTCAGCAAGATCTCTAACCCCTTACAAACTTTTATCTCCTTTTTTACCAAGCATTGCTGAAAGAATCATAAAAAGGGAGAGAATGCTCACGAAGCTTACCGAACTCCTAGGTGTCTCGAAAAGGTTTTTCTTGAGCAATACAAGAAACTATACAACACCTCGCTTTTTGGAATATTACAAGCACGATTTTGTTCAAGAAATTGCCGAGGCTTCTAATCTCACAAAGCTCAAGCTTATCTCAAAAACCCTACCAAGAATAATGGCAACTTATTTATGTAAAGATGAATCTATCGATGCGAAATACATCGTGAACGTTCTCAGCAACACGAGTCCAAGCTACAATAAAGTCACAACTTCAGATTTGATACCAAATATTGGAGAGATTCTCTGGTATGTGTTGTTGCAAATGCAAATGGATGATGACGGTGTTATTGCAAATGAAAAGCGAATTCGGAGTGCTATCATATACATAGCTAAGATCAATTGGCTCCGAAGACCCGAAAACGACATTTCTACAAAAGCACCAAATGAGGACGAATTTGACTACATCAAGTACATATTCAAAGAGCATGTGTTAGAATTAGTCCAACGATTCTCCGAAGATGTGCATCAAATGAAAGGAATAAAGCCGTATCTTGAGAAAGTGAGCGCGATAAAAGCCATTCAATTTATAATACAGCACAACACTGAGGCAGCCTCCTGGGCTTTGGGGCAGATCTCGACTTGTTTACAAGCAGCGATGGAAAATCGTGCTCTAGAGTACAATGCTCTCCAGTGTTGGAAAGAATTGGTCCTGAGACTCGAATCTCGAAACTTGGTATCTTTGTTCGATATCAGCATTTCGATGATTTTTCAAAAGTTCCAGCTGTTTTCGTACAAATCGAAGCTTAAAGCAGCCGAGATTCTCGAAATTATTTTCGAAGAGATCAGGACAAAGTATAAGAAGTACGTTCCATACTATTACTCGTATCCTTTTGTGAAAGACTTGGACTCCTATTTCATTTTAAAAACCTCTGCTGTGTCCATGCTGGACTTGAAAAGTAAAATTGCGTTTTTTCCCGAATTGAGCAGGAGACTTCAAACTGGTAATAAGGTCATCGTGAATCAAGCTCTCGATGATTTGATTAACTCGGCACATGCGCACCAACTTTCGTGGCAAAAAGAGAGTTTGAGAGATGATACCCGCGAGAAAGAGGTCTCAATGCTAGTTAGAACAATCTTAGACGTTTCTGTTCACTTCAGGACCAAAGATCTGTCTATCTCAGCTAAATGCGCGAAATTTCTTGGCTGCCTCGGTTTTCTTGATCCAAACAAGTATGAGTTCAAGACCGTGAAAAGCCAAATTATTGTCTTGTACGATTTTCATGATTATCGTGAGAATTCAAAATTCTTGATTGATTTCATTGAGAGCAAGGTGATAAAAATTTTTTGGGCTTCAAATGATCCCATGAGACAATTATTCTCGGTCTACTCTATGCAATGCTTCTTGGCTGTTTTAGGTTTAGATTCCTCGATTTTAGAGCCTCCTTCTCAAGGAATACGCACAGATGTTTGGAACACTTTTTCTGAAACTAATAAGTCGACTCTCATTCCACTCTTGTCCTCAAGATACTTTGCACAAACGCCTCGATTTGAGCCTTTGACCTACCCTTACTATAAACCAGCTATGAAGCATGAGAAATGGTTAGTGGATATAACAACAAATTTATTGCGTCTGCCTTTTCCTGAAACTGCCAGTGGACGCAGGGGCTCTAACTCCAAAGAAGTCATTTTTCAGACATGCTCCATGCTCATTAGAGATCAAGAAATCTCAATTTCACAACACCTTCTTAAATACGTTGCTCTGAGCCATATTCTCACAAACAACACAACTGTTTCGGACAACATAATGCTTGAGTTTTTGGAGATCTTAAAGATTGACTCGAGAATGGTTGTCGGCTCAGAGCGAGCTGAAAATTTGAAACTATGCTACCAGAGTGTGTTTGAAGTTATCGATTACTTTAATGAATTAGTCTCATCTGCCACGCAAAAGTTAAGTGATTCACTGCTTTCCTCATCTGAAGTTGCACACCTTGAACAATGCCGTTCCCTGATCTCCCAATTTCTTGATAAAATTCCGACCGAATTGATTGCCGTGACATCATCCGTTTGTGATTCATATGAACGAACGATTTTGTATCTAGAAAAGTATTATCGCGAAAATGAGGCAAATGACAGTCAGGCTGAACTCAATATCGCTGGCACTTTGCAATCGGTTTATTCTAACATCGATGATTACGATTCTCTTGATGGTGTCTTGAAAAAGTTTACTTCGGCTAATCTTAGCGAGAAATTGTCGACCTTTCAATACAACGAGAATTGGTCTATAGCCCAAGAATCTTTCCAAGTCTTAAGTACTAATGGTGAAGCAAAGGATCAAGATCTGTTTCTTGCGAAACTTCTTAAATCATACTCTGACCATGCTCTTTATGATCGAGCACTTTTGACTCTTGATTCCCGCCTCGGCGAAACAACTTTCAGCACTCTTCCTATGGAGTGGGCAGAAGTTGGATTAGAAGAGTCTCTTGTATCAGGTAATTTAGAGCTCATTAAGAAATGGCTGTATATCATGGGTGCAATTGGCATCCCACACACTGTTCAAGGCGACGTAAAGAACAACTTTGCCAGCGGTGCGCTAGCAGTAGCATCAGGAGACCTGGCCGAATTTGACCAGAGTCTTGGCGATATTTACAGCATTATTGGAAACTCTTTGTCGCTGTCAACATCCTCTTCATTTTCGAAAAACTCAACTTTAATGCGGCAACTACACTTGGCTTTCGATGCAGATTACATTGCGAACTTCGTCAAATCCCATTCTGCGGAGGAATCGGATAATATTGACATAATTTTGGATGAAAGGCTACAAAACACCGATCTTGAGTTTCTGACCCAATGGCAAATTCTTTCCATGCATAAATTGTTCAATGGCATTACCGACCGCCAAAGCAACAATTCAAGGATATTCATTAAATTGGCGAAAGCGGCCCGAAATGATAGGAGACTTGACATTGCAACGAAATGCATCATGAATGCCATGATTCTTAACAACCAAGAGGCTTCTACAGAGTACGCTTATCTTCTTTGGGATCAAGGGAAAAGGGCTGATGCCATCAAGACCCTCGCCGATAACCTTAACCATGGTGATCACAAAAAGAAGGCACGAGGCCAGCTTCAGTACGCATTATGGCTTGATGAAGCAAGTCACACGTCATCGACAACTATCATCGAAGAGTACGCAAAGTCTTTTAGACTTGATGCCAATTGGGATCGACCTTTCTTCGAGCTTGGAAAGTATTTTTCTAAACTCGCGGACTCAAAACAGGACAAAACAGGTCATTTCGAGCGTCTTATAATCAAACATTATCTACACGCGTTGAAGTTGGGAACTTCATACATATATGAAGCGCTTCCTAAGCTCGTAACAATATGGTTGGACTTTGCGCAAATTTCTCATAAAAATCGAGATTCTATACGAAAGCTCGAGCAAATTACCCTGGAGCTTGCAAAGCAAGTAAATGAGGTTCCCTTGTATGTATGGTATACTTGTATCACTCAGTTGTTATCAAGAATTACCCACACAGACACCTCTACTTTTAACATTATGAGTCTGATAATTGGTAAGCTCATCGCTTCCTATCCAAAACATACTCTATGGTATGTCCTTTCACACATAAAATCGAAGGATCCAAAGAGAAAAGAGCGGGTCCTAAAAGTTATGGCAGCATCAAGTGCCTCCAATGAGATATTAGGAAAAAACATCAATGATGCCAAGGAGCTTTTTGAGATGCTAGAGGGTTTGGCTGCAACCAATGTCAAAAAAAAGACAAAGAAGAGATTCACTCTTAGTGGTGACTTCAACTTCAAAAATACAAAGAAACCGTACAGTTCTTTGGTCATACCAGTGAAATCGAATCTAGAGATAAGAATACCAGCGACACATCCGTACATGACTGCGGAAAAGGAGCCGATCGGATGGAAAGCCTTTCCAAAGTCAGCGTCGATCACATTTGATGGATTTGATGAAGAAGTTCACATCTTTCAGTCATTACAACTGCCGAAACAAATTACCATTCGTGGCACAGACAACAAACCTTACAGAATTATGGTAAAAAGAGATGATACGAGAAAGGATGCCAAGGTGTTCGAATTTACAAATATGATAAACATGTTGTTGTCAAAGGTGGCAGATGCGAGGAAGAGAAATCTTGTAATCGAGAATTATTCAGTGATACCCCTAGCTGAAGACATGGGTATCATTGAATTCGTGCCAGATGTTGCCACAATGAAATCGGTGATCATTTCTCAATTGAAGAAGGAGGGTCGACCTTTTGATGAGCGCAGTATTTTTCGCAAGCTAGATGATGCTCAAAAAGTGCTCAAAGCCAACAAGAGCTCAGACGATTATGCCAAAGAGAATCTTTTGAAATTATTCCAGAGCATTTGTGAGAAGGCTAGTCCAATTTTACATCAGTGGTTCATTAATCAATTTTCTGAACCAGCTTTTTGGTATCTCGCACGTAAGACGTACACTAGGACGGCAGCTGTCATGTCAATAGTTGGCTACATCATCGGTTTGGGCGATCGTCATTGTGAAAACATTCTTTTCTTCAAGAAAGGTGGCGCTGTGTTGCACATTGACTTTGATTGTTTATTTGACAAAGGCGAATCACTCCCCACTCCGGAAATTGTTCCATTCAGATTGACACAAAATTTGGTCGATGCCATGGGAATAACTGGTATCGAAGGTTTGTTTAGAATCACCTGCGAAGTCACTGGGGCTCTTGTCCGTGAAAACGAAGCCTCACTTATGAATATTTTAGAGACTCTCATTTACGATCCCTTGTTAGATTGGAGAACTCATCGGAAACCGCAAGACCATTTAATGAAAGTGAGAAACAAAATCAGAGGCCTTCTAGACAAAAATGGACTCGCAATGAATGTTCATGGTCAAGTGGATGTTTTAATACAGCAGGCGACCTCGGAGCAGAGTCTATCACAAATGTATCCAGGGTGGGCAGCATATCTTTGATGCAAACAAATTTAAATACGAATAAATTAGATGTTACGTAATTAGTAGAGTATTCAACGAGAATGCAATCTCTTATAGTGGATAGTCGGGTGGCGGTTTCCGTTGCACTTGAGTGTTTGATCGTACAAGATGCGGTTGCTCATCAAGAGCCAGTTTTTGAGTCTCAATTCCAAGCTCATCAGCGATTGGTTTCACCACTTTGAGCCCATCCATTGGTTCACCGAGTAAATCAGTAGGAGGAAGTGGGCTTGTCACTGAGTCGACTCGTCTACGTAACTTCAAATCATGACCAGTGATATCGAGAGAACGTGACAATGATTCCGACTCCTTGAATTTGGAGCCGAAATCAAATTGACCACGATTAATATCTCTCTCGGCCTCAGAACTCGTTGCAGACGCCGACGATTGTTTTCGACCTCTACGATTTGATATCATCTCGGGTGGATGGTATGTGCTCGATGTTGTCTGTGCAGAAATCTTTACCTCTTCACTTTTTTCAAGTTTTGAGTACCAATTTCCGATCTTTTTAAGAGTGGTGTTTGGCTCTTTCAAACCATTCTCCATTAAATCAATGCTTGCGGGAGTGACACGAGAATTTTCGACAACAGTTCCATCTGAAAGACAATGAGTCTCATCTATGCCTAGTGTATGGCCAGATTTCGGCTTTCTTAGCCTCTTGGTGAAATCATTCAATGTCGCCGATAAGCTTATTTTTGAGTTTTTTGATGGCGACATATCAATAAGAGATGAGGAATCCAGTCTCACAGAATCATCCTCCTCCGTAACAGTCACCAGCTGTGTTTCTTCCGGGAATGACACAGCAGAGGTATCCTGCTCGGTACCTTCTTTCTTCACTTCTGGATCTGTGGTATCATTCTCAGGTTCTGGAATCCTGGCATCTTTATCCCAAACTCCACCTCTATAAAGCTCATCATCAGTGTAATAAAAGATCATGTCATCCCAGTGAGGTAGAACTAGTGAATCTCTTATAGATTCTTTCATCATCTTTTCTATGGAACTTGTGATAATTGTATATGACATCTGCCTCGAACTGATAATAGGCTCTATCTTGATAGACATATTGGGCTCTCTCTCGTATGTGTACCAGATTCGGGCAGAAGGAGGCGGTTTTATCTTGACAAGCATTGGCCCTTCAATTTTCTCAATTGTGATTGAAAGTGCTAAATCAACATCTCTTGTCTTGAACCTAGATCCAAGATTGATGTTAGCTTTAGTTGCAATTTGGAGCGAGAGCTCACCGAAATAATGCAAATCAAATGATACAAGTAACTCACCGTTTGGATTGATTTCTTTGAGAGCTGGGAATGTGATGAGTGGCGCTGAGTTGCCAGGATCAACTTTGCTGATCTGAAACTTCTCTAGAAATCCTGGTGTCTTTAATTTATTAAGTTTCTTCTCTATTCGTGAAACCAAATAACTTTTCATGAAGTCGGTCTTTTGCAAAGAAAGAAAGAGACGCCCAATTATAGCATTGAGCCATTTTGTTTGTAGTTGCCCCTCCGAGCTGTATAAAGACTGGATAAGGTTCATCATATTGGCCGTGTCATAATGTAACGACTTCGCATAGATCTTCGGATCTAGGTTTCTAGGAAAGGAAGTGCCTGCTTTTGTTGCTCTGAGAAGAGTGAAATACCAATCTTCTTTATCGATAGTTATATCTGTGTAGATAAAGAAGGAGCCTGGAGGAGCAGGCAATTTCGACTCTGGATTGAGAACGTCTGCGATGGTAAGTTTTTTGGCATCCGCCCACTCGGTATCACTTAGGTCATCAGATAATCTCCGGGTTCGAGACCAGTCACTTTTGAGGATAGCAATTGAAGAGTTTTTTGTGAACAAAGAGCCCTCCGACAACGTTCGGGGCCAAAGTGCTACAACATGGTTTTGAAGAACAATTACATGCTTCACATCTTTCATCTTTTCGTTTTTGTACAAAAAAAGATTGCCATGTTTGAGAACTGCGAAATAACGATGCCTCTTGTTCGTGACGAACTTCTTTGATCCCAGTGTCGTGCCTTCGGTAGATAAGCTAGGCGTATGTCCAGTAGCCATGCTCGACTCCAAGGATTCCGTCGAGTCAGTCTTTGGATTGTTCTTGACTAACTTATAGAGTGATGCATAGGCTGTCTTGCCCTCTGAGGCCTCAGATATGGCTTCGGTACGAGAGCTAATTTCATCTGTGGACTCAATATACTCATGAGTCACGACAAGCCATCCCTGTTTAAAAGAATCCAATCCAGATTGATTGTTTTCCTCGATCTCTCCGGCTTTGTAACTTTCAGTAACTGGCGACTCGGATGTTTTCGGATGGAAATAAATAAAACCGACAATCAATATGGGTAGAAAAGTGATCCCACCCAAAAAGTAAGCCCCTAGAAGGTACACTAGGGACATTAGAGTAGAAGATCTATGTTTGCCGTCTCTGTGGGTGAGACTTGCCTTAACAAGAATGAGGGCAATTATGAAATCCGGGGTACTAGAGATGATGCATTCTGCAGGTCGCAGAGTCAACTAGGATTTATAGAAGTGAATACAAACGAATCAAGATGGTAGTGAAGTTATACACACGATTTACATAAAATTCTGCACATTTGGATGAAGAAGCGTGATGCATTACTTGTGTGGCTTGGCATTATTGCAACGTTTTTGTTGGAAAGTTATCGTCACAACGTTGTATTACTTGCTCTCCCAACGTGGGATCGAAAACGGGGCTCTTCTACACGAATGCACTTGGAGGCTAAAATTATTACACGCAGTATACAAGAATTAAAAAAAGTGTGACATGCAAAGAAACGAGTTTATGCAAGACAGCTGGGTCATTAGAAGAAAAACTCATTGACCATGAATTTGGCAGCGCCAATCGTTTCACTAGCCTGTCCAGAGATGATGGACCGTGAGTTCAAAAACTTGAGCCCCTCGTTAAGTCCTTGCGGAGATTGCTCATCGGTCAACGATAAATTGAGCCCATCGTTCCTGCGATAGTGGAATGACATCTTTCCATGATTATCATGGAGAGTGGGAAGTGGAGATGAAATAGGCGAAGAATCTGAAGAAGACGAGTTCTGCTCACCATTCTCAGAGAATACTTCTTCGTCATCATCATTGTAGTCAATGTAATCCTCAAGTTTGTTTCCAAATTCAGGAGATGGGTTGAAGTTGACATTCTTAAAAAACGGAACCTGTCTTGAACGCAGGTGCTTTTGTCTCTTGAAAGGCGCTGGTGAAACACGAGGCCTCGTCAACACAGAGAACAGTGAGTGATCATTGTGGATTTCAATCTGAGACTTTCTAAATGATGAATAATACGATCTCAAGTTGTCATTGAAAACTTTGGAAAAATTGTAGGAAATGTTATGATGTGCTGCGCTGTATGGAATGGCTGGAATGTCTGAACAAGGAGATGCAAGGTCATCGGAGCATATCGATGAGTAGCTCGAATATGAGCTACAGCTTCTGTTAGAGTCTGAGGCATCTATATTCAGCAAGATGTCACCATCCAGCGAGGTCAAGCTCAAGAGGCGTTCAACAGGGTCCATAATATCGTCCTTTGCATTCGACTGAAGCTTTGCAGAAAGTTCAGAAGTGCTAGGCGCAGTTTTTCTTCGTTTAGCAGCATGGTCCATACAGTCATCCAAGCCGGACAACAAATTATTCAGTTTATTAGCTCCAGGCGAAGATGCACGACGTGCGAGTTTATGTGGCAACATTTGAAAAAAAGTTATGGTGTAGGTTCTTTCTATGATGGTGATCTACAGAAAGTCTTATCTGATGAGATTGTACGAGCGATTATACTACCAGGAAGGAATTGAGAAAAGCAAAGATTCCAACTGAATAGATGATATCGCAGAAGAGTGAAGCTACAATTGATGTAACAATTGACGCTTACGCTGAAATGAACAGGGGAGGGGTGAGGACAAGTGGAGAAGGGCCCTTTATGAAAAAGAAAGAGGATTGTAATCTCCACACAGTGAACAATTAAATCTAGAAGTGAAGAAGACGAAGAGTCGCCGTAGTGTGATATGTGATAATTGGGGTCTATTTGCTGGTATTTGTGGCAACAGAGGGAGACAAAGAGGAGAGGAAAAGTTAGGATACAAGCGGCAATATATAGAAGAAAAAAAAAAAAGTTACCTTAGCCCGCCCTGCGTTTTCTGGTACCGAGGCGACGTTCCTACACATGTTATGAAACATGATGCAGGATACCTGTGCTCTTAACCAACGGAAGCCCATTCTGGACGCTCCTACAAAGTTGCCATACAATTGCGAGGGACATAAAAATAATCAAAACGGGGTGAAATATGAGAGTTCTGATCTCTGTGGATGATAGGATCCTACAAAAGTCTAATTCTGATGTAGTTGGGTATATTTTGCTCTAAAATTTGTGTGAAAAATAGATCAAAGGACCAATTTGTGCGACTTCCCCAGATGAGAGGAGCTCCCAAGAGTCTACGGCTCGAAAAGGCAAGTTGTTCAGTACGTTCGAATGACCGTCATAATGAGAAAAGCTCGACCACCTACTTTGACTGGAATGTGTTGCATTATGCAGCTAGATTTGATTTCCGATTTCCTTTTTGATCTCCGCATTGCAAATGCATAATTCGGTGTTTATGGATCGGTACCAGTAACCCAGGACGCAGTGTGCCGTACCCAGAATCGAAGGGGCGTTTTTTCGCTAGACTCGAGGAAAAGAAAATGATGCAAGAGATGTGCTGGAAGTTTGGAGAAAAAGAGGAGATCATCCAAAGGGGACTGCTCAGACTACTGTAGCCAAAATTTCTGCCTTGGAACTACGATTGTACCGCATTTGCATGGGTTTCTTTAGGTATCCTTAACTGCGAGGCACAAACAATGCAGGAACGAAAAAAAAACCCCCAGGCTCCTATGCGCACGGGGAAACTGGCGCCGAAAATCGAAAAATAAATGAAAAATTATTCAAAGTATCACAAATACTCAATGAGTTCTAAATACGGAAATCTGAAAAAGCTTGAAATTTCTTATCGGCGATGGACCAATTCATTATCTATGTGGCCTGCCTTGTGTCGTTTCATCCAGGGCAGGATGCAGGACACCGGGAACAGGTTTTTACATGCAAGAATACTCTCAGTGCTTGATGCTAACGCAGCCATTCAATCAGAGCTTGTACAAATAAGCATGCACCATAGGCTAAGATTATACGGCGAACAATTGGTGCTTCGGCGCGGGCAATGAAATTCAGGGCTGCGATTTTAGTTTCAGAATTGTGAATTTTGAAGCGATTCACGATTTTGAATTCCTGACGTCATTTGAGCGGACTGATCCCTCTTTTGAAAGCTCTAGGTTTCTGTGACTGATCATTGCAACCGTTGGCAACTGGGTGCAGGTCGCATGTAGCTAAAAAATGGGGGAGGTACAAGAAACAATTACCATTGCGAATCTCATGCAATTGAATATCAAGTGCCAAATTCAAATTTTGATCTGTCTCATTTGTTCAAAATAACTAACAAGCAGTTCATCATCAAATAGACAATGCTAAAATCTCCTGCTTTCTCGCTTGTCATTTCTCGCTTGTTGTTAAGTGGTGAATTACGTTTGCAAGGTCGATATTAGTATCTGACACTTAGAATTCTATATTGATGAGCGCCCATTAAAACAGCAGCTTCAACGTCTGTGAATTCATTAGCCCCGGAAATCCGCTGGCATGGGCACTCTCTCCGCGTTCTTGAAATTTGAGAGCTAATTAGATAAGAGAGCCAGATATGCACATTGTGCACAATTGACCATCTTGACAAAGATGCCAGTCCGATAAGCACCCGGCCAAAAATGCAATCCCATGCCACCCAAAAAGGCAACTTGATTGGTGGAGAAATTAAAAAATTCAACGATAGCCGAAATGCATACAGTGGAGAAGTCAAATTTGGAAGATAGCTCGGGGCTGGTCATGAGATGCGCGGCTATTGATGTCACGGTTTGGTCTAATATCTAGCAAATAGCTTGGCTACTGCGAAACTGTGTCTAGCTTAAATTAGACTATAATGGAAATGCGAGAACTCGTCTAGTATCGTTCCGATTTCAACTGCAAACTATCGCAGATGCAAGTGGGATAGCCATGTCCCCATCATTTTTTTATTCGGGGGCGATTTTGAGATCAATTCTTCGTCCAGAGGTGTGTTTGAAGTGAAGAGCAGGAGCTGAGGAGACAGACCACGAGAAAGATCTGAATGGGTAGTCAAAAAATGTACTTAGGACTCTGGTTATCTAAATCAAACCCATCATTTTCTTTAGTGCTAAAGATTGTGTGAACCATTGCGCAGTCGCTCTATGCCTTTTCTTAAAACCAGTGAGACAATAATCACGAACAGAAACAGACAAAAAAAAAATAGAATAAAAAGTTATTCATTGAAAAACCGATCATTATTTTACTCGTCGATCAATACCTTTTTTCGATTCGACTCGTTTGACATTTAATTTTTCACATTCCACTCGTGAGATCAAGTACCCCTAGTCTTTCAGTAATTGCATTTAGCGGATCATGCTTTGGAAGCCATTCGTGTTCGTATTTCTACCATTACTAGCACATGCTTCTGTGGGTGATAACCTACCTCTGTTCCAAAGATGCGTCTCTGAATGTGAATCAGCGGTGTGTTTAGCCAAGTCTTCACCCAAGAAGTTCACTGAAAATTCGGTGAATCCGATATCCGGTTTTGTATTTGGGTGGGACTGTTTACTGGATTGCAGATATAAATGTCAACAACTTGTTACCGCGGATAGAATACAGCATGGAGAACAGGTTGTTCAGTTCTTCGGAAAATGGCCCTTTACGCGTGTCTTTGGAGTGACAGAACTATTTTCAACTCTCTTCTCCATGGGAAATTTTTACGTCAATTACAGTAATTTGGCAAAGTTGAGAAAAAACATGCGTATCAATGCCAACAACCCAGAAAAAATGATCGTGTTTCGGCAATCTATACTTTTGGTTTTGGTCAATATGTTTGGCTGGACTTGCAGCTCCATATTCCATATAAGGGACACCCCACTCACTGAAATTATGGACTATCTTGGCGCGGGTGCTATTGTTATGGCAAATTTCAATGCTATCTGTATAAGATATTTCGATCTTCATCTATCAAAGAACAAATCCCGTCGGCAGATGTTCCAATACGGTCTCATGTTCGTTCTTTGCATTCATTACACTCGTTTGTATATTTCATGGGATTACGATTACAACATGGCCTTCAATGTGGTGATTGGCCTCGCAGCGGCAGCCTTATGGATTGCTCACTCTCTTAACGTGTACCGCAAGTGTTCGAACGGCAATGTGGCCACAAAATCGATTTACGTGGCGCCTTATGAGGCAGCTATTGCACGCAAACTTGAGTTCATCGGTATCAAAGGCTTTTTCTGGATACCTTTGATCCCTGTTGTGTTGAACGTATTTCTCATCTTGAGTGTGTCTTTAGAGTTGGTGGACTTTGTGCCGTGGTTTCTGTTGATAGACGCTCACTCCTTGTGGCATTTGTGCACGATGATTCCACCTTCGATCTGGCATGACTGGAACTTATGGGAACTCGAGCTCGCCTCGGTAGGATACGGCCTTTCATGATCAAAGAAGAGATACTACAATTGACAAGACATTTTAATTCCAATCCCGTGGAATCTCATGCATGTATACTAAAAAAAAGTCTATCGAATCTACAATAGCTACTTTTAAGACTCAAAAGAAGAGTTTATTGGAATCACGCTTACTCGTGAAAGAAATACTTGAAAATTGCCCACCGATTGGGCGTCCCTGACCGAAGTGTTGAAAGATTCAACGAAATGAACTGTTTGAAGAATTGAAATGCAATGTGATAGAGCGAAAGTGAGGTTGTCAAGGAGTTCAAACCTGATGTTCTGGTTGGCGCGCCGAACGAACTGCTTTCCGTTCCCGAAGTGTGTCGATAGAAATTTTGCTCATTCCGATAAGAAGGAATAGAGCCAAAGCCCAAAAGATGAAGAGGGTGATCAGGTAGTTTTCACTCGCTGTATGGATACGCAGTGCCTGATAAGCATGCTCTGTCATGACACCCTTGTCATTAACTGCAATGGGAATCATTCTTGATTGAAAAAAGCGAACTGTGGAGATGGGTATATAGGAATGGTTTGGAAAAAAATAAGGCTCTGAGCTGGCGTGTTTATATAGAATTCAATTAAACCCAAGAATAGAACTGTAAGTGCTCACAGGTTGCCAATGCCAATTAATGTTGCAGTAGACTTCCCACATGTAGCACCTCCTGCAGAATGGCTAATTGGACTAATGTCGCTCTGAGATACGGGCAATTCCAGGTACCGACTGCAAGCTATTTAGTAGATCCCTCAATATTGAATTGAGGTAGAAAATCACATAAAAAAGAAAGACCTGAAAAGAAAACTCACCTCAATGAAAGCAAACGGGTTTGTGCTCTTCCTCGGTATCAAGAAATGTCGCGGGCGAAGGGGTGCATTACTGACTGCACCGTCATCTAACGTGGTCCAAAAATATATCACAGAAAACGCAAATCATGTCGTCCCTGAAAATACCTGTAAAAGAAAAAAAAATCACGAGAGTCAATAAGCCAAACAGGAGAAAGGCTGCATAGAGTAATTAGTTTCTGTTTTGATTCCATAGAGTGACTTAGTCCAAAAATGGAGCCGTTCTGCATGGTAGTTTTGATGATGCTTACAGGGATTTGCTGCCATATATAGCTGCCATAATAAGGGAAATTCGAACACCCCAAAAAATACGATCTCCGTCTTGAGAGTTAAAGAACAAAGTTTTCGCTTTAAAATTCAAAAAAGTAACTCCGATACGGGGAATCGAACCCCGATCTGCTCGGTGAGAGCGAACTGTGCTAGCCATTACACCATATCGGATTTTTATAACTTTGAAATGTGGCGGAATGTAACATTCTTAATGATAAGATGCGACTGGTGGCTTTATATGAGTGAATGAGTTTATTATAGATACAGCATAGATTTTATCATGTTTTAGCTGACGTCCAAGGCTTTTGGAAGCCATTCGGCAGCATCTCCCTGAAATCCCCAGGTATTCGCAACATCACCCCGTAATATCTCAGACTCAATATCTGTATTGAACACTGCTACTGCTCCTCCACCTCTGCGAACCAAATCAACATAGCTGTTAGCGGGATAAACCGTGCCTGACGTACCAATGACCATAATTAAATCAACAGGGCCAGCCTGTAGGAAACCATCAATTCCATCTAAAGTACGTAGCGAAAGCGACTCACCAAACCATACGACTCCCGGCCTCATGAGTGTATTGCATACTGGACATTTGGGTAAGTCATCTACCAGTAGAGCTTGGGGAGCTGCAAACGTGGGTTCATCAACACCATCCAGCGTCTCCATAGTGGTGTCTAAATCATCCTCATCAAACCCAAAATCAGATAAATTTTTGGTCAACGGATCTTTGTAATTATTACGTTCAATATACGTGCATGTAAAGCTCGTACATCGGAGCTCGAAAAGTGAGCCGTGTATCTCATGTAGGCCTGATTTCCTGTGGCCAGCACGAGTCAGAAGACCATCCACATTCTGTGTGATGGTTATGAACTCCTTTTCTGTCTGCTTGGACAATTGTGCTAATGCGTAGTGTCCGCTGTTTGGCTGCGCTTTTAGCGCTTGGTGTCTTCTCCACGCATAGAACTGCCACACTAAACCAGGGTCAATGTAGAATGCATCCGGGGTAGCCAAGTCAATCATGTTAAAGTTTTTCCATAAACCCTGCGACCCTCGGAAAGTCGGAAGTCCGCTAGAGGCGGAAAGGCCTGCTCCAACCAAGGCAACGATTCGTTTGGCATTTCGGAGACAATCCTGGAACTCCTGGAGCTGGGACATAGAAAATGCTACAGAAGTCAATTATTATTCTAGATATTTGGGGCTCAATTGATTGTATTGGTTGTGTATTAGCAACGATGTTGCAGCTCGATGTGTAGTATCTAGAGTAAGGCTACTCACTATGCACAATTGCAAAGTGTCATACTAGTTATGACTGAAATTCGGTTAATCGTACAGTTCAATGCCTTCGATTAGAGATATATTACAAGGTATATATGAAAATCCTGGCGCATTATTTTTAATTGGTCAGTTGGGCTTTCTTCAACTTCCAGGCCAAGTACTTGGCGCTGTGTGAAATCGGGGTAGCCACCTTTTCTCCGACATTGATGGGAGGGGCACGGAACCAAACCGTTGATCTAGCATTTGAAATGATCAGCTCACTGATTTTATCTATACTCTCTGGATTAGCTTCCTCGGACATACCAGAGACATAGGAGACAACACCTCCTGAAAAGACTGATGAGTATGGCGAAGTGATGGTCGTTACATTACTGGCACCTGAAGGGGTTGCATCACGGAATGCCGGAGACATTTCCGCCTTATATTGCTTGATAGCAGAGAAATTTCCGGAACCTGAGCCGGAGCCATATTGATTGTAGCTTTTGTACGAGTCAAAGCCTTCTTCGCCAGCGGTGTGTCCAAAATTATTGGATACACTGCGACTGGTTCCTGAAGTGTTACCTCCTAGACTTGCAGCGGTTTTGATTTGAGACAATGGAGTAAAGATAAACGCTTTGCGACCGGTTTCCTTATCGTTAAACTCTGGGGCCGGGTAGACATTTGGAGACGTTGAGCATTGCCCAAACTCATCGTTGTAAAATGGAGGACTCAGATAAACTGCGCCTAAAACTGGAGGTGCCTTATCGTTGATGCCTTCCGTAGGGGCGATTCTTGTTTCGTCTAAAGCGTCGGAAGTTAACAAGTGCTTGATAGGTGAGTCAAGTTTTATCAATTTTCTAGGCTCACTGAGAGGGAGGATTGGATAGTCCACATATCTTACTTCCTCCGGCATGCAAGCTCTCCATGTTTTGATTTTGCTGAAGTCGTAGGTCTCCGTATTGTATCTGTACTCGCAAATAAACCACTCAGCATTTCTAGGAAGTAGACTTGGAGGTATATCTCCTTTTTGATAGTGATTCAAGAAAATGACGTAGCATGGAGCCAAAATCTCTTCCACTCTGTGTACTGTACTGCGTCCCGTCTTGAACACTTCATTCTTGTAAAACAATCTGTCTGCACGGTGACATGTCTGCTCCGGGCGATAGTACTCGCAAGTTTTTGCATATTGAGCTCCATCAGAGGACCATAACTTGAAAATTTGTGCCACAATAGGTTTGAGAGAGTCATTCGGGTTACGAATCAAAACCCAATCTCCAACCTTATAGGTATGATCCTTGACGAGAACCAGATCTATAGGAATTTTTGGTGCTTCAACAACTCTTGTATGAGGCATCACAACGAAGTCAGAGTCAGGGCGCTGCAATTCTCTGTTGAGTATGATTTGGACTTGTGTGTCGAACTGGTTGACGTCATGAAGAAATTGAGGATCAGAAGCATTGTAATGCCTAGCATTTGCAATCATTAATTGGAGATCTCCCAAAAACTCTTGCACATCGGCGTACTTTCTGGTGCGAGCTTTGTTTCCGATCTCATTTAAACTGATGGGGTGATCAATTGCATCGTAGTACTCGTAATTGGTCTTTGGTGGAAGGTGTTCGAAAAGGTCCGACAAGTTGTATGCGATATCTTCAGGAGTGGTGACTCTCTTCAAGAAAGTCATGATCGACTTAATTCTTGCCTCATAAGGCTTATCGATGATTGGTGGACGACCTCTACGCCTCACGGGTGCCTCCAGCTCTTGATATGGTTCTTCCTCTTCCTCTTCTTCCTCTTCCTCTTCTTCTTTCACGTCGGGCTGAACTGGTTTATCCACAATACCTAGAGCCTCCTTATCATCAGTGCGCTCTATAGTGTATTCGTCTAGCGCTCCCAAATCTGGATAGTGCACAGAGTCATGATCAACAATTTTTGTATCAGAAGCTAGTTTCGGAATGACTGTGTCTTTGACGAAAGCATCTAACGCCAAGGCGTCTTTATAGATCTGTGCTTCAGGATCATTGTAGAAGCGAGCGTTCCATGTGATTTGGGCCAAGTCATTAACAAATTCTTGTGCCGTTTTGTACTGGAGGCGTTTGACAGTTCTTCCAATGGTATAGAGAGATATTGGCTTTGTGATGAACTTGTAGTAATCTGTTCCTGTTCTTGGAGGAAGTTTCTGGAACCCAGGGTAAATTAATTCGCCAGCTGAGTTTTTAAGCGAATATATAGTCTCAAAGATCCCACTAAGCTTCGCAACGAGCGATTTCAAGTCCAGCTCAGACATTCTGTTGTGGAATTGTAGTTTCTTCTCTAACGCCTATAGAATTTGAAAGGGTGAGACAATAGTATCACAAACAAGAGAAAAGCAGCCGAGCGAATACCTGAACTGAGAATTATGAGTTAAGACGCGAAAAGAAACACGTTTGAGCTCAAAGTTCGTGTATGTTATCTAGATCTGTTGTGAATAAAAACGGGTTTTATGCACGACCCCAGCATTTGCTGAAAGATACACATAAAATGGTGAGACACAATTTGGGTGAATCAAAACTAAGATGAACCGAGATATCTTCTCTTGTCAATCCCTATTTTTTTAGTTTCCTTGCTACTTTGGCAGGCAAAATATTTCTACACATTATTGCAAAGATAGAACGACATACGACAACAGTAAATTGTACTGAAAGAAAATTGGAGAGGAATGAGCTTTAAAATTTGTGAACATCTTCAAGGTAGAGCTATTTAGTATACTTCGGAATAGTTTAAAGCGATCTTTTCAACTACCTACCCTACTGTGATAAACGAAGAAATGAAAATGAACAATGAGCTCTAATATTATAAACAACTAAGAGCTGGGGTCTCCATAAATGCCCCAATGCTGCTCCACATTCCAATCGCCGGGAGCTTTCCAGTAATCGTTGTACATGGTAAACATGATTACCTGATCGCCGATAACTTGGGATAAGCTCTTGATTGATAACAATTGGTTTTGAAGAGATGGAACTGCTTGGCCAACGGTGTTACCATAGCTGGGCCATCCACTTTCAGTAACGAGAATACTCTTACCACCACCACAAGTTTGCTGGAGCTGTGAAACCTGCTGCTTCAACCAAGTACCCGAGGTTGAGGCCTCAACTCCACTGAAATATGGATGGCAATTCACTGCTAAATAGTCTCCAATTCCACACATTTGTTGAGGGTTGGCCATCACCGCTGCCAATGTATCAACACATACGATAGGACCACTGTACTGAGGAGCATTGGCCTGAAACCAAGACTTGGCGGCATTGACAGCATTGGCAACCTGAGAGGCGGACCCGCGCCCTGAATTGACGACCTCATTGCCAATTGCAACTGTATGTACAGCAGACCAGCCTCTTTTACCGCTCAAGACCTGTTGGGCCATACTAGGTAAATCGCTATTGATGTTGTTGATATCCCAAACACCTAGAAAGAGCTTTTGACCAGAGGACATGGCCGAAATTACGTTTTGGATACCCGAACAGTCTACTGAGTAGAGCCGAATGATTCCAAATGCCAGAAGCTTTTGAATATCAGAGGCAACCTCGTTTGCACTTTTACATTGACCACTCTTAGTGTATGGGGAATAAGTGATACCAGCTCCTCCTTCCGCATAACTCACTATCTGTGAGACCTGTCCGTTTGATCCAGGTGATGGTTTGGAGCCTGAAGGTGATGAGCCAGTATCGCCGCCAGCTCCCTCAACGGTCACTAATCCTGTGAATGCTGGTTGAGCTCCTCCCGAAGATGCAGAAGTCGAAGAGGACACCTGAAGACTAGAGAAACCAACTGCACTTGAGCTGGGTTTCAATTGAATTGTGGAAGGATTGGCAAGGCCAAATTGGGATTGAGAAGAGGATGGCTTTACGGATCCAGCTGGTGCTGTACTAGGCACTGAAGGTTGAGGAGTAGATCCTCCTCCACCTCCGAATATAGAACTGACAAGATTGGAGAACCACCCACTTCCACCGGAAGATGATGATGAGGCCGCTGGTGCCAGTGCCGGCGCTTGTGCTTGCACTGGTGCCTGAGTAGGGGAAGCTGCCGGTGCTGCCTGCGCAACAGATCCAGCTGCTGGTGCTGGGCTTGACAGAGAGCCTCCAAACATGTTCAACAAAGAGGAGAAGAAGCCGCCATTGCTGTTGTTTGCTGAGGAAGCTGGTGCCGCCTGGGCTGTTGATGGTGTTGAGGGTGCTACTGCTGGTGCTGCAGCTGCAGCTGCTGGAGTATTTGCTGCTGGAGTATTTGCTGCTGTAGCTATATTTGAGGCTGCAGCAAATGCTTTAGGAGTAGTTGTTGGTATAATTGCAGCTGCCGTTGTTGCAACCACCGGTGTTGCGATGGCAGGCTGTTGAGTGGTACCTCCAAAGCCAAAAAGCTGTCCCCATCCCATCTCTTGTGTAGTTGTCATTATTACGACATCAGCTCTTTTTGGTATGTCTTCAATTGGAGCTGCAACCGCAAGCCCCAACAATATAGGAGCTATAAGCATGATACCTGTGATGCGAAGCAAATTCTTGAAGCCCAATAGAAACTTTGGGCACAAAATAGGAAAAAATTGAACTTGACAAACTGTTGCCAATATCAAAATCTCTGAGCAAGGTATGGATCGGGGCCTGTTTCTGCCGTGTTTCAGACTCGAATGAAGGAAAGAGTACCACGTAGACCTCAATCGAAGGAGTGTGTTGAAATAAAAGGAATCGGTGATTCTTTCTTTCAAGTCTTAGAAACTGCTACAACATAAGTGTGGGCTGTCCATTTTGATATATATACAGTGGCTGCAAATTTTGGACTCAATCTATGTCCCAATTAGGCAGTCAACGTTTCGCAGCTTTCGGGGGTCTTACCTATCTGGGAAGTAGACATGGAAAGGCAAAGGTGCATCGAGTCCAATTATGATAACTAAAAGGGTAATTTTTCTGTTCTGTCCTGAAAGCCCGTTGGGTAGTAGGATCGGCTTTTCTTCTTTTGGAAATGATTTTACCGTGCCTACTTCGATGTCATGACATAATCCATACACCTGAGAAGTCTGCAACAAGCTTACATTGAAAACCATGGATTGTGATTTGAATTTTTTTTTATACAAAATTTGTGGCTGTTGTTTTTATAGTTTTCGAAGACAATAATATGAAGAAGTACCCTATTCAATATTTTGGCTGCAAATGTTTCTATGTTCTGAAGGATTATTTTTCATAGATTAATGTTAACTACATTAAAAGTAAGCATCGAGGGAGTTCGCGTGCTAATTCCGCAACGTCTCCTGCCGATCAGAGGGGTTGGGGTTTCTGAAGCTTGGGAAATACTTATTTCGGTTTCAACGGCCGCAAGAAACAGGGTTCCTACCACTGCGCATTCGGAGGTCGGTTATGACTTCGGACTGAAAAATTTACGAGAGTCCGATAATTAGAGCCCCGCTTCTGCCTCGATAGGCCGGCTAAACTTCCATATTACAATGGAGGCCTTTTGAACTGCAAAATTTTCACAAGATATTCAAATTTGGATAGAGTGTTCATTGTGAGATATGGTTTCTCAAGACTGTTAGGTTAGGCTGCTTAAAGAATCTGCAATTGGCTGCATAGATTCATACAGCAATTTGAAAAGAAGCCTGGCGAGAGAATCGTAGCACGTTCATCTGAACCATTTAATAATGTAGTAGCACATGACGAAAAAGATTATTGCCAATCCAATGAAAATCCATTTATCTTCTCTAGCTCTCCGCTCAACACGTTTGATTGTACCTCTACTCACTCCCAAGGTGACTAAACTCTGCTCGAAAGTCATTCCGATTCTTCTCAATGTATCATTTTGATCAACTAGATCATCTAATGCGTTCTGGCCCATCTCTAATATCTGATCTAGTTGATTGGCACCTCTCTGGATGGAAGTCTTCTCCTTGTAAAGACCTTCCAGGTAAGACAATTGCTGTTGATTAGCAGCATATCCCAGAGAATCCTGATGGTATGGATTTTCGGAGTTAACATTTCTGCGTCCTATTAACTCCAGTCTTGCTTCGGAATGTGCCTGAGCTTCACGAAGTTGTCTCAACGAATTGAACTTCGCGAGAAATTGAGCATAATCGGCTTCAAACTTTTGCAACCTGATTGGATGCTTCTCCTCCACAAAGGCTTTGTTTTGTTTTATGAGATCACCGTATTCTTTAATGGTTTTAGAAAGTGCCGCTAATGACGTAGATACCTGTCCTTGAAGTGAAAGGGGGGCAGTTGTGACATTCTTCTCAAAGGCGGCTAGATCGCGAGATAGAAGTTGTGTTTGTTTGACACCATGGTTGTATAGCGAGTTCATGGTATGGAGTTTTGATTCTTGAAAATCGTTGGCAATAACAGTGCATAGTGAAAGGAGCGCGGCTGTATGTATAACTGGCGTAAGGTGAGGTAACTGCAACTAAAGTGTCACACGACTGAATTTTTGGACGAGATGGGTTTGAGATTGATTAAATATTGATTGATGTTTTTTTTTTTATATGGGATTTATGCTTCATTGTGGAACCGTGCGACAGATTTGGAATATGGAATGCTCCAGGTCTGAGTTGTGTGGTATGTAGCACAATACAGATATATAAGTGTAGTTTGTGATTTAAAAACCAAATCTTTCGCGATAATGGTATCTTCACACCTAGAGTTCCGAGATTCTTGGGTGGTTGCGATCGCGCATATTTGAAAGTACATAGGAAGAGTTTAGATACCCAGACTCCACTATAAGCAATGGTAAACGGTGTCAACTATTCACTCCATTGAATCGTTCATAATGCTTAGCTAGTAGCTTTGACAAATATTGGAGGACAACTTTCAGTATCTAACCAAAGAACCGGAAAAAGGTAAAGACAAGAGCTGCAGTACCTGAGCTCACACCGATCAACCACTGCGTCACCTGAGTTTTAACCGATTTGATCTGCAGCTGCACATTTGCAATCTCCTCGTCGATACGTGTGTATGTGTCTTCAATCTTCAGCTCATGCACAGAGCCCTCTTCTCTGATACGGCCCTTTTCCAAATTTAAATCCAACCGAACACCGGCCAGACTCTTCGTGATTTCCTCTCTCAAGCGGTTTTGCAAATTCGTTAGGTTTGTTCTAAGCTGCTCTTGCTCCTTCTTGAGATTTGTGAACTCACTCTTGTCTAGGGTTTGAAGCTCACCTTTAAGCTTAGCAAAATCAACTTTCTGCTGATAAGCTACCGAGCTGAGCTTCTCAGCTGTCACTAAATTCTTCGCTAGCAGACTGATACCATCGTTGACGGCCTTGTTCACAATCTCCACGGCTGTCTCTGCTTGTTTAGTCGTGAAGCCACCCTTTTCGAGTGACTGCACGAACTTCTTTGTGTCGAACTTTGTGATGCTTCCAAGATAGCGCTTTCCGATACCTAGCTTGAACATTGCGATCGTCTTTGAGGGTTGAATAGTTATCGGAGTTGTATCAAAAAACTCAAATAGATTGGACGAAGTGAGGGGAGCCAGTGATTTCAATCTATATGTGACAAAGAAGAATCTCCGTTTGCTGAGTGTAGTTAAATGTAGTTCAAGAAGTAGATTGAAACACGATAATAGACCGTGAGAGGTACAGGATATTGATAAAGATAGCCGTGTACACATAAAAGGCACCAATACGTCGACTCTATTTGATGAATGAGAATTCAAAAATTGGATATCTTTTGAAAACCTACTCTTTTCTGATTTTCTGCACTGTGTTTATATCTTGCTCTAGACCTACTGCTCAAGAACTATATCTTTCAGAAATGATGATTGATTATAATAACTTCTTGATCGTTCGATTTAGTTTGTACTATAAAGTTCACACTATTAGCGATTGCAGAATATTGATTCTGTTTTACGAAAATCTTCGAAAGGCATGAAAGCACCAAATGAAGACTAGGTTTGTAACTTGAATCATGAAAGGCATAGTTGTAGATACTGACGGGATCATGGAACCATAATTAAAAAATCTGAGAGACTAATGACTGTTCTCACTATTTTCTTCATTCTCTGAAGTTAGAAATTTTTAAATTTTGTTCAAATTGTGTTTATTAATTGCTGTCACTCACTCACTTTACGAATCATTTCTCCACACCAAATTTCGATTGAAACACACACGAACAGTAAAAATGCTATCACGGGTGGTCAGGCATCGACCAAACTTGGGAGTTCGGGTTTGTTACAGATTCTATTCCGACAAACATCAAAACATTGAGGAGTTTAAGAAGCATCAAACCGAGTACAACTTTGGACAAACTCTGCAACGGAAGCCTGGTGGCTTCGGTGACATTGACAGTTCGGAGCAAAGCTTGAGAAATGATCCCAGCCTCGCCAAGTTGAGGTATAATTCTCCCGAGTACAAGGAACAGCTTCACAAGTTGGAGCTCGAAAGCAGAGGGGATCAGCAACGCCAGAGAGCATACTATGAATTCATGGAAAGAATGAAGGCCATTGGCGCGGGTGCTTTGGCTTTAGTTGGAATCATGACTACCTACCAAGTTGTTATGAATTACAAGTATATCAAAGCATACTTCAACGCCAAGTGGTATCACAATTGGGACGATTCTTTCGTCAAAGATCTTAAGGATCCAAAGGGCAATACCAAGAGCCTCGAAAATTTGACCGAGAAGCTATTCTCGCAAATTGATGATCAGTTCATTGATGCGTTGAAGCCATCGGAGACTACGCCTGGAATTTACCTATTTGGTGCTATCACGAAAAGCAAATTGCCCTCTAGAATCCCTGGATTTGACTCCAAATACTATCAAGATGTTCTCGTAAGGAATGACCTTGTTGTTGCAGTAGACGAGGCCGGTCATGTTTATCAATACACCCCTGATATGAAGCAACCAGAAAAGATAAATACTCCAACAAGAATATCGAGAGTGTATTCTTCCGGTGACACACTTTACTACTTAAGTCACAATCAAAAGGATCTCTACCATGGCCACTTGGCGCCCGAGAGTAAGGCAAAGGGGTGGTTCCATCTCTCTCTGGGCTCAAGCATTAGTAAAGTGTCATTCGAGGACCTTGAAAGGGGCGAAAAGATTGGAAAGATTGTAGCAGGTGAAAACCACTTGCTTGTCTTGACTTCGAAGGGCAGACTTTTCGAGGTAAATACAGCCACATCTCCAAACAATAAGGGTCAATACGGCTTGCCAAACTTCATTCCCAGTAATACTAATGCCACTATACCAATCAACTCTGCCTATGAATTGAAAAATTTAAACTATGAGATTGTTGGATCTGGCGACAAGAAATCCGTGCAACAAAGAGTCTTCAATGATATTGGTGCAGGTAGCTTCCACAACATAGCATCTGATACAAAAAACAACGTGTGGAGTTGGGGTGATAACGCATTCAGTCAATGTGGTATCGAAGCTGCAACTATTGGTGATTTTCAAGCAGTCCCAAGACTTGTTTTTTCTGCCAGCGATTTAAGGAAGCTCATTAAATTCAGCTTACCAGATCAATTGGCCAATGGAAGTATTCAAGTCAACAAAGTTGCATGCCAGAAAGAGACCACTTTGATCAAGGTCACATTTAATCACGACGCCGATCGCACAAAGGATCAGAGTTTGATCTTAGCTTTCGGCAATGGATTAAAGGGTCAACTCGGGCTTTCCCGTTACCTTCACAAGATTGGACAGCCTCATGTCATCAAGAGCCTCGTAGGAATGAAAGAATACAACACTGTGGCAAAAACGAGCGTCAACATTGGTGTTAAAGATATTGTTTGTGGTGGAAACCATTCATTTGTTCTTCTTGACAACGAAGGCGAGAGCAAGGATGTGCTAGTATTTGGTGATAATTTGGATGGTCAGTTTGGTAATGGAAAGTGTGTCAAGAGTTCGAAGCCTCTTTACATTCCAAAACTTCTCGAGCCTGCAGACTTTGAAGGTTCCAAGACCGAATTAGTCAAGAAGTTCAACGACCAAGACCGAAACAGACTCCAGCTCCTCGAAAGCACCATCAATGGGCAGCGTATTGAACAAGGATTTGCTGCTGGAGAGGATAGTTCTGCCATTTTCTACAAAAAAAGATAATATAGTAGGTCCCTTTCATAGTACATAGTTCCACTTTCCTACGAATTAATTTAACATCAAACAAGTTGGGATTTCCTATTTCGAACCTTCTTCAACTCTACATTCAAAGTGCATCTAGTTTTCTATTATTAATTGTATCAAACTGCTTACAAGTCGAAGGTCTCCTTCAAGATCTTGATGGTGTCAGCAGGCTCGTTGACGGCGTGACCAATGGTTCTTGGGTCGTTGTAAATCTCGTAGTCGTTACCACCCTTGTAAGACTTGTCACCGAAGAAGTGGATCTCCTTGAAGTGCTCGTCCTCAACGTGTTGCAAGGCGTAGGTCTTGTCCCAGCCAGTTGGGAAAACATCGAAAGAAATTTGACCACCGATGGAGTAAGTCAAGCCGTAGTCGGCGAAGTTCTCCTTCAAAGCAGAGACCAACTTCTCTCTGATCTTGTGCTCGAGGTCGTACTTCTCGAACTCGTTACGCTCTTGGGTAGAAGCGTTTCTTCCAACTGGGGAAACGTTGATCATACCGTTTCTGAACTCGATGAAAGTACCTCTTCTGACAGGAATGTCAATGTCAGACAAGTATCTCAAGATGAACTTGACCAACTTGTTGTACTTCTCATCACCGATCCAACCAATGAAGGACTGGGAGGCCAACTCCTTACCAAGCTTGTAAGCAGTCAAACCGTTCTCAGAGAAACAGTAGTCGAAGTCTTGGAGAACAGTGGCACCCAACTGCTCAACTTGCTTAGAAAGGTCAGAGCCACCGACGAAACCAATGACGACCTTCTTTCTCAAGGCCTCCAAGGTCTGCTTCATTTCTGGGGAAATGGTCAATCTGGCTGGGGTCAAGGTGCCGTCGACATCGAACAACACCAAAGTGTCTGGTCTTTCTTTATGGGCAAAGGACATTGTGTATTGGGTTCAAGGAAAAAAGAAGGTTTTGAGAAGAGGACAGATCGCGACTTATATAGTGGGTAGGTGAGGTTGGGCGAGCGCGACTTTCAGCCTCGTGGGAGACGCGGTGATGATGCCATGAAAGAGCGATTCATTGAATGCCTGAAATGGTGGTGAAAATCAAAAACAATGGGGAATCTGTTTTCTTATCTTTTGAAATTTCTAAATATTTTTAATTTCCGTAAAGTGAGTTCAGTAATAGCTCTGTTCATTTGGTTAAATACTCAGGCGTACAGATGTATGCAGTTTCTTTCGGCCTGCGGACCATACAGATGCGGCGCTTAAACTCTTAGATGAGGATATGACGTTATTCAAGGGTGTGGACATTGGAATACTTGACGTATTCAAGTCCGTCAAACTGTGGAAGATGCTTGTACTCGCAGTTGTGAGTCCATCGGAATCCGCTTAGAAAGTATACCTCTACGCTACAGAAAAAGAATTACAGAAAGAAATATTTCCTATTGGTAAACACTTAGACTTGGTGTTGGAACTCTGGGAAGTTGGCCAAGTTTTGGTCCAAGTTACCCTTCTTGGACATGAACTTAACGTAAGCACCATCGTCCTTGACCTCACCTCTGGCCTTCTTGGCAGCGTACTCGTCTCTGTTAAGAGGAGTGAAACCCCACTTCTTAGAGATAATGATCTTTTGCTGACCTGGGAACTTGTATCTGGCTCTTCTCAAACCCTCAATGACAACGTCCTTGTTAGAGTCCTTGGTTCTGGCAGACATAAGAATTTGACCAATGTTGACTCTGGCAGCCAAACCGTGAGGCTTACCCCAAGCACCTCTCATACCTTGTTGCAATCTATCGGCACCGGCACACGACAACATCTTGTTGATTCTCAAGACGTGGAATGGGTGGACTCTGATTCTCAAGTGGAAAGAGTCTCTTCCGGAGATCTTGGTGATGTACTTGTTAGCACAAATACGGGCGGCTTCCAAAGCCTCAGAGGACAACTGCTCAAGCTCGTTAGAGACCAAGTGAATACACAATGGGAACTCGTCGACAGTAGCCTTCTTTCTACCCAAGTCGTAGATTCTAATCTTAGCGTCTGGGACGGCTCTGTTGTATCTAGACTTTGGGTAAGGCTTGTTCTTACAGTATCTGTAACATCTAGCTGGTCTTCTAGCCATTTTGTCTGTAATAGTTAGTAAAAAGTTGTGGGTGGCGGGTGTGCTAGATATATATATGGGTGACATTAGTCAGCCTTTTATATAGTCTTGCAAAATTTCCAAGTCACGTGGCCTGGGACTGCGATTTGAGATGATCAAGAAAATAATGTACGCCTCCGAGAAAGACTCTATAATAGAAGCTTGGAGAATTTTATGAAAGTGATAGGTCAGAAAATCAAGGAATTTGCTTCTGATTGAGTGCCAAGTCAGGTCTATAGACCCATAGGTGGAAGCAGAGCAGATAATCACAACAGAGATAGAATCCAACAATGATAGTACAGAGAGTGTACTGGTGAGAAGACCTTGATACGTTCACGAATTCATTAATCGGTTTTCATCACTGTTTGGGACTTCTTTGCTTTCTGGACTCAACCAAAGCACGATATGGGCGGGTGCTCATCGCACATTTCATGACGAATCGTTTCACAAATCACATCGTCTGGCGCAATCAAATCTCTATATAATCGTTTCAATCAGTTTGGGTGACATACCAGTTGAACTCTAGTTGAGGAAGAATAAACGAAGGGAATTTTTTTTTCGCTATGAGTGGTAGGAGGGTGGTGCGAAACGGCTCGTCACGTGGGGCGTGTGACTGTTCGAGCTGTTCGTCGAAATAAGATCAATATGAGAAACGAATATAGGAAAATGAAAATTACTTAAACAATAACAAAATAAATTATTGTATCTGCTTCAGTAGTTCTGTGCATTTTTTGGTACGGTTTTGTTTTGGCGTTGCAAGGATGCTACTGAAACGCATGAATGATCAACCTAACCATAAACTACGTATCTCATATGATTAATTGATGTTTGAATCTTAGAAACCTATATTAGAACTTGAAACTAAGATATCAATACACCTTTTTGTAGTACGGTAGTCCATGGTGGGCTCATGTCTATACTACCAAGAGTGGTTTATCTCGTATCAATGAAACATTTTTGTAGACTTTGTTTTCAGACAAAAAGTCTTAAACTAAATCAATTCGCCCACACTGGTGAACCGTTTATGGTTTCTCGCCAGGACTGACTGCAAACAAAGACTGGTCAGACAATTCAACATCCAATCAGTGCCCTGAGTGGGATGCCTGTTTTCATGCTAATTTACTAAAATTCCATAACTCAATTTACACCGTAGATTGAAATTCCTTGACTTACAAGAATCCCACTTCATCTGGATATTGATAAGGTCAGCGCTAGAAGTCATAATCAATAGAATTCACGGAACAACACCAGAACAAAATCACACAAAATTGAACCGGCTGGAATTCTAATCAATACTATCATCTGATATCGGCGCCGAGAATTTTCTCCAATTATTTCTCAGTCTATTTCTCCGCTCCATAGTGTGTGGCTTATCATCTCATCTCGGCTCATCGCATCTCATCTACTTCAATAATGGGTAGATATTCGGTGAAAAGATACAAAACCAAGAGAAGAGCGAGAGATCTCGACCTTGTGTACAATGATTTGTCTTCTAAAGAGTCTATTCTCAAATTAAAAAACCAACCATTGGACGAAACAAAGCCTGGTTTGGGTCAATACTACTGTATTGAATGTGCCAAATACTTCGAGACACAACCAACGCTAGACCTCCACAGAAGAGGCAAGGTGCACAAAAGAAGAGCAAAGGAGTTGAAGCAGAGACCATATTCACCTCTTGAGAGTCAAGCTGCCGCAGGCTACAACGTTCAGCGTTTCATGGAGTCTGTGGAGAAGTACAAACAACTCGAACAAAACAAGAAGGACAACCAAGCCGAGTACGATGCTCTTGTGCTGCAAAGAAATGATACGCTTGATGCTATCATCACAGGAATTCCTTCTGGAACCTTGGAACAAGACGCTGACGGCAAGACTCAAGCGGAAGGACAGGCGGATGCCAACGTCGATGCCGAGGCCATGACCGATGCATAAACAATTTCATTATAATTAGTTCAATTTAACGATTTCAGGCGAGGGCTATCTTGTTTGAGAGAGACAAGCTTTCCTCAGCCATGTATATTAGAGTATATTGCACAACTTGCATTACATAAACCAACAGTAGAAAAGACTATCCGATGTGTAATTGGCTTTTTTTTTAATCAAGTACGCAATTATTTTAAAATACAAGATACTTCTTTAATATTCTTTAATTTTCCAGTACTAGTGTTGGTGGTATTATCTTATGTGGCCGATATGAAGGTCTCAAACGGCCCTTATCTACTTACACATTCCCCACATATTTCATTGAACTACTGTACAACCCCTATATTGAGGCAACTCGCAAACAAGATTGGAATAAATTCGAGAAATTATCGATCCTTCATTGACAATCGTTAAATTTTCTACTGACCTTTACCGGATTTTTCCTGTTCTTCTTCTCAAGTGCCACAATCCAATCCACCAATAAAGCCTCACAATGCGTATCAAAATCAGATCTTCCGCCGGAACTGCCATAGTTGATGTAGACAAAGACTTGCTGATTCTTGGCTTGACCAATTTATTGAGGGAGAATCATTTCAAAGATACACAGATTGCTTCATACAAGTTCGGATATCCTCCCAAAAATATTGATGCATCGACTCAGGAAACAATTGAGAATGTAGGAATTAAACCAAATGAACAGCTAGTAGCCACTGACGCCACTGGCGTATCGGGTTATCATGCAAGTGCAAAGACAGATACTAAAGTGCCACCCAAACCGGTTCAATCAGATATTCCATCTGTCTACATTCCTAAACAAGATAAGTACTTAATTCTACGCAATGTCCCAGATGACAACTCATGTCTCTTCAATTCCGTCAGCTTGGCTGTCACTGGGTCTATTGACTGGAAGAAACTAGATCTTCGCCGAGTGGTGGCTGAAACAATTCTATCTTCTCCAGAAACATACAACGAAGCGATTTTGGGTCGCCCTGTTGGTGAATATTGTAAATGGATACAGAAACCAGAATCATGGGGAGGAGCCATTGAGCTCGGTATCTTGTCTAAACATTTGGGTGTCCGAATCCAAACTTACGACATAGATCTGGGAAGTCCAATAACCTTCCAAGATGAGCAACTGCCGCCAAAACTGTTCATACTGCTAGTCTACTCAGGAATTCATTATGACACACTAGTGACCAATAGGTCCTTGAGCAAAGATCGTCATGGTGATCTCGGGAAGTGGACAGAAGACAACGGAATCACAGATGCCTGCGCAAAGTTGGTTACATTGTTGCAAACTAAGAACTATGCTACAAATACTACGAAATTCAGAGTCCGGTGTCTTGACTGTTATGAGATCTTGGTTGGCGAGACAGGTGCCTCACAACATGCAAATAAAACGGGACATACCAGCTTCGGTGAGGTTAAATAGTATGTGCTACATAAATTTAACATGGCAAGGCTCAGTATTTGGTTGTTGCCAACTCAGATCATGGAGCTAATCGCTTTGAGTAAGCCGCTTCGTAAAATCACATCGCAAACTATTTTGGGATGTCCCGAACTACTTGAAATGGAAAACTTATGCTTTGTTTCCAATTATTAAAGTAATTCAAAGGTATAGTAATAAGCGAGACTCAAGCGAAGGCTCGTGTAGCCTTTCAGCATAATCATTTATCGAGCCATATTTCAATCGAGCCTTCTCAAAATTTAAATGAGTTACATTAACAAAATAAAAAAAAAATTAATTCTTTATGTTTGAGCTGATTTTCTGAGACCCACTACCCCCACCCTCATTATAGAGGCCATCGCGATGAGATGCACTCATCACTTGAACTACACCAAAATGGCTCGTAAAACGTTAGCGGAACAAATCGCGCTGCTAGGCCAAGCAAAAACCGACTATGATATCGAAAACAATGAATTGGAAAATAACTTCGACCAGAGTGGGAGCGATGTCCTGGATCAATCTGACGATGAACAGGCTCGTGATCATTACGTGAAGGTTTCCAAATCTAAGCTTCGGAAACCAACCTCTGCAATCAGAGGCAAGAAATACAATGGAGAAGTTATAAGCAGAGACGATTTATACAACGATGCAGACGAGGGCCACGACGATTCTGACAATGAGATTAGCCAAGATGAAAGTGAAGAAGATGAAGAGGACGGAGAAGGAGAATTAGAAGACGATGTATCAGGCGAAGAATCTGATTCCGGGGCCTCTCTTCGATCCAATAGTGATGAGGAGGCTGAGGATAGCCAGGAGGAGGCTCTGGAGGAAGAAGAAGACGTTTCTGCAGACGCCAAAAGATCCAGAATCAAGCAGATTCTTGCACATGAAAGAAAGCACATCGTAAACAGACTTTCTGAGTCTGCCACAAACGATGCTTTAAAAGGATACGCTGTCCTTCAACAGCAAAAGGAGTTCGACTCGCTTATAGACCTGCGGTTGAAAATTCAAAAAGCCTTGACTTCATCTAATTTATTGCCCATCGACAAAGAGACTTTGGAAAATACCGATTTGCAGTCCAAGAAGTCTTCCAAGTATATTCAAGAGGCCACAGACAAATGTTTCGACTTATTGGATACCATATTTGCCTTGAGAAGTCAGCTATATACCAAGGAAAAGATCGTTCTGGAAGAGCTTGTGGCTAAACCTGCAAAACGAACTTTGGCCGACTACATGAATGCCACTGTCAAGTATGATGGTGTTTTGAACAAATACAGAGGGTCTGTTTTGACGAAATGGCTGGCCAAAATCCAAAACTCTTCCGGTTCCAGCGCAATGAACGCCAACAAGTTTAAGGCTTTGAACCAGTCCGCTGAGCAACAAGTGACAAACAACTTGTATGATATGGATAGACTTTTGAAGAGAACCAAGCTCAACAGAAGACAAATCAAGCCACTTGGCCACGAGTACAACGAACAACAAAACGCAACCAACGCGGAAGATGAAAGAGGTGAAGAGGAAGAAGAGGAATACGAAAAAAACGCAAAGCCAACAAGAAGCGTCAACTTCCAGGAAATGGATCTGATTTTCGACGACGAAGACTTCTATCGTGTTCTTCTCAACGATCTTGTTGATAAGAAAATCCAATCAGCAGATCCAACTTCAGGTTTGCAATTTGCCTTGAAGGGAGCAGCTTCGACTAAATTGAAGAAGAACGTTGACAACAAAGCATCTAAGGGCCGGAAGTTGAGATATCACGTACAAGAGAAGATTGCCAACTTTGACAGTCCTCGGCCATGGTTGAAATGGAACGACTCACAGGTGGACGAGTTCTTTGCATCGCTTTTAGGCCAAAAGATTAGCATGAGGGAAGACAGTTCCGAGGATGAGGACGAGGATGATGAGGATGAAGAGGAAGTCATTGCTGCCGACAGTGGCATCAAATTGTTTGGTTAATAGATTATCATACTCGTCATTTGAGTGTTAACTATGGCTACCGTCATTAGATATATCAATACACTCACGGCTACTTAAGGCTCGAACAATTAAAAATCAAAACCATTTTCGTTAGTGTTACTTTCAGAGGCCAGATTTTCTTGATCCAACTACGAGTTGAGAGTCCTTTACATCTACATTCACTACCTTAGTTTTCTTATTACTTAATATCATTAACCATAATATATACACATCTGCCAGATCGGGAATGACTGCTTCTGACAAACTTCACCTCCTACAATCTTCTGTCCAACTTGTTCAACTTCTTAGCAGTATTGGCGTTGTTTCTAGTACCTTGACCACGGACAGGAAGACCGTAGGCATGTCTGTAACCAGCATAAGAACCAATCAGTCTCTTGAGCTTGATGTTCTCCAAGATCTCCTGCTTTAACTTTCCCTCGACCTTCATTTTACCCAACTCTTTGTTGATAGCCATGAGCTGGGGTTCAGTAAGCTCGTTCATTCTCATCTGAGGATAGAGGCCGACTTTGGCGCAGATTTCTTGGGCAGTAGGGTAACCAACACCAAAAATAGTCTTAGCTAGTCCTATACGCACCAAGGCGTTGTGTTTGACGGACTTTCCGAAGATATGGACGGCCATGTTGGTAGTATAGGTAGAGTTGAAAAATTGAGCTTCATACAGTATGAGGTGTAGTAACGAGATATGGAGAATAAGGGAAAAAGTGCACATTCAGAACAAAAGAACAGAATTCTCTTCAGCTATTGCTGAACATATTTAATTTAATCGAGAACTTGGTTTAATTATTTATTAGTATGACCATTGATTCCGTTGAATCTTTTTGTATGAGTGAACTTATACGTTAATCATGCAGTGATAGCCACAAACCATTATTTGGTCTTCATTATCTGGTTTGTCAAGTCGGATTAGTTACAATGACTGTTATGAGAGTTCTATCAAAAAGCATTATTAGCAGCCCTTTGCAGATCAATGTCTAAACGTAAGATTAGCAAGGATCTAAGAAGTCCAATCATAGTGATAAAACTGGCCATTCCAACTGGAACGACAGCAAAAACAGCGATTTTGTAAAAATCAAAGAATCGCGGCCTGTACTTCCCTTTCAAGTCGATATTGGAAGTAATAAAGTTCTGCGCAATGAACATAACCGTCAATGCGCAACTTATGAGGATCCATGTATGGAGAGCATAATTGAATCCCTCGGCAGAAAAAGCAGCAACTAGATACTCTTCGATTGCCACAAGAATCGCAGACATGGCCGCCATACGTACAATGGCGCCAGTAATGGAGTAACCCACGATCCAGCGCACCATCAAACCATCCAAAACAGAAAACAGCAAGTAGCCCGCTACTATGCACCAAAGTCCTGTAAGAAAATGTTCTGACACCCTAGCAGTGGTGATTCCAGAACTCACTGCTTCCGCCCCATCGCTTTTTACAAACACCCACCATGATCTACACAAACCCACTACGCACGGAATGAGCGACAAATCTCGACATGTAGCCAACAAAAAGTGCTGTCGCGCACTCAAAAATTTGAGACCCACTGTCTTCACCAGTCGTGAGCTGCTTCGAACGGGACTCCCACCTCTATCTCTGATTCTTGATGGAGTATCTGGAGCTCGGCCGCGAGCATTCGTGGTAGTAAGAATTGGTGGCGTGGCTATACTTTGCCCAGATCGAGGCAGAGCCTGATCAATTTGTCTATTTCCTGCTGATGAGCCTAGACGCCTTGAATGTTGTTCCTGTGACGACTCATAGGATGGAATTCGCTCACCCGGATCGTAAAATCCGTGCTGTACGTTCATGCGCGATCGGAGTGGTGGCACGGGATCATTGTCCGATTCGCCTTCCAGATCATGTAGTTCATTTATGCTATTGTACAGTGGTTGTCTGTTGAGTTGAGACAAGCCAGAGGAGCTCCTCAGAACAGGGAGACTTGCCATATTTAAGGAGAATATATAGGCCGAGCTTAGGGCCAAAAAGAAGGTCACTCACTCGTTTGATATGTGTTGGGTGGAGTGGTGGGGCCGATTAGCGTAGTTGGTAAGCGCGGGGTACGGTCTAGCCGATGAGGGACAAGTATTCGGAGGGTGAAATAGCGGAGAAAGATGAAAAAATAAGAAAGATAAAATTCTTTTCTGGCAAGTTTTCACTTGTTTGAGATTGAACTTTGTTGGTATGCCATTTATAATGTATTGTTCAGCGCTTTCTTCGATGTGAGACACGAATCGATGAGAAAGCGAAGTAATGAACAGAAATACAAAATGAAATTTTGGGTGGTGATAATTCCAATAAGATTAACCGTACTAAATTTCTGATCAGTCATGAATTACTCAAGGAATACTGAGGTATGTCTAGCCAATCAATGGTACGTCAAAGACGGCTCCAATCATCTGAAAGGGATGCTGTCAAGAAAGTCATTATTCAACATCGTATTAAACCTATAGAATTGAGATCTGTTACTTCACGAGAGAATAGGTCTCGTTCCATTTGTCAATCTCCATGCGCATGATCCACAAAGTATGGACACTAACTAATGGCTCAGCTCATTCAATCACGTTGAATATTCAGGCCCAAGCATGCACTTGAACTTGACCAACTACACCTACAAACCCTTCTTTCAAATTAAATTGGATTCTTATACACTTAGATGGCCTCCAATTGCTGACTGATCTCGTCCAACTCAGCCTTGGCAGCATTGTATTGAGCAGACAAAGCCTCGTACTTCTTCTCGGACTCTTCCTTCTCTGCCTCCAAGGAAGCAACCTTTCTCTCCAATTGCTCGGCACGGATATCGGTTTCTCTCAACTTGGCAGTGGTCTCTCTCAAGTTCTTGTCAGCCTCGTCCAACTCCTCCTCCAAAACAGAAAGCTTCTTGGTGTAGTTCTCGTTAGAAGCCTTCAAAGAGGTAGATTGACTGGCAGCATCCTTGACCTCAGCAAGAGAGGTTTCCAATTTCTCGACGTCGCTCTCCAAGGTCAGGTTACGGGTGGACAAAGAGGTGATTTGGTGGTCCTTCTCGAGGTTTTTCTGTTCCAAGACCTTGATTTGTGCAGACAAATCGTCGGCCTTCTCCTGCCACTTCTCGGAGTCCAATTTGAGGGAGTTGAGTTTCTAGAGGGTGTTAGTACCATACAATTGTGGCGATATCAAAAGAAAAAGAGATGTGACACGGGGAATTGTAAAAAAGAAATTTGTGGAATCAAACTGACACATTGCCAATTTTCCAGCATCATAAATCAATTCCCACCAAGCGGCGTACATACATCCTTGAGCTTATCCATTGTGTTTTACTACGGAGTATGGAGAGGCGAGGTTGTCCTTTTTTCGTCTCGGGGAGTGTAAACAGTGGGTCACGTGCGCCTATCTATTGGGACCCGCCCCTTGTGGCCTTTGGTGTTGGGTATTTGGAAAGCAGGGGTAAATTCGATAGAAAAAAAAAATGGGGATTTGACAGTTCAGCTTGCAATATTCATTTCAAATTTTTTCGACGCGTGACTTCGAGATTTGGGTGTTGAACGTTGATGGTAGTGTAATGGGCTCAGATCTACAATACCGGGTCTAGACAGGCGGAATGCTATACGGCCAACGTGTAATGGGCTTGTGATCACTACTGGAGAAGTTTTTGTGAAATTTTAATTACTGGAAGACAAAACATCGAGAGCTAGGCCACCTGCAGCATTTTAAATGATTTATGGTTCTTTTTTTTGGAACTTGAAGGCTTTGAGATCTAGGTGCGTCTATTACGAAACTTAGGAAATAATCGGAACCATTTCCAGAATGACTTTGAAGAAAAGTCCCAAAGAGCGATAGTTTCCACTTTGTGCTAAATTATACGGAACTTACGAGTTATCAGTATTTCTTTTCAGTTGCACATCCCATACATCGGCCTGAGTGGTCCGGACTGGAAGAACATAGAATACGCTTTTCATCATGGTCTCATCATCTATATTTGATAATTACGCCCGGAATAATTTATAGTTGTTACCGAATTCATACTGCTTTGATTCAATATTGATCTTTCGTCACCTCATGCTATTTAGCCTTATCACTACACATCTAGCCCCAACGAAGAGAGAGTAATGAAGCTCTTCTAATACCACAATGAAACGCCGAACACAATAATATTGAATTAATTCAATGAAACCATTCCCTTCAAAGTATATTCATACCCACTTCGTATCATTAATCATATGGTCCCCATACTCTGGTATACCCACTACCGCTCCAGCTTAAACTACTTCTATATCATGTCTGAAACCAAAACAGACCCCACAAACTTCCTTAGTTCCGTTATAGGAAGCACCATTGTGGTCAAGCTCCACAATGGCGTCGAATACAAGGGCGACTTGCAAAGTATCGACGGCTACATGAACGTTGTGTTGCGTTCTGCTAAAGAATACGTGGAGGACTTCGAGAGCAAGAGTTTCGGCGATGTTTTCATCAGAGGTAACAACGGTATGTATACAATCTTGTGAACCAGTCCTATCTTTCAATATTTTCTCGTCTCAATTTACTCATTTATTCATCCGAGATGGTATGGTAGGGTGAGAATCAGTCAAAGTACGAGCATCGTACATAAACAGGAGCAAACGTCAAAGAAAACAAAGAAAACAAAATCGATCGTACTAACCATCAGTCATGTATATCAGCGAATTGTAAATTAGTAATAAATGTCATAATGTAATAGTCCACCTAGATGCTGTGTCACGTGCACCTCTCCAATGTATCAGTGAAAAGTTGCCGAAACTCCTCTTCAATATTTCTGAAAAGAGGCTCATTGCTCGTAGTAATATTTTTCGATACTCATTTATGCTATCTTCCTAATAATTCTAGTCACCCTTTCTATCTAGAGTACTCTTCCGTGGCCGGACTCTACGTTGTACTGCAGGCAACGACAGCGAATGAGCGTCTACGTTCTCAACCAAAAAATCCACCATACTCCATCTTCAGACTTCCTCTTGACCATCATGTCGTTCGTCATCAGAAGACAATTGTCTACTTTGATCCCTCCTAAGATTGCTTCTGCTAGCGTATGTATCCCGATTTCTTTGGTGGTATTCTGCACCTGAAACGTTGAGTTTGTTTTTGCGTTGTCCAAAAAGGACGTGAAACGTGTTCCAGTAAATGAGGCCTGATGATACTACTTGGGATTATAAAGTTCGTGATTGAATGCAAAAAACTAGGCCATTTTTCAAACCCTCAAGTTGACATTCATGTCTTCATGTATTTCTGCAAGAGTCCTCGTATGAGATGCTGGTTCATGTATTTGCGAATCAAAAGGGAAAATAAGACACATTCTACTATGTTACCAATGTCAAGTAATTACCTGAAAATCACTCCCAGGATGTTGGAAGACCCTTGCCGAGCTCCACTTGAGTTAGTGTCTGTTTGAAAAGCAACTCCCTATTAATCCCTTTTCGATCATCAATTCGCCCTCAAAAGTATCGAAACATGTTTCAATGACTTCAAATACAAATCTGCCTCCGAATGAATCTTTCTTGCTCCCAATTTCTATACTAACGACAGAACATCGGTTCCAACCCAAACGCCAAGAGAATGGCCGAGCTTGTCTCCTTCTACAAGAAGTTGCCAACCGGAAACGCTCCAGCTGCTGCTAAGCCAACCGGCCCAATCGGCAGATACTTGCACAAGTACGTCCGTACTGACAAGCCATCCGGTAAGCCTCTTCTTCACTTTGCCATTGCCGTCATTTTCTTCGGTTACTGTGCTGAGTACTCTCACTTGAAGGCCCACAAGGACCACCACTAAGTGTATAGAAAAATAACGATATTCATTGATACTTATTGCGAATAATTCATTGTAGGGTCAATTATGAATACCTTGCGCAAGGAGAGATTTTGCTGTGTGAGAGGATTTGACGCAAACAAAACGTAGGTAGATACTTCGATTTGTGATTTTGAACGTTCAATTCATGAAAAGTCTTATTAGCAAATGCTTCGACTGTCTAACAGACTTCTATTCAGACGTGAGACAATCGGAGAGCAGAACGTAGATTGAATTAGTTCGAAATCATTCTGATTCCTTGAATAAATAGATAAATGTCTGACGTTTCGAATTATTATTATAGCAACAGCTCCCTCGATTTGCTTCCACAGCTAGAGATATACTGAGCAAAGTAACAAAAGTTTCCTTAGTAGGAGATGAATCCATAAAAAAGTCAACGTATGGTTGTGAATCAAATCCCCCATAACATTCTACTTTCAGCAATTCTGTGGAATTCAATGAAGCTGTTTCAAACAACTCAGACCACGAGGGTTGCAATCATGAACTATTAATATTCTCATTTCAAATTTGATATAGATTTCAACATTTATTGAGGAAAGAGAACGATTTTGCTAGCAAATAAGTGACATCAGACATATATACTAAGCAGTTAGATAACACTTCCCCAAGCCATGTTCCTCACCAACAGCGATAATTATAGACACTGAAACACTGGCTCTTAGGAAAAACAATTATGATCAGCACTCTCCTAAATTCAGAGTTCAAAAGCTATCAAGAAAATCTCGAACAATTCTCAAATCTCACATAATAGAACAATTCCCCATCCCGATTTCTCACAGGGTCCTCGTATTCCAGATCACACCTTCTTTTCCACGAAAAGACTACGCAGATAGAAATTTCCACCAAATCAAAAAAATCGTTATCTTGCCGAATTGCCTAGAAAAACCACCTCGAGGTTTCCAAAGCGAAAACTTAAATGCCGCACCCTTCTCTACTCCCATCGATTTCCCCCACCCATTCCGTCATCTATCTAATCGCAGCAAAATACCCCTGCGTGCGCCCACCGCCAGCATTCTTCCCGCATCCTCGATCCGGGACTTACTCTACTCCAGCGATTCTCTCTGCTACACAAACCATTGGTGCCGGAAAAAAGCACATTTGACTTTTCAATTGCCTCCGTTGATCCGAGCCTCATCGATTCTCCCATCTGCTTTCGATTGGTTTCGCACATCGTCGACTGAAATCTTGCTATTCGGAAATCTTGCTCAGATCGACTGCTTCGAAATAAGCTGCACCTTGGCCACGCAATTGACAATTCTTTCCCCTGAATTTGAAATCATCGAGACCGTGAACTCTTTCACTTTTGGGATTTAATTCTGGTGTTGTATTTATCCTGCGCTTTACACCATACATGGAGAACATAGGCCCTCAGCTTAATCAACCGGCAACCTCTCGCATGCTCAGAAGAGCTTCCAATTCTTTGCAAGGACCTCCGCCATCGCACGATCACAATAGAGCAGACGATCGCCACGCAATGCTTCCACAACATGACACACTGGGTTTGTTACCCTCTGCTCCAATCTCGCTGCCCGATCCAGCTACCCATATGAAGAACAGTCACAACCAGCCGCAGGGGCAGCCTGGTCATAGCCAACATTCTCACCAAAGCCTGCAAAGTCACCAGGGCCACCAGAGTCAGCATCAGCCAAAGGCCAGCCAGAACGCAAGTGGCCAACCGCCACTGCAGCAGTTCCATAGAAAGTCAATTGGTGACTGGGACTTTGTTCGCACAATCGGCGCAGGCTCCATGGGTAAGGTGAAACTCGCCCGTCACACTGAATCCGGTGAGAAATGTGCCGTGAAGATTGTCCCCAGAGCAGCTAAGCTTTATCAGAGGGCACACGCCAACGACCCTCCTGTGAAATCTAGCGAGGAAGCCGCTCAAAGGCAAAAAGAATTCGAAAAGGAAATAGCTAGAGACAAAAGGACAATCAGAGAAGGCGCTTTGGGTCGTCTTCTTTTTCATCCGCATATTTGCAGACTTTACGAAATAGTGCCCATGACTAATCACTACTACATGCTATTCGAGTACGTCGAGGGAGGTCAATTGCTTGACTACATCGTCTCCCACGGCTCGTTGAATGAGAAATATGCTCGTAAATTCGCTAGAGGAATTGCTTCTGCGCTCGATTATTGCCACAAGAACAATGTGGTCCATCGTGATTTGAAGATTGAAAACATTATGATTAATTCTAAGGGTGAGATCAAAATCATTGATTTTGGATTGTCAAACTTGTACATGCCTCACCACTTGCTCAAGACATATTGTGGCTCTCTTTACTTTGCCGCTCCTGAGCTATTGAGTGCTAAGCCTTACGTTGGTCCTGAGGTGGACGTTTGGTCCTTTGGTGTAGTCTTGTACGTTCTTGTATGTGGAAAGGTTCCATTCGATGACCCTGTTGTTTCCGCTCTCCATGAGAAGATTAAGAAAGGACACGTCGAGTATCCTGCTTTCATTTCTAAAGAGTGCGCCTCGTTGCTCTCTAGAATGTTAGTTGTTGATCCAACTAAAAGAGCGACTCTAGCAGAGGTGATTCTGCACCCGTGGATGAACATTGGTCATGATCATTTGACCCCTAGCTATACTCCCGAGCGTGTGCCTTTGTCTTTACCCTTAGATCCAGAAATTTTAAAGGCCATCGCACAATTTGATCTTGGCTCAGTCTCATTCGTGACTGAAGAACTCACGAAGGTTATCTCGAGTCCCGAGTATCAATTGGGTTGCGACAACTGGTATAAATACGCTCAAGCAGGAAAGAAGCCTCCCCCGGGAAATAACATCACTCACGGTTTTCACCCACTTGTCTCCATTTACTACTTGGTCGATGAAGTTCGCAAGAGAAAGAGAGCTAAGGATGAGGCAATCAAGAAACATCTTCATGAGCAGGCTCATGCTCCTCTTGAGGCGCCAAATTCTGCAGCTTCAAGTCTGGCGATACTGTCTTCTGGGGCCCTTCGTCTCAGTTCTCCTCGGCCACCACTTGCTGACAATTTGCATCCACCTAAATACGCTCATCAGACTTTGAATCCAGGCTCGCCTAATCCTCAACGAAGCCATTCGATTTCAAATGCATACACACGTGAGGGAATGGATACCCGTCCTGAACCTTTGGTATCGACACCAAAGCAGCCTTCTTCTCAACACGAGCAAGTTCAACCTGGCACCCCTCAGAACATTCCTCAATTGTCTTACCCAGAGCCGGTTCATACACCAACGATGCCTCGTTCTATGAACAAAGCATCATCTCCAGCAGATTTCGAGAATCAATACACAACACAAACTCCGGTTCTGCAAAATCCTCCGGAGACATTGGATCCAAATGGTGGGAAGTCGCTGGGCCTCAACAATCTTCTCAGAAGATTATCCTCGAAAAAATCCAAAAGTCCAGTCTCAAAGGCTTCTTCGCCCACGAAGGAATCACCACTCCCCGCCCGCTTTCCATTGCCAGTGGAAGATAGATCACCAATGTCTCCTGCTGACTCTCCCCAATCCTCTCTTGCTTCGTCGAAGAGAGATCCAATGATGCGTCGCGGTGTCAGTATGAAGATCACCGCAAAGGAGAAGTCAAGTGGTTCAAGAGTCAACCTTCAAAACGAGCAGTTGGGCAAACAAAGAGATCAAGAGAAAGAGGAGCCTAGATATAAAACACATGTGCATTCTGCATCAACTTCAGGTAAACCTCATAATTTCATCCCGGTCGAATACTTACCTCCCTTGCCCAATATTGATCCGAAGCAAATGGATGGAAGTGTTTCATTTGCTCCTTCGAAGCCAAATGAATCTTCAAACCGTCCTCCTAACATCAAAAAGTTTCATCCAAACGCGAGAGCAAAATCTGTTGGATCTCATGTTCTTAAGGATTTGCCACAAGGAAAGTCAAGTATGGCCCGTCCTATCTTGCCTGACGCTATGGCTCTGCAAAATAGCGATGAAGGTATTGATGAAAATGTCGATATGACAGATACTCCTCACTACGATGATGTAGCTCTTTCAGAAGGAAACCCAACCGAGCTTCCCGCATTGAGTGAGGAGCAAATCATCCAACAATTCAATCATGCAAAGCGCAATAGTATGCCGTCGATTGAATATCCAAAGACTTTGTTCTTGAAAGGCTTTTTCAGTGTTCAAACCACCTCTACTAAACCATTGCCTGTGATACGTTACAACATCCTCAAAGTTTTAAGCCGTCTCGGCGTCAGATTTCAGGAGGTCAAAGGAGGGTTTATGTGTGTCCATTCGGTGTACACACCGGCACGAGAGCTTGATGCGGACCAAGATGATGCTCATTATGCAAATGCGATAATTGATGGTTACAAACTGGACGACAATAGCGAGGATACGAAATACAATGGACAGAGTCCCAGATCGTCAGAAACGGAGTCGAATACTCCGGAGTATGTCCTTAGATCAAGTCAGAACACAGATCACTCACAGCACTCTTCTGACACCAGTAAGCCTTCGCTTCAAGTTATAACGTCGCCAAATACCACTGGATATGTGAAAGGACACAGATCATCAAACTCAACGAGTAATGCTGGTCATCGTAGAAAATTTTCGGTTGGACAGACTTTCTTACAGAATTACAGAAAGAAGAATGGTTCTCAAACTTTGATGCCTCCCAACACTCCGGCGTCGGCTAGATTGACAAAGCTGTTGTTGGGTGCAATGGAGTTAGATGATGAAGATCTCGATGAGGAGACTCGCATGCAACTACAACAACTTGCAGATGATGACTCTGTCGACTCCCTTAGCGGCATCATGATAGGTGGCGGCAGTGATATGCTTGTCTCATCTCGCATTGAACAACGAGCCAAGCATCATCGAGTAAGCTTGGGTAGCGATGAAGATGGTCTGCCTAAGAAAAAGACCCCATTGAAGTTTGAGATTAATATTGTGAAGGTACCTTTGGTTGGGTTGTATGGTGTACAATTCAAGAAAACACTCGGAAACACTTGGAGTTACAAGACGTTAGCCGGCCAAATTTTGAAAGACTTAAATCTTTGATCAAGTCTGTATGCCATTCCTTTCAAAACTTCACAGATCCTCGTCATATTCAGTTCTTATAGCATGCTTCAAGTTAATTTTGACCATAATTCTCATTCTACAGTGACAATAATTGTAAACGATTTGAAGTAAGATATGTTTCCGATTGTAATAAGACATATAGAAGAATGATTTTTTTTGCGTAAACCTAAAGTTAGTTAGCGCCATCCTGAGAGATTCCATTCAGGGTGGAGTTTGGAGTGATCTGAGTAACAATTGAATGCCCATTGTTGGTATCATGGATTGCTGACAGGCTTTTGAGATCCTGGGTTATTTTGACATCATTGGTGTTTGTTTTCTCGAAGTCAGGATTTTGAGGCAAAGCGTCACATTGGATAGTTGGCACTGTTACTTCGATATCATTCGACGGCACGGCATGAGAAGTATTGGCATCTTCAGGATCCTCAATTTCAACAGTCAAAGCTCTAGAAGGGGAAAAGTCAACAAGCTCCTCATCTCCGAAATTTGCGCCTTTTCGAAGATTCAATCTCTCGCCTCGAGAAAGTCCAGCAGTAAAATCAGATTTGAGCTTGTTCTCGAGAATGTGATAATTTCTCTGAGACCGACGACTAGTTGAGTATTGCAGGTCTTCGAGTTCGCGGAGTTTCCTCTCCTGCTCTTCTTCATTTCTCTGCTTGACCTTAGCTTCTAGACGAGAAGACTTCTTTCTTGTAGCCAAAAGACGAGCCATTTCATTCTCTTTACGTCTAGACATCAAAATGCGTCTCTTTCTATTTTCGTATTCGAAAACATTAGAAACGGCAGCTGGCTTTTTGATCACCTCCAATATCAGGCGGTTCTTCTTTTTATTGCGGTTCACCTTGAGCTCCTCGATGAAAGCATCCAAATCGAATATGCTTTTGTACACAAGTTCGTAGGTAATTTTCTCAGCATCGAATGCCTCCTCACCGAAAGCTTCCTCAGGATCCTCCGGACACAATCGTCTTTTTTTAGGAATCACTAAAGAAGGCGCAACCACCACGCGCTTATAAACAGCAGTTCCATCGAAAACCAAAACATACTCTTCCAGATGGCTAGGTTTTTGGGGATCCACTGCTCGAAATAGCTGTAGTGGGCGTGCCATTTCAGGTGAAATTTTTGATCTCTCAATGAAGTCACGAAAGTCGGAGTACAGCGACACTTCCGACATGAGCAAATACAAAATCTCGATTTTCTGGTCGATAAAAAGGTCGTCGAACAAGACGGAATTGTCCAGCAGCGTCTCGTCGTCCTCTGAACCGCCCAACGGTGTCTCAACACCAAAGTATAAACGGAATAGTTGCTCAAAAAGTACCAAAGACTCGACCTTCTTCCCATTGACTTTACTAAGAAGCGCAAGACGTGCTTTATGGAGAAGGAGATGCATGTCATCCAATGGAGGAGGATAAACCAAATTAAAGAGCTCAATCTCAAACAAGTCCACGTCAAATAACTCGCCACCTAAACGGACATATCCGCGGCACTGGTGCATCCAGTTCATTACATATATATATTGATAGTCATTACGGAAGGTTTTCCACCGTTCGTCCTTTGGATACTGCTTCTGGAGTGAAAGAACTAAGTCGTCATTCGGAAGGGTAATGGGGGTCAATTTGCTGAGTGCAGATCTTTCATTTGGTGTGCCAATTCGTAGATTTTCGGCAGGATGGTCCACCTCTGCCTGAGGTGTCGACGCTTTGGATGAAACCATTATTCGAGGTGAATAATTGATAGAAGTGTAGTATTAGAGATTCGACGCGGCCCACTAGACGTGGAATATACAGACAAATGCGCAGATACATAAAATAAAGGTTGAAAAATACCAAATTAATTTGAAATTGCATTTGTGGGTAGTCTTGGTATGATTACTCTAGGCTCAGAAGTTCCGTTGTTCTTTGATTTGTGGCCCTTCAATTCTCATCGAGAGATCAAATGAAACTGCCCCAACTTTTTAGTGTAGACAACTTGTAATTTGAAAAGGCAGAATATTAGTCAAAAATAAACAAGAAAAGACAAAATCAAAATTATGGCGCCTTGTTCTTTATTTACATTTCAAACCGCACTAACTTATCATTTGCATCTCTATCGCTACAGTACTCTTGTTGATATGTCCATGTAATAAATTGCTAAAAATGTATAAAAAAGAAGAACTAAACTCTATTAAACCTTTCCTGCCAACAAAGCCCGCAAGCGGTCATTTTGGCCCTGTATTTTCGTAATCTCATTGCTGATCTTCACCAAAGAAGTGTGCTTAGACAAGTTGGGAAGCCCATTCTTGAGAAGTTGCTTGCGCGAAGGCTTTTTCTTGGAGGAGGGCTGGCCAGCCTGTGCCATCTCCTTCTTGTATTCCTCGACATTGGTGACTAGTCTCAAGCATCTCTCGTATGCCTCTCTGCAAAGCAAGCGTCTCTTCTGCTCCAGCAAAGAGTGGTTGAGGCGCTTCTGCTCGGTAGTGAGCAAACTCTTGCTGTTGAGTCTACTACGCTTCAGCGCTTGATCAGGAGAGCTGCTTGATTCGGAGTCGAAACTTCTCTTGATTGAATTGAGGTCAGTTGGAGAAGCCGAGCTACTTTGGTCATTGAGGTTGAGTGGCAAAGAGAGCCTAGCATCGTATTCGACAGGTCTGTAGGAATGTAGGCCATGAACATCATTATGGATGTGCATGGAAGATGAAAGGGGGTCAACCATAGGAACAGAGCCAAAGCTTCTCAAGGAGGAAACTGGTGGGTGTTGAAATGCATCGGTGATCTCCTTCTTCACATCATCTACAGAAAGTTCGGGAAGCATAAACTCCTGGTTATTGGACAGCTCGTACCAGTTGTTCATGTTGTATTGGCTTTTTGGGTCCTGAGTGGTATTGACCAGAGCGCCTCCAGCAAGATTGTCTAAAAAGCGCTCGATAGCGTCCGACTCTGTGTGAGTGAAAAACTTATCCAAGTCCTCGGTGGCCTCCTCCTCTGGGGCAGGACCACCAAAGTTGATGGAGGTTTTCAACTCTGGAGGTGCTATGGATACAGAGGTATCATGAACCACCTGTGGCATACTGATAGTTGTCAGACCAAGGAGACTTGGCATACTAAGGCTATGATGGGCGTCAGGGGCAGCGTGAACGCTCTGGGAGTTTACATACAGCTGGGTACGAGCTTTCGAGGCATTCTGTTCCTGAGCCTTACGAAGCTGGTCTACCTGCAGCAAAACATTCTTCTTTTGGAGCTTACTGTACATGGAGTAAGCCTGCTCGAAATCCATGTTCATGGTGACCATATCGAGATTGAACATGTCTTCGTCATCAGAAGTCATTGGAGAAGCTGCAACGAACGCAGACGCAGGCATCGCAAGCGAAGCATCGGGATTGTAGAATTTGGGAGGCTTGGGCATGCTCATGGCTTCCAAATTTAGACTGGCGGGGGCAACACTTCTTGTGGCAGTAGCGGCGTAGGCCATGTTTTTGATAGATATGTGTGTATGTGTTCTTTCCAAGTTGACGAAAGAGCACCACCAAATAAAATGGTTGTGTTAAGCGACAATAGTCCTAAGGGTCAAAAAGATGACGCCAGCGCAAATGTTTGTTTTTCGTTGTTGTTGTTGTGACCTTCTCCAGAGGGGCCAAGCACAGGTGCAAAGACTTTTTTCAACTCTAGGCGTGTAGTTGGTGAGCCTGTGACGGCAGCGACTTATGTGCAGCAGAGAGTAGGTGATGTAAGATGAATATGGGGGAGCGCTGAAGAGCTGTGTCCACCGAAATATTCAAATTGCAAAGAAAAAAAGGGGGTAAAATTTGTTCCTGGAAATCGCACAAATATTTTTTTCTATTCGATTACTCCCAAATAAATTAAACTCAACGGGGAAAGATGGAATAGTATGTATAGCTAGCGGAGCGAGGATCAATGCACCACAGGATGTATAATTTGATGAGTTACAATATTTTCCAAAAGCAGACGGGGTTTGGTGTCCTGTTTAAATAAGAAAAAAATATTTGGCTGCTTGTAGCCAGAGGCAGAGGAAACTGCCAGCTATATAGTCGATGGATATTGCCGATTTGGAGGGGAGCCAAGCTGCTAACCTAGAAAGGAAAAAGCCTGCTGCACCTTTCGGCGGAGGGACTGCGGGGGGAACAAGCGCACCTGCAGCTCAGGGACAAGTCATAATGTGGTGATACCCTGCAACACCGAGCGTAGTAGGGACCTGGAAGAACAATTGTTTTGAAATTTGTGTACTTCTTGTTGTCGAATTTTGTAATTTCTATGTTCTTGTGTATTTTTGTTTGTGGCCTTTGCCTCTGAGAAGTACGTAATGTTCCAAGTTTCCGTGGCCTACAATACAACCACCCAAACTATACCTGGTCTAGAGACTGGGCTGTCTGCCGAGTAGATTAGTTATGAGGCACCGCCACCATTCTAAGAGTGTCTCTCAATGACTTAACTTACTGCAAGCCAGATTCCGTCGCATTAATTCTGTATGTGATGTGCTACGTATTCCAATTTAGTCATGTTTTTCCTCTTCAAGGCTTCCACTGCCTGCAGACGTTGCGACTCGGCAGCAAGGCCTGTCTCCTTTACCCGTTGGGGTTAGAGTGGAGGACAAGTCCGCATCGTGCATAATCTTCGAGCTCTCGTGTGTATAAGACGATGACACCCTCTAATCGAAAAGGTTCTTGCCGTGGGTATTGAAGTGATACAAGCTGACCGAGGTTCCATGATGCGGTGCGACGGAACTCGAAACCTCAAAAATAGAATGGCGTTTGGCGAGATTGTATTGTTCGGAGTGCAGTTTGTATGGACCGGTCCAGATACTGGTACGAATTGGACCAATATTGGTGCAAATATTGGTACAGTCTTTGATACTGAGAATGGCACGTAGAGCAATAGAATGTAAGTGCAGTTTCTCAAAATCTGATTCTTTGATTGATCGTCAACTGATGGTCGTATAAAAGCCAAGGTCCCAAAATTTGCCGGTTCCGTCTCTCCCAGGAAACCGTTTCTGTCCAACCCCGGCAATATGTGGCATCCCGGCTTGTCAGGTCCAGCCCCGAAGTACTCAAAAGATAGTTCTCTATACCCCGCGGAAGTCGCGAATTTTTGCTCGACTCCTTTTTTCGGTCTCAGGGCTTTCCAACCTTGCTGATCCAAGAGATCTACATTGTTGAAGCCACAGTTTGAGAGATCCGTAGCACTGTAACTGGTCTGGCTCGGCAAGACAGGCGCGACTCAAACTTTGAACCGAGATTGTCCGAACCCAAACAAAATTCGTAACTGGAGAGTTTGGCAAATATCTCCATCCTTCATTTCGATTTTGTCTTCTTTCTTCCATCAGTCTTGCTATCGCATACAAAACCGTTGAGATCTGTATACAGCCACTCGCTTCCTTTCGCCGTTGACAACATCCTTATTTTAGCTAACCTAAGCCGCTCCGCCGATTCCTACACAAAAATTCCCCTCTGCCCCACCTCTCCATATTCGTCTCGAAGCAACGAAGTGTGTGCAGGGGTGTGTCTTTTCTGCATTATGCATTAAACGATACCGAGGTATTGGTTTCGGATCAAACGGCTATCCCGGTGGGGAGAAGTTGTAACACTTTTGGAAGGCTAGACCAATGGCTGTCCTGTCAACTGTCTTGTCACTCTATGAGTAAATATTATTAATCTTCAATTAGTCCGTTCCAGTCATTAGTGGTGTGACTATGGGCTAGAACCCGAGTGGTTTGACATCGTAGTGTCAGGTTTAGTTTCATTGATAAAGTGAGTTCATAAAAAAAATAGTGATTGTAAATATAGGTAATGATCGTGAGTCGGCCACCCAATAGATGTGGCACGATAAACTTGAGTAAGGAGCGTATTGTTTTGATAAAGATATCTTCTGGAAATTAAGATTGTCTCGGGAATAAAGACATGGTTGCGTCCAATCTACCAAGATTTTAAGCTTCGACCTCTGTCTGTTGAGACTTCAAGTTTGTGCGACAGAACTTACGCAAGGAAACGAAATCCTTAACCAAGAATTGGTTGAGAATAAACTCACTGCACATCAACTTGAAGTTGAACAAGTAGAGAAAGCTCACCTCAATCTTGCATAGATCTTTGAGGTCCACGCCTCCCACAGTTGCAAAACTCTTCTGTTTTTGATAGATGTCCTCCAATTTCTTAACTGAGCATCTTAACAGCGCTAAGATGAACCGGTAAACGTTCAAGTGCGTAAACTGCGTAACATCCAAAAGTACGCAAAGCTTGTATAGCATGTAGGCACTATGAATGTAGACAGAGACGGAGATAGATGGCAGGTATTGTCTAATCCGAAGCAAGAAGTCTTCCACCGAGATTGGAGGCGCCTTCGCTAGAGTGAATGCCTTCAAAAGATGCTCGGCCTGTTGTTTTGTCTTTGGGTTCATGTGGAATAATACCTCTTTGTTGAGGCGTTTGCAACTGTGTTCAGAGATAGGGTTGGAGATGACATCGAACGACGTCGTCTTCAAAAGAGACTCTGTCGAAATGAAGCCGCCCTCCAATGTTCCCGACTTCAGAAGATCATTGTCGCTTGACTCCACATCTTCCTCCTCTGGAATCGGAGTTACAGGAAGAGAGATCTCTGGCAGTCTATTCAAAATGGCGTCTACATCTGGAACAGGAGGAATTCCCAAATAGTCCACCGACGGAAACCTTATAGGCGCCTTAGGGCGGAAAGACTCGACCGGTAGAGGCAAGTCATCGTCGTGGAAGCTTGTTGTCTGCTCAGGCTCAGTTTTGGAAGACTCAGACAATTCATCTACGTCGATAGAGTTCTTCTCGAGTTGTTCACGGCGGAACTTCTCAAATAGCTCTCGGTTCGATCCCAACCAGATTAGGTCAGCAAGCATGGCATTGAGCACCGCCAATGCGTGGAAAATGTGGAGTTTATTGATATCCTTAATGTCGTGAGACAAGTCGAACTCAAGCTCATCCATCGATACCTCGTCCAACGACTCAGGATCGTCTACAAACGTCTCTGCTGGCCTTTTGAGGGGAATGTCTGACACGAAATCGTTCGTGTAATTGGAGGCCATTGTTTCTGTCCTGCTCTATTAAATTGCGTAGTGGTATAAGTGGGGTAGACAGGGTGGGTCGAGTTAGGACCTTTTGAAATATAGGCGTGGTGGGAAATCAATCGCGAAGTGTTTCTTATTGCAGAAAGCAGGTTTGGAAGTCGATTTGAGGGCCGGTGTTCAAATAGTTGTCGAATTTTTTTTTCACTGTAGGATGGGAAGACAGACACTCTGCGAATGGGGTAGGCAGGATAATCCGATGGAAGTGAGGCGGCTGAATAGTCTACATGGTGCCATAGAATTTTAGATTGTCTGTTAATTGACAATTGGATAACTTTTTATAATTTTGGAGTGGTGTGTGTTTGCTTTAATTATATTTCGGGTTTTGTTTGTGCGAGCTTTCCTTGTTTTGTAGTTCCCTTGGTTAGATATAGAGTGAGACAAGGCTGCCACTTCCCACAAGAGTATGTCTGTATTTTTGAGAAAGCTGTCGGGAGACGTATTGTATCTTTTGCATACATCAATTTCACTACAATAGGAAGATTGCTTCTTTTCTTCAGTTTTGAAAAAAGTCTATCGTTTTTCTTATATCGTTTGTATTAATGCAAGTATTTATCCCCTGGCCTACTTTCTTCTCTTGCCAAAAGCATTGGAGCCAGAATCGGCTTGGTCAAGCAGTCTCTTTTTGCCCTCCTTCGAGAAGTATTCCTTCTTTCTTTCTCTCTCCTTCTCCTTTCTCACTTCTTCCTTCTTGGCAATGACCTTGAGTCTGTCCTTGAATTTCTCCTGCTTCTTCTCCTTCCGCTTCTTATCTTTATCCTTTTTCAATGTATGGATTTTGTTCATCAAATCACGGGCCTTCTTCTCATCACCATCTACGAGAACGGCTCTCTTGGCCATGTAGCTTTGTTTCTTTTGTGGCTTCATTTCCTGGATCTGAGATTTGAATGGCAAGTTCATCTTGATGCTCTTAGGAACCTTCAATTTGTTGAATCTTCTCTCCTCTCTTTCGATCTTCTTGTAAGCACTGTCCTTCTGTAAGGGTGTGGCGATGTTGTTTGCAGCTCTGACTTGACCAGTAAGTCTCATTCCCTTCCATTGTTCGTGATCTTGAAGAAGCATCGATGTCACTGGATTGTAGAATTTCTTGACCTTAATTGGGTACCAAGTCTTCAAGAAAATGGTGTCTGACATAAGAATCTTATCCTCAAAAGTAGCACGGAAGTATCCATCTGGTTTCGAAAGAGCTCTTTTAATTTCTCCTCTGATACCGGAAACAGTTCTGATCGCCGCTCCCTCAAATTTAGCAACCTCTAGAGAGTTGTTAAACATATCCTTGATGAAGGCTGTGTTTCTGAAAATCTTGTATGGATGTCCCACCAACTTAAGCTTCTTGACAATCTCAACTGAGGAATTGAGATCCTCAACAACACCTGTTGCCGCCACTCTGAAAGAGCCAGTCGTAGAGCTTTGGTCAACAATATTGAAACCCACGAATGTGGTGTTGGGGGCTACCAAAGGACCGTAGAAGGATGCAAAACAATATGCGTGCTCTGGTGTATACTTCAACATTCTGTTTCTTGTTCTGGAGTCCGAAGTGGTATAGATCGGAATGGTCTGGAAACGACGCCAGCCCAATGAAAGAATGAGTGGATCTTGTGACTTGAGAATCTTCTTGTGCCAACGATGTCTTCTAATTCTGACATTCATGATACCGAAACGAGACTCGGTCGAGAGCAAACCTCCAAGAACAATAGGATATTCGGGGTTCAAGTTGTTAACAAACTCGCAAGGCAATCTATCGAACACAATCTTCACATACGATCCAACACGGTAACCCTCGATTTTAATACGAGTTTCGGGGTCCATTTCCTCAAACTGCGCTTTGTTGATTTCCAATTGCTTGGCAATCTTGTTCTTTTGGAACTCATACCATGTGTCAGCTTCGTTGTCACCCTCAGGGTCGTCGGCACCGAACTCGCGGTCCTCTTCGGCCTCGAATTGCATCTTGAGCTTAGCCTTCTTAGCGGCGTTTAATTCTCTCTTGTCCTCGATTGTCAAGTTCTCATCCTCTGGTTCTTCGGCCTTTTGTTCCTCTGCCTCGAAATCCGCGAAGTCGCTCTCATCTTCATCAGATGCGCCATTGTCGCCATCTTCAACGTCCATTTCTCCATCACCATCTTCCAAGTCTTCGAAATCGCCGTACAACTCTTCGTCCTCGTCACCTTCAGCATCGCCATCTTCTTCAGCATTGTCGGAAAGTTTGGGGGCAACAAGCAAACGGCCTTTGAGAATTTGGAAACCATTTTCGTATTCTTCATCGCTGTCATCTTCGGTTCTTCCAGGATTGAATTTTTGTTTGAGTGCCTCCAAGTCAGGGTACGATGGAATAAATGTATCAAGGTCCTTGGAAACAGTAGCAGTGTCTTTCTTCTGGAAGAAGTCTTCTTCTTCGATATCTGACTCTTCTTCTTCATCGTCCTCTACGAATTCCTGCTTCCATCTGCGCACGACCTCGGAGGGCTCTATGTTATCGAGATATAGAAGTTTGTTGAGGTTCCAACGACGTTGAACAGTACCTTTGAGTTTGGATGCCATTCTTGCGTAATCATTTTCTTCGTCGGAAGATAACGAAGAGTCCTCCACAAATGCCAAGTCGCCCTCAGCGGCCTCTCCGAAATCAATACTGACTTTCTCGCGTCTGTGGCCATCATCGTCAGAAAATCCATCTTCTTCCTCGCCATCCGAAACGTCATCAAATTCAGTGTCTTCCAGAATAGACTTACCATAGATTCTTGGTTTTCTCATAGCAGTTCTTCCGGTGCTAGCACCAGTGAGCTCTGTCTCGGAGTGCTCATCATCAGAGCTTTCCATATCATCAGAGTTGTCATCTTCTTCCATTTGGCCATTGCGGTCAATCTCTTTGGAGTTTGAGAACAATTGCAAACCAGGGCCCTCCTCGAAAAGTTCAGTGGTAGTTTTGGCAACATTTTGCAAGCCGGTGACAAGTCTTTCACCTTCACCTTGCTCCTCTCCACTAACAAAAGATTGCTTATCACCAACGTCAATGTAAACGGCATCTTTGTCGACCAAAAGGCCACCAACATCAGACATTGGAGCATAGATTATTTTCTGTTTATCTTCCAAACGCTTTCTTCTTCTACGAGTGACAGCAATTTGCTCACCAGCTTCCGCTGCGGCTTTCGCTTTCTCTCTCTCGAGTTCATCAAGCTTTTGCTCGAAGTATGGCGTTGGACATGGATCAGGAAGCTTCTCAACAGAATGTGCATGGAAATCACCTACACCGGCAATATGAATATGGGCGTTGGTTGACGGGAGTGGAGTTCCGTGTAAATAACCGTAGATTGCAACTTTACGGTCACACTTTGGATCATCTGCGATGTTTTGTGGGTGAGTGAGGTCGGTGATACGATCAGCTAGCATGTATGGGTGCTCATTTCTCCATTTCAAAGGACGGAATTTCATCACCGACATGAAACGACACAAGTTTAAAATTTCTCTGTCGGGATATCTACCATTTAAGACACCTGAAAGGTAGAAGAGCTTTGCTCCCTGGTAGACCTCTGTCCAGAATCTGTGCTTCAATCTCTTTTTTGATGTTCTCAAGGTACTCTGACTCTTGAAAAGATCCAAATGCGTAGCGACACCTAAAACACGAGGCATACCGTGATGTTGTGCAATATTGAGGAATTCCATGGTTTCCATCTCAAGACCGAAGTTACCATCAACCATGAGAAGAACCAAATCGGCAATTTTGGCAGCATCAATCATCGAATTCAAGTCGTTTTTCACTTCGATGAATGTGAGTCTACGTCTTTTTCCGCTGACAACCGTGATAGGACCCTTAACTTCTGTGAGTGTAGTCTTGGTCAATTTCTTTACAAGAGACTTGATTAAGGTAGTTTTACCAGTTCCTGGAGGACCAACAATAGCAACAATTACTGGAGGAGGATCATCATCTGGCGTACGATCCACCATAGGGACGTGGAGCTTTTTCTCATTCACATCATGGGATCTTCTTGCCTGTCTTTCTAGTTTTCTGGGTGCAGCGACCGCAAAAGCCTTTGCATTGTGGCCGTTTTGGTGCAACTTCTTTTTTGCGGTATTCTTTTTACCATCGTTGCCTCGATGCGGCTTATTCAGCTGCTGTGACGAGTCCATTGGCGTTAGACAGGGTAGTCCTGATGAAGCTCATCTCATCTCATCTGATAGGTGAGCACCCGTACCTCCCGCTCTGGGGGATGAGTATATCGAGAACTGGAATATTGAAGTTTGATATGTGATTTAAAAACTTTTTCAAAATATTCACAAGATAGTGAGCACAATTCATTTGTTAGATTTTGACATCTTTTGTTTTCGTCGTTCATTTCATGATGAGTGGTAGAAATTTCAAGTCCCTCTCTCAATGAACATTCTGACGAAGACTCCATAAAATGTGTGGAACTTCATCGAGCGGAATTTTCTTTTATTTTGGTCAAATCTTATTTTTCTGAATTGACCTTATGGCTACATCACCGGGGTATTACAAATTTAAGTATTATTGAAAAGCCTAAAGACACGAAAAGAAAATGCAAATCAAGATTCAGAATCTAGATTTAAATAACACCGTGAGGTTTCGATGGAACATTATCAGAATACTGAGAATATTGTACTGACGAAACATCAGAGTCTGCGCGACCACGGACTAAAGGTGTTTGCGAAACGGATTTGGGGCCCTGAAACTGCGAGTCAGCTGCGTTTGCATGGCCGTTGGTGGATGGATTGAGTCCACTACCAGATTTTTTAGTTGAAAGCTTGCGTGTGAGGGAGTCTTTGATTTTTCCGCCAATAGATTGACTTCTGGGCTCCTCGAATGAAAGATCTGGATCTAAAAACTCATTATCGGGTCTCCAACTACCATCCGAGAGTGGTCTTTGTTCAGCTTTCTCTAGCGTTGAATCAGGGGTGGAGGTGTCATCTGAGTTCTTCGACATGTCTTGAAGTCTGTACATGTCTTCCTCCCAACCTTCTTGATGCAGCTGTGCGGCAGCACCTAGAGCAAATAATTCATTCTTAGTACGAGCCTCTGCAGATAATGCCTTTTCGGACTTACTGTGCTTGAGAGAAGACATTCTTTGGAACGATGTTCTGTCGTCACGAGCAGGGGCAAATCTTGCATCTGGATTCTTGGATGTAAGGGCAAGTCCGATCAAAACCAAAATCATGACCAACAAAATAAGCGAGAATGCAGCATTAAGAATGAAAAAGATCCAACCCATAATCGAGGATACCAGCTCTGGTTGTCCAAAAACTGATGAGAAAAACATGAAAAGAAGGGAGTTGATAGTCACAACAATAGACATGCAGTAATTAAGGATATTGGTAGACTTGTTCATGAATGGCTTGTAAACAAACAAGAGAACGGTGTAAGCCAAATCGAGTACAAACAAAAGAATCGAGGAGACCTTGCCAGAAGATTGCACCAAACCAATGAAAATAGCCTTCATAAAACAGTATGTCAATACAACAGCTCCGAACCAGTAAGTTTTAGCATTGAACATGGTGTAGATGAAACCAAATTTGTGCAAGACATTGGAGTCACCATACAAAATTGCAGCAGGGTTTTTGTACTTTTGAATAGATCTGGAGCCATGGATATAAGTGTTCCAGCATGCAAAAGCGCCAAGTCCAAGGGACATGACAAGAGTCACACAGGCAATAACGATAACAGCCGGTGAATCTCTCTCCACGAACTCCCACAAGGACAAAATAACAAGCTGGATGAAACCAATGTACACGTATCTGAGGATGGTACCCTTCAAAATGGCAGGGAACATTTTGCGGAAATGGGATAAGGTGTTTGGGTTGATGGTCTTTGTTCTGACCAACAAAACCGTCGCCGAGTGCACAAAGACGAGGAGGGCTACAAGGACAAAACCAAAAAGCACAAAGAAGGTGAAACCGGTGACCACGATCGATGTGGGTTCAATGTGAGCCGCAAAACCGACTCTTTTGATACCTCTGAGGATGATCAAGTTTTTGTTAGAATTCAAGTGGAAGGTAAGATCCCTCTTCATTTGAGAGACGACCGGCAAGCTGGATACATAGTCCAGAACAGTTTGGATGGCTTTCATGGATCTTTGCACAAGAATCTGCAGGGTAGTATTTCTGAAGTACAAGGTGGGAGTACCACCAGTGCTCTGGATGTACCAACGGAAGATCTTCTGCATGAAAGGTACCTCGATGAGGCCCATGGACCAAGCCAAGTTCTCTGACCAAGCCAAAGCGATTGGAGGAACACGATCCACACTCTGCATGCAGACGATGACCACCGACTGGAAGTAGAAGAACAACGAAACAGCGTTTGTGGCGATGTGCGATGCTGCATTAGAGTTTCCGAACGTAGACAAGAATGCAGACACAAGCAAACCCAAACCGGCAATACAGGCTGTAGCCCATCTGATTCCGGTCTGAGACACAGTCTTACCATTAGAGAACGCACTCTGGAGACAAGAGATTCTGTCACCCGAAACATTATCGTAAACGTCGACTTTTACCACTGCGTCGATGTCAGGAACCGTAAATGCGATTCCAGGAACCTGGTTGACCACCGACTTCGAAAGGTACTCGATCGATGAGATCTGCAAGGACCCTGGGTACAAGGGACAGAACTGCTTCCAGCCCAAGTTACACATGTCGAAAGTTCTGTCGATGATGACGAATCCGTATGCATAGACCTGGATGTGTGCGGTGACGTTTCCCGAGATTTCCGTGTCCAAATCCAAGTTGTATCGTAATGACCCGTCATCGGCATTGAATGTGACGTTGAAATAGGAGGGCGAGATCTGCGAGTTTTCCATACATGTGACGAGAGACGTGGCCATGAGGTTACGGGTGGCCATCACTGGTATCAGGAGGCATAGCCAGAGTAAGGGAGCGAGCTTCATTTTCGGAGATACAATTCTTTAAATAGACCAATGGGAGAAAGAAGCCGGCTGTTCAGGGGAGTGTGTGGGCACAGTACTGGGGTTACTGTTGCAGTATTTAATGGATGCCAAAGCGAATGGCGGTTTGATTAGGACTGGAGTGTCGAAAACAAAGAGTGGTATGGATAGGTATTTTCTTTCTACTGTGTATCTAGTCCCATCAAACTTGCGAACGGTGTCTGCAGGAAGCCGTACTTCTAATTTCTGATGAGGGTGTGGCAGGACTAAGGTAGCACAATTTGGGGGCCGGTTTTGGCTGCAGTGATATCCAAGTTGAGTTTGGAAGCTACGAGTCGAATTTACGACAGTTTATTGTAATTGCTAGCTACAGTTGTACTACTCCTACTTGAAGGCTGTTTAGGATGGATCACCGCCTGCGTACACTTGCACGTTACGCATTACTTTCTGCACTGAAATGTCTTATTACTACCATCTGCAGTCTGCCGAATGCAATGGGGGTCCTTTATAATTTAGATAATTCAGCGGCGCAACAAAGTGCTCGCCCTATACAGCAGATTATATTATGGAAATTGGAGGTCTTCAAGATGGATAATACATTCAATTGCAGTCGAATTCTGGGAAATCTGCTGCTTGTTTCGATGCTCTTTTGTTGACGTTCCTCAGAACATGTCTCTGCACATGGACCATATGCAAGTCGCGTTTCATCCGACAAAAAACAACAAACATTCAGCGAGCAGGATCAAAGACAAAAATCTGCGTACTTTAGCTCGCTGTGCATTGAACATTCAATGACCCAGGAGGACATTATGACCCATTTGTCTTAAGCATGTTTGGGAGCAGTTGAGATGAGGACTAGGTTCACTTAAATATAGCCAATTAAATAAAGTAGGATAATGGTCGCAGACCCTTGATTCATCAGATTCATAAATATTGTAACTATAGATGTACACGGGCTTGCTTTGTTTGATATAAGATATCTTTGCCCCAGACGTGATAAATGACATCCCAAAACTCTCTGGCGTAGACAATACGGACCCCGTATTTCTCGTAGAAATACTCTTCTGGTGCATTGTTCTCGAAATCGATCTTGGCATCATCGTCGAGAAGACCATTCAATAGACCTAGATCATTGACCTTATGCACGTACTCGTCAATGACGTCTCTTCTGTTGTGACGGGGAACAATCACTTTGGTTATGTGGTTTGTCAAATGAGCACCCATGATCTTCTCTTTGAGTCCGCCTATTGGAAGAACTAGGCCCCGTAAAGTAAGCTCTCCGGTCATGGCGATGTTGGATGGGACCGGCTTTTGTAGAACCAAAGAAAGGAACAGGAGTGCCATAGTTATTCCTGCTGAGGGGCCATCCTTTTGGATTGCGCCTGCTGGGACATGCATATGGATTTCCAAATTTTCAAGCCTTTTGACTGCTGCATCCTTATCTTTGATGTTGAGTGATTTCATACGCAAAATACCCTTGATGAAAGTCAAGCCAATCTTGGCACTTTCCATTAAAACCTCTCCTAAGCGTCCAGTCATGTTCAATGAAGAAGTTCCTTTGCCGTTATCGAAGCCAATGCTCTCGAAAATAAGAACTGAACCTGAGCCATCTGTATTGTATGAAAGACCATTCACAACACCATAACCGCTAGCCATTGTAGGAGAATCAATTATTTCACTCGCCAAACTTGGGTGGGGAATTCCGAGGTATTTTGCCAAATCATACTCTTCGACCTTTGGTCTGTAGACCTTATGTGGATCTGCAAGGCTTTCAGAGTATTCGACCGCCTTGAACCGACAAATGGTTCCCAATTTACGTTCAAAATTCCGCACACCTGCTTCTCTAGTGTAGTCAAGAATAACTCTTTTCATGACTTCCTCATCAAGATAAACCAAATCCTTCTGAGGAAGACCATTTCTAGTCACCTGCCTAGGAAGTAAGTACGTGTTACCAATGGTGAGTTTCTCGTTGTAATCGTAAGCGCCTAGCTCTATCATTTCAAGTCTGTCGAGAAGTGGTCTCGAAAGGTTGTACGGTTCGTTGGCGGTGCAAATAAATATAACTTGTGACAAATCGATCGGGAAACCGAGGTAATGATCAACAAATTGTGTGTTCTGTTCAGGGTCCAAGACTTCCAATAAAGCAGCAGCAGGATCACCATTAAACTTGCTGGCTCCGCTATTGCCTCCAATAATCTTATCGATCTCGTCCAAAAGAATAACTGGGTTCATTGATCTGGCTTTGCGAAGAGCTTGAACGATGGTTCCAGGCATTGCACCGACATAGGTTCTTCTGTGGCCACGGATCTCCGACTCATCCTTAACACCACCTAGTGATACTCTCTGGAATGCTCTTCCTAAAGTGGTGGCTATTGATTTCGCCAAACTGGTCTTTCCCACACCTGGGGGACCGGCTAACATGATTATTGGAGATTTGTTATCTTGTGACACCTTGAGATCGCTTTTTGATTGCATTGCTTCTTGCTCATCCTTTGTAGACTCGTTTGGCTGATCATCTGGGGTAGCGTCTTTCTGTTCTTCGCTATAGGGTATGATAATAGACTCGCCATTAGCAGATTCGCGGGTAAACTTTCTGCTTTCCAATTCTTGTGCATGCTTTTTCTTTTGTCTCATCTCCTCCGCATGCGAGTTTTGTATTTCTCGATCTGCGTTAGCACCCAAAAGCTTCAACACGACTAGGTATTGAATTAATCTTGTTTTGACATTGTCCAATCCGAAATGATCCTTGTCCAATTGTGCTCTTGCCTCTGTTATGTCGATATCCTTGTTTGATTTAAATCTCGAAACAAATTTGTCCCAAGGCATATCAGCAACTATTTCCAAGTAATTGCGAAGAACATGAAAATCAGCATTTCCCGGATTCGAAGACTTGACTCTCTTGAAATCTTTGATGAGGAGTCTCTTGCTGTCCTCAGAGATCCCAGAAATCTCTGGAAGCCTCTTATTGATGAACTCGGAGATTGCATTCAAATCGTCTTCGTCTTCGTCGTCACCTCCTGCTCCTCCTCCTTGCCTATCCGAACTTCCTGCGGGCTGCTTCTTAGATGAGGCGTTAAACTCACCCCGACGTACTAGAGATTTCCTATTTTTGCCATCTTTAGAGTCGACGGATAAACCGTCCAAAACTAAACGGATCGATCTCAATTGATTAGCAACCATGCTTGCCTTCTGAAGATTCGATGCCTCATCATAAAACCAATGATTGATGAAGCGATTGTTCTCCTTAATGGCCTCGAAAACTGCAGTCATTTTCTTCACGAGCTCACCAAGAAACTGAACTCTTTGAGTATCGTTGACAATTGAAAGAACCCGAAGCTTCTCATAATTTGGGAATGGAACAATTGCAGCAGTCAAATCCATGATTTTCAGAAGACTCTTTGACGAGGAACTAGACTTTGAAGTTAACAAAACCTTCTGCAAAGTCAGGTAGGCTCTTGAAAACTCCTTGGAGCCTGCCAATTGCAAATAGAGTGAATTTGCCAAAGGATTGAGTGTCAACAAGTCCAGCTTTTTCGATTGAGCAGCTAAAGCTTCTTTATAATCTGCTAGAAACAGCTCAATCAGCTTGAATAGCTCGCCTGCGAGCAGCTTGAAAGACCCCCACTGATTATTGTTCAAGCTTGGCTTTTCGTTCCACAATACGGAAACAATCGTTTCGGATGCATACTTCGCCTCCTCGGGGACCTTGACTGCACGACACAAAGCCTGGATAGTCAACTTCACATTCTTCAGATCGTCAGTGATGCCCACCACCCGACAGACTGTTACAATTTGCGAGCATTCCGGAGATTTAGTTGAACCCTCTGGAAATTTGATCAAGGATTCATTGGGTTCAATTGCTAGAACCACATTGTCCAACCCCTCAGCAATAGCGCTCTTACCCTCACGTTCGCAAAATAGCTGTACACCAGCCTTCGCATCTTCAGAAAGCCGTGACAAGTTTGCCTCGTCCAAGTCGTACTCGCTCAAAAGACTCTTGACTAGAGTCATGGATTCAAGATTATGCCTGAACCTTCCGAGAAGTGCTGCAGCCTTGAAACGGGTAAATGAGACATTGTAAATAATTCCCGGCATCAAGACCAATGGAGAGTCAAGCATATACTGCGGTAGGACTATGTGAGACAGGCCATTCTTGTTCGATTTTGTGTTTCTGAATGACGCCATGGTGAACTATGTGGATGCGACGATAAGAAGAGTGGATGGCAGTAAAGCAACTTTGAGTATCGGGATTCTTGATTTATTTTGATCGTTGTATTGTATCCCCTGAAAGAGAAGAAAATGTAGTAGATAGGTGTGAGATCCGTGATTGTAGGACCAAAGGATTTCCATAATCGGTTAGTCTATCCCTTCTGCAGGATCTCCACATTTGGCTCTATCATGCGCAGTTGCGATACCGAGGGACCTCAGACGACCTGGGGTACAAAGGAATAGTGAGATATTAGATCTCCTTTGTTTATAGATAACTAAATTTTCGCTTTGGCTTTCATGCACTCTCTTATTTTGTTTTGCCATTTTTTTGTTCTTTGTTGTAGATATACATCCAGACAGTGTATAGGCTGTGATTAGTGAGAGGCTAATTCGAATCACTTAGTGTGAGCCGCTGCAAGAGGATTTCCTATAGATTTAAGTATTTTACGTTTCGTATTTCGACACTACCGACTAGGAAGTTGGGAAATTGTACTTTGTATTGTGTATTTTGTGGATGCGGAATCATATCCACTTAATTAATATGTACATGATAATGCAGCATAGATGCCAATAGTGGTATCAAGTTGAGTCGCTAGGAAGCAAGAACATCAAATTGATGCAGCGCAAAAACCATTCTTTATTCTTCTGATCACGTTTGTAAGTTTTGATCGAAGTTTGGCATCATATTGGCTTCCACTTCAATAGTATATTGTATGCGTGTTCATCAACAATCATTGAATTATGTGTATAGAATCATCGAAAAAACACTAGAGGACATCTTTAAGGTTGACTTGTCCTGAACCCCTGGCAAGAGGTTGAGGTTGGGAGTGACTCTTCTTCCATCCAATCATGAAAATGACATTGAATGTGGCTGGTAGAGTTACACCCTTTTCACCCTGTTCACCGTGTAAACTCTTGTAAATCTCATTTGCTGCAAGCAATACATCACGGGGCAAGGTGTTGGCTTGTGACAACAAACTATTTTGCTCTCCCATGTCCTGTAACTCTGAACACAAGCTCACGATATCGGGATAACCGCCAATCACGAAATCTTCGGTGTCGATTGTGAGCATGCTAAACCCTGCACGATTGAGAAGGCTGCCGATGTCATTGAGGTGCACCAATGGCGAGACACGAGGAGACATACCACCGCTACGCTCAAGCTCTGCTAACTGAAGCGACGTACGGAGTTCGTAAAGTGTGTCACCTCCGAAAATGGTACCCATGAAGAGCCCATCTGGTTTCAAGATGCGGTTGATATTCTTCAAGGTTTGCGGAAGATCATTGATCCAATGCAAAGACAAGTTCGAGATCACGGTGTCGTACTGCTCGCTACCAGTGAGGACCTCATGGTTGAATGCCTCTTCGTCAGCAACTACTCGGAATACATTGCCATCAAATTTTGTGTCGAAGGGCTCATTAACGTCACGGTAGAGAAGATCTTTGGACAGCTCGAGCATTACCAATTCCTTGATTTTCAGCTTTATGTTCTCCTTGTCCTTATTGAGCTGCTCAACTATTTGAACTTCAGCATCATCCGACCCAGGTCTAACCTTAGAGGTGGTACAGAGTGTTTTCAAAAAGTTTCCCAGGTGTGCACCGAAATCCAAGCACTTGGTGAAATCTCTCGTGATGAAGCCCAATCTTTCAATCGTCTTGGTTGCAACCTCATCCCTCAAGTAGTCCATTTTACGGGATCTTTCCGGCGAAAGTCTGGCCGGAAGAGATTTCTGGATTTCTTTCACGGATCTATCAAAGACGTTAAACTGAGATTTGCCGCTCAGCAATTTGTTGGTGGCTGTAGCGAAGCTTCGAAGGCTTCTGGGGTTAGCTCTGGTCATTGAACGGGAGTTGCTGTGAGTCTAGGAAGAGAATTGTGAAATTTGCTAGTATGGCTCGCTGAGAATATGCTTGTTTTAAATCAATGAAGGGAACCTTCTCGGTCTTATTATTAAGGAATCCAGTCTATACTGTAAAGTGATGAGAAGTGAGAACAGTAGTATTGAACCTGAAAAAGGAAGAATTGGAACAACTATATGTGAATGCTGATTTTGCGTCCTACCTATTTAAATGTTTTTTTCTTTCAATTACATCAAAATATTCAATGCTTCAAAAATCAATACCAAGTTGTCTTTATCTCACATTCACTCTTTGGTAGATCAAGTATTTATCTTTCCCTCAGTACCCCAGTTTTCACTCTTGGAACTGAAACGTGCATTTTACAACTTTCTATTCCTGGAATTTGATGCTACGCCGACAGTCCGAGTTTGTCAAGTCCATTCTTTCTCGTTGCGGCCCGGAAGCTTCTCTTCACCAATGCTATAAGAAGTTCTATTCATATTTCAAGTCAAATCAAGGACTAGTATCAAAGCTTGCAAATGACGGAAATTTCCGATCACACAATTTGACAAATGAAGAATGGAATAAGTTCAAGTTTTCGGGAATGACAGAGTTGATCTTTCTCAACTTGTGTGCTGGAAGACATAAGAAGGTACTCCACCTAGCAAACAGAATTGCCCAAGATCCATCTGCCCGCCAGATCGTGACTCTGGACCTTTATCTTCTTGTTTTGCAGCTGTTGGCACATCCGGGCGTCGATCTGGAAGAGCATGGTCATGACGTCCTGGTGAAGGCATCCTTGGCTATACAACTATTCAGCGAGCTATTACAGATTGACTGTCCAGAAAGTTCGCTTAAACAAGCCTTTGATCTTGTCTTAAATTGTGCGAGCAAAAGCACGGATTTTACACAGCTTGTTCCACTACGAATTCTCTTTGAACACTTGAACACCCAGTTTAATGATGATCGCTCGGAACTACGATTTCTTGCTACGGTGCTCAACATGCTTCTAAATTCGGAACAATACATAAGCGCACTAGAACACCTTCGTATGTGTCAAACGACTTACACCAGTTCTCTGCAGAAAAAGATCATGTACCACACCTTTCCCCTACGTGAGCTCGTAGAAGCCATGTGCTCGAGACAGGATTGTTCAAGTTTGACGGCTTTGCTTCAAGACCTATCCGAGGAAAATGTTACTTACTATTTGCCACTCCGATTGTGGTTGCAATGTCTACATTTAGGACTCTCCTTGAATAATTACGCATTAACCAAATTGGTGTACGAAAGAATAGTCATCAATGGTGTCGACCAAAATATCACGATGGATGGAGTCGTTCTCGAAAACAAATTGGCAGAATTTGAAAAACAAAACGTAGTGTTCGGCACTCTAACGGACACAACCATCGATGAAATTGTGCGATTATTTGCCTCTAACGGAGATGTCGACCTCTGTCTTTCATTAATCGAGAGGCACTACGTTCACAAACAATTGAAGGGACAGAAGGGTTTGTCAAAAGAACTTTGCATCGATATTGTTCGAGCATATTGCTTTCATCAAGACTCAGCCTCTGATTCAGAGGACTCTTCAATTAAACAAGTCATAGATGTCATTCAAAACTTCATAACGAAGCAGGATGGCGAATTCATCTACACGGATATATCAGACGCCCTACTGCACAAACTTCATCATTACCGTGTTTACGACTATAATGTGCAAAGAGCCGCACGAAGGGAAAATATAGTATACGAGGCTTCCAGCGAAGAAGCAGAAGATGAGAGCATTCTTTTCAAAAAAGTTCGGGGTCCCCTGGTGTCGAGCTCGAAACAAGGAAATGTTCTTTCGAACATCACAATCATGAAAGAGTTTATTCAAGATCACACCAGCTACATTTTGAGTAAAGACTATGGTCAAGAGACTTTGCAATTATTCTTGAATTGTGTTTTCGATCATGTAAATAAATACCAAAATTTGTCAGGTCTTATCGCTGCATTTGAGGCTCTCAACACCATTGACATTAACTTCGCAAGCAAATGGATTGACCTGGATCTGTTACAGATTATGAGTCACTCTCTCTCCAAGTCAAGTGCAAATGTGGTTTCAGGATTTCATTTGTACCAATACTTTTCCAAAATCACTACTCTAAGTGAAGAAGCAATGATCGGTTTCATATTTTCGGCTCTCAGAACGCCTGACAATATCGCATTACTAGAGTTTTACCTATATCAGTACCTTTTAATGTTCTCGGGAACAGTATCAGAGCTAATACTAGAACGGATTACAAGTTGGTCTCTCGAGAATTCCACAGGTATGCCTTTGGCCAAGTTCCTCATGAATTTGAAGAATAATCCCGACTGGCAGTTGGAGTGGAAGAAAGAGAATTTTATCACAAGCTCTTCGCAGTTTGATATCAAGCATTCATTGGATTCCAAGTATAGCGAGATAGATCTGCTCAATCTTCATCGTCTTCAAAAAATCTTGCCACTCGATTGAGGTAATATACTACTTAAAAATATTTTATTGGAGAACTGTAGAAATTGAAATGATGCAAAAGATGAGTGTGAAAGACTAGCTTGTCAAGAATTCATCGAATAGGATTGTTAATGGCATCCTCGAGATCGGCGGCACTGATCTCGACCTTGGTCGCTCTCAGCAAGTTGAGGAAACCTCCCTTTTTGGGCCCAATGCGGCTTCTCTCGCCGCCATCTGCAAGCTTATGAATCGAGTCATCGACAAGATTCAGGAAATTCAGCGAAATACTGCTGTTACAGAAAGAACCCATCATAGTGGTATCCATGGCCATGCGAACAATATTGTTGGCATGACAAGCGAGGGGGTCTTGATCCTTATCCTCCACTTCTGTTTCGGGCAATTTGCCTTCGTATTCAGGCTGATATGTGAATTGATCGGTGGGAGGCTGCAAAAAGGTGGGCACCGTCAAATCTACAGAACTAGGCGACACTGGAGTTGAGCGCACAGAGGGCTCAGAGCTGAATTTCGTATCGAAGCATGGTGATAGTGGTGACCTCAAATCACTTGGAGTTCTTGTCTCTGATTCTACGGACGACTCCAATGGTCCCTCAAGATGGTCGTTTGAACCAAATGGTAACTTCATCTCGTACGACAGAATCTGTTTTCGACTATAGGCCAATATATCATCTAAAGGGTTGGCCATTCCCATAGGCAAATATTGGCTTGTGGGGGCAATCTTTTTCACATAGGGAACCTTGATCATTTTCGGACTATTGGCTGCAAATTCCTGCGCCAGTATACTATGTGGATCTGAGCTATTCCTCCTCAGACTCTTTGCATAATCTGCCAATGGCCGTGGGTACACATACGGCGAAGCCAGCGACATTTTAAGGCCTGGAATTTATGGGGTAGCTTACAGACGTTATGTGCTGGTGGGAAGAGTGGATCTTGTTGTGTTTACCTATTACCGCATTCAGACGGGAAGAGCTAGATAAGGGCGAGGGGGTGACAGAAAGAGGAAAGAAAGGGTCTTGGGTGCAAGACAGATAAACGGTTGGTCCTACAGGTAGTGTTTCGTTTTGCATCGATTTTGTATTTTTTATTTGTGAAGCCACCTTTTGGGTCACTTCAATTGAAGGTCCTTATCATGATGGGGCCTGTCATTAATTAATATGAGCTGCTCAGGTAATGCGTCACGTGTGGGATGGCGTCGTATCAAAGGGCCAATGAAATCAAAGAAAAAAAAAACGTCAATGAAACATCTATTGACAAAACGACATTTGTGTCGCCCTATAGAATGGAACAAACAAGGCCTCCTGTTTTATGTTCCTTTGTCAAGAATATATATGCAAGATCTTAGTATCTTCTATCTCCTCCAGAAAACACGGGTTGAATATGTGTAAGTTATATGGTCATTAAAAGTAGCATTTCAGAATTGTCTCCATTATTTCTGTTGCTGGTTTGCGCGTTTCAATCTCTCGTCTAACACCGCATCGTTTCCATGGACGGAGTCAACGGGACATGGAAGAACAGAGTTGGCCCCGACTAATAGGAAACAGACGGCAAAAGCCGACGAAAATATCGAGGAGGTGACCTTGTTTCTCTGTGTGGCTCTGACGAACATTGTGTGTTGTGTATGTGTTGCTTAGTGTCTTTGTAGGTTGTGTGAGCTTGTAGTCCTGATATTATTGAGACCAGCTTTGACGTGAATATGCAATAATTTTGGAGAACAAGAATATGACTCTGGGCAAGGTAAACCGAGGTTCAAATGGGAGCGTTTTGTGTGAAGGGAGTTGATGTGAGATTAAATCTGATGTTTCGAATAGAAATTTAGAGACGAGATGGTGGAGTGGAAAACTCCATCTGCAGGATGGTCCTAACACAGGGCCAATTATTGGTGGAGAATTACACAAGTCGCATATTTCGAGTTTTGGTCGGCGATTTAGTTTAATTATGTAGTTTTGGTTTTGGCGATTGCTCGTGAGTATTGTAGAGGTTTTTTTTTTGTGCAATTGGATTCAAGTTTGGTGTCCTTTGGTCGGAGTGCACCACGGAGTTATCGCCTTTAGGTCAGATCGAATTCGGCTCAGAGAACTTGATGGAGCTTTGAAAAATTCTATGCTTCTCATTCCTCAATACATGGCTGGCAATAAATCCTGTTTCTACGGCGTTTGAGAAGTGAGAATACTGGTTGAAACTTCCAATTGCAGTGGACTCATGTGTGCCAATGTGCTCATAACTCTATAGTAAATCTTTGAAAAACCGACTCGGTATATCACTTTCAATCGCGTATGAGCAGCAAGTTTGAATTTTCAACAAAGTATCAAGGCTTCCTTGCCTGAGGTTCGATCAATCGACGAAACACACATGTCATATATTTTGCTCTCGACAAAATGAGTATCTACGAAAAGGGTACATCGAAAACTTTTGTCATCAAAATCTTTGTTCACCATTCGAACTGGGCCTTCATTTCTTTGCATTCAATCTGCTATGCATCGTAGCTTGATCATAAGGTGTAGGGTCATCAATAGCACTCCCGCCATGTATCATACGACTATCCTTATCCAATAGATTCAGTCATGAGAACCCTTCTTCGTGTGATTACATCCTCACACTCATACTTTGTCTTCCATAGTCTACAGTGGCTAACTATGTACATTTATTAATAAATCCCTAATATTGTCCGATCTTCTCGAACCCCTTTGGCCACTTTGGTCTGTCAGCTTTGCTTCTCTCCTCGATTTCATTTTCGGGAAGCAACTCGATAGAAACGAGCTCTTTGACAAGTCGAAGCTTGTGAGCTGTAGCTACAGAAACAGCCTGGTAAACGACCTGGTCGCGCTTGCGCAAACCCAAAGCTTCGATATTCTTCCGGATGTTAGGGCCCAATCCTATTGTCGACCGCAACTGTTTGATTCTGTAGAACATCTGGGGAGAAGACATTGTCGTAGGTTGAATTTTTCACTTAGAACGATAGAACTGCATGTGTACCATGAGAGGTACAAAAGATGGGGGACAAGAGAACGAAGAAGCATATTTTGATGTATAATAAATTGTTTTGCGTGAACTAATATTCATTGTCAACTCGAGATATTTTTCTTGTTTTTCGTTTATCTTTCGTTCGAAACCTTGCGCATCCCGTCTATTGAAAGTACTCTCATGCTCTAACACAATTGACTGATCTCCCAAAGAATTTCCCAAATCTTTTTTATTTTTGCAGCAATTCAAGAAATTCTATGGGTGCCTTTTTTCCAGTTTCTTGAATTCTTGACTCTATATGTCTAAGGTTCTCCACAGTTCTTTGCCTGTGCTACTGGTCGATGAATGAGTGGGAAGGTCACTCTGCGGACTGAGGAAGCTCATGAAACAATTCGAGCGAATCTCCAGCTATTGTCAACCTCAATTTTTGATAATACTGACCCAAATGCCTCGAAACGGCTCATCGATTCTACCAGAAGACTTATCGACGAGTTCGAGGTTCTACCTAAACTACTAGATCTGCTGTTGCAAACATACATTAGCTCTATTACAAAACTTTATTTGGATGTCAAAGATGAGAAAATCGAGTTACGGATGCCGAATTTGGGCAACGACATTGCAAGCCTAGTGCTGAGTTTGGCCAAAGTTAGAGGTTATAAGTTCATTGCAACATTTTTCTCGACAGACGTTTATTTATTTCACAAAATTTTGGACTTACTCTTTTCTGAAGTTGGAAGTCGGAACAATGACGAATGCTATTTCTTGTTACTATGGCTCTCTAATCTTGTCCTCGTCCCCTTCAAATTGGAGGCTATTTCTCGTTCTGTTGCCGCAAGAGTTTCTGATATCGCGAACAAATTCATCAATCTACATACAAGTGCATCAAGAACGCAAACAGTCGCGCTGTTAGTGCTCGCGCGGCTTTTTACGAGGGCTGATTGCACTGCTCTCTTCTCTGGATACACTGAGAGTGCTAAGCTGGCTTGGCCTGATTGTAACGATGCATCCAAGTTAGGCTATCTCATGACATTCAATCAGATCTTGAAGCGGGCTTCTAATATTGAAGCTCAATCGTTTGCTTACATAATCTACAACGATATCATTCTTCACGACTTGTATTGCTTGGTGCTCAGCGATATGAATAGTGTCAACACGGCTAATGTCAGAATTCTCATCAAAGTCTCATCAAAAGTCTCCCGCTATCATGTCAAATCGCTGCAATGGGCGAAAGTGGCAGAGATGGTTGACATACTCCTTTATATCGCTAGTGCGATGAAAGAACGCTTTGATACATCTCTCCGTGAATGCTTAGCAAAGAGCATTAGCCGCTTGGTCGCTTTTTTGTCAATTTCAGCTGAAAAGTACGCAAACCAATTAGTCGAGTTCATGTTCAAACGTATTGGGTCTGATACCAACATAGATCAAATTTGGATCGAGGAAGCTATCAATGACGGTAGACTCACCATTCCGTTATGTCACACTGTGCTACTATTCTGTGGTTTTCTTGCTATAAACAAACTGTTTCCACGGAAGAACATTCCAGCTCTACTATCTCTTACCCATCAGACAAGCTTTCTTTCATACCACACAACCGGATCATATCAGTACTCCCAGCTTAGAGATGCATCTTGCTTCTGTATGTGGGCTCTTTTAAAAAGTCTCTCATCAGAAGACTACGAGTTTATCATGACCTCAGATACCAAAGCTTTTGCAAACCTTTTCATTGATTTAATCAAGATCACAATTTTCGATGAGGACTTGACCATACGAAGATGTGGATCTGCAGTTCTACAAGAATTCATAGGCCGCTTTGGTTCCATGTTTTTTCCGTCTGTGTTTCCCCGTATCTCAGATGACAAAGTTGGAGCTCTTTCGATTAGGTTGGTGGAGCTATTTGATACTAACTACATTGGAACAGTTGCAAGCTCGTTCAAGTTGGTTCATGATATGGTTGCATTGGGTCTCCCGAAGCAAATTTTTGTGGAAAAACTTATTGAGGAAATGAGTTCCGACTTCTGCCCTTTCTCAGTGAAGCAAATCGTTGCTAATACTCTTTGCAAGGTTTTGAATCAATCTCAAATGCATTCTGCCGAACTTGGCGGCATAGAGTATAGTACTGATCAAGTGATTGAGTTAATTGTGTTCCAACTTCAAAAGCGCAACTATGGAGCCTTGATTGCACTTGCCGAACTTCAACTGTCAAATTCCCTACTGTATGATATAGCGAAAGAAGTGCATGGTTTTGTTTTGAGCTGCGAATTTGATATCCATGTCGACAAGTCAGATAAAGGAGAGTCTATCATTGCATGGTTTGTTGCCGCATTCAAAACCAATCTAGACTTAGAAACTGCTTATATGGTATCTGTCGCATTGGCCATCAGTCGGTTGAATTTATCTGACTCTTTAGTGAAGGTATTCCGTCAATTTTTCGCATTGTCTTTCGAGATAGACCTAAATTTATTCAAAGAGGTTTGTGAACAAATAAAGACGGGAAACAATGTGTTGGCAAAATCGATCCTATGTCAATCCTTGACGGAATCGAGACTCGATTTATTGATCGAAATTATGCTAGACAAATCGATTGATGCACAAACAAGAGCTTATCTTGTTCAAGAATTGCGTGAAGTCCTTCCAGAATTCGAGAGCTATGAGACACTACAGTTTGCCTGTCTAAGCCTTCTTGATGACTACACAATCTCGTCTCAGGGAGATGTGGGACTGTTGATCCGATTGGCATGTATAGACCTTTTAAATGGTAGTCAAATTTTTTTGCGTGCGATAAAAGAAGACGCTGTGAGAAAGCTCTGGCGAATTGCGGGCGAAACTTTGGACAAATTGAGAATCGCATCTATCAGTTGTATTTGTGAGATCAACCACGATGATTCAGCGAGAAGCGAGTTCCTAATGTTCCAAAACAATTACGGGTTGTACTTTGAGAAGCTCTTGCAGTATGCAAGCGAAACTTTTGCTGATGAAACTTCGAGAATATGTCTATGGAGCGGTATCGTAAAATCGGCGGGTGCGTCTGTGGCTGGAGCTGATTTGATCAATATGGCCTTTCGGAATGTTTTGGCACAATTTGAGACCGAGAACGGAGCCACACAAACTCTAAGCGCATTGACCAGGCTCTTGAAAATACCTGACGGAAAAACTTTCAATGTGCTACTTCCTCAAGAAAAGAAGACAATCATGGGTGCTCTCAATGTTTGGGTGAAGCTCTTGGACGCTGAGGTGACGGTTCCAACCTCGTTCAATTTTGAGGGGCTCTATATTCGTGCCTATAATTTGCACATTAACACGCTGCAAAATTCTCGAATAGGTGTTGTGATCAGAATATTCCAGCATCTTTCATCTAGGCCGGATGTTCCAAAGACTTTGAGAGAGAGCGCTCGAAAGCGCCTCCAATGGCTTGCAATCAAAGCTCCTTCGGATAGTTCTCGAGCGATGGCACTCGATGCTTTATTTGAATTGGTCATTGAAGTAGACCCTGAGAATCCTCTTTTAGAAATGATTGACGACGTTGATGCCAGCACTCGAATGAGTGTTCTCCAGGATATCAAGAGTGTCCTCAAAGAACTTTAGACGAAATGAAAAAACGATTACGTAAACCTTCTTTTAAATCAAGAAAGGAATGTAGAGAAAGGAATTGATGTCTAGAATATTTTTAATTTATTCATTGTCATATTTAAAAAACTGCACCAGTGCAGTGAGAAGAATCATAAGTCATTAATTTGAGGCAGCCATTGTCAGACCAGCCAACACTACAAGCCAACCATCAAGTTGTCGCCATCGCCGTGCAAAGTGCCCTGGTTCAAGTAAGTCACATAACTCCAACGACGCTTTTGTGGCTGCATCTCCGCTGGCGGAGGCACAATGGAGGAGTCGTCGAAGGATGTGTTGAGGTGGGTCAGAGTCTTGGAGTCTTGGTTCGCGAAGGCATTAGGCTGGGTGTAAGACTTGTTGAAAATTTTAGAAAACATTGATAGTGATAGTTGATGCGATCAGATAGCTAAGGGGGGGAAGCTCTCCTTATATACTCCAGGGATTAGGAGGGCATGAGCGATCAGGTCTGCGCCTGTACACAAGATGTGGTTTATCGGTAATCCTCCGTGGGGAGCAGATACTGTGAGCCGCGTGACCTGGGGTAGAAGCGGCTGGATCCGGCACATGGTGGTCAATGTGTCGGAATGGTCTCGGACTTGAAGGTCCGTCAGCCGCCGTTGCCTTGCACAGCCTTCCGATTTTCTCCTTATCTGGCCATTGTAAGGCTGAGCAACTGTTGGCGAGGGTGGCAGAGGTATCAGCGCGAATGGTGAAGAATCCATTCGAAAGATTGTACAGTGGTGGCTGTGAGATTACATCAGAACACGGAAAGAGAATGCGTCGCAAAATGCAAAAATAGAACTGGCTTGGGAATTCTGACCGGTGTTTTCATTTCGGGTTTATTCACTGCTTATCTTCTGCATGCTTTGGCTCTGTTCATTTTGTCTGCTCATGTCGTAGCCTAATACTGAGCTGGCTCAACTGGACAAACAGGTGATTTGGGGGTGGTGCCATTTTAGTTCCGTGAGTGAGGCTTCCTTTGAGCCGAAATGAACTCTACTTGACAAAATTACAATTCATCGTTACGCCAATTATTCAGCTATTTTCTCTACGATATTCTTCACAATTTTGTGCTTTCTCCTATTGTTGCCCACATAGATTTGTGTAGTGCAGGAGGAATAGCTTACTTGGAGGGGTTGGGAGGGGTGATAGCGATAAGCAAGGTCATTGGTGCGATAGATGTGGTGGGGATGAATTTACAGCTGTCAATTATGAAAAGGGGGGACCTTAAAACTGTAAGTGGTGATGATTGTGTTGTAGAATAGGTGGTTATATCTTAGACGACTCATTGTTAGGGTACGACCACTGATGGTGAAGTTTTTGGTAATATTTCCGAATTGACTCAATTTCGTATTATGTGTACTTTTTTTCTTGTTTCAATTTGCTCTTGTCTTCTCTATTTTTCGTCTTATCTCTGTTGTTAGTTGGAACTTACTGTTCTCACTTAAGTCTGCGTGAACCCATACCCATACCTTAGTACATATGGCAGTGACCGATCAGAAGTTGTTCCTATGTTTTTCTTAGACTCGTCAGGTTCTTCGTTTTTTGATCAATTCTACATCTCTTTACTTTCATCAACGTTGACGGAAAGAACGTGCGTGGTGCAGGATTTTGCAGCCATTAAGAAGTCTTAAAACTAAGTTCTACATCGCCAATGTAACACTTAACTATTTTCAATTAGCGTATATAATCGCTCCGTAGGCACGGGTTGGAAGTCACAGACCTCACATTATTAGATCGCCCGGCGCGAGTTTAAACCAATCTCTCCTCAAATCTCAACTCGTTGTTGATTGGCATTCCGACCAACAATCTCAACAAGTTCTCAATGGCCAATCTTTGCTTGTTCAAACCATTGATTGGTTTGAAACCTGGCTTGGACAATGGTGCCTTCAACCAGTAACTCAACAAGGTCAAGACAGAGTAGAAGTTCTCGTAGGTCTCCTCGCCAACCTTCTTGTAAGTGACTCTTTGCAAGAACTCGGCCATGATGACCAAGTCAATGATCAATGGAGTAGCCAACAAGGAGTCCTCACAGACGTTGTGGATGGAAATCTTGTTGTGGCCACCCAACATCAACTCAGAGTAGTACTCATCCATGGCAACCTTAGAGTCACCAACAGCAGGCAAGTACTTGATGACAATACAATGGTCAACCTCAGATCCAGACTTCTCGTTGTACAAGATCTCGTTGGACTCAATCATGTCGTCAACAACAGATTGCTTCGAGATCTCCTTGGAACGGAATTGTTGAGGAGCAGACAAGTTGTAACCATCATTGTTACCCAAGTGGTTGTAAGAGGCGATAGACAATGGCTTGATACCGGCGTCGACGAGGAATTGAGCCAAAACAGACTTAATCTTGGTCTGTCCACTCTTAAAGTCGTCACCACCAATGAAACTCTTGTGGATCTCCGACAACTCAATGGCACCAGGCACAAAGGTGTTCTGTGGAGAACCGTTGATGTATGGGACCTGCTCCAAGATACAAGCAACAGCAAAAACAGTAGATGGAGATACCTCGTCGTGACTGTCCTTGATGGATTGGATCAAGTTCTCGGCGGTGTCGTTGACACCAGGAATGATCTGCGAGTATCTCTCGGTATTGGCACTCCACAAGACAATGACCTTGTCCAAGTTGTTGTCCTTCTTGAACTTGTTGATGTCAGATCTGATTCTCTCAACATCGGCCCATTTGTTCTTAGTAGTAACCTCACCGTTGCTGTCAACGTTGAAAACATTGTCAGCTCTCTCCTTTTGGTTCATGGCAATGAAGTCTGGGTAGTACACGGATGGTAATGGTTGAACCTTCTCCAAGTGCTCGACCAATTGTCTTTGCAAGTCAACGTCTAAAACCTTGGCACGCTTCATGGCCTTGTCCAATGGCAATTTGGAGATATCCCATCCGCCAACGACCAAGTCGTTAGGGCTGACCATTGGCAAAATAGAGTTGAATGGAGCGTAGACATCGTTTCCCTCAGCATCAACACCAAGCTTGATGGTGGAAGATTGGGTCACAGAACCGTAGTAGTTTGGCTCGACAAGACCTTCCTTGTTCTCGAAGCTGATCTTGTTCTTGTTGGCCAAAATGGCGGCCATCAAGGTGGTACCGTTGTTACCTCCCAAACCAACCAACATCAAACCGGTCTTTGGAGTAGACAAGTCCACTTTGAATTCGTAGTCGGTGGTGGTTGGAGTAACAGACAAAACACCATCGGGCTTTTTCTCGACAATGGCCGATTCGTAGGCGAACTTAGTGTAAAGACAGTTGTCCTTGGTCACTGCATTGGTATTGAATTTGACAGACATGATGCTAATAAATTATGAAGAAGCTAGATATTTGAACTTTTTGCTTAAAGAAAAAAACTTTCAAGATCGGGGGGAATTCGGGTGTTCTTATATAGTTTCCGGAAAGGAGGGTTCCAAATTCAGATGCAGCGTCCATACACGGGATTGTCCCAAATGGGTTGAACAACAACTTGTGCTTAAGGAGAGACCTGCATGTGTGAAGCAACTCGCCGAGATTTCGGCGGGATACACTCTGGCTGCAGTACGACTATCCTCCCCTCTAGGGGTGTTTAGGAACTGAGCCTCACGAATTTGGGCTCAATTTCAATGAAAGTTGTTTCATTTCGTTGATGAGCTGTTGAATGATAATTGAAACCGCGCAGAAATCATTTTCAAGTGATATTGAAGAAGTTAGATGCGGCAGCCCGTCCTCAGCCTTCACACCCCAACAATCCTGTACTCATCTAAGTCACTTTCACGTGGGGATTGGAGTGCAATGATTCGACCAAATTGCGGCTTTTAATTCTGTCGAAACTTTGGTGCGCCCATTGGTCGGTTCGTGGTCTATATACACGGGAAAGGAGTGGGTTAGACCCGTTTGCAGCCATTGTCTTCGAACCATCGCTCCATAACATTGAAAGCGAAGATGATGCCAGAGCAGGGACACCAAAGAATTGACCATTGCTAAGGATAAAATTTTGTTCTAATTGGAAAGCGAAAGAATTGGAATTGGAATTGGATGTGTAAGGTATAGTTCAAGGCCCTTTGTCATGTAGATCTGTTCGGAAAACGGAACTCATAGATCCCGAGGATCATGGTATCAATGGCTACGCTTCGGATCCTAAGTATAGACCATAACAGTGGTGATGTTAGTATTTGATCATGCTGGTTTGTTTCGAGAGGGTATTGCAAATGGGAGATCAGATTGACAGGGCTCGTGCCACTTGTCACTGAACACTTTTCGTTTCTCTAGTTCACGATGATCTGCCTCCCAATCTTTTTATAAAGCGGATTGAGCCCGTTCCCTGACTCATTGTGGTGTTTAATGACATCTTTGGCCACGGTTTTCGCCATTTCATTCATGTACACGGGTCCAAACGTGTAGCTTCCCCAATTTTGAACCAAGAAATCTTCGTTCCCCTCGCCAGAGATCTCTCGAGTCATTGGACTGATCCTAACATGTACAATTGGCACAAAACTTATGTCCATTTGCGTTTGGGCCAGTTTTGTCAATCCAAGAGGTGACACCAAAAACATAAAAGTAGGTACTGTGGTAGATCGCGTTCTATTGGTGTGATACTCGTAGGCCCCGGCTAGCTCTCGCACCACGTTGGGTTTTATTTTTGACGCGTAGTTTTTGCACTGTACCAATGCATTTACGGGATGTTGGCCCTGCGGTAGTTGCTTCAAATTGCAGAGTCTAGCAAAATCCCATTTGCCGAAAAGATCAACGCCATTATCGCCGGCACCTCCGACGCGCACCAAGTCTGTTAGATGGAGATGAGTCTCCATGGCCTCTTTGGCCTGGAACTCGTAAAATGTGCCTCGAAACGCCAGCGATGAAAGTGAAATGGTGGAGTTCTGACACACGCTGAGATAATCTTGGCATGACCTGGCTTCGCGTAGGGATGAACATGAACGCGTGGATATTTTTCGTAGGAATGACATTTTGAATTTGGAGCGAAACAGAAAGGGCCAATTGAATGATTTTATGAGATGCAGTGATAGAAGCTTGAAGAGCGAATGTATTCTATGAAAAAAACAATCAGTCCTGCGTGAGACGGGGTCCGTTTCGGGTCTGTTCTTGATTTGGTCTGTAGGAATATTATCAACTGATCTCAGATACTCACGTCTTCACAAATGAATAGAAACGCGGGATAGTTACCCGTCAAATTTGCATCTGAACATTGGAAATAAATCGAGAAATTGGTCTCGTCTGTTTGACTTTTTCATGCTGAGATTTTTAATTTTTGCGTCTTCCAGCTATTTTCCATTGTCACTCTATCTCTACTCTCCACATTTCCACCCAACTGCACTACTAGTCAATACCCCATACCAACTCGGTCCTACTTAACATTGAACGAGATCGATCATTGTATCTTCGATTCTGACTTCTTTCTTTTTTAAGACAAATTCTCGTTAGCTCCGTGACCTCAAGTTTCTCTCATATCAACTAAATGTTCCCATTGGTACTTCTACTAGCCTCTTTGGTCGCTCTGAGTAGCATCGACATCTACGCCCAAGATGTGCATTCCAAATCAGAGGTTTCCTTGGGAGCCATTCACTTTGACCACCAGTCGAAATCTGCATCTTTCTCGGCCACTGGCGCAGATGTGGTCGGTACCTCTCTTTGTTTAGGAACTCACGATATACCAGGACAAGAATGCTTTGTATATCAAGAAGCAGCCGACGGAAAACTTGGAGGGTGCTTCCAGTTGTTTGTGGATCAGAATGGGATTCAGAGACTCTCATTTAGCCCCTCGTTGGAAGAGTTTTCTGCTGAGATAATAGAGATAAGCCATGGAGCAGGTCCAAATATGCTGCCTCTGTTTCAGGAAAAGACGGCCCAGAAACCGCAAACTAGTACAGTGGTCCGCAAGCGTGTTGTGACGGATGAAGACGGTGTAGAGTCTGTAGTTGAGGAGGAAGTAGTAGAGGTTATCGAGGAGGACAACCGCTCGTGGGTTCAAAAGAACTGGATGTACATTGTGCCTCCACTTGTGCTTTTCTTACTTTTTGCTCCCGTTGATGAACAGAAAAAGTGAATCCGATGAGAGGATTAAGGCGAGGGCCAATAGGTGTCTCGTGATAATACAATGGCATACAAAGTAAATCTGATGTAAAAGATAAACAAAAATGGCGCATGATACGATTTCATCCTCGCTTTCACTTGATGGCTCTGATTCATTAGTGTTTTATCTGTCTGATAGTTACAATGTCTCAGAATGGGCTCATGTCACTTGGGGAAAATTGAATTTTCTTGGATGTTATCTTGGATGAAATTTCTTCCTATTTGATAAAACATCATTAAATGCATAATTTTCAAAGTATCTTTTTCGAGCATACTATCATTGCATGGCTCGTGAATGGCTCATGTCAAACAATAATTGTGTCAACACAATTGGCCTCGATTCCCCAAGAGTTAATAGAACCATATCTACAAATTTTCTTCAAACTTTAATTTTTTTTTTGTCAATTTATAATCAAGTGATCATGGAGATCAACCGATGCACCGAAGTATACAATACACGCAAACACCTAATGTGACATGCAAATTGATCCACCACAGGAATAAATTTATTTTCACAAAAACAAAAAAAAATTACATCTGACCAGCAAATATTTACGCCCTCCCCAATACTATTTCCCAGCTTGATTTCCATCCCCCAAACTTGTCCCTGTTTTACATGCAGACAGCCTATCAGCATGCAAATATTCAGATTTACTAACTAGCCTCACAAAGCGAGAATTTTCGACTCAACAACAGAGAAGCCGGAACACAGCTGCCACGCCCATTTCTCGGAATCCCCACCCGAAGCGACATTCTTTTGCTGCCGCTAGCCCAGATATCCCCCATCTGCCCTATTTCGTTAGGTTCCGCACGGTTTCTTTGTTAGGTGACCCCATCAACCTACCACCTATAACCTGACAATTGTCCTTCAATCCAGGCTTTCCTGCTACTACTCTAACCACATTAGCATAGTATATTCATCACAATGTTGTCCAGAAACTTGCGTTTGGCTGCCCTTCCAAGAAGACTCTTGAGCTCGTCCTCCAGAAGACTTGCAGATGTGCTGGTAACCATCGACGGAAAGACCGTTGAGATCGAAGCCGGCTCGTCCATTATCCAGGCTGCAGACAAGGCCGGTGTTGTCATTCCAAGATACTGTTACCATGAGAAGTTGGCCATTGCCGGTAACTGTCGTATGTGTCTTGTCGATGTCGAGAGAATGCCCAAGTTGATCGCCTCGTGTGCCATGCCGGTGCAAAACGGTATGATTGTTCACACCGACTCTGACAGAGTCAAGAAGGGTCGCGAGGGTGTTACCGAGATGTTGTTGGAGAACCATCCATTGGACTGTCCAGTCTGTGACCAGGGTGGTGAGTGTGACTTGCAAGAGCAGTCGCAAAGATACGGTTCTGACAGAGGTAGATTTACCGAGGTCATGGGTAAGAGAGCCGTCGAGAACAAGGCCATCGGTCCTTTGGTCAAGACTTCCATGAACAGATGTATTCACTGTACCAGATGTGTGCGTTTCATGAACGACGTGGCTGGTGCTCCTGAATTGGGTACTGCCGGAAGAGGTAACGATATGCAAATTGGTACCTACATCGAGAGAAACATCAACTCCGAGATGTCCGGTAACATCATTGACTTGTGTCCTGTTGGTGCCTTGACCTCCAAGCCATATGCATTCCGTGCTAGACCTTGGGAGTTGAAGAGAACTGAGACTATCGATGTTATGGACGCTGTTGGATCCAACGTTCGTGTGGACGCCCGTGGTATTGAGGTCATGAGAGTTATGCCTAGACTCAATGATGAGGTCAACGAGGAGTGGATCTCTGACAAGTCTCGTTTCGCTTGTGACGGTTTGAAGACCCAAAGATTGACCACTCCATTAGTCAAGGTTGGTGACTCTTTCCAAACTGCTACTTGGGATGAGGCCTTGTCCACGATAGCTTCTGCTTACCTGAAAGTGGCTCCTAAGGGAGATGAATTCAAGGCTGTTGTCGGTGCTTTGGTTGATGCCGAGTCTATGGTTGCCTTGAAGGATTTGACCAACAAACTCGGTTCCGAAAACACCGTCACTGATGTCAAGCAGGCCACTGAGGCTCATGGTGTTGATGTCAGATCCAACTACGTATTCAACTCCACCATTGACGGTATTGAGGATGCTGATCAAATCTTGCTTGTCGGTACAAACCCAAGACACGAGGCCGCCGTCTTGAACTCCAGAATTAGAAAGGTCTGGTTGAGATCTAACTTGGAAATTGCCCAAGTTGGTCAACAATTTGAATCTACTTTCGAGGCTGAGAACTTGGGTACCTCCGCCAAGGACTTGAAGAAGGCTTTGTCCGGTGCTTACGGAAAGAAGTTAGCTGGCGCTAAGAACCCATTGATTATTGTTGGTTCTGGTGTTGCTGAATCCAAGGATGCTAACGCTATCTACGGTATTGTCGCCGACTTTGCCTCCAAGAACAAGAACTTCAACAGCGAGAGCTGGAATGGTGTTAACTTGTTGCATCGTGAAGCTTCTCGTGCTGCTGCTTTGGATGTTGGTTTCCAAAACATTTCCGACTCCAAAACCGCTCCTAAGTTCATTTACTTGCTCGGTGCCGATGAGGTCAAGGGCTCTGATATTCCTAAGGATGCTTTTGTCGTCTACCAGGGTCACCATGGTGACGCTGGTGCCTCTTTGGCTGATGTCATCTTGCCAGGTTCCGCATACACCGAAAAATCTGCTACCTACGTCAACACCGAAGGTAGAACCCAGACCACTAGAGCAGCAACCAATGCTCCAGGCGTTGCTCGTGAGGACTGGAAGATTCTCCGTGCTTTGTCCGAATACTTGGGCGCTACTTTGCCATACGATGAATTGTACGCTGTTAGAGAAAGAATGGCCGAAATCGCACCACACCTTGTCAGATACGATGTCATTGAGCCAACCAGTGAGCTTGTTGCATCTCTTGGTCTCAAAGATATTATCAGCAGACACGGCGCTGCAAAGATTGCTGGTGATGCTTTGAAGAACCCAATCGACAACTTCTACTTCACAGATGTCATTTCGAGATCTTCGCCCACTATGGCCAAGTGTGTTTCGTCGTTTGGTGCTAAGATTGACAAAATCAAGGATCCTAAGCCAGAGATCAGTATCGCTTAAGCCATGGTAGCCCCAACTTTACAAACTCTATCACTTGCATAAGTGTTGCCTCCGACACAATTTATTACAAAAGACTTTTCATTGGGCGCAAGCCTTTCTGCGATGTATAGTTTTCTTGACTCAGAGATCGTGTTTACATAAGAGACACCCTCGCTCGCATAATTAACGATTATTTAGATTTTACGAATGTAGATACCTTTAGAGTTTTCTTCAAACCCCCTTCGGTGAACTGGTCAAACAAATCATGTTATTAGATGGTTCGAAATATCCACCGAATCTAATTCAGTTTTGGTATTTCGTATGCTAAGTTACTGGACACTAACCCGTCTCCGCCATTCACAGTTTTTTCTTTGATAACTGTGAACAATTCGCCAATCTTCTTTACTTTATCCAGGACACCCTCATTTAACGTGGACTTAGCTCCAGAAAATTCCGTGATTTCAACTCTCTGGGGCTTTTCCTCTTCTACCTCACCATTATCGCTGTCCACTCCCAAATCTGGGTCTTCTGCTACAGCATCATCGTCATCGTCATCTTCATCACTCAGATCTGTCTCTGGGCCAGTCTCCTCGCCTTCTTCAATGAGACCCCAAACATCACCATTGTTGTTGAACACGGATGTGCTTACAGAATTTGGCAATGTATAGCCAGTGTTTTTATACTCCGTGTCAACACCAGGTATGATGTACAGCCTATAAGAGGGTGGTTTGCCAAGCTCTTGCATCAAAGTGATCCATGGGGGAACGCCAGATTCATTTTCGGGCATCCCTATAGCAGCTCTGAGTTCCTTGGAAATCTTACCTGGCTTAATGTCGGTAATTTCCTGTCTGTATTTGTCTGTTTTTTCTTTTCCTTCGCTGTAAAGCTCACCAAAGGCTAGTAGTCTTGGCTTCGATTGATGCTTAAAAAAAGCATCGAAAAGGCGCTGATAATCAATATCTAGTTTGTTCATTTTGGGTTGTACTCTGTCTCTTTGCAGCTTCTTCAAAGATTCGGGATCATGATTCCGCATTTCAGAGATACCTGTATCTCTAATGAATTTTGGGAGAGTATACTGGGGTTTATTGGTACCCCTTTTGGCAGACAAGTAGTCTTTCTTTTGTTGCCAGTGACCAGGAACATCTACATGATTTATTCTTGTCCGTAGCAGCACCACCAAGTATGGATCAGGAGCATTGGAGTCGAACCATTCCACAGTTTGTGGCTTAGAGATAGACGCCTTGAGTTCTGACATAGGCACACGACTCAATTCCTTTCTTTGAGATCTCGACATCGTTTTTGCCGACCCGTTCTGTTCGTCATCGTCGCTCTCTGACAGAGTATCCAGCTCCAGTTCTTTTGTGATGAGCGACATAGAGGATTTGGTCCCGGGGGTATTTACTGTGGGCGAATCGAATTTTTTGAAAATTTGAGTAAATTCAGAAGCTAAGCCAGAATCTATTGTTTGTTCTTTCTCGTCATGTTCATCCTTCGTTCCACCATCTTGTGGCTGTTGTGACTGTGTGGAAATGGAAGGCTCTTCAACATTCTGCGGGGCCACTTCCTTGGTAGGTTCATGCTCTTTGCTATCGGGCGCTAGCTTTCGAAGCTTGGCTTTCTCTCGCCTTATCTGATTCTTGGAACGCTTCGGGCCCATACTAGTTGGTTGTCAATTCACTGCGAAGACTTCGAATGTGGGGGAGATGAGAGTCTTGTATTGGGGCTAAGATCTAGAGTACGGGAATTTTCTTACTGTTCTATTTTTCAAATTTCCGCTTGTTTAAATTCTGTCGCGGCGGACGTTGTTTTTATTGGATTGAGTGGAATTGTTTGTAGGGTGATGTTATTGTTTGCAATCATGTAATACTGATGTTTTACGTAAGCAACAAATGCAAATGTAGCCAAATTTACTGTATAAAATGTTGGACTCAATGGTCAATCAATTGCTTGGGTTGAGTTTTGAACACAATTCGAGAGGATCAGCGCCCAGAAGACATGTAGGGAGGCACCAGTCCAATTACATACAAATGAAAACATTGCATGTCCGGCCGTGGTTTTAGTGCTCGAAAGATCTCTTGAGAGACTCGATCTTATCGCTAAGTTGAGCAAATCCTGCTAGAGTGTCCGCGTCGTCTTTATCTAGAGCATCCAAAGCAGCTGAGACCTTTGCCTCTAGATTCTGAATTAACTCTATCGTGGATGCCTTTGGGCTTTCCTTGTGCTGGATCGAGTCCATGCTTATGTTTGCTGTATCTAGAGCTGGTGTGCTGATGTCTTGTGCCTCTGCCATTGTTGGTTTCAATGTCGAAATATGGAACTGGTACCGAACTGATTGAGGAAGATATGGAAAAATTGACTGAAAGTAAAACCATGAGTGCTTGGATCAATTAATAGCGATAGAGACGAAAATGAAGGAAATTGACTTACTTTTCGATTTTTAGATGTGATTTCAATTTTGGCATTTTCGATTCCAGACTGTGTGATTTTTCAATTTCGCTCAACTTAAGCGGTTATCATGGAATTTTTCAAAATTTCGAAGAATAGCAAAATTATTTGGTTCTTTTAAAATTTGAGGACAAAACCAACTCTAATAAGTTCGGCTTGTAGTATTATGTGTACTTTAAATTGCAAAAGTTGTAGACCTATTTACATCAGTAGTGTTCTGTAGTTACTCCACAGTTGGTACATAAAGCTATCAAATACACCCTTGAAAACTCCACAACATACCCGCTGAGCTCCGTCCAATCTAGATTCACTCACAATTCATGCTCAAAAAAGGCCTGCTACTACTATTGGCATTGACATCTGTGGTGAAGGCGCTGGAAGCCAATATTCCATTCAATGTCAATCTCTATGAATCGCACATCCCAGCCCAATTGGCCGATCAGCTCATACTAAACTCCTCGCCTGAGAGCGAAGTCTTCTATGAGCGCTTTTTTATAGATAGAAAGTACCAAAATGGGCTGGATGAGTACATATGTGAGTTTGCACCAGTTACTCTACAGCCACCGTCAGAGGAGTATCAGAGTCCAGAATCGGATTCGGAAATACTTGCAAAGGCAACTCAATTGATTCACTCCAGTTTTTCACTCGACTCTTGTGTGTGGGCCTACGATTTCCGTGGATGGTATTGGACCTACGCTTTTTGCTTTGGAGATAAAGTCATCCAATACCACGAGGGAGCACCCATCTCAGAGAGGCCACAGAAGCACCTCCCAATTGCCCCAAATACCATTTTTGTTCTTGGACGATTCACAAAGGCCTCAGCTGATAAAATCGAATTCAAGAATCAAGTCTCTCAATCCCAGTTCGAGTCTTACTCGGAACAAGCCGGGCGCTCTTATAGGCTACTTGACGAAAAGTCATCTCCATTTGCTCATCACTCCTCCCAGAGAGTTGTTCTGCAAATGGTGACCGATGGTACACTCTGTGATATGACAGGGCAACCAAGAAGTCTTGAAATGATGTATCTCTGCTCAGAAAATGGTGGTAGCTCTCCACAGATCATGAATGTCCAGGAGGTGAAGACCTGTCACTACAAAATGGTCTTACATGTCCCCAAGCTTTGTAGCTATGACCCATTCATACCTAACAAGCACGTTCAGGAATCCCTCGTGGATGTGGCCTGCCAAAAAATTGATAAGGAGCCTGTGGAAAATGCAGCTTCTAATCTTGACTTTGGCAGGTACATTGGCCGAACTGTTTTGCGAGAAGATGACGATTTCCCTGTTCGTGCGGATAATAGGGTCAATATTGCTCAGCATGAGGCACAAGACTTAGGTCATGGTTTCTATGTTGCGTCAAACGACTATCATTACGTGAGTAGCAGTGAATACTTCAATTACCGCTCAGTTGTGTTTTTCAACGGAGAGTTTGAAGACCTTGAAGACCTCAACTATCAATTCGGCAAAACAATCTTCGAAGCAGTTGGTTCATCGCTTCTAGCACCCACAGCTACACAAGAATTTCCAGAAGTTCTCGACTGGATGCATAAGTTTGTGCTATGGTTTGAGATTTACGATTTCACAGGCGAGTTTATACTACTCTCACGAATTGAAAATTCAGCCGATACCGACCAACATCAATTGGATGCTTCAGTTGTGGACCCAGTTGATTTGCTAGAGATGAATGGAGACATTCCATTGTTTGTTCGCTTCGAACGACCCGAATTCAAAGCACCCAGCAATATGTGGAATTTTGAGTTATTCTCCAAGGATCCCAGATATCCATATAGCTCTAGAAAGAGAATTATTAAGCACCCACAATTATCTGAGAATGATGAGCTGCCACAAAATCTCGAAGATTCGAGTGATCCCCAAGCCGAACACGATGCCTCTGAGCAAGAACCCCAGGCGGAAGAAAATCATCTGAGCATGACTTCAGCAGATACAACAGATACAACAGTTGAATCTGAAGAAATGCCTGAGCTTGACCTTGAAGAGACAAGGGATCATGACAAAGAGGGTGATTCTCACTTTGTTGAGGTGCCCGATGATGACCAATTGGTATTGGAGTATCTAGACATATAGAGAAGCTCAGCTTCTTAAATAATGCGAAAATACGAATGAGAGATTTTCATATCCATATTCTACATGTTCGCCGATTGATTGATTGCGAGGTAGTCTTCTGTACGATTAGCATGGGCCCACATCCATGGCACAGAAAAACAAAGCAAACCAGAATAATTGATCAAAACCAAAAAATAAATTCACTCAATAATCCCAAACCATATCCACAAACGACAACATCCCCATGTGCGTTGTTGAATGTAATATACTGATAGGGTCCTGCAGCACAGCATCATGTCTACAGTGTGCGAAAAGAAATCTCATACTAGCTTAGATTATCAGCAACAGTTAGCTACCAAACACAGCCCTAGCAACCCGATGGTTCTCGTGCGTTTAAGTGCTTTCAGACCACAGGTGGCGCTTAGCAAGACAACGCTTTGCGGTCGCCGAAATGCCAACTGGTTCATGAAAATGCTCCTGTTGGACCCAGACCCCAATACCGAAACAGAAAGACCGCTCTATAACTGGGACGATTCTCCCCATCAAAGTATTAGAACCCGTGCTGCCTACATTCGGGCAAAGGCCAAGTGTCCTGTCACGGGAAAGCCTGTCCAGTTTGTTTGTCCGTACTCGGGAATCCCAACCCATCATGACGAGGAGGCTTGGAAGAACGACAAAAATTACCAGGATAACAAGGTGTACGAGAAGTTGAGAATGGTGAATTTGTACGAGCACGATTTGAAGTCGGGCAGAAAGTTCCACGAGTTCGAATTCCCGGGCCCTATTCCTTTGGAGACAAACCCATCTTTGAGTTCTTGGGATCAATTTTTTTACACCAGAGATTTCCCACCAATGAACACAGAGTTCAACATGGCTGTTGCTACCAAAGTGCTTACCTACCCAATCACTATTGCCTCGTTGTTGCACAAGTTCTCCCCATATGAAGTGGCACCAAAAGGAAGCCTTACCATGGAGGGTTTGAGATCGCTTTCTGCCTTGAGATACTCATTGTACTCTCATACCAAAGCAAGTGAGCTGGGAGTTGTCTTCAGAGACAGACCAATGCGTATCTTCCTTGTGGGAGCTCGTATGGAGGCCATGATTCCCGGATTCTGCTGGCAGCAATTGACATACCTTTTCCCTGGACAGAAATTCGAGTTCCATTTCATTGGTCCTCTGGCCCACTTTGACCACAAAACCAAACAATTCACCCCTGTAGATAGACCTCATGGCCGTGCTCTCCAGCAGAGATACGACGATCAAATCACTTTGCACTATCACACCAAGTACTTCAACGAACTCTTTGAGACTGGAGACTTGTTTCCATTTGACCCCTACTTGGACTGTTTCTTCCTTTTCCACCCTGGCTTCCAGACTGCTGACAAGATCCACTGGGAAAAGTCCCTTCCTGGCCTTCTTGAGTCGAAATGCCCTGTATTTGTTACCGGTTACCACGAGTTGGACATTCAAAGAGAGTATTCTTGGATTCGCATGAACAAACTATGGGAGGAGACTGACATTCTTATGGAACCTACTACCAACATCTTTGGCTCCACCAAGTTGGACTTGATTGACTACAACCCAACCGAGGCTTACTCGGCCAACAGCCACATTTTTGCTTTCAGAGGTAAGAGATACCATGCTGTTAAAACTTAAACAATCAACAAGTGCAAATGCTAGTGCAAGGTCCCAAGCATAGTCGCGACAATTAGTGAACTATGCTCAACTTGTAAATATAATAGGACAGCGCAGTAACCTGGCCTAACGTTCTCCACTGATCAATTCCTTGGTACTCCAAAAAATGTACTCGGAGAATTTTTATATATAGAGTTCCATTTATATATCATGATACAAATGTAAATTAGGTTTGACTCTATCAGTAAAGCTCGTTTGCCTCTCTGTCAGTTGAAAGCCTGCATGAATGCAACCTGTTAACTACTCCACAAAACTATTTAATTGCAACCCCAAGAAACGAATTAAAGAATTGTTTTATTATTTCAAATCATGGATACACCATTTAGGCTTGTGATCAAAAAACAAACCAGAGGGAAGATCGACCATGGTCTGTCTGAAACCAACGAGTATTCTACACGAGTCACCTTGAACCACACGATAAATCACCTTCTAGACCAGGTCTTGCTGAATACAGTCGAGTTGGATGACATCCCGGAACAAGGTTTTAGTCCGTTTTTTCAGATTGCCGGCCGCGAAGTCACAGGGCTGCGTCATTTATACGAAATCCTACATTTGGAAAGCCCAGATTCAGTCGTCTATAGTGACCAGCTAGAACTTATATGTGACTACAGAAACCCTGATAGATATGGACATAGAATTCCAGCGCCTGAGTTTTTTGATGTGGAAGTTGTCAAGGCTGGCCCGGATGGCAGACATTTGTTGTATTGTAGGGAGACAATTGTCTCTACAACCAGTAGTATCAAAGAGCAAGCGGCAGAGAAATTGGGATTGTCCGCAGATGAAGTAGTTCTACAATATGGGAATCAAGTCTTGAAGGAAGATCTTGCCCTACGGGAGGTTTTGAATCTTGATGTTCCTCCCTTGAGTTCGGTCCAATTCAGTGTCCAGGCAGATGGTCTGTCAATTGATCATCATACAAATGTGTCGCGGGCCGATATGAGACTGAACTCAGAAGAGTTCTATGTAATCAGTGCGAACGGCTCCTCGGTAGAGTTGTCTACTATGGATTGTATCTTGAATCCAGAGGGTTACATACTCCTCAACAAGTTTGCACAAGAGAAATTGAGAAGAGAGCTCAATCTACAAGATATTGTCGAATCAATACCTTCCTCAGGTATTAATTCACCTACGCCGACTCGCATGGCCGACTCAAACGACGCAAATCTACCTGGAAACGGTGCGGCTCAGGAAATTCCTCCTCAAGAAGGTGCTGAGCAGCCTGTCGAGGAGGCCTACGTCAATTTCAATGTGGATGTAGATGAAGGGCCCAATCAAGATGATGCGCCTCGAGTTGTACAAAATCAAAGTATATTTCTGCTTGTGCTTCGAGAAATTTCAGACAATGTTGACGGATTGGCCCAACTGGTAGTGCGGCTCGCCATAGCATCAGCGTTGATAGGCCCTCAGAGGGCTTTTTTCATTTTGCAACCGCCGCTGTTGTTTTTCGTTACGGCAATTATTGCCTGGACAAGTTTGTTTTTCTACGGAAATGTGATCAGTGAGTGGATTGACACTAGCCTACTTCCAAATGCCAATCACGAGCGTATTGATTACACATTTGCAAAGCTCATCTCACAAATCTTCAGGTCCGCCTACGGTATTACGACATTTATGACTGACATTGCCGCTCGGGGTCATAATTACCTTTTGGCGAAATTACACTACGATAGGGCCGAATCACCCCGCATCAGGGGAATGATAGGCGCTGCGACAGTTGCAATGTTTTCGGTCGGCGAATTCCTGTTCGTGCTTTTATCCACGGCACTTCCCTTTTTAGGAAGTGAGGTGCAGAAATTTTGCGAGTCGCAGCCACGGATCGAGCAACTAAAGATGCAAAAATTCATTGCAAAAGTTTTAGAGAAGCATCCAAACAGTGATGAAGTCAAGAATCAATTGATAATGGGCTTATCGTGCCATGAAATTGAGCCATTGTTAGCGCCAGAGTTGCCTGCAGCCGAATATCGAGACTTGGCCAGATGTTACCTCAACGCTATCAAAATGCCTCTTGCATAAACCCGAATGGGCCTGGGAATCTTCTTCGCGTCTGATTTAGACGCATGCGAGCTGTAGGCCCGACGAATTGCCGGCTGAGAATAGTGCATCTTTGCGCATATAGCCTGCAAGATTGTAGGTTTGGCCGCGCACCGTCTGCAAACCATGATCAAAACAAACATGAATAGCAAATGGTAGCATCCCGAAGCAATACAGATAGGGGCATACACTAGCAATTCCACCATGGGTTGTCGTTGGAAGTCTCTAACTGAATTCCTTGAAGCTGAAGTTAAAAAAAGGCAGTGACTCAAAACGCACCAAAAATCCTCCCAACCAAAATGGAAGTTTCAGCACCGTTGCCCAGACCATTGCCCAGGCGGCTGGTTGGTGACTTTGCGAAGTCACTTGGGATCAAAAAGAAATCTCACCCGGTAAATAAACAAAGGTTCGAGTTATACAGGAAGACACGGTTGAGTGCCGGATTTTTAGCATCAGGCACCATAAACCCCAAATAAAGTTCAAGTTGCGTGCAGGTACATATCGCCCTGCAGGGACATTCCACGGAACTCAGTGGATTTTGCACCCGTCTCATGAAATATAAAAGGGCCCTGGGTCCACCCCCTTCAGGTTTTCTTTTTTCTTCTTCACATTAGTCAAATCAACTTTCAGTCTCTCGTTAAAAATGCAATTCTCCACTGTCGCCACCGTCGCCGCTGTTGCCGCCGTCGCCTCTGCTGCTTCTAACACCACCACCAACGTTAAGACTATTGTCTCTACTTACTCTACTTTGTCCACCATCACTTCTTGTGGTCCAGAGGTCACTAACTGCCCATTGAACTCTGTTTCTACCATCGTGTCTACCTACACCACCATTGCCACCATCACCTCTTGCGGTCCAGGTATTGTCTGCACTGCTTCTACCACTGCTGCTCCAGTTGCTCCATCCACTGCTGCTCCAGTCAAGAACCTTACCACCACCTACGTTGCTGGTGCTAACAAGCAATACGCCGCTGGTGCCGTTGCTTTGGCTGCTGGTGCTTTGTTGGCTTTGTAAGCTGACCGGTTTATAGGGATAATATAGTGTTTTAGAAAAATCTTGTAGATACACTTTATTTTCGTAATTATTTCTTTTTGAATCAGAGTCGAAGCTCCTATACAACCATATCATGAATAAAGCTTGATTTTTACGCAGTGGCGTGTGGGAACAGCAAAGGCTAATTGGGTAAGAAGACTGTTCCTACCGAGTTGCCCGAAACACATCCTTCGCGTTTAAGGTATTCTCGTGCATATCTCCCTTGGAACTGTTGAGTCTGTGCACTCCCTACTTGACTAATTATGCTTAGTGACGAGACGAAGGCGTTTCATATCGCTGTATTCACTGCCGTGAGCCAGATTCCACACGGTCATGTTACATCCTACGGCCACATTGCTGAACTAATAGGGAAACCTCAGAATCCACGGCAGGTGGGTTCTTCTCTCAAACATTGCGCACAACTCATTCAGATTCTTCGAAATGATGGTATAGACTTTGCAGAATTGCCGTGGTGGCGTGTCATATCCTCCTCTGGATTGATTGCGAAAAGAGACAGTGGTGAATATGAACAGAAACGTATCTTGGAGTCGGAGGGTGTCCAGGTTGTGGGGATGAAGATCAGCCTAAGTGATTATGGCTGGTTTCCAGAGGAGTTAGATCTTGAGTGAGAATGGCTCTAAGTTTTAATCGATGCATATATAAGAAATCTAATCATAGGTGTTCATTTATTGATTGACGTGAAGATTCTATTGAAGGTCTAATTTGGAGGGAAGTTCGAGGTTTAGAATTTGATGCTCAAGAAGACTGTGGAGGACGACCTCCTCTTCTTCCCTTTCCGCCGCCTCTACCTCCACGGCGGCCCATTGAGTGGTTTGTTGAATTGCCTTCTTGACTGGAGCGAGCAATTGTAGAACCGTTCCACGAGCCTGGCGTTCCACTCATTTCCATCTGAACTCGTTTGGATTCCTCTTCCCACCATTTTGCGAATTCTTCCTCTTGTTGAACTTCCTGTAATGTCTTTTTTATTGGGGCTGCAACGACCCTATCAGTCCACTTTGTGTTATCCTGTTGTCTAGCTTTTGGTTGCACGGGTAGCGCTTGTCCCAATATCGGCATATTAGTCAAGTTCGAAGGCGCCGCGCTGGTCTCGGAAGAAGATGGAACATTGACTTTCCAAGGCGTTTTAGGAGTATCTCTGGTCGAGGGTTTAGCAGTCTCTACGGTCTGAGACTCTCTGTCTTTGGCCTCAGCAAGTTTTTTCCTTTGTTTCTGCGACAATTTCAGTGCTGAACTGAACTTGATTTTGGTTTGCTTCTTGACTGTCTCGATGCTTTCACCAAGCGCAGGTGAAATAGAAGCTAACGAACCTGACGAGGCATTGCGTGAGCTACCCTCTGCTCCAACATATAAAGAGCTTGATTGAGGAGGAGATGGAACGCTCACCGTTTCCGTGACTTTGTCAACTTGCCAAGTTTTTGCATCTTCCTTCAAAGATTTCGAGCTTGAAGGTGATAATTCCTCAAGGGATATCACCTTATACTTATCTTTTCGCTTGCGATGACTTACAATTTCAAATTCTTCCTCATCCACCACAGCGATGTCCGAATCTTCGCTTTTAGTGGCTCGCGAAATTGCAAAGTTTTTGAAGGCTGTATCGAAACTACCTTTTCGAGATGATCTACGAGCGTTCAGCTTTTTGCGAGGCTCTTTAGAAGGTAGCATTTCCTGTCGCAAGTCGACAAGCAATTGAAAGCTCAGAAATCCCTTTCTGTCACTCATATAGATCTCATTGAATGAATTACTGTTCTCCAAAAATTGGTTGACCTCACCTCGTATTGCACATCCCATCAAAGAATTGACCTGGAAATTTCGGGTATGTTTCAAAACGAAGTCCCTGTGTTTGCAGTTGTCAAAAAAACGCATTTCATTCTCAACTTGGGTTACAAGTTGAGAGTCCAATTCTCTCAACAGAGAATCGAACAAAAGAATATCTAAGTTGTTGTAAATGTACCAACAACAAGCCTTGAATAGTTTTTGGGCATTGTACTGATCCGAATAGACAAGAAGAATTAGAACGTTGTTCAATGTAAAAAACTCAGAGACCGCCAATTCGCATACATGCTTTAATTGAAGTAGAAGAAGTTCGTCCGAAATCTCAATCATGTCGAGGAGGAACAAGACAAAATCCTCAGGATCTTTGCTAGTTTCCACAACAGTCTTTACACTATTGAAGATATCCAAGTCATTGCAACCGTGTACATGCCTCAAGACTACTTCAGCTTGCTCCAGCAGAATATAATCTAAATCGATGATTCTTTTTTGTAGCGACTTATCTGGCAGGCCATCAAGTAGCCATCGTCCTGACAAAGTAGTTTCGAAGAATGCCGTCCTGGCCACCAATAAAGCTGTAGAGGAAATGACAGCATGGTTCGATAGGATGATTTGAGTACCTCCAATTTCGGCTTGATTGTTCATCATGCTCTGAATCTCTGAGAGATACTGCTCATCATTGCAGTGGAACTGATCCATCTTGAATGCGGCCACAAGTTTATGAAAATCATTCTTTATCAGCTTCAAAACTGTATCATCATGACTCTTTGAAGCTTCACCGGCCCATAGTTCAACAACATGATTGGTATATACATAGTGAAGCCATATTAAGACACTAAATTCATTGACATCAGTCTCAAAATGAAGCTCTCGAGTATTTTGGTCGAAACGACCTTTCATTCCATCATGCACAAAATAAATATCGTTTTCATCCAGGATTTGTCTAAAAAGCCTAGACCTTGATCGCATAATCTCAAAATGAAAGGGGATTCTGAGACCTTCTCTATTGACGATCGTAACAAAACAGTCACAGAACTTTCTGTCACCATTATCAGAGGTTTGAGAAAATTGATTTGCAACAAATTTTGGGCTTAAGCTATCCAACTGTATCGACAAGTCACTGTCTGCAAGATCCAGATACATAACACGAAGGGAAGGCTTTTTGATCTCGCGTGAAAATCTAAGCACCTGAGACGATCGTAGGAAATCTTTGGACGTGTCAACAACAGAATCGCTGGACTCATGATTTAATGTAGATTTCAAGACATGTGTGGACACACTTGACTCAACCATCAAATGTGGGTGCATGAAGTTGGCAATGTAACAACTCTCATAATGATCATTGTAGAGCATTTCATCCTGCTTTCTATAAGCACTTGGATAGCTCAAGGGACTCAAATAGGCCATATCGTTCCTAAATTCGTTTTTTTGGAGTTTGAATGGGATGGGATCGATTTCGTCGCGCAAAACTGCAAATGAAGAAAAGGAGTCATCACATACAACTTTGAGAGCTCTATTGATGTTTTCTATCTTTCTGAACTTATTCTTTGTCGAAGCTTGAAACGCAGGGAGTGTAGACGACCCAGTAGAACTTTTTCTCACTAGCGTCGTTGACTGATTGCACTTCGCAAACACGGATCCATTTCGCGTGCTTACAATCACTGAACCATCGTATGAATTATCAATGTCCACTGCATACATGTCAATATCGTGGGCAAGCCATAGAAATGAATACTTTGTGCCTCGGAGAGTTTTGAGATCTGTTGAACCTAGTTGGAATGACATGACATTTCCGTTCTCGAGTAAAATATGCACATTCTCATGGGACTTCATTGCGATTTTTTTGATAACTGCGGGTGACGTAAGCTTTGAAGGTTTGAAGGAGTCGAACTGCGAAGCAGTGTCCACTCTTGTAGGTAATTTGGGAAGCTTAACACGTTGTCCCATATAGTAGATATGAATATCGTTAGATTCTGTAACGATACAAGTGCAGGTCTCACAGGTGACCACAAACTTGATTTTATCTCGAAAAGAAACTTCCCTAGGCTGGGAGACGATTTGGCCCTTATACACGATTCCATTGATAGTGTGATCAACCGAAGTTTCAGTCAATTCAAGACCCATTTGGCCAATATTTAGTCCCCAAAAATAAACGGAATTGCTGGTGTAGGCCAAAGAATGCACTTTTGAGATGGCGACACCCAAGAAGGGAGAATGATTTTTCCTCAAATCGCCCGCAGCCACAATTTTTGGAGTATTTTCGTAAACATCAGTCGTGGTTTTTCTGAATGTGTTTGATACAGTTGATGTGAAGCCCAATTGATTAAGGTTGTTGTGGCCCCAAGAGTAGATATCATTTTCCACCGACAAAGCCAAATTGTGATTATTTGTGACTGCAATATCTTTAAATCTCTCCAATGGATCAGGGAATTGAACCCTTTTGAAACGAAACATGTTCGAAGAGTTTCCGTGGCCTAAACGTCCCCGAGAACCTACACCACATGTGTAGATTCGGCCGTCGTTGGTCAAAATAACCGAATGATATTTAGATATGCGCATTATTTTATAGCGCGGGCTTCTTAGGATCTCACGTAAGGAAGACAGTTTGTCTGTTTCATCTTTGAACTCGAAATGCAGCAAATGTGAGGGAGTGATTCGATCAGTAGAGTCACCAACGCCAAGGTTGTTATTGACATTGGCTCCAAAGACATAAATATCGGAGGCACCTCGACTGTCAGACCACCAATCGTGTGGAATCAGCCTATGGGGCAGTTTCGACTCGGCGACTTTATTCTCTACGGAGTCCGAGTCCTCGGACCTTTTCGGCGTATCAAAACGTTGTACCAAATGGTACTCATTCTTCTCATTGATATATGACGGGACCCATGCCAAATCTTTAATGTCGTTCGCCAATAGGGAGAGAGGTGCGTGGCGACCACGGTCTTTAGTCTTGAGCAAGTCCATGAATATTGAATGGGAGAGCGGCTTCGAATCCAAATGCTCCATAAGAACATTGAGACATTGAACTCTTTTGTAGAAATAGATATAATGGAGTATGTTCCAGCCGTTCTCATAATCGACTGCCATAAGTAGGTCTTTCAGCTCCGGATTCGCTAAAAGGCTCCGGAGAGTGTCAGGTTCATTGCATAGTATCGCGAGATGCAAGACCGTCCGGCCCATCACATCTCTCTTCGAGAGTTGGTATTGAGGATCTGGAGTGCTTTTAGTGGCATTGGATCTTTTTCGCATGGTAGCTAGCACATTGAAGTATTGAAGAGGAGATCAAAACGATAGAGAAAGTGTCCTGATAATTGAAAAGACAATTTCTGAGAGAATGGGTTATGAATTGAGAATGGTTCTCGGAAGGATCTGTGCCAGCTGCGCTTGAATAAATTAGCTACTAATTTGGACTCTCACCCCAGATCTCCAAATTGCACACCCCGGAAATTGATAATAAGCCCGTATACATCAAAACCTAGATTTTTCTACGCGTGTTCAAATATAGCAAATACGGATTCTCCTTTTTTTCTGAATTTTTTCTTCCGATGTCCCGCCCTTTATTGTCTAAACTGATGTATCATTAGAGAAGAAGATTGAATACAGATTTGCTGCTATAGTGAGAAGTAAATATCATTAATCCTGTGGTACAATATCCATGCTATCTAAAAATTCTGAACCTGGGTCTTGTGCTACCTCATCCTCAGGAAGAAGTAGAGCAGACGACAAGGGCTTTTTCTTGACCAGGGTGATTTTTCCAGTTGGTGGCAACCTTGGCCGTATGTTTCTCTGTTTTTGAGGAAGCTCTTCGTCCTCAAGCAAATACAATTTATTCGGGGGCGGCAATTCCATGCTGGCACCTAGACGTTTCTGCAGCTTCAAATACAAAGCCTCCAGCTTGCTAGCTAAGCTCAGGTAGAACGGTTGCAAGAGGCCAATTTGTTTGCTGACGTCCTCCTTGGTCAACCTAGGAACCTTCCAATCCTTCAAATCCTCATACTTACTGGATTTGTTCGTTGGCCCCGAAAGATTGAACGAATTTTGGAGTTTCGAATGAAGCAAATACACAGGGATGGATGAGGTCAACATCTTGAACTCTTTATCAAGTCCCAACTCTTTGAAGCCAAAGAAGTCGTCACCCAACTCACTAGTGAAATCACCTGTTGTAAATTGTTCACTGTTGTCATCGAAGTTCTTCTCATTGATACTCTCCAACGAAGGACGAAGTAAGTCCTTCAAGAATCCTGACAATTTTACGCGTAGATCCTTGAGCTTCACCCTGTTCTTTTCAACCTTTTCTTGCACAAAAGTGCAAAGGTCAGCTGGTTTGTCTACACCATTTTCCAACAACGAAAGCAAAAGAATATTTTCGAGACTGAGTTGGTTTCGCGAAGAGTTTTCTGTATGCAACTTAAGAGTCTTGGCCAAGTTCAGCATGTATTGCTCGGCAATTTGAGTTAAAGTGTTGATAGCCCCAAGTTCTGTGCTTTCAAAACCGGTATGCATAGCAATTTTGGAGATATTACGTCGAAGCGCCACGAATTGGACGCTCTCATCGTTGATGTCATGGTTCTGAAGCTTAGAAACTGCATCGATATCATTTTCCTGGAGCTCGTCGATCTCTGGCTTTTGCATTTGAGTACGATGTACAAACTGCAGGGTCTGCATTTGACGAATCAAAGAAATTTTGAAGCAGATTTTGCGGATTTCCTGGATTTCTTTAAGATTGCCCGAGTACAATTTGTTGAGTCCACGATCGGTCGGCAAGATCAAGCTTGAGGGGCCTAGCTCCGGAGCATCCGGCTGTTGCAAAAGCGTTTCTACCATATGATTTTCATAGCGCTCCTGTGAGGAATCATCAACTCCTTCGTATTCTATACCAGGAATTCCTCCTGCAACATCGTACTCGAGCAAGTAGGGCTCATCATTATCGAGCAATTTGTTCCCTTTTGAAACAAAATCCTTGTTGTCCAAAAATTGGTTGAAATCACTCATTTTTCCCAGTTCTCTTGTCACGGCATCAGCATTCATGACAATTTTGTAATCGTCATCGAACAAGGCAGCTCTAGCCGCACAATACTTGGCTCTGGATTTAGCCGTAAGATTCTTCCAAGCCTGCAATTCAGTGTCCTGAACCCCATCATTATCCTCTTCGCGGACTTCATCCTCTCCTTCCTCTGCCTCCTCATCTTCATCTTCTTGGTTCTCTTCAGGTGGGACCGAGCCACTCTCTGGGGCAATCAGAGGTGCTTTTGACGGAGAGAGAGGAGTTCCCTCGATAGAACTTGCTTGAGATTCATGGGAGTCGGATAAACCCTCGGTTTCCTCAGCTTTGATGATTTCTTCCCTACGTCTCATTCGACCCTTTTTAGAAGCCTTCTTACCTCCTTTTATTGCGGGTGTCGACCCACCAGCATCTGCATCATTCTCTTCATCTTTGTCTAGCTCAGAACGAACTCTAATGGTGATATTGGGAATCGAAGAAGCAAGCTTTTGAGTGAGCTTCTGCATCGCTATGGCATGTGCTCGAAGGAAGTGCTTCGGATCGGCATTGTATGTCAAGCAATTGTTCCAAATAAGCATGAGGTCGTCAACAAACTCAGCTTTGGAATTGTAAGAGAGGGCTTTAAGCTTTTTCATGACCGTATTTAAATCCATGGGTTTCTTTATAATTAGACCGTAGTTGGGCGCCTCTCTCTTGGAAACCTTGTTTAAAAATGGTGTCGAATGTTCGGTGTTTCCACGAAGATCGAGCAAAACTTTCTCGCATGCCTCGTATAATTCTTCTTGACCAACTCTCTCATCGTTGGCCCATTTACCTCTATTCTTGCGAATATCCATGAAGAGACCTCTCAATTCGATATCGTTCAAGGAAATGTCATCCCTACGTTCTTGAATAGTGCTCAACAAATGCTTTAAGGAATGAGAGGCAGTTCCCAAACTTATTGGAATCACGGAGTCCTCGCCATCAGGGTGTTTCAGATTTTCCAACTGCATGTCAGATTTTTCAAGTTTTCTGCGCTTGAGGAGAGTCTCGCGATCGTACTCAAAGTTATGATATATCTTGTTGAAGTTGATAATTTGCAGATCGTGTTCCTCCAAAGTATACGTCAGAGGCGGCACCTCACTGGGCGAGGCATTTCCCGGCTCTTGGTCTGTTTGAGGAGCTTCAGATGGTTCAGCCTTCGTTTCGAATAGAGCTTCCGGAAGCTTGATTACTATGGCGCCCTGTGAGTTTCGTTCGAACTCAGTAGCCGAACCAGCCGAATGCGCTGCACCACTGTCGCCAGCTTTCGCTTTGGAGTCATTCTCATCATCACCATCATCGTCATCATAGTCATCATAATCGTCAACCTCTCGACGAACAGCGGGCTGTGGTTGTGCCTTCGGTTGTTCTGACTCTTCTCCGTCTGGTAATGTGTCGAGCAGCTCTATCAATTGAAAGTCCTCCTCATTCTGATGCGTAGTACGTTTGTGTGGTTTTTTTGGATCTGGACCCTCATAGTAGTAGAAGTCAATTGCCTTTTCGTATAGTAGATATCTAACATTGAGTGCCAACAGAATCATCGGCTTCAAGCCTTCCTCAATACTCTCCGGTTCACTTGCAGAATCTGCGTCCGGCTTTTCGCCCTTTTCTATCTGTAGAACACAGTTTCCTTCTAGAAAGTTTGCCCACAAACTGTAATCATCCTGCTCCAACAATTTGTTTAGTATTTGGAACTGGTAGTTGCTCAAAGCTGTCTGGAAATACAGGTTTTTGTGCATTTCCTTCGCAAGAGCAAACAATTTTCGTTCGTCATTGACCTCGAATGTGGCTAGCGGAGCCATTGTGGGGAATCTGAGGATGTGTTTTGGTGATTCTTTTGTGTGTGTTGAATAGCGCAGGAAACTATGTGAAAAATACGCGATAACCTCTCTTTTGACCCGGAAAAAAACGGCTACGCTCGCAGGATTACAATCTGCACGAGAAGAGGCAAAAGAAATGGAATAAATGTGGCGGACGGGCCTGCTGTTGGAGCTTGATTGTCAGAGAGTGTCAAGGATAGAGAAATAGCCCTTGAGACACTGGGACTAGGTGCAGGCATATGCAAAGCATAGGATCAGAAGAACAAATTTAGGGAGAACGAGAAGATTACGAGAAACGACCACAATAAAACGGTCAAGAAAAAAAAAAGATAATAATGGCCTACAGTAGCACAGAAATCAGATGCCCATGCAGGTGTACATCAATCTATGTAAGGGATAAAAGCGCACAGAAGCACTCACCACGACCCTAGACGGCGTACTTCTTGGTCCATTCCCTGGCGGTGGCCTCGTATTTAGGTCTGTCCAGCTTGTAGACGTGAGCAATCTCAGGGACCAAAGGATCGTCTGGATTAGCGTCAGTCAACAAGGAGCAGATAGACAAAAGCACCTTGGAAATAGTGAGTGCTGGCGACCACTGGTCCTTCAAGATATCTAGACAGATGGAGCCAGTGCCATTGATGTTAGGGTGATAGATCTTGGTGGTGAAGTTGATCTTAGGAGGTTTGAATGGGTAGTCTGTTGGGAAGTGGATAGAAAGGAAGAACACACCGCCTGCATAGGGGGAGTCGGCGGGTCCCATGATGGAAGCTTGCCAATGGTATAAGTCGTCGCCAACGGGGCCGGCAGAGCAGGACGAGGGGGGGTCTCTGTATTGTTAGTATGGGCGTAACTAGTGGATAAGTTTTTGAAGCGGGCCACTTCTACATGAAGATGCAGTTATCCATTGTAGGGTGTTTGCGAGCACAACTGGAGCAACAAGCAACACAATCCACACGAGATTTCGTCAGCTTGTCATTTTACTGAAGCACCCTGATCACCAGTGATGGGGCAGCCGAAGTGTCTAATTGTCTGCCCCGCTTTGTTCAGATGTTCCGTGTCAAAACTGGAGAAGTAAGTGGCGAACCTCAAGGACAAATGCAGCAAAAGGGCACTGTAGAAATGCGAACGCCATGGACGAAAATAGACACATACCTTCCCAAGTCGAGCAACTCCTTGTTAATACGTTTTAAAGACATGGTGTGTTATATTAGTGTGTGAATTCTTAGAAAGAAACAGGTGGTGAGCGAGAGTGAATGGGAAAAAAAGAGCCAGGCTAACGGTCCAGTGATGTACTGCAGGCAGGCTGGCGACAGTCGCTCCAGGGTGTTCTACACCGCTTAATGTGGAAATAGGAGGGTGGGCGAGGACATGACTGGATGTGGTTGGGAAAGTTAGGAGAAGGGTGCGATATTTTTGCTGTAAAGTTTTTAATTTTCTGTTTTTTTTTTTTTCAGCTGTGGACTTGCATGGATTTGTTGGAGGGTATGTGGGAACTCTCACCCACTGTCATGAGGAATGAGAAAAAGCAGATGACGTAGATAGTAGAAGGGTTACTTTTGTGGAGACCATCAAGAATATGAAGATCAACAAATTAGTTCTCATTCAAGTTAATCTCGATTTTTCAGTTTGGTACTCTAAAATCTTTCTTTGCAAATCGTTTGCTTATATTGTGCCTTTGTGCTTTGCGTATGACTTGTGAGTCTTAGAGACAAGAGATGAGAAAATGATGCAACAAAATTTTAGAAATTATTCTTAGTAGCTGGCAGAAATTAGAAATTCGAGTGAAGATAATCTGCCTCATTTATAACTGTTTTCCAATGTTTGTCAGTCGAATCCCCGTACATGTATACGGAGAATGCACCCCATATTCTCCACATTAAAGCTATACTCTTTAGAAGAATTCGATTTGCAAGCATAAATTCGTTCATTTGATGATTGGGACGATCCATAGATATGCATACTAATCCATAGAATCCATTTGAGCTACAAATAACCGCTTCTTGCGAAACCTAGGTTGAGTCATCATGTATCTGACTTCCGATTCCAACCAGAAATCAACTCTGATTACACAAAACGAAGCCCTGATAGTAAAAAAAGAAGAAAACCAAGCGGATAGCAAGTCTCCGTCCCAAGAAAGCGATGCATTTTCTGCCGGCAGAAAGAGAAATTCCACCACCTCAGAATACCCTGAAATCGTACAGAACTTCGGTGTCCTGACGAGCTTCGAGATGTCCAAGAGAATGAAGCCATCGGAAGATTCTGTCAACCTGACAAATGGCTCGATGCTGGGTAGATCCCGCCCTAAATCGAAACGGGGGTGCCTTACATGTAAGTTCCGCCGGAAGAAATGTGACGAAACACGCCCAATTTGCAAAGATTGTCAAAGATTTGACAAAGAATGTGTCTGGGTAGACTATAATACCATGGCTTTGGATGAGATCCGGAAATTAAAGGAGAAAGTCAAGGAGAGAGAAAGCGCCTCTAAACTTCGCATCAGAAACAAAATTCCAAAAGACAAAAACGATGGGACCGTAAGCTTCGTGGCAGAGCCAGTAAATACCTCTATTAAACAGGAGGATTCTTTTCAGGTGCGTCTGGAGCCACCATTACCGCTGAAGACTGTTCCTACTCCATTTGTTACACCCTCATTTGACAACTTCCCTACCATGAATGAGCCTAGTACAATTTCGTCTTTGATTGATAATAATAAGAGCCTGACTGACTTGCTAAGGTCCGCCTTCTCGCACAGCGCCCCAGGGTATGCCTTACCAAATCTACACAGCCCAGAAACCGTGCAAACAAACCTGCCAGGCGTCACTGATCTTATACAAAATATTGAGCCTAGTTTGGATGAACAGACCTCACTGTACGACGAGAGTTCTGCCAAATTCTTGAACTTTCTCCGAGAAGCATCTCTTTTCACTAGCGCCAGCCTGGACAAACTCACACTCTTGGATGATGGTCAACAAGAAGCAGACGCAGACGCAGCAAAAAGTCCGTCGAATTCTCTCATGCATGATATGAAACACGCAACTGGTTTCAATATTTACGATTTTTTGGAGCAGGTCCAACCGTTGAGCTACGACTACCCCAACCAGTTCCTGCTGTTGGCGTCAACTTTTAACGCAACATTCATGACGGCTCCCAAACCCGCCTTATCGGAGGTTCCTGAGCTAGACGCAAAAGGCTTGTTTCTCTACAACTACTACCTGGAAACATTGTCGAAGAAAGTTTCCATCGCGCCACTATCGCAAAACGAGTCAAACTCGTACCAGAGAGTATTTTTGCCACTTGCTCAGAAGGACAAGGGAGTTTTGTATGCTATTTTGGCGTGGTCCGGATTCCACCTTGGAGGCAAGTACATGAAAGAAGGTGCCAAATATGCAGAAAAGGCAGTAAGCAATTTGCTCAGAGATGTGGATTTCACACAAACAGCTAGAATTGAAGACAGGAAGGCCATTGTGTACAAATTGGCTACTATCTTGATCTTGTGTGGTGCTGAGATTTGTCGAGGCGATGTCAAGATATGGTCGGTCTATTTGGATTGGGGCTGGAGACTTCTTAGAGATAATGGAGGCATTCTTAATTTTGATAATAACAAAGAAGAGCATTGGCTTATCTCCAATTTCGCCTACCATGACCTTTTAGCTGTGAGTGAAAGACCATCATATTTCAACCCCGACATATACGATCAAATCTTCAGTGATCCCAACGGGAACTCGAAAGGAAATCTCAATCCACTTCTTGGTGTGTCCAAGGGACTTTACAAAGTAATCGGCGCTATTAATCAATTTGCTTATGAATGCAAAACACCTATCAGAAATTACTACAAGAGAGGGTCTCCGACTGCACTGAGGAGTGAACAGCTGTCTCCGACTGATAGCGTGTCATCTGAAGGGTCCGAAAAGAGCCATGTGAGCTTTCACACCGCTGCTTTAGCCTGTTTACAAGCGTCATTTGACAAAGCGCGGGAACTTGACCAATACATAGATAACTGTCGGCCAGAGATGTCTGATCTAGTCAACCTAACAGACCGTGATCTTGAGCTTCAATTGACCACATTTGAGGCATTTCAAGTTAGCTGCAAACTACATTTGCGTCAGAGCATACTAAAGCTCAATCCTTCGGCATTGGAATGCCAAATCCTCGTGCATAATTTGACCAAATGCATAGATATCCTTATTGGAACACCAATGCAGGCAACGTTGGTATTTCCTATATTCATAGCTGGTCTCTACATGGTCACCGAGGATGACAAACAAGCCATGAGTCGGCGATTCGAATTGATGATGAAATTATACGGACCATGGAACGTTGTTCGTGCAAAGTATGTTGTCGAGAAGGTCTGGGAGTTGAACCCAGATGGAGACAGATGGCTCGACTGGGGTTTGATTCTTAGTGAACTAGGTTGGGAACTCAATTTCGCATGATTGTTCGCGAGAACGAAGCAACAGGAATTTTAATTTATAGACACATTCCCAGTAAATACAGTTGATAAGCAAACAGTCAATTAATAAATCATGCAAATTAATTTTGACATCTTGTCTGTCTTGTGTTCACTCATCTTGACCTTCCTACAATTCTGCGCGCATACCCGAATTTGCAGCCAATTTCAAAACCCTTAATCAGCTAATGGCTACAGTTTCAATTGCTAGAGAAGCCGCTGCAACCGCGCTTGCTTCAGGTTTAGAATCTTCAGTGGCGGAAGTGTCTTCGTTTCAACGAGCTGAACGGGACACAAAGCCGAAATATTTGCTCAATGCTGATCTTAGGAACCGTTATCGTCGTCCAGAAGCACAACTGACATTGTACAAAACCGGATATGTTCCCAACATCAACACCAAGGACACCACCCGAATCACCAGAAGAGCACGTTTCACCACTCAAGACCATTTGTTGACTTATCCTGTTTACAAAAGTGCCTATGAGAACTTTAGTGCAAATCACCCTGCTATGGTGAAGGTGACTGCTGGAGCCATGAAGAGAGCAGATTCCATCCCACCCCTCCGGGTTACCTTGGACTTTAAGGATAGAGCAACCAAGCGTGTTTTGAAGACCGCCGACATCTGGGTTCCGGCTTTGAAATCGACCGAGGTGAAGCACTTGAGACAGCCCTTTGACAGCCTGATTCATGCCGTGGACAGCGCATTTCAGTATGCTGTAAAGAACCCAACCTCAGAGGGACTCAGGAGAGTCAGAAGAGTATTTGAGGTCCTGGGTAATAAAATTCAGAGCGTGGCGCTTCCGATTTTACCTCAGAGGATAAGACGTCAGTTGGAGAAGAACCCTCCAATCAATCCAGCCGTCCTGAATGTCATTTCGACTTCTACGGCCAAAGTCAAAGAGATTCTGACGCAGCAATTGTATGAGGAGCAATATCAGCTTTTGAGTCGTATTTTGCAGAAAGATGCTTCTGTCGAGTGCAACTTGTGCGATCTTGTGAAATACCTCTTTGTCCGTAGTGGAAAAGATGGCGATCAAGGTAAAAAGTTACACGAGCTCATTGCTGCTTGGGGCGCTGATGCTGACAACATTGTCAATCCAGATTGCATAGTATCCGCTGCTGCAGAAGCAACCAAGGAATCAAGAAAAGTCTCGAGCACCAAATCTAAAGAGTCAGTGGGAAATCAGAGTGACATTCAGAAAGACACGAAACGCAAGAGATCCCGTGTTTCGAGTAGAAGTAGTAAGACAACTAATAAGGCAGCTGAAAAAGTGGCCTCGGAGCATTTGGATCCCCAAATGGATATCCTGGGCACAACCTTTACTGATGCCACGGATGACTCTCAGCAAATTGAAAAGGGCTTGGATGAAGTTTCGTCATTTTTGAGTATCTTTCTGCAAGAATCTGTTCTGAGCGTGGCTATGGACGACTCAGGAGTATCCTCTAGAGAGAGTGAAAAACAGCAGAAGAGCGTGAGATTCTCCGAAGCAGGGACGACAGCCAGTGTAGACCACATTGAAGAGACAGCGACTATTTCAACTCAAGGACATGAGGTAGGTCTGGTTTCTTACGAAGAAGTAAGCTACTTAGCCCAGATCGCCTCTAGAGACTTTGATCCTCAATCAAAAGACTTCAGTGAGTATGCTTATCAGATCACCGAATTGCTCCCCAATGGTGATAATAGTAGCAGTCTCATTTCCAGTGCTCTCTTCTCTATACAAACATAAACTAGTCTCTTGTGAGCCTTTGCAAGGCACTTGCCAGTATGCTAATTAACAAACTCAAAGAAGCTTTCTCGTAATTATAATTTATCAAATTGAACATGCTATACAGATATGAGTAAGAAAAGTTGCTAGTAGTATATGGCCGAAAGGCAAGAAGAGCCCATCTAATCCTTGGACTTCTTCTTCTTCTTCTTAGGAGCCTCGTCGTCATCAGCCTTTCTCTTCTTCTCTTTCTTCTCTTTCTTTTCCTTCTTCTCCTTCTTGTCTTCCTTAGATTTCTTCTCCTTCTTCTCCTTCTTTTCCTTCTTCTCCTTCTTGTCAGCCTTTGGCTCCTCGACATCAACCTCAACGTCGACCTCGATCTCGTCAGCCAAGTCAGCAGACAAAGCCAAAGCCTCCTTGATAGCATCGGCGTTCTTCATAGGAGCAGCACCGGTGTCGTAGAAGGTCAATCTCTCCTCGACTTGCTTCTTCAAGATCTGACCGAAAGCGGTAGAAGGCTCGTCAGAGTAGTTATCGATTCTGGATGCAATAGAACACTTGTTAGCCAAGTAACGGGAGATTCTACCCTTGTTCTTAGCAGAAGCCTTTCCAATGAAAGAGGAGTGGTAGATCAAACCGTACTTAGGGGTGTTACCCTTGGTCTTCAAAGCTCTGAACAAAGCCTTCTCAGCACCCAAGATTTGGACGGTAGAAGCGGCCTGCTTAGACAAGTTAGTCAAAGAACCAGCGTGGGAAATCAAACGGGCACCAACAACCTCACCGATAAGAGTAGACAAGTTAGGAGCAACGGTGTGCATCTTGTCAGTCAAGTATTGGTACAACTTGGCTCTGTACTCAGAGATGGAAACAACTCTCTCAGCGAAGGTGGAAACGTTGAGCATATCTAGCTCAGAGATGTCCTGACCCATGGAGATCTTGGCGTTGTCAATGACTCTCTGGGCAAGACCAGAGTCGTCGTTGACAAGAGCAGCAACCTCGTGCAAAGACTCGTCAGTCAAGGAGGACTTGTCCTTGATAGCGAGAGCGAGACGGGCGTAGGTGTAGTTGTCAGGGACAATCTTGGCCAACTCAGGGAAGTGCCATCCGTACCACTCCTTGACACGCATGGAGAAGGTGTTGATGTCCTTGTCCAACTGGTCCAAAAGAGCAATGGCTTGTATAATGTGGTTGTCGTTCTTTTGAACCGAAAACTTAACTTTAGCTCTGGAGAAGGCGTGACCCAAACCCAACTGGGCTCTTTCAATGTCGCCCTCTTGCAAATCCTTCAAGAGCTTAGGACCGTGGACACGCACACCACGCAAAAAGTCCTGGGCAATCTCGTTGGACAAACAATCGATGTATGGGAAGATCTCCTTGATGGATGGACCCAAGTTCTTATCGGAAACAGCCAAGGTAAGTCTCTCCTTCTTGGAAGGCTTAGGCAAGTTCAACTCCAAAACGGACTTCAAGTAGTCACTGACCAAACCCTCGGAGATATCGTTGGCGTTCTCCAAAGCCTGGGCAGCACCCTTGAAAGGAGCAAACGAGACAAGCTCAACCATCTTGGAAAACTTGGAAGCGTCCACAGCGGCCTCCTGGACCTCACGCATTCTAACGGCGATGTCGTCCAGCTGGATCAACACCTTGAAAATGGCGTAACCCGTAGCCTCCTCGAAGAGGAGATAGTCGATGCCGGCCATGTCTACAGATGTATGTTGGAGTTGTATCTGGAGTGTGGAAAATTCTCATCGGGCATCTCTGGGAGTGCAGGAAGGGGATGGGCCATGGTGCACGACCGCTGAGGGTCTGGTAATAGAGTGAAGGATGCATGAGATGATTAAATAAGGGAATTAATTTTTATGAATTTTTTGTGATGGTTTGAACATTTCAATTTTCTTGAGCGTAGAATATTTTTTTTGGGAGTCATACATCAATTTCCATGTGGCGATTGGGTTTGTGATTGGTACAGTGGTTAAGATGATGTCTGGGTACATACTGAGTCTGAATTATTTGTCAAAAGCCAAATGGCCATTATATGTATAATTTTTATTGTAATTTCTTCACGATCACTTCAATCCTGATTTTCAATTATGAACGTTTTTTTCATTGTACTTCACAGTGCCATAGATCCTGTCAAGGAATGAGTCTATCGATACTGGCAAATGTATTAACAATATAGTTTTCGAACAGATCTTGGTCAAAAAGAATTCAATATGAAATTTTTCAAATCATTACATGAGCTAAAAATGCTCGCTGGCGACTGGCTCATTTTTTGAGCTTCACCTCGTTCCCTCTAATCTCCTCATACACTCTAATCTACAGCTACTACAACGGCAAACAGCTCTCATGTTCCCTCTCAAACTGGTGTTCAGAGTGGGCACCCTGCGTTTCGCCGGACTTGGCAGGCCCTCTGTCTCGGTGACACCAAAGCGAACAGTCAAGACATCGATCGTCGACTGGAAACCTATGAACTCCACTAAAATGGACCTAAGAAAGGCCGAAAACAATGCCAAACACAGATTTTTCCGCGGCACCCTTTTTGGCTTGATGATTGCGATGCCAATTATCAGTTTTGCTTTGGGTTGCTGGCAGGTCAAGAGACTACAGTGGAAGGTGGACCTTATCAAAAAGGCGGAGTTTCAACTAGCGGAGCCTCCCTTGAATGGTCTCCCTGCTGATCTAGATCCAAATGCGATTTCGCAGTTTGAGTTCAGAAGATTCCGCATCAGGGGCCATTTCGACTACTCTCAAGAGATGTTCCTTGGCCCCCGTATCCGAAATGGTGAAGTGGGATATTTGGTCATTACACCATTTGTGCGTGCATCCGGAGGAAAGCCAATATTGATTGAGAGAGGCTGGATTCGTAAAGCCAAAGTGATTCCTGAGACCCGCTCTCATGGCTACTTGTCCCACTTGGCCATGCCACAGAACGAGATTACCATCGAGGCCATGTTCAGGGTGATGCCCACTAAGTCTAGCATACAGCTCGACCATGAGCCCGGAACAAAGCTATTCTATGTCCATGATGTTCCTACAATGGCAGAACAGTCGGGCGCCTTGCCTATATATGCCCAGATGATGTATTCCTTGAGGGACCAGCCAGACTGGACTGGACCAGATGATCAACCAGCCAAGGGATGGTCTCTCTTTAGCAAGCCTGCGGATAAGAAAACAAATTCTCATTTGCCTGTTTCTGATGCTGACTCGACGTTGGAGTGGCAGGAATTGGAGTTCAACAATCAGGGTGTTCCTATCGCTGCTGTGCCAAAAGTCAACTTCACCAACAACCATTTCCAATATTTGATTACATGGTTTGGAGTTTCACTTGCCAGCAGTTCGCTTTTGGCATACATTGCGTATAAAAAGAAGACCTTGGGAAGTGCTGACAAGCTTCAAAAGGCCAAATTGAAGAATTTCTAAGTTGGCACATACTTGTACATAGATAGCAATCAATCGACTTCGAAAAATATTCAATATTTAAAGCAATGTACTTTATTGTAAATAACGGCTGTGGACACACTGGAACATTTATGTAGATGCTATTTAATTGATTAAGCTGGTCAATCCCAAGAGGAAAACCACAAACATTAAGTCCTCGATGAAAATGCTTACACCTCCCCAGTAAACAAGCGCGGTGTCGACCACCAGGCGATATTTAGCGACTTGTGGCACAAATGTTGAGGCCATGGATTGGAGTTTCGAGAGGAAATGGTTTCGTGAGAACGCCTGTAGCAAGCCCTTCTGTGACAAGATTGCAAAATAGCTGGAGATCACGGCCAACTCAATGGTCACGAAGATAGTAAAAAAATTGGTGCTTTCGCCAAACAAACTCAGAAGACGGCCAGCCAGGTTTGCCCTGAACGAAGCATAGTTGGTGAAATGGTAGTAGAAATTGCAGAAGTGCACGACCAAACGCACCACAAGAAACCGCGCTTTCCATTTTTTTTGCTCGTATGCATGGTATTTCGTGAGTTCGCTACGATATGAGTTTTCTTCTGCATCGAACTGGCCCTGCTGTTGACCCTCCAGGGAGTCCATCATAGCCTTCATCATATCAGCAAATGGATTGGATGCTCCTCCCTCAGCATTGCCTTCACCGCTCTGCTTTCCGGCAGCGGCACCTCCTCCAAGAATCTTGTTCAAGATAGCCTCCATATCCTGGTCAGGATCAACTTCGGTAGTGTCTTGTTGTAAAAGCAGGGAGATGTCGGGCACTTCCGGATCATCGTGCAAGGGGGTTTCGGTGCGGAACTCTTTGACTTCGTTTGGCGTCTGAGCGTCCGGTTTCTCCAAGATAGATGTCACGTTTGCGTGGCCCGTAGAGGAACCTTGGTTTAAGATGGTGTTCAACCGTTCGGTGGCTTTTCCTTGCTGCATTTTGGCGAGCCTGCGTTCGCGTAGAAGACGTCTCTTCTCTTCAGCTGAAACGTCACTCATGGTGCTAGATATGGGTTGGGATTGGGGAAAGTGTTATGTGTAAGTTTAGAGAGGGAAAGCTGGGGAATAGGAATCCTTATGCAGGTGGAGATCCTTGGGGTGTAGGTGAGAAGTCACATCATTTTAGTTATGCGAGATGTGAATTGATATTTTTAAAAAAGAAATTTAGAGATTGATGCTAAATTGTTATGGAGACTTTCGATTTTTTAAGTCACTCTTATGTTTTGGAATCTGTGGTTACTCAGGCCAGTCTTCTTCGAGACAGGGCTGCAGTGGTAGTACATATAATCTGTTACATAGTATACTACACCAAACCAAAAGGGAATGAGCGGGTCGTCTATATCTTACCAAGAACAGCTCCAAAGAGACCAGATCTTAGCTCTGTTGGCAAACATGGACTACTTATTGGTAATTGCCAGCCAAGAGCAGAAGTCAGTACAGCAGGTTAAGTACGAACTCACCCTCAAGTTAAAGAAGATATGATGCAGTTCAATAACAAGTCCAGTGTAGCACAGCGCAGCACAGTACAGTATAGTACAGTATGGTACAGTTCAGTAAATAATGCTATATGTTCTACGGCGGCCGAGCCAAATCTAATCTGGTATGCTATTAGTGGGAACACCTTGTGGCATATCCCGCCCTATGTTGGTTGGTATCATCGGAACGGCGGCCTGGCAGACATTCTCTCGCGCCGCGCCCGTTCGGCTCGAGCTGCCGCTGTTCCTTGCCTGCTTGGCTTTGGCTCGGGCTTTCTGACACGATTCCGCATATTATCATTCTTTGACTCGAACAATCCGCGCATGTATCTAGGTGCTTGGTTTAGATTGGGACCTCTGCCCCTGTCCACTTCACTCCCAATTGTGCTGCGCCCATTTCCACCCAGTGGTATATCGACAAATGAGTCATTAGTGGAAAACGTATCGTCACGAGCAACAGTAACTTTTCTAGGCCTCACGGGCAATCCTGGACGCGTGAACTGCGATCTCACCGGAAGCGATTGAGGCGCTTTTCGCTGTGTGGGCACCGTTCGTGTGCTTTGAAGAGCACGAACCTCTTGTGTTTTTTGCATCACCTGCTCCTGAAGTTGACTCCGTCTGGCCTTAGCCATCCGCACACGCTCTTCAAGTGAGCTGATCAGCCCCAAAACGCTTTTGCTTTGCTGGTTTGCCTCGTAGAGATCTTTGGTTGGGCATGCTGGATAGTTACTACAGAACATGTTTATTAGTAGGCCGTACAAGAAAGCAGAGAACGGTTCGTTAAAGCGGTCGCTTAGAGCGTTGTGGATATCGTTGATGCCAGTCATATTCTGTTGTAGTTGCTGCATACCCTCGGCAAGCGCTTGCCATCTAGTGAGGTTATCTTTGGTTTGGAGGGGAAGAACATCTCTGCTGTACAGTGGTCTGGGAGTTTGAGAAAAAGCGTTGAACACTCCAGACGAGCGATTCAGGCGTCGCCTCTTTGAGTCTCGTGGAGGGGTTGTGGGTTCCATTGATATGTGAGTGGGATGAAATACTGGGGTTGTATTTATGTTTACAATAACGCGCGTACAAACATGGGAGCCAGTAGATGAGATTCAGAGGCTAGAAAAAACTTTGATTGAAACGAAAGGAAATGTTGTTGTTTTAATTTAATGACATAATCTTGTAATTTTCTTTTAATTTATTTCCGATTTTTACACGATTGATATGGCTTGACAAGTTTAGTACTTGCCGAATCCAATTCTAGAAGCAACCAAGACTGATAAGCTACAAATATCAGCATGTACTAAATATGCCTTTGAGGCTTTTGAATTTATTTTGTCGAGTATCTTCGTTATTCTAAATATGTCTATGCATCGGTTTACTTATCATCGGAACCGACAATTTGCTGCCAGGTCTTACCTTCCTTCTTCAACAACTCAGCTAACTCGTCTCTGATTTTAGCTGGCAATCCTGGGCCCTTGTATGCAAATGCGGTGTAAAGCTGAACAAAGGTTGCACCGGCTTTGCCGAACTCGAGTGCATCTTGACCCGAGGAAATACCACCACATCCCACCAACACCAAGTCTGAATCTTTGGTGTACTTTCTCAAGGTTCTCAAAGCTTGCAACGCAAGTGGCTTCAATGGCTTACCGGACAAACCACCAGTTTGGTTAACAAGATTCTTGTCAGTGGTGTACAAGTTGTCAGGTCTTTTGATGGTAGTGTTAGAAATGACAATACCATCGGCTTTGGAAGCTTTTGCGGAGGTAGCAATAGCTTCAATTTCTTGCTCGGTTAAGTCAGGAGCAACCTTGACTAAGACAGGAGGCTTCTTGCCAAGCTTGTTGGTACCCAACTTGTTTCTCTCATCAACAACAGAAGTCAACAAATTGGTAAGCTTTTGCTCACTTTGAAGGTCTCTCAATCCCTGGGTGTTTGGAGATGAAACGTTTACAACAAGCACATCGGCATAGGGACCAAGACGTTGAACACCTTTGACGTAATCCTCGACCTCGTCACCGTTCTTGTTTTTACCAAGGTTGATACCCAACAATCTGCCATCTCTGAGAGCATTAGAGTAAGTTTCAGGGTTTTCGTGGCCAAGAAGACGGCGAGCCAAAGTGGCTACTACAGGCAAGTGGCCCGAGGAGTTGAAGCCGTATCTGTTGATGACAGCATCGTCACGAGGCAAACGGAAGAAACGCGGCTTGGGGTTACCTGGTTGAGCTTCCGGAGTAATGGAACCAATTTCGACATAGGAGAAGCCTGTGTTGAAGAGAGACTCAATAGCCACACCATCTTTGTCCAAACCAGCGGCAAGACCAATTGGAGATTTTAATCTGTAGCCGAACACATCCACACCCAAAATAGGCTCAAGCTCGTTCTCCAAGCGCTTGTCCTCACCTCTCAATCTTGGAGCCAATCCGTACTTCATGAGCTCAATTCCCAACTTGTGGCCAGTCTCTCCATCAGTGAAAGTTCTAATGAGAGGACATAAAAGCCACTCGTGAATACCGGCTCTGGCATCAAGCACATAGAAGGCTGCTGCTGCTGCACCTGCTGCACCAACTGTGAGTAGAAGAGGTCTAGGGATGATAGAGGCCTGAAGCACTGGTCTCGAAGACTTCACAGCGGCTTTTTTGAAAGCGGCCGAACGGAAAAACTTGAACATGGCCCCAGCTGCAGAATTATTTTTTGCAGGCCTTGCGAGAAGTGAGACTTTTCACGGGTTATATATATTGGTGGTTGGCACATTATGGTGTCTGCATCTTGCGTGATATGGTTGGCACGTGAGGCGCTGTAAGAGAATAAACCTTAGGAGGGATTCTGTGAAGATGGATCCATTTAGAATAATTGGAGATGCTTTCGCTTCTGAGGAAATCTGATCATCAGTAAATTTGTAAGATTTTGCAGTCTTCAATACTTTTCTTTCACGTAATTGTTCGGGTGAATGGATATACTCAGAGCATCTGCACCCTTCTCAATAGCGACACAAGGACACAAAAACGAAAAACATCGCAGACTAGTATTTAAAGAAAAAAAAACGCTTTTATGATAAGCACATCGATGAACTTAAATTTCCTTTCTAGAAGTCGCATCCCAATTTGGACTGGTTGCAAATTCGGCACACAGTACTCGCAGCTCTACCTCATCGACCTCATCGATCTCTTAATCTCAGCCTAAACACGTCAAATCGCTAAAATGGCCCCTAGACCAGCGTCCGAGACGTCCAAATATGCCAGAGATGTGGGAAAATTCCCCAAGAAAGTCTCCAAAGCCAAGAACAAACGCCTCCAGCAGGGCTTGAAGAAAGTTGATCAGGAATATCAAGAGTTTGTGAAATCAGCTGAAGCTACCGATGTCTTGTTGCAAGAAGAGGCCGGTTTCTTGGAAGCCGATGGCCCAATGGAGAGAACAATGAAATTCCGTCAGGATGATATTGTCGAAGCTGTGGATGTTGGAACAGCCAACAAGAAACTAGACCTCCAACTTACCGAGTTGGGACCATACACACTTGATTTCAACCGTAATGGACGTAAGCTTCTCATTGGTGGTAAGAAAGGTCATGTTGCCTCCATGGACTGGCGCCTAGGCAAACTTGGCTGTGAGCTTTTCTTGAACGAAACGGTTAACGCTGTGAAGTACTTGCACAACGACAACTTCTTTGCTGTCGCGCAAAAGAAATACACATTCATTTATGACGGCTCTGGAACAGAACTTCATAGATTGAAAAAACATGTGGAGCTGACTCTTCTCGATTTCTTGCCTTACCACTTCCTTCTCGTCAGTGCCGGATACTCTGGAATGCTAAGGTATCACGATGTCTCCACTGGTGCCCTTGTCAGTGAGATCAGAACAAAACTAGGGCCAACACAAGCCATGAAACAAAACCCTTGGAATGCTGTGATGCATTTGGGACACGGAAATGGTACCGTCACTATGTGGACACCCAGTCAAAAGGACCCGGTAGTGAAAATTCAGTCTAACCGTGGTCCTATCAGAGACCTTGCTGTGGACAGAGAGGGTAAGTATATGGTTGTCTCAGGATCCGATAAGAGAGTCAAGATCTGGGACTTGCGTAAATTGCAAGAATTGGACACTTATGTCATTCCAACCCCTGCTAGATCGGTCGACATCTCAGACAGAGGTCTCATTTCCGTTGGTTGGGGTCCACATGTTTCTGTTTGGAAAGATGCATTCAAGACTCACCAAGATGAACCATACATGACACACCTTCTTCCGAGCTCGAAAATTGAAAAGATCAAATACGTTCCATTTGAGGATGTTTTGGGGATTGGTCATATGAAGGGTGTTGGATCAATGATTGTTCCTGGAGCGGGTGAAGCTAACTTCGATGCTATGGAGATCAATCCTTACGAATCTGCTAAGCAGAGACAAGAGCAAGAAGTCCGCACTTTGCTTAACAAATTGTCCCCAGACACAATTGCATTGGATCCTAACTTTATTGGTATGGTTGATAAGAAGGCAAGAAACGTTCGTTTGAACCAGACTCAAATACAAGACTTAGAAGATGAGGAGAAGAAGGAGAAGGAACGGTCAAGTATGAATAGTGGACCAAGCTACAAGCCTGAACAAACAAAACTCAAGAAATACTTGCAAAAGAACAACGCCAACATCATGGATGCCCGCAGAATGAGAATAGAAAGAAACTTGAAGCTAGAAGAAGAACGCAAGGAAAAATTGAAGGCAAAGGAGTTGGAAGGTGAGGGCGAACCTGACGAATTACTGCCAGCATTGGGCAGATTCGCCTAAGTTGCATTAAATTTACATCTAATAGACAAATACACATGATACGAAATTTAAGCCAAACAAGTATGATACCTGGGTAGTGAGATAAATGGATTTGTTTGTTGTATTCAATTCAAGTGAAATATATATATAGACCCGCCTTTACACGACCAATAAAAAAACGCCTGGGAGTAGTCTCTGCCGAACCTTCGAATAGAGAATTAGGATTAATGCAAGATATTGTATGCCTTAGTTCGTCGCTAGTAATCTAGCGCGAGGTGTTGGTAGCAATGGAGTAGTTCAGGTAGTCCACGGTGATGAGATCGTTGAAAATTGAACCAGCAGGAGCTACCGCACCAGGAGAACAACTGTTATTTAGAGGAGCATGTTCACCAAGTTCGTTTCGTATGTAATCAACCACCGCAGTGAATTTCCCATTGGATTGCTCGTTGTGTTTCTCCATTTGCTCGGGTAGCTTCATGCTCTCAACAGTTTTGAGCCATTCCAAAGTTTGTTCCAGAGAGGCTTGCGATGCCTTGTCTTCGGCATCTTCGTCATTGTGATTGCGCGACAATAAAATAAGCCACAGATTGGCCAATTGTTGGTATGCTATCTCGCGGGTGTACTGGTATTCGTTGTTGGAGAAATTTGGTAGATCATGTATGAGTGTCGTAATGGTGTTTAAAATAGAGCAACTGGTAGCAAAAACCGATTCCATGGGTGGTAGGAGGTTCAAAATGAAATCCGAAATGCAATTTAAAAACTCCGTGAGGTATGGTTTCACCCGGATATACGAATAGTCACTCTCAACATCACACTTATAGGGCAAGTGACCGCTTATCTCAGCGAATTTATGCTTGATAAGCTCTATGGTCACTTCTGTAGATGGCTTGGGGGCACTCTTCTGGATGGTCAGAGCCACCTCCGGGTGCTGTGCCATGACCACCTCCAAAACATTTCTAAGTTGGTCGTAGTCCATCACTTCTACCAAGCGGGCAACCGGAAGGGCTTGGCCCGAGATGGATGGTGTTCTAGCTTTCTTTATACGTCTCTCTTGTATGCTTTTGAGTTTGTTGCGCGGGAATTCCGCCATTTGCCTTGGTTGAGCATAACTTTCGTCGTCTCTGCCGCGGCGACGTTTCATATTTTTCAGAGCAAAGCCAGCTTTGGATTTATGCATGGAGTTATCGTCCGGAAGCGACCGGTTCCACCGGGGAAGGTCAGCGTGTGTAGACATGTATGTATTAGAAAAAGAATGTAGAAGAAGAGGGGGGAGCTGGCAAGCTTTAAGAGTGGTAGGAGGTGTAGCCTGTGCAGGCCAGTGGCTGCAAAAAAACGGGGGCTTTCAGTTAATGGGGAAGTGCGAAGAAAGAAGAGCAAAAGTACATAGACTACAAAAATGATGAGCACTTGAAAGCGAAATTTATTGAATTTACTTACACCACGGCTGATTTGACTCCGTGGAAATAAAAAATTTGCGAGAAGCCGAGTTTAGCATGAACCTTTTGTTTGGCGGTAGCTAGACCAGGATAACTAGTTCCTTAGTGGTTTCTACTGTGCTTGTGCATTTGTCTCAACTTCACAATCATGTCGTAAATGTCGCTCTTGCTTCTGAACTTACGGACTTGGTCATCTCTTTTTTCGAAGTTCTCGGCCACGGTCGTGTTCTCGGTTCCGTTTGCGTTCTCGGCTATGGTTGTCTTCGCTTGGTATCCCACCACGAAAGCAGGGAATTCAGTCTCACAAAGAATAATGTTTGCACTCTTTCCTTCATCTTCAAAGGTTTTCTTGAAATCTTGAATGTAATTTGCGACATGATACATTTCGGTGGCAGTGAGGCCAAAGCTCTCAAACTTTCCGTTCTCCTGACCATTGACAGAACCGGTCTTGACCATTTCTTCGTAGCTTGGAATTTGGTCAGCAAAAACAAGGCCGGTGTCACAAATAATAGCGTGAGGATTGACCTTGGCCTTGGACAACGATGCCACGAAGTTGCCGAAACCGACCATTTCGTTTTTGGCATCTTGAGACCACAAGATTCCGTCCGGGTTGGGATCAATACCATTTTGTTTGATGTCCTTAAAGGGTTGGAAAAAGGCAACAGCGTAGGCGGCTAAAAACAGTAACTTCATTGTGAATTGAAATGAGACTTGGTGGAAATTCATCTCAATTACGGAAAATTGCTCGAGCATTTATAGTGCTCAACCTGAATGGAGTTGCGCATGACATTGATGGAAGAGTGATCGTCATTTGTGGATTAGCGCTTTAAGCGACATTCCATTACGCGAATCAGAAAACTGAAGTCGTCAAACGCGATAGAAATTTGTCCTATCTATCAGCAATGCTATGAAATGTTCAAACTGTTCATCAACTTCCAACACTTTAACTCATGTAGTGCCAGAAAGCCGAGGTAAAACGAAATCGATCACGCTGAACTAAGGAAATTTGAGTAATGGTACTCATTTTGCTGGATATTTATTGACTTGAGGCCTCATTTTAGTGATCTGCGGACTTGACTCTATATGAAAGACAATCATCAAATATGTTTTGGAGTTGATGTATAACAAAACAGAATTCAGTCGTATAGAACATTCAAATTATTGAAGGCAAATCCCTTCCATATGAAAGGCTGTTTCGTCTTTCCCTTCGAAGATACGCCATTCTGAAGGTCAATTTTGTTTGTGGTGGGGCAAACACGAGAACGGCGATCCCTAAATTAATGAAGATGTGGGATTGTAGTACCACTGAAACAGATCTATTAAAAATCTTGGCATTCCTGATTTGGAAGTTCAGAGTGTCCCGCCTTGTGAGGTTAGTTTTCCAGTTTTGCTTCCCATACGCTGGCTACGCACAAAATTAAAACTCCATAAAAAAATGAAATCTGGCCAATTCACCAACAATTGGTAGCGGAAAAACAGACTAATCAGACCTCTTGATACGCATTAGACTGGATTTCTTGATACCTACATAAGCCACCCCGATTTCCAGTCAGTGCTACATTCCACTTCCTTAATAGACATTCTTATATATATATTCGTTTTCCATGAAATGTGTAGCAGCTTGAGAAATTGTCGTAGTATGAGGATCAGTAGTAATCATTGCTTTCAAACTCACTCTCACTAAAACTTGATAGGTCATTTATGCTCTCGCTTTCTAAATCGTAGTCTGCCTCATTGAAGCCCATATATCTCTTGCGCTTCAATTCAACTTCATCGTCTGAGCCCTTGTCATCCTCGTCAGTTATATCCCCATTGTTTGCGTTATCATTTTCAGTCATATTTTCGTCCTCATTCTCCTCCTTCTCTTCTAATTCAATTTTGAGCTCATGAATGATGTCAAAACATTCAGCAAGCAAGGCATTAAGTGTGCCTTGCCCTTCAGGTACCTGGTTATTTACTGTGAACTTTCCATCCTGCCTTAGGTTGTCAAGAGATGCAAGCTTGAATTGAAAGGGGTAGAGCTCCCGTAGATTATTCAAACCGTCAACTCTTTTGATCTCCAACAAGCATTTTCTAACGGTTGATAATTGGTTGTGAAGGGGCTGCAAAGATTCAGAGACAGGTTCCAGACTCTCCAAAAGTTTGTAGATGACGGAGTAACATCTACGTAAAAGATACAAAACGAGAAGCTGTGCACGCTTCATGTTTTTCACAGCAACAGGACCTAGTGTGCCAAGTTCCCGATTGAGCTGCAAGCGAGTTTCGTCAATGCGCTTCAATGCCTTTTGATAGTTGTATAAATCTGTTTCACGCATGGTCCAACGACGAGTGACGAGGAGATTGTCCAACGTTTGCTTAATGGAAATGAGCTCATCGTATAGATTCTTGAAACCCTTAAGAATCTCGGAAGACAGATCATCGCCCAAGGAGAGCGACTCAAATTTAAGAGAAATACCGTTGTCATGTTGTATGTCTAAGTCATGGAGCAAGTTGTTACAGTCGTCAAGAAGGTTGTCAAGAACCATTTGGGCAACTTTGACCTCCTCTTCAGGGGCCTCGCTGGGAAATTTACCCATTGAGTCTCTCTTGTTCTCGATGGACTTCAAAGCCACCTTAAGAGCCTTAATCTTGTCCACACTGATGTTCTTTCCCAAAGACAAATAGTTGAGGATGGCCTTTCTGACATGAATGAGCTCGCCATAAACGGACTCCAAATCAGCAGGAATTCTGTGGAAAGCGTCCTCCAATTCTTTATAGACTTGAACACACTTTGCCAATTTGTTGCGCAACAAAAGAGTTTCCTCCCGGCGATGGTTAATGCCTTCATTCTTCTCTACCTGTGTTGTCTCCTGGTCCTCGTCCTCGGACACTTGCTCGTCGGAGCTGGCTATGATTTGACTGATCTCATCTAAGCGGGCTCTAATGGGACGCAAGTCATCAATTGAAAAAACCTGGCACTCTTTCAAGTGACTGAGGAGTTTGTACACCGTTGATAAGGACAGGTATGTTGCTGGGGCGAACTTGGTGAGGCCACAGGTCATGAAGGATAGCGAGAGCAATTGCCAGATGTCGTCAATGAGCACATCGGTCTGGTTGGGAAGTGAAAGCGTCATTCCCTTGAGCTCCTCATCTTTACGAACTATAGAAAGCTCATGCACATCCTTCAAGAAGAGGTCGTAGATGGCGTACACTTGGCGGGAACTGATATACTTGTGGCGGTCGTTTTTCAACGCCAGCAAGGTGGAGTAAGTTTGTGCAAGCGAGTCATAGAGATCTCTTTCGTACAGAGGAATTGATTTAGTCATACCGTCAATGCACCGGGCGAGACGGGGGATAATGGGTGTACTGGGAGTAGTGGGTAGAATTAGTGGTAAGAGGTGAGCACCCGTGCCCCAGACTGGGGGATACAGACACAGGAATTGGGGAAGTCCGGGATAGGGTGTGATTACGAGTCATGACGAGAATCGGGTCGTTAATATTTGGGAGTGGCAGAGGAATTGAAGTGGATTATACAAATGTTACTTTTTAATTTTTGTTTCGTTTTGTCCTGAGAATTGTCTTTTTGAGCTGTAGGAGTATGACAAATTTGGTCCACGCCTAGGCATGTATGCTCGCCTTCAGATGGTGCATGTAAGATTTAATTGGAGTAATGATATCAAGAACTTCGGGATTTCATTATTGTAGCCTGCTTTGTTTTAGGTAGTAGAGAATTAGAAAGTTTTTTTGTAGTTCTGCGTTCCATAAGTGGCATCGGCATTGTCAAGGGTTAGGTGTGTTGTAGTACCATAGGAAAAGCTCATGTGTGGTCAGTGTGCTTGAAGCTGAGTTTTGTGTGGAATTGGCAGGTAACTTCAAATGCAAAGGGATGATGCACGTCGATCGTTGAATACACATTACAAAACGTCCTTTTTCTTTCCTAAATCATTTCTATTATAGATTACGTAGCGTAAATAAGTCTGCGCCCTATGGATTGGCCACACCTAGAATTTTCCGAGAATAATCTGCCTCGTCCGCAAGAGACCCTTCTGAAAGCCGTCTCCGACCCATCATAACAGGATTAAGACGTGGATCAGTCAACTCTGACCGACTGGCTCTTTTATCTGCGGATTCGTCCGAGGGATGGACGAATGGGTTTGACATTGGTCTGTCAAAAGCGGGATTGAAGTTTGCGGGCTTCTTGATCGTTCCAGAAGACGATCCAGCACCGGAATTTCCTCCTTTTTCATAGAAGTCTTCGTCGTCATCATCATCGGACTGATTTCTCCGACGAATGAAGAAGAATACAGCGACTCCAATTAAAGCCAATGCTGCGATACCACCTACAACACCTCCAACGATGGGTCCAACATTGGAAGAAGACTTGCTGCCGTTGTTGTTATTGTTATCGTTCAGACCGGAGTTCGTGGCTGTGGAACCTGAGGTTTGTGTGACGGTTTTGAACATGACGCTACCGTTAGCATCGGCAGTTTTTGTGACGATTGTGCTACCAGAGTGGGTTGGTTCGCTCGTAATCGCGGGCAGCGATTGGGTTGTCGATGATGAGGATGTGGACGAGGAGCTTGTTGAAGAAGGGAAGGAGGACGAAGATGGCGACGACAGAGACTGGGCACTATTAGAGCCGCTCAGACCCAAGCCGGAAAAGACTGTGAATGCACTTTGGCCACCACACATCACCAGGCCAAAACCGTTACAAGGGACGTTACAGTTCGAGTTAGAAATGGAGTTACTGGTAGGCATGGACGACAAACAGTAACAATAGCCACCATTTTGAATGGCAACGTATGGATAGTCAGCTCCACAACTAGAGGCACATAACGACTGTGTTTCATACTGGCCAAAGCCCTTGGAAACAGAGGTGTCTATGGAGGAGAAACAGCCAAGAGAGTCTGTTCCAGCAGAAAGTGCCGAGGCGGCGAAAAAAAGAGCAGCAATGAAACAAGTGCTCTGCATTGTTAAAATATGTGATGTGGGTTTTAGAGAGAGCGACGCGCCGAAGCTGCTTTTGGTAGTATTCGAACAGACACGAATGGAAGTTGACAGAGTTCACACGCTCAAATAGAGACTAAGCTGAGCCAGAGCACAAGAGACGAGCCACGTAGAGCGAAAGAAGATCCTGTTGGTGCCGAATATTTTCAAGAGCAGACTATGCAAGTACCGTCTCTAGAAGTCCAAGGAGAATCTGAAGGAAAAGCAGCCCAGGGACCAGATGAATATACACAGAGTTCAGAAAAAAGAAAGACAACCACAGAAACCGCGAGAGCCGCTTGTTCTGACAGGAGTGTAGCCTTTGGGATAGAGGGGGCCGAGTACAACAGAAACGACCAAAGTGAAAATCCCCGAAAACAGAAGATACTATAGAACTAAACAATCGCCCACTTGCAGAATGATAGACAGGTGCAGCGGCAGGGGATATCAAATAAAGGAAAAGGTGGTGGAGGAAAGAGAAAGAGGTAGGGGAGACAGGACCGCAGAAGGTGGTGTACTTTTTTCCTGAATGATGGCAGTAAGGCGGCGCGGGTGGAGTTGAGATAATTACAGGAAGCTCGAGACAAGAAAAAACACCCAGCTGGAGAGAGATCTGGTATAGAGAGCTGCGAATTTCTTGAAATAGATACAAAGGAAAAGAAAAAAAAGTATAGGGACGAAAAAAAATTGAAGAAAATAATCAAAGGAAAAGAAAAAGAACGCTTTGACACCACGGCTTCATTCCCCTTGAAGGACCTGTCTGCCGGGCCACCTGCTCATGCCATTCCCGTTGTAGCTACACAGTAGAATGCACACCCTGCAGCAGTCTCCACGCCCAAAAATAGGACCCAGGTGACTATTGCCGCGGTGTCATTGAACAGAGACGCGTGTAGACGGATGCAACAAAGACCTCGAAATGTCGGGCCCTGCCGAAACCCAGCAATTGTGATCGCCGGCGCTGGTGTGCTTCTGGTTAGTAGAACTTCTCGATGCGCCGGTTGCAAACGCAAAATCTCCATGGCGTGGATAGAGGCGCGCAAACCGACATGGGAGCCCCCGTGCTCGTAATGGACCGTTTTTATTCGGAAAGGCGGGCGTCATTTGCAGCCCGTTTCGGCCTGTGTTGATGCGTGCCTTAAAGCGCGGCTGCAAGGGTCCTAGGCACGAGGCACCAGAAACGACTGGGAAGGTTGCAACGGCTTTTCAACTTTTCTTTTTGAGGTGGGGTTCGTGTATACAAATGTTTTGCGTTGAATAATCCGGGTTATGATGAAGGCTCGCTTTGGCGTGGTTTTCTTTTCTCGTAGTTGTAGATCTTTACCGTGCTTCGGTGAGGGTGGACAATAGGGGGTACGCTACTGTCAGAAGATGCGTTAATTCGTGGAGGTAAAATACTACCAGAACGTGAATTACGACCATAAGGTAAAATACAAGCACAACGTGGATTACTACTAGAACGTGAATTACTCCCAAAAGGTGAGTTACTACCAGAAGGTACCTCATTATTATAGATTGTATTACTACCAAAACGTACATTAATGGAAGAAGGTAAAATTTTGAATTTTTACAATGGAAGGTACATCATTGTGCTCTAAAACCAAAAGGAAGTTCATTGTGCTGATCCTTTACGTGGCTGGGCGCAAATGGGCGAAGTAGAATGGACTTTGTGTTTTTTAATTGGACCATCAAAGAGTATTCATCTAATGATGTAGCAAAAGAGAGATATTTTAACAACAATTGGGGAAACGGAGAAACTGAATATATTAAGAGGCGGCCATGTATACATATAGAGCCCAACCCGTCTCTATCCATTCCCATGGTATAAGACAGTTCCATAGTTGAAGCCTCAGTGAATCATTGTAATGCCTCACAGATATCGTCATAGTGGATGTTCGAAACTCCATACATATGTTACAGTGGATGGTCGCAACAAATGGAATGGTGACTTAGAACAGACCAAATGACCCAGACCAAATGGCCCAGACCACCGAAATTTGCTCTTGCGCCACTGATCGGCAATCGACAAAACCCCGAAAATCCATCACGGATCCCACTGCTTCAACAATGTACCAACTTAAGCGCACAATGTCACTACCCAAACGGGTAATGTAATAGGATAAGTTGGCTGACCGAAAACGACAACGCCGAACAAAAAAAAGTTCCTTTTAAAACATAGCCGAGAAGCAATGCGAGCTTTCATGCACCAAAATTTGCCGGCAACACATTTCCCACAATTATTCATTTCGTTTTTTGACGGACCCTCTCCCTGCACCACAGCTTCAGTGGGCCATAACCAACTAATAATAAACAGTGGCTGCGACGCAACCAGCTAAACGACCTCTCCATCAGAAAACGGAAAAATCGGAGCGAAGTCGCAAATTCAATATTTTTCAAAACCAAACTAACAAAAGAAAAAAAAATACTGGCTCGATTTCCATCTCACGGAGTACCGCATTAATGCCGCATTATCGACCACGTCCTCACCACCTAGTTCTTGTGTCTTACTAACCCTTTCTCCTGTCTGTTACCTCCAGTCATTCCCCACAGAACTGTCTTCTATCAAGTCCTGATAGTACGGGGTTTCTTGCCACAAAGCATCAGTTTGGAGTTCCATCGGTATCACAAACCTGTCTGCAACCGGATCGATCCTAGTCTTTCCAAACGACTCTTCAGTTCATTTGACTTTAGTTCTCGCTGAATCGGGACGCTGTTTCGACAATCTAGATTCCGGAATCGGCGCAACGCCCTTCGAAGCGTCCACACCGAATATTGCGAAAAATCTTTTTTTTGAGAGCTGGCTCCAAGTTCCTTCCATCCTCTGTTGGTATTTTCCCGCATTCCCCTGTCTTTGTGTAGTTTCCCTCTTATCTTTGTGAGCAACACCATTTTTCAAAAGTGACCAAGGGAAATAGTGTATAAAGACCGTCGGAGGAAATCTTTGATCCGAAAAAAAATAAATCAAACTTCTCTTTTTGTTCCGTTGAATCGAGAGACTTCTTATAGAATACTGTTACGAGTTGTTTCAAACAGTCTTTTTCTTTTAGCGCTTTAAACCTGTCAACCTTCACCATGTCAACAGTGACCCAACCTGGCGCCCCGCTGATGACAGCCGGACCAACAGGAGGTCCACCCGCGGGCCCGTCTCAAAGTAGCTTGAGCGGATTTGTGACCTCAACACCCACTCCCGATCCGGGTGGCCGGCCCATCACTTTTGTTGGCAACACACCTTCAGCGGTGCTTTTCTTTCTCGCTATGGCAGTCGGTGTTGCCATAGCTCTATTGTTTGTCTTTTTCACTATTCGGTACTTTGTGCGCTCGCGGTACGGCTTCCACTTGTACACTGTGTCCAGTCGAGGTGTGCTTTTCTCTTCTGGTGTTAATACGGAAGTCAACTATTACCATTATTCGAACCGGGAAATTCGCGAACACTTACAATATTTGCGAAACCATCACTACATCCGCGATGAATTCCTAGAGCGTAGATTGTCCTCGGCAAGCCGAAGACGCCGGAGAAGGGGCCGTTTCTCGAAGATGAAGAAACTTACCCTGCAAGAGGTCGAGGAGCTTTTCCCAAAGAGCACTTATGTGGACTGGATCAACAGTGGCACATCTGAAGATACAGATACTCAGCTGGCTGAACTATCATATTCTGTTGACCCGAAATCTAACCACGATGCTTCATCCAAGAGTGACGTTGTCGAACTACAAAGCCTCGAGGTGAGTCATTGTGACGAAGAAGAAGACCCGGAAGACCCAGATCATGTCATTGCTTACATAGGAGAAGGCGCCCAGAGAAAGAATCATGTCAACGATGTCCAAAGCGATGGGCTTGCGCTGCTCAACGAGCACTTACATTTTGATTCAGGGTCATGTGCTATATGCTTGGATGTGTTTGAACCAAATGACACCGTCAGAGGCTTGATCTGTGGTCATGTATTTCATTCAGATTGTCTTGATCCCTGGCTCACCCGAAGACGGGCTTGTTGTCCAATTTGTAAGAGAGACTACTATAAAGAAGACAACCCAGTTGCTGGGGGCCCAGAAAACGCTTTATCCAATATCGTCGAGGGCGCTTCAGTTCACGACAATCAAAGCACTGTAGGCTCACACGTCGAATCAGAGAACCTCAACACTGTCACCGATCAGAACCCCACAAGCACTGAAACGGCTGAAACCAACCCCTTGGACATTCTCAACGAAGACATAAACCATGATTATTTGCGCCGGGACTCATACATCCAAGCGTTGTTCAACGAATTGATTCCTCTCTCCGAGAGAGTGCGTGTAATTCTCCAGGAGCACCCAGAGCTAGATCTCGAGCCAAGAGCCCGGGAGATTGCGGCCAAAAAATTCCGGACCATTTTGCGCATGATTTTCTGGAGGCTAATGGGTATCTCGAAAGAAGATATGTATCATTGGGCTGTTTTGGACTTGTATCAGACTTACCAGAGGCAAAATTCGTCAAGTGAAGACGAGCAGAATGCGCCAACTGAACAAAGTGCTGTGCAAATTCCTCCAGAGGGAGAGACAAATGAAGTTGCTGATGTAGAAGGCCCACAAGCTGCAGACGAGGGCGAGATGTCAGAGCAGCCACATGCCCTACCCGTAGCGCAGAGCACCCTTCTGACGCCATACGGCAACTCAAGACCGGACCAAAGTGAGCTAGACTTATCTGAGGCTGCCAGAAGAGAGACAGTGGAGAGGAACGCCTAGATGCATTTACGCATGTCACCAAAGTGAACAAACTGTACAAAGTCAAGACTGGGTAAATCTTTAATTTGTCCAAGTCATCCTCAACGAGAAAAGAAGATTCGTCTTGAGGAAGACGATTGCGAGCACCGTTTGAAGGGTCTCCATTAATATATTCCAAACAATCTGCTTGCAAGGATTGCCAGAGGTCAAGCTGGTAATCTAAACGCAGGCACAAAAGTCCAAGCTTCATGACGAGCTTGTTTTTTTTCTCATAATTCCTTTTTCTATGTTAATTATAACTACAATCCTTAACTCTACCTCATACTAAACTCTTGCTAGCGAAGTGACACCAAAAAGAAGCGTATCCAATTTTCCAATCGAATACGAGATCCTCAATAATTAATCTACACCTTATCATTCACATAGAGTGAAAAGTTGTCCTTGTTGATTATCGTATGCCTGGGTTGATCTGAAAAATCCGTATGCAGCCGCGATTCTCACGCATAAAATTTTTTATACTCCAACCTATACCGCAACTAAGCCTACAACATGCGTATGTATTTGAACGCCTAATTCATTTTTTATATCGATATGCATTCTCTGCTTCTATTACTGTACCCCCAGCCAATTTTCTGCGTGTTTTTCCGATGTTTTTCGGGCTCAAACGCACTCGATGAGGCAATTCGCCTAAAAGTAAAGGAAGAGGCTACCTGGGACAAAGGCAAAAGCAAAGGACCTCTGGCAACGAATATTCGAATTTTTTGAACTGTCCTCGTCTATACTTCTTTTCTTTGTCCGATCTCCTAGACGCTTCATTCTTGCCTGATGTAATCTACGCCCCTCTAAACGCATTGACATTGTACTCTTCCTCAAACTGGGCTTCAGAATGAAATCAAGGGAATTTTAGAATTCGGCAACTCGGAATGTTTGCTGCATCTACGATATTTAATCATCCCATTCGACCATACTAACATACAGCTCCAAAACAGAAAGGAAAGAAGATGGACTTGGGCGCCTTCTTGGCCGACGATACCCTTGGTGGATCGTGGGCTGATGAGGAGGTCGACATGTCCTCCATCAGTGTGCCTACTACCGCCACTTCTGGCTCTGGTGCTCCTGTGTCATCTTACCTGAGACAGGAAAGCTCTGACTTTGAGAGAAGAGACAGAATCGAGTATCCAGTGCCAAACGCTCCACCATACAGAGCTCGTGTTGCTAACTTGCCATACGACGCTTCCGAGGATGCTTTGGCTCGTTTCTTCGAGGACAGATTGCAGGCCCGTGACATTGTCGGCGATGTCAAATTGCCTATGGACAACTTAAGTGGCAAGATCAAGGGTTTTGCTTTCGTGACTTTCTCCGAGAAGGCTGTCTTGGAGGAGGCTTTGAACTTGACCATGTCCGAGTTCAACGGTAGAAAGATCTTCGTCAACGTCGCTGCTCCTCAAAAGCAAGATGTCTTTGACTTGGACTGGAGATCCGCCAGATCCGGCCCAACCGGTGGCGACAGAAGAGGAGACAGAGAGCCAAGAGAGCAAGTTGAGTTGGACTGGGGTGCCGCCAGAGGCCACAATGCCCCATCTGCCAGAGAGAGATTCGAGAGAGGCGACAGAGGCGACAGAGGTGACAGACCAGAAAGACGTTTTAGAGACGAACCTGACTTGGACTGGGGTTCTGCTCGCGCCAGCGGCCCATCTTCAAGCGAGGGTCCTAGAGAGAGAAGACCAAGAAGAGAGGAGCCTGATCTTGACTGGGGCTCTGCTAGAGGTGGTGCCGGTCCTTTGCCTCCAAGAGAGAGAAAGCCAAGAAAGGAGGAGCCAGACTTGGACTGGGGTGCTGCCAGAACCGCTGCTCCTTTGCAACCAAGAGAGAGAAGCAAGAGATCCTCCGAAGACTTCACCAACATCAGAAAGAAGGACGAGAAGGAGTTCGACTGGAAGAGAGGCCAAAAGTTGCCAGCCAAGGAAAAGCCTGCCGCTGGTAAAAAGGATGAGAAGGAGCAAAACAAGCCTCAAAAGTCCTCTTTCGACGTTTTGGCTGTTGAGGATGACGATGACTCCGAGGAGGAGAAGGAGGGTGAGACTGGTCTTGAGGAGCCAGTTTCTCAGTTGAGTGTTTAAGAAGGTGGTTTTTCACCAAGAACAGGAGCGGAAACCGCTGCTTGCTTCTGGGGACTGTACAATTAAGATATAATGACATTGTACCAATGTACGATGAAAGCATAGATATGTTTGAGAATACTTGTAGTCGACACCATCTAAGTGTTGATCTGTTAGAAATCGTTTGAACTACAGAGGTAATTAAGATGGTTCTTTTATTGGAATAGGACTGAAGGACGGCTACTTGACGAGAAAAACTACAAGTCAAAGCGACAACGAGGTATAAATCCCGCGGCAGCTTGAATGTCTAAGGGAAATTTATATATTCGAACCCTCGCAGATACCGAAAAGCAAACTAGAAAACCTAAGCCTTTGGAGCTTCCTTGAAGGAGATAGCAGCCTCCTCACCCATGGCAGCGATGATGGAGATGATCAAGTCCTTACCGTCGTCAAACTCGGATTGGATCTTGTCACCCAACTCACCATCTGGGATCTTGACGTCGTCCTTGGTGTCACCGTCGTTGGTCATCAAAGACAAGAAACCGTCGTCAATGTCCAACAATTGGAACTCAGATCTGGCAACGTTAGGGACCTCCATGTTGTGGGTAGATGGAGACAAGTCCTCCAACTTCTTACCAGTGAAGATGTCGATAGCGACCAAGTGGACCTTGGCGTGACCGTGCTTACCGGTCTTAGAGGTGGACATGTCAACAATCTTACAAGGTCTGCCCTTGATGACAACGTGACCGTTCTTTCTCAATGCAGAACATTGCATTGGGAAGGTCAAAGCGGCACCAGCATCAGCGGTCTCAAAGGTGTGCTGCAAGTTAGTATATGGAGATGGAGGCTATGAAAATCAACAGGGACAGAGAAGGGAGAGACAGGAAGAGAGATCAACCAAACAAAGGACAGAGGAAAGAAGACTGCATTGTACAAGAACCCGTTCGACCATATATACGAGAAGAGTCAAGGTGTTCTCCATCTCGATGACTGTAACAGGTGTTCATTAGATGGCGTCCAAGGGTGGGTCGACTCATCGCTACGCCAAGTAAATCAGCGTCGACATGAGCTACAGACCCAAAACAAGTACGGAAATGGTCATATTCCAGAGCAGTGCAAATTTCCAAGGTCATCTCATGAGAATCTCTGTTCCTTCGACCCCTTTTCTCCATCGAAAGCGACTAGTGCCGGGGTTCGACGAAGCATGAGCCCACTCAGTTGATTGGAAATAGAAACAGATGATGCAAAGATCACCGAAAAAGATCCTGCTGTCGACTATGATGTCGTTTTAGGGTACATACGTCTTCGTCAGCCATAGTTAAGGAATTTGGGTTGGAAAGAAAAAGAAGAAGAAGAAAAATCCGGCCCTTATGGTCGCGCATTGGACTTTTTTTTCGCCTGGACCGATTGGTAGGGCGCGGGGGAGATGCGGAGCGCCAGAGGGCGCGGAAACGGCGGGAAAAACCGGGACTTCCGCAAATGGAAAATTGGAATTGTTTATACTCTAATTTCTGCATTTTTTTCGGTTGATTTTGGACGATTCCATGCCGTTTTGTCGCCGTTTCCTCTCGTTTTGCAACCATTGTGCCTGTACACAAGCACCATTACCCGGCCAGCAAATCGTCGCTTCCAGGAAAAAACCCAGACACCCAACATCGTTTGTGTGCAGCACACGAACTTCTGGTCAAGTGACTGGCAAAATTCCCGTGCCGCATGCAGGCATGTCCGTCGCCAGGTCCAATTAATTGAACGATATAGCTAATTTCGAGCGATTCGGCTCCAGAGTCAATTTGAGAGACTTGGGAAAAGTTGGAGAGATTTTTGCTAAATAAGGTTTTTGTGGTTGCAGAATCAGACAGCTGTAGCAGATTAGGGTTACTATCCACAGTAGGGGTCTATTCCTGAAAAATTAGTGGATTTAGTATGGGTAATGCGAAGACTATTTACTTTAGAAGACGAATTTTCTGAACATTCATGAGTCCTAAATTGATCACGATTTCAACTTTTTGTTTCGAATACAATTGATTTATCTGCTCCGAGTAAAAGGCTCTCTTCTGTACTATGGACCCTTGTTGTACAGTATCTACATAATACTGAGTTTCGTTCTTTATTAATTTGCCAGAGACAACATTTTTCATAAACTATGGGGTTTTATTAATTGAAACTTAATCTATTTGTTTTGAATGTTGCCTCGAGATCTCAATTCATGGTTTGACGCTACATACTCACTTCGTATGGAACTATTACTTCCTAGGTGGATACATAAGGTTGCATTCTAAAGGCTGTTACGTTATTTATTAAGCATAGACAAGCTGAAGCCATCAGACATGTCGGTATTTTGAAGTAAAATCTCGAAGACTCATCAAGTTGACTGTCATCACTGGGTCTAAGCACCAAACAAGCCATGTAATTATTTGCTTTCAGTAGCGATGGATGTAGAAGTTGCATCGGTTGAGACGGTCGTGGAATCAGCAGTAGCAGGGACAGACTCATCTTCAAGTTTTGGTTCGGCACTGGGCTCCGAGGCACGAGACAGCTTCTCAGTCTTGAGCTGATCCATGGGCTCCTTCCATTTCTTTAATAGCTCCTCACACTTTTCGTGGAGACGGAAACTATCTGGATAAGCGAGATCCTCGTCCTTGAGAATGCATTTTAAAACTTTGTGGATCTTAGTATCTCGCAACAATTCCACGTCCACTGGGTACAAGTCGAGACGATTTAAAATCAACCTTGCAACCAGCAATTCATCTGCTGTAGGTGGAGGAAATGCCTTGGGATCTTTAGGGGTTGCCGCTTGATTTCTCTGAATTAAAGAGCGCTGTAGCTTCACTCTGCACAACCAAAAGTGATGCTGCCTCTCTTTCTCAGACATTACTTTGGGCGAGGCGGTTCCGTTCTCCTTTTTAACCAGCTTGTCCTTCCCATTTGTATGGCTTGCATTGGATTGCGGTGTCGAGGAGGAGCGCCTTTTCTGCCCGTTGGTAGCTTCTAGCTTGGTCCTCTTGGTCGAGGCCCCATTGTCAGTGCTCTTTCTACGACCATTAGGAGTCTGAAGAGGCTTTGAAATACTCTCGTTATCGCTGTTACTCTCGGGTATATCGTTGAGATTGCTATCATCTTGGTCATCGTCAGACATGACTGGTGCATTACGCCTGCGTTTTCTCGATGAAGCGGACTCCTGTTCCGCAGCATCGGCGCCAGCATTAGTACCGGCGGGAGCGTCCGCGATGGCATCAGCATCCTCAATATCCTCCTCCAACTCTTCCTCCTCTTCTTCTTCATCTTTGGGAGCGTTGTCAGCCAATTCTTGCATGAATTCGTCGAACACCAAGCCGTCGGCGGCTACCAAAGCTTCTCCAACATTATTTGTGCGACTTCCTTGCTTCCGGGGCTTGGGCTTCAACTTATCTTTAGGAAGCTTGCTAATTCTGGTCTTCAACTTTTCGGGGGTGAGGATCTCAAGAGATTTCTCGTTCATCCAATTGAAGTCGCCATCCGGGATGAATATAACACATGTATTCGTGGTTTTCTTTTTCGCCTTCATGATGGCCTCGGATATCATCTCGGGAGGCATCACAAAGGAGGGCCATGCGGGAAAACCCGTCATCTTGGCTAGCACCATGTCCTTCGGTTGGAACTTGGCAGAGGAACTTTTTGGAGGCATGGTATCTAAAACTGACTGATGGTGGCCGAAAGACTGACCGTTCGTTGGCAGTCAATTGAGTAAACCCTTGATGTTATGAAACGGGTTCGAACAGTGAAGCACGTAATCCAGACTCTATGAAGGGAGCAACAATCGTTGAATATTCCTCAAATGTCACACCACTACAAGCAAAGAAAATGTGAGACACGAAGACGGAATTGACGCGGGTTCTATCTAGCTTGGATGATTGTTTGCTTCCACTACTTCAAGTCAACAAAGCACAAGGAGCGACGATACAGTTGGCTTATATAAATGGAATGGCTGCCCTTGCTAGAAGACCAGAAGAACTTGACACGAAAGGAATGGGGTTCGGATTAGGCGGGTTGATGTTTGGCGGTGTCCAATAATAGAGAAGAGTAGGGAGTATACACATGTGTTGTGCACGTCGAGTGAGGATATGTGGAGAAACGAGTGGTAGGAGACAGGGGACAGGTGAGAGAGCGGGCCAATTGGGGAAACAGTTTTTAGAGATTTTCTTACTTTGTACTGGGAATGGAATTTTTAAATGCTAATGTAAATTGTTTTTGGTTCAGGTGGAAACTAAGTTTTCGCAATTTGAAGATTGATTCAATTGGGTTTGTGAGAGGAAGTGTTGAGATGTAGTGGCTCGATGAACAGTACGGTTAAAAAATAAATAAATGGAGTTATGTTTTTTTTAACGCTCTAATTGGAAATTCCATAATTGAAGGGCTTTGAATGGAGGATGGTAGGATTAACTAATACTCAAGAGTCATGATACGAGTAAGAAAAGCCCTTGCAGCCGTTTTGAGCGGTGAGCGTTAATATTTGAAATAGAGACGTCCTACTTCAAGAATATGGGAATATTGCTTGATCACTTGAATGATTGCAAACTGACCTTGTGTCAATGAATTGAGCACGGTGATTTTTTGATACGCCCCTCCGCCTTTGAAAAAGATTGCTCAAACATAAACAAAGACCCTTGTTTCTTCTCTTGACAATATTTTGTGTGGCTAGTTCGATGTAACCATTTTCCAACTCTCCAGCAAGATCTAGGAATTCTCTGGGTACAAAGGGATCTGTCTGGCCGTTCTTTTGAGAGACGATAGCTCATTTCTTTTCCTCGATACAGTTATGATACTCGGAAAAATTTGCCTCAAGATCTTCCGATTAAGATTTATTGATTGATGCAAGGCCATATAAAAGTGGAGCTATGACTTTTAGTACTAGACAATCATAAACTATCCTAATGGATGTGAGTTCATTATGCACTCTTTTGGTATTATTGGATGTGTCAATATGAAAATCATCCAACCCTGATTAGAGAAACTCAGCCACTTCGGACAAAGAGGCGATATTCGCATGACCTCATGAGGATTGTAGCAGGATCTAGCGTGACCTATTAACCAAGGCATTGGTACATCGTGTTTATTAGTACAGGCGAGAACAAAACACAAACCGGCCGAAGTCCAAAATGCATCAAATATAGCATCTTTAGATCCCAAATCTGAGCGAATTGCCTTAGAGAAGGCCCGCTTTGACAGCAACTGAGAGTTGAGGTAGTCTTCGAAAAATGGACCTATGATGCTACAATGGTCGGAAAAGAGTACCTTATAAATTGTGTCGAACGCAGATTTCAATGCAGAAACTTTCACGAGTTGTTGCACCAAGGGCTCAGTCTCATCCCAAGATTGAGCAAAACTTTCTTTATTCCGTACAGCGAAGCGCGCAAAAAGTCACAAACCAGCTTGAGAATGTCGAACAGAACCTTCTCTGCAAGAGTTAAAGGAGTTTTGACAATCCTCTGAGAAATGATCGTCTTCCAGGGTTTTCAATACATCAACAAAAGTCAAAGCAACGGCATCTGTGGGGATCTGGACTGGTCTTGCATAAGCTCTTTAACTGCGTCTAGGAATATCCCTTAATACTCTTTAGATGAAATTTATGGGTCTTTGCTTCTTAATGCGTCCATTTATGAAAATGACGAAATTTCTCAAATTTGCCATGGTAAATTCGTTAAAGAAATTCTTTCCTTTCAAAGCACGGTGAAGAGCTTCAAAATTATATTTCTTCCGTGAAATACTCGAGCTTTGGTTTGCGTTTTTCTCTGTTAGCAGTTCCACAATTTCATACATTTTTGATTCACCAGTGTATTTGGTTCCTAACTCGTCTCAATTGGTTCTTTTTGACGATCAACTTCTGAAGTAGTTGAATACGATGCTTTTACCGAGCTCAAAGCTCCTCTGTACATTTCAGATTAACTTCTGCAGCACCACTCAGACATTGGCGAACGATCTACTGAGCCATGGTTTTTTTATTTTTGGTTTGGTGCCACCCAAGTGCCAGCTGGAACTCTTAGTTTCTCACTCTTACAGGACGAAGTTGCTCCAGTCACCAAATAAACGTCATATGGTAATTGGCAGGGCATTCGCTGAGCAATCTGGATAGCTGCTTGAGGTACCTGATAAGCAGGAGGAAGAGATGGTTGCGGTACTTGTTGAGCAGCCGAGGGGGAAAAACGATAAACATCCCTAGTCTTACACTGCCGTTCGTGGATAACTTCCACAGTAGCTTGGTTCGTTGGGAAAGTTCACATAGAATTTTCGTTTTGAGATTTGGTAGTTTGAGTATGTATGCTCGAAGCTATGGCCTCATTCGAGTTTTGCTCAAGTTGTGGAGGAAACATTGGGAAACGCTTTGATAAACGAATGATCGCACAGATGAACAAATGCAGAAGACTTCAACTGGAAATAATGATGAAGAAATTCAAGTAGATCTTGGTGGAAAGCACACCATATATAGACCAATATTTTGGCATGTGGGTTTTAGACAGCCATGGTTGCAAAAAGAATGCTGACCCTGCACACTATATCCATGTGCAGTCTACGACTGAAGACAGAAATGTGACTATCATAGTAAATAGCATGAAGTTTAGTATCTTCTCAGAGAATCCTTGAAATAAAAAATAAAGAACCACAATCTGAACTCTCAGCTGGTATTTGCACTGGCGTTCTGCGTCTTTGTCGTTATGCTTTGACGTTTACGAGAAGTACTACTGGCAGCTCTACATGTCGGAAAACACAAACCGATTGTGTTGAATTTCAATTCTCATGAGTGTTGAACTTTGTGGTATCTGTATCGTATGTCATTTCGCAGCCCCACGTAAGAAATCTGACTCTTGAGATCTTGACGTCAGGTTCGAACTGGCAGCCCCATGATAATCTGGGAATCCGTTGTAACTAGTTGAAGTAGTAGGTCGTATGAATCCGTGAAAGGTTTTGCTTTTTCTTAAAGTGACTATCAATCGTAAAGACTACTCATCATCGTCAAATCCTTGAATCTTACATGGTTCGTTCACACTTCAACGTCTTGTCTTAAGAACTAAAGGATACTTTGAATTCAAGATTTCATTTGAGAAGTCAATCTTTTTGTCATCAAAGAGTTACTCCGATACGAATCTGAATCAGTCCACGGACTTCTTTGTATCGAATCAAGACTGTTTACGATATTTTTAGTATGCAAAATGTTCGTTCTCCTGCAGGTAGAAACGTCAACTCGAGGTATGGCGCCTAATCTCCTTCATTTTGAAACACAGTCACGCAAATAGAAATACTCTGCATTTTTAATACATTTTGCATACCTAAAATACACTATAAAAGTACCACTTTGGCCGGCATCTGTCAAGATATATTTACTACTTTTGAATCGACATCACTTCTCAACGTGAAACAAGAGCGTTCCTTAAATACTCCAATGAACTCTCTGCAATTTATTCAAGACTCCAAGAAGCTGGAGGTGGTAGCTGTGCCACTCATAGATCCTCCTTCACAGGTTCCACAGTCGTCCTCAGTCACCATACGAAAAAAAAGGAAACAAAGAAGAAGAAGAAAGGGAGAACAAAAGATAGATAGTTCATCTACTGATCTGCTTGCTGTCCAAACGAATGTATTGGCTGCTCCCGAGATTGTTCAACCACATCCATCGCCAAAAAAAAGAAGAGGAAGAAAGAAGGGAACAAAACAATGTCACAATTCATCAACTGGTACGCAGGCCACCCAACTATCTCCGTTGACTGCTCGGCAGAACACTAAGGCATCTTCATCCACTTCACAAAGAAAAGCAAAGAGGAAGGGTGGAAAACATCATAGCACTAATTCCGCTAGTTTAGAGGACGACCGATCAATTCCATTGACTACTCCTTCATCGAAAAAGAGAAAACGGAACAAGGGAAAACGCCACCATCCCAATTCTCCTGCTGCTCAACAAAACGCCCTGCCATCTCCATTAACTCCTACGCAGCTCGCCCAATTCACAGTTCGGTCCGTTGAAGACCAAGTGCCACATGGGGTTTTCAGCCCTCCTGAAGAATCATTCATTGGATCAAGTCGGTCTGCCGCAAATCCTGGTGTAAAAACAATAACAATTTTTTACATCAGATTATCTGATTAAGAAAGTGTCTGCTTGATAAGAATTGTTCATGAATTAGTGAAATCTATCTTGGTTAAACAAAGATTGCACAAACGGAACATGGACCTTTGTCCACTCGTCAATGTTTTGATTGAACGAGTTGGCGCATCGTTTCTTGCGTCAATCACAATGCCGCAGCTGGCAAATAGGTTACATGGCCTCTGCTCTCATCTCAAATACACCAATTTGAAGACAATAGGACAAACGTTACCTGAGATTCATCAGAAAGAGGCTGTGAGTTTGATTAAACAATTCATCGCGAGACCAGGCCGGGTTCCTACAGATGCCGATGCTTTGAAACTTCTTGACAAATTGAAGACACTTGAAGGACAATCATTTCTCAAAGCAATTTTGAAATTCTCCAAGCAACTTGCTGTGAAAGATGCTCTTGACATACTCGTGGTGGCATGTGAAAGTTTGAGCACCTTCCTGTTTGATATTTTTCTCAGTGATCGTCGGTTTAAGGCCCGACGGTTTGTAGAATCTTTTGTATCATTTGAAGCTGGCGATTTCTTCATGAGTCTTCTTAAATGTGCGCTGGAACCTTCTTACAAAAAATTCAAAGATGCTTTTCTCCTGGGCAAAAAGGATGAGGCAAAACCCGCGTTCGAAGACATTTTTCGTTGTGGTAGCTTGGATGCCCTTATGAATATCAACATGTTTTGGGATTCATTATGGAGCCGAGAGGGTCTTTCTTTTATGCTCTTGACAACGCATCTAAAGTCAGTTCCAAAAGCGTGGAAGAAGATTTTAGGCCCCGAAGAGTATCCGCCATTGACCAGATTAGAGCGTTTCTCTTATTGGTGGGATTCCCATGTTCCTAGACTTAGCAAGTTGTTACGATTCACGTAAAAGAAATCAATCTGGTGTTAGACAACTTCCTTTCGCGAGCTGGTCGGCAGCATGGTATAGTTCGGTGGGAGGTGGTCTGCGAGGCAACTAAGTTTCCATATTCTTTTGAAACTTAGAAAATTAAACGGAAATTTCATTCAAATAAATGTGCATACGAAATAGGTCCGTTTGTTATTCACTGGCATTGCATTGTAATAGGAATATTTGCAGTTCTTTTATCTAGAGGAGCTTCTTCTATGAGTATGATTGAATCATTTGTTGAACTTATTCATATCTCAATCTAATCTCGTTCTCCATTAGTATTATTCGAAAAAGCCCGTATACGAGATTGCTGACCTGCTGGTCCTAGTTCATCATGAGGTGTACTACCAAAATGATGATACTGCAATTAGTGAAACCTTAGTAAAGCGAGGCCTGGATAAAGAAACACTTCCAACCCTTGCAATCTGCAACTGGCTTATTTTCAAGGAAAAGGCATTGCGTTATTCTGATTAAGTCCTCATATGATTTGCAAAGTCTCTTTTCGGAAGATAATGAAAGACCTGAGCGTTTCTCCTCTCGAGTTTTCTATGCTTCAGAATCTCAATTCTTCCCGATCAGTATTGGAGTTCAACCAATATAGCGTTGGAAGAGAAATGAAAATTCTTGTAAATACATGGCAAGCATGCGATGCTTCGAAAGGAAACTAGAGTATTGGTATGCGTATAAGATGGAACGCAAGAAGATATCGCCTTGTCTAAAAAATCATAACTATTTAATCCGGAAGCATCACTGAAAGAAATGCATAATTCATTTGGGAAGTATGTGGTGTAAAATGATTACATGGCGGCGATTCTCTCGATAGATTCTTCGTGTCTGTATTGAATGAAAGAAAGAAAATATATAACGAGGGATCATTAAATTATCTTTCATTGAGTTGCAGAGCTTTTTTCGGACTTTTTTCCCAACAAGCTCGACTTCTAGCTACATTTGTATGAGAATTGCACATCCTCAAGATGACGCATTGAGCTCCAACTGGCCAACTAGCAATACCTTTACAATAAATATTGGATTGTTTCAGATTGACATGGATCTCTCAAAATTTGGTTTTCCCGGGTACTAGACATGTTGTTCTTGTTGAGTGTTGGGTGTTCAAAAACATGCCCTAGGCCCGATTAAGAGAAAGGGAAAAAAGACAAACAACATGAATACTAGCTTGACTTGCAATATTTTCATGAAAAGGTCGCATCAAAGAATTAGGTAGAAATACACGATTTGAGCAAAATACAGATCCGGTTTGCTCCCAAAGGTATGTTTTGACGAATCTAAAAAAAGGGGGAAAAAAGATCGTTTGGATACTTCAATCTCAAGTTTGAGGCATTCTTCCAAAAATCTTAATTTAACTACGTATGTGATCGAATTTGCAAGAGGATGTGGCTCAATGCCTGGATTTAGCTTCAATGAACCTACGAAGTAAGTAAACTGTATAAGTCGACGATGATCTTTGATTGTAAATCTGACGAAAGTCCCGCTTGGTAGCAAAAATGGTAAAACTGAAGTTGCTTTGATCGTGTTCACAGTTGCACGAATCCAATCAATATGAAGAAATGAGAAGACACGAATGTAACATAATGAGAAGCTCCTGGATAGAAACGACTTTTTTACTTTTCTGCTTCCCTTTCATGGAATTATTAACGAAGTCTTGTATTCCAGGGCAATGAAAGAAACAGAAATTAGGGAGCACATTGTTCAGTACAATACTTTTCGCAGATTCCTCTGCGATGGAAGGTTTACTATACGAATAATTTTTCCTGTCTTTTGTTTTTGAATAGCGACTGTATTTTTCTGTTCTTCGAGTGCCTCTAAAAATCATGCCAATTCTTAACATTTCAAAACTGCTGTGACTACAATATCAAGAATTCTAATGTATGTTAAATGAAATATTAAGAGCAGAACCATGTAGACTATTCAAATCCAATTGGATTCGATCAACGCGAGTAAAACTCAATTACTCAACTCTGTCAGGTTGAATGTGGGCGGCAGACCAACTTGACACCAAACAAAATCCAGAACCTGAACTGTACAAAATTGCTGTAACCGAATGCAACTTCTTTTAAAAAAAATGAAAAACAAGTTTATGCTCACCTCCCGCAAAATCAACCACTTGCAATCCAACCAGAGTGTCCTGCAGACACCACCAGAGCCTTTTTTTTACTCAATGTCAATTTTGCACCCATATCTCTTTCCAGTTACTGCCCCTAAACAGGCACAACACACTACCAGCCCACTTGTTGTCCACAGAAATCCTCACTTGAAGCTTTCAGCAAAACACATGCATATATATTTTGTCGTAAATCTACTATAAATTCTCAGACACACTACACTTCATGCTGACAGTAATTACAGAAAAAAGACCGCACAGTGTCTATTTCCCGCCGCTAGAAGACGTCGCACGGGTGTTCAAAAAAATCAAGACTGAGTCTTCTCTTCTGTCGCGGAGCTCTACGGCTCCCGATGATAGTTCGACGCTTTCCTCCGATTCTGTGAACCCATTGACCGCCAATGGTACTTCCACTGAGCATTCGCTTGCACATTGTGTACCCGAGCGGTTCAATCCCATTTTGAAATTGCCTTTCAGGGCCAAAGATTTCTTTTGCGATGTGGACGTGGCGCTCTCTGCTTCCCAGCGGTTGCAGCTAGAAAGAACTATTAGTAGTTGTCCTCCACCAAAGGCACCTCTGCTAAACAGTGTAACCAACTCAACCAACTTGGGAGCAATGGTTCCTTTTATCTACCCGGCCCTTCCGTCCATTAAAAGAGACCTTCTTATGGTGATGCCTGATAACATGGTGAATGCACCACAGGTAGGCGCCGAGTTGTATCCCGCCATGCCACCACTTCCATTCCCTCCGCAAAATTACATGCCTTATCCGCTCATTGCAGACAAATCACCATTGACTCCCAACGAGGTCTTTACGCTGTGGCTCGTTGCTCTGGCGTACTTGCCAAGGGTGGATATGGTGTTGGCCAGTGCCGCCGGTTCCATATTCGATTTTCGAGCCCAGGCGCAATCTGACGGTTTGACTGTTCAAAAGCTCGAAAGCATGTTGAAGATAGAGTCAAAAGATTCGGAGGAGGAGCTGGGATCCAATTCGGAGATTGTGGCCTCTCCAGACCCAGTCGATCGCCATCTTGAAGACTACTTGGCCTTCGCCACGAAGGTTGATACCACAGATGAATTCGACCCGAATCTCAAACCTGTCAGTAAGAGATTCTTTCCGCTGGAGTCCACAACTCGCATTAGGTATCAAGAGGTCTCCCAAGTGACAGTAGTTGACGGCGTCGCACAGTATCCCACGAACAGACCTTCGCTCGAATTCTCACCACTTAATCTCACTAAGAAGCAAGATTATCAGACCCCTGCACGCCTTTTTAATGATGCAAGCAAAGATTCGATAGCGACACAGAATATTAAGAAGGAGAACAAAAGAGCATTGGTCAAGCAATATATCCTGGACATTGATCACGAGGCCCTGGTTCACCTGCAAGATATTTACAATACAAAGAAGAGACATCTTCTCAAAAGGCTTGAGCTTCTTCAAGGCTCTAAGATTCTCTACGACAACACAAATCAAGTTATAATGGATGAAGAGCTTCGCCAGTATGTCGACAACAGACAGGCACAAGTTGATGCAGACCTTCTCCAATTAAAAATTCAACACACGTATGACAAGCTCAAGGTGTTGATGAGTTTTTATCAAACCTCGCATAGGCTGTATAAGACCATGAACTCGGTCATGGTTAACAAGCTCAAAAAGCTCAAAAACTTCTTAGAGCACCAGAGACTGGTTTTAGAGGAGGCTGGAAGTCATAAAAATGCTGGAGAAGGCGATATCACCAACATTCGTGGTCGTGAAAGTGCCAAGCTCTACGGCAGCTTTGTGGAACAAGACTATTCGAACGAAATCAAGGAAGTGTTTCGCTGCGCATCTCTTCGAGAAGATGGCGAGACAATTGAAAAGGACATTGCTGTTGAAGCTGACGAATATTCGAAAGTCTTCACTAATAGGGAACATGAGGCTATTGTGGACGACTACATGCCTCTAGTCACTGAGAACGAGTTCAAGCTCATCACAGGTGAGGCGCCCTCGAAAACCGGAGTTTCTAAAGATGTCGCGAACAAGACTAAGATCCCTCGTCACTTAATTTTCCAAAACCCCTTGTACGATTACGGAACGTCTGGTTCGGACACTAATCTCTCTGAGAACCCTATGCCTGTGAAGAGACGTCCCGGAAGACGAGCTGCTCCTAAACCAGCATATGGAGAGGAAAATACTAAACAACTGAATGATGCTGCTTTGGTTGCCAAAATTATGAAGCTGTTCGTTGGACCAACCGGTGCTAATGCAGATGAACTCACCGACGACCTTAGTCTGATTGGTATCAAGACAAAGTGGCCCCTTAAGTAGTGTCCTAGCGTCCTTTTGCGTGGCTGGTCCACCAAAAGCTAACAATCTAACACAATTCGATGCCGTTTGAAGATGAAGCTATATCTAATCTATTTAATTTGACTACACAACGCCAGTATAAAAGGTCTACAGAGACAACCGTTGAAGAACACTATTGAATTTTGTGAGTATAATAATAAAAACACACGTTGAGAAATGAAGGGCTTGCAACCAATTAGGATGTGGCTGCAGGAGTCGAGTGCCTATCAGGGAAGAAGAACATCGTAAATAGCAAACAGGGCGAATTTCGGTAGCTCCAGCTTCTATCTAAGTAATCGTCTTTTTGTATTTTAAAAGAGAATCTGGAGCTGACTCAACCCAGTAACTAAAAGTCTTCGAATTGAGAGTAAAGTCCAATCACCACGTTGGCAGCACCAATCACCAATGGGAAGTTACCCATACCAATGGCGAAGTCATGGTAGATGCCCAATTTGACCAAGAAAAACTCTTTCAAGGCGTGGAAAACGCCCTCGTAAGTGTCAAGAGTAGAGACCACAGCGCCATTTCTGATGATGTAGTAAAACAAGATAAGCTTGGACAAGGCGAAAATCAAGGGGTCGAAACGGTAGAGTCTAACAACGTATCTAAAGTCTTCCTCATCCTCATCGTCATCAGTCTCAACGTAGACGACCTTTCTGGAGAAGTTGACGTAGTAGGAAATCAAACCTGGCACGAAGATAGCGTAAAGAATCCATTGAGCCAACACAGTGATGACGTTGATGTCCAACAAAGTAGAGAAGTCAAGAGTAGGAAGCGATGTGTTCAACAAAGCCACGTTGTCCTTCAAAAGTTGAGGCAAGAACTTGTTTCTGCGAGCCTCCACTACAGGTACATAGAAGTACAAGAAGTAGCCAACCTCAGCCAAAAGCTCCAAGTAGGACAAGTTGACCACGCTAGAGAGATAGTATCTGACCAGGTCGTTGTACTCAGCACTAGTCAAGCCAATGTTGTCGGTGAACTCCAAGAGCATCTCGTACAATTTCTCGGTGGCAGCAATGGCTGGATCCACGAGCTTCTCTTTGAGATCAATTGGAGGGCCAGCTTGGTAGTCCTTGTCCTCCGCGTCATCCTCCTCATCATCGGCAACGTCAGTTTCCTCCTCGTCATCCTCATCACCCTCGGCCTCCTCCTCATCGTCATCCTCAATAACATCAACCTCCACATCGATCTCCTCAGGTTCTTCCTCTTCCTCGGTGGCATCAGCCTCCACCAAAGTGACAGTCTCAGCACTGTCATCATCGTCCTTGCTGAAAACCAACAAAGCCTCCTTGTAAGAAGCAGGGCTGTCTTCAGCATGTTTGGCGAGCTTCTCAAGCAAAGTCACTTTGGTGTCCTTGGAACGGACGGGGAGGCCCAATTCACGGGCAATGATAGCCAAGTCGGCCTTTTTGTAGGCCTTGATATCGGACATTAGAATAGTTGAAACCGAACTGGGAAAATGAACAGTGGATTGGAAAAAAACTGTGTACTTGTTGTGTTTGTGCGCACGGCCTGTACTTTAAGTATGGGGTTGAGCAAGAGTACTAGGCGGACTGCAGCGCAGGTCGAGGACTATTCACAGAACAGAAGGGCAAACTAGAGGCTAGATTGCGCCGGAATTTTTATGGGAGGGTGGCAATGGGTTTAAAATGGGTGGTTTTGGCTTGAATTTTCAAATGTTTCTTCTGGTTTTGCTTGGGGGTCTTGATTGTGATTGGCCACTCTGGTTTTGGGTAATGTTTTGATGGTCAGGGTCTATTGACGAATTCCCCGATTAGGCATGGCTGCGGCGGTGAAGTGTTAATGAGGTAGATGCGCGAGGGTGATGGTGTCCGGTTCCGCTAATTAACAGGGAAACGGCGAGTGAAGAAAGGATTTTTTCTTCTTTTGTCTAGATTATAGGGGCTGTATATTTTATTTTGTAGAATTACTTTTTCTTATTTTTGCACGTCCGAGATTGGCCAGACACATTCCTGAGCCTGGAGCTAGTAGGCGAGAAATTAGGGTGGATTATGGTATGTGACACGTATAATGCTTGAATAGAGGAAAATTGGCGAAAAGAGTACTCAAAATCGTGGAATGTTTATTCTTCGTTTGCTACAAATTAAACTGAATTTGGGCCCGATATCTCACAATTATGACTATGTGTCGTTGGTCCACTCCAGGGCTATTGGCCGTGTAACAGAAAGGCTATGAACCTGGTGAAACTGTGAATTCTAATGAATTCATAATCAACTAAAATGAATAAATTAATGGAGTATTGTAGAATTCGCCGAGTTTCTACGCAAAATTATAAAAGGTCCTCACTTAACAACTGCTTGTGATTGCCATAGTTCTGCTGGCAACACCCTATCCGCCATCAAGAGCCAAACACAAAAAGAGAAGACCTTAAGAAAAGTATCAGAAATCAAAATATATTCCTGTTTCACTTGTTGCCAATCGCCACGATCAATTAAATCTGTTCTAAATACACTTAGCACTCGGAAGCACCCAACATCACTGCCCAGCATGCAGTACCGACCTCTCACTTCCTGTTTTCTGTTTACCTTTCAATCCAATTCAGTCAAAGCTCATCTCTCACCAGACACAACAACCCCCACAATAACAACAGCAAATTAGAGAAACATAAGCCTTGAAAGTGAACACCCGTGCCTCCCACACAGGACCCTCAAACATACACCTTGCCACACAGTGACACTTCTATTTGTAAATCAAAATACGCTACATAGAACCAATACAATATTTTAGAAGCAGTCATGCTTCGCCAACACAATGCCTTGTTTGGAGCCCGAGATTGGACCTACCGCCTACATCGGCTCTGGCTGTGTCGTCTGTTGCATCATTCTTGTGTTCATCACCAGGAACCAAGAATCAACCAGGTGGGAATCCAGTATCTCTCGAATAATCTCCACCGAAAAGTGTTCCCCAAATCGGATCCTGACTATCTTAAAAATGAGGCAAACTCCAGCCTCCTAGCCTTGTCTAAGGATCATTTGAAAAATGTCAATCTTCTAGGAAAGAAGACTCAGATCACAGAGCCAATTGATATACCGAATTTCCCGAGTTTGGTCGGGAATGGTACGTTGGACGAACATTTCCACAGAATCGGCGGCCGAATTTCCAAACCGTATCTAGATTTGGCCGAGTCCTTTTTTCACAAAGAGGTTGAACTCCCGCCAATGCCCAAATCTTGGAAATTTGAGCTGGGATGGATACGCTATGCACCAGACGAAGAGCCTCGTAAAGTTGATTACCCGCTTGAGGATGCTCTTGTATTCGATGTGGAGGTGCTTTACAAAATATCCAACTACCCGGTTATGGCAACTGCTGCATCCTCGCAAGCATGGTATGGCTGGGTCTCTCCTGTACTCACAAACCATACTCAAGACCTGAAAGATGATTTTGAGCATCTCATACCCTTAGATACCCACAGCAGACCGAAGCTATTGGCTGGATACAATGTAAGTTACGATCGTGCAAGAGTAAAGGAAGAGTACAACATCAAACAATCAAAGGCATTCTTTTTAGATGCTATGGCGCTTCACATTTCCACCAGTGGCTTTTGCTCGCAACAGCGCCCTCTCTGGCATGCTCATAGAAAACACAAGTCTGCGGTGAAGGACGCGCAAGAGTCAGAGTCTCTGGAACTAGATTCGGACGATTCTGACATGAATGAGAGCAACATCAACTACTCGCCGCAGGATATTGCGCAAGAGTTAATGGACGACCCATGGCTCAACAAAGGAACCACAAATTCTTTGGCGAGCGCAGCAGAATTCCATTGCGGGATAACAATGGACAAAGAAGCCAGAGACATGTTTTCAAGCACAGACATCCGTGTGATTGTGGACAATTTTCAAGAACTCATGGCATACTGTGCAAAAGATGTGGGTGTATCATATCAGGTGACAAAGAAGTTGCTACCTGAGTTCCGAGCAAAGAATCCTCACCCTGTTTCCTTCGCCGCTTTGAAGCTGTTGGGAACTCTTTTCTGTCCTACGACTACGAAATGGGAGTCATATATTCAAACGGCTGAAAAGATCTACCAAGAAAACAGAGAGAAAGTTGGTTCAATTCTTCGTGGCCGTGCGAATGCCCTCATTGAGTACATCGAAAAGAACGATGATAGTATCAAGCCCGATATCGAGAATGATCCATGGCTTATGCACCTCAATTGGTCTATAAAAGAAGTTAGAACCCGAAAAGATGGAACACCTTCTGCAAGACAAGCTTTTCTCACTGGATATCCCGAATGGTACAGGGAGCTTTTCAAAACGGTGAAAGATGAAAATGGAGAATCGCAGAAGGAACTCAATTTATCGGTCCGAACCAGAGTAACACCGTATCTTCTTCGCCTTAAATGGGAGGGTTATCCTCTTGTATGGACTGACACTGCTGGCTGGTGTTTCAAAGTTCCTGCAAACGATACTGAGATTGAAAGACTAATTGAGAAAAAATACTTAAAGATCGATCTTAACCCTGAGGAGTTTGCTGATGTTTTTTCATTACTTCGTGAGGGAAAGCGTGCGTACGAGCTATTCAGAATTCCACATCCGGAAGGCCCAAAACGTCGCTGCACTTTGATAATGTCTAAAAGCTATGTCAAGTACTTCGATAGCGGGGAACTTTCATCTGAATATGAATACGCATCCGAGATTCTCAATCTTAATGCTACGGCTTCCTACTGGATGGGAAACCGCGCCCGGATAATGGATCAATTTGTCGTTTATTCTGATCCAAGTGGAGATCGCAATCATTTCTTCAACACTAAAGCCGAATCGAAATCCAACAAGGAGTTTGGCATGATTATTCCTAAGTTCTGTACAATGGGAACTGTTACTCGACGCGCAACAGAAAACACATGGTTGACCGCCTCGAATAGCAAAAGTAATCGTATTGGATCTGAGCTCAAGGCAATGGTCGTCCCACCAAAGGACTATGTTTTTGTCGGTGCTGATGTTGACTCAGAAGAGCTTTGGATTGCTTCATTAATTGGGGACTCTATGTTCAAATTGCATGGATCGACTGCTTTGGGCTGGATGACCCTTGAAGGTGATAAAAACGAGAAAACAGATCTACATTCAAGAACTGCTGATATTATGGGAATCCTGCGTAACGATGCGAAAATTTTCAATTACGGAAGGATTTATGGCGCTGGAGTTAAATTTGCAACGCAACTACTTCAAAAGTGCAGTAATAATCTCAGTGATGGTGAAGCCGCAAAGAAAGCACAAGAGTTGTATGCTCAAACGAAAGGCCTTCAAAGCTTCTCAAAAGTTTTAGAGAAAAGGATGTACCATGGTGGAACTGAATCCGTCATGTTCAATGCCCTCGAGGCCATTGCGCATCTCGAGAACCCTAGAACGCCTGTCCTTGGAGCTTCGATCACCGATGCATTGACTCGAAAGTATTTGAACAAGAACAATTATTTGACTTCACGTGTGAACTGGGCTATCCAGAGCAGTGGTGTTGACTATCTCCATCTATTGATAATATCGATGGAGTATTTGATAGAAAAGTTTGGACTTGATGCTCGCTTGATGATAACCGTGCACGATGAGTTGCGGTATATGGTCCGTAAAGACCAAAGCCTTCAATGTGCCCTTTTGCTTCAAATCAGTAATCTCTGGACGAGAGCTATGTTTTGCGAGCAACTTGGTATCCAAGATGTCCCTCAGTCATGCGCTTTCTTCTCAGAGGTTGATATTGACCATGTTCTTAGAAAAGAAGTTGGAATGAGTTGCGTCACGCCCTCTCACCCTGAATCGATTCCACCGGGCGAGTCATACAGCATCAAGAAGCTTTTGGAGTCTATTGATGCTGCTGAGTTCCTTGGTCGTAAACAAAAAGCTCTTAAACATTTGAGCAGCCAAAAATATGTCACACGTGTTCCTGTCATGCAAGAATTTGACGCAAACATTGGCGACAATTTGAAGGTAGCCAAATTGAGACTCCAAAACGCCACTGACAAGTCAGAATGGTCCAAGCTGATGACTTTGTACATGAATGAGCTCAAGAACAGAAGAATGCCGATTGTCAATATGACTGGTTCAGATGGAATAGATACGAAACATCCTAAGAGACGCAACACAGTAAGATCACGAACAAAAGACGATGTCTCATTGTCCAATGTGTTTGAAGAAGATCTTTCTAAAACAAGAGTTACATCAAAACACGCTTCCACAGCATCGCAAAGAGGAGACGATTCTCCTGGTAAACAAACTTCGAAGCACGCTCGCCATCTCACTAAGGACGACGACACCATCATGTCGAAACAAGGCGATCAACTTCTTCTCGAGCAACTTGCCCAAGCCAACGCAATTCTGCGGGGCCAATTCTTTCATGCGTCCTCAGGTTCTACGCCTAAAGCGCACAAGAGTTCAATCAAACTGAGTCAATTTTCACGCAATTACAGAGCAGGGCTGAGTATCTCTAGTAGCAGACCCAACACTTTCATGGGCCCGCTAACAGATGATTACAAAAGAAAGCAGTCTCTACTGTTCCTGGCAAAGAAAACACAAAGTACACAGACAACTAACAATAGTCGCAGATCGTATTCACAGGCAAGATTTGCAGCGTTCAAGAGACAAAGTAGAGCCCTTTCCCTGACGACATGCTCCATAGCTCAAACGAGAAAACACATTCCAATTTCCGGGCCACAATTTACAGCAAACGGCGATTTGCAAACCGAAAACCCCAGTATAGATAGGAACTTTCGACGACGAAGAGACGGCGCTGTGTATGAGAGCGAATACCGCTTTGGAAGAGGATATCGACGATCCACAGCTGCATAACAATGCTGGCCGCTCTGTCTAAGAATGAAAAGTCCCAATCATACTGGATCGTTTTTCAATGATTTAACGACGAAACTACCCTAGCCACAAGCCCTGTCAAGCTCCAGATAGTCTTTGTAACAGGACATGTGCACACACGTAACTTATAATTGGTTCCTTGCGAACAATTGAACTGGCAACAGCCTGCTTCGGAAATCAAGATTCCAGGAGTTGGTGACTACTAGGACAGCCCATATTGCATTGTATTAATAGATGATACCTAACAGAACTTATTGTAAACTAAAACAAAGCCAACATAAATGCAGAAGTCTTTTCGTGTACCTGAAAACAAAACGAAAATTTACCTCAATTCTTTAATTTTTTTATCCTTTTCTCCCTAATTATGTATCTTGATGCCAATCATTCTTCTCAAGACTGAACATCTTCTTCTCAGACAAATGGCCCTAGATCACATTGTCACGATCCAGATTCCGTTCGAGACCGAGAAACAGGCCTCAATTGCCCGAAACTCCATTGCCGCGGATCCCGTATTGAAGAAGAATGAGATTTCAGTGGAGTTTATCGCCGAGGGAAATGTACTCCAATGCAAGTTTGCAGGAGTCAGCGACCGTGTGATCCGTGTTGCGATCAGTAATTGCATTGATAACATTAAAACCGTCATTGAGACGATAGAGGAGTTCGATGGACAGAAGGATACATTGTTCAAGAAAGATAGTTAGACTAGAACACAAAAGGTCAAACAGAGTACATGGTCACGAGATACTCTGGCATGCGTGTATTGCGCTTTAAAGAGAGGCTGTTGTTAATAGCCTACTCACTCAGAAGGTGTAGCAGGCTCTGCATTATGTAATTGATGGTACAGACAATCTCTAGAGAGTAGAAAAGAGTTTATGAGACTGGACATGGCTAGACGAGGCTGTACAAAGAGAAAACGAGAAACGAGAAAACAAGAATCGACTTTTCCTCTGATCTGATTTTTATCTTGTGAGAAGAGGGTCCATATAGTCCTATGGTCTTCTAGCCTGTCGTAAGCCTTGAACCATGAACCATAAGAAAGGAACGAATAGACTAGGAAAGTTTATCTCATTTATGCAAACATATAATTTCGAGCCCTAATCGTAGAAATTATTATTGTATAAAGTACGTCTACAAGTTATCGTCTTCTCTACCCCAGACTCATCTCTTATCTATGGCTAACCATGTTTCTCCGACACCGCCTGATCAACTCAAGGAGATATCTTTTCAAGAAAATCAAACTGGCCCCCTTCAAGGTCGAGTCGGATAAAGGCCACCATGAATACTCCATAACGCCCGAGACGTTTGCGTTCAAGGTTTCTGGCGACTCAATATCCAAAGAGAAAGCATCCCGTGAGTCTAAGTCTTCGACAGAAAACGATAAAGACCTCCGTTTTCCTCCCTCTGACTCCACTCATCCGTTGCTCAGAGAGACAGGCGACAAAAAGGTCAATCTTATAGAGGCCATCTACAAGAATGCAACCAACTATCCGTTTGAGAAACAAACACCACAAGATGTGTTCCAGAGTTATCCCACAACCACGTCGGCACGTATGGCCAACTCGAAAAAACGGCCGCACCGCACGAAAATGCTCGTTTCGGACTTCATTGAGGACTCGTTGTACAACCCCAACTATGGCTATTTCTCCAAGGAAGTGGAGATTTTCCATACGGAGAAGCCTTTTGACTACAACAATTTCGAGGACGCGGACGAGTTCATGGACTCGTGGAAGGCGGCCTATCTGAAGTATGACGAGGCCAAGAAGACCGAAGAGAGCCCGTTCCAAGATTTCCACAACAAGTCTGCACCACCAATTGAGGACTCGGGGAAGACTAAGCCAGAGACGAGACTCGCAAAGTATGCTCAAACAGTGCAAAAGCAAGATATGGTGGCGGCAGGCCTGTTCCCACAGTCTAAGAAGTCATTGCAGTTGTGGCATACTCCGACGGAGTTGTTTTCTCCATTTTACGGAGAGGCTCTTGCGAGATACATCTTGGTGAACTATAAGCTCAACGGATGTTATCCGTACGAGGATCTCATCATTTACGAGATGGGCGGTGGTAATGGTACCCTAATGTGCAACATTTTGAACTACATCAAGAACACAGAGCCTGACATTTACAATAGAACGCAGTATAAGATCATCGAGATCACCTCGCAATTGGCGCTGAAGCAGCTTTCTCTGGCGCTCAATCAGAAGCTTGTCTCTCGTGGTTTGGATACAAACAAACTCGAGATCTACAACAAGTCTATCTTTGATTGGGATATCACCGTCGAAGACCACTGTTTCTTCATTGCATTGGAGGTCTTCGACAACTTTTCCCATGATTTGGTGAGATACGATGCCAACACAGGCGTCCCATATGAGGGGCATGTTTTGGTTGACAAACTTGGTGACTTTTACCAATTCTATACTCCCGAGTTGAGCTACCATACTGATTTATATTTACGTTTGAGAGAAAACGGTGCTTATCCAATTCTTCCTCAAACTCAAAGTTTTGGAGGCCGCTTGAAACAACTCGCAAGCATGATCCCCTTCACCCGCAAAGTCGATAATATTCATCCATTACTTCATTCTCCCACTAAAATTGCATGGCAGAACAAACTCTTCCCCTTGAAGGATAACCTCACTCCTGGTGAATTCATACCAACACGTCTTCTTCAGTTCTTTAGAATTCTCAAGCACCGGTTTCCTGAACACTCGCTCATCTGTTCTGACTTCCACAGCTTTTCAAATACCATTCCAGGCTACTACAATGCACCAGTGGTGCAAACAGTTCTCAAAGATAGAATGGTGGATGTTTCGACGTTTATGTGCCACCAAGGCTATTTCGATATCATGTTTGCTACAGATTTCAACCAAGCTAGGGATCTCTATCGCCAAGTAACCGGAAAGTTAGCAAAAGTCGAACATCACCGTGAATTTTTAGAGCAATGGGCTGATGTAGAAGCCACAACGACCAAGAAGGGAGAGAACCCGATGTTAGAATTCTACAAGAACGTCAGTTTTATGGTGAGTTGAGGTACGGAAAGATTTCTTTGTACATAGTTAAATCAATGAAATAATCGAAGAGAGGATATCGGCAAATGATCGAGGAATTGACGAAGTGAAATAAGTAATTTCGTATTTAAACTAACTGAACTGAAATAAAATTTAGAGGTTTTCAAAGGTGCCTACGCTGTCACCTGATTCATAAAATAGATGAAAGCATAGAGACGGATTTGTCTAAACCATCTTGAGCCGACAGTGCAACAGAGGCACTCAAGTCGCGTACTTCGGCCACTAACTTATCAACAAACCATCCAAATGATGTCATTAAATTGCCACAGGGTGATTTGACGACGAAATGCGTGTAAACATCATCTAATCCCTCCATGAAATATTCCGTGGCCTTGTGAAATTTATCAGTGACCAGCACTGTGGAGAAATCACTAGGAAGCACGGAGATCTCAACGAGACTCTCAGGTTTCGAACTTGCTAAGGAAGCCTGCGAAACTTCCTTCAACCGTTTGAATTGACGATACGCAAATTGGACAAGTTTAGTTGTCCCAAGCAAAATGCCCATTCCAACACCAACAGAAAACCCGCAAATTATCAAAAGTTGTTTCAAAGATTTGGGATCATCAGGAGAACCGAATGGAAATGATTTTGGAACATTGTTGACAAAAGCCTTCAAATGATTCAAACTTGATGAGAAACTGATTGGATCGATTTCGGTTAAGCCCAGAGATGCAGCTAGTTCATCCTGCAAAGTTGTCAGTAGAGATCTGTAATCCTGAGATAATTGACAAGTGATATTCCTCTCGGTAGATAAAGATCTTGACCCTCTGTTTCGTCTAGCCTTCTTACCCTTTGCCAGCTTTTTACTTTTCTTTGACACTGGCCGCTTCTTGTGTGCAGCCATCTCGCTTTCAACATAAGCTTTAATCCTATCAGAAAGTTTCTCGGTCTTAAAGGTCGTTGTTTTCCATATCTGGTATGGATTGACGCTGTTGATGATATCGAATAGATTGATGAAGTAGTTTGTGGTCAAGATATTGATGATGGTGACCTTAGACAAACTCACATCCTCAGATACGCTTCTAGCAACGGCAGTCATGGCCTCACCTAAAACCAACAGACCATCGTTGACAATAAATAAGCAATCGGAATTGTGGATGAGACTGAGCTCTAGTTTCAGCGGTGTTTGACTCAATGCCAAATACGAGACATGTAGATGGGTGGAGGAACTGGGAGGATGCACCGTACTTTCTAACATTGCGATCAAGCCGTTGCATTCTTGGTTCATTGCCTCATTGTTGCCACTGATAATGGTGAGCTGGAACTTCACACTATCTTGAGACAACGACATCTTTGGCATTACAAAAGACTGGTGGGAGTTTTGCTTATTGAGAAACGCAGGGACCGAGTTGATCTGGGTTGGCGGAATGAGTGTTTCGTCATCGTCATCAAAACCAGCGGTAGCACCTGTCGTCTTGCTCCGGGAAGTTACGAGCTTGAGCTCATTGGCATCAATCGGGTCGTTATCCTCTTCATCAGTCTCGAAGACCAAAACCTTGAGTTTGCTTACAGATGGAACCATCACGAGTGACTCGGAGGGCAATTCGTCATCGGTGCTATTAGAGAGAATAGAAGCACTTGCAGGGCGCGGACTTGCGCAGCTGAAAGGCGAGCTGAACTTCAAAGGCCTCACAAAGTCTGGGAGTGAATCTGCGGGCAAATTGACCGTTTGCCAACTTTGAACTGGACTATTTCTGTCACGAGCAGATAAGGGCGGCAGCGGCGACACATTCATCGGCGACACCGCCAAGAATTTATTTTCCGGCACCGCTTCCGGCTCCTCAGACTCATTCGCGTCCAAATCAGGATTTGTTAGAGCATCATACACCGACAGATGGGAAGCAAGTAGCTTTCGGAAGCCCGAGTCCAGATCCAAAACAGTGCTATTTTCGCCAGCTAAAGACATCGCGGGGTTTTTCAAACGCGGGTAATTCAAATCAGATGGAAAAATTGATCTTTTTAATACTTGAAACGCTCCTAGAATCGAGAATGGCTATTATGAAGTTACCCCAGATATGTGGCGCAAGCTAGGATTTGACGTGTACGGGTGAGAATTCCAAGAGACGCAGTGGTGTCTCGAGATCTGAGCAGTATGGCTGTGAGGTTTGTGTGTCAATGAAGGGAAAAAAGTGGTTGTTGTGTGGTACGGTTTGTAAAGAACACGGATGGTTGTGTAAGGGTATAAGAAGGGTGACGATAAGGTCACGTTGAGATTGGCACGTGCCGTTTAGATGTACGGTGTGGGACAGATATATGTAGCTATGATTTGCAGGCAGTTTCAGATTTTAAAGAAGAAGAAGGAATTGGAAATATCAATATCGTATAATTTTGGCTTCTAATTTTGGCTTTTGGCTTGATTGGTTTCATTTGACGGCACGACTACTTGTGCTTCAAGAACGTTCCCATGGATGATGGTGAAAGTATGGATAGGCAAAAGTCAAAAGGATTATATATCCTGTAGAAGTGCAATATTTGGCTATGAGTGTGTTGGAGCTTTGTGGGTTGAGCCTCACTCTTCACGGCCATTGAGGGTAGTAATCGTCTACATTAACAACTGATGCGATTTAGGAACTTCTCAAAAATTTCCAATCTCGAATTGATTTCGAAATATTTAATTTCTCAAAAGTAGTCCATATGTGTCAGTATTCTCCAGCTAAACATTAATACTCTCTGCCTATTCAACTTGGACCAGACAAAAAATACACAAATTAACAGTCAGCAGCTCCACTCGCCAATTCAGTAAATAATTACAACTCATTCAAAGTCAAATTTGAAATAGAAAAAATCCACCATCCACCATTTTCCACAACCACCATCTTCCACCTTCACAGCCACCTCTCTCCATGAGTTCCTGCTTGTATCCATCTCCTGTTTGCAGCCACGCTAACCTAGGTTACCCCCATACACACCTCCTAATTTTCCACCAAAGAAGACTCCACTTCTTCACTTGTTCACAATCCCCGTGCTCTTGACTACCCAGTCACATATATAAGTAACCCTTCCCTTCCCACACCCTCCCACACCCAGCCTTGCAACTCTCGTTTATACCATGGTCGATGATAAGTATATAGGCTTGGCTCTAGCCATGTCCTCCTCTTTGGCAATCGGAACGTCTTTCATCATCACCAAAAAAGGTCTCATGGACACCTCCAACCGTACTGGCGGTGATAACTCCACCGGGCATCAGTACCTACAAAACCCCATCTGGTGGGCAGGCATTGCGACAATGGCCATTGGTGAAATTGCAAACTTCGCTGCCTACACGTTCGCGCCTGCCATTTTGGTCACTCCGTTGGGCGCTCTTTCTGTTATCATTGGTGCTGTTCTCGCGTCCATCTTCTTGAAGGAGGAGCTTGGAGTTTTGGGGAAGATGGGCTGTGCCATCTGCTTGATGGGCTCGGTCATCATTGTGCTCCATGCGCCCCCAGACAAGGATATCCAGACGGTGGATGAGATTTTGGAGTATGCCACAAGACCTGCGTTTTTGTTCTACGCGTTTTTGGTGACCATCTATGCCCTTTTCATGATCTACAAAATAGTGCCCAAGTACGGCCACACAAACCCTATGATCTACATCTCGATTTGTTCCAGTGTGGGCTCCATCTCTGTGATGTCCATTAAGGCTTTTGGTATTGCTTTGAAGTTGACTTTTGCCGGTAACAATCAGCTCACTCACGCCTCGACGTACGTGTTCATCGTGATCGTCATTGTGTGCATCATCACCCAAATGAACTATTTTAACAAGGCCTTGGATCAGTTCGATACCTCTATCGTCAACCCATTATACTACGTCACCTTCACGACCTTCACTCTTGCAGCCTCATTCATTCTTTTCCAAGGGTTCAACACCGCTTCCGCCGTCAACATCATCTCGCTTTTGATCGGATTCCTCATCATTTTCTCCGGTGTGTATTTGCTCAACATTTCCAGATCTACCGAGGACAACGGTGGTAGCGACAGAGAGATTTTCGGCGTGCACACCAGTAAAGATATGGCACCTATGGACAACGGTGTCGGAGGCTTTTCATCCATGAGAAGGTCAATGCAAATTTCTCGTAATGACTACGATGCCGAAGAAACCGTCGGGTTGCGTAGGTTTGACTCCTTCGAGTTGTCTGATGACGAAAGTTCCCACCACAGACGTTAAGAGACACGATTGCCTGATTAAGCCCAAAGTTTCTTCCCCTAGTTGGATACCGCATTGTAGATTATAGATTTCAATTACATTTCTTTGATTTTCCACTGATCGCTGTTTTAATACAGTTAGCTAAAACCCACAATTTTACACGACAAAGGATGAACCTATAGATTTTAATCCTCTAATGCTTCAAAGCAGTAATGTTAGTTTTTCGGTAAGTCTTGATCTTAGATTTGAGGTGCTTTCGCCAACTCAATTTTGTCTAGGAATGGATCTGGAATAAACCTTTGAGCCGATCATCTATAACTAAAATTGAACTGAGTTAATTGCTAAGCAAATTATTTATTTTTTTATTCTTCTCGGTTGGTATTGAGTCTATGGTCTCATAAATGCAGCTTTTGTACCAGTCTGACATTCTAGTCCAGTAATAATGACTGTTCTCGGAAGTTCTCTAACAAATACTGGCAATTGGCTCAACAATAGTGTAGAAAACTTATGCAGCTATTCAAAAAAACCTCCTCAATCTGCTCCTGAAATTTCAAATACATGGCGCCGTGATCCCTGCCAAGTTTCGCAAGCTTCTCTAAGCTCGCCGAAAAAGGCATACGAGTCTGGTTGTAACCTTTTTCCTCGCTTATTGAATGGTCAAGGATTATTTTTTGATAATGAAAATGCACAGCTGCCGGCACAATTGGTTGGACTATCGAAGATTCCATGCCAGAGAGAGCACCACGATAGGCGCCCTAGCACAACAAACCCTATCTCAACTATCAACACGATAACATATGAATCTATGGTCGCGGCTCGGATTGGAATACGTTCAAAGGGCTTTAATACCTACCACACCGTCCAAAGTAGTAAAGTTTCATTAGAGTTCGATTCACGAGAAGCTAAATCGATTGCGCCCTCGTATACTTCATCCCCTGAAAGGTCTTCAAAAGGAGGGCTGTTGTCGGATTTATCCATAAAAAGTAAATTGCCGATTCGTGCTTTTGGTAGGACACATTTTTTAGATGAGTATTGTCAACCCGAGAGAGTCAACAGTATGGAAGAAACGCTAAAAAGCGTAATTATCTATTTCAAGGGCTTTTACCGGACGGAAAATTTCCAAGCCCAAAACAGTGTGTTCAGAATATTTTATCCGTACATGTTTTGGACGAACTACAAGCATCTAGAGACCGAGATCATTATCTTTCACGAAGATCGCGAGTTTTTGCGGGCATCCTTCTACAAAACATGCCAACAAGTAATCCAAAAGGTGATTTTGACAGATAGGCTACTTAGGCATGCTAGCTACTGCAAAACTGAGTATATCTTTCTCTCCGATCAATTGAAACATATTTGCTATCAGACAGAAAGCATCGGATGGAATCATCACGAGTCTTTCGTACATAGCGCCGAGCGGAACTTGAGCGATGTGGAAAATTCTTTACTTAACTTAGTTGCAGAACGTAAAAAAATCGATCAACTACGCTTCGAGGCGGACCGAAACCTTTATGGATTGCGGCTATGTTTGGAGGTCAATGTTCATCACAAGAACATGGCCCAGTCTATTCTTTGCGAATTGAAATGGTTTCACGATCGCTATCTGGGATCAAAGAAATTAATGCCGCGATACTTCAGACCTCTCTTCATTCATTTTCATAAGATCAAGGATTCCTTCTGCGATGAAACATTTTTGGCCTTGTTCACAGAGTTCCAGACGCTGCTTATGGAAGCTTCTAAAACCAACATGCGAGCTCACGAAGTTTTGAATGAAATGGCAAAAATTCGAAAAACCATTCCTCATCTACTACGGAAAGCTCGGTCAAAATTAAGAAGGGCACAAGAGGTCAACCCGGGTCTTCTCATCGTACGTAGACTCGACGAAGATGTGAGGCCGGCGCATCATAGGGATACAGAGCCAAGAGAATATCGAAGGAAAGCTCGAAGCTTGAGTCCGGAGCGAAAAGTGCTGTCCTTGGAATTGTATTGCTGATGAGAGCTCGAATTTACGCTTTTAGTCCCTACGACATTGAAGTTGTCACGAATGAATTTGGAGGACTAGCTTAATAGTATTTTACTGAATTACATTCGTAAATGAATGTCAATTTTTTCAGAACTCAGACAGCTTCGGGTTCCATTCCTTTCTGTTTCGAAGATCACGTATTCATAGATTACAATGTTTTGAGAAAATATCACGCTACATGTTAATTTAATTCCAAATAAAGAAGGAACGAATATAAATTCTTCAGATAACTTCTCTTTATCTGTTGACTCTGGTTCTTCACTTTGCCTAGTATGGTCTATATGCTTCTACGCAGTCTATCAGTACCCCATAGTAAAGCCAGAGCTTATCCAACTACACCTGTTCACAGATCCATGGGAGCAAATTTATCACTACTAGCGCCTCAAGCGCACACTGTGGCCGCGAGATCATATGTGGATATTCTTTCTAACTACGAGTTCCTCTCGGTCAGGAACAATTCCCGATTCCTCAAAACAATGGAGGCCTACGATCGCACCTCGGGAATGCTTGTTGCCATCAAAATCTTTATCAAACCTCCTCAAGGAAAGATTGATCTTCGCGCTGTTGCCGAAAACATCGCTCAAGAAGCGCTGCTTCTCGCACAACACCTCAATGTACTCACTTGGCACCAAGTACTAGAAACACCTGCTGCTGGATATTTGGTGAGACAGTTGGCCAAGGCAAATTTATACGACAGACTTTCTTTGCGGCCGTTCCTTGCGCCCATTGAGAAATTGTGGCTCGTGTATCAGCTATTAAGGGCAGTTGAGCTTCTCCACGAAGATCTCCACATATGTCATGGAGACATCAAAACAGAAAATATTCTCTTGACTAGCGCCAATTGGTTGGTTTTATCGGACTTTGCTCAGCACACCAAGCCAGTGTATTTGCCCGATGACAATCCTTCCGAGTTTGTGTTTTACTTTGACTCATCGAATAGACGCTCGTGCTATGTTGCACCGGAGCGCTTCTACAGCAAGTCGGAGAGAGCCTCTGTATTGCAAAATCGCTCAGAATGGAAACTATCATCGGGTGCAGATCTCTTCTCTGTAGGCTGCGTAATTGCAGAACTCTATATGGATGGCGAAGCGACTTTCACGCTCTCTGATTTGTACAAGTATAAAAGGGGAGAAAGCAGCCCCAATCTTGGCCGTATCCTGAATCCAGAAATGCGCAATGTGGTTCGCGAACTTCTCAATTTGGAGGCTGACAAGCGGCCTTCAGCAGCTCATATTCTAGAGTCTTCACGCGGAGCATTGTTCCCAAATTACTTCTACGACTTTCTCTACGACTTCATTGGAAATCTCAATAGCATAAATGGTGCTCTGCAAACAAATAATGACGAGAACTACTCAGAGAGTGATGAAAAAATTGATTATATTTATGCGAATTATGAGAAAGTTTCCCTGGCGTTCAATTTCGATTATAGTATGGCGTTGGAGCTGAACCCATCCAAAACCAAGTTTCCATACATGAAGACAGGGTTACCTGGTGTGCCTAAAGACTACAAATTTAAGACAGCTAATCAGATAAAGGAGAAATCCGAAGGTTCAGGACAGCAACAGGGGGTTTTGATGATTCTAGATATTGTGTTCTCTCTTATGGGCTCGCTCAGACGGCCCAGAAGCAAAGTCAGGGCTTGTGAAATTATCGTCGCTTTATCGGAACGAATATTCGACGAATCAAAGCTTGACCGTTCGCTACCTTACCTCTGCAGCTTACTAGAAGAGTTCATTGATGAAGCAATGCTGTATCAAAACAGTGACCCTGTTGATCCCACTAATATCACAGACAGAAGTAAACTTACTGCATCTGTTGCCCGGGTATCTCTCATAGCCATCACTAATTTGCTTCGAACGTGCTCAGGGATAAATGCGATAAATGCCCTTGTTTTCCCGGAGTATATCTGTCCTTTGCTTAAAAACATTGCTTTCCTTAACTACCCTTCGCAAGACGAAGTGTCGTTGTTGAAATGTACTTTAGCGAGATGCTTCCCATTCTTGGCTATTATCTCCAACAAATTCAAATTATTTCTTGAGGTCGCACTGACTGAAGGAGGAGATGCTGTTACCCTGAAAGATGATGACATGAGAGGCTTGTGTAGCTCCGCAAGTGTTCGCGTTGAGCCTGACTTTAGGGACGTTGCAGAAGCTCTCTTAACAGATGTCAACGTCAATGTTCGAGTGACTCTTATAAACAATATTTTGCCCTTGTGTCAATTCTTTGGCGTGGACAAGACAAATGATATTATTTTGCCCCATTTGATTACATACTTGAACGATCCAAGCTACCAGTTGAGACTCGCATTCTTGTCTTCGATAAAGGAAATCGGAGGATTCATTGGGGTCCTTTCCTTTGAACAGTATATTCTTCCGTTGCTTATACAAGTTCTTGGTGATACTGAACTGTTCATTGTCCTCAAAGTGCTCAATATCTTTCACTACTTTGTAAACGAGCGCCTCATCAATCCTGCTGCAGAGTTCAATGCCTGGTCGATTTACAAGGATATGTTGCAAAGTTCAATTCTGCTCTTGCTACAGCCAAATGAATGGATCAGACAGAATGTTATATTTCTTATTTTGGCCATCTCTGAGAATCTTCTGAACGCAGATCGGTTCTGTTTCTTATATCCAATCATCAAGACATATCTTTCATACGATATAACGCAGATTAATTGGGATACTCTATACCCAAGTTTGACTCGGCCCGTATCCAAACAAGTGATAGAGACTTCACTTGCTTGGCTACTGAGTGCAAGCAGTAAGTCTCTTTTTTGGAAACAAACAAGGATATCTGTGTTCCAACAAAATGGAAGAAAAAAGCTCGTCTCTTTCCATAAAGAAATGGGAAGGTCGGTTTATGCTGATAGAATGATCCCAAGGACAAATCCCGAGGATTCATTTGCTTCAGGAGATATTCCATTGTCGTTTGAGGATAAACAATGGGTTCTTAAACTAAAATCTGTCGGTCTTGCAGAAAAAGATCTATGGAAAGTTTTTGCCCTTAAAGACTACCTCATAGGAAGTAGTCGGTCTGCAAATCAGACCGTGTCACACCTACAAAGGGAGTTCGAGCTTGCGACTTCGATCAACATTTCGCCAAAGAATATGTTTTTCGAAATCTGCTACAAGTCTGAACCAATAAATTCCGGAAAGAAGGGTATACAGGCTAATGTCGAGTACCAAGAAGCTAGCAATATTTCAGTCATTTCTCGCAAGGATAGCTTGTCACTTGTACTCCCTCACAATGGCAAAGCAAAGGCTTCAACTCAAACCCACGAAGCTAATGTTTTCGGGGAACTAGAGCTACATCACGAGGACAAGCCGTCCCAACACCGGCATTTGCATAGTAACTCCAAAAACTCAGAGACAACGCATCGCATTCTCAGCACAAACGATGAAAAAATCATCTCCACGATGATTCGCCACAATTTCGGTGGCACAAACCCTTTCATACTCCAATTCCTAAAAAATGTCGAGTTTGAGCCCTCATTGGATGATTTCTCAGAGTTTGGGCAATTGATTAAGGGATCTCGTGAGAGCTCAAACATCCGGGCAGATTTCAATTTCTCTGGAGTTCAAGTTTCTTCATTCAATTTGAATGACTCTTTCAAGTCAATCGATGCAATCACTAAAGTTGCAGTCTGTCCCACCTCAGAGATCATTGTGACTGGTTCTAGAAGCGGAAAAGTCAAGGTTTGGGAAACCTCAAAGCTCGAGACATCTCTCAGTGATACCCCAAGTATAGCTGTAGACTTGGGTCAATCTGTCACAGATATTGTTTTCATACCTCATAGATGGGTATTTGCTATCTCAACTGTTGATGGATACATTCGTCTCTTTCGTATTCATGCTGTTCGTGGAAAAAACCGCAAAATTGTCAAGCTCTCAAAGCTTATCCCAGTCCGAAAGACCAAATTGGATGACGGCTATGCAAAAATGTTACAGTTTGTTACCTCAGCCTCAAAAATGTTGTGCGTGATGGTTACCTTTTCGTGCAGAGTAATTGCACTTGATGTGATAAAAATGGAGAAAGTGATTCATTTACAAAACCCTCTTCGGTATGGTATAACACTGACGTTTACTGTCTGTAACTTGTGCTCCTGGATTCTAGTTGGAACATCGGAAGGCGTATTGTGTCTATGGGATGTTCGTTTTGGACTACTTTTGGCCTCTTGGCGAGTAGCTATTGATGGCATAGTAGGACCGAAAACGGAGATAAAGAAGCTTACAATTGTTCCCAAACCCCCTAATTGCAAAAAGCATCATAATGGGGTTTACTTTGCGATGATTGGCGGTGCTGAAGGAGCAGATGTAACAGTTTGGGAAATGCCCTCATTAGCATGTCGCCAGTACTACTCTGCACACGAAGAAAATCCTAAAATTAGGTCATACAGCTTACACAAGATAGAATCGCTCCGAGATATCTCTGTGGACGATATATTGGCCGAGCTATCTTTGGATTTGAACCAGCATACCGCGAAAGGCCTTCAGTTTCTTGACTATATCGAGGGAAAACCATCCGCTCTCAATGGGCATCTTGTGCTGGTGACTGACGAGCAGCGGGTGATCATATGGAACTGGAAAGATGTCACTCGGTCAACTCTGCTTTTCGCCGATGCGCAAGCCCGGTTCACGCGCAACGACGTATCTCCGTCACTCTGTGTGAACAACGAGCGCCTTTCCCAGAATGCGTCTGCGCAAAAAAGGCATTCGATGCAAAACGACGAGCGAATCACTGACTTGTGCTTCGTCTACAAACCGTACCCAATGCTTGTCGTAGTGAAAGATGACGGATATATGCATGTATACAAGTGATGCACCCGATGATGCAGGGTGCATGCATTCAGACGTTCAGGCGCTCAGGCATGGACGAGCTTGTACATTGGGTGTACTTGAGGGCGGATCTATCAAACCGCCAGGTTTTGAGCGTTGCAATTAGACATCAGGAGCGCGCAATAGCTGCATCAGGAGCGAAAAGCGCAATTCATGGCTCACAACCCAGTGGCCGCAAATAATGCCATGAAAAGCCCACAGATGCAACAGCGGAATCCTAAATGGACCAATGCAAAGAATGCTTTAACTCGAAAAAAAAAATTTGATCTTTGTTTATCGGAGTTTTTCAGTTGAGCCGTTTCCGGAACAGAATCCCGGATTGCCCTCTGACATATTGGAGATCCGGAACATCTTATCAACGCAGGAATAATTTGGCCCGTTTCAAATCACCAATTTTCTCTGTGCAGAGGCTTGGAGATCCCATTAGTGAGGCAGATATCGAATACGGAAAATGGCTAGATCTAAAACATACCCCACTTCCTAATTGGGAGCGCGGGATCCGCTAGGCAATGGACCCAGAGGAATACGTACGACCACCAAAAAATACCGATGTACTGCTGGACATATAAATAGGCGGGCAACTCCCACACATTCCGTGCAACCTACGAAAAATCGCGGAGTTCTTAAATCAACAATTCAGCAACAATGACCTTCGATGACAAATTGGGCATGCGTATCGCCATTGAAGAAGCGCAAAAGAGTATGTCTACCAGCATGTTGATTGACAACCATTAGCAACAATTCTAACATATTCAGGTTTGAAGGAAGGAGGAATTCCAATCGGTGGCGCCCTCATACATAAGGACGGCACAATCTTGGGCCGTGGCCACAACATGCGTATTCAGAAGAACTCTGCTACCTTACACGGAGAAATCTCGACATTGGAGAATGCAGGCAGACTCCCAGGACGTCTTTACAAGGACTGTACCATGTATACGACCTTGTCTCCGTGCCACATGTGTTCCGGTGCATGTCTCATGTACGGTATTGGGAGAGTGGTTCTAGGCGAGAACGTCAACTTTATGGGCGCAGAGGATCTTCTTCGTTCCAAGGGGGTTGAAGTGGTCAATGTGGAGGATGCTGAATGTAAGAAGCTCATGTCTGACTTCATCAGAGACCGCCCAGAGGACTGGAACGAGGACATTGGAGAGTAACTTATAGACTATCCCTGGTGGGGAGCAAGCTGGAGGGGTATAATAATTGATTGAAACTGTATTAATATCAAGCCAATAAAAGCGAAAACGAAACATGTCACTGAACTGGAAATCTCCTATCTGTCAGTGATAAGAACTTCATGGTCTTAGCTTCTACAGAAACAAGACCATGCCATTTTCAGTGCACTTTTTCAATAGTTTTTCAAGAGTAGTTAATCAATTTGCATCTATTCCCCGAAATTTTTTTTAACTGTTGCGCTGCTATGACCATTCAGCCTCCCAAAGCCTCTCTTTCACCCCACATTACTTTTCATTTGGCATTTTTCATAGACTCTACAATAAACCCATTCAACACCGCAATTAACCGCCCGCAATGGATGCAATTGCAGACACGATCTTCACAGATCTTCCCACCACAGATGAGCTTACCGAAAACCCATCCCTTCTCACGGTGGTCTTCGAAATGAGCCCGAACAGTTGGCACTCAATCAAGGACCAGATCTCCATCCAAGATGCCGTCAAGGCCCTCATAGTGTTTCTCAACACACATCTCTCACTCAACAATAGCAATCAGGTTGCATTTCTTGCTGCGCTGCCGACTGGCGCCAGGATGTTGTATCCCAACGTGAAAAAGGCCGATGACAGCCAAGAAACACCGCTAGTGAAAGCGGGCATGTACCGTCATTTCCGACTTGTGGATGACACAATTCTCCGAGAGATAAATCGTGAACTACAGCTGCTACTGGCGACAGATAGTGAGGCCGGAGCAGAATCCTCGACGCTCTCAGGAGCACTACTGATGGCTCTCGCATACACGAACCGTATGTTACACATTGATCAGTCAATTTCCACAACCACAGCATCCGCCATAAGCTCTACTACCTCCGCGGCTGCGTCGGGCTCTGGCAATGACCACACACTGGGGTCGAGTCTGCTGCAGACCAAAATGAGTGCACGTATTCTTGTAGTAACCGCCAACGACTCCCACGAAAGCAAGTACATTGCCATCATGAACTCGATCTTCGCTGCTCAGAAAATGCAGGTGCCCGTAGACGTGGTGAAGTTGGGTGCCCTTGACTCTCCATATATGCAACAGGCCGCCGACGCTACCAACGGCGTCTATTTGCACAACCGGGAGCCACGAGGGCTAATTCAGACACTATCAACTGCATATTTCGTGGAGCCATGTCTACGGTCTCTGATCATACTACCCACCAGTGCCAACGTCGACTACAAGGCGAGCTGCTTTGTCACAGGAAAACCTGTCGACATTGGGTATGTGTGCTCGGTGTGCTTGTGCATTTTAAGCACCATTCCAGAGCTGTCGAAGTGTCCAGTTTGCAAGTCGAAGTTCGACGACAGTATCGTGGCCAAGCTTCGCCGTGGGCCCGTTTTGGTTCGGAAAAAGCGGAAAATCGAGGGTGCTGAGAATGGTTCGGCCGCTGCATAATTGCTTATATCTACTAGTTTAGCGAGGCGATTGTGTGATTGCCTATATTTCGTTTTCGTAGGTTGCAAATTACTGCACATAGACAACTAAATCAAACATGTTGCATTGCAATCAATCTCATCCGAAGTCCAAATCACTTCGGCTAACATAGAAATTTTAAATCAATCATTTAATGTGTGCACGTGATTTTAATCCCGAAAATATAATTTTCCCCTCTATCATTGTATAATTAACAAACATAGATATCCCGGGGATCAACTAGACTACAGAAGGAAGTATGTGTAAACGGGCAGTGGATGACTATAGAAAGGAGCCAAAAAGGTTGAAGTCTCCCCAGATGTATACGCAGGGACCTCTAGACCTGGTTTTTGGCCAACACCGTGCGTTTCCGGAGGCAGATTCTGACTCTCCAGTATGGACATATCTAGCCAATGTGCGCAAAGAGGCAGAGGACGATAGAGTATGCCATTTCGTAGATGAAAGAGTTTTCAATGATGGTGATAACTTGGCCCCCGATTCAAGAATTGGGGATAGTCCGAAGGGATCAAATCGTACTATCTCGACTGACCTCGTGACAAGGGTACTTGCGCAATTGAATAAGGAAAAGGAATTGTATGAGCTGCAAAATCTGAATAGCGATAATGATGAAGACGAGGTTCAATTTGATGTTGCTGAGCTTGACTTTTCTGTCGGCGACAACGAGGAGAGTGCGGACAATGATTGGGAGCAAGACGATAGCAACGAAACAGAAGCTCAGAATGAAGTTGAAAACAAAACAGAGATTGAGGTCCATTCTGCCACAGCCGGGTCATCTACCAGTACCTCTGATGCAAATGCACTGCTAGAAGGCCTAGATCAAGATCTACTACAATGGCCAGTGCCGGAGTCTGCAGCAAAATGGCGAGAGTTGGTTTTCGGATCATCTCCGCCTCCTCAAAGATACTTTCACGAGGTATTGGAGCATCCTACCGTCATCAAGCTCATAGTCTACTACACCAAGTGGCTACTGGCAACCATGCCCAGCACCTTGTCCGAGTGGATTTTCGCAACATTTGTGCGTTTGGACAATGGCCTAGACCATAAGGAACTCGCTCTAGTGCGAGACTTGGGCTGCAAAGCACAGAAGCTACGGCTGAAGTGTGTCGCCGCCGACATGCCATATAATGCTACTTATGACACGATCCTAGCGATAGTTGGAGAGTACTATGGTCAAAAGGACCTACTCAGATGAGTAACATGGGCCTCTTTCCTATCTGGTTTTAATTTACTTGTGATTTGAATCAGGTATGCCATTGGGATCTGGTATATCTATGGATCACAGTGAGGCAGATTGGGATCTATACCACCATTGGCATCTTCACGAACGAACATTTCTAATAATTTAATCAACTTATCATCATGTGCTCAATTGCAATTATGGAGGCCGAATTTACTATCGTATTCTTATACTATGCTACTTTACAGATCTCTACAGCAAGACCAAACAAATGCCAACTAGGGATCACAAAAAACACAAAATCAATAATAAATTCACTTCATTGCGAAAATTCTCAAATACCAAAATTCCATTCCGTTAATTTTTGCTTTTCTCCAATCCAAGATTTCCCCAGATATTTTTCAGGCTCAAATGCAGGCTTTCCACCACTCTAGTCTACTCGACCAACTTCCACACACCTCCAAATCATCATGTCCACTCACAAAAACCCCGACTTGATCTTGCCGTATGTATCCCTAACACTCGACGAGCAAAACACCTTACTATGCACGATTGATCGCCCTCTGGTGACTCAAAACCACAATCAATCATCCTTCACCCAACGACACCTACTAACCTCCCAGTTATCAACATAAGCCCGCCAAGGCACGTGCTGAGGCCGGTAGCATGGTCTCCCAGACCCTTCCCATGGCCGCTATGTTCATGAAGAACAAGATGTTGTCGTGGGCTGCTGTCTTTTTGGCTCTCCAGAGTTTCTTGACTGCTCCTATCAACAAGGCTCCATCCGAGAAGGAGGCCGGCGCACAACCTCCGTTGTTGAGACTTGCGTTTGCGTTTATTTCTTTGGGTACGTGCTACTTGGAGTTTTTCTTCCCATCCACTAGCCCTGGCTTGAAGAAACTCGCCTCCCTGGCTGGAGACGCTGCTGCCTCTGTAGCCTCCTCTGCCACCTCGATTGTGTCATCTGCCACACAGTCTTTGTAAGTGTAAATTAATGGATACGATGTATAAGCTTGATGCGTGTAGCGTGTAGAACTATTGCCTTGTTGTGAAGAAAGAAATAAATTAGTATTAATCTGATGGTCTCATCAATAAAGTGAAGAAGATGCCGGGTCAGTCGTTAAGTCATGTCAATGGGCGCGAGTTATCCTACGTCTGCAGCCACTCTAGAATGGCACTTTCAGTGCCCTGGTAGCACGCTGTCAAATACTTCCCACTGTGGTCCCAGACCAATTCGCAGATTCCTGCTTCTTTGTCTGGCGTGGGGAACACTGCCACGCATCGTAGAAGATCTTTGGTGTTGACATATCTGGACACCAATACATCCCATATACTTACATTGCCCGAGTCGTCTCCTATAGCTAGAAACTTGCCATTTGGTGAGATCGCAGTGGCGAAAATGAGTGAATTTTTTGTGAGAAGCTCGGGTTCCTGTTCCGTCTCGAACGCAAAGTTGTCTGGGTTCTGGAACACGTTGGCGCTGACAAGCAGATCACCAGTGAATGCATCCCAGATATTAACAGCACCATCCATAGAGATTGATAGAAGCTCAATTCCTTGGACGTCGCCTGGACGATTAAGCCAATGTAGTCCGATTACAGGAGAAGTATGGTAATGCAAATCGGGTACCTTCTCAGCGACAATGTTCAATTCAAGAGCATCTTGAGAAGACTGGCTATTCCACACTTTGATCGAGTAGTCAGTGTCAGACAGCGAAGCCAAGAGGCGGGATGTGGCGCTGAAACAGAGATTCGTGATTGGGTTTGAGTGTCCGCCCAATTGTCCCACGCAAACGACTGTCATGTCTTCGGCATTGCCTGACAGGCCTACAGAATATATCTTGATTGTGTTTTTACCTGTGGAAAGGGCAAACTTCTTATCACCCAACCAACAGCCGCAAATGTCGGCAGGACCAGGTTCTGTGTCTCGAACTTCTTGGATGAAGGATAGCGTTGTACCATCCCACAAGCGGAAGGTATTGTTCACATCGATAGTAAAGGCAAGCAGACCTCTGTGGTTCCACAAAAGAGAGTTCAAAGCACCCGCAGTATGGTCCAAGTCAGACATCGAGTTGGCCACATTTTTGAGACGCCCATCAGGCGACCATGCGCGCAACTCACCGTTGATACCAGAAGTGACTACCATCGTGCCCTGAGGGTCCCAGGAGACCATGGATATAGGGTTAGGAAGCGATGTTTCACCATCCAAAACCGGAGGATGATTGAGGGTAACAGATTCAGCGATCCCACTGGAGTTCAATGCATGAATGACTGCGGTCAGGTCGTTTGAACCCAATGCAATAACCGCTGTACTGGGGTGCCATGCAGCCACCAAGGAAGGTAGACAGCGCACCGGTGAAGAAAGTATGCTGGTTGAAAAGGAGATGTCTTGGGTCTCCTCTACGTCCATTTCGTCTCCATCCGCGGAGGCGCTATTCGAATCTACGCTACCCTCAGTTTCTGCAGGCGCAGAGCCATTAAGGATCTTCTTAGGTTCTGTCTGTTGCAGTTTCACCCTAGCCTCCTCTTGTGCCTTCTGGTCTGACAATACCGCCTCGACCAACGTGAGGGCTTTCAGCTTGTCTACCACAGACTCTTCTAGTAGCGCATAGAGGATTCCCTTCTGTACAAGGTTGGGCAAACAGCCAGGTTGGAGCATGTCTACAGCTCTATTCAATGGATGGGCGTAATCGAGACATTTCGAGTTTCGTTCGAACGCGTATGCGGCGAGCTCAAAGCCACTCTCCTGGAGATATCGCCAGACAAGGTAGTTGAGCTCAACACTCGTTAGCGACATTGAGAGGAGTGAAAGAAGTGGAGTTTGAGTTTCAGGTAGAGGACTAGAGCACCTGTACACCAAAGCCAGCCATAGAAGCAGAGACTCACTCAGAGGTTGAAGAATTAGAAAATGGACCATAGATCAGAACGAAATTATTCTTATAATTTTTGTAGTACTTCTGTTTTTTTTTCTTTTCTGTAAATTATGTTATTTTTGAAGTGGGCGGAGGTTTAGTAGCGGAGAATCTACATCATGTGGAACTAAATGACCGAGAAAGTGTTAGTGCACAACTAGTGATTCTAAAGAAATATTTTTTGTCTTTGGAATAGACTGACTTCTGTAAATTTCATAATCTCCACAAAACCAGAAGCTGACTTTGCAATAATGGTTTGCATCTTTTCAATGACAATGGGGCAGATCATCAAAACATAAATCTGGGATCTTTGACAAATTTTTAATCTGACAATGGGAAATTTAAGGAAATTTAAAATAGAAATTGAGAAAATCATGGGCTTTCAATATATTACCTCATAAATGATGATCCACATGCATATGTACTCAAATCCTTCTAGATTACACTTCCTCCAAGGGTTATATAACCGAGTTGATCTCGCTCCAAAAAACATCCAATCAAAAAAAATCGATTAATAAACAAGGTCCCTTCATAAAAACTCCAACTCTCCTCATACTTCATCTATCCACAGAAATCCTATCTCATTTGAACTGCACTACACACCCATACCTCCTCACCTTAGCCAATTCAAGTAATCACCTATAATCCCAACCCACATTCTGCCCATGGACTACAAAACAAACCGCAAGAGCAAAGCTCCATGGCAATTGAATCAGGGACTCAATTCGAGGGCCGCCCCCTCCCAGCTCGATCCGGCCGACCACAGCGAGCCAAACCAAGACCAGTACCAAAACACACCGTCAGCTACCCTGATCAACCGTAAACACAACCGTAGACTCTCCATCCATGCTTCTGCAGTAGCCCCGCCCATAAATACATTCGACACCAGCGGACTACCTCCCCTCCCGCCTTCTGCACTAGCGATCAATCGAAACAACACAGACAATTCAGACTTGGTGCTGCTTCGAAGTCATGCCGTGCGGGACAAGCAGGAAGACGACATCGTTGCTATGATCACACACGAGCTCCGAGACAAAGATTCCGTAGCAATTGACGAGTTCCACAAGTCCTTGTTACTACAGAAGAAGAAGGTGGAAAACGACATCAAGGAGAAGATCAACCAAAACCAAAAGAACATCTTGCAGCTCACGGACAATTTGCAGGCCACGCAGCAGGAGCTATTGCTGTTGCGAGAACTGACAAAGGCATTATATAGTACTATCTCTGACTTCACTGATGCTGCTGAGAGACGGCTCGAGTTGGAGTTGGCCGAGCCTGATCCGATGCTGCAACAGCTGGGACGGTCCAGTTTTGGCTCCGACTCCTCCAAGAAAAAGAGAGACCGCTCCTCTGTGATGGTGCTCCAGAAAATGTGGGTAACAGAGCTCCAGCTGTTATATAAACACGTAGAAGGCGCCCAACAAGTGGTACAGACAATCCCGGGACGTCATATTCTTGGCGAGAGTGGACGATGGCACGAGATCAATGTTGGAAACTGGAAGCCCCTCAAGGCCGTTCATTTGTTCCTTTTGAATGACATGATACTTGTGGCTTCGCGAAAACAGACCACCGACAAAAATGGTAAAACCCTCCAGCTAGTACACCACTGGCCCTTGCATATGGTAGAAATTAGTCAGGTACAATTGCCAGCAACAGCTGAAGTCCCCGGCCAGAAGACCTACGTAATTAGTCTTTCTGCAAACTCTTCTCGTTACTACTTTCAGACAGACCGTTCCGACCACTACGATAAGATCCTCCGTGCTTACAACAAGGGAAAATTGGAAGTCGAACAGGCTCAACGTTTGGTAGAAGAAGATCGAGGTAAGAACGGTACAGATGTGGGCCAAAATGGCAATGGAAGCATGCTGAACTTGGGCGAGGAGGGACTGGACAAACGTCAACTCCGAGACTCACTACGCAATTCCGGGTACCTAGACTCACCGCCGCTAGGATCAACTGAAGATCTCAACTTTAACCGCCGGTCGGGTTCGCATAGAAACAGTGCAGACATTCTATTGAAAGACTTATCAGTCAGAGTTCATACCAGAAATCGCTCTCATGATTTCATGAATTCGGAGAGACGGGCTACTGATTCAAAAAGTGCGACTGCGTTGTTTCAGGAGCTCAAAGCTAATGAAGACAAATTGGACGAAGTCGATGTAAACCTTGCACACAACGATAATACTGGCGCGGTTGGTCTAATTCGCCACATCGAAAACAAATTGGGTGGTATCGTGGAGCGTATACCTGGTGTTAAGGAGGGAGAAAATCAGATTGATGAGCTCCGACTTTTGGTAGACGTGATCAGGCTCAAAATCAACAACCGAAAACTGAAAATACAACAAGGTCTATTTTTTGACTTGCATGAGAACATTGCGACGCTCAGTCTGCTGAAGATTGCCGTTATCATCGAACTCTATCTATCGTTTGACAAACTCGGCGAAGGTATATCAGCGCTTTTGAGTGCGTGGTCTACATATTTATCACGTACCGTTGGGCGGCTTGTGTCCACCGCACATGGCTCAACTAGGGTGGACATTGTAAATTATCTCACTAACTTAGTGATTGTGCATGTTCTGATAGTGAAGAAAGCCATGCAAGTCCACAAATCCTGCGTCGAGCCTATGTTCGCCGGATACGAAAGTGAGACAGTAGACTCAAGTGGATTTGTCACCTGGTGCATATCAAAGGTGGGTCAATTGGCGGAATTGGTGAAGAAGCATGCGTCTGGATCTCTTCTTGTTGAGGACAATGGAATCTGGAAGGCCAAGGATCCTCAATATTACCACGAACTTGTTAGAATCATGGAGCTGCAGCTAGATATTTTGAAGCAAGAAGGCCTCAATGTTGATTATCTCTTTACGGATATTCTTCATTGTAGTCCGTTAACGAACGTAGCACTGTGAATAGACACGAAGACAAGGTTTGCGAGCAGTTCAGTTCCAAGCATCGGATATAATAAAACGAGTCCAAAAACTCATTCTCTTTACCAATTTTGTATCCTTCTTAATTCATTAATTTCGATGGAGCGGTGCCTGCAATATGTCCACCCGTGCCTCTCAACTTGCACCCAAATGTGGGAACCTTTATCTAAGACCTTATTACATATCACACTTACACCCCACTTGCCACCAGAATAAGGAACCCCAAACCCAACAACCAGACTCAATTCTTCAAACCATACATCAACTCGCACAAATAAACCAGTTTTGACACCGCTACACTCCAACCTCCATCATTGTGTGCAATGTCGGCCCTCAAATCAAGTACCCCAATGATGGCGGTCCGAATGGTCTTCTGCACCGTAGTCTTTCTCGTCGGTGCATTTTCCACAAGGCTATTGCAGGGAGTGGCGTGGCTCTTTTTCTCTGGTGTTCCTCAATGGTATTATGCGTTCATTGAGGTTCTGAAGGTGCACTTCTTAGTTCTAATTACCTTCATCACCTCCATCGTAAGCCCATGTAAGTTTGAGGTTAGCTATCACAAGAATAATCTTCCAGAAACCACCAATTTCCGATTAGACGGTAGGGGAAATTTGATCTCGACCCTCTCTCCCAATTCGGTGTTCATTTCTAACCATCAGCTCTACACGGACTGGATGTTCATCTGGTTCTTATCGTACACTGCAAACTTGGCCCATGGCGTGTATGTTGTAGTGAAGGAACAGTTGGTCAAAGCACCGATTGTTGGCCAGGGTATGCTCAATTTCCGGTTTTTGTTCCTTCTGCGGAAATGGGAGGATGACAAGATCCGCATGACAAATCAGCTCTTGGAGATTGATGCAGAGGCCCGTGGCTTTGGTCCAGCTCTGGCTGTGCAAGTCGTAGCATCATCGAACTCTAAGGCTCCTGGGATCAAGGTGTGGCCTGCCGGCCATTCCAAGAAGGTGGAGCTTTTACACCCATACCATTTGTTCATATTTCCTGAAGGCACCGTTGTAGCTAAACACACTCGCGATCGTTCAGACAAATACATCGCAGAGCTAGGCCAGGCTCCACTTAAGCATGTCTTATTTCCCAGGGTAAGGGGTCTCTTTTTGGCTTTGAGACTGCTCCGACACTCTGTGGATGTCGTCTATGATGTCACTTTCGGATACAGCGGCTTGAAAGCCGAAGACTACGGCGAGGACATATACACTTTGAAGGCTATGTTTTTGATGGGAAATGGTCCCCGCAAGATTAGCTCATACATACGAAGCTTTGCCGTGAAGGATATTCCTCTCGGAGATGACGATAGCATTGTTGATATCGATCAACTTGATCCAAATATTATGAAGGAATTCGAGCAATGGCTCTTCAAAGTGTGGTATGAAAAGGACCAGCTTATGGCAAAGTTTTTCGAAACGGGCGCCTTTGTTGACGACGACGACCTTTCTGCTCAGAAGATAGTCGCCGACTTCAAGACACGCAGTGTATGGGAGAATTTATCTCCATTCATTACTTTAGGTTGTTTGGTTCTTATGTGTTACTGGGCCGTTGTTTTGATTAAGAGAGCTATAAGCTAGCGGGGTATTTTAGATTGATAGATATGAATTGATTTATATATTGGCGATAGACTCGACCACTATCCATCTCAATATCTGTACAAGTCCTAACTCAAAGTGTTCTGGTCAAGGCGCTTCATGCTACTGCAACCTTGTAAATAGATGACAAATTAGAGTTCTTGTTCGTTGGGCTCCTTGAATACAGACTTACAGTGCTTGTGTAATTACGATTTCATGAAGGAGGTCAACACTGTTTCTTACAAAACGGATGACAAACATCAAAATTAAATAAAGATCTATAAATACAGAAAACAATCAAAGAAAGGAATCTCATATTGGATTGGCTGAAACATTTTCATTTTTGCGTACAGGCTTTTTTCTCCCTTCCTGCCAGATGTAGACTGGCTGCAAATCTGAAACACCCATATGCCTGCAGACCTAAAACAAGTCTGAAACACCACACCAAACACAGCACATATCTATATAAGGCCATGTGTATCCTAATTTACAGCATTTTTTCACATTACTGCTCGGACATGTTTAGCATCACATCTTTGCTCACGGCGTTTCCCTTTTTCGCTTTGGTGATTTCAGTGTTTCTTCTTGGATTCCTATTGATCGGCGGAGCCTCAATCAATAGTGCATACTCCTCCGTATACTTATTGAAAGCCTCCTTCAACCAAACGTCTCCTTTGCTTGTACAGGCGGCCAACTCCTCTGTTACAGGTATCACTATCAAAGCCAACTATATGGCATTGTGTGTCTCTTCTACAAATCAGTTGATGTGCTCGCCATCGAAGAACTTGACAGCCTTACAAGAGGCCACGACTATCTCCAATGGTCCTGTCAATTTTAGTTTGGTGACTGTCGCCGAAGCATTGACCCAAGTCTGCAAGCCATACCTTCTTGTGACGTCAATAGTACTTCTCTTGTTGCTGCTTGTGTTTGTGATCTGGATAGGACTTCCATTTGTGCCTGGGAAAGCTATGGCCTCTCGGATTGCGCTGGGATTCACTGGGTTGACAGTAGTGGTTTGGGGTCTTGGGGCTATGCTTCAACAGCAGGGCGTCGAGGGAGCTCGAGAGTTTATTCTGGTGGCATCGATGGAGATGGTTATTGTTCTGAGAGGAGGACGGGCGCATGCGATGGCATGGACGGCGTTTTCGTTTGTGTTGGCGGCGTTTTTGTGCTTGGGAATAGGGTCGATTAGATCCTACTACCTTGCCAGATCTATGGAAAAGTTTTGAACAATTTGGATATCATTAGTCAATGAATTGAGTATTTTTGCAATGTACTTTTGCTTGAGCTTGGGGTTGTGAGATTATCGTGTTTAGTCTTTGCTAGTAGTCGTTAATAGGACATCATAACTTTGAAGTTGTGCTTTCAATTTGAATTAGCACTTCCCGATGAATAAATAAAAGAATGAATCTAAATATTGCACATTCTGATGGACCTTTGAAATTCGAAATGCTTCATTCTTGCTTTCATTCTCTCACCTTGGAGCTCCAATTTGCAGCCATTTTGTAGCATTCACACCAGAATAGGTACAATAAAGACAGCAAACATTGAAGGAAAACACAACCAATTTTTTCTAGATCACTCAAAGTCCTCCATGCAATCCTCAAAGATTATCCGATCATGATTCTTACACGTTCCTTGATTTGATTCTGTTTTAGTCCTGCAGACCTCTGTTTCTCTTGCACAATCGCTACATACATACACTCCAAAGCCAGAGACAACAAAGAAACACGTACTCAACGGCGTCAAATGCACCTAAATATTTAAAAATCTACAATCCTTTATATTCTTCAGACCCGAATAAAATCAAAAAATTCATTTAAATAGCATCCACACGCGGGAACAACCCAAATCCTTCCTTAAGCCCAGCGCACGTGACTTTCACGTGCATCCCTTGTATTTGGTACTCAAGCCTCTCCCTCAAATTTCATATCGCTAACTACACAGACATGGATTACGCCTCTCAGCTCGACACCTTCGTGGAGCGGCTCGCCGCTGCCGGAGATGACTACAACGAGGCTCAATCCATTCTTCTGGAGCTCTTAGACATGATAGAGGCCTTTAATGGCGCCAGCGAGTATGCCTACTTTCTCAAGAACCTAGTGCCCATATTTCTTCAAAAACTCGAGCTGGTGCCCATCAAATTTGTCAGCACGTGTCCCGAACACAAACTCCGAAACCTTATCTTGGAGATCATCCACCGGCTGATCATGACAGAGACGTTTGAGCCGTATTCGCAAGGCATCTTGACCTGTTTGACGAAAATACTCCCCGAGGAGAACGAAGACAACGGTGTGTTGTGTTTGAAAATAGTTTCCAGTTTACATAAGGCATATAAGACCACTTTATCCGAGCAAGTTGACCCGTTCCTTGCGATTATTGATACTGTTTATGACAACTTAGACCAGACAGTGAAGGACGTCTTTGCGCGCGGGGGCGCTGTCGATGCAGCTGAAGCCGAGTCGGACGGTGAAGCCGGAGATGATGACACCGGGAAGCTCGCGTCGTTCGTAGATGAGGAGAAGGAGAAGTCCAAGACAATGAACCATGCCATGCACTCATTCAAAGTGCTTGCCGAGTGTCCCATCACTATGGTCTCTTTATACACATCGTACAAACATCTTGTGCAAAAGTCTCTCCCCACATTTCTTCCAAAAATCATTCACACCCTTAGCTTAGAGGTTGAGCAGCAGCGTCTTTTCCGTGAAGAACAACTCAAAACCAGCTCTGCCGTAACAGCCATTCTGCCCCTAATCACCAACCGCCAGGCATATTCGGACTTCATCTTGGGCCAGGTGAAGGCCGCTTCGTTTCTTGCGTACGTCTTCATCCGTGGATACACCAACCAGAGCACGAACAACGAGAAGGCTGTTATCCCTGACGTAATTTTACGTTTGCTTCAAGACTGCCCTGCAGAACTTTCGGTGGCCAGAAAGGAGCTTCTTCATGCCATCAGACACATTTTATCCACGCCCTTCCGTGCCAACTTTGTTCCTAAAATTGAGCTTCTTTTCAACGAAAAAATCCTCATCGGTGACGGTCTCACCTCATACGAGACTTTGCGCCCATTGGCATACTCTACCGTTGCGGATTTCATCCATAACGTGAGAAATGAACTCACTCCAAAGCAGATCTGGTCAACTGTGGAAATCTATTGTGGACTTCTCAAAGACGAGTCACTCGCGTTGACAGTTCAAATCATGAGTGCTAAGCTTCTTCTAAACCTCGTGGATAAAATTATGAAATTGACTCCGAAATTGAAAGGTAGACAATTGTTCATGATGATTATTGACTCCTACGCCAAGCGCTTCATGAGTCTCAACCGCAAATACGACTACATTCTCAAGAAGCACAAACAATACGAAAAAAGCAGTAAGGCCAAAGAATTAGAAGCCAGTCTTGCAATTAAGAGATACACCTCCTCGATCGAAGAGCCTCAACTAGCTGAAATCAGTTCTCCTCCTGAGGAGAGTCTGGAGGAGATAACTCAAATCGAAATTGACACTGAGCTGCCTCCGGAAGACATTTTCAGTCTTGAGGATATGTCTCCAATTTGTGTCACCCTGACAACAAATAGCTCTGATTCACTTAAAGACGCCCGCTATTTGTTCCGTACATTAATGTCATTTCTTAAGGCAGTTATTTTCGGTTTGAAGAAGTGCAACCCAACCGCGCCTTCCACCATTCCAACTGATGAATCTGCCGCTGGTCAAGAAATCAACGGTGAAAAACGCAATGACTCAGCTAAACTAATTTGCCTCGAAGAAATAAATATTCTTAAGAGTTTCTTCCGCGGCGGAATTAGCTGCCTCAGGTTTTTCCTGATTTCAAAACCTAAGCCAGGTACTCAACAAAAGACGTTCGATTTCTCTGCTGGCGGACCGAACTTCCCTATAACGTCTTCAAAAGAGGAAAAGGATTTGATGGAAATCTTTGCTACCATCTTCATTCATATCGATCCTGCCTCATTTAATGAAATTGTGACCGACGAACTCCCATTCATGTTTGATTCTATGCTTGAAAATGCTGCTTTGCTTCACTTGCCCCAATTCTTTTTGGCTAGCGAGGTGACCTCTGCTAACTTCTCTGGTATTCTCATTTCATTCCTTCGTGCAAAGCTCGACCAGCTTGATAAAGTTGACTTTGTCAAGTCAAACATTCTCATAAGACTTTTCAAACTTTGTTTCATGTCGGTAAACTTATTCCCGAACACAAACGAGAGTGTCATCTTACCTCATGTCAACTTTCTCATTCTAGAATCGCTTAAATTGATCACGAAAGCAGAGGAGCCTATCTTGTACGCTTACATCGTACGTACTTTGTTCCGCAGCATTAGTGGTGGCAGATTTGAAAGTCTCTATAAGGAAATCTTGCCAATTTTGCCAGTTGTCTTGGCAAGCTTGAACAAGCTTATAGCAAATTCACAAAGAAGTTATGAGCGCGACTTTTACGTTGAGCTTTGCTTGGTTGTCCCAGTTCGGTTGTCCGCATTGGTGCCACATCTCAAGTATTTGACTACTCCATTAGTTTACGCGCTCAATGGATCACAGGAACTCGTAAGCCAGGGTTTACGTATTTTTGAGCTATGTGTTGACAATTTGACTGCTGAGTACTTTGATCCAATGATTGCATCAGTCGCTGACCAAATCATGGCTGCCCTCTGGCGTCATTTGGAACCTGTTCCGTACCACCACCAGCACTCTCATACCGCAATTCGTATTTTGGGTAAGTTAGGTGGCAGGAATCACAAGCACTTGAAACCCTACAATAAATTGCAACCCGAATCGGCATTGAACCAAGAGGTCAAGGCGCTATTCAATGTTCATGGCTTGAATGGTAAAGTTCCCCTTTCAATCACACCAGGAGTGGAGTCAGCTATTAAACTCATTGAAGATCCTCGTTTGAAGGCTCATTACCGTACAAGCGCATATCATTATCTTTCCAGTATCCTCAAGCTCTTTATCGATACTACTCCCATACCAAGTGACTACGCTCATTTCATCAAAACTCAAGTAGAGCTCCTCAAACAAGACGAATTTACCGAATTTCCATCACTTGAAGAGACTGGTTTGAAGGATGCAGCCAAACTTGAACGTCAACAACAGCTATTCTCTAGGTTGCTTGAAGTCTTGTTTTTCTCATTGTCAATCCCAGAAGTGGCTGAGAATGCAAGTCTCTTAATCGATAATTTGACCACTCATTTTGTTCTCATCCACTTGCACACTTCTGTTATCCAAAAAGTGAAGAAAGATCGTCCATTTTCTGTTAAGGATCAAGAAGGCAAGGCCTACCTTAGTGAATACGTTTTCTTCAATGCCTTGAATTACGCATTGAGTTCTTGGGACAAGCTGGTCAGACAAAAGGGAATTGACACCATAAAAAACATCTTCAAGATTTCTGTCACATTATTCGGCAATGCAGAAGATGCTTTGCATTCACCTTTATTCCGCACAATGTTCTACAAGTTCACTCATTGTTGCTACAGTGAATACTATCATTACAAACTCGGCGGTGTTCTTGGATTAGAAACTATGTTCAATGAAGTGGAAATACCCCCATCATGGTTTTACAAACGTCAATTTGAACTCATTCGTTCCTTGTTTTTCATCCTAAGAGACACACCCGAAACGGCTCCATTTGAGGTTTGCGAGTTAGCACAGAACCTTGCACTTAATGTTCTTGAAAAGTGTAATACCAAACTCAGCAAAGAAACTATTCTTGAGAAACCTTTCCAGACTTTGGTAGGAGCATTGAGTTACGATTTAGCCAGTGCTGTTCCGATTGTCAGGGAAGTTTCTCGCAAGGCGCTTCAAGTTTTGTCTGATACTACTGGAGTCTCCGTGGCCACCATAATGGGTCCTTCCAAGCATTTGTTGCTTACACCTATTTTTGGTAAGCCATTGCGTGCTCTTCCATTTCCTATGCAAATCGGAAACATTGATGCTATTACCTATTGTTTGGGTCTTGAAGATACATTTCTTACCTTCAATGATGAGCTTAATAGATTACTTCTCGAAGCCCTTGCTTCTGTCGATGCCGAGGACGAATCATTGGCAAATGTTCATCGTCTTTACGAATATCGTACCTCCAAGCAGTTGATTGAGCTCAGAGTGGTTTGCATTCAACTTTTGACACTTGCGTTGACAAAGCCTGGCTTTTCTCTCGGAACATTGTCCGAGGCTCGTATCAGAATCTTAGGCGTGTTTTTCAAGGCCTTATGTAACAAGTCCACAGAAATTATCAATGCTGCGCATCAAGGTTTGAAAACAAGTCTTGATGAAAGTGCTAAACTTCCCAAAGAGTTGTTGCAAAACGGTCTCCGTCCAATGTTGATGAATTTGTCTGATCACAAGAAATTGACTGTTTCGGGATTAGAGGCCTTGGCACGTCTTTTGGAGCTTCTTATTTCGTATTTCAGAGTGGAAATTGGTCGGAAATTACTCGATCATTTGATGGCTTGGGCTCAAATCAACACTTTGAGACTGATAGCCGGGCAGGATTTGGAGAATAACCACACTGTTCAGATCGTGATGGCTATTCTCAACATCTTCCATTTATTGCCACCTAAAGCATATTCGTACATGGAGGAGATCATCAACACTTTGCAATACCTAGAGGGCCATTTAGACAGACACCAAAACTCTCCATTCAGAAAACCAATCCTTAAGTTTTTGAACAGATTTGCTGAGAACTGCTTGGAATACTATCTTGCCAATTTCCAGAATAGAAAACTCGGAAACATGTTGGCATACTTTGCAGGTGCTCCTGATGGGCCAAGAATTAGAGAGGTGGCAATAACAAAAATGGATTCCATCGTTCTTGATGTTGAAAATGAACTGCCTAGCGATGTGAAGATTACAAAGTTTGCTAATACAATTGATTTGGTGGGAGCTATACTCAAGTACGAACCTGACTGGTTCAAGAACCAAGCTCCTTTACTTAAGAAGTTGACTTCTCTACTCCAAAGTGTTGTTGAGATTAAATCAACTTTGGAGCTAGAATCGAGTGCTCATCTTCAAGCAGAGCAAGCTATAAGTAAACTTCAAACCGTCATAGTTGACTTTTTGCGCGTTAACCCCGAGGAAAAAGACATCTTGTTCCACATGGTGGACTCATTGGCCTCGTTGGATCTTAAAATCCAGGCTGATGTGGAGGACTACATTTTCAAGAGTATCGTTGTTTCTGATGATGTATCAATGAAGCAAGACTATATGAGTCGCTGTGTTGACTTCATTCTGGGTGACACGAAGCTTAAGTCGAAAACTTTTTTCCTCAAAAGACTCTTTGACCTCATTCTTTTGCGTCAAATTTCTCTAACAGGTAATGCCGATGATCTCTTCGGGGGTGATTGGCTCACAAAATTCTCGGATCAGTTCTGGAAATCAGCGAATGACATCATCACAGACCGTACCTCTGGTAAGAATGATACTTACCGTTTTGCTCTATTGGAAACCACATCAATCCTTCTTCGCTGGTGTCCTACTAAGATTGATGAATACAGGAAAGACATCATCAAATTCTCGTGGAACTACATTAAACTTGAAGACAGCATTACGAAGCAAGTTGCTTATGTGACTACCGCGTACTTCATTGCGGCGTATGAGACACCACCTCAACTTGCAACCCAGGTGTTCGTTGCTTTGCTTCGAACACACCAGAATGATTGCAGAAACTTGGTCAGGCAAGCCCTTGATATTTTGGCCCCAGTCATGTCATTACGTTTGGTGGATGGCGAATCGCCCAACAGCTGGTTGAAATGGCCTCGGCGTGTTCTCTCTGAGGACGGGTTTAACGTCACTCAAGTTCTCAATGTTTATCAGTTCATCAAGCAGAACCCTGACCTATTCTTCGTGGCTCGGGAGCACTTCATTTCCAACATCATTACTGCCATGGGTAAGTTGACCATCTTAGCGAATGCAGCTCTAGAAAATCAAGTCTTAGCAATTGATCTAGCCGAATTGATTCTCAGTTGGGAGAATAGAGCCAACGAATTGAAAAAGCAAAAGAAGGTGACGGAAATTCCAGAGGAAGATGCAATGGAAACAGATGACAACGAGCCAAACAAGGAATCAATCAGCAATGCGGATTTCGGAACTGCTGAAGATTACTCTGTGCCTTTCGGCCAACGTGAAGCTTGTATCACTTTTTTGATTAGATACGTGTGCATCAGTCCTCAGAGAGCATCTGAGAGTGAATTAGGACAGAAAGCTTTGGGAGTATTGTACGATTTGTTAAGCCCTGAGCACTGGCAGGATGTCACTGTGAAGGTTACCTTCTTCGAGAAGTTCTTGCTTTCTAATGACCTCAACTCGTCCAACCTTCTAGGCTACTGTCTCAATGCTTTGGAGGTTCTTGGTGTTGTCCTTGAGTGGAAGACCCCAGAGTGGATTATGTCAAACTTAGACTACCTCCACAAGCTTTTGGAGAAGTGCATCAAGTCGGAGAACCACGACATTCAAGAGGTTCTCCAGAGAATTTTACGTCTCATCTTGAGAGCAATCAATGTTCTGGAAGCAAATGCTGCTACCGAGGTGGAGGAAGAGTCCGATGATTCGGACGCGAAAAACTTTGTTGGACTCTTGACTACAACCGTTTCTGACAACTTGAGTGATACAACCTCTTTGGCTGCTGGCGTGACACTCGCATGGACATTAGCGAATTACAGGCCAGCAACTCTTGATCTGCTTCTACCACTGATCATGAAGACATTCAACAAATTGTGCAAAGACCACATAGCAATAACAAACCAACCTTCGCAAGCCGCCAAAGACTCTTCTAGCTCCGGCGATGAAGCAAAGATGACCACGAAGTTGTTGGAGAAAATTTTCAACCTATGCGCCATGCGTATCTCCAGTTTGGGTGACCAAAGAAGAATTTTCTTGTCTCTTCTTGCCCAATTGATTGACAAATCCTTGGACAAACACACACTTGAAAAGATTATCAAGATCGTTAAAGCTTGGGTTTTTTCACGTACTGACTTGTTTCCTACTACTAAGGAAAAAGCAGCTATACTTGCAAAGATGATGGTGTTTGAGATAAGAGGCGAACCAACACTTCTGAAAGAGTTCTATCAGATCATAGTCGATATCTTTGAGGATGAGTCTTTCAGCTGCACCGAATTGACGGTAAGAATGGAACATCCATTTTTGGTGGGTACGCGCTCTTCAGAGGTGTCTATTCGTCGCAAATTGATGTCTATTCTTAATCAAAGTTTGGAAAAGGATATCAGCAAACGCCTCTACTATGTAATTAGAGAGCAAAACTGGGAGTTTTTAGCCGACTATCCATGGTTGAACCAAGCATTGCAACTTTTATTTGGGCTGTTTGATATGAATGAGCGTATTGAGCTTACTGATGAGGAAAACAAATTGCCACCTCTTCGGGAGCATCGGAAAGATGAAGATAGAGAAGAAGAAAAGCTCGAAGAGAATATTGATGAAGACTCAATGGATGTTGACACTGACAGCTCGGATTTGAACAACCTCCTTGCAGTTCACCAGAAATTCCTCACTGAAGTTGCACTGATAACCGCAGCTGCTATTCTTGAGCCCCTCATCGATTTGTTTTATCAAAGCACCGAGACAGTGCATCGTTTATGGACATGCGTCTTCCCTCTTGCTTTCCAGTCAATTCCACGGTCTGAGCACTTAGACTTCACTCGCTGCTTAGTCGTCTTGCTTTCGAAAGACTATCACACTCGCCAGGTTGATATGAGACCCAATGTTGTCCAGATGATTCTCGAAGGAGTATCCAAATGCAGTGAGCTTCAACTTCCACCTGTTGCTATTGAATGCTTAACAAGCAATTTTAACGCTTGGGCTCAAGGAATGCAGATATTAGAGAATATCGAAGAACTGTCCGTGAACGGAAATGCAGATGTTCGCGAGGTCACTCAAGATGCGCTTTGCAAACTTTATACAACTCTTAAGGAGGACGATATGTTTTACGGTTTATGGAGACGGAGAGCAAAGTATGCCGAAACCATATCTGCTCTTTCGCACGAGCAAATTGGATCCTGGCAGAAAGCTCAGCAACTTTACGAAAATGCGCAGATCAAAGCTCGCAGTGGGGCATTGCCTTACAGCCAGTCAGAATACTCATTGTGGGAGGATCATTGGATTCTTTGCGCCGAGAAGTTGCAGCAATGGGATATCCTCACAGAACTCGCAAAACATGAAGGTTTCTCCGATCTCTTGTTGGAATGTGGTTGGCGTGTTGCTGATTGGAATGCCGATCGTGATACACTAGAGCAAACTGTCAAGAGCGTGATGGACGTGCCTACCCCTCGTCGTCAAGTCTTTGAGACTTTCTTGTGCTTGCAAGGTTTCGGTCAGAAGAAGGAGACATTGCAAGATCTCTCCAAACTCTGTGACGAAGGAATTCAGCTTGCATTAAAGAAATGGCATGGTCTCCTGCCAAAGTTTGGTGACGCACACATTCCGTTGCTTCACGTCTTCCAGCAATACGTTGAATTCATGGAGGCAAGTCAAGTGTACGCAAGTTTGGTTTCAACAGATGCACAAAACTTGGATGTGAAATCACAAGAGCTCAAGAGAGTGTTGCAAGTGTGGAGAGAAAGATTACCGAATACTTGGGATGATATCAACATTTGGAATGACCTTGTGACTTGGAGACAACACGCTTTCCAAGTAATAAACAAGGCATACATGCCTTTTATTCCAATGTTGCAATCAAATTCCGACGGAAATGCCAACTCACATGCTTACAGAGGTTTCCACGAAATCGCATGGGTGATCAATCGTTTTGCTCATGTTTGCAGAAAACACAATATGCCTGAGGTCTGTGTGAACCAACTCACAAAGATTTATCAATTACCGAACATTGAGATCCAAGAAGCTTTCTTGAAATTGAAGGAGCAAGTTAAGTGCCACTACCTGAATCCTAACGAGCTCAATACTGCCTTGGATGTCATTAGAAACACCAACTTGGTTTATTTTGCTACACAGCAAAAGGCAGAGTTCTTCACTCTCAAGGGTGTGTTCTTGAGTAAATTGAATCAAAAGGAGGAAGCCAATAAAGCATTTGCCACATCAGTGCAGATTGATCTCAATTTGCCCAAAGCTTGGGCTGAGTGGGGTGTGTTTAACGACAAGCGTTACAAGGAAAATCCAAATGACTTGGTTTATGCTAACAACGCAATTTCGTGCTACTTGCAAGCTGCTGGGCTTTACAAGAATGGCAAGACTAGAAAGCTCTTGGCCCGTATTTTGTGGCTTATAAGTCTCGACGATGCATCCGGAACTTTGGCTCAAGCATTTGAAAACTTTAAGGGTGAAGTTCCTGTTTGGTATTGGATTACTTTCATTCCTCAGCTCCTTACGTCATTGTCTTACAAAGAAGCCAAGTTGTCTCGCCAGATTCTTATAAGGATTGCGAAGAGCTTCCCACAAGCATTGCATTTCCAACTCAGAACAACTAAGGAGGATTATGCCGCTAAACAACGTCAATTTATGGAGTTGAACAGACTGAAGAGCGGTGCAAGTGCCTCAAGTGATGCAAAGGATGAAGGCGAAGAAGTCAAAAATGAGTTGTCAGAGGAGAGCAAAAAGGATGAGGACAGTATTAGCAAAGAAAACGACGCTGGTGATGCTTCAGAAAATGGCAAATTACCAGGGGCTAGCAGCGCTGTCCGTCGCTCATGGGAGTATGTGGATGAGATTATGGGAATACTCAAAACCGCTTATCCACTTCTTACTCTCTCTCTTGAGTCATTGGTGGACCAAATCAATCAACGATTCAAGTGCACAGCAGATGAGGATGCTTACCGTTTGGGAGTTGCTTTGCTCAATGATGGTGTTCAATATCTCAACAGAATTGGCAACCCTCGTGAGGATGCTAAGTTGCCGCATGTCACTGAAGTCAATATTACTCGTTTCGCGGAGACAGTTCTTCCAAAGCAAATCAGAGCCGAATTTGAGCAGGATTTGGTGGTAAGCAAGCCCAATTTGGAGTCATACATCACCAAATTGAGGAAGTGGAGAGATAGATTGGAGCAAAAATTGGATAACCGGTTCAGCGAGGTCAACCTCGAGAATTTGTGCCCTCATTTGAGTGAGTTCCATCATCAAAAATTCGAAGATATCGAGGTTCCTGGTCAATATCTTGCTAACAAAGACAACAATGATCACTTCGTGAAGATCGAGCGCTTCTTGCCCACAATTGAATTGATTCGTGGAACGAATGCATGCTACAAGAGGATCAAAATCCGCGGCCACAACGGAAGCCTACACAGTTTCACTGTGCAATTTCCTGCCGCGCGCCAATGCCGCCGTGAAGAGTGTTTATTCCAACTCTTCCGTATATTCGACGATAACTTGTCGAAGAAGGTCGAGTCTCGTCGTAGAAACATCCATTTCACGCTTCCTATTGCTATTCCATTGTCTCCTCATATTCGAATTGTCAATGATGATTCCCGGGACATTAGCATGCAAAAGGTCTACGAGGACTTCTGTTTCAAGAATGGTAAGAACCGTGATGAGCCATTTATCTACACCATTGAAAAACTCCGCGCCGCTTATGATCCACGCTTGCCTAAGCCAGACATCATGAGCATTAGAGTCGAAATTTTGAGTGCAATTCAATCTCTTTTGGTCCCTTCTACGGTTCTTAAAAACTATTTCATGGACCTTTACCCAAGTTTCGAAGACTTCTGGCTATTCCGCAAGCAGTTCACTGCGCAGTACGCCTCGTTTATTTTCACAACATACACCATGTGCATTAACACTCGTCAACCACAAAAAATCTATGTCAATCGTGGATCTGGAAGTGTGTGGACTTCCGATATGTTGCCTTGTAAGATTGCAAGCAAAACTGCTTCACTTGATGGATCTAGCGGTGGTAGACCAGCTCCCTTGTTTTACAATGCAGAAATGGTTCCATTCCGCTTGACGCCAAACATTCAAAAGTTGATTGGCGAATCAGGTATTGAGGGCATTTTGGCCATCTACATTTTGGTCATTGCTCGTGCATTGACTGAGCCAAAGTCAGACTTAGACCAGTATTTGACCATCTTTGTTCGTGACGAAGTGGTTTCTTGGTGCACACAACAAGACCCACCAAGACCCGTGCCACAAGACAGTCAACTCAGAGAGATTGTTACCATCAACGTTGACCTCATCATTAAGAGAATCTTGTCGATGGCACATTCCTCTGCTGGATCTGCTGTTAGCTCGCAGAGTGTATTGGACCTTATTGCTCAAGCAGTAAACCCACACAATCTCGCTGCTGCTGATACATTGTGGATGGCTTACTTCTAAGATAGATACATAGAATTGTCTCATTGGCAGGCACTTAGAAATTTTATCGAACTATTTAATTTAAGTTTTAGAATACTTGTATGATATATCATTCACATTCTCAGGTGTCCCCATGAATGCAACAATACACTTGACTACAAGGGACTATCTCTTAAAACTTTTAAGTATGATTCACGTTATAATTCTTCGTGCTAAATTTTGAAACACGTTACACATACTGGGATAGTCTTAATCAATTGCAATTCATTCTTAATCAATTGTAATTCATTCTTAATCAATTGCAATTCAGTCTTGATCAATTGCATTTCTTAAGTGCTCCATGTGGTGCTTCATTTGACCTATGCGATGAAAGATAGAACTTCAAATGGTATCGGCTGCTAGGACGCGATAAACAGCCGTAAAATTTAATTGCCGCACTAAAGATTCTCCAAATAAAGTGTGTATAGGAAGTAAAAATGCCACAAAAATCGAGTTCTCATAGTAAACATATTTCACAAATTCACAAGCTTCGTTCCTCATGGCCCAATGGTCAAGGCGTCTGGCTACGAAAGTAACCACTTCTGTTGGAACCAGAAGATTCCAGGTTCGACTCCTGGTGGGGAAGCTTACTTTTTGCATCTTTAAACTTGTAAACATAATACTTTTGAAAGATTCTTTTTTTTTTTCTTGAATTCTACTTTAAGAATTGATTTCTACAAATAATTAACACTTTGAGCATGGATTAGGTTCAGATTTGTGCTTAAGATTCAGGGTTTGGCGGCAAAAACGGATCTTGCCTAGATGCCACCATCTTATCATAGACGTATCTCTCGACACGAGGAAACAATTTCTCGCTCTGTTCTACACCCTGGCTTAGCCAAATTCCCCAGGACCCCATCATATTAGCCATGAGAATATCGGTCAACAAGCGGTCTCCCACGACAGCGATTTCGTCTGCACGGGTGATACCTCGTTCCGCAAAATAGGCCAAAATCTCTGCATGACAGCCTGGTTTCTTTGTAGAATGACGAAGAACAGTCACCCCGGTGTCTTTCTCGAGCTTCTCGGCTTGTGCATATCCAACATCGTCATTAGTGCCAGCAGAATTAGACACGATAAGGATGTGCTCTGCAGGATACACTTCCTGAAGTTTCTTCCATGTCTTTTCGTACGCAGGCCAGACCTTATCGTCGTGGTCTTTGGCAAAACAGTTATCTTTGTCGAGAACAATGCCCTTGATACGGATGTTCTGGCCAGGAATGGCGACCGGGATCGGTAGTTTATCGAAACTTTCTACGGCCAAATGAGGCAAACAAAGTGCTGGATTGTACGCGAGTCGAGACACGTTCAAGACTGCGCTGGCGTTGAATAGTTGCATACTGGTATCTGTAGTTTAGTGATTAAGAATGGATGGATAGAGTGCTGAGCCGATTGGATCTTTTGTAGTTGCGACGGTTTCCTTTGAATGTTGAAAGTGAAGCTATTTGTAAATTACGACAAACAATAGAGTTATTGTGGAGAAGAATGGAGTACTTATCAGTGAAAACATTATGTACACAGACGCGAGGCGACAGAACGGAAAAATGTGGTAGTTGATGAAATTAGTAAAAATTATAATTCGATATTCAATTCGCTAGAAAAAATTAATCCTTTGTTTTTAAATTTCGTTCTGGTTCATTCTAGCCAGAGATTTTTCAGTGTGAAACACTGGTGAAACACCGATGAAACATAGCTGGACTTTGCATTCAAACCGCTCTGTTTCAATCTCTAGACGGAACCAATTCAGAAATTCAATTCCTATAAAAGAAGCAAATGGTTCATTTCCGTAGGTTTTTTCTTATTGCTACTCAAGTCTCAGTTCACCTGTTTTATTGCACTACACTGAATCAGTCTACGCAATCACAATCAGTGCAACTCAACTCAGCAGCAAAAGGTCATTTCGTAATTTCACCGTAATTAGTTTTCCAACTAAACAGCTCATAAAATCCCACATCCCATATTTCCATTTGTACATATTTGTATCCACTTTCCACCGACTCACCTCCCACTGGCTGCAAAATTCTCCATACATTATCACCTACTTCCTAGACCCATGTCGGACACGGCCACTAAGCAGAAGACTACCAGCCGCACAGGAAGAGTGCAGCCCAAAAGGCCCTCCGCCAATAAGGATTCAGCCTCAGATGCGGCGGAATCGTCGTGTCTCATCTGTGCTGAACCAATCGCTTTTGCTGCAATCGCTCCATGCAACAACACCACCTGCCACAAGTGTTGTCTCCGTCAGAGAGCGCTCTACAAGAAAAAAACATGTTTGGTGTGCCGCACGGATCACGACGATGTCATCATTTCGGAACAGAAGCTCGATGAGAGTGCTCGTTTCAGTGATCTCATACCTCTGAGCAGATCTATAGAATGTAAAGAATACGGCCTTCACTTCACGTCCGAAACGGCAGAGAAGGCCACCATGTCACTTCTAGGCTTTGTGTGTACCGAGTGTGGCGCGACGTTTGCTCGCTTTGGCCAGTTGAACGACCATGTGAGAAGCCACGGCGGCCGCCAGTACTGTGACATCTGTGCCACCCATCAACGGGCGTTTCTTAGCGAGCTCAAGCTCTACACACCCAAGGAGCTAGAAAAGCACGTCAACGATGGCGACCGTAAGGGTTTCAAGGGCCACCCGCGCTGTAAGTTCTGTCGGAGTAAGCGGTTCTACTCCGACGACGAACTCATAGTGCACATTAGAGATCGCCACGAACGGTGCTACATTTGCGACCAGGACTTGTACGTTCTCCAGGACTATTATCGTAATTACGATGACTTGTATAACCACTTCCGCACCCTGCATTATGTGTGTCTGATCCCGCTGTGCGTCGAGAAACGATTCGTTGTGTTCCGCGAAGATCTTGACCTCACCGCGCATATGCTCAAGGAGCACGGCGGAATGGTTGGCAAAAACGGACGTCTTGTTGTTGGGGCCACTTTCCAGCTGCACCTTTCCACTGTTCCGCTGCACAGGGGTCCTCAAACAGACGTCGAAACTCAGCGTCGCCGTCTAGAAGAACGTGCGAAGCATTATCTTCACGGCAACGAAGAAGACATCGCCTCTTTCAAAAAATTCTACCAGTCATATAAATCTAAAAGGGTGTCGGCACTGGATGTGCTAAGTCTGTTCAAAAAGCTTTTCAAAGATACCCCATACCATGACTTGGGGCTTCTCATCCATGAAATGGTTCAATTGTTCCCACCGCACTCAGACCAGGGTGTACAACTTCAAGCTGCTTTTGATGCGGCCAGACCGAAATCCCATCCAGCACCACCTCAAAACTTTCCTGCTCTTGGAGGATTATCGTCATCTGCGCATGTTTTAACCAACCAATCCTGGGGAGGTAGCTCTCGACCACGGACCCAAGAGGAACTCTTTCCCGCATTGGCAAGGCCAAGCCGATCATCATCGCCTGTTGTTAAGAACACACCAATACGATACACCACTGTGAAGAGCAAACCAAGCCAAGAGCAGCGCACGATGACTATCAAGAACTTTGAAGCCAAACCTAAAGCTTTCAAACCAACCTATCTTGACAACGCCTCGGCCAAGGCCAACATACCCTCACCCAAACTCGGACTGGCATCGAGCTCGAAAAGTTCATCTCGAGCCGCCTCTCCATCTGCATCATCATCTTCATTGGCAAGCTCGGCATCTAAACTCTCTGATTCGCAGTTTCCAGCGCTTGCGAAGAAAAAGCGGACACAGATCCCGCCAGTGAAACCAATACCCAAACCTTCTGCCACTTGGAACCAGGGACTCTCTGCTGCGGAGCCACAGCCAGAGGTGGACTGGGGGATTTCAATCATAGATAAGAAGGCGGAAAAGCTTCGGCTTAAGCAAGAGAGGGCCAAGAAAAAGTAGTTTCGATGAAACAAACCATTAGAAATAGAAAAGAAATAAACACAAAATCGATAACGAAAATTGATAACTGTAAGCTTCATCAGCTCAGTGCTAGAGGTGAGTTGTGGAATCACATAGTAGCAATGAGATCAGCCATTGAAGACCTACCCAAATATTCACGGCAACATTTTCAATAATTTCTGAACATGAGAAAATTGAATCTATTTAACAATTTTGAGAATATTTAAAAAGCGTGGAATTTGATGGAACATCATCGCACCTCCACATGCTATATAAATATCGTACATAGTAGGATACAGTAGTACTATCACTTAATCTATCTATACCCTGAACTCACACCAAACATGTTCCGCAACAACCTAAGAACACTCACCAGAGCCTCGATTCCAGCACTCAAACGGGCCGCATACCGCATCCCATCTCCAATTCCCTTTTCGCCCAAAATCGTCCTGAACTATGCTCCCCTTTCCCTCCGTTTCAATTCCACCAATACAGCCTCCATTCAGGGCGAAACTCCACAGCTCATGATCGCATTCACATGCAAGAAATGCGACACCCGATCCTCGCACACGTTCTCGAAACAGGCGTACCACAAGGGCCTGGTTCTCATCCAGTGTCCTGGCTGCAAGGGCCGCCACCTCATTGCAGACAACCTCAACATTTTCCGGGACAACAAGGTGAATCTCGAGGATATTCTCAAGGCGCAGGGTGAGTCTGTAGCCACGACCACCGACGATTTGGCGTTCGAGGACATTCCGCAGTCCCTTAAAGGGGTGTTGGGTCGTTACGCCAGAAACGCACCCTCTGAGTATCAAGACAAGGACACCGAGCAAAAGTCCATAGAAAGCAAGTAAATCTTTTCCGCGAGAATACGACACCAAGCGATTTCCGATTTTCTTAAAAAATCTTCATGGCACTCGTAAATGACATATTGCCTTGACCATCTCTGGAATCCGGGGTATCTTCGCACTGGATTTTTCACCTACTCACTTATCACATAACAGAGCTTCAAAGCTACACCGCTACGAAAATCTTCATGTCCTTCATCATCCGCAACACTCTACGCCGCGTACCACTCCGTGCTCACGCTCGTTTCTATGCCAGCGCCAAACCGGACTTGCTCAGCAAGTACAGTGAGCAGCTTCAAAAGAAAGCTCTGGAGTTGGGTGTGGGTTCTGTCGACGAATTGAAGGAGAAACTCCTGTCCGATATTGCGGAGAAGAAGAAGGCCATGAATAGCGTAGACCCATTGGCTGAACTCGAGGAGTACGAGCGGAAACAGGCAGAGGAGTTGAAGCAAAGAAAGCTCAAGGACCAGGGATCCGATAAGATCCGTGATGCTATTGATGCGTCCACACCAAAAACCCCTTATAAAACCCTCTCTTCGTATCTAGATTTGGAGAAAGTGAAGGCTTTGCCAAAGTCAGAGTTGCAGTACATCTGGAGAGCCAGATTCGCCAACCAGGATCGGTCTTTGCATGCAACCATTGATGCTGCTCAGTTTGCGGGAATATTTGCAAATGCTTTCAAAAATCCCAGCTTTGTGCTTCCTTTGCCAAGGGACGGTCAGGGGTACGAGATTCACTTTGTCCAATGGGCTTTTGTTGGCCCCAACACAACCCACTGTATGTTGACTTCTTTAGCTGAGTACAAGCTTCACAAGGAATATGCTAAACCTCACACTACCCTCATGTTTCATCAGGAGCTCGTTGCTGACACCGGCATCGTTTTGATGAACGGAAGGGTCGAGGAGGATGTACCCTTGTCCATGGACGAGGCTCAATTGTTGCTACTCAACGTGCAGAGATTCTATGGTGGAACCCCCGAATCAGAGACTTCTCAAAGAAAGTTGCAAATGTTGAGAGCCTTCACTCAGGGAGATGAGTCGTTTACTATGGATCTGCTTATTGAGGAGGCTGCTCTGATGGACTAAGTCTTCTTATTTATTTGTACATAGTCAAAAATTAGATGTGATCTGTTTGAGAAGAATTTGTATTCTTGTTTTATTTATCAACGCTCATTATTCGCTATTTATCCAAGACTTAGTAGATCGTCAAGAAGATGGTTGTCTGAGGAAGCCGCCTTGCGCGTAGAAGGCTTCTTTGCAGGCGCCTTCAGAACCCGAGGTTGTTTTTTAGGTGCTGCTGGTTTTGAGGTCTTTTTAACAGATGCTTTCTTTGCCGGAGTTTTGGCCCTTGTTGGTCTTGAGCTTGCAGTTACATAGTTATTTGCTTCATCTTCCAGATCGGAGTCCACAATATCATCTTCTGAATCACTGAGTATCTCCGGATCAGACTCTCCATCATCCTCGGAGACTACAACCGCCTTGGATTTGGTAGACGCACCTCTTGCCTGAGAACGGCCACGAGAGGTAGGCGCTGGGGTCGATTCGGGGGTTTTCTTGACTTGCACTTTGGTGGAAGTTCTCAGTGGTAGCTCTTTTAATGGAGGCAATGTATCAGAGTCTTCTTTTTTCGAATCGATTTTGAGCTTTGTTAACAATTCTCTGAAAGATTTTTTGACATTATCACCGTCATCTAACTGCAACTCATCTTCTTTGAGATCCACATCAAGTAAGGAGGAGGTTGCGTTTTCTATTGTCTGTTTGACAAAATCCAGAAAAACTTGTTTGTCGTCCTGCTCAATGAATTTTCTTGTGACGTCAAACATCCCATCTTCGGGCACAAGATGCAAGCTTGATTCTCCTAGATGCTCTTTAAGTAGTTGTTGAATTGTAACCTTTTGAGATGCTTCAAGTTGTAGTTTCAGATCTACGACCTTTGTGCTCCCAGCTTGTCTTTCAGGTACTTTCTTGGTAAAATAATGAATGATGTCGTTTACATTTGCGACCTTTCCGACAAATTTGTTGGAGAACCGCCGAGCATTTTCAATTTCATAGTCGCCCGTGTGATCAACTCGAAGTCGGATTAGAGGGAGGATGTCTTCATCGGTGCCGCCGGCGGCTTTGTACAGATTTTTCGCCTCCGCGATGAGCTCGTTTACTTTTTCGAAAAGAAAATCGGCGATATCGGACTTTGATGCGGGGCCCTCCATGAAGCCTTCATCTTTGAGGGATACGTCTTCCATCACGAATGGCCGCACTGTTTGCAATGGAATTGGTGTTATCGCATAGTCTGTGCCCTTGATATCTAGGATGAAAACAAACTTCTTGGCAGTCTCGCCTTCACTCAACGAAGTGGCAACAGAAGATCCTGCTTGTAGAGTATCAAACCCAGTGGTGGGATTATATTGAGGGAACGGAATACACTCGTGCTCATGGCCCCAGAATACAAAGTCAAGAAACAGCGGGAGGAAGTCTTCAGGAACATAAGACGTCATAGATCGCCTGTGGTGATTTTGGTGTATGCAAAGAAGGTTGAAGAAATCCGAATTGTTTGCAGGCCGTTGGAAGGTCATATTTCCACTGCGCATGATGCGTTGTAGACGTTCATCGCGCACATTATTGATACCATATAGAGCTAATTTAGACGAGCCCTTTTGGAATACGAGCGGAGTCGCCTGGAGTTTGTCTTGCAATGGCACCTGTCCAAAGTAGTTCACAAGCCCTGTTGCAGCCATAACATCCAAAGGCGACAAAAGACCCTCACCGGTGGCATCATCATGATTACCTGAAATTGCAAACATCGGAACAGCGACGTTGAGATTCGGGTCTTCGTAATTGACCGTCTCACTGGCTCGTAACGCCAAAGAAGGGTCGCTCAAGAGTTCTAACTCACATGGTCTGTCACCGAGACAATTGAGCCGCAATGCCTGGATAACATGATACAAAGCCTTCTTTGATGGGCGTGATACATGAAATAGATCTCCACCTTGCACCATCATGTCCACGTCGTGTGTTTTAGCTAAGCGAGTGATTTCTTGGAATGTAATCCACGAGTCGTTTCCCCTAATAGGGTCGCTATCCAAGTAGCCAACATGATTATCAGTAGTGAGTAGAATACGCACAGTATCTGGACCTGGCGGTATTGAATCTACTGGTGGCATTAGCGAGGGATCAACGAAAGTGAATGATCTAGGTGGAGAATCTGGGGAAGTGATGAGATGGGAAGGGTGTTCTATACTTATGTCATGACTAAAAGTCGACTTTTTAATTAATCGAATGGAAAAAGAATATTTTAGCTTGTTTTAGCAATCTCATTGCATAATTCATCCAAGGTCTCATTTGTTTGATAGAGTATGATACTCTATGGAAATAGTCGAATCTACGGAATCTCCAAAATTTTGCTATCGAAACAAAAAGATTGATTTTCTCCAGATGCTTATTCTTTACCCAAAAAATTACTTCAATCATTGGCCATGGTAGAGATTGGAATCTTTAATCTTGATACCCCAGATTCTTAACTACGCTTATTAGTATCACTCACACATTGAAACACATTATCGAACTCTGCAGACATTAAAGCCACAATTGATCTCCAACAGACCCAGTTCCAACATATATCCTACCAATTGTACAATCCTATCTTTTCAATCTAATTCGCTGCTGCAATCCTCCGTTTCTTATCTCATCTCAATATGTCTGACCTTGGACGTCAACGGGATGAGCTAGAATCCCTAAAATCAATCTACGGAGACATCTTGACAGATAAAACGTCTTCCAATAAGGTGTGGAGCCAGAACGCCAGCCCGCATTTCCAGATCGCTCTTCTGTCTCATGAAAATCCCGATCGACCTGTAGTCAGTCTAGTGCTAGATATTCAGTTTACGCCCACATACCCAAGTCTGTCGCCATTGGTCACTCTCGCTGAAACGAAGAATTTGCTTCGTGCTAATGTAGCTCGCGTCCATGAGAAAATATCCTCGATCCTCAAAGAATACAAGGGAGAAGAGGTTTGCTTCACACTTATCATGGATATCAAGGAACTACTAGATGACCTTCAACTGACAACCGAGCAAGTTCTTTCATTGGAGGAAGAGAGACGAAAACGGCTTGAAGCTGAACGACTCATGCTCGAACAGCGAGAAAAGGAAGCTCGCAGGAAAGAAAAGCTGCTTAAAATGAAAAAGTCCAAGGAGGCAAACGAAGAAATCCGCCAAATCAATCGCGACAATGGCGAGGACAGTAGAGACATGCATGGAGAAAACCAATTCAGCGGTGCGGGCGCCGCAGAGCTTCTTCTTCCGACTGGGGATGCTATTGCAGAGGAATCTTTTGTATTCGATAATACTCTATTAGGAGATGTCCCCAAAAGTAGTGCTCAATTTCAGTTCCGTGCTGTGACTGGATTCGTTAGGTCTCATAGCAAGGATTTGCTACTGGGCGTAGGTGCTCAGTACATTGTTCGTCCATACGTTGCGCCTTCTACTCCCAAACGCTTGGCAAGCCAAATCAAAGACCTTGGATACCTCTTGACTGTCATTGAACTCAATGATGAGCTTTGGCCAACTCGGGATGCTCGGGCTGAAATAAGAAAATTGGAGGCTCAGCTAGAGGCAGCCATGTCTCTCCCGCGTTCAGCATCCATTTTGAAGGTGTATGGATTTCAAATCGATAAGAAAGCTGGCAAAAAGTCCATTTGGGAGGCCAGAATACTTACAGAATTGCCTACCTCTCAGAACTTGGACTCTGTGCTCCAAACGGCTGGATTTATCAATTGGACCATCGCTCGCAATTGGCTCATTCAAATACTACCTGCTCTAGAACTTCTCCATAATGCTGGCTTGGCACATCGCCTTATATGCCCCCTCAGCGTTCTTTTGTGCGACGAGGATGACGAATTGAGCTCTAGAATATTGAAATTGTGTCATCCAACGTATGGTCTCACAATTTTAGACATGGCCCAGGCCAAAATCTCAACAGAACCAAACTTTCTTGATGCATTTATTCCTCGCCGATGGCACGATCCTGATGTCACTAGTGACGCTTTCAAAGGTGACATATGGCAGTTGGGTGTATTATTCATGCGTGTGATGTTAGGTTACAAAGTACAAGAAGAAGAATTCTTGACTCCTCTGGATTTCTTCAATCATTTCGATCCGTATAATTATCCCGGCGTGGAGGAATATGCCGAGAGAGTATTTGATCTCTTGAGTAAGATGCTTCAACTGAAAGCTACTAAACGTTTGTCGATCTTAGAGTTGAACACCGTCAAATTTCTTCGTGCTGGTCTCGATATTGACCAGACTCGACATAATGCACTCAATCTCTTGAAGTACGAACATGATCCTGAAGGTGTCATTGATTCTGAAGCAAACACAGATGTTCAAAACTCGACTATCACAGGTGCAGTGAAATCGTCTCCTTCTGCGTTGGCAACTGCCAGACAGAGCGCTGCTCCCTCGAATGCTGCAGCCAGGAGAAGATATTCAGATAACCAGTCATCGATCCCACCTATAACCAATTCTTTCTTTCAGACTCCAGATCAAAACCAGTCAATTTTAACTGACTCGAGATACAAAAGAGAATTTGAAGAAGTTGGCAAACTAGGAAAAGGAGCGTTTGGGGAGGTTGTTAAGGCAAGGAACCGAATGGAGGGCACCTATTACGCTATCAAGAAGATTAAACATAAACACAACAAGTTGGAAACATTGCTCAGTGAAGTTCTATCTTTGGCAAGATTGAACCATCAGTATATTGTGAGATACTACGGATGTTGGGTGGAAGATGTTATTGATGCGGGTTCCCGAGGCGACAGCGCCCTTTCCTCTGAAACTGAGGATGAAAGTGAGCTCTCTGAGGAGGATGAAGAATTTGATATACCTGTGAATTTTCGGTCTTCGTCTTTTTTGAAGAGCCACGATAACTCGTTTCAAGTCGACTACTTCAGCAATTCAGTTGCACTGCTCAATTATGGAAGCAACTTCGACGATAATATCATTTTCGCAAACAGCGACCTGGATGAGCCCTATGCTGACTTTTCTACCACCGGGGAGTCTAATGATGCACATTCTGATGAGAGCGATGGAGACAGCGACAGCCTAAGTAGTGAGTCTTCGACAGACAGCGAATCAAATGATCAAAGAGATAGAGCTCTTGACTCACATTTTGCTCAAGGATATGAGCAACGGAAGTGTATTCTCTACATTCAGATGGAGTTTTGTGAAAACAACACATTGTATGATCTCATTGAGAAAGGCCTTCCCGGAAATCCTGATGAGTATTGGAGATTATTCCGAGAAATTCTAGAAGCAGTATCCTACATTCACAGCAGTGGTTTCATTCATAGAGATTTGAAACCCACAAATATTTTCATCGACAAATCTAACCACATCAAGGTTGGTGATTTTGGTCTCGCTAAGAACTCCCAGTTTTCTTCAGCGATACAGAAAGATAATCAAGTTGCACCGAAAAATAAAGATCTTTCCACAGTAGTGGGAACTTTCTTTTATACTGCAAAAGAGGTTGCAAGTGGAGACTACGACGAAAAAGTTGATATGTACTCTTTGGGTATCATATTCTTTGAAATGTGCTATAAATTAGGGACAGGTATGGAAAGGGCTATGATTTTGAACAAGCTCCGTTTGGTTGATGTTCAGTTTCCCAGTGATTTTGCATTCTCGAAGAAACCTACAGAGAAAAAGATCATCTCTAATCTCTTGAGTCATGACCCCAAAGTACGGTCTAGTGCTTCTGAGCTCTTACAGAGTGGACTTATACCTGTAGAGCATCAAGATGTCATTATCAAGGAAGCTTTGAGATCTCTAGCAGATCCCGCTTCTCCTTGGCAACAACAAGTGAGAGAGACACTTTTCCATCAACCATATCTGTTAGCAAGAGACATCATGTTTGATAGAGTTGGAAAGGAATCGCACTCCGACATTCTTGAACACACTTCTAATGACTACCTCATTTTGAGCTATCTTTTGGACACAATCTCTGAAATCTTCCGCTATCACGGCGCAATTCAGGATTTTAGTGGTAGTTCGTTAATTCCCAAATCTCTGATGCAATCCAAAGAACAGGTCTACGAATTGTTGGATCGTAATGGAACGGTTCTTACCTTGAATTATGATTTGGTTCTTCCATTGGCCAGATTTTTGAGCAGAGAGAAACTTAATGTGCATAAATTGTACACTCATGAATTTGTCTATCGTCCAAACTTGCGCGGCACGGGAAAACCGGACAAGTACAGTGCTATGATTTTTGACATATTTTCACACAACGACAAGAGTCTTGTGACAGATTCTGCGGAATGTATCAAAGCCATCGACGAAATCGTATGCCAATTTCCTTGTTTTAGGGTGAAAAACGCTCAGACATTCATCTTGATTAATCATCTGGATATTCTCAACAGTATTATTGATTTTGCCTTCGGAAGCTCGGTAAAGTTGTCTCGGAGCAGGCGTTTCGAGCTCATGGGTGTGCTATCGCAAGTGGTCGAGCGTAGCCCAGATGATGTTAAAAACTTCTTGAGAACTGACTTCAAAGTTCCGCATACTGTTGTAAAGGATTTGTTTGATTTGTTCAATTTCACGATGGACCCTGTGAAAGGTATCCAGAAACTTCGTAAGATTATGGTTGACTCACCACTTCTTTCTCGAATTGAACGCTGTTCAAGTGAATTACAGCAAATCATTCAAATTGCAAAGAAGATGGGCATCAAGACTACTCTTACGTTTAATCCTTTGAGCAACTACAATGCTAATTACTATGATAGTGGACTCATGTTTCAGGTCATACATCGAATGGACAAGAACAGAAAGTTCTGTCGTGTTGCTACAGGTGGGCGTTTTGACCGATTAATTGAGTACCTATCAAATGAAGGCCTGACTCTGGCTCGAACACCCCATGGTGTTGGATTTCAACTCAATACCACTCTACTCTTCCTCTTGATGAAAAATTCCAAATGGAAAAATGGAAAAGAAGCGGAGAATGTCCGACTGGTGCGCTGTGACGTTTTGGTATACTCCTTGCAGGAGAATATATTCAAAGACTGCGGCTACGAGCTAATGGGTACGTTATGGGCACATCAAATCTCAGCAGATTGGTTCACATTCACCTCCAATGAAGATTTGGTTCGAAAAGCCACCTCAGACGGCACTAATTGGATTGTTCAGTTGAGACAACCAGTTGCGCAAGGCAAAAAGGCAAACAAGAGCCTGTTCAAACCAATTAGGGTCAAGGACATCGCTGCTAATAAGGACATCGACTTGGAATACAGCGAATTGGTCGATTTTTTGCTGAGTGAAATAGAATTCAGGAGATCAGAGTTGACTTCGGTGAATCCCGCAGCAAATGTGAGCATCAACGATTCGGACCAAATTAATGAAAAGACGCAAGTGGGTGAATTAATTTTCAATGTTGAAATTGACCAGAAAGTCATCGTTGTTCCCAACTCAGCACCTAGAGGTCGGAAGAATAATAAAAAAGATAAATGGGAACTTGAGAACGATTCAAAGTTGGCTGCTGCTGACACCATAAAGACTTTAGCCAATGCAACAATTGTGACAGTTGATCTGACAGATGCGGTTCTCGATATGATTCTGTCGACCTCGTTACAGGTTCTGCAAGAGGAATGGCTCAAGCGAGCTTTTTCCACTAACAATAAACTTCCAAAAACATTTGCCATACTGATTCATGATACATTGATGAAGGAATACCTGCGCGGTGCGCGGTGGGCGATTTTGCATTCACCCCGAAGTGATAAAACCAGCATAATTGACTTGCAACGATAATCAAAGCAGTCATGTATACTTTATAGAACATAAAAGAAGAATAAAATTAAGATTGATAAATATGCTAATTAAACGTGTAGGTATCTCACTCCTGCGAGGATCTCAATTCTTATCAAACTTCTCTTTCCAAATCCAATACTCCTCTAGACGAAGCTCACTGTATTCAGCATAATTGAAATCGATGGTTGAGAGTTCACTCTGTATCATTGCCCAAATTCCCCAATAGAAGCCGGGCATACCATAGTAGCATGATATTTCGTGTATCAATGAGTCTACCTCTTCTTGCGAAGACTCTGGATTGTTGAGATATCCCTTGCACCAAGTCACCATTGTTTCGTTTGTATTAAGAGGCTCCGGAATCAACAGACGATTGCAGTCGAATCCTTGCCATTCAGCAAAGTGGTTTGCAATATCAAAAGCACGAGGTGCAGGAAGCATGTACTCGTAATCAATGAATTGAATAGGGTTGTCTACCAATTTAGGGAGATTATTGACCTCTACTTCATTGTCCATGTCAAAGTCATCTGGGATGATTACATTACCGGAGAGAAGATCACAGTGAGATACGACCACAGAAGATTTTGTTGCCCTCTTGAGAGTACTCTTAAGCCATTTGAACTCTTCGAGTATAACATCCCTAATGTTGTCCGCGGTGATGAGTTTATCAGGTAAGTTACTCTGGAAGTTTTTGACTAAAGCTTCAGTAGCCGGTACAATCATGATCCAGTCTTCGATGAGGTCCCATATGTTATTGAGCAGTTTCGAATGTTTCTTTTCTCTTTTGAGAGACTTTTCTTTGGACTCATTGTCGGGTTGCAAATGTTTCTTGAGGCCAGCTGTGTATTTTCGAAGCTTCTCAATTCCATCCTCAATATACTCGCAGTTGATGCGCGAGTGCCAATTACCCAATTGTTGAGCAATTAGCGGATAAATGGACTTTTTACTAAGCTCAGCAGGTTCCAAAGAGCGGCCGGGCAAGAAGCCGTAGATCAAGCCGTTCGAGAACCGAGCATGGATAGGTGGAGCCAATTTGAGAGAATTCAAAACCAAGTGAGAGACAAACTCCCTATTCCTGTCAATGATAAGGTTTGTGCCTTGGCCATACACTCTCATGAGGAGGGTTTGATCCGTTGCTTTATGATTACAGGATAGTAGCATATTAGTAATACCGCCTGTCAAGCGTTTGACAACGATTTCCAGATTCCAGGAGGGGAAAATTTTCGTGAGAAGTGTTCTGATCTGGGTGTAGTCACTATCCAAGTTCGTTTGCAAGTCCACAAAATACTGAGGCAAATAGACCGCGTGGGTAGAATAATCGTTTAAGATAGAGACGATTTCCGCCTCTTTCGGGCCCTCGTCGATGTCTTCGATCTTGATGTGTAGTTGGCTATTTTTGAACTGCAGCTCAGGGACAGCAAAGTTTCTCTTGCCTGATGTATGGTGGTAGCCTTCGTCATTAGACGCGGTTTCATCGCCATTGTCGTCGCTAGCCTCCAGGGTTATGACTTGCCAGCGTTTTGGCAACAACAGACGAAACATTTTGTTTACAAATACGGGAGCAGACGCCGACTCCAGCTCTGCTTCAAAACTACGATCCTCGTCTTCCGGCGTCTGCGAGTCGTTGGAGAATCTACGGCTGACATCGGACTCCAAATCAGAGAGCGACGGATTGTTGAGCGTGTATAGGAGATTTCTGTTCTTGATCTTCAGGATTGCTGGAGAGAGTATCGATAGCGACGTGGGCGGCCCGTCCAGCAGCGAGTCCACGTTGGGAATCCGCGTCAACTTTGTCGGCGTCTCCTTCGACAAGCCATTGAACGACGTGACGGGGACGCAATGCACCGATCCCGCCGATAGTATACAATAGATGGGGCTAGACATGCAACTCAGAGATAAAGAATGTGGGGGCAGATACTTGCTGACGAGTGGTTGAGCCGAGGGGAAATGTTGGGCTCCGTATCAATGCTAGAGAGGGAAAGAGAGAGAAAGCTAATTAAGTGGAAGAGTGATTAATATGTAGAAGAACAGTAGTTGCAAGCAAATGTTAAGTGAAGTGTAGAGTGAGGTGTTGATACAGATCTGGGTGCAGGAGATCGAGTAGTGCTAAAAGGGGAAATGGTTGCGGATGCGGTGGGAAATGTGCGAGGATTTGCAGGAGGGTAGAGGATTGGAATGTGGAGTTTATTTACATCGTTAATTGGTATATTTTTTATTGAAATGGTACAAGTTGGTGTTTGTTCATTAGTGCTGATGGATGGTTAGAGATCACATGCGGTAAGCGCTCGCGTGATTCCAGATCACGTGTGTGGCTCCGATAGGGATAGTAACATCTTCTACTCTGAGAAGCAGCGATGGGTGTGGATAACCTATAGATGGATACAAGCTCAATTGCTATGATATGTAATTTTCTTGAATAAATTTTGGTTGCATGTCGTAAAATAAGATATCCCTTCTTTTAAGGAAACATCAATAACATCCTTCTACAGGCCCTACACTTCCTCTACTGGATTGTAGTCTGACTCGGCGGCTTCGCGTGCCAGCAACAAAATAGGCTCGTAGCTCAAGGCGCTGTTGAGGGCAGGGAACAACCGGAAGTACAGCCACATGGCCACGCACGAGCCTAGGACCAGCCCAATGAACACGTCGATGAAGTGGTGTCTGTAGTCCTGAGTCCGACTCAACGCTATGAGCGACGCACCGAACGCAGGCACAATGGCGACCGCACATCTCCAGGCGCCAACCTCAGACTTTGTCACCCTCAATTGTCCACACAACCACAACGTGGCGAAAAGAAGACCCGCGAACGAAAGACTCGAGTGGCCCAGCGGCGTGGTCCGGAACCCATCCATAAGTCGACCAATGTTATCGGTTGTACACACGTCCTTGGCCAACACCAACACATCGGTGGGTGTATCTTTGGCAGGAACACACCGGGCCAAGAAATCGGGCCGGAGTCTGCCTATGTGGTTCTTCAAGATGTCGGTGATGGTGCTGGTCGAGAACACAGACACAAACACACCCAAGACCGACACATACGCGGTATACAATCTTGCGCCAGGCTTGGAAAATATGAGCGAAAAGAGGCCCACGGTGATCACCGGCGCCCACGTGCAATAGAAGAAAAGCTGTATGTTGGTCACCCGCTCGTGTTCTGCGAACGGATGCTGGATGGTTGTGTCGTTCAATTTGAACTGGCGCTGGAATGGCTGGATTCTACCGATGATGGGGAACACAAGAATGAGCAACCCGATGAACGCCAAGTCGGTGACTCTCCAGTAGATGAGCCAGCGGCCTCCTTGGTACCGGTCAAGGCCAAAGGTGACACGATCGAAGCCGTTCCGGTGGAAATGGTTGAGGATATTTTCTGCGAACGACATGTTTGGTGTTTAGCAGCTTAGAGCCTCGGGGTTTATTTGGGGTTGAGAATGGAATCGGTTTGGGTGTAGAAAAAGAGGCTTATATAGGCGTATATTGGTGTATTTGTGTAGTATGGCAGTATGGTTACACGTGAGTGCGATAAGGAGCTAGTGAAGAAGGGTGTCAAAATGAGTGATGTGGGATTTTGATATACGATTTTTTTTGTTTGCCGCGCGCACTGAAATTGGAAGTTAAAGTTTTCTTACGCTTTGTTTGATCATCAGGCTTGATTACTTGTGTTGTTTCCACTGAATAAGATTCGAAGAGACTTTCAAGACGCAGAAGAATAGTAGTCATTAGATTTTTAGATTCGGAAAGTTCGAAGTGAGGGATTCGTGATCAATCAGATTACTAAATTACTTGACTGAGCAGCTCAAAAGAAGCCTCGGTTAATCAATAAGTTTCTCGTAGCATCACTTCGAGTGTAAAACACATCTAAAGTATATGCAAGGTGAAGGAAAGAAACCCAACTAGGATCTCTGGCCTTCTACAAACACAAGCGCATCTTCCTGACCAATTTCCAGAACTGTGCTGACCTTGTTATCGAACGAGACTCCATAGAACGTGTTGGCCACTTGAAGCATCTCTGGTCTGAAGGTAGTACAAATAAACTGCGCTTTTCCTGCCAACCGGTGTAGCATTGAAGCAACCGCGGTACGGTATTGTGTGTCCAAATTGGCATCTATTTCGTCAAAGAGATAGAAAGGCGCTGGGTCACACTTTTGAATAGCCAAGATAAGCGCAATTGCACAAAGAGACTTCTGGCCACCTGACAACTGCTCGATGTGCTGTTGCTCGTCATTTTTCGAATTAAATGATACTAGAATAGAGACCCCGGTATAGTCGTCAATAGTGCTATCCAGATTTCCACCAGCCTGTTTGCTGATCATCTTCAACTGCCCGCGTCCATTGGGGACCAAAGTCTCAAATATTTCACTGAAACTTTGGGAAACCTCCTTGAAACTTTTTTGGATTGCAGCATCTTTGTGCTGCTTCAAAGATTCAACCAAACTCTCAATTGACTCTTTCGACTCCACAAGCTCACTTTTGCGCATTACAAGATCTTCACGCTCCCTAGCAAAGGTGCTGTACTGATCCATAGCTTTTTTATTGATATGGGCATAGTTCTTCAATTCCACATTGACTTCCGTTAAATTCTCCAAGAGCTTGTCCATGGACAACACCTCGAAAGTACTTTGTTGGAATGCTTCTTCTGGTAAAACTCCTAGGTCTCTAATTTTCTCCTGTAGTTCCTCTCTTCTACTGCTCATTATTGCTTTTTGGGAGAGTAATTTCTCCGCTTTCTTTCCAACAGATTCCAACTTCTTAAGACTGGAGGCTTGTTGTTTGTCTGCCTTTTCGAGCTCTTTTTGGAGCTTAACTAGCTCTTGTTGGATTTTGTTTTCTTTTTTCTCAAGTTCTTTAAGAGTCAGAGAGCACTGTTCCACCTGCTCGGCAACGGTGCGGACCTCTTCTTGAATTACATCCAATTCGAAGTTTTGCTCATTAATTTCAATTGGTGCATCTTGCTCATCAATCTGTTCCAATTGAAGTCTATAAATTGCATTGTTCTCCTCCAAAAGTGCGATTTGAGCTTCGAGCTTCGTAACTTCGGTAATAGCCAGGTTGTATCGATTTTCAACTTCTGAAATCTTGACAGTTAACTCTTCGAGTTGGTGAAGCTCATCAGCGCTTAGAGATTGTGAAAACTCGGAGCTTTTTTGGTTCTCGTATTGTGTGATCTTGGCTTTAAGACTTAGAATAACACTTTTGGCATTGTCGCGGTTCTTTTGAAGCACTCTAATACTTTTTTCAAGAGCAGTTTTTTCGTTCACTGCACGAGCGTATGCGAGTTTTTGCGGCTCTTGGGAATTCCGCTGATCTTCTAGATCATGACTAGCATTATCTAATGCTTCTGTGGCAACTTGAATCTCAGCAGACAATTGATTGATGGAGGCGATACACTCCTGTAAATCATTCGTAATTTTACTGAGCTCCAATCTCTTTCGGGCTTGCGATTTCAAAACATCAAGTCTTGAGTGCTTGAACCGTCTGTAACCTCCACTTATCAAACCTCGAGTATCAGCACGATCGCCATCAAGTGTAATTGCATTGAGTCCATGTTGACGGGACAATTCAAACCCTCTTTGTAGACTATTGCAAACAATTGTTCTTCCAAATACTTGCTGAATCGCAGCACTAACATACTCTGGATACTTCAATTTCTTGATAAGAGGGATGAATTCGTGCTCCTCTTGCATAGGAAAATCGATGGGATCGGCTTCGATTCTGTTTAAGGGAATCAAAGTGATTCTACCAGCTTTCATTCTCGTGAGCTCATTCATTATGATCAGAGCTGTTTCATCAGCGTCAACAACAACATGAAACAATGAATTTCCAGCAACAACTTCCACCGCAGTTTTGTATTTGTCCGAAACTGAAAATAGATCCACGAGCGGTCCATGGACTGAATCTTGTAGGTTCAATCTTTCAGCTATTTGGTTCACGGCATCCAAGGCTTTCGCCAATAGACGGTCCATTGTTTGAACCACTTTGTGATTGATGTTGTTGAGATCATGCTCAGTCAGGTCAAGAAGGGCTTTTAGTCTGATCTCTTGTCTCCATTTAGTTTTCCGCTGATCAAGAAGCTTGGAATGGTTTGCTTTTGCAAGTCGAACATTCTTCTCCAATTGGACAAGGTCTGTGCCATTCTGAGGCTCTTCGAGTGCCTCTGAGAGTTTATCTACCTCAACTTGAAGTTCAACCGACTTATTCAAATTGACTTTGAGCATGTCATTGGTATCTTCAAGTTGAGTCAGTCTAGCTGATACATCCTTCTTCAAATGAGCAATTTCGTCGCTCAACCATGCATCTCTTTGTGACTTCGTTGTGAACTCCAGGAACAAGGCCTGCTTGGAATAAATGGAGCGTTGTATGGCAAGAAGCTCGGCGAGTTTCGTTTTGAGATCTTGTTCAGACTCGCGCTTCTCTTGCAAAGAAGAGTGACACTCAGAGAGTTTTGTTTCGTTCTGCAGAATGAGTTCCTTCACGGCAGCGGTTCTGTTAGTAGCGTCAACTGCAGACTCCGAGGCCGAAGTCACAGCCCTGCCTAACTCATGCTCGAGCAGCCTCTTAGTTGCAAGACCTTCAGACAATTGGGTATACTCGGCTAGACTCTGCTGTTTTTCAAGTGTCGCCAAGCCCAAGGCAGACTGAACTTCATCAATATTGGCCTGGAGTTTTTGGCAAAGGGTCTCACGCTTCTCCAAGTCCGCAAGATCTTTCTTTGATGCATCTACCAATTCCTCATACTCCAATTCTTTCAGCTCGACTTGGGTATTGATAGCATTGAGTTCACGGTCAAAGATATTGAATTCAAACACTTTACGTTGACGGTCAAGCTTTTGAAAGTGCGTCAAGTCGTTCAGCTCCATCTGTAAGTCGGACAACTTTTCGGCCAACTTCAGCATCGACTCGTCAATCCGCTCCATTTTATACTGCGAGGTGGTCATTTCCTTTCCCGACTCTCGGAGCTTTGTTTCAAACATTTTGGCTCCGCTCACCTCTTTCAAGAGCTGTAGTCTTTCCGCATCCTTAGAGTTTGTCAAAGCAGTGATTTTTCCCTGCGGAACTATATAGTATGGATTCAGACGGGAGAAGCCCGCACTTTCTAATAGATTCATCACGTCGGAACGCGTCACAGAACGCCCATCTAGCGCGTAATCATCCTTCTTAAGACCGATGGTTCTACGCACCACAACTTCATCTTTCTGGATCGGAAAACGACGATCACTATTGTCGAAGATAATTTCTACATACGCGGATAAAACCGTATCAGAACCTTCATGGATGAGACCCTGGCGCTCTTCTCTTGTCATATGAGTGTAGGCATCCGATAAGACGAATCGAATGGCCGAAAAGAAGTTTGATTTTCCCAGACCGTTGCGACCAACTACAACATTGAGACTGGGGGAGAGATCCTCGATGATTGTGGTGTTTCTGTAGGTTTTGAACCCCTGGATCGTGATTTTCTTGATGTACATGGTTGAGAGGTAAATAATGCGTCTTGTGCGGTAGATGTATCTGAAACCTAGGTTGGAGAGTCATTATGGATACACAAAGGGAGCTCAATTTGCTGCAGTAATTGATTAATTTTATTTTATTATTTATGTTATTCCCCTTTAATCTTTTTTTGAGAAATATTGTTCGGATTCTCTGTCTTCTTGACTTCTGAATCAGCGACTACTTCAGAGAAAACCATTGAGTGAGAAGTTTGTATTCCTAGTAAATGTCTTTCTTAGAAAATACGTTAAACTCTGTTTGTAGAAGACACACATTTGATTTAGACTGAGTAGTAGTGGCAAGAATACATCTTAAATCACCTTAATTGTAGACCTTATATTAGTTTTTCGGCAGAAACCATCGAAAGTCGGAGTTCAGATGTGTCGTACTTTCCCCGCCTAAACGACAAAAAGTGAAACAGGGGTGTCTTGTGAGATGTGGCTGGAGTCACTGAGCTCGTTATCTGAATCGCTATTGAGGTCAACGACTTTGAAAGTGGTTCTATTGAGCAGAGACGAAGAGTTGGCTCCGCTGTTCTTCATTTTGGCTCTCCGCCTGCCCCGCATGGTCCGCGCGTTCCGAAGCTCCAGCAAACGTGCCAATTCTGGCCGCGGGCCTTTCCGTTTGCGTAAGAACTTCTGAGTATCAGGAAGGATATGCGTTTCTACAATCTGAAGGTCGTCCGACTCGGGCTCGGAACCTGTCTCATCCTCAGAATCCAGGGAGGCCTTCGTAGCGCGTTGCTGGGAATTTCCTTCGGTCGACTCACTGCCAGATTTGAAGAAACTGTCCGAAGAAGAACCGTCCTCGGCCATAGCATCCTTGGTTTTGGAACTCTCCTCAGTCTCAACATCAACGTCGTCGGTATCTTCTACATCAGCAGCACTTGAAATGTCAGCAGCCATTTCTTGCAGATCTTCCGCGCTTTCATCCTGCGAGTTTACGTGCCTCTTCTTGGAGAGTCTTCTACGTTTGTGCCGGTGCACCTTGTCACGTCTATCTTCAGCGTCACGACCAGCGTGTTCTGGGCTATGTGTGGACTTCCTCTGCGAGGATTCCTCTACTGAGCTCATATTGTCTTCCGAGTCAATGTCGTTGCTTTCCAGCTCCGCGCGTCCCTCGTCTACAGATATATCCTGGGCTGTTGTCATGTGGTCATCCTCTGAGCCCAGGTCGTCATCTGAAGAGTTTTCCAAGGAGATTGGGTTTGACATGGACGCGTCTGTCTCCCTTTTGCGGGAATTCCTCGTGAGCGGCATTGGAACAGAGCTTTGTATAAAAAAAAAACAAGCGATACGAGGTAGGTCTAGATCTATATAGTTGGTCTATGGAAATGGGGGATAGGCTTCTTTTCGAACTGAAATCTTTGGTTTGGATAAATCAGTATTGGCTGTTTGGTAAGTGTACGACTTGGTGTGCAAAATTGTGCCACAGTGTGTTACTGTATTATTGTGTGGTACTGTTTGTTTGATAAGTATTCAAGCCGTGCGCACTACTCTAAACGGGGGGATGTGCGTTCCTGCACAATCGGGCAATCACTGTTCTAAATATTACCTACCCCATACTTCTGCCAATCCCAATTCTGTACTCCTTTCTTTTCCTGAATAGAAAAAATGGTCGAGTTCAATTACAACAATGAGGTCGTGTCCTCGCCTACAGTCATCGTCTCGGGCCGCACTCATGTTCTGAAAGGTATTATTCAATTTGTGAACAACGGGAACAAAGTATACCCTCCGCTAGTCTTTGAGGTTAACAACGGACAGTTCAAGGCAATTCTCCATGTGAGTCCTGGTGAGCCCAACAACTACGACGTCAATGTGTACGACAGTGGCTCTATAGACTGGCAGGGATTTGCCAGAGACTTGCGTAATGTAGCTGATAGAGGATCACTCACGCTCCACTATAACGAATTGCCAGAGAACAAACCAATCCACTTTTGTGTGATTCTTGGTCGTGACTCCGATGGCCGTTACGATATGCCAAAGTATAAACTCCAGCGTGGTGAGGTAGCAAACCTAGACACTGCTATCCAACGACTCAAGGTTGCTGGAAGGCTAATGCAAGCATTCACCCAGGACGAATTCCACAGACTCGGGTTGAGCAATCGTACGTTTCCTTTCGTAGAAGAGTCGACTCATTCTCAGAGAGTGTTCGGTTACGACCTAGACTCTACTGTTCCTCACAATGAAGTGAAAATCCATGTCATTCGCTCTCCCAAGACAGTCGAGGAGCTCAGAAACCCTGACTATGCCCAGCAGAATCCAGACGCCAAGGACAATGGCTTTTTGTTTTCACACGCAATAGATTTGGTTTACAATAGCGACATGATCAAGCCCTACAGAGAGAGGAACACTCCTATACAATGCGCTGTGATGTACTTAGATTCAACCTGGAACGGGCGCTATATCACCACTCATGCTGCGTTGGGCGGTGGTACTGGAGAGGTCAAAATGGCAGTCTTCGGATCCCACGGTCTTCATTCTTATCCTTTGAACTTTCTTCAGGTGGGACCAGGTTTCGTAGACGATACTAGACTTTCGAAGGATGAAGTTGCCAATGACTGTGACCAATGCTCAACGTCCTGGGAATGCTTCAACATCTGTTTAGGCGCTCAAATGCATGAAATTGGCCATCTGTTGGGAAGTCCCCATCAAACTGATGGAGTGATGCTTCGAGACTACATTTGGTGGAACCGTCTGTTTATGACTCGTGAAGCATACTGTGACAGAGATAAATCTACGGAACAGATCATTGGCTCGAATGGTGAGTTTGCGCAAACTTGTCATTGGAACATAAGAGATATCATACGCTATTTCTACCACGACTCTTTCACCATTCCAGTGGATAAGAATGATCCTGGATTTGGGAAAATTCGCGATACCTACATGAACCCTACGGACCTTGGTCCTACCCCATCAATCTTCATTCTTGAGCCCGGTGTTGTCTCAGTTCGATCCCAAAGCGGTATCTTCATGGTCGAACTTGTTGGAGATGACTTGGCGAGATACCATATTGCCTATTACCCAAAAAGCTACGGTGGTACTGGACTTCAACACGAGCTCTATTTCAATTTCGATGAACTCAATCATCATTTCCATAAGAGTTGGGATCAAGCCTCAGACAATTTCAGTGTCCGTATCATGAGTTGTGCTGGTGATCTTTATATTGATAACTTCAAGAATAGCTGTTATCCATCTCAGGATTCCGTTATCAGGAGTGACTTCGGTTTGGGCCATGGTGTTATAGATGGGTACAAAGGACAATTGTTGGGCTCTCCGAATGGAGACATGTCGTTTATAGGTGTGGATTTTTCCAGAGTTTACAAGGTAAGAATCCACCACGGCGACGCTTTAGATGGCATAACTTTCTTCATGAGTGAAGGTACGGGATCGCTGCAGCCACCGGTACCAAAAAGAAATTATTTGCATAAATTAGTTGGTGGCTCAAAGGAGCAGAAAGTCATGTCCAATGTCGCTTCCGGAGAGGTAACTGTTGGCCAAAGAAGTGGACATAGCACAGATTTCGATTTGCAGTCTGGCGAACGTATTTCCAAGCTCCATTTCAGAAGTGGACAATGGATTGATGCTGTCCAAGTTGAGACCGATAGAGGAAGAACCAGTCCCATGTGTGGAAATGCCAATGGGGGTCTGTTAGCGACACTTGCGGCACCAACACCGCTGCATCAAATCATTGGATTTTATGCCTATGTTGGGCAATGGCTTGATGGCATTGGTGTAATCTACACTTCATAAGCCGTTTGTATAAATCAAGCAGCGCGTATAGACAATGAAACTTTAAGAATCAGTGATTTGTTACTGCTCCTCTGGGCGATCTAGAACTTTGTCACGAGCTTGATTGTATTCCACAGGGTATTTGTCCATAACACCCAACTTGCTTTTCCCAAAGAACAGAGTTTTTGGTGGCCCGTGCTTCAAATTTCGTATTCGAGTATTGATTTGCCTGAGATTCGTATCAAGATCATCAATACGTTTGCTAGCAATGTGATGTTTAAACAAGTGCCTTAATCTTTCAAGACTTTCAGTAAGTTCTTGCTGCTTCTCGATTAGAATCCTATTTGTGTCATTCAAATGGCCACTTAATTTTGCTTGAGCTACCAAGGATTTGTCTAGCTGGTGAGAATCCAAGGCAACATCAAGTGCTTTCTCAAAATACAGAACGTGTTCTGAAAAGGTTGATCCACAACCAAGAGAATTGAATTGTTTTCCAGAGAGAATTTTGCTCAATGAATCGTTATCGCTGGATATGAATTCGTCGTCTGAATCAGATAGAGGAATATCACTATCTAGGGCGATATCTGTGTCGTCTATTTGGCTATCAATTGAGCCTCCGTCCTGACCTGAGTCATTTTTCGATAGATCGAGTTCACAAAATGGGGCTTGTAGTTCATTGATCTGTGCTTTATTCATGGACTTAACTGGATTTGACTCTGAGGAGGTTGTTTCGGTGTGAGAATCGACATTTTCTTCCAATGACAGTTCTTCGGCGACCGATATCCGATTCAGTGACTGTTTCAATCCAGAAATTTCACTGGTTATTATGCCATTCTCTATCTGTGTAGATTCATTGATAGAATTGGAGCCCTTATCAGAACTAGGCTCAGTTAGGCGCAATTGAGGCTGTTTCCCCGCTGAAGGTTCAGCATTGTGTGAGGTATCATTCATGAAATATGAAGTGAGTGTTGAATAGCTACCTCTGCCTCCAGTTAGTGTAGCCTATAATTCTTAGAAGGTATGAGATGTGGGGTTCAGAATCGTGTATCCTGAACGCAACTCAAGAAAAAGTACTCGTGCTTCGAATTTCTTGTTTTCATTAAATAATGTATTCCATTCTACTCACCTCAATTTCTTGTCTGAGGTTCGTTTTGGTCTCTTCATTATGAATTAGAGTGGTAACCTTGAGATAACCTGAACTTCAACCGGCTGATGATTTAAGTGGTTTTTGAAAACAAATGAAATCATGTTGTCTTCAATTATCTGCGCTTTATTTCATGAGATGCGATATTGATTGTGAGAATGCTCCTTCTATTCAAACGAATATCGGTTCTTTGAACATCTTGTCGCCAAGCGCAAATCTGAAATCAAAAAATTAGAACTAGGAGAAAAATAAAGAAAGCAGTAGAAAATCAACATCTGACAGATATTTTGGGCGCAGGTGATGTAAATGGCAGTGAGACATGACGAATCCTCGAACAAATGAACAAGAAAACATAGATTTTTACATCAAAAACATTTCGAGTTGAATGAATCTGGTTTAAATTCTATCTCTTGGCAAAACATCTATGCTACATCAGAAGCAATTGCATGTTATCAAGCAACTCAAGAGTACTACCAAGTAAGGCTCTATCATCAAACCAAACAGTACAAGTTATACAAAATAAAAGAAAAGAAAAGAGTCACACTCATATTAATCAGGAAAAAAATTCAAAAGTAAAAGTTCCATTGAATCATTTCCTCGTATTTCATTCATTTATTTGCACTGGTCTCCACCACACCGTATTTACCTACCTAGATTAGCTACTCTACCACTAATCACCACCACCATCTCACACCACAGCCATGTCGTCCTTCCCGATCCAGAGTTCGGTGGTGTTGGCGCGACTCAAACCATTCGGAATCTCCATGGAGAAGTCGTTGAGCGATCTCATCAAGGGGATTCGAGCCCATTCTAAAGAATCCCCAGAAAGCCTACTGGAGTTTTTGAACGACGCAGTGAACGAATGTCGAGACGAACTCAACACCACAGACCTCGAAGTCAAGGCGACCGCAATTCTCAAGCTCACGTATTTGGAGATGTATGGTTTCGACATGAGTTGGTGTAACTTTCATATTCTAGAGGTAATGTCATCCTCCAAGTTCCAACAGAAGAGAATTGGCTACCTCGCTGCGATCCAGTCGTTAAAGAGTGAGCCGGAGCTTTTGATCTTGGCCACCAACCAGTTCAAGAAGGATTTGAACTCACATAATCATGTAGAGGTGGGCTTAGCGCTCAGTGGCATTGCAACCATAGTCTCGCCCGCGCTTGCCAAAGACATTCTCGACGATGTCACGATGAAGTTGTCACATTCCAAACCTTACATTCGTAAGAAGGCGGTGCTTGCGCTTTTCAAGGTGTTTCTCCAATACCCCGAGAGTCTACGCTCTACGTTGCCTCGTGTAATCGAGAAGCTAGACGATACGGATGTGGCCGTGGTGAGCGCGACCATTACAATCATATGCGAGATTTCTAAAAAGAACCCCAACATCTTTGTGTCTTACCTTCCCAAGTTCTTTGCCATCTTAGAGGATACATCTAACAACTGGCTTATCATCCGTATCCTCAAGCTTTTCCTGAGCTTGCTGCGAATCGAGCCTCGGATGAAGAAGCGCACCTTGCCTTCTATACTAGGACTTTTGGGCAAGACTGAAGCTACATCTCTTGTCTATGAGTGTATTAATTGCATTGTAAATGGTGGAATGATCTCAGGTGGCTCTTCTAAGGACAAGGATGTGGCCAAACTTTGCATTGATCATCTTATGAAGTTTTTTGACACCAGAGATTCCAACTTGAAATTTGTCGGTCTCCTCGCTTTGATCAAGATCTTAGAAATATTCCCTGCATTTATTCACAAAAACGCAGACGTCTCCAGTATTATCATGCAATGTCTTACCGATGGCGATATGATCATCAAACGCAAAGCACTTGAAATTTGTCACTACCTAGCAACCGAGGACAACATGGCCCTGCTTGTCAAGACCTTACTCCTCCAATTGGTGCCTGATACCTCTAATGGAATAATTGAAGATGGCTTGAAACTAGACATAACGAAAAAAATACTCCAAATTGCTTCCGCTGATAACTACGCAAACATACCGAACTTCAAATGGTACATCACTGCCTTGAAAGAGCTCGTCAATCTTACACTTTTAACTGATACGAACAAATTTACCAAATCCAGCGCGCCCGCACTTCCTCGCCGGATCCTGAATACCATCGCCATCATGATCGGACGCGAATTTCAGTCAGTCACTACCAGAGTCCCTTCAATCAGACCTTTCGTGATAAATAAAGTTGTTATCGAGTATGCCAGCAAGCCAATGCCGTTAGAAGCATGCCCACTCTTAATGAGGGATATATATTGGATTATGGGAGAATATGTTCATGATTTTGGCGTGACTGACAATGATGGAGAAGAAGATCAAGATGTCGCTATCGCTTTAGGTCAAAAAGTGAGCATTTTTAACAATATTGTCAACGTATATGTGGACAAACATTTGAATCTCGGCACGCACTTTTTAGTGTCAATTAAGTTAATTCATTTGCGTGAACCGAGAGTGATAACAATCGTTATTGACGCTCTCATAAAATTGTTGAGTGGCATCTTGGCAGACTACAAAACGATGTACACAAAAGATGACAAAATTCCATTCGAGAAGGTTTGCGAAATTGGATATTTTTTGACGAAGCTCATATCCTATTTAGAGCACTGGCAGCAAGATTCGAGTTTTGAAGTTCAAGAGCGTTGTCTTTCGTGGTTAGAATACCTCAAGTTGTGCCTAGACGCTCTTGATTTAGGGGATGGAATTGATAAAATCCAGACTGAGGAATTGCTATATTACACTGATAAATTTCTGTCAGCGTCTAGCGAAGGTGCGGACCAAAACAGCGAAGATGAAGCTGGGAGTGAAAGTGCTGATGACAGTGGCGAGAATGATGACAGTGATGACAGTGATGACAGTGATGACAGTTCGGACGATGATATTACAAGTACTTGTGAGGACGTCGATCAGACCGACGAAGAACAAAATTCAAAAGAACTTACAGAGCCTTCGGACCAGGCGCCAAGACATCTTCCTGCCATTCTTTCGGAGGTATTACCCTCTTTTTTCCAGAGTTATCAATTAAATCCTATTTCTGTCACTGCTCAAAGTCACATAGCATTACCAGATGATATTGATTTAGATCTACAAATCGAGCCTGTTCCTAACTTTTGTTTCGAAACTAGTCCAAACGTCAGTGAAGACGAAAGTTCAACCGAGCAAGAGGAGGACGATGAAAGTCGTGGCAACACCCCAGATATCGCCGCTCAACGAGAACGTTCAGAGAGATTGAAGGATGATCCATACTACATATCCGGATCATCGAAGAAGAAAAGCGGAAAATCGAAGCAAAAGCTTCTCAATTTGGATGACGAGTCCTCTAGAGCCGAGTCAATGTCTCCTTCGGACATTGGATCTTTCTCGTATCTAACACCTGTCCCAACTAAAAGTAGCTCGAAGACGAAGAAGGTTAAGAAAGAAAAGGTCGTCATCCTTCTGGAAGAAACTCTTGGAGAAACTTCAGGCTCTCCACAGCCTGAGCCCGTTGAAGAGAAGAAAAAGAAAAAGAAAAGCAATCTCATAATCGATTCTTTTGGGCTCGAAAATCTTGACCTTAATGCCCCAGAAGATACAGTGGTGGAGAAGGATTATGAGTATGACATTGACTTGACGGCAATGCGTCAGAATCTTGAAAAGAAAGCCAAGAAAGCAAGCAAGACTAAGAAGAAGAAATCTGAGGCTTCTCTGGGCACAGGGTCGGCCAAAAAGTCTAAAAAAGTTGTACTTCCTGAGATTGATGCGAACCCATCGGAAATAGTGCCTGACACTGCCGCTAAGTCGAAAGAGCCTTCACAGGAAGCAACAAGAGAGACATCTGCCGAGCCTCTTGTGAACGTGGAGCCTGTGCTGGTCGCTAGCAAGGAGAAGACCAAGAAGAAAAAGAAGAAGGCAGTCATCGCAGACTGATATAATTTACAGGCAATAGCATAAACTCATAATTCAATTCCAAAATAGTTAAATTGGTTTTTAATTCGTTGAAAGAAAGGCAAGAAGCGGCTTGTTTACCTCATGAGTCTCGCTGTGATCTCAAATTATCCAAACTCCATAGTGATTGAGAACTCAGAGGTCACATCAGTCTTTTGGTTCGCGCATTCCATTGAGCGAGTAAGCCAGTATTAGCACTGGTTACAATTGTGATCTTCCTGGCACAAATTAAAAAGTTTGAAGTGTCTGTAGCATTATCCGAAGCAAAATCAGATCCAATTCCAGATTTTCAATCAAATTCATACTCTCCATCTAGTAAATCAAGCTCTACTATGACGACTCGTACTAAACCTCCCAATCTTTAACTTCTTGCTGTCACCACTGAAATCCAAGACAACAAAATCGACTTAATTTTCTTAAATTCCATAATTTTTCTATTTCAGCCGCACTATTTCTTGGACGACAGTCGAAACCACGTACACACTCACTAATCTTCGACGCTCCCCACACCTGCACCGAAATTAGGTACCAAGATCCATCCACCAACACCAACTTCTTCCACACAATGGCCAAGAGAAAGACGGCGGCTTCCACGCCCAAATCGGCCGCGGCCAGAACCACCGCCCTGGTCTTCCAAGAAGGCTCTGCCGACTTTCTCGCCGAAACTCCCGCTACTGTGGGCGAAATCACTCCCACTGGCAGAAACAACTTGGAGGAGATTCCCGAGGACACCAAGTTACCGTTCAAGATGCTCTACCAGCTTCAGGATTTTCTCAATGATCACATGACGTTGTCGAAGGGTGTGCAAGTGTTGGTTTGTTTGTATATATGTCAAATCTTCTATCTTCACTTCACAAGGAACAATCTCGACGAAGTGATGTACTCCACGTTGTTTAATATTTTGGGTGGTGTGTTGGCCATGTTTTTGTCGCACCGTTCTCAGAAGAAAAAGCATGAGTTGCAGCCCGAGAAGTACTTGTATCCAAAGTTGCCTGAGTTTAACACTGTGTTCAGCTTCTTCGTCCCTATTCTGTTGATTGTGTTGATGGCAGACCACAAGGATTCGTTTTTCCAGGCAAATTTGGCATTGAGCAATTTCGCCATCAAGTCTCTCCATCCTATTGCCAAAGTGGTGTCGTCTTTTGTCTTCTACTATATGTACAACGACGATGCTACCTTGGAGCTCTTCCAATTCATGAAGGTGATCTGGGTGTACTACTCGGTCGATTTCTCTCTTGGAGCCTGGAATGAGGCTCATAAGCTCGATAAGGATGGAAACGTCGTAGTCACCACCACCTTGAGCAACACCGAAATCCACTTTATCGCAATGGTCTGTGTCAACTTCCTTGTTCACTTGGAAACGCTTCCTCTTACAGCAGGTACCACTTCTCTTTACATCTTCCGTATCTTGATCCTTTCCCTCATTATGTCTTGTGCTCTCGCATATCCCCTCTACGAGTTGTACAAGTGGCTTGGCTCCGGAATTCTTCCCTCCCTCCTCTCCTACTTGATCATTGTTGCCTTCTGTGGTGGATTCTATTACGCAACTAACTATCAATTCAATTTGTTCATTGAGAAGAAAGAGGTACTCCATTGGTTGTATGAATACGTCACTTCGTCTCCCACTAGAACCAAACTTCTCACAACTTGGGTAGCTACCTTTGCAGGTGCTATTCCTGTTATGTTCCTTTTAGCTAAGGCCAACATTCTCTCTTTGAATGTAAGAAGAAAGGTTTGGCACTTCTTATTGGTAGCCACCTTGACGTACCCAATCGTGGAGGACCCAGAGTTTACAACCCTCGCAGTATTGGGCTCAGTGATTGTCTTTGTGGTCTTTGAGTTTCTCAGATGCACTCAACTTACTGTATTTGGTAAAATCCTTCATTCTCAACTTAAGGTCTTCCAGGACGAAAAGGATATCTCTGGTCCTTTGAATGTGTCTTACATTTATCTTTTGGTAGGAGCAGGTATTCCACTTGCATACGGAGCTGCTGTTAACGATCCTGTTTCGATCAGATCGTATATTGGCCTCGCCACTTTAGGTTTGGGAGACTCTGCCGCCTCAATTATTGGTAAGAAGTTTGGAAACATCAAATGGAAGGGCGAAGTGAAAACTTTTGAGGGTACTCTCGCATACATTGTGGCCACATTTGCCTACTTTTTCGCTGTTGACAAGTACGTTTTACCGGAGGCTAGTCGTGTCAGCAACTGGGAGAACATCTTCATCGTCTCCGTCATTGCAGGTGTCGTTGAAGGCACTGCCTCCATGAACGACAACATTTTGGTGCCAGCCATTTCAGTCATTGCCTACGAAGCTCTCACAAGAGTATTCCCAGGACATTAGTGTCTCATTTAAGGTCATTTGAGCATTTCCTTGCTATCAAGTTATTTTAATCAATACATAAATATAGAAGTGAAGTGAATTATATAAGGAAATCCGATACATTTTTGCTATCATCCATGAAGAACTGTTGCCGTGAAACGCCTTCATAAGTATCGTTGGCCTTCGAATGAATGGTTTTGCTTACACCCGAGGGGGCCAAAGTTGCTTCCATTCGAGCATCGCGCTCCGAGCTCAATGGATTCGAGCACTTGGCCAAGTATTCCACAAGTTGCACGGAAGACGGAGTGTCAAGTGGTTCAACCGACTTAGAAACAAACCTTGGAGCAGCGATTGGGACATGGCGAGGAACCGCCATGACATCTATTCTGGAGCTCTGTTCCACCTCGCAAAAATGGTCGGAAATAATGGAATGATCAACCTTAGCAGGAACGCCTGCGTTGCGGGAGTTATGCTTAAAGGTCATGAAGTGGAGCTTGTCCTCATTATCTGCATCGCGAGTCACGGACTCGGCGGTAAACCTCCGGAAGCGAACTCGTTCCATCTGTGTCTTCTCAAACTCCTCGTCATCCTCCGGTTCGGTATCTGAATCAGACATGATGGCGTTTTCGTCGGATAATCCAGCAACGAACTCGCTCAGCGGCAAATAGTGGTAATCGAAAATATCAGAAAGTTGAGCATATGACGACAGCGAGGACAGAACGGTGGAAGGACGCAGTTGATAGTATGGTTCCATGGAGGGTCTACGTGTTGGAAGTTGAGCACGAGGCAAAACCTCGAACTTTGTTAATTGGGTATCGTTAGAGAGTGGGATCTTGAGGTTGGCCGGAGTACAGGCCAAGCGGGTTTTTTTGGTCACGTCATCTACGAAAAAGGGTTCTTTGGTGTTCATTTAAGTGAGGAAAAACAGTGGTACGTGTTCCGGAAAAACCACGACCAAGTAATCGAGAAAGGTTGATCTCTACTGATAAGCTGTGTGCCGGTTTCCGGTATGTAGTGTTGTGCCTGCAGGAGAGCCATAGCCGTCTCTTTGATAGAGGCTCGTTGTGCAGATCTTACTATACATACTTATTTCTGGCTGTTTGCTATGAGGTATAGTCGAGGTTTGATGATTGGGTTTTTATAAGTGGTCAGGGAATTTGATTCAATAAAGAAAACGATACTCTTTTATATGTATAGTGAAGAGTCAAAAACGAACTTACTGTATTCACCCAGGGGTTAAACAAGGCTCGTATATTAATCTCTGTGGAAGACAATCGGCCAGTACACAGGCTATGGTCTTCGTTCTTTAGTAAGATACATTTGAAGTAGGTTTTATAGTGAGAAATTGTTCTTCATTTGGGAACGAATATTTCCGATTTACGAAATTTGTTTGTTTGGTTTTTCTCACCATCACTGGGGTGGAACTGTGTCCGTACAATCTTTAGGTAGTTTCATTGTCTACAACGCGATTAATCCATGAAGCCTCAACGAAAAAGAATTCCGTGAGACAATCCGAAAAGATAAGAATTGGGGCTGTTCGTTTTCTTGGACTTCCCATTTCAACAAAAATCAATTGGCATGCTCCCAGAACTTCAACCCCTGCAATTGGTAGATCTCATCAATAATGCAAGCAAAACTTATCTTCGATTCACAATTCGGTGTGTTTCAAATCATTTAATGAAATATTGCTGAATACGAACAATTCTTATCTTGTCACTTTATGAGATTATAGGGGGGCTCCAAGTCAAAGCTTCAGCAGTTCAAAATTCAAGATTGAGAAAATACAAACTTTGAAAATTTCGTCCATTCCAAATTTATCAAGATACAAAAGGATACAAATTTTAAAAAACTCTTGACAATAATTTGTTCTGTTGGCGTACGGTGAGTTTCTACACCTTCACTTGTCTCATCTCAAGCCTGTGTACTTCTCATCTCCATCATGAATCGATCGCACGACAGAAGGAAGCCCTTTCAGGGCAAGCACCGCCATAAAGATCTCCGTGAGTTCAAAAACCAGGAGATCAAAAAGTCCTTGGTCCACAGAGCTCGTTTGAGAAAGAACTACTTCAAATTGTTGGAGAAAGAGGGTGTACCAGAAAATCCCAAAGACCTAAACCATGAAGACGGCGTTCAAGAAAATACAGAGAGCTCGCAACAATTGAGCGAAGATAATGATTCACAATTGGAGGATGAAGCCTCGGATGAAGAGAATGAGACGTCGGGAAGCACCGCTAAGAGAGGAGCGCCACTACCTAGTCAAAGCACAGAGAAGCAAATGGCCAAGGAGCAGGAAAGACGGAAGCCCATGAATTTCGCAGAGCGTGCTAAGCTTGCCAGAGAAAGAAAAGAACAACAAAGACAAGAGCAGCTCGATCGTGTTAGAGAGAAACGCTCTATGATTGAAGAAAGCAGAAGAGTCAGAGAAAAGAAGAAGGACAAGCTCACTCAACGAACCAGAAGAGGCCAGCCTGTTATGGGCCCAAGAATTAACGATTTGTTGGATAAAATCAGGAAGAATAATTGAATATGTTTAAATCTATGTATAAGTAATGGGACACTTTTAGGAGAATGAACCTCTCAAGTTGCGGAAGAACAAAGCTAGATCGTAGAAGAACAAGGAACTCACTCTTTTTCTGTAGGCAAACCAGCTGCTCACATTGCTGGCAAACCATGACCAGGTGTAACGACGGTAAAGTTTACTGTTTAGTTCAAGTGACTCTTCGTAGACATCCCTGGCACAATAGTTGGCCATGATAAGAAAGGTACGCTCGGGTCCAAGCGAGTTTCCTAAACCTTCGTCCAAGTTTCTTGTTAAGTCGTTGGTTTTCAAGATGAGCAAAACGATGCGCGGCATATTGGCGAGTATATCCATGAGACTTTCTAAAACACCGCTTTCGGTGTACAACAGCAGTTGAATCGCTTCAATCTCTGTTTCGTCTCTGGTCTTAGTAATATCGTAGTTGAGTGCAGTAGACGGATCTCTTCCCGTGATTGCTGCAATGAATACACGGAATTTTTGGTCACCTTCGATTCCGGCAAATTTTTGAGCATACTCTTTCATTTTAGGGACGTCGTTGTCTAAAATTGCTAGCCAAAAATGGGAGTAGTCACGCTTCATTTGTAAGGGGATGTATCTGTACAACCCATGATCATAGAGAACGATCTCAAAATTGTGCCCGCTCTTGTTCTCTGATGGCTCAACGACCCTAATAGCCAAGTTACCCAAATGAGGGTCACAATGGAGTCCGACATTTGGTGTGAAAATCATGTTGTTAAAGATATGAGAAAGACAGGATGAAACTTCTGCTGGACTGATATTATTGTTTTTCATGAACTCGAGGTCATCAAGCCTCTTTCCGGCAACATACTCCATCACCAAGATCCGTTTTTCGCTGTAAATAATTTGAGGAACCCTCAAAGAAGTTAATTCGTACATATTGGCGAACTCGGCAGTGGTTTTCATTGCATTTTCGGCCTCGTTCACAAAATCCAACTCGACAAAGATAGAACTTCGCAACTCATCACTGAGCCAAGTCATGGGATATTCAGGGAAGACTTTTGTAATGAGTTCGTAGACGGTTTGAATGAGATAGATGTCCAATGGCACAAATTCGGCGAGCAGCGGGTGTTGCAATTTCACGGCCACCTTTTCTCCTGAGCCACGGACTTCGGCAATATGAACCTGAGCCAAGGATGCAACACCAACGGGGTTCCAGTCAAAATCACTGAAGTATTCATCTAATTCAACTCCCATGTCCTTGCGAAACATGTCTTCGATCTCATCCTTGGACGATCTTGGGCATTGATCTTGAAGAGGTTTCATTGTTTCAGTCCACTCAGGAGGTAAAATGTAAGTGAGTGCCGAGATATGCTGGCCCAATTTGATATAGATACCTCTGTTGGTCTCCAAAGCCTTCAAAGTGATCTTTGCTGCCTTCAGATGCGCCTGTGACATTGCGTTTCTCCTTATTTCTTCATCCTGGAAATCAGTTCCCAAGACATCCTTATATATTTTAAAACAACGAGCTGTTGCGACTGTCACAACAGAAATTCTCTCTGCGGTAATGAACGCGTGTCTCGTAGCATCGTGGAAATTATCATTGGTGTAATACAATGTTCCACCAAGAAGGCCGAATCCTGCGAGGACTTTTGGCCAAACACGGCTTTTTTTGGGACCCGCTGCTGTAGCCAACGTTCTCCTCGTCGCTAGTACGGGTCGTACGGCTCTAGAAAACATGTCGTAGCTGAATCTGGTTCGTTTGTATGGCAAACTGCACATGTAGATCTGGGGAGATAATGATGGTGATTATACGAGCAACATCGGACTTGAACAGGTAATTTTAATTTTCAGGAATTAATTAATTCTTTGAAGCATTTGTAGTGTGCTTGCAGAAAAATAAGTTTGGACAAAAGGCCTTTCATACATCTATTAGAATTATCATTAAAGAAAGACACCCTCCGATAAGAGACTGTTGATGTCACCACTATTGACTTGCAGCATGAGACTCTCGTCACTCATGAAGTCAAAATTAAAATTAGGCAAGCTATCCCAGTCTATTATGTCCGCTTGCAGTTCCTGCTTCGGCGTCATTGAGCTTGGAGACATTGGCATGCCAATAGACTGAGATTGTGCGAGGCTCGCAGAAGCGTATGGGAACAAGGGAGGTGTGAAGCGGGGACTGGTATTGGGGAATACCATTTCAGAGTTAAGTACATTTTCAAGTCTTTGTTGTTGTGCTTTAGGGTTGCTAGCAGCGCGATCCTCTGAAGCAAGACTTGTTTCATTCGAAGGCGTTTCCGTCTCGAAGGCAAAAGAAGATCTAGAAGAAAGTTTCCGGATTTTTGTGCGATGATCCATTGGACCGCTGCCGGGAGTCAGGTTGGTTCTAGAGGACATGCTTGTTTGAATGGAATTTGAATCTGCGTGAGTTACAGGGCAAAACGAGCCTTTTGTGATCCCTGGCTGGTTTGGCCGAAGAATGTTGCTCAAAGACGGTGTTGTAGCCCGCGAACTTCTCGAGTCCAACCCTCCGAGCATCTCGCCATGGGCAACAGGGCACCCGCTCACTTCTGTTCTTGTAGCCGAAACAGGGTATTTTGAGCTGGGCATCACTGGACAAACGCTTAGTAATTTTCCAGACTTGAATGCCTCGGCGTGTAACTTAGCATATGACTCTGAGTTCATCTTGTGAGAATTTCTGATGAAAGTCGAGTAGAATTTCCATATCTTTGTTTTCTTCAAAACACAGTCGATTGGAGCGTTGGTTTCAAGTAGATACATGGTTTTATCCGTCTCTCCAATGATATTGTTTTTGGTCTCGACAGGAATTGTAAAGCGAGACTGGGCACTAAGTTTAGGGCCATAAACTAGAACGTCTTTGGTATCCGAATGAGTGACCGGACATCCCTTGTTCGTTTGAGTCTCGGTACGGAATCGAATTAATAGACCAGCTATTAGATGTGACATGCGACCGAGAGCTTCTGCTATCATTGCTAACACGCAAAGAGAATTGGCAGTCTTGGTGAATTGAACACAACTTCCCTGCAAGAATTTATTAATATCAAGACATTTCGAAAAGAGTTCAGGGATGATTTTGGTCACCAAGTTTGAATCACCCAATTCTTCCGCCTGATGAGTAGTAATGGTAATGAGAAACAATTCCAAGTAATGAAGCATCAATCTTATTTCAAAGTACTTGATAAGAGGAAGCATCGTGAGCGAGATATCGTCGCCTTTTATCGAAATTTCAGACACTAAAGTGAATACTTTGGAGATCGTGACCTGACTCATGGCGGGATTACCATAAACTCCATTAAGCAAGGTAAACAGGGTTCGACTAATCAAGTAGCCAACTTTCAAAGTATTCACAATGTTTCTTGAGTTCTCGCTCATGATTGAGCTCAAAAACCTTGCATGTGTGTTCTCTCGTTCTGCCAGAACGATAATCTCTAGAACAGTGTAGACTTGTTTTTCCAAACGCTTAGAATGTTTCAAAACAGGTATAAAGTTCATCACTGCATGGTTAATAAGTCTCACTATGTCACTCCATAGTTGACAAAACAACACTCTTAATTCAAGTATTTTGCTTTTGTCGTCATCCTCGGCTTCAAATACTATCTGGGTAGGATCACACCACAACTGCAATTTATCATCTGAAACAATATTATTGATGAGAATTTCAAACACATGAGTAAATGATTCGAAAATCTCCAATTGCAAATCATTCTTGTTGTAGTGCTGCAATAAACAGTTCAAGGTGGCAACTAGTAAGGCGACATAAGACAACAGACTATTGAGCTCCTTCTTGCAGACTCTCGCCTCACTGACACGTCGAAGAAGCTCTACGATGTCTGAAAGTGCTGTGACAATGGAATTTTCCTGAGGTGAAGAGAAAAAGTCGGATGGGAAGATTGTAGAAAGCAAATTGATAGCATCACTTGAAACTAGACACTGAGAACGCAAGCTTGTAACAGCTTCTTCCACGATAATTCTCAACATAGACATGTAAATTGCCTTCATTCTAAGTGTTTTCATCATATCATCATCTGACATTTCAGATGCGAACACTCCCACATTAAGTCTGATATCATCACCTGAACACTCGAACAAGCTCATTATTTGCGTTTCAAAAGATCTGAGAAGATATTTGGAGTCAATTTCGCTATTCAGCAAGATTTGCTTGTGCGCTCCACTATCGAGCCTGTCGAAGTAAAACTGTACTAAAAAACTAAGTTGAGTATAGTTCAAAGGCTGCAGAGGTGTAATTTTTGTCTTTACTTTTGACCACAACTTTTGTAGCAGGGTTAGCATGTCAACAGCATCTTCATCTTCGAGCCGTAGTCTGCTTGTTGAGTCCGAACTAGGCGGTGAGACTGAACTAGACGATTCTCTAGGAATTGAAATATTAGATTCTTCTAGCATCGTATTAAACTCGCATGCGACTACTGGGCAAGTTTGATGACTGCAGTTTGATGCATCATCGTTTGCCGTAGCAGATAGGGTGTTATCTGTGCCTTGTTTTCGCAAGCTTTGTTTGTACATGTGATAAGATTTTTGCAAGTTAGTGATTTTATACCAAAGTGCTGTGAGTTGCGGATCAAGTCTAATGATATTGAGCCATGAGTAAAGTTCAAGTGGTGAAGGGGTGGGTTTTTTCTTGTCGCCTTGTCCAGAAACGCCGAAATTTTTCATTTCAAAAATGTCGTCTACCACGAGCACTGGAACATTAGAGTGCTTTCTTGTAGGGTTTATTTTGCCCAAGACAGACATTGCAGTGTGGTTCTTTTCTAGGGTTTGTCCAAGCTGCAGTTGAGTAGAAACAATTACCATCGCTTGGGAATCCAAAGTACCATTGGAAGCTGATAAATTCCTCCGTTGTTCATCAACAGAGGCTACAGCCTGAATATCGGGTTGCGATTGAGGCTGAGACCTGAAGTGGGCTAACTGTGCTCGTAGACATTTCAACTCATTTGCCTGTTTAGCGATAGTAGTTTCCATGTCCAGCGACAGCGGTTTGTCGACTGCTGTCTCCTGTGCATTTACAGGGACCTCAGATGCAATTTTAGCCAGATTTTCGGCCCAGACTGGCTCTACATAGACACACAAATGGCCCACATTGTTCTTGACACATCCGGAGCAGGGCCGCAGCTTATCACACTTAACCTTTCTTTTTTTGCAGTTAAGACATGATACCGGAACACGTTTCCGATGTCTTTTTTCTTTTGACAGAGACATTAGGCTCTGGTATTAGTGATTAGGTCTGTGGTGTAGGCTTAAACGAAATGAGGTGCGATAAGTGCGAGATGGAAATACAATAGAACTGAGTTGGGAAAAAGAACGATTGGATGAAATCATATATTAACCGTCACTTCTAGGTTCCTGGGATATTTTTTTTGGGAAAGAGTCTGGTGGAAAATGGCACCTGCTAATGCGCTTATGTCACCTATAGCTTGCACATCAACTTGCACGTTAACTCTATAATGCAGTGTTGGGCTTTTCAAAATGGAACTTTTAGAAAAATAAACGGCTAATTATTCAAGGCAGCGGAAAAATTTTGAATGTGTCTAATAAAGCTTAGATCTGTTGAGTACTAGACTAGTTCTATTCTGTCGTACAAAACTGGAGATGCTTGGTACATCTCGAAATTCAACAGAAATCTTTGTCAAAACGTGAAGACCATAGTTTTCAATTTAAAAGAAAAAAATTATCATCTCTCATGTCTCCCAAATTCTCTATGTCTACGTCACGTTCCATGCGGTGCTAATTACCTACAACACAATGCTTCTACGAACTTTTTCAACGTCTTGTAAAGCCTTCGCAAAAAAAGAGGTCGCGAAAAAGACAAAGCATTTGGGCCGTGCAAGTAATAACTTGTCTCTGGGTGTTGTTGGTCTAGCAAATGTAGGCAAAAGCACGTTCTTTCAAGCTATCACGAAATCCACGTTAGGAAACCCCGCTAACTACCCTTTCGCTACCATCGAAGCAGAGAAGTCTTTCGTTGTGGTTGAAAGTGAAAAGCTCAATCACTACCAGAAACTATTCCAGTCTATAAAAAAGGTTCCTACCTCACTTACAGTGTATGATATTGCCGGTTTGACCAGAAACGCTTCCACGGGACAAGGCCTCGGAAATAAATTCTTGAGTGATATTCGTATGGTTGATGGTGTTTTCCATGTCGTGAGAGGCTTCAGAAACGACGATATCACCCATATCGAGCACTCAGTTGATCCGGTCAGAGACATCACCATTGTGACTGATGAACTCATTCTCAAGGACTTGGACTACATTGAGACTGCAAAGGAATCTGCTCGCAAGACTTTGAAAAAACCTTTTGCTGACAAGGCAGCTGTCGAATTCGAATTGGAACTTCTTGAGAGACTCTCTGATACACTCTATTGTGGGACAAAGGCCTCATCAGTAGAATGGCTGGATACTGAAATCGATGTGATTAACCAACTCAATTTACTTACAGCCAAGCCTACAGTCTATCTTTTGAACGTCACTGTTCCAGATTACGTGAGTGGCACAAACGAGTTTTTAGATAAGGTCAAGGAATGGATCGAAGAGAATTGTCCACAGGACAAATTGATGTTGTTCTCTGCGGAATATGAGACTCGTCTCAATGAGTTGGAGTCGGCCGATTTGCAGGCTTACAAGGCTGAAAATGGAAATATGCCTAGTGCATTTCCTGGTATTGTTGATTCTATTAGAGATGCTCTTCGCCTTATTTCGTTCTATACCTGCGGGCCCAAAGAAGCTCACCAGTGGACCGTTCAGGATGGATCCACTGCTCCAGAAGCAGCAGGTGCAATTCATACCGATTTTAAGAAGAGCTTTATATCAGCTCAGGTCTACAAATGGGAGGATCTCAAGGAAGAGGCTGCTCCTCTCGATGAGGCCTCTTTAAAGAGTCGCGGTAAACAGTTGAGAGTCGGAAAGACCTATTTTGTTGAGGATGGTGATGTGATGGTTGTCAAAACGGGCCGCTAAGCGGATGTACATAGAACACTGGACCTTCAATAATTCTAATAGAATGTTCTGATGATGAAAATATGATTCGACAAACTGCACTGTTGAGTTTTGTTTGATCAGCTTTGGCAGCTAAGTCATTTAGAGTTATCTTACTACCCTCGAGCCTTTATGCTGGAAAAGCGATGGTAATCAATTTAAGCTATTCCTTTAGAAAACAAACAAGTGTCTGTTACATTGATCTTGCCAATTTTATTTGTCACAAGATTATGGTATCATTAAAAATTTTTAAATTTTGCAATGTTCGGACAACTTTCCACCAGAGCGAAAAATTGAACTCATCATTGATTCAGCGTACAAAAAACAATAATTAATTTCTCGCATAGAAATGCACAGAATCTGCAAATGTATATTCTCATTAATCACTACACTTTGTTTCTTTATTTAAAACATCAGATCGTCTTTGTTCATACTTGATGACCGCGGAAAAATGACAGTAAGTGGATACTGTAGATGCAGTGACAGACCAACATTCGTTGACAGACACATCAAACCGCAAAGTTCTGTGATATGACAGTAACTCAAAAACAGATGGTAGTTCCCGGAAAAAAATTCCGAAAAGTCCCGGGATCACAAACAATATATTTGATGATCACTTTTCGCCTGCCCCTCTTTTTTCGCTTCCACCATTCCTGAACAAAAGCCAACGGTTCTTTATGTAGCCGCGCCTCTTATCATCTTCGCCCCAAAACGGAACTACCTCCTATTAACACCCACCTTGTTTCTTGGAGCGGTACTCATATTTGTATCACCAATTCTAGGGCGGTCTTAACCAATCTAGTCACTCCGCATCGTGTACTCTAGTTTCTTCCGGAAAACCGTTTGGAATCTCCTTCAAAACTAAGTCTGTTTTGTCAAACACAATCCCAAACAGATTGGGCTGTCTTGCAACACTCACGCAGACGCACACCCTGTAAACCCGTCATCAAGAGGACTTAACTGTCATCTTGCTATCCGCGCCGACTCTCTGACAAAATTACCTCTGCAAGTCCCTCTGTTCCCGAACAGTCCGAAAAGGCCGTTCTATCCCGCTTTCTGTTCTTATTACGCATGCCCGTGACCAGGTCCGCTATCGTGAACCTCTCGCCGCATAGAATGATTGGGTCCGTCTATTCTTATCTCTTCCGCGGTAAGGCTCCCTTGCCTGCTGCCCGGAACTTCTCCACCAACAATCCTTTGCTTGATGAGGGTCACGCTGCATCGTACCATCCACGCTTGTCGTCCATTTTCCAGCTGTTGGACGCGCTAGCTCCTAGATTCATGACGAAAGGCTCAAACATTGAGATTCTTCCAGGTCCCAAGGAGTTCTACTCTTTGCTCAAACAAAAAATCGGCACTGCAAAGAAGCGCATTTTCTTGAGTTCTCTCTATGTAGGTGACAAGCAAGACGAATTGATCCAGTGTTTGGCAGATGCCATGGAGAAAAACGAAGATTTGAAGGTCTCCATCTTGACTGATGCCTTGAGAGGTACCCGTGAGGCTCCCCACAAGCCTTGTCTGGCCCTGTTGCTCGTTACTCTCGTTGAAAAATTTGGTCCCCACAGAGCAGACATCAGATTGTACCATACTCCACATTTGTCTGGGTTCAAGAAGAATTGGGCCCCCAAACGTCTTAACGAGAGTTTTGGTTTGCAGCACATGAAACTTTACGGACTTGACGATGAGATCATTTTGAGTGGTGCCAACTTGTCCGAAGACTACTTTACAGATCGCCAAGATAGATACTATGTTTTCAAGGACAAAAGAATCACTGAGTATTACTTCAAGGTCCACTCCGCTGTGTCCTCCTTGTCATATCAGTTGTTGACCACAAAACAGCCGAAGGGCTACCAAAATTTCAGATTGTCATGGCCCACTTCTAACAAGTCTTGTGAGCCTGATTTGAACTTGCATCGTTTCATTGGTGAGTCATCCCTCCTTTTGGAACCATTATTGAAACAACATGATCTTGACTCGTTCGAGGAATTCGACAACACTGAGGAAGCCGATACAATTGTTTATGCCGTTTCGCAGTTTACCCCTCTTTTACCGCACACGAATGATACATCGACTGAGAAGCCGGCTATTTTGCGTCTCTTGTCATTCTTGGATTCACCAAGAATCAATTGGTGGTTCACCGCCGGATACTTCAACATGCTTCCTCAAATTCAAGAGAAGCTTTTGAATGGACAAGCGACAGGAACACTCATTACTGCCTCGATGAAAGCCAATTCGTTTTACAAGTCGTCTGGTGCTTCCTACTACATTCCAGAGGCCTACTTACTAATTGCAAAGAAGTTTTTAGAGGAAATCAGAAAGCGTGGCAAGGACCACTTAATTAAGTTGTTTGAGTGGCAGAACGGTGTGGTTAACACCCCAGGTGGCTGGTCTTATCACGCCAAAGGAATCTGGATTTCAGTTCCAGATGAGGAGGAGCCATCTGTCACTGTCGTTGGCTCATCAAATTATACTAGAAGGGCCTACAGTCTAGACTTGGAGAGTAACGCTGTGATCATCACAAAAGATCCTGATTTAAAAAAGAGAATGAAAGCCGAAATAGACAACTTGATGACACACGCCAACGAGTTGACATTGGAGGACTTCCAGCCTAAGGTTCAAGAGCTGAACGCGGAACCTCGTGTTGACGCACAAGGCAACACAGTGGTGGCACCCCCATTGCTAGCTGTTGACGCAGACCGCATGATTAGTTACAGAGTGCATTTGGGATTGAAGCTTCTAGGCGACAAACTCTAAAAGTATAGTATAAGCATTCTATTTAACTGAGTATATTTTGTGAATATGAATAAACAAGTAAATGAAGTCGATATAGTTTACGATGCCAATGCAATAATTTGACATTACATTTTCAACCAACGGTACTAAATTCAAGGCATTGTGTACATCAGCCCGATCTAACAGACATCAAAGTCCGAGATAGTTTAGTGGCTAGAATCTCCGCTTGTCGCGCGGAGGACCGGGGTTCAATTCCCCGTCTCGGAGCGCGCAAGTGGTTTAGTGGTAAAATCCAACGTTGCCATCGTTGGGCCCCCGGTTCGATTCCGGGCTTGCGCATTCTTTTTTGCACCCCGCGACTTCTCTGAAAAAAATTACATCCTATACATCTGATCCTCCACCTTCTCACCTCAACACCACCTCAGGTCCCCATATTTTTCCTCCCATCACACCATGCACATAACAACACAGGGCCTCCTAGCCCCAGCCAAAGCCCCCCTCCGGGCAGTGGCACAGGTCTTGAATCAAATCCGTACCGCTACCAAGAGAGTCTCCTCTTCGAGAACAAACATGAAAGACTCTGCCGGTAGACGTCTTGGACCCAAGAAATTCGAGTCCTCGTTCGTCAAGCCTGGCCAGATCATCATGAGACAACGTGGTACCAAAATACACCCGGGTGAGAACGTTGGTTTGGGAAAAGACCACACCATCTTCGCCTTGGAGCCAGGTTACGTCAGATTCTACTTGGACCCCTTCCACCCGCTCAGAAAGTACGTTGGTGTTGCATTGAAGAAGGATATCATGCTTCCATACCCACACTTCGAGCCTCGTGTGCGCAGATTTGGCTACAATGTGTTGAAGGGTGCAGCAGCTGAAGCAGAGGAGAACCGCATGTCGCGTAAGGAGCATCTCGCGCAGCCCGAGTTGAAGGAAAGAGCACAGAAGAAAGAAGACTACAATAACAGTAAAATCGCCGAGTACACAAGCACCATCCAAGCCACGGCTGGCGACTTCTCAGAACAAGAGGTCGCTCTTGGCGCTGCCAGACTTCTCTTCATCAGCAAACATCTTGCCAACGAGACTCTTACCGAGGCTGCTGCTGCTGACCAGGCTACTTTCAACTATGTCCATGATGCCGAGTTGGCCTCCAAGAGAGGCGAGAGCTCTGCTGATGAGCTTGCCACCAGCCGTGCCAGCTACATCGAGTTTGCTAAGAAGTTCGATGGCTTGTTTACTGTAGACTTTACTGGAGCTGCACATGCTCGCTTGAGCACTGAGGCTCTTGAGGCTAAGCAAGCGGAATCGCGTGCTAAATTAGATGAGTTTTCAAATGTCAAGCTCTCTACCAAGGACTTGAAGCAGATCGAGAACATCATTTCTCAACCAGGTGTTTTCTCCAAGGCAGACCGCGAAGCCTTGAAACAAAAGTATATCCCTACTGTGTTGCCTGAATCTGTCCCAGGCACCGTTGTGGAAGTGAAAGAGGGAGGTAAGCTTCCGAAGGGAGCTGTTCCTGTCAGAACCTACGACCCAACCACACGCAGCATTCAGACCGTTTACCGTACCAAGGATGCATTTCTCAGCGCCGAATAATCTTGTATATAAATAGACATCTTTAGTTGCGAATTGTGGATTTACAGATGCCACACACTATTCGTAGAATGTATCAATTGAATATTCGACTATGCACACACTAAGAGACAAACACCACCACAATCGCTACAGCAGTATACTGCCTCTAGAAATATTCCGCTCTGATTTCCAATTCTAATTGCACACGGAATGCTCTAAGCGAATACATCTGCACATGAGCACCATTTACCCAAAACCCGCTATCTTATCAGAGCCATACAGTGAGTTGGCTGAACACCAAATTATCATTGCATAGGGTAATCAACGGAATACGACTCGAAAAAATGAATTTTTTTTCAATCAATAGAATGGCTTTGACTCGTGATTGTGATTTATCCAAGAATTCCGAGATTATTCTTAGTATATCCTTTTTCTCCGGCTGTTTTTCGCTAAATCCGCTTGTCCTGCAGACCAATAGTAGCGCCGAGCTGCATTACCTGCACGTCCCCTATATAACTATCAATCATTCCAGACCTTGAATCCACAGTGTAATTCGTTCACAATGAGAGGACTTCCAATCGACAAACCAACCAATCCAAGCAAGCGGAAACTTGGAACCATTGCAATTGCCATTGCGGCAATTGGGTCCATGGCTCTCATCATGGATCTTCTTTTGACTGGATATCTGAAGATGTACTTCACCAATGATAAACCTGAGGGGGTATGTCCAATCTGGGATATTCAAAGACCAAAATCGTTCATAGAAAATAACGGATCGGTTGTTCGTGAAATCCTATTTGACGAGAAGTTCCGTAATGGCTCTGCCGCAAAGCTTTCGGGTATGGTCCAGATCGATACCCAAATGCGCGACAATCCTCCAACGGTCGAGGATGACCCAGAGTATTGGTCCAGATTCAAGAAACTCCACCTGTATTTGGAAACCACTTTTCCAGAAGTTTATGAAACCGCAGATGTCGTAAAAATCAATACCTATGGTTTGGTTTTCACCTGGAAGGGCTCAGATGAAAAATTGAAGCCACTTATGCTTGCTGCACACCAGGACGTTGTTCCAGTCCAAAAAGATACTTTGAGTGACTGGACGTACCCTCCATTTGAAGGTCATTATGATGGGGAGTATGTGTGGGGTCGCGGATCCTCAGATTGCAAAAATGTCTTATCGGCAATTTTCGAAGCTTTGGCGCTTTTGAAGAAAAATAAATTCAAACCAACCAGAACAATCGTGCTTGCCTTTGGCATGGACGAAGAGGTCTCTGGACGGTTAGGTGCTGGCCACATCGCTCCATATCTAGAGAAGACGTTTGGAAAGAATTCAATGTATGCAATTGTTGATGAGGGTGCAGGTATGTCGATTGAGCCTTCAACTCAAAGAATATTTGCTTTGCCCGGTACCCGCGAGAAGGGATATCTTGACATTTCTACCGAGCTTATCACACCTGGAGGTCATTCTTCAATTCCACCTGAGCACACTTCCATTGGAATCATGGCAGAGCTCGAAAAACTCATTGAAGGCGACCCATACAAGGCCGTTTTTACTCCTGAGAATCCAACTTTCGAGTTTTTGCAATGTTTAGCCGTTCACGGAGGCGACAAATTAAGCTGGAGATTACGTAAGTCAATTTTGCGCTCCGGATACGACAAAATTGCCAATTCCTACGTTATCAAATACTTGACCAGCAACAGAGTCACCAAGTATTTGGTCCAGACATCTCAAGCCATGGACATCATCAGAGGTGGAGAAAAGAACAATGCTCTTCCCGAGAGTGTTCAATTATTGACAAACCATAGAGTTGCCATTGAGTCCACCATTCAAGAAGTTACCGACAGATTTGTTTCTCGTGTGCACGCGGTCGCTAAAAAATTTGATTTGGGTCTCAAGGTCAATGGCGAAACCGTCTTGGAGTCTACAAGCAATGGCCATTTTTCAGTAAAGGATGCAGGGCACAGTCTCGAAGTCGCCCCAAAAACCCCAATTGGAGATAAAGTATGGAAGGAATTAGCTGGCGCCACTAGACATGTCTACGAGGATGCAGTCTTCACAAATCTCACCGAACCCATTATCGTTGCACCCGCAATTATGACGGGAAATACCGACACAAGATACTACTGGAACTTGACACACAATATTTTCCGGTACACACCCGTCCTTGCTGGCTTTACCGACTCTCGGATTCATAGCGTAGACGAAAGAATGGGCATAGACAACCATTTGCGCCTTATTGCCTTTTTCTACGAGTATGTGCAGATCGTGGACGAGGCATAATTCTATTCAGCAAATAGGCCCTTCTAAGAACCCACTTTACGGATATGGTAGTATTACAAACCCCACTAAATGACACTTTGTACTGCACCACATTGGTTAGTAGACTGTAGTTCTAAATGCGCCTGCAGAATGTGCCCAAGGTGCATAAACTCCGGCGTCCGACCCAGCCCACAAATTAGGTGATTCAAATTCTTGAGGTATAAAGAAGCAACGATTTTCCTGGCATTTGGGTCCCGTAAGTTATCGAAGGATGTCCAGATTAACCACCGTTTTGGGGATTCTTTTGGTAGGTATTCTCCTCTCTACTGATTTGACGTCGTACGTCAAGATATATTTGCACCCAAGCTCTGATCCAAAATGCCAAATTTATGACGCTTTGGCTCCACCTGGTTTCTACAAGGACAATTCGACTGTGTTGAGAATTTTGAATGACCCGGAATATCGTCTCGAGTCTGTGGCCCGTCTCTCCGGCGCTGTTCAGGTTGACACTTCGGTCAATGATGATTTCCTTGATGTTTCTGAGGACCCTGAGACTTGGAAACGTTTCGATAAATTCGAGGCTTACTTGAAAGAGACATTTCCTGCTGTTTTTGAGAACTCAGAGTTGACGAAGGTTAATTCTCATGGAATCATTTTGCATTGGAAGGGTTCAGATGAGTCGTTGAAGCCTCTTCTTCTCACAGCCCATCAGGATGTAGTTCCAGTGCAACATGAAACAGTGGGCGATTGGACATACCCTCCATTTTCCGGTCATTATGACGGCGAGTATCTTTATGGAAGAGGTTCTTTCGACTGTAAAAACTCCTTGATCGCTGTAATGGAGGCACTTGAGTTGTTGATGGAAGGAGGGTACCAAAATTCCCGTGGCGTGATTGCTGCTTTTGGTTTCGATGAAGAGATTACTGGAAATTTTGGTGCTAAGAACATAGCAAAAGTGTTAGAACAGAAGTTTGGACCCGATTCTATGTACGCAATCATTGACGAAGGTCCCGGCCTTCTTGAAGACCCTATCACGAATACCTTGATTGCTGTTCCAGGTACCGGTGAGAAGGGATTGACTGATTTGAAGGTGCAGCTCTTTATGCCTGGCGGACATTCATCAATGCCTCCAGATCATGGTGCCATTGGTATCATGGGTGAGTTGGCAATGGATATTGAAAATGACCCATACCAGGCTAAATTGACAGAAAAAAACCCTATCCTCAAGTTTTTACAGTGTGTGGCAGCAGCTGGTGGTGACAAGATGAGCACAATGCAGAAAAAAGCTATCCTTCGGGCCGATTTCGATACCTTTGCCAACAAGCTTGTTGTAGACTCCCTTTTGAAGAACAAGATCACCAGGAATTTGGTTAGAACTTCGCAGGCTGTTGATGTGATTAGAGGAGGTGAGAAGATCAATGCATTACCAGAAGAAGTCTCCTTGCTTGTCAACCATAGAGTTTCAGTTGACACAACTTACGAGCAAGTGGCAGAACACTTTGCGTCAAGAGTACACAGACTTGCTATTAAGTACAATTTGAATGTGACTGAGTTTGGAACCCAGACTTACACAGCAAAGAATGCCGCAGGTGCGTTCTTTGTAACAAAGTTGCGTAACAGAATTGAAGTTGCACCAGTCACTCCATCAACTGGAAAAGTATGGGAGTACTTGGCAGGTTCTACTCGTCATGTTTTCGAACACTTAGTCTTGAACAACACCATTGGGTATCCAATTGTGACTGCTCCAGCAATGATGCCTGCCAACACAGACACAAGATACTACTGGGCTTTGACTCGTCATATCTTCCGTTTCGCTCCAATGATCGTAAGACTCGACCACTGTAACGTCCACAGTGTCAACGAGAAAATCCCATTTGACGGCCATTTGCAGTTGACTGCTTGGTACTACCAGTATATCCAGAACGTTGACACAAAGGATGCAGACGAGTAACCTTTTCGATTTATAGTCAAATTTGAGAATCATTGTAAGCACGCGTAGAGTCATGTTTAGCCACCAAAAACCTTGAGGCTTCAACCAGAGCACAATTTTGTATCATATGCATTTAACAAAGCAAAGGTTCAATTGAGGGCTCCCTTGTTTCTCGTTGAGAAGCAATAATATTCTTCTTTGGATACCTCTTGTGGACTGCTAAAAGCATATGGTTCGTCATTCCAACCTACTCTGCCAACAAAAGATATTCCTCTCGCAACCTCTCTAAGCCACATCAAGCACAAAATCCTCGAGATGGCACACCCATTTTCATGCTCATATGAGGTCGTGTTCTTCTCAGTCCTTTCCGATGACCAACCAACAGCCTACAAGACGTTGTCCCGAATAATCTTACATTAATAGTATACAGCCTAACTGATTTCCTTTTTCTCCAAAGGATTGTATCTCAAAAACTTTTCAATCAAGTCGACGTGGGTCAACACCATTCTTCTGCAGCAGTATCTTTTCAACTTAAGTTGATCCAAGGCATCGCCCTCAGTCAAGGTCTCATCCTGCAACAATGTCAAATATGTCTCCCACTTGTCACCAACAACCTTACCACAGGAAAAACACCGGATGGGAATAATCATCTTGCAGAGTCAAGGTTAGATGTGTATTTTCGATTAGGTGATGCGTTTGAGAGTGGGTGAGGAAGTGTGAGAGGTGCACGGGTGCAGGTGCCTCAATGCTCATCTCCATCTCACACTCCATATATTTTTCACGAGGACAGTGATATTGATCCAACACAATTAAAGATGGCCGAAATTTCGAAAAGGTGGGCCACATCCATGATAACGGGTGGAAATCCGCTTGTGTTCACTGGACCATGCTCATTCCCTGCAGTGTCCTCTGTGGATGGTAAATATTCCATTGTGCTATTGAGCCGCCAAATCAGAGTGTACTTGCTTCAAACCCGTCAGTGCATAAGAACCGTGGACATGGATATGCTGAAGGTAGTTGCAGTGTGTTTGGACCCAGGAAATAGTTCCCAACTAGCATGCTTCACTAAGAAGGACATGTTCTATGTCTCTTGGCAAGAGAATCTCGCAGAGCCAGTGGTGGCCACGCTCGCAATTGAGCCAACGATCGAAGGGTTTGTCGATGTATTCAAGAGTGCTTCTGACTGTTACTATGTCTTAGCAGAAAATGACTCGGTTCTCTCGGTTTTATCCGTCGACAGAGAAACAGCCAAATCTTGCGTTTTGTTCCAAATCGAGGGCGCCCATGAGTATGCCGTATCAAGAAATGGACACAAGCTTGCTGTTGTTCTAGAGTCGCTGCAAGCTCTTTTGTACGACCTAACTGCAGCTGTGTCTGCCCCATCTGCAAAACATACCCAGCTTGGCTTCCAAGATGCTATTGAAAGAACAGTAGAATCATTTGCTTTCCCTCACAAATCTGTCTCATGCATGGCAGTATCCAGTACAGGTATAATAGCTATTGGTACATTGCTGGGACACATAAATGTCCTCTACGGAGGCTCATCCACAGGTACGCCAAAGGGATTCCTCCGCTGGCACATTGAACCAGTAAAAAGTGTCGAGTTCTCCGTCGATGAGAATTACTTGGTTTCTGGTGGTACCGAAAAAGTATTGGTCTTCTGGCATTTGGTCCTGGACCGCGCCCAGTTCCTCCCTAGATTATCTGGACCAATTGATAGAATTTTTGCAGACTCCAACAGACCAGATCATTACTCTGTGGCCTTGAGAATATCGGAGGGAGCCCTGAAAATTGGCGCTCATGAGCTCTTGGTCATCTCGGGCTTGGACTTGGTGTCTCGTTTATCATACGCTCCAGTCTGTCCCACATTCAACAGTTCAATGTCCAAAGCTCTTAACGCTGCAAGGAAGCGTCACCAAAAGATTGGCGGTAACGTCAAGTCAATTAGCCACAACATAACAGCAAAGTTGACCATGCATCCAACTACTAAGCATATGTACACTGCACAAGGTTCGTCTGTCCAAGCATATGACCTAATTAGAGGCGAGCAGGCTTTTGTACAACACATCGCTCCTCAAGTTTCGACTGGTAAAGTTAGAAGCGAAAAGAAGCTTGTAGATCCCGAGGTCAAGGAAATTAGCTTTACCACTGACGGCGCTTGGATGGCAACTTTCGACTCAATGCCATCTCTGAACTTTGACAATTTGATGTCAAAAAACGACACATCTTATGCATTGAAGTTTTGGTTCTGGAACGAGTCTTCCTGGGAACTTACTCTGAAGGTGGTCGACCCACATGGCCCAGGTCTTGAGATCGGCTGCATCTTGAGCAATAGCGCCGAATCATTCACAACCATTGACAAAAATGGCGGTATCAGAATCTGGCGCCCTCGTCTGAACAACCCTCTGAGAGCAGTTAAGTCCCTGGTGGCCAGTCAAAAACACTCTACACAAACAGTTTGGACTCTCCGAAGAGCGTCTCAAACGTCAACCATTACTTCTCCAGTCTCTGCTTGCTATGCACCTGATGGTTCTTTCTTGGTAGTATCACACGACAATATTGCCAAAATTTACGATTCCGCTCAACTTCTCCCAATCGACTTTGCCATTCCACCTGTCGACCTGCCCATTGAATCTTTAGCAATAACCGGCTCGTGTTTGGTGATAACCTCGCAGCTGAAAATACTCTCTTACGATCTCGTAAGTGCTCGCGAGGCTCCTCTTTTCTTGCATGTTTTCGCTCGTGGTATGGGTAACTTAGTCGCTGTTGATACTAATAAGCAACTCATTGCTGTGGCATACAATGAATGGGACACTGAAGCTGAATCGTCTGTTTATAGCACCATCTCAGTCTTCTCGCCAAACTCGCTCGTTCCAATCTACTCTACAACATCGCACAAAGCTATCGCCTCATTGGCTACTACCCAAGCAGGATTTCTATTTATGAATGTAGATTCAGAAGTGGGAATTTTGAGTTTGGAGGATAAGAAAAAGATTGCAGGAATCCAGCAAGAAGACGACATTTCTGCTCAGATGAACAAGATGTTGATCAATGCGCAAGCAGCTGCCAATGTCTTGTTTGCCAAAACCGTTAACAGAAAGGTACAAAGTGAACAAGTCGAAGACTCCACAAAGTTTACATCTCAGAAGTCTGTAGACCCAGCATTATTGCTGTCTATCTTCAATAATGTTGACGGTGTTGGACTAGATTCCTTGTTCGAAAAAGTTGTTCGGGTTTCACAGTAATAAACGGGGGTTAGATAATTAGAAATACATAATTTTCATGATACAGAGATAGAAGTGATTAGAAAAGGCCTATTTGGTTCTGGTAAGGCTCCTTTGAAAGCTTCATGCCAAAATTAAAACCATTGAACGAGAATCAAAAATAAAACATTATTAAACGTTCTGCTCAGCAGTGCAGGAGCGAGTCCAGAATTCCTATGTACAACTTCGATTACCACCATTTACTATTGCTTTTCGAATCAGATTTCTGATTTTGAATAGCAAGAACTCCCTCCATTTTACTTAATGCTTCTTCTAGAAGGTCTTTGCGTTCTTGAAGCTCGATGTGCTTCTTGATCTTGGGGTCTTCCTTAGCAAAACTCTCAAGCTGTTCTGGTGACATGTTCTTGAAGAACTCGTCGTCCAATTTTCTTGGGAAGTTATAGTAGAAGTCACTAAGTAATTCGACATTAAGGAACAATATGGCAGTAGAGGTAAGCTTAGTAGCCACTGCATCCAAAAATATCTCGGGACATTGGTATTTGTTGTCTTTGCTCTGGCACTTTTTGGAACTCTTAATGAATTGATAGCGCATCTTTAGGAGCTTCATACGATCACGAAGAAAAAGAGCCTCCTGTCCCTTCTCGAGCAATGCCTTCGAAAACCCTAAGGCCTCATTGGCGTCAACCTCTCCTTTGTTCTGAGATGATAATTTCTCCAAATACTTCATGACCTGAGGCAATTTGCGGCCTCCTATCTCTTTCTTGAGTTGACTCTGGGCCAAATCACATTGCCTCATTTCTTCTCTCAATAAGTTCACAGCGCTTTCTTTGCTTGCAGCCCATTCCCTATCCTCAAGCTCGACCTCATATTTATATGGCTTTATACAATTCTCAACTTGGTCGGCTGTGAAGTAGTACTTAGACTTGAGTACAGATTTTGCCGCATCTTCAACAGCTTGACGAGCCAATGTATGATTAGTGAGTTGTGTACCGTCCACAAGATTGTTGATCTCTGTAAGCATTGCACCAGTGACAAGTGAAGTTGACAAACGACCAATTCCCAGCTTAGTAAGGGAACTTTGGGTCAAATCTAATTTTTTATGCCAGTAACTGTCCTCCGGCACAGCGGATAGTTGACTGAGCTCTGTGAGAGCAGGCTCCAAGGATGGCAATGAGAGTTCATTAATATTGCCAGTAAAAGGCCTATTCCAGTAGCGCTCTGCTAGCAAATTCAAGACTTTTTGATCCAACTCATTTTTCAAAAGGGAACGCAACTCGTTTCTAGAAAAGTTGCGGCTCAATTCTTTGGTTGCGACTTTGATTAAGTCAATATTATTAGCCAAATACATCTGTGGGGTCAACGGACGGTCATTGAATTCAACTTTGAATTGATATGAAGTCTCCTCGAGCTCTTGTCTGATGGCCATATGTGTTGGGCGTAAAGAGGCAGACATAGACTTCTCCAAAACTTTCATTAACTTCTTCTTCAAAATACGTGTTCCAGTGCTGGTCCCTGAAAACTCGTCTTTGTTGTCTTTGAAGTAGTTGAATTCAAAATTTTGTTGTGCAACGTATGACTGGAAACCAGATACTTGCCTGCGGCTAAAAAGTCCGGTGGATTTGGAGGTAGGATTTGGGGCCTTAGTGATCACACCAACGTAACCCATCCGCAATGGGTACTTACGATTGAGGAGAATCCTGCGGGCTATTTTAGGGTCAACTAGATCCATTTTTGTAATAACACCAACGGTTCTTTCGCCACGAGGGTCAGCCATCTTTGCAGCACGTAGTGCTGAAGAGTTTGCCAAGTCGACATCAGCTGATGATATAGCCAAAATAATGTTAGGAGCCTCTAAGTATCTGTTACAAAGCGTACGGATCTTTTGCTTTAGTTCAGCAGGTTGGTCATCAGCCTCGACTTGGATGTAACCAGGTAAATCCACTAAGGAGAGGTCAGGAACACGCGGAGATCTGATGGTTATTTGAATTGGGTCATTTGAAATACATTCAGAAGCCGGAACAGCCATATTCAAGTCGAAGAGAGTCTTCTGCACGGTCTGAAAGTCTGTCATGTTGTACATATTCAATGCTGGGAACTCGGCTGTTTCGCTCGCAGACTCAGGGGCATTGACCAAGGTCAACTCGATAGGTCTTCTGGTGACCATATTATTGCCCTTGGGAAGGAATTCCTGACCTACAATTGCCTCGAGGACAGATGATTTACCACTAGATTGAGATCCCACAACAACGATAGAGGGAAGCTTGAGTGTATCTGACTGACTGTCCACACGGGTAAGGATGTTTCTGATTTCGATCATTTGACGGGTCAAATTGAGCATCTCATCTGCGGTCTCATCATTGGATAAGTCCAATGTATCCTCAGATGACTGGTCGATAAGAGTTTCTTCATCTTCTTCGTCTTCGTCCTCATCTTCATCATCCAACGTCAATTGCTCCTCGTCATCATCAGCCGAAAGTCCCACCGCAGCAGCAGTTGCACCCACCGCAGCGGCGTCTGACCCATCAGGTCCACCGGAGCTATTCCCGCTGGACTCACTTCCACCTCCAGCAGATTTAAAGAAGTCGCCTGTCTTGTTGAAAACATCCGACGTGAAGTCCTTGAAGGCAGAGAGTTTGTCATTGGTGTATGTAGACGCTTGATCAACTTTGTAGGCAATGTAAGATCCGCCCGCAGCAACAGTGCCGCCAATGTAAGCGGGTAGCTTGACAGCTTTGGCAACGACCTTGAAAAAGCCAAGGTTGCGAGTTGCAAGCGCTGACTTGGTTGTGTTGTGAAGGAGGCCTGGTTTATGGAAGTTAGAGGTAATTACCGAAAAGCCACGAGGAGTGAAAGACCGCGCTAGAGTATGGCGACGCAATTCCGCTCGGAGCACGGAAGAAAGCATATATGAAGTAGGTGTTTAGATCGTAGCCGAGGTGGCGTTAAAGAAGCAGTGATGTGTGTCTACACTGGTGTTTAGATATGGGGTGTGTATGAGTTCAGGCAAGGGCAAAAAATACGCTTTTGCCCCCTGCCAGAATTGAACTAGCGACCTTTGCATTACAAGTGCAACGCTCTACCACTAAGCTAAGGAGGCGCGATTCATCGATTTTTTTAAATACATGTGGAAGTTGTTGTTTGTCTAAAGATTATTTTGTGAATATGACGAAATCTGTCTTGACGTATGCCTGGTAGCTTTTTGTATTTAAGATTTTTTATTTGGAAATAGAAGGTGGATAATCGGTGAAAAGTGTATCTATTCAAAATTGCAAATTGGCAAGGAAATCAATCTGGGACGAAATTCGATTAACCTCGGTAAATTTATGTGGTTATGAGAGGAGCAGTATGAATTACATCGCCACTGGAGAACTCATTCTTTCAAATTGTAAGAGAAGCAGAACTTTGCGGAGAAAATGAACTATCTTGATCCAAAGTAGTCTGTACGCAAAGTCAAAGTCAGGTACAATTGATAGTGAAACATTGATAGTGTACCAATGATGGAGAGAATTATTGAAGGATACTCAGCCGTCCTCAATTGCAAGATTTGTGTGGCAAGAAGATAGCATCGCCTGATTTCCACAAATCCGACCTCTATCAAGTATTCAGACTCACAGAACCTGATCGAAGTAATATAATCGAAGCGCCAATCTGAAGTGCAGAATGATGGAAACGGGCTCGGATTTTAATCAAGTCTCCGAAAAGCAATTTTTCGGACTCACAAGAAAAAACAAAAAATTGACCCGGACCATTTTTCAAATTCCGAACCCGGTGTGGTGTGGTACCGAATCTTGACTGACAAATGATCACAAGAAGAAATCTCCTTTCCTCCGGATCATTTGCAAATCACCAAACTCCAAAGCATCCAATAGTCCTCAATAACTCGAGCCCGGGATCGACACTGACTCCCCCTAATACTTTTACATGTGTCACAACCCAATCAATGTATGAGAAAACATTAGGCAGCTCTACCCCTTTAAAGTGAATGTCAAACGTGCCCATCACACCACATCACATCACTGCCCCAATAACGAACTTTCTTGTTTGCACACCAAGACCCCACAGTGTAGAGACCCTGATCCACCTCTACTGTATTTGAAACAAATTTAAACTACGCCTTTCACTTCCACTTTAAGCGAAAGCACACAGTATATCAATCCGAAGCTCCAGATGCGGCAGTCTTGTCAACTCGTTCAAATACAGCCTGAATTCATTTGGATTGAGCCTATTCTTGACTGAGTACTTGCAGCCAATGTTGCTTTGGGCTCATACTCCCAGCATTCGCGGCTTGGCCGTCTGCAGTAATTCAGGCATCAAGAACGCAAAAGTGGGGCGGATGCAGTACCATCGTGCATGGAAAATGCACTTTTGGCGCTACATGCCTGAAGCTTATCTGGTTTCAGTTTGACGGGTGACCGGCTCGTAAATTGAATTGTCTAGTCCGGTTCTATGCCAGCAAGGGAAGAGACATAAATACATAAGAGCGTTCTTGCCGGACAGATATCAGCATTCAGAGCAGCTTTTATTTTTCCGTTTTGGCCATCTTTCTAATAATTCCAGGCCTACTGAGATTTGCGCTCCTATCTCCGGATCTAGTGACTCAGTAATTGAACCCAGAGCACCAGCTCTTAAAAGTTCGCCCCCACAGAACCCAAAAAATTTACTTGAGACAACGATATTCTGAAGGGTGGTCTTCAAGTTACAAGGCCATTCAGAGTCAATTCTAACCCGACTTACTAAGCTCACTTCCACAGTTGATTTCTCAGCCGCGGTGACATCACAGGACCCGAGCCTCTCAACTTATCGTGTTTCTGAACTTAAGTATACCACACCTTTCTTGTGATTAACAAAAGATCAGAATTTCTGTATCAAAAGGTATTTCTCTTACAGCATACCTGCAAAAGTTATCCAAGCGACGTAAACCAAGTGGTGCTTCGAGTTAAGCCACATTTCTCTTAACCCTAACTTGCGCTTTTCTTGGGCCATCACATCTCACATATTCTGACTGCGATAAACACGGTTGCTGAAAAGATAAGACAGCAAAGGAAAATTTTTTCGCACAAACAACCTTATAAAATCTAATGATTTCGTATTTCAGGCGATTTCATGCGCCTGGACGGCGGAAGCGTCTCAAATCGAAGTTGAAGGTGTTACTCCAATCGCATTACAAAGCACAATACACCCAAGCATACCCTGAAAAACTCGACAACAAGCATGACTTTGCAAACCCGGTGATGGCTGGTCCCAAACCGGGTAAGCTCTCGCGCAGAGCAGTTGTGGAAATGCTCGATGATCTTGCTCTAGAACCAAATGATACCCTTTGCGAGAAGGCTCACTTGAAAGCATCGCTAGAGGAACGTGACATATGTCCCACAGTCTGTCCTCCTAGCTACGGGGAGTGCGTTGGGCATGACCATCAAGGTGTCGATGGTACTCAGGTATCTACAAACTGGTCTCACGATTCCAAGGTTGTCACTCAACTAACGCCACAAAGCACGGAAGATTCTCTTGAAAGCCCTGCCCTTCCAACAACTCACGAACTCGAAAGAGGTAGAAAACGTGACATCTTGTATCGCTCCCAGCTCAATGACTTAGCAACACGCAAGGGAATGCGTAGACCATCCCCCAAGAAGAATCGTATGGCTAAGGCTCTGCCACAAGCTTTAATCTGCTTTAGTATGATCATTCAGCTAGACAAAAGGGTGGAAGGTTGGAACCGAGGCTTCGTAGCTTTGAAGATCTTGGTCTTGCTTTCGCTTTTGCTCATATACGGGAGGGCCATTTTCTTTTGAGTCACTTTTATTGTGCCTGCCAAATATTAATTCTCTATTTATTGTGAAACATAGTCATATTCTCTTTATGCTGAAGCTTCAAATGCTATCCTGACTATTGGGAAGTGCACGAGGAGACTATTGACATTCACCGCATCAGACCTGGTCTATAACGCAAACTAATATCTTCTGGATTATGTCACTTTTTTTGGGATAAGTAATTGTTTAATCTAATTTGTACGGAAAATGCCTTGTAGAATTGCGGGCTTGACCACCGAAACGCAATTTGAAAACTTATTTCCAGTAAATTTTAAAATTTGTCCTACATTATAGTCATTGTGCTTCCAAATTGCTCGATCTTATTTCTATTCGCAGTGAGCACAGACACCCATCCCATTTAGATAAGCTCATCTCATCTCCACAATACGATTCACTAAGCATCACAAAAACCATGGATTTTGACCGAGCGGCAGACAAGAAGCTTCTGTTTTCCTCCAAATCGACCAAAAATGTCAAGGTTTTTGGATCATTTGAAAAAATGGACCTAAAACCAGACCTTTTGAAGGGAATCTACTCATATGGTTTTGAGGCACCCTCTGCTATTCAGAGTAGAGCCATCATGCAAATTATGTCCGGAAAAGACACCATTGCCCAGGCGCAATCGGGAACAGGTAAAACTGCTACATTCTCTATTGGTATGCTACAGGTGTTGGACTTCAAGGCTAGACAGTGCCAGGCATTAGTTCTCTCGCCTACCAGAGAGCTTGCAGTGCAGATTCACACTGTGATAAAAAATTTAGGAAACTATATGAATGTGCATACACATGCTTGTATCGGAGGAAAGCAGGTTGGAGATGACTTGAAAAAATTGGCTCTCGGGCAGCAAATCGTCAGTGGTACACCTGGTCGTGTGCTTGATGTGATCAAAAGAAGAAATTTGGCAACGAGGAGTGTGAAAATGCTCGTTTTAGATGAGGCTGATGAATTGATGACCAAGGGATTCAAGGAGCAGATTTACGATATATATAGACAGCTACCTTCATCGGTGCAAGTGGTTATTGTCAGTGCCACCCTTACAAAAGAGGTGCTAGAAATGACCTCCAAGTTTACTACGGATCCCGTTAAGATTTTGGTTAAGCAAGAAGATGTCTCCTTGGAGGGGATTCTGCAATATAAAGTGCAATGCGAGAAGGAAGAGTGGAAATTCGACACGCTATGTGACGTTTATGATTCGGTTACGATCACACAGGCTGTGATTTTCTGCAACACCAAGTTGAAAGTGACGTGGTTAGCGGAGCAGCTCAGGAAAGCAAACTTTGCAGTGGTAGCCATGCATGGAGACATGAAACAAGATGAACGAGACTCTATTATGAGTGATTTCCGATCCGGTAAGTCGCGGGTATTGATATCAACAGATGTTTGGGCAAGAGGAATCGATGTGCAACAGGTTTCTCTTGTGATCAACTACGATTTGCCTACCGAGAAGGAAAACTACATTCACAGAATAGGGCGTTCCGGTCGTTTTGGCCGTAAGGGTGTCGCCATTAATCTTTTAACGTCAAATGACATTGCCGGAGTCAAGGATCTAGAGAGGCACTATAAAATTCGCATGAAAGAATTACCTCTGAATCTTCATGACCTATAAACGTATTGCACAAGTGACCGAGTTCAGTCTGACAACATTTAGCCAATTCTTCATGATGATTGCATGATTACGGTGCACAATAATAGTTTTAATGCATATTTTGTCCTTTTGTGATTCGTTGAATGGTGCCTGTTGTTACTCTATGCACTGTCACATTCCACAAAAGTAATCGACGCCATTTCAGTACATTCAGATTGATGAGCACTGTTTAACAAAACTATTCAAACAATTGGGATTTTGTTCGCCGTAAATTCACGTAATTGATAATTTTTATTTTCCAAATTGCTTCTTTCACACTCGTTTCTCCTGATTTGGCAGTCCTACACAATCAAGTCATCTCATCGCACCCATCGCATCTATAATTTTTTAAGCACGTCTACTCCTCTAACATGGACTCCCAGTATCTCACTGCGTTGGAGGAAACGCTCCAGCAAACGCTTTCGCCTGCCACCGTAAAATCGGCTGGTTCCAAATTGGCCAAGGATTTCTACCCTTCGCCTCAGGCTATTCCTGCTCTTGTTCACATCTTGCAGCACAACACTCAAGACCAAATCAAGCAACTTGCCGCTGTCGAGGCTAGAAAGCTTATTTTGAGCAATTGGGCTACCTTGGCTGACAATGACAAGGCTCAAATTCGTCAATCTTTGTTGCAAATTACATTCACTGAATCATCCAAATTGGTCAGACATTCCTCTGCCCGTGTTGTAGCTGCCATTGGTGAGTTCGACTTGGAGAACGATGCTTGGCCAGAGTTGTTGCCATCGCTTGTTGTTGCCGCAAGAGATGCTAACGCTCAAAACAAGGAGATGGGTGTGTTCTGTTTGAGCTCTCTCTTGGAGACCGACTCTCCAGCCTTGATCCCTCACCAAAATGACTTCGTCACTTTGTTCTCAACCTTGTTGACCGAAAACGGTTCTTTGGACGTTCGTTTAAATGCTGTGCAATCCATGGATCTTCTTGCTCACTACATCGAGGAGAGCGACCCAATTGACGAGGTTTCTGCTGCCAAGTTCAAGGGTTCGATCCCATCGTTTGTGGCCGTCTTGGAGGACGCCATTCAAAATGAAGGTGCCTCTGTGGTGAAGCCAATCTTCAACACCATGAACAACTTGATTTACATGAAGAACTCAATGGTCGGTGACCAGCTCACATTCTTGATCAATGTCATGATCAAGCTTTCTTCAAACACCGAGTTGGATGAGGACATCAGATGCATGGCTTTGTCCTTCTTGATCAATGCTGTTTCTGCTCGTAAATCGAAGATTTCTAGCAACAACCTCGGACCTCAACTTACCGCTTTGGCTACCACCATTGCCAGTGAAGAGGTTGATGTCGATGAAGAGTTGAACAACGAAGACGAAGAGAACATTAACGAAGAGAACACCCCATCTACCATTGCTTTGAGATTGCTTAGTGCTTTGGCTGGTGAGTTGCCTCCATCCCAGGTCATTGTGCCATTCCTTGAGAACTTGGACTCTATGGTCCGTTCTCCAAACCCATTCGCTAGAAGAGCTGGTCTTTTGTGTATCGGTGTCGCTGCCACTGGAGCCCCAGACCATTTCTCTCACCAACTCAACAAGATTTTCCCTGTATTAATCACATGTTTGCAAGACCAAGAGATCATTGTTCAAGTTGCTGCTGTGAGATGTGTCTCTTCTTTGGCCACCGAATTGCAACACCACATTGCCGAGCAACACGAGCAACTTTTGCCCCTCATCATGAACATCATCGATTCAGCTGCACATGTCATGAGCTACAAGTACGCTTGTTACGCCTTGGATGGCATCATCGAGTTTATGTCCTTCGAGGCCATCGCTAAGTACATCGAGCCATTGATGCAAAAGTTGTTCACTATGTTGGAGTCTGCAAACTCTTCTTCTTTGAAGACTGCTATTGTGTCCGCTATTGGCTCTACTGCCTTTGCTGGTGGAAAGTCTTTCACTCCTTTCTTTGAGCAGACCATTCACGTTTTGGAGCCATTTGTCACTAACGCTGCTGAGACTGAGGGTATGAGCCAAGATGACATTGAATTGAGAGCTTGTGCTTTTGAGAACATTTCCACTTTGGCAAGAGCTGTTGGTTCTCAGACTTTCTCTTCTTATGCGCCACCTTTAGTTGAGGCCGCTTACCACACTCTCTCTGCCGAAAATGCTCGTGTTAGAGAGTCCGGTTACGCCTTCATCTCCAACATGGCCAAGGTTTACGGTAAGGAGTTTGCCGGCTTCTTGGAAAAACTCGTGCCTTTGTTCTTGAAGTGTTTGGAACAAGATGAGTTCGATTTCAAGGCTGATGACGAAGATGAGGAGGGTGAAGAAGAAGAGGGCCAGGACATCCAGGATCAAATCAAAATTAACACTGGTGTCACCAATGAAAAGGAGATTGCTTGTGTTGCTTTGGCTGAGTTGGCCTTGGGAACTGGTGCTGCCTTTGCTCCATATGTCGAGCCATGCTTCAAGGCTTTGGCTGAACAAGTTGAGGTTTCTTTCACCATCAGAGAGGCTGCTTTGATCGCCGTCTGGAAGATTGCTCGTGCCATGTTCGATGCTACTTATGGCCCAGACTTTAAGGCTCCAAAGGGTGTTCCACAACAATCTTACGTTGACCCTAACGTCATGCAATTAATTGAACAAGCCAGAGATCTTTCCTTGCTCATCTTGGAAGAAGACTACGACTTCACCTTGGTCAACTGTGACTTGGAATCCATCTATGAGGCCATCAATTCCATGGGTCCTGCTGCTATTGTCACTGACGCATCGAACACCAAGGCTCTTGAGACTTTGTGCGTTCAATTGATGGCTATCTTGAAGAACGAGCATGCCTCTCAAGTTGATGACGAGACCCCATACGAGACCGAGGAGACTTCCGAGTCCGACGCTATGTTGTTTGAGTCTGCTTTGGAGGTTTTGATCTCTTTGGCCATCCAATTGGGCCCAGACTTCAACAGCATCTTCCCACCTTTCAAGGACATCTTGTACGAGTCCATTACCTCTAAGACTAAGAACAAGAGAGTTGGAACTGTTGGTGGTTTGGCTGAGATTTGTGCTGGTTTGAAAGAAAACAACCCATACGCTCAGGAGTTTTTGGACTTGTTCTACGACAGATTAGCCAACGACAAGTCTTTGGAGGTCAAGGGCAATGCTGCTTATGGTGTTGGTATCGTCATTGAAAACAGCACCGCCGACTACTCTGCTAAGTATCAACCTATCTTGGAGATGTTGTTCCACTTGATGAGCAAGAACGACGAACAAAGCAAGATTGATGACATCGAGTCTAAGGATGTCGTTGACAGATGTAACGCCAATGCTTGTGGTTGTGTAGCTAGAATGGCCTTGAAGAACGAAGCTGCAATTCCAGCTGTGCATGTTGTCCCAGCTTTGCTCAACCACTTGCCAGTTGAGTCCGCACCTGAGGAAAACCTTCCTATCTTGACTTGGATCGTCCAATTGTACGGAAGCGGCAATGAGGTCATCGTTCAACAAAGTGAGCGTGTCATCCAAATTTTGGCTGAAGTTTTCACCAAGGAGGCTGAGAGAATGAAGTTGGTGGCCGAGAGCACATTGGGTAGAGAGGACGTTGACAAGCTTAAGCAATTCCCTAGTGATTCCTTGAAGGAGCAAGTTGTTGGATTGGTTAAGTTCTTGAGCGAAAAGTACCCCAGCGCTGTCTCTTCCCACGAGATTTTGAAGTCCGTCATTGCCTAATTTTCTACTTACGATGGACCCGCATACTTTCTTTTACATATTTACAGAAATATTATACAGTTATAACTTATTTGAACAATTCGATTCTAGAAATCCCACCGAATTTCGCTTTAGAAAGTTTCTCTTTCAGTTTCACAAAATGTGTATCAAAGTGTACTGTATGTAGTGTATATAACTCCTTTATATACAGATTTCGGCATACAGTGAGTCTCTTACGCAGGCAATTGACCAAGGTAAGAAGTTGCAAAAAGACCTGAAACCGACTCGATATACTTAAGATCAAGGTTTTCGACATGATGGATTTTGCTGAAAACCACACATCTCATTGCGCATATGGCATACGAAACCGATCCCACAGGTATAATTTTTGCTGTTTTTTCCTTCTTATCCTTTCTTGTTCTCATTCCTCCGTTAGTATACCATTCTATTAACAAGAATATTCCAGCCATCAGTCTCATCGCCTGGTTTATTTACAAGAATATAGTTGGATTCATCAACGTACTTATCTGGAGTGGCAATAACTTCCACTCGGTCACTCAAGCCCCTGGCTACTGTGATGTGACAGTTCGCATTACAAGTGCTTCGAATTTGGGCCAGTTATGTGCCACTACATGTTTGATTTTTAATTTGTACATGGTAATTTCTGCAAAGAGCTACAAATTCTTGAACGTTGAATCGAAAACAAAAAAAACTATTAATGTGCTCATGTGTTGGCTTAACCCTGTTTTGGTTATGGGACTTAGCATCCTAGCACAAGCCAGTCGCTACGCTATAGTGAGGTATCGTGGATGTATTCCCGTCTACAGCTACGGTTTTGTTTCGATTCTTTTGAGCTCTTTGTGGAATGTAATTTGGATAATCGTTGCATTCATTTTTGCAACTTTGACCATTGTTGAGTATATCAAGAAAAGAAAAGACTTGAATGATCTCTTGAAGTGCTCCAACTCTGGGCTCAACACTCGCAAGTTTGCTCGACTTATAGTCTTCAGTCTCCTCATTATTGTTGTTCTATCTCCTGTGGTGCTCATTGGGTTTTGCTCTGATTTGGCAAACGCTGGTTCTTCAATGTCAAGAAATGCAATTCCTCTCACCAGTCCACGTTGGCAGAAAATAGTGTATGTTGACGAAGGCTCAATGTCAATTGTACAAAAGTCTATTGATATTGCTCTAAGTTTCTGTGCATTTTTCCTATTTGGCTTAGGCTCCGAAGCTTTGAAGATGTATCGCCGTATTTTTATATCAGTTGGTCTCGTCAAAGAGCAGAGGTTTGTCCAGTCAGTTGAGGAAATTCAGGACTTTGCTAAACACTCATCGTTAGAGACAACTGAAGATGACGAATATCATGACTATACACCAGATGATTTCAACCATTATGTCGTCTCAGTCAAGAATGAAAAACCCAACTTTGTGCTCCCAATTCTGAGAGTGCAAGGTTCGGAGAAAGGTTCAAATTATGGTCTTAGAAGCTATGAAAGTAATCCTTTTCAGAAGCATTGAGGTTCTCTCCATTTCTTGGATGTTTACTTTCTATGTTCATTATTCTATGATCGTTCTATAACACTATGTACTTGAAATAATTACTCGTTATAAATGAGATTCTTAAATGTCTCATCGAAAAGCTTTGGGTCAACCTTCCCTTGGGTAGTTCTCATAGCGATACCAACCAAAAACTTGATTGACAGATGCTTTCCAGCTTTGATTTTCTCAACAGCATCTTGATTTTCCTCGATAATTTCTTTGCAGATTTCCTCCACGGCGGTTTTTAAGTCACCAGTCTCTGCTTCAGCAGCATTTCTCAATTTGTAATGGTCAACCATCTCCTCGACAGACATCTCTGCTATTTCTTCAGAGGGTTGAAGCATAGCCAGAAGCAATAATTTCGCAGAAGTCGAAGTCACTTCTTTGTTCTGCACCAACAAAATGAGAGCAGCATACTTCTCCGCTGGCAACATTGTGAAGTCTGGCGAAAGTCCGAGTTTATTGAAAGCACCAAGTAACTCATGTACAAACCAATTATTTACAACCTTAGAAGGTTGCTTATGTTCCCCGACAATAATGGAATGTAATTTGTAATAGTACTCTAAATGTAGAGGCGATTCGACAAGAAACTTGGCATATTTTTTCTCGAGACCATAAGGGGCATTTCTTAACCGGCGAACCACGGTTTCAGGAAATTCGGGCAATTGAGCACGTATCAGATCGGCAATACTTGGGTCCAAATGAACAAAAGGCAACTCAGTATCTGGCACATATCTATAGTCAACTGCATCTTCTTTAGAACGAGTTCGTACGGTCTTAGTTCCTGTCCAAGACCTAGTCTCTTGTTCCACAGGGATGCTCTCTTTTAATTGGGCCACCTGTCTTTTGTATTCGTAAGCTGCTGCCGCCATCACTTCAGAAGTACTGCTCAAATTTTTTACCTCGACTCTGTCGCCTCCAGCCACGCTTACGTTTACATCGCAACGCATGGCACCATTCTCCAAGTCACCTGAACATATACCGAGGTGAGACACGAGACCTAAATATTTTTTTATAAATGCTCTGACCTGTAGCAAATTCTCAAAGTCCGGTTTTGTCACAAGCTCAATTAATGGAACGTTGGCTCTGTTGAGATCGATAGATACCAGACTATCGTAATCATCGTAGTTGAGCTTGGCAGTGTCTTGCTCTAATTGAAGCTGCTCGATATTAATGAGCTTGTCGGATAAAACGTCGTCATAATCTTTGGATAATTGAAGATGGCCTCCTCTCGCTAAGGGACGAAATCTCTGAGTTATTTGATAACCCAAAGGCTGATCAAAGTAAAAGTAATGTTTCCTATCAAATGAAGATGTCGTACTTATTGACGCGTCTAATGCTGCCGCAGCTTTGAGGGCTAGTAGAAGCGCTTCAGGATTGAGTTTTGGGAAAGTGCCAGGAAAAGCCAAGTCAAAGAAACTGGTGTTGGCATTAGGAGCACAGTTGGGCACATTGACTGATTGGGAAAACAACTTGTGTTTTGTCAGTAGCTGCGTATGGATTTCCAAACCGCATTTAAACGGGAAGCCTTTTTCAGGCTTCCAATTCTGTAGTTTTTTGGGGATCATGTGTAGTGCAAACTTCTACAGGAATGGAATTAGTATGAGAGTAGTCGACTGTGGAAAAGGAATAATCCCCTAATTATGGCTCGAGAGTAAAAAAATTTGAATCATTTGTTTTGTTTCCAAACCAACTTGCAGCTGGGTTTTTATCAAATTCTCCGGTCGGAGCATTTTGTCCGTTGTCGTGCACTTTTGCCAAATTGCAGGGAGTCAGGAAGCGCTCACTGGACAATTTTCATGAAAATAAATTAGTTAAATGATTTTAATATTGCAACTGATATAGAATCGTCCAAACTGAAAATGTATTGTGGGGTGCTTTATTGTTCAATGCGGTTCAAATTGGACTTAAAAAGCACCAAAACAAAGCACAAGAATTCGTATTATTGCCAAAAGTTCTATGAAACAACATTGAATTGACGAAATAATTGAGATTGTTCCTCAAGTTTATTTACACGGGCAGTTGGTGACTTTCTTCTGTCATCCTTGCTTGTTTTTGCCTTGCTAAGTCGTCCACAACACGGTACCTAGTTGGTTCCTCTCCCGTAGAAGGAACTCTCAAGACAATGAATGGCGGAAATATAGTGCTTGTCAAAAAACAAATAGCAGGAACTCCTCGAATAACAATTGAATTTTTAGAAAATTACACCGACAATCAATTCTTCTTCTCTGTTTGCCCCTGGATTACCAATTACCTCTTAATCTCAGCCCAGCCCTGTGCCTGCAGAAACTTCCTATCAGTGAGAAAGCGCACTACCCCACAAGGGCGATAAGGAAGTCCACATAACATTTCCTTTCTATACTCCCACATCAACACCCCTACACAAAGTATGTATGAATGATCATCTATTTCCACAGAAGACACATGCCATTATGGTCGGTGTCGTTTCTCTATCCACTTCATTTGCTTGGTGGCATTGCCACTCTTGTACTCTCTGTGGCAATAAAACATGTGGCGTATACTAACAAATAGAATGAGATCCCAATTCAAAGACGAAAACTCTTTCGGTATGTTTCAATCAATCCCCATCTACGAACTTTGCTTTGTGTCCCCAATTGTTATATACTAACGCCTTCTAGAGAAGAGAAGTTCCGAATCAGCACGTATCTTACAGAGATTCAAGGATAGACTCCCAGTGATTTGCGAAAAAGTCGAGAACTCCGATATCCAAGAAATTGACAAGAGAAAGTACTTGGTCCCCGGTGACTTGACCGTTGGCCAGTTTGTTTACGTGATCCGTAAGAGAATCAAGTTGCCTTCTGAGAAGGCAATCTTTATTTTCGTGAATGATATCTTGCCCCCAACTGCCGCCTTGATGAGCACCATCTATGAGGAGCACAAGGATGAGGATGGCTTTTTGTACGTCTTGTACTCTGGTGAGAACACCTTTGGTCAGATCGACTTGTCTCTGTTGGACTTCTCTGAGTTCGAAGAATCGTCTTGAGTTAGATAATTAGTCTTTTGTCTTAAGCCCGGCGGGCGCTCAACCTTCAGTTTATTATCTATGGCACTGGTCCATGTTCTCTTTCGTCTGCGATTCTTATCGCCATTAATACAAATACACAAATCGATACACAACTGTACTACATTTCTTGTTTTCATATGCATTAGTAGAAAAGCACTGCCAATTGAGGACCCACAGGTGGTGCTTTCACTCGTGCTATCACTAATCACGCCAAAGATGCATGTTGAAGATATGATAATTTCGAAAGCTCAATGGAATTCGAATTATTGGCACATGTATGAGCAAAAGAAAGTTCAATGGAAAATGGCATTAGATTGTTTATGAATTCAAATACAGGCACCGACACGGGCCCCGCCCACAGAGAAAACAGTATCTCTGGGTGCTGTCAAGGATAGGTAAAGAACGTGGTAGAGCTCGCCCAGCTAGCTCCAAAAGAGCGCCGGGCAACTCCGAATTGTTAAATCAAGCTACTCGTGGATACTCATTGTTTGGTCTTTCTCCAAGTGTAATTCAACATGATTGCTGCCCAACAGGTTTTCACCATGCGCAACCAAATACTGGTATAAAAGGGCTAGGATATCACCAGAAAATGCAGCATTAGGAATATACTCTGAGAATTTTTCTCTCAAAGCATCCTCCTCTGGCAATTTAAACGTGAAACCGTTCAAAACGGAGTCGAAGCGGTGTTCCACCTGCGCCAGCAAATCGTCTTGTAGCAACTCTGAATAGACTTGAATAAATTGTTCAAAAACCAGAGTTGACACGGTATATTCATAATCCAAAGATTTCTCAAAGTAGATTATGTAAGTCACATCATTGTTGACTGTTGTTTTACCCATATACTCTGAGGGGTTTGGCGAAGGGCGCAAAATAGACAGATCGAGGAAAAAGAGGCATGTCGATATGATTATGAGTATGAAGACACAGACTCCGAGCAGACGAGCCTTCTTTGGGGCCAGAAACTTTCCTGATTTGTCCATGGCTTAGAGAAAACAAAATGGGTCAAAACAGTGCTCACAGGATGCTTGGTTGATCAATTGGGAAAGGCCTGCATGTGAACTTTTAGGGTGAAGCTAAATTTGTTAGACTATTAACTTAACGTCCCAAGCAAGTAAGTCCTGCATAGTAAACGTGATGAGACTCAGTTAAGGCATCATACATAAGGGGTGACCTGAATCAAGAAAGGCACTTCCCTGACGTTTCGAAGAGAGCAAAAGTGTCATAGTTGATTAGTTCTAGTTATTAGGTGCTTTCATGTGGCCAAATTCTAACTAATAATGCACGTGTACCAGCAGCTGAAAAGAATGCTTCATTTGGATTCTTGGACCACAGGGTTCCGGTACCTAAACAAGGTACTGGACCACAAACCCTTTGGGCCCTTTGGAATCGGACTGAGCGAAATTACAAGATTTTTGGTGACGATACGCTTCTTGAATACTTCTAGAGTTTTTTTTTAATTCTTCCTTTATTTTCGAGGATATTGGGGTCTCTTTCAGTTTATAGGTTGCACTTAGATAGGAACGGCAGGGATTACAGACAAAGAGCTATATTTGTCGCAGACCTCATCAACTTTAGCTAACAATTGCGATTTTCTAGATTCGCTACACCAGGAACCATTGATACCATTGATGGCAATCTTCTTCCAATCAGCGACAGTGAACCCAAATCGGGTATGCACAGCCAAATAGTTGTCTAGGATGTAGCCACCAAAGTATGCTGGGTCGTCCGAGTTGATAGAGAAAGGCACATCTTTCTCGAAAAATGATCTAATGGGTAATTCTGCAACATCTGAAACAACTTGCAACTTCACATTGGAGAGAGGACACATCGATAACATAGTGCGGTTTTCTGCCAAACGAGCCATGAGATCTTCGCTTTGAATGGAGTTCACGCCATGATCAATACGAGTAACCTTTAATAAGTCCAAGGAGTTTGTGACAAAAGTATGATCTCCCTCCTCGCCAGCGTGTGCGGTCAAGCCAACCTCAGGATGACGAGATTTGACAGCTGCATAACATTCTACAAATAATTCTGGTGGAAATGGTTTCTCAGAAGAGTCGAGTCCCAATCCATGTATGGTGCCATTCTCGAAATGGTGCGAGACGCTCAGGATTGTTTCCAAACCAGCAGCACTAGGTAAGTGCCTAAGCAAACACATGATTAATTTGTTGGTTGTTCCGAATTTTTCATTTGCATCTTTACAAGCTCTGTTGAAGCCATTGACAACGGTATCCACATGGATTCCCCTTTCAACATGGCCCTGGGGGTCAAAGAACACTTCAGAATGCAAACAGCCGTCTTTTGCAGCCTTTGCGAAATACTCCATTGCCAACTCATAGAAGTCCTCTTCAGTGATCAAAACACTCATTCCGATGTAGTAATGATCCAAGAAATCCTGCAAGTCAGCGAAGTTACTGTATCTTTCATTGCAAGCTTCAACTGAGGGAGGAAAATGGCTGGGAAGGGTAATGTTGTTCCTTTTGGCCAAAGAAAAGAGAAGCGAGGGCTCTAAAGTACCCTCGAGATGGAGATGGTGCTCACATTTGGGTAGTTCTTTGAGGAACTCGGTAAATTTATCACAGCAGACGTAAGACATTGTAGTTGGGCTGGCGATGATCATCGCAGATCAGAGATAAGCCGTGCGGATGCGTCATGGGCAAAAGAAGAGTTTTCCGACGGCCATTGTAAAAAAAAAAAAATAAGAGCACACGCGGGATTTGGCAAGAATTGCAAGCTGTGATGAATTTGTCTTCGGAAATTATTAATATTGTATTTGTGTATTGTATTTTTTACATGGGCTTCATTCGGTTGGAAGTGCCACAGAAAAGCTTGACTATTCGAAAAGTTTGTTATAAAAGAAACAAGAATATCATTCTCGATTTACTTTTGAACCTCATTGTTTATTTTCCGTAATAATTTCAATTGAAGATACTCGAGATAAACCAGTATTGAGGAAAGGATAGAGCAATCTAGGATTCGGACAATGACTTTTTTACGATCAGACTGGACAACTCCTGAAGAAAGACAAAAAAAAGGGATCAATCATTCAGAAATCAAATCATTGGATAACTATTAGAATTCAACCAATGAGAAAGGATTTATGTATAAAACATTGAATTGTACAATTGAAATACCGAATCGAGGTAATGCTCACTCAAATTGAATTAACGCATGAAAATAGACATCGGCTATTCCTGTGAATACCCTGAAATTATTGGAATAGAGTTCTCCAGTACAAGTCAAAAGGGGTCTAAGAGACTAAGAAAAAGCGTGAGGAATTGGTTTCTACCAAATCAATCGATCTGCAGTGATTTTCATGCATGATTTCTTTGTTGAGTCTACAGGCATCCTTAGTAATGTCAAAAAGCAATGGAAATGCAATTTGAAAACTTGCTTAGACGACTTAATTCAACGGCTGTTGAATTGACTCGTTTTTAGACCGCTCAAGTTGCCGAATCTGCCGCGCATTATTTGGAGTGCCTATCCATACTCTATGTTGAGTCTGTCCTGTTGGATTGAAACACGCATGAGATCAATTTTTATGGGTGTTGTCAAAAAACTTTCATAAAATTGCACCTGCAAGATGCATCTGAAACTCTGAGTATAACTACTCGATTCGCGAACATAAAATCAAACAAAGAAGCGACCAATGAGTAAATGGAAAGTAATGAAGCTCCCAAATGCCCACCACAAAAATCATCTAGACCTGTTGATAAGGAACCTTCCTATCTTCGCACAAGTTTCCTCATTTTTCATCTCATGTTTCTCTTTCCAAACACATGACCGTTCACGATGTCAAGCCCTACAAAACGCAGAAAAGAATGATTCAAAATCGAACGTTTTACTCGTAATTAAAAGTCATGCTGCGTAGAGTCGCTGCGCCTTGGATCATCGCCTCCAATGCCCCCATTTTAATGTCTTAAAATAGAGTGTCCTGCAGCGAAGATACTCTCACTTTCCTGATTCATCTCCTATATAACAAACGTGTATTGACAGGTATAGAATAATCTCCTAAACCCGGAATTTCATCAGTACCTGGAATATTCAAACCACTAAAGGGATCGAAGATACCTCTTTATCTCTATTTAATATCGGAAACGCGTCGATTCTCTAATTTTTCTGTTCGATTTGCAACTTGATCCTTGTACCTGTCTCTAGGCAACGGCTGAAACTGGCACTCAATTCTCTTGTCACTGCCTTATCCTTCTCCAGTTTATACGTGACGTCTACAGTCTCCCAAAGGAGTAGCCCTCTATTCATCTGCTCGTCTCATCTTTTACTAAGCACGTTCATATTCATACAGCCGTTGACGTTTAGATGAGTAGAAATCTCCACCCCAACTATGGCCAAACTGGCGGGACCTACAACTACAACTCTGGGCATGGACAGAGCAGAGACCTGCTAGAATTCAGACAACCTGACGCTGTATACAATGGTCAGAGTGCACATTCCACTGACGACTTCCTCAACTACTACGAGGATGCACCTGGAACAAGACCTCTGGAGGTTTTTCATACCTCGGATCAGTCGAATCGCCACGGGGGACCGTCCCGCCGTGTCCCCTCTCATAATGTGAATGATCCATTTAACGAACTGTACGAGATGGGAAACTACTATCCTCAAAATCACTACCAAGATTACGCCCCGTATGACCATCCTGAACATCATGACTACAACCAGACATTCGACCAAGCCTTTGTTCCACACACATATGACACAGACGACGAAGAGAAGGAGTTTGACCATAAAATTCATTTCACTGAGATTCATGGTGACCATTATGATTTGCACACTTTCCGCGCCCCAACTGTTGAGGATGATGTTCAAACGGTATACGAACAATTGGACTCACCTTTCGAGACAGAGATTCCTGAGCTTCCAGAACAAGAAGAAGTCAGAGAAAAACCGAAGTTTGGGATTGCGAATGGCCACAATGGACATTTGGTTTTGGATTGTCCTGTTGCCACTGAATTATTGACAAAGTTCCCTGATTACAAGCCCAACCTTCCTGATGGTGGCCTTAGTAGAGAGTTTGCTTACATGAGATATACTGCTGTGACTTGTGGACCATCAAACTTCTGGAGAGATGGCTACATCTTGCGGCCTATTCACTACCCTGTCAGACGTCAAACTGAAATGATGATTGTCATCACAATGTACAATGAAGATGACATTCTCTTGGCACGTACCCTCAAGGGTGTTTTCAAGAATATCAAACATTTGGAGTCTAGAACACGGTCTCATATGTGGGGAAAAGACTCATGGAAGAAAATCGTTGTTTGTGTCGTTAGTGATGGTCGGTCCAAAATCAATGAAAGAGCTCAAGCTCTTTTAGCTGCATTGGGTGTCTACCAAGATGGCTTGGCCAAATCCAGAATTGACGATAAAAAGGTTCGTGCTCATTTCTATGAGTATACTACCAGAGTTGGTATCTCATCGGTTGAGGACACTGTCAAGCTTACAACCGAGAAGGTTGTCCCTGTTCAGATGCTATTTTGTTTAAAGGAACAAAATGCAAAAAAGATCAACTCTCATAGATGGTGTTTTGAAGCTATTTCTCAGGTTTTGGATCCAAATATTGTTGTTCTATTGGATTGTGGTACACAACCCAGCGGAAAGGCCTTGTATCATTTATGGAAAGAATTTGACAAAGATCCACAAGTTGCTGGTGCCTGTGGAGAGATTACTGCATCCCTCAAGAAGCGTCAAATGGTAACTAATCCGTTGGTCTATGGCCAAAACTTCGAGTATAAAATTTCCAATATTTTGGACAAACCAACAGAGTCTGTCTTTGGGTTCATTTCTGTCTTGCCAGGAGCCTTTTCCGCGTACAGATATGTCGCTCTCCAAAATGACATAAGCGGGAGGGGACCACTAGAGAAATACTTCAAGGGTGAGTTCTTGCATGGAAGTGGTGAGCTTGATCCAGAGGACGATGAATACGAGCTTAAACGAAACATGTTGAAAGAAGAAGCTGGAATCTTCACATCCAATATGTATCTTGCTGAAGATCGTATTTTATGTTACGAGTTAGTTGCCAAGAGTGGATCATCCTGGTTGCTTCGTTACTGTAAATCGGCCAGAGCGGAAACTGATGTTCCGGAGGGTCTAGCAGAGTTCATTCTTCAGCGTAGAAGATGGTTGAATGGTTCATTTTTTGCTGCAATCTACGCATTAGTGCACTTTCCAAAGATTTGGGGCTCTTCTCACAGCATTGGACGCAAGCTTTGTCTTCACGTTGAATTCTTCTACCAATTCATCAACTTGGTTGTTTCTTGGTTTTCCATCGGTTCTTACTTCCTCGTTTTCCGTATCTTGACGACATCTTTAAGTGCTCCAGACCTTCATTTCGCACCTGGAAATGTTCTATCGGTTGTTTTCCTCTGGCTCTATCTCGCTTCTATCGTGACGACCTTCGTACTTAGTTTTGGTAACAAACCTAAAGGTACCGAAAAATTCTACATCGTCATAGTTCTATTCTTTGCAATCTTGATGGTGTATATGATATTTGCTGCCGTGTTCATGGCTGTTCACTCGATTAAAGAGCTCGTCGCTTCACATACCAAACTTTCTGTGTCGCTATTTTTGCTGAATGGTGAATTCAGAGACTTAGTTGTCGCTACATCATCAACTTATGCTCTCTACTTTCTCGCTTCATTCCTTTACTTTGAGCCGTGGCATATGTTCACTTCTTTCATCCAATATCTTCTCCTCTCTCCTGCTTACGTGAATGTTTTGAACATTTACGCGTTTTGTAACATTGATGATGTTTCTTGGGGAACTAAGGGTGACACTGGAGCTAAAGATTTGGGTGCTGCCAAAGTGAGAGAGGATGGTACTTTCGATGTCAATATCCCAGTGTTGCAAGAAGAGATCAATCAATCATATCTTAACCAATTGGAAAAGATTAAGAAACCCCAAGAAGAGGCCAAGTCATCCAGTAAGCCATCTAACGAAGATTATTACGCCTTTATTCGTTCGATGACTGTATTGGTGTGGATGTTTTCGAATTTCCTTATTGTAGCCTTGGTTCTTGAGACTGGTGGATTCAACCAACTCGATTCACGCCCAACAACTGGAAAAGAAAATAGGTCTGAAATTTTCCTCACAGTCATTTTATGGACTGTTGCCTTCATGGCTGCTTTCAGATTTATTGGATGCGTCTTTTACTTGATTCTGAGATTTTTCGACAAGTTCAGATCGAGAAAGAGAAAGTAATCTCATGCATAACCTGCACGCAGTGCTCTCATGAAATGAATACGCGATTCTTCCTGGGTAAACAATATCCATCACAACTTAATAATTGACTATACAACTACGAACGCTAACGCATTCCTTTAATTTATCCTCCATATAAAGTTTATTGTACTATAGAATGGTATGAGCCGAAAACTACGCTCTTCAGAAGTTATAGAACAACTTGGCGAACCACTACCGCTTCCGTACTTAGTAGATACTCCAAAAGCCACAAAATCAGGCGCAGTACCGAATGAAAGTAATATTTCGCCACCCAATCAACTAGCCGATCATATTTTGCGGCGCAAAAACAGAATTCTCAGCGGTGAAAGTCGTTTAGAACAAGTGCATCAGGTCAAAGAACCCGTCGTATATCCTCTCCGGCTACTAAGGCAAGCAGAGGCTGAAGTTGACAAAGAATCAATTCTTGATGAAATAGAGAGAAAAATACAACTTTTGAAAGTTGACATGAAGAATTTCAAGGACTCCTCGTCGGCTCTGATCGTGCTTGAACGAATCAATAAAGATTTAGATGAGATCCAACAATGGAAACAACATGATAGTATTTTGGGTGAGCTCGAACGACTTCAGAACCAAACATCCGCTCTTGAAAACCCCGGCTTCAGTGGACGCTACAGAATAGCCGCGGTCGTCACAATACTTGCTTGTCTATTGGGACTATCATTCTTTGCGGGTCAGTATTCGTATGAATACTGCTACTACTTTTGTTGAGCTGCTGGACTGGATCTATGATGCTCACTCTCTTAAGTCGCTGAAGGCGATATCAACTGACGTGTTATGGATTTGTTATCTTGGACTCCAGCTCATCTCTCATTTCTGTAATGTTTGGCTCTTTATGTGAGAGCCGCAGACAAAACAATTTGTAATTCTGTAATATACCATTTCTGCATAGCTGCATCTAATACATTGTCCTATATACATTGGTTTAGTCATCATAGTCGTTGCTTGGAGGAGCGGCGCTCTCGGATCTCATGTAGAGATCAATGGCCGTAGAGAACACAGCGAAACCTGCGCAACCAAAAGCGGCTGCTTGTGGGCCAGCTTTGATAGAAAGCCCAGCTCCAGTAATACATCCAGCTACCACACCGTTGTAGATATCGTGCTTGGCACGGAAACTCTCCACTGAACATTCCACACCAGAATAGATCATACCAATATAACCGAAATTTTTCGCACTGCTCAACGATCTCTTACCCATATCGCTAAATTGTAGCTTCATCTGCTGTTTGAAAGGCAACTCACTGATGTGATTGGCAGCATTGTTTCCGACTGGGACATCATAAGCCATCGAGGCCATGAATAATCCAAAGAATCCTCCAAGAACAAAACCAGAACCTCCAGCCATCACTGTCTTGCCCGGACATGATTGCATTGCCTCTACCATTTTACGTGCGCCGAGCTCTGCCTGCTCCTCCTGGGATAGCAGGGCTAGAGGCTTCTCGGGCTCCTGAGGACCTGTGTAAACTCCAAACACCATAATGAAGAAAAGTGAGGTTTAAGTGGAATTTGCGTGGTGTTGTGTGGAGTTCTGTAGCGGGATCTGTGGAGACAGAAGGCGTGTGTATGTGAGATGAGAGTACCAGATAAAGAGTGATGAGAAGAGATGGGGAAGAGGTGAGGAACCACGTCGAGTGAGACGATCGGTCATATTTAATTAGAGAATACATATTGGCTATTCATTGCGTTTGAGGTTTTGAAATTTTCTGAAATTTTCTGTGACTCACCATGCATATCTCTTTTATATTGTCGCTCAACTATGCATAAGTGAAGAAGTCTACCAACTCTTTCCAAAATGTCCAAGGTGATCACATTTGTAACTGGAAATCCCAACAAAAGAAAAGAGGTTGTCCAGATTCTCGGCGGCCAAGATTCCGAGGAGGGATCAATTGTTGGAGACTATCTCATTCGTAATGCCAATGTGGATATCGAAGAGATTCAAGGCACAATCGAGGAAGTCACCATTCATAAGGCCAAAAGCGCTGCTGCTCTTTTAGACGGGCCTGTTTTGGTTGAGGATACCTGCTTGGGTTTCACTGCCATGAACAACTTGCCTGGTCCATATGTGAAGTGGTTCGTTAAGAGCATCGGTCTTCAAGGTTTGGTCGACATGCTCTATAAGTTCGAGGACAAATCTGCCCAGGTCGTTTGTACCTTTGGCTACTGCGAAGGTCCTGGACAAGAGGTAAAACTCTTTCAAGGTGTGACTGATGGTCTGATTGTTGAAGCTAGAGGCGACCAATACTTTGGATGGGATGCCATTTTCGAGCCAAAGGGCTTCGAGCAAACATACGCTGAGATGGACAAAGCGGTCAAAAACAGCATTTCGCACCGTTTCAGAGCCTTGGATAAGCTCAGAGACTTCCTTCTCTAGGTGTCCAAGAATTGTATAGATTAATAGATACTCCAACAATGCGGATTCGTTTCATTCTTCTTCTCGCACAGAGAAGCTCTTCTTTCAAGGTATATGATAGGCGTCTAATTTCTTCACCTACAGCGCTCCGTACTTCTTCTCCTACTGACTGATGTTCACCTCAACCGATCTTAGCAAAAACAAGCCTTTCAGAATCCGACATCTTTCAGAGCTAACATTCAGAGCTATTGGTAACCGCATCCATACTTAACTTTCATACACTGGTATCGTCTTACTTATTATATTAATTCCATGTCTAAAATGCTCTAAGGAAAAAGAAAGACATAGGACAGGAATAAATGTTATACATTAATTTTGAATGCGACAGGGTGGGTCTCGGCATAGCCGGAGGCTCGATGAGCTTTTCAAGAGAAGAAATTCTTCACCTTCTTCACGAAACCAGTCTTCTTATGCTTCTCACCACCCAGACTGATCACGGTGTACAAGTTGTTGTTGCCTCCAGATCCAACACTGCTTCCGTTGGAGCGTGTCTTCGATACAACATTTCCAAAACCTCCACGGCCCACTGTGAATGACTTGTTGGAAGCAACTGCGTACAAATCTGGCTTCTTCTGCTGTCCATCTACATCCTGAAGCTTGCGCGCAAGTTCAGGGCTATCGTTATTCACCATATTACCATATCCACCTCTTCCAGTTGTGATTTTGCTAGTGGTCAACTTAGGTGTGTTGGAGCCCTGGGGCACCATTTGAGGTGAGGGGGCCTCTGTAGAAGATAAGATATTACCGGCACCACCACGGCCAGTAGAGTAGTAAACTTTCTTGGGCTGCTTGGCCTCATTGGATACAGTGCTCTGAATGGGCTCCTTAGCACTTTCAGAAGGGGCTACTCCGCTCATATTGATGTTGTTGAATATTGTGGGGAAAACAGATTTGAAGATAAGTCGCTCGAACGATTGGTCTAACTATGTGAGGGATCTGGTTATTGAGAATATTGGGAGAGAAATATTTAAAAGGACGATCGGAGGCGGTCACTTCCTGGTGTTATTATCTGTTGCTACAGTGGTATCTACGCCGAAACGAGAATCATCAACAGTGCTCAACCCACCACAACCGGTACCATCAGATCACGTGATTAGCGCCCACAGTCGACTTGCAGCTTAGGTGGAGACTAGCAAGGAAGAGGCTAGGATGATTCATGAAAAATAACCTAAACAAAAACCTAAAATTCTTGGTATCATTGATGTAAGAACTTTTTTTTTCCTTAGTTCACTTGGCTTCAGAAGAAACCATGTACATGAGCGCCCCTACTGCAGAGTCGTCTAGGCTGTGAGTCTTGGCAAATAGAGATAGGCGCTTATAGATTAAGGGCAGTGCTGAGTAGTTTTCGAACGCTTCGTCCAAGAACTCTAATTTGTAGTTTTGATTAGCTGGAGCTGATGAAGGTCGAACAATTGTAACATCAGTTTTGTAGGATCCGTCATGTAGTTCGCCTAAATCTTCTTGTGATGCACCGCCATAGTAGGTTGAGGCTTTGGGCAAGGTTTTGGCTGGCGCTAGGGTTTTAGTTGTAGTCTCCGATTCATCAAAGGTTAGAATCGCGTTTGAGTTGATCTTCTTGTTTTTGACAATGGCAAGAGTACGATTGACGGGTGGCAACAATAGCTTAAATTGTGCATTGTCGGGCTTCCAACTCAAAAGAATAGAGCCAATAAACGCTTTTGCGTACTTGCGCTTCCATCCAATACAGCTCCATAATTTCAGTGTCACAGTTTTTGCTGACGCTCTTTTTCTCGAGCTCTTGCTTTTGCCTTGACTGCCAATGCTTGACGTTGAGTTCTTCTCGCAACGATCCTCCTCGGTCATTTGAGTATAACCATCGTCAATTAGTTCCAGCCTTACTGAATGGACTTGATTTAAACCAGATTTCAAGAATTCTTGTTTAGATGTATCAATTCTTATGGTAGTTCCCTGATCGAAATTAGTATCGTAGTCAGTTTGCGTGGGTGATTCACTTTGTGAACCAAACACATCAGAAAGTGATTCCGAAGAGGGCGTAGCCTTCTTAAAAACAGATTCAATTTGAGCCAGTAAATTCTCTGTGTCATAATCGGCTTGGTCGGCACCAGCATTAATCTCTAAGATCTGTTTGGGACCTCCAAATTCAGCCGCCAATTGAGAATTTGGAAAGTCATCATGGGATCCTTTAGAAAAAGATTTTGTATCCAAGCTTTGTGGAAGAGTATTCTCGTATGTTTTATTTCTGGGTGTGGCCACACTACTGAATTGCTTTCTTTTAATCGATAATGATTGGCTGAGAGCCGGAAATGAGAATCTTTTTGACAGATGCAAACAATTGTAGCTTTCATCGGCTTTCGGCTCTAAATCCATGACAGCATCAGAATCTTCGTGGGGAATCTGTTCCAATCCAAAGGAACTTGGTACTGCTGAAGTACAATTGAACGCAAATCCAGTAGTCCTATATGGGAGAGAGGTAGAGCGAACAGCATCTCTTGAAGTTTGATCAAAATCAAGCTGAAATTTGGCCGCAGATTCCCTTCTACGGAGGAGCTGCCTTTCGTAATAGTTCGGAGACTTTAAAGTCAAAGCTCTTGCCGGACTTTCTCTCTTTGAGCTATTCTGAATTCTTGAGGTATCGATTTTTGATGCGTGGACAAAGTTAATTTCAGAGATTTGCCGCTGCGCAATGTGTGCAAAATCTTTTTCGCTTCTTCTTGGAGATCTCTCAGAGAGACTGTGAGAATTCTCTGAATGGACATCGCTGTCTGCATCAAGGATATTCAGTTCAGCGAGAACTTCGTCAATTCTTAATTGAGGACCAAGTTGTAAAGTAGTAGCAACCACAGGCTCTCTGATTCTTGTTTCGTACGACAACTCCGTAGAAATAGGATCCAGTTTGCAGAAATCTGTTGAGCACACCTCAGAAGCAAGATCTTTGGTTGAAGCTGAAACTTTCTTCAACGGGTAAACATTTTCTGCTTTCATAATTCCAGACGAAGAATTTGATTTGAGTTCATCATTCTTCACTTCCATACACGTCAAATCGGAGTCTTCTTGTGAACCTAAACTCCTGTTGAAACTAGATAAAATTGATTTTTTGATGGATCTCCATGGTCCCATAAGAATTTTGAGACTCATTTGTTACAGCGCGCTGTGAAAAGTGATTTCTATGTTGTCTACGGAATGAGACTTAAGAGGATGTTTCAGGTTTGCAGCCATTCACATAGACAATATTTCAGATCTCGCAACGGAAACAGAAATGGGAATGCAGGTTGCTAAACCAAAAAAATTAGAAAATTTTTACAGGATTGTACTTGTGGCTCAATTTTTGGTCTTCTATGATTTGAATTCAGTTATCAAGTGTTCGCTTTTTTGGTTCATCAAAATTAAGCTGAAAGCCCATTAAGGAAAAGGGAGGTTCTTACTGGTAGTACTTTGAGGGTCTCATGATTGAATCAATGAATAATGGATAAAGAATATATTTTGTTGGGCTGATCATTCATGTTCGTTGATCTGTCTGCTCAGGTATTACTTTTGGTAGAAGACTTGACATGGTTGCCCTTGGAACTCTGATCAAGCTGGTATTGCTTAGATCTCGGTCTGGCTATCTATACACATTTGGGCCAAAGGGGGTCTGTTGAATTCTGTGTTGTCTAATTGTCGTTGTTCAGAGAGTATCATTCAATGTATTATTTCCTAGCATCGTTATTAAGATCTCATTTCGAACTTCGAAATACAACTTTCTAGCGGTATCTCTGTATGGATTTCCTTGCAATTTTCTGAACACATAAGAAGGCCAGGCAGATAACCATGAACTATCATTGAAAGGAGATGTTATGGAATAGTGAAAAAGATGAACAGTCTTAGCTTTGCAAGAAAAGTCAATTAGCTTACTCGGAAATTTGATAGAAAACGACTTGAAACTTTACGTCCATGTATGGCTTCACAGACGTGGTGAATGATAGATTTTGCAACTCAAGTCCAAGAAAGCAATAAAACCAAGATTTTATATACACAAATCCAGAGAAATTTACTTTACAAGAATTGAGCTTCATGTCTGTTTTCGGGATCTTTTATGGATGGGAAACAGAGAACTGTGCTATTCACATGATAGGTCATTAATTAATTGTCATGGTTGATGGAGATAATTCAGTTAGCTGCTATCTTTTGAGTTGACATAGAGTACTTCTTCTATTGATTTAGATCATAAATTGTCAGCTTTCAGCTCTGCATCTAAACAATATTCCATAGTAGAATCCTCAACAAACCCTGGAACCAAAAATATACTACCAGGAAGGTATGAATTAGGAATCCACATTTGTTTGTAGGTTATAAGTGGATCCACTGAGAGAGATATAACCAATACCAAGGAGACAAGTGATGTAACAAAACCAAGCGACGAAGTGATCACAACAGATCTGGTTGTCATGCATAGATTATCACAGTCAGTTCCTCCATAATTCTTTGCTGAAATTCCTAAGATCACTACCCACCAGACTGACATCCAGATCTCACTCGCTAATACAATCCCAGGAGAAACATAGGCCAAGAATGGAGGAATGAGAAATACTGAAGAGAAGAATATGCCGAAAGCCCCAGCAAGAACTCCCGCGACCATATTGGTATATGGCCAGATTTGAGTCAAGTGGACAACCGAAAAGCTCAAAGTGAGCGCTGAGAGTACTAGTTGAATACCTCGAATGAGCACAGCACACCTAGATGTACTAATTTCTGAGATCATTTTTCTTGAAGTAGAATGAGAAGAGTTTTCGGTGGTCAAAACTCGATTATTAAATCTCTTCCATATCTTTTGGGTGTTGCACACCTCAGTCCCTCTCTTGTCATCTGATTGATCAGTTGAGAGCCCGAGATCGTACGAGAAAGGTTACAATGACCCCATTCTATAGAATCTCCACATGACAAGTAGTTCCAACCAATTACTATCTGACAAAACGATTGATGACTTCTATCTATTGATCTGTTCCTGCACCAGGCCTCACAAACAATCACACCTAAGTCTTCTACACAGTACCTGAGGATACTGATAGTAGATTCTATTCATAGAAAATGGGGCACGAGTCAGCCTTTCCATAAGATCTGACACTTATTATGTGTTGGTTCTTACAGGTGCTATCTAGCTTATGTCATTTAACGCTATGACCAACCGACGTAGCACCGGCACATCCTTCTGTGTCAAATTCACTGAAGGTCACCGTAATTTATTTCAGGTCAGCCAGAAACGAGAAGATATCGATATTCGGGTGTGGGGGTATGCCAACACTAATCTTGTACGAGCGTCTTAGCTCAAGGAGGTCAATTTCCAATGTCATTTCCATTATCAATTTAAGCCAAATTCACCCGCAAGACATTGCTTCAAAGAACGCTCCATGTCTCGAATCTTACAAAAAGAAAAGATACTTCCTTGTACACTCCCAAAGAATCTTATTTCAAATTGTAGCATTCGAAGGCGTGTCACCATTCTACGTACTGTGGTCTGGAATCGTGTTACAGTGGAATGTGCCCTTAATCAATTCGAAAAGGTCGGAAAGATCATACTCAAATCGAGCCAGGTACCAAACAAAAGAAATTCTTATCTTTGGAAGTTCTCAAGATCTAGCAATGTTCTTGGTATGCCATATGTCACCTCAATATAGAGTGCTGGTTGACTGTACAAACTTTGGCGCCACACCTTGACCCACCACAATGGCAATTGATCACATTCACAGAAATGCAAACTGTGTGGATCCGAGCAAATTAAGATCAAGCGTTCGAGAAATAAAGCAAATGCACGGCGTTTTTCGGGATCCCGAAACCGCCTCATGTTACAGCCTTGCTAAATGTTCCCCTTTCATGCCTGATTAATCCATTTAGACTTTGCAGAGTCTGTACGTAATTAGACTCAATTGGGCAATCAAGAACCGGGAGCGCAACGCTAAATGCAAATTTCTGCATGGAATGAATATGTTCCTGCCGAAAACCCCAAGTCTCAAGCCATGTGCAGTCGGGAAAGTGTCTAGCTGCAAGATAACACTTGACCGCAAGTTCTTTGCCTGTCTAGCCACAGTGATTTCGGGGGCGATAAGAAAAGATAGCGGCATTTTTTCAAGGTATAAATATCATCGGCTGGCCTTCGTTCCTTACAAATCATTCCCCTACAATCGCTACATTCTCCCACAAAACTTCCATATAATGAACTTCGTCAACATTGTTACTTTCGGCGCTCTTGCCGCTGTTGCAACCGCTGCCAATGGATCTAACGGATCTAATGGTACCACCACAACGTTCTCTGCTGGTGCTGTCCAAGGTTTGAACGGCGGTACTATCGGTGCCGGTTTGGCTGCTGTTGCCGCTGCAGCTCTTCTCATTTAATCAGGATAATGAGTCGCTAAATTTTTGTATCTCCGAGCCTACTGAGCCCCACTACTGTATAAATGTAATAATATCATCTTCCATCGAAACATTCGTGTAGTCATTTTTTTATAATATACTATAGTACAGTTGAATTAACATCCGGTGCCGATACTACCTTCGTAGGCTGTCCATCATGTTGTTTATGCAGATAGCCAGGGGAGGTATTCCTTTTGATCTTCGCTCATCTCATCAAAAATTGAGAACAAATAGGAGATATTGTTCCTAATTCAGTTTTAATGGCTCGACTGGCTACTTTGATTATAATCTCCAGTGTCTTGGCAGTTCTTCACTTTCGTCTGATCTTGTCAAATCGAAATACAATGAAGTGAAAAAAACACATTATGCTGACCCTTTAGAATACATCTGGAAGTCTCTCTACCACATAAGCGTGGCCTCCAACACTCAAAAGCGGAATACCCGGAACTTTTCTAATTCTTCTCTTCAAGTCAGCATCATTGGTTGCCACAATGTAACACTTGTGCTGCATCACACGATGCACCAAGCAGTCATCGGCATAAGTTCCTCCATGAGAACAGCTGAGTCTCTTGATACGTGGGTCTTTGGCTAGCTTGAGGGCAATTCTATACTTGGGTCCCAACTTCTCCAACTCGGCCATGACACAGTCAGTAACAAGAGGTATACATTTGGCATACAAACAGTCCATAAGACCTCTCACGATATCTATCTTCTTTTGGATGGAGAAGTTGAAAAAATTGGTATCTATAAGAACCTGATATGGCGGCTTGATGGCTTCGTTGTATTGGAAGAACAATGCTGAAGAGACTTGAGGAACAGACCGTGCAAGCTCGGGATCCTGTTTTTTTACGATTTTGTTGTCTTTCTTAGGGTCGGTTCCTTTAGAGGCCCTTTTCATAAGTGCGAACTTCCGCGTCTTTTTGGCTTTTCCCATTGTGTTGTATGGTACAGTTGTAAGCTCATCTCCATCGCAGTTGATGATCTGGGTGATAATGGGGAAGACATCCGTACACCAGAGTCTTGAGCACAACAAGATAGAATTACGGTATGGAAATTAAAGGCAAGAAATGTCAAAAATGATAATCTTTGAGTGTATTCGTATTCATTACATTTGTGTAGGTATGAAAGGTCCTCCTTCTTGGATCACACAATTGGATTAACGGGCTCGGACCAGATCTCTTGAGGGTCGAATTGCCTTTCGGGATCCCTCTTCCAGCTCAAAATGTGATTTTTCTCGAAGTCAAGCTGGAATACACGCAACCGGCGCTTGTATTGTGAATCTAGTCTCCTGATGGCAGATTCACCGGTGACACCCGAGTAGCACAAAAGAATCATGTCCTTGTCGTCTTCGTCCCAGATACACGCATCGTTTTCATGCTCATGGCCCACACCTACAACCTTGTAACCAGCAGCCTTGATGTCCAGGAGTATCTTTTTATCTGTAGACGTTTGCAAGTAATGTTTCTCATTGTAGGTTCCAATTAATTTCACTTTTCCAGAAGGCCTGAAGTTCGGAAGTGGGTGGTGGAAAAATAGAAGCTTTTGCTCAACGTCTTCATTATGATGGTGGTTAAGTCTGTAAAGATAGTTTGCTTGTGAATCGTCAATATGAATCAGCGCGGAATCAAGATATGTGATCATTGCTTGAGGCTTTGTAAGGTCAAGTGCGTTGTAGTCTGGACTCTGGTTGTTCTCAAGTGGCGGGATTTGGTAGATATTGATATTACCATTGCTTATACCATGCATTCTATGGTCAAGATCACTAATTTTTTGGTTGTAGCATCCTGGCAAAGAAGCAATAAAGTTGTAGACGTTCAACTTTGTATTTGAGTCCATCATATCATAGTCTGAGTTTCCAAAGACGAAAACAAACGGAATTTGAGCTTTTAATATTGGAGCCACCGCTTTCAAGATTACGGATTCATAATGGGGAGAACTCATGTAATCAATCATATCTCCCGTAATCACAATCAATTTGTTGCCTGACTCCGCATCAAAAGCGTCTCTCATGAAGTCAAGAGTGCCTTTATCGAACTTGCATTTCTCGAAGCAAGCACCATCACCCTGGTTGATATGTAAATCACTGATTTGAATCACTTTGACAATTGGGTCCGAGGTAACGAAAATACCATTCTTCTTCAAAACTAAATCAAACTCTTGCTCGGCAGATAGAATCGAACTCTCTTGGTTTATCTGGATACGTAACGCAGAAATTGTGCAGTGAATAGTCTGCTTTACTGGTAAAATGATGGCAGCTGACTCAAACTTCCAGTGAGGCCGGTTGTCAAACAAATCCTGCTTTCCGTACAAAACATTGATATCTCTTACGATCGGTATGTGGAACTCGGGCGTATCAAAGTAGTTAATCCACATATATGCCTCTTGGTATAATCTCTGCAGGGTCCACTTGGATCCCTCCATTCCAGTGGTTGGTTCCTTGTTGCTGTATGTGAAAGAGATATCCACCACGAATCTACTCGACAAGCTACCTTTGGCCTTAGCAACATACATGTAGTAGTTAAATAGAGAGAACCCGTCCTGAAAGAGGTTGAGTTTGTGGGGCATCCTCTCCCAATATCCGTTTGGAACGTCTTCTTTTGGCTGGCTGCATCTGAAACCGCGCATACACCGGGTAATCCTCACATCTGCAACCACAAAATTATTATTTATGATATCCGTTGTAGATCTATAGTTGTGTACTTGCATGTAACCGGTCTTTTCATAATCTATAGAGATACCTTGTCCATGAATTGTGTGCAAGGTTATGCCAAACAACAAAAGAATGAAGGCTGCATAGTGCACCTTCCGATTCCTTATGAAGTAATTGATTTTGCTCTGAATTTGAGACATTTCAGAGACCTGAAGGTGTACCTGATACCTGCTTCCTCTGGAGGGTTTTCAGCTAGATTCTCTCGGCATGTATATGCAGGATAAACCCAATTCGGTTAATAGATAGACACGTCGGATTCCTCGGCGGCAAATTGTTGCGCCAATTCAGGCTTTACCCTAATAGTTGAATTTTCTTTGGTCTGACTTTTTTCTGGCACTTCAGTTAGGTCAGTGGGCTCTGCCTCAGCTTTTTCAATTTTTTTTAGTTCTTGTGGCTCATGAGTTACCTCTGGGAACTCGGTTACCTCTGCGGAACCTTCGGATTTACAAGCTTGTAGTTCGAGACTTGCCGAATCTAGTTCAATCAAGTCGCTAGAGGCGCTTTCTAATGGATCTGTTGTTATTTCGTTCTCTGACTTGATCAATGTGGTGGAGTCAGCGTAGATGAGAGTGATCACATGAGGACCTCTCCGGCTCACATCACGGACGATCTCCTTCACTTCATCAAATTCGATTGCTTCATTGTCTTCCATTTGAATCCATTGATTATTAGACCGAACATAGAATTTGCTTTCTGAAATAATGACTCCAATAAGAATATAGGCTTTCAATTGAGGATTAGCCAAAATAATCTTATCGAAAGACTTAAGCCTTTCTGGTGAAGCTGTTTCCTTGTATTTGCTTTGATTAGCTAGCTCAGTGGTACGAAGTTCGCTGAGTTGGGACTTAAGCGACGATAGGTCTTCACTCACGCCATTCGACAAATTTGCGAGAGCTGTTTTAGATGCATCCAACATGTTATCAATTCGCTTCCCCTCGAAGAAATTCAATCCCATGAGCTTTCTAGCCAGTTCATGGTGTGCAGTTTGTGCCTGTTTGATAAGCTCTATCTGCTCTTTGATTGTGTCAACATACAGAGCGCTGTAGATCTCTGGATAGTGGATCTCACAGAGATCGAAAGGTGTAGTATATGTTTCTTCGTCACATACTAATTGATAGGTCATGAGAGGAGCCACGGTATCGAACTTCACGCAGCCCAACATGGAAAAATCCTTGTGCCAAATCATCTCGTTGAGAGTTTCATACAATGTAGGCAATCTACTGTCAGACTCGACTTCCAATACCATCAAGTCTGCCTTGTTCTCATCGTCGGAGGTCTCGATTAATGTCACGAAGATGTCCCGTAGGGTGGGAACTGTGGCTACAAGCTTCTCTATCATCCGCAACACCACCTCTTCATCCATAAACTGAAAGTTTGCTTCACGCAGGAAGGCTTCCGTTATGCGGCTTGCGTCAATATACCACCGTTTGCTTTCACTATAGTGCATAAAAAAGTAAACAATTCTCTGTAGATCTTTCACAACATCATCAGTCGCATCAGCTTCCAAGACGGCTTTAGCAAATGGGAGATATGAGCAAAGAATCGAAAGCAACGGAGGCCAACATTTATTCTTCTGGTCCTTGGCAAGGATCATAGGAAATAAATTACGTTCAGTTTTGATGTTCTCTGGAAGAGCAAAACTCATGTCAGAGTCCAGAGTGTCACTGCGTTCAATTTCCTGTTGAATTGAAACACTCTCGCTTCCATTCTGGTCCTCTATATGAACCAAGTCGACCTCGTCGGATTCCTTGATGGTAGTTTCATTTGCGTCCCACTCCTCAGAATAACCAGGTTTTTGTAGAGATGGATAATCTGCAAAAGGATCAGAGCCAGCGGAGCTTGCGTATTCGCCGACAAACTGCGGGATCTCGTTGGGGTTTCTGATCTGCACCGATGTCTGAGGTTGAACGCTTGAGTCTCGCAGAGGAAGGGAGGGCGGAGCCGGGGGCAAATCTCCAAACAAATGTGCAATTGCATTGGTTACATCGTTTCCAGTGGCTTCTAGTGCCTCAATGGCCTGTTTGCGGCTAAAACCCATCTCTTGAAGGGTTTGGATATCATTATCTGAGGGCATGACAGAAGAAGTGACAGATAGAAGGTTTAGTTTTGGAGAGACGGTATATATAAATTGCTGGTTTTGTGTGTTCTTGTACGGTCACGTAATTTGTTTTGCTTTGGTCTAGGAGAAGAAAGTCTGGTCTTTGTTCCTACAATGTATAATGAACAGTCAGGGGTGTATGTAGGGTGCGGATTTAGAATGAGGTGAGAGTTACTCTTGGGAGTACTGTTGACGCAAATAGTGAATTGAACTTAAAACGAAAGTTCAAGGAGCTTCTTTAAGAATGGCTTCTGTCTTCATAAATATTGAATTTTTTGTTTGACTGAGAACAGATTTGACCATTTCTTGGATGACTTACTTTAGATTTGCAGCCAAAAGAACCACAGGACTAAATCTTCTAGGTCAATAATTCGACCGTTTCTTTATTAAATTCATTTGCATCTTTTTTTTTTCTTTTTTGTTTCACTGTTTCGTCAGCGAGCTAGTGATACTGATTTTAATGATCCTTCGCATCTCGCTATCAGTTCCCTAGATTCTTACTACTACAACCAAAAGAAAAGGTGTGCATCTCTACCATTTTGAGTCTTATTTTAGCGTAACTAACATGTCTGAAGCCGCTTTGGAATCTGCAAAAGCAGAGAAACTTCGAAAACGCCAGGAACAGCTAGCGAAATGGAAGTCAAAGAAAGCTTCTACTCCATCAGATGACTTAGCTCTACCTATCTCGAAGGATGGGTCTAATATCGACAACGCCGTAGATGAGAAAAAACTCGAAAGATTGAAGAAACTAGAGGAGTGGAAGAAAAAGAGACAACAGGCAGACCAACTGGGATCATCATCGATTCAACTCCAGGAGAAACAAAATCTGCGACTAGAGGCCTGGAAGAAGAAGCGTAGTGAGCAATCAAATTTTAAGGCTACGTTAATTCCTAAATTTCCACAACGAACAGTAAAAAAGGCTCGGCCCCATTCAACTTCGTCATCTCTTTTTGATGAAACAGAGAATACCACAGAAAAATTGTTATTCAAGAAACCAACACTCTCTCGCTCAAACGATTCGGAATCTCATTCTCTTGATGAGTCTCCTGAAGACTCTTTGGATGCATACTTGGATAGCTTGCAGACAGAAACAACAGAGGTCAATCAAAGCCCAATGATCGTTGAGGCTGAAGATTCAGAGCCCGAGAATCTGGGTGAAGATGAGGATCAAAAGCTCATTTCATCTAAAATGAAGAGCTTACAAAAGGAAAAAGCGCTACTGGTGGTCGACCATAGTCAAGTAGACTATATACCATTCAGAAAGAACTTTTACGAAGAGCCAGATGCAATTAAGAATCTAATGCCAGAGGATATTGCTCTTCTCCGCCTCTCAATGGACGGAATCAAAGTGTCTGGCTCAAACGTTCCTTCTCCAATTTGGGACTGGGATCAACTTGGGTTGTCTTCTTTGGTAGTCTCAATCTTAAAGGAAGAATTACGCTTCGAAACTCCAACATCTATACAGTCGCAAGCTTTGCCATCTATCATGTCAGGTCGTGATTTTCTAGGTATTGCAAAGACTGGTTCTGGAAAGACTTTGGGATTTATTTTACCTCTTCTCCGACACGTTCAAGATCAACCGCCGTTGGAGGATGGTGACGGCCCAATCGGTATTTTGCTAACGCCTACAAGAGAACTAGCTCTACAGATTTACAAGGTACTCTCAGTTTTTGCAAAAAAATTGTCTATTTCCACAGCGTGCTGTTATGGTGGCTCTTCGATTGAACCTCAAATAGCCGATCTAAAGAAAGGCTCCCAAATTGTGGTTGCTACTCCAGGCCGATTAATCGATTTATTAGCCGCAAATGGTGGTAGAGTTTGTAATTTGAGAAGAGTGACCTATGTTGTGTTAGATGAGGCTGATCGTATGTTTGATTTTGGTTTCGAACCTCAAGTGAACAAAATATTCTCCCAAATCAGACCCGACAGACAAAGCATTTTATTTTCTGCAACATTTGCAAAAAAAATGGAATCCCTAGCAAAAGCCATCTTGGTTGATCCTGTTGAAATTATTGTTGGAGGAATCAGCGTGGTGCCTCCAGAAATTACGCAAAGAGTCGAATTCATTGGTCTAGAAGGCCATGAATCTGAAGAAGAGATCTCTTCCATGAAGCTCCAACTCCTTATCTCAACTCTTCTGAAATTTCCAGACGTGAAGAAGCTTGTTTTTGTGGAGAAACAAGACTCTGCTGATAAGTTGCTAGTGAAGCTTCTTGCGAATAGTTTTGCATGTGTCGCTATCCATGGTGGCAAGGAGCAAATTGACCGCAAGTATGCAATCAAAGAGTTCAGTGATCCAAACAGTGGGGTGGACATCATGCTCGCCACTTCAATCGCTGCTAGGGGCTTGGATGTGAAGGGCTTGGATCTTGTGGTGAATTACGACCCTGCGAATCACATGGAAGACTATGTCCATAGAGTTGGTAGGACAGGTAGAGCAGGTCTGAGTGGGCATGCATATACCTTGGTCACTCTGAAGCAAGAGCGGTCAATCACCGATCTCGTTAAGGCATTGCGACTCAGCAAGATCCCGGATTCGGAAATAGACGACCGGCTCCTCAGTATAGCAAATGCGTTCTTGGACAAAGTCAAACAAGGAAAAGAGAAATACCGCTTCGGTTTCGGTGGAGAGGGATTGAGTAAGCTCGATCAGGTTAGAAAGAGTAACCAAGTCATGGAAAGAAGGGCCTACGATGTTGCAAATGACGGGAATCTGGTTACTCCGGTTCCTTCTACAGTTGATACCCCCAACAAAGAACGTGAGGCTGGCCTAGATCTTCCAGAGTTCACTATCATTGAAGGAAAAGCTGAGGAAAGCAGTGGTCCTGACAAGTGCAAATTCCATTCAAGGATCACAATTAATGACTTGCCACAAAAAGCGCGGTGGATTGTCGTTAACCGAGAGAGTCTTGCCCAAATCATTGAATCTACAGCGACCTCTATTACTAACAAGGGTCAATACTACCCACCTAACACTAAGGTGCCAACTACGATTAAACAAGGTGGCAAAGAAGTGCCAGCACCACCAAAACTATACCTTCTCATTGAGGGACTTACTCAAATGGCTGTCAAAGAAGCCAATCGCTTGATTCGCCAAAAAATGATAGAAGGTTTAGAACAAGCTGGACTAGAAGACAACCTAACTGCACCCATGGGTAAATATACGGTGTGAGTGTTTATGTGCAGTCTGATTAGTTTCCTCGGTAGGTTGTTTCTGTGGGGAAAGCACAAGATAAAGATAAATAGTGGAGGTCCTGGCACAACTGCCTAGGTCTCTTTTTTTCGAATTATCATCATTACGGTCATTACTTTGTAACAAGAGTTTTCGACAGAACCCAAAGCATACAGAAGCAGATGACCATTAATACAACTGAGCTCTCCAAAGACGAAAAGTGGATTGTGACTGAGGTCGACGAAGGCTTTTTCCATGTTCAGTATAACAATCCAAAAACCTTGAATGCTTTCAGCGAGGTGGATTGGCGTAAATATCAGGATATACTCACAACCTTGGATTCTGACCCAGGAACAAAGGTTGTATTTATCTCTTCCAATTTTCCAAAGGCATTCTCCTCTGGTCTCAATTTGAAAGCTGCTACCCAGATACTTGATGGAAAAGAAAATTGGTCGTACGCTTCTAGGCGCAACTTCATGTACCAGCACATCCGTGAGTTCCAGGATGCTATCTCTGTTCCAGCAAGAATGAGAACTCCTACAATTGCCTTATTGAACGGTGTAAGCTATGGACTTGCAATTGATATCGCGGCTGCGTGCACCATTCGAATCGCTACTAAAGATGTCAAGTTGTCTATTCGGGAAATTAAGATAGGCATTGTAGCAGATATGGGCTCCTTGCAGCGTATGACGCCTCTCGTTAGCAATAAATCCTTGATGAACCAGTATGCTTTAACCGGGCAAGTTTTTGGGGCTGAAGAAGCATTGAAAATTGGATTCATCAGTGAGATCGTCCCCGATTTCGAAGCAGGCTTGGAATATGGACGTGAACTAGGCCTGTCCATTGCTGAAAACCCACTGTGGGCCATCAAAGGCACAAAAGAGAGCATTCAATTTCTGGCAGACGGAGGTTCGGTTGAAGCGGGTCTTCTCAACATTGCTAACTACAACGCACACTTCTTGGTAGGTGGTCTTCCTGACTCGGGCTTCGGCGCATCCAAGTTATAGGACAGCCCTTAGTTTATATGCATTTTCGATTACTATAGGAGAATTATGATCAACAGCTAATGTCTGATGTTGTCCAAGTGTAGATCTTATGAGCGTATTTTTTAGTGCACCAGATGGACTGTGAAGACCAGTTGTGACTAGTTCTTCATTGAAAATTGGCTTTTGCCTTTTTGAAATATTAGGTGATGCAGTTTTGTCTCCTTTGTTTTAGCGTTAAGGTTACGAATTGCACTCTATATTCTTTCAATGTCTCAGCTGGCGCTCCAAATTGCAGTAAGACTTCTGCAGAAATCCGAACCTATAAATTCCCTCACCATCATTTCTCCTTCTCCAGGTTTATCTCTCGCGAAATTTGCATCTTTGTCAATTTGTGTAATCGTCTTTTTTGTATCCTCACGTGACTGATCCTCAAGTCCGTCTCTATGCACCACTGAAAAATACAAAAGTCAAGAAGACGTATCAAATTCGCTTCATACATCCCTTTCCGTCATGAGATCGAGTATTGGCAGAGCCAAGGCGTCTGCTCATACCTTGAGCCGATCTTTCACAAATGCCAGAGCTCACAATAGTGCTCTGGCGATCGGTTTTGGCGTTGAAGACGGAAAAAGATTAGCACACCAGAGTTTTGTGGAAGGGACTTCGAGAGATGGTACCTTCACCACCGCTAAATCCGCGGCTCCCAGCTTTATGCAAAGTTTCCTCTCTTGTGAGTCTCAGCATTTGCAACCAGCTCAGCCCACTACTTCTTCGGATCATACACAACTTTCCGCACAAGTCAAGAAGAAGATCCAGATGTTCATTGAGAAGAACATGTTCATTGACTTGGCAGAGGCTCTTGCTGCATGGACACTGCCGAGCCTGGCACTACCTTGGAACGAGGTTCTTACTAGAGAAGAGCTTTCTCACCTAGTTGGAGAATTGGTCAACCAACAAGCTCGAGTACTCACGCAGTCCAACGCATCCAAATTCATGGAGGACAACTCATACCTGGCAGTATCACAATATAGGGATGCTCACCGATTCAAGAGACTTATACGTGAAATTTTCGCCAACTTGTTGGGGAAGGACGGTCATCTTTACGCTCAAAAATTAGAATATTCTGTGGATTTAACACCCAAAGAGTTTGAGAATATCATCAACTTGGAGTTGCAAAACGGTAAGTTGGACTTAGCTTCTCTTTGGTTTCAGTACTTGGAAAAGCAACACCCTAATGGGCAACATTACACACAAATGACACGCGAACTTTGGCTCTTGAAATTCAAGGTTTCTGCAGGGGGGTACTCTCCACTTTGGATCATTGACACCGGCGGTTTGTATGATCATGATTTCAATACTCGACAGTCATTCTTGGCGTCAGAGACACAATGGTTACGTATTTTTGACGAGTACTCTAGATACCAAAAGCTCCTGCTGGGCTGTGACAAGGTTGTGCTTGATAAAGAGCTTGTTAAATGCATGATCAACTCTGTGGCATACAACAAAAACATTCGCCAGGTGTATCACATCATTGAGCAGAATTGGGGAATTCTCCCGACTGGTGAACTAGTAGCCGGATTCCAAAAACCTACTCACAATGACCTACTATATCCTGACAATGGGCTCTTGGCCACGATTGTCGTGGCTCTGATTTTTAACAGTGACTTCCGCTCTGCACTTGCGTTCATTAATGGCTTTCAAACCAACTATGATATCGATTTACAAGAGAACAAGGTGTTCTGGGACGACATATTCCGCTGGAGCGACTCCAAAACGCGATACAGAGAATACAGAGCGCTTCAAATTTATCTTAAGGAAACAAAATGCAACGCTGTTGTTGCACCAACTAGTAATGCTACACTCCAATCTACTTTACGCCAGGCGCAAGCGTCACCCTCATTCGATTACCAAGGATATTTGGAGTACATCAACGGGCTCCGCTCTATGCGTGTGAGTCTATTCCAAGAATTGTGGAAGTGTTACAAAGAGTGCAAACCTGGCTATAGTACAAGACCCTTCGAGACATACCTCAAGATCATCAAAGAGGCGCCTGAAGATAGTTTGTGCTATGACTTGCTCACAGACTTGTCTCGTGAGTGGCTGGCCTCATATGTGAACGAGGAATCATTCAATAAGTCGTGGTCCTATAAGAATACCGACCGCATTGAGCATCAGTATATCTCGACTTTGAAAACTCTCCTTGATTGCAAAGGAGATTCCGGTGAATTTGCGGAGCTCAAACACATTATCAACAAATGGAGTCTTACTGAGGACATGAAATTGATCATGGAGAGATGGCTAGGTAGTAGAGAGCCCCATTACTACAAGATAGCCGCAGCCCGAGCCGAAAGAGACGAGCAGAACAGGCTTATCGAGGAACAAGAAGAATTCTTGAACATTTTCTAATGGAGCTTCTCACATTGCATTTGGGTACAGCGACAACCTAACTATTACATAGCACAATAACGATTACACACAAGACGAACAAAGAGCCCGTACTTCTACAAAAACTAAAACTGAAACTAAAACACGAATATATTTTAGAAAATTCCTAATCAACATTTGTTCCTCCGCTCCATGTCTGTCTCGTAGGCGATATCCATAGGAACTACACGTCCCCTCAGACCTGCATTTACTCTGTTCGCAGTGGACACCTAACTTCAAAATTCAGAACAGTAACACTACATCTACAACAAAATGGCCGAGGGATTAGAGAAGTTTGCTGAAGTTCCAGTTGAGTTCTTCAAGGAGGGTTCTACCTTCGTCAAGAAATGTCAGAAGCCAACCAGAAAGGGTATGTATCTTCTTTAGAAGTGATTGTCACCAGACTAGAGTTCCACTACACAAGTGGATAATAATGGATGACTATTATCTGGAAGTATTTTCATTTGATGGCCTGTATTTTGTGATGAGCATTCCATTGGTTTCTTAGCATATGAATCACATATGGTTTAGGCGGAGCCTCATACACTGAGCAACATGTTATCAACTTCAAAGATGGGCGTTTTGGGAGACTGTTTGTCACGAAACAACCTCCCATACGGGCTCCATTGATATGGCGTGTTTCCCGTTTGGTTTGCCGCGTCGTATTGCTTCTACGGTTTACTAACTTCTAGAGTACCTCAGTATCATCAGAGCTGTCGGTGTTGGTTTCGTCATGATGGGTGTTGTCGGATACGTCGTCAAGTTGTTGCACATCCCAATCAGATACTTGATTGTCTAAATTTTGAGCTAATGTATATTTTATCTGGAGTCTTTTCGGTGTAGTTTGGTTTTTGTAGGAAGCGACACACAATATAGCTAGTGTGGGCCACTTTATTCGGCATAGAAGCCGGTTCTTGCGAAAGATGTTCACGCAATGTGTATTATTTTTTTCTTTGAAACGGTTTCGTGTTTGCAGTACCAATAGCTCCGCTGCACAATACAGCACTCTTCAGAGAGGAGTCTTCAACCAGGCCTTCCCACAACCAAACGAGTCAAAAATAAAATACGATCATTTTGAAGCATTGCCCATAAAGATTCTATATTTGCCAATATTTGCAACTAGATCCTTCTCATCTCTCTCCACACTCCATCGGCATCCCATCTCTCCTGCATTATCTGCGATGGCCCAAATCCATCAGCTACCTACAACACCAATGGTCTCAGAAACAAGTGCCTTTGTGCGCAAATTGGCACATAACGATGCTGCCGTCAGAAGCGCCGCCTTCAAATCACTTTGTGCCTTCTTGACCTCCAAGAGTCTGGCCCAGCTCGACCTCTTAGAGTTACAGAAAATATGGAAGGGCCTCTACTTCTCTATGTGGTACTGTGACAAACCGATTCCACAACAAGACCTCGCTGGTAACTTGGGAAAGCTTTATTCTGAGGTCATTCCAGCGAAGCAGTTGGAGTTGTTCCACAAGGCTTTTTGGGCAACACTTCTGAAACAATGGCACTCGATAGATAAATGGAGAATCGACAAGTACTTGATGTTGGTCAGAAGAGTGCTTAGGCACATGTTGTTCCGTCTCAGTTCTGAGGACTGGTCGCAGGAGAAAATCGATCTGTTTTTGCTGGTGTTGAATGAATATCCATTGGGCGCCGATCCTAAGTTCCCTCAATCGTTGACATACCATGTTTGTGACATTCTTCTAGACGAAATTGAATATGTTGTTTTCAAGGATTTCAGAACATACAGTGAAGAAAATGATGTCGACGATGATGAAGACGATGAAGATGACGAGGATGATGAGGATGATGAAGATGATGACAGCGACAAGGAAGACGATGTGCAGATGGAAAAGGACCAAGACGTCGAAGAAAGCATTACACAAGGATTATCAGAGGAAGAACTCGCAGCCAAGCGCAAGGCTGTTGCCGACGCTACTCCCATCGCCACTTTGATCGCACCTTTCCAAAAACTAGCACTCACTGCCAAGAACAAGGCTTTGAGAAACAAAATCCAGGAAGAGATCCTTGATGATGAGAGATTGAAGTTGTGGGGTGTTTTAGAAGACGACGCCGAGGAGAATTCGGATGACGAATGGAACGGGTTTAATTAGCATATAGGTAATCATACACTGATAAGACAGAAGCCAGGGTTGATGCTGAGAGAGTTTTCGCTGAGATGAGAATTGAGATAGAATTTTTTTTCTTCAAAATACTGTGAGCATTTCTTGATTTTGAATCGAAGAATATATTTTTGAAAATCGTTCTTATCGTTCTTTGAATTTGTCTCACTTTCCATGTCAAACCTACTAGATACCGTCACTATTATGTGTCACATGTCGTGTTAGGATACATAATATCAACCAAGTCACATACAGAATGGCCTCAGAAGGCTCAAGTTCGCAATACATTCCCAAGTTCATTCAGAACGTGCCCTGGTACTACAAACTACAGAAGCCTAAGGATGAGGAGCAAAAGGAACAACTAGATGCATTTGCTCATCAGCGTAAACTTGGAGTCGGGACAGACCTGAACGCAGCACAAACTTCTGAATCTCGTTTAGATGCTGTTGATGCGCTGGACGATTACGACGCCAAACGAGATCACTGGAGAAATAATGCAGAGGAGCAATGGGACGAGATCGTCGGTAACTGGGATCAAAACAAGAACAAGTTAAAGAAGAATGCTTATGATCAAAACGATTCAGATGACACAGATTACGAGCTTGAAATTGAAGAACTCGGCCTAGATCCGAAGCATCTACGCTCATACAACCTTGAGGATAAAGAGGAGCGATCAAATCGAGATCGAAATAATGTTCCCGCATACATCATGGGAATCACTGCAAATGAGGGCGGTAAAGTACGCTACGGCCAGGACTCATTGGCATCAATTGTTCTTCAGGATTCTGAATTCGTTCGTGAAAGCAAAGACGAAAAGGACCTCAAGAAAATGCAAGAGTTTGCCTGGGAGAAGAACAAGCAGCATGAGAAGGAGCAGCAGATGAAACAGTATTATAGCGAAGTGAAGGGTGAGGTAGATGACACACTTACACAGACAAACTTGGACTATGTGGTGGAAGCCAGCCCGACCCTATTGATGTTGAAAGCTAAAGAAAAAGAAAAGAAGGCCCTGGCTGAACGAGCTGCAAAGCACAGAAAATTGATGGAACGGTACGGATAGCTACTTCGTTTTCTTCGATATGTAATATATACTTGCATTCTTACCCGTATTATCTTACTGTCTACTTTTAGCGACTCTGAGAAGCTCGAGGCCTTGAAGAAGTTCTTTCTCTGCAGTTTCTAGGTCCTCGTAGTTGAGTGCCGATATAGCAAACTTGGCATGCTTTTGAATCTTAGTGATTTGTTCACTGAAGTCTAGGATCGAGCTGAGATTTTCCTTCGTTACGTGAACAGCTGGCAGCTTGTTGCTCTCAACTCGCGCCGGTGCTGGAGGCTCTGGCTTTGGCTTTGGGGCTGGAGGTGGCGGAGCACTCGATTTTGGTTGCTCATCGGGAGAGAACACAACAATCGAAGATTTCTTATTTATGTGAGACAAGTCATCATCTGGAAGAAATTTGGGGGCTCCTGGAAGCTTGAACTCTCCATCATTGTCGTCAGGAAGAAACTTAGGTGCGCCAGGAAGCTTGAAATCGGCGCTATCGTCTCCGGGAAGAAATTTTGGAGCACCAGGGAGACTGAAATCTTCAGTGTCGTCGAAGTCGAGTCCATTGAATCCATTGTTCGATGAGGGGGGCAAGGCGCTCAGGTCGTCCTTCTTCTCATTCTTGGTTGGGCCAGCTGGGGCCGTTTCAGGTATATCACTATCTTCGGTGAATGCTTCTTCATTAATTTCCCCTACATCATCGATTCCCTTATCCTGCTCACTCTTGAAAGTCAAGAATTCAAGCTCACGCTCAAGCTCATCGTCATCATCTGCTTTGACAGGAATTTCGTTCTTGATGAGCCGGCTCAACTGGAACTTCAAAGCCTTTTGCTTCTCTTTGCAAAATCCTGCAAACTCCTCGGCGGTTTTACATTGGCCTCCTGTGGTGTTTGCATAGTCTACAGTTTCCTCTTTCTCATTGCTAAACAACAGAAGGAGTGACCAGAAATTCAAAGCCGCCTTGATTTTCGAGCCAATCTTAGCCTTGCTGACTCCATCGTAGTTGCTCAAATCCTCCAAACAGCTGTTAAAGATCTTGAAAGCAAAGACAAAAACTGCGTTGAGCGAGAGCTGGCGACTGTTGAGGACAGTTCGAAGTGCCTCGTCATCTTGCGAATTCTTGGTCTGCTCTGTCTCGTCCAATAATGATATGGTGAAGATCTCTACCTCTTTATTATCGAGATGTTGCTTCAGAGTTAAGATATGCTCAAGTACATAGAGCTTACAGTAGTAGCTGACCACGGGATTTGCGTCGTTGAGCTCAATTGAGCGATTTATGTATGGAGTGACGTCCTTGTCTAACCGGAGGGATTCGGGAATGGCTTCCAAGGAGATCATGTTGTAGATAAGGTGTGTGGTAGTACTGTAGACAGAGTACTTAGGGGCATACAAGATGAAAGTGAGACAGGAATTTGAAACTAAATTCTTTCTCATGAATAAACGACTCGAGAGTGCCAAAAAATTGTATACAAAGGATACGCAAAATTGGCTTTGATCCAATTCATGAAATAGTGTATTCTCATCGTTTGTACCTAGAACCCAATCAGTTGGATTAAATATTGGCGTGCATCATTTTAGAAGAATGAATACGAGAACGGGTCATAATTTGAGATTTTGAGTTATCAAAGCGCGGGTATATTATAGAAACTGTTCTATTGTCAATACGATACTAGGTTTGTCTTCAGACCAGACAACAATTATATACAAAATCTGTATCCATTTGAACACAGTAAGCGAAACAAAGCCCTTGAATATTCCAATCCTCCAACTCTTCAGCTCATTTTCAAGATATGTTTGGCTTAAAACAGGCTTATCTTCGTTCTACTCAGTGCAACTCAGGCATGCGCAAAATCTCTCTATCCTTATTCTGAGCATCCTCCTGTAACAACTTGAGGATCTCAGAATTCTTCCATTTCTCAGGCAAAGGCGTCACGTCGTAGTTTTTGGTGGCCCAGTAGTAAATATCCCAATCAGGCTCATCGAGTAACGAGTCAAACTCATCCAACTGTTCCATGGTGAAGCTCTGGAGATGCTTCTTAGAGAATCTGGAAAGAAGCAAGTCACTCTCCAAAATTCCTCTCTTTCTGCACTGGTAAGTTAAACGGGCTCTCTTAACCTCGATGGTTTCTCCAGTTCTCTTGATGGGATCTATCCTTGCAGCGAGCTCATTATATGAAGGGTTCTGTGGTTTACCGTAGTTGAGAAATCTGGCTGAACCAGCTGTGAGTGATCTCAGGGTTCTTCTAAGCATTTTGATGGTGTTTTGTGAAATTAGTAGAAGAAATGAAAAGGTGAAAAACTCCGGGGTACATGCCACACAAACCTGGGGGAGTGCGGAATTGCGATCGATACAAAAATTCGGAGAAAAAAAAAGTTTTCCTGATATACTTTTAGATTCAATAGTCCGATTCCTTTCTTTGCCTTTAAATTATGTTTTGTTCCCTCTATTGATTCTTCGTCCATTTCTTCTCGTGGCATACAAGGCTGGACAAAGTCATATAGTGCTCGTGTTCGTCAAATTATACTTCATAATTGTTCATTTCAATAAATACACTCCCTACAACTTCTCAGCTGGAATTGGTCTGCCAACAGTGGTGATCTCGTCGTAGATCAAAGTAGTGACGAAGTCAGAGTACTTCTCACCCAAAGCCTCAGGCTTGAAGTATTCCAAAGCCTTCTTGAACTTGTTGCCTGGGGCAGCAGCCTTGGCCAACTTTGCGTACTCTTCGTCCAAAAGTCTGTTGACGTAAGCCTTGTCAACCACCTTACCCTGGTCGGTCTTAGCACCGTGAGTAACCCATTGCCAAAGCTGGGTTCTGGAGACCTCGGCAGTGGCGGCGTCCTCCATCAAGTAGTTGATTGGGACACATCCCAAGTTTCTCAACCAAGCCTCAATGTATGACAAACCAATGATACAGTTAGTTCTGATACCTTGCTCAGTAATCTTGGAGTTTGGCACAAATGGACTCAACAAGTCTCTTGCAGTGACAGGGGTGTATGGAACCTTTGGAGGAACATTGATCTGGTTAGGGCCCTTCATGTGTTCGTTGAAGACCTTGAGCACAACTGGAACCAAAGCTGGGTGGGCAACCCAACAGGAGTCACAACCAGCAGAAACCTCTCTCAACTTGTCCTTGGCAACACTCTCCATGGCAGCCTTGTTTCTGGCGTCATCATTCTTGATTGGAATTTGAGCGGCCATACCACCCAATGCATGGACTTGTCTCTTGTGACAGGTGTTGACCAAAAGCTTGACGTAAGAAGCCATGAATGGAGCGTTCATGGTGACATCGGATCTGTCAGGCAAGATGAACTCCTTGTGGTTTCTCAAAGATTTGATGTAGGAGAAAATGTAGTCCCATCTACCACAGTTCAAGCCACCAATGTGTTGACGCAATTGGTAGATGATCTCGTCCATCTGGAAAGCGGCTGGCAAGGTCTCGATCAAAACGGAACCTCTGATGGTACCACGTTGCATTCCAATGTAGTCTTGTGCGTGGCAGAAGATGTCGTTCCACAACTTGGCCTCCAAGTGGTGCTCCATCTTAGGCAAGTAGAAGTATGGACCAAAGCCACGAGCAACAGACTCCTTGGCGTTGTTGTAGAAGTAAATGGCAAAGTCGAAAATACCACCGGAGACAGGCTCGCCATCGACCAAGACGTGCTTCTCATCCAAGTGCCAGCCTCTTGGTCTGACGATCAAGGTAGGAATGTGTCTGCCTGGGTCCAAGTTCAACTTGTACTTCTTACCGTTGGTCTCGTAAGACAAGTTTCTACGAACACCATCGTACAAGTTAACTTGACCCTCGACCAAGTTCTTCCAAGCTGGGGTCAAGGAGTCCTCGAAGTCAGCCATGTAAGTTGCAACACCGGAGTTCAATGCATTGATAACCATCTTTCTGTCAGTAGGACCAGTGATCTCGACTCTTCTGTCTCTCAAACCTGGAGCCAATGGTGGGCCAGTCCAAGTGGCGTCGTCTCTGATATACTTGGTCTCTGGGAAGAAGTCTGGCATGATACCTTGTTCTCTTTGTGCTTGGGCCACCTTACGGTTGGCCAACAACTTCTTTCTCTGGCCCTGGAAGTTTCTGTGCAATGTGGCGACCAAGGCAAGTGCCTCAGGCGAGAAAATGTGCTTTGCCTCGGCTGGGATTGGGCCCAAGATCTGGACGCCAGAAGCCTTAGAGGAGACGGTTGGGAATGGGGAAGCCATTGAATAATATAGTTTGATGTCAGTTAAAGTAGGATCGGAATCAAATTCAGTTCAAAGAACGCTTATGTGTGGTACAAAGATTTTCAGTTAGGAAGAACTTGAATATTATCACCTAAATAAATGGATGTTGGGGTAAATTTTTCTAGGAGGGCAGATCCTGTGATTTATATAGTGGCCCGCGGTAAGTGGTACCCCAGATTTAACCACGGAATGAGCCAGTGAACGGAGTCAGATGGCAGGACCGGGGGCTTTGCTGCAGGACTCCGAGCCCGATTATAGGGTGAGGATGTACAGGTCTACGGTGTTTGTGCCATTTGTGCGGGTGTTCAATCAAGGTTCGTCGGTTCACCGGAGATTGTGGTATCAGGCGCGGCCCTAGTGTCGCCGGGTGAGCGCCGACATCGTGGCTCCTGCAGATATAGACCGATAACGGTGGAGTGCAGGACTATACACTTGTATAAAGGTATCTGCTAGCTGATCCTCTGAATGTTGTATGGTTATCAATCTCGAGATAATGGTGGTAAGATATTGGAGGACGGAGTCAAACGAAAAAATTTGAATGCGAGATAGTGTGACCGGACATTTGTTGTTATGAATTTTTCAAATTTTCAGCGGCCTTGGTGTTTTGGGCTTGCAATACCGAGGGATTGCTTTTTTCGGAGTTTGTGTGGTGAGGGTGGCCGGACCCACGGAGGTCGGAGTTGTCAAGGGAGGACTTTGAGTCAGATTCTTGACTCGTTTTTCTGTTCTTTTCCACTTCGGAGCCGACGATACAAAAGGGGTCCTTGACACATGGTCCTGACACTTTGTTTACTTGGTTGTATGCTTGGAACATTTGGAAGCTAGAGTCCTCTGTGAGTCTTGGCTGTGAAACAGGTTGCGACAAGATGTAAAAATTCAGTCCTATGACTGGAGCTGCATTGATGAAAAATTAGGTTTTGGTTAAGTATTGGTATCGTAGAAGTAATGATGTTAGCTGCTATAGCAGTTTACTTGGTTATGGTTTTGTTGAATGATCCTAGCAAGGATAGTAGTCCCTTGTTAGTGGCATAGTGGAAATCGTTTCTACTACAATCTAATTACACTAAGTTTTGCGTTCTGGAAACGACACAACTGCTATAATAGTCAACTTATTTGCCGCGAAGTTGGAATTATTAGTGTGCAATATTATTTCAAAGCGATGATTCGCTTCAACTATATCGAGTCCTAGAACCATAGTAAAGGTTTTTGGGCTCATCTTCAATAACTTTGTCCTACATCGTTTCATAGTCGTAATGATTCTTTATTGAATTGTTGGATTCTCTATCATATATCATACTAGTTGTAAGAATATCACTTATTTAAGCCTTGGCCCACTTAATACCCTCCTTGCTTGGAGTAACGATTCCGTACATAGATGGAACGTAGTTGATTCTGTGGTAGGAGTTGATGTTCTTTCTCAAAACAAATTGGTAACAAGTAGCACCAGATTGTCTGGAAGTAATAGTGGAAGAAGCCAAGAAGTATTCCCAAATCTTGAACCACTTAATACCATACTTGTTCACAACTTGGTCCTTGTTGCCCATCCAGTTTCTGTACCATCTCCACAAAGTGGCAGAGTAAGAGACACCAATGTTGTCACAAGAGACAATCTCAAAGCCAGCGCTCTCCAAAGCAGAGACAACAAAAGCCAAAGGAGTAGAGGCATCGGCACCAGGGAAAACGTACTTGTTCATGAACAAACCCCAGACCAAGTCCTCGTATTGCCAGGTCTTTCTCAAACCAGCATATTGCAAGAAGAAAATACCATCGTCCTCCAAAGCCTCGTGAACTTGAGCCAAGAAAGCACCAAATCTTCTGATACCAACGTGCTCAGCCATCTCAAGACAGGTGATCTTGTCGTACTTACCGTTAGCCTTCTCAGACTTAGGAGTGTCTCTGTAGTCGCAACAAACAATACGGGATTGATCGGACTCAACACCGTACTTCTTCAAAAGGCTAGTACCCCACTTAGTTTGGTTCTTACCCAAGGTAACACCGGTAACCTTAGCACCAAATTGAGAAGAACTGAAAGTAGCCCAGGTACCCCAGCCACAGCCCAAGTCCAAGACGTGCTCACCCTTGGCCAATTGAATCTTAGAAGCAACAACGTTCAACTTGTTGTCTTGCAACTCCTCCAAGGATTCCTCCTTGGTGATGTCGCTAATACAACCAGAAGTGTAGATCATACGTGGGCCCAAGAACCAGGTGTAGAAGTCGTCACCACGGTCGTAGTGGTCTCTAACCTGCTCCTCGTCTTGAGACTTGGAGTGCATGATCACCTCAGGGATCATACCCAACAAGAAGAACTTGAAAAGAGAAATAGTGAAACGGAAGGTACACCAGTCGTGTCTGTATTCCAAAATGTCCAAACAGTCACCCTTGAAGGAAACCTTACCATCGAAGTACAACTCATGGAAAGTCTCCATTGGGATCTTGGTACCTTGACCATTGTTGCTAGTAACATACTTGGCCTTCAATTCCTCGTCGTGGAACTCCAAGTAGTGGCCCACAGGCTTACCTGGCAACTTGACCTTCTCATTGATTCTTGGCGAGAACGAAGAGACAACGCTCCAGTAGGCCATCAAGATAGGAACAGCAAACAACAAGGCGAAAAACAACCAGGTCTTGAAGCCCAAGCCCAACTTACGCGTCACAAAGAGAGGAATCAACACCAAGAATCCAATCAAGGCCTTGTTGGAGAAGTGCTTACTGCCTGGACCATCAGCAGGCAAAGGAGCATTGTTGATGGTAGGAGAGGCGGTGGTATTTATACCACAAGCATCCAGCACGGGTGCGGGAGTCTTGGCCAGAGGAGTCTGGATGAATTCCACGTTGTCCAACATGATCGGTGGAAAAGTGAGGATGTGGAAATTTCAGGTCAAATAGGTGGTGGACAGCTACCGCGCTGTGTGCAGGCGGCGCCCGAACGACGTGCGTGTCTGGATGCGAAGCGAGGCATTGCAACGGCACTGTTAGTTAGGGAGATGGGAGTATTGATCTTATTGAGCTTTGTGATAGATTGATTTGATTATTTATCGTATTGTGGCATGATTGTGTTCTTGATTTTCACAGCATTTTTCTGTTCTATTTTGCACTTGGATATATTAAAACACTGGTCTCACTTAGATAGGAGTTATCCGTACACGGCAGTGTGGACCAAAAGCCTCTCGCGTATTGCAGTTAGAGGTGGGAAGGTATTGGATATGATAAAATGCCGCCGTTTGGGCAGATACTGATTTTCATGAATCCGCTCATACGATTTTATTGAGATATGTTTCCGAAAAATTGTCAGTTTGGGCTACATTCGTTTTTGCTCGTTTGAATAGGGTTAGTGATAGCGCCGTGCGGTTCCTGGCCCAATCACAATGCTCAGGGGAATTCACGAAGACGCAGCAGAGATGTTTTTCTTGTAAGTTTGTGACTCTCTAATCTTTTATTATCCTCCGAATTCGTTGTTGTTTTTTTTGCTTCTGCTTTTTCAGGCGAAAACAAGGTGATCTGGACAAAACTGTGTAACGTTCTAAAGTTCTATAAAACAATACTTTCAAAAGTCAATGAGTATCTGGTAGCAATGTGTTATGAATTGAATGCGAAGATACCCAAAAATTGTAATTTGGTTTAACACGAAGAATTTTCCCTTTGCATTCGTCATCTCCTTGAACTCATCTATCCCCATGTACGAGTGGAATAGCACGCACGTAGACTTATCAAGCGCCCAGGTTTTACTGATGTCAACCCAAATCCATTTGATCCCAAAACCTTGAGAGATTTATCGGAAGCCTCCCTAGCAATAAAAAATTGCATAGCCGAATTCGTTGCCTGAGCTCATCACATCACCTTCACTTACCAGAACACAACTAAACACCGATCGCACCCATCAGAGAAATATTGGTGTAAACTCAAACAAAGACAACTTAATAAACACTTTTTATTTTACTTCCCTTTCCTTTGCAATGCCTCCTTGACAGAACTCTTCGCCACTTCTCATCCTGCTTCCTAGCTCTTCTTCCCTGCACATTTCTCGAACCAATTTCCAGGCTGTCTACCATCACCGGGGCATTATGGGATCTAATCAGAGCAACAACGTCATTCTTTTGGACTCGGACCTGGACTCGGAACTCCAGCATGTGTCGAAGAAACAGAAGGTGGCCATGTCCGTTCAGCCGACTCAGTTCCAAAAACCGTTGATGCAAGAAAGCGAGAGTGACTCAGACACATCAGTTCTGTCTCAAAACGACTCCTACGATGAGATCCCTTTGGCCGAAAGAGATCGGGCTGTCGAGCTGCTGCTGACAAACGGATCAAAACGAGGAAATGGCGACTCGCTGTCGAATGTCAGCGCAGATTCCTCTGACTTGGAGGAATATCTGCCTGAAGAAGATAAAGGAGCGGAAAGCGACGCAACTGTCCCTGGTCCAAAGAAACGGACAATTTTCGAGTCTCGGCGTTTTCTCAAAACGAGGGGTCCTATGGAATTCTTACAAGAGTATCTTCCTCCAACAGCATCTAGTGAAGATATATTAGATTTGATCACCAAACTCGGCTTCCTGCCACGAAATCTCCCGCCACTTCTGGATGGTGAGAATCTTCTTCAGCTCATCAAATTGTTGCATTTGGCAATGAAGCGCGTGCGTCAGTTACGTTCCCGCTTGGACGACTTCTGCACCGAGGACGATGTACTCAAAAAGCTACAAAGCGCAAAAAAAATCCTTGTCATTACGGGTGCGGGAATATCTACCAGTCTTGGAATTCCTGACTTTCGTTCATCTAGAGGTTTCTACTCTCGCTTGTCGAATCTTGGTTTGTCCGACCCACAAGAGGTGTTTGACCTAGACATTTTCCGCTCTGATCCCTCGATCTTCTATTCGATTGCTCATATGATTCTACCGCCAGATAATGTGTATGCGCCGCTCCACAAGTTCATCCGTCTCTTGCAGGATAAGGGTAAGCTCTTGCGTAACTACACCCAAAACATTGATAATTTAGAGGCCAATGCGGGCATTGACCCAGAAAAGATGATTCAATGTCATGGCTCATTTGCATTTGCAACTTGTGTGACTTGTGGATATAAAGTCAAAGGCTCTACACTTTACCCACAGATCAGAGCCAAAGAGATTCCGTTCTGTCCGCTGTGTGTCGAGCAAAGAAATAAGCTCCTAGACCAAGACGCTTATGTTGAAGAAAGTTATGGAGTTATGAAGCCAGATATTACATTTTTCGGAGAGGCTTTGCCGCTGTTGTTTCATGATAATATCAACCAAGATCTCAGAGATTGTGATCTTATCATCAGCATCGGAACCTCGCTAAAAGTCGCGCCGGTGGCTGACATTGTTGATAAGGTGCGCGGCAGTGTGCCCCAAATTTTAATCAACAAGGATCCAATCCACCATTGTAACTTCGATGTGAGCATGCTTGGGTACTGTGATGACGTTGTCAGCTATTTGTGTGACAAACTTGGCGGCTCTTGGAACATAGATCATCCCTCTTATGAATCCCTTGTCGGCGAAGATCATAAAAACCTCAGTATAGAGCTGACTCGAGAGAAGGGAGTTTACAATATCCGAAACCATAAACGGGAGTTAGAAGCCGTTACAAAGGTCCCCGAGAAAATGCCTGAGCCAGACTTGGTTGTTTTAGAGCCCACATATTTTTAGAAAGTTTGTTTAATTCAATTATAGATGTGCATATTCGCAGCCAAAACCGGTTTTTCTCCAAGACCCTCATGCAGGTGTTCTTGAATCTAAGACACTAACCATTAATAAATCAACCCCAAACTAACCCTAAATCCCGCATGTTCTATTCGAGATCCAGTCGGCTATTACGTTTGAGGACTCATCTTCATTGTAGTTCTTTAGTCTCTACTCCAGCTCGTAGCATACGGCGCTGGAACTCCACTAACAAACACGATGAGCTGTCTCTCTTTTCGCTAGATTTAGATTTAACAGAGATAGAAAAGCCCAAGGATTTGAACAATTCTATTGACAGTCAGGATCCGCTAGTCGATTCGCTGGTTGCTCTGCCCTTCAATGAGCTGTCGAAAAATGATATCTTGACTGATTTTCTACGAGACACGAAACATGATGAACCTGTTGGTCCATTTGATAAGATTCTCGAGGATTTGGGTTTGGATGACTATTCAGAATTGAGCAAAAAAGATGAGGGATGGCGTGAAGGCGCTGGTGAAGCGAACGACGAATTGGACCAACATGTAGATCTGGAAGACATCGTCAAACAGGAAAAGGACTTATTCGAAAGCATATTTTCTAAGTATTCTATGAAAGAAGATTCCGAAACTAACGATAATACCAAATACGATCTTCCTGAGCTGGTCCTCTCGACTCTCAACAAATCCTACACTACACCAGTGAAGCCTTCCAAATGGAGCTTCTTCTCGCCTCAGCCAACAGCACAAGCATCAGAAGAGGAGCAATTAACACGCACCAAATCTGCTCTTCAAGAAACTCTAGAACATATCTCTTCATTGGGATCTAGATCAGAACTCATGGAGTTTTCCCGCCAGTTCTTCTCTCGATACCTCTCCAACGATTATGATAAAGACACTTTTGTTTTGCGCAAAAGAAGAGATGAGTCAAGCGACGATTACTTGAATAGACAAAAGGCTGTTTGCCGCGAGATTGAGGATGTCAGCCATCTTACACCAGAGGCACCTCTTCTCACATCGCTGACAATGCCTATCTTGATGAATCACATCATTACAACGTTCTTGACCAAATTTTACGATGCAAGCCTGGCACTCACGCTCTTTAATTGTTCAAAAGAAAATCTTGGTTTATATACTGTCGTGTGTGATCAAACCACCTACAACGAAATACTCAAAGTGTACTGGGTGTTCTACGGAAAAGCATCCTTGTACGAAGTCGAACTAATTATAGTTGAAATGATTAACAATGGCTTCAGAGGAGATGCTCAAACTTTCGCCATTTTGAACGAGATTTTAAAATCGTACCATACTATGAGAATGGGCCAATCCGTATATAACCCACGCGGTTCGCCAATCTGGTGTGAGGAGGATGAGAGAAGAGCCCGGAATTTGGGGTCTCAATTGAGAAAAATCGGCTCACATCTCAAAGCTCGATAGTCATGATTCGTTCGTCAAAGCTTCTACCCTATCGCCCCACCTTCCGGTTTTATCTACTGATAATCACAAGTGTACATATGAAGTCAGGGGTCAAACAGTGCCCCTGAATAAAACGAAAAATGAAGGTGGTAAACTTTTTTCGTAGCCCTAATATTGTAAAGACAGAAAAAAAATAGTTGTCTCACTTGGTAATTATTTGTATCCATATGTCTCCCACGAAATTCCTCTTGTTATCAGATACAGTTGGATGCACGGATGTCCACATATCATGCAACAACCAGCCACTACTCCACAATTTATATCAACCCACATCTTTCCATCTTCTTTTCTTTCCTACCCAACGCAAATCCATAATGACGTCGCCAAATCCTCGCTCGTCTGCCTCAATTAAAATTGAGCCCGGACTGCCTGTCAATGCCGAGTTATTGGGAAGATCGCTAGATATCAAAAAACAACTAACACATTCGTTGCAAGGAGGCGGTCCCAGCTCCGGCGGAGTGCTGAAGCTTCCTGTGAGAAGAAATTCTGTACATGTGAAAAACGAAGACGATAATGATGATGAAGAACAGCACAATGAGCGTAAGAGAAGAGACGATATCAACGAAAGAATCCAAGAGCTTTTGACGCTCATTCCACAAAAGTATTTCCGGGAGTCTGCCAAAGAAGGCCTGGCAGGGCTAGAAGATAACTCTTCCAAGTCGACTGGAACCAAGGATGGAAAGCCTAACAAAGGACAGATTCTTACTCAGGCAGTAGAATACATTCAGGCACTACAGAACTCGATCGATGAGAATAACAGAAAAGAGGTTGAGCTCTTGCTTAAAATGAAGACATTCCAAATGCAGCAGGAGGGAAAAGTGAACGTACCCATATCAGTTGGGGCCACCAGTGCCGAGCTAGCCTTGGGAGAAATAGGTGTAGGACCACATTCGCAAGAATACTTCAAGGCTGTTCTCGCTAGAAAAAGTGAGGACTAAAGATTGGGGCCTCATCTACTGTGCCTTTACTCTACATGTATTATGTCTATACGTTATGCCAGTCGCCAGGACATTGGGTCTATTTCTTGCGGCCGAGACGCTCCCTGTCGTCTGCGTGATCCTGAAGAGCATAAGCCGGAAGATAGCTGGAGCCGCTCTTCAAGTATGGATTTGGTGAGGTGGTGTCCACGCCTCCTAACGAAGTGTAGCCATGGTTGTACAATGAGCAATAGCTAATCTTGCAGCAGAGAAGAAAGTGCCATACGTCGCAGTAATGCCAGTGCAATATGGGGTGAATTCGTATGAACTTGGGCCAGTTATGGTCCGTCTGTTGCTCGTACTGTAGTTCGGAGCCGTAAGGGTCCGAGTACCGAATACCCACCACTATACGTTTGATCTTGGGATTGATATTCTTGAGGAAATGTTCAAATCCGGCTTTGAGGGTATCCTGGATAGTTAATAGATTTAAGTCGTATTGTTTCGCAGATTGTGTAATGAACTCCGTGAGTTCTGGAAATGGTACCTCCGAGTTTATGTAGATCGAATCCATTTCGTGGTCGTCCGAAACTGTCATAGCACACTCGCTTCTCGCATGCTCCAAAGACCGATATTTAATATGGATTGCCGCTAAAAGAAGCGTTAGCATCACTAAACAATCCTTCCCGCCGTTATACGAAATAGCCAACTCGTCCAAACTGTATGTTAGTCCTGATTCTAAAACTTAATATTCAAAAAAAAAAGAAATCAAACATACCTGTGACCTTCAAGACTGGTAGATAGAACATCGAGCGACTTGCGAATTTTACTTTTGACAACCTCGTTTCTTTCCGTAGAAAACTCGTATTTCGGCAGTAGTTGGTCTAGATGCAGAAGGGACAACTCATCGTGAAGAAATGCCTGAACTAGATCATGTGCATCTTTACACTTTTCGAGAAACAGCGATTTTCGAGCGGTGGTCATGGTGGCGCTACAACTCCAGGGAATAGTGTGAAAAGTATGGGGTAAGCAGTAGGTGGGCCGCGGCCGAAGTCGGTGGTCTGATGAAGTTCATTTTTCGAAATAAATAAAGACTGGATTGATGGTTGAAATGTCTCGGCGCTTTAGGTAGAAGTTTTTCAATTTTACGAATTAGCAGCATTTCTTGTGTTTGGGTAGAGCTCCGTCCTTCGAAATCTGAGTGGAAAGCGCTGATGAAGCAAAACGGGTCAGTTTGTCAGATGTATACAATACAACAGCATTTGATCTAATTTTGTAGGTTCTGATTCTTTTCATAAGAATATGAATAGATCAACTGTCTCGTGTCTTTTCTCAATGACTGTTGAGGCAAAAATAAATGATGCACACAATAGGTTGGAGACTTTTAACTCATGGTGCACGTAGTATTGAGAATCAGTGATTTGACTCCAAGTTCACCCGTTTTCGAAATAGTCTTTAAAACTTGCTAGCATCCATGTGTGTGAATGAGACAAAGATGGTGCTACTCATTGTCAATTCTTTGCCGTCTTCTTTTCCTCCTTAAAAAGAACCTGTAGAAAGAATTCACACGAATCTGAATCCCAATGCCACCAGAAGCTTTCCGTCTTCTCGTCTTCACTGTTCTTGTCTAACTGTAGGGATGCGGGAAAGACTACGGCGATATTGTCGTAAGGTTCAGCGGAAATGACCAAAAACTGCCATTTGGATGGATCTATCTCTTCTTTTTCTTCGTATTCCTTCTTTTCTTTTTGCAAGAATGCGACACATTCTTGTCGATTCTTCTGTGTAAGTTCGTAGTAAGACATGAAACAGAAAAAGGGCTCTTCGACAGCAATCTTTGAGTATTGCACTTGCACAAGAATACCTGTTCGAAGAGTCTCCGGTTGTCTGATTTTGGTGATCTTATAAATTGGCATACCGATCTTTCTCCAAGTCCTTTTCTCAACATTACTCACGGATGCGCCGGCATTTGCATTTGCGTTTGCACCCGACCTTTCTGAAAGAATTCTACGTCTCTCAAGATTCATTCCATGCTTTTTACCACCTAAATGTGAGATGTACGACGCTTCATTACTGTGGGTTGTGAGACAAAGACGACATTCAAGCAAACCCAAATGGTTGCGAAACACATAAGGATCTTTCTCCAAATCTAGAACTTGGGTAGTGAGGAGCTCTTTGATTCGTAGTTTGGTCTGGGCATTTGTCTCATGGCGATCAGCCACAGCTCCAGCACCTTTTTTGGAGTTTACTCTATCAGAGTAGTCCATTGTAAAATGCGGAATTTAAGTTGTTAGAGCTATTGCACAGTTTAGGTTTAGGCAATCACAAGGAAAAAAAATGAGGGGCGAATGGTTAATATTCAGAGATGAATAGTAATGGCGGATTGTGGAGTAGCTGGAAATGATCATCGCGATTGATGATGGAAATGTCAATTTTGAATGATGTTCACGAGAAGTGAAATTGATCACAAATAATTCCCTCGAAATCTGTCATCGGAATTGTATATGAAAAAAGGCTTCATCTTGGAAGCTTGCCTTGTTGAATGGAATCCACTTGTTTCATTTTTACCAATAAAACACAAATACTTTTGAAACTTGATAATTTCTCGTCACAATGTTCAATCGTATAGTGGGACAAAAAGGTAAATAAGTTGGTCGTCAAATTTGTCTTGCTTTCGGTTGTTGTACTCCACCCACAAAATTTGCAGCCATGAAGAAGTTAGGGAGCTGATCATGATCCTAGCACTCGAGGGGCCTGGAACGTCTTTCTTGTTGTTGAACAAGTTTTCAAAAAAAAATAGGAAAGAAATTTATTATCTCTTTACATTAAAAAAAGCCTCCTCTGAACAAATGATTGACTGATGAGACTGGGGTACATCAATACTTCAAACAACCCTTCTTTCTTCTCTTAGTGTCAGTGCAAGTATTTTTTGAAAAAAAACGCCGCCTTAAAGTCTATTAAGAGATTTGGTTTCGAGCTTACTTAATCGTAATATAATTGCAACCACTACTCATGTAGTAGTTTAACGAGTCCATCTCACTCAACGTATTGGGAGATGAGAAACAGCCAAAACTAATATTCGCAGCGAATTTTTAAAATTACTTGTCATATTGAACCTCAATTCCATCTCTGAATTAACTTCATTGGTCTCAAGTCGATTTCTTAATAAGGCGATTTCTGCCCGCGCGGATGCTCAATATCCCATGTTGTCTGCAGGCCCACCACACGTCCTCAGCCAAATCTATCTATATTACTACATAGTCCAACAACGTCGCCAATTCACCATCACCAACCTTTTTTTCCCCCTCACATTTTCACTTCTTGTTCAGACGTACTACAGTAAACTCCTGGCCGCCATGGAATCTCCGCAACTCGCAAGCAACACTACCACAGACTCTATTTCATCCCAACTCTACGGGACCCATATAAAAACCCCTGCCAACCTGGCAATGGTCTTTAAGGGAGCCACATCCACTGTGTACCTGGCGCTTTATTCCGAACATCAATTCATTCAGCTTTCAATTTCGTTGGCGACGGCGTCCGCCGAGCTGCCTTTGCTAGTTTTGCGTCGTGTTGAAGACTCCTACATTAACATCTCTCAGATGCTCCATGTTTTGGTTGTGCTCAACTACTTCTCTGTCGAACAAGTCCGTGCGTTCATCAATAATGAGGTTATCTCCAACCCCCAATATTTACCTGTTCAGAATGGCCTGATTGCACCGCTTTACACCGACTTGAGCCTTGAAAAACTTCCAGAGGTGCGAGGTGTTTGGGTTCCCTACGACAAGGCTGTGAGTATTGCTGTTAAATTCGACTTGTACAAGCTTTTGCGTAAATTATTTTTGGTCGATGTACATGACTACGACAAGTTGCCCAAATTTGATACTGCTTCTGCATCATCTCCTCGAGTAACAGCAAAACGCTCCCCGGAAAATGCACCTGAAGAGTCACCAACGAAGAAACGTAAGCCATCGCTGGCAATGCTGCCCCCGGTATCAGTCAAGCCTCTGACGCACGCCATGCTCGAAGCTGCACTTGCATCAAATCCGAACAGTCCCTCGTTAATACCGCCGGTCGTGCCTGATGACAACAATCGTGAAATCGTTTCAAAAGTCAAGGCACAGTTTAGCGAAATATTCAAATCCGATGGTAAGGGCTCTTTTCTGTATACTTTGGAGGAAATATCGACTCGTTTTGCTCCGATCTTCGAAAAGTGTACCGCTGCCAACATCAATTCTCTTTCGGTTCTCGACATTCCACTTGACCTGATGGGGCGTACCGCTCTCCATTATGCTGCGACTTTGGCTTCTGCCAATCTTGTTAGCAGTTTCATTGAGCTCAAATTATGCTCCCCTGTACGTGGCGATAACAATGGCGAGTCCGCTCTTGTGGCATCGATTCAAGTCACAAACTCTATGGAAAAGGGAAACTTCTCGACTATGCTCAACGATTGGTTATGGCCGTGTTTGTGGTTGTTTGACAACAAGCACCAATCGATTCTCCATCATTTGATCTTGGTCGGGGTCAATAACTTCAAAAGCGCAAAATTTTACCTCAGCAAAATTCTAGAGTGGGTTATTTCAAATGCCGATAAAACAAAAAATCTCTTCAGTCTTTGTGAGAAAGTAATCAACGCGAAAGAAAATCAAGATGGCAGCACTGCTCTTCATTGGGCTGGTAACAATGAAATGAAGTGGTTTGTGTTTCTCTTACTTGAACTCAATGCTGACCCAGAGGTACCTAACAAGCTCGGTGTGAAGCCGATCGATTTTGATTGTGTCAAACAGGTATCAGCGATCAGGAGCAAGTACAAGCAGAATCTGAGCTCTAGTCAGGCAACTAAATTGCTTCTTGAGGAATTGGATGCTGATGATGATTCCGATGAATTCTTACTTCTGCTAGTTCAAACCGGTGTCGAGTTTTTGGCAAAACTGAGTCCGTTCCGTTCTGTGGGTGTTTTGGAAGAAATACCAGAGAGCGCGTCGAATGACAACACTAAGCAAGAACTCAATTCTTCTGCTTCGCACTCTTCTAAAATCTCCAACTCCATTCAGGAACTTCTAGCCTCTACTAATCAAGAGTTCGAAAAAGTGATCAATGCGAAAAAGGCCGAGATTAACAATTTAAACAATGAGCTCCGTGATGCCACTATTCTCACTGCCAATAATCGCTTCGTGATTAAGAAAGTGGCGGAAAAAATCAACTCAATTGACTCCCTCAAATTGCAACTCGCGAACGTCAATGAAAAGCTACAAATGTTGAATTCAGAAGGTGCTAATGGAGATAATCAGATCAGCACGCAAGAGGATGGCAAGGAAGTGGAAGTATTTGATGCAGATGCTCCATTTATAATCCAGCCCATCTATGAGAAGTTGATGAATAATGAGACCGTTGAAGCCACTCCAGAATTACTAGAGTCTCTCCCCTCAGTAAACACTTTGAAAGCACAACTAGCTGCTTACGAGGAACTTAATTCTAACCTAGAAAAGGAAGCTGAGTGTCTTTTAGACTACAGCGCCTTGACATCTAAATTTAAGAAGGTTGTCAGTTTCTGCACAGGAGTCAATGTGGAGGAAGTTGATGATTTGTTAGATGGTTTGTTAGAGGCTGTGGAAGGGCAGCAATGAACAAACTTTAGTTCTCTGTCTTCCAAGGCTCACATAAACGTGGTGTTGTATTTACCCCAATAAACCTTCGCTTTACTTCCACTGCATATTACTTGTATTTCCTATTAAAATCAGTTCTTAATTTTTCCATTTTCATTCGTACATTCTTTGCATCTACACCAAGCCCTCATAAGAATTGAGGGCACTAATTAAGGAGGGATCGGCCTTGACTATCCGCTTGAAGTCTGCGAAATCCAAATAGTCTGTTTTCTTATCTTTTTCTGCCGCGGCGAATAATTTAGCTGCCCGCATCTCGGGCGTGGCTTCGTCACTATGCATGGTCACCATTGGCCCTATCATCTTGTAGATGGACGAGATAACCGCCAATAAATCCTTATAGTACACTTTTCCGTCACCATCCAAGTCGTATAATGTGAACGTAAAATTGAGTTTTTGCTGCATATCTCCGCGTGCTGTGAGTGAGAGAGCTACTATGAATTCTTTGAAATCCACGTATTTAGAGTTATCGGAATCGAATACCCGGAAGAGATAGTGACAATAGTCTGCGGGATCACCAAATGGAAAGAACTGTTTGAAAACTTTAGCGAATTCCTCTTCGGATAGCTGTCCACTCGGGCAGTCTCTCAAGAAACCTTTATACCATTGTTGAAGCTCGCGTTTATCAAATAGCGTGCGATCGCGTAGCTGCTTGATCTCATCTTTTGACAACTTAGACACCGCTTTACCCATGCTGTCTACTTGTGTTTATATATGGCGTTGTGGTAACTCGAAGCGGTCTTTGTTGGGGTATGTATTATAGTAATAGGACTAAATTCGAGCAAATTAAACATGGCCAGAAATATGATAAAATGAGATAACTTTAGAAGAGAAAAAAAATTGTCATTATGCTAGGAATAATTGAGCTGAAAAACTTGAGTTCTTGCTTGTATGGTTTGTAGAATCTCGATCAAGTTTGAACTCGGTAATCTCAAAATTTCTTAAAATTAAATTCCTCCGTGGAGATACACGAAATGAATTGAAAAAGGTCATTCGTGCAGTTTCACCTATTTAGCTAAATCAAATAGGTCAAATTTTGCAAAAGCTGCTCATTATCTAGCTTCTGATGTTCAATCATTGAGGACACCTTGAGATAAATGTGTGAATTGATCTACAGAATTTTAGAGTTGAAATGAATTTCTATGAAAAATTTATAAATAGGGCATAATTGGATTGGTTAATTTACAGGGATTCATCAATGTGCTCCTTTTTCTCGACAATGAACTTCGAGTCTCTGTCAAACTCCTCGTTGGCCAATTTATCGAGGTGATCAGACTCAATGTTTCTGTTTTCCGGTCCAATAAATGCAATGAAAAGGTTGTAGCAGAAAACAACACTCATGAAGATAGCCATGACTTTTCCGTAGTCATGAATGGTGACTCCCATGCTGTTCTTGATTGGGAAGTTCTTTCCTAATTGAGACTCAATTGTCGAAGAGGCCGAAGAAGCCAAGTTACCCAACTGGTATGCGACACCAACGATGAACGACTTGAACTCGGGGTGGGCCAATTCAGATAAGTGCGCTGGGATCACTCCGAAAGCACCCTGAACAAAGAACTGCAAGAAGAAAACAGCGGCATTAATTCCTCCATTTCTAACAAAAGCCCAAGGATAGATTAAGGCAGCTCCACCAACACAACAGATCATGATGGAGAGACGTCTTCCCATGAAGTTAGAAAAGTGACCAATTACGAGACCACCAATAATTGCACCGATATTAGCGACACAGTTAGTAACAGTAGATCTGTTTTTAGAAAATTCTAATTGTTTTGTCAAAAAAGTTGGGAACAAATCTTGAGAACCATGAGACATGAAGTTGAAACCAGCCATCAAAAGAATCAAGTAGATCATGACAAGCCAGTAAATCTTAAGCGCTTTTCCAGCCTTGCTCTTGAAAGATTCTGGTGTGATTCCAGCTTCCTTTTGAAGCTGTACCTCCAAAACTTTCTTTTGGAATGCATCCGTCTCTGGCAAGAGGGCACGAGAGATGGTGAGGATGACAGACACACATGCAGCAAACCAATACATAGCTCTCCATGAATGCTTTTGTGTGTCGGCAAGAGCTCTCACGAAAATGACGGCCAATAAGTAACCAAAGGCATAACCTTGTTGAAGAAATCCAGAAATGAAACCTTTGGCTCTGGGAGGACAGTCATCAAGAGCTAAGGCAGCAGCGTTACCATAGATACCACCCATGACAATACCAAATGCAGCACGAACTCCCAAAAACTGTGGGAATGTTTTGATGAAAGAGGTACCGAGTTGAATGGCAGCCATTAATCCCAAATTTACAACAAATGGCCATTTAGTACCATACTTGTCACCCAAGAAACCGAAAACTAAAGCACCGACTGTACGGAACATAAGCACAAGGGTGATGGCCCAAGTTATGTCTGTTACATTTTTGTCAAGCTGCTTTGAAAGAGTATCAATGTTAAGGGAAATAGTGAAGAAATCGAAAGCATCCCATGTCCAGCCCATAAAGGCACAGAGAATAAAGAGCCACTGCTTGCCCCGAATCTCTCTAAGACCTGGAAGAGGGTTCAATAAATGTCTGTTTGCGGCGACGTATTCTCTCGAAGGAACAAGGTCGGTGACTCTTGTTTTGAGGTACTCACCAATAGCCTTTGGTGTAAAGGATGGTGGATTCATAACTCTCCCGTGGGTGGGGAGGATTTTAATTGATTGCAGCTCTTCGTCTAACATCGATGAAGTTTTTGGAGATGGTGGATTAAAACTTTTTTAACCGAGTCTAGTTATAGCAACGGCTTATGCAGAGGCGCCTATTCTGGAAGAGATAATATGAATGGATTTTTGATAGCCCCCAGAGCGAGAAAAGAAGATGAGCTAAATTTGAAGAAGAGATAAATTTACAGCAGCATTAGCCAGTAGTGGCAGAAATGTGACGTTTATATATCCGGCGGGAGAGATATTATTGATTATTGTAACGGGTTAGTAGACTGTGCATAAGAACCTACATGCAGTCTCCCATAGAGTGTCCTAGATCAACCGAAGACCATTGGCTCGGAGTTTCGGACGCGGATGCATGAATCTGGGGAACCCCCGTCTGAAATGACGAGCCTGGTCGGCTTTGCTCAGAAACGAGGAATTCTACTCAGAATCCCGTTCTTTCCGCTACCAAAGACATAAGATTTAGCCTAAGATTTGACAGTTAAACGGTGCCTTAATTGGTAGCTTGGCATCAGATGCCCCCCAAAGAGGGGTGGCGGGGCAGGTTTGAGGATAGAGGTAATGCGTATATCACCACATGTACAGGACGTCAACTCGTGTGGCACTGGGGTTCCCGCCGTATTTTAGTAAAATACCGGGTGATGGAACCTGTGTACCGTCGAGATGGATGTGGATGAAAAAAAAAGTGGGGTCGTGACGTGATTTTGTCATTTTAGTGGGACCAATATAGAGGTGCAGTCCTCGATGGGTAGGCAATCGGAGGATTCCTCCAATGAGGTAAGAGCACTTCAACTGACCCCGGGAATTAGATTGAAAAAAAGAAAGAAATAGTTTCTGACAGCAATGTTGTCTGATATGCTGTTTCGGATGTTATAGGGTGTCTTCATGTTAGAAATTTCCGATATGTGAATTCGAAAGATGGTGATATGTAGAATCCAGGCGGTTGGCCTAGAGCCAATTATTTGTAATTACGGATAGTGGTCGCGGGATGCCTTAGGCTACCATATCCTGACTTCGATAAGAAGCATTTGCGTATGTATTTGAAGTTTTGACTAGGCTCAAGTTTTATGGCAAAATTTCGCCCAGCAATACTTATATGTATCGTCGTTCCCTGTTTGTCATATTCTTCGAGTAGCCAATGACCAGCCTCTTTGGAACCAAAGCTAAACTATTATCTTTTAAGCTAATAAAATCAATTTGTGGAATATGAGGATGATTCTATTTCTGCTCACCTTTTCAATTTGTGGATAGATCCACATGCTTCGCTTGATACCACTTTCGTCAATGGTGCAGATTGGAACGAGTATCTTTTAATCAGCTTGATTCGAGTTCCCCGTCGTGATATTGCAGCATCTGAAACTATGATGCGCTATATTTTACCATTTGGCTCGAATTATTCTCGATATGTTCCTGTTTGGTCATGATCCCTGACGGTGGCAGGGCTTGAATTGGTTATTCACTCGCTTAGAGATGAAGAGAATAATCTTATATCTTATGATTCATTTTTGTTATGATAACAAATCAAAAAATGGACTGCGATCGACAAATGGATATTTTGTCATATGTTTCTATTCTTGACCTCTCCCTCTGACCTTACACTTTTGTATTTAACATTCCACACGTTAAATGGGTAAAATCTGAGAAACCAAAAACTCGAGTTAAAAGGAATTTTCCTCTTTAATCATTCTAGAACAAAGAAACATCAATCTACTTCAACTATTGTTGACATGGTATATCGACTAAAATTTTACACTTGCTCTCTTCATTTTCTGTCTATACACCCCAATTTTTTCCACTTCCCAATGTGATCAAAATCAGGACATTCACTAAGAGGCAAAAACGTCAGGTGGCTGAACAAACAACGAAATAAAAACCAAAACTAATTTGTACGGCTTCGCATTCCAAAATAAAATTTTCGGCCAAATCACGTATTGGCCTTATGAACACGACTGCACTATTTATTTTCTCTGCCCGACAATCCTCTCAATCCTGCACCCATTTCCGTTCTACGCCTGCTATCCATTTTGATACGAGAACTAAAGCACGGAACCTCCGCAGACATACCGTGTTTATTCTTTGATTCCATCTTTTGAATCATGTTGTTCTCCAAGAAGGGGCGTATTGCCGCCCTAGCACTTATCACTGTGGCCCTCTTCACCACCTTGTTCATGAGCAAAAATGTACTTTCTGCACCTGACTTCACCAAGAACTTTCTGTCGGGAAGTCCTATAATTCTGTCTGGAAACGATGCTCTGGCAGACGAAGCAATCAATAAACAGATCTCAGATGAGAAAAACGGCCTTACTCCGGCCAACGATATGAACAAGGGCGATGCAGATGACAGTGGACACTTCGATCCAGCAAAGGCGCTCCTTGAAATCAGATCATTGGGTCCTATGATCGTGTTTTCCAAATCTTACTGTCCTTTCTCGAAAAAACTCAAAAAGCTCTTGACTGAGAACTATAGCATCACTCCCTCTCCGATCTATGTGGAGTTAGACAAGCACAGACACGGAGGGGAGCTCCAAACATACTTGGGACAGGTCACCAAGAGAAGTACCGTTCCTAATGTGATTATTGGAACAGACTCTCTCGTCAGTCGCGGTGGCGCTGACGATTTCATCAAATTTCACAATGACGGATCCTTGGCTGATCTATTGAACACTTGGGGTGGAAAAGATGTGTCGGTATCTAGAATCGAGGTTCCGCTGAATCACTAATGGAAGTTGTTTTGATCATAAGCAGAGCAGCTCCGAGAAATGTGAGGAGACTACTCAAACTTCCGTTTAGTTCATTATGGTGAAAAACACCTGAAGACAATACTATGTTATTTAAATGGCTAGGATATTCCCTAACAAACAGCTGCTCTGGAGCTATGCCCTGTATTGGTGGGCCACATTGCATTTGGACAAAGGTAGGTATGTACCAATGGATATTTTGAAAAGACTCTGGTCAGAATTTTTAAATTTAATATCAAATTGAAATTGAATGAGTCTACAGTTTGTTACGAGTTAATGTGACATTAAGTAAATACACCGATTCTACTCAAAAGAGAAGGAATCGCTTAGAACTTGGAGAATTGCTTTTGCTTGGAAGCAGAGACAGCAACCTTCAAGACGTTGAATCTAACGGTCTTAGACAAAGGTCTGCACTGGCCAACAACAACAACATCACCCTCCTGGACACGGAAAGCTGGGGAAACGTGAGCAGCGACGTTCTTGTGTCTCTTCTCGTATCTGTTGTATTTTGGAACAAAGTGGAGGTAGTCTCTTCTGATGATGATGGTTCTGTGCATCTTGGTGGAAACAACGGTACCGGTCATGATCTTACCTCTGATGGAGATGTCACCAACGAATGGGCACTTCTTGTCGATGTAGGTACCCTCGATGGCTGCCTTAGGGGTCTTGAATCCCAAACCGACTTCCTTAGTCCATCTCTTGGTCTTTCTGTTACCCTTGGTCTTTGGGTTGGTGAAGATGTGAGGTTGCTGCAAAGTTAGTATTTAAGTTTGAATATGGGTATACGATGGGTGTGAATGTGTATGAGATGAGCTTGTCAACTTTTGAGCAAATCAAAGGAAGAACAAGCTCTCATATGCGATTTGTGATGTTGAGGGTTTCTTGGCTACTCCTCGTGAATATAGTACAGCCTTCTTGGCAGATCCATGCTGATACATCTCAGCCCTAACACACGAGTAAAGCAGACCGAAAAGTTTCAGAGTGATGTATCAAAAGTCGAATCAGTCTTGGTCTAGCACATCAGTTCATTGATAATCTAAGCGGATAAACGTAGGATATCTCATCTACAGAGACTTCAAGCTTGTGGTTCGATGAGTTCGAAAGTGAAAAATCGTTTTGGGAGCATTCGTGATAACATAAAATTCGGCACACATGGGAGGACCTCATCGGGAAAGTCTGAACATACCTTTTGGAAAGCTCTTTCAGATTGAACGGTCAATTCAGTAGCCATCTTGTCGGTTGAGTCTGATGTATAGACAGAAAGTTGGTAAGATTTTCGGTAGGTGAGGGTGCGGGAGAAATTTTTTGCGTGCGAGGCTCAGGGCAGCCAGTTTGGGCGCGTGCATCGCGCGGAGGGCGAGGGCAAAAGCCCTAGGATTTGAGAGGTGGCCGGATTTAGATACCTTTTTAAATTTGAACCAATTAAATTCTTTATAGTATTTGAGCTTGATCGCTGGTTAATTTGTTCCACGATAAGATAAAAGAATTCTTAGTTTTTTGTGGCTTATTATGGCTAGTGTATGATCAAGAGGCGGAACAAGAGAAGACCACCAAATGTAGTATTCTCTTTGTTTGAGCTGCCATAAAAATATTAATGTGTTGCTCATTTCTTTTCATTATTTTTTATTCATTTATCCTGTGTTCGTATTTGATGTTTTGAAATCAATGTTGATAGTGGAGTATTATCACTGAAGTTAGTTTTTCTAAAGACCTATAATGCTTTCAATTTGACTACTGTGTTTCAAAATCCTTTCATGCGTACTTTTTCACGATTTCTTTTCGTTGGTGATTGTTCAACAATGAAATGTTTGGAGAGGATTAGGTGAAGTGACAAACAATAAGTCCCAGCTCTGGCAGGCTCACCAGCGAGATATTGTAATGTTAACAACCAAATCTTCCGCATCGATTATTTTCTACGGTATTCTGTATGATCATAGAATACGAATACCATTGGGCGCTTGATCCGTAAGATTGTCGAACAGACCTAAGTTTTCTCAATTCCATCTGATCATCAATCACTAGATAAAGATCCTGATTAGAAGATCTTGAATATAGATAAGAAAATTATGGATAAATGAAGATTTTCAGACCTTCACCTGACGGTGTATCACACAAAGAGCCCCAAGTTCAAATGTTGCGAAGTCGATTTCATCTATGATGTGAAGTGCTACTTTATTTTCGACATTATGATCTAATCCAACCATTTCGCGTACCTTTTCTCAAGGAACGAAGTATAGTTTTTACATTCATCTTCAGAGTGATAGCCCTGCCAACTATGTGAAACAGAAGGAAACAAAAAAATTTAGTGGAACGATATTTTCTTCTTTATGATTAAATTCCAATAAGTGAGTTTTCATAATTTCTCGTCGGCCGTTTCTTGTCGTATCTCATTTCTGCGATTCACTCTTTGCGCAAGCTCTTATCGCTAACCCCACGTTTGGCAGCCAAACAGCTAGTCCACAAAGTTACAATTCAACTGAACAACATCTGCGCTGGATAAGCGACGCCATTCACACACTAACCACGCGACCTTCTGTGATACCTACTCCTTTGTCACTCTCTCGAAGAAAGTCTCTCTAATTCCTCCTCATTGTTCTATTCTCAATCATGACTGAAGACGCCAACCCTCCAAAAATACTGCTTCCGAGACTACGAGTGCCCTCTCTATCTTTCACTGACATATCTCAAAGTAATCACACAAATAGCCTGAGAAATATCTCTTCCTCGACGTCATTATTGAGTACTCCTAGTAATAATATACGAAGAGTGCAACAGATCAACGGAACTAAGCCCAAGGATGTTTTGTCCCGCCCACGTAAAACGGGGCCAATAATACCTAAAGGTGCTCCATCGAAAACAGCAGCTACTCGGAAGCTACTTAACCTTCAGGAACTGAAGCGTAGTCAGGCCGTTGTGCGTCCTTTTGTTCTACGCAAGCCAGCAGATTTGTCAGAGTACGATTATTCCGTCTTTGCACACAAATTAGATACTACAGGTGATTCTCAAGATACAGAGAGCTCTCTAAGAATTAAGGAATCACAAGTAAGAGCATGGGAGTCTGCTGAAAAGGTGAGCGCTAATGTGATATTTGATACCGAGACTTCCACGGGTGAAGACGTGGAGATATTTGAAGATTACAACAACAGTATGGAGATCAATAGTAGTGATGAAGATGCAAGCTTTGATGGCTTACAATCTGCGGACCGTGAAAGGTCTATAGTCCTGTCTATTCCGAACTATACCAAAGGTGAGCTCAAGATTCTCCAAAAGCATTTCGATGCACTTCAGAATTGCCGAACGAAAATTGACATAATCAACCATGAGGGACGAGAAAGACAGGCATTGGCACAGCACAGGGAGCATCAACGTATCGTACATGAAAGGGCGTCAAGCTCTAACTCCAAACCTTTGTTTCGCAGAAAACTCCAAGTGTTTAGGAAAAAGGAATTTTTGCATTGTCTCTTCGGCTACTCCAACAATATAAACAACAGTTACATCACGAACAATACCGCATATTCCGCCTTTGACAATGTTCTCAATGCAACCAAGGCGTACCAGGAGGATCACGACGAAACAGTCAACCTTTTGAAAATGGAAGAGGATTTCGTTGCTTTACAGGCCGAAATCAAAGACAAAATTACATCAGAGAAAAGCATGCCAAAAAACGATGCTGCTGCTCCGAACGGAGGTGGCTACGAGTCATTAATAGAAACTCTGGATCTACTCAACATGACCAATTCGTGGCTTACTGCATCATACGACTATGAAATGAGTCACCACGATGCACAACATTCCAAAACATCTGACGCCAACCAAGACATTTTGACATATACTTTAGCATACCTAAAAAGTCGTGTTCGGGAGGAAACCTAACGGTGGCAAGAGTTTAGATGACTTAACCAAAGAGCAATAAAACAGACCGGCGCCTCATTTAATTCAAAATTTCCATGCTCATTGCTCATAATGATTCTTACAAATTCATTTCCCAGTAGTATTGTTGCAAATTTGGCACCATTATATCCTGTACAAAAAGCAACGGTGCGTAATGTGCCAGCCGTCAGTCTGGCCAACAGAGCTTTCTAATGCTCGCCACCGGTAAATGAAGATGGACAAAAGCACATGATAACTGATTAAAACAAAAGCTCATAACCCGCAATTCAAAAGAGATATAAAGTCCCACATGTGTCACCACTAGTTATCACACAATTATTCACACATTCGAAGCCGCATTCAAGGTGCATGCAGGCAGTAGTACAACCAGCTCGTAAGCAATTCAACCTGGACCACACGGAGCTTACAAATGTTCAATTTGAAGCAACCCAAATTTAACAACTCGATATCCCGCCTTCTTCAAGTCCAACGTCAATTTGCAATGGCTCCTGTACAACAACAAATCGCTAAACACTACGACTACCTCGTTATTGGAGGTGGTTCTGGAGGTGTGGCCTCGGCCCGCCGTGCTGCTCAATACGGAGCAAACGTGCTTCTTGTCGAAGCTAAGTACAAACAACTTGGAGGAACATGTGTCAATGTGGGCTGTGTTCCCAAAAAGGTCATGTGGTACGCTGCTGATATGGCTCACAAGAAGGAGCAATTGAAGGCCTATGGTCTCACTGAAGAGAAGCTTCACACAAACTACGGAGACTTCCAATGGAAGATGTTCAAGGATAAGAGAGACGCCTATGTCAAGAGACTCAATGGCATTTATGAGAAGAATTTGGAGAGAGAGAAGGTCGACTATGTCTATGGTTACGCTGCCTTTGCTAACGAGAATGGTGATGTAGAGGTCACTTTATCTGCTGACCAGGAGATTCCGTTCTTGTCCGCTTCGCACAAAAAGAATGAGAAATTGGTCTTTTCGGCCGACAAAGTGCTCATTGCTACTGGTGGTGAGGCCATCATTCCTCCTTCCGTGGAGGGCTCCGAGTTGGGAATTACATCTGACGGTTTCTTCGAGCTCGAGACCCAGCCTAAGTCTGTTGCAATTGTTGGTGTCGGCTACATTGGTGTTGAGCTTGCAGGTGTCTTCACTAGTCTTGGAACCAAAACCGATTTGGTCGCTCGTGGTGACACTGTGTTGAGAGCTTTCGACGACATCATCCAAACCACAATTACAGACTACTATGTGGACAGATTGGGTGTGAATGTGATCAAGAACTCTGGAAGTGTCACAAAGGTCGAGGCCGCAGGTGACAAAAAGAAGGTTTACTTGGGAAATGGCGAGGTCTTGGAAACTGACGTTTTGATCTGGACTCTCGGTAGAAAAGCTTTGCTCAACATGGGTATCGACAAGGTTGGCCTTGAGTTGGGTAAGAAGGGTCATATTGTTGTAAATGAGTGGCAGGAGACTTCCCACCCTAAGATTTATTCTTTGGGTGATGTGGTTGGAAACGTTGAATTGACTCCTGTTGCCATTGCAACTGGTCGTAAATTGTCCAACAGACTCTTCTCCGGCAATGAGGTCTATGCTCAAGACAAAATGGACTTCAGCAATGTTCCATCTGTCGTATTTTCCCACCCAGAGGCTGGATCCATCGGATTGACTACGAAACAAGCAATCGAGAAGTATGGCGAGGAGAATCTTAAAATCTACAACACTAAATTCACTCCTATGTTTTATGCCATGATGGAAACTGATGCCGACAAGTCCCCAATTGCCTACAGACTTATTTGTGCTGGTCCAGAGGAGAAGGTCGTTGGTTTGCACTTGGTTGGTGACTCTTCTGCAGAGATTTTGCAAGGTTTTGGTGTCGCCATCAAGATGGGTGCCACCAAGGCTGACTTCGACAGTTGTGTTGCCATTCACCCAACGTCCGCAGAGGAGCTTGTCACTTTGAGATAGACATGATACAGAAATAGAATATTTATGAGTAGACCCATGTAGTCTTGTCGATTTTTTTTTTTGCATTAGAGCTAGTGTTTCGCTTTCTCATGTCGCGCAACCTTGCGTCCCATAGACCAAGCGTTTCTTGAACTGTGAACTCTTCGCTACAGAAATAAACAAGTCTTTTGATATATTTGCTTTTAAACAGCATTGCTTGGTTGGTTGTGATTTACTTTAGATGAGCAAGTCATTGACTCATCTCTTAAGCCAACTTGAATTGATGTTCATTGATTTCTAGATACGATACTTTTATGAGGGAGAAATGAGCGAGTTGTATACTCGAAGAAGTGACATGATCTAATCACAGGGTATACTCTAGTGTCTAGGCCTCTTTGGAGGTGGGCCTCTCACTGGAGGCCGTGGCTTCTCGCCAGGTTTCATAAAGAACATAGGAGCATTACGTAATATATCAGGCACGCTCACAAATCGTATCATCGATCCACGTACAAATACATGGTTCATGTGCGATGTTTGGCCAGTTCTTCCTATTGTTCGTGTGACATCACTCAACGATAGATTCATATTGTCCTCGTTCTCGACTAATTTTCCACGATACGTATCGCCAGTGGTGAGCTCCAAAGAGATCACATGCCCTTGTGCTTCGTTTAGTAGACGGACTGGGATGCCGGCAGACATTTATGTATTTGAGTTTGTAGTTGATGAACCCCAGAACCGAGTCTTGAGATGAAGAAAAGAATAGCGGGGCGAATAGAAATTCTTGACGGAGAAATTGAGGGATTTGTTTCCAAGTCGTTTTATTTCTTCTAAATACACTTGCTTCAATATGAAGATTGTCATTTTCATTTTTTGTGCATCAAAGTGACTTCCGTTATTGTGTGTTCTTCTATGAACACTAGTAGTACTGGGAAGTTGTGGCATGAACAACGAGATATGTAAAAGGGAAATTTTTCGAGCCTTTAAACCTAAAATTTTGTTAAAATCTTGGTTCGATTCAAATGTTCAGTCCATTCTTGACCAACTGACATTGTGTTTGGCTACGAAACACAAGAGACATATATCAATCGGTCAGGCTACTTGAATGAATTGTATTGAATAGAGAACTAATATTTGAATGAAGAAGAATATTTTGAGCAACTTCTCACAGTCCTGAGCGTATACCATTGAGGATTTGCGACAAAGTCACATTCCTTTTAGGCCATCTAACCTACCTAGCAATCCGAATGAAGAAGACCAAAAAAAAAAAGGACAATTATTGAAGATCAGATCAATCAAATTTTGCAAGCCAGTGAGTGTCGAGAATGTCACCACTTAGTACCACCAAACACAGAAGGAGGAAGAAAATACCGCAGAGTGTCGAGCTCTTGAGTTGACATTGTAAAAGAGGATTTGAAGAACAGTCAAACAAGTCAAAAAAAAAAAAGACGCAGAATCAGATTAAGAGGTATCTGTCTCAATTAGGTGAGTGATTTATTTGAACATTATGAAACAGCCCGTAAATGCCTGCACATCTAAATTGAGACAGCAGGTACACGTCAAGGATCGCACCCTTTTCGCCGAAATCAAGTTCCGCTCATCCAGAAGCAACTTTTTTTTGTGTGACTTATGGTTTTTCTTCTGAAATGATACCAATGGAATATTCCTGTTATGATCCGTCCTTCCGAACCTTTGCAATACGAGCTCTCTACACCTTTTTTTTAGCTCTGAAGTTCTGGTTTCGGAGTCTGGACATCGCGAGTGTGGTGCTAATAATACGGACCTGCATGGTGCGCGGAGCTTTCCGTTCTCGTGTGGCTGTGGTGTCTTGAAGAAGGAGCCCTTCAGGGACAGTCGGAAAGAGGAAAATAACTCAAAGAAGACACACAACAGAGATGATATTTATCTCCACATCACATAAATGAATTTTTAAAAAAGTAGGCAAAGTACCCGCCAGCAGCTATCATTCATAAACGCCAAAGTAATAAATTAAGCGTCAGATCTGCGCAGGACCCCTACCACCCCAGACCAGAGACGGCTTGCACACGCACACAACCATTGCATATCGCTGCACAGAGGGCTACCTGAGGTTCCGATAATGTCTAATTCTGATCAGAGTGCGAAGAGAATGTAGACACAAAGGGGGGATGATGTAGTCATTGTTGATTGACAAAAAATTCCGACTCTTTTCGAGGTATTATATGCAACTGGCCTCGACCAAAATAAACCTAGCCCTGACGTACACCCACCGCAGTTATGAGCATGGTGAAAGATCAACCTCCTAACAATGGCGCCAGGTGGTAGGTTAAGTGACAGAATAATAATGGCGCATCGATAGTCGTTATCGGATAAAATGGACGAGAGCAAATACTAGAAACCCGGTGTTGTTGCCGAAGTGTGTGTGGAGGAGTATTGGAGAGTACGAGACATGGTTCTTGACTCAGGACATGTCACCACCAGCTAGAACACCATCCCTCTTGATCATAGAGTAAGGAGCCTAGCTTCTTCACTTTGTAGTAATGCTCAATGAATTTACCTACACAGCTTGCTTCGATTTGAAGTTCATTGCGTCCTCGTCTGAGGGTAAGTCCCGTCATTCATTGCCCTATTATGCCAGCCCTCCGATTATGAAACTAGACATATTATCATGTATTTAAAGTTGCAAGCAATTGCCTAAAGTGCTATTACAATACACATACTTAATCCAGCCTCTGTTCTTGTTGTATCCAAAATAGACAAACAACCCTAGAAGGTCGGCCCTGCAGACTGATAGGCCGTTCTGCTTTGTTCATAGTGCGTTTTCCTGTAGCTGGTCCATCCAGCCCACATGTGCAGCAATTCCTGTGCAGATCCACATACACTCTTGAACCTTATCTTGAATTATAAGTACTCCTTCCATTCCTCCTTTGAAACAATTCCAATCACCTCCTTCACGTATTGACAATGTATGCTGGTCACACACAGTTTTGTAAGGTTGTTTTTTCTCCTGGCAACTGCCACACTTTGGCCAAGGCTGAGGCTGCTGTGCTGAGGTTTAGCTACACTGTGATCCTTCTATTAGTGGTACCAATAGTCATTGTGATGCTTTTGGATGTGCTCTTTTATGCCAAAGAATTATTTTCCAAAGCTGAGTTCTTCTCGATGGATGACTCTGTAGCCAATGCCAAGTCTTATTCAGTGCCAAGTATCGATTTGGCTCTGCTTTTACGCGATCGTGTCTTTGTTTCAAGTGAACGTTGGGCTTTTTCCAAGACTGAGACTTTGCATCGCCTCAAAACTATCATTGATATTGCAGCATTTGTCTTCTTAGTTACTAATCCACTCAAACCGAGTGACTTATTGACACCATCGAAGCCAAAGCCGCTCACTGGTAGAAAGGGGAGAACGAGTGCTAAGTCTGTGCCTCCCGATGACAGAAACCGAGATTTATCGGACAACATAGACTTTGCTCATTCCAACGTGTGTCCACTGTGTGGAATGATGCAGTCAAGCCAAGTCCAAGCTCAACCTTCTGTTTCGAAAGTTTCTTCTAACTCATCCTTATCTTCATCCGCAAACATAGGAGAAGAGGTCGTATCTCTATTAAAATCGTCCGCGACGACTGATTTTTGGAACGTCTTCTGTGCCTTATGGTCTAATCTCCTTCGAAAAAGCTTGCGTGCATTAAACACCTCGTCTGTCGTACACATGATTGAGCATCAAAAGGCCAATCTTTCGTTTTGGCTGAGCCTACACGGATTAGGGCAGAACTCAATTCTTAGTGCGAAGTCAAATATTCTCTCTCGTGCATCCATGCTGCTGTCGGGCAAACGACGGTGGCTTCGAATGATGGAGCATTCACGGTGAGCTGCTCTTTTGATTCTCATTTAGTGAGGTTGGCTTCGAGTGGCAAGACATATTCGTTTCACTCTTGGCCCGGCTTCATTACTATTTGCTGGTTTTTCTCGACAGCCTTTTTTTTTCTATTATTTATAAATCGGGCAGGATCCCGTTCATGCACCCATAACTACTCTATTATGTGTGTAAGTATATATGATTGATATTCAGTTTCCAATATTATGCTTGAATTTCCATTCTTTAAATCCTGTAGTGGAAGTGCTGTCGCCTATTTTGAGTACAATTTGACTTGTGCGGTGTTCCGGGGTAACTGTGCGGTTCAAGATCTGCAAACATAGGGACTAGATAGCTGCAGGATTGTCGTATATTGTGCATAATCTGCAAGTTGCTTTTTAACCAGCTCGGTACCATGTGCAGTACCACGCCTGATGTGATTCTTTTGAAAACATTTGAACGGCAGAGAATGTTTTAAAAGCGCCCGATACTTTCACATGCTTCTTGTTTAAAGTTCGCATGGGTTATGAGGCAAATTTGGCATTGACGTATGAGGTAAAAAAAAAATGTATTCAAGGCTATTCCTGGTGTGATTTCCCGGATCGTTATCATCTCAAGGTATCCTGTGATCAGTAATACCCGATGTGGATTCTTTGTGTATTGTAAACAAATCTCTGGTCATGACCTTTTCAATCCCGAAAGGCGTCTTTTTGACAAGATCAAGTTTTTCAGGACATGCGTGCCAGCTGGCTACGAGATGCCACTTGTGTACCCAAATATGCGCCAACAGAATCCTTTAAGCAACTCTTGATTAAGTTCTCGTCCAGAATACTCTGGTCAATTTATTCTGTTGAATGTAAATGTAGCTATATGAATTTTGATTGAAGATACACCTTGGGTTGAGGTTCTCTTCTAATACACTGAACCAATACCCTTTGTAAGTCTACGCAACAAGTACTGAAGAAAATTTAGATGGCGATTGATGCAACTTGAAGCATTTTTAGTTTTCGATTTTGCCGCTCTCATTATTCCTAATCATCGACCTAAATTATTCTTTCCCTCTCCAGAGGCTTCCTCTATCTCTTCAACCTGCACCCTTGTACCCTGCTCATTCATCGATTATAAGTATTTGCAACCATATATAATTCTCGAAACTCTGCATATTCAATAAAGATTGATGGTCCAGTCACTCTCCCTGATAGCGCTTGCCGCTTGTTTTCAGCAGGCCTCCAGTATCACCGATGTTGGCGCAACTCCATATCATCTCATTCTGCCTGTTCTTCGAAGACTCAATGCAAAGCAATTATCTCTTCTAGAAGAAAACAGTCCAGACCTTACTCCTGATAGTGACGACCTCTGGGCTCTGCTCATAGAAAAAGATTTTCCGGACCGGCCGCAGAGCACTCGAAGGAACCTCTTGCAGGCAAAACCAATGAGGATGCCCAATAAAGAACTATATATGCAATATTCAAAGGATCGGGAAAACTTTCTAGAAGGCTCAGCTCAACGTCTACGCCGCATTACACAAAAGCTTCAGCGTGAGAAGTCAAAGAATTCGATTGTACCTATAAATGGCTTCATTGCCGAACCTGTCATACGAAGACGCACGTTGGCTGTTCCGAGACCTGTAAAACCTGCGTCCAAATACTCGAACAACTCAATCATGGGCAAGGCTTTTAAAGATGTACAAAATCGTCTGCTAATGTTTGGTCCTTCAAAGCGCCACGACCCATATGCTGCATTCAACACCAATCGAATAGTCCAAAGGCCCAAAATTGGGCAGAGACCACCTGCGCAACGGCCTGTTCCCTCTCCAGTCCCATCCACCTCTGTGGCTTCTTCCAATTCTGAAAGCTCTAATCTTCAAAAGCAATGGTCCGTTCCACCAGGCCACGGGATCTATCTGCTTCCGCCGCCGCCTTCAATCTCGACGCTGACATCCTCTAACATGAAGAAGTGCGACTCACGAGAGTCATGCCGCTCACCCACTGAGTCCTCTGCTACCCGGCCGGTCCCAGACACTGCCTACACCAGAGAGGTTCGCAAAAGAAAAGCGCAGTCGCCATTATTGGAGTCAAGACGAAGAACACAAAGGCCAAAGCGCCTCGGACTGCCTGGAAATCGCAGTCTGTCACCAAAAAACCAAAGTGAAGGTGTTGACCACCAGAACAAGAGAGATTCGCTGGCAGAACTCTCTACATATCCAAAGAGCATTCGCTCGTCTATTTTTAACTGAATAAGATGCTGTGTATTGTATAGTGATGACTGTCTATTGTAGATTTTGTTTTTTTGCGTTCTCTTCTCCATCCTCGCGCTTTCGCTTGTACGATTTCAATGCATTTGATGCCTCACCTTCAAGCATTATGGAGCCCCGTGTTTCACCGTCAGCGCTATGGCCACCGAGCATAACAGTTTGCTTGTTGGATGTGATTCGTAGTCTTCCCTTGATTAAGACAGCCTCAGGGTTCTTCATGAACCCCTCTTTGCAATTGGAGGTCCGGAGGTCTAATTGACTGAATATTGCGAGAATATCAACATGATTACGCACGTTCATGGGCTCGGCTGCACCACTAGATAACACCAAGCCTTGTGAACGAGAAGCTCTGATCAATTGCAACGAGTTTGAGAGGAACTGTTTGCGGCTGATTTTTCCAGTAACACCTAAAGCAGAAGCGCTCTGGTATCCAGCAGGGCCCCCGATGAGACCGCTGTAGCAGAGCTCAAATTTGATACCTTTGCTCAAAGCTTGACCTACAGTTTTGTGTTTCAAGAAAAACGGCCATCTTGTTGCCATTGGCAAAGAAATCAAGTCGATGTCGAGGTTGGCAGTAGTAAGTTGAAGCGACTTCTCCGTCATGGGCTGAACGGCCACAATATCAAAAGCGCCAGTATTGTTGATCTTCAGAACACTCTGACATTTGGCCGGGTCAGAAAGAACGAGCGTAATTCTAGAGAATAACCTTAATTTCGGGAAGCCTCTGAACCGGTGTCGAAGATCAGCCATGGGAATGGGGTTGAGCGCCTGCGCTTTGCTTTGCGGAAGCTTCACACTCTCTGGAACTATGAAGTTGATAGCAAGATAATTATACCCGAAGGAATGAAGCATTGATATAGTGTTGTACAAGTTTTCCAACTGTGCTGGGGTGGGAGCGGTATACTCCTGAGATGGCCAAACCACATTGAGATCATACATTATGGTGAATGATATGAAACCAAATTAACGACACTTGCAAGGGTATCTTTTTGCTTTTACCTGTGACTGTCTACACAACTGGACCAAGGTATTCAAAGTGGAAGATCATCTCAATGAGTTGCAAGAAACCCGTGCCTCCGACCATCGGAGTAGTCAGAAACAGCTCCGACAACGAAATATGCAAAGAAGAACTGGGCTCGCTATGGAATCTTCTCTGAGATTCTCGTAGATTTCGATTACATCTTCACGTTATGGTTGGTCGCCACTAATCTTTCAGACTGTACGGACGTCGATTCGGTGCACTGCTTATCTATACCAGCACCAGAACATTGTTCACAACTAAACGCCCAAGAGTTGGCCAGAAGCCGCGGAACAGGCGCGCAATGGTTCGGTTCGCAAAATTCGACTGATTTAGCGCCTGTCAAAAATAAGCACGAAAAGAAACCAAACTCCGAACTTTCCGTTCCTGTGTCTTTCAATACCCATTCCCCGTTTTGACTGCGTGCCGCCTATAATGACGCCCCACTCCAATAACCCTGACGGATCACTTTAGACTGTGGCATCGTGGGAATGACCACGAGGTCAATCCAGCGAAATCGGCCGGAACAAGGCCTCAAAACCCATCTCAATAAAGTTCGTAAAGTGGTTATTTTCCGCACTTGGATCTCAGCGCCTCATCGCCCTACTGGTTCAATCTTGTCGCCTGGAACCAGCTTGCGCCCCCTGCAGGATATCCATCTTCACCAAATTTGTTACCCTCACTTGTAGCACCTATCTTTTCTAGCACCACCTCCCATCACAAAACAAGCATTCCGCTCCCGTTCGGCTTTCATACTCGTCTACCCATTGATACCCTTCCTTCTGCCCACCTGCTTCTTCTTGGGCTGCCGTTCTTGCCGTTTCATCGTCCCCTATTGGTTTGCAAGATATCACCATATTCCAGCTGGCCATTTGTTCCTGTAAACCCACATTCAACACGGAACTATTGATCATGGCACGTGTGTTCTTGATCTCTTCTTCCCACTCTTTTACTTTGCACCGCTCGCTTCACGCGTGCTCGGTGCGTCACCTCACCTCGTTCACCCCCCTTGTCCGTGCGTTATTCAAGTGTGGAAACAGCGAAAAGGATGTTTCCGAAGCAACCGTGGTCATCATTGATTCTGAGACTCCAGGCCCAGAAGACGATGAGTTCGAGAATCTCTCCTATGACGAGAAGGCTCTCTTGCTCAAGTACTTCTTCTCGCACACAAACATCATTGTAATCCCATCTCTGGCTCTTACCGACCTGAAGCTTGTCACACAATTAGAGGCTGCAATCAAGTCTGTCGGATCTGTTATAGGTACACGCTTATCGCGTGTTGCTGCATGGACTGGCACTGGAGACATTAGAATCAATGATACTTTCACCTCCGATGATCCTTGTCACCTGGTTTCAGCCATAATTCCAACAATGGCTTGTGCGCTCAACCTGACTTGCACCATTTCTGGGTCGACAGAGGCAACGGTCAGAAAGTTGAGGCTGCAGCTTGTCAAAAACATCGACTTCAAACTGTTATTAAGTGTGAACTCCGATGCCCACATTTCTAAGTTGTGTCACAGCGTCGGTCATTGGGCATTCCCGGCTCACGAGCTCTCCAATGATGACTTGGTTTACTGTGTCTATTTGATGCTCGATTTTGCCATCAAATACGTTGAGTCGCATGGCACACCAGCAGAGTTGTATGTTCCAAGTGCAAACGAGACTCTCGCTCTTGCGTTCATGACTCGTGATACATACAAGAGTGGCAATCCTTTTCACAATTTCCGTCATGCTGTCGATGTGTTGCAAGCTTGCTTCTATTATCTCGTCCGTCTTAAATGCTTGCCACCATTCGAACAATTCGAGCTTGACCCAAAGGCTGATGAGACCCAAATCTTCGATGGTAAGAAATCATTACACCCAAGCTGTATGCTTCAACGCTCCACATGTACTGGCAGTGAAGATGGCGACTTTGTTCCTCTTTTGACGCCAATGCAAAGTCTAGGGCTTTTGGTAGCCGCACTCGGCCACGATGTGGGACATCCTGGAGTTACCAATGCGTTCATGATTAAACACTCTGCACCAACATCTCAGATCTATAACGACAGGTCTGTTTTGGAGCTGTACCACTCTGCCATCTTCACGAACAAGATTTTAAGTATATCATGGCCCTCACTTTTGGAGTGCAAACTTGACAAAGACAGCAACTTGAACATCAAGCAATTGATCATTGGAAGTATTTTGGCCACTGACATGGCAGAACACTTTGAATACATCCATAAACTCAAAGACGAGCTGCTCGTCCTAACCTCTGAACAAAAGGTTCAATTGATCTGTTCTTTGTTGATCAAGTGTGCTGATATTTCAAATGTTACTCGACCCCTCCGTGTATCCTCTCACTGGGCCCTGATCTTGTCAAGAGAATTTGACGAGGTTGACAAGTTGGAAAAGAGGATTTTGGTAAAGGATACAATGACGTTTGATGTGGAATACCCACAATTGCCTTTCACTCTTGACGCAATTTTAGAATGCAATCCATACATCCATAAGGGACAGCTTTTCTTCATCAACACTTTTGCGGAAGGTTTGTTCAGCAGTATTCTGGACCACTTCGGTGAGCTCAAGTACACTTCCGACATCATCAAAGAGAACAAGGCATTTTGGCAGGCTCGTGCTGAGAAACTCGGTTAGAGCCTCGCTGTTTATTTTTTCTTCTGTTTTTTTCATTCATCACCATTTGCATTACCCTTTACTTGCAGTTGGACCGGCGTGTCTCTGCAACATTTTATCAATAGACCTAATAGATTGTACATAAGACATGTATAAAAAGCATCATTTGTTTGTATCACGAGCTAAATCACTGTAACAATATTCTGTGCAAGACATACTTGATAATTTTCAAAAAAAAAAAGACACGATTTATGTTTAGACATGATAGATTACATTCATCAGACCTAATAGACAACACTCTCAGAGCTCGTCAAACAAAACTACAATAGCAGAAGCTCACAAAGTTGAATAAAAACTTAAAAGCGCCGGAATTACGAAACGAAAAGAAAAAGAAAAAACATAAATCTTCAATTTTATAAGATCATTTGATCGATTCTGACTGGCATGACGATCCAGGAGGATCTGAAAAATCGGCCCTCACGTGACTACATTTCTCGTGGGCATCGGTCACGTGTGCGCTGTTCCCGCACTCTCTTTCCTCTCGATGAGTTCCACCAACCGTTTTTCCCCCACAGGCAACTCGCTAAAGCGCCCAAGAAATCGTTATTGAGCGATTGGAGCGTTGGCTACTTGTTAATCGTATTCTCCCTCACTGTCTGTGTGACTTGTCGTGGTGTTCTAGTCCCCAACCTCGCTATCTGCAGCTCCCCACCAATCTTCGTCACCACACCTCAAATACTTGATTCATCGATCGTAATTCGAGTGACGGATTAGTGTCAGAAATTTCGCGGAATTAAGGTTGCTTCCGGAAACTATTTAAGTCTTGTCTCATCCGCCTTCTCCGATGGACAACGATTTCTTAAAAAAGCCCTACGCGGAGAAGCCCATAGTGCTATCACCGCCGCCAGTCAACGGCTCAACTCAGGGTTCCTATCAGAGTCAGCTTGCCAACAACACGATGTCGGGACTTCCGATTAATTACCATTCACAGAGAAACCAGAGTGTTGGATACAATTTGCAACAGGAGTTTGAGGCATTAAAGGCCGATTTGGACTTGGACTTGAGTCTTGCGAACGACATCCTGGCCTCTTCTTACAAGTTGGGATACAGCGGTGATGATGACGAGGCACAGTCCATTCTGCTTAGGCCCGATCATCCTTCGGGAGGCTCTGGCTCGGCGCCGGACGTCAACCTTTCGAACCCCATGACTGGACCCAACTCGGCCGTCGACCATGCTTCTGTTGGAGCTGGCACTGGTGCCAGCCACAACCATGGTTTGCTGCAGCGTCCGGGGCTTTTGTCTGGAACTGCCTACTCTATGAATCTGTCGATGCTGGAGAACTTGGTGCGCGAGGGCTTGCCTCTTGGAAAACTGACGAGCAGTTTCTTGCCTCAGCTTCAGGCTCCTGCCAGGCCTCAGTCTGTTAACGATTTCTCGCACTCTTTAGGAAATCTGCACAATGGACAGTTGCATCTTAATCAGAAAGGCTTCATTGCCGACATGATGCTGGCAACCAGTTGGATCGAAAGCCTTTCTACGCATGACATGGTTACTGTCATGGACTACTGGTGTAATAATTTGCCCTACGATGTTCTTCTTACCATGAAGTGTAAGTTGGAGAATCATTTAGGAAACCAGATGGGTCACGGGTTGCCACATGTATTTGGAATCACGAACCAATTCTCTCAGGACTACAGTACACCTGACTATAGTGCGGAAGCCCGCTTGGCCTCGTCTGACCTTGGCCAAAACGTCTCAACCCTCAGCTCTGCATCTGTTGACGGTAATGGTATCTCTTCTGCTGGTGGTTTACTTCAGCCAAAGCCCAAGGCAAATGGCAACTTCAGAAGCCATTTGTTCTCTGATCCTAAGGTTCAGAGACCAAAGTCAGCTGATCCAACCGTCAATGGACGATTGGCACAAGTCAATGGTCCTTCTTCGGCTGGACACAATGGATACCCTAACCAAGCGTTCCCCTCCCCATCTCTTAGAAATCAACCACTGGGCCAGCTTGCCGTTGATCGCGCACGCTCGCCCACAACGCATCTTTGTGAAAAGACAAGCTTTTTGCAATTGGCTGCGGGCCAGTCGCCACACTCGTTTGGGCCATCCTCTGAGGACAGTTTGGACTTATCTGCCGCGCTGAAGCTCGGCGCTTTGGCAACCATTAACTCTCGAGTCGTTTTAGACTCAGGTCGTAAAAATTATGCTCAAGCTTCTGCTGGTCAACGTGGAGGTGTGAGCGCCACTGCATCATTCGAAGAGTCGCTCAATCGTCAAGCACACTCTTCGTCAGTCCCTGTTGGAGCTCAAAAATATTCCACCGTGGCAATGTCTGGAAGAAAAAAGGAAGGAGACTCTCCTGGAAAAAAAATGGGAGGTGGTGTATTAGGTGATAGTTACTCCGGCGCCTCGAGCCCCCAAGCAACCAATGCCTCTCTGGCTGCTGCATTAGCTGCTCTGGCCGGAACTTCTATGCCAAATGAGATAGCCAGCTTCGAGTTGTTGAACAACATCCCAGCTTGGTTGAAGTTGCTTCGTTTGCACAAGTACACCGATTGCCTCAAGGACATCTATTGGAAGGATTTGGTCAGTCTTCTGGACCAACAGCTTGAGGATCGTGGCGTGCGTGCTTTGGGTGCACGTCGCAAACTTTTGAAGGCGTTTGAAGCTGTCAGGCAAGCTAGGATGTAGATAGCCGAATGTCAAGGAGTATTTGACATACCCTTGAACCTTGGTCCCTTAGCATGTCTCTGCCTGGCATTATCGAATGGCCTTCAACACACTGTACCAGAATAGCATGTATGGGCACGTCAACTCCAATGAATCTCTGATATATTGAATTTCGCGGAGCTTTGATGCAAAGTCATACTCACAGTTTCAAAATACGTTGTTACATTACATAAAATATATTGTTTATTTCGTGATACCCTCACAGCCGTAGAAAATTGACGCACGGACGTTGCATTAAATATTGCTAAATATACCAATGTAGGCTTACACACTTTATTTAGAGGTGTGTGTGAAGATATCTGCCTCTAGAATTGCAGAGGAGTTAATACCGCACCATATTAAAAAAAGCTCATTACGAACACAATGACAAAAGAGAGATGAGTTCTTAGGGTATTTCCATCAAACAATAACACAACACGAGTTGGTCTTCTTTGCTTGTTTGTAGAACATTCTAGAGGAAGATGACAAAGCCTCGGATTTGTCGACAAGAGAGTCCAACTTCTCACCTCTCTGCAAAACGCTCTCAATGGTTTTGTGCAACACAATCTTAGTCTCGTCCAACTCCTGTTGCACCTTCATGATCGAGTCAGCTTGGCTAGGATCCTGGTACTTCTTCAAGTAGCTATCCAACTGGGCATATTGCAATGCAGGGTTGGTCTGAGTGGCACCAGTCCACTCCTTGGATGGATGCAAGGACAAGTATTCCTCTAGGATCTTGTTGATTAATGTGTATGCTGGTCTGACAGGGTATTCTTTGTCAGTGATGATTACACAGGACAAGCCCTCGGCTCTGGTGTAAGTGTGGCCAACGTAATTGCCCTCTTCAATACTTTGTCTGCTTCCAGCGGCGGTTCTTTGGGAAACAGTCTCGGAGAAGAAAGTCATGAACTGGCCTACAGAGGTACGCTCGAAGAACGAGAACTGGGAGAGATCTCGGGCGGAGCAGAGCTCAACCGGTTTGTCTCCGGTGGATGTGAGAATGCCAATATAGTATATCTTCATTTTTGTGTGTTGGTAGAGAGTTGTTGGTGTTGTGATTGCTGGCAGTGAAGTTGATGATAGATAGTGGTCACGTGTGGCAAGAGATACAGAGTATTCTTGGAACAGGGCTTGAAAAGTGCTACTGATAATCTTAGTTGGATAGAAGTATAAATGAGGTTATTGAAGTAAGGCTTTTGGATCAGGAAGTACGAAGATCATCTCTCTCGTGAACTGCTTTGGATGATCAAGGGCCTCTTCTGTACGAGTAAACGAGGTAATGTGGTGGTAATTTGAAGCGATAATTGTGAACAAAATTACTGAATCAAAAAAGATTTTGTAGCTTACATTAATTGAACTCTGCCCCAATGTTCCAAAGTGATTCAAATTGACGATCTTGTATGTCTCATGACCGAGAAGGATTCCTTTTACTCAAATTCCAAGGTAGATCTTTTCCGGATCTTCTGAATTAAAGTTTAAGTAATTCTGATCGATCTTTATATCTTCTAATTCTTCATGTCAAATCTAAGCCAATTCCATTATCATATGATACCTGACCCCTCGGCCAAACTCACAAATCTTTCCCCTTTGAGAATACCTCTCATACTTACATCACACCAATCCTCCACAATCACACATCTTTACGACTCCAATCTCGATCGAGTGCACAAAATACCTTTGATCATTAATCATTTCCAGCATATCGCCCCTTTAATTGCAATCCCTCATTCATTTCATTTCTACATTTCCCACAATGCCACAGAGTGAAACTCCTAATACCCTGCGACATTCCATAAAAGTGGTCCTTCTTGGTGATCTGGGTGTTGGAAAGACTTGCCTACGATCACAGTACATCCACCACGTATTTTCTAGTGCCTATAAGACAACTATAGGGGGAGACTTCCTAACGACTACTACTGAGGTGAACAACAGCGATGATAAGCCAATCACGGTGAATTTGCAAATCTGGGACACTGCAGGACAGGAAAGATTCAATCTGATCTCGCAAGCGTTTTACAGAGGTGCTGATGTGGCGGTTTTGGTGTACGATGTCACCAATTATGAATCGCTAATCAGTCTTCAGGGCTGGTGGGCACAGTTTTCCGAGCACTGCCATGTAGATGCACCTGGCTTGGTCATCGTAGGAAATAAAATTGACCGAACGGCTGAACAATGCATTGACCTAGAGGAAGTACGGCCTATTCTATGCCGTAATGATCCTGAACAGTTCGAGAACTACATAACCGATTGGAAATCGGATGTTTTGGAGGTTTCCTGTAAGCAGCCTCTGTCTGTTGACGCTGTGTTTCAGCGGGTTGCATTGCTTGGTCTAAGCAAAAGCTCTAGAAATGATGCAAGTCGGTTGCAAATAAATCAGATAGATATCTCACCGAAGGACAGAGCACATGCCGCATCATGCGCATGTTGATGCTAAATTTGTGTGTTATTAATTATGAGAGTGAATTTCACTCATGATCACATTGGACGAGCTTCGGTTCTTTGTAAGCAATATGCCCCTCAATTTTTCTATTTACAGATATAAATATTTTCGTCTAAGCTACCTTTGGGATATCAACTGTAGCCTCATCCTTTGACTCGGAAGCGGAAACAGACTCAGAGGCAGATTCGGTGGATGGAACTGGCTCGTCGTCTTCATAGAGCTCCTCTTTATAGTGCTCTGGGTGCTTCTTGAAGCATGTTCTCATTCCCTCGAACTTCTCAATGCAGTCAATGCCCTTAGGCTCGGTTTCGGAGTAAACAAAGCACGAGAATGCAGCCTTGAACTCCTCTCCACATGGACCATGGGCCATGCCACCGAGACAAGGACAGTCCCAGTTGATTTCACCAGTCTCAGGGTTGAAGGCAGCAGATTGAGAGCCCTCAGCTTCTGGTTCGTTATCGTTCTCTGCCTTTTCATTGCTGTCATTTTCAGCCTTCTGCGTGTCTTTTTCAGCGTCTTTCTGTGTATCTTTAGTGTCTTGCTCTCCCTCCTCCTTGACCTCAGTCTCGGTCTTTACCTCGGGCTTTGCAACCTGGTCTGTTTCAGTCTTGGCTTGAGTGATACCACTGGTTGCGGCCTTCAGCTTGGCCTTTGGAGGTACCGGTTGCTCAGACTTTTTCGTCTGTGTGTCGACAGGAATGATTTTAGTCTCTGGCTGCTTCTCATCGATTGCCTTGTTGGGCTGGTTTCTTTTACCGTATGTAATGTGGTCGGTACCTGAAATACCCTCCTTCTTTGCCAGCTTGGTGTTGTCTGTGCTAGGCTGGGTGTCATTTTTCACCACTGTAAGTGGCAAGAGAAGAAGCGAAGAGGCTACCAAAGACACACCGACGACAACTTTTGTATTGTTTCTGGTTTTTCTGATGGTAGAGTATCCTCTAGTGATGGTAGGATTGCGAGCCAAGTTCTTAAAGGCGGTTCTGAACATTGTGTTGAATATGAGTGTTGGAGATGGAAAATAGCAGGGTGCGAACGCTTACTAAATAAGTGGGTGAGCAAGTGAGCACGAAATCTGGGGAAAGCAAGCAAAATTGTGAAAATCGGATGAACGCAATTTTGGGGTTGCCCATTAACTTACCATGTGCAATGTGTGTGTGATTTTTTTTTTATCTCTGATCGTCTTAATTGTATGATGTAGCAATTTCAATTGGTTGCAAATTGAAGCGTTACTTAAGATGACTACGACAAGGACTTATGATTCAAGAAGAATATACTTATCATACTCAATCTCATTTCTGAAATGGTTTCATTTAGTTGCGGCTTCAATTGTTGTCAAAGATTGGATTGATGGTATAGTTATGGCAATTTAAACAGTATCTTTGTTCAGATCGCAGATCTCAATTGAAGAAGACAAATTGGTCTAAAGACGAAAGCTAGAACAAGTTTGTTCTAAGTTTCATGGGCTTGAACCATCGATTTTCATCGACTGTACTCCTCAAGTTCGGTGCTAGTGCTACATGGTCTCTTTTTGTATCTGTATCATTGTGCTAATAGTCAAATCGTGGGCAGGGCTTATTGAATTACTAATTTCATTTTCTCGTTGATTGAATCTTCAATTGTTATCAAGTCTCTTTTTCCATTTGTCTGGGTATCTCCTATCAATGGGTCTATGTAGTCGAGGAGGGAGTTGGAGATGGCAGGTTGTTTTGCGAGACATAGTAGAGAGTTGCAAGAGGAATAAACATGGAGAATATGCCAGATATTCTCAAGATCTTCAATAAGTTTCCTGCCTCTTTGGAATTCCCATCGTTGAGTTTCTTGAAGTATCCAAATACATTTGAAAATGGCGAGTTCGAGGCATTTCTGGTTAACATCAAAGAGGGCTTTCTCAATTGCGTGCCTATTCTCATAGACTTGTTAAACATTGTCATTGTGATGTGTTGTCGTGGAGAATAGAAGATGTACAATTTGGGGTACGTACAGTTGCAGTTGTATGGGTGTGGATTGGATGATGAGATTATGATAAGGTCACACACAATAAACGATACTCAATAATGTACAAAAAAAGAAAATAGCGGCAGACTTATTCAGCTTACATTTCTAAATATTTGTTCGACGCTTTTGGCCACGAAGTTATCATTTTCTTTAATCCACATCACGTCCTTATCGATGTAGAAAAGAATCGGTTCCGAGTTCAGTGCCTGCACTATTTTGAAAAGAATTTTCAAGTTTGGAGACATCTCTTTTGTTTCGACGAGCTCGCATGAATTCAATTGACATAGATGAATAATTACATCTTTGAAGGTTACCGATAAATCCTGTGACTTGAGGGAATATACATCAGACTCCTCGCCACCACTGCCTTCAGCAATGAGTTTGGCAACACCCGCAGAGAACGAGGTGTCGCTTCGATATTTTGGTAAGGATACATCTAGCCCTGCAATGGTTTGTGTCAAGGCGTCTCCATACCATGCAAGAATGTTGTTGAGATTGTAATTTGCGGCCAGGGAAGACCAAAAGGTGTAAAATTGAATGAGAATTTTTCTTGTGGCTTCCTCTTTGTTAAGAGACATACTTAGTTTCAGGACCATTGGGTTTAAGATACCAAACTGCAAAAGAAGATCAAACTGATTCTCATTGAGAACTTCAAACTCGAAACGAAAGTCGCAGGCTATTCTCACCTGAAAATTAAAGTCATCACTCAAGGCAATTGCCTCGATTACTCCTTTCCTGAGCTCCGCGCTTAGCTTGTCTTTCATGGCGGTTTGGCTGGTTCCGACTATCACTTTTTCAAGAGAGAAGAAGCTACTTAAAACTCGTAGTAGAGTGCTTTCATAAGTTTGTAACGCATCGGCAATATTTTGATTCATTTCTGACCACAAGCCAGTAATGCGCTTAGAATAGCGGGTGTATAATGCCTCTGCGATTGGTCGCATCGTTTCAGGTGACCACGAGAAATTCAGAACCAAAGCTTTGGTCTCTTGATCCATTTCCAGACTTAGGTCCATTTCTTGCACATGCTGCAATACAATGGGCCCGATAATTGTATCTAAGCATGCCAATTCAATGGAAGCGTTGTCGATAATATAGGGCGAATCAATCCAGAATCTCAATTTATGTAGTAGTTCTGCCTTGTTATCAGTGGGTAGTAGCTCGAGGTTCTTGACTATTAATTTGTCCCATTTGTTTGCACCGATAGAAGAATTGAGGATTCGGTAGAGGTTCACGCAAGTCTCCAAATCTTCAAAATCTTTTGAGCTTGGATTTGATTCAAACACCAATCTCGTCACGAGACTTTGGGAAAGAAGTATGAAAACATTTTCTACCACGCTCTTCGTATGTGTATCATTCATCATCACCACTTGTCCTAAAGCCTCTAGAAGGTCAACTTCCTCGTTGTCTATATCTCGGAGCTTCGATTGCAACGCTTGGAAACTCTCAAGCTCCTCTTCTTCAGACACTTTGATGGTCTCTGTTGCGGCCTTTTCATTCGTTGCATTCTTGATCTCCAGATCGAGCGACAAGATCTGTTGGAAAATAGTATCTAGCTCCTCATACAATTTCGGGACGATCACTGGATCATTCTTGCTCGAGTCGCAAAGCTCTTTCACTTCCAAAGGCACTTGTACACCTTGTCGCTCTAAACCATCGACAAGAGAGAAAAGATCGTACGTCGGTTTTGTAAATTTCATCTCTCGATCGTCATTTAAATCATCCCCTTCAGGTTTGTGCACTTTCTCGCTTATACCTCCTACTCCAAGTCCGCGAGGTCGGAGTTTTGTTTCAATTGGAGCCGCTATTCCACTTTGATTAACTCCCAATCCCTTTCCTTCTTTGTATCCCATATTCATCAAAAGCTTAGCACCAATACCATACTGATTAAACATATTAGATTGGTTTGAATTTTTTTTCTCCTTTGCATCCACGAAATTTGATCCGTTTCTGTTCATTGAAGTGCTCGCTTGACTAAAGCTAATTGGTTGTGTTTCATCTATATCCATCTCATCACTATCATTTTCTAGGTCTGAATACTCGTTATGGAAAGTCGGCCTCATCATCAGCATTTCCATAGACTGAGGTGAGCCATTGCTAGTGTTCAGCCCAGTCGCTTTGGTGAATGTGACATTATTGGACATATAACAGTTGTTGTCTATGAATGGGATGGTCCCCCAACTAGTGATATGTGGACGTAATAATTGATTGTCCGAATTTTTGCGTAGTTACTAAAAGGAAATCTTCAGAGGATAACTTATTGGTTTGGGCTAAGTTTTTTTTTTTCTGTATTCTATAAAATGTGAATTGTTGGCTCCAGACTTGTTCCAAATGGTTTTGAATTGACACGGTCTCTCTCAGGCCCTCAATTTTTTTATGAGCTCTAAAAGCTTCGCTTCACTCTCTATTGTGGCCTCAGAGTCGACATCATCCAATCCTTCACTAAGAACCTGAATTACTTGTGGCTGATTGAACTCGCCAGGCAAGAAGAATTGCCGTGGGATGTACTCACCATACTTTTGTAGCCAGTTTCTTCTTCTTTCTTTTTCGCTTCTATCGAGCTTCAAGAGTTCGACGTTGAGGTATTCATCAAGTTGCTTCAAGTACTGACGGGGATACACAAACTGTTCATGGTGTAACTCAGTGAGATAGTTCTTCTGATAAACGGACCTGAATTTCTCATAGTGGTGATGTAGTTGTTCTAGTATTTCGGTGTATTCAATGACTGGTGATTTCTTGCGGGATGCTAGAGCTGAATCCTCTTCAGTGTCTTTGCTAAGGGAGCTCTGGTCATACAACTCTGAACACTTGAGATACAAAAGCAAAAAACTGATAATATCTTCGTTCGTAAACTTTGAATACCAATGGCCCCATTTCTCGCATTGATTCAAGACTTGTTCTAGTGCAGGCATTTTCAGTTCCATGAACTGATTGGCTCTGCTTAAATTATTCTCGATGATATCATGAATCGCCTCAATTTCCTTGAGTACCGAAGGTAGCTCCATGCTGTCTTCTTGCAATACTTGAAGGCTTTCCTCATCTGTGGCGGTGTTCCATTGTGCTGCGAGGGTACATTGGTCAAAATGATTCGTTAGCATTTTCAAGACACTGGCCAACTCATTTTCCAAAGACGTATTTTCTTTTAATAAAGATAGAAGTATGTTCGAAATGTTTTTTGGAGGAGACTTGCCTACAGCCTCATTCATTAGGACCTTCACTTCAGCGACTTTGGAATCATACAATTTCATAGTGTGGGTAAATTTCCCGCTGCCAGAGCGGAATTTGTCACCAATCTCGGATACCTGTGCTAACAAGAATTTCGACACTTTCTCACAATTCTCTTCGTATATCTGTATATTGTGTCGAAGCTGATCTAGCTCAGACCATGAGACGAAGTCACTCAAATGATGTGTTGTACCGCTTTCGCTCGGTATGAGAAATTCCGGAACTTCCACTTGCTCTAATTCTTTTAGGACTTTGTTAAGCCGCAGTAGAGCAGGCTTCATTTCTTTGTCGATCAAGGCTTGGTGGCTGGCAGTCAATTTGGTGGCAATTCGCTCGATATCATTTACCTGTACCAGCAATTGAGTGTGTGCCTTCTTTGCAATGCCTACCTGAGCAGTTACCTCATTCAATTTGCTAGGTAGCTGTTTGGTTAAGATACGTGTGGATTCTTGGAGATTATCATTCGCCCTAGACGAGAGAACCTGTGCCCTTTCAAGGGTTCGCTGGGCATCATCCTTCCATGCGACTATTTCGATTCTGGAAGGCATGTGATTTGCGCGGAAATGTGCTTGGTAGAATTGTACCTGACGGTTTTATCTTGTGGTCTGCAAGCAGTGTACTATGGCTCTCTTATCGTACTGTAGATAGACATATCTTGAATTAACCTGACAAATTGAAGAATTTTTGTTTTTCTTGACTGAATTTTTAAATTTTTGAGAGATGATTGTTGTAGGTCTTCATTTGAAATTTTTGAGATCTGTTTCGCTTCATTTGTAGAGCATGTTACCTTGATGGTCTCCTCTAACAGCAAGAAAACGGTTTCATGATTTTAGTATTGAACAAAATTGATGATTGCTTTAATACCAGTAGTACGAAATAATGGTTTTGGTGTATCTGGAGTGGTCTGCACAATTAAGTTTAGATACAAAAGAGGAACACCAATGTAATCAACCGCGAAACACTTATCAAAGAAATCCGTTTCCTAAAATAAGACGGATAGGATTTGAATTTAAAAGCAAGATGGGTTTAAAAGACTCCTGTTGCTATTTCGAATTATTTGGTCCGCTTTTGATTTTGTTCGATTTATTGAGAAAGCTATGAAAATTTGGGAAATGGAATGCATGAGATCATTATCGTATAAGATTTCATATTGACTCAAGAAAAACAACTACACTAATTGGTAAAGCAATTGTTTTTGTTTTTTCTGATTTGCAAATGAGTCTTTATTTCTGTCAGAAGGCTTATACATCAGACCCTAAGACAAAACCAATTTGCACTCTATGGAATTAATGTAACTAGAAAGTTCCAAAATGAATATACCTTAATAAACACAAAATTCATACGTTATAAATTCGAGATCATAACGAAGCTTTAAGCTTTTAATGTGCGTTTTATTAGTATCTTACCCCAAGTACTTATTCTCAACTCGTCTAATTTGCAGGACTGAAATATCTATCTTATTGACATGGATGCATTAAGGAAACTAAAAGATACGGCCACAAAAGGCGAGGCCGTACAGTTGTTGACCTCGGCTAATAACGAGGACAAGACTGATTCTATTAAGGACGCTTCTCATGTTCAGTTTGGCTCAGAGCCAGAGCACTATGCTTTGGACGAGCCTACTGATGTTACTATAGATGGCAACAAACAATCACTCCGGGCAGTTGTATTCTGTTGGATGCATGACAAATCTTCTATTGTCGACTACAAAGACTCGTGTTTGCAAAACAATGTGCCTGACTTCAAATTCTTGGTCAAGGAGGAGCTTAACGCTTGGCTCAATGGTACTTCCGACCAATGCAAGTTCATTGAACTGCCTGACCATGGAAGCAACGGTTCCGAGGCAACCACTGGAAACGAGAATGGTACACAAAAGAGAAAGGCTGCAGATGACCCTAGAATGGCTCGGATTGCACAGTTCGAGATCAACTCGCTCGACCACAATGCAGCATTGCACGGAACCAAGAATGTCATGCTAAAAAATCTCATATCTGATGCTAAGAAGTTTGCTTCCCAGTTGAAGAAGACTAAATTGTCCAAGACGCCAACGACTTCGGTAGCTAGTGCAAAGAAACAGCCGATCATCATAGTATCGCCTGCCACCACCGCACTCCTTTCGCTCACAAATATTAAACAATTTCTTGAAGAAGGTAAATTTGTTGAGCCATCTTTGCAGAGAGTTGAGAATAACGTGGTCACTATTGAAAGGCCTTCGAACAGATTTGTCAGTCCTGCTCATTCTATCATGGTGGTCGACAACGTTGACTTATTTACCAAGCCCGAGTACTGGGATCGTGTGATTGCTATTTTCACTACTGGTCAAGCTTGGCAATTCGCTAAGTACAAGTATTCAAAGCCCGAGATTCTTTTCCAAAAGTACCCAGGTTTTTATATGAGTTATCAAGGAGATATAGTTCCCAAGCAGATCCATGACTGGAATGTCTCTGTCGTCAGTGTCGATAGAGGTGAAAAGAGGTTCCGTGACAAGATGATTGTCAAGGATTTGTGGATGCAGTTGGACAAAATTCTTCTTGCAAGAAACTACGGTGTTGAATAGAAAATGTGTACTATACGATTAATTCTAAATTTGTGCTATTACTAGGCGAAGACTTTTCTTCAAAAATTATTTACAGATATATGGTAGATATTGTTACTTGTAAGACTTTTCCAATTCAACGAAGCGAGAATACAAGTCATTTACAGTCACATTCTCCACCTGTCGGCTATCACGGGATCTGACAGCCACAGTCCCCTTTTCAATGTCTTTATCGCCAATCATGACGATGTATGAATATCCATGACGGATGGCCTCCTTGATTCTATTTCCAACGGTCTCGCTACGAGCATCCACATCAACAAAAAAGTTAAAGCCTGTCAAGGGAGCGAGAGCAGCATCACCTCCAACAATTTCGCCTTGTAATTGAGCTTGGACTTGCTTGGCAGCTTCTGCGTGCTTGTCCGAAACGGGAATTACCACGGCTTGTCGAGGATTGATCCAGAAGGGCCATTTTCCCTGATAGTGATCAAGTAAAATGGCAAAAAATCTTTCTAGAGACCCGAAAACAGCCCGATGAACCATAATTGGGCGATTATCTCTACTTCCATCACTTGTGATATATTTGAGATCAAATCGGGCTGGTAGCTGAAAGTCTAACTGGATTGTGCCGACCTGATGTTTCTTATCAAAGGCATCAGTTATCAAAACGTCGATTTTAGGTCCATAAAATGCACCATCTCCTTCGCGAATCTGCCACTTGCCCTCACCTGCGGTGGAGTTAAGCACTTGCGCCAATTGAGCCTCAGCGTTATCCCAAGTCAGAACATCGCCCATGAATTTTTCGGGCCTAGTACTGAGAAAAAATTCGATCTTCTCAGAGTCAATTCCAAAGACGTTGTAGGTGTCCTTAATGAGAGATATGGTGCTACCGATCTCTTGATTGATTTGATGAAGTTCACAGAATATATGTCCGTCGTCTTGATGGAAACGACGAACTCTTGTCAAACCAGACAAAGCGCCGCTGGCTTCATTTCTATGCAACGACAGGAAGTCAGACATGCGGATTGGAAGTTCTTGGTACAGTCTTTCCAACTTGGAGAAAATAAGACAATGACCCGGACAGTTCATGGGTTTGAGACCGTACTCATGAAGGTTCTCGCCTTCCTCCACTACCTCCTCTTTGGAAGAATCGTTGCCCTCAACCTTGAACATGTCTTCTTTGTAGTTATCCCAATGACCAGAGGTCTTCCAGAGCTTGGTCTTATATATGAGTGGAGTTATCACTTCATTGAATCCATACTTGAGCTGTTGGTTTTTCATAAACAGGATAAGTTTGTTAAAAACTCTTGTTCCATGGGGAAGAAAGAACACAGATCCGGGAGTGACAGGATCGGTAAAGAATAGGAGCTGCTTGCTAGAGATGGAGTGACTCACCTGGGTCAGCGAGTCCTTAGCCGCACTCAGACATTGGCGTAGAAAATGTAGGAGCCGGATCGGGCGGTGATTCATGTGTGTGTATTAGTTGCAACACCGCTTAGTGAATGGAAATTAGAGTTGGGACGAGAAATGAGTTGATGCACAAATAAAGTTAGTAAAAATTTTAAAAGATGTGAATTAATGAGTCAATCTGGTATTAGTATCAAAATTTGTGTATTTATGAAAGTGAATGTGCAAGTTAAACTTGGATCGTTGTTTCGTTAGTTGCCAACCTAAGCTCAGAAAACGAATGACCAATATTGCATAGGGTGATAATACAGAGAGTGAAATCAGTTAATTGAAACCTCTGAATTTGAAGCATATTCGAATCTGACCCAGATGTGGTCTATCTTCACTACTAGCTTGCATGTACTACTCATTGACTTAAATAGGAAGCGTTTGATCTCTCGAAAATTAGCGAGTGATAATGAGTCTTGTCTCTTCAAACTGTGCTAGAAGACTCAGTCTTTATTGACGTTTCCACAGAATCCGCGTGAGCCCAGCTCTTCACCGACACCTTGAAACCGGTGAACGTCTTAAACTGCCGCGTAGAACGTCCCCACTTTTTTGCAGGATGTTCATAGCGCACCAAATTCGAGTGTAAATGTAAATTGTTCAGGTTGTTAGATGCATGAGATACGCTATCTTTGACCGCGGTGGCTTTGGTTTTGGGAAGATCTTCTGAAGGACCAGGAGAAGGGACTGGCGAGGACGCTAGCTTGACCTCTTCAGCAACTTTCTTTGTGCGAGATTTGGGAGCGGGAGTTGGGAAGCTCGGAAGTGTAGCTAGGAAGTCCAGCGAAAGCTTCAATTTTACGGGGTACTTTTTGGGTGCCATTGGAAGCTGTGTGTAGTGAAATGCTTAGTCGAATTCAATAGGAGCTGCAATAAATGAACTTGAGCGTGTGATGTATTCTGCCTCTGTTTTCGCGACACTGCTTTGTTTGATCGCAGGATGTGGCTTGTCCAATTTCAGTTGTAGATCAGTCAAGAGGGACTAGTAATTAAGAATGTCCTTGGTAGACTTAAACAGAAAATGACTAAAGCTCGTAAAACGCTTCACGAAAAATGCAGCGCATAAATAATAAAAATATTTTCACAAAATCCAAATCACATAAAAATAAATATGACCACGACTCAAACCCAGGATCTTGGTCTTTGACTAGGTTCTTGCTTTTTGCAGCCACAAAATCTCAAATACTTTCATCCCATTCAATAAATGAATCGACTTAGCTATTTTCTTTGAACTTTAGGCGTCATCAAAAAGAAAATAGTTTGTGTTTTTTTTTCTTGAATATCAAAGGTCTTCTTGTTGTGGCCATGTAATTCCGTCATATCTACACATCCGAAGCCACACTTCCTCTATCACAATCACATCTGCAACTCAAACTGACATGCTCTGATATGACACACATCAAGGCCCATCTGCGCAACGGCGTCCAAAGAACATACTCCACCATTGAGGCATTGAGTTCTTCTGCACAAAAGCTAGATGTAAGGGCTCACCAAAGAACGTATGAAGGTGCTTACACCCGATCGGCGCTTTCGGCGCTTTCGTTCTCGCTCATGGTTGTGAAACTCTTTTCTCCGGCTTTCTTACCTATAGCGATGGTCTATACCATTTACGGCAGCTTGCTCTATTTTGTTGGTGTGTCAAAGGCTGGCTCCGTTGATACCTACTACAATCCCAAGAACGGCAAGGAGGAATTTGTCACCGGGGCGTCTACTGTTATCGTACTCACGGCTATCAGTTTGGTAGCTTATGTTGCCATTTTTGTGCTTATCTTACGTTTGTAAAGATATACTTATATATACATGAAATGTTCTTCCTAAGTTGGAGAGTGATACATGGTAGATTTAGACTTAGCTCGTGTCCGAGAATGCGTTGTCCGACACCTTGGTGCCATATTAATTCAATGCACCCAAACCAAATACAATCAATTGCACCAAAAGCTGCATCGACCAGAAGGCCACCTTCCTCATACGCAACAATCTGGTCTCGTCATCAGCCACATAGCGCACGAAGCTGTCATAAACCTCTTCAGAGATATCATCCATCAAAAGAGAGTCGTAGATTGTCCATGATCCACTGAAATCCTCAATATTCTTGACAACCCTGCTCTTAATCTCAATCAATGAGTTTCTCAGGTTGATGTATGCAACAATCGGTCTGATCAAGGCATAATTGACATAGTTCAATTCTGGCGCTTGGAATGGGACCAAAGCCCGCACATTCTTGAGGCGAATACTCAAGTCAAGCACTAAGTACTTGGACACTTCGCTTATTTCAAGGCCATTTTCACTCGTCAATCTAGAAACATGATTGTGCTTTTTGTCCGTGACTTCTGGATTTCTGTAGCGTGTAGCTTCTTTGTGGATAGATTCTGCAATTATACTCACAAGCTCAGACACATTGAAGTCCTTGCCATCCTCTGGCAACATGACATCTCCAGTCATGTCAACCTTTCCGGAGGTGATCCAGCCAAATGGACCTTCAAGGCCACGGTTGAGGTGATCAATGTTTAATGAATCGACGCGCAAGCGAGTGATGCGCTTCCAGGGGATATCGCCGTCCATCGGGGTGTCCGCATCATCAAAGTCATCGAGACGCTGTCTCTTGTGCACGGTGAATAAGGAATTGTCATAAGATCCACTCATAATATCAGCATTGAGAAAATCATAAAACAACCAGTGTTTTCTTAATTTCTCAAGCTCACAATTGTAGATCGCCACATCGAATGGACGAAAGTCTCCAGGCTGCTGCAAGGAGAACAAGATATCTTTCATGACAAACTTGTTGAATTCGAAATCGCCAAATTGATATTTGTTCTTGTAATTTGTAGCATCGTCATTGGGGTCCCAGTGGACATGCGTTCGATCGACAACACCTCGAAGCCCATTAATTTCCATTGTATCGATGATACCTGTTCCATTCATCCACTTCAGGAACGATAGAGATACCGTTACCTCTTCAATTGTTAAGTCAAATTGAGTGTAATTGCCGTCGTCCACGGCTTCCACTTCCTCTTCCGCCAAGTCCAAACTCTTTGCGTAAGCGTCTGCCTGAGAGCTTTTCTTGAAAGAGCGTACCATCTTAGGCCTTCTACTCACGAAACATTTTTTAAAAGCAATTTTGCCATCTTTCCACCCGGGAACAATGGCGTGCTCGAAAGTGACCTCAAGATTGGAGTTCTTGGTCATGAATTCTCCTAGCTTTCTTGCTACAAACTCCTGAGCGAAGACAGTGTTGGCAGTAAAGATAAGAAGCAGCACAAATGTGGTTGTTCCAACAATCAATACAACAGCATTTCCAACCACTAGCCACGAGAAGAGGGCGGAATAGTCATCGGTATTAAGGGGTCTGTTCAGCTTCTTGAGGAGCCATTTGAGTCTGATCCGTAGCCTCGAGAATACATTATTGGCCGTGGCAAGCAATTGCTCTTTGGTGAGGTGTGTCTTTGCCGGCTTCTGCTGACCGTCGGTTCCACTTGTGTTTGCGGCGGGTTCGCCCTTTGAAGTCCCCAATTCTTGTAGCTCGGAAACTTCTGCTTTCAATTCTTGGAGCTTTTTCTCCACAGACTGAGACTGTTCTCTGAGCTGGTTGAAAGCTTCACGATTTGTATGTTCCTGTTGCTTGGGCTTCTGTTCATCTAGCAGCAAGCGACTTTGAGTGAAGCATCTCACAAACTCAACGGGGGCCTTTCGGTCTAAGTTTAGAAAACTCGGTTGCGAAACTTTGAGCAACGAAAGTCCCGATTTATATGTAAAAAGTTTGCTCCGGCTAAGCGATTCTCGATAGTTCGAAGTTGCTGAGCGTTGTGGAGTGGAGTTCAAACCACCTGATCCGTAAGAACGAGTCCTGATACAAGTTGCGCCATATAGAGCTCTGAGATTTTGAGGCTTGGCAAGAGCATTGCGTATTACGCCATTATTTAGTATCGGTAGTTTCATGTATTTGATGGCAATGGCCGATTGGTCTGGGGTGTATAAAACAGCTGAGATGAGCCTCAATTATGCATGGTCAAACAAGGGCTGTGGAGTGTAAAGGACGGGAATCATAAAAAAGAGTTTCTTTTTTTCCATATCTTTTCGCATGTATGAACCAAGATTAATTCGTCAATGGGTGTATTCTTTTACTTGATGATTAGATAAGCTAGATTGGAGGTATCCAAAACCATCTTTGGCACAGAAATCAAAAGCAATCACAGAGAAAGGGGGCTTGCAGAATCGAATGTTCAAATGTGAAAACGATATCAAATTGCATAATGTTGAATCGTACAATCACGTCTTTTCTCAAGTGGTTTCGGCGATAGAGACGAAAGAGGATCAAAAAAAATGTGGTTTATACAACTTAATTGATCATTCTTAGAGAGTGTTGCTTTGAGAAATATCACACAAACGTGCTTCTAGTTTCGTGTATGCCTTGGTTTGAAGACAAAATGAGCCAAGTCTCGTTTAGGGACCAAACGTATACGAATACCAGCGCAACACTCTTGACCCAAACTATCATTTTTGTTACAAAATCAAACAATTGACCGAAGAAAATTCTTCAGAAGTTCGCAATTGCCTATCTTCCTCTTTCATTTAGTTGCAGAAAGGGTCTCTGAGATGTGTCAAAAGGGTCTTGATGAGACTATGAGTGACAGATGTACCAGGCATCCACATCACGAGAACAAATTCACAATCACCGCAATTTCTGCTGCTGTTAACAAGTGAGTGATTAAAATGAAATTCTGACTGACTCACAAAAACCTACCAAATCAATGGATTTCTCCGAAATTGTACTGTGTGTAAGCCACGTCAGTATCAATATCAGTAAGCAATTCTTATCAGTTGTTCGTGAGTCACTTGCAAAACTACTTAAAGCCGGAACGGACCCTGGATCTCCATCCCAATCACAAAATTATGGAAATTGAGTTTGGACATAAATTTCGTGCAAGGCATTTTCCTGCCATCAACAGAAATGGCTTCACTTCCGTTAATCATGGCTCCTATGGAATGGTGCCCCAGGTTTTGATTGAAAAGCTCAATGAACTCACCAATCAGTTTTATTCGGGGCCCGATGCATACATCGATGAATATAATGTAGACAACTACAGAAATGCCCTCGTTTTGATGGGACAACTATTGGACTGTCCATCCACGAACTTGACATTTGCAACTGGTGACTCTGTGGCTGTCAATACCGTTTTAAGGTCTTTTCCTTTCGAGAAAGGTGACGTTTTCGTTATCCCAAATACAACATACATTAATTGCAAAAAGACTTTTGAATTTTTGGAAGACAGCATTGGAATTGAGGTCGTCGTGCTTGACTTTGACCTACCTGTTACTCATGATACAATCATTACTGAATTTGAGAAGGTGTTCAAGACCAGAAGGGTAAAAATGGCATTTTTTGACACAGTCTCTTCTATTCCATCTGTAAAATTTCCATTTAGAGAGCTAACTAGCTTGTGCAAAGAGTATGGCGTCTTGTCTTTTGTCGATGGCGCCCACGGAATTGGCTTGTTCCCAATTCGCTTCCAAGAAATGCAATTCGAACCCGACTTTTTCAGCAGTAATCTCCACAAATGGCTTCACTTTCCGTATAGCTATACGGTGTTGTACGCGGATCAGAAGCACCACAAATACGTGCAAACCTTTCCAATCTCTGACACCTACAAGAATCCCGAAACGGTCGAGGAGTATGAAAGATACTTTAATGACAAGTTTGAGTCCCAAACAAGAGCCAGCTACCAGAAACTTGCTTTGATCGCTGACGCAATTGAGTTTAGAAATGTAGCTTGTGGTGGAGAGGATCAGATATACAATTATTGTACCAACTTGTCGAAATCCATTAAAAAAATGGTGAAAGAGCGCTGGCCTGGTGTCAAAGTCATCTCAAACGAAAATGATGATCATCTTGACTCTGCCATGACCTCATTTTATGTTCCGCACGAGGTGTCTTCAGTTTTTGCTGAGATGCAACAAACCCAAAGAGCCAGCCATGTCGGTAAGATTGCAAAAACACTTGTTAGAAAGCACAAAACTTTCATGCCCTTGTTTTTCTTCAAGGACAGGTTCTCTTTCAGACTTTCGGCACAAATCTACAACGAACTCAGTGACTACGAGTACGCTGTCGATTCTCTTAAATCTGCTGTTGAAGAGCTTTTCAACAGCGAAGAGAACCTTCCAAATTTTGATGAATTGAAGATTGAAAGTTAGTTCATTAGTTTACATTAACTCTAGAATTCATGCTAAAGTCTGTGATATCAGTTTCTGTTTTATTAAAGCTAATGTGTAGTCGAAATTGAATGTACCTAAACGTGTATCAAAGATGTTTTAAAAAGGCGTCGAAAAACTTAGCGGGGGAGAAGAAGAATAAGGAAGAAGACAAGAGTGCTATTTAAAAGCCACACTGGTTCCAGTATTGTCTGGAATTCAATGGTTGTGGGAACACACCTTCCAGGATCAAGCGGCTCATGTCCCAGTCAATGGCGTCCTCACACTTCCAGTTCCAGAAAATCCAACCACCGGTCTGCTCGAAGGCATCGAGTTGTGCTTCCATGTACTTACGGATGTTCTGTCTATGGTTCTGGCTCCAGTTTTGAGGGTTGACGTAGTCCAGACACGAGCCATAGTATGGAGAGTTGTCATAGTCTCCAGACCAACGAGCGCCACGACCTACACCGTTCAACCACATAGCACAGTCGGTAAGAGCAGCAGAGAACTCACCACAGACGTTCCACTTAGATTCGCCCTTGGCAGCCTTACCCCATCCACAAGCCACCTCGACGTGTTGATCGATGTTACGGGAAAGCTCATTGGCACTGAACACTTGGTAGTGGTGGTGGTCAACGACAATACCCCAGAAGCCTTGGTTGACGGTCATGATGTTGTCCCAGTAGTTTGGTTGCATGAAAGCATCATGAATAATGACATTGTTGGTAGACACAGAACGCATGTTGTTGTAGGCCCAGTTGTAGAAGTTCTTGAGTTGGTTCATGTCAGACGCAGGACCCAAAGGCTCGTTAAGGAACTCGATACCGGAGATAACGTCCTTGTAGTCATCGGTACCGTACTTGTCGAAAATTTGTTGCAAAACAGTCAAGGTGAGCTCGATGTTCTGGCCCTGTTGGTACTGAATCTGGTCTCTCAAACCCGAGTTATCGAAACCATTCTGGGAGCCTGGGGCACCGTGCAAGTCCACCCAAACCTTCAAGTTGTGGTTTCTGGCCCATTGAATAGCCTGGTCAAAGTATTGCACCTGTCCTTGGACGTAAGGGTCGTTGCTTAGCGTCTGGAAGGCCCAGTAACCGATAGGAATACGAACAGTGTTCAAGCCAGCTTTAGCAATGGCCTCAAAGTCAGACTCGGTGTACCACGACAGCCAATGCTTCTGCAAAACCTGGGAGGCTTGATCCTTACCTAAAGCTTTTGTGAAATGGTATTCGTCCACTGGAACGTTGCTGCCACAGGCTTGGAACAAAGAAGGAGTGATGTAAGGCTCGAGAACGAACCAACCACCCAAGTTCACACCTTGAACTTTCTCATTTTGATAATCAAAGGATCTCTTGTCAGGAGTGGCCAAACCAGACACGGACACCAACACGGAGGCTATGGTGGCAAGGACAGAGAGCTTCATTTTGCAGCTGGATAAATATATACGAGGTGTAGATAAGCGCTGGAAGGAGCGAATAAGAGAAGCACCTGGAGTTGGTAGTGTTTCTAGAAGTAGCAGCAAACAAGGAAAAGCAAAGAGTTCTGCGAAGAGTCTGAGTTATGTAGAAGAAAAAAAAAGGGAGTACGAAGAGTTGGAGCGGCAAAAATAGCTGATGAAGCAGTTGTGTTAGGCCAGCCAGCAGGAAAATTACGCCTGCAGACAGCGCATCCAACATTCGCGCGATGCGCGCCACCTTGAATGCAGGGTGTTCTGCAACCATTCGTCTAGACAAAACATTTGGTCCAGAATCGAAGAATGCGTGGGAAGAGTTGAAGAAATGGACAATTAATTGCGAGCTTAAACATAGAGATCCTACACGGTTCATATTTTCTTCTTTGTTTTTCGACAGTATACGTGCTTAGGCCCTTCTATATCGATATCATTGTTGGATTGGCCGTTTCGCTGTCGCCTAACCGTCAACAATGGACGCATCCCTGCACACGTACACGCGCACCATGCCGTTCTTTTCTTCCAACAATCAATACCCGTGGCTGCAGCGCCAGAGAAAGCAGAGGGTAGCAGCTCGGGAATTTCAGGAAATACATGCGCTCAAATGCATTGTTTATTTACCTCTCTGCTGCACAACTTACCATGTTATTGTTTGGCAGTTCACACAACTGATTCGAATCCTAGTCTTCTCACGTGCGCGTGCCTACTCAGGGGGGTTCAGCCGTTGGCATCACCTATGTGGCCAGGAGGGGCAGTATGACAAGTTGAGTTTGCGTTTTTGGAGAAGAAGTTTCTACGGAAAAAAAGACGAAAAAATTGTGCCGAAAAGGAGGGAACGTTTAAACCAGGGGTCAATTTTGACAATCCTCGACTTTTTCTATGTATTGAGTAGATCTATTCATCCTTCTGCTGTTAATGCATTAAAAATACTGCGCTGGACAATGATATCAGAGGCTTAAATGCGGCTCTCTTGGCGAATGTAACATAAGAGGGGGATCAAAAGTGCTACATCGCTTGATCATCATTGTGCTGATTTAGACTTTAAAATAGAAGAACCATTTCTGATAATAGACAGCCGCTCTCACGGAGGTCCGTGCAATGGAAAGCCACACGTCGCAGGTTGTGTTATACTTGTGACAATTTGCTGTAGTTCGGCGAATGGAAACGTTCACATAAATGTCCATTCACCTGTTTGTCGTAGCCTTCTCGCAGTTGATGACTTCTGCTCCATCAGTTTATTGCACGGAGTGCATTCTTTTCACCTTTGAAGCTGCCTGTTCTGGGGCTCGGCTATCCTAAGGCAGCCCAACGTTGTATATTGGATCTGCAGAATGTCTTTACTGTCAAACAAGATTTCTTGGCGAGAAGCTCGATTGATTTGTGGGCGCCCGGTTTGGTCAAATTTTCGTCACATTCCTGCTGCACGTCAATGCTGCCTCAAAGTGTTATTGTGACTGGCACTGCAGATAAACTGCTATAATTCAACTTGTTTACGAACTTTAATTTAGCGCAGCAGGGTCGAAACCAATGCGTTTCAGATAAAGACATCTCAACATTTGACAACATTACTTCGGATAGCAATGTTCTGTGGCCGAATTTCTTATCGATAGAGCAAAGAAACCTTCTGGGCCTATCGTATCATCGGGCTGGGGGTCCAGCCCGACTGCTTAAAGTGCATGGTACGTCACAATTCCGGATATACTGCATGTTGCCATTTTGTCCACATGCGCCTTTAATTGCAAGTATCCTAGAAGACGCCTGAAATGGAAACCCGGTTTCCAGAGCGGCCAAATTGAGTGTATGGCATGTATTGATGCAGAGGGTGCTGTATCAGCCCTTGCCAGAAATGGTTTGTGACTACCTCGTTTAAATACGTATGCCTGCAGGACATAACTGCTTCTGGTTGCAAGAAGCGATGTCAGCGCATGAAAAACTATTCACAGAATCATTATACGAAAATTAAAGCTAAAGAATTCTTGTATGTTAACTCTTCCGTCAAATTTGGATAATATGTCGTGGTTGCCTGGCTGTGGCGCTGTTATGTCTTGGTGTTAAGCTACAGGGAGTCTCTCTAGGGCGAAGGGCGATGAGCATTTTCGAAGCGCAAGTTTCGGAGTTGCAATTCGCTACCAGCGAATTGGGCGTGTGACAAGATGAAGCCGTTTGTTAGTCTTCTTTTGATATGTCAATATGTCATCGCAGCCTTGCATGCTTGTTGTCTTCCTAGACCAGTGCCCATAGTATCAGATCTGTGGCAAGGCGCACATGTCAGCATAGTTGGCGCTTGCATTCCTCATTTTTGCCGGACTCAACTATTTGATCTAAGGTAGTGCTGTAGATGGAGCTAATGGCTTTATTGTTCTTCCTCATTCCTTTGATCTTTCCACAACTCGCAATTTCGCAATCTTCTGGAATAAATAGTCAATCAAAAGTTAGAACATCGAATCAAGTCAATGTTTCCGCTCAAATTTCCAGTAAAAAATATTACTGGATGGGATTTAACAGAGAGTCTATCAACAGTCGGACCTAGTAATACAGATGACCATTCTGTGTAAAACATACTCAATGAGAAAAGAGACTCACTTAGTCCACGAGTGTAGATGGAATTGGACAACAAAATTTACTGAAAAGAGAACTAATTAAATTTCAAGAAATAAGAGCATTCTTCTCACCCAATTATCAACCTATGACATGAATCCCATGAGTCTTTCTCTCCAAATAAATCGATGATTATGACTGAACCCCATCACCTACGCTCAACTTTCAAAAGCTTGACTTTCAACCTAAAAACTCACCGATAAAAATGCTCTTTTGGCCAACATCCCGATAAGCCAGCGAAACTTGGAATAGACTTCCATTTAGACTTCTGTCACGTGGACCCAGAGACCCATAACCACGCAAATCTTCCCTGGATCTAGGATAGCGCATTTTTGGAATGAACCCCATTGAGTAACAATAATCAAGATACAATGATGGATAGAGACATTTTGAATAAAGAGCACGGGCAATTAGATTAAACCTTCCAGTTTGAACCAGAAAGGCTTCATCATTCTGTCAATATCATAAATAATTGCATTGTGGTGAATCGCTTAGCATGCAAGGCTGGCATAAAGACCAACCCAAACCATGAAAAACGACCTCCAGTGAAAATTTACCACACCGCAGAGTCTCCAGTTTCATTCTACAAAAGTCCCCTCTTTTTTACTTTTCCCTTTTCTCACACTATTCATGCCTCACCGCTATCGACTCCCCTCCTGTTCCGCTGCCACTCGGTAGGAGGCACACCCACCTCAATCCTATTCAGCGCACCAACACTCTGATAGAAGACCCGCTATAGCTGCCCCTGAAACGGCGACAGCCATTCCCGTTTTTCAAATCTCCTTTGATAGTCAAATGTGCCTCCAATTCCCGATCTGTCGTTACGTCATGGGGCCCTGCTGCACCGACCTGCCAATCTCGCGCTCCCCATTCTTTCGCGCTGATAAGGCCGGTATGGTGTGGTCATGACTCGCCCTATTCGAGCCGCTCGCTATCCACTTATCAGTTGTGGATGTAGGATTTGTTCAGGTTACAAATACTGGGACTGTCACGCACCACGCTTGTATTGAATTTTTTTGCAGCCATCACCCAACGGTCGCTAATCTCACAAGACTGACTCGGTTCTGTCGTTGTTGCATCCATATATATTTCGAGAGTTCCAGTCGAATTCATTCTAATTCTCAATAAAAGTCGCACTCTGTGTCCTGTCGACTATTCTCCATTTGCTGATTGTGCCTTTCTGCATTTTTCGCATTTTCAGTTTCGCAGTGCCGCAAGTTTTTTTTGCCCATCCTCTGTACTGTCGCCCAGCCCGGTTATCTTCGGCTTTGCTATCTCAAAATTTTTCACTTCTCCCATCTCTAGCCAAGGTGACTTCCGCCCATAGCTGACCATGCTGGATGAAAAGAGAAGCATCAGCTCGCAAGAGAGCGAAGAATATATTCCAGGTACCGTGAGCATCTACTCGTTTGCGGCGGAAAAGGGTAATCTGACCTTGAAGACTACCAAAGACAATGTCATCTTGGTCCCCCAGCCATCGGATTCTGTCAACGACCCATTAAATTGGCCGCAGTGGAAAAAACTCTGGAATTTCTTCGTCTTGGCTGTTATCACCGGTTTTACTGCCGCTACTTCCAATGACGCTGCTGCTTTACAAGACACTTTGAACAAGAAGTATGATATCTCGTATGCGGTGATGAATACTGGAGCCGGCGCATTGTTCGTGGCTATTGGTTGGACAACGTTTTTGCTTACTCCCGTGGCCAGCTTGTACGGCCGTAAAATCTCCTATTTCATTTGCATCTTGCTTGGTCTTGGAGGTGCTATCTGGTTTGCTCTCACCAAAAACTCTCTAGATGCAATTCTCTCTCAGATTTTCGTAGGTGCTTCGGAAGCTTGCGCAGAAGCCCATGTTCAACAGTCTCTTATGGATATGTACTTCTCTCATCAGCTTGGTTCCGTCTTGACTGTCTACATCTCTGCAACATCCGTGGGTACTTATTTGGGACCATTAATTGCCGGATTTATTGTCACAAGTCCTGGGTTTCGCTGGGTGGGCTGGATTGCAGCCATCATTTCCGGTGTGCTTTTGGTGGTGATCGTGTTTGGTATGCACGAAACCATCTTTCACCGTACCAAGTACCAAGGATTTGTCAATGAACTTCAGGTGGGACAGAACAAAATGGAACAGGCACTCGAGGACTCTAATAAACTCATCAGCGAGAGTATCGCTGCTAAAAAAACCACAGACGGTGACAGTGCACACAGATCGTTGGACTCTCGTATGTCCTCTCACAATGACATGGAAGCTGTTCACACTTGTCATTTCGGCGCTAACGAACCGCAGGACGGCTACTGGAAGCAGGTTCAGCTCATCACTAAAGCCCCCAACTTGGTTGGCATAGGGTTCAAGCAGTACATTAAGCGTTTAATCGTTTTGTTTCGGGTGTTCACATTCCCTCCTCTCATTTTCTCTGGCTTGGTCTGGGGAATGCAAGACGCACTCTTGACGTTCTACCTCACTGTTGAAGATAATCAATATTTTAATCCACCCTTCAATTATGGAAACACCGGTGTTGCCTTAATGAACATACCATGTCTCATAGGAGCGCTCATTGGCTGTATCTATGCGGGAACAGTTAGTGACTGGTTCACGATATGGATGGCCAAAAGAAATGGTGGTATCCAGGAAGCCGAGTTCCGTCTCTACTTCTTGATTATCCCTGCGGTTCTCTGTCCAGTGGGTCTCATTCTCTTTGCAGTGGGTACAGACCAAGTCTGGCACTGGGGTCCTACTTATTTTGGCCTTGGATTGGTTGGTGTTGGTTTCGGTGCTTCCGGAGATGTTGCTATGGGTTATCTCATGGATGCATACCCAGACATGGTTGTGGAAATGATGGCCGGTGTCTCTGTAATCAACAATATGTTTGGATGCATCTTCACATTCACATGTTCGCAGTGGCTTGACGCCATGAGCAACACCAAGACATTTGCTATTTTGGCAGCCATTACTCTTGTGATTATGGGTTCTGCTATCCCATTCATCATCTACGGAAAGAGAATCAGAAGGTGGACAAAACCTAAATATTTAGAGTACTGCCGCCTACGGGACCATCTCGACAAGTAGACGTGCATTAATTTATAATAGACTAATAATTGCATCACACAATTCTAATTGATTATCAGGTAGAGCCGCTGAGGTTTGAAAGTTCTACAAGACGAAGCATATAGACAGCAACTGCCGTGATGATCCAACCGAACCTACGCTTAAAAGCTTGCTGAGTACTGAAATTACAATAGGTTGCAGCTAAATTGATTATCTCTGTCATTATTACCTTAACTCTGTAGGTGAGCCGCACGTAGTCGAAGTATTGAATACCCTCACAGAACTAACGGCTTAACGATTTTACGAATTGCTTGCGCAAAGACCAGCGGAACCATATTTTTTTACCCAAATGCCACCTAAATAACAATCCCTTTGATCCGTCTTTACATTATTTGCAGCCATTCCCAATAAGTGAGGGACACCAGTGCGGGCTCCGGCCCTGAACCACACGTGACCAGGACTTCACGCACAGCGCGCAGTGTGCGCACCTCCCTCCGAAAAAACCTGCCTCCAAATATATTTTCTTCTACACCTTCAACAAAGAATAGTCTGCCTATTGCTTAAATTGATTACTCTTAGCCATGTCTACTGAATCTGCTTTGTCTTACGCCGCTTTGATCTTGGCCGACGCTGAGGTCGAGATCACTGCCGACAAGTTGGCTACCTTGGTTTCCAAGGCCAACGTCGAGGTTGAGCCAATCTGGGCTGACCTTTTCGCCAAGGCTTTGGACGGTAAGAACTTGAAGGAGTTGTTCTTCAGCTTCTCTTCTGCTCCAGCTGCTTCTGCCGGTGCTTCTGCTGCTGCCGGTGGTGCTGCTGCTGAGGAGGCTGCTGAGGAGGCTGCCGAGGAGGAGAAGGAGGAGTCCGATGACGACATGGGCTTCGGTTTGTTCGACTAATCGTACTGCTGTAATATACGTCTCTTTCTAGTGCAAAATTCTGTAGCGCCCACTGGGGTTCGTGTAGGTAAATGTAGCTGCAGGGAATCTGAAGCATGGGAGATGAGATGGAACCTCATTTTCTTAGATTATACGAGGTGAACTAATTCATTTCAATTGAATTTGGCCAGATTGACTACCTTTAACTTTAAGAAAAGTTCTAATCTTCGCTTTCGTCATTCTCTGTGTGTGGTTATTCAGTTTTTCAGTCCGTTAGACATTAAGGTCTGGGTGGACGTAGTTAAGTGAAGGCGAATTAATTGATATTTCCATTCTCTTCGCATATTAATAAGTGACAGAATGGGTCAGGTATTTCTAGTTCGGGAAGTAAAAGGGCTCAAAATGCATCGATGGGGCATCTGCACTAATTTATAAGGGAGAGATCTCATCGCTGTAGTTTCATAGATAAGGATAAATTGCTCGATCGAGTCGCAGTTGGACTCTAGAGATTGTTACACCAACTACGAGTCTCAATTTTCGTTCTATTTCATTCGATCTGCAATTAGTAGGCTGTTTTGAATGACATGAGTTTACATTCATCAAACCGAGACACATCTTCTCACATCGTGAGAGGCTAGAAGAGCTGAAAATTGAAAGTTGATTAACGGAAGACTCTAGGCCACATATTTAAATCAATTAGATCTTATCTTTGTATATTATTGACAACGTACTCCTGCTCAGTTAATGGTTGCAAAATCAGGGGAAGCAAGTAATGATGTGGGACTCACGTCAACCAAGTGTGCACTTAATGTCTATAACAAATAATAGAAGACTGAAACTAGAGAATGGGTTCCAATTTGGTTAGTTGCAAAGAATAATGAACATCCTCTTGGCACACACCCAATCATACACTATTTCATTAATCGAAAAATTATCTCCATTGCGCTACAGCCTTTCCATGATGTCAAATACATCTTAAAATACTCCACTTCCCCAGAAATTGATCAGAATCTACAGCACAGTCCAGTGATTAACCAATGTATGTAATATTTAAGACATTTACTTCTTCTTCTTGTCAGCCTCAGCCTCGGCCTTCTCCTTAGATCTCTTGTCTCTGATACCCTTGTACTTCTTAGAGTTGGCAGCAGCTCTCAAGGTGGCGAAAGCAGTCTTGTCACCGACCTCAACGGCTCTTGGAGCGGTCTCAACAGTGTCTTGGACAACTGGGAAGGTAGCAGCAACGGAAACTTGAGCAGCGTCCTCAGTAACAGGAGCCTTCTTACCGAAGACAACCAACTTAGACTTGTACTCTTGCAATCTGGCGACGTTGACGTCGAAGGTCTCCTGAGACTTGTTTTGTCTTCTGTGGTCGACGGCAATACCGACGGTTCTGGCGTACTTGGCAGTCAAACCAGCGGCCTTGATCTCAGCCAAAGTGAAACCTCTACCGGCTCTGACCTTTCTGTTGTACTTGATGGTTGGGCATCTGACGACTGGTCTCAAAGCGTCAACTGGTCTTGGGGCGAGTTTAGCGGCCTTGACAGCTCTGGATTGTCTTCTAGAGGCCTTTTGAGCAGCCTGGTTGAAGTGCACCTTGACTCTCTCCTGCCAGTGCTTTCTGAAGTGGTTCTTCAACAATGGTAAGTTCTTAGCGATAGCCATTTTTGCGTGGGTCCAAGGTAGTAGTAAGAAGAACGATGGGTTTTTTTTTTTACTGTCGGTGCGCAGTGGGCAGCAGAGGTACGGGTGGAGGCCAAATTTTTCGCACTTCCGCAGTCACTGCCATCACGTGGCCCTCTTCTGTTCCCCTTCATCGATGCGACGGCAGATTAGGGTCTGGGACTGCAGCTAGTCTCCATCCGCTCTCTTACCGTCTATGGTCTATGCAGCACACCCTCTCACACAGCAAAAGACCCGTACCTTCTGACCACACACTCTCGCTCCCTCACTCTCTGACTTACTCGCGAAAAACTTTTCCTAGGTCTTACATTTCACCACTTTCAGCAGCACGATGTCCACTCCATCTGTCCAAGTATGTGTTTTGTGATTGCTTTGCCGCTTCCAACGAAACGAGACGTTTTTCTATAGTTGAATCCTTTTTTCCCCGGCTCGATATTGTTCCTTTTACCCTTTTGCAGTCATCATGAACTGAATCCATTTCAGGAAGGACACAAAGCGAACCTCCCGCCTCAGATATACCACGAATCGGAAATACATTGAAGGGCGAATGGACCCCTTGACTCTCGATTTTGAAGATTCTTTCTTTCCCAAAGTACATCAGAGTTGCACTTCGCCCATAACATGCAAAAGAGCTATTGTAATATTTGAACACGAAAACTGCGTCTCGTTTGGGCATCATCAGCTTCCCATCTTCTCTCGATACTAACAATTCAGACTTTTGGTAAGAAGAAAACCGCTACTGCCGTTGCCCACGTCAAGGCCGGTAAGGGTTTGATCAAGGTGAACGGTTCCCCAATCACCTTGGTTCAACCAGAGATCTTGAGATTCAAGGTCTACGAGCCATTGACCTTGGCCGGTTTGGACAAGTTCCAAAACATTGACATCAGAGTTAAGGTCACCGGTGGTGGTCACGTCTCCCAGGTTTACGCCATCAGACAAGCCATTGCTAAGGGTTTGGTTGCTTACCACCAGAAATACGTCGACGAGGCTTCTAAGAACGAGCTCAAGAAGATCTTCGCCTCTTACGACAAGACCTTGTTGGTTGCTGACTCCAGAAGAATGGAGCCAAAGAAGTTTGGTGGTCGTGGTGCCAGAGCCAGATTCCAAAAGTCTTACCGTTAAGGTTTTGGATATATATTTCATCTTCACTTAATGTACAGAAAGCACGAGAACGGCGTAATCGATAGGATGTTTAGTTTAGTTCAAGTTTATCTTTTGGCTCTCAGGGCCGAGAGATCGTAGTCCTTTGGTGTTAGTACGAGACTTTGATCAAAAATTAGTATTTCAGGAACGCTCGAGCTGGGAACTCCGAATGACAATCGGTGTGTAAACATTCGCTCTCGTTTGATCTGAAGACGGAGTAAATGGGAATGCCTGGAGTAGATGGAACCTAAACCTAATGAATCATGTGAATTATAATTTATCTTGTTTGCTTAATCAGAAGAAAAATAAACTAAGATCAATTTAACATCTCGCGTCTTATCTATTTTTCTGGTCACCTCGAAATCATATCGCATATGTATACGTGCATCTGATAAATCTGAGTGAACCAACTATACGAAGTGACCAGATCCAACCCCGCGTTCACTACATCAAGCAGCAGACGCTGTTTTTCTTGACCCATTCTGACGCCTATATAAAGACACCTTTTCGTCCCCCAGTTTTCCCTGCTTTCCTCTTTCTGGTCCCGTTCACTCCGAAGTAATCATGGCTTGGGTGAACAATGCACCCTCCCTCCTGATACCAGTGCCATTGAAGTCGGCCGTGGTCGATTTAAAACCGCTCCCGCACTCACCACTTCTTCTTTTGGCTTCCACCACATCATTGGTCGTTTTAGAGACAGGTAGCTTTCTTCCGTTGGCATACCACAACAGAAGCTCCGAATGTCTATCGCTACATGGCAATTCCACTCAATTGGACGTGTATCAGATTGCTGCAAATACAGCCGAAAACTTCCAGGCGAAATCGGCCGTGTTTTGTGTGAGCACGGCTTCTGGATTCGTCTTGATCTACCAGGTATCCATCAACTACTCAAACTCAACGTACGAAATCACGGACGTCTCCAATCCAGACAATGTTCTACAGAACAATCTTCCGTTGCTGCAGAACAATGCAAAACATTCGCTCACCAATATATTCAAGTCTGCTACTCGAACTTTAGGACTTAACTCTGAGACTGGGTTGATTAACATCGAGAATTTCGGAAACTGCTCCCATGATGATGACACGCGGAATGAGAACGTGCCGCAAGTGCGCATTACTATCGCTAAGTTGCTCAAATTGTCGAACCCGCTTAGAAAATTCTGGACCAAACCCAATTCCCATAGTCTTGTTTTCCACACTACCAATGATCAGATCCAAATCCACGTGAAAAATCAGGTAAATCATACTCTAGACCTCAAGAAGTATGACTGGTTCATCGATACTCTGGTGCTAGAATACAATTCGACTCATAACTTCTTCATCCATGTCAATTTCAACCTTGAGATGTCTGTATTAGAACTCGTTCACGAGGAAAACTTGCTGTTGAGACATACAGTAATAGACACACTCACATCGGAACCTACAAGTATTATTTTTAACCCCATGCATGATTTATTTCTTCTCCAGCTGCCTAATTCACTCTCCATTTACCTGTTTCGTTGGATCGCTGGACAAACACCAATTGTCAATCATGTCAAGACACTAGTACAAGCAGCAGAGCACACCATTTCTCTGTGTGTTTGGTCACCTTGTGGAGAATTTTTCATTCTCACAAACGGTGACACCTATTATTACAAAATGGTGTCTAAATTCGGATTTGTGCTCTTCGATTCTGCATCTGTCGGCAGTGAAATCTCTTCCAGTAACCTAGACGCAACGATTGTATCAAAATTGACAGATTTTTGCCGAACAAGCCTTCTCACAGTTTCTTCGAATGGACAACAGTTATTTCTACTCAATGAGAATAAAACCATTCTTCATTCCTTATGCATTTTACGCTCAATTCCCGCTGGCCTGGAAACTCCGGTTTTAAACGATTTGAATTACATTAGCTTTCCCTCACAAAATCGTGCAAGCCATTTCCACCGTATACCACTTTTACCTCTATTTCAAAGCAAGCTCGCAAAAATGCAAAGAATTAATGGCGTAAACACTCAATGTCTTTCTAAGCGACTTTCAGGCTATTTCTCAATCGGAAAAAATGAATCACAACAGATGTCTTTGGCGTATGGGCCGCATATTGCCATTTCCACCCCTATAGGGCTTGGACTGGAGCCGAAACAAGCGTTGTGGTATCTCTTTCAGAACCATTTTACAGATGCTCTCAATGTAATTGATCATTTTTGGATAGAAGACTTTTTGTTTATCATCAACCGCTATGAAAAGGATGACTCTAACAAATCTGCCGAGCATATTGTGGACGAACTAATGATTTTGTCAACATCCTTATCGAAGTATGGGCAGGGCGGATTGGATTTTAAATTTGATAGCGACCTTATCGCATGGAGACATACTTTCAACAACAGAATTGTCAACTTTGAAGTCGCAAAAGCTAAGAATAAAATGTCTTATCTTCTTACCTTACTCACCAGTGATCTCAAGCTTGTCATGATGCAAATCAAAATTGTATGTGACAATGGGCCTGAGAAGCCAAGTGAAATTAAACTTGGGAAATCTAGAATTTCGATCAACGTTTGTCGAACTATTCACTTGTCAAGCATCAAACATAAGTTTGCCATTACAGATGTGCGCAAACTAGTTTCAGTTGATGAACGTCATTTCCTCTTTCTCCTCTCGACTGGCGAAGTCTACATCTTGAAGAATCAGGTCGTGCGCTCACATACCAACCAGGCTAACAACATGTACGAGCTTAAACATGTAGGATCGGGGATCGAAGAATTGCAATTTTTTGACTTAAAATTCAAAGACCATCGATCTACTTTTGTGTCTCTATTCGTTGGAGATGCTTTAGTGATTCACGATCTAAATGAATTGGTATCGGAAAGTTCGGAATTGCCAATTGAGGGAGATCAGAGAACTGCGCTGACACCAACTGAAATCTCTGCAAATGGTCATGAATCCCCGCGAAAGCAACCTATTATTATCACTGTTTCTTCATACATGCCATTGAGTATTGCTCTGTCCAAGACATCAATAGAGGTCTTGAACTTGGAATACCAATTTGTGGCCAAAAACGAGCATCTAGTCTTCAGACATAGAACCAACAGACAACTTATCTTGAATAAATTCATCGGACATGATTTGTTTGTGATGAATCTTGATGTTGTCACGATCACTCAGAAGTACAGCGACTTCACCAACTACGCTTATTGCCTCGAGCTTCTCCTATATGAAAATTTAAATGAGCAAGCTGGTGATCAACAACTTACTAGAATCTGCGACTTGGTAAATGCGAGCTCCAGCTCGGATGCTATTTATGTCAACCTTCTCCGGAAGATTGAGGTACACTATTGGGACAGATTCTTCGAATTCTTACAGCAGACGCCCGTTGGCCTCATGGATAGACTCATTACTCTAGAAGATGTTGAATTGTGCTACAATTATCTTATTGTTTATCTTAACTACAAAAGAGAATCGGTGACAGTTGATGGAGACTCTGAGGCAGTGACAGTCCTAAACGAAAAAGAGCGTGCTGTCATTTCACAGATAATCCAAATGCTTTTGAGCGCAGAGATGTGGAGCGAGAGTTACGAACTTTGTCGATTTATCAAATTGCTCGAGCCGCTGAATGGGCTTTTGAGGCAAATTCAAGAGTCGGTGAAGGTTTGATTGAGTATCTCTAGGATCCATATTGGATTCTGATTCAAGTAGAATTCTCAATTTCGGGGACTTGATTGTTTCAATTGACTACATGTTCAACGATTGAATTTAACGAAAGAAGAGGAACCAACGCCTATGTATACGTCATTCATGACAGAAAAAAGTCAAAAAAATATAACGAAGGAACCCCAAATGAAATAGTGACTTTTGAAATTTCGAATTCATAATCTAACTCCGTTTGACCTCTCATGCCTCTACATCGTACCTCTTCACTACGTCCAAATGCCATGAGTGAAAAGATCAAGAACACACAATTGTGTATTCAAAATAAAACTACTCAGAAAATTGTATTACACGAAACACTTTCTGCATTGTATCACCAAAAATTAGAATCAGACTACTATTGACATATTATCGGTCCCTGCACGACTTTTCCAACCAATCCCCCAATTCACATATCGCTATACTCATCCATAACCGTTGCACCAACACCAAAACCAACCGCACCCACATATTCCGCAGTGCCGTAAGAAGCCATGACTCTTGCCACACAATTTGCCGAGACCACCCGTCGGTCGCTCACCCACGCTGACATGCAAAAGAGAGTCATTCACTTGTACCGTCGCTACATCAGAAACGCCAAAGAGATCTCTGACTTGTACGAATTAGACATGCCTGTCTCTAATGTTAAGACAAAAATTAGACAAGAGTTTGAGAGACAGCGTTTTGTGGACAACTTGGACGTGACAAACATCTTGTACGCTAAGGGACAAATGGAATTTCAGGAAATGATCAACTTCTGGAAGCAACAATGTCACGTTTTGAGATACTTCGAGGACCAACACTCATACAATGTGACTGACAAGAACGATTTCGTGAAGAACTTCTTGAGGGGTAACTAGAGAGGTGCCAGTGCATACTACAGGGCTAAGCCTATGTATACTATAAAGAAATAATGATAAGATTAATTTGTAGGTTTACGGACTTGTGTGTGTATTCAACGGAATTCTCTTGGGCTTGTGCCGCATGGATACCAATGATATGTGTCTCAGGATCGGCATCGGAACAAATGACCAAATCACATATAATGAAAATTAAGAGACATCCTCCATTTTGATTTTATCGCGGTTATCCTTGTAGACTGCACTTTTGTGCCCATGTCTTCTGAATTCAATGTATTAGATATAGAAGTTACCTGCAATTACAAAACATTGGTCTTTAGATGACCAAAACACCGTATCAGGTAAAAACCAATTAGAAACGAGCGACTCTATGAGTAAAATATAAGGGCTAGTCGAAGATCGCTGTCGACGGTGCAGCCGGAAAGGGACACGAAATGAAGAAGCACAGGGGGAGGCATGGAGTAGAGCAGATAAGGTGTAAATGGGAGCAAAAGGTCAAATTGAGCTGCAGTGAAGATTTTCTTTTTTTTTCTTTTGAATTTTAAGGCACAGTCAGGGGTATAATCTAGAGGTACATCTTGAGAAGCATCCTAGAGCTTTTAGCCTAGGCTTCTACTCTGTGTTGAAACCTCGCTCTTTTTTCTCCTTCTTAGATTTTGGTTATCTTGCTCGCGTCGAAGTCGCCTAATCCATGTGGTCGGCCAATGGGGCTTCCTCTCCTCCGTACTCCAACTCCTCGTCGTCCTCAACGCTGGCCTCTTGGTATTGCTGGTATTCACTGACCAAGTCGTTCATGTTAGACTCAGCTTCGTTGAACTCTATCTCCTCCATACCTTCAGATGTGTACCAATGCAAGAAAGCTTTTCTTCTGAACATGGCGCTGAACTGATCGCCAACTCTCTTGAACAACTCTTGAATAGAAGTCGAGTTACCAATGAAAGTGGCAGCCATATCCAAATCCTTAGGTGGGACAGAACATACGGCAGTCTGCACGTTATTTGGAATCCACTCAACGAAGTAATCGGCGTTTCTGGTCTGCACCTTGTGCATTTCGTCATCGACTTCCTTGACAGACACCTTACCTCTAAAGAAAGCAGCGACAGTCAAATAACGTCCGTTTCTAGGGTCAGAGGCTGCCATCATGTTCTTAGCATCGAACATTTGTTGTGTCAATTCTGGGACGGTCAAAGATCTGAACGAGGTGGAGCCAACAGCAGTCAATGGGGCATATCCAACCATGAAGAAGTGTAGTCTTGGGAAAGGAACCAAGTTGACGGCCAATTTTCTCAAGTCAGAGTTCAATTGACCTGGGTAACGCAAGGAGGTCGTAACACCAGACATCACGGAGGAAACCAAGGAGTTCAATTGCTCGTAGCTTGGAGAAGGCATCTTCAAGGTTCTTTGACAGATGTTATACAAGGCTTCGTTATCGATACAGAAGGTTTCGTCAGAGTGCTCAACCAATTGATGCACAGACAAAGTGGCATTATATGGCTCAATCACAGTATCAGAAACTTTAGGAGAAGGAACAACGGAAAATGTAGCCATCATTCTGTCTGGGAATTCTTCTCTAATACGGGAAATCAACAATGTACCCATACCGGAACCAGTACCACCTCCTAAAGAATGGGTGATTTGGAAACCCTGCAAAGAGTCGCAACCCTCTGCTTCTCTTCTGACGACATCCATGACTGAGTCGACGAGCTCTGCACCTTCGGTGTAGTGACCCTTGGCCCAGACATTACCTGCGGAAGACTGGCCGAAAATGTAGTTGTCAGGACGGAACAAATTGCCGATTTTAGAGGCCTTAACATGGTCGATAGTACCTGGCTCCAAATCGACAAGCACAGCACGAGGAACATACTTACCTGAAGATGCCTCGTTAAAGTAGACGTCAAGTTTGGCCTTCTGAATACCATCATCACCGTGGTAGTTACCGTTGAAGTCCAAGCCGTGTTCGCCACAAATGGTTTCCCAGAAGGCGGCACCCTATAGTTAGTATTTGAATTACAATCAATTGTTTGAAAAGGCTCATCTAGAACATTTGGAAGAGTGTTTGGCCGTGATGCACGTCCTAAAACATTTTGATAGCTTATTTGAGATACTTGTTTCTGGCCCAAAAAAAACTGATAACATTTGCAAATGACCGATCTTTTCGTAGTGTATGCCATTACCTTCCAGAGGTCAATGGAACTCGTCATCTTTTAGTTCCTAGATTCAGGGGCATGTTCAGCCGTATCACTACAATTGGACGGACATACACGGCAAATTTGGGTCTGCAAAAAAAATCCACATCCTCCGAACAAATATTCCGTTCTAAGCTCGAAATTTACATACGATTTGGTTACCACATTGACCAGTAGATAAATGGATCTGGAAGTTAGTATGACGCGACAAAAACAACAATGCAATACGCCTGTGGACCAGAAATAAAATTGGGTAGATCTAGACCAACGCAGCGACCGATACATAGAAATTACATACAATCTCTCTCATTGTAATTGAAGATTATGTGGGTTGAGGAGTGTGAAGAGCGTTGTTGTTTTGGTTTTCAGGTGAGAAGTGCGGTGTGTGCACGACCTAGTGTTGATATATTCCTATTTCGGGTTGAATCTGAAACTCATAAGTGGCGAGGTGTAGAAATGTACATAAATGATTTGAGAGTTTTTGTATTGGACTCGAATCATTTATGATAGAGGGTTGGTGGTTTTTCCTATTTTTTTTTTCGACATTGTGATTTCGTAGGAAGAATGTCGAGAGACTCGTGAAGCAACAAAGACAATATTTAGAATGGGGAGAGATATCATATTAGATTTTAGATTATGGATTATGGATTGCGCTGGTTTGTATATTTCTTGAGTCTTCTGACACGAAGGGGGCTAGGTTTGATACCTCCTGAATACGTCGCAGATTGGTACGGGGGGAGGCATTTTGGATCTTAAAGATCGAATACAGCGCATAAATTTGATAGATTGACTTTCTTTATTAAAAGTTTTGTCACTTACGAAGTGCATGGTCACTTCAATATTGTTACCTTCACACCGTGTATCGGTCTTTGACTATGTAACCTCCATTACTCCAAGAATCAGGGCCAAAATTTCTATTTAATACCTTTCAAACATTTTGGAAAAATTTAAACATGATCGATTTCTGTTTAATTGGTCGCCGCTTATCATCTTTCGTCCCATCTACTTCAAAACTCTGGTGCACGGGTGCAATAGTGATTTTTTTGCAGCCATTGAACCTCAAGTGGGAAAGGATCAGTGCTACGATAGGCACACAGAGATGCAGATACGAAAAGCCAGATCTCGGGTAAATTTTTTTCCGTCTATATGTGTTACTAAATCATATCTGACTGAGTTTGCAAGTGTTAATGGTCCCGAATTCGACCATGCTTTATAATTTACTCTGAGTAGAATAAAAACTGCGGGAACAATTAGAACATCAATAATTATGTATACTCAGTTTCCGATCCACCAAACCAAAGTCATCAAGAAAATAGTACAGTTAATAAGTCCCACATATGTACACGGCTTTGCAGATTTTGTGAGCAGTTGCGTATCTTTTCAAAACCTATTAAACGCCCAAACAAACACAAATATCTATGATAAAAACACAACCAATACTGAGAATATACAACAATAATACACCAATCCGAAGCCACAGCGATTGTCCCAAAATTTCCAAGTTTGTGCGTTTTTCTTTTTCCATCAAGTTTCTGGCTCAACAGTGTTTCCTGCAGTCTGCAGTAGAGGCCACCAAACTACCACCAAACCACGATCAATAGAAAGGGCGAATTACCGACAGCAAAAGCTCCTCCTGCGTAGACAAAGTACCAAACACCAAACGCAGCATCGCCTACACCTTCCTCCTCACTCGTAGTCCCCCTCTTCCCCCCTTAACATTGCCCTTATGCTGTCGTCTATTCAGAATAGAACCTTGGAATTCCAGCAATGTGTGGCCTCCTTTGACAAAATCAACCGTACGGGCCAGCAACAGAATGTTCAACCCATCAAAAGATCACAATTCAGTATGCAAGCGGCGTCAATCGCCAAAGATATTGCACAGACTACAGACTTGTTACTGAAGCTCGCCCAACTAGCAAAGCGAAAGACCTTGTTTGACGATAAGCCCGCCGAAATCAACGAGTTGGCGTACGTGATCAAGCAGGATATATTTAAGATCAGTCAGAATCTCAAGAACTTGAAGCGTGCTGCCAATGGAGACTCGTCCGTCAATTCAGACAAGGATATCAGACAATACTCCGATAATGTCTGCAAGCTTTTGAACTCCAAGATGCAAAATGTCAGTGGTGAGTTTGCGACGGTCCTCGGGATCCGCCAAAAGAATGAGCTCGAGAACAAGTCGCGCAAGGAGAACTTCTTGTCTGCTGCCACTAACCTCCGCCAGAACTCACAAACGCCGCGTCTGATTGATGGCGACAGAAAGGGCGCATCGCCTCTCCAGAGCTATGGTGAGAATCCATACTCTCACATCCATGAACAGAAGCAGGACTCGCCGTATGGCAACAAAAATGGAGATCTCCTTTCTATACCAGATCAAACGAGACAACTTCTTCTATTGGAGGAGCAAGGAAACGAATACATTCAAGAGCGTAGCTCTGCTGTAGAGACCATTGAAGCAACCATTAACGAAGTGGGTAACTTGTTCCAGCAATTGGCATCGATGGTATCAGAGCAGGGAGAGCAGATCCAGCGTATCGACCAGAATGTGGATGATATTGACATGAATATCATGGGTGCCCAGCGGGAGCTTCTCAAATTCTACACTCGTATTTCCAGCAACAGATGGTTGTTTTTGAAGGTTTTTGGTGTGTTACTTGTCTTTTTCTTGCTTTGGGTGCTTGTTAGTTAGATACCTTAAAGTTCAATTGTTCAACGCCATTGGGAATGGGTGACGGACAAGCTGCCGTTCTTTCAAAACACTATCTCGCTAAGACAACTTAGCTGTTGGTGCCTGTGGCTAACACTAGGCATTACAGGATTTCTACGAACAACTCCAGAAAAGAGAGCAGGGGAAACCAAGCAGCATTTTTTCGTTGCTTAAATGAATATCAGAGAATGTGAATCTAAAATCTAATTGTCTCTGAGCTCGTTAACAATGCCACCACTGGTGTCAGCCACACGTCATGTTGTACATACCCCTACTTGTTTCCAACCAAACAAATGTTGCATAGCAGAATCATCACCCGAGGCAATATGATTCACAAATTATATACCCACCTAATCGAATCTAAAATTTCATTCGTCTACTTCTTTGCTCATTTTGCTTTGTGGCTGGGCGTGCACAGCACAATTCAGCACCCCCATATTCTCATTCTTATCTACTTACACAGCAGAACCATCCTATCTCCAACGACATTCCACAATCTTCCTACGACTAATTATCTGAACCTTCAACGTTCACTTGCACATAAGACTACCCCACACATCCTAATATATCCCATCCAATCACACTTGAGCCATGTTGAGTTACATATTCGGCGGCAACAAACAACAGAAGAAGGAGTTGCCCAAAAAGGCCATTGTAGAGTTGCGTGAGCACATCCAGATGCTTAATAAGAAACGCACTCATCTAGAGCTGCAGATCGCAGAGCAGGAGCTGTTGGCTCGGAAATACATCTCGTCAAACAAGGCGATGGCAAAGAATGCTTTAAAACGCAAAAAGGGTTACGAAGGCAATTTGATGAAGATCGAGAACCAAATCGACTCTTTGGAGACTCAGTTGACGGCCATTGAGAGTGCCAATTTGAATTTGGAGACCATGAAGGCCATGAAGCAGGGTGCTTCTGCTATGAAGCAGATCCATGGTGAGTATGATGTAGACAAGGTTGAAAACACTATGGATGATATCCGTGAACAGGTCGAGTTGGCTGAAGAGATTTCCGAGGCTATTTCGCGGCCTGTCGGTGCAGAGTACGTGGACGAGGACGAATTGGACGAGGAGTTGGCAGCCTTGGCAGAGGAGCAAAAAGCAGAGGCGGCTCCCGCGCAGAAACAACCCGCACAGAAGAGCCCGGCATCTGCATTGCCTGACTTCCCTACCGTTAACAAGACCAAGCCGCAGGCACAGGCCCAAACAGAAGACGACGAGGACGAGGAGGCATTACGCGCATTACAGGCCGAAATGGGACTCTAGTCTTTCTTCCTAGATTGCTGTTTGTCAGACCAGTCTCTTCCATTTGCTCTGGTTTTGGTCTGGTTAGTAGAGAACTCGAGGGCCTGTGGGCTCAATACTTCGATAACTCCATCTAATAAGGCTAATGGTTACAAATCCATCATCTCCATTTCGTTGAAAAACACACCCTGAAGGAGATGTGTACCCTTTTGTCTGTCATGATCTCGAATATCAAGGCCATTGTAAGCACATTCTATACATTCACTGTGTGAAGTATTGTACCGGGCCGTTTAATAGTCGTGTTTCATTTAATTGAGGATATAGATAGGACTCATCAATACATGTCAAATGAAAAGTAAAATACTTGATCAATTCAAAATACGTTTCCCTGCTCTCATTGCCATAACAATATGTATTTCTTTAATTTTATCAATGAACATACCATCCATACCTATGTGACTCACAAGTGATTTGAAACACTTGATTTTGTTCTATCACAGCCTTGTACCCTACTTGTTTTCAGAAGCATTATAGTAAGTGGGACCGCCACGGCCACCAGCTCCAGGAAATCCACCTGAGGAGCCGCCTTTCCGACTGGGTGCCAAAGGTGCTCCTTTGTTTTTGCCAAATGCCTCTCTCGGCTTTGGAACATCCCCCATGTTCACCCTTTGCTGATCTCTTTGCAAGTATTCTTTGTAGCCAGGGCGAGTAACATTTCCCTCCGTATCGTACGCAATGTTCGTCTTCTGCAGCGGAACTGCATAAGTGTTGGCGGGAACAGTGTATGTACCCGGCGGTGGCCCACTATACTGTCCATTCGGTTGAAAGCCTTGTTGATTTCCATTGAAGTTGTTCTGTCCATTGGGACCGTGAGAGGGCCCGTAATTAGGCGGAGGATTTTGCGGCTGAGAATTGTATCCTCCTTGATTATTCTGATATTCGTTTGCACCGTTGAAGTTATTGCTAGAGCCTTTTTCGTCTGGATATTCGTTTTGTCCGTATTGACCCAGGTACTGCGGAGCTTGGTCCAGGTTTGTGCTAGCTGACTGCAGCTCATCGTAGGAGGGAGGTCCGTCGGGAGCGTCTTTCTTTTTTCCAAAAAGCGGCATTTTGGATAAGAGCAATAGTTGTGGAAATGTGATATTGATGAATCTGGGGTAAGGTTGCGATTAATTAATAGCAATCGGTCACGTGAGCCGATAAGGGACTTGGGTGAAAGAGAGATTCATCAAAGGAAGAAAATAAATTAAAAAAAAAAAGAAAAAAGAGAAAATAGATTACATTCAAAGCATACATACAATTAATCGAGAATGAATAATTTTGAAGTCAAAGCGAAGATCAAAGTCACGTGATTAATACACCTTATGAAAATTTCAGTTCAAATCAACCCTCCATCTATCCTCTGTAGCTCCATCATGTTCGCAGCTAGAAAGACCAATCTTGCGGCTGTTGCTCGTACTTTTGCCCGTGGAAAGAAGATCCAGAACAAAAAACAGGGTGTCAACAACGCTTCGACTCAAAAAGTGGTCAACCAGTTGTCTGCGCTTTCAGCCACCAAGAAACAACCCAAATTGCTTAAGCTTTGCCCAGAGGACTTGATCAAGCACAAAACCATCACAAATGCATGGAATGTTTTCCAAAGAAAACAGAGAACCAAGGAAGCAGAGATCTTGGCCAAGCAGTATGAGAGTATAAAGGATGCCATGACCGAGTTGAAAGAGCTTAGTCCCGAGCTTTTTGAGGCTGCGCTGAAAAAGGAGCGTAAGTTCTTCCCTCTAGAATACCGTGTTCCTGTTGACTATCCACCTAGAAATCCATGGAATTACCAGGTTAAGAAGTTGTAATTGATGAGGAGGTGAGTGAGTAAGAACCGTTGCTGGAGAGGAATGAGCGCACAATTGGAATGACAGTTTCTTTCCTACCTTGGGTGATAGCTTTTGTGGTGTTCAGAGCTGCAAGTGTTCATGACAATTGACGAGTGGTGATTAGGTGGTGCTTTTCCGAGGCCGCGACTTTCATTATCATATGAACTGGAAGTCATGATTTGTATCGTGATTTCTTTGTGTCCTTAGAACGTAAGGTCCGGGACTTCAATAGGACTAGAGACACAGCATTGTAAATAAACGAATTATGTATTCTGCAGTAAAATGTTGAGAAACAGACAAATCAAAATTTCAGTTGAGCTGCTCTTGAAGCTTCAGGAACATGGTAGAAGCTGAGTAGTGTATTTTTTATTCGATGCGATGTCGTTTTTACTCCAGGCGTCCTTTCTGAATAAAACAAGACCAGCACCCTCAAGTCACAGAATTATCTTTTCAAAATAGCATACAAAGATACCAAATTTAACCAAATTCAAGTAAATCTCATTTATTTGATGAAATTCTATACTTCAGGAGCACCGCCATGTCACTCAATGCTTAACCAAAACAATCGCTTCAAGGAGTTCCGCGCAAATGAACAAGATCATCCCATCTCTTGTCTAACAACATGAGGCCTGCTGCTCCGCATTCGAGTAATTTCTGTGCTTCATTCTGACGAAGCAGCTCAAAATATTCTGAAAGATGCTCTTCAGACAACGAATTTAGATAGACCGCTACTTCAGAGGTTTCTACACAATGCTCACAGCGAGCATAATTTAACACCATTCTCTGAAATGTTTGCCATTTCGAGTCTGAAATTAATTTGTATGTTTGAACGGCTTCCTTCAAAACTGGGTCAGCCAGGAATATATTCAAGGCGCTTTCGACAGGATCAACGTACAGAGCGTCCATTCCAGGCCCGATGAACAGGCTGACATCATCGAATTGTGGTCTCAATTGCATTTTAGGAGAAATCTAAGAGCTATGGTGTGGTTTCTAGCAGTAGATGGAGCTGCGAGATCCAAGAGGCTTAAGTACCAAAATTGACTTCGGCGAAAATAGGGCTTAAAATATTAACAATTTTTTTATAATCAATGACTCGAAAATATCAAGGCGCCAAATCCACTCCAAGTGCCATACTTAATTTTGCATGGCCCCATTCACAGAATTTGCTCAACTGTTCACGGAGGAGAATGATGAATTCCGAGCATTTAAAACTCAATATCATTAAGGACAAGTATTCTCCGAAGAGCAATTCAAGAGCAATTCAAGAGCGTAAGTATCGAGGAGGAAGATTCCGGGCAATGACTTCGTGATAAAGGCGCCTGCGCCTACTACCTGTATGTCATTAACATCTTTCACTCAGAAGCGAGTTTGAACGGTTGCAGTGTTGGAATCCAAGATTGCCTGCCAATTTCAGTATTCTATGAAGAGGTTTAGGCCTTGAGCCAAATGAACACAATTACGTGTTGAACTCTCAAAACCCAGAAAAAAAAGAAGAATGAAGGAGTTGCAAGTCACATACAGACCAGCCAAGATTCCAGATCATTCGAGAATAAATAGATCAGCTTCCCGAACCTCAGCCAGAGGCTCATGAAATCACTTTCGTTTGCGAAGGGGAGTGCTAGACGCAGACTCTTTTCCACTAGTGTTTCCGTTTCCAGTTCCGTTACCGGGCTCAACGGAATCTTCGTAATCATCTAATTCTCCGGAAGAGCTGTTCACTCCCTGCTTTCTCATCAAAGCCTTTATAAACGTCGCAGAAGACATACTGAAGATGTGATCTTCGTCATTGAAAACCATTTTTCTTTTATTCAGGCCTCCCAGAGACATTTTGCCGAAACTCTCGAAGCCCTTGACAATATTTCCGTAGGTGCTTTCGTTGAAATAGTCCAGTTCTTTGTCGTAGATTTCTTCTTCTAGTTGCGCTAGTTTGGCATCTATTTCGCGCTTCTTGAGAATCGAACTAACAAGCTCGTCCTTGAGCTTAGTATACTCATCCAAAGAGGGCTCTTTTTTACTCATATGGAGTGTTTATGTTTTGCTTTGATAGGACAAGAGAAGGAAAAGAAGGCACGTGAGGAGGCACGTGAAGATTGATCAAATGTTTAAGGAAAACACAAAATTTTCAAAAAACAATTAAACAAAGAGAGAATTTGTTTGAATACTATTTGAGTACGACTTTGGCTTATGCTACTTGTACTTCTGGGATGCGTATTATGCCAACTACAACAACTTCGAGCCAAAGCACCTCTGGGAGATCAGTTTAGCTGCAAAACTGCAATTAGTGAAGAGGTTCGGCCGATTCTTTGGAAAAATCTAATCTTTTTAGAAATCAGTAAACGTTGCAGGTAACACTAGTTAGCTTGTATCCGTAGTGCTGCCCTTCTTTCCTGTAGTTTGGTTGTATGTCCATGTACAAGCACCCAAAGCAGAAAAAGGCCAATATTACAAGGCTACAGTAAGAATTTTTCAACCGGAGAATAACTGATCTTGTGAAACCACAGGGGCACTGTACCTCTCAATAATGACACTCTAGCTAAAGATACAACTAGTTCGACACAAGATTAATCTTCAATTGACAATATTCAAAGGTGACAAAGAAAACCGGTTGGTTGCGATGACAGTTACTCCATTTCGTTCCTGAAGTTACTGCATTTCTTTACTTCATTCCGTCGCTGCATCGTCACTTGCATTTTTAGTTTGAATACGAGCTCTAAAATTATGCTTCGCTTTCGATTTGAAGGTTTATCGTCTAACTGAAGAAAAGATTGACCAACTGACTTGGCTTTGATGATTCCAACTCATTTCCTCTTATTCCGTTCTCGATTACTTTCTCCAATCATAAACCAGCTTATATTCTGAGACCTTCAACTGAAGCATCAACCCCTTATCTTGAATTGAGCATTTCAGATGAGTTTAGAATAGTCTGGCTGTCTTTGTCACAACATTTTGTACCATATCTCAAAGAACAACAGACACGAGAGAACAAATGAAAAAAGACTTCCTTGATGAATAAGAACTCGGAATCAAGTACAGGGAAGACAATTCCCGTAAGAGGAATAATAGCAAAACGAATAAATCGTTTGTTTTGGAGATTGGGTTTAGTATTGTTGCTGTTCGTAGGGTTCTTTTGTCCCTGGCTTTCTGTTCTCCCTCGTCCGCGATTTTAGATAATCGACCATTTTATCTCTGTTTCATATTCGTATATTTGTGTTTGATTTCAAGAATCTTCATTTTGCATGAAGAGGATAGATATGAACTCTTATCCCAAGATCTAGGCCATACATTTCCTAGCGGGATTCCGAGGCAGGCTCCACACAAACACATCGCACGAAGATTAGGGCACGCTACTTTGTGCTTCTCATGGGACGTCTTTCCATACAATAACCATGAATCTTTCAAACCGGAACTATTTCTTTGAGTCCCTTTGGCCAGAAACGTATTAAGACATCACTCACCATGTAACAGTCCTTTATTCTGTCTTTGTCATCATGTTGTAACTCTCTGTAATCCCGAGAAGAAATAATCGCCATGCCAATACCTATGCAATAATAACATTTTCGAATATGGGACTTCAACCAAACGCCCCACCTGTGCGTCCTTCAGAATACCAGTAGCAAAGACTTACGCATTCTCAGTTCGAGTCACCGAAACACAGCAGCCATACCTATGTTCCCATACTTCAGATTGAATTATCTTGGAAAGATTAACTTCACGATAGCCTAGCTCCTAGCGATTTCACCTCTCTTCTCAGACATTTGATACAGCGCCATGTGTCCTAGTTCACATGATACCTCCTGAAGGTTCAAGCTAGATTTCAGAATAGAAGCAGCTGTTCGCACAAGAGTCATTGCCAGTTTATCGCTTTTCACGACCGGTTCGCTAGTCACACAGAACGCCAGCTCAAACAGTGTAGCACGATTGTGCTATCAATAAGAGGCTCACATCTTTCAACCATCCCTCGTTTTAACTAGTGATGCGTTTGAACTCTTTTGTTTCATTTGAGAAGAGGTTGCCTTACGAAGCATCTACCCTGAAGCATGAATCACCGCTCATAGAGTCCCTCACAGTTGTTCAGACTGGATGAACTCTGTTCAATTTCAATTCATGATACTCTGAACTGAAACGCTCTGGTAATTTGAAGGTCAAACATCATGCTTTCCCTTCATTCAATTCACAAATGGGTTTGTGGCACAAGCACTTCAGTCACACTAAAGCAATCAGTTCGAAGTTATATTATGAGTTCTGGAGAGCGGTACATTGATGACCAGAAACAGAATGAAGACATATTTAACACTCAACGTGATCCAATTCAATTCACTTTTCTATATCCTTTCAAAGCCCTTGCAAGTGGCCACAAAACTGACTTGAATACCTAAATAATACAAATGAAGTATAAGATATAACCATAAAATACATTTTTCCACTCGCTGTAATAAATGATTAGATTATCAAACCCTCTTGCCACAATTGTCATGGGAAAGTACGTCTCCCAGCCTCTCAAAATACACTTCTATGAAGGCAGATGTTTACGAGATTTCGGAAATAAAACCGTAAATAATTGTGGAGAATGCCCGAGAAACATCGACAAAACCATCCATAAAAGCATGATGCCGTCATCTGCTAACGTCATCGGCAAATTACTAATGTTGAATTTGCCTCTACCGAAGGCGCATGATGCAGCCCGGCGGCAACATAACTTTGGCCACAAGCCATGTTCTGGAACTTGGTGACATCCTAGCCACGCTTTCTGGCAATACTACCAATCGGACTTTACTGCTTTAGGAAAGATCTCCGAGTCTGCGGCTGCGCCAAGGTGAGACACCAACGGGGGCAAATTGTGTAAGACCAAATGACGACACTCACTGCGCATACATATATGCACGGCTCACATAATGTCTACTAACGCTCATGCAATAGGTGATGCAACTTGAAGATCATAAAAGACAGCCCATTGTGCAGAGTGAAATTGACACCTGCAAAAGGAGGATCGGAGGAGGCTGGTGTAGTTGGGTTCTGTGGTGGTAAACTCTTTAAAGACACACAGTTGGTATTTTTTCAAATCTACTTTAGAGAAAGCAGCGATTGAGGAATGAGGGCGTTTTTCAAGTATGACTATGCTCTATTAGAAAGGGCGTGTGGCCAGACTTAGATTTGGAAACTGTGCTTACCCGCTGACTCGATGCCATGGGACTGGCCTGAAAATCATCGGAAGCAGGTTTCTTTATTCAAAAATATCGAGATACATAAAATCTCATTCGGGCCAACCTGTGTCTTTTGGTAAGAATGAATATCGTAGATATTGTCTTTGGCGCTGAGGTGTCAGGGGCATCGGAAGACTGAAGCGCCGGATTTAAAATTGCAAACCTGATGAATAAAATGGTTTGAGCCAGCTGATCAGGATATGGATATCATACTCTATTGCCTTGCACTTGTCTTGACCCCAAAGGCTTTCCATCCTTTGCTTTCTGTATCATTTCTGCTTGTGGACCGGCGATAGTCGCTGGGCCCATTTCTGAGAGGAAAATGAAAGATGCTTCGGTCACAAAAACCATTCTTGAATCGGGATGGCTGGAAGATGCTAGGTGGAGGGTTTCGACGTATGAATGACAGGTTGTGAAAAGACGGGGAGAGGCTGAACGCCGTGTCTATACTCATTGTTGGGGGGTTCAGTTTGAAGAGGTGAAAAACTTTTGCGATAACTATGGGATATGAAGAAGTATTCCTTATCTCTCAGGTGTTGGGTTCGGGCAATTGTGAAGACATACTAGGCAACGACTTCGATCACACTTTAAACGAAAACAGAAACAGAATCTGTTGGAATACAGGCGCTATTCGTTCGCAAATCACCAAATGTGAAAACAAATATTAGCTCTTGGATGTTAATACTTTGGACTGAGATCTCGGAACTGTAAGCGCTGCGCTCAGGATGTGAGAACTTTAATAAGTCACCGAACCGCCACGGAAATCCGTATTGTGGCAAAGCCCGTTCGCAACAGGTTCCAATCTGAGTCTTGGTTGTCAGATATTCGGAATTTACGATTCATTTCGTGCGACAAAAATTAAAATCTGCGATATGAGTTAGAAGGTGAATGGGAAGTTCTAGGGCATGGAAAATGCTCTCAAAACACACATTGGGGCCCTTTGAAGACAGTGATGAAAGTGTTTGAGCTCTTTGGTATCGATGGGAATGTCATGCAATGAGCGATTAATACCGTACCGTACTGACCTCTTCGCTGCCACCTTGCATACCAGACAAGGTGTTCTTTCAGAGAACATTTAGACAATGAAACTAAAAACGAAATGTCACAAAGCTCAAAACGGCAGATGAAAATTCATGAATTGATCTATTCCAAACTGATATACTACTCCAACACAACTTAAGCTTTGCCAAAATATTACAGGGATTTGCGAGGCACGATCAAACGAAAAACTTTTCCCAAGGACGCCTTGACTCTAAATGGGCAGGAAAATGAGATTAGAGGACACTGAAATTCACAATTGAATAATGCACCTGGCTTTGATTGATAGACAGTTCCGCTGGAGTGTGATTGATGTGTGGTTCTTGTCAAACACTCATTGTGGAAGATTCCGTCTAGCAGTGAACAAATTTACTCGCCAAGAAGGAAGGAGTATTAGTTTTGCGCACTAGTGTCTCTTGAAGGTTCCAATTCCAATACACAAGGACGTCTAATTCATTTGTGCCGTGAAACTCGAACGGTGAAGTCGACCCCTAAAGAACTTGTCTGGTGTTAATATACAAAACTTAATTGGACGATCTATCAATTTCTAGCTTTCTACGAAGCCTGAGGTTTCAAAATTTGAACTAGTGTTGATTCTACAGGTTGTAAAGGAATTCCGTTGTCAGACTATATAGGGCCTCACTCAAATTGCATCGATCCTCTCTAAAAACTAGCTACAATTATCCAAACCCCTAAAATATGACTCTTGAATGCTGCTTGAGACCATTTTCAAGCAGAGGGTCATTTTGGGAAAGCCTTGGTCAATTTTGACCAGAATAAGACTACAATGATCGGTATCAGAGCAAAGATAAATGGTTGTATAATCGAGAACACTACTGGCAAATAAAAGTTTAATTTGATCTGATTGATTGGGACTTGATTGCATTCTTTATGCCACCCTAATCGCCATTCAAGTTCTGCTAGCACTGACGAATAGCCGGCTTAACTATGCTTACCCGTTTATGTTATGGAATCATCTCAAAAATGCCCTGATATTCTAACAACTCAATGCTTACGCGCTATTTTTGTCATTTTGTCTCATGTCGAGTGTACAAAATGGTCTATGACCTCATACTGCGCACATTTGAACTCTCTGTGATCCGAAGCTGTCAATTTGGGCTTAAAAACGATGCCAAGCATTTAGAATAAACAATAGTAGATTAATACACTAATAGTATCTTCAAATGTCGGGTTATTGCTGACTTTAACTAGAATGATCACAGAGTATGAGAACCAAGGAAGTCGAATGCTTGGAAAAGTGTCTTGTATTCTGGAAAGAGCTGAGGACGATTCAACTCGATGCTTGAAATCCCCCTCTCCTACGTTGGCTCAAATAGCTTCCTGTGCTTTACTTCCTTGAAAGATGTGGTACACAAGTAACAACAAAACCAGGAAACTCAACTTAGTCTGGGATTTGAGAAGCCACGATAAAAAATCTGGTTTCCCTGAAATTACAACTTGCTGCTCATCCTTCCCATCTACACCCATTCTAGACTAAAACCACTCAGAAAACAGAACACAAACAAGACAAAAAACGCGCTCAGAATCACACTGCGCGTTAGTCCCAGTTCAGATACACAAAAGTCGACCGGACCTCAATTGCCAGCTAACCCCGGGTTTCCCTTCGTCCATGTCCGTGAACTCCCGAAGGTACGTCTAGGCGCATGAGAAAAGTCCGAGACCGAACCACCGGCCACCCGAGACCTGTAACGACATACTGAACCATGCGATAAGGGAGCAAAAAGACAAAATTGAGATTCTGCAAGTATATGCGATTCGTTTTCGGTAAGACCATAGATTTGGTACGTGTCCAATGTTTTGACGTGACACGTTTTCCAGTGACTAAGCACAGTAGCACTAGTGAAATTAGGGTTGAGGATATTTACAATGAGTGGACTATCGTAGGTGATTAACAGGGACGAATGGATCCACGTACTATCAAATCAAGAAGCCATTGAGTGGATCCAAAGGTATGTTTAGGTGATTTATGGGCGAATTGCGACATTGAATGGTGTTTTCAAGTATTTGCATGTTAATTGAATGGTTTAACTTGAGCATCCAAGACGGCAAAATCCCCCAAAGTTTCAGAAAACATGGAATGAATGTAGAATTACTGTAAAATCATCATTACTCTAGTTTTGAGCTGAAACAATACGAGAAATTAATTCTAGAGGCCCTAACTTATCTTACATTCTCACTAACAACGCCTCCCCTTACCAAACCCACAACCACCCACAAATGTCAGATCAGTGTTTCCATGGAACTCGAAACCTGCAACCCACCAGATTCCATCCAAAATGCATCTCCAATGATACTGCCAGCGTCGATTCCCTTTCTCGCATACCCCGGCCGTTAGCGAATGCCACACCTACACTATTATGCGTTTAGATGGCACGTTCCACCAAGGTCTCCAGTGGTAGTTACAGACCCGGGATTTCGACCTACAGACGCGGGAAAAACCCCCGAACAACTGGAGAGCAGCAAATCCGAACCACCTCATCGTTCAAAAAAACCTGCCATCCAGAATTCTCACTCCCTCCATCAATTCTCAAGCATACCCAGTCTTCGTCCCACCCTCAATGTCACCTGTTCATCAATGCGTCCCACGCATAAACCCATGCTTGTATGCAAACCGGGCAAGTGTGGTCCACACCTGAAAATTATAAATTACCCTGGGTTCGCACCTCTAAATTTTCTTCTCTACAGTTTGTCACAGAACTTAAAACAACCAATTAACATGTCTGCTTCCAAGATCTTCGCCCGTTACGTCTACGACTCCAGAGGAAACCCAACCGTCGAGGTTGACCTCCACACTCCAAAGGGTCTTTTCAGAGCCATTGTTCCTTCTGGTGCCTCCACCGGTATCCACGAGGCTTTGGAGTTGAGAGATGGTGACAAGTCCAAGTGGATGGGTAAGGGTGTCTTGAAGGCCGTTGCCAACGTCAACGACATCATTGCCCCAGCTTTCGTCGAGGCCAAGTTGGACTTGACCAACCAAGCCAAGGTCGACGAGTTCTTGAACTCTTTGGACGGTACCCCAAACAAGTCCAAGTTGGGTGCTAACGCCATCTTGGGTGTCTCTTTGGCTGCTGCCAAGGCTGGTGCCGCCGAGAAGAACGTCCCATTGTACCAACACTTGGCTGACATCTCCGGTGCTAAGCAAGACAAGTTCGTCCTCCCAGTTCCTTTCCAAAACGTCTTGAACGGTGGTTCCCACGCTGGTGGTGCTTTGGCCTTCCAAGAGTTCATGATTGTCCCAACTGGTGCCCCAACCTTCTCTGAGGCTTTGAGAATCGGTTCCGAGGTCTACCACAACTTGAAGTCCTTGACCAAGAAGAGATACGGTCAATCCGCCGGTAACGTCGGTGACGAGGGTGGTGTTGCTCCAGACATTGGTTCCCCAAGAGAGGCTTTGGACTTGATTGTCGACTCCATTGAGAAGGCCGGTTACACTGGTCAAGTCGGTATTGCCTTGGACGTTGCTTCCTCCGAGTTCTTCAAGGACGGTAAGTACGACTTGGACTTCAAGAACCCTAACTCCGACGCCTCCAAGTGGTTGTCCGGTGAGCAATTGTCCTCTTTGTACGAGGAGCTCATCAACGAGTACCCAATTGTCTCCATCGAGGACCCATTCGCCGAGGATGACTGGGATGCTTGGGTGCACTTCTACTCCAAGGTCTCTGACAAGATCCAAATTGTTGGTGATGACTTGACTGTTACCAACCCAATCAGAATTAAGACTGCCATTGAGAAGAAGGCCGCCAACGCTTTGTTGTTGAAGGTCAACCAAATCGGTTCTCTTACCGAGTCCATCAACGCTGCCAACGACTCTTACTCCGCTGGCTGGGGTGTCATGGTTTCCCACAGATCCGGTGAGACTGAGGACACCACCATTGCTGACTTGTCTGTTGGTTTGAGAGCTGGTCAAATCAAGACTGGTGCTCCAGCCAGATCCGAGAGATTGGCCAAGCTTAACCAAATCTTGAGAATCGAGGAGGAGTTGGGTGACAAGGCCATCTACGCCGGTAAGGACTTCAGAATCTCTTCTACTTTGTAAGTATGAGGATACATTTTAGTAGTTAATGAATAATACAGATGATAATACATTGTAGCTTCTAGATGAAATCTTAACGATCATCTCGAAAATGTGTCAAAGAATTCCTAACAGCATACTACTCTCATGCGCTTATGAGCTTTGTAATAAGAAGCTAGTCACGTTTTGATTCAATGAGGTGACTGGCTCTAATGACTATTTGGTATGAATTGAGTGCTCTTCATGTTTTGCTTAGCGAAAGTAATTTCGATGAAGGTCAACATTCCCGGGTTTTGAAATTATTATTAGTGCTCAGCTTGTTTAGAATTTTTGTTAGTATTGACTACAGTAGTGTAGACAAAATCTGATTAGGTAATTAGTTCTTCATTGAGCTCTAAATATAAAAATAAACAAGTCTATGATAGTATTGTGTCACACTTTCGTGTTCACAATGTCTTTCTATGTTCCGCCAATCCCTCATTGAGTCTCTGTACAACAATGGCAACTTCCTCAAAAGTATTATACAAGGGTGCTGGTGCAAGACGAATAACACCGGGTCGTCTCTCGTCGCAAATGATTGCTCGATCATGAAGGTAGTTGAACACACCCATCATTACGTTTTTCTCTTCTTCTTCAAAGGCGGGCTGGAACAAGAGTGAGAGTTGAGCTCCTCTAGAGTTCTCATCCAGCGGAGTGAGAATTTTGAAGCCGTAAGTAGTACTGTCAGAGTCTTGTGGAAGATAAAATGGAGACAGCGTAAGTAATTTTTGCATGTAATTCGTGAGAGCCAAGCTCTTCTTTCTCAACGTCAGGACACCTCCAGCCTCTCTAAACACCTCAAGCGATGCCTGCAACGCAACACAATCTAAAACACTGGGATTGGATTGTCGATATGATAAAGCAGATTGGATAGGATTAAATTTCTCCAACATTTGGAATCGTTCCTCGGAGTCGGTTCCCCACCAACCAGCAAGTCGAGGCGCAAAGTGCGTGGTGTCATTATCCTTGGTATATTTTTCGTGCACGAAAATTCCTCCTATGGCACCAGGCCCGGAATTGAGATACTTGTAGGAACACCAAACAGCAAAGTCGACATCCCAAGCATGCAACTCAACTGGGACATTTCCAACAGCATGAGCAAGATCCCAACCAACAACAATTCCGTACTTGTGTGCGTGAGCAGTGATTTCCTTAATGTCAAAGTACTGGCCAGTGTAGTACTGTATTCCTGGCAAGCAGACAAGGGCCAATTCATCCTTATATTGATCAATTGCAGATAGAATCAAATCTGTACGCAAGTAAGTCTCTCCCTCGGGAACTTGAAGCTGAACTAAATTCGACTCATCGTAGCCATGTAACTTTACCATGTTCAAGAACGCATAGTAGTCAGAGGGAAAGGCTTGCTTTTCAAACAAGATCTTCAGTTTTTTGCCAACGGGCTTGTAGAATGCAACAAGCAAAGCATTCAAATTGGCCGTCAACGAGTTCATAGCAGCCACCTCGCGCACATTTGCACCTACAATTGGCGCTAAAAGCTCCAAGATAGGAAGATCGATATCTTTCCACGCCGTCTTGTCAGAGCCTGGGTGATTGAAATGGGACTCGACTCCACGCATAGCCCAAGCATTCAATTCATCGGCAACCGCATCTTTTGTTTTCAAGGGCAACAAACCCAAGGAATTCCCGCAGAAATAGATTGATTTCGACTCCGAATCGAAAGACGATTTCTGCGGTGCTTTGACACCTAGAGACCCAAATGTGGGCATGGCAAACATACTCTTGTATGTTGGGAACAACCCGTCCAACTTTTCAGCTTCAGACATGACTTTGATGTGGTTTCAATAGACTGGTGTGTCAGTACACTGGTTGTTGGAGGATCGACATGAGCACGGCTGAGGTGGGACCATAAAACTGAAATATTGAGAATTTGAAAATGAGAATTTTGAGAAGTTATGTTTGCAATATCGATACATGTATTGTTTTATAATTTTATTGTGCCGAGCGTGATTGGATCGGAGTATTCTATCCGATGTTCCAGCCAAATGAAACTTGGGTTTGTGTAATTTGAATTGGGGTTGAAGATATGACCGCTTGTCTAATATGAAAAAAATATTGTGCATTAGATTGCCCAGAATGATGTGTATGATCCATGCCTCACTGATGATCTTGTTTTGGGCATTCTGTTCTTCTTGGTTTTGAGATGTAAGTTCTCGCAGATTAGCTTGTCACCTCGATATTTTGACTTCTAGTCTTATTTATCAATACCCTAGGCAATTCTCCATTCTTTTGGTAAATTAATGGGGTGTCTGCTTACATTGTGGGACACGAATTAGACCAGTAAGGACGATTCGGAAACGAGATAGAAGCCGGCTAATTCCAATTATTCTTGGAACTGACAATTCGAATTGCCCTATGATATTGGCCGTGCTCCTGACGCACGTAGTTTTGAGGGGTTAGTTTTAGTATAGATGAAGAGACAGCTCATCGGTGTTGTGTTGTATAATCCCGAAAATTTGAATCAGAGCTCCATGGTGACCTGCAACTAAAAATTATGCCCGGAATTGATATCAGATTTTCAGTTTATGAATGCATGTGTGGAAGATCCTGATATTAGATGAAAGTGTTCGGAATCCCGTTGGTTGGAAGAAGAAAAAAGATGGCGGGCAGGAGGACATGGGTGCACACCAGAATTCACCCTAGTGGACGGATTTAGACTAGAGATGTCTCAGATTGACACCGTTTCAACTGGTGTTTCATTCGACTATTTATAGGGTTTCTGAGAGCTCATTCGCGTCCCTTTCCTACTTCGGAAGGTGTGACTGTGAAGGAATTGTTCGGATACTTTGTGGCAGGTAAGCTTGACTGTTCTGTGATAAATAAACATATACCTCCTATGGTGGTGGGACATTAAGGGGATTCAAGTATCATTTCAATACTGGTTCCTTCCTCTGATCATGCCAAGTGAAGCCGGAGACAGTTATACATTGGGTACTCTGAATTGACGTCAGCATCCTGACGAAATCCCGCTCAAGAAGCAAGAGACGCCGGTCGTTCATGTGTAGCCACCATCTTTCGAGATGTTCCGTCATTTCATTTTCAGGATAAGAAGACAATTCGTGCTCTGGTTTGTCACTAGGCGATCATGCAGAAACTGAGGTGCTTCATCTTCATATAATATGTATTTACTCTATACGCCAGTCCATCGGTGGGGCTCTTTTTGATTCAATTTTCTTCCAAGCTCTTGTCTGCTTACCAAAGAGGAAAGACCACCTCTACCCAGAGACTTTCTCTGATTAGGATCACTTACGCAGAAATGTCGAGGTGCTTCCCTAGGGGAGAGAACTAGGCTTGTATTGATCTCGAATTGTTTCGCCTTTCTTGATTTGCCAGCACTCAGACATCAGTCTGCTCCGATCAGCACAACATGGCTTCGTCTCTCGCTGAACTTTCCGTCATTGGAATGGTATTTGTTCATTTGAGCTAAACGTGCACTTGAATAGCTGTTCTTCAAAAGCCAGCGAGTATGGACATGACTGGATAGTTTCAAGCCCTGTCTCTATTCACCATATAGGGTCCATAAAAGTAACAATCGGGTCAGGAAACTAAAGATTGCGCAGTAGAATTTAATCTCATCATCCTCCGACTAGTTGATACTGTTCTAGTTATAGCCTTGCACTTGTTGTTGTATCCGTCCGGGTTGGCTAGTGAAGAATGAAAACAAAACCGAGTATTGCGGACTCGAAATTGATTTTGTTCTATCAAAGGTGCAGTTTTATAATTGAAAATGACTATTTGGACTCATTTGAAAGTCGTTTTTGTGTATCTAGCTATTCTATGAAATTATGGACAGTTGTTCTTGCGCCAGAGGCTATTGGACAATCGAATGTCTGGCTGACGATCTTCCGATAAACGGAAACTATACATTAATGATAATATTTTCAATTGAAACCATAATGTCACCGAAAATCAAATATTTACTTCAATACAATTCGAAATTGACCTGGCGCCCTTCCTGACTAACAGTCCCCTCATACGAATCAAAAACCAAAGTAACCCCCATATGACAGCAAGTCCGTTATAGGCACGGTTTCCAACCAGGAGCACCGCCACAACGGGGAATCTGAGACAGTCGCGCCACCCTGTAATTTGCACATCCATGGTACTCACCTTCCAATAACAACATCGACGGAACTCCGTCGATATAATCTGGAGCTAATAAGCGTAGTAAGGAAGGAGGCGTATGAAGGTAAGCGTTTCGCATACTCGCCACTATCGCCGTCCGCTCATAGGTCTCGATTCGGACTATGCCGCATTTCTAAAAAGCTCATTGCTTGAATGTACCCACTCGTGAAACTAAAGCAGGACAATCAGCCTTAAGATGCATTGAATCTTATTAATTTAAGAATCTGACGCAGGCGCTCGTAACAGATGCCCTATTAGGAGGCGGTTGTGTGTTCCGATGATGCGCTTCCTGCAAGTTATTAAACTGCCGTGCAGATGTTTTCATGAGTGGTGACCCAAAGGTGGCCGGACGTCTATTGTGCAGTGTACTCATCTCACCTGGGCGCATGGACATAACTAGAAAGTGATTCATGAAGAATGCCAACTGGAATAGCTGAATTTTGTATCAAGAATTTGCGAATCGTATGCAAATAATCTCAAAGAAAAATGAGCGTTGTAGCATACATTTTCACTGAACTGGACAACGTTTTTCCGGCATCTGAATGCGCCACATAGCAATCTTGGCTTTTTATACATGCATGTGGCATGTAAACTCTAGGGATATAAGAGGCGCATTCGCCACATCGCCTTGAACAACCTCAATGGTTAAGACTAAGAAATGCGTTCGTGAACCTGGCATAAAGAACATCCGAGGTTTTTAGTCACGAATAGACACGATAACAGATTTCCCTTCGAGGCCGAAAGAAAGGCTGCCCGGTTAATTCAATTTTGCCATTTACATTATCGTTGAATGAGGATTCCAATAGGCCTATTGATGGAATTGTTCAAGTTGTCGACGTCACCACAATAGAGTGTTTCCCACAGGTTGAGGCGGCCGCATCCGCCATAGGAAGGGAGGCCAATTGAATCGGAAACCAGTATCCGCCTCTTCAAACCAATTTCGCTTTAGACGAATAGCCGCTGTGCGTGGAAACTACCGCATGTGCATCGATAGTGGCTAATTAAGACACTGCGCGCATTTGCGAGTATTTTTAATTCAACTGATGACGATTACAGACGTCAATGATGTAATATTAAACTTGAGAAGGTTCAAACATTCCGGTGAGACACTGTCTAGTTGTTGGTAGCCTTCGCTGTGGTATGACGACAATTCGGCTTCTCTGATCGGTTGATGACGACGATCGTAGATTGTCGTGTTGCATTAAATTCAATAATACTAGCTATGGCTCAGAATAAATTCTATGTCGCAGTAGATCACGCTCCCCTTTTCTTAAGACCAAACTCTGTACCGTTGAGTTGCGGCCAGAGTAACTGGTGACCTGGACTCCAAGGGACTTAACATATTACCAATCGAATTTAAGCTTCTTTAGGCCGCAAAACCGATATCATGATCGTTGCCGATATTGCAAAGACAGGAGCTATTGCCGCATCGGGAAAATGCATATCATCAGCAATGTATGGCCAATGTCGTGGCTCATTGAATGGTGCCGCATGCATGATGGAAGTTCGTGGCTGGAGCTCAACAATACATTAATTCCGAAAACAAAGAACCTGCCTGTGTCTCAGACGTCCTCCCCCGCTCCTTTTCTCCTGCATTGGCTGCTTGGCCACGGCGAATGTTGTCAGTTTCGGTAGCGCCAAGAGGTATTGTTGCGCATGTGGCGAATGTTCCAAAGTCGTAAATGGTACGTCATAGTCTTATTTCGGGTATGATGCCGTTTACGATGGTGACACACGCCACCTTTCCTGCGCCCCAGCTCCCGAGGACAAGTACAGAACCAGTGTTGCAAACAGACCCGTCAAAGAAATTTACAGGAAGGGTCTAGTCAATGCCAACACTCTTGAAAATATCGAAGGCTCAATAATTTCGCCTAATTCAGCTGAAACAGGTACGTCATTTTACAACACGCCTGAATCTGAGACATCTGGTTATGGCCGTTGAGAAGGGCGAACTGATAAACGCTTGTGGCGAGAAACTCCCCACTCTAATTTCGTCACCCGCCACTGTCTCAGCGGCCTAGTCTCGATGAGGGAGTGCACTGTGAGGTTGCATCATCACGCTGTATCGAACCTGGCTCATACCCTTTGCAGACCTGCACGGCACGTGGAATAGTCTTGTGTTGGGTTCGATTAGTGGCTACGCAGGGGAAATTATCTAAATTGCACTTAGGCCAATTATTCTGTAGTTATAGGGAAAGGAGAGCAGAGCAAATAGACCTAGATAAAGACATAGTTCAAGAAAGAAAGGCTTTTGGATGTGTGAGTTTCTCATAATAATCATTAATCGCCGCCAGGACATACGACAGGGTGATGCTGCCGAGAACCCACACTTATGGTAAAAAACTTTCGGACTCAAGGTCCCAAAACATCTTTGTAGGTATTGAATGGGTAGCACTTTACGATTCTCCTGTGCTGTTGCAGGCACTTGAGTCTGGACTATTATGGTTAGCTTAGTCGGCCACTCGGGACGAGAAATCAGCCGTTGACGCCGTATCTTCTCCCGATTAGAAGTGATAGTAACTTCAATTGTTTCCTCGGTTTCTTGGTACAGTGTCACTAACCGACTATTTTAGTAAACGGTGTTCTTGGTCCTTTCAGGTTTTGAAAATACACTATGGGCGTACACCTCAAATTAAAGAAGGAGCCGATAGCTAGACTGAATACTGATTGCATACGGGGTTATCAGCAGCTTCCTGTCAAGACTTTGTTTTCGGAACTGCAACTTCGGCACCCAGTACTTTCCCACCATTACCATTCTTTCTACCCTGAGTTCGGTTGTCCTTTTGCCACACTTCGAAGCTCGGGCTCAAGTCCAAGTTAGGCAGTTCCAGAAAAGCGCCGAGCGGCTCGAAGTATCTACAGTCGTGCATGAGTGCCACAGTTACTAACCCCGACATGCATCTGCACAAGGTCCTAAGCGGAATTACTGCACTGCGGGTAAGTGGCCCGCTAACCCTCAATGCGAAGATATGCATGAGTGCTGACGTACAGTCCCAGTCATTTCCCTGGCTCAGTACCTGAGACATTTCCCTTATAAAAGAGTCTCAATCCCCAGCTTTTCCTATACTTTTTTTTTAATAAACAAGTTTCAATACATAACCTGAATCGATCTACCCCTGTGAACACATACAGGACGCCTTTCGATACGAATACCTTGGATAGCTTATCGACCCCACTTTAATCACCCTATCTTAGTAATTGGGTCTATACATCAGTCTGCAAGTCGAATTCCACAACTCAATTGAAGATCCAGGGCCTAATATTTAATCATTACCGCTCACATTCTCCAATACCATTATACGAGTCTTCCTGCTTCTTCTAGCATTCAAGACCTCAAAACCATCCTACTATAGGCTTCATAGAGCTCCAATATTTATTGTGTCATCACAATAAGAACTCACAAACAATACACATAATGGTTTACGCATCCGATTCTAACAAATGGCGTGCCTACCAGTTCTCGGACCCCTTTGCCGCTGGACTGTTCTTAGTTTGCAACAAAGTCAACAAGATGTTTTGCCGTCCGGATTGTGATGCCCATCCAACCACCGAATTGCGCTCCCTGATCAAGTTCGTTGATACAACACAAGAGGCAATCTCTTTGGGCTATGTTCCCTGCGAGACTTGTGGCCCAATGTCTGTTCCAAAGATTGATGTCAACCTTCTACTCAGAACTGTCAAGGATTGCAACAACCGTATAGGATTCGTCCCTCCTTTGATGGATGACGACGAGTCCAAGATCACAGAGACTATTAAAGAGAACATCATCGGACAGGGAATGCAACGCAGACAGCTGGTTCCTGCCATTAGTTACGACCACAACAAGTACAACACCGAGAAGACTGCCAGCTACTCCGTCTCAAAGAACGACTCCGAGCATTACCGTCTTATTGACTTGGCATGCCGCCATCTTGCATTGGCTGCTGCTAACTCCATCTTTAGTCCTCAGAGTCCATCCGGTTCTCTGAGCCCTGTTAGCGACGGAGGAAGCCCCGACAAGAAGAAGAGCACCAAGAAGAGAAGAGGAGGAGTCTTGGGATTCAAAGAATTGGCAGCTAAATCAAAATTGTCTGCATGGCACTTCCACAGAGTCTTTAAGAGCATTACGGGATTAACTCCCAAGAACTATGGTGACATGTGTTGGGAGTACTTGGAGAAGGATAAATCAGACCGCGGATCTAACTCTGTGTTGTCTCCACCTCCAAGCATGCGCGAGTCGCCAGTGATTTCAATGGATAACGGCAACTCTTCTCTCTTGCGCAACTCTACGGTTCTGCAGGATCAAGACCATCAATTGAACAGTACTGTTATGTTCAACACTGCACCCGGTGGCTTCTCATACGTCAGCCCCACCCACAGCGACTCATCGCTGCAAATGCTCCCTATCAACAACAAGAGACCCAGAGAGGAGGAGTTCGATGATCTGGAGTATTCCCCAAAGCGTTTCTACATGCAAGCCCCATCAAATGGCGGCAATGCAGGCGCTGGCGCCAGCAATGCCTCCATGAACAATTCCACTGGGTACAACTCCCACTACGATTCAGAATTCGGCCCATATGTGGACTTTTCTAACCGCGCTACCTCCGTTCCTGACTTAATGTTGTATGGAAGTACCATGCCAAACTCCTTGTTTGACCACTCAAAGCCTATGGAGTTTTCAGGTATGGCATCTGAGCAGCCCATTGACGGCCTAGATGTAGCTGACTTTTCTCCCTCTTCGATCACTATAACTAATGCACCTCCACACTTGTTGCACGACCCATACCTCCCTACTGAGGACATCATTAACGAGGCCATTTTTGCTGAGTCAGATATGTTCTGCTCTGACTTGTTCGCAGAGCCTCGCAATGACTACTTCACAGGGGAAGTCTCCAACGATCCAATGATGATGGGATTCATCCCTGAGATTGTTACGGGTACTGATTAAATGGGGATTGGGATATGGTTTGAGACAATGTAAAAATAGGTTGGATAGATTTAATGGATAGATTTGATTTACTTCTCATGTAGTTTCCAGCGCTTATCAATACTAGTTGGACATTTCGCGGGTACGTATGATTTAAGTGTTCCTCAACTCTTCAGAGTATGTTTGGCCTACAATTTATCATCGTAGTTTATTTATATTCTTATTGTTCGCAATGAAGTGCGCATCACACAAACAAAATGTCAGAGGATAATTGAGCGCGACAACGTCGAAGCTCTCATCATTGCAAAAGTACATCACTGATTTATCTTTCGAATGATTTATTGACCCCCAAGCAAGATATTTCGTTACAAAATCTAGCGGAAGAACTCGTGTATGGGTTTCCAGCGACTTCAATTTTATGGCCTTAGTTTTGCGTTCTGCTACCTGGACTTTGATTATTACTTTTGGTAGTTCTCGAAGTACACACACATCATTGTCTGGAAAAAATTAAAATAAAATTGAATTTAGAGAAATTCATCGAAAAGACCAAAAGTCTTTCGTGCTAAAACTGCTTCAACAAAAAACGTTTTTGTTAATTTGGGCGCTTAAAATGTACTTCCTCTGACAAAAAAAACTTTGATGACATCAAGAGGTACAAATGAAGAACATAAGAGATTTCAGAGCGCGCACGATAGTACTCAAGAATCAAAAGATAATTGAATCTATTAATTGAGTCGTTTTCTTTTCTCAATGCCTCCAGATGCTACGAATAGGTCAAGTATGTTTTGAATCAACAACCAACTAAGACATTCTTGTCTCAGATGCAGCAAAAGTGTCTCATCTGCTAGAAAATGAGGTCATATTTCTAACCAGAGATCAGAGAAGTACAAGAAGTGGCCAGAGAGTCTTTATGTCTCACCTTTATGCCATGACGGAAGTCCGTCAAATCGGAACTCCATCGGAAAAAAAAATCGAACATGTCGACATGGCTTGACGCAAGCTGCCCGCGAACAAAAGACAACGAAAACTACTGCTCAAATTGTTTACGGGGTCTTCCAAGACTTCTTGCGGACAAATATTCATTATGTTTTCATTCTTTCATTCTTTACTCTACTTTATGAGGCGATGTCAATCATGGTGCAAGCATGCCCGGGGTTGAAACAAGGTCCAAGAGTACTAACTGATGCAAAATCATCGATTCCACGACTTTACTGGGAGTGATGGAACACTCGGCAGTGTCAGGGATGAAGCTATGATACCTACATTGCGCCAAATGTTTTAAGATACGAAAGACAAAGTCAATACCCACGATAGATGTACAGACACGCACCAACCTGGTGAAAATGTTTTTAACGTCGAAAAACTTTGTAATTGACGAGCAATTGTCTAGTTTCGAGTAATTCAATTTCCGGACTTGGTCCGAGGCCGGTGTCCCATAGTCATCACTCAAAAACCACAGAAAATCAGTGGAAACTTTAGTGCAAGCACATGCAAGAAAAATACACCCTTGTGACTGAACATTCCGAACATACTCTACCGTGAGGTCTCAGTTCCAGAGATTCTAAGCTTTGTTAGCGGTGTTCTATTACGTCATGTTCATGTATACTATACACTGAACACTTCTCGGCGAAACTGAGTCTATAGCCGAATCCACATGTTTCCGATAAGAATGTGAAAAAAGACCAAAGGTTCCCTCAAAATGATTAAGGATTCAAAAGATTCACATTAGAAATGGAATTCCGGTAACTGTGTCGGTAGTGGAGTCGAAAGTTAACGCTTTTGGAATATGCGGACCAAAATCCCGAAACGGTTCATGGCACTAGTTTCACTAATTGGGGATCCACAAGCTCTGGTGGTCTAGATTAGGAAACATGGGGTGATTGAGCTTCCAGAACGAACCGCAGATGGGGGGAGGGAGACTTTTGTCTTGGAATGCATAATAGGCTACTGTGCGTCTACTCATGCATGTCTGGCCTTCACACAGTATTTGTGGGTTATATGCACGAGCCACGCTTTAGTCAATCAATTGTAGTGAAACGTGAGTTAGCTCACTCCATGAAAAAGGCAGCCATTCGGTTTTCATGTCGTCACATTCTGATTGGATGGGTCATAAAATCCTCGAAATAAAATTCGATGGGTAAATGCTGCAATTGTTCACATTCAGTTTCCACATAAAAATAGAAGCTCTCGCATTTCGGGCGAAGATACCAAATCAAGCCGGGGAGATGCTTGGTGAGGTCACCTCCATGCAGGACCATCTGCAGCGATTCGAGGATTTTACACTTGCAACCTGGATCAGAGTCTCAATTTTAGTAATTTAGATGTTACAGGTGGCTATGTGTGGTCATCATGGTATAGATCCGTTTGTTTTATGAGTCCAGCTTTCGGGTGTGCGAGTTAAGGTTTTGGGTTTCACCATGCTACCATCTGATGAAGATAAACGGGGGAGGAGGTGTGTTTTGTCTCTGCTCAATTCAATCAAATATTTGAAGTTGGAAAATGGCTCTGGAATTGGATTCGTCTGAAGTTGTTGCAATGTGAATGTCAAAGGATTCAAATTGAATGTATCTGGATGTACCCAAGACGGTTTGTCATTGACGTTTCATATGTCGCCTCCATACTGAAGTCGTCATAGCGCCGCACTAAGACCCCAATATGTTTCCCCAATGCGGCCTTATGTGCGAGTTTCGCCAATACATCGACGGCAGAGCAGCTATGTATTTCGAATATTTACAGTGGGCGCCTGAGATCCTGATATTCTTGGGGAATCTTAGCACCAACTGTGTCTGCGGAACACCGTGGTGTTGTGTTTTGTTCCTTGTGTGGATACTGTTAAGGGTCCTAATAAGGTGCATGGTTATGGATATCTGAGGAATGTCCGTCGGGTTTCTGTAATTGTGCGCTTAACCTACACAGTGTGACCTATAACGATCAATGCATCGGCAAATCAGTCGGAGTTCCGAGACACTTCATTGATTTTGCAAGCGAACAAACTGTCAATAACTACATAGATACACGTACAATGTGGCTGCTGAACCAGCCAAAAGTAAGCTTCGAAAGACATATGTGTGCCCGGAAAAATGACCATCGGATATGATGACACAGATGCACAAACCGGCGGTGTGTATATTTGTTTGATCCATAATATGTGGGATGGGGAATGCGTCATTGCATCAGCAATGCACTTTGGCTGCAGGACACACTGTCCAGTTTGTGCATGAGGCGAATGCTGATGCTTGTGGCGCAGGCGTGGCAAATGAAGACATACTCGTGGCGAGTGCGACATGTCTACATGCATCGCTGCATTCCTGCAGCTGCGACCCTTGGTTATGAGACTAATCACAGAACCTAAGACACAAGGTAGAGCAAAAAGAAAGAAATATACGAATAAAACACAAGTCCGCCGGATTGGCTTTTTGTATCCATGAATATAGCCGGAAACTGGCAAATGCGTTTGTGTAACTATCTTTAATTGTTCATTTAAGAATATTGTAAATTATTTCAGAACAGGCCCTTCTTTAGCCTTTCCCTCCTTCTGGATGTTCTCATCATACTGGATGACCCTATCCTTGTTCTCCGTGGCGGCTTTCACCAATTGCTGGAAAGCACTTGTAGCAGAGCCCTTTGGCTTTGCATCAAGGTTGCTAAGTGACGATACGGAGCTCTTGGAACCATCTCTAGCAGCTAGATCATGCAACGCACTACTGAACTTGCCCCACGACAGCAAAGGTGATTTTACTCCATACTTGTTGATGGTGCTGGTATCGACCGATTTACTGTCTCCTTCGTCGGCCGGGAGGTCTGAATCTGAGATGACACCATTCTCTCCAAACAAGTCAATTTCGTGAGGATCATCATCTTCATGTGACTGGAGGGCTCTGAGTTTCTTAATTCTGTTGGACAATTTAACCATCTCAATCACTTGGCGGAACTTCAATTTACCATTGAAGTGTTCCTTCAAGTTCGGCAACAAATCTGCCTCCTTGTGGGTGGCAGCTACATGGACGAGCCACGGGTCGTTCAAGAGCTCATCAGCCGTTGAACGTTTCTCTGGGTCAAATTGCAATGCCTTGATGATGAATCTTCTTGCATCCTTGGAAACATCCTTCCAGTACTCTGCATGGAACACCACCGCGTTGTTATTGCGCACCTCAGCGATAAAGTCAGTGACGTCTTCGGCCCTGAAAGGCGAATAGCCACACAATATTGTGTATGTGACCACACCGAGCGACCATATATCGCAAGGCTTGCCATGCTCTAAGCCCTGGACCACTTCAGGAGCGGCATAACCGAAAGAGCCAGCACTGGAGGTGAGTTTGTCGTCTGGCCCCTGAAGTCTCTTGGCAATACCAAAATCGGCCAAAACTACATTGGAGTCCTGCAGCTCGTTGAGGTACAACACATTTTCGGGCTTCACGTCACGATGCACAATGTTGTGTTTGTGCAAGTACAGAATTGCCTCGAGAATCTGTAAAATTACCACCGACGCATCGTGTTCAGTGAAACGCCCCTGTTGCACAATCCGGTCAAAAAGCTCGCCTCCAGTAGCCAATTGAGTAACAATATAGAACTTATCTCTAGACTCAAACCAATCGCGAAAGCCGACGATGTGCGGATGGTGAAGCTCTTGGAGTAGCTGCAATTCATCAATGACCAACTGCGCATTGCCCTTCAATGCCTTCTTAATGATGATCTTAACGGCGACGTCTTCGCCGGTACTGTTATCCCGTGCATAACGCACCAATCCGAAAGACCCAGCACCTAAAGTTCTGCCAAAGGTGTAGTTGCCCTTCCGCAGATACGAGTCGGGCTGCCCGCTTAATTTTCCAAGCAATTTGCGGATCGATGTTTTCTCTGTTTCCATTATTGGTAGTAGTTTCGGCCAATTGCTGCTTTATACAGTCGATGGGTTGTTCTTGAACCGAAGAGGATTCTTCTCGAATCGGCGCCAATGGATGCGATTTCGCAAAAGAGCAATTTCAGCCAATATATAAAGATGCAGCGAAACCAAAAATAGAAGCTGCCAGATGGATTTCGAACCAATTGAAGAAAAACCTGCTTTCTAGAAGATGGCTGTGAGTGGTAAGATGGGGACTGTGGGTCACAAGGTGAGGCTTAGACTGCAGAGAGGGCTTATCTCAATTACGAGATATAAATAGGATGGCAGTGTGAGATGAACTATTCCGGCTTTATTAGGATCGTGTTTCATTCTGCAAACATCTTTTTTTTTTTTTGCCAGATCCTGTCATGAGTCAGATCACTACTTTTCAGTGCCATGGCAGCGGGTTCAGTGTACTGCAGACAGTCCTGGACTACCCGCCATGTGCAGCGTTTATCGCACCCACTGTTCCCCAGTGTCATAAGTACACTGGAAAGAATGAACGAAAAGGAGCAGAATGAATTTGGCGGAATGTGAAAGTGGAAGTGTCTCCCAAAGACAGAGAATTTAAAAAAAAACGACTTCTTTTTTGAAGTTGCTCGACTCCTGGAAGTATGGTGCTTGGCCTTATGCGACCGCAATCTCCTGCCTAATCTGGGCACTCGGAATCGGTGCTCCACAATTCCAACCACTCCCAGTTATATAAATTCAACACCATTTCCCCTAACCAAACTTCGAATTCCTCAAACTAAAAAGCACCAAAACTATTTCTGCAACGATGTTATCGGCCCGCTTCTCCCGCGTGTCGCCCACGCTTGCTGCGTTCAGAACGGTTTCGAAGACAAAACAAGCCAAATCGGCCACAGCTGGCGCCATTGCCTATAGAAAAGGTATCAGATACAATTCCACTGCGGCTTTGTACTACCCCAACGAACCAAAAAAGCCTCAGGCTGTTACTGACTCCATTCCGGGCCCTGTTAGTGTGGAACTCAACGAGGTCTTGGGTGAGGTTTTCGACAACAGAGCTTCGTATTTTGTGACTGACTACGACAACTCCATTGGAAATTATATTTCCGACAAGGACGGCAACCAATTGTTGGATGTGTACTGTCAGATCTCCTCTATTCCTTTGGGATACAATAACCCGGAGCTTTTCAAAACCGCACAATCCAAGGAAATGGCGAGCGCATTGATCAACCGTCCTGCGTTGGCATGTTTTCCACCGGCAGAATATGCCAATATCCTCAAGGAGGGTATCTTGGCGGCTGCTCCCCCAGGAACAGATAAGGTGTGGACCGCTTTGTCTGGCTCCTGTGCCAATGAAACCGCCTACAAGGCTGCGTTCATGTACTTGGCTGCTAAAAAGAGAGGATCTTTGGATTTCTCAGATGAAGAGTTGACCTCTGTAATGAACAACGAGGCGCCGGGCTCGCCTGAAACCGTGATCTTGTCCTTTGACAAGGGATTCCACGGACGTTTGTTTGGCTCTTTGTCAACTACTCGCTCCAAAGCGCTCCACAAATTGGATATTCCTGCGTTCAAATGGCCTAAGGCTCCCTTCCCTGCTTTGAAGTACCCTTTGAACGAGCATTCTCGGGAGAATGCAGAAGAAGAGGCTCGCTGTTTGGCCGAGTTCGAGGAGATCATCTGCCAATACCCCCCACACACTATTGCTGCCATCATTGTTGAGCCTGTTCAATCCGAGGGAGGTGACAACCATGCATCTTCGGTGTTCTTCCAGGGCCTTCGTGATATTACCATCAAATACGACATTCTCATGATTGTGGATGAGGTGCAGACGGGTGTGGGTGCTAGTGGAAAGTTTTGGGCTCACGAACACTGGAACTTGACTACCCCACCAGATATGGTGACCTTTTCCAAGAAGTTCCAAGCTGCCGGATTCTACTACTCAAACCCAAACTTGCAACCAAAGCAAGCATACAGACAATTCAACACCTGGTGTGGAGACCCATCCAAGGCGCTTATCGCCAGAACTATCTATCAAGAGGTTGTTAAAAACGACTTGGTCACTAAGACCGCCAGTGTTGGTGACTACCTTTACAAGGAATTAGATTCCCTTTTCAAGAGACATCCTGGAAAGGCTAAAAACTTGCGTGGTGAAGATTATGGTACATTCATTGCCTTTGACTGCGCCAACCCTACCAAAAGAAACGAGTTCTTGTTGAGAATGCGTGGTGCAGGCATCAACATCGGTGGTTGCGGAGACTTCAGTGTGAGATTGAGACCTACGCTCGTGTTTGAGAAGTCTCATGCTGCTGTTTTGCTTTCTGCTATGGAGACCACTCTCCAAGAGTTGTAGCTCAACACAGGACTCTAGGTATGGCCAAAATAAAAATAAAGTGACTCCGGCGAGTAACTTCAATGTGAATTCAATAAAATCAAATCATTCAATCATGCTTTCCAATCCCACCAAAGCGTATTCTGCATCGTAGACTTCGGCTCACATCAGCAAGCAGTGCCACGTAAACTACACACAGAAAATCCACAAAAAAAAGTCAAATGCAAACGACATACCATAATTCTCACACTCGAATAATTCCCACAGCTTTCTGAAAACATTTCAACCCATTTACATTTCTTTTTAATTCCGTGGGTCCAGTCCTGTCTTACACAAACAGAATCCGCCATGCACTCTCACAGTAGCCGTTTATATGCTATTACCGGCTCTTATACACGGAAATACAACAACACTTTTCTCCACCAAACACACCACTAACTTTCGGACTTCGAACACAGCACCATATACCCGCTGTGCATTCTCCAATATATAAACCCCCTTCCCTCTCCCTATTTTTTTTCTTCTTATCACGCTTGCCACTATAGGCATTCCGCTAGATCTATTTTCGTTGGCTATACGATACCTCCATCCCCACAATACAAGACGTGGATCTGGCCGGCCGCTAACTATTTAAAGATCTATTTCCACCTATTTATTTCCTCTTCTCGTCCGTCTCTACTCCACATCAGCCTGGAGATGAATCAGTAACCCACTATGCTAGGTCGACTCTTTAAACTGACGTCCACGCAGAGTCTAAATCTGACTCTGCTTGGCTCAGGAGGTACACAGACTGGCTCGCCCAACTCCTTCGACGATTCGTACACCCGAGGGATTCTCTATGGCTCTGCTGTGATGCTGCTGCCCCCAGTGCATTTGTCCATGAAGCGTTTCCGGCTTGTTGTGGCACAAGACGGAGGCGCGTTGGCGGCAAAACAGATTCTATACGATCTGTTTGGCGACTCGGCTCTTGGATCGCCCCTTGAAAGTCCATCTGCCTCGCCGCTGGCCGGCTCGGACCTACCTAACCTACACCACAAACTCTCGCAAGTCTCGCTTCATTCGGGGCAATCCCGTTCTGTCCCGCACACATCGGTCTCTCTGCCTGTTTCGCTGGATGCATTTCTGTCTCCGGACGTAGCGGAACTGGCGAATGCGCTGCAACTGCCCAACAGCCACTACTTTTCTCGAGAACACGGCCATGGCGTGACCAATACTGCCTCTCATGGCTCTGCTGGAGCTGTGCGCATGTCCGCGGGCGGACTGTCGCTGCGGGCAGGCATCAATAGAAACGTAGTCTTGCAGAAACCTGCCCACAACATCAATGTGTTGACAGATTATATGTTCGGACGAGGACTCCCCTCCAACGAATGGCACACGGCCAGTAAAATCCACATTCTTCCTCCACTAAATTTGGTTCATGGCACCTCGCAGGCGATTCTTGTCACAAGGCTCTTTCTGATCGTAGATGCAAACGCCGTGCTGGCTCACGAACCCGAGCCTCTACCATGTGCCTCCTGGAGCCCTAAGTCTACTATTCATGCTCGTGAATCTACCGTGCAATTTGCATCTCAAAGACTGGCACAGCTGCGATTAAATTTTACTTCTCGTTTTTCGATCGGAATAATCATCCCTTTTGATGACCCATCGCAAACAGTGGAGGAGACTTTGGCAAGCAATTGGCCATCGTTATCGATCCAATTTGTGTCTTTACAAAGAGCTGTCGCTCACAAATTGATTCAAGCGCTAAAAAATGGCCCTGGTCATCATTCCCCATACATTTGCAACAAACGCATCCAATTTCCTTCCTACATGCTTCAAGGTGACTTGGAGCTACTGATCCAACTCAAAAAACTCATCAAGCTCATATATTTTCAGGCTAATGTTCCACGTTTGATCAGCAATCATTCTTTGATGGTGCATACATTAAATCACAAAAATTCTCCATACAAGGCGAACATGATCAACTGGGCACTCGAAGTTATCAACTGGCTTGAATTTAAAGATGGCCGCAACTCTGTTTCTGGACACATTGGGCATTCAAATCTGAGTAGTAATCTTGTCGGGTCTTTCACGGGACTAACAACTCACCTCAGCGCACGCTCAACCGAAGGCATACAGCTGTCAAACACCTTCTTGGCGAGCTTGTTCGCTCTCATTATGCCTTTGCGAGAATCCCTTTCAGCGCGAACCTTGGAAACTACTGATGAGGACTCGGATGTAAAGGAGATCACGAGAGTTGTGGTCATGACCAGCAATTCGACAGTCGCAAAGAAATTGATCTTTCTTCTTTGTGGACTCATACCAGATGCTAAATTCTTGTATCAACTCGACAATACTTCGACCAGCCCTAGTTTCGCTTCATCCGAGAGCGAGAGTCAAGAACGAGAGATTTCCACTCGTGATCTGCCTCTTCATCCATTCAACGAATCTCTGAAGCATTCTTCCAACCAAGATATGAAGGTATCCACAGGTCCTAAGCTGGAAACTTTTCTAAGCCAACGACATGCTCTATCAGAAAGTCCACGAATTAATTCTGACAGTCCTCTCAACTTGGTGCGTCCAATACCAATCCAACGGCAAGTGCTGTCGGAATCAGAAGTGCCATCGGATGATTCAGTGTGTGCCTCGGTCTCCTCCACAAAAGGATGGGAAGTTCCTGCTAAATCTACAACATGCGCATCTTTTAGTAAGAGTAGTACAACTCCCGTTCCAACAAAGTCTGTGGCAATTTCCCAAAAGCCAGTATCCAGTGAGCGGTCGGGCAATGGCTCTTCAATGGCATACTTGTCATCGTCTTTGAACTCCTCGCTATCTTCGAGCGCTTCGAATTATTCTCTTCTGAAACTCGGAAATAGTTTCATGGACAAATGGAAGCATTCTCTTGTTGGTTCAAATTCATTTACACCTCATAATGTTCATGAATCGTTCGAGCCGCCTATGTTCATTGATTCTTTGCGCAAGATTGGTCCCCCTGGAACAAAGTCTCCTTCTCCAGCAACACTCGACGACCATGCTTGGCCCTCTCACCCAATGAATAGTGCTACCAGCTCTCCGTCAAGACCGAGGTTTTCGAGGACTCAATCGGTATTCAATGTATGCAACGATACACTGTTGAAGACGAGAGAGTCGAGCTTAAAGCTTTCTACACCAAATGTCGAGCGTACAGTTCATTCGATAATTATACCTTCAGGTCCCGCTCATGAGAAGAGTATGAAATCAAGAAATGAGCAGCTCATTCGTGATCGAATCAGCCGGATCTTTCTGCAAGATGTCGAAATTATCAGTCAAAATGAACTGAGTATCGTTTTGAAGGATCCCTTCGAGAAGCAAGCAGATGATCTGGCTGCATCAGTGGAACCACTGTACTCTTCCCCATATCAGAGACGGTTGTTTCTCCAACCGCATGTTGCTTTTGTAGAGGAGTTCCGGCCAGAGTGTGTGATTCAATCTTGTCCAGCCAACCCCAAATTAGAGACGCAAGTCATCAATGCGATGAAAAACGATCTTATATTTTACCAAAATAACTGCAACTTCAAGAAGGTTGTGTCGAAAACGGTGTTCATTAGTCTCCGCGCGCGTGACATCAAGCTTATAGAGCTAAAAGTCGGCGGCCAGGATAAAAGCCCTAACTCTCACTTTGGCCCAACGACTCCGACACAAGAACACGCCATACCTATAGGTGCAAACTCGCCGATATCTTCCTATTTCGGAGGCCACGATAGTGGGCAAACTGTCAGCGAGCGTAGAGGCTCAGTTGGAGCCAATAATTACAAAACGTCGATTCGCAGAGTGTTCTCACCTGGCCGAAATTCCGGCGACAAAGAGTTGATCAATCTAATAGAAAACCAGCTCGAAAGACTCACTGAGGTGGTGGCGGTGATGAATGGTGACCAAAACGCCCCGAAAGCTGCAAAACAAGAGCTCAACAAGATGTTGTTTGATGCAGTCAGGGCAATAATTACGTAATATCGCCCCGGGCATTATTTATACAGATATACCTGATGAGTGTTACGTTCACTTGCCAAAGTATAAGATCTGAACCAAAATGAACGTAGAACGTGGAGGCTGCTTAATTAGCCGCAAAAAAAGTCAGAAGAATCATATTTGTTTCCTTAATATTCATCCGTTTTTTTTTTCCGCAATTTCCCTCGCAATCACAGATAAAGCTCGATCCTGTCACCAGCCTGGCCTGTGTGAATCAACTGAAAAACTCAGATTACCAACAAACGTCACTTACCTCATCCTACCTGGATTCCTATCTTTCCCCTCCACCTTGACATTCATTTTATGAGAAGCTAACACTAGTCAATCTTTCTCGACTCTTATTTGCTCCTTTCCGCGACATCCGGCCATATTCTTGATTGTGTTTTGTCGCTACTCAAACAGAAAGAATCGTCTGTGCCCACACAAACCGATAAACCACATCATCTAAACACACAAAAACCTCAACATGGCAACCGTACAACCACAGCCGCAACAGCTGTTCAAAGACGCGCCGGACAAAACGGCGGAGGCACTCTCAACGTTTGTTGATATCACCGAATGCATCTACCACGGAAAGCTGCTAGGCCGATCCGGGCAGAAAGAAACAATGACATGTGACTGTGTGGAGCATTGGGACAACGCCTTGGCGCGCAACTTGGCCTGTGACGAGGACAGTAACTGTATCAACCGCTTGACCTCCGTCGAATGTATAAACCGGGCCTGTCTCTGTGGAGACGACTGTAGCAATCAGCGGTTCCAGAAAAAGCAGTATAGTAGTGTAAAGGTTGTGCAGACCGAGAAGAAGGGCTACGGGCTCGTGGCTGAGAAGGATATCGCCGCCAATCAGTTCATCTACGAGTATATAGGAGAGGTCATTGACGAGCACACGTTTCGCGAGCGTATGGTCGACTACGACACACGGAAGCTTCGCCATTTCTATTTCATGATGCTCGCCAAGGATGCGTTCATCGACGCGACAGAGAAGGGTTGTTTGGCCAGGTTCTGCAACCATTCGTGCTCGCCCAACGCTTTCGTAGACAAATGGGTGGTTGGCGATCGCTTGCGCATGGGTATCTTTGCCAAAAAAGCTATAGCTTTAGGAGAGGAGATTACATTCGACTATAATGTCGACCGCTATGGTGCTCAACTGCAACCTTGTTACTGTGGCCTGTCTAACTGTCTCGGGTGGATGGGAGGCAAAACACAAACTGATGCAGCTCTTCTACTCCCAGATGGACTTTCAGAGGCGTTGGGAGTCACACCAGCACAGGAACGGGCGTGGTTGAAGCAAAATAAACAGTCAAAGTCAACCCCAACCCCAACGACTGAGAGCGCGGTAAACGAGACCTTTGTCCGCTCTCTAAATGTCGGACCATTGACTGAAACTGATGTTACCAAGGCCATGAGTGCCTTGATGAAGTCCGAGGAGCCGGTCATCATAGAGAAACTTGTAGAAAGAGTCTTTTTGACAACCGAGCCTCTGGTGAATTCCTCCATTGTCAAACTCCACGGATACAAAACATTGTCTCGCGTCTTGAAAGAGAATAACGCCAACGAGGACGTTGTGTTGAAAATCCTCCTGACTTTGAAACGCTGGCCGTCGGTTACAAAAAACAAGATCGAGCTGTCTCAAATCGAAGACATAGTCAAGGACATTGTCAAAGATCTGAAGAACACTGAAATCAAGGATTTGGCTCAAAGCTTGCTTAACGAATGGAGCAAACTTGAAATGGCATACCGCATCCCAAAAAACAACGATAACAATGGGGCCGAGGAAGGAAACCGTGGCTCGATTTCTCCTCTCTATGGTAGAAACGCCAGATCAGAATCTCCACTAAAAACTGGCTCTACTGATAAATCTTTCATGAATGGTGATGATGACGAAGATCTTCCTGAAGGATGGCAGAAGGCTTTGGATGCGGCCACAAACACACATTATTACTACCACGTAGGTCTTGGAATTTCAAAGTGGGAAAAGCCAACTGGAATCGTACCCACGGGCCCCAAAGTCAAAGCAAAGAAGGAGAAGACTCCACGCTCACGCGAAAGAGTAAAGGCCAGTCCAGGATTTTCAGCAGCCAAGGAACAAGAGGATTTATTCAGACAACAAAAACAAGAGCAATTCAACGAGGTTCTTGAAAAGGAAAAGGTGCTTCAGCAACTCATTCAACAGTCTCAACAAGAAGCGGCAGAGAAGAAAAAACTCGAAGAAGAAGCTCGACAAGAAAAGATCAAAAAAATCAAGGAGAAACGTCGCAAGCAAGAGGAAGCAGCATCACAAGCACGGGACCGTGCCAAAAAGTCTCCTGAAGAATTATGGAGGTCAACATTAGCACGGTATGTCCCTAACCTTGTCAAGAAGCACGAAAGTGAGATTGGACACGACAATGTAAAAGGCTGTGCAAGAGAATTGGTTAGAGTGCTTTCAGCCAAAGAATTGAAGAAAGACCCTCTGAACAAACCTCCTGCTAGTCTTGATGGCGCCAAAATCAAGAAACTAAAAGAATTCTGCGACGCTTGGATGGAAAAGTTTTTGGTGAAGTACAGAACTAAACGTCTGCGCCCATCTCTGGCCGGAAACGGAGCCTCTTCCACGAAGACTAACAGTGAACCCGTTCGACAGGATTCTACCTGTATCCCAGATTCTTGACATGTTGGGGCTTAATGTCTGCATGAGACTACAATTGTATAATATGTATACTTTAATCACGCAAATTTTAATTTAAAGAATGTGTTCTCGTGGTATCAAATAAAGTCGGTCAGAGGTTAACTTAGTTTGAAATGTGAATGCATTATTAGATGATATACAGAGTCAGGGTCTTTTTCGACAATAAATATTTGCTTAGGATTTTCTTTCCAACAACTTCGGCAAGTTCTCGATACTCTCGGAGCCGAAAATAATCTGGTATGTTGCTTCGAACAAAGGATATTCCTCGACACGGCCAACGTTAGTCAACAATTCGTGTACTTCCTTTGCAGTGAGCACACCTTGGGACGATTGGCCGTTCAACAACTTCTTCTCGGCAGTTTGGGCATCTTCGCCTGTTTCAGCCATGTAACGACCGATTTTAACGTTACGGCCTCCAGCACAGGTTGTGATCAAATCGGCAACACCAGCAGACTCTTTGAGGAAGGTAGATTGATGGGATTCAGGGAAAAAAGCTTTGCTGAAGGAAACGATTTCCAACAAACCGACTCTCATGATGGCGGCCTTGGCGTTTTCTCCCCAACCGAGACCCTCCACGAAACCTACAGCTAAGGCCACAATGTTTTTGAGGGCGCCAGCAATGGAAATACCAGCCACGTCCTCAACAACATTTACGTGGAAGTATGGTCTATGGAAGGCAGCTTTCAAGACAAAGTGGTCAATGTCTCTTCCAGGACCTCTGAAGTCATCTGGAATCTTATAAGCAACCGTAGTCTCGGACCATTGGCCACGTGCAATTTCAGGGGCCAAGTTAGCGCCTGAGAGGGCACCACAAGCAATTCCAAGCTCGTCGGTAATTGCCAGACTCAATAATTTGACGCCATCCTTGTTGACCTCCAAACCCTTGAGACAAGAGATGGCGCGGCAGGCTGGCTTCAAGTGGCCCTTCAATTGAGAGCAGATACGAGGCAAGAACTGGTGGGGCAAGTTGAAGACCAACAAGTCAGCATCCTGGGCCACTTCAACGATGTTGGAGTTTGCACGTAAGTTCGATGGGAGCTTGACGCCAGGCAAGTAGCGCACATTCTCGTGGTCCTCGTTGATGATGGCCGTCAAGTTGCGGCCGTCGACTTTCTCCTCGAACACCCACATGTCAACGAAATGCTTGAACAAGTGTGGGCGCGCAAGTGCGTTTTCGGCGAGGATCTTAGCGATGGTAGTACCCCAGTTACCGGAGCCAATCACAGCGATTTTGAATGGGTGGTGGGGGTTCAAAGACGTACTAGCAGCCTTGGTGGGCGAAGCAAGAATCTGAGAAACATGTTGCAATCTTTCGACTGGAGTGGAACACATTTTGGTATGAAGAAGGCGGAACGGGGTGGAACGAGCCAATGAGAAATTGAACAACAAACGAATATCCAAATGTGGAACGGAAGCTTCTATTAAGGTGTTTCTTCGAAAAATGGAGAAACGGATCCAAAATCACTCGTGGGAATTCCAGATCAATGCAAGAACAAAAGCAAAGCTAAAACAGACAAATCAAATGTCAGGATATGCTTGGGGAAGTCAAGAACACACGGTGAATTGAATGGGCAGTGTATTAGTGCTGGCCAATCAAAAACAGGAAATGTAGTCGTTTTCCTAACGTGAAATCAAAATCTCTTATCTGGTGAAAAGTGTTGGGCCAGTGCGGAGTATATATATATTGGCAGAAGAGACAGGAACCCCAAATAGATACGAACGATACGGGCGGGGTTTAAGGTGCGGAGGAATTACTCGACGATATCTCGAACTGAATTACTTTGTGCTCGTGTATTTTTGTTGCGGCCCCTGGGCCTTTTATATTTTTTTGCAGCCAGATTCAACTCCGCGGTCCGATGGCGATATGAGCTTGTGAGGAGGGGCTCAGCACAGACACGCAGCCGAGGGAGCCAGATGGTCGGACTTTTTCTTAATGCGTACTTTGGATCCGGTGCGAGATCTTGAAATAATTTTGACTTGGAAATTTTGATTCCGGCCCGTGTTTTTCCCGGCTTCCCTCGATGATTGTACCTCATCTTCATACCTTCGCTCCTGCAGAAAGCACCGGTCCATGCAAGCGCACACTGTTGGATGAGGGAAGAGTCACGCTACGACAGCTATTCAGGTGACTAATTTTCGTTTGATGCTTGGCCTCAGTAGAGAATAAACAGTTTGGGCTAATTTGTGACTGATAACGTCCCTGCATTAATTGAAGGCCCTTAGAAAGGTGTTCTTGCATTTAAGGGTATGAAACATTTTGGCAGGCCATTCCTGGGCCATCACGTCTAACTTAACCAAATAGAACCGAGATGTTAATAATCAGTCTTTTGAGAAGACGGTCTTGATTCTCAAAAAAAGACAATTTCTCGGATTATCTCGATCTGCGCAACTGTTGGATATCACACTCATTGTGGAAGCATGTGTCACAAAGCACGGCTGCAAATACTCCGAGGCCAGTCTGCCGGAACATGCACTTTGGCTGCAAATAATTAAAGGCATATGTAAACTTCCGCCCAGCAATAGAAGAGCCTGAATTTCAGTGAGTTCTGATTTGCGGCACTTTCTTGAAGAAATTCTGAATGTCCGGTACGCGGGGGAGGTTCACATACTCTTTAGCTTCGCTTTCTATTGAGGTAGTTGAGGTTGTGTCGATATAGTTTCTTGTTGGCATTCCGTTTACAAGTGAGAGTGCCTAGGTGTCTTTTCAACGCATCCTTGCGCGCGAACCCTTTTCCACACTCGGGGCAGATATTGGCTGGAATCTTCAAATGTTGCTTCTCGTGTCGTTTGAGGTCAGAAGAGCGATGGAAGGAAACCGTACAATGCTCGCATGGATATTTCCGTCCTCCCAGTGCTTGTGAATCACTGTTTTCGGTGCTGGGGCTCGGGCTGGCCGGATCTAGCAAAAAGTTCCACCCTTCGTTCTTGCTAGTGATACTGGCACTTCGATCTGTGGTCTCTCCAGAACCACCGAAGACATCGTTACTCAAGTTTGGGAAATCTTTGTAGAATTTTTGAATCATGAGCTGGCCATTCTCATTGGCGTGAATATTTTCTGCGTTTCTGATTGGATTACCGTGTGGCGACAGCACGTATCGGAGTCGCGCTAGAAGATCTTGAATAGTTGGATCGACAATGAGGTTGGATTCCGTTGACGTTGCCACCAATGCCTCATGGGCCAATCGTATGAAGCGTGCATCCTCGTCTAGGTCACCGTCGATTCTATTGGGTGGGATCTGGTCCAAGTGCAGCTGCTGCTGTTGTTGCTGTTGTTGCTGTTGTTGCTGTTGTTGTTGTTGTTGATAATAATCATTCTGTGCTTTTACATTGTTCATATTAGACTCCATTGACTCCATTGACTCCAATTGATTCACATGGTGTGGGCCCGATAGCAGAGACGCCAGTGCGGTCTGCTCATATACAAGTTGTTGTTGTTGTTGTTGCTGCTGCTGCTGCTGCTGCTGCATTTGTTGTTGCATTTGTTGTTGCTGTTGCTGCATTTGTTGCTGCTGAAGCGAGTACTGATAGCTCTCCAGATCTGTTTTCGTAGACTGCTGCTCCATTTCTGCCACCAGCTGTGCCGATCGCGTGTAGCTCACGTTGTGCTCGACCACAGGAGAATGACGCTGTAGATAGTTGAACCCGTTTGGCGTCGGTGCCTGTGTTGGTGGTGTATCACCATTGAAGATAGGGAACGCCATATGTGATGTAAGAAGAGAGCCGGTTGGACCAAGAATGAAAGAGCGCCCAAAATATCTTTTCAAGATTCTAGCTAAAAGTCTCCAACTCTGCGTGTTGTGTTGTATTCAGGTTCGAGTCAAGACTCAAGTGTAATATGGATATTGGATAGATTCCAGCGACCAATTGAGGATGCTGACAGGAATTGAGTGCGTCAAGAAGACTGGGTGAAAAGAAATGAGGAAGCACCGTCGGCCGGCTTATGTTGAAGTCTGAATGGACTATTATATGTGTCGGGGAAATGAATTGACACAGTCCACGAGTGTAAACTGTGGCTCAGATATAGTGATGGGTGTTAGTGAGGGACTCTTGTCTTGCGATTGTGCAAAAATCGGGCCGAATATTTCTGGTTGATTTTTCTTTGATTTGACGATGTGAAAAGCAGTTTGCAATTTTGCAATTGGTGTCTTTGAGTTGCATTCGACGCTGAACTTTTGTTATAGTTGTTGCGCTGGATGCTTAGTAAGACCCTCAGTTAGATCGCGGCCTATTCAACTGTGACTTTGGTCAGCGGTCAGAATCGAGGTTAAATTTTTTCTCTGTATTTGTTTTTTTTTTTGTATGTACCTTCCTCGATGGTATCTTGAAGTTTTTTGTGTATGAAGTCTGGAATTTACTGTGGTGTCTGACTCTGTTCCTCTTGAACAATGCACAAGGCTAACAGACAGGGCTGATGTAGGAGAAGTTGAACCAAAGGATCGAAAATTTTACGATTCTGGTCCTTCAATTGAAATTTGCGAAATCTTTACTTCCTCAACACTGCGCTTCCCCGATTTAAGCTTTTCAGAATCGCCGCCAATTGAACCTAAAATTGCAATTAAGACTGATAAGTATTACTAGCCTACACTCAGTCACATTCCTCGCTGCATGTCTCAAGTCTGAGCCCCGGAATGCTGTGCTATTGATCAAAATCACGTGACATGTGCTAATGTCTTGCATCATCAGATCAAGCAACGAGTCCACTATCGAGGATTTCAGCGAGTCTGGGGCGATTATCTGATTCCTCCAGAACATCGTGTTTTGCTGATTGCTAGGATTCCGTTGTGGGTGAATTTTGACAACTCGTCTATGTGCAGGACTTCAATTTTGATTTGCAGCCAATTCAGCCGCTGTAATTATTCCATTGCGGCTGTTTCCATTTGAGCTGAAAAACGAAGAGTTCGTATGAGGCTCTTTCATTTCATTCCTTCATTTAGTTTGAGGGCGTAGCACTCGCTGCAAAGATGCTTCTCTACTTTTAGAAGACTGTTAGGTTGGTCATCTATGTCTCTTGATCAGTTTTAGCAGTTCATACTTTTTTCAGAAGATCGTGTTCGTTGCTCTGTATAGTCGACTGTAGCTAGCCCAAATAATTTCTCAATCTGACCTATTAGTCCAAACACGGGATACGATGCCATCTTGGTCCCAGAATCGGGCCTTCGTGGCGGCTCAAAGCCTCTATGTCGTCCTATTATCGCTGTACAGAGCTTCTAATTTAATTCATATGATTCTCATGACAAGAACTATCTCGATATTTTTACTTGCGTACTCTACCGGGAGTGCTCTATGAGATACCTAACATAATACGGACGACTATACATACATACAATTACACTCGGAATATCGTATAAAAGTTTGTATTGTTCGTGCAAAGTTGTTGTATTCTCTGAAACACGTCTATCTGAACTACATCTTGTCAAGTACTTGATCCAATTTCACACTCCTTCTATCTCTAGCATAAGCTTGTCCACAAATGGGAAACTGCGTCAGCTTGAGTACTGCAACAATGAGTTACGAGTCAAATCAAAATCCTCCTTCACTTTTTGTAATTGACAAATTTCACCTTTCGCCTATTCCCCACTTATACATTATCACCCATTCTTGACTACTATCTGCCTGCATACACACCCCACATCTCTTCAACTCTCAATACTAATTCCACCGGTACCATAGTATACACTTGAAATCTATAGATTCATTGCATATCATTGAACACGCCTACATAGCCCAAAACGCCAAAGCCCATATCTTCCACACAACCGTCCTATCATGGCCCAGGATCCCTCCCCTCGTCCGAAGTCTCAAAGACTCGTCAATCGTATAAAAGCAGACCAGCCGTCGCAGTATTTCCTCCAGTTCAAAAAGCAAGCCCGCAACATATCAAGCGTGAATGAACTTCTACCTGGACTCAACGATATCTCGGATGCATTCGAGGCTATGCCTCTAGATATGGTCAAGTACTTTACCTTAATGAAAGAGATCGATGCGAAGTGCATCAAGGCTATTCCCATGATCAACAGAAACATCGGTGACTACATCGAGAAGTTGCACAGCACAGAGGAAACTTTTTCACGTGACGATCAGATGCAGCGGTTGCAACGGTTGCGAAAACACATCCATGAAGTGATCCCCTGTTTGGAGGAGAAGATGCATGTTAGCTCTGTGGCAGTGGACATCATGGAAAAACACATGTACAGGATCAACAACGACTACAAGGTAATTATTGGCAACAATGAGGTGCCGGAGTCGATTCGGTTGGGTCCTCTAAATCATCGTGCCATGGTTGTAGACCCCCTGGCGCCGCTTGATGCGTCCAAAACTGCGCAGTCTCAGCGGTCAGAGAGCAGAAGGGAGGCCATCGCTGCGAAGCGGGCCAATAAAGATGGCGATGATGAGGATCTTCTGAAAAAACGCAGAAATAAGGAAGTCACACCGCTGGAAACGGCCGCTTCGTCTTCTGCCGTTAACTCGGGCACCAACGGCGCTGGTTCAGCTACTGGTGGCAAAAGGCGCCGGAAAGAGACAGAAAAGGCAGCTGTGGCTCCACCTACTGACAAGAAACGTGCAGCTGTCAAGCCGAAAAAGGAGAAAGATGATGACCAGGGCTCTTCGAACAACAACTCGGGTGTTGAGCAAACATACTGTTACTGTGACCAGGTCTCGTTTGGTGAGATGGTGGGATGTGATGGCGAGACCTGTACTCGTGAATGGTTCCATCTTCCATGTATTGGGTTCAAAAACCCTCCCAAGGGTAAGTGGTATTGTGACGACTGTCTTTTGAAGTTGAAGCGCGCGAAGAAAACTTAATAGGAATTATTGTCCAATTGGTATTATGTTGATAGACCTGGCTGCAAATGCACACACTTGGCTATACGGGTGTACCCTGACCCACGTACTTTGATACACTAGAATGTGTATATGTATGAATTTGTGGAATTATCTTTTTTTTGATTTTTTTGCAATAATTTATACATGATGAAGCTACGTCTTCCGATTTCTGGTCTTCCTCACATCCCGGGGCTCCAACTCATGTATGCAAGATGGTAATCTGCAAAGTGCCCTAAATAAGCTATCAAGCACGACAAGTCCCCGATATGGCTAATATGCAAACAATTGCAAAGCAGCCCCAGATTGAAAAACGACAAATCGAGCTCAGCATAAGTATGTATTTGCAATATTTCCACAAAATGACTTTTTGACACTTTAGCCTCTAGCAACCATAGCCTACATTTGCAACCACTATATTGCGAGCGACTTCAGCAGGCTACCAACCGCTTCAAGTCCAGCCATACCATATCACAAAAGGGCTCAAAACCACAAAATAGCAAATTTCAATGAATTCACCCAAATCTTCAATAAACAGGGGCAAAAACCGTTTCCCCACGCCCTGCCGTTTAAATCCACCGCCAATAACAGCACCTAAACCAGTAGTATCACCGAAACAGCTCCTGCACGCAGGCGCACGAACAGTTCCCATGTCCGGTCCAGAAAAAATACACCCCTGGTCCTTCTACCACCACGTACCATGTTGAAGGAATACAAGATCGTCGTCGTCGGAGGCGGAGGTGTCGGTAAGTCCGCCCTCACCATCCAATTGATCCAATCGCACTTCGTGGACGAGTACGACCCCACAATCGAGGACTCCTACAGAAAACACTGTACTGTCGATAACGAACAGGTGGTTCTAGACATCTTAGATACCGCCGGCCAGGAGGAGTACCTGGCCATGCGTGAGCAGTACATGCGCACGGGTGAAGGCTTTTTGCTTGTGTATGCCATCAACTCCAAGAACTCGTTGGACGAGTTGCAGGTGTTCTACGAGCAGATTCAGAGAGTCAAGGACTCGGACACCGTGCCTGTGTTGGTGGTGGGTAACAAGAGCGACTTGGAGTCGGAGAGACAGGTCTCTTACGAAGAAGGGTTGGCCTTTGCGCGCTCGTTGAACTGTCCGTTCTTGGAGACCTCTGCCAAGCAGAGAATCAATGTTGAGGAGGCTTTCTATGGGTTGGTGCGCAACATCAACCAGCAGAATGCCAGTGCAACTGCTGCTGCCTCGGATGCTGCTGCCGCTGATGCCGTTGCTTATACGTCCACCCCCGCTGCTGGCCAGGAAGCTGTAGGCGCTAACAACGAGGCCCGCGGTGCTGAAGCTGGCAAGAAGAGTGCTGCTGCCGCTGCCAACAGCCGTGCGCAGCAGAGCGCTGCGGGCAACGACAAGGAGAAGAGCGGGTGCTGTGTAATTGTTTAGGCTTGCTCTGGGCGCCTGATATTGCATCCATCACTTATAGTCAAGGGTGCGTGGATGTTTTGCCTGCTGGCTGTGTTACCTTCGCTTATCCATGTAGCAAGAGCCGTGAAATACGGGATGTTTGTGTATTCGTAAGTCCTGGTCTGTCGCCTGTCATATAGACTCTGACGACTCAGTCCAGGATAAAAAAAATGAAAGATTTGTGTTACAAAAGTTGCATATTCCAATCGTATCCTATTCTAGAGAAGTATACATCTACCTCTTTGTTTTTCACTTTTTGGTGCCATCTGGATCCATTTTACAGCTTCTACAATGACGACTGTTTCGCGTTCCATTCAATATTGTGTGTTTGTCGTTGCGAGTACCTTCTATGCTTTTATTTGTGACTATTTTAGTTGATGAAATGGAACACGATGAAGTGTAACACTAAACTGGCAAAGACAAAGTCGCCAAGAGCCCGCTCCGGTGTGATGGTTGGAAATGGCGAGTCCTCCCCCTTTGACTCCTCTGACTGCGTTGCAAGTGCATATTGCATTCTCAAACTCACTGTTAAGACGAACTGGCCAACACATGAGATGAATCCTCCCAAGAATGCGTTGAATGGAAAGTTACCCACCAACAACACGTAGACAAACTGCAAGACACCCAAGGCAACCAAGAACACCAAGAAGGAGTCGATCAATTTCAACCGCGGAGTCAATGCCTTGAGATAATTGGTATAAGTGGTGTTAACGGCGGCCACCACATCGTTGATGCTTTTGGAGATCGGAGACGATGACTTGACGGGTTTTCTGGCGGTTGCGGCGTCCAAATCGGGACGAGCAGCGAACGCAGCGCTGGCTTTTTTAGCAGCCACGTCTTTTTTGGCCATCGTGGTGGTGTTTTCCGGTTGACTGTGGAAGTGTAGTGGATGCGACTTAACACGTCGTGGGCCTGTGTGGAGAGGCAGACGACGTGGGGGACATGAAATTGTTGGAGGAAGATGGGTGGGAATGTCGGGCTTTATATATTTCTGGGGGTTTTGAGCCCTTGGTATTTTTGAATTCTTCTCTTTTTCTTTTGCCTTTGAAGCTTTGGTAATGTCAATCTTGTATGATATATGCACTGTAGTCGGACGTGAAAGAAACAAAGATGAACTTAGGGAGTATGACGAGAATCGGAGATCAGAATTATTGGCATATTGTATTTTCCTTTGACGTTGAAAACTCAATACACATATATTGGACTCTTCGGTTTTGAGTACACTTACATCTCCTTGTGGGTACTATATCTACCATGGCAAAGCCCAAACACCACAAAGATAACCAATAATGGAACAACAAGGTAAAAATTAATTCTGAAATATTGTCCAACGATTAACCGTCCCCTCACATCCGATGTATACCCTCTAAAAAACAACAGTAGCATCTAATCTAGACCCTAACCTCTAAAAACCCACCTCCGAATAAACAAATTGGAGAATTTCCCTCATAAAGAAAATAAGACGAAAAAAATTACAACTCCCACAACCCAATCCCCCAATTGCATCCTTCGCTTCGTTGGTATTTGGCACTACACGTGACAGCGTCTATAGTCCTACTCATAGCTCTCTCCATTTCGGATCACCACCCACTAGAACCTCCAATTCCCCAAATGGCTAAAGAAGCTGCCGTCGATCCCTTGGACGAATCCTCGCGTACTGCCGTGGCCAGTCTATCGGCTGCTCCTGCCCTGCGAATCATCCCTCCACTCAACTTCTGCCCCGTTGAAAAACAGTTGTACAGATCCGGCCAGCCGTCGCTCATAAACCAGTCTTTTCTCGAGCAGCTCAATCTAAAAACGATATTGTGGTTGGCCAGCGAAGAGCCTATGGAGGATTTTCTCGACTACTGTCTGGGGAACAACATCAACATTGAGTTTGTTGGGCTAATCAATGACTACAGCTATACCAACATCAATCCGTGGGACTCGCTTGACGAGCGCACCATTAAGAAGGCATTGGAACTTATTTGTAATCAGGATAACTATCCACTCTTGGTTTGTTGCGGGATGGGACGCCATAGAACCGGTGCAGTGATTGGATGCTTGAGACGACTTCAGGGCTGGAACTTGGCCAGTGTGTCTGAGGAATATAGGCGCTTTACGGGAGCACGCGGGGGACGTATATTGGTGGAGTTGTTGATCGAGAGCTTCGATGTGCTGAGTGTAGAGGGTGATCCGGCTAAGCTTCCGGAATTCTTGAGATAAGTCCGAATGGCTTAGTGACATTAAAAATAAAGTCATGATTGAAGGTTGAAAAGAGACGTGTCAGAATACAAAATCTACCATGCTGGATTGTGCTTTTCTGGTGGCTCGAGAAGTGTTTTACAGAATCGTCTTCTACTTGTACCAATCGAGGTCTATGTGGGACGCTTTGCATCATCCTTCTACGTATTCCATGTAAAACCGCACCAATGGCTTACTTCTTGCTTTATACTACTTGCTAGTGTGACTGCAGTTGTCCACATACTGCCCGTTCCTGATCGTTGCTCCAACACAGAAGTGGCGTATTAATGCTTCTGTCGTGTTTTGACGCTGTTTGAAAACTCTCCGAGATTTTCCGCAACATGGCTGCAAATTGCAAAACGCTCGGTTCCGAAGGTGTCAAGTGGCGTATTTGCCCCCAGAAATGGCAATACCTCTCTCGATACTCATAATGAAACTCTCCTGCAAAAACAAAGAAAAAGAATTGAGAAAACACAATACTACAAAAAAAATCCATTTAGAAAAAACGCTCCATTCGTTCAGTCCCAAACCCTAAACCACCAATACTAGCAGTTAGGTGCCATCCTCCATGCACTCGGACACCCGTGCCTCCTCGCCACCCATCCCCACTCAATCATCTTCACTATCTTTGCCCTCCCTTCTCCTGATATATAAACAGGCCAATCGAACCCTTCTACTCCCGTTGATTTCCTGAACCACAGATATTCCACCCTGTTCTCAAAAGCAATTCCACTCTACTCTTTGCACAAGGGTCTGATAGCAAACAATCACGTCCGTATAGTAGTTTGTCTCACTGCAAACTCCTCTGTTCCTTAACTGCCAACAACTCCTTTTCTTTTCCACAACAATCCTCATCAAATGGGCCGTTGTCTTTTTGTGATTAAAGTGGCCGGTGCCACCTCGTTGGGCTTGTTGACCGGCTCCTTGGCATACCAGACCTGGGAAGCCATTCCTCAATTGATCAGACAATTAAACAATCTGAGCTCATCGGAAAAACATCTGCTTACCTTGCAGAGCATCAGCACAACGTTTACGATTTCCAACGTGTTGAACTTGGCCTTGGCCGTTGTCTCCTCGGGTCTCTTCACCATGGCTTATAAGTACGCTGCTCCCTCTGGAAAGCATCCTTACTTGTTGTACTCTGCCGTGGGAGCTCCTCTTGCGCTCTTGTCAATGTGGTACAACGGCGCACGCGCTCAATGCAACATCTCGAAGCGTTCGCGCGGAAAGGAGGTTGGTTGCTCCTCCAAGGGCATGTTCGGATTTATTTCCGGCAGCGGTGTTCCATTCAGCAAGTGTTCTGCGAAATGCAAGAAGAACGTGTGCAAGAAGACTGAAGCCAAGAAGGAGCCAACCCCTAAACCCGCGGAGCAAGTGCCAATTGAAGAGGAGAGCTTGAGTCTGTCATATGTTCAAGTTTCCGAAGATTCTCTGGCCACTTCCACACCTAGTGCATCTGTTCCTGGCTCCCCAGCACCAATGTCTACTTCCGCTGCTAGTGATGTAACAGTTGGCGCTGATGAGGCAGTCCCAGTTGTGTCACCCATCGAAGAAGAGGTTGAGTATGCCTTGAGCAAGAAGGCCTACGTGCGCGATTTGGAGATTGTCAAGCGCGGCAGTGTCGTTGCCTCAGCCATTGCGGCCGGTGCACTTTTCATCAGCACCATCGGTGTTGTTGGCGAGCGTCTTTACCTTTGATCGTTCATACCTAGTACGCTGGCACATTGACAGCAGAATGTTCCATAGCCACCATTAATTATTACGACTTCAAGAAATGCCGATGCGCTGTATTCTGATTTCTACTACTTTAAAAAAGCCACCTCGTAAATGTCACAACCTCTTTTTTTAACCTCACACTTACAAGAAGACTAGAACTCAATCGAGATATAACACAAAAATCGCCACAACCACAAAACAGAGAATAAAATCCAAACTCTACGCTCACAATTTCCGCCGCCGCAAAGCCACTTCCAAATTTCCAATGCATTTTTTTTTTTGACATCTTTCAATACCCTTCACTTGCATACAGAAGCTTCGGCTCGGCGGTGCCACAATTCCGGGTCACACACGTAACAACATATATAAGCCACACCACTTTCTCGCAAGTTCCACCAAACACAAATTTAGCAAACATGTCTTCCTTCTACGACCTCGCTCCCTTGGACGCCAAAGACCAGCCATACCCCTTCGACCAATTGAAAGGCAAGGTCGTTCTCATTGTGAACGTAGCCTCCAAGTGTGGATTCACTCCCCAATACAAGGAACTCGAGGAATTGAACAAGAAATACGGCGACAACGTGCAGATCCTCGGCTTCCCATGTAACCAATTCGGATGGCAGGAGCCCGGCAACTCCGACGAAATCGCCACGTTCTGTCTGGCCAACTACGGTGTGAGTTTCCCAGTGTTAAAGAAGATCGACGTCAATGGCGCCAAGGCCGACCCCGTGTACAAATTCTTGAAGTCGCAGAAGTCGGGCTTGTTGGGGCTTACCCGGGTCAAGTGGAACTTCGAGAAGTTCTTGATTGACAAGGAGGGTAAGGTCGTTGAGAGATACTCATCGGTGACCAAGCCTGCGTCGTTGACAGGGACAATTGATGGCTTGCTCAAGTAGCGAAAGAAGCCAATGGCGGGCCGCACACCGCATTTTCGGGCACTTCACTAGGCCGTGTTTTAATAGTTGCGTTTAATTTTAATATATTCTATTTATTCGAGAGTACTGGTAGGGTTCTTGCAGGCGCTGGTTGCTGATTTTAGAATTGGCGCATGAGATGCGTCATTATAGTTGCCAGGACCAGAGCCTGGTACAGCCGTCTCAACTGATCGGCCGTTGAGACTCGGGCAATTCCATATGGCAACAAGCGCATGGTTTTGGCAGTGTAGGACGGTCTGTGTGCAAAGTAGTAATTGAAGTACGGAGCGCAGCGGTCAATTTAGAGATTGCCTGGTTTGCTGAGATGTAATTTGGGGAATCGGCCCTGATGGATTTTCTTGGTTGCTTTAATGAGCTGAGGGTGTGTTTGTAGTGAATGTGCACAATGGGTGGAAGTGTTCAGGCGGTATGGTTGTTCTTCTCAGCGAGAATCTATTGAGAATTTGAATTCTGACACGAGCAGTTTCGTCCGTTTCAGAGGTGCTTGTGGTTTTGCAAGTTTGGTGGCTGTACTGTTTGTGCTTGTGTTGTTTGTGGCTATACTGTCTGTGCTTGTTTGAAGACTAATAGCTAGAGCCGTGATTGTGTGTCTGGGTCACTTATTGTGGTTGTCAATATAATGCACCGTATCTGAAAAAACCAGTCCTTATTATTTCGTATCATTTATATCACCTAGCGCCAATTATGGGTAGCGAATCGTTGAGCCCCCAATTTCCACCCAATTGTGCCTCCAAAAACCAACCACAAAGAATTGGGTCTGCTCCCCAACAGCGCTCCAGAGATTTGGTTTCCTTCCTAATTCCATCCTCCCCAGGTGTCTCTGCCCAAATCAGCTGTATTGATCCACTGGCTGCAAAATACTGCATCTACACCTGTTGGGCAGGCACAACCTAAACACTGCGACGGTACATATGCACAGACTTGAAACAGAATAAACTATTCTAACAGTGCCAAAACACTCCTTTGTCTGTGGACGATCTGCGGTTCCCACAGTTCTCTCCTTTTTAATATCCGTTGTCCCTATGACGCTATAACTAGGCTTAACTCTGTAGGATATCTGACCGAAATTCCCGATCAGCTACCCTAAAACCAAATCAATAAAATCTAATGCACTAGTGACCAAAAAGTAATACTTTCCTCTTTTGTTTTCCCAACAGCTGTCCTTTAGCCTGCTTGTCTGTACCGCTACTGCTTTGGGTCCGAAACGCTCACGTGACATTCGAGCACTTTCCACCACCCACACTAATCCTGCAAGTGCGCCCCCCTAATCGGTTCGGTTTGTCACTATCAGGAATAGTATATGAGGCCCGATATTCGCACTGAAAAGAAACCACCGCTGCAACCGTTACATCTAGCATTGACGGAGTAATTCAGTTAAAAGTTGACAATTGGCAATTGGCACGACCGCCCAGCAGTATATATAGCTTCCCCATTTCCCTCTGCAATCCCTGATTTATTGTGGATCTACCTCTCTTACTAATACCGGTTTCCTGTCTCATACAGAGGCCCCATCGCCAAACCACAGTGACGCTCTTTCCATCCAGTACGTGAAAGAGAAATTAGCCGCGACTGTAAACGAAATAACAAAACTAAAAAGTTTCATTTGGTGAATTTTCACTGAACCTGTTTCTATCGCAGCCCAACATTTGTTATCCCTTATCGTCCCAAATCTCCAATTTTCCGAGCCGCACCTACACACACTCCCCCGGATTAGTCACAAGTCACTCCAAGTACCATCACGAGACACCTCACCACAGTCTCTGGCAACTACCACAACTCCACCACAACTCGTCCCCTACGCATTATTGTTTTGTGTCTCGAACCCCGGGCTCATAACATCCCTCCTCCCATATATATATTAGGCTGAGTCCTGGTCTGGTCTCTGCGTGCTCTCCTTTCAGACTGATTCGCATCCCTTACCCCGGGATTTAACCACCTACCCCGTTCATCGGTGTTTAGAAGTACCACATCGCCAGATAATCTGTAACGTTGATTGTTCTGGCCGAGACCCGCTTTTGGTTGCTTTGATTGTTCTTCGTTTTTTTTATTGATCTTCGGTAGGCGCAGGTTCTGGCAACTTGTCCTTTCCTTAGTCACTTACCCCTATCCCTTTACAGAACCCCCCTCAGTACATGCAATCCATAAAACCTTCTCTGAATGTTGACGGAAGTGTGGAGAAAGCTTTGGGAAGTGAAGCAAATAACGGGCTTGTGAAATTGAAGTCCTCGACCCCTGGCAGGTTCCCCCAGGCGTCTCCCGAGTATGCGGCGTACGAAAATGGCAGGCTCCATTGGAATAACCGCTATCAATACTTGGCCCCCATCCAGAAGGGCTCCTTTGGCTGTGTGACCCTTGCATTGGATCTCGAAACAAACACAAAGGTTGCCATCAAGGCCATGCACAGACGGAAAGAAGTCGAGCCCATGGCCAGGCACGAAGTGAAGGTGTTGCAGAAGTTGGGTCGCGGGAACGCCAACATCTGTCAATTGCTCGATAGCTTCGAAACCGCAGAGTTTGTCGTGTTGGTGTTGGAGTACTGCTCTGCAGGCGACTTGCACGATGTCATCCACTCCAACAATGGATCGCCTCGCGCTGTGGATGTATGGAATTTGGCTCGCGAAATGGACAGCGGCCTCACCTACGCCCACAGCCTCGGTATTTATCACCGTGATTTGAAGCCAGAAAACATCTTATTCACCGAACAAGGTACCGCCAAGATTTGCGACTGGGGTCTCGCCACCTTCACCAGACACAGTACCGTATTCAATGTTGGCACTGAACGTTACATGGCCCCCGAATGCTTTCTTCACACACCATTCGATCTGGGCTCTGATGAGGTTGTCAGCTCCTACGATTGTAAGTATGCAGACTACTGGTCGTTTGGAATCACCCTTTTGACTGCCGTCTTCGGTACTTCTCCTTTCAAGCCAATTGTAGCTACTACAACCAGCTCTGGTTCTGCTGACCCATTCAAGCTCAAGAAAAAGGGTCCTCGGAAGTCACTTGAATCTGATTCCAATTTCAAGAAGTTCGTGTTTTACAATAAGCCTGAGATCCTTTACGACATTTACCCCAGCATGAACAGCAATTGTTTCACGATCTTCATGAACTTGCTCAAGATTGGTGGCGCAGATGACGGTTTGTCAAACTACCTCAAGAAGATTCAACTGAGAGACATGAAGAAGTTCATCTCAGAGTTGGAGGCCAATTGGAAGTATGGCTTAACCGTATGGGAAGAGGAGGAGTTTGGCGCGGATTCAGATGACGACTCTGTGAGTTTCAAGAATCAGACCCACCATGACTCCGTCTTCGATATGGACGACTTCGAGCAATCTAAGGCCAAGAGTAACTCGAGCTCCTCGGTGCCTGAGCCTTCGATTCTCAAAGAGAAGGATACTGAAGGCGTGGACTCAAGTTCTGAACACGAGATTGAATCTTACAGCGGATTTGATGTTGCCAAGCACGTCAATGTTTCATCATTGCCCGTTCCCTCGTTGCTGGAGTCTTCCTTCCAGCCTAAGTCCTGGTATGATTTAGAAGATGATTTGGATGATGTTGAGTTCAACAAGATCTTCAACAGCTTGAGCTTCCGGTCGGAACCCAAGAAGATGGGCGACAACTGGAACATTCAGATTGTTGAGAAGGAAATGGTTGATGACACAGTGCAATGGAACTACTAGAGTGATTGTCTGCACAAATGATTGAACAATTTGATGAATAAGATACGACATGGGAATATGATAACGGATAGAGCGCGGATGCTTGTACGCTCGCAGCATTTATAAATATAACGATTAATACTATACATTTTTATTTACATCATTTGTAGGTGTGGTTATTGGATTTGAGGAGGAGAGCGAAGAGGAGGCACAGAGAAGCAGATGGAAACCCTCAGGTAGGATTCATCCGAGACACTAGTGTATCAATACCGAGGAGGCTTCCTTTTCTTCTAGCTGAACGAATATTTCTATGTGTTTAAATATTTATGCGTGCCTCTCAGAATTGACAACAAGTGGGATCAGACGCTCATTTATGCAAAAGTGAATATTCGCACCCACTCTCAAATCACTAACCTCAACAATGATTCATTTAAAATAAAGAATATTACAATCAAAGAGATATTTTACCACTGAAAATCCAACAGCACAAATTTCAAAATCACACGAATTAATCAAAACAACCCGTGTCAATTACCAGTAATCTCGTTACACTTAATTATGGCCTACATGCAATTCACCCCCAGTCAACCAAAACCCGAACCAGAATTCCCAACGGCGCATCCCGAAACCCGCACCAAAACGGCGCGAAATTAAGCCGTCGCCCAATCTCCATCCACACAAATCAGATCATCCACTCTTGGATTCTACAGGTACCGGCCCTATTTAGGACTCCCCCAGGCGGGCACGCATATGCAGTGCTCTCCGCCAACATGGTTGACTCACAGTGAGCGCACAGTAGTATTAGGCCCTAATGGTGATATAGGGCTGAAGCCTCCACTATTGGCAATAGATCATGATCCATACACCAGAGCCAGGATCCACCAATGAAATTTTCCCCTTCAAAATTCCCACAATCCAAGCACCACCAGTAATTCTCCAAGCGCCTATATCGGCCGCTGGGCCCCATTATCGTATGTTCTGTAACCTTCACCAAACCGCTCCGCAACCGCGCCGGCGTCGACCCCCGCACCCGTGCACCCGCGGTGCGCACAAAATTTTTCACGCACTATAAAGGAATCTGAATATCCACCGGATTTTTTTCTCACCACAGAACTACTTTCTTCTACACACAATGTCGTTCAGAAACTCCACCCTCCGTTTGGCTCGTCAGGCTTCCTCCACCGTTGCCAAGCAACTTGCTGCCAAGAGAACCCTCGCTGCTTTGGCCACCAAGATGCCTCAAGCTGCCGTCAGATCCGCTGCTCCTTTGGCTACCCGTGGTGTCAAGACCATCAACTTCGGTGGTCACGAGGAGGTTGTCCACGAGCGTGGTGACTGGCCTGTCGAGAAGTTGCAAGAGTACTTCAAGAACGACACCTTGGCCTTGATTGGTTACGGTTCCCAAGGTTACGGTCAAGGTCTTAACTTGAGAGACAACGGCTTGAACGTCATCATCGGTGTCAGAAAGGACGGTGCTTCTTGGAAGGCCGCCATTGAGGACGGTTGGGTTCCAGGTGAGAACTTGTTCGACGTCAAGGAGGCTATCGGCAAGGGTACCTACATCATGAACTTGTTGTCCGACGCTGCTCAATCCGAGACCTGGGCCGAGCTCAAGCCTTTGATCACCGAGGGCAAGACCTTGTACTTCTCCCACGGTTTCTCTCCAGTCTTCAAGAACTTGACCCACGTCGAGACCCCAGAGAACGTTGACGTTATCTTGGCTGCTCCAAAGGGTTCCGGTAGAACCGTCAGATCCTTGTTCTTGGAGGGCAGAGGTATCAACTCTTCTTACGCTGTCTGGAACGACGTTTCCGGTATGGCTGAGGAGAAGGCCATTGCCTTGGCTGTTGCCATCGGTTCTGGTTACGTCTACCAAACCACCTTCGAGAGAGAGGTCAACTCCGACTTGTACGGTGAGAGAGGTTGTTTGATGGGTGGTATCCACGGTATGTTCTTGGCCCAATACGAGGTCTTGAGAGAGAACGGCCACACCCCATCTGAGGCTTTCAACGAGACCGTTGAGGAGGCCACCCAGTCCTTGTACCCATTGATTGGTAAGTACGGTATGGACTACATGTACGATGCCTGCTCTACCACCGCCAGAAGAGGTGCTTTGGACTGGTACCCAATCTTCAAGAAGGCCTTGAAGCCTGTTTTCGAGGACTTGTACGAGTCTGTCAAGAACGGTTCCGAGACCCAAAGATCCTTGGACTTCAACTCTGCTCCAGACTACAGAGCTAGATTGGAGGAGGAGTTGGAGACCATCAGAAACATGGAGATCTGGAGAGTCGGTAAGGAGGTCAGAAAGTTGCGTCCTGAGAACAACTAAATTACTTATTAAGAAATTACGGATAACTAAGAAATAATGATGGGGCTACATTTGGTCGCCGAAAGACTTTGATAGCCTAGAGATTCAATTCTGTATTCCCATATATTTGTAAATATAGCATCAGGGCAAGTCTGTTGAATAGACAGCCCTCCAAGAAAATTCAACTTCTGTAGATGTCGCCTTGCGAAAATGATGTTTCTTCCTTTAGTGAGAAGACTGTCTTAGACAAATACAATAATGAGCCAAAACTCAAACGGATCAGAAGACAAAATTACAAAAAATGAATAAATATCGTTCCAGAAAATTATTTCACTTTTCCAAAGATGTTTCTTTCTGCATGCACAGCTCTTATCTTTTTCCATGCCCGATCCTCGTATAGTATAGCCTCAGCATCACTTACTAGTCCCATCCCCACATTTCAGGAATTCTTCCAACGTCGTATTCAAGCGAGTGGACCTATTATTAGACAAACCTTCCCAATGGAACAGGACGACGATGCATGGTCATATTCATTTCCGCCTTCAATGGAGGACCTTACCTCTCCGGAAGCCAATTCGTCCCAAATTGGTTCTGAAGAGAGCGGCAGCAACGATGCCTCTAGCAAAGTTTCTGAACAAGTCATTGAGGAATTGATGGGTACAAACACAGTAAGTGGCGACAGCCTAGGGAATTCCACCATAAAAATTGCCCCATCGTCCCTGTTTGATGGCTCAATGGGTTCAGACTTGACGATACCCAAAACACCGAAAACACCCAAAGGAAGACGGAGAACGGTCGATCTGGAGCAAGACTTGGAACAGCGGATCATCCAGGTACCCAAATACAACGAGTCGTCGTCTTTGAGGTCGGAATTGAGTGTTGCAGGCGACGCCAGTCAGACCAATGGGGGTCCCATCGCAGGCGAGACATCTTCGAGAGTCAGCACCGGTCAAAGCAGTAATGGCGCCGATTCTTCGTTGCACCTACAGCCGGCGTTTATGCTGAAGCCAGCCTTGCCGGCGGATCCACAGACGACCATGGAAGATGTCAACTCCATCATGTCCAAGGAAGGTGTTGCGAACACCTCCAAGTCGAACGATGACGGAAGCGCAGGCCTGCCGCAGACATCCCCAGTAGCCGGTAGTGAGTTCCGGAACTCACTTCGTATGTGGCAGCAGAAAAGTTCGGAGGCAGAGCCCGCTGATGTGCGTGTAGAGCCTAGCGCTAGCTCCGTAGACTCTGGCTTCGTCCGTAGAACCTTGACGAGTATGACATCCCCTATCTTTGCATATGGCTCCAAACCAGAAGATCCAGACAGACTAAACGGGACAGAAGCGTCCCCGAAGGTGATCACCTATCGGAAGAATACACATGAACGAAAAGAGAGCGACTCGTATTCCGAGCTCTTGGATAAAGAAGAAAGATTCGACCCGAAACTCTATGTGAGCGAAAAATATAAGGACACATCATACAGATATGCCACGATACGGAGAAATGTCGATTTCCATCAGATTTTTCGAAGCCACGATCTCACTGATAGACTTCTAGACGATTTCGCTTGCGCCTTGAGCCGAGAGATTCTACTCCAAGGACGTATATACGTTACAGAGCAGTCGGTTTGCTTCAACTCGAATTTGTTGGGATGGGTCACTAGTCTTGTTATTCAATTTGAGGAGATTATCCGCATCGAAAAGAAGTCAACTGCTGGCCTCTTTCCAAATGGAATATTGATTGAAACTAAAGACGCAAAGCACAATTTTGCCAGCTTTTTGTCTCGTGACGCAACCTTCGATTTCATCAGGACTGTTTGGCTGAAGGCAGTCGGAAAGGACTTGTCAGACTTGGACCTAGTCTCCTCAGAAGAGTCTCAGGGAACAGATGTCAACGAAGATCTACAAACGACCTCACAAAGGAGAATCTCCAATTATATTATGTCTATTGATGAGGATGCTCAAGGCGGAGAAGCATGGAGCGAGAATAGTTTGGATATCACTGAAAATGATGATGACTACTCATCTGAAAATGAAGAGAACATTGTTGCAATTGCTGAAAAAACTGAAGTTCTGCCTCTTGAAACATTGGTCAACACAACAACCGATCATCTTGAATGTGTTGACCTAAAGGAAACATCAAAGTATCAAAACAAGGGACCTCTTGTAAACCAGCCTACGAACATAGGAAGAGCTTTTGAGGATTCTGAAAATGAAATTGAAGTTGCCAATGCAATCATACCTGCTCCGTTGGGAATTGTGTTCGATGTGATGTTTGGAAGCGCAAATACAGACTTTCATAAAAAGGTTTTGGAGAGTCAAGGAGCAACAGAGGTTTCAGACTATGGCGCTTTTCTGCCGAATGACGAGGATGAAGCCTTAATGGAAAGAAAATATACATATAGGAGACCACTTGGATATTCAATTGGCCCAAAGTCCACAAAATGTTGCGTGAGTGAAATCATTGAACATTTGGATTATTCAGACCATGCAGTGGTCCTCTCAATTACTTCTACTCCAGATGTACCTTCTGGTGGATCATTCACCGTCCGCACTAGATACTATTTCCTGTGGGCAGATGGTAATCAAACACAAATCAAAATTGCCTTTTATGTCAAATGGTCTGGTACCTCATGGATTAAAGGCATGGTTGAAAAGCTGACCCTGTCAGCACAACATACAGTGAACAAGGAAATTCTAGAAATGCTCAAACAAGAGGTTGAGGACCACACATATAAAAAGACGGGAGCAAGTAAGGTTGCAGTAACGCTAGAAAAACAGACCATTACTCAAGTTCCAAAGAGAGTACATGCGAAGTCTAGGGATGAAAAAAGAAGGCCCAAGCACGAGATCCCTGAAGCCAACACCGGCTGGACAAAAGACTACGTTCCAATGTCTTTCCTTGCTTTCTTCGTTGCTTTCATTTTTATTCTAGTCTTGATGCAATGGAGACTTGTTAAGCTTTCATCCGAGACCAAAAATCTCATTGAGCAGCAGATGCAATTGACTTCCAGCTTGGTGCAATTGATTATGAAGAACTCTCCGGAAGGTCGCACAGCAGTGAGTTCGGGAAATGAAGCCCAAGAACAAGCCGCTTTGCTAGTTAAACAGGCGCTACAATTGCTTGATAAGACGCAATCATAAATGTAATTAAGGGATGAGTATTGGTTGAAGCTAAAGGCTCTGAGGCTGATTTGATGTGCCTACCAAATGTATTTAAGGAGTATAGTTACGCATAATGGAACCCATTAACAAACGCGAAGTTCTCTTTGCTCCTCGGGACGCTCTACCACGTCCATGTCCTCGACAGTATGTACAATAATTTTGTCGTTGGACTCGTTTAGCTCGAATATAAAGATTCCAGAAACCAATCTCTCGAGGCGCAGCTCCTCTTTGCGCAAGCCAATGATACCTTTGCCCAAATCCGCCAAGGCGCCAGTGAGAGACCAGTTCAGGTCCAGTTTATCCAAGAGCTTTCCTGGGTCTATGCTAGACCATCGGTGCGAACCTAGAGTAGCATTTGCAGTCGAGTGATCCGAGTATTTGTCATTGCATTCCTGCTCTACAAGTTTGGCCGAGCCGGAGAGATGCCAGCATCCCTCGGGACAGGTGGTCCAGCGAATATAGATCTTGGTCGAGTGCGCGTGGACACAGTTTGGTTCAGGAAACCTGGAGGTGCGGATCAGCGAGATGTGGAGTTGGGTTCTTGGATTCAAAACCAAAGATGTCATGAAAAGTTGGAGCGCTTTGCAAGTGGCGTAGTACGAGACATGGCCCTTGATATTAGGGAGATATGCGTTGATGCGCTCGAAATGAGATGGACAGAGTCGAAGCATGACGGTCGACAGCAACATTTCCGCAGGAAGCGACTCCTGCAAAAGCAACGGAACGTAGAACTTGAGCAGGTCCATCATGGCCCCGAGGTTGGACATTCGTCTTTGTTCCTCTTCGCTGATCTCTGAGCCTTCCAGCCCATCGGAGAAACGGAGAGCTGCATCAATGGCCCTGGAGTTTTTAATATTTGACATGCCGCGGCTCAGTCCATCGTTTCCAGGAGGATTATCTACATCGACCTTGAGTTTACTGACTCTTGCGGTCTCTACCAACGAATGAGGCTCCACCCAAATGGAAGAGTCACGAGCACATAAAGGCTGCGACCGGAAAGAATTAACACCAGTTAAATTTGGAAGGGACAGTGACATTTGAGCGACAGGTGCTCGCACCTGGTTACCTCCAGAGGCATAGTTCGAATGTAGACCGGTGGAAAACTGCAACGGAACACAAAAACGGGATAGATTTTGCCATGAACGTGACCAGGACAGTCGTCTTCTAGACACAAGTTTCTGCAGATACATCTATTGGCAGTATCGGAGATGGATGTGGCGGTCTTGCGGGAAAGAATTACTACAGTAAGTGGCACCAGATGAAGTAATAGGAAGTACTAGATCTGAGATGTGTAGATATATATGGGAACGGTAATTGTGTTGATTTGTGGGGTATAGTGGAATTGATTTTTAAGTTCATAACTGATTCAACTTGTGATTGAAAAAATTATTGAGTTAACTTATGTTCTGGGTGTACATTGTCTTTGATTCGTTGTGGTTTTAATTTGCAGCCACTACATGCATGCGTATAGAGTATAGTCTCATTGGCACATAATTTATTGGGGGAGATATACATTTAAAAATGGGAAAGAAAACAAGGAATTTTTTTGCCTCTAGTGGATGATTTGTTCATCGATTGTTTATCACTTAATCATTTTTACTGTCTCTACATCATTTCATCTTTTCATCTTTCTCAATTATTAGAATACATAGTGGATGCTACCAGCGCAATTGCTTCAGAGCTTTACTCCTCGTTGATGTCTAAAGGGGTCAATCTCAAGTATGGCTTGATGATTCTGAACTTTGGAAACAAAGTCTTGGCCTCCTCGTTGGTAACAGATGGGTGCACAATGACATCATCACCAGGAACCCAGTTGATAGGAGTGGTGATTCTGTTCTTGTCTCCGGTCTGCAAAGAGTCCAACACTCTCAACACCTCGGCGGTGTTTCTACCAGTAGAAGCAGGGTAAGCCAAGATCAAACGGATGGTCTTCTTTGGGTCGATGATGAACACGGATCTGATGGTGAACTGCACACCCTTGTCGTCGACGTTGGATGCGTCTTGGTAGTCAATCATGTCGTAGGCGTGAGCAACCTTTCTCTCAGGGTCGGCAATGATTGGGAAGGTCAAGGTGGATCCGGTGATCTCATCAATGTCCTTGATCCAGGCCTTGTGGGACTCGGTACCGTTGGCAGACAAACCAATCAACTTGGTGTTTCTCTTCTCGAACTCGGGCTGCAACTTGGCGAAAGCACCCAACTCGGTGGTGCAGACTGGGGTGAAGTCATCTGGGTGGGAGAACAAAACAACCCACTTGTCACCAATGAACTCGTGGAAAGAGATTGGACCGTTGGAGGTCTCGGCCTGGAAGTCTGGGGCGGTAGAGCCCAATCTCAAGGTACCTTTAGGAGCAGCGTCGGCCATTGTGGAATATGAACGGGTTGGTGGTATTGTGGTTCTGCAATTGCGGCTGCATTGCGTATTTTATATATTCTGGCCACCAGGGTCTGTCTCGATTACAACTTTGCACGTGCCATCACTAAACCTCTCCAAGCTTCTCCAGCGGAGTGATGGTGCAGGACAGAGGTCATTTTTGGAAACAATCGGAGATGGAGAATTCGGGGTGAGAATTGGAGAGGATTCTGCAATTTAATTAAGTGAGAACGGAGGGGTTTTTCCGGTGATTTTGGTTGGAAAACTGCTTCATTTTCGAGTTTTGGGTTGTTTGTTCACCGCCGTGGTCCATTTAACATACCAACGGTGTCGGACTATACTGCAGAATGCATCGAAACTATGGATGCAAAGTTGACGGCAAAAATACGAGCGGTCACATGAAATCAAGTATTGATAAGTGTGGTGTATAGAGCTGAGAAACACACTTGGTTTTTGAGCGTCGCATTAATTCGTTTACAACTTGATGCCTTTCTCCTCCTCGGCGGAGACATCAACTCCGTAGTCAGTAAGCCCTTCACCCTCGTCGTTGGTCCAAGCCTCTCTTTTCATTGTGCCTCTGGGATCCAAATGCTTTTTGATAAGGCTGACATTGCCAAGTTGCCGGAGTTCCTCATCTGAGAGCTTGCGCGATGGAAAATCAACGTTGCCTCCGTCTGGAGGCCAGGGTAAATTGAGCTGGTCACCGTCAGTATTAGTTTCGAACTCGTAGCCAGATCCTGGTGGACCGCTCCATGGAAGGATCCACAAAAGAGGATTGCCTAGGTTATTGTAGATATTGCGGAACATCCCAAGATCATAAGGGAAAATAAAATCATCGGCGGTGAATAGCTTCGGAACAAGCGATTCATTCTCTTCATCCGTCGACGAACTATTTCTCTCTTCTGTAGTTTCCTCTTCTTCAAGATTTCTATACTGGACAGCAGTGAGGTTCCACGAAGTCAACTTAGGAAGCTCTTTGTTATGGACAAGTTTGTGATTGTTACGAATCTTCATCCAGAATCTTTCCGTGTGGCATTGGGAAGCCAAGCGCTCGCGCTCCCATTCTTCAATCTGGGTATTGCCCGACACGATATGAATTACACACCTGACAAAGAGAAGAAGCACAGCAACGAACACAAAGAAGTCCAATGGGAGGAGTGCAATTACTGCCGAAAGCTCTGCTTTGTTAATCAAATAGGCAGGCAAATTGCGGGCCTCGTAGAAAACTACAGCCTGCTTGACTAGGTGATATCCAGTAAAGCCAGTTGCGAAGATGATCCAGACTAGAAAGCGGATGAAGTGAGGCATATTTCCATACCCAACGCAATTGTTCGTCCAAGGACAGTGGTGGTCCATCTTCAAAATGCAAGAGTTACATTTGCGGCAATGGTGTGCTCTTTCTGGCTTGTAGAGCTTGCACTTGTTGCACCACTTCTGCCAATGATGCAGCGGAACAACATAATCCGATGGCGGATTTCCCGGGGATTTGTAATTTGCGAATATATACGATATCCATACCATCGTGACGTAGCCCTGATACCAGAGCTGCGCTGCTTTGTCCATATGATGTCTAAAGACAAAATAATGAGAGCCGTAGCCCAAAACAGAAATCAAAATACATGGGATCTGGATGTTAGATACACTCTACTGTGGATGAACCGGAAACAACGTACTGCTATGCCTACCCAGGGCCATTTGAACTCCCACATTGATTTGGGACTAAAAGCTGGGGTAGAATCTTAGGTAGTCTGCGCAGAGTTTAGTCGGGTACAGGATAAAAATGCAAACAACTTAAAGTGTCAATTTGAAAAGAGCTACAAAAATTACTCTCATTTTTCTCATCAGAAGATGAATGCACCGCCATGTTCTGTTTTGGGGCTGCAGCTATGGTGGAACAGAGCATTTGCATGGAGGAAGTCTTGTCAACATGCATTTGCGGATATACAGAAGAGAACGGGCGAATTTGAAATGCCATTATCTGTGATTTATGCGTATGGAATTTTAAGAGGGTATTAGAGTTTGATTCGCTGCCAGGTACCACCAACAAAGGGAGAAGCCATTCATCGTTGGCCGTCATAAAACAGTGGATTTCAAAATCGATAGAATTAATAAAAACAGAAAAGAAAAAGAAAGTTGAGAAAGAGACTAGAAGAAAAATGACGATATACACATCAATTTGCGTCCATCATACTGATCAGATTGAACGGGTCTACCAAAGCCACTCCGATCACAATATCGATAATTGTCAAGAGAAAAATTGACAGATATTCCTATACAAAAAATTGATCATAAAAAATTCCACATAAAACACATACTATCGAGGTTTCTTGTCACCGTTCTCCACTCAAATCGAACCTACTCATACCCCAGCTGCAGGAGCTATCATATCCTACTGCCAACTACTTTTCATCTATCCAAGATGAACCAAAACCCCTCCCAAAACCAAAATTCAATTCCCACAATACAGCCCTCCCAGGCCACCAAGCTCTTAAATGCCCTCAAAGAGCAGCTTGCGCAGGCCCAGAGCGCCGGAGCAGACACCGCCAAAGCGAAACAGCACTACGCTCGAGCGGAGCAAATCAAGCAGGTTTTGCTAAACTACCGCCAGCAGCAGCAGAGGCAAAGGTCTGCGGGTGCTGCTGCTCCAGGTGGTGCTGCCAATGGCGCTGCAAACACTCCAAGTGTCGGTGGAGCACCAAACCAAATGAACACAAGCCAGACTGCCCCACAGCAGATGCAGAGCTCACCGGTTGGGCTGAGCGTGCCTGCTGGGAATAGTGGAGTGTCTGGCCAGTACGGTCTGTCGCAGTATGGCGCCAGAAACATGGGAAGTTCGGGTCCAGTTGGCGGTGCTGGTCCAGCCAGTAGTCCTGGTGTAAATACGTCGCAAGGCGCTCCGCGGAGTGGAACCACGCCTGGAGCCACCGGCGGATTGCCCAACACTGCCGTCACCGTCGAAAGGTACCAGGATCTCCGCAAGAGACTCTTGTTGTTTGAACAGAAGATACGTACTCTTGAGTCCTCCAGAAGACCAGATATGTCCGCTGACGAGGCCAACAAGTTGAAGACCGAGATCCAAGAAACAAGACAGAAGTATACCCAGTATTCTCGGTACCTCACATATATGAAGAGTCAGCTCGTGGGGCAGGCGCAAGGAGCAAACGCTGCCGGCCCAACTCCTACTGGATCCGGCGGGGCTCCTCTTCCAAACACAACACCTTTATCGGCGACCGGTCCTGTTCCTTCTGCTCCTATGAGCGCGGGTCCATCTGGCCAAGGTGTCTCGACCCCCACGGTCACAAATGCGCTGATTGCAGCTTCCAATGCTGACAACGCTCAAAGCGCGGGACAAGGCCCACCATCTCGTGCACTGGGAAGCACTGGTGCAGTTCCTACTGTGAAACAGGAGGGTTCATTCTCCAGCGTAAATTCAAGAGACACAATGGTGGGATCCGGTGTCAATTTGTCCCTGGTTACCAAGCCTAGTGTTCCTACACTCCCCATTTCGAATTCTATCAACGTCAAGCCTTCAAACCCTGTGGTCATCAAGCCTGGCGCCAACAACATCAGGCCCACATTGACAGGAGGGAGTTCTACATCGTTGGGTCAGATTGTCGCCTCGCCCGCAGTTACTCGTATGCCAACGTATGAAATGGCGTCTGGAGGCCCGATGCAAGACAACAGTGGACGTGTGCTCACGAAGAGAAAATTGACAGAGCTCGTCAATTCATTGGGCGCTGACGAGGGCGATGGAAAGACTACAATTGATGGTGATGTCGAAGAACTCTTGCTAGACCTTGCAGATGAATTCGTCAGCTCTGTCACCAGTTTCGCGTGTCGTTTGGCGAAACATAGAAAGGCCGATTCGGTCGATGTCAAGGACGTCCAATTACACCTCGAAAGAAATTGGAACATCCGAATTCCAGGCTATGCTACTGAAGAAATCAGAAGCACAAGAAAATGGCAGCCAAGCGCCGCCTACAATCAAAAATTGTCGGGTGTCGACATTGTTAAGTCAGTGAACGGGAACATTAACTGATTTTGAGGTTGTATATATATGTACATTAGTGTTAAATTGTATTCTTCAGATATTATTTACCCTGTATATGTTGATACAGCTTTATACCTCTGCTGACCAATATCTTCGAGAACTCCTTGCTTGATCCAAAATTCAACAGTCTGGGAGGTAGCATAATTGGACAATCCAGTAGAAAGCGCAATTGTCAGCAAGGATAAGGGATCGTCGTCCTCGTTGAATAGCTCAACAACAGTAGCTTGTGATGGAGTGACATTGAACTCCTTGCTGCAATTGTCGAATACAAGTTCAACGACAACTTGGCCCATTGAAGGTAAATACTTCAAATGCCGACCTTGCTTCAACTTACCAAATGAGCGCGAAAATTGATTAAGTTCTTCTTGAATAGGTAAATTGAGGGTGTCGTTTTCATTGGATAACTCGCTTACCGAGGGCCAGTAGTTTCGGGAGAGGATAGTCAAATTTAGAAGAGGGTTGCCAATTTTCTGGTTTAATTGACTGCTCTCTTCAACATCGCGTATCATAACATCAAGAGTTGCAAATTCACTTTGGCCAAATCTGAGCTTGAGTTTTTCGACATCTTCGAAAATCTCTCGCAGGTTGTCGCTTGCCTCTAGCAATTTGACAGCAAAGAGTTTGGTAAATTCATCAATGAGGACAGCCAGCAGGGGTAACACAGAAGTGAGAGCGTCAACAAAATCAGAAACTTTTCCCTTTTTGAAATCTGGCAATGCATCGATTGGATCAGGCACCCAATGTATGTCTGTTAGGTCGTCAATTGCTGTTGAAGCGTGGCAAGTATTGTCACGCAAAGCAGATGCCAACTCGTATAACCTGTTTGTTTCAGGGTTTGGGTCGAGCATGCCCTTCACCAAATGAGAGACTAGGTCCCGCCTAGTTTTCAAGTACTTCCTGATAGGACGTGCCACTTTGTCGAGCAAAACGCCAGTTGGATCGACGATAAGTAATGCTTTGATAGTGTTGATATATTCCACGATTATTTTAACTGTATTGGAGCCCAGATGGAGCAACTTTGAGTTGCATTGCGAAATGAATGCGTCCACCAAACGTGCTCTTTGTAGAGTCCGAGTAGTTGGCGATCCGGTGGCCAAACATAGATGTACTTCCGAGAATGCAATAGTACTCCGGTTGCAAGCAACAACCATATCATACATTTCACTTGTTCTCAAGTTGATGAGTTTATCTTGTGCGAATTGAACTAGATCATTGCTAGAAGAGCTTTGAATCTCAAACGAATCGAAAACACCAGCAATGAAAGTGGGATACACATTGATGCGAACCCATTGCTGCAAGCTGGCTAGGCAGGGCTGGTCCCAGACGCCCGCAAATGTTGTGAAGACGTAGTTTTGAATGCGCTCAGTGGTGACAGATACGACTACAGTCTGAATAAATGGCGCCATGCCCACGGCGGCGAACGATTGGAGAGACTCCATTGCATTGTCGCCCACAGAAGTGTGTAGTAGATGCACGAGTCCCTGTTTCACTTTCGGTGTCAGGAGATATGGTATGAAGAGTGCTTTTAAGGATCTTTGGAACAAGTCACCGGCAGCCTTGCTAAGGTTAAGCACAGCCGCTTGCCGATTATAGTAGGCAGTGAGTGCATTGATCTGCTGACATATGCTCAGGAGCAGGTTTTCCTGGACAAACTGCTGTAGATGGAGCTGGAATTCTACGGCTATGGAGTTTACTAAGAGATCCACAAACTTCAACTGAACAACGGGTTCCCGCAAGCATTGCTTGGCTGCAGCGCGGATCCGAGCCAGCGGAGCCACGTACTCTTCGCCAGGATGTAGGTAGTACGGCTGAAGCCAGTGGAGGAGGAACGTCAAGTCGTTTTCGGTGTCGTGAGGTTCGGTCAAGAGATCGGCCAAAACCTGGGTGGGAGCAATGCTCTTCATGAGCGCCGGCGAAAGCACGACATTTGGGGCCATTCTCAATGGGCCAGGTCGTGTGGTGAGGATTGCGTGCTGGCTTTGTTGTGTACTGATTAAAACAGATACCTGGAGAGGTTGCAATTGCAGCTTTTCGATGAAAATCGGCTCTCAGAAACGCCAATTTGACAGTTCAGACCACAAAAAAGGTATCTACAACTGGACCCTCTCTATGTACAATATGGTTAGATGATCCTTCAGATCACAGTATTGGGTACTCAGTAGTATACATAAACATATGGTAGAGAGTAGGGAAAGAGAGACCAAAGACACTGAGCGCGAAAAAAATCGCGGCGCTTTCAAATGTGACCCCGAAAATTGCACATAATTGATCCATTTTCCCACGTCTTTGTCCACATTTCTGTTCACGTTTTCGTCATTGCTCATATTCCATCCGATTTCCTCTAGATCCAGTACCTACCATTACAGGCATCTACTCCCACCTCCCACACCACAATTGAGCAAATGGTATGTCGAGCCACATAAACCAATAAAATATCACTAACGCCAGTCCTCGCGTGGAACCCTCCGCACAAAATTCTGCTCCATCACCACGGCACCGCCAGAGGTGGCCACCAAGTATCTACTGAAGAGTAACTGGAACTTGGAGCAGGCTGTCTCCGACTACTACAGTGGAGGTGCTAGCAGCACCGTCTCCGGCAACCTCAAGGCGTCTTTGGGTGCAGTGACGGCCATATTTGATAAGTACAAGGATCCCCAGTCGGAGATCATTCTGATAGATGGAACCTTGAGCTACCTAGAGGATCTTGGGATAGACCCCGAGGACTGCTTGAGTTTGACGTTGTCGTATATACTTAATTCGCCGCAGACGGGCGAATTTCATCGGAAAGATTTCGTAGATTATTGGACACAGGCGGGTGTTTCTTCCTTGACGGAGATGAAGGAACACTTGCAGAACACGCACACACAACTAATAGCGTCGCCAGAAACGTTTGTGAAACTCTACAACTATGTATTTGGGTTTGTCAAGGGTCCGGATCGCCAGCTCAAAATGATAGATGCTCAAGATGCCATTTCGTACTGGCGTCTACTCTTTGCCCAATGTAGCTTTCTTACGAGTTGCTCGGAAAGATTCGAGCAGTGGTACACGTTCGTGGAACAATCGGGCCGAGGCATCACCAAAGACTTGTGGGAAATGTTCTTTAAGTTTCTGGTGGATGTTTTGAGCACAGACCCCGTTCATCTCTCGTCATACGATGAAATGAGCGCCTGGCATAGCATGATGGACGAGTATGTTGAATGGCTCGAAGACAACAACCTCCTAGAAGCCTCCGCATAGATACTCAGTATACTGGTCTACAAAAAAAGAAATTAGAAAAAAAAAAGAGAACCTAAGCATTGGTTTACTTAATTGAGTAGCCTTTCGATGCATGGTTTGCGAAGTGCAAGCAACGTTTTGGAAGCATCTTCAAGCTTGAGCCCCTCGTCCATCTCCTCTTCAAGATCGTTTTCGCCAAGGCCCACATTCGCTATCATGTTGGTGGCCGGCACCTTGTTTTTGAAATACATTTTGCGAGGTGGAGCACCTAGATTAGGTGAGTCCGACCCGGATGTGGGTGAAGATGAAGGGGATTTACTCGGAAGCGCTGGGTCAGGTAAAATAAAGCTGGATTTTCTGACAGAAGACTTGATTGGAAGTGAAAAAGGCGACGTCCCAGCTGATGTCAACCCTGAGATTGCCCCACTAGAACTGAACAGAAACGCCTTGTTTAGTGACTCTAGCTCGTGTGAATTGAGCTTGGAAGGATCTATCAGTGTGGATGTAAGCAGCGGTTGGCGCAGGAGTTGACGTGAGCCGTCTGGGTTGTGCTTCCCAAGCATTGCTAGAATTGGAGCCATGTCAGGAGTAAGCCCTGGCGTGGGAAGCTGCCTCTGAGAGCTGAGCATGATTGATTCAGGATGCGAGCCTGGTTTGATGATATGTGGTGTCTGTTCCATCAACACCTCGTCCTCTTTGATGGAAGGAATTCTTGGTCCCGTTGCGTATTGCGTGTGAGGTGTGCCTGTCGGAAGATCATCACTCAATTCGGCAAAGCTGAAGTCACGGTCAATGTTCCGATACATGTTAACATCAAGCGGAATTCTTGAGAAGTTCACATCGTAGTCGTAGTCAAGATTGGGGATCCGGGAAAGCAATTCGTGTTGCTTCTGAACAATATGGTGCAAATAGAGGATATACTCGACCGAAACCTTCAAGATAGTGAGCTTGTACATCCCATCGATTTTGTTGGCGTTGTTGGTGGTGGGCTGGAATCCTTTCTTCTGGGTGCCAGTATTTCTGCAAGCAGGAATCAAATATTTGAGGGCCTCGAATTCGCGATTAATCTTGATGCGTCTTCTCTTTTCGATTATCGAGTGTAGTTGCTTGTTTTCCGTGCGTCTACGTGCGAGCTCTTCATCATCAACAAACGACGAGGACCGTCTACGTTTCTTCTTGGGAAGGTTTTCACTCAGTGAACTTTGGGCCATTTCCGATGAACCCAAGGCCAGCTCATCATCTGCGTATTCATTTGTGAGTATGGTGTAATTATTATCCTCGGGGTCCATATCCTTATTCAATTGAATAATTGTCGTCTTGAGGGTGGGTGGGCCAGGTAAGTGCATTTTAAATTGATGAAACAATTCTGAATTGGTATTTGTTTGCTTCCAGAAGCAACGGAATTTGATATAGGATGTGTTGAAATGCTCTCGTGTGAGGCCAACACTGACAATGCTTTGTATTAGCTAGAGTTAAATAGCACTTATCAGCACAGGATATCTTATAAGAAGGACAGATAAGACAAATATCGGGTTGGATGTCTTCACAGTGTATTATTCAAATATAAGGATTGACGCAATTGAAAGAGCTCAGAATGCGAGTCGTTCTCTTTCTGTCTAAGTACTTGGATCAGAACTCCAAATTCACCTACGTGGATAAGCACCTCATTAAAAGGACGCCGCGTGTAAATGGACCACGCGCACGCACAGCCAAATATTGGCCCGTCCTCCACACAATCCTGTCCCACCACCCTTTTCCATGCACAGTAACGGCTTGTAAAGATAATACTTGAGACCAGAGGTTTTGGATTTGCACCCACTTGCCTGCCGTACGGTACGGTATATGGGCGTCTGTGTGCACTCCCGTCCGATAATCAACTAGACCATGTGCGCCTAAAGTAGACATGCACACGTTTCTGGTGCCCACGTTTGCAATTAAACGTCACACGATTTGCAACTCGTGGACCGTCTCTATCTGGAGACCTTAGTGTAGCAACTGTCTGGGGAATTTAGCGGCTGCACGTGGGGCCATGTGGGGAATAGATGGGACTTGGATGGACTGACGCTCTGACTTGAGACATCGGAGATTGTGTAAATAGGCCATTATTTGTAAGATAATTAAAGGGACAGAACGATGGCCCGATTTTGATTATATGAGTTCAATTTAGATTCTTGCAGGGTGAACCAGGAACACCACCAAACCACTTTTGAATAAAATATGTGAATTTGATGCTATTCTACTATTTGATATGTATTTCCAGGTATCTGCAAAGGGGTTTTAGAAGATGCAATTAGCACCGCATTTATCTTCTGTTTCTGCGACTGACACATGCTGCAGGAACAATTGGGAATCTGACAGGTATCAGAACATGAGGTAATAGAAAGGGTCAGTGGTGGTAAATTGCGAACGATAATACAGTGCATGGTATTTTTAGGTGCGGGCTTTGGAATGTTGAAGTTTGTGCGACCGAAAACGGAACTTGTTCCTGATCTAGATCTACTGTTGTTGGAGGCTCCCTCCCTACATGACCTTATTCAACTCTCTTATCATGAGAGGCTAAATGCCATCTGAGAATTCTCATCCTCGCTTCCTCATCCATGCTTTAGGTTTGAGCAAAACAAACATGCTTGGCTCTTTTAGGGTCTACGATGGAATCCAGCAAGAAACCGGTTGCTCTGGAGATGAGGGGGATTTTAGAAAAGGGGTCTTGACATCAAAGGAAAACCGTCATTAGATATTTCAGGAACCTGTTTTTTGCAAAGCAAGAATCTTTTCTTAAAGTATTGAGCTCGGATCTCTTCAACCTTTGGGCACTCTTATGAAACTCAAGTATCACTCAAAGAAGATGCGGCAAACCACGCATTCCTGATTGTACCATGAAATCAACAGATACACAAACCTCAAGCACCAACCCCGATTCAGCGATATTATATACTAGTAGATGGTAGCTGACTAACTTTAAGCTTACATTATCTGCAGTCCTATTTTTACAGGGTCAATGGATGACACTACCAGCACCATCCATCAAAGCGGCTGAGTCCTGCAAAGGATCCTGAGAGAAAGCTCAGCAGAATAAGACTTTGGCTTCGCAACAGTCCTTTTCCATCCCAGATGAGCCTGGTTCCGTTTACATTTCCTAACAGGTGAAGAGATCCTGCAGGTGCGAAATAGTTCTGTATGTGTGCCATTTGTTTGTTGATGCCATTCAATATCTTTTCCTAATCGGGCCCACTTCATTCTTGTCTCACCAACAGCTGTCATCTGATTGTAGCGCAATGGCCATAGAAATTAACAGTAAGAAGCCTCTACGCTATATAATATTGTACCCCTCAAACAGCTCTTTCCAATTTCATTTCTTCTATTAATTTTCTGCCCCTCCCGTAGCCTCATACTAGTACTTTGAGTGGTTTTAGCATCAGTGAGACCCGACCTATCTGCAGTCCCTACACACCCAAGCTGGTCTTTATTTGTAAATACTGAAGCCCTATCTCGATCCGGAACGATTGTAAACACAACGGCCGATCGTGGAAACCCTCATCCGTCGCAGCGATAGGTTCTCTTTCAGTCAAAAGAAAAATACCAGCCGTTGCTTGCCTATTCGGTCTTCCTAGTATATATACTCAATTCGACCTGCGTTGGCTTTAGTGCGCTTAGAATTTCGTTCCTCCGACACCAACCTTCTGATCTCTGTGTCCATCCACTACTTGGCCCATTCCTGGTAGCAGCGTTGGCTTTGCATTGCATCACTGTTGTTGAATTCCCATCTCGGCTCGTTCGCCCATTCCCATTTTGTGTGCCGCCAGCACCGTCTGTTTCTGAACCAACAAAAGACACACACAGCCCACTATGAACCTTCGCTCATCCCAGCCGTTGCAGCCGCTTGAAGGCGACCACCTCAACAGAGCCTCCAATGTTACTCCCATCAAGGCTTCTCGCAGAAAAGACCTGCCGCTTGACTACTACAACTACTACAATAGTCAGAGACCCGGAGACAACCATGCCCAGGTGCAACAGCAGCAGCACCACCAGCAGGAAAAGGTGAAAAAGAAGAAGGAGAAGCTTTCTGCGCTTTGCAAGACTCCTCCCTCGGTGGTGCGTACCCGCAAGGGTATTGACTACCGTAGAGGTATGTTTCTTGGTGAGGGAGGCTTTGCTCGTTGTTTCCAAATGAAGGATGCTCAGGGCAAAATATACGCAGCCAAGACTGTTGCCAAGGCGCTGATCAAAAACGAAAAGACCAAAACCAAGCTTTTGCTGGAGATTAAAATCCACAAGTCTCTTAAACACCCCAACATTGTCAACTTCGTGGACTGCTTCGAGGACGACGTCAACGTGTACATCTTGTTAGAAATATGCCCCAATCAATCGCTCATGGAGCTTCTCAAGACCAGAAAACGTTTGACCGAGCCTGAGGTTCGTTTGTTCATGGTGCAGATCATTGGTGCCATCAAGTATCTCCATTCCCGCCGAGTCATTCACAGAGACTTGAAGCTCGGAAACATTTTCTTTGACCCAGACATGCGTCTCAAGATCGGTGACTTTGGTTTGGCCACTGTTTTGACCAGTGCTGAGTCTCGTAGATACACCATCTGTGGAACTCCAAACTACATTGCACCAGAGGTCTTGGGCGGCAAGCAGACCGGCCACTCTTTTGAAGTCGACATCTGGGCCATTGGTATTATGATGTATGCGTTATTGGTTGGCAAGCCTCCTTTCCAAGCCAAGGATGTCAACGTTATCTACGAGCGCATCAAGTGTATCGAGTTTCTGTTCCCTAGCGACAAGCCAATCAGCGAGAGCGCGAGAGTATTAATCACCGATCTTCTCAGCTTAGACCCAACAAAGCGCCCCTCCATCAACTCCATTTTAGATTATGCATGGTTCAAGGGCCCATTCCCATCCAAGACCAACGAGGAAGCGCTCACCGGCACCCCATCTGGTGTCAACAATATCTCCAACACGCAGAGCGCACACAACTTCGCATCCGCTAAGAACCAGGCCGGCATTTACACCCCTAAACTGAAGAACCCAGTTGAGATCTTGAAGACCGACTTAGAGTCCGACCAGCCACGTACTGTGTTGCCTCAGTCGTTGTCTCCAGGCGACACCAGGGCCAAATACCAAGAGGTTCCTGCGTCGCTTATAAATCAAGATGGCCGGTCCACACGCAAATTCTACTTCAATTCCAAATTCGCTAAGTCCATTATTAAATTGGAAAAGAGCCTTTCGGACACAGTCCACAACCTCCGGAGCCTTAGAAGCCGGGCTCATGACTCCGAGTTGACCGCAAGAGAGCTTCCGTCTTGCGAGCATCCTACGCTTATTTCTAAATGGGTTGATTACTCCAACAAATATGGATTCTCATACCAATTGAATAACGATGACATTGGTGTCCTCTTCAATGATGGAACCACCATTCTCAAACTTCACAACAGCGATAGATTCTTGGAATTGATTCCTCAAGACGGAGAAGGCTGGTCTTGTATTGAGAACTCCGTAAGCCACCCTCCATCCCAAGCAAGAAGACTGCTTGAGATCGTTGACTTCTTCGCCAAATACATGAACAGCAACTTGTCCAAGGTTAGTGAAAATGAAGAACGCAAGGACATTGTCTTCTTGCGTCGCTACACCCGTACCAGCGATTACATTATGTTCGAGATGACGAACGGTACATTCCAGTTTAACTTCAAGGACCACCACAAGTTCTGTGTTTCTAAGAACGGTCTCGTGATGACCCATGTGTCTCCGGAACGCGCCATTCAAACACACCCCACTGTGTTGTTGTTGGAACAAGGCAACTTCTTGACTGCTGATGTGCCCAACTGCTTGGAAAAAATAGCCATAATAGAGGCTGCCATTAGGGCCAAGATATAATAGCATACAAATATAATGAATAGCATTTTGATTGAAAGTCATTTTTAACTCTAGTTCCACATATTCTTTCTTAACTGTCTCTACACATATTCTCTTTTAACTGGCACTACACACGTTCTTCCAGGAGTAGGTAAAGAGCCTGTGAAGCAGCTTAGCTAAATACGAGAAGGAGAACATTAATGATTGTATTTCAAACTGTCGAGTGGTTCTTTTATTTATTCTATTTGGTGGCTTTGCTGAAGAGATACATTATGGTACATGTTTAATAGTCATTGTTGTTAAGCAAGGACTTAAGAGCCCATTCATCCTTGAACTTTGTTTTGAGAACATCCAATTCGGATATGAGACTGGAGCATGCGTTTTTAAGCGCATCTCTAGGAGTATAGTCTTCCTCAGTCTGGATTCTGAGCACAAAGTTGGCGAAAAGAGGATGCTCCACCTTGTAAGCAGCGAAGATGACTCTGTCGTCCTTAGCTAGCTGGGCCCGCAACAAATTAGCTAAGGTGTGGTCTTCTCTTTCGATCTTGATGATGGCTGCGTTGGGAACCTTCGTGTCAGGTATAATCTTGATTCTGGATGGTTAGTGCACCGTTTAACAATCTTAAAGTGTGCTGTTGCAATGAGCAATGGCTGGCTGTACATACTTTTCAACGCCATCGGGCAAGATGAACAACTCAAATCTGTCTGGAGCATTCATGTTGTTGGTGAAAGGTAGGTGGTACTGTGTATGGAGATGTACAGTTAGAGTATGGGGATGGGAGAAGATGGACTAGTGTGTGGAATGCAATTATCGAGAAATGTGGAGGGCTTTGATGAGATTGAATATTTTCGTGATTTTTAATCTTTGGTTTGAGCTGTAGTTTGATATGGCTTTTGGAGGTGTGGTGGATTCTTACCAATACCGGGCAGTTGAGCTGTCGCGTTACTTAGGCTGACCGATAAGGACAGCCTGGAATTTTATTATTTTAACATTATTTATATACTCGCTTTTTTATTTCTATAATAGTATTATTGGAAATGCATACATAGAGACATAATCCTTAGGGATATGGACCTCAGCAGGAGCCCGAGTTCACCTGGCATGTAATGCTGGCCGAAGGGCACAAAAATACTTTGGCTGATTTATCAGCCAATTATAGCTCACCTCCTCGAGTCTTTAAGAACCGGGGTGTTGAGGATCATCTAATTGAGTAATATGTTCCACCGCTACTAACTATGACCGTCAAATGTGTTGTATTTCACTCTTGCGAGAATTGACGGTGTCTTGATATCTTTCAATTTTTGAAGAAATCTGAATGATAAGTGAATAATTTCACATTTTTTGGTGTACTTTTGTTGAAATTTCAGTGAGTAGTGAAACTCTTCACATTTGTGAAGCCATACACTCAATTCCACCAAAAAGAAAAACTTGTAAAAATCCTAAATACTCAAAAGTTCGCCTCAAACATTGAAAAATTTAGAGAATCTGGACAGAATCTAAAGCAATTTGGCCCAAACACGATAATCTACAACATACACCCAGCTCTGTCCAGAATCTCCCATTCCACTTAATTGGTACTACTCACAACACAACCAGCCCAAACACACCACTCTCCAGTTCCCAAAAGACCACAAAAAAACTCAACCAATATCAACTCCCAAAAAAGAAACTAAAATACACTTTTATAAACCAAAACTCAATCGATTCTGACACACATTCTGTTCACCAGTCAAAATGCTCCTGCAGAAGATTTGCACCCATATGTACCATATATACCCCATTTGGTCCATACTAGCAACAGACGCATCAACCACAACCCCATTGCGAATGGGATAGGCGGTGTCCAGCGCGCACCCGTGCACCACGCACACCACACCAGGAACCGGCCTGCCGCCGTTACCCGCCCCAGCCTCACGTTTGGTTCCCAATGGCCACTTTTTGGCGTATTTCTCCACTATCACTCGGTCCAGCTACATCGCCAATTCATCCAATCTTGTGAACTTTGCCAGTGCCTTTTTCCCAAAACACACCGCTGCACACCCCGTATTTCCTGTGCCTCCACTTTATCAGTCCCGCGCTTGTTCCTTCCGATTTGCGCTTTCCGATATTGGACACTTCCATTCCCACAAGTAGTCCGGATATCCATCACCGATGCTGAACCAGGATAATCGGTGGACCAACCAGGGTCTTCCCATTAATCAGCCCTTCAAGTATGTTTGATTCTGTTCGATTGTGTAGAATTTGTCCTTTGGAGTATCAGATCGGCAGGGTATTCTGTCGAGGATGGGGACCGTACGAACTCCGATTGGCCGTGTGGGAGTCGCCGCTCTGGCAGACCCATGCATCGCCTTTGGTCATTTGTGGCCGCGATCGCCATTGCGCCATTCGGAAGTTCATTTGTTCGTCTAATTCCACGTTTTGATGCTATTGGTCTCCACCTCATCGAGACCCGCTCCGGCCACCCCCACCAATGAATGTTGCAATGTATAGTCACAGCTTACTAACCTCCAGCCGCCAATTGCCGCCGCCCGCCAAATTGGACTCCTCGGGCCAGAACTTCCAGCCCTTTGGCAACCTCCCAACCTTGGGCAGAGGAAATGCCTCCGGCACCCCCACCCATGGCTACGCCATCCCCTCCATAAACACTGGTGACGACAGAAGCAGCGCCGGCGCCGCAAGAATGCCCATGGTCCTGGGCTACGGGTCCTTGCCCGCCCATTCCTCCAACTCCATCTACAACCTCACCCATCAGAATGACCAGTCGCGCGCCCTGATGCCCCACCATCAACAACAGCTTCCTGCCCATCTACCTGGCCAACAACACCCCCAACCGCAACAGGCACAACAGAACCAACCACCACAGCCTTCACAGCAGGCACCGCAGCCTCAGCCCGCCCAAACGGCGCCACAAGCACCGCAGCCTCAACAGCCCCAGCCGCAACAACACATGCCTCAAGCGCAACAAAATCAGCAAATGCCGGCCCAGCAACTCGCTCTGGAACTCCAACAGCCCCCAAAGCTTCTCCTGCTGAACCATGCCCACAAACCCTCTCCCACTCAACACTTGACCCCTCTGTCTTTCGTCTCTCCTGTCCCGGGTAAGCCCGAAAAACAGTCTGAGTCTCCACAGCAAGGCAAATCTCCAGCTGCTGAGGATGGAGACATTAGTCGCATTCCTCATGGCTTGCTCAACCGCTCCTCCAGCTCCAGCATGTACAAGCCTTTGAATGTGAAAGATGCCTTGTCTTACTTGGATCAAGTCAAGATGCAGTTCTACAGCCAGGCTGATGTCTACAACAATTTCTTGGATATTATGAAGGACTTCAAGTCTCAAAGCATAGACACCCCTGGCGTGATTGACCGTGTTTCCACCTTGTTTCGTGGTCATCCCAATTTGATTCAGGGATTCAACACTTTCTTGCCCCCTGGATATCGTATCGAGTGCTCTTTGGATCCTTCTGACCCCAATGCAATTACTGTAACGACGCCCATGGGGGAGACAACTCGTCCAAATGTACCCGAAGCTCAAGTCCCAAGTGCTCCAACCTGGAGAGAGCAGGCACCACAACAAGTTCAACAGCAATTCAACCAAGAGCAGCAGCAGCCAGCACAGAACCAAAACCCTTCTGGCCACCAGTTAGAATTCAACCATGCCATTTCTTATGTGAATAAGATCAAAACTCGCTTTGCAAATCAGCCCGATATCTACAAGCAATTTTTAGAGATTTTGCAAACTTATCAGCGTGAGCAGAAGCCAATCGGCGAGGTTTACGAGCAGGTCACCCAACTTTTTGTGAACCTGCCAGACTTACTTGATGACTTCAAACGTTTTCTCCCTGATAGCGGTAATCAGCAACAACATGTTGAACCCCGTGCCGGAGATGAGAGCTTGGTTGGACAAATGGCTCAGCAGAATGTTGCTGCTAACGTCGAACATCCATATTACGCGGGAAACATTTCTCAATTGCCTCCGCTCGGCAACTTTCAACCTGCAACAGGCGCAACGGTCCCAGCAGACCAGCGTCCTTACCCATTTTCTGCGGCCCCGGAGGTCGAGCAGAACAACAAAGATGCTATACTTCGTAAAAACAGTGAGCACTATGACTACGAGAACAACTACAACGATGAGGCGCAGTTCTCAAGTGTCCGCGGTGCTCCAAACCCAATTCAAAAACAAAAGACTCCTGCCACCACTGGTGTTGTGCGTGCAAATGCAACGCTCGTCCCAGGAATTCCCGAGCCAGTTCCCCCAAATGTTATGGCCAAGGTATCTTCGCTTCTGGAAGAACTCTCTTTCTTCGACAAGGTTAAAAGGGCAATCGGAAACAAACAAACATATAACGAGTTTTTGAAAATGCTCAATTTGTTTTCTCAAGATATCATTGATAAGGACACTTTGGTGGAGCGTGTTGACCTGTTCCTCGGAGACAACCATGCTGACTTGCTTAACTGGTTCAAGCAGTTTGTGGGTTTCGAAGAAAAAACTCAACACATCGAGGACATTACATTCAAGAAACATCAAATCGAGCTTTCTTTGTGTAAGGCTTACGGGCCCTCATACAGACAACTTCCAAAAGTTGAAACTTACATGCCTTGCTCAGGAAGAGATGAGATGTGTTGGGAGGTTCTAAACGATGAGTGGGTCGGGCACCCTACGTGGGCCTCTGAGGACTCTGGATTCATTTCGCACAGAAAGAATCAATATGAGGAGATCTTGTTCAAGATTGAAGAGGAACGTTTGGAGTTTGATTATCACATGGAAGCCAATCTTCGCACAATTCAAACTTTAGAAACAATTGCCAATAGAATTGCAAACATGACTTCTGAGCAGAAGGCTATTTTCAAGCTTCCTCCTGGCTTAGGTCGTGTATCTCAGACTATCTACAAGAAGGTTATCCGTAAAATCTATGACAAGGATAGAGGGTTTGAAGTCATTGATGCTTTGCATGACAATCCTGCTGTCGCCGTTCCTGTTGTTCTTAAGAGATTGAAGCAAAAGGACGAGGAATGGAAGCGCGCTCAAAGAGAATGGAACAAGGTTTGGCGGGAGATGGAGCAAAAAGTCTTTTACAAATCCTTAGATCACTTAGGATTGACATTCAAACAAGCAGATAAGAAACTTCTCACAGCTAAGCAGATGGTCAGCGAAATTAGCACCGTCAAAATTGAGCAACAAAACAAGCGTCTTCATCCCTTGACACCTAAGCCGCAAGAGCAACTCAACTATACTTTCGACGACCGTGAGGTGATTTTTGACATCTTGCGTCTCAGCGAATTCTACATCCACCACTCCTCGAACTACTCTCTGGGAGATCGTGAAAAGTTGGGCGCCTTTTTCAAGCACTTCATTGGACTTCTCTTCGGTATCGCTGGCGAGGACATCGAATCTGGTCTCGCATTGCGTACTAAAGACAAGCAAACCGCTGAAACCACTACTTCCAACATCGATGAAAATGGAACTGCTTCGGAACAGAACGACAGCGAGCCCGTGGTTTCTAAGAAACGTAGCAGAGAACACGATTTGCTCAGAGATGTATTGAAGAAGCAGTCCAAGTCTAGAAAAGATGAGGTGGATGATTCACCAGCCAACGAGTCAGAAGATGCAGACATCCGCGCCAGTGTTGAAAATTCTGGCGATTTTTGGATCCAGGCAGCTTCTCTTAAATTCTCCTTGGAGAATGTACGTCTTGAGGAAAAACGTGATCGCTTCAATCTTTTCTGTAACACGACCATTTACGTGTTCGTTCGTCACTTCCGTACTTTGTATGAGAGACTCTTGGAGATCAAGATTATGGACGAGGAGGTGAAGAAGGAGATTGCGCTGAGAAAATTACCGCAGTTTGCAAAGGACTTGAATCTTGTATCCCATCAACTAGAGGATTTAGGAGTGGATATTGTTTCTGGTCCTCAGAGTTGTTACGAGCAAGTTCTCTCGCTAGCAGAACGGTTGTTGGATGGTGAGATTGAACATCAATGGTTCGAAGAGAGTTTGCGCCAAGCTTACAGAAACAAAGCATACAAATGTTACACTCTCGACAAGGTCGTCCAGTCAATGGTAAAGTATATGCATACCATGATCACTGACTCGAAAACATCCGAGATGCTTTTGTTGTACGAGCAGGATCGTAAAAGTCCTTCCACGACTGCAAAAGACCAAATTTTGTACCGTATGCAAGTGCGTAACCTCATGAACACCGAGGAAAACATGTTCAAGGTGTCTTTCCAAGAGTCAACGAATACGATGAACATTCAATTCGTGGGCCTCGACGATTTGACTATCAACGATCATGCTAATGCTGAGGAGATGTACAACTATTACGTTACGTCATATGTCATGTCTCATCCAACTGAAGGTGTGCCGATTTCGAAAATCAATATGCCCTTCCATAAGAGCTTCATTCAATCAATTGAAGAAGAACAATGTGAAGGCTCTCTGTTGAGCGAGCTTCGTGTTTCGATCTGCGAAAACTCTTACAGGTTGTTCTTTGAAAAGGACACTTATGATGAGTTCACAGCCAAGTCATTGTTTTCGAAAGCTAAGGATGCCGTGGTGGCTTCACCAAGCGAAAAGCTCGAGTCACTCAAGCTGATTTTGGAATCATCTGCACCATGGAACTCAAACTTGTCTGAAGAAACAAGCTCGAAACTTCAGACTAGTTTTGACTTGCTTTTGAATGAGGGAGCAGCAGCATATAAGAAACTGGAGGCTGGGCAACACAACAACAGTGACACTGCGCAGCGCGAAACTGACTCTGTGAATGCAGAAGAGAACCCAGAAGAAAAAAGCGAAGAAAAAGAATCAAATGAAGGAGATGATAAGAAAGCAGACACTCAGGATGAAGGCATAGAATCAGGAATCACAACGGAAGGACCCGTTTCCACAAGCAGCTTCAAAGTCAATCCTGATGCAACCATAGATGCTGATTCTACTGTAGTTCAGGATGCAAATGACACTACAATTCAGCAGGATGCCAACGATACTACCATGGATGATGCCACCGAGCCTGGATCATTCAATGGAACTGGCAATTAAAATATTTTCTCTAATTACTTGTACGTCTAATGAATACAAAAGTTAAATGCTAATTTCATCAAATACATCATAAATATTTACATTACAATTCAGAACATTGTGCCCTCTGCAACAGCTTTGGCCAACCTTTCCGTGGCTAAGGTATGTGCCAATCTCTCACGTTGCTCCAATCTTCTGCTAACAAAAGACTTTTCGTTTCGAAGAATCAACATACGCAAAATGATGTTCTCGGCAGATGTTTGTGCAGTTAATGGGTCAGATTGCAATTCACGCGCCTCTTTGGCAGCCTTTTCTCTGGCCTTGGCAGTAGCGTTGGCACGAATCGTCAGACTTCTTGCAATTGAACCTGCGCGAGAGCGCAACTTTGATGGCTCAGTCATGGCGCTCAGAGTGAGTACATTGTTTTTGTCACGTAATGTTTGCACAAAAGCAGGAGACAAGCGATCCACTTCTTGCACCAACACCGTCACGTCAGTATCGTAATAAACGGGTACAAGTAATAAAGACTGGTACTTGTCAGTCTTGAGGTCCAGGATTGGAGGTCCATTTCCACCATTGTGGAAAAAATCAATGCACAAAAAGTTGAGCCAGCCAATCACAGTTTCAATTTCGTTTGTTGTCAAAACCTTACCAAAGCCTAGATTGCCGATGGAGTTGGTGACATTCACAACGGCAGAGGTCACAGCAGATTGCCAACCCAGTTTTATCTGACCACCTCCATGAATTTTGTTTTTCATTCCGATCAGCCGGAGAGCCTTTGAACTAGTGAGTTTTGGAAGGAGAAGTTCATCTGCACTGTCAATCACAACATTCCAAGCTTCTAACATCACCGATAAAAGTAAGTTCTTCGTTAAGCATTCGGCCAAAACCAGGAGGTTAACATTAAGAAAGTCATAGAGAGGCATCATCGCTTGATCTTGCTGTTCTTCCGTGGGTTTCAAATTTCCTGAACCACCACAAATGGACTTGAGCGTTTGCCTTGAGAAACTCCGTTTAACACAACGCGAGAATCTTGCCACGATCAATTTGATTATGCGTTGCTCGGCTCGCTTCAAAGCACGATGTGCTCTTCCCATGGCAAAAATGGCATCTTCACGCTCACTTTCAACAGCAATTTCGATTAAAAGACGGCCCTGTGAATCTAGATCTAAGTATACTTCTTGAGGAATACCGTCGTGCTTAAATTTGCGAGGATCTAGTTGGATGAGCGCTCTTCCACATACTCCATGAGTCTTGAAACTGTCTTCCCAAACAGTGACTGAAACGGACATAGCATCATTTGCAGGTATGCTTGCCTCAAATTCTTCATCCCAAGTAGGAGTATCGCCTTCAACAGTCCTTGTTTTAGCAATGGTGCGCCGAGCAACCGTGTCAATCAACGTGACATACGGCTTTACAGTTGAGCTTTCTGACGCAGATCTTATGTTTTCACCTCTGACAATTCTGACCGTGAAAACATGATTGGAATATTTATGGCGGGCTGTGGGATCTCTAGCTAGAACAGTAGCAGAAACAGCCTCTGGTTCTAATATGTCCTCAAGTTTTGATAACTGCGTGATCATTGCTCCAAGGTTATTGAGTCCCACACACGTTCTGGGCGTGAAATTGACCGGTTCTTCCTCCAATTTTTCGCTTCCTAGCTTCTGTTCAACAAGAAGTTTGGCCTCGGTAAGCCAACTATTTTGTGTAGGCACAGGAGACTCAGTTTCAAGAGTAAGATCATGCATGACCATATCCGAAATTTCATTGGCATACATGATGCAGCAAGAGCTAATACTCTTCATGAAAGATGTCTTGACCTTAGCAAGCTGATAAGCGTTTTCCCACTTCAAGTCTGAAAGTATGCCAAGATAGTGCCGTATCAAGGTAAAAATATCATGTACCGAGGAACTGTATTTCTTGTCCTCATCTTCAAGATCCATCGGTTTGAAGTCGTCACTAGCAAGTGCATTTTGTACAAATTCACAGATTTTATCATTGCTTTCCTGAACCCATGATTGCAAGTAAGGAAACGAAAACGCTTCTAGGTCAAAAGCAAATTGCAGCTTGGTTGAAACTTGCTTGTGGATTGAGCGAATTTCGCACAAAGTCTTGTACACCTCCAATGCATCTCCATAATTGAGGAATTCACCCTTTGACTGTATTAGAGAAGTGATGTGAGCCAAAATTTTGGCTGCATCAGCTGCGAATAGAGTCGAAACAATTTCGGCGTAAGTTCTCCCTATGTTCATGAAGTCGAGAAGAGGGTGGGGATATCTCTTTTGTAGAAATTTGATGTCTTTGATAATGCCATCAGCAATATCGAGAACGTGCAACACGCTGATTGTATCATCACGAGGAAGAGTTGCAAGGTGCTCAGCATACAGAGCCTCTGAAGTTCTTACTAGGGTCTTTGAAAGTCGCTTCTTCCACTTAGATACCCCTCCCAGCTCTTCAAATTTGTAAAACAAACAGTCGCTTTCAACATAGTCATCTAAAAACTGGAGGTATGGCGAAAATTTGGGTTTGACGACCCTACTAAGAACTGATCCCAAGCACTCACGAAGACTGTGAAAACACATAGCATAAACATTTCCCAACTGTTGGACCCATTGTGATTTGTCTTGAAGAGACCAGGAATCTTTCTCGTCCCAGTCGAGATTTGCCTCGTCAATAATACGTTTACATGCTTGAAATACGCTTGCAGCACTGGAAAGCTGAATTGGACCGATTTCGGAAGGAGTAGACACACAAAGCGGGTCTGTCAAGATACCTCCGAGTTGAGCAGCTTTAATGAGTGATACAGCTCGTGTCGGAGCATCCATTCTCCAGATGCGGGAGCATTGTAAAATTAATTCTCCGGACTTCTTTGTGAACAAGAGCGAATTAGAGTTGAAGTCGCTCTGGTCTTGTTGGCGTTGGTGAAGCAAACACAACTTGACGAAAACGGCGTGGTACAAAGAAATTAGATGTTGTGGAGGAGAGAAATAGAACTCCTCGCCGACTGGCAAGTCTGGAACTGGCCTGAGCCTTATAGTGGCAGGTATTGGATACTTCTTACTGATGTAGTCACAGGCCAGCACTGTTCTCTTCTTCCACTCGTCATAATCTTCTGTGGTTGCAAAGTTATTGGCCACAGAGGCATCCTCTGCTATCAGCAAAAGAAACTTGTTCATATCCTTATGGATGGTTTTAGGACTGACGAACGGACGGAGTCTTTGTATATCGGCCTGTAAGATGTCTTGGTCAATGCGGAATATCTCATACAATAGTGATACATAGCCTTGATCTAGATCCGAAACCTTAAACGAGGGCTCTGTGTACTTGAAAGAGCCCGCTTGGGTTGAATTGAAAGATGGTCGACTCTTAAGCGTGCCGGGTTTAAGAGAAGATTTGTGCTCATTAAGTTTGTTGATAATGGCCTCGGAATTGCGGTCCCTCTGCACCAACAGCATGATAATATCCACGAACGTTTCTGTCTGGCGAAAGACCACCAGCGCGACGTCCTCGGATGATACCAGCGCCAACTTGACCACTTCTTTGTTGGCGGTAGACACGAACTTCATGACGAGGATATCGACCGAGGCACCTCTCTTGATCTCATCTACGACCCGCGGGTCCAAGAGTTCTCCGTAGAAGCGAAGCAACAGTCGTCTAGTGAGGTCATCGTGGTTCAGAGACGCCATAGCGATCAGATTAAGTTTGGCCTTGAGATCAGCGACCAAGTATGATGGAAGCAGCGTATCGCCATCGAAGCGAGACATCCGCGACCGCCGGAGTTCGGACAGCGGGCGAGACTCGGTGCGTGTGAGTTCAGGCTGGGCCACTGGCTGGTAGAAGCGAACCTCGGTGATGTAGTCTAGAAGTATCACTTTTAGGACATACTCGTAGAGTCTGGCTAGATCGACCTCCAGCAGTTCTGGGTCGTCTTGAGAGGGAGAGTTGGCGCGGCTTTGGCGGGGGCTCAGAATGCCTTTTTCGGTTCGTCGTTTTGACGATGGTGCTTGCATCATATTCGTGGAGAAATGGTACTACAATTACAATAGGCTATGTATGGAAAGAAGTGAGGAAGTGAGGAAGTGTGTAAGAGAGTGAGTGAATAAGTGAGTAAGTGAGTAAGAGACGAGTATATATAGGGGATACAATTGTTTGTATATGTGGAGGAGAGGTTGAAAGGAGTGTGAAGGGTTAGTGATGTGTTGTGGTCAGTTGACACATCAGGTATTACTGTAATGGGTGCGAGTGCATGGATAGGCGACAGGCGATGTGCAACCATAGTTGGATGTGAAAAAGAGGCTTGCGGAGAAGGAAATATTCTCGCAGGGTTTACACGACCAATAATATGGTGGATTTGACAAAATTACGCTTCGTAGGTTTCGAGGGTTTGGCGTTGGATAGCACAACACCCTTCACTGTTCCATAATACAGGCCAAAAATTAGGGGGAATATTGTTGCTGCAAATCGTCTGCATCTTTTACATCTTTTGCTTCGTCTGCATCTTTGACCGGAGCGGGCTCCTCTGCCACGGGCAGCGGTTCACTCTTCACCTCTCTGTTCAGCTCCTTCTTCACAGCGCCCACCTCGTCGCCCTCAGAGCGGTGGCCTTCGTCTTCTGTGGAAGAGCCCAGGTGGAGGTCTGCGGCCAAAATCTCGTCCTCTTTATATAAGTGTCTGCCTAGAAGCTTGTTCATCTCAAACATGTCGATTTTGTTTTTCCGGAAAACAGCACGCATCTTGGAATCGCAATTGATGTTCCGCTTATCGGCCTGGTCCTGAAGCCCGTGCTTCTTGATGTATATCCAGAGCTGTTTCACCACCTGTGGCCTGCTGCATTCCTTCACCCCGAGAAGCTCCAGAAGCTGTGTAGATAGAGTGAACGGAGCATTGAACGGGGTTTTGAGCACCGAGCGGCGCGGATTCTTACGTTTTACGGTCTTTGACAATTTCGTCACCTTGTGACTTGCTGCAGATCTGGTACTTCGGCTCGGACGACCCCCTCTGGCCTCTTGTCGTTGGAGCTTGAGTGCCAATAGTCTGTCTTGATCCTCATCCGGTGTGGGCGACTTTAGAGCCGGACTGGATTTCCGTTTCGGAGGTTCTTCGGAGGACTCGCGCGACGATGACTTTTGCTTCTTTTTCTCTTTGCCCTTCTTGAGTTCGTCCTGGAACTTGTAGTACCGATCCAAGATCGTCTCGTTGATGTCCTTCTGCTCGCAGTTAGTTGACGCAAATTCGGAAAAACAATTATACAATAACACAGTAACATACCTTTTGCTGGTCCAAATCAACCGAGTAGAGTTCCAGTAGCGCGTTGCGGATCTTCTTCACTGTGACCGTCTCCAAGTCAGCAGCGGTAATGATAGCCTGGGGTTAGTAGAGTTTGGGTGGTTGTGCTCAATTGACTTGCATACATCTATCATGGGCACGTAGGCCTTTTGGCGGAATTCTTTTGACATATAACGGTCGTGCTATATTTGAAACTATAGAGCCTTCTCCATGGTGAGGCTGAATATGGGGTAGGACCAGTATGGGTTACAGGATAAATGGCCATTTTCTATCGTCGAACGTGACGGGCTACAATGAACAAATCCAATTTTTTGCATCTGTATTTTTTTTTCGTATAATCGATTGCAGATACCACTTGCGAAAGTCTTCTACAGAGGGAGAGAGAGCTCCCGACATTAAGGCAAAATGAAGCGCGCGGAATCCTGTTCCGTTTTCCTCGTCTATGAACACTAAGCTTGTTGGTTTCTCAAGTTACGTTTCTGTTGCAACTCGTTCTTCTTCACCAACTTCTTTCTCTCAGCACGAGCCAACGTACGAGGGTCAATAAGCTCGTCTGCAGTGCCCTTGACCTTGTCCTCAACTTCCACCAACCACTGGTTGTCGAGCTCCTTGTTCTTACCCTTGTAACCCCACTTAGGAACCCAGGTGCCGGTAGCCTCATCGTACACCATCTTTCCGTCCTTGGCCTTGGCCTTGATACCCTTGATGGCAGCGAACTTCTCCCACTTGGTCTGTGGCTTGGCCTTAGGAATGGACTTCTCTCTGGGCAAGATTGTCGTTGGCTCTGGCAAGTGTATGAGGGCCATGGTCGAGTCTTGGCCAGTGGACGAGCCGTGTGTGTCAGTGGTGGTCTTGATAGGCAAAGACAAAATCTGGTTGATTAGAAGCTGGAGGTTGTCTCTGGTAACCTCGGCCAAGTATTTCTCTTTCTGCTCAGGGTCCTTGAGCTTGTCTGCATCGAGTGGGTTTGGGTCGAAGGTAGCCAAGTTACCAAGGTCGTAGGTGTTTGGAAGAGGCTTCTCGACAGTGACAGACTTGAATTCAGGAGGCGACATGTTTGTGTTTGTATGCTGAATTTGACAATGGAGTTGGCACTTTGATTTTGTAAGTGTGTAATTTTTCACTGTGAAGAGCGATGAGCATCGCACTGTGGTGAACTACACACTCTGGGGAGTTGGCCAGTCGTGCACACCTCACATGGATGAAGATTGCCGCTGTGCGCTACGGAAAATCCACACAGAAAAAATGGCCATCACCGCTATCGCGCCTCCGGCAATTACCACGGGCTTGACATTTTCAAAGTCTTTTGTGTCTGGATGTGTTTCGAGGCCTGGGGTGGCTGTGCTGGGGACCTGCGCAGCGTCCACTAGTTGAATGAAAAGCTCATGAATAGACGTAGTCCAGGAGCTCGAAATATGCGATGGTGAACTGAGAAATAGATCTCGTGTGTAGTTTTCGGGTTGAACATCACTTCTCTGCTGCTGCTTGTCTAAGTCTGCTTTAAGCGCGGCGAAGACGGATGGCACATCGTCCAAGAGCTTGTGATACTTCTCTCTTAAATCCACCAAGTATTGAAACAGGTCAGGATCCGATGAGTCGTAGGTGTAGCAAATCACATCGCATTGATCAAGGCGCTTCTGGTTCTCTAATATGGCGGGCTCGAGTTCCCCGAGTTCCTCTAAGATCAAGTAACATTGCTTTCCACCACGAAGTTCTATGTCCTTGACACATACCTTTGGCTTGATCGTTGGCAGATAGATGTCGCTGAAAGTTCCGTGAATGAAAGATTCGAGAAGAGATGTTTTTCCAGATTTTGGAGCTCCGATAATATAACAGTTAAAGACATTGCGATCAGTCACTGGACCACGGTACTGCTTCCCTTGCTTCTGCCGGAGTTTCCTAGGCTTGGTCACTTTAATGGCCTTGGTGGAATTTCCCTCATCAAATCCCAAATAGGCCAAGTATTCAAGAGTGGTCTTATGATCTAAGAACGTTGTCAAGTTCCATTGTGCTAACCAACCCTGAAGAGACACATAGCCTTTTTCAGTGCAGACGATCGAGGAAGGAAATTGTGTTTCGGTCCACAACTTCGGGATGCCAGGAGTCGGGACGAACAAATTATTCAACTCAACCTCACTTAGGCCTCCGTCGTTGTCCTTGTCAAACTTGATGAATAGATCAACAAAGAATCTATAGCCTGTTGGACTGAGCTCAACACTTGATTTCTGGTTGATTTCTATCTTTGGATAGAGAAACTTGTCATTCAAAGAGAGCGAGTTAGTGTAGTGAAAGGCCCGGAAGATACCCCAAATAGTCTCATGGCGACCCTTTTCAGCATATATTTTATTCAAAATGATAAACGCGTTTTCAGAAATGCCTCGGGTGGAACTGGCTGTCGAGTCTTCTGGAAGAATGATGGCGTCCACTGTCTGGAGGATGTCGTCGAACTGCTCCTGCGAGGCAGGCCGAGAGAAGCATTTCATATGTAGATCTGAGAATTCTTTGAAGTTGAGAAGTCCATCTTGATCGCCATCACAGAGGAAAAAAATACGTTTCAAGGCCTCGACCGCGGCGGCTTTCAAACTCCCCTCTTTGGAATCGAAAATCGGCGAGATAGGATGGGTAAACGCCCGCTGACACAAATAAAACGCCTCGACAACATTCCTGTTTGTTTTGGCACTACAACGCAAACACGCCTCTATTTCCTTATAGTCCGAGATCAAAGGCATGAACTCATCGGACCGGATGTGTTTAAACGACGACGACGATTTCTCTACAGCATCGCACTTATTCTCACACACGATGATGGGCACATTGACACCCATGGCACGAAACATCGGCATCCAATGAAGCGACACTCGTTCGTATGTGTAGTGATCCAGATAGACCAACAAGATCACATCGGCCTGCTTCAATTCCCGACTGAGGGCGGCCTGGTCTGTGGCACGTGTATCTACAATTACGGTTTTGTCCGGCAAATGGTCCGAGAGGGACAGGAGGTTGAGATCACCCTCGTCAGAGGCGTCTCTTTGTGTTTCGAAGTCTTCCTTCGAAATGACGATTGGGGGGATGATTCCCGGGACACTGGAGACAAACTCCTCTTTTGTGAACGCTGCGATGAGACTGGACTTGCCGACGGTGTCGTCGCCGCACACGACGATCCGTAGAGACATGTGGTTGTGTTTGGAGTAGAATCTGGGGTAAATCAGCAGTGGTAGTACAGTGAGAGATAGAGTAAAGTGGGTCAGATTATACAAATTCGAATTGAGCGAACGTATCGGGAGATAAGTTTGGCATTTATTTTACTAGTTGAAAAATTCGAGATAAGTTTACAGAAGACATTTGCATCGACCTTCAGTGGAGAATATTCTCAAGGAATATAGACCCAAGATGCGTCTGGGTCCAAAGCAGTTAAATATTCAAAACAAGTTTATCTCGAAAAATAACACAAAATTGATTAATCTAATCAATTGAGCCAAATCTACATGCCATTCTCCTTCAACCAACGCACTCCGTACTTCGTATCGAGAAAGAGCCTAAACTGTGTCAAAGCTAAATACCGATGACCAGAAGAAAAACAGAGAAAAGTAAAACCCAACTCACATTACTTCTTTGAATTTCCACAACCATTAAAAAATTGTCATGTTCTCTATCTCATCCACTAATATCTGACCCATCACTGCTTACTCTGAAGTCTGCAGGTCGATTTCCACCTACTACTACTTCTAATGTGGCAGAGACTACAAATCCACAGCAAACCGTTTGTTCGGCGCTTGTTGACGCCGCCAACGGAAGCATACGAACGTAAGATCTTCGACATCCTCGCATCCAAGTTTTCGCCCAAAAAGCTCGACGTCAAGGACGTCAGTGGTGGATGTGGATCCATGTTTGCCATTTCTGTCGAGAGTGAAGCGTTCAAGGGGCTACCGATGGTCAAGCAGCACCGTTTGGTCAACGATGCTTTGAAGGAGGAAATTGCCAAGTGGCACGGTCTTCAGTTGAAGACAAAGGCTGTCTAATGTATATAGAGAATATAGATTCGTTTAAAGTGAGACTTTGTAGAGCAAATGCATTGGATTTATTTTGGGTAGAAACGAATTCTGATAGAACTATTGACAAATTGAATTTCTATAGCTGGCACTCGTTCTCGTTGTGATATCTGATTCTATCTAGGTGCTTGGAAATCAACGATGCAGAAGGCTCCAATTTTTGAACATGATATAAAACACTGGAGTGGGAGACAATTGTCATCTCATTCTCAATAGTCAGAAGAAAGCAACTACTCGAACTACATAGAGTCTCTGTAAATGTTGTATTGTACACGTTATGTAAAAGAGATTTACTCCACAATCTCCTCCTTCTCTTCGATGATCTCCTCCTTGATCTCCTCCACAATCTCGGCCTCCACATCCTGCTCCTTGGATTCGTGGGTAGCGTACTTGGATCTGTACTCCTTCCACTCTTCCAACAACTTGTGACGCAACAAGATAGCATCTCTGGTGGCAGCATCTGCCTCCATAGCATCGATCTCGTCGAATTGAGCGCTGTACTCACGGATTCTCTTCTTGACAGACTTGATGTCTGCAGAGGTGAGCAAGGTTGCAGGTCTTGGTCTCCAGATCAAGTCCTTGAACTGCTCAACGGTCTCGTCGAGCAACAAGTTACCAGTGAAGTCGTACAACTTGTAACCGTTCTCGATGGAGTGCACCCAGGAGGTAGACCAAGCAGCAAGGAATCTTCCAGATGGGTCCCAGGAGATGTTGGTCATACCGCCAAACTTCTCGTTCTTCAACAATTTGACCTCAGAGAGCTTAGGGTTCTTCTCGTTCTCGAATTGGGTGTCGTAGAAGTCCAACTCACCAGAAGACTTAGCAATGGTAGCGGTGACAGCGTATCTGCCGAAAGGAGACCAGTAGATAGTGTTGGTGTGCTTGTTTTCAACGTTACTCAAAACCTTGAACTTGACGGCTTTACCCTTGGTAGGAGCCTCACGGACGTAGAAAGAAATGTTGTTTCTTGGAATAGCTGGGTTGTTGTTACCGTCATCCAATCTGGAGATGATAATGAACTTCTCAGACTTTGGTTCCCAGGCGAAGTTGATACAAACCTCCTTCAACTCCAACTTCTCGACAGGCACGTCTCTCTCGGTAGTTCTGAAGAACTCCAAGTTGGAGAAGAAGGTCTTTCCGGACTTGGTGTGACGGTCGACCTTGACACACAACATGTCTGCTTGGTCTTGCCAGTGCATCTTGACGTCACTGACCTGGAACACGTTGATGGTTCTGATGACCTTTCTGGATGGAATTTGCATCAATGCAACTCTGGCGGTCTGGTTGGTGGTTTCTGGGGTCCAGTAAGACAATACATGCTCACCGCCCTCGACACGGGAACCAGAAAGCTTGACACCGGCTGGGGCCCACTCGAAGTCCACAATACCCTCGATCTTGACCAACTTCTTCTCCAACAATTGGAACGAAGGAGTCTCGTAGATGGCCAAAGCATCAGGACCTTGACGACAACAGTACTTGTCGTCGAAAGACCACTTGACCAAAGGCCATGGCATCTCCTTCAGGCCCTCCAAGTGTGGTGGCAAAGCGAAAGTTCTGACGGGCTCACCGGTAAGCAAGTCCCAAATGACCAACTTGTGGCCCTCAGACTCAGGACCGAATGGGAAGTCCTTCAATTCCTCGGCGGTGGTAGGACGCTCGATTGGGGTAGGGGCCAAGGTGACCATGTACTTCTCGTTTGGCGAGAAGTCGATCAAACGAACCTGTGGGTGAACAAACTTGTTGATGCGCTCAAAGTTCTCACCACCCCACGATTGAATACCCTGAGGATGGATGGAGAACATGTAAGTACCCTTGGGCGAGAACTTGGCGTACTTGGAGGTGAAACCCTTGCGAGGCTCGAAAACGGCCTTGGGCTCGTTCTTCTTGTTGCTCCAGTAAACACCAACGCTCTCGGAGAAGTGCAAGGCGACCTGGTCGCGGCCACTCTCGTCCATCAACCACGACTTCAAGTAGCCGTGAGACTCCATTGGAGGAATCTCTGGCTCCACAAACGACAGAGGAACGCTACCCTCACTACAGTACTTCTCGATGTCCGAGATCTTGTTCACATACAATCTGTGCTTGGCGTCCAAAGGCTTTCCGTTGAGTTGGGATACAGCAGCAGAGGCCATCTCGGCGGTCTTGTACTGAGCAAAGAGGAAACCCTTGGTCATGTTGTCTTCAACAGGGAGATAGATACCGGCCTCGCCTTCCAAAACCTCGCCGGCCTTGCTCAAGAACTTGCGCAAGACCTTTTCCAACAAAGGTGCTTTGGAGGCTGGAGCTTTAGGGGCACCGTCGACGACGACGTAGTTTTCGGAACCCAAGTCGGCGCTGACGGCGTACTTGGCCTCCAAGTCGGAGAAGTCGATGTCGTCCAAGTTGATTTGGCTCTCGAGCTCTTTGAGAGAGGGCATTTTGTGTTTGGGAGAGGACTTGGTGGTCTAAAAATTTTTCAGTGGGGGGCCGGTGCACGGATGCGGTGAGAGAGGAACACAAATTATGGGAAAGTTGGGGTGAAAGTTGGGGGCGAAAATATGGAAGGGGTGAAGAATTGGGACTCTGAATTGGCTGGTTTTGTAGAATTTCTTATTTTGTTTGGATGATGTAATATAATGGGTAGACATGTATCATCTAGATAGTATTGAAGCGGGACTCTGAAACACATTCAGTAATGCTGTTTGTCGCTACTCAAATAAATAAATTTATACATTAGCAAACTTTGAGTTTTCTACTCGAAGCTCGTTGAAACGCCGCTGAGCAGCTCTGCTCTCCGATACACGCGCTTCACGCTCGGCCTTCCAGCGGTTGGTGAGTTCGTCGATCCGGTACTGGTTTTCCTGTGGAAGATTTTCCTTCTCCAATTTGAGCTGCTTTTCAAGTTCCTCAATGTGTTGCACTAGATATTGATGACGTTTCTTGGCCACAACCTTGTCCTCTTCTTGCTTGAGTAGTAGTTTGATGTGATCCTTGACGATCACATCTACGGCTTTCGCAAAAAACCCAAAGACGGAATTATGATGATCAAGAGCAAAGGTCACCGTTTCGGGCGTCAGTAAGAGTAGCTTGGCACATAGCGGGGCAAGGGACTCGAGCTTCCGTGTGGGTTCAACGAGCGATTTATCGTCTGCGATTTTGTTAAATGAGACAAGAAGCCTTTGGAAATATCGCATGTCTGCCAAAAACACATCATTGAACAATTTGGCATAGATCTCATCTTGCAGTACTGTAGTCGTATCTTCAACTTGTTGCACCGGTGTTCTCTGGCGCAGAAGCTCTCTTGTCAAATTATCAATGGTATTTCGGAGAGAATCCTTGTCATTTTGAAGGGATTCAACTTCGTATGAGAGTCGGATCTTTTCGGACGTGAGGACACGCTGCTTTTCAACAGCAGCATCAAGTTCTCGTTGGATTCCATCGAAGTCTGCTACATTGGACCGCAACGCTGACACTTCTCTCTTCTGATTGTTGAGTTGATTGGTGAGGGAATTGATCTTGGTACTGGCATTATCCTGAGAGACGCGGAATCTTTCGGACAACTCTTTGTACGCAAGTTGCAAAGCCTCGTGTTCCCGTTGCAAAGTGTTGTCATCTTCTTTTCCAACCACAGCGCTTGAGAAGATGGTTTGTTCGCTCAGATCTTGGGAAGAGCTCCTCCGGTTTGCCTCTTTCAAAGCTTCAACTTCATCTTGAAGCTCGTCGATTCTGGCCTGATATACTTTAAAGGCATCGGCAACTTCTTCGCTTGTTGGTAAATAGTCGTCCAGCGACTCTTGGGAAATGTTGATGCTCTGCTGGCTATCGGAAGGACTTAGCGGTTCATGAACGGTATCATTGGGTTTGACGTCACCCTTGTCGCTCAAGTTAAGATGCTCGAACCGTTTTCGCATTTCGAATTCATCATGCTGGCCACCATTTTTTTTGGAGGCAGAGGAGTGCAAGTACTCCAGTAACAAGGGCCGAGCGGCCTTCATTATCTCCTGTGGAGCAAGACTCAAATCTATTTTCTTTTCACAACCTATCAACTCGAGTAAATCTACCAATTCAGAGCTCCAGGCCCTGAGAATGTGGTCCAAGGATGTGGCGCGTTGATCGGCCTCCTTCCACCTATTCTGGAAGTCCTCAAGACTTTCGTGCAAATCCTCCACTAGAGCCGTGATATCCGCAAGTTCGGATTCCGACGCGGGGTTTTTGGTTGGAGTTGCCGGGTCTACAAAAGGCAGCGAGCTCGCCAAGGATCCAGCGTTCCACAGCTGGTGAAGTATCTCAAGATCCCCTGCGTCAACACTATGCTTTTCTATTAGGTCTTGAAGAAACTTCTCGTAGAGTCTAATTTGGATTTTACAGTTGGTGAGCAGCTTAGTGAGTTCGGCAATTCTAGCGTTTGAATTGATATCGGAAACAGAATCCGCGGCAAGCTTTCTTTGTGTCAAGTACTGCCGTTGGCCCACGGTGAATTTCTGCGGGCTGGCAGACTTACACGCAAGCCAGAAGGATTGGTCCTCTGGTGCTCTTGTGGGCTTATGGTCGTCTAAGTTGATGTCGAGATCGAACTGTTCGCCAGTGTCGTCAAGAAATGAGGAGTTCTGGAACTCGATTTCGCTGCCACTGGACAGACCACGCAGTAGTCGTGACAGATTCCTATTTCTAGAGAAGGACGACTCAGCTATACTTGAAACGTCTTCTCTGGCCAATTTTTCTCTAATAGGTGAAACCAAATAATCTTGCTGTGGTTGTGTTTTGGGGGTGGCAAGGGCTTTGTCCTTAGACATGGCTATGGTGTGTGTTTCAGGGTGTGTTTCAGGATGTGTTTCAGGATGTGTTTCAGGATGTGTTTCAGATTCGAGATTCGCGAGTTTTGAAACAGAGCTGAAACGAATTGACCGATCTGCCGCAAAAGAGGGTCCCTCAATGTCATTTCTGCGCGAGTTGTTATGAGAATTAGGTATGGGGTTCGTCACAAACAGACTAGAGTCGCAACTCAAAACGAGATCAGTCTCGTTTGATTCTTGGCCTGAGACGTCGGGGCTACTGTCCATGGAGGTCTAATATATATGATTAGCGTCAGATGTTTTACTTTTTAATTGAGGGTGGCCAGGTACGGGCCGAGGATCTATTTTGATCTATGTAGTTTGTTGTTGTGGTGTTATTGTTTACCTGTACATGGAGATGGGAGTAGTAGTGAGTTGAGATGAGATGCGACAGTTTAGATGGGAGAGTATTTAGTTTTTTTTTGAGAATGAATATGACTGAATATGACTGAATTACTCGGGGTTTTTCTTTTGGTGGAGTTTCGAGAATTTTGTGTGAAGAATGTGTCACTTACACGCTGTATTGGAGATTCTGACAGATAACAATACAGAGAGGAACCTGCCGTGTCATGCAATTTTGTAATGAGTGAAATTACTCAACTTTAAACGAAAATAAATGGTATTCATCTCTCATTCTCTATAGCAGCTTGTCTATACATCGCATCAACTATGCCTTGTGTAATTCGAGTCTGAATCACCGATGCAAAGAGGCAACTGTCGTTTCGTATAATTCTGTGATTAATGAGAGCTTTCAATTTCAAATGTAATCTTGTTGTTAGTAATCATCATTTTCTATAGAAGCTTGTCAATACACCATATAAACTATGCCTTGTGTAGTACAAGTATTGGCCAAGAGTGATTTGATGATCGAACGCCGAGCTGAACTTTCCTTCCGACCATTACCCATCAGTTGATATTCTAAGCAATATTTGCATCGCGGAAAGATTATGTCAATAGTACTTCACTATTCGAGCACGCATAACAAAGTATGCCCGGCGCCTTGTATAATTGCATCAGCCAAACTGAACACTTGACTTACTTTTGCGGTCGTCTGATAGAAATACACAAATTTTCAGCCAAAACATTGTTATTCAAGCGCAAACATTTACATCACCTAATACCTACAACATGAGCGGAGATGGCTATACCAGCGACGGTGCATATTACTTACTCTCACTGGAAGTTGTATCCCCGTTGCTCGCTTTTCCTGGAAACTTTGATCAAGACGATGATTCTCATCCCCCGGAGGAAGACTTGCCACCGTACGCGGTCATAGACCCTTTGGCAAATGAGGTGGAAGACGAACTGGAGCCAATTCTTCCAGGGTACGAGAGCAACCCGTACTGAAACTAAATACAGCGTGTACCAACTTCTAATTTAAGATTCTATTTTGTTCAATAGGCTACGTATACAGCGGGCACAGAGCTTAGGTTGCCATCTCGGTGTCCTCCTCATCCTCGTCGTCCTCGTCGTCCTCCTCCTGCGCAAACTTGATTGCCTCCTGCAACAAGTCTTCGGGGACGAACTGGTGCTGGCCACCAGTCTCTTCAAGAGAACACCAGGTGATTTCCAACTCGTAGTCCTTATCCTTGTTATCCTCGTGCGCCTGGCGGATGATACGCGCAGCGTGTTTCACTGCCTCACGCACGGTCAACTCCTCGAAATTCAATTTCTCCAACTCCGACTTGGCGGTCTGTCTGCCCTTACCGGTGGCAGCGCCTGTGTATCCCCAGTACGTTCCACTGGGCTCGATCATGTACAAATGTGGACCGTTGGCGTCGACACCACCAACGATAGAAACAACACCAAAGGGACGCACAGAATTGTAACAGGTGTAGTTCTGAACATAGAGACCCAACCGGTCCATCAAATGCGGGATACTGACTGGCTCCTTGTACATGTTGGAGTATGTGCTAGCCTCATCACGACCACGGTTCACGAAGTGACGTCCATCTGGCAACAAGCCGGAGTATGCAACTCCAATGTGTCTATCTATGGTCTGTATTCTTTTGTTCTTGCCAGGCACCAACAATTTGGAGTTGACGATTTTCTCCACAGCCAATACGACGCCATCTTTGGCTTTGATACCAATTGAGGTGGAGCCGTTCTCCACAGCCTTCATGGCGTACTCGACTTGGAAGTTTCTTCCATCTGTTAGTTAGTATATGGATCCAATCGGTGGTGTTTTGGGTGAATCTGGGTTTTGGGTGAAAGTACATACCGGGCGAGAATACACTATTGGACAAGTCGTAACCAGTACCTATCGAAGTCTAGAGTTGTTAGTGGGGTCTATTAGGATAATTGGAGATAACATACCATGTTGTGTGGGGAATTGTAGGTGTGTGGTTAGTGGTGGAGATTGGTAGTATGGTTTGCCACTAATGTATGGGGGAGGATCACGTGAAACTCTTAGAGGGAAGATGGAGAGAAATAGTCGACGAATTTCAATTGTTAATTGTAGGGGAGTTTCAGAATGGATCTTTATTTTTAAATTTGTAAATCTTCACTGTTGGTTCGTGTCAATGTGCGGTTTATCGTTGACACATATACTTCACTCACTTACTGAATCAGACAAAAAATACCTATGTCATTGGATGATTTCTATAAAAATCTAAAAATTATTCCCTTTCTTGCAAACTCACAAAGCAAAGCATCGTTCGATGTTGTCGGCGTTGTTTCCAAACCAATTAGGAGCCGTGACACCAAAAGAGAAGACAATAAATAGAATCGATAACGCGAGATTAAACCCAGTATCAAGCCCGGCAGCGACAACATAATTATATTTGCGCCATAATTTGTGTCGATACCGGTAAACGTAAAGCATGACAAACGTGCCGGCAATGAATTTCGAAAGATATCCAGTGGAAATGTTACCATAGAAATGGCTCATGGTGGCGAAAAAAACCGTCGTGTTCCATAGATGGAACTGTAAGCCACTTTTAGGAAACCGTTTATGAAGTAAAAAGACACAGAGTGGTGCCACGACTCCAAGAACAAATCCATAAGGCAAGAGTGGATAGTTCTGAAACAATCTCTTGGGTCCCAAGACAACATACTGAATAGCATTAGTGTGATACGTCACAACTGCCTGTCCAGTCCATTGATGCAAAGGATCCTTCAACTTCCCGCTCAAGTAGTCCCACTTTGTTGACATCACCCACCTAAAAGTGAAATAATTAATTGGAACTCCAATAAGCTCTCCATAGCATTGCGAAAAAAAGACAGCTTTGGGCGGAATGTGATTATAGAATCCCAACTTCATCAGTTCAAGATGGAATTGTGAACGATACCAAGCGTTGCCAGCAACGCTTCCAAAAAATGCAGCACCTCCCGGGTGTCTGTTAGGTTGGTTTTGAACCAAAAAGCCATACAAGAGCTCGTTGAACGTTCCTATAGGGAGCTGAAAATTAGACGTGGCATAAAGCCACATCAAGGGAGTGACGATAATGGAGCCTACCAAAAGCCCGATGATGCACGTCCACCAAGGCATGAATAAATAGCCCGCCGAGTGGACCCAGCCAAGAGCGAGGGCCGAGCAGATAAAAAGACCCGCATACCATGTAATTGGGACATCTTCGTAAACTCTGTTAAGCTTGTTGAGTCTATCGTTGTGGGCTTTGCGCGTTCCGGACCAGCTCAGCTTGAGTTTGTCGTAGCCGAAAAGAACAACCCATGCGATTCCTGACAAATAGCCAGCGTAATCAAAAAACATGTTCCAGGCTCTTTGCGCTCCTAAATGAACAGGGCCATAGTGAGCATAAGCGGTGGCGTTGAATAGACCGTCTGCGGTCAAGAGCTTCTCCGAAGGATAGATAAGCCCATCTGAAGTGAAGAGTTTGTTTGACATGAGTCCGTGCTTGAATGAAAACAACAGAGACCATTTGGCGAGCGGGATGAGAACCCATGCTCCGAGAGCAAATGCAATGAACTGAATAACTTGAACCCAGTACGGATAGATCATCACCAGAGACGTGATGTTGGCCCAGTCAAAGGAGAAATTGAGGAACCCCATTCCTCCCAAGCCAGAGCCAATGAAATTGACAGTGGGGTTGTTTGGTGCCATATAGCAGAGCACAGCCACCGAAGAGACCATCGGGAAGAGAAACTCCGGAAAAAAGTGCCACAAGCAAAACACAAGCGCGCACCAATAGAACACGGTCATCTGCAACCGGCCACTGCGGCTCGTCTCGCGAGCCTGGCTCTGTAAGAGCGCTGTTTGCATCAAAGACTGCGGCCACGGGAACTGCGGATCGTAGCTCACGACGTTTTTGGCGATGGCGGCATACGAGTAGCCTATGAACACTATCGCCCACATGAACAGAAGGGCGGCAACCGCGGGCACACGGACGCCAAAGAAAAGCTCAACCAACGCCAACGCGTTAGTGGCCAAGTTTCCTGTCGCGCCGCTCTTCGCGGTGATGGTGAGGAGGGTCGTTTCCTTGACTGACCACGGGCCAGGATTGAGGTCAAACAGAAGCCCCAACAACCGCACACGACGCTTAGGAAGCACGCGCGCCATCCATTTCCCAGCCGCATGGCCCGCAATCTGCACGAAGAAAATAGAATATGCCGCCGAGGTGGTCCGGAACGCATTGACAGTGTCGATGAACGCACCAGGAACGATGAACAACGTTGAAAGCACAAAGTACCGGAACGTGATCACCGGCACCGTGGGATCATCGGTCAAAGGCACCGTTTCACGAACAGTCGGAGACAAATCCTTGAGATCGTCGTCGATGAGCGGCTGCTCTGTATCTGTCGAGCTCTCAGTATCAAAAGAGGACCGTTTGAGATGTAGACTTTCGGAGCTGGCGCCGTTGCCGCTCGTTTGACTAAGGGTATTTGAACTTCCAGAGCTCAGTCCAATCGTCAGCCCTATACTCTTGGCACTTCCCGAGAAGCTTCCTCGATTCTGAGTGTCGGTTGATCCATGCGTAGTATGGTGTCTCAGATCGGGAGCCACAGTTTCAGATGAGGATGCAGAGGTGCTTAGTAGAGGAGTCTCCTCGCCGGTGTGAGCTGGAGACATGGGATAGATAAACAATGAAAACGAGTAAATGAAAAGGTGTTATTTGTGAAAATTTGTGCCGTCAAATTGTGCGGCTGGGTTTGTTTGGCTTGATAAGTAAGCAGCCCTATGGACTCATCTCACGTGCCGGCATACGGGGTCAGCGATGGCTGCAAATGGCTGCAAATTGTTGCTGCAGGACGATAAGTGAGTTTGGAATACGCGAGGTGAAAGTCGTGGAATGTGGGAATGCGCGGGATAGTGTGGAAATTTGTGGAAATGTGCGGCTAGTGGATGATAATGCGTGAGTTTGATTTTGTTTCAAAGTAGCGTGTTTCCGAATTTTCGCATGGGGATTGTTGAAGCTTTGGGCGCAAGTGTAGTGCAGCAACTGTCTTGGAGAGATGTGTGAGTGACATCTACTTTGGGGTTAAATGACTGAATCTTCTAGGATTGTTATTTGTTTAAATCGGGGATTTGTTCGAAATCCGTGGTATTGACGGGTTTCGGGGATTGTATGGGCGGACTATGATTTCAAGATGTTTCTCCAGGTTGAGTCACCAAAAAAATCCAAAGAGCAACTCGAACCCTCTCTTATTTTGTACTAAAACGACTTTTGAATTTTATTAGTAGAAAAATTTGTTAAGTCATTTGTAAAGTCATTTGTAAAGTCATGTTGCTGACTTCATTGTGTTTCTTGAACCGATCTTATTAGACCCCATCGACTGCATTCTTAACAATTAGTCGATTCAAGGCCTCGCGTTAATACATCTTCGCCATCTCATTATGAAGTTCACAGGTGCAATAACATCGTTACTTTCAATCTCGTTAATTCAGACAGTATTGCAGGATTTACCCAAGTGCTTCATCTGAAGTGAAACCGAGAAAGGTTTGAACAGACGAGCAATGACCACATTCACTACATTGGCAAAACAAAATTATAAATGGTCGCTCTCTCGCGATAACTTGTATGTTTATGCCTATTCTACATTTTTGGTGCATCTATTACACCCCCACCTTCTGTAGACCACGACTATAGCCAGTGCCACACCCTTCACTATCAATTGAACTCAAGCTGTTAAAAACAGACGAAAAAAAAAGGATTTAATCTCAAAATACTAACAAGTCTGTGCTAATCCAAGCACATCGAATACCACGTCTCAGACACAGATTCAAGGTCCAAACCTCTTCAACCAAGCCAAAGCAACCAACAGACACAGAATTCGCAAATCGCCACTTTCAAAAAACAAATAGTTCAAGATGAAAATTAATTATCCACATCTCCTCCCACAATCCAAGTTCTCCCCCATTGTTCACTTTTTTGCACCCAGGGCCTTGGTGCACCGGTGTACCTCATCCAATAGTGGCCCGGCTTTTTCCAACTACAGTCCGCTTTTTCCTAGCACAAACACTCCCACCAACCCCAGCCACAATGCTCTCCTTCAGAACCTTGGCCAAAGCCTCCGTGGCTGCCTCGGCTTCTCCTGCCAGATACCTCTCGGCGGCCGCCAGATTGTGTGCCAGCGCCCCGGAAGATCCCAACAAAGCCTGGAAGAGTGCCATGGGTCAAATCCCCCAGAAAGTCACCGACGACGGCTTGATCTTCAACAAAACAACGTTCACAGAGTCGATGGACGAGGTGGACATGACGTGGCGTAACGACGACGACCCCCACTTGGTCGACAAGCAGAACACCAAGATCAGACACTTCACCATCAACTTCGGTCCACAGCATCCAGCCGCACACGGTGTGTTGCGTTTGATTTTGGAGTTGCAAGGTGAGGAGGTTGTCCGTTCGGACCCTCACGTTGGTTTGCTTCATCGTGGTACCGAGAAATTGATTGAATCCAAGACATACATGCAAGCTTTGCCCTACTTTGACCGTTTGGACTACGTCTCCATGATGACCAACGAGTTGGTGTTCGCGCTTGCTGTGGAGAAGCTTCTTAATGTTGAGGTTCCTTTGAGAGCCAAGTATATCCGTACCTTGTTTGGTGAGATCACCCGTGTGTTGAACCACTGTATGTCTGTGTTGACCCACATTATGGATGTGGGTGGTTTGACTCCGTTCTTGTGGGGTTTCGAGGAGAGAGAGAAGTTGATGGAGTTCTACGAACGTGTTTCCGGTGCTAGATTGCACGCTGCCTACGTCAGACCAGGTGGTGTTTCCCAGGACTTGCCAGCTGGCTTGTTGGACGATATCTACATGTGGGCCACCCAATTCGGTGACAGAATCGATGAGACCGAAGAGTTGTGTACTGACAACCGTATCTGGAAGGACAGAACTGTTGATGTTGGTATTGTTACCGCCGATGATGCTTTGAACTACTCCTTGTCTGGTGTTATGCTTAGAGGCTCCGGTATCCCATATGATATCAGAAAGGCTCAACCATACGATGCTTACGAGCTCGTGGACTTCGATGTGGCTGTTGGTTACAACGGTGACTGTTACGACCGTTACTTGTGTAGAATGACTGAGTTCAGACAATCCTTGAGAATCATTGAACAATGTATCAACGATATGCCTGAGGGCCCAGTCAAGGTTGAGGACTACAAGATCTCTCCACCTCCAAGATCCGCGATGAAGGAGGATATGGAGGCCTTGATCCACCACTTCTTGTTGTTCACCAAGGGTTACGCTGTTCCTCAAGGTGAGACCTACACTGCCATTGAGGCTCCTAAGGGTGAGATGGCTGTTTACGTCGTGTCTGATGGCTCTGAGAGACCATACAGATGTAAGATCAGAGCTCCTGGTTTTGCTCACTTGGGTGCCTTTGACCACATTGCTAGAGGTAACTTGTTGGCCGATGCTGTTGCCATTATCGGTACCATGGATTTGGTGTTCGGAGAAGTCGATCGTTAGAGAAACACTCATGTTTTTTTTCTCCTCATTCTCATTCTCTTGCATATTCCCTCTTTGGAGACATCAACATAATATGTTCTCCACTTTTGTCTTTTTAAGACGCCTCTCATCATTTGTATGATAAACAATAAAAGAATAAATTCCGAAAATGAATGTCTTAATGTATTGTGAATATGTACAAGCTATGTGTAACTCAGTGTTTGTGCTGAGTGTTTTCACCCTCCAAAGCACTTGTAGAGGATATACATCGAGCCCGCTCCACCCAACACCGCAAAGGTTGTGAAAGCAGAGCTGCCAGAGTCGTGCGTTTCGTTTCCATACGTTTGCGGCCTTCTGTACATGTATTGGTGACTCAGCGCGCCAGCAGAAGTTGACTCGACAGTTCTAGACTCCTGAGAGCTCCGTCGTTGCCGCATAAGATGTTTGGTGAGTAACTCGTCGCTTACCTTGGTCGCGTCGCCATCCGGAGTGAGTTGTCGTAGCACCAGATCAAGCTCGGTCGCGCTCAATTCCTTCTTGATGATCCGCTGCTCGAACTTCAACTGCTTTGCCAAGTGCTCATCGTAATTAAAATGCGGAACGTCATAGCGATCACCGTGGTTTTTGTGTCTTCCGTCGAAATTATCCTGGCCCGAGGAACCCTCCCCAGTGTAAAAATTGTGCACCTTATGTCTGGTGTAGTTGTACCCACTGGAGGAATAGTTCCCAGCACCACGCCGTGAGTAAGCACGGCTATCTCCATAATGACGGTTTCTCCATTCGCCATTACGTCGAAAGGAACTGGTACCGGTGCTACTCGAACTCCTGCGACCTATTTTGGCATCGTATTCCCGTCTTCTTTTGGCATCCTTGAGAGTATCGTACGCCAGCACCATCTCGGTGTATTTCTTGCTGTTATCATCCTTCTCTTCAACGCTGAGATGTGAATTGAGGTCTGGATGGAATTTCTTCAGGAGTTTTCGGAACTGGGCCTTGATATCAGCCAAAGAGGCATGCAGAGGGACATCTAGGATTTGGTAGTAGTTTTGAGCAGTGGCATACAGACGGACGGCATGCACAGACCCTAAACAGTACATAGCATTTAAGAATCAGCGGGAGTGTGAATATTTGTTTTGGGTGTGAGGTGTAGTTGCGCCGGTTGTGGTAGGCAAGCTGATTTGCAACCCCGATTCGGAGTGCACAAGATTCATCACTGACGATAGGCAGTATCGCATATGGGATCACCGAGTCAAATAATTTTATTGGAATTGATAATTTGAAAGCTCAAATATTTCCAGATGTTTTTCTATTTCTAGGGTTTTTGGGTATTGATGCAGAGAATTTAGAAACATCACCGCAATTGTTGAAACTGAAGTCTCGAGCAAAAGTTGGTGATATTTTAAATAGAATTCGAGAATTAAGTCGTTCTTGTTATTATACAGAAAACTATTTCTTGCATAATCTTCATCAATAAACGATCGTGAGTGGTGGATCTACACTATTAAGTGTGGACATTACAGTCTACGAGTAGCCATCAAATGGACCATCGCATAGATCCAAAAACTCATTGAGTCAATACTTGTTTACAGATTTTATTACAAAATAAATAAAAAAGTTATTCCAATGAAGATTTTTGCCCATTCAGAATAACCCATGGCCAATTGCCACTAGTCCGATCCCACCCAATATCGCCTCAATCAACATACATTCTATGGCAAAACATGCAGTTTGCAGCCAACAGTCTCCATCTCCAGCCCAACACTCAACCCGGAGAAACAAAAAAGGTACAAAAAAAAAAAGATTATGTTCAAGTTGAAGAACTATTCCAAAATCGAATTCTTGTATCTTCCCGCCATATTCTTATATCCGGGTGGCCACAGAACCTTCCAGTGTCCCCCGCGACTAAATGACTTATGGAGGCAAAACTATTGGTCCTGCACACCGCCGGCCAATATATAAACCCGCTGCCATCCCCCATCTTTTCTCCATCAACACCTACACACACCTCATATAATACATCCATAATGGCCAGACAAAGAAGATCCGCTCCTGTTAGATCGCAGTCCAGATCCGCCCACACCGCTGCTGCTCCAGCCGCCGCTCCTCCTCAGGCCCACTACCCACCAGCCGTTTCTCAACCACAAGCCAGCCAAGGCCCTGGTCTCTTCGCCAACATGGCATCCACCGCCGCCGGTGTTGCTGTTGGTTCCACCATCGGCCACACTTTGGGTGCTGGTATCACCGGCATGTTCAGCGGTGGATCCTCTTCTGCTCCAGTTGAGCAGCAGCAGGTTGCACAGAGCCAACAATACCAACAACAGGCCAAGACATGTGATGGCGACGCCAGAACCTTCACCAGATGTTTGGAGGAGAACGGTGGTGATATGCAAATCTGTGGCTACTACTTGCAACAGTTGAAGGCTTGTCAAGAAGCTGCTCGTCAATACTAGATGTCTTGAATGGGCCTCCTAAAATTATTTATTCCATCCCTAGAAATATCTCAAAATACATACGCACATAGTTTCATTGTTCTGTAGAGGCCTTAAAGGTAGTTGTAGAACACGTTTGTGTTCGCCGGGTTAGGCAGTCGTATGTGCCTTTCTGATGGCTATTCGAACTGGCACATTCCCGAGGAAAGTGTTCATGGAGCTAATTTCAGTTTCTTTTATTGGTCTAAGTAGTGTTCATCATGCATTTACTTCTTTTCCTTTCCGTTGAAAGCAAAGTATCCGGCAACTCCGCCAAGACCCAAAACAGCCAACATGGTGACTGGACTGAAACCGCTCTCGGCCTGTGCAGACAGAGGTGGCTTCTGGGTGGCTTTCTCTGCCTCCTCTGCGTCATGGATCTCCGGAGGAACATCCACGGTGCCGGAGTTGTGGTCAACAGCGCGGCTTTGGCTCATGTTCACAACAGATGAGTTGTTGATGTTTTCGTTGAGCGACAGCTGTTGATACTTGGATGAGTCGATTTTGGCGGCCTCCTGGACTGGCGACTGGGCATCGACCGGCTCCGATGCTCGGTCTTGAAGCAGCTCGGGTTCGGCACCAACGGCCTCACCACCATGGACAACACTCGCGTGGTTGGCCTCAACCTTAATCGACAGATGCTGTTCCTTGGAGAGCAATTCCTTCTCCACTTGCTGTTTCTTGACCTGGGCCTTTTCTTGCTGGATAGCCTCCTTGCTCACCGGAGGAACCTTAGGTTCTGCAACCTTCGGAACAAAGTCGTACTTGAATTCCCATTCATTGATCGATGTTTGCGAGGGGAGTTTGTACGAGTCAATTGTGGAGCTGTCATTCTTGGCCAATCTGGTAGCCAGAATCGAGAGGGTTCTGTAACTTGATCTAGCAGCAGCGGCGAGTCTTGGGGTGGCAGCAATGGATCTAAGCATGGTAGTGTGGAATAGTTTGATTGTGTTGAATGTGAAAAAAAAGCGGGGCAGTTGAACTGCGGGACGAGAGTGGTATTTATATGTGGAGGTGGTGGGCCGGGGTGCGATTGGTGGTGGTCCTGCAAATAACAAACATGGGGTTGGATCTGATAAGCACTAATTTAGGCTGACAACTGTGGATGCACAGACACAAATGGAGATTTTTTTTAAGGAGAGTGAATTTTAGAGTTTTGTCACTTGAGATTTTGTGAGCATATTTAAGTAGACGAATTCAAGTTCTAGGGAATGATGGTATGCCTTCTTGTGTAGATACGCTCTAAGTGCATACTTAACGGTGGATAGCTCTTATGTGTCTGAGATCAAAAAAACGGCGAGGTGGGGCAAACAAAATTAATATCACTGAAATGAAATTTTACAAGTTGTTTATTCTGTGAGGCTCTGCTAACGTTTGGAGTGCGGGATCATTGATAGGTTGTGGTGTTATGAAGAGTTTGGCAAATGCAGTTTAACATAACTCTGTCGCTGCCCATGTCTCTTGAATACAAATTTCAAATGATATTAGAATCTTCTTCTACGAAATGGAAATTACAGGTGAAGCCATGAGTTCGTAATTCGTGTTTAGTGTCACAGGTCTGTGACAATGCTAATGACGATCAGACATCTATAAAGAGTGTCTCTTGTACTCCCAAGAGTAGGGAGATGCTGACTAGAACCTCCAGTTCTCGTCCGTTGACTCAATAGCCCAGTTGAATTTGTCTCGAAGGGTTTTCGTGAACAAACGCTCGATCGGAACATTGAACTTCTTCGAGAACACCACGGTTAAACGTGGATCTATATAGTTCAATTTGGACGTTCCAAGAGAAACTTCCGAATTGTCTTCCTTGTCTTTGAGCTGAAGACTGGTTGCTGAGATTCTGGACTCGAGCTTCTCAACTTGGCCTCTGAGTTTCTCCACTGTCAGCGCTCTTGTTGGTTCAACAATTTCTGTCTGCACCTCTTTTTCGTACATAGAGATGGTCTCATCAAGAGTCTCAAGTCTAGTTTTCAATTCATCTTCGTCGAATGGCTCCAAGTTTTCTAGCTTCCTTTTCTCGTTGTCATTGGCGAATTTCCGCGCCACAAGCTGTTGCTGCTTCTCCTTGTGTGCGTGAATGATCATGAGCATTTCCTCCTTGGGCATATCGCTGAGCTCTGCAAAGTACTTGGGGTCTTTTTTGATCTCTTTGGGCTCAAGTCGCAAGATCATCCTCTTGAATCTGAGCTTTTGCCATTCCATTTCCTTTATTCTGTCCTGGATCTTTCCAACAGTTACTGAGTGTGTTTTGCTTACCGTACGCTGGTGATTACACAAGATAGCAACAGTTCTGTTTGCAGCGTTGTACTTCAAAACACGCTCCGCGACAGTTCCCTCGTTTGGAATAAGGTCCATTTGATCTTGCATCGTTTTAGATGCATTGTATGTACGGAACACTTTGGCACTCAATCCTTTCATGTAATTCTGGAGATGCTTATTCAAAATGGATGGATTGATGCGATCGAACAAGTCATCACCTGGTTTTTTGGGGTCCTTTTTGAAGATTCGCAAGTTTTTGAATACCTGACGGTCGACCTCAACTTCTTGGTAAAATCTGATAGAATCTTTACCCAAAAAGTCAAAAACGACTGTTTGCGGCGGTGACAAAGTGACATGCTCGTATCTTAAAGAACAACATCCAACTGTGTCGGCCTCGTCGTCACCTTTCTCTCCACCCGCTCTGAGAGCAAAAATGTCAATGAGATATGTGGCAGTTGCAATTTGACGGTTCTGCATTATGGGATCTTTGAGCATCTTGTGGTAGTCAGCTCTTATATCTTTGATATGATCCTTCAATTTACGAGCAGTTTCGAATTTTTTCATATCCGACACACCCTTAATCGAAGAATTGGCCGCCAATTTGACATACTTGAGTGCGTCTGCGATGTTTTCTTTCCACATAGCTAGCCATACAACAGACTTATCATGCTTTACAGCACCCCAAGAATGTCCCTCAGGGGGAGGGGGAATTGGAGCGTCTGCGCCAAGGTTGAGGGTGATATCTTCAGGATAAACTCTTTTCTTAAGCTTACCGGTCTTTGGGTGAGCTCCGCGACCACGGAAGAGCCCAGGAGGCTCAACTCTGAAATTTCCGACGTTCTCCTTGCGCCCGTTTAACAAGCAAGTACGATATGGCTCTTCTTGAGCATCCTTCTCATCCTTGATAGCTTTCTTCTCAGCCTTGGACAAGTTTTTTTTCTCCTCTCTCAACTTTTCGAAATGAGCGTACATCTTGGAAAAGTCACATTTCTCAAACGACTTAATATTGCGGCCACAACCCCCGCTCTGGGCTAGAACCTCACAGAAGTCTGTAAAGAAGTTTTTCTGGAAAACAGGGTTTTTGGCATGGTCTGTCTCAAGCATGGCCGCGAAAAAACCTGCCACCTCTTCGGCAGCTGGCGGAAGATTCACAGGTTTCCCGTCGTAGTACATCTTGACGTAACTAGGCAATGGCTCGTAAGGCGGAGGAAAAATCACACCGTTGTGTTCGAGCAGCTGCCATCTCTCTGGGCCCTGGCCAAACTTCTCGTCCTCCCACCATTTATAGTCATCTCCCTCTTCCTCGTCTTCTTCTTTGGGTGTAGCACTTCTACCGCGCGAGGGTGTTTCCTGACTCGCAGCAGGTGTTTGTGACAGCAGCTTTCTAGCCGGCTTGGGCGTTGGTGTTTGTAGGCCAGGCTCTTTCTTGGTTTTCTTCTTAGCAGCCTTAGGTGTGGCTGCTGGTGAATCTGTGGTACCCAGGGTATTCTCGTTGTCTTTGGCAGTTCCAGCATCAATTGCGGCCAGGGAGCCATTATCTTCAACTTTTATATCCTTCTTCTTTTTCTTGGGCTTTGGGTTTCCCTGGTCAGTGGTCTTTTTTCTCTTCTTTCCGTTTTCAATCAGCGCCAAAGGAAGCTCTTCGACCTCATCCTTCACGGCTACAGTGACTCCATTTGCAGTTTTTTGAATATCCACCAAGGCGGTGTCTTCGGATATACTCATTGAAGCGATTCGAATGCTCGAAGCATAAAAGCAAGACGCTATCAGTTTCCATTTGGATGCATCACTTATCCTGTGTGTGGCACACGACCAGAGACACGTAGATACAGGGTTTGGGAGACGTGATCGAGGCGTCTTTGGGTCCTTGAAAAATAATTGGATAATAAAGAGGTGAAAGGATCTCTATTGTATTGGATTCTTTTTTCTTTCTTTTTTTTTGGGGAGCAAGGGTAGCATCGAGAGATGCGTTTGAGTTCATAGAAGGGACCAAGTATAGGTTGTTGTAAATGCGAATTGATGGATTCCCTCATATTCTAATAAAGACGTTAGAAATTGAAAGTTGCAGGCAATGAAGTAATGAAAACATACCTCTCCATTTTGTTCCCCGGATGTGTCTGTAATTGGTGGTTGTCGAAGTATGGATTGATCTAGAGGTTGCCAAGTTTAGTTCAAATGCGAAATTAAATGACAAATTCATCTTGAGCTTTTTTCCTGAGAATTTTGAGGAAGTGCTTCGGATTGAATCTAATGGGAGGTAACAGGCTCTCTTCTTTAAAAATCAAGCAAGTCAGTGCTACAAAAATCGCACGCCTAATATTTCCCGAACCAAAAAAAGAAGGATGAAAGAAAAGTTTTCCCTAGATTTCTGACTCAAAACTTGGCCTATTTTTAATCTGCATTTCTTGCTCTTTGTCCACCACAACTCACCACTCAATCTCATTTAACCATACCCAATCTTCCCAAAATCTAATTCGATAATTACATTTGCGAAACTTTCTTCATCTTTAATTTGCACACAATACTACCAAAATTTTACCTTTAATTTCGCTTAGTTCACATCTCACATCTCATCGCCATCGCATCACCACTTCTCCAGGTTTCATCTCTCATCTACTCATCGCCATCACAATACCATATCATGTCACAAATCATTCTACCCGGAGACTCGCTCGCAGAATTAACACAGCTGGAAAGCGCAGTCACAATAGGCCCAGGTATCTATAAATCGCCTCGGTCACAGAACATCATCCCGCTGCACGCTGGAATCCTCAAAGAAGTCACATTAAACAAGAAAACACAAGAGAAACTTATATATGTAGACAGCAACTCCAAGAGATATATCCCTCAAGCAAATGATCTCGTTATTGGAATCGTCATTGGCACGTATTCCGATGCTTTTAAAGTCTCTCTTCAAGAATTCTCGATGCCAGTGCAACTCTCCATGATGGCCTTCCCTAATGCCACCAAGAAGAATAGACCAAATATCAAGGTCGGCCAGGCTGTTTACGCCCGTGTTTCGGAGGCTGTGCCGGAGGTCGCTACCGAGATCGAATGCATAGATCCCGAAACGGGGAAGGATGGAGGATTTGGTGCCCTCGACGAGGCTGGATACCTCTTCGATGTGAATATGAACTTTGCTCGTGAATTGCTCTTCAACAAGAGCTCTGTGTTTTTGGAGAAGCTTGCATCCAGAGCTGCGTTTGAAATCGCAATTGGAATCAACGGAAAGGTGTGGATCAAGTGTGGAGCAACGCCTGACCCTTCAATTGCTAAGGAAGAAGACAAAGAAGATGTGGATATGGATAAGGACCTCACGGCTGCTCGTGTGAATGACATGAAAATGACCCTTGCGGCTGCTAACTATCTCATTTCGTGCCAGTACATCGAGGCTGCTGAGGCAGGCGAGGCTTTGAAGAAGGCGTTCAGAGGCACTACGAAAGCATAAACCCTATATTATTTAGACTGATTGTACATTAGCTATTCGAATGATCTGTCGTGGCGATCGTGGGAACTAGTGAGAACCTATGAGACCATGCTAAATCCACCATAAATTAATCATAGAGGCATCGAAATTCAACGGCAACTTGATAAATTCTTGACCACACACCATTTCTCTCGATGAAACATTGACGGCTAGTGCAGGGTGAACACTTATGATCTCACATCCTCAACAAGTCTAAACGAATCAAAAAAAAAAAAAAAAAAATAATGCCACCCGTAAAATCCTCCTCAGTGAAAGCCAGTCTTGAAACTATGTCATTTCCATATTTCGATCTATCTTCATGAAATATGCAATCCGCTATCGCATCGAGTCCATCGCTTTGCAGCCATCTCCGATTGATCTCCATGCCTAAACCCAACGCGGCCGCTATTGCTGCGCAAAACAAAAGAAAAATCGAAAAGGACAAACGGAGAAAACACTACCATGACTCGCAAGTCCAAGGCACCAACAATTCCTCCATCGTCTCGAAAAGATCAGTGGAAGTTCTCTACAATCCTATAGTTGAACCAGAAACAAAAGAATGGTTCAGGCACTTTGTGCCGAAGGGCAAAAGACGGTCTCCAGCCATCAATAGAGGCTACTGGTTGCGTATGGAAAGTATCAAACAGGCCGTTTTGCGGATCCAGGCAGCTCACGGTTCGCGAGTCAGAATAGTCAATTTGGGCTGTGGATTCGATCCGTTCCCGTTCCAGATGTTGGCCGAGAATAGCATCGAGTGCGAATTCTTTGACTTCGATTATCCTGAGTTGGTTCAGCGGAAGTTGGCCCTCATGAAGGACTCGCCAGAGATCATGGAAGTAATTGGGCCAGTTGTAGAGCAAACAGAAGCCGCGAAGAGGATGGGCGTGATTTTGGCTACCGACACCTATTCTTTGGTCGGATGTGATTTGAAAAATTGTAGATTATACGAAGAACAGCTCCATACATTGCTTGACAGCTCAGATGGCCCTGTCATCTTCATTGCTGAGGTCTCTTTGGCATACATGAAACCAGAGCATGCAAACCCAGTCGTTGAAATACTGTCTCGTCTCCCGAACTCTCACATTTTGGTGCTCGAGCAAATCATGCCGTCCGGAGATAAACACTTTTTTGCACAAAAGATGTTGTATCACTTCCAGCACTTGACGTCGCCCTTGCAGTGTGTGGAAACATATTCCACCAAGGACTTGCAAAAGAAGCGGTTCCAGCAGTATTTCCCTGTGGTTGAGGTTATTGATTTATTCGAAAGCTGGAAACAATTGGTATCGCCAGAGAAAAAGACGTTGGTGGAGACTGTTGAAGAGTTTGATGAATGGGAAGAATTCATTGTGTTCTGCCAACACTATGTGGTGATCCATGCTACAAATAGCTCTCATAGCATATTCAATGAATCGGATTCGATTGAAGACCCTCCAGTTTCTGGGAGCTTGAATATTAGGGCCACGGGAGAGTTGGACCTAAAATTTCCAGCTGCGGCGTCCGGGTCAAACGGTACCTATGTTCATGGAGGTATGTTCCAAACAAGATCTGGTGCTACACAGCTTCTTGATGACGAAGGGCGCATATCTTTTACGACGACAGATGGTCCAGAACCAAGAATGTGTCACACTCTCACAAATTTGGGAAATGGAAATCTTATTTTAATAGGCGGACGAAGTCGTCCTGGTCATGACTATAGTGATGTCTGGATCTTCAACGAACAAGCAGCCACTTGGTCTCTCATTGGTAACTTACCACAGGGTGTATCACGGCACGAAGCCGTAGCTTTAGGTGAAAAGTCTGTGCTACTTTTGAACAAGGACACCTTTTTCAAGATTGAAATATTCGATCAGATTGGAAAGATTCGTTTAGACATCCAACAATTGAGTGCAACAGGAGCCTGCCTACCCTCTCTATCCAGCTGTGGCATAGTCTACGATGTTGAATCAAAGAAGGGTTTCATTATTGGAGGTCTTACGGATAAGTTAAGTCCTCACTTCAATTCCACTCTTTATGAATTTACAATTACACCAGGTTCGTTGTCTATACTACCAGTTATGCAATCACCACATTTCGAAAGAGTTGGGTGCCTAGTCAAGAGAATGGCACAAGAACTCATCATCATTGGAGGTGTTGGTCCAATACCTCAGAACCGAGCTACTACTACGTTTCGAATCAATCTAGACACACAGAGTATCACTGCGCTCCAGATACCTGTTAGTGAATGGGAAGCAGCACCTGTCTTCATAGGGCTGCAATTGGCAGGAGATGCCATTATTGGAGGAGGCACTGTGTGTTACTCATTTGGAAGTCACTACAACAAGGTCTACAAAATTGACTTTTCCCTGATTTAGGTGTTTGTCAAACAAGGGCGATTAGTATAGCCTTGAGTTTGAATGCAAATCAAGAAGATGCCATGAGGGCAATGTCACTACGAAAAGAAACATATTACTAATTGGCCGGGGGCCAGGCTCCACGTGCAAAATACGATCCATTGTCCAAAGACTATGCCTCGGATGTTAATAAACGCCGGAGTCAAGTGAATGACAATTAATTCCATCTGCATACTCTGTACAGAGAAGGGTACTGAACAAAAGAGTCCAAGAATACCCGTTCAACGGCATGATCATGGTCCGGTGTCTAGAAGATCCTAAGCGAAAGAATGGGCCGACAGTATTAGTGAGACCAGGAACCGAGCCTCCAGAGAGATGATCATCGGCGATGGTGAGACAATAACAGTTCCTAATTTAGATGAGCGAATTAACGAATTTAGTTTTTCTTTTTAAAATTTTCGCCTGTCATGAATAGAAATAAAATTTCACTCAAAAATACACTAACAAATAGTTTTATGTGCCAGATTGCAAAGAACACTTTCTGACTACTTTTATTGTTCCCCATCTAAATCCCACGAAGCACAGAAGCGTTGGCCCTGCGTGCATGCAAGCGCCTCTGTCTGCAGTAACGACATCATGCCGGTTGACATGAAGTATGCTATTACAGCTATGGATGAGATGTCTCCGCGGGGGATACAGGCTGGCCCCCTTTGGATGTCTGCATGAAGAAAAGGAGTGGCTCGATTCCGACTGCATTGGGATGACAGAAACGAGCCCAAATTAGGCACCGATTTCCGCCAGGAACAGCTAAAAAAATACATACGTGATTTGTATCGGTAGCACGGGCAACTAGGGGAGAGGAGAACAAGGCAGGCCAACAGCGAAGTTCGCGCGGGAAAATGGGCATGTCATGCATGAGCCAGTAAGGTTCGTATATGGCGCGATTTACGAACGCCAAAACAAAACAAACATGGACACCGAATTTTCCTTGCCGGGCCAGCGTTGCTGGAAGTATAGCGGCGGGAATAACCGGTGAATTAGGGATCCCAAGCAAGCGGGCACGGAGGATCTAGAGGGCACCTGGTGGGGCTCCGTTATGAGACCAGGTCCCCTGATGCAGTTTAATTAGTCAAACATAAGGTGACTGTCAGTGTGCGAAACGGTTGCAAAATGGACCGTCAGCACGAAAAGCGCAAAAGAGAAAAAGTATTTTTGGTGTTTTCGACGCACATTGCAATGTATTTTCCTATCCAGTAGTCTCGCGCATCGAACCTTCAGTGCGTCGAGTTAGGCTATCGATATGCGTCAAAGAGGGGCACTCAAGCAACCAGCCAGAATAAGATATATCGACGGGATTCTTGGAGATGAGCTACGCGAGGAATAGCACGAACGGCCATGGGGAACAAAAATTAGAAAAGAAGAAAAAAAAAATACCGAAAATACGTCCCGCTCATGCACTGCCAGATGAAATGCGCAACTCTGGCTATGCTTCTCGCTCTTCTGGGTCCCGTTTTCCCCAGTGCTCCATGACAACAGTCGTATTCTTTAGTGCGAAGCCAGGCCCCACGCATCCCTACTGCTGTCTGTAGGTGCATATTGTATCGCGGCGCACTCCATTCCCAACACTTGGTGCAGGCTCGCCATGGGGTGCAATACCATGAAACAATGGCGTTTGAGCAGGCTAATGGCCCAAAATATTAGGTAGTCACAAACGAAAAAAAAGAAGAGCCTGAATCAATTGAGCCAAACCGGCCCTGGCCCACTGCCCTCCTCTGAGGTCCTGGAATCGCCTGGGCTCAAAGTCCCCAGTGGCCTTGGCCCAACCTGTGTCCAGCCGCAGTTTGGCCCACCTGCGTTGCGCGGTGTCTCAGGGCCCACACCGGCACTATACTGCCTGGGGGCCGACCCACCCTGGCGATAAAAAAAAAACCTGTTGCTAGTAGCTTTTTCCTCCCACCGCTTTTGAGCAAGACGTCGGATTTGCTGCCGCCGCTGTATATTTGTGTTGCATCCGCGTGCCTCGTGCTAGTTATATATATATTGATCGTGCCGTGAGGATTTCTTTTTCCTTATCTTATCTGTCGTATTTGCTCCATTCTTGTTTGAGGGAGATACCTGGTGGATAGTCAGTACCAGTGTTATAGTTGATTGCTCGCGCTGGGTTGTCGAACTTTGTGTTTTGCCGTGGTGAATTTGTGGATTTGCGTTTCTGTGAATTTGTGAATTTGTGTTGTTGCTGCTCTAGTCGCTGTTGTCCTGAGACCTGGTGGAATTCGAGATTTCCATCCCAGTCCCCTCTCCCCGTCCCGCTCGATACTTACCCAGCCTGGTTCTTCTCGAGAAGCACTTTGGGATCATCGCGCTTGTCAATTGGCTTATGCAATTTTGACTCGCTTCCTCTTTGTCTTGTCGGGCTCCTCCTACCTTTACATCCCACTAACTGCTGGTGCCACTTCTCAACAACCATCCCAATAAATAGCGCTGCTGATGCCGGACCTGTCAACCACGGGCCTTTCCATTCAGAAGGTGCGCTCGGCCGACCACCTGCTCCAAAACGGCACTCGTGGACACACCTACCGTTCCGGCTCTAATTCGTCCGACGACGATGTACCCCTCTCCATGCGTTTCATGCACAAACCTTCCAGGGCCACCGAAGAATTGCGCAAGGCCAGTGATGACACACTTGATGTGACCAGGCGAAACTCGCTCAGAAACGCTTTTCGCTCCCCTTCTGGTGACGACCTTTCTCATCCGGCCTCGTCCGGACTGCCCCTCAACGCGAACGGGAACTATCCGGAGAAAGGAAAGCTTGTGCGTAAGAAATCCGGTGAGATTGTCAAGCCACTTCTCAAAGAATCTTTTTTGACTGCAAACAACCGTTCTCGCTCGCTTCCCTCCACCCCCACATATAAACTGGTCCATTTTGGCGGCGACAACGATGTGCGTTACTTCAAAATGAAGGACAAACCCGCAGCCATCCTGGCTTCTAATTCTCCTACTTTGTTTCCGGAGGACGACGATGCATCCCTCCCCGACTTTGACGACTACTCATCTACGGATGATGGGGATTACGACAGAGGCCTTGCACGGTTTTCCTTGAATAATCCATCCATGAGTAGCTACTTTGATTACTATGATGATGAGCTCAACTCGCGCGTCGATACGCCCAAGCCTAAAGGGAAGCGTGCAGATGTTACACATTACCCTAAACCTGAGTGGGACTTGCAATTGGTAGATTTCCCACTGCTTTCATACCATGCTAACATTGTGTTGCGTAGCATGCCCGTCTTCGTGGAACGCATTTTCCTTTCTGTAGATAGCAAATATCTCTTGGGTCAAACCGCAGTGCGCAACTTAGCCTATGAGAAGAAAGTCACTGTTCGGTATACCCTTGACAATTGGGCCACAATCGTTGAAATTCCTTGTGTTTATGTTTCCGATGTCCCTCCTGTTCTCAAAGCTCATAATTATGATCGCTTTGTGTTCAAGATCCCTCTAGACACCTTTTTCAACGGGTTCTCTAGCGGCTCCACCTCAATACCTGAAGATCAAGTATGCCAATTGTGTGTCAAGTTTTGCACACCTGTCTCCGAGTACTGGGATAATAATGATGACAAAAATTACCTGTTCCACTTGCACAAGATTTCTCGTCAATCTAATACTTCCACACCTCCTCCAAAGAAAACTGAATTGCCACCGACTGCTAAAACAAAGCAAGAGGCCCATATAAAGAAACCCAAGTATTCTCTGTCTTATCTCAAGAAAATGAATTCCAATACAACCGCTCTGGGTTCTGCTTCACCAGCTCCTGTTGTACCTGAGGAGGTGGTGCTAGCTCCGGATGAGATTCTCCCTGAACAACAACCTACCGCTGTCCCAGGCAATTGTAATGACTTTGAACTGAACAACTACTATCTTTCTTCTCCTCTCTTCTCGAGCTGGAATAGTAAAGACGCCGAAGATTTGTTGAAAGGCCAGCAAAAGGTACCTATTCGCAACGGAGCAAGTGGCGGGACCACTGCTCCAAGTTCGTTTACCCCAATTAGAGATTTCAGTGAGGATTCTGTTAGCCCTGACGAAGATGCTCCCATCTCTCCGGTTGCCTCGCCAAGAGATTCGAAAGAGGCGCTCAAGCATATGAGTTACAAGGAGTTGTTAGAGTCATATTGTTTCTTTACGACCCCTCAAGATGAGAATTCTTCCAAAACAACATTGGTTTTGAGTGACGACCCTGGTAGCAATTACCAAGAGAATTTTTCTGCAACAAAACCAGTGGATACCGCCGATAGTAGCGCAGTCTTCACGGTTTCTTCATTTTTGAAGAACTAATATCCAAATTTACTTGCAATCACGGCATGCATTTTTTTCCAGCTGCATCTCCGTCATTTTTATAGCTGTTTGTAAGCGCATCTAATAGATTCTAATTCAACTTAACGACAATGTAGATTACGCGATTTTTTAAATCAAATAAAACCTTGTTCCCAAATATTAATAGGCCGTGGCCTCCACTATAGAAAAAAAAATTAATCATTGAAGTTGTAGACCTTGATGTTTCCAGTCTCCAATCCAGCAGCGACACGATGACTCGACAATGCAACACAACAGACACTTGCCTTGTTTCCAAAAGTATGTAAACATTTGCCGTCCTGCAAATCCCAAACTTTGATCAATTTGTCATGAGCTCCACTCACAATCCGGAAATTGTCAGCATCGATTGACCAAATGCCTTCTATATGACCGAATTGCGTTCTGATACACTTGCCAGTTTTCACATCCCAGAGTTTGATCGTGTTATCCAAAGAAGATGTGAGAAGATGTGTTGGGTAATTCAAATTGTCCGGTAATTCTGTTGGCAAATTGCAGTCCCGATCATCACCAGTAGCAGCGGCAGTGGCAGTGGCATTGGCAACGAGACGCAGGGCAAATTCATGTTGTTGCTGGTGACCAGTCACATTCTCCGAGTCGCTTTCATCCACATCAACAACAAGATCGTTTCCCTTGTATACGAATGGTATGACAGCCTCAACCTGGCCAACATGCCCGTTGCTTCCAACACCTCCAAATTTTTGCAAGCACTGATTGGAATTCATATCCCACATTTTTATAGTCGTATCATCAGAAGCACTAAAGACTGTGTTTGAAGGACTGTGAATTTTGACGCAGTTTATGCAATCTGTATGGCCGCGAAGTGTGTAACATGTTCTCGAATCAACATGCCACACTTTGACAGTGCAGTCTGCAGAGCCGGAGACAATGGTTTTGTCGCAAAAATCCACACTAGTAACTGCATCATCATGGCCACGGTAAGTGGAGATGCAATCGCCGTTGTGATAATTCCAGACTTTGACAGTTGAGTCCAAACCACCTGTGATGAGTTTCTGGGAGTCAAAGGCCAAAGACCGGACCCCCTTTTGATGGCCCGAAAGGGTTCGAATGCACTCACCAGTATCAATGTTCCAGATCTTCACGGTTGCATCGTACAGACCCAGCATTAGGTGCTTTCTATTGAACTTGAGGCAAGTGATAGTATCGGTGTGACCAACGAAGACTTTTGACAGATAGACCCCATTTCTCCAGTTTTTTTCTAGCTGGAAACGCTCGCTGTACACGCTCTTCCATGGACGCTTGCGGACCTCGCCCGTAGCGGTTTTCTGGCGCTTGCCGTCTTTGTCGTCCATCCCCTCACGAGCACGTTTCATGTGCATGAGAGGAAGCCCCCAGCCACAATTGGGACACTTCCGGTCGATGTGCTGTTCGCACATATGATGCCACACGCGGTCGTCGTCAGCAAGCTCCTTCCAGCGTCTCAGGACCTGGGCGGCATTGCAGAGAGACTTGCAGTCGAGATAGCAGAGGATCTTCAAGGCGATCTCCACGGGAAGCGTGGCAATAAAGTCGATCCGTATAAGCTGATTGATCTGCTGACTAATCGTCAGGAGTTGTGGGAAACAGCACTGGCTGAGAAGCCCTTTGAGTATTAGTGAGCGGTGCGCATGAGGGGCGGCAGCAAAGATCAGCCACACATGGCTGATGGCCATGCGGTCGCGCGAAGGAAGCAGCTCGAGTTCCGTTTGAATGGAGCGCATCACCCGCTCGTCAGCCTCCTTGTTGCACACAATGTCAGGGTTGTGTCTGTAGCAGAACTTATGGATGTTATCGCGGGGTATATTGGCCTGGTCGTTGTAATGTTTGACGAGGAAAGGAGTGACCACCGACGGGTTTTCACGTTCTTCGCCCGACTGGCAAGCTGTGGTATCCGAGTCTCTCTGCTCGAACTTCTCTTCCGTCTGATCCACGGCGATGTTCTTGCCCGTGCCCCTGCTTAAGACGGTCGATAGGGTCTCGGAAGAATTGATCGACGCACAGGAGTCTTGCAAATTCATATGCGGCGATGGTGCTCCTTATATAGACTTCGGGTTGGGTGGATGTGGGGCCAAAGGTGTGGTTGTGGTGCAGTGTGGGTCACGTAGATGGAGCGGCCAGACTCAGCTAGGAAAAAGAGAGAAGTAGCTAGGAATTGAGGGGTGCGCCGATGAAGTGAGCGGTTATGTGGATGCACGTAGTCGGTGGGGTGGTGGTCAATCCAGCGACAGGTTGGTTTGGGATGTGCAAAAAGTGTGGCTTTGGGAATGGGTATGGAAACCCCAGAGGAGATGAGTACAGGAGCGTACGGCATGAGATGCCTCAGCGGGAAGGGAGATGTGGTGAGCGATGATAGGGAAGAGATGGAAGTTTAAATTAAATTTGTGTTATTTTTGAATGCATTTGGATCTGGCTTTGGGGTGTTGTTAATTTATTTGTGTATTCAGTCTTTTGTGGGAGACGATTGTGGTAGATGGTGTTTCAGTTGACTAATCTATAGGGTCTAGGGTAGTGAGTGACTTGGTCTCAGATAAGGCTCATATGGCGTACTCATAATCATAGTGTGGAGGGCCACAATTGGTACAGTTATTAGTAATGAAATTCAGGGTGCGTTATTGCTACAAATTCGGGAAGCATAGGCTGTTCATTTGGTTCTATGGTTACGACAGCTTGTGTTAAGGATGTCACTACAAGCATCACTAATATGTGTTGAGGCGGCACTAGGATACTTTGAGCCCGCGTTTATTGTAATTTAGAAGCACCACCATCGGCTGTTACCCAGAATTGTAACTGGGATCAGTCTGGATCCGTCATATTTGGAGTAATATCGGCTGATACTTCATTTCATCGGGTGGAATTGACATATGGGCCTCATTCAACTACACGTACTTAAATGATTTGGTAAAATAAACTAGTCATAAAGTCTAAAGCATAAGCGAGCCCATATACTTGACCCATATGCTTAAGTAACAAGCCATCTCTAGATCATGGACCGCTTCACAACCACCAAATCGTCCACCTTTCAGCGAGAAATGACAATTGCCATCTCAATTCTTCCTAAAAGATTCTTAAAAAAATTGCTATTGCTGCTATACCATAGCCAAAAAAAAATGTCCACTTCAATCTTTGCTATGGTCTATCCTGGCGCTTACTCATCAGTGCCCATCTCCAACGTGATTACACCCAAAACCTCAATCCAAAAAAAGACCATCAAATTTCCATTTGGAAAGTTCGAGAATTTGGACCCATCATCGCCTAATTTGTTGTTGCCCCACCTCGAGCTTATCTTCTCTACCCTTCCATCCCCATCTCCATCGCCCCCAAATGCAGTCCTCGAAGATCATCTCAGAAGATGAAAAGACAAGAGGTGCCACCACATCTGCCCAACGACAAAAAACCCCGTCTAGACCCGCAAATGAGCGAAAACAAAGAAGAGTCTGCTTTCCAATCTGTCGGCGACCAGGTCGAAAACGTCGACAACTCCGTGCGTGTGTTGGATGCCGAAGATGCTGAGGGCCATCCAATCCAAGAAGTCGAATCCTTGTGTATGAACTGTCACGAGAATGGTGTCACCCGTATGTTGTTGACCAAAATCCCATTCTTCCGTGAAATCATTGTCATGTCCTTCGAGTGTCCCCACTGTGGTCTCAAGAATTCCGAGATCCAGGCTGCAGCCCAGATTGCTGAGAAGGGCTCTCGTTACGTATTGAAGATTGAGAACAAAGAAGACTTCAACCGTCAAGTTGTCAAGAGCGAGACTGCCACTTGTGTGTTCTCTGAATTGGAGCTTGAGATCCCCCCGGAGCGTGGTCAATTGACCAATGTTGAAGGTCTCCTCGCTGAAATGGTGGAAAACTTGAAAAACGACCAGCCCGCTAGAAAGGAGGCTCTGCCTGAGATCTATGAGAAAATCGAAGCTTTTCTTAGTCGAGTCCAGGACTGTCTCGATGCCAAGGAAGGCCTGTTGCCATTGACCTTCTACGTAGATGATCCCGCTGGAAACTCCTGGATCGAGTATACCCCCGGCCAGCCTGCCCATCAGTGGTCCATGCATGAATACAACAGAACTGCCGAGCAGAACGTGTTCCTTGGTCTTTTGTCTGCTGACGACGTTGCCCAACAGAAAAAGATTGAGACCGAGCAGAAGAAGGCCGCCACCAGTCTGAATGTGCTGAGTTCCCTTGAGAAGGAGAACCCAACCTCCCTGGGCTTCGGTTCTAACGATAATGATGACATTGAGAATTTGGCTAACGAGGTACAGACTTTCCATGCTACCTGCTCCTCATGTTTCGAGCCATGTGTCACCCACATGAAAACTGTCAACATTCCACATTTCAAAGATGTCATTATCATGAGCACTGTGTGTGACCACTGTGGCTACAGATCGAACGAGGTCAAGACCGGTGGTGAAATCCCTGAAAAGGGAAGAAAAATCACCTTAAAGGTCACTGATCCTGATGACTTAGCCAGAGATATCTTGAAGTCTGAGACTTGTGGCTTGAACATTCCAGACTTGAACTTGGACTTGACTCCCGGTACCTTGGGTGGTAGATTCACCACAATTGAAGGTTTGTTGTCCCAAGTCTACGACGAATTGCACACTAGAGTGTTTTCCCAAACATCTGACTCTATGGACCAAGAAACAAAGCAAAGATGGGGCTCATTTTTCGCTAAGTTGCAAGATGCCACTGAGGGAAGAATTGGCTTCACTATTGTCATGGTTGACCCATTGGCTTCATCTTATATTCAAAACGTTTATGCTCCTGACAATGACCCTAACATGGTCATTGAGGAATTCGTTAGAACTCATGAGCAAAACGAAGATTTGGGATTGAACGATATGAAAACAGATTAATTGTCCCATCAGGTGGGTATCTGTATGGTGGCAATGTGTATTACTAGATAAATAGAGAAAGTATTGGTGTGATCATCTTCACGTAACAGTGCTGAGGAACTCCTCTCGCAGAATCTTTCCATTTCGGTACTGTTGATATTTCCAACGACAAGTGTAAGATTTGGTTAAATCATAAGCCCTCTGTTTCCGAAGCCTATCTTGTAATCGCCTTTGAAACAATTTTTGCTCTAGGAAATCAGACAAGATCAAGCATTGGTCAGTTTGGAATGAAGAGTGCAAAGCAATTTGAATCAACAAATCGTTGAATTTGATACCATTGTTACCTTGAAGCTCCATTGTCAAAATAGCTTCTTCAATGAATTCATCTTGAGCACGGAGCTTCATGCGCCAACTTGGCTTTGTTTCTTGGGCCAAATACTCATTCATGGCTTTCAAATTCACCTTAACGTTGTATGGATCATTTTCATTGTTCCTTGAAATCCATTGAGAACACAAATCAGGTACAGATTGTTCTTCTTGAGTAATAAACTCTTTAACACTCAAAGCACCTCTAACCGAGGAAAGCAACGGCCGCAAATCTTCTGGGGCAACGAATCCTGATCCCCAAGGATCATACACTTGCCATGCTTTCTTGAATTTTCTCAACTCTGATCTTTTTATGAGATGAGCGTATTCTGTACCTCCGGCTATGTAACTGAACGTGTCAAGAATGAGTGAAATGTACAAGTTCAACATAATGTACATGGATATCACATTCCATGACATGAATAAAATGTACGCATATTGTTTGTTACCACAATCAGACACCCCCAGAGTCGATGAAGTGGTGCAGAATGGTTCTTCAACAATAAAGTCTTGCATGACAGCATTCCAGTTTTCACCGAAAGACATTCTGAAAAGGAGAATAAGGGCTTTTGGAATTGTTCGGAAATTGATGTTCTCTGAAGTATTGCTTCCCAACTTTGTCAAACCGAAAATTTGATTCATGGCGATAGCATACACCAAAAATACAATGAGCCAAGTGAACATCATGGAAAGAAGACTTGGAAATGATGCAAGTCCGAATTTCAACAATTGGTGAAGTCTATCACTTTTTGGAAGAAGGAACATCAAGGCACCAATTAAAAATAATTTGTTGAAGTTCCAATAAATGCTATCAAAACTCATACCAGGGTTGAACATAACAAAAGTCGTTATGAAACCACCCCAAGTGATCAATAAAGCGACTATATGCCACCTATTTTTGAAGTATAGTTTGAATCCCAAGCCAAGGAGGTACATCAAAGAATCCAACGAGAAGCATGCTGTAGTACATATGAATAGGATGTATCTATTGTCTATGCTCACAATAGGTGGAAAAGCTTCAAGAAGAAGATTGATAGTGTGAATAATCAAAACGACATTAATAAAGCTGTTCCAAATTCTGTTCTTTTCAACGGTCATCCTATAGCAGAATCGCGTCAATTTGTTCATTTTCGTTTTGTCTCTTCGTAAAGATGCTCGTAATTTGCTGTAATATCTTTTCACATGATACCACTGTATTTGCACTTCCGTTAAATATGCCCGCCCGGTTAATTTTGAATAGTTATGAATGATGACCGAAACAAACAATGTCAAAATGAACACAACACTGACAAAGTTAAACAAAATGATAAGAAATCCATTGAATGGCCTTGCAAACTCTACTGCAGGTGTTCCGACACCAGTGCTTTTCATTACACTCTGCAATAATTCCGGCCAACCTTCCAAGGAAGTAATTTGATAAAATGTTGAGAAAGACTTTTGAAAAGAGTTCATGTAGAGAAAAGGATTGGAGTACACTTGCGGGCTGGTGATACTCCATTCATAAACCTCACTTTCGTATTCATTGATACATCCAACCATAGACTCCAGACTGTTGTTGCAAACACCAAGTCTACCATTGAAAACATTCAACCCCCAGATAGAAAATGGGAATAGTAAAGCGATCGCCACCATGGCAGCACTAAGGATCTTTCCGAATCCGGAAATCATTGTGTATTGGAAATTGTTCTTCGCAGTTTCACTGATTGTTAGAAGTCTCAAGGCTCGTAAAGCTTTGAGGCCTCGAATTACTCTACTGAGTTGTGGGTCTTCGATCATAAAAGCAATGAACTCGATGAAAATCGACGCGAGAGCAGTGAAATCTAGCCAATTCCAAGGGGAGCGCACGTATGCATTGGGGGTGTAAAAGAGTCCATCAGCAGTAATTTTGATCAAAAACTCGAGCCCGAAAATGACAAGGTACGCAAAGTCAACATAGGCGCCCCAGTTCCATATTCCTTTTTTGCTCACTATTCCCTGACGCGTGAGAGGCGTCAAGTAGCAGGCAGTCGCAACAATACAGACACTTGAGAGAAACATGATAACAGAAAATATATCGTTCACAATGATGTTGGGCTCAGTGCCGTCAATTCTCTCACCATGACTCAGTGGCACAATCTTTTGACAAACATGGCGGATCGGATGCCGAGGCTTGAGAAGGTAGAATACTTTGTTGAAGGAGGGATTTTGTTTTAGATACTCGTCTTGTCTTTGAATCAAATGCTTTCGCTCAAGAATAATTTTGGAGGCGAACTCTGATGGATTGAATGTTTCTGCATCGGGGATCTTGATTTCGTGATAGTAAAATGGGTTATTGAAGGGCTTTTTAACAAGATCACAAATCCTTTCCCATAGGCTGAGAACGTAATAATCTGATCGTTGTTTCTCCTCTATTTGCACGGATTGTTTGTGAGTCAGTTCATCTTTCTCGACAAACTCATTAACTGCTTCACCCGTGAGCAATAAATGTGTAACAGCCGTATCCACTGACGTATTTGCGTTGTTTTTGAAGATCTTCAGCTTGAGTTGACGAAGATAGCCTGGCTTTGATTGAAATGTCAGGAGCTTCTTGGTCATATCTTTAATGAATATTTTTAGTTGGTGCTTTCTTTGACCTTCGTGCGACTCGGAAAGTGCATGTTCAATAATGGCAATGAAAATGTTCAAAATGACGAAGTTGGATACAATAAACCAAAAGATCAACATCATTGAGCCGAAGGAACGTTGGGCAACATTCGGTGCGTAACTCTGTAAACCGTACATGATATTAGCCCAATTTGCCGTAGAAGTGATGACGTACAAGGACATCAATGTATTCGGTAAAGTTCGCATGGTGTAAGGATTGTCGTCAGTTGCACTCTCAGGTATGGTACCCTCGAAATATGTTCCAGCAATAATTCCTGCTAATCCAAGGAGAATGAAGTAAAACAAACCCAAATCAAAAATAGCCTTGATGTTTCGCAAAACCTTCCTGAGAAGGTCTCCTGTCCATCTGAAAGAATATGCAACCCTGTAGAATCTCATGACTTGAAACACAGTAAGCCAATAGTAAGCCTGCCCCAATCTCTCCTTGACGGGATTAAGAATTATAATTGAAGTAATGACTGCAAGAAATAAATCAAATAGGTTCTTTTTAGACAAAAAGAACCTTCTCCAGTATGGCATGTGAAGAGCAAACCTCAAAACGATTTCAGCCAAAAAAACGCAAGTGAAAGCGGCTTCTATGCGATAAAGTGCATGCCGCCTTTGATCACTCATTCCAGATGAGCGGAAGCACTGCACAATTAGGTCTGCCAATATCAATAGAATGAATATAATCTCAAGTTGATAGTAAAGCTTTAAGAAAGGCAATTTTTCGGCTAATTGCCGCGTTTGAGTTCCTTGGAGCTCGGAATTTATCGGCCAATATTTTGAAAACTTACTGAACTGCGATGATGACTTGCTTCTGCTTTTGGACTCCTCGTGGGCAGTGTGAAAGGAAGTGACGATGATTGCAATGAAAAGATTCATGAGCCATACGGTTAAAATAAGAATCCCAAAAACAAAGAATAGCGCAGCGTATAGTCCGTCCGAACTCATTGTCTGGTACATGAGGTCTGCGAATGTGTTCGTGGACATGATCACAAAAACCAATTGCATCGACTGCAAGATGTTATCAAAGCTCACAGTTCCATTGTAAGGATTTTGGCCGCTAACACATTCAGAATTTATAGGACAGGTGTAACCCTTTATCTCGCCGAATTTGCCCTCTCTAGTGGTATATGGTTTGAGTACCCCATCCGAGTCCATAGACGAGCCACAAAACAGGAGCGAATTGATGTACGTTTCCTCTTCATTTTGTGGGTTCGTCCATACACAATGTCTGGAGAATGAACTCAGAAATGATTGTACTCCAATAATTCCAAATATCACCCAGAAACAAGAAATGAATATGCCGACATCGGTTAATTGTGGCAAGGCAGCTTGGAACATTCGAAGAATAATGTTAGTACCTCGAGTAAGATTGCACAAACGAAGGATACGTATTGTACTCAATGATCTGAATAGCATGAAACCTTTCGTGCGGTCCCAAGCCGTTAAGGACAAAGGAAGCGAAATCCAAAAACACACAACAGAAGTAAAGTCAAGGCGTTGTCCATTGTTGCGGAGGTATGCACGGTTAACATTCATGAGAGCGAGCTTCCGCTCAAGCTCCCACATTTCTTCCATCGGTACTGAGCTTCTGACATCCGCAAAATCCGAACCAACAGAAAGCGGTCTGGCGCCTTTGGGATTTTTGCAAACATCATTATGTGTGTTATTCAGAGTTCCTGGTAGATCTTCTAGCTCGATTTGCTCAAATTTCAGGTACTTTTGCAATATCAGTGGGGAGCCTCCACTGTCACTCGAAGACTCTAACGGAGTAGCCTGTAGTTGCCTTTGTTTCTCGGCCCGTCTTGTTTTCCACACGTAAAGGTTGGTTCGGACGATTGACCACATATAGCTGACAGCGTATGAGAATTTACTCTTTGGGTACTCCAAGCCCAACGTTTCAAACATTATCCGGTCATCTAGGAGACCAAAAGAAACGATTTTGGCTAGAATTTCAAGCGTGTAAACACAGTTGATTCCGTAGATGACATAATCGGCCCATGTGTGGCCGTTTTGCATATACCCGTTTTCGTGTGTTGGGTTCCATTGTCTGTAGGCAAGGAAAGCTGTTTGAGTAATGATTAAAAAAAGAACTGCCGGACTCATCAAGGGGCTCGAAACGATTCTGTAGCAAAATCTGCGGAATTTTGATTTCGGGCTGAACATCATGAGCGAGTTTCCATACAAATAGTTCTCATACTCGGGCCCGCGCGGCGGATCCATGAGAGAGGCAATATCAACAGGCTGCGTGATGATTCTGGCTGTAGTGTCTTGTTCATGATTTGGCTTGATGTGGATATTGGATACATTGGCGCCAGACGCAGAGGGGACCGTTTGGAACGACCTCGCGCCAGTCAAACTCGGCCCAATGGACAATTGGCCATCCACAGAGCTTCTGGCGGGATTTATGCGTGCGTGAGACGCTCTACGTTCAGCCACAGGGGCCGAGGAACCTGCGATCCGCAGAGAGACGCCCATCACAAACTGCGAGATCTTGGTCTGCCTGTCTGCGGCCACAGTGGGACTCCGCTCATGATACAACTCTGAGTAGCCAGCTTCTAGCGCATTGACATCAAGGGGACCATTTCTACCTGAACGTAGCGAGTGTGCCGTTTCTAACGGGACGAATTCCGAGATCTCCTGCTCCTCCTCCGCTTCCACGGTCTCTGTTTCGGCCATCCAAGTGTGCGGCCCATTGTCTGTTCTAATCACGCTTGCCACCTCCTCTCGTAGCTCCTCTGAGTTCGAGATGAATGCTTCTGTCAATAAGGAATGGCGTCTACCAGGAGACTGCTGAAGATGGCGGTCAAAGTGGGTCCGGTTTTCCTCTGTGGAAACACGCAAGACATCCCGTTCCTTTGTGTCCTTGTCGTCAGCCAGTGTGTCCATGACTGTAGTGGGATGCTTAGGTTCTGACTAAGCAAATCGATGGAGAATCCAGCACTGAATACTATATAAATACGTAGGGTGGACTATAGATAGCTAGTACTTCACTACAAGTATGTACTGGACTTGTTTAGTAAAAAAACTGTGGGATTTCAGTGTACTTATTACGATCTAATATAGTGAAAAGATAATAGATTGCAGAGTGCACAGTTCAAGCCGCATTAAGGCTTAGAGGCAGAGATGGTCATGCGGGCGATAGGCTGGAAAGATATTGAAAAGATGCAATTGGGAGTGAAATTCTTTTGGCATTAGAGAAGAATTCCACTTTTCAATTTTGCTGCCTCCAGCTCGAATTGCACGTCTCTTCTTCGTTCTTATATGTGTCACCACTGGGTTACGAGCCCATGCCCCGAAGGTCTTTCCTGCAGACACGACCAATGGTGCAGGGCATTATACCAGTCCCACCAGCACTTGAACATGAGACACTTCGATAAAAATCGGAATTAAAAAAATTGGCGATGTCAGATTCTGCTCTTTCAGGTTGGTTTTAATCGGAAATGCTAATTGGCGCAGGAACTGGTGGTTAGTAACGTGTGTGTCTGGATCTGGGTATGTGACTACTGTTCCAAGAAGTGAAGAGCAGATTTTTCAAGCCGACAAATGCCAAAAGCATTGCGATATAAAACGGGTAAAGAAATGCTTCCACGAATCTTTTTTCAGAAAATTTCCACTACTGAACTACACATTCACGAAAACCTTCATCGTCCACACCCGTGCACCAGCTCCATATTACAGTTTCCACTCCTACTATATTTTTCACCAACCATGTCTCTCTTGAAAAAGGTGTCCCAGGCACAGATAAGGCAGGTCAAACAGCTATCCGCCCAAATTTTCGGCGAGAGCTACAACCCAGACAACATCAGAAATGGTGCCAAGGTTTTGGCCGCTCCTTTGAAAGGCCCTGCCATCGCTTCGTACTATGGTGACAACAACTCCACACCTACATTCAAGGATTTCAAGCAGTGGTTTCCCGAGTTGAAATTGGTTGATCCAAAGGAAGAATATCGTGTGATGATGGTGGCTCTGAGAAAGAAGAGAAACAAGGGTGCTCCAAAGAAGAAGACCAGTTAGTTGGATGTGTCCAGAACACAAACAACCTGACAACCAATTTCAGGATAAGTCGAATACGAGCACGGTTGATCCGCCGGAGTTTGAACCACTTGTAGTCGCATTGTATATATATAACATGAAAGTCAACGAGCGAATGTAGGGGCAGCATCTATGACTGGTGTGCTCAGGTTGCAGACAAGTTTTTCTGATTATTCGAAGCCAGCAATTTTCTTCTCTTCACTTGCTGGAACGTATCAGTGACCTCGTAGCTTTTCTCGCTGGGCAACTGTTTCTTGTCCTGCTTTATGGGACTACTCGAGATATTCGGTGTCCCTGAGGAAATACCAGAGAATGCATCATAATAGGTTTTCCAGCTTGGCCCACCTCTGTAGCTCTCGATAGAAGTTACTGTTACAGAGCCATCACTGACCTCAAATGTTACATTCTCGAGTCGTGCCTCGGTCGTTCCAACGATCCTTATTGCCGAAGGTGAGCATGCAACTATATGGTCTTCATACGCTATTAAAAACTTTGACTCATCGATGATGGCGGTCTTTACAATTTTTTTCGTACTGACAATTGTGAAGATAACTTCGACTTCTGACAGCGACATGCTTAGCGCCAGGATCAAATTGCCAGCTGACATCAAGACAACCCGGTCGCCTACCTGCTCCACCTTCCACTTTTCAGTTGATTTGTAGGGGATATAGTCAATTCTAGAATACTTTTGTATTCCTTTTGAGTCAAGGCCCTGTGACCAGAGTAAGCCAGATGCCAAGGGAAACTCGCTCATTGCTGGAGCCAGCATAAGTGACATGTTGTATCCCCTGTAATATAGCTTGAGTTCGTCAGAAATAGCAATGGCGTAGATTTGATCATGGGTGCCATCTTTCACCCATATGGGAGTCCATGTAAGGTTTGCTCCTATGGTTGAGCAAGACGGACTCGATGTAAACTTTACGATGGGCTGAGCACTGTGTACCGCTAGATCCTTGACTGGTTGGGAACTGAGTCCCAAGATATTGAATACAGACATCAGGTACCCACTAAGCGTGCTTGACGCATCAAATAGAAGGAACCAATTGCCCGACTTCGACCAAGAGAACGTGGACGTGTTGTCGGAGCTTAAATCTAGCTTCAAGGATGCTAGCATGGTGCTAGTAGTTCCATTGTTCCAGAAATGAAATAGTACAGGCTTTATCGACGTCTCATTCCTCAAGAGTGAGCGCCCTATCAGATTCTTTTTGTAATATGGCATGGCCAATAGCGACCAGATATTCTTCTTGGTTGCATGGAAGATAATCTGATCTGAAAGGGGCTTGGGGATGGTGAATTGAAGTGTAGTAGTAAGAAGAGAGTATATCTTTACATGAAGTTGGCAAGACAGGAAGATCGCTATCTGGGTACAATTCCTATAGCTCCCAGAGTCCGGCTCGGGTCCCTCCAACCATTGCAACTTGGCTACGCCTATTGGATCGGCCTCAATGATGATTGGTTTCGGCTGGTTGATTTCAAAGATAAGTACAAGATTTAGAGTGTTATCTGCCACGTGAAGGGCAATTTTGGTAGAATTTTCATAAAGCGGCGGTTCCCATAGAAGCTTTTTCACTCTGACCGGTCCCGATTCACGATCGTAGTCGCTGATTTCCCTATGTTTACTCACTATTTTGGTCAAATCATAGACGTGATAATCGAGGAAAGGCGGGCTTCTGGCTTCGAGATATAAGTTTGTGCCGGCTATCCAAGCGGCGAGGTTTCCACATCCGGAAACCACAATTGCAGCCATCCCAATTGACTGCTGTAGTGGTAATTATGAGTTATTGTGGGGGGTAAATACTAGTTGCAGATATTCTCGATAGTAGAGGAATAGAATGAAAATTGTTGGAAGAAAACGAAAACTGAATAAAAAAATAGAATTAGGGGTTTGATTTAGATTCAAGTGTGGTTTCTAGGCTTCTTCTAGATATATGCCCATCGCTTAATTCAAGGGTCCACTTTCCCTATCGGGTTCAATTAGTAGACGAATAACAAATTTAGAAAATGCAGAATTTGTCCGCATCAAACATTAATAAAAAAACAATTGAAAATTGACTATCTTCACTACAATATCAGTTGTATCCTTTGAGATTGCTGACATGGTCCATCGGTCAAAGACAAGAACCACACAGAGAAGAAGCCCACCGAGTGAAGAACCGAAAATAATATATCCCATAAAAATTCAAAGCACAATAAGAAAACAAATTTTTCTCTCCCTCTTCTCTTTTCCCTTTGCTCTATCCTCAGTTGTGTGACCATACATCGAGCCCCCATCTATCCTGCAGTGACACATCCAGATAGCACTTCTCACAATAACAAACCAACCTACCCCGGTAACTACACCTACAAACGCGCGTCACTCCCCAAACAAACGTCTCGCGCACTCATCTTTACCACCAGCACAACCCCACGTACCCATAACCCCGTGTATATGACGACAAGAGCATAAGATGCCCCCCAAATCGGCAGCGACACATACACAAGATCCACCGCAGAAACGAAAACGAGGACGACCGGCACGTGCAGACAGAGTGGAGCATGGCCAGCCAACGTCGCAGAAGCTCGCGTTGCCTCGTCTGGGTCTGCTGTTGCTCGGCTCGCACAACATTCTAGCGCTGCTTTTCCAGCCCAGTTCACAGCCCAATTCGCAGTCAAATTCGCAGCCAGAACCGGTCCAGGAAACGCCCGTGCGGCCGAAGAAGGGCAAGAAGGCGCAATTCTCTCCTATAGATAACTCTGCCACTCCGGCTCTGCGCCTCGAAAGGGCCACTGCCAAGTTGGGGCTGCCCTCTTCGCATAAGCCCACGCATTTTCATTTCGATGACATCGATGATTCGGACGATGAAATTGTGCGGAAGCGCCGTAAACATGTAGTCAATGCCTCTCAGGCGGAGACCCTCCTGCAAATGAATAGCATTTTTTCTCCGGAGGGTTTGCGCTTGAACGGTTCGGCGTTTAGTGATTCCAACGAAGCAACTCCTGCAAAGAAAAAGATTCCTTTGAAAAAGGCAGAGGTTCCAAACACAGACGCTCCGGTCAAGCGTGGAAGGGGCCGCCCGAAAGGGTCTAAAAGTAAGCCGAAATCAGCCCAAAATGTAGACTCAAAGCCAACGAACCTGGCGAGTGAAGCCCCTGTTAAACGGAAGAGGGGAAGGCCCAGTAAGGCAGAACTAGCAGCGCGAATGCAGAATCTTTCTCTGGGTGCCAATTCGGGAACAATGTCTACCAGTAGGCCTCTTCAGGCTAACAACCAAGATCCCGAGAGGCCGAACGTTTCGATGCCTATTTCGCCTGCTCTGCCGGAAGATGAGCAACGTGCTTCGACTCTACATCTTCATGGCAGAAAACGCAAACTGAAATTGCTCAATTCTCTCACGTCACACCTCGTAGACGCTCCATCCTCACAAGAACGCTCTTCTCGGTACCAAAAGCGAGTCAACTCACTGGAACACCCCCAAGATGAAGCTTCGCATGATAAACCTCGCGCCAGTAGGCGCACGTCATATTCCGAACGTGGAAAACGGCTACTGTCAATTGGAAACGGATTCGAGTCACAAATCAACCCTCAAGTATCCGAGTCCGACTACAACAAATGGTTTGACGAAGATCTGCTGGATCCAGACAAGATGAAGCAGCTTTTAATATGGTGCTTTCGGAAGAAACTACACACTGAGTCCAGTGAAAAGGACCAATACAAAAAAGAAATCCATGGGGTGTCAAAACTCATCGAGGCAGAAATACTCCACAGCTTGCTAGATGAAAAACTTTCTGTGGATTGGAATGAAATCCCGAATGACACCTTGGATGATGTTCCATTGGTGGGCAAGCGGATAGTCAAGCCCAACCCTACAAACGAGTCGAACAAGGAAAGTATCGAAGTGTTTTCTCAAAAGTTGCGCCAGCTTGAAGACGAGGAAGCCCAGTGGCTTCGGGCCTACAAAAGTGCTTTAAAGCCAATCGAGGCGCTCAATATTGGCGGAGACCAGGTAGAAGAGAACGCGCTCAGGGCCCATCTCCATGAGAAAGAAGGTGGCCGCGAATGGGTTAAAAACGTTGCAGATCTTGAGATCAGTAAACAGATGGCTTCTGCTCTTCTGACAGTTGAAAAGTGCATTGACGAGGATCTTGGCGATAACACAGACAAGCTCTTCCACCTTCTGCACAAGCTTAAGCAAGGCGTGGCCTTGACAACGGAACTAGAAAAGGACCGGTTGTCAACAAAGGTGAACCAGCTTGCGCGCTGCTTTGGCAATCGGACATCTCGAGGCATGGGTGCAAAAGATATTAGTGTGCGAGACTTGCTCAGAGGAATCTCCAGAATCGATTCTTCCGTTGGCAAAGTACATTGATCCGTATTGAATCGTTTCTGTGTATGTATAGTTAGTGTAAATTAGTGTATTCTACTTTTTAATGTATCTAATACCAATTGGTCAGTCCTCAAGTATAACATGCTACATATAGTTCAATGGTAATTACAAGACAAATATTATCCAAATAAATAAACGACCAAGATACAAAACTATCATGAGCTCGCCGCTCAACAGAATTGTTGCTCAAAAAAGAAAAAAAAATTGCGAAGAACTAACCACATTGTATATGAAACCAATTCTATATATACTCGATTCGATGTCTTTTCCTGTACATAGACGCCCGGTTTGCAGCCATACCCCACACAGTATGTCATACAACCAAATGCCTATAGATTAGTTGCTCTGATCTGGTCCAGAAACATATAAAAGGGTCTGGACACCCCAACATTTTCCCCCGTATTTCCCCACATATTTGTCTTTTCGTACTTAAACCGCTCCTCCGCCCAACTATTAGATCGTTACTTTTTCTCTAAGCGGTCGCCAATATGGAGACTGTTCGTAGAATTCAAACCACAACGCCCACGCTTGATTTCGATGTTCTCACCAAAGCGTTGCCCAAAAGAGCGCGCCGCACTTTGGTGCTCACTTTGCTTTTCCTCCTGACCCTCGTATTTGTTTCTTTAAGTAATAGACCTCTGGTCCTCAAGGCAGCATACCTGGTGCGCTACACAAGAGATCACACTTCCGCCAATGGCACGGGGCTGTGGCAGGACTATCGTGAGTGGCTCGAGTCGCTCGCAAATGATAAAACATATACTGGTGCTTATCATCAGATTCCCTTTGCAGAAGAGTCTTTCTTTGACCTGCTGTCCAATCTCGTAGGAACGCTCCATTTCGCTGTGGACCACCAATTCCAGCGCCAGCCCTATGTGAGTAATGGCTACATCGGCGCGCGCATTCCCAATTTGGGCCATGGCTTTGCGATGGATACGCCGCTCTCCAATGACTCTGAGGCAAATAATACGCTGAATGGCTGGCCATTGTTCGACCAGCGCTTCGCCGGAGCCTTTGTAGCCGGCTTCTACAATCTCCAAGCGAACACCACGAAGACTAATTTCCCTTGGCTCTTACAGTATGGAGGAGAAAGTGTCATTAGTGTGGTTCCTCAGTGGACGTATCTTGCTCTCTCTAAGGATAACTACACCTTGGATCCAGCGCTTTCCCAATCTGATTGGGGCTCGATTAGCGAGTACTCGCAGACGTTGTCTTTGAATTCCGGACGAGTCCACACTCTGTTTCTCTGGTTGGACAAATATTACGTAGAGTATGAAGTGATGGCCAATCGAGCCATGTCCTCCTTGGGCACTGTCACTGTTTCAATTACAAACCCTACATCGGACGAGGTCGAAGTCAATTTCTTGAACGCGCTTGATTTCGATACATCTCTCCGGCTGAACCTCGTCAACCAATCCTATGACGGTATGGGCATATATCAAGTTTACAGTCCTGAGGGTGTTATGGATGCCTTCGGCGCTACCTACGCTACACTCACCTACGATACACAATTAGAGATCTCCACCACCTGGGATCAAACTGACACACAGGTCTTGCAAAATGCAACTTTGAAAGTTCCTGCTGCCTCTAAGGTGGTTGTCAATAAGTTGGTCGGAATTCTTACGTCTGATTTAGATCCTCAAGTGTATACATCGGCGGACTCCGTGTTGGAAGCCGCCAGAACAGAATGTCTCAGCCACAAGTCATACTCGGACTTGGAAAGCTCGAATGATTCTGAATGGCAAAAGCTTCTCGGCCAGTCGTTATCTATTGAATTTCCCGATGACCCATTGTTGACTCTTACCTCCAGAGCCTCAATTTATCATCTTTTAGCTAACACAAGACCTGAAGCTACCGGCGTTACTGCAGCACTAGGTGTGACTGGTCTTTCCTCTGATTCATATGGAGGCATGGTCTTTTGGGACACCGATCTTTGGATGCTGAGCGCTCTTTTGCCATATGCGCCTCTGCACTCTAGAAGTCTTGTAAACTACAGGCTCTTTACACATGACCAAGCCAAGCAGAATCTCTTGAGTCCTCTGAACACTTTGGATATAACTGATGGTGCTGCTTATCCCTGGACTAGTGGAAGATATGGTAACTGTACAGCAACGGGACCATGCTTTGACTATGAATACCATCTCAATGCAGCTATTGCCTTTTCGGCTTGGAAGCTCTATTTGGAGGGATCGGTAGGTGATGATTACCTCGATTCTGTTGCCTTTCCTCTCATTAGTGACGCTGCTTTGTTCTTCTCCCAATATGTGAAATACAACGATACCCTTGGGAAGTACGTTACAAAGAATTTAACAGACCCGGATGAATATGCTAATCATATTGATAATGGAGCTTATACAAATGCGGCCATAGTTTCCACCTTGAATATCGCCCAAGCAATTTATACCCACTTAGGGAAGACGCAACCAAAAGCATTCGCAGACATAGCTTCCAACATCTATATCCCTCGCTCCGAGGACGATGAAAACATTATCCTTGAATATTCGGGTATGCCGGCTAGTGTTGAGGTGAAGCAAGCAGACGTTGTGATGTTGACTTATCCTTTGGAGTATGGACTAGACGAAATGGCGGCTAAGGAGAACATGAAGTACTATTCGATGAAGCAATCTTCATTTGGTCCAGCTATGACTTGGCCAATATTCTCGGCTGTTTCTTCTATTGTCCTGGATTCAGGTTGCTCCTCACAGTCGTACTTGCTTAAGGCTGTGAAGCCATTCTTAAGAGGTCCATATGCGCAATTTTCAGAGCAAAATGATGATGACTTCATTGCAAACAACGGCACTCATCCAGCGTTTCCATTCCTCACTGCTAGCGGAGGATTTATTCAAGCCGTGCATGGGCTCTTTGGACTCAAATACGATTATGACGTGCAAGACGGCAAATTGGATAGGTTCATCAGAGTCGATCCCGCCAAATTAGCCAATTTGCCCAATGGTGTGTATTTGGATGGTATTAAGTACATGAACGTCACGTTGTCCATGAATCTAACGGATAGCGGCTTGCAGGTCACGAACCATGGTTTAGAGGAAGACAAACAGTCATCTAATACAACTGTTCGTATCCAAACAAGCTCAAGATTAGGATCTCTCGACTACTATGTTGGCCTGGGTGAGACTGTTGATCTCTCAATCTACATCCCTGCTCAGAGTCTCAACAATAGTTTGACTGAGTGTCGTAATTCGATTTTTAGCAACGTTACCCAGGGACTTGCCGGCGATGTCCTTGCATCTATTAATGATGGTGACAATTCGACTTATTGGCAAGCTGAAACAGCAAACACGAGTAAAATTCTCGTTGATCTCCTTTACAATAAAACAATACGTGGTTGCATGATCAATTGGGGTGAAATGCCGCCATCTTATGTCACTATCAAAACAACCACAAGTCAGTTCAATACCCAATACCCTTTTGTTGATCTGACAGATGCGCTTCTTTCACAAGTTTCATTTTCGCCGGACGATAATAAAATGATGAACGAAACAGCAGCATTTAATGGTATCTATTCGGCAAACATCACCATATCGGAACCATATGATGAAGCAGATTACGACAAAATTATTCCCCTTGATTCGTACAACACTACAAACTTTGACTTTTCAAATTCTAGCCAAAGTCGCTTTGTTCTCGTTGAGTTTGGAGGATTGATCACTCCGAATAAAGTTGGAGGAGCAAAGATTTATGATTTGAATTTTACTTAAACAGGTTAAGGCCAGTGCGTCGTTCGTTTGTTTGCAGTCAATAACTGATACAAGGGAAGAATGGAACCATTTTTTTTACTCATTGTTTGACTGGCACACCAAAAATAGGCCGCTCTTCGCTTAATTAAATAAAAATGTTCATGTTTGATATTTACTGATATGTAGGCGCTTTTCACTGAGAATCTAAGCAAGTTGGTCTTTTAATGCCTCTCTCATATTGACAAGTCTCTTGACACCTACGGTCCATGTTTCCTTTGCATGGGCTGCTAGAACCTTGTCAAGAGTCGAGTGACAGGTAGGATAGTCCTTGGCTCTGACGGCCTCAGCAATCCTGTTCAAATTGTCCTTTGTTTCCTCGTTAAAGTTGGGTCTTTGGAGTTGGGCGTACAAAAGATTGAATCTTTTCTCCATGTCAACGACATGTTTACTGTACTTTTCGGGTGCAATCTTTTTGATTTCATCCACTAGTGGTGTAAACAATTGTTGTAAAGGAGAGGGTGGGCCATTAGGTGGTGCTGCCGCTTGGCTCATAACAGAGTGAGTAGAAGCAGCTCTCGAGCGAGGAGGCATGGATGCTGGTCCCATTCTAGGGGTTGCCACGGCTGGTGGTCCTTGCATCTGGGATGGAGCTCTTGGAGGGGGTGGTCCACTTGGTTGAGGAGGTGCTTGCTGTTGCGCTTGAGTTGGCGCATATCTTGAGGGAGGTTTTCCGGGAGACGAAGGAACACTTGGAGATGCAGCAGGATTGCTAGGGGGCAAAAATGCATTGGAAGGGTTCCTAGATTGAGGACCTCTTGGAGGACCAGGAATTGGGGGTGCAGCCATCTGATTTGGAGGAGTGTTGCTCACACCTCCGTAGGGGTTCACAGGAGCTTTGGGTGGAGCAAAATTGCTTTGAGATGAGTTCCTGCTGATGGAGTTTGGTTGAGGAGGGAATGATGGTGGTTGAGGGGCGGCCATTGCCATCGGAGTTGGACCGTTGTTATTTGGCATAGCATATGGATTTGCTGCCGGAGCAACCAGTCTTTGCACAGGTGCATTTGTAGCATAAGGGTTTGGTTGCGAAACAGCCGCCTGCCCTGGTCTAGGTGGGGCACCCACGTTTACCGGCTGGCTTGGAATGCTGGGTGGAGTTGCTGCCTGTGGACTAGGGGCGTATGGATTTTTTGGTGGTGCAGTCACCTTTGGTGGCTGTGGGATGGCGGGTGCATCAAAAGCTCCTGGTCTAGGGCCAGCCAGTGGCATTGGAGGTGGAGAGGTGACAGAAGGTGCATATTTGCTGTTTGCTGGCTCAGGACGTGTTGCCGTGCTAAATGGTGCAGCAGCAACAGTCAGCGAGGCCCTTCTACTGATGGCTTGGTTAGCGCTCATGGGTGGTGGGCCCGGAGTCGTTAATCTAGCAGGTGGTGGTGGGGGCATATTAGCAGGTTCGATAACAGCAGGAGGTGTTACTTGCTGCGTGGCTGGAGCAGGAGTACGACGAGGTGGAGGCTTTGCGGTGGCTTTGAAAGCATCAGGCAAGTCGTTCCAACCATCGGTATCCGTCTTGTGTTTCGAGCTAGCTTGTGGAATAGGAGCTTCGATGGGACCACCAATTGGTTGCTGTGGGGTGTAGCTGTTTGCAGGCGTACTAGCTTGTCCGTATGGATATGCTTGTGGTTGAGCAGCGCCTGCTCCATATCCATAGTTGTTCGTAGGTGCGACTCCATAGTACGAAGTAGTGGGGTTAACAACAGCTGGTCTTGCTGCAGAAGTTGCAAAAGAGGCTTGTCTGTAAGCAGAACCATGGTCTACCGAAGTTCTACCAGCTGTCCGCGTTGCGGGTACCGAAACATTTCTTACGGGAACATTATGTTGAGAGTTAACAGGGTACGAATTGGAGGCTGGAACTGCAGGGTTGACTGCAGCATATCGGCTCTGCTGAGCAAGCCCATTGCTTTGGTAACCATTTTGACCGCGGCCAAATTTATTCTGCGAAACACTAGGCTTGAGTGCTTGAGCAATGCGCTCTTTCTCAGCTTTAACCCCGTTGAAATCATCTGGCAAAAGCGCCATCAATCTCGATGCGAGCTCGAAATCACCATTAGAGGTTGTCATTGAGGCGAAGTCGGCGATTGCTTTACAAATGGGCTCAATGGCTGCACCAGAAACAGGTCCACTGACATCCAAAATGGATCTGTAAACTATCACTTTTTGAACGAAAATGTTCAAAGCCATGTAGCGAGCATCAAACAGGTTCGACACGTCATTACCAGGTGTGCTGAGAAGCTCATTTTCAATTGTTGACAACTCCTTAAGCCAAATGTATGCAACCTTATCAAGAGCCAGACCAGCTAAGTAACAGTACAAGGCATTATCGCGGGAAGCTTTGTCATTGCTGTCGGATAAAACTCTGTCACCCAACTCCACGAATTTGTCGTTGAAATCCTTGCTGTCGGTTGAGTAGTATGCCAGGATGCTGCCAGCGATATCCTTCCAATTAGAGAGAGTTGCATTCTTGATGACGTCAGAAATGTCTTTTGAAGAAGCAGAAAAGATCAAGCGAGACAAGACAGAGTTGCCAGCCTGTTGGAAGTAGGTATTCTTCACCTTTTGCTTGACGGAGTCGTCTTGATCGAGAGCTAAAATCAAAGCCTCTTGCAACTTGCCCAGCTGCAAACAAGCGTCGATCGCTTGAGTGACCTTGTTATTCAACAAAAGCTTGGCCAACTCCGAGTCTGGCTCAGAGTCCGAGCTTTGAGGAAGAGAAAATTGGCCTGTAGGGAGGAAAGGAGGTGCAGCCTGCTTCGAGGCGTCATTGGACAAGTTTGAGAAAAAGTCTTCGTCATCGTCTACGAAGTCGTCAATTCTGTTACTCTCGGACTCTGTCTCTTTCTTAAGGCCGAGCATCTGCTCAAGGAAATTTTGCTTTCCACCGGAATCCAATCTATTCAAGAGATCCCAATCAGCACTGTCAGGGGCAGGGTTCAGGAGCCTGGTGGTGAGAATGGAAGCACAATTGTTTGTTTGAAGAGCGTTGCTCAACTCCTCGGTGTCCAAGGACTTGCCTTGAGAAGCATCGATTTTCTTGATCTCTACGATGGACCTGCCGCCAAAGTTTCTTGCGACAGCCAATTTCGACCCGAATCCGAAAGAAGCGCTGATGGGTCTCTTCAACCAGGCAGGAGCCTGTGTGACATCGAACTTGGCCTGTTGAGTTTCAACATTACTGACGCTAGACCAGAATTCATTGTCATCGTTGGTTTGGACAGTCTCTGAAACCGGTGGAGAAGTGTCCTGCAAGGTTTGGACTATGACTTTACCACCGTAAGAAGCAGTAGCAAACACATCTGGGGCACGAGGAGCGAAGCGGGCCAGAGAAACCCAGTTGGCAGTGGTTGGGTACTCACCCAACTTGATACCCAGAACAGGGTTCCACAAGCGGGCACGGTTATCCTTGCCGGCCGAAAGCAACAAATTAGGGTCCTGGGCGCACCAATCCAAGCTCAAGACACCCTTGGTGTGGCCGCGCAAGATGATCTCAGGCTCTTGGCTGGTACGCATGTTCCATGTCATGATGAGTGGGCACGAGTCGCTCAGAGAGGCGGTGGCCAACTTGGTCAGCTCGGTTGGGTGCCAGGCCAAAGCCGAGAACTCGGCTCTGCCCTCAGGCCCGCTGTACAGCAACTGCATGACCTCTTTCTTCTTGTTCAAGTCCCAGATGCTTGTGTAGCCCAGAGAACTGGTCGATGCCAACACAAAGTTACGCGAGTTGTTCCAGGCCACCAGAGTGATGTCGCCCTGTGGAGACATGGCTTTGCCCAGGCTCTCGGGGGCGGCAAACGTCTGCACGTTCCACACGAGCACCTGTCCGTCCAGACCACCCGTGGCCAACTGTGTGGGCACCAACGGACTGAACTGCATGCATTTCACGGCCGCATTGACGGGATGCTTGTGGATGGTCGCGCTCTGCAACGACTGGGTGTCGAAGAGTGCCTTCACGTCCCAGAAGTGCACAATGCCGTCGTCCGTGGCGCCGACCAAAATACCATGGGTATGGCCCTCAAGCGGTCTCAGCCACGCCAACGAATGGAACAGATGCTCGACTTCTGCGCTGAACACGGGGCCGTCTTGGGGCAGGCCGACCGAGTTCCATATCTGGAGCGTTGCGGACGTGGACGAGTCGAAGTCGACGGTTCCGGCCATCAGGCCGGTGGCTAGAAGCGGGATCCCGTCGGAACTCCAGGCGATCACCGATGTGGCGTCGATTTCCTTTATCTTCATTGGAGGAGGCTTGATTTGAAGAATGCCCCTGCGTTTGTGGGCGGGAAATGGAGCTTAGAGTTGGGGGATTGTGATTGGCTGGTCCAATTGGATCTGGGGTAGGTGGGAGCGGGGGAGGATCCAGGAAATAGCGAACCACGGGGCTGTTTTGCTGTGGAGTATTCGAGGTGGAGGTTGAAAAATGTTGCGAGGTGTGAGGCCAGCACACGTCCTGCAGGCAGGCGCTGAAGTGGTGATTTTGGAGGAATAGTGTAGGAGGTGGAGAGTGGAAAAGTGAAGGTGTGATTTTGTATTTTTGGAGTTTCGAAATTTTTGAGTGTGGTGGTGAAGATTATTTTGTTTTTTGTTTTCTTTTTGGGCTTTGGTTTTGGTTTTACCGGTTTCACCTACATCTCCTGTTTGGTATGTATTGACCGTGTACACACTTCCTTGTAGGTGTAGCTGTAGTACAGGGTAGGAAACTTTTGAATTTTTGAGATTTTTCAAACGGAAATTTTTGCTTTGATATTACTACTCTCTTTGGCCCTTTGACTGGATTGTAGTTAGCTTGGAGAAATTCTTGAGATGGTAAGTTTCTTGTTTCACTCAGACTCAGATTGGAACACACCGGTCATTTCCACTGTTGGCTAAGATTTGAGTCGAGCCTGGAAAAGCGTTTTATTTCTAGAAATTTTTGCGAGTCAATTTACTGGCGATGTTTGACTGAAGACGTGGGCTTCTGCAATATCTCAGTGTTGCCTATTCTGCAATCACTAACTAATCTTCAATGCCCTAGCTTTTTTTGAGGTGGTTTTTCGGATCTGTGATTTGGAATTTCGGTTTGATATTGACATTGTTAGTGGTATTAACTAAGTTCTGGTCCTCTTTGGCTTATGATTCAAGTACCTGTAGCTCTCTATAATGATTTAGAACATTTATCAAGAAGTCTGGCGGCAATCCAAGCCACAATGTTGCGCTGGAAATCTTATAAAATCTTTTCTGGTGTCACTAAAGGCTAACTCCAAACACCCTCTTTGAGAGTTGGTCGATCAATTTTCAAACACAATAGCTCCAGGGTAATGAAGGTATGGCTCTATCATGGTTTAGCACCCGTCGTCAATTCTCACAATATGATTCACTTGTAGTTGCCTCCCGCCTTGTTGCACACTTATTGTTCAGCGATTTTCATCACCTTGCAGAGAAAATAATGGCCAAATTCAAATGTATGCTTTTTCTTTGCCTAGAACTTGGAGCTAGAAGGAACATTGGACCTCGCTCAGGACTAATTCCTGACACATTGTCACACACCTCCACTGTCAAATTAGACCAATAACAGTAAAATTCAACACTAACAATTCTACGGAGATAATATTCCGGGACCTATTCTATCATTGCAGGTGTCTCAGGTAAATTGAAGTGTGACCTGTACTTGGTTTAGGGTAATCACGTCTCGTTTAGTTCACGATCACCAACAAAGCGTAGATACTTATGAAGTTCAATCCACTAGAAACACGTCACCGGATTCTTCCTCCCTAGAATTTGATGAAATTTAGATTGCTCGACCGGTGAAATTTTTTGGGCTTTTTATCAAGATATCTCACCATCAGATTCCTTGATCCTGGTCAAACTTGGTCAATAGGTCTGTTTAGCAACGAAGAATAACCAATTGTCTTATATTACACATATCAGTTATCAAACACTTTCTTCCTGTGTCTTATTTTCGATTTTGCTTTGTGTTTTTGAATTTTCGAAGTATGCTTAATTTCACAGAACATCCTGTAGGTCTGTCAAAATATAAAAATGCATGAGTTTCTTCCATTGTTGAGACAAACCAAAATATTCAAAAAAACTTAATCATAGTCTAAGTAATCGTATCACTCTAAATTGTTTTTTAACAGTCTGGCCGCTTCATCAATTTTCTATCATCCCATTTAACGGTGCTACAACTCCCACATTTGATGGCCGATTTTGGCATTCAGAGGTTCAAACCGCTCTTATTGAATGAGCAAAATCATTAAAAGACCGATGTCACATACCATCCGCCTAATTCACCCGGATGGAAAACTCTCCCTCGAACGTATTTGAGTATCAGAATATTGACAGACCTGCATCCACCTGGTTGTGTTATCAATGCGCGTTCGGTTAACTTACGATGGCTTGATCGTAAATACCTGTCAACCATACCCAACAATTTGACAAAAGTTCTTCGTGCGCATCCCCGGATTGCCTCCCCAGCATCAAACCAATATCGTCAGAATGAGCGTTTCGAGTTCGCGGGCCCCTCATTTACCATTGCTTCTCAAGTGTTTGAATGGAAAAGTTGTTAATCCAGCCTTAAAAGCTTTTGCTTTTGCATACATCTACGTGGTGGCTCCGAAGATATTTTTCAAGGTACTCAAACTCGCAAAGAAACGGGAATTGAGCAAGGGTCTACCGGCGGCAATTGCAACGCTTCGGAATGCTTTGAAGCCTTCCAAATTCCCGGCACTAGCTGCGAAGCTTATGCTCCAAATCAATGCTACAGAACCGTTGATATATCTTTTTTTCAAGAGACTTGGCTATCTTCACAAACCGCGCAGGCGCCTATTTGTGAGCACTCTCGTTGCAGCATTCCTTGCCGCACTCATGCACTTTCCAAGCTTTCAGAACCCTGGCTCCATTCATGGACGTCAGATCTCTCTTGATTTGACCTTGTTGGTGGCAACTCGTGCGTTAGATACTGTTGTATCTTCTGCGCTTAGTCGGGCCGGTGGAAGTCGGTATGCATCGCTAGGAGATGGAGCACTCTTCATTGTATCGAGTGCCCTTATTATGTACTCCTGGTTTTACCACCCGGAACGCCTCCCGCCTGCTTACCGGAACTGGATCACATCTGCTGCTTCCATGGACGATGAGTTCATTTCTCTTCTCAGGGATGTCAAGAATAAGAAGGTTGCCTATGGCGAAAAGGGGCCAGGGGAATACCTCTTGAAAGACTTTTGCGAGCGGAACAACCAGCCAGCCGAGAAAGGCTCGCTTTATTTAAATCAGCCGTTATCTTGTGAGTGCGTACATGCATTCCTGACCAAGAATTGTGAGCTTCATGCTCTCTGGCGCTTCGCCCGAGGCTTCACCTTTGCAATCAAACTCTATGGTAGTGTGAATTTCGTGATGCTTTTGCTCTCGAAAGATAAGAAGAATTTCGCACGTAAGCTTCTTCGTGCTTCTTTGAACGCCGCGCGGTCTTCGTGCTTTTTGGGCACCTTCATAGCACTCTGTTGGTACGGGGTCTGTCTAGGCAGAAATAGAATACTTCCGCGCTTGTTTCCAAAGGTTCCTCGCACAAGATGGGATGACACCATTGCTGCGGCCTGTGGCTGTGCTCTTTGTGGCTTCAGTTGTTTCATAGATACCCCACAACGGCGCAAGGAGTTGGCCTTGTTCGTTGCGCCGCGTGCCGTAGGAACTGTCATATCTTCAGAACCGACCCCACGAAACCTTTGGCTCGAAAGAGTCACGTTTGCCGTGAGCATGGCGATACTAGTAGCGTTCGCGAAAAAGGAGGCTTCGAGCGTCAGAGGTATTTTCGGCAAGGGTCTTCAGAGTGTGTTGAGTCTTCAGAATTTCAATTGATGAACAAAATGTTCAAAAAGTGGCATTTGGTCTGCAGTTCAGTGCTGTTGTGTGGGTCGGCGAGGTTAGATACATACAAGTAAGAATAGGATAGAGACGAAGTTGATACCGATGTCCCTTTGAAAGCGCACCGACTATACCATAAACCAAGAGTAATATCAAATGTATTGTAGTTTCTGTCAGATTGTCGAATCTTTTCCATTTCAAGTCAATCCACATGACACCGTTCTTTAGTCTTGGTAACTGAAGAAACTTAGGGAACACCGCAAAAAGCCGTACAAAATAAAAAGGGAACGTAACCACCAAAATAATTCGACCATTTCCAACTCTATCAAAAAAAATTTAATCAAACGTAACCTTTTTTTCCTCTGTTGGACCCAGTGTCTCAGATACTCATCCCTCTATCACTTCCCCATACTTAGCTACTCTGCGCGATCTACTATCCACATTTCATCCCAAAACCATCCCCTCATCCCATCTCTGACGCCAAAGCATGACCGATGACAGCGGCAGCGAAGACTACGTCTCAATGGAGTATGAGATCCCGTTGGCAATGGATGGGGTGCCCAATCTCTTTGCCCCTCATAGGCTTCTCTTTGATTTCCTCAAGTTGGACCAAAAAGACGTTGTGCTCGTGAAAATCTTCCGCATTTTTGCGGGCTTGTGTGATCCTATGACACAGCCGGAAGATACAGATACCTTGCCCCTCAGCGTGGACCTTTTGGCTCGTGTGGCCATTGCATTATGCTACGACGTAGTGCTCCAAGGACGCAGAGAGGAGGATCCTCGGCCTTGGCAGAGCGGCGAACAGGCGGATCTTGTAGTTGACGTAGAGACGATCCGATTCACGCTTTCGACGAAGTTCTATCTCATTGTGCTAGCCATTGGGAAGGCTATCCGTGCTGATGATGAGTTACGAGTGCAGTACCTCCAAAATGACTTGAAGGACTGGAGAAACACACGGTCGTTCTGGTTGCCGGATCTGGACCATGACCAGTTGGATCTGCTACTAAAATTGGCTTACTATGTATATGCTGTAGCTATCATGGGGCTATATAGGCTCTTTCTACCTGCTGATGAGGCCAACTTCAATGCGGCCCTAAATCCATACCTGGAGACATTCATCCGCCTATGGAAAATACACACCGATATTGTGGGTCTTTGCATCCAGATGGACCGTGACCTAGAGGAAGAAGCATGGACCAACAATAATGATAGCATCGATACCCCGGACCTTGTGAAACGGGTGCTCTGGGGCTCGTCTGCTGCTCGTTCTGTCCTCTCATGGATTCTCGAGCGACAGCCTCCTCCGATGCCTCCTCTCAGTGAGGCAGGCGATCACGATATCCGCTCAAAGACACTTCTCACCTTCTTCGATCCGCTGGCACGAGTCGCAGGAGGATGCGTCTCGTCCGATCAGTATATCCTTATGGTAGCTCTTCTCCTCCTTCGATGCCGGAGCAAGTTCTCGCCGTGTCAAGACGAGGCAAACTATTCGGAGAACATCCCATTTCCAAGCTACAATTCCAAAAGACTTCTTCGGAGAATTGAAAGAAGACTAAATCCCCTCCAGGCCACGGGTGACTTGGTGGTGGATATTTATTACAGAGACCAATTGGATGAAGACATTAAATACATTTTCGGCTACTACGAATCCGACGACGATAATGAGTCTGCAAGAAGCTCTGGAGCCGATTCTCTTGCCAGACGCGGTATAGCCATACGGGCCACGGGTGATGAGCAGGAGTTCGATGAGGAAGGACGGGATTGGAGAGATTGTCCACGAGGAGAGAACGTTGAATTCACCCCTGAGTTTTTGAAACTCGAACTGCAAATGTTAAAGCTAACAAATCATGGAGAGTCGGATTATTTCTTTGCTTCCTGGTTTGAATTGAGTCAGGCACTCGAATTTCTTGCATTTACCCTGATTGAATCTGTCGACTCGTTTATGATCCGTGTTGGTCAGGTTGCCATTGACTCCATCGCGAGGGCTGTCAAGGATGAAAATACGCACACAGAAAGTAAGATTGTCATTAAGGAGATCTATCGCTATCTTGTGACCACAGCTAAATTGGAACTTTTGGTTCGGGCAAACGAGGACTTTACTGTTTTGCCCAAGCATCCTGTGAGTAACTTTGAGATGATTCTCTTCAGAAACCCACATTGTGCGCTTGCTATTCTTGATGAGCTCTTCATGTGCAATGGATTGAGGCGGTCTCTAATCTGGTTTTTGACAAATCACGTAAATCCTCTGATGACACTCATCAGCTACATGTATGAATTTGTTGCCGGTCTTCGCGGCAATAACCCCAAGCGAGACATGAAGTATTCCTTTTCGCGTAAAGGTGCATTGGTGGTCTCAAAGATGGAGCAACTGATGATGTTGCATGAACTCTTTTCCGCAGCTGACAAATGGCTCTCGGAAGAGGACCAGAACACTCGGATCGGCGATCTGATGTGCGCGCGCATTGTCTCATACCTCTGCTTGATGATCAAAAGATTACTAGAAGATGGAATAATCCGGTCTGATCAAACAGATGTCTATGAGGATTACTCTCATGAGATCCAGCTGCTTTTATTCAACTGGATAGGTAAGGTGCCAGAGGCCAGAGAAATATTCTTCAAGATTAAACTGGAAAAGTATGGAGTATCTCATGAAGCTGCCCCAGAAGAGAAAACAGGTTCAGCTGATTCAGGAGAGTCTCAGGATACACCAGCTGCCACAACTAAGGATGACTCAAATGATACAGAGACTCCAAACGGTAAAGAATTGGTCAAGCAGCTTTTAGGCTTCATTGATGAGTTTAAGAGTCTTGACGAGAACACGTACGTGGGTCGCGAGCCCGAGGCACGGGCCGTCTTTGCTGGCTTTGCTGACATTCTTGCCGATATCATCCAACGAGTTTACGAGAAAAAGGAGCGGCTCATTTACGATGCCAAGATCTCTGACGCGACTAGAGTGTCTGAATTCGAAGCCGTCCTGGTTTTCTTGCAGAATTTCAATGAGATTTCCAAGAACCTGAACTTCTGGGACCAGATCGAGACAAGGCTTGACGGATGGATCGTCGATACTCGAGAGGATCTTGAAGAAATCACCGAATTCGACGAATCGCTTATTCCTACGGAGGCGGAAGTTGGCGAACCTCAAGGAAATCCAGCCACAGAAACTGTCGATTCAGAGTTCAGCGAGGCCTTCCTCAATGGCGAGGGTTCATTTCAAAAAGAGACCAAGAGCAACAAGAGCAACAAGAAGAAAAAAAAGAAGCGTGGGAAAAAATGATCTCCGCGCAACACTTCTATTATAGACTTTTAGCATATACCCTGCTCAGTCGATTGGCAAACAAGCTGCCAGTCAAGGGCGCACATTCATTACACGCATACAATACTACGACACCTGACATTCGACAAACCGAACTACGATTCCCAGCGTAAAATGACATTTTCAAAATATCTTTTTCAATCTAATCTCTAACCCTTCCAACTACATGCATAGTGTGCACATAGCCAGAGATCCGGAACTACAATTCCAATTCTCCGCGCCATATATGTCTATCTCGTCAACTTATGTTTCCTTCTGCTATCCGTATCTCCAAGTCAATGGCTAGAATGTCGCAAAGATCTCTCATCACCCCAGTACGTAACATCATTCCTCCAATCTGTGTTCTAATTGGCTGGCCAATTCCTCTCCTACAGCGATACTAACCTCAGGTGAAAACCGCCGCTGCTCCACCTCCAGCCGCTTCTTACTCGCAAGCCATTAAGGTCAACGGTATGTAAAGTTTGGTTTTTTGTCTATTGTGAAATTTTGGAATTGTCCGGTTTTGTCGCTGGACCGTGGGTAACTTACTTACTCCGGGAAATGTCGAGTAATAGAGGAGGATTGAATACTCAATTGAATACGCAGTTGTGTGGAAATTGTTGGTGTTCAATTCGTTTTGCCTCCAATTTTCATTTTTCATGTTTATTTGATCTTGTTTTGTTGCCTTTGTTCGTTCCGTTCATCTTTCTCATGGACTAATTCATCTTATTAGTGGTTCTTATCTTATCGCTGCAATTGGAAATCGATTTTGATGAGAACTTAAAGAGACGCAACGTTGAACTAATTTCTGTTTCGGATTGAAAATTCCTGTCTATATATTTCTCTTCCTTCCTTCTTTGATTTACTAACGCCCAGGTTTCGTCTATGTTTCTGGCCAGATTCCTTACACTCCAGAGAACAAGCCTTTGCCAGGCAACCCATCCATTGCTGAACAGGCTGAGCAGGTGATCCAAAACGTCTCCAACATTTTGGATGCTTCCAACTCCTCGCTCCAACACATTGTCAAGGCCAACATTTTCTTGACTGACATGAACGCTCAGTTCGCTGAGTTCAACTCTGTCTACGCCAAGTACTTCAACGAGCACAAGCCTGCTAGATCTTGTGTCGCTGTCAAGGAATTGCCATTGGGAGTTGCTTTGGAAATGGAGGTTGTTGCTGTTGAGCAAGACTCCAACAAGTTGTAAATGTTGACATTTTAAACTCTCCTGTGCAAGATATCATCGGTTCTATGTTACTGTAATGGAACTAAATTATTAAAAGTACTGTAGGCAGCGGGATTGTGTACTTCCTGAGTTTGTATGCCATTTGTTAACCAGTGCCCTTGATTCTGTTTGGGCTTGTAGATTCTTGTGCGCCTTATCATGTACTTGAACAATCGATCGAGAAATAGGCCCTCGCTCTTTTAACAAAAGCTCGAGGTTTCCAAATTTAATTTGTTTCATCTCAATGATATTGAAACCCGGGATTCTGCGTCTACGATTTAAATTTCAATTGATTGTTGATCAACTGACAAAGCACAACATCAATTGCATCGGATATCTGTGCCTAATAGTTTGAAAGTCTCATTAATTTAAATGATTGTGTTGAAATCAGTCACGTTCAATGTGCTGTAAGGTGCTTTTTGTAGTTGAAATCATAAAAGCAAAACTCGCTAGTCACATAGACAATTCTGTCTTGAAACCGATTGGTAATTAAATTTTCTTATATTTATATTTTTACTTTGCCCCATCTAGTTCAACAATGGATCGAGAGATCATTCATCATCTCAAGATGTACTACAACAAAACCCGGCAAGAAGAAAATAAAGGCAACAGAAAAATAGCAGAATTCTTCGTAAATAAAATACATGAATGGATAAATTCCTTGAATCCCAGTATTGTATTTACACTTTGGTCTCTTCTCAGAAGCCAAATGAGGGCTTCAACCCTCGCGGAAACACGTGCGCACACCGCGGCACCCATGCAGGCACTCATCCTCTCACCCTCTGCGACAAAAAAACTAAAATCTTTCACACACTGAACGACAACTTGAACTTCAGAAATGGCTCAACGTGTTACCTACAGAAGACAGACTCCATGTATGTTTAATCCATGAATCCGAAGTGCCCGATTCCGTCTATCCCAGTCTTTCCCATGCTTTGTAAAATTTTCACCCAGATGAAAACTCTTTCATTCAGATACAACAACGGCCAATCTTGCCCAGGAGAGCCAAAGAACAACAGATTGACCAATGATCCATGACAAGCAAACGATTCCATTTGGAACGGTCTCTGTTGGAGCTCTTGAATACCGCAGGCCATGAACATAAGAATTTTTCACTATGGAATGAGTACATCATCAACCAATGACACCAATGCATAAAGCACACAAGAAAGAAACTGAACATGAGGTGAATCTATGAATAGAGCCTGACATCTCTCCATACCTATTATCTCTCTCTTGTACGGATAGACGAAGAACGTGCATCTCTACCTCATCCTCTCCCCCAACTATTATACTAACATCCAGACAACACCAGATCTAACAAGATCAAGGTCGTCAAGACCCCAGGTGGAAAGTTGGTTGCTCACCACGTGAAGAAGCAGGCCACCAAGGTTAAGTGCGGTGACTGTGGTATCGCTTTGCCAGGTGTCGCTTCTTTGAGACCAAGACAATACGCCAACATCTCTAAGACCCACAAGACCGTCCAAAGAGCCTACGGTGGTTCCAGATGTGCCAACTGTGTCAAGGAGAGAATTGTCAGAGCTTTCTTGATCGAGGAGCAAAAGATCGTCAAGAGAGTCCTCAAGGACCAGCAAGAGAAGGAGAAGAAGGCTGCTAAGAACTAAGCCTGTCGATTATTCTAATACACATGTAAACGCACCAAGCTTAGGAGTATGTATCATCCATCTGTAGTCTTGTATATTTGAATGCAGAAAAGTTTTCACGTGCCGTAGATTTGAAGGTTGATCACTGTTAAGTGAATAGATTCCAATCAAGTAAAAACTTTTTTAAAGTTACATTTTTTTAGTAAGTTCTCTTCCTCACTGGTGCTCATGAATATTGATTCGATGATCCGCACTTCATTCCAGAGAGTGGACTTCATGCTTCGGATTCAAGATGGTCAGTCAGAGCCTTCACCAAATTGAACTCTACGAAAATCTTGTCTCTAGTTTCTCGGCAATTCTAAAAATTTCTCTCCTTCTTTTTCTTTTTTTCAGTTTTTTCTATTTCTTCTTAATTTACTTTACCAATGTATTCTTTTCCTTTGCTGGCCCTGCTATTCGGATTCGCATCGCCGGCACCCCTCTTGTGCGGAAACGGTTCCTTCCTTATCAGTGGCCCAATGCGGCACTGGTTGCAAAATGCCATTCAATCCAGGGTCAATTTCACCAAAAGCCGGGATGAATCTAATAAACATCTAAAAAACTGAGTGCAATTTCGGTGTGCTCTGATCGAAAGGGAATAAGATTTTCTGAAGGTTTTTTCTCCGCGATTTGTCGCCAACTTCCACTTCGATCGTCTTTTTGTGTGAAACCTTGTTTCACGTTGACGGAGGTTGTGTCCGAAGCTTATCAGATGATGCGTCATACCCAAGCAATATAAATACAGCTGGTTGAGATCTTAATTTTCTTTTAATTCAATATCCTGAAATTGGCCATCATCGTTTCTCATTAATTTCACCTCGTTTAGTTGTCTTAAATAGACATACCCTTCACAAGACAGAATCATCACAAATCTCGCAATGGACTCAGCCTGCTTATCTCACACAATGGCAAACATTTACATTCCACCCCGTGCGGTGGAACGATCCTGTTCTGTTCCCAGCTATCATCCATGTCTAATAGTGCAAGACTCTCAGACTGATGTTAACAAGGTCAAACCTTGTGGATGTGCTGACAGCTATTGTGTCAAGAGTGCGCCGGAATGGATTCCTAGTTCGCACTGATAAACTTATATGGGAGGGTAATAAATAATTAATTAATAAGGTAATACATAATTGTTCAATGTATATGTAAAGGTATGTGTTGTGTAAGAAATGAGTAGGCGGGAGTTGTAGCTATGCATAACACTTAGAACAAATCAATATTGCACCAATGCAGTAACTATTGGGATGAAACTTATTTTGAGGGTAAGACGTCAAATACATTGGCATAATTATATGTTTGGCTCAGCACTTCAATAACAAACTTATATTAGCTCAAACATAGAGCGCTAGATAGATTATAGATCCTAATTAGATGGTGTTGGAGTTGGGGTTGGGGTTGCATTTTTTGTCTTCAAGTTTCCGTTCTCGTCCAAATAGCCACCCTCCTTGCACAACGAATAGAACTCGCTATCCCTGTTGTTGAGCAAATTGGTAGGGGAATCGAACTCCTTGATGGTGCCTCGCTCCAATACAAGAACCCTGTCGCTGTCCATAATCGTGTCCAATCTGTGGGCAATCGTCAAAATCGTCTTGTCTTTGAACTCAGACCGTATGGTTGCTTGAATGATCTTGTCGGTTTGAACATCGACAGCAGCAGTAGCCTCATCCAAGACTAATACCTTGGATTCTTTAAGCAATGCTCTGGCCAAACAAAGAAGTTGCTTTTGGCCGGATGATAAGTTGGAACCACCCTCCGTGACTCTGGCATTGAGGCCCACCTGCGGCTCGGCGTCCTTGACGTCATCGTCCTTTTTGTCCTGGTCGTCTTTCTTACCGTCGTCTTTGCTCTCAGATTTCATCGATTCGACGTGCTCTTTCAAGTGAGCCATCTCCAAAACTTTCCACAACTGCTCATCGCTGTAGCTCTTAAATGGGTCCAAGTTTTCTCTCACTGAACCCTCAAATGCGTGAGCGTCTTGTGGAATAATGTTAAGCTGGCTTCTGAGGTCAAACAAGCCAATTTCGCTCGTGTTTATTTGGTCAATCTCAACATTACCCTGGACAGGCTCGATGATACGGAACAAAGCTAGGGTAAGAGAACTCTTACCCGCACCAGTACGTCCAACAATACCAATTTTTTCGGCTGGCTTGATATCCAAACTGATGTTTCTGAGAATAAGATCCAAGCCTTCCCTGTATCTGGTACTGTAATTCTTGAAATGAATCGTGCCGTCCTCTGGCCATGAAGACGATGGTCTGCTGTCCTCAATGATAGCAGCGGCCTCTGATGGTAGCTTATGGTATTCGAGGATTCTCTCGATATTGACCGCCTTGACCTCACATTGCGTCCACATTCTAACAATGGCATTCAATTGAGTGGTGCTTGTGAACACATAAGTCATGATAAATCCGACCATAGCTGGACTAAATTGCTTGCTAAACTGGAAACTGATGAGAATCATTAATGAAGAGGTAAGAACGATAATAGCTGCGATGGATTGAAGACGCATAGACAACCATCTGTTGCAGCACTGAGTGGTCCAGTCGATCTTTGTCACCACAGACACTTTTGACTTCATTGAGTGCGAATATCTGTCAATTTCATCATAAGCCATTAAGGTTTCAACACCATTGATGGACTCTTGCAAATGCGAGAAGACAGGGCTTCTCAGGATAGATCTTAATCTCTTAAGCTCTCTCATTGCAGGCATGAAACGACTTCTGAAGTAGTTGTAGAGGAACACAAGGAATAAAATAACGAATAGCATCATTGGCAAATTGTAAATGACAATGGCCAATCTAGAGAAGCACTCAATAACAAGAGATGCAAACAGCATGATGTTCCACAATACCTCTTGGTCAAGCGAAGAAAGATCATCAGAAAATCTGTTCAAAATTCTGCCAATTGGAGTGGTGTCGAAAAAGGACATTGGTGACCTCAAGACACTCTTAGCCATTTCATCATGGAAGAAAGAAGAACTCCGGATAGCACAGAAGGACCAGATAATGTAGGCACTCGTGAAGGATAGAAGTGCACCCGCAACACCTGTCAGGAGATAGAGAAGTAGGTAGAAACCAGGCATCACGTTGTCGCCCTGAGACAAGTTCTTCTCTGACCAATATTTAAGAACCCAATTTCCCAAAATAGCAACTTCAACAACCGCGAAATTGAAAACAAGCCAAACTATAATGTAAATCCAGTTACATGCCTTAAGAAACTCAAGGTATACACTCCATTTCACATTTCCCTTGTTGGTTTCTTCCTTATCTGCCTTCGACTCGAAGTCTGCTTCGAAAGCATATTCATGTCCAAATGACACTAAACTGGCAGCGCCAATAGTTGTAGCGGAGGTGATTCTGGTAAGCTTGACTGTGTTGGTATCCTCTGGAATATAGGCGACTAGTTCGGCACTGTCATTGGCCGATGCTGGTGTCTTTGCACCGTCCTTTTCTTCTGTATCTTCCTCGACTTCATCATGGTTTTCTTCGGCGTATTCCTTGACGAGACGATAGACCTCGCCATCATTCCTCATGAGTTCTGTATAGGATCCTCTTTCTTTAATCTCTCCCTTTTGTACATACACAATTTCCAGCGCAAGCTTGAGGATCTTTACCGAGTTTGTAGCAAGAACAAGAGTCTTGGATGCCAAAAGTCCTTTTGGTCCGAGTACTTGTTGAGTAATCTTCTTACCAACATGAGCATCCACTGCGGAAAGGACGTCATCTAACAAATAGATTTCAGCTCTGGAATAGAGAGCGCGAGCCAAGGAAAGACGAGCTCTCTGACCGCCTGACAAAGAGATTCCTTTTTCACCCACAAGTGTAGCATCGCCATTAGGTAAAACTTCAAAATCGCTTGTTAACTGACATGCCTCGACAGTTTGGTCATAGAAGGATTTGTCAAATTTTTTGCCAAAAATAATGTTTTCTCGAATAGAGGTGTTGAAGATGCAAGGATTTTGGGGGCAGTACGCAATCTTTCCATTGGACCAAATAGATGCTTGTGGATTTTCGACGAGTGGAATACCACCAAGGATTGCGTTGAGAATAGAAGTCTTACCGGCTCCAACTCTTCCGACAATACATGTCAATTGACCTTTTTTAGCCTGGAAATTAATGTCTTTTAAGGCAATTTTGGATTCTTCAGGAGAAGTTTTGTCTTTCAGGGTCTTTGAAGACCATACAAAAGTGGCGTTTTTAATCTCAACATTGACATCATTTTTCTTCGATGGTTTAAAAGATCTCTGCACGATGTTTGTAGCTCTTTCCTCCAAAACGAAGAACTTCCCAACTCTTTCCAATGCGACCTTAGCTTCCGCGATATTGGAAAAAATATAGGGAAGCATTTGAATTGGTTGAGCCAAAAGGTCAAAAAGGGCCAATGCAGGGAAAATGACAGATGGCACGAGTGCTTCATTAAAGAACAAAGCGTATGCGGAATATACGGCACAGGACACGAAAAATGGGATACATTCCCACAAGAAAGACGATCCAGCGTTATAGATACCAGCCTTCTTCATGATTCTCAACTCTTTCTTGTTTCTCACCTCATCAAGCTTGCTGAGCATTGGTGTTTCCCAAGAATACAATTTGATACTTTTGATCGAATTAAGGATTTCGCTTGTCAACTTTGAACGCTCGTCTTTGTATTTCATCTGCTGATTGTAGAGACCATAAATAGCGGAAGTTATCATGGAACTGAGAGGAACCAACACTACAGCAAGAGCTAAGCCAGCCCACATTGCATTACCCAAGATCTTGTACAAGGCGACAAGACTCAAAATTAATCTCAATGGAATTGTAAGCGCGTCAGAGCAGGTTTCGATACTCAAAGCGATTTCATTCACATCTGCGGCAACATGATTAACAATTTCACCGGTTCCCTTCTCTCTTCTGCTTTCTGGGGATAATTTCATAGCTTTGTCATATATGAGGTTAGTGAGAGTCGACTTGATACTCGTGGATGTTAAGATGAATGCCAAAAAGTACTGGTTGAAGGAGAAGTATCTGACTACAGAACAGAGGTAGATACTTACGGCTAAAGCAAAGCCTTTGATGATAGGAGGAGAAGGTACACCCTTGTTGTCACCTCCGTATTCTGTGAAGAAAACAATGAACTTTTGAAGAAGCAATGGAGCCAAGGTAAGACATGACATTTCACCAATATCGTAGCACAACCCCTTGAGGATCACCATGTAGTGAACCCTCAAAATAGCGAAGAAGAGAGAAGGCTGGAGTTGCTTGTCCTTTTCGGTGAGATCTTTTTTGGTTCTTATACGTTTGTCGCGCCACCAAGCAGCTCTTCTCATTTCTTTTTGCCAGCTCTTGTTGAATGCGGTTATGGTGACCTCGCCGTCAAGTTCAATGATGGGAGGAGGAACCTCGTCAGCCCCGATAGTTGAGTGCTCATAGGCAGATTGCAAGACGGGGTTAAGATAGGTGAAGGTCAAAGACTCGACCAAGTTTTTGACTGTTGAAATGTCCCAGCCACATAAGTCAAAATATTCCTTCAACTCGACCGAAGGAGTATAGTAGTGTGTTTCAAGATTGTAAGAGACTACAGCATTGAGGAAGAGAGTCAATTCGACGGTGTAGGCCAAGGCATCAGTACTGGAGTGTCCCAGCAAAACGAATACCTTATAAGGCGAGAGAAAATCCACCGCGGTGATGGCCAACAAAAGGATCAGCGACACGAACCAATACAGAATAAGAGAGCCACTGCCCACCGGAGACCTAGTTGTTTCGCAAAAGTGGAGAGGTAACACTACGAGCGACGCTACAAGGAACAGTGCCATAAGGGAAACGAGCCTCACTCTGTCCCCCAGGGCCAAGTTCAACCCCGTGAGCACACCAAAGGCAACTGCCTGCAAAGAGGCACAGTTGACTCGGAGAAAGTGGGCAAATCCAACGCTTCTGACGCTCCAAGGCAGGCCAAACGAGTACTTGATCCGGTACGGACCGAAGCGATTATTGAGTAGAAGATTGCACAATTGATACAACACAATGGCACCAAAGAAGAGCTGAGCACATAGAAGCACCGAAGAAAGAAAACACGGGTTTACATAATTAGCATAGGGATCATATAGCGGCACCAGAAGAGAGCCTGGAAATTGGCATCGCCTGAATTTCAGAGCTGCCTCCACGGTGTCGTGCAGGAGAGCCAGTATCTGCTGCAATTGCGCAGGTCCTGGAGATAGTAGATCCATGAATGTAATGTTTTTTTATAGCCCAGAAAGCTTTGCGGATAAGGGGTCTCTTATATACCCCCAGATTTGGTTGCAGCTATCTTAGCCTTCCAGTGCGGCGGAGTTTACATAATATCTGGTGCATATGCACGTCCTGTATTCTGGTAGCGATGCGAGACGGGAGCAGGATTGTCTCGAAGAAGAGACCCGAAATCTCGGTCCGAGGGGTAAATGGGGGTAAATTGACACACGTTTGATTTGCCACCGAAAATTTTTTCCTTTGTTGAGGGCTGTGGGTTGATGCGTGGGCTGTGTGTGGTTAGGTACCCAACGGCACCGCACTGCACGCAGATAGTCGAGGAGCCACAAAAAGAACGTTAGCTAGATGGTGTCGTAAATTCGTCTTGGCAGCCGTTATGGCTGTTCGGAGAAGAAAAACGTGGAGGGAAAGAATAGACGAAATTTTGTGTTTTTGGTTGGATACTTGTTTGACCATAGTTGTTTATCTTATCGGTGTATTCTGTTTATCGTTCTGAGAGCAGCTTAGCGCCGCACGGTAACAAGGCCAGAATCCCCTCTATGAGTCACCGGCCCAATTGAGACGCAACTTCGGTGGCAAAACCACCTGCTTGACAGGACCTCTATTTATCTCTGAACAACCAATCATATCAAGCGCCAGATAAGCGCTCAATGCCTGGCGACAGATACGGCTATCGCCTAGGAAAACCGACAAAACAGTAAATTTTTCAGCTAGTGGGGTATCTGCGCGTATTTCGTCGGCAAATTCATTTTTGTGTCTTTCTGTATCCTTATTTGTAGTGATTTTACATGTCCTTGTAATCGCCGTCGTTTCTCAAGGGTCTTTAATAAGGGAGATGAATATGCGGTACCGCGGCAATTACATTCTACTTCATTCTCGAGTACAATTTCGTGTCTAATTCATCTATTTACGTATACCTCGTAGCTATTCATGTGAGTCGTTGACATGAGAACCAAGTCTCTGGTGGTGCAATTCGAATTGATTGACCCTATCCATGGCGATTATGTGGACGCCGGTGAGATGAGGAGCAGAGGGGGTGACAAATATTTCTGCAAGTATAATTGTCCTTAAAGCAATACTTCCTCTGTCTATGGGCAGACCTCGTGCTCACTCCAAAGATGGTTCTCGTCTTTCTCGTAGATATATCTTCTGCTCTTCTCCATATCGTAGTAGTCTACATATTCCATGAACAATGCTATCAACACGAAGTTTTTTAAGCCAGAATCCTCCTTTTTGCCATCGACACCACGAGATATCTTGTCGATGAGGTTGTGGTTTTGATCATCCATCAACAGCTTAGGGTATGGCCCACGGAACGACAGCTTCAATTGCTTCGAGAGAGAACCCCAGCTTCTAGCCATTTCTGCGTCCCATTCTTGGCGAGTAGGCGGGCAAAACTCATTTACAGTGAGCTCATGAAGATTTGTGAAAGAGATTGAGAGCGAGCTGCTCTCCTTTTGGATCTGCTCCAAGAGAGTTGGAGATATGATGGGATAGTTCAAAGGAACATCTTGAGGAGACGTGTGATGCGACTTCTGAGCTGCATCCATAGCATCCGTAGAAGTCTTCGAACCCACCGAAATCTCCAAACTGTCCTCGTCGTCACTCAGTTCGTCACTGCTGGAGTTGGACTGAGAGTGGAGATTGTCTTGCATGACATGGTGGGGCTGTATGGTGGTCAAATCGAACGAAGGCATGTGTTCGTTGTCGATGATACGGGCCTTTCCACGGAAACGGAACTGCTTTCTAGCGTTCTCGAAGTAGAAAACAGCCTCGAACTTGTCGTTCTCCTTCAACTCTTGATATTTGCCGGTACGTTTGTCTGACGAAAAGGTCAAAACGTTGTTGGTTTTGTTGTCGAAGAGGTAGCCTCGGTACACCAACGTTCTGTTATGAGGAAACCCGTCCTTGTCCACGGTCGCGAACGAGAACGTTGTGAACGGCGGCGAGTATTCTTTCGCGGCTAGCTCGGACTCGAGTGCTGTAGAGAAGGTGGGCACCCATGGTGCCATGTATTGGAGTTGAATCATGGATGAAACGAGGTTTAAGGAGCGAGAAGGGCTGAGAACAGAAAAGGAACGGTTGGCAAACAAGATGGAAAGCGCCTGTTTGTACGGATGCAAAGAAAAGAGTTTATGTCTTTCTTTGGAAATGCCAGAACGATCTTCTGATGACTATGTTACAGGGATGTCAGAGGTCAAGTCACAGTGTCTGATCTCTGGATATCTGCAGTCAAAGAGCGGCACAAACAGCAAAAATAAAATCAGGTGGAACGGTGATCTTCCTGTAGTGGTTCTTACGTAAAAAAAAGTCAACAGAAACTAACTTGAGGTGGTTCGTGGACTTCGGAGGGGCACTGTCCTGAAAACTGCGATGCACAAGAAACGAGAAGAATTTAGGTAAGGGGATGCGGGCAGCAAAAGAATATGTGCGAAACAAACAGAGAGTGGGATCCGGCAAGAGGCAGCGACTGCTGATTTGGAAAAAAGATTTTGCGTGGCAGGGAAGAAATCTGGTGTTCACCGATCCTTCGCTGGACTGCAATATAACAGACTATTGTTACTGCAGATTCGAAAATTAATCGCCCCGCCTGGTGGACGATAACGGCACAAGAGCGTAAGAGTGGAAACTTGAGGAGGGGAAACGGAAAAAAAAATAAGTCTTCTTTGGTGAAAGTTTTTCCGAGTGGATTTTGGGTTTGTTCCTGCCCGTCTTTTGCTATTGATCGTCGCTAGTTTTTTTCCCGAAATTAGCCCATCGGCGCTGCCTCACCTCCTACAGGGCCGGCGCCAGAATGCGAGCTGAGGTAATGAGCGGGTGAGCAAATTGTGGCTTTGCGGCCATGCTTTTTAGGTACGTGAGCTGGTGAATGGGTTTTTTGAAATTGTGAGTTTTTTGTTCGGTAGTTTTTGAGTTTTTCTCTTGCGTTGGTGCTGGGGATATCTAATGGTCTTGTGAGCTTTATTACTTGAAAAACGTGCACTGTGGAATGTGTGCAGAGCGTACTTTTAGCGCATCAAGCAGACCCTCCTTTTCACTTCGATCCAGGATGGTTATAGTAACAGAGGTTTGGGGTATGGAAAAATGATGACAAATTCTGTAGGTTTATTGTATTTCTTTGCGTGTGGCTTCGTGCTATTTGCGCATATTATCTTCCGCTTCCGAGATAACAATACTGACAAATCAGTTGGAACGGCTGATAATTTGCTCATTGTCCCGAATATAAGCATCATGGCTGGTCCTCGATTTCCTTTTCTCTCTTTCGTTTTTTCTTCATTTAAATCCATCGAATCCTTCGATCTACATTTCAATCATGAATGTCTTATATTAAAAGGCACAAACCATGTCCTTGGTTATGTTTATAAATAGTTGAGATCGAGTATTAATCAAATACTTTTGGTGTGAGCAGCTCCTTCATTTTTGTAATGTTTGGGTTTTCATAGTCTCCTGAGACAATGTACTCGTCGATGTTTGGTCTTGGACCCTTGTACCACTTGTGAGCATCGACCACAAACCAAATTATGAACAACAACATGGGGCCGAAGAAAACAACCACTGTCCAATTCATCAAATCAGGGGTCAAGTTGGATCCCTTACTCGTTGGGAAACACAAGAATGGAATCATTGTGAACACGAAACAACAAGCAACAATGGCAATTGGGATCGAAAAGATGCCGGTGTTCCATGGCCCTTGTTGAAATGTTTTTCTGGAGTATGTTAAACGAAGCACAACGGGCATGATGAAGGCAATCACGGCGGCGATACCACCGACAGAGAAAATAGCACCAATAGCAGTGTCTCCAGCAAACAACAAAAGCAAGAATAATTGACCCAACACTGCATTGATAATGACAGCATTGACGGGTGTCTGTGTTCTCTTGTCGACGATTTTCCAGTACTTGGAGAATGGAAACAAGCCATCTCTTGAGTACGAAAAGGTCACACGAGAGGCTGCCAACATACAAGAGCAGCCCATGAACCAAGATGATACAATTGTGAGACACAGACAAACCATAACAAATTTTTTGTCCATAATTTGAGCCAAGTAGGCTACGAAAGGCTGGCCCAATTGCAAGGGATCAGCGATCACATCCTGGATGCTCACAATGGTGTAGGCAATTGCCAACATGAAAATAAAACCAATGGATCCTCCCAAAGTAGCAGTGAGACAAATGGCACGTGGAGCGGCCACGGCAGCATTGCTACACTCCTCAGACAAGTGAAATGGAGCATCGTATCCAGACATTGCCCAAATAACACCCAAGAAAGAAATCAACATGGCCACACCAGTTGGGAAGTCGGTCAAGTTGGTAAGCAGCCAGGCGTCGCTGTTGGTGTTGAACTTGGGAATAGTGTCGTTGTACATTCCAATTCTGTCATTGCAAGCGAAAATGATCACAAAGACGATCGCCAAGAACACCATATTGATGGCAGTTCCCATGTTGTTGAAATGAGACAAATATTTAGTTGGCAAGGAAGATATGACGGCGTGCATGATCATGATCGCTGTGGCTACACCATACACCTGACCATTGGTGGCTACGAAGCCATTGTTGTACGCAGCCATTGCAAGTATAAGCTTAGCGCCAGAAAAGTTGACCGATGGTGCAGCGGTAATTTGCACCATCCAATTCGAGAAACAAGTGATCCATGTCAAGAATGGAGCCCATTTTTTGGGCGCCAATTGCGCGACAGCGTAGGGAGTACCGGAGGAAGTTGGATACGCAGAGGCGATCTCAGCCATTGAGTACGCCAACGCGGTAACTCCAAACACGGCGATCAACCACGGAATGGGCGACGTTCCAATGACCTCCTGTTGGTATTGGAAAGTGGCTGCGACCGAGGGAAGCAATCCCAAAACGGAAAACGACACGGCAAACACAGAGAGCGCGGAGAACTCACGGCGAAACTCCTGTTTGTAACCCAAGGCCAAGATCCGCGCCTCGTCGGAATCGACCTCGTGGTCAATGTTCAACACAATCAGTCTGTTGGAGATGATCGAGTGGAGACCCATGTCGTCCACCCGAATTTTGGATGTGATCGGACCAAGCTCGGAGTCTGTTGACATCGTGGCGGTGGAGTATACGGAAAGCTGTTTTGGGCTGTATTTTCAAAAAAGGCAGAACAGACTAAGAGCAGTGCAGACTTGGTTCAAGCACGGCAGAGAGAGTGGGGGATTTTTTATTGAAAAAGGAAGGGGAAATGGATCTCTTCTAATACGGCTAATAGAAAAGGCGTATTGTCGAGGTAGAACGATGCTGCGCTAGACTGGGTTCTCGGAGAAGAAAAAATACTTGTAGCAATTGGCTATAAAGCTGAGGGCATCCCCAAGAATTGAGTCCATGGCCATTTATATAAGTATCATCGGAGTTGCAGCTTATCAGAGATGTGCGGTTCGCGGATGGGTACTCTGCCTGCACATACTGCCGATGAGCCTGCACGCGCCCATTGATAGTGAGGGCATCCCTGCAGCCAGCCCGTTCCCCTGCAGAGGCTCCACCATCTCTATCCCAGTTCAGAATGTTGAAGCGTTACAAGAGATTAGATTGAGGTGAAGCATTCAAAGCCGTTGACAAGCCCTGCGGTGTGACAGAATTCCCCGAAACGGAGTACTGTAGCAGCTCTGGAGATCATGGCGCATTCCGATTAATTCCTTTCCCTCTTGTTTTGCCAGACATTGGCTCTGAGGAGAAGGCTTGGACAAAAGCGGGCAATAGTGTCTCAACTTGGCGCGAGAGGGCTTAGAAGAGAGTAGTGACTAAGTCTGTTTTTCTTGAAGCTATCGGTGTCGTGCAAACGCTGATGAGACATTTGTGTATCTCTTCGAAGAGATCATTGCGATCTTATCTCTACATATTAACATAAAATTTGGTATAGTTACAATTGCAAGGAGACGATCTTTAGCGTTTTCAATCAGGCTGCAATACCTGTATCTCGTTTTAAATGATAAGTGATGGCAGCCAAAACTCCCCTCCGATTCTTTTTCTTAGCTTTGTACACCCTGGCAATTTCCACCGGCAGACGTGAATATACACATAGGGGCTTTTCACGAAGATAACCGAATCAAGAATCCGTTGTGTTGCGGAGCTTTTTGGATTTCGGGGACGACTAGTGGGGGGACCGACCCGCTAAGAGTGTGTGCACATAACCGTCCAACGGTCTTGAGATTCAGCCCCGACTACATTTGGAGTAAGAAATGCCCCAATTGTCGTTTCAGGGTCTGACACGGATTTTGAGTAAGTTTTTTATTTTTGTGATCTAAATCTGGTATGTCCGATCATCGCACCCATTCTATGCTCCCCGGAAATTCCTGGCAAGAGTAGTTCTTCGTAGCATCATTTTCATACTGAAAGCCATTCTTCAGCTAGATCCGGGTTGCACAGATTACAGAACTTAGAAAATCAAAATTGACCAGAAAAGTAGCGATTATAGAATTGATGTTCTGTGACCCTTGTGGTACTTTTCTCACTACTTCTCTCCAACTGACACCTGACGCGCTATAGATCAATGCTCCATAAATCAATGTCCATGAACTTCTCTCTGAAATTGCCTGACAACAAGGCCTTTTCAACGTTACACTTTCGAACAAACGCGTATCAATGCAAGCCTTTGACGATATCTAAGGATAAGAATGTCACTCTCAAAGTGAAGCATTTCTTTCTATTGAAGGAATTGCAATCGAAATGCGTGGTCTTGGGGGTAGAGATCTACGTCTATCTCACATTCCAAGACTCTTCCCTCACAAGACACATTTTCGTGCTGAAAGCCGATACGACCGGGTTGTCTTCTGTTCGCTTTTCTGCTGCCGAGGTGGTGCTGGAGTTTGTCGACTACTTGGTGAAAGTCAACCCCGAGATCTACTACGAGCACGCGTCTTTCTGGAGCAAAGACGAAAGTAAAGAAAAATCACAATCTTCAGTTGATTCTCATCCCGCAGAAAGTGAGTATGCTATTGTGAATGATCTTTTGCAACTTGGAGAGCGAGTAAAAAATGAGCCAGGATTTTTACGAAACTTGAGCTTCTACCTGAGTAGAGAATCCCGCCGTGGAAATTCAAAAGAATTCCCTTTGCAGCGGCCAACACTTTTGACAACAAAGATCTCCTTATTCACGCGTGCAGCAGACGCTTACATATTTCCAGAATCTGCTAAGAACACAGGAAAGCACGTTGCTTCCGGAAACCTGCTATTCCGTTGGTGGATTGCGTTGCTTGTAAAAATCACTGATGAATCCTGGGTCTGTAAGGCTGATATACCAGGCTCTGAGGCTCGGGCAGTGGAGAGATTCTTGCCAGAGCTCAAGAATTGGTCCCGGGGTAACATCTACGTGAGCTCTGAGAATAATTCATATGCCATCAGAAGCATTCCGCTATTTCCGGACGATCCAAAAGGTCGATTTCTAGAGCATTTGATTGTTGAGAATAGGTACAAAGGCATGAATACGACCCGATACTGGGAAGAACTAGGTTTCAGACAGGAGTTTCGTCTAGGAAATGTTGTAGGAATCATCGGTTGTAACAACCAACAGCGAGAAATAGGGGGCATTGTTGAGGATACATCTACAATGATGACTACTCGAAAACAATATAAAGCGTTGCATGAATTAGTCAAAGGAGAAGACTATTCAAAAAAAGAGGATATCCAAGGAATGTGTGAGACTGGTATCTTAGAACTCTGCTCGAGACTAGGTCTCAACTTGATCGATAAAACAGTGACGGGCTCTTGTGTAGCACCTGTGAAACGTCTCCATCTGGCACAACAAACAGACCAACCGAGACAAATTACAAACTTAACCGGATTAGTGAAGAGGAAGAAGAAATAGAATACACAAAAATTAATTCCAAGAACAAAAATTCCAAAAAAGAAAGATGATTTCGCCCAGGATCGAACTGGGGACGTTCTGCGTGTTAAGCAGATGCCATGACCAACTAGACCACGAAACCAACTTGTTGTAAGTTGATCTCTCCTGATTGTGATGATCTTGTAATACAAAGTTGCTCGCTTTGTAACTACACTCACTTTGGACACGAGTCTCAATTTCCCATTTGGCTTCTGATTTTCAACTTTTGCGCGCCTCATATTCACTCCTCACATGAACTAAACAAGAAGCATCACAACAGAACGAGAGATTCAAGCTGATAAAACAGAACTCAAGCTACTAAAATCAATCTTAGCACCAGGCGTTTCATTGAATGGTTTCAATTGTTTCTAGATTCTCTTGATTTTTTACCGCGCTTTTCCATTTTTCCAACCTTCGAGTAAGTCTGAGCATAATCTTAAAAGACAGTGTGTAACGAGACAATTCGAAATATTCCAAAAATTCAAATTGGATTTCACGGGTATTAAAGAACTAATAAGATAGGAATAGACGAGAGTCAATCAAGAATTAACTGCGTTCCTAATTCATTGGCCTCTAATGCCTCTTTGACCGAAACGAGATCCCCAGTTTTCGATTCTCAGACAAATTCAGATCTACTCTTACATTGATAAGAGGACGATCACAAACTACATCCTGGGGACATTCGTAAGTCTCATTTACCCAAGAAAAAATAGCATCTGAATCAAGAACCAATAACTATTTCATCTTTGTTTCTTGACTTCGTTGCCAACAGATTCAATTTGTCAATTAATAATATTACGAAAGTCAGGTTGATTTATAAATTCAAGATTACTGATGTATGTTTATTAATTTATTTGATTACGTCATGTCGCAGCACCTGTCAAAGTGCTAATGGAGAAACAAAACCTTGATCGAATTAAACCAGCCCGGACCAGAAGACTACACACAGACAAATAAGACAATTTATTTTCTAGCGTTTGACGCTATATTTGGAACACTGTCACTTTTTGCTGTGTTTCGCCAAAGCAATTGCTACCCATTGCACAGGAGCAATGATCAAATAACCTTGCTACCATATATTTGAAGATTTATAAATACGTGCCAATTCCTCGAATTTGACGACCCCATACATAAATCACTCAAGATATTAAATAATTCACAATGTTCCGCACTATTGCTTCAAGATCCGTTATTGCTAGAACTGCCGTTTTGCAGCCAGCAAGAACCTTCGTCTACACCCCTGTCGTGAGAACGCCAGTGGTCGACACGGCTAAGGACATGTTGAACAAGGCCAACAAGAAAACTGGTGAAGTACTTGCTTCTGCAATGGAGACCGCAGAAAATGCGACTCCTTCTGTAGAAGACGTTAAGCAGGCCGCTCATAAAGTTAACCAGAAGACTGGAGAGGTTTTGGCCGATGGCATGGAGAAAGTCGAAGAGGTTGCCAAGAAGGCTTCCCATATGACTGAGGAGGCTGCTGAGAAGGTAAAGCACACCTCTGCTAAAGACGTTAAGGAAGCCGCCGCTGATGCTGCAGACACCATTAACAAGAAGTCAGGTGAAGTTTTGGCTGACGGTATGGACAAGGCTGAGCAAGCCAAGGAGGCTGTCAAGGACAAGGCCCAAAATGCCAAAGAAGCCGTGAAGGACGAGGCTGAGAATGTCAAGGACAAGGCAGAGAATGCTAAAGATGCTGTCAAGGATAAGGCTGAGGATGCCAAGGTTGCCGCCGAAGCCAAGTACAAGGTCGAAAAGAACGCCGCTGGTTACAAAAGCTTGCAAGACAAGGGTTCTAAGGTTGAGGCCGAGCAAAACCGTCCAGATGATGCCATCTAATCACATTACTCGACAAACAAACGACATCACGAAAACACAAATAATCGCATATAGTCATAAATCTATTCTTTAGGAAATTAGACCTTAGCCACCGCTATTGCATTGAGTAGCTATGTACATGTTGCAAGGTTAATGTGATTACAAGGATACTCACCAGTGAATATCGATGTAAAAATTAATGTAGATGCTCAAACTCCTCCACAAATTTATTTGGTGTTGATTGACCCGAAAGTGGTGGCAGAATTGGATTAGGATGTGGCGCAGCAGCGACTTGTTTGAGAGGCACCTTTCTCTCGATGATGCTGAGGAAGTTCAGAGGCACATAGCCAACCTTACCAGATCTGGACCTCACTTTCCACCACTTGCTCTCATTACCTAACGGATCGAGTTTTGATAAAATTGCAACAAGTTCTTTTGGTTTGAGCTCAATCTCAATATTAGGATTTTCTGGGTTGAATTCGTACAAAGCTTTGGCAAATTCCAAAGTCTCCGGATCAATTGGTCCGTTAATGTTACCTCCGTTCATACCTTGAGAGTTGGTGAGGTTTCTCTGCTGTCTGAGCTGTTGTTGTTCGTTTAATTTATGAATAGCCTTGTTAAGCAAATAAGGGAAGCCAATGGAAGCAGCCAAAAAAAGAACGAGAGGCTTAAAAGAGATGCCTGGAATTCTTCTTTCTCCTGACTGCTGTCTTCTCAAGCTATCCTCCAATTTTTTCTGTTTGTTCTCGAACTTGCCAAACTCTTTGAGATTAATGCCGTGGTTGTACTTGCGCCCGGCAAGCTTGTAGAAGAGTTTTTTAGCAAATTTGATTAATGCAAAGATTCCAAGTAGCGATCCAAGGGTGTTCTTCAAATTGCCGAATTGTTCGGCTAGGGAAACCATGGTGAAGAAAGACAGGTGGGTCGCCATGTATGTGGCTTCTAGCATCTGGGCAAAGCCACCCACAGCACCTATGATTGATTCTATTAGCTGGAAAGTTGCTTGTGTTCCCTCAGCTATGCCTCCAGGGCCATTCATGCCACTCATACCGTTCATGCCGTTCTGGCCATACATAGAACCATACCCAGAACCATACATCGAGGATCCATAGCCTCCATAGCCACCATACATTGAAGAGCCGTAGCCGCCATAGCCAAGACCAGATGACCCATAGCCACCAAACATGGAAGAGCCATACCCTGATCCAAACCGGGAGGCACCATATCCACCATAGCCGGAACCATAGCCGGAGCCATAACCCGATCCAGCACCGTAGCCAAGACTGGAATTATAACCAGACCCATACAGCAGGCCCATACCTCCCTGGGACATTTGTTGAGATGCTGATGGATCAGATAGTGAAGTTGGTCTTTCTGGGATTTGAGAGGCAGAACCACCCGCTAGTGGTGTAGAGACTTCGTGCACGTGCTCCGTATGAGCAGCAGAGGTGCCGGAAGACGTTTCCCAAGGCTTAGCTCGAGGGGTCGACATGTTAGTCAGAAAAAAATGTAGTATACAAAGTGTGGAGTGAAAGATGGTAGGCAGGTCATTGATAGAGGGGGACGTGCATAGAGACCGCGGCATTGAGTATGGAGATTTCGCGGAGTGGATGTATCACATGATAAGTGAGAGCTGCCTTTCTAGGTAAGTTTTTGCGAGGGGAAGAGGAAGGTTGAGAAATATGGGAGAGGTGAAAAATTGGGAAAATTATAGGAGCGCTTTGGTTGCTCGATTTTTTACGGGTAAATTTGAGTCATGATTTTTGGGTATTTTATCGTTTCGTAGAGTGCAGTTTTTAGTAGGTGCATTACTGAACTTACAATGGTAGGTTTACCTGGTAATTACATTAGCATTATTGCCACCTTCTTGTAGTGGTAGTTGTTCATTTCATTAGAATATGTTCCGTAATTCGTAACCAATAACGCCATAGAGAATGGTAGACAATGACTCTAAGCAAGTGGCTCCAGCGAGCTGCTCAACCGATTCAAGTGGATGTATACGTCTGTACCGTAGCCCTCCATTGAGATGAGCTTCAAATCGCCGCCAAAGTACTGAGCATAAAGTCTGGAAATGGGAAGCCCGTAGCCAAAGCCAGCCATAGGTGCCTTGAAGCTTGTTTGGTTGTACTCCGCATCAAGAGTTGGTGTTTGGTCTACGGTGGTGTAAAGATAGGTCCAGATCAATGGGACCTCGCTTCTTGCAATACCACCACCCTCGTCTGAAATTTTGATGGTAATATCCTCATACCCTTCTGATATAATGACTTTGATAGGAGGAAATTTTAAGTCATTGAGGTCAATTTCTTCAGCCTTGAGGTTGGGATTCTCGTCCATCATCTTTTGTTTGAGCAACGGCGTATGAAATTCGATACTTGCTCTCAAAGAATTCTTCAACACCTCGAAAAACATATGAATCAAGTGGCCGGGGACGTACATGAAGTTTATCAGTTCTTGTGGTGCGATCAAGCGGATCTCGGGTGCTTCAAAAAGACCATAGTATTCTTCGCAAATGTATTTTGCGGTTTCAATGGCGTCTTCGGCAATCTCTTTGACATTGCAGTCAGTACAAATCACGCCAACGTAGTTGTTGCGAACGTTCTTGGAAGACAAGGAATTGCCGTTGGAACCATTCAAAAACTTACTTATTTTCTGTCTCGTTGCCAGAGCTTGTGACATATTGAGTGCAATGTGTTGACCAATGAGCATTCTTATACCGATACGCAGCATGTAAAAGCGATCCAAGAAAGTTTGAATAGCTGAATTGACTTGAATGAGCTTATGCTCGGTCTTCCATTCTTGTACACCTTGAGCCATAGTGGCAACCGTAGCATCATGTCTCTTTTTAATCTTTGTTAACGCATCGCACACTAATTTATTGTAGTCGTAGACCTCCTTGGGCCACACAATGTCGCTAGGACAAGGGTTAAAATATGTTTTACCAAAAGTTGGCGATTCTGTTCTGGTGCGTGTGCTAGCAGCACTTTCTGCTCCTCCATGACTATGTGATCTTACCACCATTCCGTCGTCCGAAAAAAGATTGTTCACGGCTGGATTTGACTTCTCGACTTGCGCCAAATTGATAGTCTCCTGAATGACATCAATTTCTTTCAAGTTCTCAGCCAGCGCCAATTTGGCGGCGTCCCTTATGGACTGTTCTGTGCCTGCACTGAAAAGTAGCTTCTTTAAATTGTCATCGATTTTGGGCTTGGGCAACGAAGTGAGCTCCTCAAAAGACTGTGCGTACCAATTTTTGACCTTAATAGTAGAAGGCATTTTCAGCAAACCAAGAGGCGCATTGTCCAAATCCCGGACTTTCAAGGCCAATCGAATTGGAAGCTCTTCTACGATGAACTGAGATGCAAGAAAGATCAGTCCAGGGGACGGACTCGGCCCAAACTGCACCATTTGTCTTATATTTACGGAGGTCTGAGGAAAGGCAGCATATTTGTATATGTTATCCCTCAAGGCAGCGGTTAGCTTCCAACCGGTGGAAACGGACCCCATTTTGAAGTTTAAATAGTTCGATAGCACAGCCAAAGGCTCGTAACCAAACGGTATACAGAGACGTAGGAGAGCGGAGTTGAACACGCGGCTGTGAATGTTAGATATCTTTCCGAATAGGCTCTGATGGCAGGCAATTCGTAGAATCTTGGGTGGGTTCCGTAGATAGCATATATCTGTGTGGAGATACTCCGGGGATACGGTTACACGTGATTCGCATCACGTGGATCGCACGACTATGGTCTCTGTTTTGGCCCTGGCGGTGAACCCGGTCTCGGGCGGGTCGGGCGACAGTATTCGAAAAGGAAGTTCTAGGGATGGCTAGCCTCGGCGCCCAGGTTTTGAGCACTTGCACGTTCGGTGGTATACATCCGTGTGAATCCGTGCAACCGTGTTCAAGTTGCAAGGTTGAACGGCTGAGAGGCACGGGTGCAGTTCCTGTGAGCAATTCCGAACAACCGCTCCGTAGGTCCGTCCACGTGCGAGCTGGATTATTTCCAAGATTTTTGAATAGAAACAACGATAATTTCATGATTCTATTTCTCTCAACTCTGTTTTGGGAAAAACTTAACCGACTAGTTGTTGAACCACTTTTGATTGGACAGGACCAAGGGGCTAGCAAGCCCGGCGGTGAAGGTCCGATCCTGTGAGACTCGGGATAGGTGACATCTCAACTAGCTGCAGTCTATCATGATTTGAGAACTGCATACAGAGCCAGGTGACTCAAAGGTCCGACTCCGGTCGTTCGGAATCCGGGGTAATGGAAACAGTACCTACATGTATATAAAGGAGTGTTGATATCCCTTGAGGTGGGCTTATTTTTCTATCTTATCACCAGGAATCTTCAGGCAATTATATATAGCTCTTCTGCCTCACTTCCCATTTTACTTTCAGTAGTCTCAGCTCAAACATATTCCAATAACAAAGCAAAAACTTTCATATATACACAATGGTCAGACAATTCCTTTCTATCGCCTCTGTTAAGACTGCCTCCAGATGCTGGGTGCCAGTCACTAAAACCAGCAGAGCTGCCACATTCAGATCGTTTTCCTCTAGGCAAAGATGTGTAAACTTCAACACCATTGAGCAGGACAAGGTGAACTTGATTTCTAACGACGATGTTCTCTCTGCCGAGGCTTCTAGCACAACCGATGCTCCATTCGAGCCTGTTGTATATTCATCGGAGGAGATTTTCACTGCTGGTCCAGTGAACAAGGTTTAATATGATATACTTTTCTTTACGAATACATGACAATATGGATAAAATAAAATGAGACTGTAGACTGGAGATTTGTTAGTGCATGTGGTAGATGCGTTGAGGATAAGCCGCATGTAAAGAGTAGAATCAGATTTACCAACGATTGGGAGTACATGAAGAGAAGCGCGAACTCATTCAATGAGAAATTGGAATTATATTGATGCTGTCTTATTCTAATAAAACTGATATGATTTTGGAAAGTGGAACACAGTGCAGATGAGCAGGCACGTGCTAAAGTAATACCACAAGGGTCTCAGTTGCTTTCAGACCTAAAGATTGTTGAGTAGATATTTATGCAAGAGTTGAACTTTCCAGCCGTGATTGTTTGAATCGGTAGGATACACAGGGCGAGGGCGGTCAATACATGCAAGATGAAAGGGAGGAGGTATAATGTCACAATGCAATAATTCTTCTAATTTGAACCCATAAAACCAATCCGTGGATTTTGAAACCATGAATTCATGTAGGGACAGGCCATACTTTCACATTTACAAACTAACTGCTCGTTTACGCCGCCCAATTACAGCATTGGAAAATCTTTATAGAAAGACGAGCAAATTGCCTATCAGTTAAAAGGAAGGTTATACCTACTAAATACACACTGTCAAGGAGATGCCAGTGAACATCAGATACCTTTAGTGATAGCTGATACCTCCTTATTGCTTCCATCAGAGGCTAAAACAATGAAGTAAATATTCTTTAATGCGTGAAAAAGACGTCTACTGTACCCAACTTCGTATCATAGGCGGGAAAGTGTAACATTAAATTCTAACCAGGCTCTGTAGGTGTTTAGGCACCTGATCTCATTCGTGAATCGATACTAGAACCAAATTCTCCCATAGTGCATCACGATAGATCATTAATCAATCGAATTTTTCAAGGAAGAGTCTAAAAAGCCAAGTGAATAGGTCTTGGTCAATTGATAAAAACGATGGAGCTCCTTTGTTCCAGCGGATCACATGAAGCAATTGAGAGAACACTTTCTAATCACCTTTATAATATTTTGCGCTCTATTAATTGTCTCATGCCCTCAATCACGCAAAATATCCACCAGACACAGTCCATTGGTTCTGCTGCACAAGGTAAAAACTACATTAATTTGACCTCCGTATAGAAATTTGCTTTCTCTGTTGCAAAACAATTCCCTCTTCTATCATTGCCAAACAGAGGCAGCAGTCTCTGTAACATCATCACCCTGGTCATCACCTTGGATATGTTTCGAAGCATTCTATTACGGAACCTCCCAGCCAATTTGCAGGACATGCATCTAGCTGACTTCAGTTACATAAACACATACTACAACCAAAAAAAAGGCCGGCCCACCGGAAATAGGACGCGATACATCTGATGACTCAAAACTTGTCGTCCAAATCGCCCTTTTAGAAGTGTACGGCCAGGTCTAGTGTCCATTAGCCAAATTGGTGGTGCTGGTCAGAAACCCTCATTGATAGACCGGAGTTCAATTTAGACTATTCTATCTTTACTATCTTAAGAATTTCCGTTTACGTCAACAGGCTGTCGACTGTTCTCTGTTTATTTTACGAAGATGCCCATTTGGTGGGCCCTCTGCGGGACCAGTGCTCCGGGGACCTGTAAGCGTATACCACTTATCAGAACTCCGACACTACACACTCCGGGCTTGCATTGGTGCAGCCGTGATCTATACTCTTCCAGGCCGAACAGGATTTACCAGGCAAGGATTACATAAAACACAGTCGAATTCCGCGAAATCCCAAAACCCCCATTTACTCATATTCATCAATCATCAATTGCTTTCATCATGGCAACCATCAAAGTGGCAGTTGGACAAATGTGCTCCGGCTCATGTCTCAAAACCAATGCACGTATTGCGTCCAAACTTGTGGATATGGCCGTCAAGGCCAATGCTAAAGTACTCTTCCTTCCTGAGGCGGCCGATTACATCTCCAGAAACACCGACCACTCCATTCGCTTGGCCGAACTGACCAAACGGGACTTCTTGGAGCCTCTTCAAGAGAAAATCAGATCATACCACAAGTCTGGCGAAGTTGACGATGGTATATTTGTTGCTGTGGGGATTCATGCCCCAGCCTCTTGTGAAAACAGGGGCAGAAAGGTTCAGAACAATCAACTCTGGATCTCCAATAAAGGTGAGATCTTGCACAGATACCAGAAGGTGCATTTGTTTGACGTAAACATTGCTAACGGACCAGTCTTGAAGGAGTCTGATGCTGTTGAGCCAGGAACAAAAATTCATCTTCCGTTCAAGATCGGCAAGAGGTCTCCTTGCTCTGACTTCAGGGTCGGATTGGCAATCTGTTACGATATTAGATTTCCAGAAATGGCTTCGAGACTCAGACAAAAGGGTGCCCACATTATCACATATCCTTCAGCATTTACTACCAAAACAGGCGAAGCCCATTGGAGAGCTTTGGGCCGGGCCAGGGCTATCGATACTCAATGCTACATTGTAATGGCTGCGCAGTGTGGATCTCACGATGTCACAGCCGATTTGACCGAGGAAGAAAAGTCCGAATTAAATTACTCTACTACAAGAGACAGTTATGGACAAGCACTTATCGTTGACCCATGGGGCGAAATTATTGCCGAAGCTCCAAACTACCAGAATCGCGGTGCCAAAGACGAGGATGGTGATTACTACGAGATGATTACAGCAGACTTGAGCAAGGAGTTTTTGTACTCCATACGCAGAGAGTTGCCTGTTCTTCGCCACAGACGTCCTGTGATCTACTTGGACAGTTATCCCGAACGTTAGTGAGAAAGGTGTGAATATTTTAAGTGTAAACAACATACATAATTGTGAGCGACTATTCTATTCCCTGCCAAAGATCGTCGACTTGAGGCCGACATCCTATTGTACATCCATGAGCATAGGGAATGGCACTACAAATCAATTGGATGTTTATGGATCAACACCAGACTCTGAAAACAATTTCCAGGCATTCTCACGAGATTTAAAAAAAAACATAGCAAAAGAATTATCGGCATTGTATACTAAGCTAGTTTTTAATGGAAAGTTACTGGATGATGAATAAGTTCCTGGCTAATTTCAATTTTGAATCCTAGTTTTTGCAACTGACATGTATCGAAGCTAAGCGACGATCTGTCAGGCAAAAGCAATTCACAGTTCGTTTCGCAGGGCTGAAGCACGTACATAAACTGCTCAAGGAATGGTCAAAAAACTGGACTTTTTTGAGTCAATCACAGTAAACTTGTTTCATCTGATGTAGTCTGTGTGAATCAACACAAACCACCCGGGCTTACACTTAGAATTTGTTATTCGACTCTCGGTCCCGAAAAAGTCGCTATACGATCATAGCCTGCAGATAAGAGGCGCTTCCTACGTTTTATCCGGAACAACTTAAGAATAGTCTATGCAGAAATACCCCTCCTACCCAACAGTCAAGCGATGCCTTTCAAGAGGAGAACGATGCGATGCCGAATATGGAAAATTGGAGAAGAGAGGAGACCATACTATAGGGCAGACTGAGGAGGCAAAATGTTCTCTACGTAGAGAAAGTTTGTTTTGGGCTGGATATGTTCCAATAATGGAAGAGGAGATTGGGTGCAACTTTTGTCCAGAGGGATGGGCCCAAAACCCTTCCCAGTTCAATCAAACAAAGTGAAGGAGAAAACACACGATACATTGCAATTTTACTATTTTTTTATTATTCGTTGATTTTACTTTCAGTTAATTGTAGCCATTCTTGTCTTGCTAACTTTCCACGTGGTATTATTGCGAGCGCAAAGATGAAACAAGGCTATCTGGGTTCTTTCGGAGACAGCTTTACGCGTCACTAAACCTGAAAAAAGAAAAAAGAAAAAGACAAAAGTTAAGAAACTCTGCTCAACAGAAATTCGAAGGCCTGAAATGGGCTCCGAAAACAAAGAGAACATGCAATCATTTGTTTATTTGCTCAACCCCTTATCGGAGTACTTTGTTGAAATTTATTTTGTCCCGGTATATCCGTATTGATGCCACATGTGCAGCCACACTGCGGATAATCCGTCTGAATATTGTAGAAGTGGTTAGTAAACAATCTAGTTTTATTCATTGAAATTAATTGAAGCGAATCTAAACTTGATTCATGATCCTCGTAAGCCGGGCTTTCTGTGGCTGCAAATCGCCGCTCCTCAATGCCTCTTGTTTGTGATGTATGCACTTTGGACACTACGTCAACAATCAATTGAATATCGCAACAGAGCAAACTTAAAAAACAATAAGTAACCAAAAACAAAATCAAGGCACCTTACATATGATTTGCTTCATTGTTGCCACGCAATTGCTACATAACCATCTGATGGCTCCTATGGTTATCAGTAGCATCCATCAATCTCAGCGATGCCTTCGCCATCGCGACCCACAAGGGCCTAGAAGACCTAGACGGCATCGCCGCTTCTGTGACACCATACCCGCATACGTAATAAATTAGCACCAATAAACTAATTGTGTACTCCTCAATAGCCACCCAAGCTGGATGCCAACGACTCCACCCCAAAAAATTCTCCCTATTCTATACGAATGTGTCACCCAAAGCCATACCCCTGTTACCACATCGCCTCTTCCCAAAATTAGCTTCCCTCGCTGGAGGGGTACTGGAGGGGTATTGACCCGCCTGCATAGAAAAAGTGGCCCACGCTGTTCCCAAGATAACGGTCGGATTAACTACACCCAAAGTGTCGTTGGATGCAGGTGCGCGGTTTCTCCCCTCCTATCTGTACCTACTCATATAAATAGTGCCTTTGCCGCCAGTTCTTCTCTTATCAGTGCTAACTACGGGAACCAAAACGAGCCAAATATATTCATTAAACAAGAACGTGGAACATACTTCTTCCGTTCATCTTTTGTTGGCGCTCACTTCAATTAAATCAATCATCTCAACTAATTGAATCTCATAAACCTTACATAGCATTGAGTGATGTTTAAGTTCGTCAGCTTGCTTCGAGGATCCCGTGCGGCTGCATCCAAGGTCTCCGTGCCTTCTGCTACACTTACTCTCTTTCACAACTCCAACTCGCGTCTTTCTAGCCACTTGTTGGACCGTCTAGTCAACCATGAGTCTCGTTACTTGTTGGATGTTCGCACCGATAAGTTGCCTCTGTATGAAACGTACAGATTCATCCACGAGGAGTGTATGAATGTACATCCACAAAATGCACGCGGCTTTGAGCGCGTGTTTCCTGCGCTTCTTGCTTCGCCAGACCATCTGTTCTGTAATAGAGAAGTTAAGAACAAGGCCAAGCAGAAGCAGTTTGTGCCTGACTTGGAGTTGGTCGAAGAGAACACATACTTGGACAAGGTCGCCGCTCACGAGGCTCTGGAGCTTTCGCCTTTCGTGGTTGACTGGGCCAATAAATTGGTGGCTGTTGATGATGACGGCTTGGACCGTATCATGAACCACTACCTCTCTTGCGGTATGCAGAAGAGCCCCAAGGTACACCTTCCTTCAGAGTCCGATGTTATTCTGACTCCTCGCTCTCCAGGATCTGGTATCCTGCTGGCTTTTACTGCACCTGCTTTTGCTAGAACTAGCGCCATCAAAGAACAGAGTGCTTCTGTGATGTGTGCTGTGCACCCACACGTGGCAGAGTTTGCCGACTTGTTTTAATCGTTAATTGGGAAGGGTTTTTATACAGCTATCAAGGGATAGCAAATCTAATACATATACTAATACATTTAATAATTTGTTACTGTGCTGTAGAGCATTGCTTGATCTTGTGGGTAAAGCCCAGTTGCGCGCAATCAACTTACCTTAGAGACTAGAGTATACATTTACAAACTTTTAAGTTTTTCTTGAACGAAGCAAATAAATTAATTTTAAGGATATGGTAATCTACAATTTTTAGTTAACATCGAAAAGGTCCCTTGGCCCAGTTGGTTAAGGCGTGGTGCTAATAACGCCAAGATCAGCAGTTCGATCCTGCTAGGGACCATTTCTTTTTGAGTGTCGCTTCATCATTTTCTGCTCGTCAGATCAACTCTTGAAAAGCGTTTTACTCTCCAATTTTTTTTTGCTTTGCCCCACAATCGTAATTCATAGCTCGTTTTAAAAACTTTGTTGGATTCGAAATCTACACTCGAATGTCCAGTTCAAAGATGGTGTTCTTTCGTCTACATTAGTAGTGAATGTGCTATTCTCGTTAATTATAAATTTTGCTCATGACATCGGAGGCCCTCTTAAATTCCCATACGGTTGGTGATGTACTCTTGAGCCAAAACAGCAAAGGATAGTTCAAGACCATTCTTGATCCAACCGCTCACCCACTCACTTGGATCAACGCCAGGGGCACCTCCATCTTCTCCAGCAAACACAGTATCGACGTCTTCATGAGAACCTGCGAGCCATTTAGCCCATTTGAGTGGAAATGGCTGAGATTTGCTCACAATGGTGATATTATTTGTGATATCCTTTAAGATCATTGTGAATGCAAAAGAGCTGGCATTATTAGCCTCAATGAAGATTGGACTGGAGGTGGCAGATGATTCGGACTCAGACGATTGCTGTCCAACACAGATTGGCTGGATGGCAATGAAAATATTAGAGCTAGCGATTTCGTCTTCCTTTTCAGTGACCTCTGAAGTCTGGTCGGCGCCGGTCTCCTTTGTAATTTTGAGGTAGTCTTTAATGGAACTTTCCAAATTGGCAAAACACAACTTCTCTCCATCGATGGCTTTTCCGTAAAACATACCCAAGTCATAGTGTTGCGAACCTTCTTCGCGGTCAGTCTGCTCATGCTTGTGGTTAAAGTTATTGACGCTGACGCGCACGCCACCTTCGATTTGGTCCATGACAGCATCAAACTTGCGAGCGCAGAGCGAATCCAAGTCAGAAATGTTCTCCCAGTCATACACCAAAAAGATGTTGAGGAGCTCATCGTCCTTGTCGATTAAACCATCCTTAATCTGTTGAGAGACGGTGCTCAAGATGGAATTTAGCTTTCCGGTGAGATGCGTGATTTGCTCAGCCTCTAGACCGGGGTTCTCGACTAGGAACTTGTGCTTCTGGTGCGACAATTGTTGCGAGGTAGTGGAGGCAAGTTGGAATGTAGTCTCACCCAATTGAGTTGCATTGGATGCCAAAGAGCCCCACAATGACAGCACCTTGGAGGAGCCCTCTGTACTCCACCATGACGATATGCTTCCAATTGGGTCAATCATTGATTCCTCCTCTGGTTGGACCTCCTTTTGAGACGAGGCTCCGAGTTTAGACGACAGAGGAGCCTTTTCAGAAGCAGCGGTTGGCGCAGGAGAATATGTAGCACCCGAACTGACGGTTGGAGTCAAAGGTGCAACTGTTACAGGAGAACCGGCTGTAGAATCGACAGTAGCCCCGTCCACCTTAGACTCAGTAGAAGAAGACACAATGCGTCTGGAGGAGGCTGGAGACAGCACGCCGCTAGTTGGGCGACGAACGTCCCTCACGTCGTCTCTCTTTCTGGGCTCAAGTTTAGTGCGGATCGGGCCCTTAGATGCCTTTTCGTGAGCGGAGAGCTCATCCAAAAAGTCCTTGAATTCGTCATTGGATTCGGATTTGCGACCACCTCCAGAACCTGGTGTAGTCTTAGTATCAGGAAGAGAATTGATGAAGTCCAAGACGTCGTCTGCGTCTTTGTTCGACATGTTTATATTTGGAGTAAGTGTATAGATAAGTGGAATGGGGAATGTAACTGGGGAGTGAATGTAGTGCGGAGAAAATGGAGAGGAAATAGGATGGATGAAAAAGAAGGAAATTTTGATTATATGAAACGGAAATTGTAAACGGAAAATGTCGATTTCCGCGATTATTCTGCTGCGAGTGAAAGCTTTTGAGATTAATTAACAGAGTCGATGAGAGGAATGTACGGTGGGCGTATCTACTTACGCGTAAAAGACAGAATCAATTCGAAGATATACAGAAAAAGAACCAAATCATCTCTTGGTTTCGCCGGTTTTATAATTTCACACGCTGATTTGCTTCTTTGTCCAGATCGTCCGTTGACCAGCATTCTGAATATATGCATTGAATACGACGACATTTCTTTACTCAGATGTTGAAAACTAAGCAAAGAATCAAATTATCTATGATATCTCTATGGCTATTTCATAAAAGAGGGGAAACGTTCATAATGTGTATCAGACATTGTTGCAGTGTTAGATTAGTACCGACTATTCAAAACCACCTACATCGACGATTTTCAAATTGGATCAAAAAAATGGGAATGTTCTCTTCTTCGTGCAAAATCAACAGATTGATCTCTCTTCTGCAACGATCAAGGAAGCACTGGAGTGCTCCATCGGCGGCATGTTCATGCTACTAAGAGAGTCGCCCAGTTTCCCAATTGATCCGATTTATGACCTAAATAGGTATCGACGCCCACAGAAATTTCAGGCGATACGCCAGCCACATTTTCCGAGACTTGTTGCATTTGAAACACGGACTGCAGATAATGCCGTCAGATTTGACACAGAAGTATTTTAATAATCGGTGCTCTTTCATGATACTGTTCAATAAACAACATGATTTGTAAATACAAAATCCAGAAGTCTACCCTCGATATAACAAAGAAATCTGTTTCCCGTTCAGTAGATTCTCTGGCGCCTGAGTCCAACTGGAACTAAATTGTACTGCACATATCCAGCTGCAAGCCAAATCCGGAAATGCTCTCCCACATCTTTCAGCTAATCTGCAATACGGGTCAAGTTTCAGAACCACATAAACGCCCCATTCTGCTGAAACATTTGTCGCAGGATATTTTTGGTTTAAATTGATAAATCTGCCGGTTTTCTTTGCTCCAAGTTACACCGGTGTGTCTGCTACACCGCCTTCTTCTCTGATTTTGCAACCATCTTCTGGCAATGCATAAGCGGAATAGTCCAGCTTCGAATCGAGAAGAGCCGAAAGAGCGTTTGAGTTTATCCGGACTTGTCCATAATTTTCGGTTTTCATTTGACTCCAAAAAACTGAGTCCGGAAAGAAGCACCTTCTTTTCTTCTTCAACGTCTCTGACACCAAGCTCACAACCATTTTCTTTGAGACGCGAGGATGAATCTTTGCTCACTGCTCTAGATGTCCGGGACGATACTGAAGAGGCAAACTACCTTTTGTCTAGCCATGTTGGACTTGTCTTTGGAGACGAGATACTCCCACCGCCTCCGCCAAGGAAAAGTCACGGCAGTTACATACAGCTGAAATTCCCTCTGAGAGCTGAGTTTGGTGATGCGATTGACGACTTGGGCGCTTCAAGACCCAAACCTAGCGTGGGTCGGCCCAAGGATATTTGTTTCATTTGCAAGGACACTCTTGATTCGAAAATGGACAGTGAACGAATCCTCACTTTGGAGTGTGGCGACAGAATCCACTCTGATTGCTTTGAAATCAATGTCGAGTGTGCCCTTGAGTATGCGTTGGAATTGGGTATGTTTAAGGAGAAGCAAACTACCCTGAAGATCAGAAGCGTCGTGTTCCCCATTTGTGAGGGTGACAAATGCAAGGAAGACTTTCGAAAATGCACTGCCTTTCCTATTGATGATGAATATCTCGCTAAAGTTCTTTCGGGAGTCTCTCTTAAGATCAAGCTCTCAGCGGTAAACCCCGACATTGGAATCTCACAAATTTCGCCAGCCCCAGCGGCTTCAACACCACGCTCTCGAGAATCTCAGTATTTTATCAGAGACAATCTCACATTGAGGCCAAGGTCTGATGTTCACTCCATGGTAAACAAAAGCTTTGACTCCTACAGCCACTTGGAATTGGCTCCAGCTCCATGTTCTACTCGAACGTCGTTCGCCTCGAATACTGAGCATGAAAAAATGACGTTGGAACAATTGAAGAGCTACTTTCTACAGCACTTTGTGAACGTCCACCCTCGCGTTGATATGGTATTCGTGATGAGTCTAGGTCCTCTTAGACTCGCCGACATATTGAGTGTCAGCATTAATGGCGCCGAGTATTTCGAGAGAACAGTTTACCTATTCGCCGAGTATGTTGCGATAACCAATAATGGTTTGCATCCAATGTTGTTCCCTCTCAACAAAAAATGCGTTATCAGCACCCCTGAAGTGTCTGTCTTCCAGTTTTCTTCCAAAGACCCAAATATTCCATCGTTAAGATTACACTCCAAAGATGATGCCATCATCGAGAAATGGGGCATTGCTGTATCCGACAGGCTGTTGCTCATCCCGGTCGAACTTCTTACGTCCACTGTACAGATATCTGAGTTAAAGTATACTACTTTTAAGCCATCTTTGGCCGATATGGGCCTTAATGTTGTTGGTGCTCGTCTGAGTTTGTTGAAACACGCCACTACAAGAATTAGCCCCATTCATGAGCTCGACCAAGAATCGATAGCCTCAGTATATCTTCCAAATGAGAGTGCCGCATCGACGGACTTCAACTTGGAGCAGGAAATGATGAAAATTGGGCTTCTCGGCTCCCCATTTCCGACAAAAACTGCCTTTGAAGAGTCGCCTATTATGCCTTTGAGAGTTGTAAGAGGTCGCGCTCGGAAAAGAGTGTCAACAATTACGGACACAGATCTTGATTCAGATGAGGAACTCATCAGACCTCATCGCAACCCTTATAAGCTCACTGGTTGAGCTTACTTTTACATTCTTTACGTTCACTTTTACTAATTCGTCTGCTCATGTTTCTTTTATTCATACGCAAATCTATTAATTTCCTCCAGGATGCTGTTCACCCATATCTCCTGATCTAGCACCGACCTTGCTTGGAAAAGAAACACTTTCTTTTTTACCCCCGATATATCCATTACATTTTTCAAGCCCAGAGCTTTTCTTTGTAGTCTTTTCAAATTCAAACCCAGTCTCGCCTTGCACCCATACCATATAGTAAACCTTAGTTTACCACTTTCTTCAGTAGATTTCCAGCCGTCTGAGAATACTCGTGGCAACAGGTCATAGCCGGGGCTCTTTGACACTGAGAATTCACTCACGCTGTACTGTGTCAGTTTCTCTGTATGGATATAACAATCTGAAAGTGGCAATGTCGCTGTCCGGCGATAACATGGTAAATGGGAGCTCCTACGAAATTTCGTGGCAGTGAACATAACAAGATAGCCTGGACAAAGAATAACAAAGTTTTTGACAAAATGGGCACTCTTTTTGTGCTTGTAAAATAATTCGCCTGAGTGAAGGATTGTACTTGACATTGCAAGCACCGAAGTTTGAAGACTGGAAAGTAATGCTTTGTTGTTCTTTTCTTCATTTGCTCCGAACGTCTCAAACAAATTCCGTAGTTCTGTTCTATCATCTTTGTGAGCTCTCAAATTGTTTTCTTCCCTAGCTTGTATCTTCGAGGCAAGTTCATCTCTGTTTCTCATTTTCCAAAAGGCTCTCAAGTCGAGAAGCCTACTCATCCATTCTAGCCGTGTAGTTGAAGAAGGTGCAATTAAAATTAATCTTGAACCATTGAGAAACTCAATCTCAAAAGGACTATCATACGCTTCTGCATTTCTATCTTTTTTTGACACAGATGCCCATGCAGCAGAATGAGCAGTATGTATTTTCTCGGGTATCTCTTTGTAGCTCAAAAGCTTCATCTTCTTGACATGTAATAGATCAAAAGTATACTGGGCAGCTGGCACATGATGAACTTTTCTCGAAAATTCATCTAGGGCCATACGATCCTCTTGTTCGAAGTCTGCCCCATCCAACCACGGGATGTGTCCGCTGGAGTCTATCTGAAATGTGTTAAATGAAAAAATCTCCGGAATGGTGTTTGAAACTTCGCGTTTATCGGATTCATTCGTGAGAAACTGATTCTCACATGATGGTGGAATGACTTTTTCACAATCAATCATAAAAAGAAAGTTCTTTGAAGTAGTAAAATACTTCAAAATGTAACTGGGCATATGCTTTACAAGTTTAGATTCTCGGTTTTGTAGATACACTCCAAGAAATCCTTCAACGGAGCTAGGCTGCTTTCGTGAAAATGGTTTTGGATTCTTTAATAGTTCAAGAGGGGAACCCTTGGCAAAAAGCTGAGCACGAATAAGTAGTGCTAAGCTATTGTTCGGAATCCATTCCACTCTTTCGTTGAATTTGCATGCTAACCACATTTCAACGGGCAAAGCATGCTTGTCGTTCCCAAATTTCACATTTAGCCGTCGCCAATGCCGCTGAATTTGCTTGAGGACGTACTGCAAAAGGATATCTTCAAACTTGAGGTAGCCTGTATGGCACTCTCTTATTAAAAAGTTATCCACTGAAGAAATGGCTTCTTGTATCAATCTCTCGGGGATATCAATGTTGATTGTAGATCCGAGTTCACCAACATGCACTGCCACCAGCGAGTAGAATGATTCGTTCAAGCAACCCTTAATCAAATACAACCATTTGATAGATTGACTGTAGTAGCGTGCATTTAAAATAAAGATGCGAGTTCCTGTTTCACAGGGGTCGATGACGGTGATGCTTTTGTCAAGAGTTGAATAAAACTCAACACGAAGCTCTTCACGTATGAGAAAAGAAAAACTTGGACGTTTCGTGAAATCGCAACTCTTCTCAACTTTGTAAAGCTGACCCTCTAATAGGTTTTCATCGTCATGAGTTCTCCTCAAAATGACAAAGTATTCAAGCCATTTCGCCTCAAGTTCACTTGTGATATCATTGATGTCATCATCACTCATGATATTGAAAACTTTTGGCACGAATTTTACAAGCACGAGCATCCTGTCGATTCGAACAATCTCATCAACAGGGAAAAGCTTGATTCGATCAAGGAGGCGGACTTTGAGACGCCTTCCGAGGGCTTCTGAGCTGGTGCGTCTTGCGAGACTTCTAAATGTATTTCCCATCCGGTGAGATTCCTTATTTGTCGTAATGAGCTCTTCCCGAAGATGATTCTGAACCTCTTCTGATTCAGGCGCCGGGTCAACGAATGATAAGAACTGCGGGCTCCTCGCTCTATGACTTCGGAATACGCTGGAATTCATAACATTTGGACCTTTTTGTTCGGAGGAATGAAATTTTCTTTGAAACCGCGATTCGTGCCGTGGATCAGCCACGATAGCAGAGTGTGTCCCATTATGAGAGGCCGAAGTCCCAGGAGAGAACTGGGGAACATACAAATCTAAAGAAGAAATGACCGTTGAATTGACGAAGAAACTGGAATCACCCAAACTCCCACCCAAAACCTCATCTGGCCAGCTTGAACAGAGAGAATGATCCACAGATCTGGAGTCGAGGACATGATTGGATGAATCTAATGCCATTTCGCAAGAATCTGAATATCTGGAATTTGAATTTGTATCAGCATTGTCATCATCATCCTCGCATTGGCGATGTAGCTCTCTTCGTAGCAAATCATTATCTTGTCTGACCTGATTGCCAATGGATCTCTGCAATACTTCAGGGTGGAGTATGTTTTGGTACATTGTCTTGAATACACTGCATTTTTTCGTAGAATTGGCTCTTGAAGGCTGTGTAAGTCCAGAAGGTGAAGATAATCCTCGCCGCGATGCCAGCGACTTCCTAAAAAACCTATGAAGCCTCCGCTTTTTAATAACAGTATGGCCGAGAAAGCGTGGAAGGCTAGGAATTATTATCCATGCTTCAGGAATTCCTCCTATCAAGACAGTCTCTGCAGCTTCACTAATTTCCTCGGCGGTCGCATAGCTGAGCCTAAATGCAGCGAATGAACCTCTTGGAATATTGAAAGTCCTAACTGGTTCTTTGTGTTGCTGTTCTTCGGTAGCGACCACTGGCTGTTCGATCTGATCATGGCGGTTGTGGATTTCTCCCATAGCCCGCTACAATTAGGTATTGAAGGCTTTTCGCGAGATCGAGAAACTTGATAGCTAATTGATCAAGTAGACTCTATTTGAAATACTTTCGTCTGAGTGGGCACCGCCTTGACTGACAATTGAGTGCCTGTTGCATCAACTAGTTATAATCTTTCCTATATAATGGCGATCACTTCAAGAACCTCTGAGTAGCGCGAAGTTTATTCTTAGCTTGGTATTATTCTATTGCCTTTTGATTTGCGAAGAAGGCTTGGGTTGATATAGGTAATTCTTTTGAGGAGTATAATATTTGCAACCAGAAGATGGCACTGAATACGGAAAGTACTAGGGCTTGACAAGAAATGAAAATTAGGTTTTGAAAAAAGATGAACACAAAATTTCATTGAGAAGTTTGCATTAATTCTACATTTACACTTGAAAGCAATTATGGATATTCTAATAATTAACGCTTAACTTTTAATACCGCCAGCTAAATCCAGCTGCTGGCCCAACCCACAAAATATAAAACTAGAACTTTTCCCTTCATAAATCCAAACTGAAATCATCACGATCCCGATTTGACGCTTCATTTGCCGAATTTCATCTCCTCTAGCGCTGCAATCGTGACTTTGGCAAATTCTACAGTCTGATCAACGCAGAAGCTATGACCTATAGACTTGAAATCCTTTTTGTCGTCGTCACCAACCTGAAACTTCACAGACTCATTTTCCAGGTTGTGATACCTTCCGAGAATGTAATCCCGAGTATTGTCGTGGACCCAATAGTCGTTGAATGCAAAAAAACACCAGATTTTTACATCGAAATTTCGTGGAAGTGTCTCAAAAAACCAATCGTTCAATTGGTCGTCCCTGTGAATGACGTTAAGCTCTTCTCTGGCCAAAGAAAGTGCCTGACGCACGATTCTAGGTGATTTGTAGATCTTGAATGTGGCGTCAACTGCATTCTCATGAGCTTCTATCAGGCGTTTGTCATTCAGACAGGGTGAATCAATTGCGTATTTCTTGATGATGGATCTCGCCAAAGAATCTGTGAGCAAGAATTGGAGAAAGCAAACGAACCATACTGCTAAGGTGACCACGGGAAGATTGTTGAAAAGTTTTGTAAACAAGACTCCAGAGTCAGACTTCGCAATATCAACAATTGTAGGGCAAATGAAACCCACAAACTCAATTCTTACCTTACCCTCCAACTCCTTATCCTCCAAGAGCTTTTTGATCACCCTTTGAGTAATGAAACTCCCTACAGAATGACACATGAAACTCAATTGATCATGTCCATCGAGAATGCGTTTCTTCAAGATCTTAACCTTGTGATCAATCTGATAGTCTAGGTCATAGAAGTCTGGATGTAGGCCCTTTGCAGCGACGAGGTAGTCACCTGAAGTTTGATATCCCGCATGGCCAACAACTAGGACATCATATCCGGGATACTTTTCACTGATTATGTTCATGTAAGTCACATAATAGTCAATTAGACCAGGGTTGCCAGGAATAAACACAAGTAGGCGAGAGCTCAGACCCTGGCTCTTCGCATCTATCCAGTATTCAGACGTTAAAGGATAATCTGTATTCGTGTAAATATCAATTGGCATTGTGGAGTTGGCACTGGCTTGTGGAATCGTGATGCATGTGTTTCAGATCAAGGATCAGGGGTTGACACCCGTACACCGATAACTGGGGTTAGCCCATTGCGTCGTTTAAGAGATATCCGAGGCAGGTGACAAGTCAAACAGGTAACTTTGTTCTTTGATTTCGATTTTTTCGTCATTAATTGAGTGTAGGTCTCTTTCGTAGTAGTGAAGTTTTCTCGACTTGTGTAGTAAAATGACAGTTTGGGTGCGTGTTCCGTACAACATTGGACTAGCCGAGGTAGGGGTGCAATTCAAAGGAGGAATGAAGACAGACTCTCGGAGACTTTTCATAGTTTCTGGCAGCTTTAAAAGGTCATTGTTGGGTTCACGGGGAAAAGTGTCCTTCGATAAGACATCGAAACATGCCTCTACCAATTGCTCGCCAGAGAAGCCCTTGAATACAGAAGTCTCAACCAATTCGGAGAGACTATTGCAAGCCAAGTCTACCTTTTTCCATGGCTCGTAATACAAGGAGTTAGATACCGAAAACGTTTTTTGCAGAGCAATTTGCTGATGAAGGTCCCCGCGGAGATCATGCTCCGCATGTATTTTACCCCGATCTCCGCGATTACTGATGATATTGAGTGGTTTTATACGCCCTGTTGTTTCATCAATGTCTAATTTACCGTAAACCAATGTAAAACCACCAATCAGATTGAGAACATTAGAAGTTCTGACACATACCTTCTTCGAAAGCGATTCTTCCAAGCTCGTATACCAAGTGTCGTCATCCAAATCAGAGGACAAGTAGTCAATGGGCAAAATTCCTCTCGATACCTCGCTAACTGTCATATTCGGTTCGCAATAATTGACTAACACAGCTAATTTCCCCAGAGAAGTGACCCCGATCCAAGTTCCGTGCTCCTTCCGGCCGAGATCTAGAGGCGAAAGTAGCTCCGTGCCATTTGGAAGCGTTCGCTTGTTAGCCAATTGGGTCGGTCTTCCGAAATATTCATCTCTGTTTGAAAGAAGTATTAGTGGGTAGTCCGGGTGAGAGGTAGTGGAGATAAGAATACACATATGCTACACGGAAGTGAATTCGGTCTTTCGGCAAAGAACAATGGACGTTGACTTTGAAAGGTGGCAAAAAGAGAAATGGTATTCTTGTGACCTGATTTGTATGGGAGTACACTCTGCAGGCATTTGTGGGGAATCCAAACATAGAGAGAAGAAAATAGATAAACAATTTTCCTTAGAATAAGGCGCATTCTAATTTGCAAAACGGCGTGGCACTGGAAACCCCTCTGTTGATTTTTCTTGATTTCTGCCTGAGAGGCTGCTTGTTATAGTTTAGGTTAAAGAATCATGAACACTTTTATGTAATTATTTAGAATTTTTGATAGTAGGATGCATGATTTCAATGATGCATGTATATCAAAATCGCAAAACTTAGTTTTAACGATGAATACAGCGATTTCTAACTCGGCAGTAGAGACACCGAACCAGAATGGCATTAACAACGCCCTCTCTAGACTAACACAGAATTCCATGGCTCTCCATGGATGTGTCGGCATCTAAATGAAAGCGACTCAAGACTGCTGCATTGGGCGGTGTCTCGATAGCGGCTCTACGTGGCAAATCTTCGTCGGGGATGTCCAAATCGATGGAGATGTCGAGTTCACTACCATAGGCTCCGTTCAAACTAGCATCAACTTCATTTGTAGATTTACTCCAATTCTTGTAGCGGTAGCTTTGCTCATAGAATGCATTCACGTTCTGGGTCGCATGTCCCAAAAGTACAGGGGAACGGCCCTCTTCACTGGCACATTTCCGTTGAGGAAGTGTCAAACTCAACGGACTGTGGAGGGGAACAGTGCAGTCTGCTACCTCATGCTCAAAGAAAGACGAGCCGCCCAGCTCGAGCAACGCTACCTCGTCATGAACAGAGGTGTTTGCAAAGTAGGACATACGAGCCAATTCGTTCGCGGTAGGACGCATGTCAGGATCCCACAACAAGCATTGTCTTAAGAGACAAGCCAATTCAGGTTGACGGCAATCTACGAGGGTATATATGCTTTTTGGCTGAAGGATTGGCAATTGAATGCCCATCTCTTGTGCCAAATCGACACCCTCCAACCATTCCCCACCCATATCCTCATCGCTGCGATCACCTATGGAAGGGTTCCCTAATTCCTTAAGGATTTGCCAAAGTTGGTCCGCCTCATTCATACCTGGAAACAAAGGACGGTTGGTCAAGATCTCCACCCCTACAGAAGCAAAAGCCCAGATATCAATAGGGTAAGAATATTGCTTCAGACGCAAGAGAATCTCGGGGGCCCGGTACCATCGAGTTGACACATACTGAGTGAGACACATGGAATTTTCGACGTGTCTGGCAAGGCCATAGTCGCAGAGCTTAAGCACGAAAGCATCCTTGGCCACCACAGACGCAGGGACATCTTTTCCATAATATGTTCTACTTCCAGTTAATAATATGTTTTCCGGCTTAATGTCACGGTGAAAGTAGCCATAAGAATGGATATGGCGGATAGCGCCGAGGAGTTGTGCCAAAAGACTCTTGACCACGGCGTCAGAGAGGGGCTTCTGCTCATTTTTGTCGAGAAATTGATACAAATTCAGATTCATTGCCTCCATGGAAATATGGAGCTTCCCACTGAATGAGTCGACGAACATATCAAATATCTGCATGAGGTTCGGATGGGCAGGAATCGTCAAAATGAACCTGACCTCGTTGACTTCAAGGTAATCTAAAGGATTCACGAAGCGCTTTTTCATCACTTTAACTGCCATAAGACCGTTTAAGTATTCCTTCTCGGGAGTCTTTCCCTCGACAGGAGCCATCAAGGTTCCCTTTCGACCTGTTCTAGATGCAAGGAGAGAAGGCATGCTCATGCGATACTTGGCCAATAACGCACATCCGAAACTGCCGATTCCTAAGCGGCTAATTACGCAATACGATTCGGGAAAGGATTTGAATCGCAAAGGACGAAGTTCTTGAGACATTTGGCTTTTTGGGTTTTGGACTTGACAGCAATTTCAGATGAAGCGCCAGGACAGGATTCGATAGGAAAAGGCCCGCACTCACAGATTGATATTGAACTTTAATTTTAAATTCGTTGTAAGTGAATTTAAATGAATATCAGAAGTTTTGCTCTTTTTATATGGGCACAAATTATGGAAAGTGAGACAGTTGCAGCCATAACTATATGCGGAATAGTGAAATGCGTATCTGCAGAACATGACCAATTGGAACGACAAGAAGGAAGGAAGGTTGCCACGAACCGGATTGAAAAAATATCAAAAAAAGTTGCGAGAAATGAACGAAAATCAATTGCGCTAAAATATGTCTTGAGTTCATTACTTTAACCTTTGATAGAGACTGCTATCACGTGCAGCATCTCACGTGAGATATTTCACCTTAGGTTCACATTATCTTAATTTCCATGTCTTTGCCACCAATAATGTCATACGACTCTCTCAAGAAATATGCTGTCCAAGCGGTAGCCAGGATCTTACCTCTTGACTCGGAAACGTGTTTGGAAATGGTCAATTACACACTCTCGCTCCCGAATGACGAAATCGAAAGCCACCTTCTAGACCTACTAGGCCATTCAGAGGAGAGTTACGAATTTATTTCGAAATTTATGGACCTCAAAAAGGCTGCTGATGATCCTAAGACTCCAAGTAACGATAAAAACCTGAACAAATCTTCAAAAAAAGACGGACTTCCTCAATGGGGACCTAAAACCAAAGCACCCGCTCCAAAGAATAAAACGAGACTTCAAAATAACAAGACCTCAGTGACTGTTTCAGAGCTCTCATCTTTGAAGCCGTCAAACCAGCTCTCTAACTCACAGGCCAAAAAGTCGAAAAAGAAGACTTTAGATAGTTTGAAAGATATTGAAGCTGTTCTCAATGAGTTAGAGGTGAGTCGCACGGTCGAGGATGTTGACGGAATATATTCCTCGAAAGTGTTGAGGGTGTGCAATTGTATGGCTACAAAGCATCCTTTATTCGAAGTTGCTCCAAACTGTCTCAATTGCGGCAAGATTATTTGCTCGAAGGAAGGTCTACAGCCATGCTCTTCATGCGGTAAGGAACTTCTTAACGAACACGAGAAGAATGAAATTGTCAAAATTCTTCTCTCCGAAAGAGACCTTCTTGATACGAAAAAAGCACATGCCAAAGACAAGCTGATACAGCTGCAAACGACAAAACCTCTGAAGTACATCAAGTTTTCCAATGCCACTGGTGGCAACTTATGGAAAGCGCAAGAAGAAGCTTTCAAAATCGCGGAACAGGAGGCTAAGCGCCGTCGAGAGCAAGAAGAGGAACAAGCGCAAAAGAAGCTAGAGATCGAGGAGCAGATGCGCGAATTGGAGCACTACAAGCGAACGAAAGATGTTGATGAAGCTCTTCTATCGGCCCAAAATAGATTGGAGACCCTCTTGCATTATCAGGATACAGGTGCTGAGCGAAGCAAGATCATCGATAATGCTGCGGATTACGAGATGCCATCCCTTTCCAGTGGAAGCATGTGGCTATCGCCAGTTGAGAGGGCTTTACAATTGAAAAAGCAGCAGAAGCAATTAAGGTCATTTGAAGCAGAGGAAAAGGCTCGTGTGGGGCGTTCTTCTAAGGTGGTTGAGATGGTCATTAAGGACGGAAAGGTGAAGATGGTAGAGAAAGTCGTGCAGGCGAAAGAAAACGATCAAGAAGCTATCGAAAGTCTTGAGGATGAGATCCGTCGCGACAAATTGGCTCGGGAACAGGAGCTCACCAAAAATGTATGGGACTATGAGCTAGACCAAAATAAGTGGGAGAAGCCAACATATGTAAGTGCGGATAAAGGTGGCCATCACAGAAGAGACAACCTTCTATTCAAAGAGAGTAGAGTTCAGCACGACATCATTGATGATGTGGAGTTAGTGACTACGATACCCTCATAGTTCGGACGTCGTTTATCGTGTATACATGTTATGACTGCATCATCTCCTTCTCATCCGCTGCTTGAAGCGTTTAGTTCTTGGATCATTAATCTTGAGACGTTTGTAGTTGTTACTGATTGGTCTAAGGGTCGTACTTGGTGGCCGCTTGGCTTTGGCAGGTAAAGTGTTCTCATCATCACTATTAGACTCCTCCTCTTCCTCTGAATCTTGATGAGTTACATCATTTAGCTTTGCAATTTCTGCATGCACATCTTTACCATCAAAACCTTCTGCATCGTTTTCGGCTCTAGGCTTCATTTTGTATCTTCTGGTTGTACGCTTTTGAGTCTTTGCCTTTCTCCGTCTAATTTTCATTCGCTCGTCCTCTTCTTCTTCCAGCGACAGCACGTCTTCTTCTTGAATTTGGAGTTCTCGCTCAATCTCTAGCTTTTGCACCTCAAGACTCTCGTCTTTAGCTAAGTTTTGTAACTCGTTGAATAAAGTTGAGATTCGCTTTCCTCCACCGAGCAGTAGAACTCGTTGTGTTTTAAGTGGAGATGGAGAAACTTGGAATTTCATTGCTGGTTTTGTAGGAGTCTGGTGCAATGCTTTAGTAGGTGATGCCTCTAAGCTCGGGCTTTGGCTCAATGCATTCTTATAAGGTGAGAGGCTTTCCATAGAAAACCGAGAGTTAACTTTTCCTAGATACAAAGGCGTTTCGGATCCTTCAAATGAATTTTTCCGTGCCTTGGGAGAGCTCTGTGCTGCCATTTGTAGCCTGCTTGATAAACTAGCAGATGATCTCGACGGAGTTAGACTGGAAAATGTGAGAGGCTTGACAGCTTTTGTTGGCGTTTTGAACGTGAGAGCATCACCCTTTTTTTTGCTAGGTGATAAAAATTGACTCAGCTTGAACGGCAGATCACCGATTTGGCGTAGAATAGGGACCTGTCCAAATTCAGTGCTTGACTTTGCCAAATCGAACAGACGAGACTTCAATGGCGACGACTCCGGAGGACTCGGAATGACGTCAAAAAGAGAAAGCACTTTACCATTAGCTTGTGGAGTTGGCCCGAGTTCTGCGTTAAACGTAGGTTCTAGCGATTCGACATCACTATCGTCACTGAACACGAAATTGAACAGGCTTGACTCAGGGATAGCATTGATTTTGGACTCCTCTGTCTTGAGTGCTCTGCTTTTGAGGCTCTGATACCTTTTGTATGCTTTTCTTATGGCCGAATTAGCTTTGATATCAGCCTTAGTGGGAAGACGATCAAACTCGGCCGCAAAGCTTTTCTCCCATACTTTAATTTCAGATCTGCATTGTTCTAGCTCTGACATTTCAATTGTTTGCAGAAAAACGCGTCGATTCCTTTCACAGACGGATTTAAAGGAGCTTCGTTATTGGTTTTGAAATGAAACCTGGGGTACGATGAGATTGCCTAATCCGGACTAAATTACATTGACGCAAAGATTTTGATAAGAACTAATTCCGCGCGTAGATATTATATTTACAATGAGGTTAAATTTGAACACCAATAAATCTGTGTCGAGTTTCCCTGGCGTGATCTATTGTGGTCTTGTTGAGCTTCCCGAACAAGCGTGTCATATCGAACATTACAGGATCCGACGCGCCAACTGTTCTTGAGAAATCAGGCAATAAATTACCATGCTGAAATCTAACTTGCTATGAAGACATCCTTCTTCATTTGTGCAAGATTGCTTCTGATTGCTCGGAAGAAAGTCATATCTTCAGGCTGAATCAGGGTGACCATACTGTTCACAGCGAGGAGAAAAGCATCTCTTTGCGTCTCAGAATCAAATTTGTTGGAGTTTTGTGCTAGAGCACCCATGAATCCTCCAGTGGTTCCTGGAGTCTCGGTCCATAAATCTCTAAGGAACTTGTATGATTGCGACTTATTACTTTTCAATGCCAAAAATACTGCAAGACGCACAAATGAGTCCAATTTTTCAGCCGGCGTGCATGTTCCTAGAAATGATGTGCGCTCCCATTGTTGCCAAAATTTTTCCCATTTCCCACAATTTCCGTACGTAAACAAAATCGCCTCGTTTTGAGAAGCCAACTCGCCGTTCTCTACTATTTTATCCTGATGAGAAGCAATAGCAAGAATATCTCTCATTTTGTTTGATGCCAAAGTGGAGTATGTGCCAGTGTTGTTTGGAACGAGCTTTCTTTTGCCATCAATTATATCCGATACCATCTTGGAGTGTACGAGGTTATCAGAGTCGGTGTATGCGAGTCTCCAGACTAACGGCAAGAAGCGAGTGTCTGCACTAAGGGAAAATTCCTCGTTCGAAAACTCAAATAACGTGGAGATAAAGCGGGAAAGCTTATCTAGAGAATTGTCTGATGAAACCTTTGAATTTCTTATGATCTCTGGAGTGTCCAAAAGAAGCTGTGCATATTTCGTTACGTCATTAACTTTTTCTTCTAATGAATTGTAGGTCAAGGCGAGCTTGGAAGCATGCTTTTGTAAAATGGAGTCCTCCACTTCTTGGAAAGGGACTAGATCCGATCTCACGAGATGAATTGATTTAAGAAAGCTAGTGCGAATGTCGAACTCCTTTACATCGGCTCCTTGGAATAGGTCTTCAAAGTCTCTCTTTAATTCGAGAATTCGATCGCTGGAGGCATCTTGTGGTAGCCGATTGAGTGATTCCAAGAGATGATCTAATTCTCCAGCATTACTGGCATGAGTGGAATATGAGCGGGTACTTGTGTGGTATGCTCTAGTTCCACGACGACGTGCGAAATTGTGAAGGACATTATCTGATTCGTAGTCAATAACTTCTTCCTTTTCGTAAAGTTTGCGGTCTTCAGGGGCACACCATATCAGCTCTAAATTCAATTCGGATCTTCGGCGTTCGGTGAGCATGTGAACCTCAACACCATCGTGAAGACATAAGATCCAACTGTTTGCGGAAAAGCCGTAATCATTGTCAGTTGCTGATGGCCCTTTGCGTGCCCTCCTTAAAAGCCTACGGCGCATCGCAGGAGTTTTTGCTGAGGATACCATACCCTGGATTGAGGGAATCACTCCATATTGATGTTTAATGTGTGTTCTAAGCTCGCTGGCGGCTTTGTAGATGTGTCTTTCGGACTTTCCTGTACCAATAATGATGTAATCTAAGTCATTGCGATTCAATTTGAATTCATGACTGTCATCTAGAGATTTGATATCGAAAATCAGTAGCTCATCTATACCTAAGTCTTTCGCCAAAAGGTCTAGGAACTCACTTAAATGCGGAGGACTGTCCGCGGGAATGTCTGGGATTTTGATATCTTTTCCATCAAGGAGATTTGAGGTAACTTCTTGCCGGAGATACCATGGTACCGATATGTCGTCGCCCAGTTGTGCGGATGATTGATTTTCAGAGACGAGTTCATTTGGAAGTTCGCCCGAAAAATCCAACTCATATGCTTCCACCGAATCCTGTGATTGATTTTCGCTCTCTGCAAGGTCTTTTTCGATCGTCTCCACCTCGTTTTGGTCAATGGAGTTGTGGATCAAGTCATTTTCAGAAGTGGTGTTGATCTTGAGCTCTGGTCTTGCTTTTTCATCCTCTCTTGATACTTGAAAACAACGAGCCGAATGAGATATATCTCTTGATCTAGAAATAGGCAATAGCCATGCTCTGACGGCACTCTTTTGGATATTTCTGATCATGGTGGTTGATAGAACTGAAATTGTGGAGGTGGCAAGAATATGGAGCATTCCAATGTGCACAAAGTACTAAATAAATTTCTAATCAACTTTCCATTAATTTCTTTATCAAAGCGAAGCTGATTTAAATCAACAAATTTATTCCGTTGGGTTTAGTTTCCTTCTTGACCACGAGTATTATAATGCATTGTACTTACTCGAAATTAAGGAATGGTTGTAAAATAATAAATTATGAAAAAAGAAGCAAAAAAGCTCGCGAACACTCTCTGGGCAATAATTTCATACCATCAAGACTGTCCTAGGGTGCATCAGAGTCACAAATCCACGACACGAACGCACATAAAAATCGAAAAATAAAATTAACAGTCATTTCATTATTTTGCGTGTGATTTGTATCTCTTACCAAATTTTTACAAGCTTTCATCAGTTTCATTTCTATCTCATCTCCTCATCTCACACCGATGAGCATCTCATCTACATCTCACCTTCAAACTACTTAACTGAATCAAACTTAAGCTTTTGAGCTTCAACGAATAGATTTCATTTTTGCCTCAACAAAATCTGTCACTATAGAGAACCATAAAAATGGCAAAATTAGTTCACAACGTGCAGAAAAAGCAGCACAAGGAGAGATCTCAAACTCTGGGTAGAGCCAAGTATGGTCTTCTAGAAAAGAAGAAGGACTACAAGCTTCGTGCTGATGACTTTCACAAAAAACAAGCGGCCTTGAAGGTTTTGCGTGAGAAGGCAGCTCAATATAACCCAGATGAGTACTATCATGCCATGACTAGAAGAAAAACTGATGAGAACGGTATCATCATTACTGAGAGAGGTAATGAGAGCCTTTCTGTTGCACAAATGAAACTCTTAAAGTCACAAGATGTAAACTATGTGCGTACAATGCGTCTTCATGAGAAACAAAAGGCCGATAGATTGAGAAAACAATTGGACTTCAAATCTAGCGGAAAGCATACCGTCTTTGTAGACCTGGACGAACAGCAGGACCTGTTCAACGCGGCCAAGTACTTCAATACGGACGAGTCGTTCCTAGAAAGAAAGGAGAACAGATTGCGCTTGGATCAGTTGGAGACTAGCGACAAACTCATCGCACAAGACTTCGATCCCAAAACCAAGGATGAGCTCGAGAAAGAGAAATTGCGTCAATACAAATTGTTGAAGGAGCGTTTGACTCGTGAGAAGCAGTTGAGACAGGTCGAAGAAAAATTGGATATGACCAGAGAGGTCATGAAGAATGGCGATAAGAAGAAGATGGTGGACTCTGATGGCAATGTCGTGTTCAAGTGGAAAGCCCAAAGAAAGAGATAAACGAGCTGTTGGTATTCTCTATGCATTATGTTGTGGGTGGGTCGAGCACCAGCTATTTAATAATAAATAATCCCTATTGATCGAGACTCTTGTTGACATATTCAACGAAAAGACTATCAATTCTGTCTAGGTCTATGCTTCTCATTCTGTTTAAGGCAACAAACGTACGACGGATGCGCTGTAACTGAGAGATGCTCACTCCATTCGCTGGTAAATCCACATGTAAATTAGCGGTGCGATTGATCACAACGGAACCCCCGCCATTGCTCAGGTTTTGTACTATTGTAGCCACGATATCCAGTGTCTTTTTCTCTAGAGCTTGCAAGTAATCATTACCCGATGTAGCCTTTACTAGTGTAGCCGCATTTGGTGGAGGGGGTCTTTTGAGTACCAATGCATCCCAAATTTCTTCAACTGGCAACTTTTCACCCGGTTCATCACTGACAACGGTGAATAGTGGCAGATCCCATCGAGATGCCGGATTTGGTTCCTCATAACGCATCTCCAATTGCTTAATCACATCTTCTGGCCACGAATTAGAATATTGTTTATTCCATTCAATGCATTTTTCAAGCGGATTCATGACTTGTACCACACAATGCGGCGTTGTCATTCCTTTTGCCTCGCAGAAAAGCTGATATCTAAAGCCCTTAATATAGGCCAAAGAATCTAGAATCACGATAGTGTTTCGCGACAAGTCACGCTTCACTGCGGACATTTGTGTACCTCTAGCATGCTTCTCTTGCAAAGAGTCTGTGTAGGCTGCATGAGAGATGCCCAATGATTCATCGCTATGAACGATGATTCTGTAATTGTGACCCGGAAGTTTCTCTGTTTGTGCACTGTCGATTTTGGTTTGTAGCTCTTGTACCAATTTAGAGGTCCAAGTTGTTTTTCCCGAACATGGATACCCAGTGAAGATGACCAAAGGCATTGTCAAAAAGATCAGTTAGGTTGTGAGCCAGCGAATAAGTCAAAAAAAGTTTGAAGAAAGAAGCTGAATATCTGGTGAGCTCAGACTTTATTATCCATGAAAAAAATAGGAGTCGTTGTATTGATAAAGAACCTTCAAGCGTATTCTGGTAAGTGATTGGAGTGAAAAGAATAGTGGTGGAGTCATCACAGAGAATTTTCGAAAACTTTACTGAACTTGTACTCACTATTCCGCATCAATTTATTTGTGTCCATCACGGCCTTCATAATATTTAACTTTATGTGATTGTCTTTAGTTCTTATCTTGATAGTTTTTCAGGTAGTAACCCCATCTAATGAGTAAACCTCTAGCACGAGCGGCATCGTTTGTGCCTCGAACAGTCTTTCCGGAATATAATCTCACACTCTCCAATTTCAAGGGCCATCACCAGAAGGCACTCACCAAATTTGGCCATTTAGCGCCTCAAATCGATCTCATTCTAGAAGTACGAGATTCCAGAGCCCCAATATCCACCACAAATGTTCTATTCGATAAGGTGTTGGCTCGAAAGCAGAAAATAGTTTTGTACAGCAAGAAGGATCTTTCGGTTGTGAAACCTCATTTGCTCAAGAAGTGGCACGAGAATGAGAAATTTCTCTTCGTTGATGCAAGAAGCCGAAGGGATGCCAAGAGAGTGCTAGAAGCACTCAAAGAACATGTCGAGCTGTTATCTCCTCCTCCTCCCTTGGGGCTTCGTACCATGATTATTGGAATGCCTAATGTGGGCAAATCTACCCTTGTAAATACTTTGAGAGAGGAAGGTTACTCTTCAAAAGGCCCCAAGACCATTTCCACAAAGCAAAAGAAGGTTGCTCGGACCGGTGGTCAACCTGGAGTAACAAGAAACACTAGTGAAATCATACGCCTCAGTAGAGATCCAGATGTTTTGGTCTATGATACCCCAGGAGTGTTTTTGCCCACTGTCAAAGATTCCAAGACCATGTTAGCATTGGGTTTAGTGGGCTGTCTTCACACATCATTCATAGACCCAGTCATACAAGCAGACTACTTGCTTTATGTTTTGAATCTTCAGGATCCGTCAGGTCAGCTCTATTCGGAGTACATCAAATTCCCAACTAACGACATTAATGAACTCCTATATCACATAGCAAAAAGCCGCAAAAAATTGCGCCCCGACGGATCCTTTGATGAGCTCGGAATGTCAATTCACTTCGTCAATGTTTGGCGTCAAGGTAAAGACTCGCGGTACAGAGGATTATTTGATGAATCAGCCATATTAGAGTCTGATTCTGATGAGATAAAACTGCTCAAAAGGGAGGAACTTTCACGAGTGGAGGCGACGTCCGTCCACCAAAGAATTGCAGGCAGCCTAGGCCATGACGGAACCGGAATGTCAAAAGACAGAAAACGGACAGCCAAAGATAGAGAAGCTGACTTGAAGAATCAATTGTTCAAGTTGTGAACTTGTATTGTACATAATATATATTTGATGAAGATTCTAAAACCCAAAGTCGGGAACCTCGTCGTACCCTTTCTCCTCGGAACCGTAATTACCCTTACTCTGGAAGGGCTGGTCTTTGGTGATTTTTCTTTTCTTAACATCCTCTTTACGAACATAGGCTGTCCCTATTTCCTCTGCTAACTTTTTACTGATATCAATTCCCTTCACCGCAAGCTTGAGTAGTTCTTCAGGGTCTTTGAGTGGTGAGTTGACAGCCAACGCATTGTGTAGATTGAAAAGATTGGTTTCAGATGAGTCTAGTGAACGAGTCTCCAGTTTGATATCATCATAGAAATTCTGCATCTCATCGAAATTGAGACTTGATAAAAGTAATTTTCGCAACTTAGAGGAGAACTTGTTTGCACCAGGATCTGAGGCAAAGAATTCCGTGGCTAACAGGCCTTTCGGTATGAGAGGTAGTTTTGAGGAATCCAGGCTCTTCATTGATATTTTTCCATTGTTTATGATGTGGTTTGCGCCAAACTTAGCTTCTGGCTCGGCTATTGTTCTCGCCTCGATAAAGTTTTCCATCATGTTGTTAATTGATGCGAGGTCAGGACTCGGCTTATCTTTCTGTTTTAGAGCATTTTGGCCAGAGAGTTTTATGAATCTTCCAACCTTAATATCTTCTTTGAAAGGCAATCTTATAAACACAAGACTATGTGTGTATAGATTCTGATCTTTTATCTGTACAGGGTATAGAACTCCAACCTCTATCTCCTTCTCGGACTTCTTCACAAACCGTGCTAGAATTGCTTTCCTCTCTTCGATCAATGAGATACAGAAAGCATTGTGATTGGTGATGTTGCGAAATGATGAATCTTTTTCAGGAACAACCAACAAAGCCTCACTTGTCAAGTATGCAATTGGAATTGAGTCAACATCAAGAAATCTCATGATATCAAAAGCGGCCTGAATTTTGAGGGTAGCAGCCTGTTTTAAATCGCTATCTAGGGCTAAGAGATCAAAATTAGAGAACTTGAACCCTTGTGTGATGTGGGAATGTTCAATCGGAATCTTGTCGTATTGTTTGTCATTGACTTCAGCTGCTTCATCGTCCTCAACTTTTTCACCCTGGAAATTTTTTTCCCAAACAAAATACTTTGTGCTTCGATCTAGCTTTACCACAGAGCCATTTTCGACCAAGTATTCATGGATGCCCAAGGAGTTGGCTTCTGACTTGGTAGCAGGATAAACATCAACTTTGAAAGATACACAGGAATTGTCACGATCAGCGTCATAGCTTGGATCGGTAAGAACTCTGGAATAGTTCGCGCCTAATCTCAAGTCACCTCTAAACAGCGATACGGGGCGAGTTTTCTTAACGGGTGGATGGTGAGCGACAACTTCGTCGGCTTCAATATCAGACATAACTTGAGAAGTCTTGAAATGGCTCGCCATGAGACGTACTTCCGTGGCATTATTGTCTTTTAGGCCATGCACTATAGCGTACATGTTGACCGGCAATCCCTGCAAAAACTTCGGCACAGACTCGATTTTTTCAACAGATCCAGTATTAATTACGCTTGCCACATCGGTAGCAAGCACGATGTTACGGGTAAACACTTTGCCCTTGGTGGGGGCTAGTAGAGTACTCGAAAAGAGAACACTTTGCACGAGATCACTCGTTTCTGGCGTAACTTCGCAGACCTCACTATCCAGCGTGAGTATCCGATACAACCTCTGCAATTGGATATATGAAGGCTGTTCAAAATCTAGCAAAACATTGATTCCTTTGAACTTTCCAGAGGAAGCAGAAGAATGGGAGGTAGTTTGACTATGGAAGAGAACGACAGACACTAGATCTGTTTTCAAACCTTTGAGAAGTTTTCCTGCAATTGCATTGAGTACATAATTGCAAACATTCTTTGGTGATGCCAAATCCACCACGAAGATAGTGAGTTCTTTATCAGCCATGAGTATGGATTAATGTGGAGGCCAGGCGCGATAACGTGTAACAAAAGAAGCTTCGCAGTCACCCAAAACTTTCGGAATCATTGAACCAGCGATATACTGTATAATTTTGATGATACAATATCGCACTATCTTTTCATATCTGATGAATCAGTTCGGTGCTTAACTATGTATTGATAAGATCATCACCCACCGGCATTAAGCTCATGGTGCTTGAGCATCTCTACCGAGGCTCACAAAACAAATAGAGAATTATCATAGAAAGAAATCAATCGTATAAACTGATATCAATATACTTAGCTTGTAGATATATTATGTCACCAATCGAGTCTTCCTCGCTAATGAGCCGATTGTAGCCAAATATCCTTGGCTCTGTAGTTCGGAGGAAGCCCATATCTTACATAAAGTGCACTTGTTCCCTGTTTCATTCGTGAGCAGAAAACATTAGAAAATTAGAATTTCTTCTAATACCACCCCCTTAAAGCACTCTAATCCATTACTCCCCCTCAGTGGTGGCCGGACTTAAGCGCACCTATCTTGACCAGACAATACAAGATCTAGAAGTTGAGCGGGATTCCAGCGGAGATTCCGCCCAATTCGCAGCCGCGTCCTATCCGTGGTCTATTTTTTCCGTGGATCCAACTCTCTGTGACATCAAGCGTCCGAGGTCTAAGGCCGCGGCCGTTTCTTCTAACCGCAACTTCGCTCAACGGTCCGTTTGAAGCGCAAATGGAGCGGCACCAGCCGATTCTGAAGCCGCACCCCACTCGCGAGCATCACATTGACGGGAACCAGAATAATCGCTGGGTATTATCTGCAAAGCAAATTACTCTGATAATGTGTCAAAAGCCGTTTGGGTTTTGTCCTTTGGGGAGAAAATGGTGCTGACATCACCAATCAAATACGCACGAGGCACTACGTCAGCGGCTACCCTCCACCTCATGTATGGCGCCGAATCAAGAGAATCCGTCTCCTGTACTGAATTAGAAGAGCGGCTGCACCCTGGTTGCCCACCTCAACAGTGCGAAAATTGTCTAAATAATACCTGCAACTTGTTGTGTGGAACTAACAAAAGTATTCACCGAATGCATTGTCCCACAAAATTTTTTTATTTTGCATGACTAAATCTGAAACTCCTGCTAAAATCTCCAAAATCGGGCCAAAGAATGACTTGGGCAGATATGCTCTTCGTTACTACGTTCGGAAAGTCTGTTATGTGCTGGAACCCGGCTAAACCTTCTGTCGTCACCCGTTTGGGAGAACGGTTAAAAGTAAGTCTCCCACTGATCGATGCTTTTCTCAGCCAACCACTCTCTTTATCACACCCTCTTTCTCCACATATACTCTCTAGGTATTCCAGCTAAAGGAGCAAACAGTTGAGCACTTGTTTCGACTGACGGTGAGGAAGGCCACCCGTTGAGTCGAGAAATATACATACTTGGACACTGTGCGTACACAGCCACCTAAAGGCATCACGTAACTACGTCTGAATTACATAGATCCATCTCCCCGAGGTTGATACTTGACCTACAGTCTTGCTTCCTTCGAGGCCTTGTGGTGAATGACCCATCCACTCTCTTCGCCAGCTCAAACGGGCGCAATGGGCGCTCAGTCCACTCAAGATCCAGCTTCATATTATCGTCAGCTTGGTCAGCCGTACCCTCCATCGATGGTCTACGGCGTACCACCTCCAGCTCCTGTTGTAGGATATGATTCGTCTGGAAATCAATCGGTGCCCCAGCCTGTGGATCACACCCATACTGGGCAGATGCAAGCGCCTGGGTACTTTCCCCAGCCTCCATACGAGTGGTCTCGAGCTCAGATGCCCCGCCCTGCCGATCCAATGCTTTATGGAAGACAGCCACTGATTTATTCTCACGAGCCTCAGCCTGTAGGGTATAGCTCGGTCCCAGCTGGGCCAGTGCCATTGGGAATGCACTATCAAGTGCCTTCTCACGGGCCTCCCCTGTTGACAGCCGTTCCTCCACAGAGCATGCTTCATTCTGTTGCACCTAACCACACTGCAGCTGTTCCATCAATCCCTGGGCCAATGTATTACGTTCCACAGCCGGCTATGCCTCAAATACGATTCCCTGATAATTTCCGTGACACCCGGCCGTTGAGCGAAACGGCCACGCCCGCCACTATGATAGGTGTCCCTGAAGCGCCAAGTGCCCAGCCACCTAGTGCTCCATCTCGTGAACTGGCGTTGCAATCACCATCTATCAAATCTCAAAAGTCTCAAACACCTTCTTCTGCGGCTGGCCGCAAGGAGGCAAGCGCAGTCACGAGCGATGAAAGCTCGTCACGAGCCACTCCTCAAACAACATTCAAGCCAACGCTGACCAAGCGAAACTCAAATCCAAAAATTAACAAAATCTTGAGTGATTCGTATTCATCTCTCCATTTCTCGCTTCAAGATTGTCCCGTTCAAAGATCTGAAGACTGTCTTGATGAAACTTATCTGCATTTTCAAAAAGTCTTGGGTATTGATACAAGTAGGGTCGACATTGCAGCAAGGTATGAATACACGATCGAGAACGATTTGGAAAAAGAGCTTTTTGATTTGTTCGTGAATAAGTTCTCCGGGTTTATTGATATCTTCCTACCCTATGAAGTATTTCAAAAAATAATTAGTGAGATTTCTATTTACAACGAGTCTAGAATGATCCTAGATTCCATCATGTGTTTGAGCTCATTGATATACCAAAGAATGCATCCTAACAAAATCAATAGCATGACTCCGCTCAAGTATTACCAACGAAGTGTCAATTCAATTCGTCACCATCTTAATCTCATGGAAGTTGATAATTGTCCACAAGGCACTCTTGCTCGCTGTCTTGTTAGCACCAATCTACTCTGCATTTATGAGCTCTTCTTCATTGCCACTGACAGCACCTACGTGAAGGGCGCAGGAAGTATTCTTATATCCATCTTGTCAAAGCAGAGCAACACGATCAGCCTCTTGAAATCGTCTCCATTTTATAGCTCTTGTTTTTGGGCCACTTTTATCTGCGACATCATCATTTCTTTGAAGCTAGAAGCACCATGTGTCTATTGCCCTGATCGTGTTTGGAAAACACTCGACCCTGTGTACTTCCAAGATTTCGACGACTACACACCCCACCTTGAAAATCAAAAAAATACAGGTTCCGAAGATTGCACCATATCAATCGCGGGTAGCAAAAAGTCAATTTGGTGGCTACACAAGATCCTCCTTTTGTTCAGTCAGATCATCATATTCTCGAATCTGACTGACGTTATCACGGAGCAGGATTTCGAGAGCAATAGAGAGCTTCAAAAATGGATCGCGATCAAGCACAATCTCGAGGAATATGAACGCAATATGCCTCTGTATCTTGAGCCGTTGATTTATGAACCGGCATCTGAACCAAATCAATTCCCAACAATTTTTTTCAAGGATGAGCGTACAGCTTCTGTGAGTATCAACTTCAAATTGGCTAAGCTTTGTCTTCACATGGCTCTTGTCAAAAAAGTAAGAGTAGCCGACATTTCGCTCCTCGAACCGGAGATTGCGAAGTACCCAGTTGACTTCCGAGATACAGAGGCGCGTGATGTAGCTGGAATCATGCAGACGTACGACTGTAATATCAAATTATGGCCGGTCAACATACACGCTCTCCGTCAAGCTTCAAAGCATATTGAGGTCGGAAGTTGCGCCCATGAAGCTTTGAAGGAATTGACCCACAGGGTTGTCCTGTTCTGCCAGACACGACTGTCAATCCCCGCTGTTATCTAATTAGTTCCATGAAATAATCTCTCTTAGTTTCATGAGTCCGACACACCTTGCTACAAGCAAAGGCCATGCTGTCTATATGAATAAACAAATCATGATACTTTCTTTTCTTTCACATGTTTCATTGATACTGCTATAGTTTCATTAAAATGGTACAGTATCATTCTCTCGTATACCTATTGTTGGTTCGTTTGAATCTCTCGTGACTTGTCAACACTAATTCATCTCAATGGATGGGGAAAGGCGATCGGCTTTTAACCATTGAGCACGTTCACAACTAAAGACTCAATTTAATAGCGTGATAGAAGACACGAAAGCGCCAATATGTGCTTAACAATACAATTGTATTTGTATGTTTGAACAACTGGCAGGTTCGGAGTTACCATAGATTTGATTCTTCACTAATTGGGACAAACGCTTGCAACAATGAGTCTGCATTTTTGCAAATACACATGATGAAAATTAATTCCAAAATCTCATATCTTTCATGTTGATATGTAATCACATTGTCTACTTTTCGGACAGCAACATCCTGAGTGCAATTTTCTTGAACATTGGCAGAGAGAATCGGTTGAACGATAGTTTTTAATAATTTCTGCAGTTATGTTGGCATGAAATTGAATTCAGAGTTGAATCGTTGGCTTCTATTAAGTTGCAGAATTTTGAAGAAGAACTATGATTAATGTTGATCATTTAATGAATTCCGCTCACCCGTTCAATAACTCAACAAAAGCACACAGCAGGACTTAACGAAAATTAGTTTCCCCATTCTTCGTTCTAACGCGGTGTCCTTAAATTTCGATTTTTGGAGTTTTCAATTCATTGTTCCCCGCGACTTTGATCTCAAATGCCCTAAATCCGAAACGTTTCCTTAGCAAGTGGGGATCGGTTTTGACATCAATAGGCACACTCTGACCAACAATGTGTAGGTAAGCCTAATTTGCAGCCAACCGATATGTATAATCTAATACGTAATTCACAGATACGTAATGCTAGCATTATTCGAGCTTCGTTCGGATTTTGAGGAACTTTTATTATTCTTCTATAGCACAAGTACATACCCATGTCATTCTCCAAAATATCTCGTCACAAGATCCTGAATTGCAAATGATCCTGTTATTTTTTTGCCTGATTCTGTAAGTGCATTGTTCAAAGAAGGGAAATGTTGGAGCATGTATCTCTCGCTATGCAGTACCCATATACTCCCCATCAGTTCGGGTGCAGAATGGTCCCATTTTTCGAAGATGAAGAGGCTAAACGACAGAATTGAAAGAGCACACAACGTCAATAGTACAGCTTTGAAAGCCGAAGTAAATAATTTGATGTTTCGTATAATAAATCGACACGAATTGTGTGGTGACTTCTAAAGCCGAGCTGCCTATATGTATGTATGCGGGACAAAGAATAGGCGCGCTGCGTTGAGTGGTAACGCCGAGACTCCACCACGCCAAACGCCGCCCGAAATTAACACTATCTGTTGAAAGCACACAAGCGGTTTCATAGTAAAGAAATCGCAGAATACTCTGATGAAACAAAATAATTAATATACGAGCTGCCTCGAACATCTATAATCTTTGCTGCGCTTTTCCCAAATGCATTACATTGTACCTCTGTACTTCTGTGGTCAGTTTGCTGGCAGCCGAACCTGTGCAAAACCCTAGGTTCGGTGTTTCCTCATACCCCACAAATTATGGGTCTACTTCCACTATATAATGTGGTGATGTCCCACCGTTTCCTTAACTGTGAGCAATAAGCCTCGTATTTATTAACCAAAATGGCCCACATTTCTGACGACGAAAAAGACATTGTCTCTCAAGACAGCTACCACAAAGTATACCTGCTGGGAGATGGTGGAGAATACATTATCTTGGGTAACAAGAAGTTCTACAAGCATGAGCTCATGACTGCCTTTGGTGGTACCATGCAAACAGAGAGATACAAGCCAGCTGAGCCTTTGAACTTCGGTAACCCTGCTGCCTTGGGTCTTGCCTCCTTTGCCCTCAGTACCTTTGTTTTGGGTCTCTACTTATCTGGCGCTATGGGCATTTCAAAGCCAAATGTTGCAGTTGGTTTGTGTTTCTTCTACGGTGGATTAGTTGAGGCTGCAGCTGGTATTTGGGAGTTGGTTCTTGGAAACTGTTTCGCTGGAACTGTCCTTGTTAGTTTCGGAATGGGTTTCTGGATCTCTTACGGTGCAATTAACGTTGAGGCATTTGGAATTATCGCTGCTTATGGTGATGACACCAAACAATTGAGCAATGCCCTTGGATTCTTTTTGGTTGGTTGGGGAATTTTCTGTTTCCTTATGTTATTGCTTACTTTCAAGTCCACCCTTATTTTCATGGGCTTGTTCTTCACCTTAGACATTGCCTTCTTCTTGCTCGCTGGCTTTTATTTCACTGGCAATGCTCACTTACAGAAGGCAGGTGGTATTTTTGCTGTGATTGCCTCTCTTTGTGGATGGTACTGTGCTTTCGCTGGTACCGCTACCAGACAAAACTCTTATTTCACTGCAAACCCAATCCTTCTTCCAGTCTTTGGAAAGAAGGATTGAAGGACTTGAGACCTTTAATATTTATGACCTCGAATGAATGACAAAATTGAATAATTTGTAAGCTATTCTCATCAAGACGTGTTTGTTGATTCAAACCTTGTAATATTAAAGGCGTCTGGGACCAATGATGTGGATTCGTCAAGGTATGTCGCTTTATCAAGGTATGGCTTTGCCCGCTTCTAGAATAATTCATTATCTTTTCTTTCACTACTGCATTGGTTCTCTTCCTAGATCTCTTTTGATGGCATGTGGAACTTCGTAACTTGGAGAAATAGCAATAAAAGACACTATCGGTAAAACTAGAAGTGATTTTGCAATAGTCCTTGGTAATATGTTCCCATATACATGTGCGATCGTGAGAAGGTTACTTGGGTCCACATCACTTGTACATGACAGATGACTATAAAAGGAATAAGTACCCAACTTAAGCTAATAGTCCAACAAAATGAATTGTGATTAATACGTAAAGCTTTCTCCAAAATGAGTTCTGCGATTGAGTCGTTTTTTTACTTTTTTCGGGTCAACTCATGTTTTGTGGTATTATCTTACAACGAGACAAAACTAAGAATGCAGGTTTGTGTACTGGGTTTATACAGATTCCACATTTGAGAAAATGAAACAGGTTACAAAGCAATGAATGAAAGGAACTTCAATTAATTTGTGAATTCTCTTTGCCTAAGGGAGTCTGAGTTGGGCCTGTTTGTTGTTTTCCGGCGAATGGTCACAGTTCCCGAGCCACAATTGACCAGCTATTTTAAAACCCTGCCAAACTAAAATCCAGGAATGGGAATTTGCGGGCTCCAAACCCAATGGCATATTAATTGAATCATCTTTAAACTTACACTCTGTTGCTCGGATTAATTACACACACGGGTTCGGATCACTTGACCTGCCTACAGAATAAAGTGTGTTCTATCACGAGAAAAGAGAATATTGGCTATTGCACATAAAAAAGACCACTTTAAGAAAAATCGCCCAACAAATCAAAATCGAAATGATTCGACGAGGGATTGAAATTTGCTAATTTTTTGAAAGTAGAATCACCTCTATGATAATGAGAGGATCGAGCAGCTTCGAGACCAGCCAGCCAGCCAGCCTTGTAAAAACTCAACATCTGGTGGATTTACTGCCGCATAGTGATCACTCACGAAACGGGATGGACCAAAAAGCAACATGAATTCCAAGTAAACTTTCTCAAGCAGAAAAAAAGAACCGAAAATCATGCCCAATCATCGACGATCTGTGGGTCCAAAGACGCCTGACTGTAATTCTACGAAGCTTGGATGCACCACTATAAAGTTATCTACAGGTTTATCAAAACACTATTTTGAGATCATTCGCAGTCCGGAAAAGCCACAAACAGCTATGCGAGAAGATTAATTTGGGGACACTCAGGATCTAGTTTCAAACAGAACATAGCACTCAATTTCATACAAATCAAACGATTTGGAGCCGAAATTTCACTATAACCATACATTGGCGAGCCCTTGCCCCACGCTTATCTCGCACCTGTTGGGTCCGGTGGTCACAGTGCCTGCAGGATCCCCGCGTCCCATGACCCCACCCTATATAAAGCCTCTTTCGAGTCCACCATAATTCCAACCAGTGAAAAATTCCCTGGCTACTTGACAATCCACTTTAATCAGTACAATTGTTTTCTACCGAAACGCTTTTATCACCACTCTTCTGAATTTGACTTTCAATTCCTTTCAATTCCTTATTTCATCACTCTGATTGTGGAAGATATCCTCGATCTGATAGCCCTTGAAACGTAGAATAGCAAGAACCGTTCGTGCAATTCGCAAATTTCAGAAACACCAATTCTCACTCGACTCAAAAAATTCAAAGAATCTAAAAATGTCTGCTTCCGACAACATGGCTCTCATCAAAGGCGCATTGGACTTGGACCCTTGGTTAGAACCATATTCCAATGCCCTCATTAGCCGTCAATTGCAGTTCCGCAAGTGGATGGAACAGCTTGAACAGGCTGAGGGTTCGCTTTCGAAATTTGCTACTTCTTACGAGAAGTACGGTGTCCATGCTAATAAAGATACCAAGGAAATCGATGCTGTACTTTACATTCCCGACGTCGACAGTGTATCTCTCGTCGGTGAGTTCAATGACTGGAATGCTGATTCTCACAAGTTGAATAGAGTGAACGATTTTGGCTTGTGGCAGTTGACGATTCCCCCAGTCAATGGAAACTTTGCCATTCCTCACGACTCCACCTATAAGATTATGATGGTCCTTCCATCTGGAGACAGAATTTATCGTCTTGACCCCTGGGTTACAAGAGCTACTCCAAACAAGGAGACAAACTTGTATGAGGGCCGTTTCTGGAATCCTGAGCATGAATACAAGTTCAAAAACTCTCGCCCAAAGATTGCCAGCCATGACGGTTTAAAAATCTACGAAGCTCATGTCGGCATCTCATCTCCTGATCCTAAAATCGCTTCTTATAAGGAGTTCCTGGAGAACACCTTACCAGTCATCCACCAATTGGGCTACAATACCATTCAATTGATGGCAATCATGGAGCATGCTTACTATGCCAGTTTTGGCTACCAAGTGACAAACTTTTTCGCTATTTCCTCCCGTTATGGAACTCCGGACGAATTGAAGGAACTTATTGACCATGCACACTCCTTGGGCATACGGGTTTTGCTTGACGTGGTTCACTCTCACAGTTCTAAAAACGTTGATGACGGTTTGAATAACTTCAACGGCACTGACCATTACTTGTTCCACGGTGGCGGAAAAGGAAATCACGACTTGTGGGACTCACGTTTGTTCAATTACTCCAACTACGAGACTTTGCGTTTCCTCTTATCTAACTTGAAGTTTTTCGTAGATGTGTACAATTTCGATGGCTACCGTTTTGACGGTGTTACGAGTATGTTGTACACTCATCATGGTTTGGGCTATGGCTTCAGCGGTAACTATAATGAGTACTTCAACCCAGATCTTGTTGACAACGACGCCATCACATACCTTATGTTGGCCCATGAGTTGCTTAACGAAATTTCTAAGAGAGAGAACAATTTCAAATTCATTTCTATTGCCGAAGATGTTAGTGGTATGCCAACCTTGTGTTTGCCAGTCAATGAGGGCGGTGTCGGATTCGACTACAGATTGTCAATGGCTATCCCAGACATGTGGATTAAAATTCTCAAGCACTTATCAGATGATGAGTGGGACTTGGGCAATATCGTATTTACTTTGACAAACAGAAGACACGGCGAGAAGTGTATTAGTTATTGCGAGTCTCATGATCAAGCATTGGTCGGAGACAAGACAATTGCTTTCTGGCTTATGGACAAAGAGATGTACACTAACATGTCCATCTTATCTCCATACACTGACGTCGTTTCAAGGGGTATTGCTTTGCACAAGATGATTAGATTGATGACATTTGCTCTTGGTGGTGAGGGTTACTTGAACTTCGAAGGTAACGAATTTGGCCATCCAGAATGGTTGGATTTCCCAAGAGAGGGTAATGGTGAATCATATCACTACGCCAGACGTCAATTCAATTTGATTAAGGACGACTTGTTGAGATACAAATTCCTCTTCAACTTCGATGCTGCAATGATTCATTTGGACACCAAATACGGCATTTTGGACTCTTCTCAAGCTTACGTCTCGCTCAAGCACGAGGGTGACAAGGTTTGCGTTTTTGAGAGAAACGGCCTTTTATTCATTTTCAACTTCCATCCAACCCAATCTTTCCCTGATTACAAGGTTGGTGTGGAGACTCCTGGTGAGTATCAAATCGTCCTCAATTCTGATGCCGAAGACTTCGGTGGTTTTAGCAGAATCGAAGAAACGACTGCTGATGGTAAAAAGTTGTCATTCTTTACCAACCCAGACCCTTGGAACAATCGTGCCAACTCGTTGTTCACTTACATTCCAAGCAGAACTGCCCTTGTCTTGCAATTGAAAGACAAAGTTGTTAACTAGATACTGTGATGCAAATTGATAATGTTCCTTTACTTAATAGTAGTTTAAATTGAGTAGTCTTATAGTCGTAGTACGAGAGTTCAATGCTTCAATCTTAATCGATCAATGAACCCCTCCGCCCATAGCAAAGGAGTCGTACTAAAAGAAGAATAACTTCATTGTCGGCGATCCTTGCTATAGCTTTGATTAGATCGAATCTACCTAGTGTAAAATCAGTGAAAAGACATTGATTCCCAGCACAGGGTTACTCAAACTTGCGTCAGCACACGCTAATTTAAAGGGCTTTCATATTTCTCACACATCACAGATTCACAAATCGAATGTATAAATTAGACCTGCTTCAATATTTTATTCTGGATACAATGCACGTTGTTGATAGCGAAAGCCTATCTGTTTTTTGATGACAATAGACACAAGCCAAGTGTAAAAAATTGAGTAAATTGCAAAGAACTCATTTTCACCATAAATGAATTTGACAAAATTGTACTAATACTTCTATACTATTCACGCTGGACATTATCCGTAGTCGCTTTCATAGACCGGAGTTTCGTTCTCTGTGTGTCCCTGCACCCTGTACCCTCCGCAGTCTGATTCGACAATTTCCATCCCTCCATACACAAGCTACAACAAAACCTACGACCATGCTTCAAGCAGCAAGCCGGCAACAGGCCCGTGTATCGTTTGTTCGTACTACACGTGCACTTCATGCTTCTTACAGAAACTGCAACGAACTCAAAACGTCGCCAGGTTCCCCTGTGACATCTCAACAAGTCAAGGCTAGTATTCCAAAAACCACGTCTGCTACGACAAGTGCTCAATCCCCAACTGTACTCGGCAAGACCGTTCCTCCTGTTCCAGGGGCTAAGGCATCCAAGCCAACCATTCCTGTGGTGGAAAAGGTTGTCGAGAACAACGAACATGAGGCTAAGGCCAAGAAGCCATTTTCTTTGTTCGGATTTTTGTTCAAGACTATCTTGGCCTCTGCCGTCTTGTACGGTGGTACCATGTATGCCGCTACAAAAAGCGAAACTGTCATGGATTTCGTAATCGATAAGCAGTTGCCCTACTACGAGGAGTTAATCAACTTGATTGAAAACGGCTCTGTAGATGATCTTCAAAAGAATTGGAGTGCCATGACTTCAAGTGTTGGTACCACCAAGGATAAAATTGAAAAGTTGACCAATGAGCTTGAAAAGAAAGGTGAGGATTTGATTGAGAAGACTAAGCAAAAGGTCAGCCAGACAAAGAGCGCCATCACACATGCACTTCCTGCTGAACAATTGCAAAAGCCGGTGGAATTTGAGGCTGTGCATGAAAAAATTGAGAAATTGCCTTTGGTCTCTGTTGATAAAGAAGTCGCTGGTTTCGTTGACGACTCTGTGAAGAAGACCATTGACTCCTTCAACGAATTGATCAAAATGATTGATGCAAGTAATCTCGGGAACGAAAAGCACTCTATTGTCAAGAGAATCAACGATAATGTGTCCTTGTTGTCTGCCAAATTGGACGCTTTGAACCGTTCCTTCAACAAAGAATTGGAGACCAAATTGAAGTCTTCCGAGACCAAGTTACTTGCCAATTATACTCAAAAAGAATTGGATTTGACCCAAAATATGTTGGATCAGTACAAGGTGGAGAAGACCCAATTAGAAAAGGTGTTCAAGGACAGATTGCAAAAAGAAGTGGAAGCTACCAGAAATGCTATCACTCAAGCAGCTGTCAATTCAACTTCCATGGTGAGAGTTGAACAAACAAAAAGATTTGAAGCAATGATCAAGGAAAGAATTGATCAGGAGAGAGATGGCAGATTGAAGAACTTGGAGGCTCTCAACTCTAGAGTCGAAGAGCTCGAAGCTCTTGCGCTCACTATGGAATCTCAAGTCAAAGCTAGTGCTTCCAAAACTTTGGTTCAACAATCTTTGGCTAACCTCAAGTCTTTGTTGTACCACGTTAGCGCAGATACTCCACCCCAAAGCTTCAACTCATACTTAGACAAATTAGAGGTCGCAGCTCAAGACACCAACGATCAACTCTTGCAATTGGCCACCTCGCAGCTCAAGGAATTGCTCACCAACGAAAGTAACCAATCCATCTTGACGACTCCACAATTATTATCGGCTTGGGAGCAACTTGCTCCTGAGTTGAGATCCGCCTCCTTATTGCCACCTAATGCCGGTTTGTTAGGGCATGTCGCTTCCTACTTTTTCTCAAAGTTGTTGATGCCAGTGAAGGGTGTCAAGCCTAACGGAAAAGATATCGAGTCTGTTATCGGTAGAGTGGAGCTGAGCTTGGCTCGCGGAGAGTTGGATGTCGCTGTTGAGGAAGTCGCCAATTTGAAGGGTTGGACTAGACGCTTGGCCGATGACTGGGTCCAGGAGGGAAGAAAGAGATTGGAGGCTGAGTTCTTGGTTGAAGTCGTGGAGGCTGACGCCAAGATCTTGTAAATCTGTTTCAAAGATTGAGATGTCGACGCGCACGCATGATTTGGATACATATGAGCCAACCTCTAGTCGGACATACGAGCAATTCGTCAAGACCGACCTATTCGGTCTCCTTTGCAGCTTGAAGATGAGAATGACGTGCATGAACTACATAAATACTACGAGAATAGATCAGATATTCAATAAATTATTATTCAAAGCGTATCTTATTATCTTTTTAGTTTAAATTCCCTCCTCTGGCACATATTCAATCACGTGATCAGATCCTCTCACTTCAAGCCATTCGTTACTACTCCAAAACCTTCCAACAAAAACATGTCTACCAACGCAGGGCCTGTGTATGCCGGTGACGAAATCAACGCTCTTGTGTTGGATCCGGGAACATATACTACCCGCATAGGCTACTCTGGTGATGATTTCCCCAAAACAATCGTTCCCTCGTTATACGCCAAAGATGAAGACAACTCAATACACTTTGATGCGTCACTAGATTATGCCAAAACTAAGCGTCAAGTATTGCCTATACTCAAAGATAGTCTTATTGAAGACTGGGAGGGCGCGGTGGCTCAATATCGCCATTATTTTGATGATGTGTTGAAAGTGGACTATGAAGAACAACCTATCTTGATCACAGAGCCTGTCTGGGGAACTACGGAGTACAGACAAAAATTAATTGAGACTTTCTATGAAGAATTCAATTTCCCAGCTCTATATTTGGCGAAGACGCCGTCCTGTGTTTCTTTTCAACAGGGACGTCTGACGTGTTTGGTCGTAGACATTGGTCATGACTCGGTGAGTGTAACACCCGTGGTAGATGGTATCTGCTTGCTTCGAAACCTGATGAAGACACACTATGCTGGCCTGTTTTTGAACGACCAGATCAAGGATACCTTGGTATCTTCGTTCTCGAAGTTAGACCTTTCTCCAACTTATAAGATTAAAACCAAAACGGCAGTTGAGTACCCCCTGGCAGCTCAATATGTAGCTCGTGATTTACCTGAAAGTATAACCGAGTCCTATGATCAAACGCAACAACGCAGAATATTCACTGAGGCTAAGGAGCTTTTGTTGGAAACGCCCGAGAAAAGACTTAATTCTTCAAATGCACAGCAAGCAGCAGCTTACAAGGAAGAGTTGAAGAAAGAAGAGAACGAGAGAACTATGGAGGCTCCTCTGGGGCAAGTATTTAATACTTGCCTAGAAAGATTTGCCTGGGCAGATCTGTTATTTGATCCTGCTAGTTATCCGTTCAAAGATCAAAGTTTAGCTGATAAGTACTTGCCTAATAGCGGAGAGCTCTCATTGAGCAGTCCATATGATGACTATAGACCAATCAAAAGAGCTCGCAAAGGCGAAACAGGACCAGCAACCCCCACTCCAGCACCAGACAGTGCCGATCCAAACAAGATCAGAGGATTGTCGCAACTCGTCAATCATGCTATATCCAACATTGACATAGACTTGCGTACAGCCATTGCAAGTACTATTATCGTCACAGGAGGTTCATCCATGATTCCTCAATTGAATGATCGCTTGAACGCCGAATTGCTGAGTGCGAACCCAGCTCTAAAAATCAAAATTCACGCAAGCGGAACCTCCCTCGAAAGAACAACGCAGGCGTGGATGGGAGGCAGTGTTCTAGCTTCATTAGGTACATTCCATCAGATGTGGGTCAGCAAGGCCGAGTACGAGGAAGCGGGTGCGGAGAGAATACTTACACAACGATTCCGTTAAGAAAACTCTTAAACTAGAAAATTTGCTGGTCCCAAGTTGGCCTTGCTACTGTACGATTACACGATTTAATTTACCTGGCTCTTGTCATTGTGAACCCTATTCAATCAGATTTATATAAAGCTCAATGATGTAGAGGATCGAGAAAAGAATCAAATTTATTCTCGATGGCAAAAGTAGTTTTGAAACCGAGGTATATTATTCAGAGCCTTTTATTTTTTTATTCGGATTTCTTCAATCCACATAAGTGTACCTTCCAATAGATCCATTCTGCACTCCCAATTCAACTATAAACATGATTAGACAAACCCATTTGTACCCCGCTGCCCCATCAACAACTCGAGGAGCCCTGACATTCATTTCATATGATGATATCAACAATAGAATTGCATATGCTGCAGGCAAGTCTGTGGTCGTGACAAGCTTGGACAAAGACCCTAAATTCCCCCCTATTCAATTTACAAAGCATAACGTCGCTGTGACAGCTGCAGCCTTTTGCCCATCTGGAAACTATGTGGCTTCTGGCGATGAGTCTGGAAACGTCAAAATTTGGGATACTTCCGTCTATGGAAAGGAGGTTACCTTCGAACAGCCAAATGTTAAGAGTGAATTTCAGGTATTGAGCGGGCCTATAAAGTCAATTGCCTGGGATGCAGAAAACTCTAGAGTCATTGCAGCTGGAAGAGGCAAAGTCAAATTCGCACATTGTTTCACATGGGATTCTGGTAATTCTATCGGTGAAATTCAAGGCCACTCTGAAACTATCAATGCGGTTGCCATTAAGCCTCAAAGACCATACCGTGCTGCTACTGTCGGAGATGACAAGGCTATGATTTTTTTTAATGGACCTCCATTCAAATTTACAAAGAGTTTGCGGGGGTATCATACCAACTCGATTCGCTCTGTTAAGTTTTCTCCTGACGGAAAGTGGTTAGCCAGCGTGGGCTCTGACCGTATTATTACTCTTTACGATGGCACAAGTGGAGAATACATTGAGAAACATGAAAATGCACACGAGGGTGGTATATTCGACGTTTCGTGGTTGCCAGACCTGGCCACTTTTGTTACAAGTTCCGCAGACAACACAATCAAAAAATGGGAAGCAGATGGATTGAAAGAGCTTGAGACTTTTATTTTGCCGGTCTCCAAATCAGTTGAAAACCAACAAGTTGGTGTTGTCGTGACCAAAGACTACGTTCTCTCCTTGTCCTTAAATGGCAATTTGAACTTCTTTACCCATGCAGGTTCCTTTTCTCATTCCTGGTATGGACATCAAAGGGCTTTGACAGAAATCTCCCTCATTGGTGGATCTAAACTTTTGACTGGTGGTTCTGATGGTTCCATTCGTTCTTGGGACGTATCGCGTGGCTCGTTGAACGCCGAGTGCAATATTCTTGATGCTGTCGTTCACTCAAATTATATCACTGGAATTGTGGAGTACGGTAGCAGTATTGTGACTAGTGGGTGGGATGACAAACTTAAAGTGTCAAAAAATGATTCTCTATCAACAACAATTGACTTATCTGGCCAGCCGAAAGCAATCAAGATTGTGGGCAACAATCTCACGGTTATTTTCGAGAATAAATTAGAAGTATTCAACGACAGCTTCGAGAAGATCTCTTCTTTAGATTTCGAGTATGTGGCATCTGATGCTGATGCTATAGCCGGTTCTACCACTCTCTTGATCACAAATGAGACTAATAAGCGCATTGAAGAATACCAAATTGCCCAATCCATAGAGCACATCCGCTCATATCCCGAGTTGCGTTCAGCGCCAACTTTGGTAAGGGTTTCGCCAGATGGAACCTACGCAGCAGTGGCTGAAAGCACTGGCAAATATACATTGTACAGTACCGTTGACGCCAATACTGTTACAACTAGATGGGCATTCCACAGTAGCAGAGTTAATGATGCTGCCTGGACACTGGATTCTAAGTATTTGGTGAGTGGTGGGCTCGATTGTGGCTTGTTTATTTACTCCGTGGCACGTCCTGTTAAAGTGTTAAAGCAACAGTTGGCACATCAAGTTGCTGTCTCAGGACTCTCATGGATAGACTACAATGAGGACGAGGGCAGCTTTTGTAGTGTTGGTTTGGACGGAATGGTCAAGACTTGGAGTGTTAAATTTACTTCCTCTTAGAGTCTGATGCGATTTTTGTGTAAAACCAAGCATTTTCCGAGCAATCAATTACATGTGCTCCCTCTAAACGGATAGTATGGATATTACATAGGAAGTCACGAATTGAAAATGACAATACATCGTGAATATCTCAGAAGTCATACCTTATGTTATTTTACAATTTTAAAACTTCACCGGGAACAGAAAGCTATTTCTCCATCTATGTTCGAAAAAAATATTAAAAAGTCGTGAACAGTTCTCTATGGATATAAAAAAGTAACTCCGATACGGGGAATCGAACCCCGATCTGCTCGGTGAGAGCGAACTGTGCTAGCCATTACACCATATCGGATAACGATGATGTCTAAAAACGGGTACAATAAGTAATTCAATATTCTTAGCGAGTTGCTGGCAAAATATCGAGGCCTTGTAGCGCGAAGCCATTCAGGGTTTCAAAATCAAAAATGGTCCCGCGGGGAACTAGATACTTGAAGGTTTGCCTTTGTTCGATGCTCAAACCAGGAAACTTCCGAGAGTTGTCGTCTCGAACTACTAACGGATAAATTTTGTGCAATCGAAACATATTTCATTGAATCACTAAATCGTGCGAGCAAACTTCTTTGAATATCTCTATGGGATTTCACTGTATTTGTAACTGACATACTTGATGATGATCACCATGGTGTAATACAGTGCTTGATGAATGACACATGACTAGAAATCTACAAATCGATCCCCTAATCGGTCATTAGTTTAGGTGATTTTAATTTCCAGCTCACCTGACATTGTAAACCTGAGCGAGATCTTACATAGTCAATACATTGCCACTGACCAATCGTACACCCAACAGCACTCACTATCTCAAAATTCTATTTTTTAAGTACATTCGAGATGTCGAAATCTAATCTCACAGAGCATAAATTCAATGTTTTGCTCCTATCAACTAGTGATTTTGTAAGGATATAAAATCCGAGATAGTTTAGTGGCTAGAATCTCCGCTTGTCGCGCGGAGGACCGGGGTTCAATTCCCCGTCTCGGAGTATCTTTTTTTGGTTTTCTAGATCCTTCAGCAGCACCATTTGGTCTTGGACCAGACCATACCTTGTCTTTTTTTTTTTGTATCGAGCTGTAGAATCATTTTTTCAAAGGATTTTTTTACGATGAGACGCGGATATCGAGATTCGGTCCTTCCCTCTCTTCCATCCTGTCGTATAGAAACTCCGTAACAATATTATCTTTAGTGGATAAGACATATATTACTTATGAGTTTTTCTGCTCAACCTGTTACTGAGATCCAAGCTACCCAAGAATATTCCAAACCGGAATCAATGAAGGGTGGTGCGAAACTTTGTTTCCCTGAAGAGTGGACAATTTACAATTGATTCGTTTCACTCATTTTTGCGTGCTATAACTATTGGGTCGGCGGTACTAAGATTTGATATTGAATGCGCATTAATTTCAACACAAATCATATGTAGTTCCCACTGTGTCATCCTCATACTATTTAAATTACTTATACATCTCGCTTTGAGTCATCAAACACTTATACTGAATGTTGGAACTCAAGGCGTATTCCATCGAATTCCATACCTGTCGCGTCTGCAAATCTCAATTTCTGTCCAGTTAACTCGCCGATTCAAGCGGAGGATCTGTAAATTTTACCTTACGTACATTTCCTCCTTGTCATAGAAAGTCTCTATTGATGATAGTCGCTTATAATCGATACAAAGCATCATTGCCGCCTGGTTGAAGGCATGCGAAGGCTGCTTCATGACACTTTCCAGCAACGCTCACTAATCCGCAGAAATTAACAGCATCAATCAGATATTCGTTGCAATTGACCAAAGACAATCAGGGTATTCATGATGCCGCCTTTGACATGGTTCAGATCTTGCCGCTACAAATCTTGTTTGACTTAATGTAATGGTAGGTCCGGGACAAGTCTCAAGATAATATCTCGGTTGCGGCCATATCAAGTGGAAAATACTGTTTCCCGTCCGATCAACGTTAGTCAAGCCATTTAGAGCCACACTGAGTAATGCAGTGGGAGACCATGTGTGAAATTGTGGTGCTGCAATCTTTTTTTGATATAATCTCCTGTTTTTGTTAACAGAGCCTTTAAGAGCCTTGTTTTTGGCAAAGGTGGAGGCGATTTCGAGCAATAAAAACACTAGATTTTGATATGTTTACGATGACAAACACTCTACTTTTTGAAGGAACCAGTGCTCTCTATCCCACCATCTTTCAAGTGTGAAGACAGCGCAACAGAGATACAGGCATGAGAATAGGGACGGAGAGTGGTCCCGATAGGCATCAACTTGGTGAAAGCATAGAATCTCATGGTAGCGAAAACCTACTAAGTGAATGAGCAAGTGATTTGCTGAAGATAGTCAGAGGTCCCTTGTTGGGAACATCCGTTGCAATGTACAACTCGCACTCTTCTTAAACGCTTCGAGATTGAGCGCATAGAAAGAGCTTACTTCTCGGCAGTATAAGTGAGCGACTACCGGGATCTCTTCAATGGTAATCGCATATCTCGCATTGCACTCTTACCTTCTGTATTATTTTTGACATTTAACGAAGTAAAATTTGAACATGGGCTTCAACGATGGAAATTCAACAGGTTCTGAGAGTGAAGTGCTCACCATGTCTGATTTGAATCTTCTGCGAGCACTGATGATCATAATATGTGACAGCCCAGTAATGACGTAAGGGCCAAATTGTAAATGATTTGAACGTTAGATCCTTCGAATAGAGTCTCAGACAAATGGTCTTGAAATTTGTGCAGAACTTCACACAACAAACAGAAATCGCCCTCGAACAATACTCTGTATGAAGTGAATACAATCAGGTTCATTTGGCTAGGTTGCCAATCAAAGAGAATGCGAATGAATTAGGTAGTCAACAAATGAGGTTGCGATGGTCTCGTTGTCAATCAAGTTGGCCTGAGACGAACCCAATGGACAGTAAGCCTCGACCTGGATGTCGTTCTTCCTGAGCCAAGCAATGAACTCGTTTTGAGGCAACAACGGGTGCAACTCGATCTGGTTGACGACAGGCTTGACAGTGACCTCTGGATCAGCCAAAAGTCTCTCCATCTTCCATTCATGATGATAATCAAAATAAGACGAGATGATGGAATGGCCAGATGAACGATTGGCCGGCTGGCTAACGTATCAAATTGCCTAAAAAGAGAGTGTATCAAGAACCGTGCCGACGGATCCACCTGCAATCGAGGTTTGATCGCCGAGCTCATTTAAGAAGTGCTTTTACCCAATACAAGGGGTATTTTGCCTCAAAGGCTTTGCTGGATTTCTGAATCCGGTCTGAAGCAAGGAATCTAGACCAACGTAAAGAAAAGCGATTGTCTACCCTCCAACTCATCGTAATGCACCATTCAAACAATCATAAATCTTGTTTATGACGAGATCACTACTTTTTGAGCATTTTAGGCTGATTTAAGTTCCAGCCAGCTTTTTGAGACAGGTGTTAGAAAAGTGAATCTGTGGGAGCCGAGTCTGATCGAACACAGCGACAAAACCAAAGAGAAGAATCAGCAAAAGTCGACCAACACTAAATGAGTCACCTCAAATGAGTCAGTGTGTAATCAGAGCTTTTTTTAGTTGTGAGCTTTGACTGTGACTTGACTCCAATCCAAAGAGTCTACCCTGCCAACGACTTTGACCAAAAATACAAACGAATAGAGCCGTATCCAAGGTAATTGATGGAAGAGTTTGTTGCAAACCAACAATTTGACAAAATGAACCTTCTGCTGCAATGAGGCGATGCAAAGTAAGTTCTGTATCCGGATAGTCAAAAATGATGGTTTTCGGACCTTACAACATCGACCAAATTTATTCTTTGTTCAACCATTGTGTAAATGATTCACAATTAAAAGATATTCGTGACTCTCGAATCAAAATTTGCTCACATTGTTGGTCTCAAACCAAACGCATTTGAAAACAACAATTCAATCGAAGATGCCATCTCAAGAGCGAATATTCGCTAAACCTGAAACAAAATATCATCCAGTCTCATCGAAGATTTCGCTTTAAACTTCAATAGGCCAGATTCATCTGACAAGTCTCGTCGACTTGGTATCCATTTGACTCCAACGATCAATCACACAAGAATTTGGTGACCTTGAACGGACCAGATTTCTCATGTCTGAAATTAGAAACAATTACCGTGTTTGAGATGTCATTTCGTATTAAGACAGACATCTCTTCACTTTCTCGAGGCTTTTTGATGCAGCAAAAACATGCACCCTCACATATCCTCCAAACACTTATTCAGCGCCAATCGTATCAGAAGAAAAAAACTCCACAATACATTCCAACCCAGAACCCTAGGATTTTGATCCACGCTTCAATTGCCCTTTGTTTTATCCCCCAGAAGCCTTTCATCCCAAAAGCCATTCAAATCCGATCAAGCAGCTCAATGAACTGTATTAAAGACAGTATCCTTGCCCCATTTATCCCAATTACCCATTTAATTGTTCCAGAAGCCACTCAAACACCTTTCATTGCCCGTACGATCCCATTAACCCATTTGATTCCGTACAGCCTCCAACCCACACCAAACCCACAAATAGCCATAGAATTTGCCCAGATTCAATATGTCCCGCACTTTCTCCATGTTTGCAACCCTCAGACCCCCTTTCTTCTCAGATTTTGTGAATGACCTGAAAAAAAAAGTGGTGGGTGTTGTTATGATTCGCGCGCGCCTATGTTTATGCGGTCCGAAGCGTGTTCCACAAAGGGTTGAGAGGAAATGACCATAAAAGTGGAACTAGCATGCGAAATCCTTATGAATAATAATCTAAATGTTATATGAACTTTATTCGAGGTTTTCAGAGGATATTTTGGTGCAAGCTTCTGATTAACGGGTCGGATTGAGTGTTGGAATTGTCGATACACATGCAATAGCTAGTTGAAAAATCAAACGGAAAATTGTGGTGACTCAACAGAATGTGAAGTAATTTCCACACTAAAATTAGTTGGATTTGGAGTCTTAACGATATTTGTGGTTTCCAAGCTTCTCGAAATTGTAGAGATTAGTACAACATCAGGATAAGCCACAAACTCATTTTGGACATGTGTTCAAAAACTGCTACAATTTCTATGAAATCAATTACGAAGTACTCTGAAAACTCCATCAATTGGTTTATTGTGATATTTTGTCTCAAATTGATGTTAAGACCTTATGTTCTTGCCTCATCAAGTATTGTCTCCGAAACGTAGCTCAAAGGCAGCACATACCCTCTTAAATGAATGAAATTATTATCTCAGAACTACATTGCCAATCATTATCGAACTTATTCGTGAGTTTAATTGATTATGAGTAGGTTAGCCGGCCTCTGGGGGTTCGAAAGAGCTTAAAGAACAACAGCTTCTGGTTTATTGCAATGTAGAGGGCGAAGCATCGAGTCTATTATGTACCATCAGATCACATCACCTTGTCCAAATTATTAGCAGTGTGCTTGTAGATTTGCTTCGTCGTGGAATTGGATAGTCTCAATGGTGAACAATATCAGAAACATGGACCGGATAATTTGACGAATCGAATATCATTTTGATTTTGATTACAATTAGTTTGATTTATTAAAGAGCTCAATTCAAATAAAGATAAGATGTTGGAAGGCCAGTGAGCGCATCAAATAGTTTTGAGATTATTTTTAAGTCCAGCTTAGGGGATATCGGATATGAGCTCTGCCAAAGGAAGGTTCTCTTTGTCTCAATCGCACCGCAGTATTTGAAATCACATAAAACTTCTCTTAATTTACTATCCAGATTTGTTGAACGTGGACATGATCTGTTTGTATGAACAGAATAGAACAGCGTCCTAACAACAACTCGCGAGGCAGCAAAAGAATGACAGTTAAATCGCAAGATATTGGTACTCACATAATCTTTATCCTAATAAATAGGCCTCTTGGTAATTGTGTTTCGACGAGGGTGTGTCGGTTTAACTGGTTGGCACATGTCTCATAAGACCAAGGGAAGGTTAACCGGAAAGAATGGTATGAATACAAGATAAAACTTCTGTGGCTAATAATTGAACCTGATTTGTTAGAAGCATGCAAAGAAAAAAGAATTACCTCGAGTCTGTGTTTTAGTGCTAGCCATTATTTTTTTTTTAGTAAAGTGCATTCAAGCTATATACGTATACGAATGGGGAAAGCTGTTAGGCATAAAACCCCTCGTGTGTAGTTACCTTTGAGACGCCGGCGAGGCACGCCCACGGCCCACAGTCCACGAACCTCCGAACAGTTTCCCACTGCCCAGCGCCCGCACCGCACCACCCCAAGCACACCCCCCAGAACTCGTCCCCGGCAGCACCTCCACCACTCCCTAGCCCCCTACCCAGGCCCAGGCTGTTCCGTGCCGCCCCTATTCCAAACACCATCTGTGTTTTCTCATCTCATCCTCATCTTCCTCTTCTTCCCCTTCCACTTCTACTCCCACCCCAAAAGAAGTACAGAAAAGAGAATATAGGAAAGTATGGTTTATATATTAATGTGAAACGGTCTATACCGGACGTTGTTTCAGGTTGTCGCCACATGAATCTAAGAATAGTCTTACATTACAGGCCATATATTTATCGTTTTGTTTTCTAGATTATCAATTATATTATGCTGTCGTATTTTATGTTATTTTCATGTTCATTCTATTGTTTCATTTCACGTTTCACATCATTTAGTGTTTTGACCATGACCCCGTTTTCCATCATCTCTACTCGTTCTATATCTCCAATTTCACAACAATCACATCCTATTTCCAGGTCAACTATTCCAATGAAAATGTTTTTACATCGATTTTATCGTTTTGGTGTAGTTTCGCTAGGGGGTTATTCTACTGAATAAGCGGCACTGCATATAACACATCTGAGAGTGAGTGAGACCGTCGGTGTTCACTGGTTGGTGTCCCAATTCCATTCTCCATTTTTTCCGCACCGGGTCTCCAAATTATATGATATCTTTTTCCCGCGCCGGGTCTCCAAATTTTATGATATTTAATATTTCCCGCGCCGAGTCCCCATTTGGCATGAAGTTTTTTGTAGTTGTATTCATATGTTCTATACGTTATCGTCCATCGTGCGTATCAGTACCCATTACTAGACATACACTTGACATACTCTCACAGACACAATCTTCAAGAATATTTTTCGATTCTTTCAAACACATTCCATGTTCCATTCAAAATATATTTATATATATTACCATATATCCATCGATCAATCAATCAATCATTAGATTCACAAGTGATATGACCATCCAGATCCACACGTTGTCCATTTTAGGCGACGCTTTCAGGTGCGAGGTCCCAGGTCCCAGGTCTTAGGCTCTTAGGCTCTTAGGCCTATTTTTTTTTAAAAAACCCTCTTTTATGTTTTACCCTGTGCCACTTGTCAGACGTATACAATTATACAAATTATATTGATTTATATATTTTATGTTCATTAATTACAATGAAAGTATTTTCTTTCCCATATTATGACATTTTGGTGCTTTTGCGTAGGCCTATTTCTACTGAATAAGCGGCACTGCATATAGTCACGCCATACTTAGGCCATACTACGGCCATTGTCATCACCATATGGTCTCAATCTGCTTACTTTTGTATGATACTCCACCTATTTTGTTTCTCAACAATATCATATTATATATTCATGATTTTTTGTTGGTTTAGACTTACTTTTACAGTGATGAAGGTCCTGGGCGTGCTTCTTTACTGCCATATAGTGATGCATCACATACAGCCACAACCCTCCATAAATGTTCAACTATTTTACTCGTAATTTGTTCAAGTATATCATTAGCCAGTTTTCAAGTAATAAAATTATATTTTTTATCGTTTTGCGTCCAGCGTGATTGACCTGATACAGCGGCACTGCATATAGTCACGCCATAGTTAACACATTGGCGCTTAACACTTAGCACGTCGTCCGCATGTTTCTTATGCCTATTTCACAATTTATGATTTAAATCATTCTCTTTTGTTTATTGAAGTGTTTTAGTGATGATTTACTTCTGGTGGTGATTCATTCTTGTCGTTATTCGTTCTGTTCGTGGTTCTATATGGTCGTATCGCCGCCACCGCCACACCCCTCCATAAATATACAACTTTTTTAGTTGTTGTTTGTTCAGTTTTATTATTAGACAGTTTTCAAGTAATAATATTATAGTTTTTTTCTTTTTGCGTCCAGCGTGATTGACCTGATACAGCAGTACTGCATATAGTTACGCCATAGTTAACACATTGTGGCACTTCGTTAACACATTGTCGGGCTGTTACTGGCACCTTGTTTCACCATGTTCATGATATTTTGGCGAGTCTCCAATTTATTTTATTGTTATTCATTGATGTTCTTCATGTTGAAGTCTTTTTTCGGTCGTCTTTCGTTATTGTTGTATGCGTCTGTTTTGAGATTTTTTTCATTCCCTCGATGCCACTCAACCGCAAGACCAATTCTAGATGTTTATATTTTATTGGAACTTTTATTAACTGTAAATTCCTTTTTTTCTTTTTTCTTTTCTTATGCCCACACCGCGTGTCGATACTTCATGAGGTAGTACCGCACCATCGGCTTCACACTGGCACCCGCGTTCTCGCTCCGCCATCGCAACAACATCCGCATCACATACAAGTACCGGTCCAACCCTTTCGTGGCAACGCCAATGATCCGGTCCACTCTCGGCTCCCCATAGAGTTCACACGCCCGCCACACCTCCCGTGCAACGGTACACGCCACAAACACATGTGCATGGGTTTTGTCGTCACCCCCACACAACAAACACTTCCCAAAGGCTGCCACCACGCCCACGTCTCCCCCAACATGGAACAAGTGAACGTAGTCGAGCGGAGCCCCCGCCGCAGCTCTTTTGGCTACTTCCTTCCAGAACTTTTGGGATGGTTTCTGGCCCATTCCCTGAACGGTCCTGGACACCACCGACTCCACCACATGCTGCTTGGTCACGGAATGGAACAACCGCGTGTCGTACCAGATCTCGCCATGATAGTTTAAACGGCCATCGTCTCCCATCAGCATCCACTCGCCATCATGCGCTGTGGGGTTGGTGAGTTTGAACCACGCCTCAAGGTAGACCGTCTCCGTCGGGAGCATATACTTGGCCATGTCACATGTTTTCCACAGGAACAAGGTCCCGTCTATTTTAAAATGACCGCCCCTCAAAAAACTCCACCACGCCGGCACTTGCACGCGCGCCCGCCCATTGTGCAACTCAAACTGCCGCCGCTCCTCGGACCCCACACAGCACTGGAACAACATCCACTGGAGCCGCCGCCGCGTCATCTCCAACTCCCACTGCCCGTCCGCATACCGCGTGATCACATGGTGCACGTACATGGCCCGCCCGCCCATCAACTGCCACAGCATGTCGACACACCCGAGCCCGCCGTTGCGGATGGGCAGAAACACCACCCGTGCAGAAACACCAGGGAACTTCCGCGCCACCGCCGCCTTGAACAGATCAATCTCGGCCACCGTCATCGGCGTGTGGTAGTCCCGGAAGTACACCCGCAGAAACACAAACGCGTTGAGCCGCTGCGCAAACTGGGTCGGGCTCCGCCGCGCAAACCGCAGCGCCACGCCAAGCAACTTCCGCTGCTCGCTGGCCCAGTCCAACGGCGTCCACGAAAACCCCAAGTACACGCAGTCCTCCAATTCCTCCTTCAGAGTGTATACGCGCGACTTTGATGCGTTGACCTCACACCGCGACGCCCAGGTGAACTGCCGGAGGCACAACAATAGCTCGTCTATTTCCTTCTGCAGCTTCACATACACCACCAAGTCGTCCGCAAACGCACTCACCACTACTTGTGTGTACCAGTACGGATACCCCGGCTGCTTCACCATCACCCCGCTCAACCGCTCGGTCAATAGCCGGAGAAAGGGATCCAACGCCATCGCAAACAAAAATGGCAGGAACGGGTTCCCCTGGAGCGTCCCGCGCCGCACCCGGAACACCTCCCCCTCGGTGTTGTTGAGCCACACCGCCGCCCGCAGCGTCATCAATATCGCCATGATGCTGATGCGAAGCTCAAGCGGACACCACTGGGCAAGCTGCTCGTCCAAGTACTGGTGGCTCACGCTGCCAAACGCATCGGCAAAGTCCACCATCGCCACCCCAGTTTCCCCCATATACTCCATGATCTGGCGGAACTGGGCAATGCTTCCGTTCATGTGGCGGCCCCGCATAAACCCGCGCTGGGCATCCATCACCACCACATCGGCCACCAGATGAAGCCGCTCGTTGATGGCCCGACAGATGATCTTGAGACTGGTGTTGATCAACGCCACGGGCCGATACCCGCTCACCTGTTTCTCCCGACCCTTGCCTTTCTTCGGTTGAAGCACAAACAATGTCTTGGTCATCAGCAGCGGCACCCGACCCTGGCGAAGCTCGTTGGCCACAGTCGTGAGTGCATCGCCATGCAGCAGCCATGTTGCTTTCCAGTACTGGTACAGGAGACCATCTTCACCGGGAGCGCTCCTCGGCGGTGCACCCTTGAGGGCATTCCAAAGTTCTTTTTTGGTGAATGGTGCCAGCAACATTTCCATCTGCCCGACAGAAAGACAAGACCGTTGTGGCCATGGCATGGTCTTCCCAAACTCTTGTGGGATTCCTGGCCATGAACATTTCAGACAGTGTCTCGTTGCCATGTGTAACATTCCTTTGGTGGTGGTCTCCACAATCTCCCCATCCCGAAGCTCCGTAAACACCCGGCCACTACTACTACTTCTACTTCTATTTCTTTTGGCTCGCGCTTGCGCGTTCGCCACGACGGTGTCCCACTCTGCAGAGGCAGGCATCCGGGGCATTTGATAGTTGCACGGCGGCGCAATGAACCGCGGCTTGCCGACCTCTAGCATGCTGCTCGGATCCAACACCATCGTCACCTCGACCGTCACATGTGTGGACACGATCGACACGTCTGCCCGCTCGCGGTACCGATAGATCCGGCCCGCCCACCATGGCGTCACATACACCCGGTCCAAGCGCCGGCTCCGATGTGCCAGCCGGTTGGTCCCATGCACAAGCAGCAGGTACAACAGCCGCATGACATCTACTAGTTGGTACTGGTTGATGGCCCGTGCAACCTCTTCTCGACACTCGGCCATTGCGCCAGAGGGTCCCTTCACTTTCCTACTTTCTTTCTTACATTTAACATCTAGGTGATCATTCTGGACATTGTTAAAGTCGCCGCCAAGAACCATCTTCATGTTGTCGTGCGACGACGCATACTCTTCAATCGCCGCGAACATCGCCCGAAGCACCGCCAACTGCCGATGGCCATGGCTGCTACACGGCGCATACAACAGCACCACCAACACCTGGCCCGCCGGCAGCCCCACGTCAACCACGGCCGCCGCCACCCACTCCAGCGCCGCTCCCCGCAACGGGTCCGCATCCACCACCGGCAACCGCGTCGCCACCGCCGCCAACTGGCCCTCGCCGCCGCCGACCATCGTCCACCCGTCGGGCAAGTCCACCTCCACGTTGGCCCGCCATCTGACTTCCTGAAGCAAGGCCACGTCTCCGTCGAGCACGGGGTCCCACTCGCTGGGCCGTGCCCCTTGTACATTCTTGCACACCACCACCAAGCTATTTTCGGCATAGGTGTTGGTGATGTGGCGTAGTTTCGGGTTGGCGCGACAGATCAAAACGACGGCCGCAAGTTGGGCGAGCTGCCAACCTCGCTGGTGCGCACGGGCTTCAATCGCCGGGACCTTCTCGGTCTTGAGTGATAGCTCTCGTCTGAGGGAACACTGTGAACGGGTGACATGGATGGTGATTTGGGTTCCGAGTCCGGGAACTGAAAAATGACAAGGGCCTGTGATTCCTGTTCCTTTTCACTGTCAATTTTAAAACTTTGAACAGTTTCACTTTCCTTTTCGCTTGCGCTTTCCTTTTCACTTTCACCGCTTCCAGCGGCTTCAGTGGTTACACCGGTTTCAGCGTAGTCGGCGTCGTCGGAATCAACGTCCATGTTGGCTTCCTCCAAAAGGTTCGCCCGGAACTGCGCAGCACGACGCTCCGCCGCAGCAGCTTCCTGCTCAGCACGTCTCTTGGCCTGACGCCGCGCGCGACGCTTGATCGTGAACCGTTTCGGACACCGCGCCTTGAGGTGGCCCTTTCCCAAACACAAGTGGCACACCATCTGCGGACAGTCGCTGTACAGGTGGCCCAGCACGCGGCAGTTCGAACACACCAGGCTCAGCCACAAGATGTCGATGCCACACACGGTATCCATGTCGCACACCAGCCGTGGCGGAACGGCGCATTCCAGCGCCTTGATGAAACCCAGAAGCGTCGTTGCCGTGCACGCCTCGTCCACAAGGTGCACCTGGACCTGGCCCGCGGCCCGTTTCACGTAGGCCCTGAGCTGGTCCGTCAACGCATCCTCGCTGCTGGTGCGGAACGTGAACGGGCGGAACTGGTCCATGTCGCGCATCCGCTCAAAGTCCACCTGGTCCGCAGCCGAGCCCGCGCCCGGCAACTCCAACCGCACGTTGTTGCAAAGGCGCCGGAACGTGGCCCGGAGCTGCTGGTCGCGCGCGTTGCCCAGTCTTGCCCGCGGCTGACCAAAAATGGTGCTGGCGTGGACCACCACCGGATGGATCATCTGGTCGGCACACTCCTGGAACACCGGGAACTTCATCACGTACTCGTTGAAAGCCGGGTCGTGGCCCAATGTGCCCTCGCGGTACAAACAGTACTCCATCTGCGTGATGTACAACGCGTCCAAGAAGAGCGCGTCCTCGGGCCGCTTGGTTCCTTTCTCGATCCGCTCGGCGATGGCCTGACACCGATTGATGTTCACGGAGTTGCGCACGGTCTCAGCCTTGGCCCGCATGGCAGCCGTGAGCCGCTTCAGAAACTGGGCAGTGGCGTCGGGACCCGCGCCGGTATGGATCCACGACACTTCCCGTGTCTTCTGCATCACGGCCAAGTCAAAGTTGTCGGCAATCTGGAACATGACGTACCGTGCCGCGGAGTGGCGCTCGAGCAGACGCAACACCGCAATGTGTTTGTCCCAGTGTTTCCGCGGGAACTTCTGGAAGTACATGCCCAAGTTCCGTTCCTGGATGAACTGCGCGTGCATGCCATTCCACCGGCCGCCCGCACGGTCCATGACCTGCTTGAGCTGCACGGGCAAAAGCTGTTTGGTCAGCGCCAACGCATACAAGGCGGGATAAATGACGTCCAACACGTCTTTATCACAAAGCATGCCCATGTATGGGTACATTTCCATGGCGCGATCCTTGCGAAGGTATTTGATGCTTTCGGGGACCGAAGCCTTGTAGGATCTTTTGTTGACCTCTTTGACTTTTCTCGCCAACGCCTGATACGAAACGTGGGCAGTGGCAGTAGTAGTAGCAGTAGTTGCAGTAGTTGTAGTAGCAGTAGTTGCAGTAGCAGTAGTTGCAGTTGCAGTTGCAGTAGTTGTAGTTGTTGTAGCAGGATCACTCTTTGGTCGGGTTCGTGGCTCGGTGGGACCAATGGGTCGGGACTCGGGTGGTCGGGACTCAGTGGCTGGTCGAGGCATTGCCGCCGGCGCTGTTGGCCGCTTCTGTTTCTGACCTGGATCAGAAGAAGCAGAATTCATGGTTTCTATGAGATGGAGATTGTTTTTTTTGTGTGTCGCGCGCGCGCCCACCGCCCCGCATGTTTCAGATTGCCGCTGGGAATGTTTCAGGTTGGCGCGCGGGAATTCTTCGGGTTGGCGCGCAGGAACGACTTTGGCATATGAAGTCCTTTGGTTTGTGGGTGCGACAGTTTGGTTATCTTCCATTTTCAATCTCGCTGAGGTTGTGTACTGCTAGATTTAATATTTTTTTCAATGGCCAAGTGAGTGAGATTGAGAAGTGATGACGGGACGATAACACTGTTGTTGGATAGACTGTGTTGGATAGTATGGCTGACAGTTTTTTTGTTCCTTAATGTCTTTTGCTTGGTGTGTTTTGTGTTTTGCTGCAACAGTCATGCATGTTCTGGGAATGTACAGCCCAAAATGAAGGATACTATAACGTATTAGTTGTATTTTATTGTCGTTTAATTATTTTGTGTTTTTCGTTTGTTTTTGATTATGTGGTTTTGGTTGTATACGTTTGGTGATTGTATTTTGGTAGGAAGTAGTCAGATTCCAGGCAAATTCGAAACAGTTTTTCAGAAACGGGAGATAATTGTTTGGTAATTATTGGAATATATTATTGATTGTTTGATGATGTTTTGGTCAAGTTTTGGGACCTTCCAGTGGCTGTTGTTGTTTTCTGTGGTTATACTGAAGAAGGTGTCATTATCTCGAGACAGAAAGAAGATAAAGGAGATATTTTTGCTGTAGAAATTATTTTGTGTTTGTGTTATGCCGTGACAGTGGTTTTGAGTTTCGTTTTTGGGTTCTTGCCGAAGTTGTGTTTGGTTTTGGGAACAATGAATGGATATTTCGAGACACAATACAGTGAAAGATATTATTTTAATTGTAGTAATTATTTTGTGTTTTGTTTATGTTGCTGCAGCAAGAATAAGTGTATTTTGATTATTTTTGGTGAAGTTGTGTTTGGTTTTGGGAAGAGAGTTTCGCTATCTCGAGACAGAACAAAGATTAAGATCATATTTTAATTGTAGTAATTATTTTATGTTTTGGTTACATCGCTGCAGCAAAAATTTGGTTCTTTTTGTCATTCTTGGTGAAGTTATGTTTGGTTTTGGGAGTCATGTTGAGTATAACACCATTATCCAGACACTGAACAAAGAAGAAGAGCAAAATTTTAATGTTTATATTATTTTATGTTTCTGTTAAGCTCCAGCAGCAAAAAGAATTTTCATTTTTTGTTTCTTGCCGAAGTTATGTTTGGTTTTGCGTTTACACCATTAACTCGAGAAGGTGGCATCCAAAAAAATATTTTGTTCCTGGTATGGCTGTTACTAAATTGTTTATTATTTTGGATACTATTTTTGTTTGATTTTGAGACATTTATTTTGTGACATTTTTGTAGATTGCGAAAATTTTGTCGAGCTCGAGCGCGCACTTGCCTGCAGTACAGACATGTGGCAAATGAGGTGAGTGTCTGCAGTACCAATTATGGAAGTTGAGATCCGTAAAATGTGTTCAAACGTCGAGTCAGATGGTACTGCAGGCAGTCATTTGTGGGGATACTGTATATTGACCCCACATTCTACCCCCACACTGACTTCCGTTTTGGGCAGTAGTTCCGCCATCCATTTTGGGTAGTATTATCCCGCTTCCGTATTCGGCAGTATTATCCCGCCTTCCATTTTGGGTAGTATTATCCCGAGTTCCGCATTCGGTGTATTTGGTGTACGGATCTCTTTTTAGGTGATTGGTGTACG